>NC_069676.1:39412500-42243333 GCF_023699985.2 Odocoileus virginianus
TGACAAGACAGAATCGAGGAAATTACAAACTCCCCCAACATCTATGGTGCCATTTCTCAGATTTAACCCGGCTGAAACAACCTCGGCTCAGACCCAGAGGCGGAGGCCAAGCACAGCAGAAGCCCAACTTGGCAAAAGCTCCCGCAATGGAAGCGGAATGCAAAGAAAACCCAGCGCAGGGGAAGTGACAAGAAGCCCAGCGTGCTGGAAACCAGGACAGCGAAAACAAACTCAGCAGAAAGCTCACGCAGCTCAGGCTCAGATTCCAGAAGAGCTCTGGTTGAGGCAGGAGGTCCTCACTCCTATGGCTGGAAGGACATATGACTAACAAAATCTTAATTCCTTTACAATCTCTCATTTCTTGTTTCCTCGAGCCCCCCATGAACAGGCGAGCGGCAGTGGGTGCAACTGAGGGACTCTGGCAGGGGCTACTCCTTAGCGTGTCCCAAAGGCTCCACTATCTGCTGTGCCCTAGTAGCTGTTGCCCAAGCGGGTGGGGGTTCTTCTGTCCTTAATCTTCTTTGTGCCAAGGATCAGGCCAATGAAAACTGAGCACAGGGCAGATATTTAGCAGATTTTCTGGCAGGTTATGAAGGGGATTCCTCGGCACGTTTTTTCCCACTGCTTTTTCCTCCCGTCCATCAGCTCCTCTCTCCCGGGATTTGAGCCTGGCCACCACCCATGGGGCCTGGCTTCAGGACCTAATGAAGCTCAGGCTCTGATTTCTCATTGCAAAAATTCAGTGAGAGACACGGTGATAGGTAAGAGGTGGATTTTTTCAGATTCAGAGAAGCATACTCCAGAGGGTGTGGGCCATCACAGAGGAAGAGTGTGGTGGCCATGGAATGTGGTGCAGCTAGTTTTTGCGAGCTGGGTGATTCCATATGCTAATGAGGGTGAGGATCATTCCAACAATTGGGAAACCATCCACTCCTCCATCTTGAGGCAGTGCCTTGGAAAGGTCCTGGCACCTCTGGGTGTATCATTTAGCTTACAGATTGGGGATCAAGGCTTACTTGAATTTGACTTGTCATCTTGGACCCATTCGATTTTAATCTGTTTATGTTATGCCCTTGGGCTATGTCATTCTCTCAAAAGTTGTGACCCGCCCCCTTCCCTCCTGTTTCATGCTCTTTTCCTGAGCCTCATCCGGGCCCGCAATGGTGTCTCTTTAATCTTCTGGGGGAACAACCAGAAAATAGCTGGCCTTTGGGAGAGAAATGCTGTATAATATACAATCCCTCTAGGTATTCAGGCCTTCATTTTCCATGTTTCCTACAATATGTGCAACAACAGTATCTCTCAGTGAACCTGCTAAGGTGGGTGACAGGCCCACAATGCCTGCTAGAAGTCCATCAGTTGGCATCCCTTCAAGGGCAATTCTGCTTCCAGGGATAATGTTTGCCACTTTGGGAGTTAGCCCTGCAGGCCGTTTGGGCCCAAACCCTTGCCACCCTTCTCCTAAAGTTACAAACAAAACTCTGGGTCAAATCTCCACTCCACTTTCATGGAACATCTGGTCTATTGCCTCTTATCAATTTGTTCTTAAGTCACTTACTAACTCCTACAACCAGGACCCTGCCCCCTTGTAGGTAACATCACCCCACCTAGCCTATTAAAATACTCTTAATACCCCTAACGGGCTTCCCTTGTGTCTCAGCTGGTAAAGAATCCACCTGCAATGCGGGATACCTGGGTTTGATCCCTGGGTTGGGAAGATCCCCTGAAGAAGGGAAAGATTACCCACTCTAGTATTCTAGCCTGGAGAATTCCATGTTTCACTTTCAAGGGAAACAGTGGCAGACTTTATTTTTTTGATCTCCAAAATCACTGCAGATCGTGACTGCAGCCATGAAATTAAAAGACACTTACTCCTTTGAAGGAAAGTTATGACCAACCTAGACAGCATATTAAAAAGCAGAGACATTACTTTGCCAACAAAGGTCCGTCTAGTCAAACCTATGGTTTTTCCAGTAGTCTTGTATGGATGTGAGAGTTGGACTATAAAGAAAGCTGAGCCCTGAAGAACTGATGCCTTTGAACTGTGGTGTTGGAGAAGACTCTTGAGAGTCCCTTGGCCTGCAAAGAGATCCAACCAGTCCATTCTAAAGGAGATCAGTCCTGAGTGTTCATTGGAAGGACTGATGTTGAAGCTGAAACTCCAATACTCTGGCCACCTGATGCGAAGAGCTGACTCATTTGAAAAGACCCTGATGCTGGGAAAGATTGAAGGCGGGAGGAGAAGGCGATAACAGGATGAGATGGTTGGATGGCATCACCAACGCAATGGACATGCGTTTGTGTAACTCTAGGAGTTGGTGATGGACAGGGAGGCTTGGCGTGCTGCAGTCTATGGAGTCGCAAAGAGTTGGACATGACTGAGCAACTGAACTGAACTGAACTGAAGGAAGGAAATCAGTAACTTACATTCTCTCACAGCAATAAGAGGATAAAGCTTATGGCTGTTTCACCAGGTTCCCAGCCCCAGGGCACAGACCTGGATTGCTTTTACATCATGGTATCTATTCCCCTCCTTGGTGGACAAACCACCAATGAGTTAAGATTACAACCCCTTAATCACAGGCTTCCCTGATAGCTCAATTGGTAAAGAATCTGCCTGCAAGGCAGGAGACCCCATTTTGATTCCTGGGTTGGGAAGATCCCCTGGAGAAGGGAAAGGCTACCCACTCCAGTATTCTGGGCTGGAGAATTCCATGGACTGTATACTCCATGGGGTAACAAAGAGTCAGACACAACTGAGCGACTTTCACTTAATCCTACCCAGCACTTTCACTTAATCCTACCTCATGCTGGAGGCCTTGGGGATGCCCAACTCCAGCCTGGGGTCCCAGGAAGTCAACCTGCCTCAACCTGCATAGGGATCTGTTCCTCGGAAGGTTGTCATGCCTCAACCTGCTCGGAGATCTGCCAGTCCAGGGGTCTCAGGAGGCTGACATGCCTCGACCTGCCCAAGGATTCGATCTCCAAGAGGCTATCATGCCTCACCCTGCCTGGGAATCTGCATCCTGACCCAGGGACACCCGGCTCTCAGGTTGCAACAGTACTGGTAGGATAAGCTTCAGAAAGACTCACCCTAAGGAAGTCCACCCATGGAAACAGAAGGAAGCCTATTACTTGTGGGACTGTGCCCTGTCTCAGTAATAACTCAGGAGTCCAAGAAGAACCCCACTGACTTTCTAGAAAGTCTAAAAGAGGCCCTCAAAAAGTGTGATTTTGAAGAAAAATTCCTGTCCCAATGTGCATCAGACATCAGGATAAAGTTACAACAGTTACAGCAGCAGGACTCTGCTGCCTTTTTAGATGAGATGGTCCAGATAGCCACTGATACGCTTTATAACAGAGAAGAGGAGAGGGAGGCCAAGGCCCAGGAAAGGGAGAAAAGGGAAGAGACAAGACATGCCCAGATGCTGGCCGCCCTCCAGGGAAGCTCTCTGGCAAACCCTGATTCCTTGAAGGACAAGGCACGAGGCAAATGCCTAATCTGTAGACAGGTGGGATATTGGGCCAAAGAGTGTCCAAACCATGGCAAGTCTCCTAAAATGGCTTGCTACAAATGCTACCAATTGGGACATTTGGCTGCACTCTGCCCTCGGGACTCAAGAGCCTCAAGGTCAAGAGCCAAGCCTTCCCTCATGATGGTTCAACAGGACTGAGGCAGCCCACTCCAGCCAGCCCGCCTCTCACAGATAACCATCACGGAGCTAGAGCCAAGGGTGCAACTGGATGTGGCAGGTAGGTCCAAGAATTTCTTGGTTGACACAGGGAATAGCTACTCTGTCCTGACCTCCTACTCCGGAGCCTTCTCCTCCCAAACCTGTACAATTTGGGGTGCTACAGGAAAAACAATTACAAAAAGATTCACCCGAGCACTTCTTTGTTGCTGAGATGGACAAATATTTTCCCACAAGTTTCTGTTGGTCCCTGACTGTCCTACTCCCTTATTGGGAAGAGATCTCTCCCCGCCTTTGAAATCTTGCAGCTATTGACTTCCTGATAGAAGATGCTTTAAAACTCTCTTTTGGGGGCAAATTAACTATTTTTACCAACCACCAAGTGAAACAACCCCTAAATGGGAGAGGCCATTTATGGATGTCTGATCAAAGAATCCTCAGATATCAAGTAGTGCTGATGGAAAATCCAGGTCTGACTATATCCCCTTGTGAGGTTCTTAACCCTGCCACCCTTCTGCCTACCCCCGAGGGCTCTCTCCCCTTTCACTCTTGCCTAGAAATTTTGGACCACTGGACAAAATCCCAAGAGGGATTGTCAGAAGATCCTCTGACCAATCCTGAGGAAATCTGGTACACTGATGGAAGCAGCTTTGTCTTGGATGGAAAAAGAAGAGCTGGATATGAAGTAGTCTCCAATTTTGAGACAGCAGAGGCTAAAAATTTGCCACCAAGTACTTCAGTCCAATTAGTTGAGCTCATAGCTCTGATTTGAGCTTTAGAGCTGGGAAAAGGATAAAGAGTAGCCATTTACACTGACTCCAAGTATGCCTTTCTGGTGCTACATGCACATGTTTCTATTTGAAAAGAAAAGGCCATTTGACCACCTGAGGGTCCCCAATCAAATATGGTGGTTAAATCCTTACTCTTGGAGGCAGTCCATCTGCCCACTGATGTTTCAGTCTCCCATTATAAAGGACACCAAAAAGGGAGCATGGAAGTGGCATGAGGGAACCAAGCAGCTGATCAGGCAGCTAAGACAGCAGCCTTACAGAATCATAACATAACAGGGGTTGCCTAGTTCCACAGACTAATTTGCCAGAAACTCCTTCATATACTGAAGGTGAGACTCTTAAAGCTAAGAGTTAAGGGCTTTCAAGAAGATCATATGGGGTGGTTCCAAATAGAGGGACTCCTTTTTCTTCCTGGGAACCTCCAATGGAAGTTGGTTAACTCCTTACATGCCACCACTCATTTAGGGAAGAAGGCCCTCCAAAGATTACTAAAAAGGTCCTTCAGAGAACAGGCCTCCAAACGACTATAAGGCAAGTGGTCACCTCTTGTCCCACTTGCCAATTAAACAACCCCAAGGAGCTCAAACGCCAACTGGCCCAGCCCGTCCAAAGCGTGGGATCTACCCAGGAGAGGACTGGCAGATGGACTTCACCCAGATGCCAGTTTATCAATGGTGTAAATACCTACTAGTCATGATAGATACATCCACAGGATGGACTGAAGGCTTTCCCACCCAGACTAAGAAGGGCTGAGGAGGTAGTAAAAAAC
Organism: Odocoileus virginianus; assembly: GCF_023699985.2. Lineage (NCBI taxonomy): Eukaryota > Metazoa > Chordata > Mammalia > Artiodactyla > Cervidae > Odocoileus > Odocoileus virginianus. Next base: position 39,417,753 of record NC_069676.1, read on the forward strand.
TGCTCCATGAAATCATTCTGAGATTTGGCCTGCCCAGGTCATTACAAAGTGACAGTGGGACTTCATTTACTTCTAAGGTCACCCAAGGGGTCTCTAAAGCATTGGGCATTACTTATTATCTCCATTGTGCATGGAGGCCTCAGTCTTCAGGAAAAGTAGAAAGAAGCCAACCAATTCTTAAAATCAGTGATAAAAAAATAACCCAGCAGACCTCCCTGGGATGGAAGGAGGCTTTAACAAAATCTCTCCTCTGCACCTGTATTGCCCCTAAAGAACAGGTTGGTCTTAGTCCTTAGGAGATGCTCTATGGGAGATCTTTTGTTTATGTCAATGACCTCTTCCTAGATCCAGAGGCTCAGGCCCTCCGTCTCATACCATGGCCACTAGGCAATTCCAACAGGATATATGCTTGTGGGGTGTCAACCAGGAGCCAAAAGATTCTAAAGAGTCACCACTACATGCTCCAGGGACTCAAGTCCTAATTAAAGTCTGGTAAGATGTGTCCCCAAAGGTTCAACTCCAGCCCACATGGAAGGGCCCCTGTCCTATAATACTTTCTACCCCCATGGCAGTCAAGGTACCAGGACATGACTCCTGGATTCACTACTCACGAGTCAAGCCATGGAAGAAAACAGAAGAGGACACTCAATACACCTGTGAGCCCCTGGGAGATCTCAGATACCTATGCAGGACTACAAATGCATGCCATTCTAATGAACACCCCCAAAATTAAGTTTCTGGGGATAAGATTTCTCAGGATAGCTCTAAAGAGCCAACACAGCTTGGCAGGGGTTGTACTCCAAAATAGACAGGAGATAGATCTCCTGATCCCTGAACAAGGAGGGACTTGAGCCATCTTGAGTGAGACATGTTGTTTCTGGGTAAATACCTCCAGCTAAGTTAAAGAAACTCTCACAGTCCTCAAGAAAAACATTCTAAATCCTACAGGACCTCAAAGAAAGAGCTGGAGAGTTCTTGGGGTGGCTACAATCTCTCTTTGGGGGAATCCTTCTCCTGGTGATGGGGAATTTGGAGTTGGCTAATGTCCCTACTAATCTTTGTTATCACCATATTGATGCTTCTTATGATTACTCCATGTATTATCAATTGTCTAATCCATTTTATCTCTGCCCAGGTGAACAAGCTACAACAAGCAGTGCCAGTTCAACAAGGATATATAAAACTACACCCGACCACAGAAAATATCACTCACCCTTATACGGACACTGCTATTAGAACTTTGAGGCTTGCGACTGGTAAGAGGAGGAGGCCCAATGCCCCCTCGCCATCCCAGTTGAGCAGGAAGTAGCCAGAGAGACCTCAGTACCCCTATTCTCAAAGAATTGGGCCTCCCATCTCTTGAGGGGAGAATGTTAGGTGTTAGAATAGTTAGAATAGGAAAAATAGTTAGAATAGTTAGAATAGGAAAAAAATGAGTCCAGAATGGTGGTGGCTAAAAGACAAAGAAGGGGAAAGCCCGTGAAAATAGAACAAAGGAAGGTCCAAGGACCAGAGTGAGGACCTCAGGTAAAGCAAACAGCCCTCCTGGCTAGCCCAATTTACATAGGGCAGGCTCAGGGGGATGAGAAAAAACATAAAAAAGGAGCCAAATTTGAGCCGGGGGCTTCTCTTCTCTTCGTGTCTTTTGGGTTGGCCTGCCCTCATGCCTCAAGGATGTATTTTCCTTTGCTTTCTAAATAAAACTGAGCTGTAACACAGAGCTATAACACTGGTCTATCCATGGAAATTACATGGGGCTGTAACACTGATCTAACCATAGCTTCAAATTTTTGGTGTGACTAGACAGAACCGAGGAAATCACAAACTCCCCAGACAGTTGGATGATATCACCGATTCAATGGACATGAGCTTAAGCAAGTTCTGGGAAATGGTGATGGACAGGGAAGACTGCCATGCTTCAGTCCATGGGGTCACAAAGAGTCAGACATGACTGACTGACTGAACAACAACATTGTGGCTGCATCTTTTATTTCAAATTCCAACTGTTCATTGTTAGTATTTAAGAATGTAATTCTTTTGGGGGTTTCCCTGGTGGCTCAGATGGTAAAGAATCCACCTGCAATGCGGGAGACCTGAGTTCGATCCCAGGGTCAGGAAGATCCGCTGGAGGAGGGCCTGCAACCCACCCCAGTATTCTTGCCTGGAGAATCCCCATGGACAGAGGAGCCTGGCAGGCTACAGTCCATGGGTTTGCAAAGAGTCAGACACGACTGAGTGACTAAGCACACACACAATTCTTTTTAATATGCTTTGTCTTCACTATGTTTTGATTATGGTAAAATATATAACATAACATAAAATTTACCACTTTAATCATTTTAAAGTGTTAAATATATTCTCATTGTTGTGCAGCCAACCTCCAAAACTTTTTCATCTTGAAAAACAAGCTCTGTACACTTAAACAACACCCTCTCAATTTACTTTCTTCCAAGTCCTTAGTAACCATCATTCTATTTGCTGTTTTTATTATTTGACTGCCTAAGTACCACATATAAGTGGAATCACAGAATATTTGTCTTGTTATGATTGATTTATTTCATTTAGCATGATATCCTCTACATTAGTGATTGAATTTTGTGTATCAACTTTAGTATCCTGTGATCTTGTGACATTTGCTTAGCTTCATGAATTGTTTTATATCATTATATTTTTTTGGTATGTCAATTCTTTGGAATTTTGTTTATAAACAATTGTATCTTCCACAAGTAGTTTCATTTCTTTCTTTCTAATCTTTAACCTTTTATTTCTTTTTATTTTGTTATTGCACTAGCTAGGATTTCCAGTACAACTTTGAAGAGGCATGCTAAGAGAGGACACTCTTGCTTTCTTCCAAGTCTTAAGAGAGTATTCAATTTTCACCGTTGTGTATGTTATTAGCTGTAAGTTTTCTGTATATTCTTTATCAAACAAAAAAGTTTTACTCTATTACTAATTTGCTGAGAATTTTTATCAAGAATGAGTGTTGGATTTTATCTGGTTTTCTACATCAATTAATATGATCATAGTACATTAATATGATTATAGTACATTAATATGATTAATTACATGGATTGATTTTAAGATGTTGACTAAGACTTGCATATCTGGAATAAAAGGCTTCCTAGGTGGTGCTAGTGGTAAAGAACCTGCCTGCTAATGCAGGAGATGCCTGAGACCAGATCCTATCCCTGGGTCAGGAAAATCCCCTGGAGGAAGGCAGGGCAATCCTCTCCAGTATTCTTGCCTAGAGAATTCCATGGACAAAGGAGCCTGGTCGGGTACAATCCATAGGGTTGCAAAGAGTCAGATACTGAAGTGACATAGCATTCACACATACACCTGAAATAAATCTAATGTGGTTGTGATATATAATTTACATTGTTTGATTTGATTGGCTAATATTTTCTTGAGGACTTTTTGAATTTATATTCATGAGAAATATTGGTCTGTTATTTTCCTTTCTTGTGATGTCTTTATTTGGTTTTAATATTAGGATAAAGTTGGCCTCATAGAATATATTTGGAAGTGTTCATAGTGCTGCTATTTTCTGGAAGTGAATATGGAGAATTGTTACATATTCTTTCTTCAAAGTTTTTTAGAATTCACCAATAAAACCACCTGGGCCTGGTGCTTTCTTTTTTTGAAGTTTAATAATTATTGTTCCATTTCTTTAATAGATATAGAACTATTAAGCTTACCAATCTCTCCTCTGTGAGATTTAGCAATTTGTCTCTTTCAAGAAATTGGTTCTTTTCATTAAAATCATCTAATTTGTGAGCATGGAGTTGTTCATAGTATCTCTTTATTATCCTTTCAATGTCCATTGGATCATCAGTAATTTGTGGCTGCTCCCTTCTCTTCTTGGTTAACCTGATTTATCAATGTTACTGATCTTTTCTAAGAACCAGGTTTTTTTCATTGATTTTTTTCTACTGCCTTCCCATTTTAAATTTTATAGTTTTTACACTAATGTTTATTATTCTTTTTGTTATGCTTGATTTAGGCTATTGTTTGTCTGTCCCAGTTTCTTAAGGGAAAACCTTGAGTTAATGATTTTTTCTAATATATACATTATATGCTATAAATTTCCCTCCATGCACTACTTTCACTACATTTCACAAAACTTGACAAATTGTATTTTCATTTATTTCAAAATAATATTTTTGCTTTCCCTTTAGACTTCTTAAAGTTGTACATTGATTATTTAAGTGCTTTATGGAAATGATAAAAAAAATTTGGCAGACCCCTACCTTATTACTGTAGCTTTTTATTTTTTTATTTTTTTTAAATTGGAGGATAGTTGTTTTACAACACTGTGTTGGTTTCTGCCATACATCAAGATGAATCAGCCACAGGTATACATATGTCCCCTCCCTCCTGAGCCCCCCACTCATCTCCCTCCCATCTCACCCCTCTAGGTTGTCACAGAGCACTGGGTTGATCTCCCTGTGTCACACATTGATACAGCCACTATGGAGAACAGTATGGAGATGCCTTAAAAGACAAAAAATAGAACTACCATATGACCCAACAATCCCATTACTGGGCATATACCCTGAATAAACCATAATTGAAAGAGAGCCATGTACCCCAATGTTTATTGCAGCACTTTTTAGCTAGGACATGGAAGCAACCTAGATGTCCATTGACAGATGAATGAATACAAAAACTGTGGTACATATATACAATGAAATATTACTCAGCTATAAAAAAGAATGCATTTGAGTCAGTCCCAATGAGGTAGATGAACCTAGCGCATGACAAAAAAGTTACCATCTTAATGATTTGTGTGCAGTACAGTTCTGTTAAGTATACTCACGTTGCTGTGCAACCAACTGCCAAAATTATTTCATACTGCAAAACTGAAACTCTGTACCTATTCAATAATAACTCCCTTTTTCCTCCTCTCTCCCTCTCCTGGAAACTACCATTCTACTTTTTTTTTTAATAAATTTGCCTACTCTAGGTAACTCACATAAGCAGAATCATACAGTACTTGTCTTTTTCTGACTGACTTACTTTACTAACACAGTGTTCTCAAAGTTAATCTTTGTTGAAGCATGTGTCAGAATGTCCTTTTCAAGGTTGAATAATACTCCATTGTATGTATATACCACATTTTATCTATTCATTTGTCAATGGATATTTGTGTTGGTTCTACCTCTTAGCTATTGTGAAGAGTGCTATTTAGAAAATAGATGTGCAAATATCTCCAAGATTCTACTTTCAGTTATTTTGGCCATATATCCAGTAGTAGAGTTGCTATTGATCAGTTGCTAAGTCATGTCCAGCTCCTTGCAAACCCATGGACTGCAGGACACCAGGATTCCCTGTCTTTCACTATCTCTAAGAGTTTGCTCAAACTCATGTCCATTGAATCGGTGATGCTATCCAGTCATCTCATCTTCTGTCACCCCCTTCTCCTCCTGTCTTCCATCCTTCCTAGCATCAGGGTCTTTTCCAAGGAGTTGGCTCTTTGCATCAGGTGGTCAAAGTATTGGAGCTTCAGCTTCAGCATCAGTCCTTCCAATGAATACTCAGGGTTGATTTCCTTTAGAATTGACTGTTTTGATCTCCTTGCTGTCCAAGGGACTCTAAGGAGTCTTCTCCAGCACCACCATTCCAAAGCATCAGTTCTTTGATGCTCAGCCTTATGGTCCAACATCCGTACATGACTACTAGGAAAGTCACAGTTTTGACTATATGAATGTCAACAAAGTGATGTCTTTGCTTTTTAGTACCTGTGTCTATGTTTGTCATAGCTTTTCTTCCAAGGGGCAAGTGTCTTTTAATTTCATGGAGTGGAGTTGTGAGATAAGTAACTTTTATGACCCGGAAATGGTCTTTTTCAGTGAATATTCCACCTAAGTTTGACATGCTGTTGGATGGAATATTTTAAAAATGCCCATTAGATCTAGCTACTTCATAGTGCTATTCAAGTCAAATATATCTTTATTAATTTCCTGCTTGATTGATCTGTCACTTACTGAGAGCAGGTATTGGAATCTCAACCATAACAGTGAATTTGTCTATTTATTTTAGTTCTATCAGTTTTTGTTTCACATATTTTTATACTATTTTGTAATATACATGTTTAAGACTGCTGTCTTACTGAAGTACTGACTCCATTATCATTTTGCAGGGATCCTTTTTAATTCTTGATAAATTTAATTATTCTTTGTCTAAAGTTAATATAACTACCCCAGGTCTCATTTGATTAGTGTTAGCATCTTATATCTCTCCCTCTTTCATTACTTTTAACTTATCAGGGTCTTTATATTTAAAGGGGTTTCTTGTAAGGGCATAATTGGTTTGTTTGTTTTTTTAAATCCAAAAGACAATTTTGTCTTTTAATTAGTATACTAAGATCAGGGCTTCCCAGGTGTCACAGTGGTAAAGAAATCACCTGCCAATGCAGTAGTCACAAGAGATGCAGTTTTGAACACTGGGTCAGAAAGATCCCCTGGAGAAGGAAATACAATCCACTCCAGTATTTTTGCTGGAAAATTCCATGGACACAGCTGCCTGGTGGGCTACAGTGCATGGGGTTGAAAAAGAATAGGACACAACTGAGCACACACACACACACACACACACACACACACGAGAGCAATCACATTTAAAGTGATGATTGATATAATTGAATTAACGTCAACAATGTTTATAACTTTTTTCTATTCATTGTCAGAGGCTTCTTTATCTGCTCTCTCTGGTGTAAATGGAGTATTCAAAACAATTCTATTTAATCTCCTCTCTTTCATTTCTACTTCCTTAAAAATTTAGCTATAGAACTTACAATACACAATTTTAAACAATTTAACTCTACCTTCAAATAACACTATTCCACTTTATGCCTATTTCAGGAACATGGATGACAGAGTTATCGACTTGCTAAACCATCTGATATACGGTTACTATTTTATTATTTTAATATTTTATTTATTTATTTATTTTTGGCCATGTCAAGTCAGTTGCAGCACATGGGATCTTTGGTGCAGCATGCAGGCTTCTCTCTACCTGTGGTGCATGGTCTCCAGAGCATGTGGGTTTTATAGTTTGCAGCACATGGGCTCTCTAGTTGAGGCTCAGTAGTTGCAGCATACACAAGCTTAGTTGCCCTATGGCATGTGGAATCTTAATTCCCCAACGAAGGATCAAACCCATGTCCCTTGCATTGGAAGGCTGATTCTTAACCAATGGACCACCATGAAAGTCCCCTTATTTTATTATATTAAACAAATTAGCTTTTAGACAAATTACTACACAAGATTTCCTTTTTTTAATATTTACTTATTTATATATTTTGCTATGCTGGGTCTAAGTTGTGGCACACTGGATCTTCTAGTTGTGGCATGCAAACTCTTAGTTGTGGCAAGTGAGACTGACCAGGGAGTGAACCCTAGACCCCTGTGTTGGGAGCATAGAGTCCTAGCCACTGACCTGCCAAGGAAGTCTCAGGTTTCTTTTCATTTTAAATATTTCTCCTGCAGTGTTCTTGTTTTCTTCATGTAGATCCAAGTGTCATTATCCTCCATTATGCTTCATCATTTTCTTTCTACCTCAAGAAAATGCTTTTAACATATCTGTTGGTGAATCCTCTCAGTTTTCAGTTGTCTGAGAAAGTCTTCGTCTGTCCTTCACCTTTTAAAAATAATTCTGTTGATATAGAATTCTAGTGTGTGTGTGTGTTTTTTTTCTTTCAACACTTTAAGTATTTCACTTCACTCTTGTTTGCATGCTCTCTGATGAGAAGTCTGCTATAATTCTTTACCTTGTTTTGCTATAGCCAAGGTAGGTTGGTATGGCTTTTGTTTTCTTTTTTCCTGACTTCTTTCAAGATTTTCTCCTCTTTGATTTTCTGCAGTTTGAATATGATGCCTAAGTGTACTTATTTTTGGTATTTATTCTGCTTAATGTTCTCTAAGATTCTTGGCCTTATGACTTAAGGTCTGCCATTAACTTTGGAAAATTTTTCATCATTATTATTTCAAATACTTATTTTGTTCTGGTCTCTTTTTCTTCTCTTTCGTCTAGTATTCCAAATATGCATATATTAAATTCTTTGAAACTGTCCCACAGTTCCTGGGTGTTGGGTATATTTTCCGATTCTTTTTTCCTGTTGCATTTCAATTTGGGAAGTTCCTAACGATCTTTCTTCAAGACCATATTTCCTCAACCCTGTCAAGACTACTGATGAGAAATCTTCATTTCTGTTTCATCATTTTCCTTTTTTATTCCTTCTGCTATATTTTCTGTTACATCTAGCCTTTCTTTTTTATCCTTTCTTAAGTTTCGCTCTTTTTTCTGCATGATTCATCTGTTCTTGCATGATGTCTACCTTTTGCATGAGAACCCTTAACATGTTAATAACTGTTACTTTAAATTCTCTGATAATTTCAATGTATAGGTCAGGTTTTGATGTTCACTTTACCCCTTTAGATGACATTTTTCTCTTTCTGCCTTTTTGCATGAATGTGTAATATTTTTGTAGAAATCTTAAAATGCTTTATCTAGGAATAGGAACTGAGGTAAATCTTTTAATATGAGAATTTATATTAACCTGACTAAAATTTGGGCTTTTAAGTTGGGTTTTGTTTAATGCATTCTAAATTTATAGGTACTAGAGGCTTCAAATTCCACTAGTTTCCTTGGTTTTGTAACCTTTATTACTTTGAGCTTCCCTAAGTATTCCTCCTCAGAGAGAAAGAAGCTTTGTCTTGTAGTTCACTCAACTGTAATTCATGATTAGTATATTAGAGCCACATTGGTGTCGTTGCAAGGTGTGAGAAGGAGAAGCATTCTATAATCTTCCAATCAAGTTTTAGTCTTTTAGTTAGCCTGTGGCCTTCACAAATATTTCTTTCAAAGCTTCAAAACCCTCCCTCCTTAGGTGAGTTAGGAAAACTACAAAGGGCTGGGGTGGGAAAAATGCCCTTCCCTCTGTTAGGGAAATTAAATAGTCTTGTTTAGGCTTCAGAGACAAAGCAGAGCAGGCCTCTGACCTTGCTTCTAACCTGCCTGGACACCGCCCTGACCATGAATGACTGTGACTGACTGCGCTGTCAGGGCAAGCCTTGCAGCGCCTTACATAAGGTAATTTTGAGATTGTTGAGCCCCTGGAGGGTGTCCAGCCAACCAAGCCCCAGGTTTAACAACGTTCCATGTTTTCCACAACAAAACAAACAATATCAACATGAAACCAGAGCTCCAATTTGCTCACAGATTAATGTAGCTTGTTTGCATCCTGGGATTATAAACGGGAACCCTGAACTGCAATTTTTGAAGTCTCCCTTATGGAGTGGAAACACTGCCTGGGACCTTTTCCCAACTGAGACTCTAGATGTACTTGTCACAGGACTTTCCACCACTGTTTAAGTCCTGATGTTGGTCAAAACCCAATTTGGTGATGTATCCTCTGCTGTTTCTATTTCCTTTTTCTTTTAATATTAGTGCATTGAAAGTAAGATAGGTAATTTTTAATAAATATTGGTATTATTTATTTGTATATAACGAGTGGCTTATTTTGTTAGCAAATCCTTTGAACCTGAGATGAAAGTGAAAACTTTCTGCAAAACACCCCCTGGTGGAATAAACCCTGGTAATGTTTTTTCCCTAGATAGTAGGCTGTTATGTAGAATTCCCTGGGCAAACCTCTTGGGATTTCTGGAGGTGACACCTGCAAAAGTAAGATTGTGACCCCAGGAGTTTCTCAGTCTCATACTGATCCACACTCAAATTCCAGCAATTCGTCAAAATGACCATGTAAGTATTCCTACCAGGTGATGTCTCCAGTGCCTTCTAGATTAACAGATCTTGGCTATGTTCTGTTTGCCTGTCTCTCCAGATTCCAGGTTGGAAATTTTCTCTGAAACCCAGTTCTAGTCAGTTTGTCCAGCTTTTTCTTGATATGTGGGTAAGAGTGTAAGGACTCCAAGTTCTTTACAAGTCTGAATTAAAAGTCTTCTAGGATAGAGATCTTAATAATAGTACATTGCTATATGTTCAAGAAATTCGTTTTTTACTTATTTAATGACTCAATATGGTTCTAAGAATTTTATTAATATATCAATTTGTTTTGCAATATTTTAGGCTTCAAAATCAAAATATAATTACTAGAAGAACAAACCTCTGATATGTATTTTATTCAACACCACTAAGGAATTAACTCAATTCTGACACTACCGACTCCAAGATAGCCTCAGATCCCACAGGTTAAGGACCCCGTCCTACAAAACTGCCCTCACCTCCTCCTCAGACACCAATCTTAAGTCCAGGTTGTCACCCATACTTTTGAACTACCAGCTGTAGATGGGTTTCCATGGCCCTCCTTCGGCTCAATTAATTTGTTAGAGTAGCTCAAAGAACTCAGATAAATACTTTACGTACTGGATCAGAAAAGGATGTAACTCAGGAAATGCCAGATGGAAGAGATGCATGGGACAAGGCATGCGGGAAGGGGTACAGAGCTCCCATGCTCTCTGGAATCTTCATTCTCCCCAAAACTCCACATGTCCACCAACTTGGAAGTTCTCCAAACATTGTTTGCTTTTTATGGAAGCTTCATTATGTAGGCACGGTTGGCCACTGATGATTGAACTCAATCTCCAGACCCTTGAACTCAATCTCCAGGCCCTTCCTCCTAGGTTTGGGGCGGGTGGACCAAAATTTCCAACTCTCTAATCACATGGTTGGTTCCCCTGGCAAACAGTCTCCAGCCTCAGGTTAGCTAGGGGCTTTCCAAGAGTCACCTCATCAGTATTTAACAAAAGACACCTTTATAGTTCATATCATTTAGGAAATTCCAAGAGTTTTAGGAGCTCTGAGCCAGGAACAGGAGGAAGACCAATGGATAGATAGATAGATAGGTAGATAGATAGATAGATATCACAATATCACAAAAACCAAAATCAATATGTCAACTGAAAAAAATGCACAACCTAAAAGCTGAGAATTATGATTTATTCAGTAGACTTACTGAGGACTTTAAGTTAAAGATATAGCCCCTCAGATAGCTCTGAGGAACTGTTCCAAAGAGGTAAGAAAGGAGGCAGGATACATAGGAGTTTTTGCTGGGGAAAAAAAAAAAATGTAGGCTGACATCCAAAAATTACTGCTAAATAGCAAAAAAAAACAGACATCTCAAGTTAATGATTTTAGTGCTTTTCTACGTATGGGAAGATGCAGGAGCCTGGGATCATTGAAATTATCCCTTTGATATGCATCTTAACTATCTGGGGTCATTATCCTGTTTTTCTCCAGTTTCCTTCAGTGTGCACCTTTGGGGTAACAGTGGTGGCTGATGGCTTTGTGGCCACAACATCTTTTGTTTATTGTTGTTCAGTTGCTCACTTGTGTCTGACTCTTTGTGACCCCATGGACTGCAGCATGCCAGCCTTCCCTGTCCTTCACTATCTCCTGGAGTTTGCTCAAACTTACGTTTGTGTCAAGGATGTCCATTGAGTCAATGATGCCATCCAACCATCTCATCCTCTGTCACCCTTTTCTCCTCCTGCCCTCAACTTCTCCCTGAAAAGCATCAGGGTCTTTTCCCATGAGTTGGCTCTTCACATCAGGTGGCCAAAGTATCGGAGCTTCAGTATCAGTCTTTCCAATGAATATTCAGGACCGATTTCCTTTAGGATTCACTGGTTTGATCTCCTTACTGTCCAAGGGACTCTCTGAAATGGTATTCCTTGTCCACAAATGTATTTCCCAGACCTGGGTCCTTTAAATAACAGAAATCATGCAGTACAGTTAGGTGGAAGTACCTTGCTAGCAGCAATTTTGTCGCACACGTTGCAGTGGGGTTCTGGAGAAGATGTAAGGACTCACTCCTCCAAGTGTGCACAGATGCTCAGGGACCCTGGCTCCAGATCCACTAAGTCAGAATCTGTGTTGTTGACAAAAAGTTAATCAGTCAATCTACAAAAGAATGTAGCAACAGCATCACAAAAAGTTCCGAAAACTGTTCTGCCCAGTAGAAGTCAAAGCACATTTATTTAAGTTTTTTGAGGCAGAGGGCTGTACATCAAATGATGTATTACTGACAATTTACACAATTCAAATCCACAAGTGTGAAGTAGTGGGTCATGTGACCCCTTACAAAATTGAGAAGTTAATCTTTTTAAAAAATAATATTTAGGATTTTGGGGGGCCGTGCTGGGTCTTTACTGCTACACGGGCCTTTCTCTAGTTGCAGCAAGTGGGGGCTACTCTCTAGTTGTGGGGCACCAACTTCTCATTGCAGTCGCTCTTCTTGTTGTGGAGCGCAGGCTCTAGGATGTGAGGGCTTCAGGAGTTGGGACACATTGGCTCAGTAGCTCCCGGGCTCTAGAGCACAGGCTCAGTACTTGTGGCTCATGGGCTTAGTTGCTCCGTGGCGTGTAGAATCTTCCCAGAGCAGGGATCAAACCTGTGTCTCCTGCACTGGCAGCAGATTCTCTAACACTGAGCCACCAGGGAAGCCTGGTAGTTTATCTTTTAAGCAGTTGTCTTGTTGATGCTAACAGAATGGTTGCTCTTTAGGGCTGAGCAGGTATTTCTGCGGATGGGAGAGTTTGGTTGATGTATAAGTCAGATACACAATGCAGAGTGACGGGAGCCATAAAATACAAATTTTATTTCACAGTGTGTTAATACCGTCCCCATTTAATCCATGGAAATGACAACCTCAGAGACATAGACCACACTAAAGCTACTTAACATCCCCAACGCAAAGTTTGGGCCCTAAAGACCACCCACTAATTTGGCCTAATCAGTGTTTCCCTAACTGCCTTATAAATGCCCCACTTAAAATAAATGCCTCTGCAGTTTTTTCTTAATAAATTGATCTCTATCTTCTCCCACTTACTCATTCAATGCTTCCAGAATACCTTCTAGGTGGAAGATATTGCAGCAGCTCTGAGGATCCAGTGATGGGTGACGAATGGCTTTGCCCACAGGAGAGACAGACATGATAAGACCTAATGTTTCAGGCATAGCATATGGCAGAAGGGATGCTGGGACCACTTTAGAGGAGTTCAGTTGGAGAAGTTTGCAGAGAAGGAAAACCATTTTCCCTGGGTCTTGCAAGATAAATGAGTGGGACTACGCCAGACAGGTGAGTGGTCAAGGCCATTCCCAGGGGAGGAAACACCTTCTCTACTTGTCTCTGATGGTATTATAAGACAGAGAACATATGGCTATATAAGTGCTCTGTAAAACAGCAAATGAAGAAGGTTACTGACAAGCTAACCGGGATGTCTCTCAATTTGCAAGAACACTCTGACCCCTGCTTTGGGACTCATCACCATATCGGAGCTATTCTATTAACAATACTATCCTGAAGCTTTATGCCTAGGACTAGACAGCCTTCCCTGGCTGAGAGATGCCAGTCAAGGGGATCTGTTTGCTTTTGTTTGTTTATTTTTTTTAATTGAGGTATGTTTTGGTTGTTCAGTTGCTAAGTCATGTCCAACTCTTTGGAATCCCATGGACTGGAACACACCAGGCTTCCCTGTCCTTTACTATCTCCCAAAGTTTGTTCAGATTCATGTCCATTGAGTTCCTGATGCCATTCAACCATCTGATCCTCTGTTACCCCTTTCTCCTCTTGCCCTCAGTCTTTCCCAGCATCAGGGTCTTTTCCAATGAGGCAACTGTTTGCATAAGGTGGCCAAAGTATTGGAACTTCAGCCTTAGCATCAGTTCTTCCAGTGAATATTCAGGGTTGATTTCTTTTAGGATTGACTGGTTTGCTCTCCAGGACATACTCAAGAGTCTTCTCCAGCACCACAATACCAAAGCATTAATTCTTTGGTGTTCAATCTTCTTTACTGTCCAACTCTCAACACTGTACATGACTACTTGCTCCCACGGCTTGGTCAGTGGGCTCAGAGGTGTTGGGAATGATGCTTAGGGCTCAGTGGTTCCCAGCATGGGCTCCTCCATGACAACCGAGGTTTCTGGAATGGCAGTAACAGGAGCTGAAAACTCTACCTCAAGTGTGGAGACAATCATACCCTGAGTAAGGAGCCCTCCTGGAGCACTCAGCATCAACCAATTTTTCTCTGGTTATCACTGTGTCCATTCTGTGTGCCAGCTCCCAGGACCTCAGTCCCATCAGAAGCCCCAACATCCATTTTCCTGTGTTTTGATGGCTGAAATTACCCACTTAAATGGCTGAGCTGGGATTCAAGCCAGATGTGTCTGTCTTTGTGGCATCTATGGGGTCACACTTCCCAGAAGCTTCAGGAGAGATGGCATCCCTGAAAGCCCACCAAAGGGGGTGGGGTATTTTGGCTTCTTTGGCCAGGATGGGGAGGAGATGGGATGGAGGAGCCAGCCAGATGCCACAGACATCTCAGGTCAAATGAAGTCTGATTCCTTCTCAGCTTGATTTCACCTAGAACTGGAAAACATATGGGTCCAAGCTGCCTGAGGGTCTGAGGGCCAGGCTGCAATCGCTTCTGTTCTGAGGGTCTGGGGCTGAAGGCTGTGTAGGGAACACCAAAGCTCTAGCATGGACCTTTGGACTTAGAAAAGAATTCAACTGTGGGGCTAAAGAGCTCACCCTTTCGGAGGGCAGCAGACCCAGGGAAACCCAGGGCAAATCCGGGAAGATAAGGCAGATGTCAACAGATGCCTTGTAAACAATGTAGCTACTTGCCAGAAGAGATAGCCAAGAAGATAAAGAAGGGCCAAGGAAAGGTGACTAATGGACTTAATGCTCATTCAACAGGGAAGACTCATCCCTTTGCAATGCTGAGTAGTGGGGCTGTTTGGAAGAGATGCTCGGCTGTGTAGAAATGAATCCGTTTACCACAAACCTGCCCCTTTCCCTCCTGTTACAGAAATGCCCTGCAAAGGGATGAGCACGGGGCTCAGTTCACTGAGTCTTAAAATATGTATGTTAAGTGACTTGTGCATTTATCATTCACTACCACACTAACAGGAGGACAAGTAGTCCTAGTTTGCCCAGGACTGGGCTATTTTCTGAGATGTGGGACTTCCAGTGCTTCCAGGACTGTCTTGGGCACACTAGGGTTAGCTGGTCCCCTACTTCCTGAGAACCCATGATGGACCAGGCCCTAGGCACCCATAGAGCTCTGTTCCTTTTTTAATATTTTTTAAATGTATTTCATTTATAGTTGGCTTACAACGTTGTGTTACATTTCTGGCATACTGCAATGTAATTCAGTAATACATGCATGTATAATAGTTTGTACCTGCTAATCCCAAACTCCTAAGCCATCCCTTCCCCTCCTCTCCTCCTCCTTCGAAATCACAAGTCTGTTCTGTATGTCTGTGAACCTGTTTCTGCTTCGTCGATAAGTTCATTTGTGCCATGATTCCACATGTAAATGATATCATATGGTATCTGTCTTTCTGACTGACTTCACTTAGTATGATTAATCTCTAGGTTGCTGCAAGTGGCATTATGTAAAACGTTTTTTATAGCTAGGTAGTATTCCATTACACACACACACACACACACACACACACACACACACACACACCCCACATCTTCTTTATCCATTCATCTGTGGACACTTATGTTGTTTCCATGTTTTGGTTATTGTAACTACTACTACTGTGAACATAGTGGTGCATGTATCTTTTTTAATTATAGTTTTATCTGGGTATATGCCCAGGAGTGGGATTGCTGAATGATATAATTCTATTTTTAGTTTTTTGAGGAATCACCATACTACCTTCCATAGTGGCTGAACCCATTTACATTCCCACCAACAGTGTAGGAAGGTTCCCTTTTCTCCACACACTCTCCAGCATTTGTTATTTATAGACTTTTTAATGATGGCCATTCTGACTAGTGTTAGGTAGTACCTGGTAGTTTTGACTTGCTTTTTTTTTTTTTTAATAATTAGCAATGTTGAGCATCTTTTCATGTGCCTATTGGCCATCTGTATATCTTCTTTGGGCTTCCCTGGTAGCTCAGCTCGTAAAGAATCTGCCTGCAATGCAAGAGACCCCAGTTCAATTCCTGGGTTGGGAAGTTACCCTAAAGAAGGGATATATATTTAGTTGTTCTATTTTTTGCTTGCATTTGTTGTTGTTATTGTTGTTGCTGTTGAGTTGTGAGTTGTTTATATATTTTGGAAATTAACCCCTAGTCAGTCTCATCATTTGAAAATATTTTCTCCTAGTCCATAGGTTGACTTTTCCTTTTATTTATGACTTCCTTTCCTTTACTAGATCCCATTTGTTTATTTTTTGCTTTGATTTCTATTGCCTTGGGAGACTGACCTAAGAAAACATTGCTACAACTTATGTCTACAGAATGTTTTGTCTATGTTCTCTTCTAGTTCTTTGGTATTGTCTTTTATTTAATTCTTTAAGCCATTTTGTGTTACTTTTGGCTATGATGTGAAAGTACACTCTAACTTCATTGATTTCCATCCTGCTGTCCAGCTTTCCCAAAACCACTTGCTAAAGAGACTGTCTTTTCTCCATTGCATATTCTTGTCTTCTTTGTCAAAGATTAATTGTCCATAGATGCGTGGGGTTATTTATGGGCTCTGTGTTCTGTTTCATTGATCCATATGCCTGCTCTTATGTCAATACCACACTGTTGTCGTTTTTAAAATTTTATTTATCTATTTATTTATTATTTTTGGCTGTGCTGGATCTATATTGCTGCATGCAGGCCTTCTCTAGTTGCAGTGAGCAGGGACTACTCTTCATTGCAGTGCACAGGTTTCCCATTGCAATGGCTTCTCGTTGCAGAGCACAGGGTCTAGATGTGCGGGCATCAGTAGTTGTGGTGCATGGGTTTAGTTGCTCCAAGCCATGTGGGGTCTTCCCAGACCAGGAATCAAACCCATGTCCCCTGCATTGGCAGGTGGATTCTTAACCACTCAACCACAAGGGAAATCCCAATACCACACTGTTTTGATTACTGTAACTTTGTTGTATTATCTGAAGTCTGGGAGGGTTATGCCTCCTACTTTGTTCTTTTTCTTCAGGATTCCATTGGAAATTTTGGGTCTTTTATGGTTCCATATAAGTTTTAGGATTATTTGTTCTAGTTCTGTGAAAAATGTCATGGGTAATTTGACAAAGATCACATCAAATCTGTAGATTGCTTTGGGTCAGTTCAGTCACTCAGTCATGTCCGACTCTTTGCGACCCCATGGACTGCAGCATGCCAGGTCTCCCTGTCCATCACCAACTCCTGGAGCTTACTCAAACTCATGTCCATCACATAGGTGATGCCATCCAACCATCTCATCCTCTGTTGTCCCCTTTTCCTCCTGCCTTCAATCTTTCCCAGCATCAGGGTCTTTTCCAATGAGTTGGTTCTTTGCATCAGGTGGCCAAAGTATTGAAGCTTCAGCTTCAGCATCAGTCCTTCCAATGAATATTCAGGACCAATTTCCTTTAGGATTGACTGGTTGCATCTCCTTGCAGTCCAAGGGACTCTCAAGAGTCTTCTCCAACACCAGTTCAAAAGCATCAGTTCTTTGACACTCAACTTTCTTTATAGTCCAACTCTCACATTCATACATGACTACTGAAAAAACCACAGCTTTGACTAGATGGGCCTTTGTTGCTTTGGGTAGTATGACCATTTTAAGAATATTAATTCTTCCAATCTTGGAGCCCTTTTCTACTTGCTAGATGAGATGCTGAGTGATTCACGAATCATTCAATAAAGCCAATTAGATCTTGGAAATTTACCCAGTTGAATTTTTGTTATTTAACACTATCTATGGCCTAAAATTGGAGAAGGCAATGGCACCCCACTCCAGTACTCTTTCCTGGAAAATCCCATGGATGGAGGAGGCTGGTAGGCTGTGGTCCATGGGGTCCCTAAGAGTCAGACACAACTGAGCGACTTCACTTTCACTTTTCACTTTCACACATTGGAGAAAGAAATGGCAACCCACTCCAGTGTTCTTTTTTTTTTTTTTTTTTTAAGTGAGATACTAGATTTATTCAAAGAGAAATCAAATTTGCTAGGTAAAACAGCTGTGTAATAATAGTGGTTCTGTGTCTCTGAAAAATGGCTATATGGTCACCTTTGTCCATACATTTACATAAATAACAGGTATTGTTCAGGACACACACTGTGAAGAAAGAACTGAATGAGTCAATGGCTGAAACATACATATAATGACTTAAGATAACATGACTATTTAATGAAAATTTAGCATATAACATCTGACTTTTATCCTATGGACAAACAAGAAAAAATACAATAATTCATTTTACCCATTACATTTTACAAAATCAGACAAAATGATTTTATAAGCAGCTTTTTTAATAAAAACAGCAATTTCATTTCAAACAAATATATTATCATCCTATTCCTTTATCCTATATATGTATTTAATTGGCAAAACCTACTAGATTACAGAAATCAGTAAAAATCCAACCCATGATGCTTCAATTGCTTAAATCAATCATATTACATTTGAAATTCATTTTTCTTAGGTTAGAAGCCTGATTATCAGTTCCTATTAAGCTATGCCCTACTCCTTGTCCCAGTAAATGTGACTAGTCTCTGCACAAGGCTAAGTAACAATGTGTATAATACTTTTGAACATCCACACATGGTTCATCAAGCACACACATCCCAGCTCCTGAGACAAGGTCATCAAAGGGCAAGCAGCTCTCCTAGTTCTCTTGTTCCTCATAGTGAGCATAGCCACTGGCATAGGTCCTTCCCAAATTCAAATTAGTAAACAAATCTGACGACTCAGCATCTGAATCTTTTCCACCTTCATCTTCTTCCTCTTCATCATCCTCTGCTTCGTACTCATCTTCTTCCTCATCATGGTAGCTAGCACCAGCATACTTATTAGATGCAAGGTTCTTCCAATAGGCATCATACCCAGAAGCTCCATCTCCCTCTTCACCTCCAGTTTGCCTGCCAAACTTCAGGGAGCGTGTTGACATGCTAAGATCCTTAGTTTCCTGAGTTTCATGTCCACATTTAGGGCAGGGAGGCTGTTTTCCTTTTTCTTGCTTAAACACCTTGCTCCTTGTATGATCATCACAGAAACAAGCCTTACAACGGAGACAGGAATGTTGACCAAGCCGATTGCATGAAACGCATTTAAATGTTTCCGCTTCTAAAACCTGGCAGCTGGCTTGATGTTCAAACTGATCATCTTCACAAAGAAAGTTATGGCAAAAAGAACAACTGAAAATTCTGCCTCCGTGGTCCCACACACCCCGTTCACATTCCACACACTCAGCATCGGTAAGAGGGCAAGAACAGGCGTGTGTGCTGAGACATTTCCTCCCATGACAGACCCAAGCTTCACAGAAGTCACATATTGCACCCACCACGGCAAGGCCAGTACTGTAGACACCAGCATGCTTTATGACACAGTCTGAAGACTTCATCATGCACTTTGTTTTCCCACACTGTGCACAAATTGGTACCTTCTGTACAGAATTACAAAAGTAGCAGAACGCTCTATTCTTCTGCCGTCTCTGACACTTGTCACATTCCAAAGTCTAGCCCTCACTGCATCTATTTATGGATGAGTCATTTCTTCTTTTGTCTTCCTTCTCTTCTCTAGAAATGACCCATTGACGCATTGCATGGATGTTTAGCTAAATCTATGGTGCTTCTTGATGCTCTTAACTGTTTTTCACGTTCCCGGCGGTTCTCTGCCTTCTTCCTTGCACCAGTCTTTTTTTTAGGCATTTTCCCTTCTTTTCCGGGGGCCGGGGGGCAGGAAAGGGCGTGAAGCTGGCCCGCGGCGGCAACAGCTCCAACGCGCGAACTACGGCTCTAGAAAAAAATGCTACTAAACCCGAAGACTCCAGTGTTCTTGCCTGGAGAATCCCAGGGATGGGGAGCCTGGTGGGCTGCCATCTGTGGGATCACACAGAGTCGGACACGACTGAAGTGACTTAGCAGCAGCAGCATGGCCTAAAATGGGCTTCCCAGTTGGTGCCAGTGGTAAAGAGCCCACCTGCCAATGCAGGTAGACATGAGAGACACAGGTTTGATCCCTGGGTCAGGAAGATCCCCTGGAGGAGGGCATGGCAACCCATTCCAGTATTCTTGCCTGGAGAATCCCATGAACAGAGGAGCCTGGAAGACTATGGCCCATACGATCACAAAGAGTAGGCTACAACTGAAGCAACTTAGCATGCACACACACACATGGCCTAAAACACCCAGAACTCCCACTTCCAGGGCACATTGTAAGTTTTACTTCCCACTCCTTTTAAGTTAGGCCAAGTTACTCATTTTGGCAAATAAAAGGTAAATGAAGTGCAAATCTTAGGACCCCCATATGCATTTACCACATGCCCTATACCTGCCTATTCTCAGGCTCCAGTGAGCACCAGAATCATGTGGAGGGCTTATTTAGCAGGTCCTGGTGACACCCCCAGAATTTCTGACTCAGTACGTCTGGAATGCTGGGGCCTGAGAACATGCATTTCTAACAAGTTCCAGGTGATATTTATGCTGCTTGTCTGACAAAGCTACTTTAGGAACAAGGGTTATAGAAGAATCCTCTTTGGGCCAGAGTCTCTGGGTGATATCTCCCTACTGAGCTATGTTTAAGATGAAGGCCAGGTGAGAAGCGAATATTTTTTCTTTTCTCAGTGCACTGACATTTTCATGCACAAAATTCTTAGATCCCATAAGAACTCAAGAAAACAACACTGTTTTGATTAAAAAGTGGCTTGTTCAGCTTTGGCTAGGTTCCAGCATACAAATCCTCAGGCAATGAAATCCTCTTTGTGCAGAACTGCCCAGAGGTCCTTGGGCATGTCCTAAGGAACATCCCCCTTGGTCCCCTTCTGGTAATAGGATAGCTACTTCCAAGAATTCAAGAATTTCCTGGGATGGCAACCTCTCTCCTCTGTCTTCCATGGGCTCTGCCTATGTCTTGAATTCACCCTGTGGATAGCAAGAAAACAGGCCCAAAATGTAGTCACTTATGCTAAGCCCCATGGACTTAATGCTTAGTGTAATTATAGTTTCAGCCTCTCCCAGGAATGGAATTTTAAACCAGTCAACCAGGAATTATCTGGTCATCACTACTGAAATAATCTGCATGGTGGACTTCTGCAGCCCCCTAAAGGAAGGTGATCTTGCTACAATGAGTCCATTTTTGCCAGTATGTCTTCCCTTTTCCTGCTCCCTTCCGCCTATAAATGTCTTTCATTTGTACAGCTCCTTGGAGCTCTTTTCCATTCACTAGATGGAACACTACCTGATTCATGAATTATTGAATAAAGCCAGTAAGATATTTAAAAATTTATTCAGTTGAATGTTCTTCACAACTCACAGGATCTGCTTTTCCATTACTGGATATCAAACACGGCTGGAGCCAATGGAGGGCAGGGCATGTCTGAGACAAGATTTATCAGTGATTTCCCTGACAACAGAGCCATAAATCTGGCCAGCAGACGGTTTCAGAAGGTACAGAGCTCCAGGAATGGTCCCACCCCTATAAAACTTAGGCCAAGTCAAGATAAGGGAGGGCTATAAATCTGACTTGGCTCAATTAGTGTCCAGGCACCTCTGAGTACCATCTCTGCTACCAGCTCTGTCACCTGGGGGTGTTGCCCTCTTCTTATCTCTGAGGTCCCTCCCTCCAGCTGAGTGCACACACGTATCTTTGTCTTGCTTCCTCTCTTCTATTCCACTTCTTTCACTTTCTCCAGTTCTTGTGGTTTCTCTAGTTGCAGTGTTTCCTCTTACCTCTCTCCATGTATGTGTTCCAATCAGTTTGCTACCTTTCAGATTTTGCCTTTTCACCTGTCATAGTCTCTCTGCATGTATCTTTAAAATATATATATATTTTTTAATCAATTCAGAAAAAAATAAATAGTATACTGAAGATGACAAGTTAAATACCTGACTGCAATTTTCTTTAACCTTGAGTTTGGTTTTTGTTGGTGCTGTGAACACATAGCTTTCCTCTCTAAGGGTGACCATCCTGAGGCCTCATGCCTTTCTTGACAGGTCTCTTCCAACTGGGTAGCCACAGTCCCTATGCTAAGTGCAACTGTTTGAGAGAGAAGCAGTGGCTTGTAATTAGAAGTTTTGGAAATCCTGTCCAACATGAAAGCAGGGGTTGAGTAAGGATCAGCTAGAAGAAGGACAAATGGGAGGGGAGCAGGAGGGCACACTCCCACCCAGGGGTTTGGTCTTCCCAGGTGGTGCTAGTGGTAAAGAACCCACCTGCCAATGCAGGAGATGCTGAAGACAAGGGTTTGATCCCTGTGTCAGGAAGATCCCCTGGAGGAGGGCATGATAATCCACTCCAGTACCCTTGCCTGAAGAATCCCATGGACAGAGAAGCCTGGTGGGCTATGGTCCATAGCATTGAAAAGAGTTGAACACAACTGAAGTGACTCAGCACGCACACACACATCCAGGGGTAAAGCGGCAGGTGGGCTTCCGGCTTCTCTCTCCAAGAAGAGGGGGAGGCTGAAACCACAGCAGCAACATTGAGGTTAGAAGGAGGGAGAGTGATGTTAGGTGAGGGCCTCTCATCTTCCCCCTAAATAGCAGCAAGTCCGAAAATCCAGGAAGCCTTTCATGCCAGGAGCTTCCACAATCACTCCTCCCACAGCCCCACAACACTTGTAAGAATTCCTGCATCACCTCTGGAGAAGGCAAGAATGAAATTCGCTCCTGTTGGATATGGAGAGGACCCTGCCCTTCTAATGTTGTCATGGAAATCATAAGGAGAGAAGAAAAGGGACAGGGTAGCACAGAAAGCATGTGAGATGAAGCAGCAGCTGAGGAAAAAAGAGTTTGCCTTGTCTTGCCAAACTCCACAGCTCTGACCTTTATCCCATCCTAGGTCACAAAGCTCCTCTGTCCTAAATGGGGGAAAAAATTCATTTTTCCACCCTCTCTTCTGAACTATGCTGATGAATAAGCTGATATGTCCCTGTTGTGTTGCAACCACCACCTGCCTCACATGGGGAAGGAGAAACCACTGCCCACCATACCAAGTTCCTTGACCACAATGGACAGTCATCACCTCATACCCAAAACAGAAATGTCCAGCATCTTTCCACTAACTCTGGGTTAGGCCTTAATCAACCCTAGTCTTGGAGTTCTCATGTTCTGACCCCAACACATTCACTGTATCACATCCTCCACTGAAACATCTCTGACAGGTCCAGTCTCCTTCACTGGCCATATAACTTCAGTGTTTTTGATAACCTCAGAGATTATCTGCCCAGTTCAGACCCACTTCCTGCAGACTGGAACACCAAATCCCAGAGAAGCTAAGTTGCTCATGCAATGTGCACACAGCCCCTTCTGGCAAAGGCAAGTCAATGACAGCCCTCTGTGGACAGTGGGATCAGTGCCTTTCAGTCTTGGGTCACATCTTCCCCTCTTTCACACTCAAGTCTCTTTTTTTTTTTTTTTTTTTTTTTTGCCATGTGGCTTTCAGGATCTTAGTTCTCTCACTGGGAATGAAACCCATGCCCCCTGCAGTGGAATCATGGAGTTCCAGCCACTGGACTGCAAGGAATTCCCTCAAGTATCCCACTTTAGACCATACATGACATAGAATCACTGTATTGAGTAACATATAGTCACAATGTCTATTGTATTATGTTATGTACTGAGTAAGATGGAGTCAGGAAAGACCCCAGGGGTGACATTGGACCAGTGCTGCATTAAGTCAGAAGACCCTTGTGGAACTTGGGTGGTGGGATTAATTCAGACTTGGCTGGAAAGCTGGGAAACCTGAAAGGCCTTTGGTCAAAATTCCACATGAGCTGGGCCTCAAGCCACAGGTAGAAATCTAAGTTAAGCAGGGCGGAAATGTATACAAAGAGTAGCATGAGTATAAGCAAGCCTGTGGGGCAAATGTTCGGTGGAGGGTACCATGAGCCATGCCCTGAGAACACCAACATGGGGGTGACACAGGCCCAGGCTAGAAAAGCTCAGGCCAGATTTCAGAAGAGTGAAGCATAGGGACAGGAAGACTGGAAGGCGGGGGCACGGGGGTGCGGTGGGTCTTCCTGCTACCACCTTCAGCCAAAGGCCAGAGGCTGGTTCAGAACTTGAGTATCCTCAGCTCGACTAACCTCCCAGAGCCTTCTTGACTGCATCCCTCTTTAATGACCTATTTTTTTACTGCCCTGCATCATCTATTAGCTAAGTGCACCCCTGTATTCCTTACCTGGATGTCTGACCCATGGTATATTTTCTGTGTTCCTAACAAGCCCTACCAGTGTTTGGCAACCTGGAAGATCCTGGTAAATATTTCTTGTGCTAAGTTGCTTTAGTCGTGTCCAACTCTTTGTGATCATGGACTGTAGCCCACCAGGCTCTTCTGTCCATGGGATTCTCCCGGCAAAAATACTGGAGTGGGTTACCATGCTCTTCTCCAGGGGATCTTGCCAACCCAGGAACTGAACTTCCATTTCTTACATCTCCTGCTTTGGCAAGTGGGTTATTTACCACCAATGCCACCTGGGAAGCCCAAATATTTCTTAATAAACCACATGGACTTTCGCCAACCAGTGAAATGGTCCCCTTGTTTCCTTAGTTTAGGCTATGACATAGTGTGGTGGGAAAAGTCAATGGGATTTCCCAAGAGGGTAATAAAGAAAAAGGGTGAGGGAGGGAAAGGGGCAGGACACTAGAAAGGAAAATAAAAGAAGTAAGCTCTAAGAAGAAACACTAGTATTTCAACAGGCATAGAACCTGTGGTCTCAAACGACATGCCCCACAGCAGACTTGGCCCAGCTTTCACCCAGTTGCTGATTCCAAGACAAGCTGGAAGGCAAGAGGCCCATATGGGGACAGCCAAGGTTCAACTCGTGGGTATGAACCCCAACCCACACCCCACTGCTCCCAGTCCCTGCTGCCCAGTGCCCAGGAGGCGAACGTCGTAATGCTGCAGGACTAACACAATAATGCTGACAGAGCTGGAG
This sequence comes from Odocoileus virginianus, assembly GCF_023699985.2. Taxonomy (NCBI): domain Eukaryota; kingdom Metazoa; phylum Chordata; class Mammalia; order Artiodactyla; family Cervidae; genus Odocoileus; species Odocoileus virginianus. The sequence continues at coordinate 39,442,641 of NC_069676.1, forward strand.
ACCCAAGAGCTCACTTCGCTGGCTTCCTGGTGGTTGCTGCCCCCTACTGACAGAGCAGGACCATAACAGCCCAAGAAGCCCATCTCCCTGCCACATGCAAGGCAGAGTAAGGAAAACTACAAAAATCATATCCAAATAGGGAAATCCAACCTTCAGTGGGATCTTTATAAAGGGCCTCCTGGTTTGGCACAAGATGGGGAGAGGGCTCCCTTCGTGAATTTCATTGCATTATGAAGCTTCAGAGAACTGCTAACATGGATCACTGACCTGGCATTGTGCTGAACACATCTAGATTTTCTCATCATACAGGTCATAAAATTGAAGCATAAATTTGAAAACCACCCCCTGGAGATGTGGAGTTTCTAGGACCATAGATACAGATCCTTATCTCCTAACTGCAGTATTAACAAAGTATAGATTTTCCTAGACCTACAATGGAGGGTACATCCTGACAAACCCATCATAAGTAGAAAATATCCTAAGTGAAAAATGCACTTAATACACTTAACTGATTGAACATCATAGCTTAGCCTAAACTACCTTAAATGTGCTCAGAACACTTACATTAGCCTACAATTGGGCAAAAACATCTAACACAAGACTATTTTATAATAAAATGTTAAATGCCTCATGTGGTTTATTGAATACTGTTGTTGTTTAGTCATTAAGTCATGTCCAACTCTTTCCAACCCCATGGACTGTAGTCTGCCACTCTTCTATCCATGGATTACCCAGGCAAGGATATTGGAGTGGGTTACCATTTCCTTATCCAGGGGATATTCCCGACCTAGGGACTGAACCCACATCTCCTGCATTGCATGCGGATTCTTACCCCTGAGCCACCAGGGAAGCCCCTATTGAATACTGTACTGAAAGTGGAAAACAGAATGCCTGTATGAGTATAGAATGGTTCTATGTGTATCAGTTGTCTACCCTCATGATCATGCAACTGACTGGGAACTACAGCTTGTGGTCGCTGTCCAGCATCACACCACTAACCCCAGGGAAAAAAATCAACAAAATTCAAAACTTTAAGTACAGTTTCTACTGAATGTGTATAGCTTTCTCATCATTGTAGTCAAAAAATCAAATAAAATTATTGTAGGTCAGGGACCACCTATAACCTGCTATAGATTTGGATCACAGCAGGGAGACACAAAAGCACATTTATTAGGTGATGGGTACCAGGGAGACTGAGGCCCCATTGCTCACTTGAGGAGGCCATAACTCACAAGTCATTATCACTATGACCATGATGTAACATGGTACAAAAATGGAGAAGGCTCCAGATCCCCATAACTTCTCCATCTCTTGCTTAATTTCCTTTGACCATCCTGACAGTTCCAAGCTTTTTGTCTTCCCAATAAAGCTTCCTAAGAGCTGACTACACTATTCCCTCTACTTTCTCACCTCTAGTTCCTTTTGGCACCTTCACTCAAAGGCTGAAGAGTTTGGACTCGAGAGCAAAGCTGCTCACTTCCTGCTGTGTGGCCTGGTTCCTAACAGACCACAGACCGGTACTGGTCCATGGCCCAGGGGTTGGGGACCCCTGCTCTAAAGTCCAACTGCCTCCATTACCTTCTATAAGAATAAGTGCAGAGGACTGGGCACCCCTACTGTGCCTGTATTCTCATCTATGAAAAGGCAATACTGGTGATATCTACCCTTTAATGTGGTCATGGTGCTACATGGGTCAATGCATATGCCTGGTACGTGGGACACACAGTGCAATCCACTACTCTTGCAATAGGGCTGGGGGCACATTTGCCCTGCTCCACCATTAGCATTAACCCTCCTGTTCTCTCTCCACTATTGCCTCATCTAGTAGGTGATCTTGCACAGAGAAACTGGTAGGCATGGCCAGCCCTTCTTTTGGGGGCTCCTTTGAATGAGGAGCCTTACAGGTCCCTCACTGCCACAGACTGCATAGGGAAGCAGGACCCTGGACCCACTTGGCCAAGGACACAGGCCATATACTCAGAGCAGCTTTTCCAGTGATAAAGCAAGTATTTGGCACCCAACTACCTTATTGCATTTATTTCTCAATTAAGAAGTCAGGTCAGGAAAGGCAGTCTCACACCTGGACAATCTTGTCAAAGCGTACATGGTGGCTCCTAATGGCCCATCTACCATCTAAGATCACCAGGGTCACTCCTCTGCCCTCCTGTCCCTTTAACTGCTGGCCTTCACCTTGCCCCTTAAAGGTCAAGATACCCATTTCCCACTCAGTTTCTCCCCTCCCTCCTCCCTGTTAGCATCTTCTCCATCCCTCAGTTGACTTGGTCCTCAGCTGGTTATAAATGCAGGCTCACCTCTGGTAGGGCTCAGTTGAAAGCCTTCACTCCACCTCCGCAGTCTTTGAAGTTCTTATCTTTTCCCCAACCTGACTCCACCGGATGTTTCACAGGCTGCCAGCCCAAACGTACTCAAACTCCTCCTGATCCACAACAGGTCAAGCCCTGACTTGAGAGTCACCTTTTACCTATGTTAAATTTTAATTTCAGACAATTGACAATACGTATGTCCTAAACACTGCAGGGAGGCAAAAACACTGTCTTATCTGGAACTCAAGTTTAACTGGGCACCCTGTTTATTTGCTAAATGCCATAATCCTACTTGTCGCTCCCCTTTATTTATGCTCATGTCCAGGATTGGCAGCACCATCTCATCTATACCACCAGTGGCTGACACACCCACCCCACCCTGCAGAGAGCCCTTCCTGGCTTGCAGATTGGTGGTTGTCGGGGGTGGGGGATAGTGTTGCCAGACACCACTAACCTGGTGTGCATTCACCCCAGCCCTGTGGCCATAAGCCTTCCCTCCTCTCATGGCTGCAAGTTTGATCATTCTCATCCTTCACCTCCCAAGAGACCTTCCCTGACTACTCCATCAAAATGCACCTTGCTTCACCCTGCTCCTCCTTTCTCTCCATCTTCACCCCTTTCTCCTCTTCCCTCCCCTGAAAGGGACAATAAACATTACTGTTACATAAACTATTTTATTTAAATAAAATCAGGGGCAGACCCTTTCCCCTCATACACACAGGCACATGCATGCACGCACGCACGCCCACGTCCTCCTCCATTTTCCCTCCACCATGGCCACCTCAAACCTGGCAGTTCTCATCATGACCATCCTGTTTTAACCCTGGGACAGGGAGACAACCTCAATTTGAAGGCCTGCTCCCCACCCCCCACCCCCCCTAGTTGATGGCAGCAGCACACAGGCCTAGGCACAAATTCTCCTGTCCAGAGTCCAGCTCTCAGCCCTCCTGGGGTGGGACAGGAGGATCGGTTCCCCAAGGCACCCAGATCCAGTGTAGCTTCCCTGCCTTTCCCCCACACAGCATGGGAGTGCCATCAGACACCTGAAACTGCTCCCTATGGAGGGTGGGTTCCCTCACCGCAGGCCAACCCTGCCCTGTATCAGCAGAGGTTCTGCAGCCAAACCTGAGCATCCCCCAAGAGATCCTGGACTAGGTATGGTTTGGTTTTGGGAAGAGTAAGGGAGAGCAATTGAGCACCAAATTCCCTAACTCCACCCTGTAGAAGAATGCTGAGATTTGGCTCAGCATCCTCTACCCAGAAAAAGTAAACAGACCTAACTCCACAGCAGAAATGGGAAGAGCTTCAGCCGTCAGAACCTCACTACATCTCCACCCCCCAACATGGACCCACTAGCACCTTGGCAATGTTGGACACAGCCCAGCTGGGGAAACGCAACGCACACAGGAGCCTGTTTGGAGTTGGTAGTGTCCCCTCTGTTGACAATGGGATTGGGCTTCACCTTCCCTGACACCAGTATCCCTCAAGTCCTGCTTTGAGGCACAGATGGCTTCGGTCATGAGGAGGGAGTACTGAAGGGATGGGTGGTGTCTTCCAGAGGCACACAGTCCTGCAGCACTTCTTACATGTTACCCACGAGCAGGCTGGGACAGAGGATGGGCTGCTGGGCTGCTGGAGGGTTCCACAGCATCCCAGGAACCACCTGGGAGATGAGTAGGTGGGAGGGGGACCCATCCATTCACTCAAGCTGGGGGGACCAAGATGCTGGGACCCAGATCCAGTGCCCACCTTCTCTGATGCTTTCCCTGTGCCGCCCAGACAGATTTCCCTGAGGGGAAAAACCAGACAGAAGTCAGAAAGAGGGCAGTAGACAGACAGACTATGAAGGACCAACACAGGGAAAGGAGATGTCAGAGCCAAAGATAAGCCTTCTGAAAGGGTAAGGCAAAGAGAGCTGCCACCTGTGGGGGGCAGGGCCAGGTGAGAAAGCCAGGACATATACAACAGACTCAAGACACAGCCAACCTGCCCTCTCTGAGGGAAGCAAGGACCCGAGGAGAGGGAGCTAGGAACCTGCAAGGCCCTCCTTGGGCCAGTGGTGGTATGAATGCATCAGCCACCCTGAGCACGGGGTTACAGGCTGATACTGCGCTGGTGGCGACCTCCACGACCCCCACTCCGAGGTCCCAGCTCCTGGCCATCTAGACTGGTGTGGTCTGAGAGACCCCGCAGGTGCTCCACAGAATCGCATTTCTGCAGGTCCGAAGCCACAGTGCGCAGGCTCAGCAGGCTCAGCGTGTCGGTGTCCGGGGCAGGGCCAGGCCCCAGGCTGACGCCTTCCTCCAGCCCTCCACCCTCCGCCCCCTCAATGATCCCGCTGTCCGCATCCTCGCCACCATCAGGCCCAGCTTCCGCCCCCACTGGAGAGGAGCGCCTCTGGCCCAGGGTATGAGCAGGCTGGCCCCGGCGCCGCGCATGAATCTGCTCGCTGATTTGCTCCAGGTTGCGCAGGGCGACTGAGTAACGGGTCTTGGCCTGGGCCACCTGCTGCTCCAGCTCCGTCACCTTGGCCTTGTGCTCCTGCAGAAGGAGGGTCAGAGTCAGGTGACTCTTTGGGCAGCTGTCTGAGGCCCCTGGAGCTGCCAAGTCCTCTCAAACCCACTGAGATGTCCCGTTCCCAATCTGGGCTCTGCTCATCCCCAACCACTCATCTGCAGTGCAGAACCAACCCTACCCAGCCCCTCTCCACTCCTCTTTTTCCTGGGATCCTCCTTCCCCAGCAACCTGCCCTGGTCCTGCCTGACATTCCAGGGCCTTCCTCCTAGGTCTTCATTCCCACCCACTGTTTCTCCTCTTCCCATTGTTCCCTTTCCCTGTCTGGCCAATTCTTCGCTCCCCATTCTCTCTGGTTTCCCCCAATTCTCACTTCTCCTTTACCTCCCTTCTGTCAGCATCCATTCTCCAACCCCAACTCCCGTTCCTGTGGAGTCATTCTGAACATACCTGTCCCACTACACGGGCCTGGTGGATGGCGCAGAGAAACAGACTAGTGTTCCCTCTACCTGCCCTCCCTTCCTAGCCTGCCCCCTCTCCCATCCTTCCCCCGACCTCCACCCCCATCCCCCACTCAGCTACCTCCAGGATCTGGCTGAACTGGGCCTTGAGCTCAAAGTAGGGCCGGCTCTTGCCAATGGCACGGCGGAGGGTCTTCTGCAGGGCCTGAACCCGAGCCTCGGCCTGCTGGCACAGCCGCGTCACCCGCTGGTGCTCCCGCTCACCACGAAGCCGCTCTTCCTCTGCCTCGTTCACCTGGGCCAAGTGGGGCGGAGCACACACATCACTGAACACAGACCCTCACTCCTGCCCCGTCTTGTCACTCCAAATGTTAAACTGTCTACAGAGCCCAGAGACGGCACTGAGCTGCCAAGACACAAGAGAACCGTGGGTCCTCGCGCCTGCCTACTGTTAGCCGCACCACCCGCCACCTCTCAGCTTTGTTGCTGCCAGGAGGTGCTGAGGTCCTCTAGCCTGCTCACGAGCGTGCAGGAAATGTCCATCCATCTGTGACACATCTGCCACATCATGGTTCTCAGAGCTCAACCTTGGGGGTTGGGGGGAGGGAGGAGCCTCACTGGGAGAGCCACAGCTCTGCACTGGGTTCTCTAGGTTTCCATGTCCAAGCAGGTAACAGGCAAGGGCTCCAGCCACCGCATCCACCAAGACCAAGGAGTCGACCTCACGCACACCCAGACTCAGCAACCCCTCCCCCAGGGCTGTGTGAGTTCCAGAGGAGTGGAACTCCTGCCCTCATGTGACCCATGGGCCTGGACTAAGGAGGAGCACACAAAAAAACTTGAGACATGACCACTCATCAGGAGCTGACACTCCTACAAAATAAATGATTGTGTCCCCTCAAACTTTTTTTTTAAGGTGTTTTGTTTTTTAAATGTGGACCATTTTTAAAGTCTTTATTGAATATGTTACATTGTTTTATCTTTGGTTTTTTTGGCCACCAGCCATGTGGGATCTTAGCTCCCCCCACCAGGGATCAAACCCACACCTTCTGCACTGGTGAAATCTTAACCACCAGAGAAGTACATGCCCCACCCCATCCCCCTGCAAAAAAAAATTCTTGTGTTGAAATCCTAACCTTAATGTGGGCCTTCTAAGAAGTGATTAGCTCAAGAGCAGGGAGCTCTCACTAATGAAATTATCTGCCTTATAAATGAGGCTTCAAAGAGCTCCCCCAGTCCTTTAGCCATGTAATAATACAGTGAAAAGACAGCTGGCCGTATGGGAAGCAAGAAGCAGGCCCTCAGCAAACACCAAATCTGCCTGTGCCTTGATCTTGAAATGTCCTAGCCTCCAGAAAATAAACTTTTGATGTTTAAGCCTCCCAGTCTGTCATTTTGTAGTAAAGCCAATGGACTAAGACACTTGCTCTTTACAAGGTGAAGGTGGGAGACTAGAGCTGATGCCAGGGATCCTCCCACTCCCCAACCCCCACAAAAGCAATGCCAAAGTCTCTCAGTCACGTCCAACTTCAGGCCAGAATACTGGAGTGGGTGGCCTTTCCCTTCTCCAGAGGATCTTCCCAACCCAGGTGTCGAACCTAGGTCTCCCACATCACAGGTAGATTCTTTACCACTTGAGCCACAAGGGAATCCCCATAGAAAAGACTGGAAATAATACACGGGGTATACTTCAAAAACCAAGGTACACTGGCAGAGCTCAAAAGCAAGAAAGGAAGAACATTCAGAAAATAGAAACAAAGGGTCACAGCTAAATATAACAAAGGAGAGTTGAATCCAGAGCATTCAGGAATGAACTACTTGAGTCACTCCCACATCTGGAGGCAAAGATTCAAGAAGAGCCAAGAAGGACCTTCTAAGTCAAAAGAAGTATATATGGGACACACTGGAGGCCAAATAGGGCAGAGAGCTAGGACCAGACTTTTCCTGAAACAGAATCAAAACTGAGGGAAGGCAGGAGCAGAAGAGAGACAGAAAGGAGTGAGGAAGGTGACAGGATTCAGGGAGAGCAAAGTACTAGAACTGGCGGAAGGGACCAGCCACTGCCTGGCTCACCTTGCAGGTGGCGTGGTTGAGCATCTCCTGCCATGTGGGGTCCAGCCGGTTCTTGTCAGCCATGACGCCCTGCTCAGCCACAAACACCATCTCCCGGGCAGCGTTGTGCATGCTCACAGCCCGCTCATACCGCAGTGCTGCCTTCTGTGTCTCCTGCTGGGCCTGGGGGGGTGGGGAAGGACCACCAGGAGAGTGAGCTGCAAAGGACCCCTGGCTGCCCACGGAGACCCTCCCTGGGCAAGGACGAGAGAAGGAAAAAGGCCCACTGTAATGTTGGCTTCACCTCGCAACTGCACTAAGGATAAGTGCTGAGGAAGCAAAATTCTACAAAGAATATGTTGCAAGGGTATAGCTAAGAGAAGAAATACATGTAGAAATAGGACACTGCCAGTGGAGGGCAAAGTGTATAAAATCCAGCACTCTCCAAGGCTGCTGGACTTTTGCCCTAGGGAAAACATAGAAAAATCCACACCTTTTAGTTGGAAGGTGTTTAGTTGATGGTTGAGACCATCAGCTCCAGTCCAGCAGGTAAGCTGAATGAAATAACCAGACAACTGCTTGGAGATATTCATCATAACCATAGTTACCAAACAAAATACTAGAAACAAACCTAAGTTTTCAGTTACAGAAAACTGGTTAAACAAATAATAGTACATCTTACATAAGAAAATCATATAAGTTCCTAAAAACAATGGCATGGATGGGTAATTCTTGACATGGAACCATGTCCTCAAATAATAAAGAGATAAAAACACTACATGTGTGATTCCATTTTGGCAGGATATATTAAAAAAAATTTTTTTTTTACAGATTATTTGTGCTGTATTAATCACATTTTTATTTTCTATGTTTCATGATGTTTTGGTATCTTGGAGGCCTTGCTGGCCCTTCTAGGGCTGCCTAATTTCTAGAGACGGTGAACTACTCTATGAGCACACCTTAAGTCCACCAATCTGAAGCCCATCACCTCCTTTATCTAACTCTCTTAAGCCAGTATGTCCCCTGCTCTAAATCACTGAAAGGCTAGGTACCAGAAAACTAGAGACCTTCCCCATAGCCCAGAGCCTGCCTCTGTTATTCAAACTGGCCAATCCTAAATTTGCTCAAAGTTGTCTACCCTGTCTTACCCACTCCTTCCCACGAAAACAACAATAAAGGCTCTACAATAAAAGCTCTGAAATAAGCTTTCCCCTCACATTTTCTGCCTCCTCACCCATTCAGGTGCTTCCCCATGTAGTCCTGAATAATCTGACAGGCTCTATTCCCTTAGGAACTAAGTAACAAACTTTTTTAAGGCAGTTGTCTGTGTCTGTCACCTTCATACTTGACTAAAACACCTTTCAGGTACAAAAATCACAAAGCATGCATGAGGCTGAATCTGGGGAAGATTCTGGTTCTCTTATTTTGTTTTATAGTTACAAGTTACACTTACAGCCTTCTAATAGTGACACCATATTATTTATATAAAGAAAAATTTTAAAAGAAGGAAAGGACATAAACGAGTGGAGAAGCAAGCAAAGAGAGCATGACTCAAAGGGGATACAAGAGGAAAAGATAACTAGAAAAGGTGATCTGTCTCACACCCCATACAGAGACAGAAGACTACAGGGCCAGGCTCTGCATGCAGCCCCCCACCCCAGAATGTGGGTGAGCTGGCCGTACCTCCTTAGCCAGCCGCCGAGCTTCATAGTAGGGCCGGGCCTTCTCAATGCAGCTCCCTAAGTGGGAGCCCTGAGTGTTGAGCTTCCTTGCTGACTCCTGCAGGATCCTCCGGTAGGTGGTTCTGGCCTCCTGGCAAAAGGATAGGGACACGGGCAGAGGGAGGCACAAGTGTGGGTCCTAACCCCTCTTGTTTTTCATACATGCCCCTTCCCCTGCCACTGTACTGAGAGGACAGAAAATGATGAAAGCACCTCTGGAACCAGCACAAGAGTGTGAGGAAAAGGAGCATCACTCACATCCAGCTGCAGCTCCACTTGGTTGATTTCCTCACTGGCCTGGTTCAGATGCTCCAGCTCCTCCTGACACAGAGAGAGGCAGAAAGTTAGAGCAGCGGAGGAAAGCAGCCTCATATGAACCAGGCAGGGCAGGAACGTGGGCACAGAGGGAAAGCCCAGCCAAGTAGCGAAGGGAAGAAATGGAACAGGAGGTCACTGTCAAATGCCTTCTTGTCAGAGATCTAGTAACATACAGCCTCTTGTAATCTCACAATTCCACCTCTGTATCAAGTAGTAAACCCCCATTTTAAGGACAAGAGAATTGAGGTTGGAAAACTCCAACGCACGCACACAACAAGTCTGTTGCCATCAGACTGCACCACCACCTCCTTCTCATACTCCAGCCAGGAGTCTCCTCAGAGCTAATGGTCTCTGTCCCAAGCAAGGAGAAACCCCTGGGCCCTACTCACCCGGCATATTTTTACTACACACTTAAGACACTCAGCACCATGAAACCTAGAATTTAGAGCACAAAGATGCAGCAGCTCACAGCCCAATAGTAAGCAACAGGCCCACAGGAGACGGGGGCATGATAAGGGCTGGGAATCACAGGAGAGCAGGTGACCGGGGCAGGCAAGCTGTCAGGAGAGAAGCCAGAGAGGCTGGGGCACAGGGACACGATACTCGGCCTTCTCCCAACAGCAGGGGCAACCCCTCAGAGCTTGAAGCCCCCGGTGGTTTAGGAAGGCAGACTTGGGCAATGTAGGGAAAGCTTGGAGGGGCCAGAGAGACAAAAGTGGAGGCTGTCTGTAGTATTTCAGGTGGGAGAGGAGAGGGCAGATCCCTGGGAAATCCAGGATGCAAAATCATTAGGATTTCGTGACAATTAAGGTCAAGATTAGGGAAGAACACGTGGTTCAAGAGACCTCTAACTGCTTGGGCAGTGGTGACAGGACCCCAGGCCCCCACAGAGTAGATCCTATGGCAAGGAGGGAGAGCCTCAGGAAGAAGTTCACCAGTCACACTGGCCTGAATGCCTCACTGGCCCCCAGCGCTGGCAAAAGACACAAAAGCCACCCATGCCTTTCAGTGGCAGGGAGGGTGCTGGCCGTGAGTATCCTCCCCGCCCCTTGGTCAAGTTCCTGGGGCCCAGGGAGCCAACGACACTCCCGAGGAGGAGCAGGGCCTGGAGAGATGCCTGGTGCTCAGCTATAGCTTCCTCCTCCAGGAGCCCTGGACAGGCCAGCAGTAGCCAGCCTGGTGTCTGCTTGCTGCCCATGGCCAAGCCCTACATTCCACCTGCACCAGGCAGTGAGGAACACTGCCATCACTGCTCCTGCATACTTCACTTGGCCCTTTCAAAAGCCCACTGTGTGATCCTTTAGTCCTTTTATTTCTGTACCTCACCTCAAGCTCTAAAAGATCTGAGTCAGCAAGTAAGAATGCAAGAAATCAAGTTATATGCTCTAATTACAGTATAAGCTAGAACACAAAGGAGGAAACATACAACAAAACCAGGAACAATGATATGAAAATACACATACTCACAACAATGTAGACTCGGCCTCAAAGAGGACCACAAACTTGTCTCTGAACTTTTCAGAACAGAGATATCTGACAGAAATATAATGTGAGCCTTATGTGAAATTTTTAGTTTTATAAAAGCCACATTTGTAAAAGAAAGAAAACCACCAAGATGAAATTTTAACAGTACATTTCATTTGACTCAATTTATCTAAAACAATAACAGTTTCAACCTGTTATCGACATAAAATAATAATTACCAATATTGTAACTTTTTTTTTTAAAACCATGGCTTTGAAATCCACATGTATCTGACCTTAGAGCACACCTTAGCGTGGATAGATAGTCGCATGTGGCTCCTGTACTGGTCTGTGTAGATCTAGAAGCTAGTGCACAAGATCCACTGATTAGTCACACAACTCAGTGCTCATACGGTAACAAGTGGCCACTGTGGAAAACAGGCAGCCGGCATGGCTCAGAGAACCCCAGAGGAAGCCTAGGGCAGTGCCAACACCACCCTACACACACACAGTCTTGAGTTTCACAGGGCCTTCCTGACAAGAACGTCACTTTCAGCTAATGAGATTACCACAAAGAAATTGTCAGAAAAGACAATTCCTGTCTGGGTGAGAGGCAACTAGGCCCTCTTTGGGCTCTGCTTTCTGTGACTGGACTTGGCCCACAGAGGATTTCAGATAATCTAAGGGAGGAGGTGACCAGTCCTTTCAGCAGTTCCCACTGGAATACTCTCTATCTCAACCCATTCACATTTGATAGACAAAAAACAATAGGGCAGGGAATCGGGGATGGAGTTGGGACCCAGGACCTGACCTATGATCTGGCTTTCTGCTAATGTTGATTACATTCCTAGGACTACTGATGTCCTTAGATGGATGCCTCAAAGACAGGAGTACCACCACCTAAGAAAACCACCTACAGTCCTGGTAAGATAATAATAATTTGGGGGAGAAGAGGAAGAAGTGGGTAAAAGGCACCTATAACGTTCCTCTGAGTGAACCAAGGTCTAAGACAGGATCCCATTTGGTTCCACAGCCCAAAGCACTCTCAGACCCTGACAAGATCATCAGAGGAGTGAATGGCAAGTCATCGTCACTGGAAAGAAAACAAAAGACTTTGGTTCTTGGTCTATAGGAGCAGGCATGTATGCCTTTCTACACTGAAACTTGTACCCATGAAGCACGTCCAGCAATTTAAAAAGGCTTCCTATTGACAAAGCTCTAACAGGACAAGGAGACTGGGGAGAGAGCAGGCTGGAGGGCAAAGGGTTAGGGGATGAGGGTAGCCAGGCTGAGGCAGACCCAGGGCAAAGTACAGCAGGGAGCCAACAAGCACCCAGAGCTCTGCTTTGGGCCACTGGCGACACATTCCATTTGGCCTGCTGCACCAGGGACTCCTGGCACCTGACTGAAATCGAATTCGAGGAGGATGAAGCCTGAGTCAGCATTCACCATCCATCAGTGAGCCTGCAGCCCGCAGGGAGGGTGACCTTCCCGGAGCACACCAGGCTGATGCCCAGGATGCCAGGCCACTGAGTCAAAGGCAGTTAGGAGACAGATGCTGTTGCCCAACTAGTGCAAGCCATTAAAACACTCAAGCCCAAAATGAAGTATAATCGTATAAATTGTATTGTACACCTGAAATTTATATAATACCCTAAATCAAATATTAATATATCTTTATTAAAAAAAAAAAAACCCAAGTCCACAGTCAGTCAGGAGGATTGGGGTGTTCCATGACCTAAAGACTTAGAAATAAAGTAAAAATGACCTCCAGAGCAAGCTAAACTAAACATTTCAGGCAATCCAGAGATTGCAAAGTCACTCTGAGGAGGAAGAGGTGAATGAAAGCATTTACTTACCTGAGGAAAGAAATGTGTCCATCACAAAGAGGGCTGAGAAAGGTCATAGGAGAGAAGACCCAGGCCCATCCCAGTACTACCCTCCTCTATTCCTTCCTGTCAGTGGGACCCTGCCTCTCAGAAAGCTAAGGCCCAGCCTGGATGCCTCAGAAAAACTGTGTTGAGGTCAAGGCACACAGAGACATCCAGTAGACTTCCCTGGGATGCAGCACACTTCAGGTAGGCCTACTGCTGGCAACCACTTGGCTTCCCTCCAACTTCCAGAAGGATTCTAGACAACTTCCAGACAAGAAGGCACAAGCTGCCTGTCTGCCAAGAATCCCCATTCCCCACGCCAGAAAGAGCCTGGCCCTAAAGGACCATTTCTGGGACTTCCAGAAAATACCTGAAGAGGGTCTCCATCTTTGGGCTATCCTTGGATCAGTGGACTCGCCCAGGCCACCAGTCGTAACTTCTCACCCCAAACAAAGAGAAGAATGTCTGGCCAAAGCTCAGGAACAAGTGTTTCTAAACTTCCCTGGTAGGTACTGATGGATCTGTGGGTAGAGACCCACTGAATGCACCAATCTATTTAAAGTGCTAAAACACAGGATCAGGATAACATGATCTTGCACACTGTCAACACTACAGTGTTGCCAACACTACAAAGAACAACAACACTGTCGTGTTGCCAACACTACAAAGAAACTCAAAAGACACATACCCAATGTCTTTCTCATCTAGAAGATCCCAAACCCAGATCTGAAGGCCACCAGCCTTCACCATGAAAGGCGCTCCTCACATCAAGCTGCCTCTCCCACACAGCAAGACGCTGCATCTCTGCTGAGGCCAGAGAACTACACCAGTCTCATCAGCGAGGGAGGCCTCTAAAATAAGACCGTGCCTCCCTACATAACCTGCAACATTCCACAACGTGCCTCTTGGTTTAGCAAGAGAGACTAAGGTCCTCCTGTCCCTCTTGCTTCATTAACACTGCAAGCTCACTGAAGGCAAGGTGAATCTTACTCTCGCTCAATATTCTCGGACCCTCAGGGTTCACCCAATACAACTGTCGATGATGATGGAAATGTTCTACATCTGCCCTGCCAGCAACACCTGAGGAACTGCATTTTTTTTTATTGATTCTTAACTGAATTTAAATATCCACATGCAGCTAATGACTACTTTATTGAACAGCGCAGCATGAAAGTTGCCTTTTCACACCACCACTTTTGCCTGTGTAGGCAATGGAAAAATACACAGGAGCAGAAGCGACTGAGCAAAGAAATCACAACTGATTCTCCTCTTGAGTGGAGCAAGGAATGATGCAGAGGGGAATATGAAGGATATCAACAGGCCCTCCTCCCTGACAAACAGAGATCTCTTTCTCAAAGCAAGACCTACAAACTTTCATCAAAGACAGGCAAGAGAGTTTGTAAAAGAAAAGAATCACAGGACAGGGTCAGAGCAGAGCGGCAAAGAGCTGTGCAAATAAGCTAGACCAAGCTTCCATGTTACAAATGAAGAAAAGAAGGCTTGAAAAGGTTATGTAACTTACATGAAAATCACAAATCATAGGGCTAGAAGAGGCTTGAATCTCAGCCCAAAGCTTTTTTTTTTCACTACAACTTGTTTCCTAGGCGGACAACAAAACTATATAGAACTAGCAGGAGAAATTGAGTTGTTTTCAATGCAATGCCCATGAAACAGAGCAGAAATAAATTACTGACTCATGCCAGTAAACAAATGGTTCACCACTGCTACACTATCAGCACAGACAGTTTCCCCACACATGTCCCAGGAAACTCCACCAAGAGAAAGCAGGAAGGATGCTAGGAGTCGCTTTGAAACCTTCCTGACTCACTAAAGTAACCTAATAAAGGTCTGTTGACAGAGAAGCCCAGGAATGAGAGCGCTGGGAGGCTCTTGCTCACCTGCAGGTGTGAATCACTGCCACATCAGAATCTGTGGGATGCTACCATACCAAACAGCAGACTCAGGCCCCAAACATACAGGAGCATCCCGGCTCTCACCTGCCTAAACAGCTTCTCTCCAGGGAACTCTTCCCTGCCACTGTCCAGAAACACCACAATCCAGCCTCAGCTGGTCATGCATCTACTGCGTGTGCGGCCTGTCCTCCTCCTCCACGGTCTCCTTCACAAAGTTCTGCCCCTCTACCAACTAGTAAATGCTCCAAGGCAACAGATCAGCTCCTCCACTCGTTTGATTGACCCAACATCCTCAAAGCAAGAAATCTGTATTATGAAGGATTGACCGCACCTGATATAACTCTCTGCACATATCAGATTTCGTTACAGGCCTAAGCCTGGTACCACCTTTGTAAGACATGAAAAGTCTCACCTTTCACAAATAAGAATGTCCCTGGGAGGCAATGATAAGAAAGCAGGAGAGGGGGAAAGATTCAAAATTGCCTCCAATCTCAAATACATCTTCTCTCACATCCCATTCCAAATATGCCAGGGGGTTGTTGAGCCCCTTGGCATATTTGGAAAAGAAACAACAGTTCTACTCTCTTCTGACCTAAAGTGTGCTTCCTACACCTACTGCCAATTTGTCACTTCAATTCATCAGTAAAGCCAGCAGCAACACATCCCAGGCACTCAGGCCCAGCCTCTCTCTGTACTCCCACCTACACAACTCTTTTAGCACTTGTAACACTACACTGCAATGATTTGTTGACAATCGTTGTTTTCCTTTCCTGCCCCAGTGCACTGGGAAAAGAGTAAGTCTAACTCATTTATCTGACAGTTCTTCAGAAAAGCCATCTAATTTCCCTGTCCTCCCCCAGCTCAGTCTTCTCACCTGTATTCTAGGATCCAGTTCTTCTTCTTCTCTTGGGGACAATTTGGCTTCACTGCTGTTGCTTCCGCCTCCTCCAGGCTCCTCTGCAACTGGGCTCCGAGGGACTTCATCCTCTACAACCTCAGGCCGAAGCTCCCCTTGTGGGGTCTCCCGCCCCCCTGGAATCTGCCTGAGTTCAGCCATGCTGGCAGGGAGAAGGCACAGCCCTAAGCATAAAAGAGGACTGACATTCTGGGACCAGGGCCCCAGCTTGGGGCTTCCTGGGCTCTGGGTGGCAAGAAGGGTTTCTCTTCTCCAAGGGTGGAAACAGGACACAAGAAGAACCTCAGACTCGGTTAGAGGCCGAGATTCAAGTGGCCAGTGGGGTCCCAAGAGCTATAGCTTTGTATATGCAAAAGTCCTTCCCTCCCAGTCACAGGGAGTCCACCAGGAGAAATCCGGAGCAATAGCTCCGAGGCGGGGGGCAAAGGGGGCCTGGATCCTGGGCCGAGGCCTGCGAGGAGGAGCACCATTCGGGAGGGCGGAGGCAGGCGCCTCCAGGCTGTGGTGGCAACTGGAGAGAGAAGGCTGGGCCTGAGCAGAGGCTGCTGGCTAAGAGTCTCTGAGGAGCTGCAGGGGAAACAATGGCCAAGTACATGGTCAGCATTCGAACGTCGGCTACCAGCCTCTTTTCATCATCCCTCAGCCTCCCAAGGACTTTACTACCTTCCTCCCACACCTCCACATTCCGACCAACCCCCTCAACTCCTTTCCCGCGTCCCAGGATCTCTGGCCCCAGCCCCTCCCCCACCAGCGCCTTCCAGACTTCCCTCCGCATCCTAATCCTCTCCATCATTTCCCCCAACCCTTCCCCAGCTCGCGTCATTCCACCCCAGTCCGGCTTTGCAAATCACCTTTTAACCCCCAGCCCCACCCCACCTCCTCTTCTCTCTCCAATTCTGCGGACAACCCGAGCCTCGCATCTCCAACCCCCGTTCTTCCTAAATCACAAGGACCCTGGCTGGCCGCAAGCCTCCTACACAGCCAGGCGCAAAGCCCGCCCCCTGTTCGACTTTACCTCAGTTTACCTTCCCGTGCGCGGATCTCCGCTGCAAACAATCTTCCCCCGCCCTCCCCGCAACAAGCTGGTCCAACCAAATACAACGAGGCCGAAAGGAAGCGGAAATACATCATCCTGTAAAAAAAAAAAAAACGCCTTTCTCCCTCTCGCCCCTCCCTCTCACGCTCTCCTGCTAACCAGGTCACGTCTGGATTCCTCAACGCTCATCTTCTCCTGGCCTTCGGTTTCCGTACAAAATGGTGTCTCACAGCGCTGACTCTCACCTTACATTGCCTCCAGCCCGTCCTCTACCACTGATAAATGAAACTGAAATACGGGAGGGTTGTGCCGAGAAAAACTACGGAGGATAATGAAAGTCGAGAGACCCTGGTGAATAGGGAAAGGTTGGAAATTAAACGGAGATTAGACAATTGCCTCAAAGAGAGTGCTGCCATCTTGCTTTACGGCGCCGTGTTCCGGCTGCACCCAAAACCGTTTCCGGCCTCGCCCCGGAAGTCCGAAGTGGGCTGTGGGCATCCGGCAGCGGTAGCACTTGTCTGCTGAAGTCCGGCTTCAGCGGACTGTGCTCCGGGCGAGCGGGGTTGTTTTTTCAGAAATAACTCCCCTTATTCAAGTGATAGGGCTTCCCTGGTGGCTCAGATGGTAAAGAATCTCCCTGCAATACGGGAGACCTGGGTTCAATCCCTGGGTTGGGAAGATCCCCCTGGAGAAGGGGATGGCAACCAACTCCAGTATTCTGGCCTGAAGAATTCCATGAGCTGTATATAGTCTATGGAGTCGCAAAGAGTCAGACGCGACTGAGTGACTTTCACTTTCACTTTAAGGGACTTCCCTGGTGGTCCAATGGCTAAGACACTGACCTCCCAATACAGAGGGCCCAGGTTCAATTCCTGATCAGGGAGCTAGATCCACACGCTGCAACTAAGAGTTTGGGATTCCCTGGTGTCTCAGACAATTAAGCGTCTGCCCGCAATGCGGGAGATCCCGGTTTTATCCCTGGCTTGGGCAGATCCCCTGGAGAAGGAAATGGCAACCCACTCCAGTACTCTAACCTAGAAAATTCCATGGATGGAGGAGCCTGGTGGGCTACAGTCCATGGGGTCGCAAAGAGTCAGACACGACTGAGTGACTTCACTCTCACTTTCTTATTCAAGTGAAGTCAGTGGTTCCCTTAGTTAGTAACAAAGTCTAAATGGCAGCTCTGATACATAAATCTCTCTTGCCGGCGTCCTCCCCAAGGCTCTGGCGCTGCACTTCGCCATCACCTCCCCGAACCAGGCTCTGTCCCACTGAACGTCGTTGCAGTGGTATCGCCGATTAATCCATGAGCACTGATTAGAAGTTTTGTTATCTGAATTCAGTGCTCTCGTGCACTCTGTTCAAAAGCCCACCAGGAAGAGGAGTTTGTTACATGGTTTTGTGTATCAGTGAAAGGACCTGACCTAAGTCACCACTTCTCAGTGTCACCAGGAGAGACCTGAAAGGAAGGCTTCAGGTTGGAAGGTTTACTTTTGCTAAATACTTAACTTCCTCTGAAGTGAAGAAGTCAAATGGGCTGAATTTTCCGTCTTCCCTTGTGCATCCCTCCCTCCATCCCCTCACCCCATGAATAACCATGTTTAAAAAAAAACATTTTTTAAGTAGACCCAAATATATTTTTAAGTAATTTAAAAGTGATTTTCTTCCCCCCAAATTGGAAATATATTTTTTAAATTCCAGAGTTGACTTTTCTCCAGTGAATCAGTGAGACCCTAAGTAGCAATTCTAAGTAGATAAATCTGATAGATAATAATGTCTCATATCATACTCCTGTTCGTTATTAAGGTGCCATACAAAAACCATGAAAATTACAAACAGAAATCAGAAATTGTCTGCTAGTTTCTTTAATTTTGTAAAACTGGAGTTTCACTGTAATCATTCCATTTTACCTACCATCTTCTGTGTGTGCTATCTGAATTTTCTGAACCTTTCCTATTCAGCACTGCTATAGTATCTATAATCTTCATATCTTGTCCCACAACTTCTTTTCCCTGTGTGTTCATTCCTTAGCAGTCATGAGTTTCAAGTCGTCATATATCTCTTGCGTTTGGTGGGAAAACACCTTGAACACACATAGTACCCAGACTGCCCCTAGATCACATCCTGAAGTTCAGTTGCCTCCCTGATGTCTCCACTGGCCTACCCTTGGGTTAACTCTCACTCACCGGGAGCAAAAGTGATATCATCATGTATATGTGCATGGTAAGTCACCTCTGACTCTGTGCTACCCTATGGACCATAGCCCACCAGGCTTCTAGGTCAGTGGAATTCTCCAGGCAAGAATACTGGAGTGGGTTGTCATGCCCTCCTCCAGAGGATCTTCCCAACCCAGTATCGGACCGGTGTCTTGTCTCCTACTTTGGCAGGCAGGTTCTTTACCACTAGTGCCACCTGGGGAGCCCCTCATCATGTATGGATTGTAATGTAATCCGCAGAAGTTTTTCTGCTAGGTTTGGATAATGTTTCAGGTGGGAAGAGGTTAGGGAGAGCTGTGCACTGGCTTGTTTTATTGAGGCCGGTATAAACATTATGAGTTTTGTTTTGTTTTTTTTTTCAGAGCAGCACTATCCAATAGACCTACCTGCAGTGATGGAAATGTTTTATATTAGCTCTGTGCCATATGTAAGCTGAGCATTTGAAATGGACCTAGTATTATTAAGTGCATTTTTAAGTTTAAATAGCCATGTGTAGCTATTGATTCCATTATTGGACAGCACGGTTCTAGAGCATGCCTTTCCTATGTAATCTTTTGCAGGCGGGTAGTGAACCTCTGTCTATAACAAAACAAATGTCTCTCACTCTCCACTCTCCTTTCTCTCATCTCTATTTCCTCACCTCTTGTTTATTTCTGTAGTCTGACTTCTGCTCCTGCCACAGAAATGGCAGGGATAAGCTCCGAGTATCACCAAGTGACTGACATCTGACAATGGGTTGTTACTTCTCTCTCATCCTTCTTTAGCTTCTGAGTCACCCTTGTCCTGAGTTTCCTCTTTTTCCCTGACCTATTGGTTAATTCCTTTGTATAGTATGTTTACTGAGTGTCTGCTACATGCCAGGAGTTTGTATGTAGCTTGTAGTCTGTGCTGTCATTTTATAAATTGGTGATATTCAAACTAATCAACTCAGAAATATGTTTTACCTTGCAACTTGGTGTACATATATGTATGTAAATATATTCATAACAAAACTTTCAAAAGAATTTCAGTTTTCAAAAGAAGATCTTTGTTTGCAGCTGCAATAGGTCTTTGTTGCTGCATGTAGGCTTCCTCTAGTTTTGGCAAGAGGGGGCTACTCTTCCTTCAAGTATGCAGGCTTCTCATTTCAGTGGCTTCTCTTGTTGCGGCACATGGGCTTTAGGTGCATGGGCTTCAGTAGTTGCATCATGCAGTTTCAGTAGTTGTGGCACAGGGGCCCAGTTGCCCCGTGGCAATGAGTGAGAGGAATCTTCCTAGACCAGGATTCAAATCCACGTGCTCTGCATTTGCAGGCAGACTTCCAACCACTGCACCACCAAGGAAGGCCCAGGAAAAGGTCTTCACTTAATATGCAAAGCACATTAATATTTGTTTTACTGTTCTTTTTTAATGCTGGTAGAGACCTATTCTGTTAATTTCATGAGCCACTCACAGTTTGAAAATCCTGCCCTAAATATCAGTTCTTCCCAGGCCCTGATACTAGCCTCTGACCTTCTTATGTAGCCTAACTTCGCTGAAAGCCCTCACCCAAGTACTTGGCTCCGATTCCTACCCCATGGCTACTGCTCCTTCCTTGCAACTCTGTCTCTATCTAGAATCCCCACAGATCAGATTCTGAGATCCAGCAGCTTCTCAGACCAACGGCCAGTCCATGGCTGCCTCTCACTCATTGCACACAAGTCTGATGCCATCCCCTTTTCCCAAATCCTGCTGCTTCTCCTATATTTAGTTGGTTGGTGCATGATTTTAATCATCAACCTATTAATTCCAAACCTAGAAGACATCCTAAATGAATCCTGCTGTCTTCACTCAGCATCACATTAAGTATCTCAGTATCTGGAGGTGAGACACCTCCTCTCCATTTCATTGCCATTACTTCAGCTTAGAACCTCCTCACCTCCCATATAGATAATATACTCAAGAATCTTCTAAATTAACTCTATAGAATAGAGCTTGGAGCAATGATAACTAATTTCTGTATCCACACTGTTCAGTATAGTAGCCACTAGCCAGGTGAGGGGTGCTTGAGAACTAAAATGTGGCCAGTGCAACTGAGAAACTGAAATTTTAATTTAAATTTCGATAGCCATATGTGATTAATGACTAATACACTGGACAGCACAATTTCAACATTCTCCCCATTACAAGTGTACCCCCTTCCAGTCCCTGACACAAATAACTAACCCCTGTTGTCTAATGAATGACATATAAAAATATGAAAGTCATATAAAGATGTTAGTAACACCACCAATTACTAGGTAGTATAACAAGTCATCTCTTTCTCAATAAAATAAAGTTTTCTCATAAATTACTTTTAATTTCTTCAAATAATGTTACCTTCATGTTTAAAAACTACCCTTTTTTAGTTTGTTTTTTTCACCAATAGAAACTACCTTCTATATTGATTTTTTCTTACTATAAGTCAAATATTTAATAAATAGCACCATCAACTGCTAATTAAATGTTTTAGTTGACTGATGTGTAGTGATAGAAAGCAGATCAGTGGTTGCCTAGGGGAGTGGTGGATTACAAAGTAGTGCACAGAAACCCATGGGTAGTGGATGTGTTCTCTATCTTGATTGTTGTGAGGATATAATTTGTGTATATATGTATTCAGAAGTTTTCAAACCATACATTTCAATATCTGAAATTTTGTATGTCAATTATAAAGCTGTTTTTTTTTAAATCTGGCTGAATACTTGCTGCTCTTAGAAATACATAGTATAGAGTCCACTAATACAGATGGATAAAAGGGAGAGCCTTTACTCAAATCCCAGAATTATTTCTACCCTTGTTAAATCTACTGGGTCTTCCAGAAGTAAATTATTTTCCCTGACTTGCTCATATAATTTGACAATAAAAACAGCAAACACTTATGCAATGTTTGTCTTGTACCAGGCACCAAGTTCTGAGTAGTTTGTATCTATCTATTCATTTGATCCTCATGACAACCAACTGAGGTATGTTGTACCTCCGTTTTTACACTTGAGGGACTAGAGGTTAAATAACTTGATTGAGTTTAGCAGAGTTGGAGAGAACAGATTGGAAAGGCAGATTGGAACAGATAGAAAAGGGCATTAATGTCATATCAGGAGGGTAAATTTTATGTAATGGTTAATACAAACATTTGACAGTTTTTTAGCAGGAGTATGACACAGCCAGAGATTATTTTAGGGCAATTCACCTGGCAGTTCACAGCCATATTCCCCAGTGCATAGAACACCACTTGGCATATGGTAGGCCCTCCATAAATATCTTGAATATTTATGGAACCGTGTTGGGAGTTGTCCCATTTATTGATATAAATTTGTAGGTAAAGAAACATTTGGATTCAATATTTTCAAACTGACAAATATGCCCATAACTTCATTCTTGACCTTCTAACTTTCTCTCACTACACTCATTATTACAGTTCCAATTAGCATTTCCATCTATAATGACTCCCATAAGAAACAAAAATATACCTTCCTATATTTCCCTTCATTGTTTGAGTTCTTCTCTCCATAGCTGCGCAAAAGAAAGTTATGTAATCCAACTCTCTTTCATATGACGCTGTGTCAAACCTATGCACAGTCATCATGTACAGGTTTCTCTTTTCCAGGTTAAATAGTCTCAGCCCATTCAATCATGTGTCTGTCACCATCCTAGTTACCCCTCTGGAACTAACCAATGTCTCTTAAACACATGACATCAATACTGACCAGTGAGTCCAGAAATATCCTAATTAGTCCACTTCCTTGCCTTCAAAAGCTTTGGAATTATCCTCAGGCGATAAAGAATCTGTCTGCCTTTCAGGAGACCTGGGTTCAATCCAGGGATGGGGAAGATCCCCTGGGGGAGAGCATGGCAACCCACTCCAGTTTCTTGCGTGGAGAATCCTATGGACAGAGGAACCTGGTAGACCACAGCCCATGGACTTACACAGAATCAGACACAAATGAAGTGACTTAGCACAGCCTGCAGTCATCCTCAGTACAGTGCTACCTTAAAATGAATGGTACCTTACCTGAGGCACATTTTTCATTTCTGCGTCTGCCTCCTCTGTTCCTTCTGGTTCAGGTTGTCATCACCCTAGGCCTGTGTCTGTTTTCCACTTCCTTGCCTCCTGCTGCCAAACATGTACTCCGTATTCCATGCTGCTCTGCATGTATCAGCAGACATTCATTGAATATTTGTGATGAGCAGGCCCTGTGCTCATGCTGCAGGGCATTGTTTTCAGGGCAAAGCCTTTTTGTTAACTATGGGGAAGAAGGGCATTCCAGCATAGGCATCTCCAGGTTTATGGAGATGGCATTTGACTAAACTTTTAAAAATGAGTGGAATTCAAAGCAGAGTTGAATAGCATTCCAAAACTGCCAGAACCTAGGGGGAGATGCAGGGAATAGATTTTTCTGCATATCCTTCCAAAAGAACCAACCTTGCTGACATTGATCTAAGACTTCTAGACTCCAGAACTGTGAGGAAATAAATTTCCATTGCTTAATCCACTCGGTTTGTGGTACTTTGTTACAACTACCTTAGGAAACTAATACAAGCCCCAAACTAGAAACAACCCAAATGTTAATCAGCTGTATTTATTTAGTAGAACAGGTAAATAAATATGGTATAGTTACACAATGGAAAACTATACAGCAACTAAAGTGAACTAACTACAACCACACTTAACAATATGAATAAACCTTACATGTAAAGTTAAGCAAAATGAATCAGATTCCAGAAGAGCACCTGCAATATGATTCTATGTATCAATGAAAACTCAAAGTGTTAGTTGCTCAGTTGTGTAGGACTCTTTGCAACCCTATGGACTGTAGGCCACCAGGCTTCTCTGTCCATGGAATTCTCCAGGAAAGAATACTGGAAGATTCCCTTCTCCAGGGGATCTTTCCCACTCGGGGGTCAAACCTGGGTCTCCTGCACTGCAGGCAGATTATTAATGTCTGAGCCACCGGGGAAGTCAAAACTATAAATTAGCCAAAACTAATTTATGTTGTCATAATTATGGTTACTCTTTACATGGGAGGAGAGACAAAAAGTGAGCCAAAGGGTTTTGGGGGATTCTGGAAATATTCCATTTCTTAATACAAATGCTGGTTGCATGGGTTTATTCAGTTGTTAACAAGCAATTGAAAGGGTAACAGGCAGGAAGGCCAGGGGTCTCCAAATGGAGGAAAGAGGCTGCAAGTGCCAGACATTTTTATCCCTCTTAAGCGGCAGGAAGAAACAAACCAGCAATAGGTTTTTCCTTCTCTATACAAATTTAAAAGGAGGTTTCTCTTAACATGCTGTGTTACCAAGACACCTGGTCTCACCTAAAGCTAACTACTCTCAAACCTTGAGTTAACCAATACATTTCTTTTTCTTATGGAAATGTTGTCTTAAGCTATGTTAATGAACCCAGACTCTATCTTCAAGTTGGTTCCACCAAAGGCCTAACTTACTTACTCAGGTATTGTTCCCCTAATCTATGTAAAGAAAACTATTTGTTGGTGTTCTGCCCTTCTACAAGATTCAAGTCAGTTGTTTTATGGCCAGGGATGAATTATCTGGTGCCATTCTAAATTTTATGACATTCCTTTCTTTTCATTAACAGACTATGAGTGACTATATAACATACAGCTAAAGACTAGGAGGGGGGTACTCTTTTGCCCCCTTCTGATGCCTATGTCAGAAGCTTTCTCTATCTCCTTTATACTTTAATAAAACTTTATTACACAAAAGCTCTGAGCGATCCAGCCTGTCTCTGGCCCCGGATTGAATTCGTCTCCTCCGGAGGCCAAGAATCCCAGTGTCTTATCGTTCAGCAACAACCTTTCACAATGGGAAGGGCTTGAAAGATCTAAGTGTACACAAACTACCGAACAATTGCACCTATCTTACACACTAACAAAGTAATGCTCAAAATTCTCCAAGCCAGGCTTCAACAGTATGTGAGCCAAGAAATTCCAGATGTTCAAGTTGGATTTAGAAAAGACAGAGGAACCAGAGATCAAATTGCCAACATTCACTGGATCATAGAGAAAACAAAGATATTCCAGAAGAACATCTGCTTTATTGACTACACCAAAGCCTTTCACTGTGTGGATCATTAACAAACTGTGGAAAATTCTAAAGAGATGGGAATACCAGACCACCTTACCTGCCTCCTGAGAAATCTGTGTGCAGGTCAAGAAGCAACAGTTAGAACCAGATATGGAACAACAGATTGGTTTCAAATTGGGAAAGGAGTACGTCAAGCCTGTATATTGTCTCCCTGCCTATTTAACTTATATCCGGAGAGTACATCCAGAGAAGGCAATGGCAACCCACTCCAGTACTCTTGCCTGGAAAATCCCGTGGACAGAGGAGCTGGGTAGGCTGCACTCCATGGGGTCGCTAGGAGTCAGATATGACTAAGCAACTTCACTTTCACTTTTCACTTTCATGCATTGGAGAAGGAAATGGCAACACACTCCAGTGTCCTTGCCTGGAGAATCCCAGGGACGGGGGAGCCTGGTGGGCTGCCGTCTATGGGGTCGCACAGAGTTGGACACGACTGAAGTGACTTAGCAGCAGCAGCAGCAGAGTACATCATGTGAAATGCTGAGCTGGATGAAGCACAAGCTGGAATCAAGATCGCCAGGAGCAATAACCACAGATAGGCAGATGACACCACCCTTATGGCAGAAAGCAAAGAACTAAAGAACCTCTTGATGAAAGTGAAAGAGGAGAGTGAAAAACTCGGCTTAAAATTCAACATTCAAAAAACTAAGATCATGGTATCCGGTCCCATCACTTCATGGCAAACAGATGGGGAAATAATGGAAATGGTGACAGATGTCATTTTCTTGATCTCCAAAATCACTGCAGATGGTGACTGCAGCCATGCAATTAAAAGACGCTTGCTCCTTGGAAGAAAAGCTATGACAAACCTAGACAGCATGTTAAAAAGTAGAGATGTTACTTTGCCAAAAAAGGTCCATCTAGTCAAAGCTATGGTTTCTCCAGTAGTCATGTATGGATGTGAGAGTTGGACTATAAAGAAAGCTGAGCACTGAAGAATTGATGCTTTTGAACTGTGGTGTTGGAGAAGACTCTTGAGAGTACCTTGGACTGCAGGGAGATCAAACCAGTCAGTCCTCAAGGAAATCAGTCCTGAATATTCATTGGAGGGACTGATGCTAAAGCGTCAATACTTTGGCCACCTGATGCTAAGAACTGACTCATTGGAAAAGACCCTGATGCTAGTAAAGATTGAAGGCAGAAGGAGAAGCAGATGACATAAGATGAGATGGTTGGATGGCATGCATCACCGACGCTATGGATATGAGTTTGAGCAAGCTCCAGGAATTGGTGATGGACAGGAAAGCCTGGCGTGCTGCAGTCCATGGGGTCGCAAAGAGTCAGACACAGCTAAGCGACTGAACTGAGCAGAGGAGAGGGGTAGAAGCTCTGGATGGATGACAAGATATGTGGCACTAAGTGACCATTGAAAGGAAGATTAGAACTGGTAAAGAATGATCCTGAGTGGCATCATCGGGAGCCTGACAGGCAGCCCTGAGCGCAGTCACATCCCCAAATGCGTTTTTGGAAAACATTAACAGCACATCTAAGTGGAACAAGACATTGAACAGAGAGCTCAGCCAGTATGCTTTTGTAGAGACAACTGGAAAGTCGATTAGGAGTACCCCCCCCCCCCCCCCCAATATTGGTAGTGCAATCTCGGACGTGTTATCAATTCCTTGGCAGGGCTGTGGCAAGGATTAAGATAACAGGTATCACGTGTGGCCTCTTTGTAAGAAGTCACTAGCTTACTGCCGGGACTTTCGGGCGGGTGGCCCCCAAGGTCACTCCACCCCGGGGCACCCCTAGCCAGGCTGCGGCACCAGCGGGGATATCTTTCTGCGTCCCCGCCTGTCCCTGTGAACCGCAGGAACACAAAAGCATGCACCCGGACTCCGCCACTAGGCGCTGAGGCTGTGCGAGGGGCTCAGAGCCTTTTCCTCTTGATTGGGCGGGAAGAGACCGGGGTGGGGCGTAGGCAAAGATAGAGGCAGGGATTGGTTGAGCCCAGGAAGAAGGTGGGGCCTTGACACGGGAGGGAGGCGGGCCCGGAGTCTCCTGAGGCTCCGTCTATTGGTCCCGCCCCCTTACTGGAATTCCGGCCCGTGCAGGTAAGGCCGAACCTTTGGTGAAGCCGTAGTACGTCTCGTAGTTTTCCCAGCAACCGGTGACGCACCGGCGTGAGGCGGGCCACTGGCCAACCCGGGATAGCGGGGCTGAAGCGTGACCCTCAATCCCGAGGCACCTCCCAGTTCCCCCCACTAGGCCGCCCCGCGCTCCTTCCTTCCCTTCCCCGCCACAGTCCCGCAATCCGGGAGGCGGGGGTCAGCGACCCAGCTGAGTGGGAGCCGCGCGGTGTCCGAGGAGCCAGTCGGCGACCGGTGAGGGGACCGAGGGGCGGGAGGAAGGGTTAGCGCGGGGCAGCCATCCCCAATTGTCGCCCGGCTTTTTCCCTCAGCTTTGGGCGGCCAGCGTCTGCCACCGTGAAGAACGCCGCCCTGGCAACTAGTGACGCAGAGGCCCAGCGGAGCAAGGGATTGGCTGGCCCGCGTCCGCTGCTGCCGCGCGGCCTGCTCCTCCCAGGCCTTGCCCTCCGTCTGTCCTCGCCAGTCTTCCCGCTGTGACCTTCGTTGCTGGCGGCCCCACGACGCAAATTTCGCCAGGCTGAGTCCGAAAAAAAAGGGCAGCTGCAGCCTCTAGGTCCCGACCATATTAAACGCCCCCTACTCTACACTACGTTTTTGGTGCCCTGTCTTGCCCTTCGGGTGGGCTGGCGCCTAGGGCAAAGAGTTGAGATAGGCCCAGGGATGGGAAATTTCGTCCAAGGAGAATCTGACCAGCAACTCGTGACGAAAACTAACTGAGGCGCCTGGGATTGGCTGTGCTGAGGAGGGGGGCCAGGGAAGGCGATCTGCTCAGGTGCGGTGTTCTTCATTCCTCGAATAGTTGTTCTCAGCTCCCGTTCAGTACTAGAAACCAAGCCTTAAAATGTGTAATCAACGTCAATACTTACTCTAAGCCCCGGTGTTTGTCGAGGGTCTGCGAAAGCCCCACACTTCTCTAATCCCATTAAGTAGGGTTCTTTGCGGGGGTGGGGGGCAGTCGGGGAGGAGAAGGCCTTGAAAGGTTTTGCGGAACGTTTAGGATGCTTAGGAGGTAGGAGTCAGACCCCTTTTTCAGAGTTCCTCAAAACTGCCCTGGGAAGAGTAAATCCTAAAAACTCAGCAAGTGCCGTTCTCAGACTTTACACCTACCTCTTTTCATGGGAGACGTTGTAATAGTTTCCTCTACTGTTTTCTCAGGCAGGAGTGTTAGGCACACGACTCCCCTGTCCAGGGTCACACAGCCAGTCATGGAATACCCAAAACTTGGATACTTGCCTCTCTAGTTCCCCTACAGAGGTTGCAGTTCCCAGTTAGTAAACCAAGGCTGAGTATATGCAGTGTATGCAGTGGATAGGGCTATGGAGGATAAGATGACTAGAGAGAGGCACTCCTCCAGGAACCTAATGCTTGAAAGAATAGCATTCCAGATTAATACATCATTTTTAAAAAGCATTAGATGCCTTATGTGTGCCCAACTTATTGCAAGGCCCAGGAGGAATGCAAACCACTTTATAGTCCTTCCCCTCATCCCGCTTCTGGGCTCCTCTGGCTCTTCTGAGCTGTAGTCTTGCCCGTGTGTCAAAGGAACATAGAGAATAAACTATTCTGCTATGTTCTCTCCCTGTCAACATACATACCTTCTCCACACTTCCCAGATTTCACATGAAAAATCTTTGTGAAAAAAAGTTGCAAAAGAATCTGCTTGGATCATGATCAGACTTGGGCAGTTGAGGGGAAGGGGGAACTGTCGTTTCTGTTTCCACCAACTCTTTAAACATGTCAGACTGGATCTGAAGCTGGAAGAGACAAGGTCTTTTAAAATACTGGACCTTGTTTCTGTTAAGGGAAAGAGGGAAGTGAGGAGTGACCACTCTGCTGCTCTGGATTTCATACCCCATCCTCAGTTAGAAAAGAGACTGAAACCTTTCCAAAGTGGACTGGGAATCACTCTTTAACGATACTTTCACTGATTATTCAGAATAAAGCCAAGGTGGGGGGGGCGGGCTGGAGGAGTGGAGGTGCTCAGTAGGGTTTCTCTGTGGAGGGATTACTGGGGCAGAGCACTGAATGAAGAAGGGAAAGGGCTTTCAGGTTGAAAGAACTACAAGTGGAAAAGACCCAAATCAGGCTCCAGTGGGCCAGGGAAACTTTTCCATCCATCCAATTCCTCCCTCCTCCTCTTCTCAGCAGTGAAAAGTGTATCATTTGCTTCATAATGGATGTAACATTTCGTCTGCCTCTAGGGGTATCTCAGAGTCCTTGAGACTACGCTGTCATTGAGGCTGGGGCAACAGAACAGACTTTAGGGCTGGGACTAGGGTGGGGTTTAAGTATATAGAGAGAGGCCAGCAGAAGAATCTTCTCTCCCAAATTCAGCTACCACTCTCCAAACCACTTCTAAGGCCAACGGTTTCCTTTCTCATACCAGGATTGCAAAGAATCGAATGCAAAGCACAAGTAAGCCCAACTCCCATGGCAGCCTGTGAGGTCACCTGGGACTTCCTGATCTGCTACTATCAACTGGCCAGGGCCAGAAGGGCTGGAGACTCTCAGGGAGAATCAGAGACAGAATCCCTTTCCTGTCCCTGGACCCACTTGCCACCTGAGTGGCTCTAGAAAAGCTGACACCGCAGGGGAACCATAGGTCACACAGGGATGCCCAGTAGTACCCACCCCAAAGGACTAGTGGGAGGAGGAAAGTGCTACATACACAGGAACGTACAAGAGCCATTCCATACTGATGCTAGTAACAACTAGGAGAGTAGCAGTGATAGGCTTTGCACTAGTCACAACCCCAAGTCCCAAACAGATCTACATGGCACTATAGATACTCACTATCCTGAAGAGCAGATGGACCCTCAGGAGGGTGTGGCCAGAGCCCTACATCTTAGGAGACGAGAAGAGTGGCCATTTTCTCTCGTTCTAAGGGCCAGGGAGGTTAGTGGCTTTTCCATGCAGTCCCCTCCAGGGACTGTGAGGTGGGGCAGCCTCCCTTTGTATGTGTTCCAAGCCATTTGGCCACGTTTGTAATCATCACTTGTCTTAAAAACAGGTGAAATAAATTATAAAATATATCTCATTATTTCATTTAACCCAATACATCTAAAATTTTATTTCAACATACAGTCAGTATTAAACATTATTCATGAGGTACTTTGCATTCTTTTTCATACTAAGTCTTTGAAGTTAGGCGTGTACTTGACCCTTATAGCACATCTCATTTGGAACCAACCATATTTCAAGTTTCAGTTGCCACATGTCACTTGTGGCACAGCTGAGGCAGCCTTCAAACCCACATCTGCATCCAACTCTGACTTAAAGATGGAGGAATTTTGAGATGATCACTCACCTCTTCACAATGCCCCAGAAATGTTGGCCTGGCAGAAAAGATAACCAGGGAGGAAAATCTTTATTCTGACTGAACAGTACAACTCAGAAGAAAAAGAACTACACTTCTGTTAGTAAATGTACTAAATCCTGATTTAGCTCAACATTCATGTGAACCATTAGATATGACATGAAATGCTGGCAATATCTACTAAGAAACAAATACGTTTTGTGGTAAATGAAACTCAGAAATGTGATGTTAAGTTTTGCCATTAGCTTATCTTCTTAGTACTTGTCTTTTATTAGTTACATATAATAAATCTGTAAGTATTAAATACTTGAAAGCTACTAAAATTAAACAACTAGGATTTTTCGTAAATTCACACATAATTACCCCCTTCCCTCTTTAAAGCCTCCCTTGTGCTTATTTTTTTCCCCAGAGTCAAAGAAATTTGGTGGTGTAACACTTCTAAACTCAATCAGGAAAATGATGGTTAGGACAGACTGGAAATTGTTCTGTTGGCAGGGTAATACTTTTTTTTTTTTTTTTTTTTTCAGATTTTCTTCCAGGCATAGACCCTTTCCTTCAAGGGCAAGCTCCAGTATGGGGTAAGGTGAACAGAAGTGAAACTTGAAGGGTACACCTTGACAAACCTGCACCCTAGACCAGGGTCTCTTATTCCATGTCTGTAATGGGGCAAAATGGTATCTTTGTTTATGTCATTTATATGTGTGTGTTTATGCTTGTACATTTGTCTTACCTTCCTTGGACATGAACCTTTGAAAGCGGTAGACTGGTAGAGGGTTTGATCCCAGAAATTTGGCCTGAGAGGTGCCAGGGTCTCCAGAGACACTCAGGTGAGGGGGAACACTCACTAGGACATAAGCCTTGCTTTCCTTGGCATTTGGGATCAACCACTGACCCCTGAGAGGTTTTATTCACACGAGAGCAAACATTCCTTTGATTTTGACCAGTTAGAATCAGCAACCCAAGCAAGTGTCTGGGCTGAAAACTCCTTCTAGGAGAACCAAGAGACTCACTCTAAAGTCTGCTCTCAGGTCTGCAGAGGTCTCTTGCTCCTAATTACAGATTTTGTTTAAAACTCTTTGAATAAGATGACAAGGATTTAAAATATTCCTGTGCACCCCTCCCCCACCCCATCTCCAAAAACAAGTATGGGCTGGGGCAAGTTGGGGGGATGTCATAGATGAAACATAATTTAGAATGTAAATAAATGCTGAAGGTGAGTGAGTGATCTGTGATATTCTTCTGTGTTAAGTTTTTTATACTTGAAAATATCCGTTTAAAAAATACTTCTCTTCCAGGAAATGTTCCCTTCTTCTCTCTTCTTGCATCTGTCCTCTCTGCTCAGTTTAAAATCACATTGTCCCTCTTATTTTATCCCTCCTGCAGGGCACAGCACACCCTGCTCCAGAGGCACAGAGAGAGAACATCCTACATCAGCCACTCCTGCCCAGTAGTACGGAGGGGAGCAGAAGCTTCAGAGCCCACTCCTGCAGGTCTGTAGCTTAGCTTTAAAGGCTTTTTTAAATTGACTCCATTTGCATCCAGAAGATTAGAACCCCATCTGTGGGGTGTTTTAACCACAGCTCTGGAAATTTAGAGTTGCCATCTGCTAATAAGAAAATGACTGATGACTATTGTTTACTTCCTATCTCTGATCTGTTGGGTGACATAGCTGTAATTGATAGTGGCTATACCTGTCTCCCATGTCCCACTGAACTGAACTGGGGACAGAGCCATGGGTCTTGAGGCAGTCAGTGGTGAGGCCAGTCAGGTTAGGAGAGCAGCCCCATTTGTGCTTTAGATAGAGGGCACAGGAAGTTCTGTGCACAAATGCTGATCCTGCTCAGGGACAGCCATCTGGGCCAACTTGTCAGAAGGATTCAGGGATACCATTTGAGGTAAAGAGAATAGCAGAGCAGATTTCATCCCCATAAAGGGGCTTCTTTGCTACTTCAGGTTCTCAGACCCTTGGAGCTGGGGTAGTGAGGAAAGTCTGCAGAATGTTTGCAAACAACTTGGATGCCCTAAGAATTAGAAAGGATTTTCCTTCTTCCTTCCCCACCCTCCCTAGAAATTTGAAAGGCACTTCTTCAGTAATGGGCTGTCCTTGTGGCTCAGCTAGTAAAGAATCCGCCTGCAGTGTGAGATACCTGGATTCAATCCCTGGGTTGGGAAGATCCCCTGGAGAAGGAAAAGGCTACACACTCCAGTATTCTGGCCTGGAGAATTCCATTGACTACAGTCCATGGGGTTGCAAAGAGTTGTACATGACTAAGCGACTTTCACTTCATTTTCTTTAAGAATACCATCAACTTTTGATAATATTCTTTTACCCCTTTCCTGGGTCCTGAGTTGCTTCGCTTTCTTAAGGTTAGGCCAGGGAACTTGGAGACTGTGCCCTGGCGTGGAGTGACTGCTTATCAGGTGCTGTCCAAAGCCAAGGAGCAATACTTCCGTTTTGTCAAATACCTTCCCTTGCTCAGGTCCCAGCCATTCCTGAGCCTGTTGCCTGGGCTGCTGCTGCTTGAGGGGGTTATGCTTCACCACTTCCAGTCTAGGCCTGGCTCAGTTCACATTGGTTACTCAGGAAACCCTGAGTCTTTGGAAGAAGGCTTTGATTGGTTTAGGCCTAGGGGACTTCTCATTGCCCATCCCTCCTTGGTCATTTCCTAGTGCATCACCAGGCTAGGATCCCTGGTCTAAGGCTATAAAACAAGCTGGACACTCTTCTTCCTCTTCTGAGCACTGTACTGGAGGCAAACTTCCCTCTGAGTCCCTCCTGCCCTTCCTAGTGGCACAAGGACACACCCCTCCCTGGCCTAT
This sequence comes from Odocoileus virginianus, assembly GCF_023699985.2. NCBI lineage: Eukaryota > Metazoa > Chordata > Mammalia > Artiodactyla > Cervidae > Odocoileus > Odocoileus virginianus. Next base: position 39,475,771 of record NC_069676.1, read on the forward strand.
ATTTCTAGGACTCCCATGGTTTTGCCTCCTCTCTTGGAGAATGGAATTCAAGAGATGACCTAACTGAGGGAGCTACAGAAAATAGGAAGCCTGTGCTTGACCCTCCATCCCCCAGGGTGTAACTGTCATAAATGTTGCTGGAGCTCACAGTGACCTTCTCTCTGCAGGCCTCATGGTACATGGTAAACCTAGCTGCGGCCCACCTCTGAAACAGCCACAGCACCTGCCATGAGAGAAGGAACCCTGGAATCTACAGACCAATTTTCCAGGTCTCTCCCCTTTCCCTTTGCTACTGTTCCCTTTCTATGCCTTAAAAATAACTCAGATGGAGAAGGTGGACTCCAGAGTATGAGTGGCACTCTGCACCCTGAGGGCTCCCAGCCTGGCCCTCACCATGTTCGCTGTCTCAGAGGTGGCAGCGGGCAGACCTTATGGGTGCAGTGAGTGTGGCAAGAGCTTCCGCTACAGTTCAGTGCTGCTGCGGCATGAGCGGGCCCACAGTGGTGACAGCAGCTTCCGCTGCCTAGAGTGTGGTGAGCGATGCGCAGAGGCCTCAGACCTCCGTGCACATAGACGCGCTCACGCGGGCCAGACGCTCTACATCTGCAGTGAGTGTGGCCAGAGCTTCCGCCACAGCGGCCGCCTTGACCTGCACCAGAGCGTACATAGACGGCGCATACGCTCCTGCCGCTGCCGAGCTTGTGGTGGATGCTTTCCACACCTCCCGGCTCTGCTGCTGCACCGGCGCCGCTGGCACCCTCCCGAGAGGCCCCGCCGCTGTCCGCTATGCCCTCGAGCCTTCCGCCAGAGCGCGCTGCGCTTCCATCTGGCACGGGCGCACCCATGGGGAACAACTACTGTGCCTGCTGACACACTCCACCGCTGCACACAGTGCTCTCGGGTCTTCCGCAGCGGCGCTGGACTTCGGAGCCATTTGCGTGTCCACGCAGCCAGGAGCCCCAGTGACTCCACACTTCGGCAGCCAGGTGCTCCGGACACACACCAGTGTGGTGTGTGTGGCAAGAGCTTTGGCAAGAGTTCCACGCTAACGCGACACCTGCAGACGCACTCCGGTGAGAAACCTTTCAAATGCCCGGAGTGCGGCAAGGGCTTCCTGGAGAGCGCCACACTGGTGCGCCATCAGCGCACACACACGGGCGAGAAGCCTTACGCCTGCGGCGACTGCGGGCGACGCTTCAGTGAGAGCTCCACGCTGCTGCGCCATCGGCGCAGCCATCAGGGAGAGCGGCCACATGCCTGTGCCACATGTGGCAAGGGCTTTGGGCAGCGCTCTGACCTGGTGGTGCACCAGCGCATCCACACAGGTGAGAGGCCCTTCCCATGTACTGAGTGCGGCCGCTGCTTCAGCGACCGCTCAGACCTCACAAAGCACAGGCGCACACACACAGGTGAGAAACCCTACCGCTGTGAGTTGTGCGGCAAGTGCTTCACATGCGTCTCCAACCTCAATGTGCACCGGCGCAACCATGCTGGCCACAAGCCCCACAAGTGCCCTGAGTGTGGCAAGGCCTTCAGTGTGGGTTCCAAGCTGGCACTGCACCGCAAGACGCACCTGGGCGAGCGGCCAGCGGAATGTGCAGAGTGTGGCAAATGTTTTAGCCACAGCCGCTCCCTGTCACAGCACCAGCGAGCTCACAGGCGTGCTCATGCCTCCACTGCTCCTGCTGCCGCTGCCACTCAGCCCAAGGCCGGCACTGCACTCATAGTTGCTGGGCAAGCAGGACAGGAAAAGCCAGGGCTTTTTTTGCCTCAGTTGAGAGAGACTTATTGAGACTTCTCTGGAGTGGGCTAGACAAGCACTCATACAATGCCACAGAGACGGTGGGACAACTCGCAGACAGAGGTCTGTGGAAAGACAGCATGGCCTATCACCTTTCTCCATCTCTTGGTAGAACTTCACCTGGCTTCTCACAGCGCCCCTACACCTACGACCCTTGTCAGCTCTTTGCCTGTTCTCAGTCCTTCCTTCTCCCCCTCTGAGGTGTAGGTGCAGTGAAAACCTCTCAGACCCCACGAGTAGCACAGCATCCAAGTATTGGTGTAACGAATCCCTGCTGCTGTGCTCTCAGGTCTTGCCTGTCTTCCCATCATTGTTCTGTCTTCTCTTATTCCATCTCCTTTTTGCAGCCTGAGTCCCCTCTACCTTTTCTTTCTGGGTACTTTTGGTATCCTATCTCTTCAGGTAATGACTATAGATGTGGCTAGTCACATTCCACCAGCCTTGTGGTCTTCTCACCTCTTCCTTTCACTTGGCTGTTAGTCTCTTGCTGCTTTTTCCCTCAGCTTCTGAGAGATGGGAAATTTGCAGAGAAATAGTGGAAGAGCTCACTTTTCTGAAAGATATCTCCACATCAGAAGCACTTAGAGAAGTGCTTCACAGCATGTAAAGGTGGGCATGAGCCCTCAGCATGGCTGCCCACCTGTCTCATGGGACAGACCTGTTGGTGTACAGATCAGGGTGCTTCTCAGGATAGTGTTCTCCAGGTAGGGGACATTAGCCTGGGATCTAAGACAAGACCACATGGGTCCACAAAGCTGGGCACTGCCAAGTGGAGTGAGAGTGCTATGTACAAGTCACACTTGGAACCACGGGGAAACAGCTCCACAGAGGCCACAGTGCAGGGTTGAAAATTCCCTGGAATTGGCCATTTTTTTTTCTTGCAGGTGGTGAAATAAAGAATTGTTTTGAGTTCTAGATGCCAAGAGCTCCCTTTGTTAAACCTGAGGCTGCTGTATTCGCAGACACCAAGAGTCACCCAAGAAATAGGCCCTTTCAAAAATCAAGGTGTCTGGTCCCTTCCCAGGCTACCTCAGCAACCTTGGATGTATAGGCCCCTCATTTTTTCACTGGAAGGCAAGACTCTTCAGGGGTCCCTATACATCTGGTTGTCTTGGTTGACAAGGAATACAAATGTGGCCCAGAATCACATACCTCTAATCCTTCTCCAGCCCATCCCTCTGGAATGACCTAGTGATCACACCCTGCCTTACTTGAAGGCAAGAGTGTGTGTGACTCTCCACAGAAAAAAGGGAAGCCAAAGTGAATTCGGAAAGAAAACTGGGTCCTCACAGTGGGGGCCGGTGGGGGACTGCAGAGAGAGGAACAGGGCCTGCACTTAGGGTGCACTCAGGCACATTCCAGCAGAGCCTGTTTCTAAAAGAATCAAGATTTCTGTACCTCAGGTGCCAAAATACTCACTCTGCCCACACAGGTCTATGTAAAATACTGGGTTTATTCTGTCCTTTAGAAAGACTCAAGTAGCCTGGCTCCCCTAAAATCCGGTCTTGCCCCTGCCCTGCATTCCCCATCACCCCAGTTCCTGGACACCAGGCATCTGGCCCTTCTTGCTCCTTTCCAGTCCCTGGATCCCCCAAATTCTGGGGAATACTTGCTGCTAAGGGAGCAGCATGGGAGCCTGGGGAGCCAGAGAGGACCTGGATCCTTCACTGGTCCCCAGGGATGCAGAAGCCAAGATGCTGGAACAGGACTCCAGTGGACCAGATAGTTCTTGTGGGGCCAAGAGCAAGGCTGGGTGGCTTTTGCTGCGATGAGCTGCAACACTGTCTGGCTTCTCAAAGCGCTTGCCACAGAACTCACAGGGGAATCGCAAGGCAGCCACTGTCTCTGCGTGCTTGCGCCGGTGCCAATTCAGGGATGCCTTCTGGCGGCAGGTAAACCCGCAGATCTCACACCTAAACCAGGGGGAGCAGAGTGAGAGAAGGTGCCTCAGCCCATCTTGACTTCCCCAGGGGTTCCTCCTGGTCCTAGCTTCCCAGGTGTCCTTCCAGCACCTCCCCACTTCACCCCACACCAGGCTCCCTTTCCCACACTCACTGTAGGGGTTTCTCTCCAGTGTGGATGCGCCGGTGGATGACCAAGTTGCTGCTGGTGCGGAAAGACCGGGCGCAGAACTCACAAATGTAGTCTCGGGTGTCTGTGGGCATATAGGGTATAGCCAAGCATCCATCCCCAAACTGAGGCCCTCCTTGGCCCACCCCTTCCAGTCCTCCAAAGGAGTACTGTCTCTATTTAGTCTGCATGTCTCACTCCTCCCAGCCCCACAACAGTGCCCTGTGACCTGACAGACACCCTGTGGGTATCAAGAGCCAATCCCCTCTCCTTTCTCCCTGAACCCGCCTGCCAGCTCTAACAGCACCTGCCCATTGCCCATCTCCAGCAGTTCTCACAGGCCTGGTATGGTTTTTCTCCTGCACCTCCTGCAGCAGAGGAGACAGCCATCCTTTCCATGGCATCCTGTAGTCTTCTGCCCAACCACTGCTCTGTATATCCTGCCATCAGACCACACACACATGTACCTATAGCCTTCATCCCCATCACTAACTTGTACTCCACGCAACTCCTGCTCCAGGCTCTCTCCTCAGTCACTACCACTGATGTCAATTTGTTTTCTACATGTCCAGCCCTCACTCTCCTGGTTCCCAGACCCTTACTAACCTGGCCTCCCCACTCTCCTCAGCCACCACTCCCAGGTTATGCACCATCACTGCACCATGTAGAAATCACAATTTCAAGCATCCTAGTTCCAGTCATCCTTTGTCCTGTTACAGTAATCCTACAACTCCAGGCTGCCAGTTCAGTGGCCCACTGCCTTCCCACTGTCTCCCTCCCTTCTCTGTGACGAGTCCATTTCCAAGGCATCTTCATGGCCTTCCTTCACTTCACCTGTCTCTCTTTTCCTCAGCTACATTTTCCTGGTTAAAACCCAACTCAGGATAAATACAACACTTGGTTGCTCCAGGCCTGCATATGTGTGTTGAGCAGGGCAGACAACCAACTCCCCGATACCCCACCTTGGGCTCTACTTTCATACACAACTACAAGTCTCAAGCCTCCCCACTGCCCTATCACAGTACCCCTGCATTTCCTTGGTCAGTTCACTCTCCCACTTTCTAGAGTCCAGAAGGGCATTTTGCACATGACCTCCTCTTTCTACCAAACTCACTCAGCAATAACCTCATTTTATAAGTCACCCAGAAGAAAAGAGCCAGGAAAGAACGCCCACATCCTCCCCTCACCTAATCCACCAGGCAACTTGCTTTCTGTGCCCATATATGTGAATAGTTCCTGCTTCCCTGTGGCTGCCTTCCAACTGTGCCCAGACACACCCCCTCCTCACTGACTTAAGGATGCCCAACCCTGGCATCAGCAAGCCTTTCCTCTCTGTGGGATCATCTCTGTATGATCCTGCCCTCCAGCTTATACCTACTTCTCTGCTTGCCTTCACAGCAAAACTCCAAAGAGCTGTCCGTACTTGCTGTCCTCACTTCCTCAGCTCTTCTCTGCTCCAGACCCACCCCCTGCTGGCTGCTATCTCCCTTGTCACATGCCATTTTGTCATCTGGTCAAGGATAGCTTTCCACTACCCTATCTGGTGGCCTGTCCGCATCCTCATCTCACTCAGCTTGGCAGCACTGGCATAGGTCACCCGTCCCTCCTCCCTAGAGCACTTTCTCCACTTGGCTCCTCGGATACTGCTCTCCAGCGGCCTCCCCGGCCCCTCTGTAGCTGACCTTCCCACCTGCCCTGCTCAGACCTCTTCGCTACCTATGTTCACTCTCTCCCTGTAGAAACACTCCACCCACAGCTCTAAACACCACTCAAGTGCTCATGATGAACATTTTTTTCTTTTTTACCCAACAGCTCTGAACTTCAGATTCATGTTTTCTAGAACACCTGATTAGCATGTCCCAAATAAAATGTCATGTCCCTTTCCTGAAGCCTGCTTACGTGTCATTTTCAGGGAATCACATCACCTTCTATCCAGGTGCTCAGGCTCGAGGCTTTTTCCAAGTCCTCTGACTCTACAGTCCTACCCATGGACAATCTGTTCTACCCACAGTAGCCCGAGCTCCACCTTCACTCACTCGTCAGTCTCCAGCTACTTCTCACCAGGTTGCCATTACTGTGCTGCACATTTCTGCAGTCCCTCTATTCTTCACATGGCAGTCACAAAGCTCCTTTTAAAATCAGTTGTGTCCCTCCCTCCAACATACCGGTGCCCATCACACGTGGCCAGGAGCCAAGCCATTGTGAAGATGGTTTTGGAGGCCTCTACTACCTATTTGACCTCTCTTCCTTTCTAACCTCCTGTCTTCCTCTCCATCCTGGATCATGCTTGGAGATGGCAGTTTAGGATCCTCTCACGAGCTGCCTGTGGGTATGGCTAAGCCTCCATTCTCTCTTCACTTAGGTCTTTGCTCAAAGCACCTTTCATAGCTCTTTGTGGCCCAGTGTCAGTAGAGTAGACATCTTACAAGGTGAGTACTGCCTGCTTTACTCACTGCCGAATCCAAGCACTTATAACAGTTTAAAGCAGGCAAGATCTCAACAGAAAGAGAGTGCGGGATGAGTGTGGGAATGAAGAGTTATCCCAGGGCAATGTGACAAAACCTGCAGATAAGAGGTGATGGGCCTCGTGGGGGAGGGGAAGGTACCCACAGGGGGAGGTGACAGGACCCACAGTGGGGAGATGAGAAGGCATTTCCACAACTCACCACTGTGCAGCTTCACATGCTCCTTCAAGTGTTTCTTAAAGTTAAAGGACTTTCCACAGGCCGGCTCTGGGCAGGAGAAGGACTTTTGGTGGATGTGCTGGTATTTCTTGTGGTGCTAGGGAAGGAAGCACATGGTTTTCTCAGGGAGACCACCAGAGCTGACCCAGAAGGCAGGCTTTTCTGCCCTCTTCCTTAGCAGTTCTTGTCACCGCCTCACCTATGGTCCAGTCCTCACCTATACGTGAGCACCCCAATCCCATCCCTTCTTGATACCACCCTGCCCTTACTCTGCCCTGCCCTCAACTTCCATTATCTCACCTTCTTGTCACAACGTCACCCTGCAATGCCCAGTTCCCTGAACAAAATGCAGTTCTGCTGACATTCCTGGTTCCCTAACTATATATTTGCCATCTGCCAGGGATAAGAACACATTTTGGGTGGTTATGATTACTCTCCTTGATATCAATATCAATGCCCAACAGTGTCTCTCAGATGGCCTACATTTTATTAATAGCTCACCATGGGATTATATCATTTTCTCCTAAATGTGCTTTGGAAACACACTCTCTCTCAACTTGGAACACTTTTAAGGGTAGTGTGTTCTTCAACCTTAACTCCCCAAGTATTTCTAGGAAATATTTCTCTTTTTATCTGGTCTAATTTTCACATCCTGGCTCACTAAGCTGCATGGGCTTTCCCTTTCTCCATAATCCCATTTCCCCATATTTAAACTACTGCTGGGAGCTACTTCAGTCTCCTTCATTAATAGACTCAAATATGTTTGACTAGCCCTGCTGTTCTTATCAAAGGCCTAGAGCTTTGCAACCACCTGGGAACCTTCCCCTTCTCCCAAATCCCATCCACCCAGGCCTCACCACCCCTCTGGTCTAGGGCCCCCCAGCCTCAGAACCCTGTGAGAGCTCTCGCTGAGTGTGGGGCTTGGACCCTTCCGTCTCTGTGCCTCAAACCTCTCCTGTAGTTAGGCTGAGGACAAGACTGTCTCCTAAACCACCCACATGAGCGAGCAGAGCAAGGCAGCCCAATGGACTGAGGAACCCTAGCACCTTGACACATTAATGAGAAGCCTTCGGCAAGGCTTAATCTTTCCGTGTTCCTTGGTTTCCTCATCTGCAAAGCAGGAATAGTATCAGCGCCCACTCCACAGGAATGTTGAGAAGATCAGGAGACTCGACACATATCAAGTGCTTAGAACAGTCACCAGCACCTCAAAAGCCTGAGGAATGCCACCATTATCTCCGTGTGGCCAACAGAGGGCCTGTGCAACAAGCACAGTGGCAGCAGCTGTGCCCCTGAGGCTTGGTTTCCTGCCTTATCTCCCCGTCACCTGGACTAGTGGTTACAACTGTAGGCGAGCTCTGTACATCCATCCCAACCCCTCTCTCCCTGGCTCTGAATTCCCTCCACACCCCAGGTTTCTTTACCTCAGTTTCTCCTTCAGCCCTCCTCCTCCACCCACGAGGCTACACAGAATCCAACCTGTACCCCTCACATGCTCACATTCAAATACTGCCGGTTTGAGAAGATCCTTCCACAGCCAGGGAAGTCACAGGGCAGCAGCTCTCTTCTGGCAGCTTTCCTGAGGGAGGAGGAGAGGAAGCGGGAGGACTCGTGCAGGCGCTCCCCCACCTCCCTCCTCACCCTTCCCTACCCAGGACCCTTTCCCCAGTCCTACCTAATTCTCTTGGGGCCAATCTGAGCAGTGTCCTCATCCCATGCCGAGGCCAGAGCAGACTGAGCCTGACTCCCAGGGCTATGGGCAGCAAAGAGGGAGCGGAGGGCCTCGAGGGAGGGCCATGTCCCAGGACGCCCCTGCCCTCTGTCTCAGCCATCAGGTTACCTGGCCAGGGGCTCAGTCTGCTGGTCTGCTTGAGGGGTCCCCCTGAGCTCTGGCTGTATCCTGACTTCTACAGGCCTAGGAGCTCCAGAACCCAAGGAGGATGCTGAAGAGGATGGCGAAGCAAGAGGAGCTGGGACGGCTGCAGGGGCCGGGGGTATCTCCCCATCATTAAGTGCATGGGTGACAGGGGAAGGGGGTGGTTTGGGGACATCTGGCTCACTGCTGAAAGGAGAATGAAGAGGAGGGCATTATCTCATGGATCCTCAGCCAGCCCCAGCCCAACCCCAATCCCTAAATTGCAAAGATCCCAAAGTCACTTTCCACCCAGTTCAAAATCTCTAGTTCTTTCTGCCTTCCCCAAAGCCTACCCTGCCCTCTCCACCAACAAGCCACTCCCTGATGTCTGCAAAGCAAAGCTCTGAGTGCCCCCTGCCCCAGCTACCACCCACCCCCCACCCCCGACTAGCCCACTCTGTTCAGCATCCTCCCTCAGCCCCAACTTGCTCATCTGGGGAGGAGCTGTAGGTCCAGGGACTAGCATCACTGAGCATTTCCTCTTCATCCTCCTCTTCCTCTTCCCCATCTTCTCCGAGGGATGGGAAGGTCTCCGGTGGGGGTCCCGCACCCCTGCAGGTCCAAGGAAGGCAAGTGTGAAGTCCTGCTCCCTCACTTCCATTGTCCACCCAGGTCTATCTTGTCCCCCTCTCCCCAACCCCAGACTCACCTGGGCATCCTGGCCTCCTGAGCCCTCTCATCACAGTTAGATTCCAAACCTGTTGGCACAGATAAGGTGAAAAGGGAAGGAATTCTGTACGGGAGGGATGAGGACAGGTGAAGTTCTAAGACCTGAAGTGGTGGGAAGACTCTTAGGAAGAAGGAAGAAGGGGCACAGGCTACTGGAGTGGGAAAGACTGTTTGATTTTAGAGATGGTACATTTCACATGACCCAAAAAAAGAAACAAGTATAAAAAGGTAAACTGTGAAAAGTCTCCTTTCCAATCCATACCCCAGCCACCTCAGTCTTCCTGTAGGTAACCTGTTTTCCTATATGCCCTTCCAGAAATTTTTATACATTCATAAGCACATACAAATAAACTCCTTTCTTCTCTTATTTATCCACCAATGGTGACATACAATACATCCAATTCTGTATTCTGCTTTTCATACCTAAAAATATATTGAGGATATATTTCCTTATCAGCATAGAGTTTTTCCACTGAGAAAGGATCATTTTTGAAGAATGGGGTTCTGAGTTACACAATAGGGTTCTGAGTTCCCCTCTTTTTTTCTCCATAACTCTTCTTTCCCCCAGCCTACCTGCAGGCTCCTGCCCACTCCTGGCCTCTGGGCACCAGCTCCTCTCGTCAGTACTTGGAAGAGGGGTCGGATTTGGCTCCTCTGGAGATTTGGGGCCTGAAGAGGGGCCCCAGGAGAAGGTGTGGCCGGCTGAACACTCCCACACAAGCCCCCCATCTTGGCCCCCAGGTCCCCGCAGCCCAGGAACCAGGCTGCACTCTCGGCTGTGAGCGTGAGATAGAAGCACCAGATACTGCAGTCCCTTGGGGGCCACAGGCTCAGGACCTAGAGCAGTAAAGGCAACAGTCAAGGGTGAGCTGGGAGGCCCTCTCCTCTCATCCTGAAGGGCCACATTCACAGCCCTGTACCCCAACCCCCTGCTCCCTTCTCCACAGGTGGCCCCTCTCAGCTGTCCAACTCCCCCCATCTCTTCCCAAACTCACTCAAGGCGCCCTCTGATCCAGTCCCCTTAGGGAGGGTGTTTCTAGGTCACACCATTCCCTGTTGCCCCCTCTTCCCCCTCCGGCTCCTAATTCTCTACCCCCAGCCATTCCCTACCCACCTGCACAAAGAACACAGCCTGAAGAAGTGTACCTGCCAGGGGGACAAGAGGCAGGTCAAGTGAGGGCCCATGTGGCCAACTGCCCCCGGCTCTGGCCACTCACACACTAAGGGGTCCTCTATCCTCTGGGGACCAAGAGGTGGGGGAAGACCGTGGGAGCTCACAAACCACCCTGGCCTTGTTTCTGAAACGAGAAATCTGCCAGTGGCAAGGAGCAGCAGGACCACACTTGGTGTCGGGGAGAGGGGACGGGTAAGGTGCTGGGTGTTGTAGCCTGGGTGCCCTCCCTCAGAACCCCTGACCCGGGCCCTAACCGGTCCAACAGGAACTTGGCCAGCTGCGAGTGCAAGGAGAAGCCCAGCTGCTCCTTGAGGAGGCACCACTGCTCCATATGGCCACCCAGGCGGATGCGGCACTTGCTGCGGCGCGCATCCAGCTGCCGTCGCTTCTCCCGCCGCCTGCGGGACGCGTCCGCAGGGGAGGCCGCCATGAGTACCAGGCCCTGCGGGGTGGAGGAGATGCTGATCAGATACGGGTCCAGAGGCCCCAGCTCCACCCTCTGCCGGGGCCTCAGTTTCCTCATCGGTGAATTGGGGCAGAACCAAACCACTGCAACAGCATTCGCCGCCACCGGGTCCAAACCAAGTCTGCTTACATGTCAGGGCGTATAAACTAGTGCTAGGGAGTGGGTATCGTGGGGGTGGGAGGTACGTGGACAGCATCAAAGTCAGAACGGCCTGATCCCCGGCACACTGAGGGCAGAACTGGAGCTATGGGGTAAGAAATTTTCAACCAGGGCGGAGTCAAGGGTAAGGTAACAGTTTTATATTGAAAAAGGCCTGAGTCTTTACTGGTAAATGAGGGACGAGGTCGTTTGCACTGGAAGAGCTCCTCACAGTTGGGACGACTTGGGTAAAGCCAGGGCGGGGGGCGGGGAGAGGGGCGGGGGGTCTGGAGGGCACCCCCCATTCCGTTCTGGGCCGCCCCACTGAACACTCACACTGCGTCGGATGGACCAATTCCTAAGGCAGCTTCCCGGGCGCCCAGAGCTCCCGCCGCGACCCACCCCCACCCCGGCCTTACCTGAGCGCCCCCACCCGCCCTCATCCCGACTGCGCCTGCGCCTCTCCCATGTCGCGCGCAGGCCCGGAGAGCGGCGGGAGGACAGGGGCCCACCTCGCGCGCGCCGCCGGTGTTTCTCTTTTAAGAGGAACCCGTCCCCCTTCGCGTCGGTGACTCTAGCCTGGAACTGGCTCCGGGGCTTGCGGGGGAAGGGAAGAGAGGGAAGGCTGATTGCGCGCGCAAGCGCATTGGCCGCTCAGCGCAACGCCTGCTGGGAGCCGTGGTTCCCATACAAACTGTTCACGTTCCTGGCTAACCGTGCAAAGGTTGTGGAAGGTCGCTGCCCCGGCGAGCTCCTGTGTTTGGTGGCCAAAGACTTAGGGAAATGGAGTTTATAGGGCCAAGCCCTCCTCCCGTGCGCCGACTCCAGCCCCTTCAACTAGCCCAGGGATGTGGCCTCTGCAACCATCTGTACTTTGTAGTTCTTCTTTCTCCCGCCCAATTCCCTGTTCCCCGACAGAAGTCACCTGGAGATGGGAATGGCAACCCACTCCACTATTCTTGCCCGGAGAATCCCATGGACAGAGGAGCCTGGCAGCCTGCAATCCATGGGGTCGCACAGAGTCGGACATGACTTAAGTGACTGAGCACGTACGCACGACAGAAGTCATCCGAAAATTTGCCCAGATTTGCTGTGGACTATTCCGCACTTCCGTTCTCTTTTCAGTTGACTCCAGTGGAGCTTTTCTCTCTACCAAGCTATTAGAACGGGCTTTGTCGACGTCACCTGGGGCAGTCACTTTGTTAAAGGCAGTGGTCTGTTCTCTGCTTCTCTGCTGCTGCTAAGTCGCTTCAGTAGTGTCCGACTCTGTGAGACCCCATAGACTGCAGCCCACCAGGCTCCTCCGTCCCTGGGAGTATTCTCCCTCCAGGCAAGAATACTGGAGTGGGCTGCCATTTCCTTCTCCAATGCATGCATGCTAAGTCGCTTCAGTCGTGTCTGACTCAGTGCGACCCTATGAACAGCAGCCCACCAGGCTCCTCTGTCCACGGGATTCTCTAGGCAAGAATACTGGAGTGGGTTGCCATTTCCTTCTCCATCTCTGCTTCTCTACCCTTAAAGCAATATCTGACAATGTAGATACTTCCCTCCATGACCCCTCTCCCCTCACAGAAGTTTAGCTTCTGTGACTTCACACACACCTGGTTTTCCTCCCTCCTCCCTGGCTCTTCCTTTCCTTTGTTGGATCTTCTTCAGAGGATTAGCTTGGGGTTTTTCCGTGGACCAAGTCCTCTCTCTTCTGGCCTTTTTTCTTCTTGTTTCATTTATTTGGCCCCTCAGCTTTAAAGGGCTTCCCTGGTAGCTCAAATGGTAAAAAGTCCACCTGCAATGCAGGAGACCCAGGTTCCCAGTAAATGTTACCATCATCCACCCACTTGTTCAGAACAAAAACCTCAGAATCATCCTTGACTACATCATCTAGTCCTGCTGATACTATCTGCAAAAATTTGTTGTGAATCCGATCATTTCCAGCTTTTTTCACTGCTAAAACCTTACTCCAGGTCACCTGTATTAGTTTTCTGTAGTTGCTGTAACAGCTCCACAAACTTGGTGGTTAAAAACAATAGACATTTTTTTCACTCATAGTTATGAAGGCCTGAAGTTAGTATGAGGTTGTCATCAGGGCAATATTTCTGCTACAAGGATTCTAGGGGAAAATCCTTTCTTGCCTCTGGTAGCTTCTGGTGATGAACTAGCAATCCCGAGCCTGTGGCCACATCATTCCAATCTCTCTCTAGTCATGTTGCTGCCTCTCCTTTTGTCTGCATCAAATCTCCCTCTATTTCTCTTTTATAGGGACATTTGTGAAGGTGTTTGGACCCACCTAGAAAATCCAAAAAAAAACAAAATCTTAAGACTCAATATTAAAAAAACTAAGATCATCTGGGGCCATGACTTCATGGCATATAGAATGAGAAAAAGTGTAAGCAGTGACAGATTTTCTCTTCTTGGGCTCAAAATCACTGCAGATGATGACTACAGTCATGAAATCAGAAGATGCTTGCTTCTTGGAAAGGCTATGACAAACCTAGACAGCATATTAAAATGCCAAGACATCGCTTTCCTGACAAAGGTCCGTATTTGACTATACGGCTATGGTCTTTCCAGTAGTCATGTAAGGATGTAAGAGTAGGACCATAAAGAAGGATATGCGAAGATGAATTGATGCTTTCAAACTGTGGTGCTGGAGAAGACTCTTGAGAGTCCCTTGGACTGCAAGGAGATCAAACCAGTCAATCCTAAAAGAAATCAACCCTGAATACCCATTGGAAGCACTGATGCTGAAACTCCAATACTTTGGCCACCTGATGTGAAGAGCCGACTCATTGGAAAAGACCCTGATGCTGGGAAAGATTGAGGGCAGGAGAAGAAGGCACAGAGGATGAGATGGTTGGATGGCATCACCAATTCAATGGACCTGAACTTGGGCAAACTCCAGGAGATAGTGAAGGACAGGGAGGCCTGGTGTGCTGCAGTCCAGCAAAGAGCTGGAATCAACTTAGCAACTGAACAAAAATAACAAAGATAATCCAAATAATCTCTCCATCTCAATATCCTATAACAATCATATCTACAGAGTGATTGCTAGATTGATTTGCTTCCTTCTGCTCTTACCTGCACAAGACAGGAAGGAGGAAATCTCCTGCTTAAAACATTTCATGGTCACCAGTGCAATCCAAAACCCTTACTATGACATTAAGGCCTGTGTGGTCTGACCTTTGGCTGTTTCTCTGGCCTCCCCCACCTTTCCTCACTTTGTCCACTCTGTCCTACTAGTCCCACTTTTTTTAAATTTTTTTTTTACTATTTCTCAAATGTACCAAACATGCTGGAGAGAGTCGCTTCTCTCTGGAATACCCACTCTCCATCTCTTCATGTGGTTGTTTCCCTTATGTAAATCTCAGCTCCAAGATCACCTACTCAGATCCTTTTTGTCATTCTCTGCCCACTTTGTCTATTTCCTTCACAGCACTTCTAGTTCTCTGAAATTATTTATTTGTGTGTTTGTTGTTGGTATATGGTGATTGTTGGCTATCCCAGGCTTCTCCTCTGCAGCTTAGACAGTCAAAATGACATGGTATCCAATCATAAACTACCCTTTAGGATGAATCCAGTATGTCCTGCTTATATCATACTCTTGAATTATGTTACCAATGACTCAACATGGTATTTGTCTGCCTAATATAAGGTTGGAGGAAAGATCACTCCTATATTCCAGATACTTTACTAATTCATAAAGATCCTTCATTAATCCAAAGAACAGGACTCCACAGGGGACAAACAGGAAAAAAAATATTTTCTTTCCTTTCATGGTCCCTTAGTAGACATCTGCAAAACACTATTTTCTCTTTTCCATGGATGAAATTACAAACAAGTTTAATAATTCTTGGTTACTCTTAGATAATAATAATAAAAAGTCCCTTACTTGACTTGAGACTCAGGCACACTCTTGGTTCTCTCAGTCTGATATGGTTCAAAATTACAAAGCTCTAAACCCCTTAATCCTCCAGTAACCCTCTCCAAACAAATCCTTTTTTTCCCCTCTCAATCTTGCTTCAGTTTCTTATATCATTGAAGTAAGGGATGAGCCAAGCCTCTCAACAGTCACCCTCCATTGTAGGTACTGAAGACAATCACTAACTACTTTGGCATGGATGGGAAGAGGGGATTCTCTATATTTCTTCTCTGCCTTTATTTCTTAGCCCAATCTGCCTTCAGTATTTAGCCCAATCTAAGAATTCCATTTTATCACCCCATTTCAAAAGTCATGATTAAATTTGAGCTTTTTGTTGCTTTAGCTCTGTTGAGTTACATAGACTTTACAGCCTCTTGAAACTGCCAGTTGCTTTTTTCATGTTAAGTTCCTAAGTCTCCCAATGAACTTGTGAGGAGGCTTAGGGGTTCATGTGGGGAGACATTACATTTATCCTCATGACGTTTATTTTTTTCTGGATTCTAGATGGCACCATTACTTCCTTTTTATCTCCTGCTTTGGGAAAAGCTCTATCTGATATTATTATTGTACACTCTGAGTTCTCAATATCTTCTTCTTTCTAAATAGAAAAATCACCTTCCACTCCCCTGGTTCAAGGAGAGCCAAATTGCTACAGCCTTGATCTGAAATCCTGGCTCAAAGTGGAGAAGGGAGACTTCCCTGGTGGTCCAGTGGTTAAGAATCCACCTTCCATTGTAGGGGATGTGGGTTCCATCCCTTGTCAGGGAACTAGGATCCCACATGTCTCAGAGCAACTGAGCCCACATCCTTCAACCAGAGAGAAGCCTGCACGAGCAACTAAGACCCAACGCTGCGGCTGCTGCTGCTGCTAAGTCACTTCAGTCGTGTCCGACTCTGTGCGACCCCATAGACGGCAGCCCACCAGGCTCCCCCATCCCTGAGATTCTCCAGGCAAGAACACTGGAGTGGTTTGCCATTTCCTTCTCCAATGTGTGAAAGTGAAAAGTGAAAGTGAAGTCGCTCAGTCGTGTCTGACTCTTAGCGACCCCATGGACCGCAGCCTACCAGGCTCCTCCATCCATGGGATTTTCCAGGCAAGAGTACTGGAGTGGGGTGCTATTGCCTTCTCCGAGACCCAACGCAGTTATAAATAAATAAACTTAAAAAGTGGAGAAGGAGCACTCCACAGGAAGTTTATGCCCTAAATTTCAGAAGACCCACCGACACTATTAGCCTATTCAGGCCCCAAGTCTGTGCTAGAGTCCTACACCCCACCCTTTGTCTCTCTCTCATCCAATCAGCGTCTGGTATCTGTTTTCTTCAGCCAATTAGCTTCTCCAGGAGCTCTATCCGTTTGTCTTCTTGATCATCAGTGGGCGGTGCCTTTGTCCTGAGCCCAATCACACCAGAGAGTGGCCCGCCACTATCTTCTGTGACGGCAAGTGGGCGGGGCGGGACGATTCATAAGAAACCAGCCTGCTATCTGGAAACTTAGGTCGCAGCCCAGGAGGGCTGAGGACATGAGCCGTAAGAAAGCTGGCACCCGGGATACTTATCCTCTGGAATGTTGCAGCAGCACGGATGGTTTCCGCCGCTGCGGCAGGGAGCGCGGCGGAACACACAACGCCGGTCGCGGAGAGACATTGTGTTGCAGGTGCTGAAACAGCCCCTATCCAGGGACGCCGTGGTGATACTGCACGTGTTGGAGCGGGATCTTTTCAACCAGATCGCGCGCGAGGTGACCCGACGAAGTCAGGAGGGTGCGGACCTACGAGGCGAGCGCCGGACAACTGCGACTGCTGAGATCGGCTCCACCCTCCGGTCGCTCCTGTCCTCGAGAGCTGCGCTTCGTGCCCGCACCACCTCCTTCCTGATGCGTGGCCGGCGGGTGGCCCGCGCGCTGCCCGCGCTAGTCCGAAGGAGTGGGCTCCGCTTGGGGTCCCCCTAGGACAAGCCCCGTTGCCGAATGCTTGCGGAAAATCGTGGTTTTACAGACATAGCTAGCTTATCATCCAGGCTGTAGCAGATATACGTGCACCTAGACCTTTGGTGTGTTGCTGAAGAAATGAAGGTGTTTCCAGAGTAAATACCAGGAAAGGAAGAAACATTTGTAAATCAGGCAAAAATGTCATGGACTCGGGAAAAGTTCCAAGCAAACGTGAGGTTAGAACCCAGGCACCTGTACCAACCTTATACCTCACCCCCTGATGAAGATGGAAATAAAGGGAAAATCTGAACTTGGCGTTTTATATGCTTCTTTGTGGGGTGGATGTGATGGGTGAGGAAAGCTCAGATAAAGATAGGGTTCCTCTAATAGAGGAAATGTCCTGTCTCCTCCTCTCCATCCCTAGAGAGGCTCCCTCTAGTTATCTTCATCCCTCTTGGTTATCTTCATCCTCTGTACCTGGATGTGCTGTTGCACTTGTGTATTCAAATGTAAATGAGAGATGAAGAAGCCAGAATGGCAAGTAGAGGATGCTGATTAAAGCACTAGCCATCCAAGTCAAGCTTACTAGCAGAAGAGGAGCCTAAAATTAGGACTGAAGGGTAAAGAAGAGTCTTTCCCCACCCCTAGATAGGCCCCCTACATGTTTCTACTGTTTCTTGGCAAGCTAGGACTCTCCATTTAGAATTCCCTTTTGATTTTCTCTCATCCTACTTCACGTCATGGGTTTATTCTTTCTCTCTCATCTCTGTCCTCTTATTCCTATTTTATTCTCTCCACTTACTATCACTTCTGTTTTACTTCTAATTACCCATTTTCCTTCCTTTCTGGCCTTCAGCTTATTCTTGCCCCCTTTTTCTTTCTGTATTTTCACCTTTTCCTTGTCTGTCTTTCATCTTTTTTCTCTGTACCGAGAAAGTTTTACATTTGGGCTGAAAAAGTTTTACATTTGGGCTGAAAATGTAAAGCCCTATTTATTTAAAAGGCCTGGTAAATGAGGAAGAGAGGTAACCTGCTAATAACCCCAGGAATAAAATAATGTGAGAAGTGTCTTTGGTAGGTGAGGATATGTGTTGGGAAAAAATTTAGTTGTAAGGCCTGTCTCTGTTTATTCCAACCCTTTCCCTGGGTTGTACAGACACCCAGCATGATGTCTAAAACAAAATGCTTGCTCCTCAGCCCTCTCCACAGGAAAACCCAAGTCTGGCTACAGCATCTGTTGAGATGACTATTTCAAGATAATTTGTTAAAGTCTTGATATTTTGAAGACATTAATTTCAGACTAGAAGGCAAAATGAGCTCCTGGTGAACACTGGATAAAGCAGATAGGATCCGAAAGTTGCTTGGCAGCAAGAAGTGAATGGTGTTCAAGGAGCATACATGAAAATTTTTGGAAACAAATGAGGTGGTTCACATCTCCACTGAGACTTAAAAATAAGTCTGTATTTTCTTGGTACACTCTAAGATCATGATGACAGAATGAACAATGACATGGGGTTGGGGGGCTGTTGCTTATGGGGAATGGCTTGTAGTAAACATTCCCTTGCCATGTACCCCACTGTAGTATGACATGGAGAGAGCAGGAGAGATGGCAGAGCACTGTGGGAGGCTTTTTAAAAGTTATTATAAGACTCTCTTTGTAACCTGAGCACCTAGACCTACTGAGCCCCATTTGTTTTTCCATTGCTAAGTCACGTCCAACACTTTGTGACCCTATGGACAATAGCCTGCCAGGCTCCTCTGTCCATGGGGTTTTCCAGGCAAGAATACTGGAGTGGGTTGCTATTTCCTTCTCCAGGGGATCTTGCCGACTCAGAGATCAAATGTGCATCTCCCTCATTTCCTGGATTAGCAGGTAGATTCTTTACCACTGAACCACCAGGGAAGCCCAATGAGTCCCCTACTCCCTGCCTACACCATGTACTGGGACCTAGGAGATAGCAGATGTGATAGTGGTGAGTCCTCCAGGATCTCCAAAGCCATTACTAGCTGAAGGTCTGGGCCTTGCTGATATATTAAAGCTCAGTTTATCTTGGAAGAATATTGTCCTAAGAGGTGGGCAGGATACGGGAAAGAAATGTCAAAGGAGAGCAGAGAAACAACTGGAAAGCTTGAGGGGAGGATCCTAAGGCATTAAGGAGGCAAAGTTCCAAGATCAGGAAAAAAAGACCCCCTCTAAATCGGATGACTCTGACCCTTCATTATTGTTCCATCCTCCACCCCATAAATCCTACCCTGCCCTATGCTCACACCACCTCCTCCTTAGCCTGCCCCCAATTCTTGCTCTGCCAATCAGCTCCACTTAACCCAGCTCCCCATAACAAGGTAAGAAGACCCCATAAGTCCCATGGCATTGTTATCTTGTATTTGTGTATCTACTTCTAGGAGGTCAAACAGCAAGAATGCAGCCCAGTGAAGCTAGAACCAGAGCCATAAAGAATTTAAATGCAAAAATAAAACCAAATAAATCAGTGCTTTTTAATTACAATTATACCCTGTCAATCATAAACAATGTCAGTGATAAAACACTTCTCCAAGGTAAAATCTCCTAGTAGTCTAAATTCTAAATAACTGTAGATTTATAGTTCAGTTTGTCTATCTCAAGATCCTTATGCGTCAAGCTTTTGAGTTGCTCTTTTGTGACCCCATGGACTGTAGCCTGCCAGTCTTTGTCCATGGGATTTCCCAGGCAAGCATACTGGAGTGGGTTGCCATTTCCTTCTCCAGGGAATCTTCCTGGCCTGTGTCTCCTGTATTGGCAGACAGATTCCTTACCACTGAGCCTCCAGGACTTCAAGTAGCACATTCTTATTTGTCCTTTAATAAACAT
This sequence comes from Odocoileus virginianus, assembly GCF_023699985.2. Taxonomy (NCBI): domain Eukaryota; kingdom Metazoa; phylum Chordata; class Mammalia; order Artiodactyla; family Cervidae; genus Odocoileus; species Odocoileus virginianus. Next base: position 39,495,379 of record NC_069676.1, read on the forward strand.
ATTGGGCTCCTCAGGTGGTGCTAGTGGTTAAGAACCCACCTGCCAATGCAGAATTTAGTCAAATAACTCTAAAGCCTTTCTTAGTACTGCCCAGACAGTCCTAAAAAATGCATCTTCTTGCTACCTGGTAATATTTTAGCTCCTCTCAGAAGGTATTCTAGGTATTTCAAGTATCTTGCTCTAACACCACCTCTCTTTCTAGTTCACTCCTGGTCCACTCTTGACCCTACTAGAATTCCAGCCAACACCTTGTCACTGACCCAATCCACCTCTATCCTCCCTCTTCTCTTTGCCCAGATTCCAGCCCAGGTTCTACCATTGTAGCCATTCCCTGGCCACACACCCTTATGTCCCTGTCCCCTTTCCTTCAGACTTAATCATTTGGCAAGAAGCCTTTGCTACTGTCCTTGTAGCATTTATATGGGAATGTGAGACCAACCCTTTCCTGGGCACAACAGCTTGCCACTTCCCTACACCTCCATCCCAGCCATGTCCCTCTTTTCTATAACCAATTTTCTCACAACTTTAGGGATTCTTAAGCTGAGATTCCAGTGGAGAGAATTCAGACACCTATGAGTTTTAAAGGGAAATAGTTTATATATCTATCTTCAATAAACTCTGGCTAAAATTGAGCATCTCCTTCGATTAACCATGGAGACAGCAAACCACAGTAGGACTTACTGTCATGAGTAAAAATCATAGATACTTTCATACCACATTACAGTTGCAGGTATTTCAGGATGTCATTTATACTTATCACTAACTCAAAATGCTCTGTATCTTGTTATTTAATGTGTTAATAAATAAGCACACATATTACTATACCACAAATTAATTTTAGCATTTTTATAACAATTCCAACATAATTAGTTTCCTTTGTAACCCCATGTATTTTGTCTTATGCATTTAAAATCAATGTAAGGGAACTTTCTTGACATGATCAAAGGCATATATGAAAATCCCACAACTAAGAACATAACCAATGTGGAAAGACTGAAAACCTTCCCCGTTATATCAGAAACAAGACAAAATGTCCATTCTCACCATTAGTCTTCAATATTGTGCTAAAAATTCTTGCCAAAGCAATTAGGCAAGACAGAGAAATAGAATGCACCCAAATTGGAAAGGAAGAAGTAAAACTTGCTGTCATTACATATGACATGATCCTGTATGTTAAAAATCCCAAAGAATACACACACAGAGAAAGAGACACTACTAGAGCTAATAAAGTTTAGTTTGGCAAAATTGTAGAATACAAGATAAAAACACACAAAATTCAGTTGCGTTTCTATATACCAGCAATACCATTTACAATAACCCCCAAAGAATAAAATACTTTTACATAAATTTAACTAGAAAGGTGAAAGACTTTTTACATTGAAAACTATAAAACATTGCTGAAAAAAATTAAAGGCTTAAATAAACGGAATGATACCTCATATTCATTGCCTGGAATACAATATTGATAAGAGTCAAAACCACCCATAGTGATGTAATCTGTAACAAAATTTCTTTTCTTTTCTATTTTTCAGAAATAGAAAAGCCAGTTCTCAAATGTATCTATAATTACGAGAGCCCTGGAATAACCTCAATACTCTTGAAGAAAAAGAACAAAATTGAAGGACTGATACTCCCTGATTTCAAAACTTATTACAAAAGTACAGTAAAGGTCATCAAAGCAGAGGGGTACTAGAATAAAGGAAGACATATAGACTGCTGGAATGGAACTGAGACACCAGAAATAAGCCCATCTATCTAGGGTCAATCAATTTTGAACTATGGGGAAAGAACAGTCTCTTAAACAAATGGTATTAATATAGCTAGACATCCAAGTACAGAGAATGAAGTTGAATCCCCTACCTCATACACACCAAAATTAACTTAAAATAGATCAACAATGTAAATATGCGATAAAATAATGAAACTATTAGGAAAAAACTAGGGATAAATCTCTATGACCTCAGATTTGGCAGTGGATTCTTAGGGTACCAAAAGCATGAGCAACAAAAGAACAGAAAAATTACTTGTAATCAAAATGAAAAAATTTGTGCATCAGGGACATTATGAAGAATGAAAAGACAGGGCTTCCCTGGTGGTCCAGTGGTTCAGAATCCACCTTGTAATGCAGGGGACACTGGTTTGATTCTTGGTCTGGAAAGATCCTGTGCCATGTAGCAACTAGGCCCATGTGCCACAACTGCTGAGCCCACACTCTGGAGCCTGTGAGCTGCAACTACTGAGGTCACACACTGCAGCTACTGAAACCTCTGTACCTGGAGCCTGTGCTCAGCAACAAGAGAAGCCATGGCAATGAGAATTCCACGAGCCACAATGAAGAATACTTCTTGCTCACCACAACTAGAGAAAGCCCATGTGCAGAAAATAAAATAATCAAATCTTTTTTAAAAAAATGAAAAGACAATCTACAGAATGGGGAAAAAAAAACACTTGCAAGTCATACAGATAATAAAGGTCTAGTATCCAGAATACACAAAGAACTCTTACAACTGAATAACAAAAAGACAAACAACTCAATTTTTAAAATGGACAAAGGAATACACATTTCTCCAAAGAAGACATACTAGTGAAAAACAAGCACATGAAAATATATTAATCTTTGAAAGTCACTCAGTGGTGTCCAACTCTTTGCAACCTGACTACAGTCTGTGGAATTTTCCAGGCCAGAATACTAGAGTAGGTAGTTTTTCTTTTTTTTTTTCCAGGGGTTCTTCCCAGCCCAGGGATTGAACCCAGGTCTCTCACATTATGTGTGGATTCTTTACCAGCTGGGCCACCAGGGAAGCCTGAAAATATTGGAGTGGGTAGCGTATCCCTTCTCCAGCAGATCTTTCCAACCCAGGAATCAAACAAGGGCCTCCTGCATCACAGGCAGATTCTTTCCCAGCTAAGTTACCAGGGAAGCCCATATTAATCTTTATGGAAATGCAAATCAAAACCATAGGAAGAACCACTTCATACCCAGTAAGAGTGGCCATACTTTTAAAAAGGCAAGGGGAAAATTGGAGAAACTGGAACCCCCATATGTGGCCAGTGGGAATGTAAATTGTTCAACAACAGTGGAAAACAGATTCCAATGACTCAAACAGAATTACCAATGACTCAGCAATTCTATTCTTAGGTATTTAGCCAAAGAGTTGAAAATAAGTACTTAAGCATGTGTACACACAAGTTTATGGGAGCACATTCACAAAGGCAAACATTGCTCAAATGTCTGGCAACGGACAAATTGTGATCTATCTATACAATGAAATATTATTCAGCCATAAAAAGGAATGAAGTACTGATATATGCTCCAATATGGGTACATACTTCCTTGGTGTGTGTGCTCAGTGAAAGAAACCCTGCCTGAAAGATCATATAAAATATGATCATATATAAATTCCACTTACATGAAATAATCAGAAGAGGTAAATTCACAGAGATACAAAGCAGATTGATGATTGCCAGGGGCTAGATGAAGGAAGGAATAGGGAATGCTGAGGACTGAATTGCACAATCCCAAATTTACATGTTGAACCCCTACTCCTCAATGTGATGATATTTTAAGATGGGGCCTTTGGGAGCTAATTAGATTTAGATAACATCATAAGAGTGCAAAAACTTCCCTGATGGCTTAGAGGGTAAAGTGTCTGGTCGCAATGCAGAAAACCCACGTTCGATCCCTGGGTCAGGGAGATACTCTGGAGAAGGAAATGGCAACCCACTCCAGTACCCTTACCTGGAAAATCCCATGAACAGAGAAGCCTGGTAGGCTACATACAGTCCATGGGGTCGCAAAGAGTTGGACATGACTGAGCAACTTCACTTTCACTTTCCCTTTCATAAGAGTGGGGCCCTCAGAAGCATAAGAACATAAATTTTTATTATGCCACATAGTCTTCAGTGTTTTATTGCAGGAGCCCAAGCTGACTAAAACAGGGAGTAACTGCTTAACAGGTACAAAGTATCCTTTTGGAATGATGGAAATATTTTGGAACTTAGAGATAGTGGTTGTACAACATTGTGAATATATTAAATGCTACTTTGAATAGTTAATTCTATGTTACTTCTATTTCTCCTCAGTTTTTTTTAAAAAAACCAAACCCTAGGGAAGTAGGCCTCACCACATGGCCAGAGGTGTCCAAAGAAATGCTGAGGAGAGAAACAACACTGGATCATTGCCATCAATACAACATGCCATGTAATGTCACACCATGAAATAAATCGAAACCTTGATTCTGTGGTTTCCTGCAGCTAGCATTCCATATTGCTGATCCCCTTTAAGGTAGAACATCTCCCAAAAGGCATCAGTATGTCCTGTCACCATCTCCAGTCTCTCCTCCAACCTCACCAGAACCCTCACCCACTGCATTCTCAACTTACTCCCCTTGGCAGCATTGGACTTTCGATCACTTTTTTTCTCCTCTACCTTATTTCTCCATGTGGCTTCTACAAACCACAGTCTCCTCTTTTTCTTTCTTTCTCACTGGCCATTCTTTCTCAGCTTTCTATGCAGTTTCTTCTTCTATCTCAACTTACTGGAATGTCCCAGGGCTCAGTCTTTGGCCTCACTTTCCAAGTGAGCTCATTCTGTTTTATGGGTTTTTTTTTTTTCTTTTGCCCTTTGCACACACAGTATCTCAGTTCCCTGACCAGGGATCCAAACCGTGTTCCCTGAAGTGGGAGCATGTAGCCCTAACCACTGGACTGCCAGGGAATTCCCTGTTTTATGGCAGGGATACAGATAAGTACAATTTATTGGCTAATGAGTTTCCACTTTTATATCTCCCACAGTACTTCAGATGCTTGTATCTATCTACTTGACACCTCTAATAGGCATCTTAAACCTGAAGATCAAAAACCATATTCTCCCTCCACAATCTGCCTCCTCCCTGGCTTCCCTACTGGCCAATTGCTCAGGCCCAAACACCTCTAATTACATGCCACTTCTTTCCTTCTTGTGCATCAATAAATCTTATTGACTCCACCTTCAAAATAGATCCAGAATTTGACTGCCTATCACCATCTGGCCTGCTGACCCTGGTCTGTCCGAGGGAACTTGCAGTAGCCTCTCTGTTCTCAGACTGTTCTCTCTGCTTCATTCTTGTGCTGTCTCATCTACTGTCCATGCAGGCCCTATCTTACCAACGTCAGCTCTCCTCTTCACTCAGTGTCAGTATACAGGCTGGAACCAAGCAGTCCCTGCCACGCTGTCTGTTTTGCATTCTTTGCTGGACTTTGCATATGCTCTTCGCTCTCCCCACAGATATTCTATCTGGTCGTTCACTGACAGTCTACTCAAAAGCCACATCCTGAGAGACCTTATGAACCACCTACCTCTCCCTCTACCCTTCTTTCTCTATTTTTCTTTACAGTACTTATTACCCCCCCACATGTAATTATTTTGTTTACTTTCCATCTTTCTTTCCTGGAATGTGAGCTTCTCAAGCACAGATAAATATTTTGTTTTCTTCTCTTGCTGCATCCACGGTCCTTACCCTCCAGGCTCTCAGGACTTTCTGGGTGAGCTGGAAGGAATGAAGGCTGATTAAGCATGCTGAGGAAAATTCAGCTAGCTCACTGGGGTCCATGAGAGACTGTGAGGTAAGGTCAGACTGGCCAGAAGTTCCTGAAGGCCAATTAGACCACCAAGAAATTAGAATATTATTGTCAGGGTTGTTGAAAGCATCCCCCCCTTCTCTCAGTGCTTATGTCCTCCCTTCAGTGAAGGCTCCAACATGAAAGAAAAGATTATCTAAAACTTGGAAATGGAAAAATATTATTAGTGACAAAAATTCCCACTTTGACCAAAATTTAGCAAGGCTCCTCTGAGCCCTCTTTTCAACTAAACCTTGATCTTGGGCTTCCAGGCTCTGCCTTGTAGGGTCTATTTTAATAAGAATCCTGTTAGGATTCTAGTAAAAATCTCCTTACCTTTAATATCTGATCACCCTCCCACAGCTAAACGAATTCCTCATCCCCCTCCCTATCTTCCAGGTAATATATGATGACCCTGGCCTGCCTTCAGCAGAAATCTTATTAAATCAGTTTAGCAAGAATCTCTCTACTCTTGATGTCTCCTCATAGCGATTTTCCATCCACTGACCCCACCCTGCTCCTTAGCTATAAATCCCCACTTTTCCTTGCTGTATTTGGAATTGGGCCCAGTTCTATTATATATGGTCTCTTTTCTTCTACTACAATAGTTCTTGGATAAAATGTGTTCTTACAGCTTTCACTGCTGTTCGGCTCTGATTCTCTTGGACACAAGGTACCCTTACAGTGTAAGGCTTGGCATTGTCTAGCACTTCTTTGGGGATTATCTGATTCCATGTGCACCTTTGACTGGCTTCTATTGACTATTTTAGAGTTCTGTATGGGTAGAAATTAACCTGTAGAAAATCGACAGTGATCCAAAGTGTTTCTGTGTGGAAGCAAGGCCAAAGATTCCTATGTATCACAATACAAATAAAATTTGTGAAGAGAGGCACCTGATTTATTTCTGGTTAAAAAACAAAAACAAAAACAAAAAACCAACCCCAAGGTAGAAACCATACCTTAAATATCATACCCTTGATAAATTAACCCATCTCACATCTGTTAGCAATCTCTTTTCAAATTCCCTTGTCTGACTATTAAAAAAAAAAACTCTTCAAAATCTCCTTTGAATTGGTTATAACATCATACAAAGACCCTCATTAATGAGTTGAGTAAAATCTTGATACATGCGTCACTCATTTATTTGCTTGGAATCATGTGTTTTACTTTTTGAAAATTATTTTTAGAAAAAGGCAGTGAGATCTTACTTGATCATCACAGTCTAAAAATAGACCTGCACCATGCCATTGCCCTGCTTTTGTTTTGTCCTCACAGCTTGTATGTTCCTTTGGGCTGACTATCCCCTTCACTAGCAGTCAGTTTGCCAGGGTAGGGACCTCCTCTTTGTTCACTGCTGTATCAATTTCCCACAAAGGACCATCTAGTCAAAGCTATGATTTTTCCAGTAGTCATGTATGGATGTGAGGGTTGAACCATAAGGAAAGCTAAGCGCCGAAGAATTCATGCCTTTGAACTGTGATGTTGGAAAAGACTCTCGAGAGCCCCTTGGACTGCAAGGAGATCAAACCTAAAGGAAATCAACCCTGAATATTCATTGGAAGGACTGATGCTGAAACGGAAGCTCCAATACTTTGGCCACCTGATGCAAAGAACTGACTCATTAGAAAAGACCCAGATGCTGGGAAAGATTGAAGGCAGGAGGAGAAGGGGATGACAGAGGACGAGATGGTTGGATGGCATTACCAACTCAATGTACACGAGTTTGAGCAAGCTGCAGGAGATGGTGAAGGACAGGGAAGGAAGCCTGGCCGTGCTGCAGTCCACAGGGCCGCAGAGTGAGACAGGACTGATGGACTGAACGACAAAAACATATCGATTAAGACTCAGTGAATAAATGAATGAATGAGTGATTGAATGGTATGTTGTCTGGAGCACAAGAAGCAGGACTTCCCAGTTGATGCTAACTTGATATCTTTGCTCTCTTTTGTTAAAACTGTCCCCCCTGAAATCTTTTTCAACTAGGCCTGACTTTGGACTTTCAAGCTTGTCTCTATAACACCCAATTTTAGCAGAAATCCTGCTCAGTATGTTTCACCAGAATACCCCATCCTTGATATATTATCACTCTGAATATATAATGGGGTTCCTGGTCCTCTACCAGGTGATATCTAATATCCTGGTCTACCTTCAGCAAGAAACCAGTTAGATATCCTTTTGGACAGAATCCTCCCCCCGCCCACCCCCCACCGCCGCGCCCTTAGTAATTTTTCATCCACTGAATGCACCCTACCTCTCTCTCTGGCTATAAATTTCCAGTCTCGCTTGTTGTACTCGGAGTTGAATTCAATCTCGCCTCTCCTACTGCAAGACCCTGATGCAGTAGTAGCCATACATATCTTGATTGCTATCCCCCACACCACCCATTTAATAAAGTTCTCCTTACAGTGCTTTAAGGAGTGTCGTGAATGAGTAGTGTTCTTCTTTAACACTGATAGCCCCCCATTATCTCTAGCCAGGACTGGGTGACTTGTTAGAGGAGGAGATGTGGGTCTTAAAAGGATGGGTATGCCAAAGACAACAAGGCAGAAAGCCCTAATAATTTGGAAGCAACAGCAATCACTGTTGCTTCCTCTGTGGCAAGCTATTTCCATACGCTTTCCTTGTATTCACTCAACTAGCCAGTTTTCCCCAGCTAGGGCCAGGCATGTGCGGTGGGAGCCTGGGATCTGGCAGTGGCGGGTCGCCCGATGGGCAGAAACCTGGCACTTTCTTTTTGCTTTTGCTATTGTAGTTTCCTTCCTTTGCTGGGTCGGATGGTCACTAAACCCTCTGGTTTTCTAGCGGGATTGTCCTTGCTTCTTGACTCGATTTTCCTGCCAACCGGAGAGGCTAGGCAGTCGGCAGGAACTGCAAACCCGGCATTTTCCAAGAGTTTTTTCGCAGGCAGCCGCAGGCGCCCAGCGAAAGGTTCTTCTCCGCCCGGACCTGGTGGATCCGCCGACATCCTGCACAGTGGGGCGGGGCAACGCAGCAGGCTGTCGCAGAAAGCAGGCCGTTCCAGAACAACTTCTTTCCAGCGTGTCAGGATGGCCGAGTGGTCTAAGGCGCCAGACTCAAGGTGTGTACCTTCCCCAAGGGCATTCTGGTCTCCGAATGGAGGCGTGGGTTCGAATCCCACTTCTGACAGGCGCGTTTTTGCAACCTTTCGCGAACGTATCCAAGACCATTTCCCGTTAGTGCTGGCGGTTTTTGTTTTCTGTTTCTGAGACAGCGGCCATATTCAGACTTTACGTTGCTCCGGTTCGTCATTATCTGTTTTCTTCGGCTTTGCAGCGGCCGAGAAACCGGTCAGGTGGAAGAGGGAGGCGGTATGAATACCGGAGTTTCTAGTAACCGCATTCAGCAACCCAGTTTACGTCACATTTTATACAGTTAGTCTAGCTTACAGTAGAAGGCTCTCCTATGTGTTCCCTGGTGGTCTAGTGGTTAGGATTCGGCGCTCTCACCGCCGCGGCCCGGGTTCGATTCCCGGTCAGGGAAAGTGCTTTTGTTGGCTTTTTTTCTTGTTGTTTCAACTTAATGCCAAAAATACAATATTGGTTACCTTTCTGTTCAGGAGAACGTAATTACCAGAGGCGAGGATTATGCTGGTTAAGGAGTGCCAGCTGTCTGTGAATCACTGTACTATACTTACGATACCTTAATTAGGAAAGGAAGAACAAGGCAGACAGCACTAACTGATCCCAAAAGAAAACTCTGATTCTGCCACAAGTGCCAGGTCTTCCAATGCCCAGGGTTAAAACAACAACAAAAAAACAAAAGTCCCCCGAATACTCAAAATGATATTAGAATGACCGATGTCACCTAGAGGGGGCTCACTGCTCACGACTCAGGCAAGTTTTACTATAAAAAGGAGTCAGGAAATTCTTCCTACCCCAACACGTTCCTTTCTATTTTGAAAGTAAACTGAAATAAGTAAAATAATGACATAACGAACACCGGTGTTCTTTCTACCTACATACGACATAGGTTAATATTTTGCCACATTTTCTCTTTCTCGCTAGACATAATCAGAGCTTCCTCAGTCTCCCACCCGTTTGAAAGTTGCATACATTGTTACACTACTGCATGTCACACTTGAGAAAATCAACATTAACTTGTCATCAGATGCCAGTCCACATTTGAATTTACCCTAATTGTTCCCAAAATATCCTTTATAGCTGCTTTTTAAATTTTTTTATTCTAGAAATTTCCACTGCTCATTTTTCTGTTGTGACTCCTGTGGAAAATAATCTATTTTAATAATAAAAACTCTTCAGCCATATTTAAGTTCTATCTTTTTAGTATTTGTATAATATTCTGACCCTCTATGCTTAATTTGTTCTTTTTGAAAGTATTCATTTCTCCCTGAGTATCTTTTCTAGACCTCCAAGCCAAACTGTTAGGATATAGCCTACCTCCATATTAGTTACAGCTTGGCTTACCAAACTACCCTTGAACAAGTAATTTTGCCTCTGCTTTTCTCTTTCCTAGCTGTTGGCTTTTATTTTTTTTTCCTTTTGGTAATTCAGTGTCGTGTGGAGTATAGCATAGCAAGTGATGACTGGTGGTCAGGTTGAGCTGAGTGCAAGTCCTGACTGGACTTTTCAGAAGGCAAGCTGTCTATTCTCTCTAAGCTTTAGTTTTCTCATCTGTAAAGCTGGCCAATCAAAGGATGAGTAAGAGAATGAAATTTCATCTAACCTTTAAGTTTCATTTTGAAATTTTCCCTCCTCTTCAAAAGGAATTGGAAGGAACCTAAGTATATATGTATACATATGTTATGTGTGTGTTTGTGTGTGTGGGTAAAGAATTTAAAAAAGCTGGGAAGACATATACTAAATGTAACTGATTTTCTATAACTGGTAGGATTATGAAAATTTTTAATTTTCTTTGTCCTAATGTCAGGCATTTGCTGATCTTTCTACCATGAGTATGTACAATTTATTAGTAGAATAATAATACAATTTATTTGAAAAATTTCTCACATGTTATACAAAAATCAATTCAAAATGAGTCATAGATTTAAATGTAACACTTAAAACTATAAAACTTTATGAGAAAACATAGGAGAAAACCATTAAGACCTAGTGCTTAGTGAAGAGTTCTTAAAAATGACATGTAGGAAAATATTAAATTGGACCTCATCAAAATGAAAAACTTATTCTGCAAAAGACCTTAAGATGATGTAAAGACAAGCTACAAACAGAAAAAAAAAAATTTGCAAACCACATCTCTGACAAAGGGCTCATATCTAGGATGTATAGAGAACTCTCAAAACTCCATGATAAAAAAGTAAACAATCCAATTAGAAAATGAGCCAATGGCAGGACAAGACATTGATGTTCAATGTTGTTGAAGTGCAAATTAAAATCACAATGAGATATCACCACAAGCTTTTCAGAATAGCTAAAATAAAAAGCAGTGATAAGCAAATGCTACTGACGATGACAAGAAACTGGATCACTTGTTCATTGCTAGTGGGAATGTAAATGGTATAGCCATTTAAGAACGAGTCTAGCAATTTTTTTTTTTTTAAGGAAACTAAACATGCAGTTACTATATGGCCCAACAGTTACATTCTTAGGCATTTATCCCAGAGCAATGAAAACTGATATTTACACAAAAACCTGTACACAAATGTTCAAAGCACTCTTATTTATAACAGCCAAAAAACGGAATTGAAATGCCCTTCAAAAGGTGAATGGTTAAACAGGTGGTAGTACCACCATACCATAGAATATTACTCAGCACTAAAAATAAATGAACTACTGATGCAGGATATAAGTTGGATATACCTCAGGGAGTTATGCTGAGTGAAAAAGTCAGTATCAAAAGGTCACATACTTCATGATTTCATTCACATAACATTTTTAAAAAGAAAAATTATAGTGATAGAAAACCGATTACTGATTGATAGGGCTTGGAGATGTTGGGAGGTAGGGAGTGGGGCAGAAGTGACTAAAGAGGCATAGCAAGAGGGAAATCTTTGCGTTGATGAAATAGTTCTGTATCTTGTTGTGGTTGTAGTTAGAAGAATATGCACATGTGAAATAATAAAATACCTAGGAATAAACCTACCTAAGGCGACTCAATGGACTTGGGTTTGGTGGACTCTGGGAGTTGGTGATGGACAGGGAGGCCTGGCATGTTGCAGTTCATGGGGTCACAAAGAGTCGGACATGACTGAGCTACTGAACTGAACTGAAGGAGACAAAAGAGCTGTATACAGAAAACTATAAGACACTGATGAGAAAAAAAATAAAAGACATTAACAGACAGAAGATATATCTTGTTCTTGGGTTGGAAGAACCAATATTGTGAATATGACAATATTATTCAAATCAATCTACAGATTTAAGGCTGCTGCTGCTGCTAAGTCACTTCAGTCGTGTCCGACTCTGTGGGACCCCATAGACAGCAGACCACCAGGCGCCCCCGTCCCTGGGATTCTCCAGGCAAGAACACTGGAGTGGGTTGCCATTTCCTTCTCCAATGCAGGAAAGTGAAAAATGAAAGTGAAGTCGCTCAGTCGTGTCCGACTCCTAGCGACCCCATGGACCGCAGCCTACCAGGCTCCTCCATCCATGGGATTTTCCAGGCAAGAATACTGGAGTGGGTTGCCATTGCCTTCTCCAGATTTAAGGCAATCCTTCTCAAACTGTGGCTCAGCCAGTAAAGCATCTGCCTACAATGTGGGAGACCCGGGTTTGATCCCTGGGTCAGGAAGATCCCCTGGAAGAAGGAAATGGTAACCCACTCCAATACTCTTGCCTGGAAAATCCCATGGATGGAGAAGCATGATAGGCTACTGTCCATGGGGTTACAAAGAGTCGGACACGACTGAGCCACTTCACTTTCCTTTCCTTTTATCAAATTGTCAATGGCATTTTTTCACAGAACTAGAACAAAAAAGGTCACAATTCGTATGGTAAAACAAAAGACCCCAGAATAGCCAAAACAATCTTGAGAAAGAAGAATGAAGCTGGAGGAATCAACCTTTCTTATTTCAGACTGTACTACAAAATTACCACAAGGGCTTCCCTTGTGGCTCAGCTGGTAAAAAAAAATCCGCCTGCAATGCAGGAGACCTGGGTTCCCACTCCAGTATTCTGGCCTGGAGAATTCCATGGACTATAGTTCATGGGGTCACAGTCAGGCACAACTGAGCAACTTTCACTTTCACAAAACTACAGTGATCAAGACAGTATGGTACTGTCACAAAAACACAAATGTAGACCAATGGAACAAGACAGAAAGCCCAGAGATAAACTACACCCCTATGGGCACCTTATCTTTGACAAAGGAGGAATATACAATGGAGAAAAAACAGCCTCCTCACAAAGTGGTACTGGGAAAACTGGACAGCTACATGAAAAAGAATGAAATGAGAATACTCCCTAATGCCATACAAAGGTAAACTCAAAATTGATTAAAGACCCAAATGGCTTCCCAGGTAGCTCAGTGAGTAAAGAATCTGCTTGCAGTTCAGAGGACCCAGGAGGTGTGGGTTTGATCCCTGGGTTGGGAAGATCCCCTGGAGAAGGGCATGGCAACTCACTCCAGTATTCTTGCCTGGAGAATCTCACAGACAGAGGAGCCTGGTGGGGTGCAGTCCATAAAGTCATAGAGAGTTAGACGCGACTGAGCACACAAGGATACTATAAAACTCTTAGAGGAAAATGTAGGCAGAACACATTTTCACATAAGATCCTCTATGACCCACCTTCTAGAGTAATGGGCAAGAGAGTTCCAGAAAAACATCTATTTCTGCTTTATTGACTACTCCAAAGCCTTCGACTGTGTAGATCACAATAAACTGTGGAAAATTCTGAAGGAGATGGGAATACCAGACCACCTGACCTGCCTCTTGTGAAACCTGTATGCAGGTCAGGAAGCAACAGTTAGAACTGGACATGGAACGAGACTGGACTGGTTCCAAATAGCAAAAGAAGTACATCAAGGCTGTATATTGTCACCCTGCTTATTTAACTTATATGCAGAGTACATCATGAGAAATGCTGGGCTGGAAGAAGCACAAGCTGGAATCAAGATTGTAAGGAGAAATATCAATAATCTCAGATATGCAGATGACACCACCCTTATGGCAGAAAGTGAAGAGGAACTAAAAAGCCTCTTGATGAAAGTGAAAGAGGAGAGTGAAAAAGTTGGCTTAAAGCTCAACATTCAGAAAACTAAGATCATGGCATCTGGTCCCATCACCTCATGGGAAACAGATGGGGAGACAGTGGAAACAGTGTCAGACTTCATTTTTTGGGGCTCCAAAATCACTGCAGATGGTGACTGCAGCCATGAAATTAAAAGACACTTACTCCTTAGAAGGAAAGTTATGACCAACCTAGATAGCATATTAAAAAGCAGAGACATTACTTTGCCAACAAAGGTCCGTCTGGTCAATGCTATGGTTTTTCCAGTGGTCATGTATGGATGTGAGAGTTGGACTGTGAAGAAAGCTGAGCGCCGAAAAATTGATGCTTTTGAACTGTGGTGTTGGAGAAGACTCTTGAGAGTCCCTTGGACTGCAAGGAGATCCAACCAGTCCGTCCTGAAGGAGATCAGTCCTGGGTGTTCATTGGAAGGACTGATGCTGAAGCTGAAACTCCAGTACTTTGTCCACCTCATGCGAAGAGTTGACTCACTGGAAAAGACCCTGATGCTGGGAGGGATTGGGGGCAGGAGGAGAAGGGGACGACAGAGGATGAGATGGCTGGATGGCATCACCGACTCAATGGGCATGAGTTTGAGTAAACTCCGGAAGTTTGTGATGGACAGGGAGGGAGGCCTGGCGTGCTGCAGTCCATGGGGTCGCAAAGAGTCGGACACAACTGAGTGACTGAACTGAACTGACTGAATTAAATTCAAATGCTTTCGGATAGCAAAGGAAGCCATAAACAAGATGAAAAGACAAGCCTCAGAATGGGAGGAAATAATTGCGAATGAGCAACTGACAAAGGATTAATCTCCAAAATATGTAAGGAGTTCATGCAGCTCAACATGAGAAAAACAAACAACCTGAACAAAAAATAGGCAGAAGGCCTTGATAGATATTTCTCCAAAGAAGACATCCAGGTGGCTAATAAACACATGACAAAATGATCAACATAGCTTATTATTAGAGGAATGCAAATCAAAACTACAATGAAGTACTGCCTCACACTGATCAGAATGGCTATCATCAAAAAATTTACAAATAGATAATCTTATGGGAGTTCCCTTGTATGTTATTTGTTGTGTTTCCCTTGTTGCTTTTAACATTTTATCTTTGTCTTTAATTTTTTTCAGTTTGATTACTGGGTGTCTCGATGTGTGGATTTATCCTGCCTGGGACTCTGCACTTGCTGGACTTTGTTGACTGTTTCTTTTCCCATGGTAGGGAAATCTTCAACTATTTTCTCTTCAAATATTTTCTCAAGTCTTTTCTCTCTTCTCCTTCTGGGACCTTTGTAATGTGAATATTGGGGCCTTTAATGTCCCAGAGTACAATTTTTTTTTTTCATTCTTTTTTCTATATTTTGTTTTGCAGCAGTGATTTCCACCATTCTGCCTTCTAGGTTATTTATCTGTTCTTCTGCCTTAGTTATTGTGCTATTGATTCCTTCTAGTGTATTGTTCATCTCTGTTTATTCTTTAGTTCTTCTAGGTCTTTGATAAACATTTATGGCACCTTCTCCATTTTTTTCCCCCATGATCCTGGGTTATCCTGGATCCTAGGTCCCCCTGGCCCTATCATTATTTTGAATCCTTTTCCTGAAAGATTGCCTATCTCCACTTCATTTAGTTATTTTTCTGGGATTTTATGCTATTCTTTCATCTGGGAGATAGTCCTCTGCACTTTCATTTCAATTAACTTTCTGTGGTTGTGGTTTTCATTCTGGAGGCTGCAGGATTGTAGTTCTTCTTGCCTCTTCTGTCTGCCCCCTGGTGGATGAGGCTGATGAGAGGGACTGTTGTTTAGTCGCTCGGTTGAGTCTTGACTCTGTGACTCCATGGACTGCAGCAGGCCAGGCTTCCCTGTCCTGCACCATCTCCCATAGTTTGCTCAAACTCATGTCCATTAAGTCGGTGATGCCATCCAACCGTCTCATCCTCTGTCATGCCCTTCTCCTCCAGCCTTCAATCTTTCCCAGCGACAGAGTCTTTTCTAATGAGTCAGCTCTTTGCATCAGGTGGCCAAAGTATTGGAGCTTCGGCTTCACCATCAGTCTTGGTGCTGGGGAAAACTGGAACTTGTTCTGGTGGGCAGGGTCCCGCTCAGTAAAACTTTAATCCGATTATCTACTGATAAACGGGGCTGCACTGTCTCTATTAGTTGCTTAGCCTGAAGTTATCCAGCCCTGGAGTCCACAGGATCTATGGGAAACCTCCGATAAGATTGTTGTTGTCTAATCGCTAAGTCCGCTAAATATTGGAGGAATAGGAAATACTTCAGTATCAATATTTCCAACAAATATTCAGGGTTGATTTCCCTTAGGATTGACTGGTTTGATCTTGCAGTCCAAGGGACTCTCAAGAGTCTTCTCCAGCACCCAAGTTCAAAAGTATCAATTCTTTGGTGCTCAGCCTTCTTTATGGTCCAACTCTCACATTCGTACATGACTACTGGAAAAACCATAGCTTTGATTATATGGACCTTTGTCGGCAAAGTGATGTCTCTACTTTTTCATATTCTGTCTAAGTTCATTAAAGCCTTTCTTCCAAGGAGCAAGCATCTTTTAACTTCTTGGCTGCAGTCACCATCCACAGTGATTTTGGACCCCAAGAAAATAAAGTCTGTCACTGTTCGCATTTTTTCTTTGTCTATTTGTCATGAAGTGATGGGACCAGAAACCAAGATGTTAGTTTTTTGAACGCTGAGTTTTAAGCCAGCTTTTTCACTCTCCTTTTTCACCTTCATCAAGAGGCTCTTTAGTTCCTCTTCACTTTCTGCCATTAGGATGGTATCATCTGCATTTCTGAGGTTGTTGATATTCTCCCAGCAATCTTTTTTTTTATTATTAAAATACTGAGTTTATTTTACATGTATATTTTTGTCTCCCCACTGTTTCCATCTGTCTGACCACCACTACTACTATTCCTATCATAACATTCCATACATACTTAAAACCAAGCAAAGAATGGAGTTCCATCTTTAAAAACTAAAGAGGCATTTTGGACAACACATACTTGGCAATGGAACGTGGACAACATTTGTCAGACCTGATAGGGAAAGTTCTCATTCTGCATTATAAAAAAGACAGCCAGATATCAACTGTTACAGAAATTAAATAAGATGGAAAATTTTTAACAAAGTGTTTAAACTATTTTCTTAAAGAGACTTCTTCCACTGCCAGAGATCTTGAATAGCCTCCTGGTCAGTCACCTGGAAACAATTCTTCACATAATTGATAAACTTGGCTTCCACTTTGGAAAGGAAACCACCTTTTTCTATACTTCCTTGCATTTTCGCTTTAATGTCTTCTACAGAGCTAGATCCTTTCAGTGTTTTAGGTGCTTTTTCCTGTTTTTTTTTTTTTTTTTTTTTTAAGGATTCTTGACCTTTTGATCTTGGTGTTGACGGTTTTGAGTCTTTTCCATTCTGGTTCAACTTTTGTGCATTTTTGACTGGAGTATCTCATACAGATTTCTTTACTGGAGCTTTTTCTTCAACTTCCTCATCAAAATCATCATCATCTTCCTTTTTCTTCTTCTTCATCTTCATCAGCAGTAAGCTTTACTTTTTTCTGCGGAATCTTGCTATCACAGAACACTTTCCAGATATACCTAGGAGTTTCACATTCTCCTCCTCTTCATCTTCTGACTCTGCATCTTCCTCCACAGCTACTAAGTGCTGTCCACTGATATGCACAGGCCCTGAACCACACTTCAACTGTAAGACCACAGGTGATATAATTTCAAAGCCCCCAAGGAAAGCTGTTGGCTGTATAGACATTTTCAAAGTTGCCAGTGTTACTTTAATTGGGCTGCCTTCATAATTCATTGCCTCTGCTTCAACAATGCATAATTCATCCTTTGCTCCAGCCCCTAAACTGACCATTCTTAAAGATAAAGATAAATGTTCATCATTATCCACCTTGACGTGATAATCTCTGTCAGCCTTTAGTTCACAACTGAAAAGATAGTCTGGAGCCTCAGGGTGCTCATGTCTATCTCCATTGAATCCTCCATGTGTTGGCGACACGCACTTAAGTGGGAGAGCATTTTGAGCATTTTCTTGCTAGCATGTGAGATGAGCCCAATTGTATGATAGTGAACATTCTTTGACATTGCCCTTCTTTGGGATTGGATGAAAACTGACTTTTTCCAGTCCTAGTGGGCACTGCTGAGTTTTCCAAATTTGCTGGCATATTGAGTGCAGAACTTTCACAGCATCGTCTTTTAGGATTTGAAATAGCTCAGCTGGAATTCCATCACCTCTACTAGCTTTGCTCATAGTGATGCTTCCTAAGGCCCACTTGACTTCACATTCTAGGATGTCTGGCTATATGTGAATGACCACACTATCGTGGTTATCTGAGTCACTAAGACCTTTTTTGTATGGTACCTTTGTGTATTCTCGCCATCTCTTCTTAATCTCTTCTGCTTCTGGTAGGTCCTTATCATTTCTGTCCTTTATTGTGCCCAGTTTTGCATGAAATATTCCCTCATATTTCTAATTTTCTTGAAGAGATCTCTAGTCTTTCCCATTCTATTGTTATCCTCTATTTCTTTGCATTGTTCACTTAAGAAGGCTTTCTTTTCTCTCCTTGCTATTCTCTGGAACTCTGCATTTAGTTTTGTATATCTTTCCCTTTCTCCTTTGCTTTTCACTATTCTTTTCTCAGTTATTTGTAAATCCTCTTCAGAAAACCATTTTGCTTTCTTGCATTTCTTTTCCTTTGGGGTGGTTTTGGTCACCACCTCCTGTACAGTGTTATGAACCTCTGCCCATAGATCTTTAGACACTATCATATCTAATCTCTTGTATCTATTTGTCACTTCCACTGTATAATCATAAGGGATTTGATTTAGATCATGCCTGAATGGGCTAGTGATTTTCCCTACTTTCTTCAATATAAGTCTAAATTTTGCAGCAAGGAGCTCATGATCTGAGTCACAGTCAGCTCCAGGTCTTGTTTTTACTGACTTTATAGAATTCCTCCATCTTTGGCTGCAAAGAATATAATCAGTCAATCTGATTTCAGTATTGGCCAGCTGGTGATGTCCATGTGTAGAGTTGTCTCTTGTGTTGTTGGAAGAGGGTGTTTGTTTTGACCAGTATGTACTCTTGGCAAAACTCTTTTAGCCTTTGTCCTGCTTCACTTTGTACCCTAAGGCCAACCTTGCCTGTTGCTCCAGGTATCTCTTGACTTCCTACTTTTGCATTCCAATCCCCTATTTAACTCCCCAAGTTGTAAGTAATTATTTTATGCATGCTAAGTCACTTCAGTCATGTCTGACTCTTTGTGACCTAACTCTTTGTGACCCTATGGACCATAGCCCACCAGGCTCCTCTGTCCTTGGGATTTCCGAGGCAAGAATTCTGGAGTAGGTTGCCATTTCCTTCTCCAGAGGAGTCTTCCCCAACCCAGGGATCAAATCTGCATCTCTTAAATCACCTGCACTGGCAGATGGGTTTTTTACCTCTAGCACCACCTAGAAAGCCCTGTTAAGTTAATCATATTTCCATTATGGCTTGCAATTATAATTATCTTTTATTTTTTGACTCCTGTTAATTGAGATAGCTGAAAAACATCTTTTACTGTTGTGATTATGTATCTTTGTTTTAATACCATTGTATCATGACTAGTCAACAGAAAATAATAGAATTCTATATTGCTGAAACTACCATTTAATAGAAAAATTTGTAATCAGTTTTTAAAATCCAGATGCAGATTAGAATTATCTTGGATATTTTTGAAAAAAACAAATGCCCTGGTATTTTTTTTTCTCCAAACCTCCAGATGTGATTCTAATGAGCAGCCATGTTTAAAAGCAACAGGACTGTATGATTATCTTTTACTTTTATGTAATCTGTTTTTGGTTTCCCAGGTGGTACTAGTGGTTAAGAACCTGCTTGCCTAATGCAGAAGACATAAGAGATGTGGGTTTGATCCCTGGGTCAGGAAGATGCCCTGAACAAGGGAATGGAAACCCTTGGTCACTAACAGTCGGACACGACTGAGGCAATTTAGCATGCACAGTATAGGTTTTGTTCAAATTTCACAAAATATTTTTAGTGTCCATGATTTGTTTTCATACCATATTCAAGATTCCACATTGTATTTAGTTGAAATGAGCAGCTTTAGCTGCATGCAACAAATTCTGATAAATTCTCTTTTCATTTTGTTTTTACAAATATTTTCTAATGTTTCTTGTTATGGCTTCTTAGATACACCCATCATTTAAAAGTGGACATTGAACTTCCAAATACATGGAGTTTTTAAATTAATTTTGATATTAATTTTTCATTTTGACATTAGTTTTTCACTTAAATGCTTTCTTCTCTGCAATCACCCTCTGTGTTATTCCAGTCTTTTAATCTTCTTGAGGCTTTCAATGGCTAAGTTAGATTTCTCTTGGTAACTGTCACATTACAGTTGAAAAATATGTGGGTTATTTTCAAATATCTTTTGATATTGTGTTCTAACATAGTTCTACAGTGATAGAACAGATTCTGTATGATTTTAATACCTTTAGACCATGACATTTTTGCATCTTGTTTTATGTCCCTGGATATGTTCCAGTGTCTCCTGGTTATAGCCTATGGGAACTTGAATATAATTCATACCCTGCTGTTGTGTGAAAATTGTATAAATCTTAATTATATTGAATTGGTTAATAGTACTTTTCAGGTCCACTGTATCCTTCTACTTTTTTTTCTGTCTGTTCATTCTATTAATTTTTGAGAGTTTGATATTGAAACTCCAACTAAAAACCTTAATTTACCTACTTAAAAGTAATGTTAATATATAATGGAGCTATATGTAACTTTGTTCTGTATTTTCCAAGTCTCTTGTAAATGTATTATCATGCTTTCATAATTTAAAAAATTAAAATTAAAAAAAAGCTGCAAAGAATAAATGCTAGAGAGCCTGTGGAGAGAAGGGAACCCTCTTGCACTGTTGGTGGGATATAAATTAATAGCCATTATGGAGAAGAGTATGGATATTTCTTTAAAAATTAGAAATAAAACTACCATATGACCCAGCCATCCCACTACTGGGCATATAACCTGAGAAAAACATAATTGAAAAAGACACATGTACTCCAGTGTTCATTGTAGCACTACTTATAATAGCTAGGACACACAAGCCACCTAGATGTCCATTGACAGATGAATGGATAAAGGAACTGTGGTGCACGTACACAGGGAATATAACTCAGACATAAAAAGGAATGAATCTGAGCCAGTTCTAGAGAGGTGGATAGATCTATAGTCTGCTATACAGAGTGAAGTAAGTCAGAAAAAGAAAAACAAATAGCATATATTAGCACATATGTATGGAATCTAGAAAAATGGTACTGATGAAACTATTTGCAGGACAGAAGTAGAGACTCCACATACAGAACAGACTTGTAGACACAGGGAGAGCAGGAGAGGGTGGGACAAATTGAGAGAGTATAATTGAAATAAATACATTACCATGTGTAAGATAGATAGCTAATGGGAAGTTGTACAGTGCAGGGATTTCAGCCTGGTGCTCTGTGACAACCTGAAGGGGTGGGATGGGGTTAGAGGGGGGAGGAAGGTTCAAGGGGGATGGGACATATGTATACCTATGGCTGATTCATGTTGATGTATGGCAGAAACCAATATGACATTTTAAAGCAATTATCCTCCAATTAAAAAAAATTTAAAAAGAATATGCACATGCAATAAAACTACCAACACACATTGTATTAATGTCATGTTCTGATACTGGTATTATATTACAATTATGTTACATGCAACCATTGGTGAAAATTGGATGAAAGGGACACAGGGACCTGTCTGTACTGTCTTTGCAACTTCCTAGGAAAAGGAGTACATCAAGGCTGTATATTGTCACCCTGCTTATTTAACTTATATGCAGAGTACATCATGAGAAATGCTGGGCTGGAAGAAGCACAAGCTGGAATCAAGATTGCCAGGAGAAATAGTAATAACCTCAGATATGCAGATGACACCACCCTTATGGCAGAAAGTGAAGAAGAACTAAAGAGCCTCTTGATGAAAGTGAAAGAGGAGAATGAAAAAGTTGGCTTAAAGCTCAACATTCAGAAAACTAAGATCATGGCATCTGGTCCCATCACCTCATGGGAAACAGATGGGGAGACAGTGGAAACAGTGTCAGACTTCATTTTTTTGGGCTCCAAAATGACTGCGGATGGTGACTGCAGCCATGAAATTAAAAGACACTTACTCCTTGGAAGGAAAGTTATGACCAACCTAGATAGCATATTAAAAAGCAGAGACATTACTTTGCCAACAAAGGTCCGTCTGGTCAAGGCTATGGTTTTTCCAGTGGTCATGTATGGATGTGAGAGTTGGACTGTGAAGAAAGCTGAGCGCCGAAAAATTGATGCTTTTGAACTGTGGTGTTGGAGAAGAGTCTTGAGAGTCCCTTGGACTCCAAGGAGATCCAACCAGTCCGTCCTAAAGGAGATCAGTCCTGGGTGTTCATTGGAAGGACTGATGCTGAAGCTGAAACTCCAGTACTTTGGCCACCTCATGTGAAGAGTTGACTCACTGGAAAAGACCCTGATGCTGGGAGGGATTGGGGGCAGGAGGAGAAGGGGACGACAGAGGATGAGATGGCTGGATGGCATCACCGACTCCATGGGCATGAGTTTGAGTAAACTCTGGGAGTTGGTGATGGACAGGGAGGCCTGGCGTGCTGTGATTCATGGGATCGCAAAGAGTCGGACACAACTGAGAGACTGAACTGAATTGAACTGATGAATCTATAATTACTTAAAAACATTACTTGCTCTCTGCATAATGGATGACATTAGCCCTCAGTCAGGAAGAAGCCCACTTCTGGCATTATACCTTACAAACACTATCATCTGTCACTTATCACACTTATTTGAACATATAGTCCCTACTATGGACTGAACATTTTTGTTGCCCCCAAAATTCTTATGTTGAAACCTACTCCCAATATACATATATGGCCTTGAGCATGTTCCTGGTCACACAGTTGTCTCCATCCAAGATCTCAGCTTCCCTTAAAATTAACAGTCATGGGAGATGGAGTAGACATGGGGAGGGTAGGTAGGGGTAGACTCAGATTAAAGGAATAATAGAAGAGCCAAGGACCCCAGATGAGGCCCTTGGAAATCGAAGGCCTCTCTGACTCTCAGCATTCAATTCTATAATTATTCAGATGCCAGTCAGAATGTAGATAAAATACTTAGTGATAGCCTTAAATTTAATGAATGCCTTACTGTTTTAATCACTACTATATCATATGTTGCTGTTTTTGAGACATTACCAATAAATCCAAGATCGTGGGTGGCCAACTATTAGAGGGATTCTGTTCCTGGGCCTTATATGGCACTTCTTGGTTGACACTTTTTGAAAAATGTGGAGATAAAATCAAAGAGTGGATTTTGATGCTATTCCTGGGTGGCCATGGTGACCAGAATTACTCTAATTTCTAATGTCAAGAAGTTGACTATAGCTCCATTATTTTTTAATTGAAGTACAGTTGATTTACATGATCAATTCAGGTGTAGCTATAGCTCCATTTTTTTTTAATTGACGTATACCTGATTTACAATATTGTTTCGGGTGTAGCTATAGCTCCATTTTGGAGTGGGGTTCTTTTGGATCTCTGGGGCCCTTTGTCAAAGCCAGGCCCACAGCCTCTTGTATGTTCTGTGCTGTCTTGAGCCCTGATTTGATGGCTGTGTCAGTCCAGCCATGAGGCAGGTTTGTGTGCTCACCAGCAAAGTGGACCCATCCAAGTTCCTGGGCATAGTCCACGTACTGGTAGGGAGTTGAAGAGGGCAAAACCACCCATGGAGTGGGAGTCCTGGCTCCAGTGCTTGATGATGGAATAGGGGCACAGGGCCCGCAGCTCCTCCTTGGAGAGGTCATGGGTGTGGCCAGGTCATCCAAGACAGCATCAGCTGCCTGGGCATGGTCCGGGGCAGCAAAGAAAGAGGAGTTGTCTTCCATGGTAAAGGAGGCGAGGATGACCCCTGTGCCATCCGGGAAGGTATGACGGGTAGTGGATAAAGAGGAAAGGCTGATCAGTGCCGGACTCACCCCCAAAGAGGCCTTCATGCTCCCAGAAACTCTGCATGCAGGCCAGGAACACTTTGATGACACTGCTGCAGTGGATGAATCGTAGTGCATTCTCCTTGCCATGGGATAGAGGTGGCTGGAAACGGAGGAGCTGGGCAGGCTTGGCTGTGGTGGCCACAATCATGCAATCAGCAGTCAGACGTGCCCTGGGTTTCAGAGGGTCAGGCGTTTGGTAGGTGATGTGCATGTGATCTCCGTATGACTCCACCTCTTCTGGTGGCGAGTGGAGCTGAACTGTCCCGGGCAAGAGAGCAGCATGCAGGGCATGGGAGAGCTGGTCAAAGCCCCCAGTGATTTCATCGAATCTGAGAGTGAGCAGGCAAGGGAGAGACAGGAGGAGGAATGTTGATGGACAAGGCTAGGCAGAGGATGGGCCATTTGGACTGCACAGAGGCTAAGCCCTCTAATGGACCTTCTCTGATGTCCCCTCCTGAATATCTGTAGCACTTTTTTTTTTTAGTAGTAGGAATCAGGTCACAGAACTCTGAGGGAGAGTGAGTCTCGGTTTCTTTTCTTTTTGCAGCTTCAGACTATCCTGACAGTGACCAGGGGTTTGATGGTTGGAGTCTGGAGTTAGTACCCCTGATTCATCATCCTTGGCTGAAAGACAGTGAGGCACCTTGTAAGGACCCTCATGTCTGTAACCAGAAAGCAGGTGAGGCTTAGAGCAAAGCAGATCTGTACCTTCCTGATGTGACTGCCTCTTAGTCAGAGGTTCTCAAAGTGGGGCTCTTAAACAAAAAGACAGAAAGCAGCAGCAGCCCCTGGAACATGTCAGAAAGGCATGTTCTCAGGTCCTAGCCCAGATGTGCTGAATCAGAGATTCGGGGTAGGGCTCAACCTTTTGTGTTTAACAAGGCCCCTAGTGATTCTGAGTTCATTGGAGTTTGGAAACCCCTGCTTTCCCACTTGCCCATTTCTTTTGGGATTTTTCCACCCAATTTATCTAAGCTTTCTACCAGTCCCAAAATGTCCTGGTTAGTAACTGGCTCACCCATGCCCATTTCCCCATTTCACCAGCCTGTTTCCCATCGGGAATCCTGGGAGAAGAAGATGAAGTTACACAGGATCTCTAAGAAGGTGTGGTAATAGCCACCATACATATTCATTAGGTCCTCCACCATCTGCAAGGTCCCACGGCTCAGGTTCCCTACTGTGGTCAGGTATTGCTGCAACCAGCCAACCATGTCCAGGGGGAGAAGGCAGGGGATCTGGAAGCCAACACGAGAATCCTTGCTTTGCATCCAGGGACAAGGAGAAACAGAATTGGACAGAGTGGTGTGGCCTGGCCATTCAGCCAGGCTCCTGCGGGCTGCTGTGTGTCTGCCTGGCATACTGGGCTCTGACAGCCTCAAAATGTTCTTCTTGGCCCTAATAATAGGAAAACAGCTAACTCTCTGTGCTACTTCTCATGTATATACACTCTGCAGAGCCCTTCACTTGTATGAGCCTCATATAATCCTAAGAAGTAGCTTAGGAGGCCTGCCAGCTGTCCCTGTTCCAGGGGCTCTGTCTTTGCTCCCCATAGATTTATTTGCATCTGCTGGCCTCTATCCAAAGGCTGAACTGCAGGCCTCTTTGGTACTACACTCATGGCAGCAGGGCCACGAGGGAACAGAGCCACCATTCTTGTGGTTTGTCCATCACACCAGGCTTGTCCTCTATTTTGACCAAGATCTCTCTCACTTTGTCTGAGTTCTGTGGTCTCAAGGCCCAGGAGGTGGCATGAAGAGCACAATGGCAGGGTCCTCTGGTCTTATCTTCCCCGGAGGCCATGTTCATCTTTCCCAAGTCTCTAGGAAGCATTTTCCACCACCCTGCATTCTCCGTGGAGCAGAACTCCCTTTTAGGCTGACCCTTCATGAGGTTAACTGGTGCCAATTCCTGGTGCCAGGGCTCCTACCAGACACTGCATCATCTTCGATGGATACTCTTTATTACCATTGTTAGCAAACCTACTAGGCCACTTTTGACTTTTCAAGGTGCTCTCCCATCCCAGTTATCTTTTAGGGTCCTCCACATGGGCTTCTAAGCAGAGCTGTCTGTGTCATTATGCCCAATATATAGAATGAAACATTGAGGCTGTGAGTTGGGGTCAGATCCAGCCCTACTGACTTACAGGAAAAGATTCTCAATCATTACTATTTGTCTTGGCCTTGATGTTGACTGCTAGTTCAAATTGTGTGTTCTAACTGTGTGTTCTTAGATTCCTTCTATTTGATATTCATTAATCATAGGGCTGAACCTTCATCAAAGTGTTTATGTCTCTCCTGCATGTCATCTTGCCTAGAACTCTCCTTTCACTGTGCAGCCTGGCTTATCTAAGGCCGTACTCCTACCCACACACCAAGTCAATATTTCCCCTGCCCTAACTCATCCAGGGTCAGGTACCAGGCAACCAGAGACCATGCCTACAGCCCAAAGCCCATTGTAATTATTCAAACCAGCCAAATCTAAGCTGTTTACTCTGTCCTACCTTGCCTCCCCCTCAGGAACTCCAGTAAAGGTTGTGGTCTGTGCCTTCTGCTTGCTCCTGTCTTCTGCTTCCTGACCATCCCAGTGCATCCCCAGGGCCTTGTATGCTGTGTTGTGTTCCCTTCTCTCTGAAACTATAAGTAATAAATTTTACCAGTGGCATTAACCTCTCCATGGCTACTCATCACTTCCAGAAACTAAAATCCTGAGGGTACAAATGAGATTTCTACCCATGCCCCCAGTCTTCCTTACCCGCCCACACTTTTCCCAACCATACCTGTGGCTGTAGGGTGTCCTCATGGCACCCAGACCCATATACCACTGTGCTCCAGGCATTCTGTGGGTCTCTATTCTGCCACCCACACACCCTGAGGCCTCCAGGACAGTCACCTAGAAAGACGGCCCTTTCCAAACCTCAGTGAGGATGGACACACCCCCTCCTAGCAGGCTCTCACAGCCCTCCTTCCTCTCCCCCAGATCTCCCCCTGTTATAGAGTCAGACCATCCGGTTCTCCTAGCCCTTCTACCCCCGTCTTAAGCCCTAGACCCAGTTCCCTGTCCCAACTCTCTGAGGCTGTCCACCTCCCTCTCTCCCAAGTTCCCCACGCAGGACCCTCCCAGATCCTATCCCACATATACCGGGTGGCCAGCATCCTACAGGGTCTTGGCAACGGTGAGCCCTGCCATGCCTGCCCCAATCACCACTATCTGTTTCCTTTCCGCCATCTGCCCCAGCCCATCTTGGGTCAGCCGCACCATCTCTTCATACTGGGGGTCCTCAAAGCACCTGATAGGTTGGCTGTTGGAGGCCTGAGTCCCCAGGCCCAGCACAGACAGGAGGGTGAGGGCCAGCCACACCAGGCACATAGCTGTGGAGATGGCAAGCAAACAGCTGAGGACCAAGATGTCTTGCTAGTATTAACACTGGTGTTGCTTTGAGGAGTGTTTATATTTCTAGACCTGTGATGCAACATCCTGGCACTCCCATACCCTTCTTTCCCTACTGGAGGGTGTCTTAGTCACCAGGACTACCAAACTGCCCCCAGCACCCCAAGTGCTGAGGCTGAGCACTGCCCCCTCACTTCCCCCGCTCAAGGAGCCTTGCCCAGGGTGCCTGCCCTTGGCCAGCTGTACTGTCATCCTTGGCCAAGCCCTCAATCCAATGTGGGGGACAGGTGAGGTGGACCTGTGCACCACATTGGATGCCCCATTTCCCCCTTAGGGTTGATAGACTGTTGGTTGTGGTGAGAAGACCCAACTCACTGGCTGTGGAAGGGCGGGGTGAAGATAGAGAGTATAAAGGTATCATTTAATAATCTCAATAGTTTTGAGATGTACTCGGTAGGGTACCAGCTTCTCAAGCCCTTGAGAGACATTGTAAGGCCCTTTCCTAAAGACGGTTCATTGAAGTTAAACTTTGCCTGATTGTGAGCCTGCATTATCACACTTGCCTTGGACAGGGTTCCATTAATTCTGGCTCATATGTTTCCTCTAGGAGCCTACGGAAGATGTGTTTTGTGACTGTCATTTTCTTATTGTTGTCCTTGTTGAAACTATTATCTGTGTTATGGGCTGAATTGTTTCTCCCCACCAAGTCCTATGTTGTCATCTTAACCCATAGTACCTCAGAACATGACTGTATTTGGAGAGAGGGCCTTTAATGAGATGATTAAGTTAAAATGAGGCCATTAGGGTAGGCCCTATGCAATCTGACTGTTGTCCTTATAAGAAGAGGAAATTTTGAGACACAGAGACACCAGGGATGTGTGCACAGAGCAAAGACCACGTGAAGACATAGAGAGAAGGCACTAGAGGTCTCAAGGGAACCAACTCTGTCAACACCTTGAACTTGGACTTCCAGCCTCCAGAAATTTCTGTTGCTTCTGCCACCCCAGTCTGCAGTATTTTGTTGTGGGGGCCTGAGTAGACTAATACACTTTGTTACCAAGTTTCCCTCTGTATCTTTCCCTACAGTATGGAGGAGTCTGATCCTCCCGTCAGACTTAACCACCATATACCTTTAAAAATGTGTATTCATTATTTTTTATAAGAATCCACACATCCAATGTATGACTGTACCCTTGATTCCCACCTCAGGATTTATGTTTCATTTGGGCCACCTTTCTTCCTTCATTTGTGACTGTGATGGTATAGTGGCATTACAGAAAAAGAAAGCATAGAAGGACAAACTATATGTGCCCCCACCACCTCATTCTCCCACCCTGCTCCACTCATCACCTTTGACAGTTTTCTGCAATTCCTTCTGTTCTGGCACAGAGTAAGATAGGAGGCAGTTCCTCAATCTCCATTTTGGACCAGAAATTAATCCCTTTTGTACATAGCCTGGCTTATACTGGGCACTCGACATGCTTGTAGCATGCAGAGGTGGATGGAGGGACAGATGGACAAGTGGTTAAAAAATTGGGTAGACAAATAAATGAGCAAATTTGGTGGCAGAGGAAAGAAAGGACATATGGACAAATGTTTTGGGCAAAGGCTTCGTACAAAGGCTCTCTCTACGCTCTGCATTTCCTTGCAGATTTCATGCTTGGGGCAGTGCCCAGCCCAGACTCTCTGTCCTTTGGTCTACCTGTCTAAAGCTTGACTCCATTTGCCTTGTCTCTCTTGCTCTCCTGAGGGCCTCCTGTGCTTCTCCAGCCTCTTTCTGAGAACCCATGTGCCGGATTTTATAATTTATTTTACTTTATAATTTCTTTTAAACACGTGCATTTCAGAATTCAGCCTTCCTCCACCCTCAGCCATCTACCTTTTCTTCAAGAACAAGAATGGAGCTTATCCCTTCTCCCTTCCTTGCTGTGAGAAGTGGAATCTGACCCATCCTGAAGTCATAAGTTTTGTCTCTTTGCCTCCTTATCCCCTTGTGAGATTTACATTCTAACCAGAATGCCATATTGCTGGAAAACGGTGCTTAAAATGGTAAGCAATTACCAGCATCTTGCTCAGCCATTAAAAAATCAGAAGATGCACAGCTGGGCCTTCTAGGAAACATAAGTGCTTTGAGTGGAGGAAATTTGCATGGAGTTACTCCTACTTTCCTATCAGCTGCCTGGCCCTCCAAAGTCAGTCCATTGGGGTAGAGGGCTCCTTCTCAGCAAAAGAGGAGAATAGAACAATACATCTTTGAGCTAAAGGAGCTGCTCAAATTATGCAGCTGAGCCCTCTTATTTCACCCAGAAGGAACCAGACCAGGGAGTCTGTGTTGGCCCTGGTGCCAAGAGGTATTCATTGTTGGCCACAGTAAGTTGACACCAGCCCCACAGCCCTCAATCCACTATTTACCCTCCTGAGCTAATCAACTACTACCTTAGAGATCTGCTGCATCTTGTCTCTGGGGTGGAGACACCGCTTAGTAGCCCAGACGCCTTCCCTAGGAGCCAGAGGCCAGGTCTGCCTTATCCTCTGTAGTCACGTTCCACACCTGGCGCAGCTGCAGCCTCATTGTGACTATTTGCTGTATGGGTGAATAAATATGTAAATGAAGTATAGATCATCCTGCATCTTCAAAAAAATCTTCCTCATTGTCCCCTCCAAAATATATGTCAGATGATATGTTTCCATTATTGGTTTGGAGAGTAGGCCAGGGACAGGGCAATGGGGGAGGCTTAGGGCAGTGGGGGAGGCCCCGTCTAGAGCCCTGGCCTGGAAGGATAGCTGTGGGTACTCACAGACTCTGAGTATGGTTCTTGGGTCCCCAGAAGAGAGCTCACTCCAACAGCCCAGTCCTCATGTGGCTCAGGTCTGTCTGAGACACGTGGTCGGGGTTAGGAGGTATATTCTCTCCTGCCTTTGAACTTCCCAGATCCCACTCTTTGAATTGCACCGGGATTCCCTAGTGGCTCAGATGGTAAAGAATCTGCCTGCAGTGCCTGAGCCCTGGGTTCCATCGCTGGGTTGGGAAGATCCCCTGAAGAAGGGAATGGCTACCCACTCCAGTATTCTGGCCTGGAGAATTCCATGGACAGAGGAGCCTGGCAGGCTACAGTCCATGGGGTCGCAAAGAGTCGGACATGACTGAGCAACTTTCAGTTTTACTAGGGCCTGGGAAGGTTGCTGGAGAGGAGAGGCTGAATGGGGGGTAATCAGGAAGAATCCAGGGCTCTCTTCTCCACCAGCCCTCAAACCTTTCTCCTTGCCTCCCTCAACCTGGACTGAGTGAACCCTTGACCTTCCAGTGTCCTTGGCTAGAAACCCCGAAGTAGATTTGAGTCCTCCTTCCCGCTGAATCTTCATCTCCAGGGTTTTCAGCCCCCTCAGCTCTGCCTCTCCAGGGCCTCTCACTGGCCCCCGCAACTTCTTAGCTAAGTCTCCCCACCCCCGACCTGGCCAAGATGCTCTCTCCACATCCCTCACAATGGTCACTTCCCCAGGCTCTCCCCACTTCTGTCCCTTGGCTACCACCAGAATGACAGTTCTAAACACAAGTCAAGTTATGGCAGCCCCTTGACTTAACCTCCCTTACCACTGCCTGCTCAGTTTCTGGGATACTTTGTTTTTATTTCTACTAGCACTCTAGTTTTGCATCAGTCAGTGAGTTCAGTCACTCAGTCGTGTCCGACTCTGCAACCCCACGCTGCAGCTGGCCAGGATCCCGGTCCATCACCAACTCCCGGAACTTGCTCAAGATTGTAGCCACCCCAAGAACTCTCCAGCTCATTCTTTGAGGTCCTGTAGGATTTAGAATATTTTTCTTGAGCACTGTGAGACTTTCTTTAACTTCAGTTTAGTTCAGTCGTTCGGTCGTATCTGACTCTTTGCGACCCCATGAACCGCAGCACTCTAGACCTCCCTATCCATCACCAACTGCCAGAGTCTACCCAAACCCATGTCCACTGAGTCGGTGATGCCATCAAACCATCTCACCCTCTGTCGTCCCCTTCTCCTCCTGCCCTCAATCTTTCCCAGCATCAGGGTGTTTCCCAGTGAGTCAGTTCTTCATATCAGGTGGCCAAAATGTTGGAGCTTCAGCTTCAGCATCAGTCCTTCCAATGAATATTCAGGACTGATCTCCTTTAGGATGGACTGGTTGGATCTCCTTGCAGTCCAAGGAACTCTCGAGTCTTCTCCAACACCACAGTTCAAAAGCATCAATTTTTCGGCACTCAGCTTTCTTTATGGTCCAACTCTCAAATCCATACATGACTACTGGTTATGCATGGTTATGCCTTTATCTACTTGGCTAGCATGTGAACTACATGATATCAGAAACTTGCTTGTTTATCTATGATGTCTAGTGGAGGGTGGGTATGTAGTGGTGCTCAAAGAGTGCTACATCGGTGAATGCAGGAATGAGGTGTGGATTTGTGTGCCCATTGCGGTCAGCAGTGAGGTCAGAGAATCTTTACATATCACTTGTCTGAATTCAGGCAGTGTTCTTGCTCTCCTTTCCACCTTTCCTTAGACTTGGATCCTCCCACAAGGGCCCCCTTGTCACCCCCTACGTACTTCAGGATTTTCAGGTTAGATTTCCCCACTGGGGTTTTACTCTGGGTGTGAAACTTGCACTTCTTCCTCTTCTGGGTTCCTAGTGTATTTCTGTTTTTCATGCACACCTCCCCACTTCTGGGACTCAGGCCTGCTCTACTTCCTACAGTCCTCTCATTCTGAGAACTGTCACCCTCTTCTGTCCTGCCCTTTGCTGAGTGGTGAGAATTCAAGATTGCCTAGGTTACAGTAGGAACACGAATGTCAGGTGCAGTCTGGGCTGGAGAGAAGGGGTGGGATTTGACTGGGTAGAAAGTAGATATTGGTGAATGGTAGGGAAATGTGTAAATGTGTCAGTACCTGTTCCTGGCATACCTCCCTCTCTGTTCTCTGAAACCCAGAGCCAAAGGGGTGCCCCAAGCGTGGCAGTGTTATAGCAATGTGCTTGCCAAGCTGTTCAGCTGGGAAGCTGGCATCCTGTTTCAGACCTTTCTAATAGCTTCCCAAAGTGCCCCAGTTCTACCACAACTCTTATGCATGTAACCAAAGATCTATTGCTGCTGCTAAGTCACTTCAGTTGTGTCTGAATCTTTGTGTCCCTATGGACTGCAGCCCGCCAGGACCCTCTGTCCTTGGGGTTTTCCAGGCAAGAATACTGAAGTGTTTTGCCATGCCCTCCTCTAGGGGATCTTCCTGACCCAGGGATCAAACCTGCATCTCTTACAGTTCCTGCTTTGACAGGTATGCTCTTTACCACTAGTGCAACCCAGGAAGCCCAACCAAAGGAGACAAATCTGCAAAGTGCTGGAGATCTTTGAAGACAAGCATAGTGGCAGCCAGTGGTGAGGGTAAGCCTCTTATTCTGGTGGATTTTATCCATTTTGTTGATTCATTTTTTACCCATTCATTCAGCACATCTTTACTGAATACCCTACTAAAGTGTCTGGGATCCCTTAGGAAAAAACACATAGGACTTTCACAAGAGAATATGCAAATGAACAGGCACCATAATTAGTCATCAGGGAAATATGGATTAAAGTCCCAGTGAGATTCTTCTTCATATCCACGAGCCATTAGAGATAGTTGAAATCAAAAGCCTGACAGTAGAAAGTTCTGGCAAGCATATGGAGCAACTGGAACTCTTATATGGCATTGGTAGATGTGTAACTTGGTACACATTATCTACTAATGCTGCATATGTGTATACCTTATGATCTGGAAATTTCACTCCTTAATATGTATCCGTAAATGAGTACATATGTCCACCAAAGATGCAGGAATGTTCATAATGGCCCTAAACTCACACAGATAAAATGTATATATGAAGTACATATTCATACAATACTATTCAGTAGGAAAAAGCGATTAAACAAAGAAAATAAAACAAATGACTGATAACACTTCACAACCAACATGGGTAGATGTCACAGACATAAAAGTGAGCAAAAGAAATATGCTATATTATTTCATGTGGGCTTCCCTGGTGGCTCAGTGGTAAAGAATATTTCTGCCAAAGCAGAAGAGTTCAGTCCCTGGGTCAGGAAGAGCTCCTGGAGAAAGGAAAATGGCAACCCACTCCAGTATACTTGTCTGGGAAATCCCATGGACAGAGGAGCTTAGTGGGCTACAGTCCACAGGGTTGCAAAGAGTCGGACATGACATAATGACTGAGCAACAACAACAAAACTATTTATGAAAGTGAAGTGAAAGTTTCACACATGTTTAAAAAGCATGCAGAACTAAACACTGGGAATGAAAGTAACAGTGGGGATTACTTCTTGAGGGTATTGTCTGGAAAGCAGCACAGGAGAACCTTCTGGGGTGAAGGAAATGCATTAAATCATCACCTGGGTGATTGTCACTCAACTGTAAAAATACACACAACTTCATCAACTAAGATATCTGCACTGTGCTGTATATAAATTATACACTAGTAAAAATGTAAACAAATTTTAAATCATGAAGTACCTATGTGCTAAAATTAAATTTTTTTTCTAAGCTAGAAAAAAGGAGGAGAGAGGAAAATAAAGTAACTATGTAGTATGTCAAGTGATGAAAGGCATTCTGGAGAAAGAGAGGAGGGCACAGGGCAGGAGGAGATCTGGGAAGGGGCTGGAACCCAGAGGGAAAGGATGAAGAAGTCAGGGGCGGGGCTGATGGGAATTCAGGCTGACATCTACTGAGAACCTCCCTGTCCCACAGTCCACCTTCATCACTTCTTGGACCTGATGAAGGCCTTAGAAGCCCTGAAGTGAAGTGAAGTGAAAGTCATGTCCGACTCTTTGCGACCCCATGGACAATATAGTCCGTGGAATTCTCCAGGCCAGAATATTGGAGTGGGTAGCCTTTCCCTTTTCCAGGGGATCTTCCCAACCCAGGTCTCCTGCATTGCGGGTGGATTCTTTACCAGTTGAGCTACAGGGGAAGACCAAGAACCCTGGAGTGGGTAGCCTATCCCTTCTCCAGCAGATCTTCTCAACCCAGGAATCAAATCAGGGTCTCCTGCATTGCGAGCAGATTCTTTACCAACTGAGCTATCAGGGAAGCCCTTAGAAGCCCTAGGCACTGACAAGCGAAATTATCAGTATAACGTTGCCAAACTGCAACAGAAGAGAGTTCAACAAAATTCTGAGTTTTGTTTATGTTTTAAAAATATCCACTATTGTAAATAGTGCTGCAATGAATATTGGGGTACATGTGCCCCTTTCAATTCTGATTTTGGGGTGTATGTCCAACAGTGGAAATGTTGGGTCATATAGCAGTTCTATTCCCAGTTTTTTTAAGGAATCTCAGGAAAGGAGACAGAATTTTTGACTCAGTGGAAGAAGGTAAGGATGGAATATTTGAGAGAATAGCATTGAAATAGGTACATTATCATATGTAAAACAGATGACCAGTGCAAGTTCGATGCATGAAGCGGGGCACCCAAACCCAGTGCTCTGGGACAACCCAGAGGGATAGGGTGCAAAGGGAGGTGGGAGTGGGGTTCAGGATGGGGGGGACATAAGTGTACCTGAGGCCAATTCATGTTGATGTATGGCAAAAACCATCACAATATTGTAAAGTAATTATCCTCCAATCAAAATAAAAATTAATTGAAAAAACATATACATATATTAATTGATTAAATTCAATTCTTGCTTATAAACCAACAAAAAAATAACATCCACTACTGGATTGTTGGGGAACCCTCATCCTCTTTGGCAGGGTGCCTCCGTGTTGCCAGGGCCCAGGGTGTGGGTTTAGCATCACTCTTGCTAATCTGGCTTTGAGGTTCTTTCTCTGACTTGCCACCCACGCACCTGGAGGCAGGTCCTCATTACTTTTGTTTCCCGGTGAGGAAGCCAAGGCTCACGGGAAGGAGTCCGGGACTTAACTGAGGCCTGATTGTGTTGGCTTGCATGTGTCTGAGCTGAGGATGATTCCAGCACTGCCTGGCTTCTGAGTATGCACTGAGCTGTGTTTCCTGGGGGAAATCCTTGCAGGTCTATAGCCTGGAAGAAATGTGACCAACATTTGACTCAAGCCCTGGTACGGCATTGACAGAACAGGTGTGCACACAGACACCACATACAGGAACACATCCGAGCGAGACAAGCAAGCAAATTAGCTCTCAAGAGTAGTCAGTGCTGAGGCAGGGCTGCCACAGAAGCCCAGGCCTGAGAGGTGGCCTTCCCTTCAGAAAGGTGGGGACCAGGCTTGTAAGGTGTGTCTTGCCCCCCATGTTCCCCACAGCTGGGGCCTGACTATGAAGGCTAGGGCTGCCAGCTTCCTAGGCACTTGGGCCTTTGTTGCGGGGTGAGCTCTGCTTGGAGGGATTCTCTTAACCTTGTCAAGCATCCTGGACTTGTCCTCCAGTTTACTCAGAGCTTGGGAAGTCTGTCCTGGAGAGGGGCTTCTTTTGGGGGGAGGTCTGTGCTAGAAGAATCTATGCTGGGACAGTATCCTGGGGGCCTAGCCTGGGGAAGCCTGTACTCGGGACTCTGTTCTTGAGGGGACTGACTGATCCTTTCTTACTTG
This sequence comes from Odocoileus virginianus, assembly GCF_023699985.2. NCBI lineage: Eukaryota > Metazoa > Chordata > Mammalia > Artiodactyla > Cervidae > Odocoileus > Odocoileus virginianus. Next base: position 39,531,209 of record NC_069676.1, read on the forward strand.
CCATCTGCTGCTCAGGGCAGAGGCCCCTCAAAGTGTGGGTTGAAGATGAATTGTTCATAGTCCCCTGAGGATTGAACCTGCTCACTGTGAGCAGGGCTTGTGGCGGCTGGGAGGTGATGAGTTCAGGTCAGGGAGGATTCAGGAGCTAGAAGGAACAAGACATTGAGCCAGGGAGACATTGGGTAAGGGAGTCCTGCCTGCAGTCCTGTCCTCCACCCCCTGCCCTTTGCCCTCTTTCTGTACCCACTCAGTCCCTCCTCCACCCCTTGCCTTGGGGTGTGAGAACCACCTGAGGGGAAAGCTCACGCCTTCTGTATCCCACACAGAAGTAGATGATCACGTAGCCATGCCTTTATGCCTTCCTCTTGGTGGAGTTCAGAGTGAAACAGATATGGTGGCTTGGCTATATGGGCCTTGCACCTACCTTCCCACTCTCCTCTGCAAGCATAATACAGAACTTCAAAATCTGCCTGCAATGTGGGAAACCTGGGTTCAATCTCTGGGTTGGGAAGATCCCCTGAAGAAGGGAAAGGCTACCCACTCCAGTATTCTGGCCTGAAGAATTCCACGGACTGTATAGACCATGGGGTCGCAGAGTCTGACACAACTGAGCGACTTTCACTTTCAAAAACTGCACGGAGAACTTTGAATGGGTAGGACAACAGGGGAGGTGGAGAGGAGAAAGAACATGGAGTCAGGAGGAGGGCTTGGCACCGAGCAGAAACCCTGACTTTGTACAGCTCCAGACCCACCCGCCTCAGACCCTTGTGCAGGCTGACTGGATCACCACGGTCATGCATGCCTCTGAGACGTCCTCCTCTGTCTGTATCAGCTCCCAGGGAAAAGGTAGACAGGCTGTTCTTGAGGCCACCCCAGGATCATCTCACCCTTGTGAGGTGAAATGATGGCCTGCAGGGAGAGGGGTCCCTCCTTTTGTCACAGATGGGGGACCAGTCCCATCCCAGCCCAGCCCTTGTACCAGCTCATCAAGAGTGCCAACCTCAGGAAAGATATGGCCAGGAAGGCATGTTGGTCCAGACAGAAGAGGACCAGGCCTCAGGTCAGGGGGAGGTGAACACATCCTCTTTGGGGATGGCAGGCTGGTTAGAGGAGGGGTTGCTTACAGGGTCTGCCAAGTTCATCCTAAAAGGCTGTACCATGAGAGAAGGTGAGGGACCACCCACCTGAGAGTCTGCTTGAGGTAGGGCATGTGCACAAGGTCAGGGCCTGAGCCGAGCTGTCAGCGTCTGGGAGAATGGATGGAATCAGAGTCTTGTACAAGGATATACCCATTGTGTTCTCATGCCACTGGGCTTCCTGGTCTCACTTCCCCCTGCTTTTTCAGGTCTCCACTGACAGGCCCTACTGGAGTGAAGGGAGAAAAGGGTGGGATCTCAGGACTGTTAGCCAAAAGCAAATGCTAAGGCTTGTTTCCCTTCTCTCAGCAGACACTTGGGAAGAAATCCTTTTGATGCAGTAGGTGCATCTGCAAGAGTGTGCCAATCAGTGACCCAGCAAGAGCAGGCCACCTAAGGCTGAGTGGGTGGGGCAGGCCCTTGGTTTCTACCTCCTACCAACCCTCTCCACCTAGCTTGTGTGCTCATTTCCCAGCAAATCTTGCTGGAAGTGGGTTGGACTCCCACGCATGGCTTATCTCTCCGTCCTGAAGCCTGGTCTTCCTTCTCCCAAAAACTGAACACGGAGGAAAACTTCTGGTTTGACCAGCAGCCGTTAGGTGCCCCTTGGAGGAATGAGGCGGCTCAGTGGAAGGTCCATAAGTTGAGTGGAGCCTGTGGCCCAAGCTGTATCCTGCCCTTGCCTGTGAGTCTTCGTGCTGCTCTCTTCCTCCTGGAAACCCATCTCTCTTACGCTTTCACCCCACCTGTGCATCTGGGGTCAGTGTCATCTTCCCCGTAATGCGGCAGGTGGGAGGGGGTTGGAGGAGATGGCTGGAGCACCTGCCCATTGTCTTGCTTGGCTCTGAGCTTGGCTCTTTTGGGTTTGCTGTGTGTCTTGGTCATCACACATGTACAGGCTATTGTTTCTGAACCCCACTTTGCCTTGACATGAGAAGATCCATGTCCCCACACACTTTGAACTTCTAATAAAAACTGCCAGTGAACTATCATAGTCTACGAACCAGCTTGTATATTTGGCACAGGTTTTCTACTTGGCTCCATTGATTCTAAAATACCATCTCTCCCATGTGGAGTGCCATTCCTGACCCTGAGGCGCTCAGGCAGCAAGGCTGTGCGTGTATCCTATGAGGTTCTCTGTGCGCAGAGGCGAAGGCTCCGAGGGGGAGATAGAGGGACTGGGAGGTGAAGGAGAAGGTTACAGGGAGGGAGGGCTAGAGGGAAGAAGAAAGGAGAGAGGGAAGGAGAAAGGGGACAGAGGGAGGGAGGAAGTGAGGAAATGAGAAAGGAGGGAAGGGGAGACAAAGGGAGGGAAAGAGGGGCAAAATGGTAATATGGATGTCAGGTACTTTCCAGATTTGGACACATGGATTCAAAGGGCAGGCACATAACAGTGTTTATTAAATCACTGAAAAGAACAATGAAAAAAAATTCCTGCCTTTGAGTAGTTCCTGTTTGCATATAGTAGATAGCTGTATTGAACAATAGCACCACGATTCATATTCCTTCATTTTGTCACTCTCAAGAATGCCTGCTTACCTGTGGAGGACAGGCCCTGTGAATACAGTGGTGAATAAGGCAGGCAAATACCAGGGGTCCTATGCAATTTACAAAGCAAGGAGGGGATAGAAGGGGTGGTTCCAAATTTAGGTGAAATAGCCAAGCTGGGTGGCTACCTGGAGTGTGTGGTGGAGGTGTATGTAGTAGAGATGTGGAATGATGGAGGAGCGTGGTGGTGGATGGTGAAGGAGGTGTGGATGGTGGAGGTGTGTGTGATGGATCTGTGCATAGTGGAGAGGCGTGGTAGAGATGTTGTTTGTGGTACTCAGGTGCCCACGCAACAAATATCCTTCCTGGTGCCTCTGGTGGTGGTCCCATCCTGAATCAGTGACCTTCAGTGCTGATTCATCCAAGCCTGAAATGAGCCCAAGGCCATTTTTCCCACCTTTCTACACCTTCCTACCTGTTGCTCCAGTGGTCAGTTTTCTCCCCAGGCTCACCCCAAGCGTGTCTACCTTCCTGTGCTTCAGAACACCTAGCCTGATGGAGTCAGTACTGATTTTAAGCCTTAGGGCTACCAGGGGGATATTTTCAAATATAAGTCCGAGAAGGGCCAACTCTGCTTGCCTCCCTAACCCCATGCCTCTTCATTTTGATCAGAGAAAAAGCTAAGGGCCTACAGAGCCCTCCAAGGCCCACAAAGCTCTGTCCCTGTTTCTCTTCAACTTGGTCTATACTCTCCTCCTCTTTTGCCTTTAGTCTCAAGCACACAGGCCTCCTGCAGGTCACTGAATAGCTCAGGCTGGCTCCAGCCTAAGCCTGTGGATGAACTGTTCTCTCTGTCTGAAATAGTCCTCCCTATGTTTGTTTCCCAGCAGTCCTCACCTTCTGTGGTCTTTGCTCAAATGCTACCTTCCCAGTCACACTTTCTATGACCACACACCTGCTCCACTCTTCACCTGTCTCCTGCTTTATTTTCTCTAAAGTACTTGTCATCTTCTCATAGCCTGTGCATTTATCACCTCCCTCTACAGAAAAGAAACTCCACAAGATCAAGAAATGCCATTTTGGTCATTGTTGTATCCCAGTTCTTGACACATTGTAAGTACTCAGTAAGTTCCTGTTGAATGGAGAACTCTAAATATTCATTCAATTTGAGACCGCAGAGGAGCTTTTATTTTCAGAGCCTTCAAGACAGAGGGAGCTGAGTTGTGGGGACCTTCCCACTTCTCAGTGACCTTCCACACCTGAGATTCTCCTGCAGAAATAGACAGCATTACATTTACTCCAGTTTGGCCTGTCCTTCTCTGGCCAGGCTGCCATTTGGAATTCCCAGAACACAAGGTGTTCTTCATGCAGTGTCCCCATTCCCCATCACACGACCCCCTCCTTGGAGCCCAGGTACTTGAGTATCTCTGGTTCTTGATTAGCAGCTCTGTTTGGCGAGGTGTGGGTGGTGAAGAGAGGGAGTGATAGTTAATTATTTCTCTGGGATGAGCAGGAGTAACATTATCTTACCATCCTGTGCTGGATTGTGGATGTAAGTCTTTATTGCTGGAGGCATTTGTGCTTTTTGTATTGAATGGAGAGATGGCAGATTTATGCAACCACCTGTCTGTTTCATGGTATGTGGGTATGTTTGTGGAGCTAATGCAGAGATGTTTGTGGTTGTCTCATTATTACACCTGGGAGCATGTGCCTTCCTTTAATCTCTGACTGGATGTAGGTCATAGGATATACAGATGAGTGCACTTGGATGGGATGCGCCTACTAAATTCTGCTGTATGAACCCAGAGCTTTGGAGTTTATCGCCCAATCCATGGAGGAATCCAGGCAAAGGAGAGTCTTTCTCTCTCCTCCCAAACTCTATCATAATATGTGAGAGTATTCTATTTACAACTAATGTGAAATATAAAAATGTGGAAATTAGTATGAAAAATGAAAGTGAAAGTTGCTGACGCTTTCCGACCCCATGGACTATACAGTCCATGGAACTCTCCAGGCCAGGGACTAGAGTGAGTAGCCTTTCCCACAATTAGTTTACTAGGTGATTATTCAACTTAACAGTTATCTTATTATCTCTTGAACAAAGTAATTTAGTTAATTTATTTTTTATTGAAGGATAGTTGCTTTACAGAATTTTGTTCTATATCCCCTCCCTTTTGACCCTCCCTCCCGTCTCCCTCCCCATCCCACTCCTCTAGGTTGATACAGAGCCCCTGTTTGAGTTTCCTGAGCCATACAGCAAATTCCTGTTGGCCATCTATTTTACATATGGTAATGTAAGTTTCTGTGTTACTCTTTCCATACATCTTACCCTCTCCTCCCCTCTCCCCATGTCCATAAGTCTGTTCTCTATGTCTGTTTCTCCACTGCTTGTCTGTAAATAAATTCTTCAGTACTGTTTTTTTAGATTCCATATATATATGTTAGATATTTATCTATCTCTTTCTGACTTACTTCAGTCTGTATAATAGGTTCTAGGTTCATGCACCTCATTAGAACTGACTCAAATACATTCCTTTTTATGGCTGAGTAATATTCCATTGTGTCTATGTACCAAAACGTCTTTATCCATTCATCTATTGATGGACATCTAGGTTGCTTCCATGTTCTACCGATTGTAAATAGTGCTGCAGTGACAATGGGAAACATATGTCTTTTTCAATTTTGGTTTCCTCAGGGTATATGCCTGGGAGTGGGATTGCTGGGTCATATGGTGCTTTTATTCCTAGTTTTTAAAGGAATCTCCATACCATCTTCCATTGTGGCTGTATCAATTTTTATTCCCAATAGTGCAAGAGCATTCCCTTTTATCCACACACTTTCCAGCATTTATTGTTTGTAGACTTTTTGATGATGGCCATTCTGACTGGTGTGAGGTGATATCTCATTGTAGTTTTGATTTGCATTTCTCTAATAATGAGCAATGTTGACCATCTTTTCTTGTGTTTGTTAGCCATCTGTATGTCTTCTTTGGAGAAATGTCTGTTTAGGTCTTCTCCCACTTTTTTATTGGGTTGTTTGTTTTTCTGGCATTGAGTTGTATGAGCTGCTTGTATATTTTGGAAATTAATCCTTTGTCACTTGTTTCATTTGCTGTTATTTTCTCCCATTCTGAGGGTTGTCTTTTCACCTTGCTTATCGTTTCCTATTTAAAGCAAAAGCTTTAAAGTTTAATTAGGTCCCACTTGTTTACTTTTGTTTTTATTTCCATTACTGTAGGAGGTGGGTCATAGAGGATCTTGCTTTGATTTATGGCATCAAGTGTTCTGCCTATGTTTTCCTCTAAGGGTATCTTTATAGTTTCTAGTCTTACACTTAAGCTTTAATCCATTTTGAGTTTATCTTTGTGTATGGAGTTAGGAGGTGTTCTAATTTCATTCTTTTACTTGCAGCTGTCCAGTTTTCCCAACACCATTTATTGAAGAGGCTGTCTTTGCCCCATTGTATATTCTTGCCTCCTTTGTCAAAAATAAGGTACCCATAGGTACATGGGTTTATTTCTGGGCTTTCTATCTTGTTCCATTGGTCTATATATCTGTTTTTGTGCCAGTACCATACTATCTTGATGATTGTAGCTTTGTAGTATAGTCTGAAGTCAGGAAGGCTGATTCCTCCAGCTCCATTCTTCTTAAGACTGCTTTGGCTATTCGGGGTCTTTTCAGTTTCCATATGAATTGTGAAATTTTTTGTTTTAGTTCTGTGAAAAATGTCACTGATAATTTGATAGGGACCACATTGGATCTGCAGATTGCATTTGGTAGTATGGTCATTTTCACAATATTGATTCTTCCTACCCAGGAACATGGAATATCATTCCATCTGTTTATGTCATCTTTGATCTCTTTCATTAATGTCTTATAATTTTCTGTGTATAGTTCTTTTGCCTCCTTAGGTAAGTTTATTCCTAGATATTTAATTCTTTTTATTGCAATGGTGAATGGGATTGATTCCTTGATTTCTCTTTCTGATTTTTCGTTGTTAGTATATAGAAATGCAAGTAATTTCTGTGTACTGATTTTGTATCCTACAACTTTGATAAATTCACTGATTAGCTCTAGTAATTTTCTGATACTATCTTTAGGGTTTTCTATGTACAGTATCATGTCATCTGCAAACAGTGAGAGCTTTATTTCTTCTTTTCTGATCTGGATTCTTTTTATTTCTTTTTCTTCTCTGATTGCTGAAGCTAGGACTTCCAGAACTATGTTGAATAATAGTGGTGAAAGTGGACACCCTTGTCTTGTTCCTGACAAGGGGGAATGTTCTATGGGGGAATGCTTTCAGTTTTTTCACCATTGAGAATAATGTTTGCTGTAGGCTTATCATATATGGCCTTTACTATGTTGAGGTAGTTTCCTTCTATGCCCATTTTTTGAAGAGTTTTAATTATAAATGGGTGCTGAATTTTGAAAAGGCCTTTTCTGCATCTATTGAGATTATTATATGGTTTTTATCTTTCAATTTGTTAATTTGGTATATCACATTGATTGATTTGCATATATTGAAGAATCCTTACATCCCTGGAATAAACCCAACTTGATCATGGTGTGTGAGCTTTTTGATGTGTTGCTGAATTCTGTTTGCTAAAATTTTGTTGAGGATTTTTGCATCTATGTTCATCAGTGGTATTGGCCTGTAGTTTTCTTTTCTTGTGTTGTCTTTGTCTGGTCTTGGTATCAGGGTGATGGTGGCCTCATAGAATGAGTTTGGAAGTGTTCCTTCCTCTGCAATTTTTTGAGTTTTAGAAGGATAGGCATTAGCTCTTCTCTAGATTTTTGATAGAATTCTCCTGTGACGCCATCTGGTCCTGGGCTTTTGATTTTTAGATTTTTGATCACAGCTTCAATTCAGTGCTTGTAACTGGGTTGTTCATAATTTCTATTTCTTCCTGGTTCAGTCTTGGAAGATTGAACTTTTCTAAGAATTTGTCCATTTCTTCCAGGTTGTCCATTTTATTGCCATATAGTCTCTTATAATCCTTGGACAAAGTAATTTAGATCAACACTTACAAAACATTGCAACACTATTCAGTTTTTAAAAGTTTATTTATTTCTAGTTGAAGGATAGTTGCATTACAATATTATGTTGGTTTCTGCTGTACATCAACATGAATCGGCTATGGACATACAAATGTGTCCTCGCTCTTGAACCTTCCTCCCACCTTCCACCCCATCTAAGTTGTCACAGAGCACTGGGTTTGAGCTCCCTGCATCATACAGCAAGTTTTCACTGGTTGTCTGTTTTACATATGGTAAAGCATATGTTTCAATGATAGACTCTCAATTCATCCCACTCTCCCCTTCCTCCTCTGTGTCCACAAGTCTGTTCTTTATGTCTGCATCTCCATTCAGTTCAGTTTAGTCCTTCAGTCATGTCTGACTCTTTCAACCCTATGGACTGCAGAATGCCAGGCTTCCCTGTCCATCACCAACTCCTGGAGCTTGCTCAAACTCATCTCCATTGAGTCGGTGTTGCCATCCAACCATCTCATCTTCTGACACCCCCTTCTCCTCCTGTCTTCAGTCTTTCCCAGCATCAGGGTCTTTTCTAATGAGTCAGTTCTTTGCATCAGATGCCTGAAGTATTGGTGCTTCAGCTTCAGCACCAGTCCTTCCAATGAATATTCAGGACTGATTTCCTTTAGTATTGCCTGGCTTGATTTCCTTGCAGTCCAAGGGAGTCTCAAGAGTCTTCTCCAACACCACAGTTCAAAAGCATCACTTCTTCAGCTCTCAGCTTTCTTTATGGTCCAATTCTTACATCCATACATGACTACTGGAAAAACCGTAGCTTGAACTAGATGGACCTTTGTTGGCAAAGTTAATGTCTCTACTTTTTAATATGCTGTTTAGGTTTGTCATAGAGTTTCTTCCAAGAAGCAAGTGTCTTTTAATTTCATGGCTGCAGTCACCATCTGCAGTGATTTTGGAGCCCCAAAAAATAAATTCTCACTGTTTCCATTGTGTCCCCATCTATCTGCCATGAGTGATGGTACCAGATGCCATGATCTTTGTTTTTTGAATGTTGAGTTTTAAGCCAACTTTTTCATTCTCCTCTTTCACTTTCATCAGGAGGTTCTTTAGTTCTTCTTCACTTTCTGCCATAAAGGTGGTGTCGTCTGCATATCTGAGGTTATTGATATTTCTCCTGGCAATCTTGATTCCAGCTTGTGCTTCATCCAGCCTGGCATTTCACATGATGTACTCTGCATATAAGCAGGGTGACAATATACAGGCTTGATATACTCCTTTCCCAATTTGGAATCAATCCGTTGTTCCATGTCTGGTTCTAACTGTTGCTTCTTGACCTGCATACAGATTTCTCAGGAGGCAAGTAACGTTGTCTGATATTCCCATCTCTTGAAGAATTTTCCAGTTTGTTGTGATCCACACAAAGACTTTAGGGTAGTCAATGAAGCAGAAGTAAATGTTTTTCTGGAATTCTCTTGCTTTTTCAATGATCCAACAGATGTTGTCAGTATGATCTCTGGTTCCTCTGCCTTTTCTAAATCCAACTTGAACATCTGGAAGTTCTTAGTTCATGTACTGTTGAAGCCTAGCTTGGCGAATTTTGAGCATTACTTTTCTAGCATGTGAGATGAGTGCAATTTTGTGGTAGTTTGAACATTCTTTGGCATTGCCCTTCTTTGGGATTGGAATGAAAACTGACCTTTTCCAGTCCTGTGGGCACTGCTGAGTTTTCCAAATTTGCTGGCATATTGAGTGCAGCACTTTAGGATTTGCTTGCATATTGATTAGCATCATATTTTACGATATGAAATTGCTCAACTGGAATTCCATCACCTCCACTAGCTTTGTTTGTAGTGATGTTTCCTAAGGCCCACTTGACTTCACATTCCAGGATGTCTGGCTCTAGGTGAGTGATCACCCCATCATGGTTATCTGGGTCATTAAGATCCTGTATAGTTCTTTTATGTATTTTTGCCACCTCTTCTTATTATCTTCTGCTTCTGTTAGGTCCATACTGTTTCTGTCCTTTATTGTGCCCGTCTTTGCATGAAATGTTCCCTTGGTATCTTCAGTTTTCTTGAAGAGATCCCTAGTGTTTTCCATTCTAGAAAGGAGGAGGCAGTCATCTCCATTGCTTCCCTGCAAATAGGTTCATCAATACCATCTTTCTAGATTCCATATATATATGTGTTAATATGTGATTTTTTTTTCTCTTTATGACTCACTTCACTCTGTTTAACAGGCTCTAGGTTCATCCACCTCACTAGAACTGACTCAAATTCATTCCTTTTTATGTAAAACATGTGTAATATACATTGTATATATGTACTGCAGCTTCTTTATCCATTCATCTGGCAATGGATATCTAGGTTGCTTCCATGTCCTAGCTATTGTAAATAGCGCTGCAGTGAACATTGTTGTATGTATGTCATTATGTGTCATTTTCAATTATGGTTTTCTCAGGATATATGCCCAGTAATGGAATTATTAGGTCATATGGTAATTTTATTCCTAGTTTTTTAAAGGAATCTTCATACTGTCCTCCATAGTAGCTGTATCAATTTGCATTCCCACCAACAGTGTAAGAGGTTTTCCTTTTCTCCACAGCCTCTCCAGCATTTATTGTTTGTAGATTTTTTGATGATGGCCAATCTGACTGGTATGAGCTGATACCTCATTGTAGTTTTGATTTGTATTTCTCTAATAATTAGTGACATTGAGCATTTTTTCATGAGTTGGTTAGCCATCTGTATGTCTTCTTTGGAGAAATGTCTGAACAGCAACAATAATGTTTTCCAAAACCCTGTACTAAGTACCAACTGGGAAGTTTTCTCAGACTAGTTGTTTATTGTTAGAACTGGATTACAAATTTTTCTCTTATGGTCAAGCTTCAAGAAGTTTAAAGCATAAGCCTCTTATGTTTTACTAAAGAATAAGAACCCGTCCCAATTTTATGAAAAGAACCTGACAACATGGTTTTCAAGGCCTTAAAGCAGAGTTTGATGAATTTACCTGCCCTTGGGCATCACAGTTATCAGATTCCCTTTTACCATTTGTCTGTGAAAAGGAAGGGTATGCCCTTGGGGTACTCACACAACAGTGAGTTGGTACTCACCCTACAGGGGACCACCATCAGCCTTTAGGGTATTAATGTCAGCAACTGAACCAATGGCACATGGATACCCTCCTTGCCTTGAGTGCCATTATGGATACTACCTTTTTGGTTAAGACCTCTGAGAAAATCATTGTGGGATCCCCTTTAACCATTTTTGCATCTCATTCAGTCAAAGTTCTCTAGAATTCTCATCACACTCAACATTTCTCAGTCAGCTGCCTCACCTCATATGAAGTCCTATTGATAACCCTCTTTACATAACTACTTTATGTTGTAATATCCTTAACCCTGATACTCTCCTCCCACTATCTGATGTCCCTCATGATTGTTTAATGCTGATGGACCACTTTCTGATTCCCCATGATGATGTTTAGATATGTCTTTGAGGAACACTGACTTCTCATGGTTCACCAATGGTTCGTATTCGAAAGGAGACAAAGGTAAATATCGTGCTGGGTATACAGGAACTCTATGGACCGAGGAGTCTGGTGGGCTACAGTCCATGGGGTCTCAAAGAGTTGGACATGACTTAGCGACTACACAACAGATCCTCTTGCAACTCCTTTTGATGTTGTTAAGACAGTGTCTTTACTACGGCTGCTTCTGCTCAACAGGCTGAGGTATATGCTCTTACACAGGCCTGTACTTTAGCCAAGGACAAAGCTGTCAATTTTTATACTGATAGTAAACATGCTTTCTGCATAGCTCATGATTTTGAAATGTTGTGAAAGCAGTATGGTTTCTTTTCTTCTAGTGGAAATAAAATTTTAAATGGTCCCCATCTTCAGGAAGTATTAGATGCAATACTTTAACCTGCCACTTTCACAATTATTAAGATTCTGGGGCATTCTAAACTTGACATATTGGAAGCTAAGGGAAATCACTTTGCTGACATTTTGGCAAGGAATGCTGCCTTTAATGGGACCAGCAGTAGTCAAACCTCTGTCATAGGCCAAAGGAAAGTGATAGTCACTCAGTCGTGTCCAACTCTTTTCAACCCTATGGGCTGTAGCCCACCAGGCTCCTTTGTCCATGGAATTCTCCAGGCAAGAATACTGGAGTGGGTTTCTGTTTCCTTCTCCAGGGGATCCTTGCAACCCAGGAATTGAACCCAGGTCTCCTGCATTGCAGGTGGAGTCTTTACCATCTGAGCCACCGGGGAAGCCCTATTTCCCCAAATGATAACTTAGAAAAACTGACTAGAGGGACTTCCCAGGTGGTCCAGTGGTTAAGAATCCACCTTGCAATGCAGGGGACTCGGGTTTGATCCCTGGTCAGGGAACTAAGATTCCATATGCCTTAGAGCAACTAAGCCCACACACCACAACTAGAGAGTCGACATGCTGCAACTACTGAATCCTGCAGAATCTGGAGCCCATGGAACACAACTACTGAGCCTGAGCACCACAGCTGGAGAGTCTGTATGCACCAGTGAAAGAGCCCACATGTCACAGCAAAGATCTCATATACTACAACTAAGACCCAAGACAGCCAAATAAATATTTAAAAAGAAGCACTGGTTAGAGAAGCTCAACAATGGGCCCAAGGAAGGGAAAAACAAGATTGGAAATTGAACAAATGTTGACCTGATCAAGTTTTCTCAGTTGAGGTCAAATAATAACTCAGTTCTCCCAGAGATTCTAAACTCCCCAGTGTTCACCACTGTACACATATTAAGCCATTGGTCTACTGACAACATGATATCACTCAGTGGTCAATGTTGATGAGGGGAAATGCACAAGGTCACAGAAAATACCTACCTCACCTGCCCCACTTATATAAAATACAACCCAGAGGAACATGTTCATACTGCTCCAGGACATTTTAATTGGCCCAATGGACAATTCAAGTTCTGGCAAATGGATTCCATTCAACTTCCTTCATCTCATGAATATAAGTATGTTTTAGTCATGGTCTGTGTGTTTTCACATTGGACTGAAGTCTTCTCTTGGAGACAGGCTATGGACCTCTTCTGTGGGCTAAAGTCCTTGGGAAAATTTCTGTTTACCTGGGAAACTCCTCTCAAACTGCATAGTGATTGAGGAGTAAAACCTAATTTTCTGGTTAAGTACTTTAACAAACTGTGCTGTTTGGCAGGTTTTACAACACTGCAACTGTACTTATCATCCTCAGTTATCTGGTTTAGCTGAATGCACTAATGGCATTATTAAAATTCAGCCAGCAAAAATTCATAGAGGCCTTTCCAATACCCTTGCTAAAAGCATTAACATTGGTCCTTCTAAATATCAACATCACTCTCTTATAATCTATAAACTGTCATCCTTTGTGATAGTCGTAGAATGCCCAATGCAATTGGAACGTGCTTCTTTTGACTGACAGATGATGAAAGAGATACTTCAATGCTACAAATACCTAAGTGCTTCTATTGAAAAATAACCATTTTTTTGGCGACGTGCAGTTGTTAGTCATTCAGTCGTGTCTGACTCATTGTGACCCCATGGACTATAGCTTCTGTCCGTGGAATTCTCCAGGCATTGGAGAATACTCACTCACTGGAGTGAGTAGCCAACCTCTCTCCATGGGATCTTCCAGACCCAGGGAACAAAACCTGGGTCTCCTGCATTGCAGGCATATTCTTTACCATCTGAGCTACCAGGGAAGCCCATTTTTTGGTAGAGCAGTTTTTTCACAGTGAGCTCTTGGGAAATGAAGGCCTTAAGCATCATATTATACTTTGCAACCTAGATATTTCATATTGCAAAAGTCCCCTCCAGAAGAACTCTACTTAACCTCACTGGAAAGACTCCAATCAGGTACTACTAACCAACCCTTGTGCTGCCAAACTCCAAGGAATAGACTCTTGGATTCATGTGATATACCTTAAAAAAGTGCCAAACTCTGACTGAATCTACATATTGTCTGGTGACCTAAAAGTATAGATTTCCTCAAACTGAAGTAGATGACATCTGATGAGACTACTTTTCTAAGATATCTGGACCAGGCCTGTTGGAAGTTTGTTGCCCAACCTCTGATGATACATAACACTTCATATGATCTTCAATATCTGTGATCTTGATAACAGATAATAGTCTTTAGGTAAAACCTTCTTGAGACTTCTCTCTCCTACCCCTCCTCGTTATTTGAATGTGACCTTAATAGGTCTCCAAAACGTGCCATTTCCCTCCAATTTGAGACACTACTAGCAGCAAAGGTCCTTCTTGATGTTGAGACGAAAAGTCGCTGAAACCAAAAAACCTGATTCTTGACCAGTTCTGCTTTCAAAGAAAGTTCTTGCTTCAAAGGTGCAAATACAAAAAAAAATCAATCAACAGCAATTTCATTTAAATAGGATTGGGAGACCAGAAGGGGGAGCTCTCATACCTTGCAATGATAGCAGAGCCCAGGTGGGATGAAGAGATGGTTTTTCTGGTAAAGACTCCGTCAACAACCCTGGAACTCTTGGCTTAGGATAACCCTTCCAGCTTCCTTTTTCACTCTATAAAAGCATTCTCCTTCCTTTACTCTGCAAGAGACTTGCATGTGGCTTGCCATGGTTGCAGACCCTGAATTGTAATTCTTTGCTGAACCCAAATAGACCCATCTTTGCTGGAGAAATAAATGGCAGCCTATTTATTTCAGGTCAACAAACCTCACATTTTGTTGTCGAAGCTCCAGCCCCTAGCTTGGTGTCTGACTCAGAAAAAGCATGTGAGAAATGTTGAACTGAATTCCAAATCAAGATGTGAAGATAGTTTTCTGCGGTCTGCATTGCTGAAGACTGAGGCCTGTGGCAGAAGCTGGGTTTGAAATGGAAGTTCTGAGGTCTGTTCTCACCCTGCTGAGATGTGGGTCCTCAGGACACTCGGGTCCTCCCTGACTTGCAGACAGCCAACTGTCTGACATGTCCTCACACAGTGAAGGAGGAGAGGGATCTGTTTTCTTCCTCTTCTTCTATAGGCACTATTCCCATCCAGGGGCTCCAGCCTCATGATCTCATCTAAACCTACTACCTTCTGAAGGCTCCAGCTTCTGAACAATAGCACATTATGGGTCAAGGCTTCAACATATGAATTTGGCAGAGACAAACTTTCAGTAAATCATACCTCTTGCCTCTCCAGTCATCCTCATAATTAAGCTCATTTTCCTTCTGTATGCAGGAGTTTCTGAGGGAGAAGAAGTTTCCACACAGAGGGGTGCTGGGCAGTGGAGAAGAGGAAAAGTGAGGATGGAGCCTGACCTGAGTCAGAGAGGGGCAGAGCTGACTCACAGTTGTGCAAGAAGCAAGTGAATTGGACGCCCAAGGCTTTGACTCCAGTGCGAGTAGTCACAGAGGCTGGGCCCTCTTTTTGAGCCAGTTCTGCACTTTACATAGTATAATTCATCTCACAGTACAGTGCTATTGCTTCAGTTTTATAGATGATCAAAGCAAGGCTTAGAGATGCCAAGTCAACCTCCAAGGCCACACCATACAGCTAGAAATGGTGGAAACAGCGGAGCCTGGCTCCTGGCCTTTCTGAATGTCATCCTTGCTCCCAGCATCAGAAGCATCATGTGAGAGGAGATGACACACAGTGAGTCACAAGTTAGGGGCAGCTTGCATTTCAGTGTGAGCTTTGGTCAGTCTTGGAGTCTCTGGGTTACTTTTGGTTCCACGAGAAGAAGGGGGTGAGGGAGGAGAGACCCCAGAGAAGTGGGAGAGTAGACCAGCCTGCTTACTCATCTTGGGGCTCCAGCCACACAACCCAGAACTGAGGCAGTTCTCGCAGCTGTACACTCCTTAGCTGGGCTGCTTCTTTGATTTCTTGTTTGGTCAATGCTATTTACCACCAGACCTCAGACAGAAAAGGGGCTGTTTTTCCCACTGTGTGCCCTGTGGGCCTTTCTCAGTGGCACTCAGGATTCTTGTGGGTCTTCCCTGCCCTCTTCTTCCTCACTCCTCCTACCTCTGCTGGAGAATGTTTGCAGCTTTTGGGTCCCCAGCACTGAGTTTGGAGACTCTGGGCAAGAAGATTGCTGAGGTCCCTTTCCAGCTCTGCACTCTGTACTCAGAATTGTCACTCTCACTGGCCTCAGTGTAGGGACAATGATGGACTGGCACTCCTGCCCTGCCCAGAGCTTCATCTGTGAGCCTTGGGCTGTTTGTATACTTAGCTGAGAACTACTAAACTGGCATCGAATATTCCCTATGCTTAATGCTTTACCTAGATGTCCTACTTCCTCCTGACTTTTCTACCTATTTTTCCATTGCTACTTACTTTTTCCCTGGTGGCTCAGAGGTTAAAGCGTCTGCCTTCAATGCGGGAAACACGGGTTCGATCCCTGGGTCGGGAAGATCCCCTGGAGAAGGAAATGGCAACCTGCTCCAGTATTCGTGCCTGGAGAATCCCATGGACGGAGGAGCTTGGTAGGCTACAGCCCAGGGGTCGCAAAGAGTCGGACACGACTGAGCCACTTCACTTCACTTACTTTTTAAATTTAAAGTGTATTTTAAATTTAATGCATTAAATAGAGTTATTATGACCTGTTCAGGCTACAGCCCAGGGGTCGCAAAGAGTCGGACACGACTGAGCCACTTCACTTCACTTACTTTTTAAATTTAAAGTGTATTTTAAATTTAATGCATTAAATAGAGTTATTATGACCTGTTCTTGAACTTCATTTAGACAGCATCGCCATTTTCTCAGCTCTGTTTGTAGGATCTATTCATATTTGTTTAAAATAATTTTATTTATTTACTTATTTATTTTTGTCTGTACTGGATCTTCGTTGCTGGGCTGGGTCTTCTCTGGTTGCTGCAAGTGGAGCTACTCTTAGTTGCAGTGTGTGGGCTTCTCATTAAGGTGTTTTCTCTTGTTGTGGAGCACCGGCTCTGTGGCCCCCAGGTTCAGAGTTTGGCTTCAGGGCTCTCGAGCACAGACTCAATAGCTATGGTTCACCAGCTTAGCTGCTCTTCAGCATGTGCGATCTTTCTGGACTAGGGGTGGAACCTATGTCTCTTGCATTGGCAGGTGAATTCTTCACTGTTGAGCCATTGGGGAATCCTGCATCTATTTATGTTGTTGGTGTAATAAGTTGGTATCATTTTTGACGCTCATGATGTACCACAATTATTTACTCATCCCACTGTTGATGAACAGTCAGGTGGTTTCCAGCTTTTGGATTTTGAGACTAAAGTTGTGAGAGCATTTTAGCACATGACTTTTGGTAGTGATAAGAACTTTTTATTTCCCTTGGGCATATGTCCATTCTACCTGAGTTTTAAACCTACATCATGAAGGCCTTTTCTCTATATTCAACTTCATTAACAATTAAGAAAAAGTAACTGTCTTTTGAATGTATTATATGAGTTGTCACTTGGGTCTGTGGCTCTTATGAAGTTCTACAAAGCTACTAGCCATTTGGGAAAAATAAATAAAATTAGATTACTACTCAATGCCAAAGCAAAATAAATCCAGATAGACTAAATTTTTGCAACTACTTTTATTGTTAAATGAAGCACAAATACAGAAAACCAATAAATGACATAATATATTTTACAAATTGCCACCCTATAACCACCATCCGGGCAAAAAAGCAGTCATCCAATGGCCCCCTCCTTGTGCCCACCTCAGTCACACTGGCCTCACCCAGCAAAGCAACCTCCAGCTGATTTCATAACAGTTTCATCTGCATTTCTCTATAACTTCATCACTCAAAGAACATCCCTAGACATTATGATTTAGTCTCATCCTTCCTTCATTTTACAATTCACAATCTGTTAAAGGTGCTGGATGTTTGACTTGTAGTTTCTCCTAGTCTGCACATCGCTGTTTGTAAACTTGTGGTGCTGTTTTACCTGCTTCTCTGTCCTCAGAGCTTTGGGTTAACTGGTCGAGAGGCTTGGTCAGATCCAGGTTTGTTCCCTTTGGCAGGAGATGGTATATTCCTTCATCAAGAGGAACCTCATGTCTAGTTTGTCTTTTGTCATATTAGCAGCTGTTGATGCTCAATGCCCAAATCCGTTAAGTCCATTACTTCATTGGGAGTTACAAATGTGATATTCTAAAACAATCATTTCTTTTTTTTATTAGTTGGAATACTTTTTATAAAGAGTCATTTCCACTTCTATACCTATTGGTATAAATCATACAAGAAAGATAAATGTTTCTCTTTAATTCACTACTTTTCAAGATAATATTCTATGCTATGTAATTCTTCAAGTGTAACCAAATACTTTTTTGGTATCATTATGAAATTATGATTTTTAAACATATAGGATACATTTTAACCCTTTGCAGTTATTGTCATTATTGAAGTTAAGATTGTCGCATCTTAAAAATTAATTGTCCCACCTTTGACTGGTGGTAGCCCTTTCAAGTTGACCTTCAAGTACTTTAGTCATGACCCTTGTAGTTCTTCTAGATTCTTGGCTTTCTAGCATTACAAGATGTTCTAGGCTTATCTTATGTATGTCTTGTTCTGGACCTGGAATCAACCATTTGTCCAAGTTTCTTTGGTTTCTTTAACAAGAAAATGGTATTTCAAAACCATGATCTGTTCTGGGGGTGAGGAATACTCAATACTACTTGGTTGGTTATTATTTATAAGCCTTTTCAGTGGACAGAATGGAAACATTAGACACTTTATACATTCATACTTACAAATTAAATGCAGCTTCAAAGATTTTTAAAACTAAATCTCTTCTATAATACATCTTTACCTCATTTCTTAAACCCTGAGAATCCTGGATCTCAAGAAAAGAGGAAATAATGGAATTAGCATGATTTAGTATTATTTGTTTGTTTTTCCCTATATCACATAAGCAACAGTTTCAACAAAGGTAATACTAATACTACCATCAATTTTATAATTACTGAAAACATATTAACATTTTTCCTGTTCATTCTCTCTCCATTTAAAATACATTTGTACTATATTTGCATGATTGAACCATATAGACACTGCAAACTATTTTCTCTGTCTTTCAACCTTTATTTAGTATTAGCTCTACAAGTAACTCTGTATTTAATGTCCCCTTATATTCTTTATGTCCATTTTCTCCTGTCATTTTCTTTGTCTAAAGCCCATTCTCTAGCAGATACATACAAAAGTGCTCATAGGAAAAATTTTCTTTGAGCTCTTGCATGATAATAACCTTTTGTCTATTCCCTTTTGTCACAATGCATATCAATTTTGTTGGTGATAAAGTCCTTAATCATTAATCATAAAATCATTAATTTCCTTAAGTATTTTAATGTCAATTTCTTTTGGTATGAGTGCTGCCAAAAGTTTGATGACAACCTAATTTCTTTCTTGTCAAGTCACTTATTCTTTTTGTGAACACTCTCAACTGATTTCTTTTTCTCTCAAATCCAATAATTTTACTAGTTTATATCTCAGTATCACTCATTCTAGGTTGGTATATCTAGACTTATGGTGTACTCTTTCCAATATGGGTTCAAATCTTTTTTTGTCTCTTTCTTGAAAGTTATTTAAATTCTAGCTTTCAGAATTTGTTCTGTTACTTTGCTTTATTTTTCTTTATAATGTATTCTCATTATCCATATTGTGGATTTTCCTTATTATGTTAAATTTAAAAAATTGTCTTGAATCATTTTCATTTCTTTATTTATTGATTTTGAATTGTTTTCTTCCTTTTCATCTTCTATTGTATTAAGACATTTTTTGACATGGTCTTTTATTTTGTATTCCTTCCAGTTTAGTTTTCGATTGTGATATCAATTTTTCTGTTATTCTAATTCTTTCCTATACAAAAACACCAGTGTTTTTCTATTTTTTATTTCTGTTGTTTTTTCACATCTCTAAATGTATTTTAGTTCTTTTTGAACTCATGGGTGATTTGTGTCATTGGCATATCTTTATAGCTTATTTCCATTGTTTGTAGAGATTTTATTTCACTCTTATTCTGTCTTTTTTTTTTATAATATCATAGTATGAACTGAAAACTTCCAGATGTACAAGTTTTGTTTAGAAAAGGCAAAGGAACCCTCTATCAAACTGCCAACATTCGTTGGATCATGGAGAAAGCAAGAGAATTTCAGAAAAACATCTACTTCTGCCTCATTGACTATGCTAAAGCCTTTTACTATGTGGATCACAACAAACTGTGGGAAATTATTAAAGAGATGGGAATACCAGGCCACTTTACCTGTCTCCTGAGAAACCTGTATGCAGGTCAAGAAGCAACAGTTAGAATCTTAAACATGAAACAAATGACTGATTCATAATTGAGAAAGTTGTATGACAAAGCTGTATAATGTCACCCTGTTTATTTAATTTATATGTAGAATACATCATGCGAAATGTTGGGTTGGAAGAATCGTAAGCTGGAATGAAGACTGCTGGGATAAATATGAGCAACCTTTGATATGCAGAAGATACCACTGTAATGGCAGAAAGTGAAGAGGAACTAAAGAGCCTCTTCATAAGGGTGAAAGAGGAGAGTGAAAAAGCTGGCTTAAAACTCAACATTCGAAAAACTAAGATCATGGCATCCAATCCCATCACTTCATAGCAAATTGAAGAAGAAAAATTGGAAGTAGTGATAGATTTTATTTCCTTAGGTTCCAAAGTCAGTGCTGAAGAATTGATTCTTTTGAATTGTGCTGGAGAAGACTCTTGAAAGTCCTTTTTAGTGCAAAGAGAGCAAACCAGTCAATCCTGAAGGAAATCAATGCCGAATAGTCATTGGAATGACTGATGCTGTAACTGAAGCTCAAATACATTGGCCATCTGATGTGAAGAATTGACTCATTGGAAAAGACCTTGATGCTGGGAAAGATTGAAAGCAAACAGAGAATAGGGCAGCAGAGAATGAGATGATTGGATAGCATTGCCGACTGAATAGATGTGATTGTGAGCAAACTCCAGGAGACAGTGAAGGTCAGAGAAGCCTGACCTGCTAAGTCTTTGAGGTCACAAGGAGTTGGATATGACAGCAACTGAGCAACAAAAATAAATCCAAGGAGAACTCTGTGGGGCCTTTCTGGGGCAGACAACTCTAGCCCCTTCCTGTGCCATGCCTCATGTTTGTAGAAAAACTTTAGCCTCCTAAGCCTTCCCTGAGTTCCAAGGAACAGATTTAATAAGAAGAAGTGAGAAAAGGCAGAAACAAAGGAAAATAGTCAAGCAAGACAAAATAATAATAGTTTAGCCGTTAAACCGAACATCTTTAGTTCTTTTTCTCCGGGGCCAAAGATGATATTCTGAGCCATGTCCTTGAGGTACTTTGCAGATACAGAAACCCCCATCTGGTGGAGGAAGTTAACTGCATGCTACCACAAGCACATAGGCTCCAGATCAGTTTGAACCATGAGGCTGATAATGTTCATTCCTGATTGCCTCACCACCAACCAATCAGAAAAATGTCTATGAAGTGATCATGCACTCTGCAACTCTTTCCCTTACCCTGTCTTTAAAAACCTTTCCCTGAAAGCCATTGATGAGTTCAGGTCTTTTGAGCATTAGCAGTTCATATTCCTTGTTTGGCCTTTTTGAGCATTAGCAGTTCATACTCCTTGTTTGGCCTTGCAATAAATATTGTATCCTTCACCACAACCTGGTATCAATCAATTGGCTACATTGTGAACGAGTGTGAGGACCCTATTTGGTTCAGTAATAATTTTACCTTGATTTTTTTTTTTCTGCTGTTCACCTCCCTGTGAAATTTGTTTTCCTACACATTAGGAGCCATGGTTCAGGATAGCTTTTCTAACTTCATGGAGCTATCTCTTCTATTGCTTCTAAAAAGTGGTTGCTCACTCTCTGACATTTCCTGGTCTATTGTTGTTTTTTTCAGAGCACAGTCACTATTGGATTGGGCAAAATCCCTTCTAATTTCGTCTGCTGTTCTCAAATTGGCTTGCTGAATTTTCCAATAAATATCTATTGACAATTTTGTTGTTCTCCTGTTTTCAGGTTGTCAGATATCTTCTTGTTTGGCTTTGCTTCCCCCACACAGACACCAATAGCAAGCTGGTGTTGTGACCCACTATTTTGTCCTCACCCCACTGGTACTTTGGGTTTATATGGATATGTGCAGGCTTGTGTGCTAAGTTTTTTCAGTAGTGTCCAACTCTGTGTAACCCTACGGACCATAGACCGCCAGGCTCCTCTGTCCATGGGATTCTCCAGGCAATAAGGGAGTGGGTTGTCATGCCTTTCTCCAGGAGATCTTCCCAACCCAGGAATCAAATACTCATCTCTTAGTCTCCCGAAAAGTGGCAGGCCAGTTCTTTACCACTGCACCACCTGGGAAGCCCTCACAGGGACAGCTTGTCACTTAATATTGTTATAAATACTGTTGATGAGATTTTGTCATCTAGCTTCTCTGGTTGTTTCTAGGACTGAATACAATAAAAACTCTACCACCAAGACAAACTTTCCAGAATCCTCAACTAAGGCTTTAAATCCAAAAAAAGGGGAGGATTGTAAAAGTATTAGTTAAAAATACAGATGAATTATTTCATCTGCTCTAAGTGCAGAAGGTCTTTCTAAACATAGCATTAACCAAACATTATGGAAACCAAAGTGAAAAAAATATGTATTTGACTACATTAAAAAAATCTGTGTACAAAACCCAGCATAAACAAAATAAAAGACAAAACATAAACATGAGTACAATTCATGACAAGAGAATAGTATTCTTAACTTATGCTGTCTTATAAATTAATTTTAAAAATTAGGTGCCAATTCATAAACGTAAGATGGACAAGAAATTGCAAAAAAATTAATTAAGATGACAGTCATTTTAAGAGTATGGGATTTGTAAAGTTTTAAATAAAATAATTGATATAACTTTTCTGGAGGAAAGTTGTAATATATACGTAAAACCCTTTAAAAAATACATTCCCTCCTACCCAGCAGTGACAACCCACTCCAGTACTCTTGCCTGGGAAATCCCATGGATGGCAGGAGCCTGGTAGGCTACAGTCCATGGGGTCGAGAAGAGTCGGACGTGACTGAACAACTTCACTTTCACTTTTCACTTTCACTTTTCACTTTCATGCACTGGAGAAGGAAATGGCAACCCACCCCAGTATTCTTACCTGGAGAATCCCAGGGATGGCGGAGCCTGGTGGGCTGCCGTCTGTGGGGTCACACAGAATCGGACACGACTGACATGACTTAGCAGCTCCTACCCAGCAATAATACTTACAGGGATTTATTCTGAGGAAATAATTACTCAAATATTGCAAAGATGTGTAAAAGAGGTTCATCAAAGTATTGTTTTTATATGAGAAACGTTGAAAAAAATCTAAATGTGATTCATTCACTGAGGGATTTTTTTAAAACAATCATGGTTAAATGAATAATGGGATACTTCTCAGTCATTACAAATGTTGTTGTGTTTGTTGCTGTGACCTCATGGACTGTAGCCCACCAGACTCCTCTACCCATGGGATTCTCCAGGCAAGAATACTGGAGTGGGTTGCCATTCCCTTCTCCAGGGGATCTTCCCAACCCAGGGATTGAATCTGGGTCTCCCGCATTGCAGGCAGATTCTTTACCATCTGAGCTACAAGGGAAGCCCTACAAATGATGATGTAGTGCTATGTTTATTGACTCGGACAGCAGTCAATGGTTTATTGAATGACAAGCCAAAAGCTTTAAAACAGCCATCATAATGTGGTAATGCGAAGACATTTTCTGTTTAAAATATAAGCATGTGTTAACGTATAGGAAAATTCTGGTCTGATACTATCAGAAATGTTGACTGGTTTCCTAGTAAGGTGCCCACCTATTGGAGGCGTGGGTACTGAACTCATATTTGTAACCTACAGAATCTACCACAGAATTTAAGGCTTAATCATATGCCTTTGTCGTTGTTTAGTCACTAGTTCAGTTCAGTTCAGTTGTTCAGTTGTGTCCGACTCTTTGCGACCCCATGGACTGCAGCATGTCAAACTCGTCTGTCCATGGAATCATCCAGGCAAGAATACTGGAGTGGGTTGCCATTTCCTTCTCCAGGGGATTTTCCTGACCCAGGCATCAAACACAAGTCTCCTGCATTGCACGCAGATTCTTTACCACTGAACCACCAGGAATATGCCTTAGTTGTGTGTTATTCACTAATGACTTTGTGAATACTACACAAGTCTTGCCTACCTTTATATAAGCTCCTCAAGACTGAAGATTGACTTTACAATTTTTTTGCTTTGGAGGCAGTATACTAACTGTCAATGGAAATAATCAGTCCATAACAGGAATAAAAAAGTTTCATCTGAGCCAAGTTGAGCACCGTAGCTTGAGAGATATAGATTTGAGAAGCGTTCAAATTGTGTCCCAGCCAGCTACAAAATAACAAGGGGCTTATGAAGACAAAAAAACAAAATCACATAAATTGTTTGATAAGAGGACTAGAATTGGCAAGAATTAAATATACTTGTTAAGCAAGGATTGCTAGGCATCCAGAAGAGTTGCCAGCGAAGACCTTGATACCAAGAGTTTACAGCTGGCAAAGGCTAAAAGGTATCATTTTGAGAATGACTGATGGCATCTTTGAGTCTGATACAGTTCAGAAAATTTAAGTTCTCAGTGATGCAGGAACATACATGAAACCATATCCACAGTGGCCACCCAGTTCCATTGTGGATGCCTGAACCATAGTTACTCTATTTTGATTTTTAAATACATTATTTTTTTGTAATAGTTAAAGCAGATGTACAATGCATGTTTGACAGGCCATAAGACAAGCTCTCCTAGTTAGCATAAAGTTAAAGTCAAATCACATATAAGCTATAATGACTTCCTCAAACCGCAATGTGTAAAAATTTCTTCCATCATAATCAATCACCATTTTAGGAAAGGTTAAACACAATTTTACATGTCTACTACAGTCTTTTAAAAATGTGTTCAGAAGGATAGTCAGTTCCTGTTTACAGGAGAAAATTTGGAGAGGGCCAGGCCACTTGTGGGCTTTCCAGGTGGTCCTACTGGTAAAGAACCCATCTGCCAATGCAGGAGACATAAGAGATGTGGGTTCGATTCCTGTGTTGAAGAGCCCCCAGAGAAGGGCATAGCAACCCACTCCAGTAACCTTGCCTGGGGAATCCGGTGGACAGAGGAGCCTGGAGGGCTGCAGTCGATAGGGCCACGGAGTCAGACACAACTAAAGCAACTTAGCATGCACACATGCACATACTCAGGCCACTTATACTCACTCTTAGACACCTGTGATGGGCATAACAATGATCTCCCCCCAAATCCACATTCTAATCCCCAGAATGTGTGAATATATTATGTAACATAGTAAAGGAGAATTAAAGTTGCACATGGAGTATATAGAATAAGTTTGCTAATCAATGAACTTTGCAATGGAGAGATTGCCCTAGATTATCTAGGTGGGCCAAATATAATCACAAGGTCCCTTAAATGTGGCAGATAGAAGCAGAAGAGATGCTCAGAGTGAAGTGACATGGAAAGGACTTAGCTCAACAATGATCCTTTAAAGATAGAGGAAGGGGCCATAAGCACAGGAATGCAGACAGCTTGTAGAAGCTGGAAAATCAAGGGAACATACTGCCCCTAGAGTCTGCAAAAGAAACACAGTCCTGCCAACATTTTGACTTTAGTCTAGCAAGACCCATATCAGACTTCTGATTTTCAGAACAGGAAGACCAAAAAATTGTATTGTGTTAAGCCAATAGATTTGCATTTAATTTGTTATAGCAGCAAGAGAAAATTGCTATTTTACAGATTTACCATCATTTGAATTTTCAAACCTAGTCTCAGTTCAGAAACAACACCCCTTCACATTATTAGACTCAAAACTAATAAAAGGATCCCACCCCATTTCTCACCATCAACAGGGCTTGACAAAGATAATCTCATTGGTCCTGTTGATCTCCATCACCATCCCCATCTATTTACATTGATAAAAAAAGAAAAGATCCACGGACTGGTTCCCCAGTTGCTTCTTTCCTAAATTCTGCATCCAGAGATTTGTCTTACAGTGTGGTATCTGATGTCCCTCAGATGGGACTCAGTTTATTTCTTTGTTTTGGCCACCCTGTGTTTGTGATCTTAGTTACCTGACCAGGAATTGAACCTGGACATGGACCACAGCAGTGAAAGCACTGAGCCCTAACCATGCACCATCAGGGAACTCCCGGTGACTCAGTTTAAACTGAAGCAGAAAGAATCCTATTTTAATATCCTGCTACACAATCAAATATGTAATAACTGCTAAATAAATACATGCAGCCCTTGAGACCAGCCTATATATTAAATTTGATGTTAGAACAAAATTTCTTGTACAAAGTCCTTGCTGGGTGAACATTTTTCACAAGTTCCTCTTGTCAAGTCCCCGTCAAGCTTCTGCTCTTAGCTAGCTTGGAAATTGATCTCTTCCTAGCAAGCTTTCCTATCTTGCATGCATACATCAAAGTACAATATGTTCCCCTTTAATAATCTGTTTTAAGATATTTTGTGCAGACAGTGGTTGCCAAAGGCTTTGCTGAGATTACCTCTGGTTTGCAAAACTTGCCCCACATCCAAACTGGCAAAGTGATGAAGACAGAGCTCTCAGCTCCTGCCAGGTTTCTATGGGGGATGCTTACAGTTTATTGGCATAAAGGTAGAAATCAGAGTTGTCAATGGTATGCATGTATAAATTCTTGTTAATGATGTTACTAGTATCAATATCATCAGCCTGATACTTAAGTGTACTTCCATTAGTAAAAACAGTGTTGTCTATATCCGTCCTAATGTGATCAACTAAATGAGTTCTAACCTCTGGGTCTAATTATTCTTTTGAGCTGAGAAATGAAAGTGATTGTTAATTTGGTACCAAGAGATTCATCACTTTCAGGACTCCTTCAGGGATTGTTTCTGCTCCATCTGAAAGTTTGATCTCTTTGAATTAAAATTATACAGACTCAGGTTTTGAACAAACAGTACAACTGAAAAGTATCTTCCCAGGTGTTGGGATGGGAAATGGGAGTTGGAGGATCTGGTTTTCATGTGTGGCTCAGGTCCCACAGCACATGTGTCCTGGTCTTCTGGGGACAGGGAATGTTGGTGGGGCCTAGGGACTTAGCATAATAAGTCCTCCCTAACCAGCGGCACATGGGTCCTCCCTGGAGTGTTTAATAGGAAACTTTAAAAAAAATAGCTGATTACTTTTCTGTAATAATGCAAACAGTCGACAGGGAACTTTCAGTGGAAGAATCATGCTTTCTCAAAGAGCAGGCTAATCAGAAAAACTCAACAGGGTAAAACCCTGTGGCTTGCTGGCAGCCAATTCACTCAACATGGATCATATGTATATATTATATATATATATCATATATATATATATATGTATATATATATATAACATATATATACACACACACATACATATATGCATATATATTTATATGCATACATACATATATGTGTATGAGTGTATACACACATAGACACATCTGCTATTTATTTAGAAAAAGTTTTAAACTTACAGAGAAGTTACAAAAATAGTAAAACGAGAATCCCTTTCAGTCAGGTTCTCCTAATGCTAGCCATAGTACAGTTATCAAAAGCAGGGAGTTAACTAAACTACAGGCTTTACTTACATTTCATGAGCTTCTTCACTAATGTCCAAACAGTATCTCGTATTGCATATTTTGGTGTTGTGTCCAATCAAGGATACTGTGATTTTTAAAAAATGTTTGCTTTGTGTTGAGGTATAGCCAATTAACAACGTTGTAATTGTTTCTGGTGAACAGCAAATGGACTCAGCCATATATATACGTGTATCCATTCTCCCCCAAACCCTTCTCCCATCCAGGCTGTCATATAACACTGAGAAGACATCTATCTGCTACATAGGAAGTCCTTATTTGTTATCCGTTTTGAATATAGCAGTGTGCATATGTCCATCCCTAACTCCTTAGCTATCCCTTCCCCCTGGCAGCCCTAAGTTTATTCTCTAAGTCTGTGAAAGGCTCTCAGATTGGTTTTTGGTTTTTTGGGAGTTTTTTTGGCTTTTTACTCATTGGTAAATGAGGACTTGCATTCTGGTCAAGTATCACAGAAAGGATGTTGTGTCTTTCCCAAAGCATTGTATCAGGGCATACCTGATGTCAGTCTGTCTTGTTACTGATGATGTTAAACTTTATTAGCAAAGACAGGTTTTGAGTTAAGAGGTGGTGGGAGGAACATGTGTGTCACAAAAAGCAGAATGTTCCAGCCTGGGCAAGTGTCCAGCCATTGCTTTGGGAAGTAAGTCTGTCCACTCACTGCCCACTGGGGAACTTAAACCTAAAGTGAACTTCTATCCCTCAGGCTTGGGCTGTGCAAAACCACCATCCCTTCTTCAGGTGTTAAAAAATCGGGCTGGCTTGATGGAAGGCACTGACTTTGGCTTTGTCAGTCCTATCCTCTAGGTTTCTATTTCTCAAACACTGTTTCTCATATTTGACCATGATCTATAATAATAACAACGGTGATAAGAATGATGAAGATAAAATAAATAGTACTTACTGAGCCAGGCATGGTACTAGATGCTTTACATTTAAGTTTTTCATTCAGTCTTTATGATAACCTTGAGGTAGTTACTTTTTTTTTTTAAGAAATTGAGACTCAGTGAGATCAAGAAAATTACCCAGAGTCACGAAATCCCTAACATGCAGGGCCAGGACTCAAGGCCAGGCCTCTGGGCCCTTGACTCTTATCCTTTACCACTTAACCATACTGCCTCCTACCAGCCAAAGGGCCATAGGAGTAATATACGTCATGAAAGGACCCAGCTCACTCATGTACACACACTTCCCCACACACTCTCCTATACTTACACAGTCACACACATACTCATACTTACAGTTAGCATAACTGAAATAGAAGCTGAACAGAATCTGCCTCTGCCAGGTGTGATGCCTGAATTTCATCTTGTCTTCCATTTCATTTTTCAAAATGTTGGACATTAATGGTTCTCTGAAGGATGGGGAATCCCTGCCTGCAACCCACTAGCCTGAGAGATGGTCACACTGTACTTTCTTCTAGATGTCGACCATAAGGCCAGATATCAGCAGGACCCAGAGGGTAAGGACTAAATGGATTGGCTGTGTCACAGATATTTCTGGGAAAATCTGTAATTAATGAGAGTGGACTATGGGTTAAACTTTTTGAGTTTCCTCATTTAAATTTTGAAGATTTTTACTCAGTAACTTATCATTCTTTTTAAAATATTATTTATATATTTTAGCTGCTCTGCATCTTTGTTGCTGTGTGCAGGCTTTCTCTAGTTGCAGGTTCAGCAGTTGCAGCGCATGGGCTTAATTGCCTCGAGGCATGTGGAATCTTCCTAGATCCGTGTCCCCTGTATTGGCAGGTGGATTCTTAACCACTGGGCCACCAGGAAAGCCCCATCATTCCTCTTGCTTAATAAGAATTATGTGCTTTGATGGAAAGTCACAAGAAAATCATCAAAGATACTTTTAAAATATGCTTTGAAGAAAAGTCCAACCCCTTATAGCCAAAGTCTTTACAGCTAATTTCTTCTTTTCTAGGCAGTGACCAATGAAAGTTTCTAAGCCCTTTATGAGGTCTAGGCAGTAAAGACTGAGGTCTGGAGCTTCCAAACCTTGCACACAGCAAAGAAGGCTTTGCCTGGCTCTTGGGAGGTAACTTATAAGACCTTTGAATAACTTGTCTGATAAGAGAGTTTGTTTGCCTGGGGCTTGAGCTACCTCATATAGTCTACAACAATAACTTGAGTTATATTGAGTACCTTGGGCCGTGCGGTGTCAACTTGACCTCTGCAAGGGCTGGAGACTAAGGTCAACCATAAAATCTTCCATAAAACTCTGAACACCAAAGTTCAGGGGAGTTTTTCTGGATGATATTATTTTATGTTGTCATCACTGGAGAACTAACCACTGTTTGTATGACTCCACCAGGAGAGAACACCTGGAAGCCTGCTCCTGGTCTTTTCTGGACCGTGTATGTTTTGGGGGGAACCTGGACCCTGTTACTTATTTTAATCTGTATCTTTCCACTGTAATAAACCATAGCAATTAATATAACAGATTTTCTCAGTTCTGTGAATCCTTCTATTGAAGCTGAGAATGCTCTTGGGGATCCCCAACTACAGGCTGTTGTTTGGGAACTTAAACAGAAAGCAGCCAGAGGGGTGTGACTGTGGCTGCTATCTAGTTTTGCTCTGACTTCATGGAGACTAGTCCCAA
The DNA here is from genome assembly GCF_023699985.2 of Odocoileus virginianus. Lineage (NCBI taxonomy): Eukaryota > Metazoa > Chordata > Mammalia > Artiodactyla > Cervidae > Odocoileus > Odocoileus virginianus. Next base: position 39,561,066 of record NC_069676.1, read on the forward strand.
AGCTGCAGTGTTAGTTCTTTTTGGTGTGAGTGGCCCCCATATATGCAGAGGCCATATTGCCAGCCCAACTGAACACACACTTGGCTATAATATACAGGGGAGAATGTGAGCAGCGACGGGTCTGCTGCTCAAGGGAGCAATCTGTGGTGAGACTGCCTTTGAGAAAGTCATGACTGATGGACTCTGACCCTGAGAAAGCTGCTGAAGGAGAAGCAGCAGCATAGGTACGAGGGTGGGGAAAGACTCCTATCTGTTTTTGGTGGACCAGGAAAAACAAAGTCAACCCTTGCTTTATTCAGAACCCTTTTAATCAGTTCCCTCATTTAATTGGAAATGTGACTTTCTGATATCCCTTTAGGGGTGGAGTGGGAAGAGCTAAATTACAGGGAAATGAGCAAACTCAGAGATTTAGGAACTATAGCCTGGGGTGGGGGGCTGGCTTCTGTTGGGGAGGTCAAAGTTCAGGGGGCTTGTTCTAATAAAAATGATTTGTGAGTGACTCAGTGGTTGTTGCCAGACTATAAGCAGATCAATGTGTTTCAGGAAGAGTTCAACCCCTAGTTTCTGTTTTATCTTCACATAACAGAAACTTGAATTGAATACAGAACCCTAAGCTCCTTCTTTGAGATTTGTCTGAATTGTCTGGGCTCCCAGGCCGCGTCCTCACCAGGCACCCTGTCCTCTCCAGGTTGGCAGCTGAGATCTGGCCTGCATGCACAGGTAGGCATTGAGGCCACTGAGAGATTGAAGTTCATTCAGCTCAGCCTCCTTGGTTGGGAGGACAGGTGGCCTGGAAGGAGCTCCACTCAGAGCCTGCAATCCAATCCACGTACGCTCGTGGCTTGTGCTTTCCTTGAGGCTGGAAGCTTTCAGTACCATTTATATTCTGCCTACCCCAGTCTATCTGTCTAGCCAGGAGCTCCACACGAGCCTATTGGGATATCTAATAGGCACCTCACATGGGTCAAACTGATCTGCTAATCTCTGTCTATCCCAGCCCAAACTTGCTATCTTCCCAGTTTAAATAAAAATATTCCCACACTTCCAGCTGCTCAAAACAAGATCCGGGGGGTCGTTCTGGACTCCTTTCACACTCACATCAGCAGATTCCATCAGCTCTACTTTCAACTTCTCAGCACTTCCACTGCTCCCATCCTGGTCCCAAGACCAGGTGCTCCCAGACCATCTTCTGTCTGGATATCTCTGTAGCCTCCCAGCTTCTCTCCTTGCATCTGCTGGCCCCTACTTGTCTATTGTCAACATGGCAGTTAGAGACCATGTCTCCTTCAAGTGTTTAAATGAAGGGAAGGGCATTATACACTATGGATTGTCAGACTCTATTAAATTCGGATAAATAATATTTTTTAAATATAAGGATATATATTAAAACAAAGAAATGAATGCTTTATATTCATTGGAACTATACATTGTGCTATATCTATATAGAAGACATGAAAAAGAGTGACATATTCCTCTCTATGCCAAGTTTCCATGTCTTTCCCCACTAATATTTCTATTAATATTATGTAAACAATTTTGTATAGTATATACTATATGTTGTAATACATAAGTATCATGGAATTAATACTATATAATATAAATATAGTATTACCATAAGCACGTACATTGTATTCTTGGTGTTACATAACACATATTATGTTTAATTGTGCATATATTTATCATCTCCATTGATATTCTTTACCAATAGCAATTTTAAATTTTACATTAAGACATTAACTCCTTAATCATACAGAGTGCATTCAATCAGTTCAGTTCTCATCAGCATGTATATCACAGTCAGTATCATCCTTTAACAAGTTTGGGGAAACAGCAGCCTCTTGGTTAATGCCACTTTCGTTGCCCTGGGCCTGTTAATAGCAAGAGATTCTAGCCTGACACTATACTTGGCATCTTATTCTTTCTTCAGAGCCATCTTGCCTAAAACTTCATGCATTCCCCTAAATAAGACACCTTGATGAACAGATGACTAACCTGCTAGTGGTCCCATAGAACTGTGATGTCATGCATGTGGCATACTTAATTGTTGAGTGGCCCGTGATTCTTCTCAGGGCTAATGAAGGCCTTTACATTTAAGCTCAGGTAGCTGAACTATAATTGAATGTTATTTATCAACATCATCAACTGTAAAGTGTTATTTAGTTCATGCTTGACAGACATGGTAATTTTTATATGTAAAAATTTATCCCACACATACACATGTAGATGTATATGCATACATGTGAAATAAATTCAATGATCACTTAAATAAAGATAGAAGTTTAATTCCTCATGTTCCTTTTCCTCCTTAAATATGTTTTATGGCATTTTTACAAACACCCTAAAAACATCATCAACCCCTTAAAGCAAGACAATATTTATAAATGAGCTACAACAGATTTTTTTGAAATTTTCTCATAAGGTAATAAACTTAAAACTTTTTCTTCCAAAATTTTTTCTTTAAAACATCCTATTTCTCAATTAAAGACAATTTCAAAATTTACATTTTAGAAAGAATTCTGGTTTAAAGGGTTGATTTTTCTAATTCCTATTATGTAGGTTTTTTCTTCCTTTTCATCCCCAACTTTTTGCATCATTCTTCATTTGTTAATATGGTGTATCACATTGATTGGTTTGTATATATACACTTTGCACCCCTGGTGTAAACCTCACTCGATTATAGTGTATGATCCTTTTAATGTATTATTGGATTCTATTTGCTAGTTTCCCATCAAGGATTTTTGTATTTATGTTCTTAAGTGATACTGGACTGTAATTTTCTTTTTTTGTGATATTATGTCTGGTTTTGACATCAGGGTGATGGTGGCCTCATAGAAGTAGTTTGAGGATATTCCTCCCTCTACAATTTTTGGAAGAGTTTGAGAAGGATAAGTGTTAACTCTTATCTAAATGCTTGATAGAATTCACCTGTGAAGCCATCCCACCCTGGGCTTTTGTTTGTTTGAAGATTTTTATTACAGTTTCAATTTCAGTTTTGTGAATGGTCTGTTCATATTTTCTATTGCTTCCTTGTTCAGGCTTGGAAGGTGTACTTTTCTAAACATTTGTCCATTTCTTTGAGGTTGTCCATTTTATCAGCATATAGTTGCTTGTAGTAGTCTCTTATGATCCTTTGTATTTCTGTGATGTCAATTGTAATTTATTTCTTCATTTCTAATTTTATTGATTTGAGTCTTCTCACTTTTTTTATAAATGAGTCTGGCTAGTGTGGCCCTAGCGGTAAAGAACTCACCTACCAGTGCAGGAGATGTAAGAGATGTGACTTCCATCCCTGGGTTGGGGAGATCCTCTGGAGAAGGGCATGGCAACTCGTTCCAGGGTTCTTGTCTGGAGAATCCCATGGACAAAAGAGCCTGGCAGGCTACAGTCCATAGGGTCACAAAGAATCAGACACAACTGAAGCGATTTAACACAATGGTTAATCTATTTTGTTTATCTTCTCAAAGAAGCAGCTTGTAGTTTTATTGCTCTTTGCTATTGTTTTCTTCATTTCTTCTTCATTTATTTCTGATCTGATATTTATAATTTCTTTCCTTCTACTAACTTTGAGGACTTTTTTCAGAGGGGTGTTGCTGTTGTTTCTCTAATTGCTTTAAGTGTAAGGTTAGGTTGTTTGAGACTTTTTCATGTTTCTTGAGGTAGGATTGTACTGCCATTAACTTCCCTCTTAGCACTGCCTTTGTTGCATCCCATAGGTTTTGTGTTGTGTTTTCATTGTGTTTTGTTTCTAGGTATTTTTTATTTTCTCTTTGATTTCTTAAGTGACCTCTTGGTTATGTAGTGGCATATTGTTTATTGTCCAATTCAAATTTTAAAAATTGTTAATGTAGCTTAATTCCAAGCAAGGCACTGAAAATGTCTACATGGGCTTTTCAGACCTCTGTAATTAATTTTTGATAAAGTTACATGTGCTAGCATTCACATGTAACATTAACAAAATGCTCCCTAGGTGACAGATGCTCTCTAGATGCAAATGCTCCCTTAGAATGATCTCAGAATTCTCTCCACATTATAAAAAGCTGAAAGGAGCAAGCACTGAGCACACTGTCTATGTAGTGTTTATGTAGCTCATTACTCCTTGCTCAATTCACTTTCACGGGACACAGCAATAATAAAAATTATGCAATAAATGAAAGTTTGACTGAGTTATACTCAGAAGCATATATAAACTTCATACCAGTCACTGTGAGCACTCAACGAAATTCGGCACAAAGTGTATTTAGGAGAAATAAAAAATAAAGTTAAACTTTAACCAAAGCCATCAAAAAGCTGTAGCTGAAATAAAAATAAGCTACAAAAGTGATTTTAACATTTTAAATACATGAAAACCAAGATTCCACCATGCTGAGCCCTAAACCTAAACAACTAACAAAACACATTTTTTGTTTGTTTGTTTTGCCAGAATACTATGAGCAACAGCTTAAAACACAAAAGTGAGATAATGGATGTCCTTATAGGAGACAGAAAAGCAGAAGGCACACGTAGACACATGTTGAAGAGGCAGAGATTGAATTGATGCAGCCACAAGCCAAAAAACACCAAGGACACTCATCACTGGGTTTAAGGCCCATCATAATCCATGATGATTTCACTTCACCTTTATCATATCTGGAAAGACTCTTATCCCAAATAAGGATATATTCTGAGGTTCTGGGTGGATATAGCTTTTGAGGGAGCATCAATCAATTCACTACAGTGCTGGTTAAAACCTCCAATACCGCTAGCAAAGAAATTGTTTCTTTATTTAAAAAAAATTCCTTCAGTGTACTCTGAGAAGGCAGCTGAATGTCAAAGTTAATAAAAGGGAACTATATTAGAGTTGGGGGGCCAGAATGGGAAGCTTCACACACATACCACTCCATGTCAATACAAATCTCAATAGGAAGACACATGCTTTGCATCTCTGGCTGAAAATGACCCTATTTTACCCACTGCCAGCATGAGGAAGAAAGATGTTTTTCTCCTTGTTTGGCAACAGCACAACCAACGTGATGTTGTCACAACTCAGTCAATGAAAAGTCACTATACTTCAGTGGTCTTATTGTAACAGCCCATCCCAATATCTTCTTTTCTATAAAAAGTTTCCTCTCCTTTTATAGGACTTGCATGTGGTTCACCATAATTGCAGTTTTTTGCTTCCCCCCAATAAACTCATTTTTGCTGGTAAAATAATTGGTTGTTTTATTGTTTTAGGGTAACATCAGTCAAGGAGAGAGCACCTGAGTTACTAGATGGGCTTACTTGGAGGACCCTGGTACTATCCCATCATTCTCCTCTTTCTTCTCTTTTCCACCTCAGTCCATCTTTTCGTGATTATTTTCTTCTCCATTTAGATCTATGCTTATTTCTCCCTGTATCTTAGACCCTCTCTCCCCCAAATCTCTATGATCTTAATATCCCACAATAGGGATCTGCTATTGTGGTTTGTATGAAGGTTTATTCTGGAAGAGTGTTGGCCTCTCATTCTGAGTCCTCCACCCTCTATTTGAGGTGATTTGTGAATGAAGAGCCACAGTTGCCAGCACAGGTACTGCTGCATGAATGGTGAAATCCCTTCACATACCCCTTCTGTTATCTGAGGAGGAAGGAATTGGGGATCTAGAATGGAGGGGGATGGTTCAGTAATCCCTTCCCAGGCTAAACTCTAAGAATCAGCCAGGGGTTGTGAATATTTTCATTATTTACATGAGGAAGCTAAATTCTGAGTGTAACAAACCAGTCATCCAGGCAAAATCTGATTTTTACTGAGCATTTATGCAGGAGAAAATGACTTAGCTCAGGATCCTAACCATCAATTAAGACAGAGGTGGGTATGAGTTGAATAAGTATTTCTCCATCTAGAAAAGAAAGCCAGTCAGTCACCTCCACTAACTTGTGAAGCAAGGTCCCAAAAGAATGAGGATTATGTTGTTGTTGTTCAGTTGCTTAGTCATGTCTGATTTTTGCAACCCCATGGACTGCTGCACGCCAGGCTTCCCTGTCCTTCACTATCTTACAGAGTTTGCTCAAAGTCAAGTCCATTGAGTCGGTGATACCATTCAGTCATTTCGTCCTCTGTCGCCCCCTTCTCCTCCTGGTCTCAATCTTTCCCAGCATCAGGGTCTTTTCCAATTAGTTGGCTCTTCCCATCAGGTGGCCAAAGTATCAGAGCTTCAACTTCAGCATCAGTCCTTCCAATGAATACTCAGAGTTGATTTCCTTTAGGATTGACTGGTTTGATCTCCTTGCTGTCCAAGGGACTCTCAAGAGTCTGCTCCAGCACCACAGTTGGAAAGCATCGATTCTCTGGCACTCAGCCTTCCTTATGGGCCAGACCTCACATGTGTACATGACTACTGGAAAAAACCATAGCTTTGGGTATACAGACCTTTGTCCGCAAACTGATATCTTTGGTTTTTAATACGTGTCTAGGTTTGTCGTGTCTTTTCTTCCAAGGAGCAAGCATCTTTTAATTTCATGGCTGCAGTCACTGTTCACAGTGATTTTGGAGCCCATAAAAATTAAGTCTGTCACTGTTTTCATTTTTTTTCCCACCTATTTGCCATGAAGGGATGGGACTGGATGCCATGATCTTAGTTTTTTGAATGTTGAGGATTATATATCTAACACCAAACCCACTCCTTCTGCCATCTTTCCCTTCTCAGTCAATGACAACCCTATTCTTCCACTTGTGAAGGCCCCAAACCTTGAGTGTTCTCTGACTCCTTACTCTCATGTTCTACATCCAATCTATAAGCAAACCTTGACTCTACCTGCAAAATACTTTCAGAACGCTACTATTTCTCTCTGGCTCCATCATTGGCACCTTCAAAGTCACTATCATCTCTGGTCTGAACCACTGCGATAGCCTCCTGTCTGGTTCTTTGCTCTTGTTTCACCTCAGAGGCCACTTATAAAAGCTTCATCAGACTGCATTCTTCCTCAGCTAGAACCCTCAATGCATGCAGAGGCTGGCCACATATCTGGCACACAATTTATCATCTCTCCAACGTCATTGTTTTAATTCCCCTTCTTTACTCAGCTGCAGCTATTCCATTCCTCCAAAGTGTTGGGGTTCATCCCACCTCAAGGTCTTTGAACATGCTATTCTCCCCATCTCAAGTATTTCCCTGCTTAAATTCTGCGTGGCTTATTCTTCATATCTTTTGGTTTTTCCCTCAAATATAATTTTTTTCAGGGATACTTTCCATGACCACACTACTTAAAACAGGATACAACATCCCCCTTTTCTGATTTTATTTTCTCCATAGAACTTTCCACTTTTAATAAATATTACATATTTTACGAGTTTGTTTACTGTCCGTTTCTCTCACTGGAATGGAAGCAGTGACTGTCACAGAGTGGGCATTCAGTAGCTGTGTGGCCAAAATCTTGGCTCTGTGTCTGCCAATGCCAAATAGAAATACGGGGACAGAGATTGGAGTAAACAGAAAAGAGTAGCTTTCTTATTTTTGCCAGGCAAAAGGGAAACATAGCCGGCTAGCTCCTCAAGAACTGTGCCCCCCTTGCTCAGGAATAGGGAGAGGTTTTATATCCTCTTGAAGGTCTTGCATTTTTTTTTTTTATTCTTCAAAGTCTCAGAATGGCCACAGCTGCCATCAGGCAACTCAGCAACTGGGTCTAGTGACCCTTAAGTTATTGACCCATGACCTTTTTGAAATGCAAAATGTTACAAGAGTGTAGGGGGCAAAGAACGTGGTGCAGAATATAATCTATATATCAGTCAGACAGTGATTAGCTTTGTGAAGGACAAGTTCAGCTACAAGTGTTTGCTAGTAGTAACAGCTAAAGAATAACAAAGATTGTTTAACTCCTGCAGGCCTGTTTGACTGGTATGTGCCAAAGGCCATTCACTCATTTCTGTTTTTACTGCAACAGATCTTGCCGAATGTGTGAATGAATGAGATGTAGGTATGGGAAACAAAGGAAGATAGGAAACACTGCACTTATGTTACCTAAAATAGCACCCCACCCTCCCAGAACTCATCTACCCACTTAACTTGCTTCCTTTTCCTTCACAGCACCTATCACCTTTGACACTATTTGTTTCTTGAGTGCCTCTTTTATTAAAAAGAGACTCCAATGAGAACAAGAACTTTTTTGTTTTCTGCTGTATCTTGTTTGCAGGCCATCAGTACAGATTTGTGGAATAAACAATGACAAACTTGAGTGTGCCCTTGGCTCCAGAATCTCACAAATGAGGATGGTGACTTATTTTCCTGACCTATGTGGTTTACATTTTACACTAACCAAAAACCCTTGTGGAGAAATGCCAACTTAGAGAAGTCAATAGAGAATCTTCACTACTTCGCCCTCTTCTTGACTATTTAGCACAATTTGGTCCCAAGGATTTTTGTGTTTAGAAAATCCCTTGGAGGTCAAGGCACATTTTACTGTAAAGTACACTCATATATACCTTATGGAACTGAGTCTCAAAGTGTGTGTATAGGGAGGAGATGGGGGTAATCCTGGGTGGAAAGGGGACTTTGCCCACCACCCCCTTCAGAGTACCTGCAGACAATTTTAGTTGTTGTCAACCTCCCCCCCCCCACCCCTCCAAAAAAAAGCACAACGTGAGATTTGTGAGTTAAGTTTTATTTGGGGCAAAAATGAGGACTGCAGTTCAGGAGACAGCACCTCAGATACCTCTGAGAAACTGCTCCACAGAGGCAAGGGGGAAAGGTCAGTATATATGTGATTTTAGTAATGGGGGGAGTACCTGCAATCAAGCACATATTTTCCAAAAGGTTTCTACTAGTCTCGTGAAGCTTCTGCTAGTCACAAGAAACAGTCATCACCATGAAGGATTGTGGTGCTTCTCTAGATATGAGATGATATGAGAATTGGGCTCATAAAATCAGCTCCTGAGAATACCTAACTATCTGAAGAACCTGTCCTGCCAGTTTTTCTCTGAGCACAGAGTGCCTCATTTCTCTCCAGCCTCAACTCCTTCAGGGGGTGTTGAAGGTCAGCAGCTGCAGCAGCACATGACTTAATCCTTGTAGAAGTACATGGAAAGCACCCATGGCAAGTGCCAGTTTGTAGTTGATGTTCTCATAACTGGTGGAACGGGGGTGTGGTTTGCCACGGGCACCTAGTGGATACAGCCTAGGGATGCTCAAAATCCTAAATCAGTGCTACTAGATTTAGCAAATAAAAATACCTATAGGTAGAATCAGCAAAAAAGGTCTTAATGACCTGGATAACCATGATAATGTGATCACTCCCATAGAACCAGGTATCCTGGAGTGTGAAGTCAAGTGAGCCTTAGGAAGCATTACTATGAACAAAGCTAATGCAGGCAATGAAATTCCAGCTGAGCTATTTCAGATCCTAAAAGATGATTCTGTTAAAGTGTTTCACTCATTGCTGTTGTTCAGTCACTAAGAGGTGTCTGATTCTTTGTGACTCCATGGACTGCAGTACACCAGGCCTCCCTGTGTCCCTTACCATCTCCCAGAGTTCACTAAGTTCAAGTCCATTGAATCGCTGATGCCATCCAACCACCTGCTGCCCTCTTCTCCTTTTGCCTTCAGTCTTTCCCAGTATCAGGGTCTTTTCCACTGAGCTGGCTCTTCACATCAGGTGGCCAAAGTATTGGGGATTCAGCCTTAGCATCAGTCCTTCCAATGAATATTCAGGGTTGATTTCCCTTAGGATTGACTGGTTTGATCTCCTGGAGGAGGGACTGGGAAGCCACTCCAGTATTCTTGCCACTGTTCTTGCCATGAACAGTATAAAAAGGCTGCACTCAATATGCCAGTGAATTTGGAAAACTCAGTAGTGGTCACAGGAAAAGGTCAGCTTTCATTCCAATCCTAAAGAAGAACAATGCTAAAAAATGTTCAAACTACTGCACAGTTGTGCTCATTTCACATGCTAGCAAGGTAATGCTCAAAATCCTTCAAGCTAGGCTTCAACAGTACTTGAACCAAGAACTTTGAGATGCACAAGCTGGATTTTAAAAAGTCAAAGGAACCAAATATCAAATTGCCAACATCCGCTGGGTCACAGGAAAAGCAAGAGAATTCCAGAAAAATACCTACTTCTGCTTCACTGACTATGAGAAAGCCTTTTACTGTCTGGATTACAAAAAACTATGGAAAATTCTTAAAGAGATGGAAATACCAAACCACCTTACCTGCCTCCTGAGAAACCTGTATGTCAGTCAAGAAGTAACAGAATCAGACATGGAATAATGGACTGGTTCAAAATTGGGAAAGGAATATGTCAAGACTGTACATTGTCACCCTGCTTATTTAACTTATATGCAGAGTATATCAAGAAAAACATTGGGCTGGATAAATCACAAGCTGGAATCAAGCTTGCAGGAGAAATATCAATAACCTCACATATACAGATGACATCACCCTTATGCAGAAAGTAAAGAGGAGCTAAAGAGCCACTTGATGAAAGAGGAGAGTGAAAAAGCTGGCTTAAAACGCAAAATTCAAAACACTAATATCATGGCATTTTGCTTCCATCACTTCATGGCAAACAGATGGTGAAAAAATGGAAACAATGAGAGACTTAATTTTCTTGGGCTCCAAAATCACTGCAAATGGTGACTGCAGCTATGAAATTAAAAGATGCTTGCTTTGTGGAAGAAAAGCTATGACAAACCTACCATATTTTTATTAAAAAGCAGAGACATCACTTTGCTGATAAAGGTCCACATATTCAAGGCTATGGTTTTTCCAATAGTTAAGTACAGATGTGAAGTTTGGACCATAAAGAAGGCTGGATGCTGAATAATTGATGCTTTTGAACTGTGGTGCTAGAGGAGACTCTTGAAAGTCCCTTGGACAACAAGGAGATCAAACTAGTAATCCTAAAGGAAATCATTCCTGAATACTCATTGGAAGGAATGATGCTGAAGTTGAACCTCCAATACTTTGCCACCTGATGGGAAGAGCCAACTTATTGGAAAAGACTCTGATGCTGGGAAAGATTGAGAGCATGGGGAGAAGAGGGAGACAGAGGATGAAATGGTTGGATGGCATCACCGCACCGACTCAATGGACATGAGCTTGAGCAAACTCTGGGAGATGGTGAAGGACAGGGAAGCCTGGCGTGCTGCATGCAGTCCATGGGGTCCCAAAGAATTGGACAGGATTGAGGGACTGAACAGCAGCGTCACCAGATGAAATACTTAACTGCTAGATTAATCTTACTGTTCAGTCCTGACCAACTCTTTGCTGCCCCATGGACTGCAGCATGCCAATCTAAGATTAATCTTAGAGTATATATTTATCTGAAATTCGAACTTAACTGAGTACCCTAATTTACATCTGGTGAGCCTACCTGCAATACACAGGACAGGCCCCCATGACAAAGAATTATCCAAACTAAAAAGTCCAAGGTGTAAAGTTGAGCAGGTTATGCAGATTACTGGGCCAAGCCTCGGAATTTCTGATTAGGTATTTCTGGGTTGGGGGCCCAGAATATGCATTTCTATCATGTTCCCAAGTGAAGCTGTTGTTGGAATTATATTGGAGAACCACCCACCTAGAGAGAAAAAAAGGTTTCGTGCCTTAGTGAGTAATAGAGAGGAAAGTACCTAGGCTATCAAGCAAAGGAATCGGGCGAGTGGAGGGTGCAAGAGGGGCCGAGTATATTTCACTGCCCTGGCCCGGGCCTCAGAGGCACTTCCGGGTTTCCCCTGAGCTCCGCGGAAGCCCTAAAGTCTCGTTGGTTGCTGGGATCGGGGGCGTGTCCTAAGCAGGGGTGTGTCCTGGGCGGGGAGCGGAAGGCGGGCCGAAGGCGAGTGGAGCGCTCTCTTGCCGGACGTTGCGCTGCCGCGACGGCCGACGCCAACAGCGCCGAGGCGCTCTAGGCTCCACGCTACGAGTGGTATCTGGCACGAACCACGAGGCTCCAGTCTGTTCATCGCAGGTCGAGGTCGCCCCGCTTGCACCGCCGACTAGACCCCTCTTGGATGTGGGAGCGGCGGACCCTAGCGATGTTTTTTCCCAACGGTGCCCCAGGCGTTGGGCCTCGCTGCCGCGGGCGGACAGTGAGTAGGTGGTACTGGTCCAGGCACAGCGGACCTCGGGGCTTCGAGTTCAGAGAGCCGTTTGGGGGGGGGGTTCCCCTGCGGGGCGGAAGGCGGGGCCGGCACCGGGGCGGGGTCAACTGGGGCGGAGCGAGCGTGGGGGTGGCAGCCTTTGGGCTAGGCCGGGTTGCCGGGGCCAGCTAACGCTGGATGTACGAAGGGAGGAGTGGCCAGGGCCCTTGGGCGGGATCGGGGGTGGGGCAGGGGCGGGAAGGACTGCTGTGGGCGGAGCTGGGGCTGGGGCGGGCTGACGCTGGGGGCGGAGCGGGTGGACATTTGTGGGCGGGGTCGGCGGGATCTGGCGTGCTTAGAGGCCTTGCCCTTTCGGGGGAGAGGAGGTTCTGCGTTGGGGTGCTCTGTGAAGGGCGATTTGGGCATTTCCACAGTTTCTCACTGCTTCTGGGATCGCTGAGGTTGCATAGCATCTTTGTTTTCATTTCTTCCCCTTTTTTGTTTAGCATTGAGATAAGTACGAGGAGGGCCCCGTATCTCAAAGGCCATTCTTGAGCCGTTTTGCACCTGGCTTAACTTTGAGGCATTTACGTTTATAAAATGTCTTATTAAAAAATGTTTTCTCTAAGTAGCTTTAAAAAATGAGACACGTTTGAAAACTAATACAAAGAATCCCTACATTCGAGTCACCTGGGTTCCCCAAATGTTAACATCTTACTTAAGAGAGCAGTTAGCGAAACCAGGACACGTAAGGTCTACAGGCCTTGTTCAGAATTTTTTGCTCTTCTCAACCATTTCGTTTTTGTGGTATAGGATCCAAGTCAGGATTTAGTTCCATTTAGTTGTCCTGTCTCATTGGAAAATTTAATATTTTAAGCACTAGAGGTCTCCTCACCTCCAAGATCCTTCAGAATGGCTGTAGGAACATCAGATCTCAAATCAAAGAGCCTTTTCTTCCTGGATGCCAGAGCCAGTTGAGAATATCCAGCTGAGCCTCTGGGAATGTCCAACTGAGAATGTCCAGCTGAGCCACAGCTTTGCACACCTGTGCCTTGACACATCTGGCCCTTGACTGCTCAGCATCTCCTGGTTTTTCTGTCTCTCAGGTCAACCTCCTGCCGTTAGATCTCTTAGACCTCTCTGAAGATGTCCTCCTTTTCCAGCTTCTCTTTCAATGTGGGCTTCCCCCTGGGTAACACCTGTGGCTTCAGGGATTCTTGTGGCTTTGGGGCTTCCACAAATCCCCAGAAAAACTGACTCATTTATGACTTTAGCCCAGGCCATTTCTTTGTCTCAGCCCCAGAGGGACTGTGGCCTTTTAGTACCTTTCTGGTTATCTCAAAAGCATTTCCATCCCTATATGTGCAAGACACAGCTCCAAATCACCCATGTCTCATGCCATAGTTCTGCTCCTGGCCTCTGTGAATGGCACCACCCTACCTTAGCCACTAAGCCTTAACTCTGGGAGGCCTCCCTGATCAGCCCTCTCCCTCCCCCTCAATCATCCAAACTTGTTGGTTTACTTTTTGAATTCTACTTGGGCTGGCCCACTTTTTGCCATAAGCACCACCATCCTGATGATCTCTCTTATCTCCCTACATCTGCTTTGGTGCCCTCACTTAGTTGTCTATACCACAGTCAGAATAAACTTATTAAAATATAAACCCAACTGTGTCATGCTCTGCCTATAATCTTTTTTGATTTCCTTTTGCTTTACATTAAAGATAAGTCTCTTTAAACAGTGCTTCAAGACATGGCATAGCTGATCCAGTCTCTTTGTATACCCTTTGCTTGGGTTCTCTACCCTGTCATAATTGTCTTTACTTTCCTGCATGTTTGCTGTTTCTTCTGCTTGGGATGCTGTTCTCTGCCTCCTCAGGGAATTTGTACTCTTTTGGAGGGTCTCTTTCCTAGGGAAGGTCTAATTATCCTTTCCTTAGAAAGAAGTTCTGTGACTTTCCCGACTAGATCTAACTAAGTCTTGTTTTGTAGACCTTAATCTCTCCTACCTCTTCTTTTTGGTGGCCCTGTTAGAATAGTGATTTTATACATGCTTAGGTATCTAGTAGGCACTTCTGATGTTTGCTAAAGGAGTGAAGAAATTAAGGGCTGCTTTATACGGCTGCCCAACAGCCTCTTTCTGGAAGTCATTCCCATCGGGAATTTGCTTAGCCTGGAGAGGCACTGTTTCCTCCTGTCCATTTCCTCTGGTGGTTCTGTCAAGAAGGGCAAGAAGGGTGGAAGGGCCGTACAGTAGGGGATGGAGGGACTGAGGAGCACAGCCAGAGGTCCCCTGAAAAAGAGAAATGGCTTTTCCTACCCTTTCTGCTGAGCTATCCCTTCTGTTCTTGTTTGAGTCCACTGTATCAGTTGGCTCTCCATTGCTACACATTTCCTATGCAAAGTTTTAGAGAATCTTGAGGAATGCATTTTTGTTAGGGTGAATTAAGAATTGAGTTCCTAAAAAAAAAAAAAAAGAATTGAGTTCCTTAGTACTTTACTAAATAGCTGTCTTAAAGCCAAAAAGTTAAGATGAAAATGAAAGCCTGCTATAGAATTGGAAGAATGCCCTGCAGTATGGCCATTTGCTCTGCAGCAGAAGTTGTTCAGTTCAGAAAGTATTTACTGTGTGCCTGTTACATGCCAGGAGCTGTGTTGGCTTCTAGGGATCAGTTAGTTCAGTCACTCAGTCATGTCCGACTCTTTGCGACCCCACAGACTGCAGCATGCCAGGCTTCCCTGTCCTTCACCATCTCCCGGAGCTTCCTCAAACTCATGTCCATTGAGTCGGTGATACCATCCAACCATCTTGTTCTCTATTGTCCCCTTATCCTCCTGCCTTCAATCCTTCCCAGCATCAGGGTCTTTTCCAATGAGACAGTTCTTCATATCAGGTGGCCAAAGTGTTGGAGCTTCAGCTTCAGCATCAGTCCTTCCAGTGAATATTCAGAGTTGATTTCCTTTAGGATTGACTGGTTTGACCTCCTTGCAGTCCAAGGGACTCTCAAGAGTCTTCTCCAACACCACAGTTCAAAAACAACCTACTACAGATTTGTTGGAAGTTTGATATAGTTAAAATTGTCCATCCTCCTTTGAGTTTCTATGTTTTCTAAAAGGAAGGTTTCCCCATGCTGTGGCCATTAATATACTTCAAAAGTTTTAAAGTTTTGCTTTTTTTTTTTTGCAATTAGTGCTTAATACATCTAGGACTTCACTGTCTAAAAAGTAGCCACTGTCCACATGTGAGTATGTAAATTAGAATTATTAAAAATTCAGTGTCTCAGTCACACTAGCCATATATATCCAGTGCTTAATCTTCATATGTGTCTCATGCCTACCGTATTGGATAGCAATGATACAAAATATTTCTATCATTGTGGCAAATTCTATTGGCAGCACTGATGTAGGACAGTAGTTTTCAACCAAGGGAGATTTTACATCCTGTCCTTCCCACCAGGGAACACTTGGTGATGTCTAGAAACCCTTTTGTTTTTCATGACCAGTGGGACAGTTCTACTGGTATGTAGTAAATGGAGGCCTGGAATGCTGTTAAACATCACACAATACATAGGAGAGCCCCCTATAACAAACACCATGCCAATAGTTCTAACTATGGGAAACACCATCCCAGAATGTATTTTGTCGTGAGGTGTGAGATGAAGGAGCTTCTTTTCTCCTCTGACTAGCCAGTCAACTACACATCATTTTCTGTGTGTACTTGATCTATTTCCCTCTGGTTTGTAGTGAATCTAGAGATTTTTTTTCCCTCAAATGACACAGAAGGTCCTATTGTCTTGCATATGATTTCTTAAAACTGACTTCCATTTTCTTACAGATTCTTAGACTCTGCAAGTAAAGATAACCTGGTGTTCCCAGTATATCATGGCTTCATCTTCAAGGTAGGAGTAATGTTTGATGAAAGGCTTTATGCAAGTACAGTTGACTCTTCAACACATAGCGACTAGGGTTGCTTACCTCTGTGCATTCACAAATCTGTGTGTAACTTTATAATGGAGCCCTCTGCACTGCTGGCTCCCAAATGAGAATCGTGTAGTACTCTAGTACATAGTTACTGAAAAAGAATCCATGTATAAGTGAACTCACATAGTTCAGTTCAGTTCAGTCACTCAGTCGTGTCTTGACTCTTTGCGACCCCATGGACTGCAGCACGCCAGGCCTCCTGTCCATCACCAACTCCCGGAACTTGCCCAAATTCATGTCCATTGAGTCAGTGAAGCCATCCAACCATCTTATCCTCTGCCATTCTCTTCTCCTGCCCTCAATCTTTCCCAGCATCAGGGTCTTTTCCAGTGAGTCAGTTCTTTGCATCAGGTGGTCAAAGGACTGGAGTTTCAGCTTCAGCATCAGTCCTTCCAATGAATATTCAGAACCGAATTCCTTTAGGATGGACTGGTTGGATCTCCTTGCAGTCCAAGGGACTCTCAAGAGTCTTCTCTTAGTTCACATAAACCTGTGTTATTCAAGGCTAACTGTATTTACCCCTTTGCTTTTGAAAGGCCAAGCTTTTAACATTTTCAGCTCTCAGTCCTGCTAGCCACCCTAAGCACTCGGTGTCTGTGAAGCACCAAGGAGGGAGAGGAGAGAGGAAGACAGGAGAAAAGGCAAGGCAGACAAAGGAGTATGTGGGGGTGCAGTATGGATGCAGCTCTGTAGCTCTAACTCTACACTTGAGCTAAAGATGTGATTTGCTTTCCCCATCCTTCAAGACACAAGAGGGTTCTGTGTGGGGCTGCCTCAGTTCCTGCAGGCTTTCTCACTATAAGGGTGTGAACAGCCAGGCAGAGGTGTTTGAGGGCCTGTGGGTATGCAGCAGTTTGAGTGGTGAGACTAGCCAAGACCACGGCTGAGCAGATCTGGATCTGCTGCTGTAGACCATGGGTGACTGGAGGAGGCATGAAAAGGGCTGATGTTCTTTGAGAACACGTTTTAGTTTGAGGCCTGTGGAGAGGCAGAGCTTCAGGTTTCCTCTCCCTTTCTGGCTGGCCCAGAGAGCTTGAGGTATACCTCATCTCCCCAGAGATCAGATGTCTTGTCCCTTAGCCTCTAGCATGGGGCTGGTGGAGCCAATGCCCTGAGAGTGAGGTTGGAGTGAGTCTCTAATGCAACCTAAACTCCACAACTTACAGGCAGGCCTTTGGAGAAATAGCCTTCATGGTAAAGCCTGTATCCTCCCTCTGGTGTGTGGCTTTTCATGCAGTGGCCAGGGAATAGGACAGCAGCAGTGCCCACCTTCTCAAGTCCAGTCTCTTCTCATAGCCACAGTGATGTGATGACCACTCATGTCCTGCTCCATACCCCTCAGGGACTTCCTCTGATAACCTGGAAGTCCTCATCAGGACTCTGGAACCCTCTGGAGCCTTGGCCCTGGACCTAGCTACCTCTGCTCTACTCTTCTCCCCTCACTATGTTCTGCAGCGTCACTAACCTCCTTGCTGTTCATAGATGTCAAGACCCTTTGACCACAGGGCCTTGTCTACCTGTACCTGCAGTTCTTTCTCTCCATCTGGGATACCCTGTCTTCAGCTGTCTGCAAGGCTCACTCCTTCACCTTTCCAGTCTGTCTGCCCTGTAAGCCTTCCCTCATCATCTGTCTAAAGTAGCACCCCCAGCCCTATTCCTTTGCTGTATTCTCTGTCCCTTATTCAGGGTGGCCCTCATCACTACCTGATGCCATCCTGTGTAGCTACTTGCTTGTTGATATGTCATTTGTTTCCTTCATTTGGAAACAAGTGCTGTGCAGGTCGGGGAGTGGAGTGTGCCCACTGCAGTCCCTGAGCAGCACTAAATACAAACATCTCCTGTATTTGGTTCCCACATGGACAGGCAGAATTAGAATAGCAGGGGTTTCCATGTTTCCAAATCCATTTGGCAGGCAGGATGCAGTAGGATAGCAGATGTTGAGGGAGCCATGTGAAAATCTGTCTGAAACTGGCTAGGTCTTGAATTTGGGTAGTGAGAGTTCAGGTAGAGAGAATGAGAATTTGGGAAGTGAGGAAACTTATATTTGTCAAGTGAGAAAGAACAAGGGAAGAGATAGGTAAGACAGAAGCACAAAAGCAGGGCTGCTCAGATCACTGAGTCAAGAGACATCAGTGGAGGTCACTTCAGCAGCCCAACCTTCCCATTGGCAGTTACTGTTAACCAGATGATGACAGTGGCATCTGGACTCATCACTAGAGGGAATCCTCTATTCAAAGACTTTAAGCAGAAAAGGAAGTATGGAATACCTCTTTAGAACACCTCCCTTTATTAAAACACAGATTAGAAGACTAATCTGTGTTTGTCTGGAACATTGACTTATCCGGCACATTGCCTGGTGGTGTTGGATCTGAGATGCTGTTACAGCGGGAGTGCCCCCATCTTAGACAGTGGTTTGGTGGAGTTTTCTGCTGAAGTACTAGCTTTCCTGCATGGCCTCTCTTCATTCTGTTTACTGTCATTGCAGCGGCCTCTCTACTGGGAGTACCAGCTCAAAGCTGAAGTCTGTGAAGTTACTTGAGGTTCTGAATGCTCTGGAAGAGGAGGAATCTCACACTAGGGAAGAGATCTTCATTGCACCACCCAAAAATGCTGCAGGGGACTTCACTGATGAAGACTCAGGTGATGAAGATGGCCAGCGAGGAACCCACGTGCCCGGTAATGTGTTGCATGCTTTTGTGGTCCCTGAGGACTCTGGCACCGCAGAGGAGGAGGAAGATGACCTGCAGCTGCAGCCAGCCACGAAGAAACGGAAGGCAGTAGTGGAACCTCAACGTGTTTGGACCAAAAGAGATATCCGCCCGGACTTCAGCAGTTGGACAGCAACAGATCCTCATATGGAAGATCTCAAAAGCCAGGAACTGAGTCCTGTAGGTCTCTTTGAACTGTTTTTTGATGAAGGAACAATTAATTTTATTGTTAATGAAACCAATCGTTATGCTAGGCAGAAAAATGTCAACCTGGGTCTGACAGCCCAGGAATTGAAGTGTGTCTTGGGCATTTTGATTTTAAGTGGGTATATCTCTTATCCAAGGAGAAGGATGTTTTGGGAAACATCTCCTGACTCACATCATCATCTTGTGGCTGATGCAATTCGAAGGGACAGATTTGAACTGATCTTCTCATACCTGCATTTTGCAGATAACAATGAGCTTGATGAAAGTGATAGGTTTGCCAAGGTCAGGCCTCTTATCGTACGCATGAACTACAATTTCCGGAAGCATGCACCCTTGGAAGAGTTCTATAGCTTTGGTGAATCCATGTGTGAATACTTTGGACACCGGGGGTCTAAGCAGCTGCCTTCGGGGAAGCCTGTGCGGCTGGGCTACAAGATCTGGTGTGGGACGACCAGCAGGGGCTATCTGGTGTGGTTTGAGCCCTCCCAGGGCACAGTGTTCACTAAGCCAGACAGGGGCCTGGACCTGGGAGGCAGTATGGTGGTGAAATTTGTGGATGCACTTCAGACACGTGGCTGTCTGCCATACCACATATTTTTTGACAAGGTTTTTACAAGTGTCAAATTGATGTCCATTTTAAGGAAGAAAGGAGTGAAGGCCACAGGAACTGTTCGTGAGTACAGAACTGAGCGTTGTCCCCTTAAAGATCCCAAAGAACTGAAGAAAATGAAGAGGGGTTCATTTGATTACAAAGTTGACGAGAGTGAGGAGATCATTGTGTGCCGCTGGCACGATAGCAGTGTGGTCAACATCTGCTCCAATGCTGTGGGCATAGAGCCGGTGGGGCTGACCAGCCATCACTCGGGAGCAGCCAAGATGCAGACCCAGGTTCATCAGCCATCCCTGCTGAGACTGTACCAGGAGAAGGTGGGGGGTGTTGGCCGTATGGACCAGAACATCGCCAAGTACAAGGTGAAGATCCGGGGTATGAAGTGGTACTCAAGTTTCATTGGTTATGTTATTGATGCAGCTCTTAACAATGCTTGGCAGCTGCATAGGATATGCTGCCATGATGCCCAGGTGGACCTCCTGGCCTTCCGAAGATATGTGGCCTGTGTGTACTTAGAGAGCAATGCAGACACGTCATCCCAAGGGAGGAGAAGCAGGCGGCTGGAAACGGAGAGCCGCTTCGACATGATTGGGCACTGGATCATCCACCAGGACAAGAGGACCCGCTGCGCCCTGTGCCACTCACAGACCAACACCCGCTGCGAGAAGTGCCAGAAGGGCGTCCACGCCAAGTGCTTCAGGGCATACCACATCCGGTAATGCCTGACGGGCAGAGGGGGCCCTCGGGGTATTCGGTTTGCAATGAGTTGTTTACAGCTAGGTACAGAGAGCATTTGGGGCACTTGTGTGTAGTGTTGACAAAAAGAAACCTGAGTCCTTGATTTGGTTTTGTATTTTTCCCCATTTTCATTACAGTTACCTTTTAATTATCTTCTATTATGCCTACATGTAATATACATTAATGTTTATATTAGTCATCATAAATTTTTGTAAATATATATTTTATACAGCTATTTATTTCAACTTATGGGCCCTTTTTATTCAAATAAAATTCTTCCTTTGGGGTATAGCTGTCTGGTAAGGACAATTGAATGTAACCAAAACCTTAGAGAAACTTGTGAACAGTAAAAGGATTTTATAGTATATGCTATCAGTTATACTAATCTGATATAGGCAATATTGTATCAATATGATGAAGGATAGCTTAATCATATTTATTTCATTGTAATCTAATGCAACAAACTATCCAGGGATAGATAATCTGCCATTATTTACCCAGCTGACTAGATTTATAGAGTTTGTATTTTCTTGATAAAAAATATTTTCCTAATACATGTATATTCATATGGAATCCATTTTTATAAATAGTGTGAAGGAAGGAATTTTTTCACCTAAATGGATGGTCAGCATCATTTATTAAAGGTTAAATATATTTCCCCAAGGATTTAAATTCTACCTTTAAAAATCCTGAACTTTGGGAGAAAGTATTGAAACAAAGAAAAAAGTTTATGTCGGAAAGCCTAGTGGAATGTAATCCAGAAGAATATAAGAAATACATATAAAAATTTGGATTTAATCAAAAACCTAAGAGAGCATGTTGAGTATTTTTATTTGGGAAAGAACTTCAATAGCACAAATAAAAAGAGTATATCAATGTATTTGACCATATAAAACTAAAATATCCATTAGCAAAGGAAAACATGAGGAAATTGAGAAGATATGTTCTCATTATTCCATTTGTAGTAGTATCTTCAGTGCAAAAAGATCTTATAAACACATAGGTAACAAGGATAAAATGTGCACTTATATGTAAAATAACAAATGGAAGATAAACAGTGAAGATACATAAATGATGGACAGGGAAGCCTGGCGTGCTACAGTCCATGGGGTTGTAAAGAGTCGGACACAACTGAGCAACTGAATTAAACTGAGATGTCCTTTTTTAAACTAATTTATTTGTACATAATTCCTGTTGGCATGAGTATAGGAAGGTGACAGACTCATGCAGAACCTGAGGAAGTATGAATCTGCACAACCTTCCTGAAGGTGATCTAACAGGTCCATCCAAAATCTTAAAAATTAAAAACAGAAAAGCAAATGTTTGGTCCATATTGATGTAAATAAAAGGGAGAAAAGGGACAGACGCTTCCTTCAGTAGAATCCCAACAATTAAGTGGAGAAGGGAGGATGGAAATAAAATACTGTTATTTGGCAAACATCACAGCAGTAATTTTGCAGGTAATAACTATCTGTAGATGTTAACCTTAGGGCAGAGAATTTCCTGACAAGATTTCCAGAGGGAATAAACACTAACCACTTAGTGGGAAAATCAGGCACATCACCACAACCAAACAAAGTTAATACTACCTGTATTGAGATATAGATGTCCTGTGCTACCACCTCACCTCAGGTATGGTAGGTACACTGTGATATTCCTGCCCAGAAGGTAAAACCTGAATTCTAAATCATGAGAAAACAGAAGACAGACCCAAATTGAGGGATATTTAGCAGAACAGTTAGCTAATACCTTTTGAAAGTGTTGAGGTTGTAAAAGAAAATGAAAAGGAGGGTCTGTCCAAGATTAGATGAGACCAATGAAGTATAACAAATGCAATGTGTGATACTGGCCAGGTTCCACAAAAAAGGTTTAGTGGGATAACTGATGAAACTTGAATAAGGTCTGACGTTACACCATTTTATAAATATTCACTTCCTGCCTTTGACAATTGTACTATGGTTATTCAGGATGTCAACATCTGGGGAAGATAGGTAATAGGAGCTAGCTATCTGTACCGCTGGAACTTTTGTACCTTTGAAATGCTTTCAAAGTGGATGTTAAAAAATGTTTATACCTTTGGCACATCTTTAGAATCTAGCCTGGACACTTAAAAGCATTTGTCTTAAGAAGTTTGTTCATCAAATTTTACTTTTCAGTTTTCGTCTCTTGTGTCATGATGATCCTGAGATTTTAGCATTTACTTACCAGGTATTTTTTACCTAACTAATCATCCAACTGAATTAATTGAATGGTTGTGAAAACAGTTTGTAAAGCTTCCAGAAGCTACAGAATGGCCAATTGTGACTTCTGTGGTGGCTCAGATGGGAAAGAATCTGCCTGCAAGGCAGGAGACTCAGCTTCAAACCCTGAGTCAGGAAGCTCCCCTGGAGCAGGGAATGGCTACCCACACCAGTATTCTTGCCTGGAGAATTCCATGGGCAGAGGAACCTGGCAGGCTATCGTCCCTGGGGTCGCAGAGTCACACACAGCTAAGCGACTAACACTTTCTTAAGAGCTAAAGGAAAAATTGGCTCTGAGACTGATGGATAGTCTCAAGTTGTAATTGATGTAGGAACATGTGCAGGCAATTCCAGGCCACTGAATGATGCCAGAACTAATACAGTAGAATCTGTGTAGACAATACCAAGTATCACAACTTGCAGTCAAGGCCAGATGACATTCCTTGTTGGCATATTCCCAAAGGAATTTAGGGTACAAAATGAAACTGTGGTTGGTCACCAATCCTACAAGTAGGGAAGCACTTGAACAGAATGTCACCTTGTCTACTCTAGCAGAACCATTCATGAATCTTTTAACTGGAAAGGTTATGAAAGTTGTCCTGGTTATTCTGAATGGCATTTCAAAATCCTTCCAGTTGTGAAGAAGCTGGACAAAATTTTAAAAAAACAAAAACAAAAAATAAACAGTATACCAGACAATGAAAACATGTATAACATTGAAGTTCTTCTAATGAACAATGAAAATGACTTTGTCTTAAGGCTTCATTGATTACCAGACAATTATGTCTTTATAAAATAAGAAATGTAAAACACATAAAATTTACTATCTTCACTGTTTTTAAGTATATATAGTTTAGTAGTGTTAATTATGTTCACATTGTTGTGCAAAAGATCTGTAGAACTGAAATTCTGTTTCAGTTGAACAACTTATTTTCCCTCTTCCAATAAGTCTCCCAGTCTTTGTTGTGGACCTCAATTTGCATGTTGGGACCTGCCTTCAGCATTCAGTCAGGAAGTGTACAGTTTCACCTCAAGCTTCACTTCCAGCTTGTGTTGAGCCTCCCTGTTAACCAGAAGTGAGTGCTTAGAGCTTCTCAGGTATTCCTGTGTAAGCACACATATCTGGCAGTGTACACAATCCTATGAAAGCACATGGCCTTCAAGAATCCCAGGACTGTGTGAAAGCTTTTCAGAGTCTGCTACAGATATCTCATTCCCCAAGTTTTCTTTTCAAGCCTTTTGGTTAACCAATTTTTGCCCAAATAGTATGTATTGCCTTTGGTGGTCACTGTGTTCCAACAGTCGCCTTTGATTGTTTTTTTCAAAATGCCTGTGGGGCCTATGTGTACTGGATGAGTGCTGAGTCAGATCAAATATAGATGGTTTTGCTAGTGGGGATCTTCCAGGGAATCAGCAGAGTACATGATAATTCTCTGGGGATTAGTCTTAGAAGGAGATCCATTCCTGACTTGCCACTCCAGTTATTGCCCTGCTCCTGTTTTTTCCACTTCAGACTGTTGTTTTTCAAGGTTATAGCTAAACAGGAGAGGGAACAATAAGAATAGATGAGTTAAAAGTCCATAAAACTCACCGATTTAGTAAGTTTCAGCCATTTTTCTCAAGTAAATCCTCTCCAGATTGCCGAAAGCCTTTGTTTAATTTTCAGAAGTCTGAAAAAGTTGATTCTGGAAAAATGTCCAGTGTTTTCATTGCTTTTATGGGTATGAAATTTATTTTCAGAAGTCCTTACTCTGGCATTTTTACTAATATTAATTTTGAAAAGTTGTTATGCTGCATAAATAAGTTTTTCTTTCTGTACTCTGAAGATACCTATTCATTGTCTCCTGGCTTGCATTGTTTTTTTTGGTTTTTTTTTTTTTCGTTTTTTGGTAAGTCTCTTGTAATTCTTATTCTCTTGGTTCTGTATATAATGTGTCTTTTTCTCTCCAAGTGCTTTAAGACTGTCTCTTTATCACTGATTTTTAGCAATTTTATTATGCTGTTCTTTGTAGTTTTCTTCCTATTTCTTCCTATTGCTTGGGAATATTTGAGCTTCTTGGGAATGTCAGTTCAGTTTTCATCAAATGTTTTGTTTAAATATCTTAATACTCTTCAAAACTGTCCTTGTTGAATGTTAATACTCTTCAGAACTGTTCTTGAATGACAGAAGAACTGTCCTTGTGAAAGGTTGTTGCTGAGCCACGAAAAGGCGCTGGGACTCTTGGCCTCTGGAGAAGCATTCATTCGGGGGCCAGAGACAAGGCTTGATCGCTCAGAGCTTTTGTGTAATAAAGTGTATAAAGGAGATAGAGAAAGCTTCTGACATAGACATCAGAAGAGGGCAGAAAGAATACCCCCTGTTAGTTTTTAGCGGATGTTATATAGTTACTAGCAGTCTGTTAATGAAAGAAAGGAATGTCTTAAAACTCAGACAATGGCACCAGGTCCCTCATCCAGAAGATGTATTTTGGGATAATCTTAGCACCAGACGAGTCATTCCAGGCCATAAAACAATTGACTTGAATCTTCTAGAAAGGCAGATCACCAAACAAATAGTTTCGCTTACATAGATTAGAGAAACAATGTCTGGGTATAACATACTGATTTGTCAAGTCGATTCTGAGTCATTAGGTAGAACCGACTTGAAGACAGAGGCTAGGGTAAATGCGTAGTGTATTAACATAGCTTAAGACAAACATTTCCATAAGAAAAATGCATTGGTTAACTCAAGGTTTGAAAATAGTTAAGTTCAGGTGGAACCATGTGTCATTATGGCAACACAGTATTTTAAGAGAACCTCTTTTTAAATTTGTATAGAGAAGGGGGAAAAATGTATCACTAGTTTCCTCCTGCCACTTGAGAGAAAGAAAAAGATGTCTGACACTTGCAGCCTATTTCCTCTGTTTGGAGACCCCTGGCCTTCCTGCCTGTTACCCTCTCACTTATTTCTTGAATGATAGAACAACTGTCCTTGTTTCTTAAATGATAAATAAGGGATGTTGGTGTGCAGTGAATCAAAGGGAACAATAAGTTGTTTTTCCCTGTGTACATGAGTCATCTCTGGGGTTGTAGATGTAACAGTGGCAGCACAAGAGCTCAGCACTTGGGAGGAGTACTTATAGGGGTTAGGGAGGGTAAGTTATAAAAAGGATAAGTTAAAAAAAACCCTGAAATCCAAAAACTATGTCTATTGAAATTCAGAAGTAAATTTTCAGGAAGGCAGTGATTTCACAGAAGAAGTAATGACTCTCTTCTTCAAGATGTAGGTGGAGACAGTGATGTGTTGGTAAATTAGCTCTCGAAAAAAATATTCTTAAGACAAAAAAAAATAAAAAGCCTTAGTTGATAGTCTTTTTCAGCTGCCATGATCTGAATACCTCCACCATGCTATCAATGGTTTAACAGCCAACTTGCAGAATTATTTAAGATTTAACAGTTAGCTCTTGTGAGTCGGTATGAACCAGCTCCAGAACACTGGTAGTGGAATATATGGCACAAACCATAAGGTTTAGAAAAAACAAGCCACCTAACCCAGCACTCAGCAAGCATTTCACCCAGACCCTTGGAAAGGTGACAGCCACAGATCAGAAGACACAGAAGAGGAAACATTCAGCAAATAAGATGTCAATGAAGAAAAATATGTGCTCCACAGCCCTTTTGAGTGCTTTCTTATTCTTTAGAAGCTGGAGGCTCTTGGGGATGTTGGTGGATGAAGCAGGGCAGGGAAGAAGGTGCAGAATGCATGAAGGAAAATCAGATCTGTGTTTCCAGGGACAATCAACCAGGAAAGAAGGTGAGTGGAAGTGAGGTAGCAAGAAAGTTCTAGAGAATAGTTCTAGAAAATGAAGTCTTGTGTTAACTTTTATTTCCTTGCCTCATAGTTTAGCCTTGATTGATTTCACCTGAAAAATTATGGGAAGGAAAACCAGAGTGTGTGTTTTTGTAAATTTTTGCAAAACTTTTCTATCTTGTTAATATAAACATTTTACTTTTGGCTCTTTTTTTATTAGGTATGTTCAGACATGTGGTACTATTTGAACGTGTGGAAGGTGGCAATTTTTTTTTATTGAAATTATAGTTTATTATAAGATTAAAATAGAGTGATTTAATTGGATTTTTGTTTAGGTCTGTTTTTAGCCCCTTCAATTTTAAAGATTTGACACCAAGAACTCAACTTAGTTTTTATCATCACTTAAGGGTCTTTTCTCAGAGATGGCAATGGCAACCCACTCCAGTACTCTTTCCTGGAAAATCCCCATGGACAGAGGAGCCTGGCAGGCTACAGTCCTTGTGGTCACAAAGAGTCGGACCTGACTGAGCAACTAGGCACAGCGCAGCACAAGGGTCTTTTATAAACTGAAGCATTTCAGGACTTTCAGTCATGGTTGGCCTCTTTCAAAGACTATAATAGATTCACATTTCCTTTGTAGTTGAAAAAAGCATCATTGATCCAGTTTTCCTGGTGAAACTTCATCATCCTTACCATCACTACATCTACCACCTCAGCTACCATCACTCCAATTACACCATTTACCACCATCATTATTGCCACCATCACTACTCACCACTGCCAATACCAACACTATTCTCATCATTACCGCTATCACCATTACCACCATCATCATCATCAGTCCTAGAGTGCCCAATTTGAGGATGTGGGCCTAAAATTCTCAAAGAAGCATGAAGAGGATAAACACGGGTCACCAGTTTTATGTATATATGAACTGAACCCATGGAGTCAATGATCCCTTTGCAATTTCAAGTATGAAAAGACCAGGGCTGAAATGGAATCTAAGCAGCACTGTTTTAGAATGAAATAGAGCTAGTGATCAACATCCATCATGTGTTTGTATCTAAACTGAGGTTAGGCAGCATCCCAACACAGTTTGCCAAGCACACACCACCTCCTTGTTCCTCAGACTGTATATGAGGGGGGTCATCATAGGAGTGAGGATGGCACCACACATGAAAAGAACCTGGTCCAGCTTGGGACTGTAGTGAGAATTAGGCTTCATGTAGACCAGTATGGCTGGACCAAAATAGATAATCACCACAGTCAGGTGGGAGGAACCGGTGGCCAGGACTTTGTTCCTGCCCTCAGGAGAGTTTGTGTAGAGGACAGCAAGGAAGATGAGAGCATAAGAGGACATGATGAGGGACAAGGGGATGAGGAGCACTATGATGCTTGTCATCACCACAGCCTTCCCATAGGCAGAGATGTCTTCACAGGCCAGTTTCAGGATGGCCATGACCTCACAGAGGAAATGGGGAATCTCTTTGGAACCACAAATGGGGAAATACATGGTTCCTCTATTCTGTTACATATATCTATATATCTGGCATATATTTTATGCTGGCAACATACTGTTTTAATTTACTATAGCTTTGTAATATATTTTAAAATCAGGAAATATGATGCCTTCGTTTTTGTTTTTCTATCTGGAGATTGCTTTGTTGATCTTACTTTGTTCCTGAATTTGAAACATTTTAAACTTTTCATGACTACAAATGATGTTAGTATGGGCTTGACCTATATAATTTGAGGTAGTTTCCCTATATTCCCACTTCCTTGAGAGATTTTAACCATAAATGGGTATTGAATTTTGGCAAAAGCTTTTTCTACATCTAGGGACATGATCATGTTTTTTATTCTTCAGTTTGTTAATGTGCTGTTTTACATTAATTTGCAGATATTGAAGAATCTTTGCATTTGGGGATAAATCCCACTGTGATCATGGTGTATAATCCTTTTAATCTGTTAGTGGATATGGTTTGCTAGATAATTAGTTTTTAACATTTATTTTTATTATATAAGTATAAAAGCTTCTGCATTTTTATAATTAACAACAAACTATTCAAAAAGGAAATCCAGAAAGAATTCCAGTTATAAAAGCAATAAAAAATTTAAGAAATAAACTTAACCAAGGAGATGGAAGACTTATACACTGAAAATTATAAAACATTAATGAAAGAATTTGAGCAAGACAAAATTAAATGAAACAACATGCCTCATATGGATTAGAAATATTTAGTATTATAAAATGTTCATATTATTGAAAGTGATCTACAGATTAAGTGCAATGTCTATCAAAAATTCTAACGGTCCTTTTTAACCATCTTTTTTGGTGCCCTAAAGTAAAGAAATAAAAGCAAACATGATTAAACTTGAAAGCTTTTCACAGCAAAGGAAACTATTGACTAAATGGAAAGATAACATATTGAATGGGAGAAAATATCTGTAAATTATATGGCTGATAAGGGATTAATATCCAGCAAATATAAACAGTTCATACAACTTAATAGCAAAAGAAAAATAAAAACAACCAACCAGTTTTTTAAAAAGGGCAGAAGACCTGAAAAGACATTTTTCCAAAGAAGAAATGCAGATGGCCAACAAACACATGAAGAGTTCAACATTGCTAATAATCAAGGAAATTCAAATAAAAAACATGATGAGATATTACCTCATACATCTCAGAATGGCTATCATCAAAATGAACATAAATAACAAGTGTTGATGAGGATGTGGAGAAAAGGGAGCATTTATACACTGTTAGTGGGAATGTAAGTTGAAGCAGTCACCATGGAAAATAGTGTGACTATTTCTCTAAATAAATAAATAAATAAATAAAGCTATTATCTGACCCAGCAATTCCACTGCTGGGTATATATTTGAAGAAAATAAAAACACTAATTTTAAAAGGTACAGGCATCCCAATGTTCATGTTAGCATTATTTACAATTGCTGAGATATAGAAACAACCTAATGGTACATCAACAAATGAATGTATAGCATGCAAATGGTATGTGTGTCTATATATATATATATATATATATAGGAATACATACATATATGAATACTACTGATAAACTCAAAATGGATTAAAGACCTAAATGCAAGGCCAGAAACTATAAAAATGTTAGAGGAAATCATAGGTAGAACACTCTTTGACATAAATCACAAGATCCTTTATGACCCACCTCCCAGAGTAATGGAAATAAAAACAAAAATAAACAAACTGGACCTAATTAAACTTAAAAGCTTTTGCACAACAAAAGAAACTTGAAACACAATGAAAAGACAGCTCTCAGAACAAGAGAAAGTTGCAAATGAAGCAACTGACAAAGGATTAATCTCCAAAATATATAAGAGCTCATGCAATTCAATATCAGAAAAACAGCCAAATCAAAAAATGGGCAGAACACCTCAATAGATATTTCTCCAAAGAAAACATACAGATGACCAACAAACACATGAAAGGATACTCAGCATCACTCATTATTAGAGAAATGCAAATCAAAAGTACCATGAGGTATCACCTCACACAGTGAGAATGACTATCATCAAAAAATCTACAAATAATAAATGCTAGTGAGTCTGTAGGGAAAAGGAAACCATCTTGCACTGTTGTTGGGAATGCAAATTGATACAGCCACTATGGAGAACAGTATGGAGATGCCTTAACTAACTAGGAATAAAGCTATGACCCAGGAATCCCACTACTGGGTATATACCCTGATAAAACCATAACTCAAAAAAAACATGTAACTAAATGTTCATTGCAGCACTATTTCCAATAGCCAGCACATGGAAGAAACTTGGATGTCCATCGACAGATGAATGAATAAAGAAGTTGCGGTACATATATATAATGGAATGTTATTCAACCATAAAAAGGAACAAATGTGAAACAATGTCGGGAGTCGGCGAGAGAAATCCTGCAGGTGACAAGGTCTGGGTTCAAGGAGTTGGCACGCAAAGGTGTCCGGACCTCCCAGTGTTTCTCCGGACTGCCCCACCATCCACTCCCAGGCCTTCGTCCTTTCATCTTCTGATGCTTGGCCTTCTTCTATGTTCCCTAAAAACTAGTCTGACTCTTACCTAAAATCCCTTCTTGAAACCTTTGCATAGCAGCAACACAGTCCCTGGGGGCACATGGATCCCAATAAACAGGCCGGAAGTAAGGAAAATATTACACAGAATATCCTGCCTCTTCTGGCTCTGTTGGAATTATGATTGCCAATTTAGAATCTGGAATGCTCATGATTGCACAAAAACCCTTCTAGCACAAAACCAAGTCTGCTAGCAACAGGCCTATCTATCCCATAAGTAAAAGTAGATTAAGAGTCCATTACGAGATTGAGAAGATTCCTTAGGGTGTGATCAGAAGGGAATTCGTGAGACCTCTCACCCTTAGGATTACATACCAGAGCTGAGTCCGCCCGGGGCTGAGCTTCCCAAGATAAGGTTTGTAGATGACTTTTCACAGTTGACTAGCTGCTGCACCTGGTACAATCTTATCATTCCCCCCTCCTTAACCCTCTATAAAAGATTACTGGTTTTAGGGTATATAAGCACTGATGTAAAAGAATAAAGTAGTCTTGATTCTGCACTCAACCAAGACTCGACTCGCTTCCTTTTCTTCGTGGACGCCGCTCATCCGAAGGGAACCCCTAGACTCCGCTGGGGCTGGACCCCGGCAAAACACTTGATCCTAAAGCTTGTTATACAAAGTGAAGTCAGAAAAATGAAGTCAAATATTGTATACTAATGTAAATATATGGAATCTAGAAAAACGGTACTATTCGATGAATCTATTTGAGGGCAGGAATAGAGATGCAGATGTAGAGAACAGATTTGTGGACACAGGGGTAGAAGGAGAGTGTCGGGTGGATGAGAAAGTAGTATTTACATATACCCTGCCATGTGTAAAATAGATAGCTAGGAGAAGCTGCAGTATAACAGGAGTCCCGTCTGGTGCTCTGTGAGAACCTAGATGGGTGGAATGGGGAGTGTGAGAGGGGGGCTCAAGAGGGAGGTGATATATATATGGTTATAACTAATTCATGCTGTTGTGTAGCAGAAGACATCACAAATATTGTAAAGCAATCATCCTCCAATTTAAAAAAAAAAAGAAAAGAAAGTTTAAAAGAAGGAAATTTTGCAATTGTTCCAAATGGATGGACAGGGAGAGCACTTGCTATGTGAAGTCATATGGAGAAAGACAAATACTTTATGATATCATTTATATGTGGAATCTAAAAAATACAACAAACTAGTGAATGTAACAAAAAGGAAGCAGATTCAGGCGCAGAGAAAACAAACTGGTGGTTGCCAGTGTGGGCGGGGTGGGGGGGGACAGTATACCTGGGGAGAAGTGGAAAGAAGTGGACATTTTTACGCTATTGGGTGTAAAACAGGCTCAGGATTATATTGTTCAACACAGGGACGTGGCCAGTATTTTGTAATAACCAGAAATGGAAAGTAACCTTTCAAGATTGTATTAAAATAACAAAAAAATTTAAAAGGAATGGACTTAATTGGAGCAGCAACAGTCTTCCTATCCTCATAATTCAGATCACTGGGTTTTTTATTTTCAATTTTTATTGGAGTGTAGTTGATTTGCAATGTTGTGTAGTTTCAGATCTACAGCAATATGAATCAGTTATGCACATGCACATATGCACTCTTTTTTAGATTCTTTTCCCATACACATCATCGCAGAGTATTGGAAAGAGTTCCCTGTGCTATACAATAGATCCTTATTGTTTATCTATTTTATATATAGCAGTATGTATATGTCAATCCCAATCTCCCACTTTATCCCTCCTCCTTTTACCTCCATCATAACCATAAGTTTGTTTTTTATATCTGTGACTCTACTTCTGTTTTGCAAATAAGTTCATTTGTACCATTTTTTTTTTAGGTTCCACATATAAGTATTTTCAAATTACGGTTTTCTCTGGATATATGCCTAGGTAGAATTGACAGACAATATGGTAACTTTATTTTTAGTCATTTAAAGAACCTCCATATTGTTCTTCATCATGACTATTCAAGCCTGCATTCCCACCTACAGTGAAGAAGAGTTCCTCTTTTCTCCATACTCTCTCTAGAATTGTTTGTAGATTTTTTTTTTTTTTAATGATGGCCATTCTAACAAGTGTGAGGTGATGTCTCATTTTAGTTTTTAATTTGGAGAGTAAGGAGATCAAACCAGTCAATCCTAAAAGAAATCAACCCTGAAATTCTTTGCAAGGACTGATGCTGAAACTGAAACTCCAATACTTTGGCCACCTGATGCGAAGATCTGACTCATTGGAAAAGACCCTGCTGCTGGAAAAGATTGAAGGCAGGAGGAGAAGGGGACAACAGCAGATGAGATGGTTGGATGGTATCATCAACTCAATGGACATGAGTTTGAGCAAACTCTGGGAGATAGAGAAGGACAGGGAAGCCTGGCATGCTGCAGTCCATGGGGTCACAAAGAGTTGAACATGACTAAGCAACTGAACAACAACAACAATAATTAGAGATGTTGAGCATGTTTCCATTGTGTATTTTTTGGACAATTGCATGTCTTCTTTAGAGAGATATCTATTTAGATCTTCCAACTAATTTTTTATTGTTTTTTTCTTTTGATATTGAACCAAATGACCTATTTGTATATTTTGGAGAGTAATCCCTTGTCAGTTGCCCTGTTTACAAATACCTTTCTCATTCTGTGACTGGTCTTTTTCATTTTGTTTAAGGCTTTCTTTTGCTGTGCAAAAATTTTAATTAAGTACCATTTGTTTATTTTTGTTTTTAATTTCCTAACTCTCAGCAGTGGATTAAAAAAATGATCTTGCTATTATTTATATCAGAGAATGTTCTGCCTATGTTTTCCTCTAAGAGTTTTGAAGTATTGACCTTATATTTGTGTTTTTAATCCATTTCTTTGTATATGTGTATGGTGTTACTGGGTGTTCTAATTTCATTCTTTTACTTGTAGCTGTCTAGTTTTCCCAGCACCACTTATTGAAGAGGCTCTTTTCTCCATTATATATTCTTGCCTCCTTTTTCGTAGATTAATTGACCTTAATTAATGTGTGTGGATTTACTTCTGGGTTCTCTATCCTGTTCTGTTGACCCATGTGTCTATTTCTTATTTGTG
The DNA here is from genome assembly GCF_023699985.2 of Odocoileus virginianus. NCBI lineage: Eukaryota > Metazoa > Chordata > Mammalia > Artiodactyla > Cervidae > Odocoileus > Odocoileus virginianus. The sequence goes on from NC_069676.1 coordinate 39,594,512, forward strand.
TGTGTGTGTCTGTGTGTCATTACTATACTGCTTTGATTACTATACCTTTGTAGTACTGTATCTTTGTAGTATAGTCTGAAGTCAGGAAGCATGGTTCCTCCAGCTCTGTTCTTCTTTCTGTAGGTTGCTTTGGATTTTCAAGGGTTTTGTTTTTCCACATAAATTTTAAAATATTTTGTACTAGTCCTATGAAAAATAACTGTTGTTTTAGAGATTGTGTTGAATCTGTAGATTGCCTATTTTAACAATATTGATTCTTCCAATTTAAGAACATTTCCATCCATTTGTGTCATCTTCAATTTCTTTCATAAGCTTCTTATAGATTCAGGGTACAGATTTTTGCCTAGGTAGGTGTATTCCTAGAGAAGGAAATGGCAACCCACTCCAGTATTCTTGCCTGGAGAATCCCAGGGACAGGGGAGCTTGGTGGGCTGCCGTCTATGGGGTCACACAGAGTTGGACATGACTGAAGCGACTTAGCAGCAGCAGGTGTATTCCTAGATATTTTATTATTTTTGATATGATGGCATAAGGAATTGTGTCCTAATTTCTCTTTGTGATCTTTCACAGCATATAGGAATCAAAGAGATTTATGTGTACTAATTTTGTATCCTGATTTACTAAATTCATTCATGAGTTGTAGATTTTTTTTGGTAGAATCTTTAGGATTTTCTTCACATAGTATTATGTCATCTGCAAACAGTGACAGTTTTCTTTCTTTCTAATTTTAATTCTTTTCATTTCTTTTTCTATTCTGATTGTTGTGTCTAAGACTTCCAAAACTATGTTGAATTGATGACTGTAAACATTCTTTTTTTTTTTTTTTATCTTAGAGGAAATGCTTTCAGCTTTTCAGCATTGAGTATAACATTAGCTGTGGGTTGGTCATATATGGTCTTTATTACATTGAGATAGGTTCTTTCTGTGCCCACTTTCTGAAGAGTTTCTATCATAAAAACATGTTGAATTTTATCCAAAGTCTTTTCTGCATCTATTGAGATGATCATACAGTTTTTATGGTTCAGTTTGTCAACTTGTCATTGACTGATTCTCAGATATTGAAAACTGTTTGCATCCTTATGATAAAATCCCACTTGACTGTGGTGTATGATCCTTTTAATATATTGTTGGATGCAGTCTGCTGTTATTTGTTGAGGATTTTTGCATTTGCATCAGTGACATTGGCCTTAATTTTCTTTTTTCCTGATATCTTAGTATCAAGGTGAATCTAATCTCATACAGTAAGTTCAAAAGCAATCATTCCTTTGCAGTTTTTGAACTCTGAGAATGATAGGTGTTAACTCCTCTCTAAGTATTTGGTAGAATTCACCTCTGAAGTCATCCAGTCCTGGGCTTTTACTTGTGGGAAGTTTTTCAATTACTGATTCAACTGACTAATAAGTAATGGTTCATTCTTATTTTTTCCATGTATTACTGGAAGAATTAATATTGTTAAAATGACCATATTATCTAAAGCAATCTACAGATTTAATGCAATTCCTATCAAAATACCAAAGGCATTTCCCACAATGGTAGAATAATTTTACAACATGTATGAAATCACAGAACATCCCAAATAGCCAAATCAACCTTGAGAAAGAAAGGTGCCCTGAGTATGTTGAGGGTTTGCTGTTCTATGATGACTGGGCCATTCCTTGACATGGTTGACTGCTGGTGCTAGTTAGCCACTGGTAAGGTGGGGCTGGATCGTGGGTCCCCTAGTGGTTGGAACCAGGTCCTGGGGCAGCTGGTGGTTCAGTGGGTCCAAAGGCATCTGGCCTGATAATGTGTCCCTGCCTTGCTAGGTGCATGGCCCATTGCATCTCAGGACTGATGCCTACCAGCTGGTGTTTGGGGTCATGTCCCAAGACTAATAAATGAAAAAGAGGGTCCAAAATGGTGCTTTGCTGCATCAGAGTGGTGGAATGAGCTCCCTAAAATATATATTGCAGTGTGTTTGTCCCCCAGGTGAGTCCCAATTGCCTCCTGTCTTTCTGGGACACTCTGCATGATCAACAAGTGAGATTGATCCAAGCAAGTTTCAAATTACTACTTCTATTCTTGACTCCAAGTATTGAGATATTGTGTACACTCTTTGTGTGTGTGTGTGTGTACACTTTTTAAGACTGGAGTCTCTGTTTCCTTCAGTCCTTTGGTGCTCCAGAAATAAACCCCACTGGCCTTCAAAGGCAAATATTCTGAGTGCTCATCGTCCCAATACAGGGTCTTCAGGCTAGGGAGCCCAATATGGGGATCTACTCTTCATTCCTTATGGAAAACCTCTACAATTTTAATTATACTCCTCTGTTTGGATCATCAATCTGTGATTATTTGTCCTGACCAATCTGCATCTCTGGCCCTCCTCCCTGTTGCATTGTGGTTCTTTCTTATATCTTTTGTTGTAAAAGATCTTTTCTGTTGGTCTTCAGGTCATTTATATTGGTAGATCCTTTGTAATAGTTGTAACTTTTATATGCCCTTGGGAGCAAATAGAGACCAACCACACAAACCTACTTCATTTGTAAAAGAAAGAAAAATAAGGAAACCCAGAAGTTCAAAATCCTAATTTGGTTATTTTCTTCGTTTAATAAATGCTGTATTTCCTTTCGCTACAAATTCTTGGATTTCTATAGACATTTTTCTTGATTGGTTCATTGTTTTTAAAAAAACATATTCCTAACCTCATGAATGTCCTTAATGAAACTAAATTATGCATTGTATACTTTTGTGTGATGCTCCAGTTCTGATCACCATATAGTCAAGGGAGTACTGAATTGTCACTGTGCTGCCTGTGACAGTTTAGACTGTGTGATCCTGAGTAGGCACAGTAGTAATGGAGGAAGGCATCAATCACTTTCAAGACAAAGAAATCACAATCATCCCACGTTCTTAAGTGCAGAGTTAGAGATGTAAAGCTCTGGGAACAAGCATACTGGAAAGAGAAGGGAGGAAGGGACTGACTTTATTGAGGATCAAGCAGAATGATCATAGAGCAGGTGATATTTGAATCAGAAAATGAGGAACATGAAAGATATTGAATCACTGCTCCAGGCCAGGTATTGATTGGCATGTGAATTCTTTAGGTCCCTGGCAGGTATTCTAATTCCAGTGCTATATATGAGAAAAAAATATATATATATATGAGAAAATAGATACATGAGCACATTGTCCAACATTCCATGTCTGGCAAGTCAAGATTAAACCTAACTTTTTGCTCCAAACCCTATGTTCACACCATGAATAAAAGGTTAGAACAGATGAGAAGGCCATTTTGGACAAAAATGTTGACTTTCCCAATAGTGGAAGAAGTATTCTGAGAAGAAAAACATGATTCTATGAAGTTGAAGTGTGAGTATGTGAAAGGAATGGAAGAAAGGAGTCAAGATTAAGTCTGGAGTCCAGTTAGATAATTTCTAAAGAGTTTGAATATAAGGTAGGCATTATTATTGGTTTTTTTTTTTAATTGTGTGGAAATGGAAGGAACATATTGACCTACTAGAAAACCTGCTTCTAGCAACTGCATGGATGTTGTATGAGATGGGAAGAGTCTGAGGTACAAAGACCAGTAATGAAGCTATTGAAACAATAAAGGAACAGAGTATGAGACTCTGAACTAAGACAATGCAATTAGGGATGAACAGTGAAAATGGAATGGGATCAGATCAGTGCTTTTCAAGCTTTGTGGGGAATATGGACCATGTGGGATCTTGGTTTGACTCAGTAAATCTGAGGCATGGCTTAAGAAAGTTTAGACTGTTTCATTTTGATGAGTGTGAATTTGTTGGCATCTTCTCAATATTGTATGATATTTTACTGAAGTGCTGAGTGTTAAATTTCTTTGACATACAAGAACTGATTTGTAAGTACTAGCTCAGGGACTGAGATAATTTGGTCCTTTCTCTGTCAACAGGTCTTTGCATAGTTCATTCAGTCATCATTAAAGAGACTGATATTTTTAAACCATGAAATACTCCTGAGTCATTGATCTCACTTAGCACATCATACTTTATTTTTGTTCAGTTGTTAATGTTCATAAATCTTCGGTTCAGTTCAGTCGCTCAGTCATGTCTGACTCTTTGCGACCCCATGGACTGCAGTATGCCAGGCTTCCCTATCCATCAGTTCAGTTCAGTCACTCAGTCATGTCCGACTCTTTGCGACCCCATGAACGGCAGCACGCCAGCCCTCCCTGTCCATCACCAACTCCCAAAGTCTACCCAAACTCATGTTCATTGAGTCAGTGAAGCCATCCAACCATCTCATCCTCTGTTGTCCCCTTCTCCTCTTGCCTTCAATCTTTCCCAGCATCAGGGTCTTTTCGAATGAGTCAGCTCTTCACATCAGGTGGCCAAAGAATTGGAATTTCAGCTTCAACATCAGTCCTTCCAATGAACACCCAGGACTGATCTCCTTTAGGATGGACTGGTTGGATCTCCTTGCAGTCCAAGGGACTCTCAAGAGTCTTCTCCAACACCACAGTTCAAAAGCATCAATTCTTCCATGCTCAGCTTTCTTTATAGTCCATCTCTCACATCCATACATGACTACTGAAAAAACCATAGCCTTGACTAGATACAACTTTGCTGACAAAGCAATGTCTCTGCTTTTTAATATGCTGTCTAGGTTGGTCATAACTTTCCTTCCAAGGAGTAAGCGTCTTAATTTCATGGCTGCAATCACCATCTGCAGTGATTTTGGAGCCCAAAAAAATTAAGTCAGCCACTGTTTCCACTGTTTCCCGACCTATTTCCCATGAAGTAATGGGACCAGATGCATGATCTTAGTTTTCTGAATGTTGAACTTTAAGCCAACTTGTTTACTCTCCTCTTTGACTTTCATCAAGAGGCTCTTTAGTTCTCCATCACTTTCTGCCATAAGGGTGGTGTCATCTGCATATCTGAGGTTATTGATATTTCTCCCAGCAATCTTGATTCCAGCTTGTGCTTCCTCCAGCCCAGCATTTCTCATGATTTACGCTGCATATAAGTTAAATAAGTAGGGTGACAATATACAGCCTTGACCTACTCCTTTTCCTATTTGGAACCAGTCTGTTGTTCCATGTCCAGTTCTAACTGTTGCTTCCTGACCTGCATACAGATTTGTCAAGAGGCAGGTCAGGTGGTCTGGTATTCCCATCTCTTTCAGAATTTTCCACAGTTTATTGTGATCCACACAGTCGAAGGCTTTGGAGTAGTCAATAAAGCAGAAATAGATGTTTTTCTGGCACTCTCTTGCTTTTTTGATGATCCATCAGATGTTGGCAATTTGATCTCTGGTTCCTCTGCCTTTTCTAAAACCAGCTTTAACATCTGGAAGTTCACGGTTCATGTATTGCTAAAGCCTAGTTTGGAGAATTTTAAGCATTACTTTACTAGCGTGTGAGATAAGTGCAATTGTGTGGTAGTTTGAGCATTCTTTGGCATTGCCTTTCTTTGGGATTGGAATGAAAACTGATCTTTTCCTTTGGCCACTGCGGAGTTTTCCAAATTTGCTGACATATTGAGTACAGCACCTTGACAGCATCATCTTTCAGGATTTGAAATAGCTCAACTGGAATTCCATCACCTCCACTAGCTTTGTTGGTAGTGTTGCTTCCTAAGGCCCACTTGATTTCACATTCCAGGATGTCTGGCTCTAGGTGAGTGTGAGTGATCTCACCATCATGATTATCTGGGTCATGAAGATCTTTCTTGTACTGTTCTTCTGTGTATTCTTGCCACCTCTTCTTAATATCTTCTGCTTCTGCCAGGTCCATACCATTTCTGTCCTTTATTGTGCCCATCTTTGCATGAAATGTTCCCTTGGTATCTCTAATTTTCTTGAAGAGATCTCTAGTCTTTCCCATTCTATTGTTTTCCTCTATTTCTTTGCATTGATCGCTGAGGAAGGCTTTCTTCTCTGGAATTCTGCATTCAAATGAAGTGAGAAATAGATTTAAGGGACTAGATCTGATAGACAGAGTGGCTGATCAACTATGGACGGAGGTTCATGACATTGTACAGGAGACAGGAATCAAGACCATCCCCAAGAAAAAGAAATGCAAAAAAGCAAAAAGGCTGTCTGAGGAGGCCTTACACATAGCTGTGAAAAGAAGAGAAGCAAAAAGCAAGGGAGAAAAAGAGAGATATACCCTGTCCATCGCCAACTCCCAAAGCTTGCTCAAACTCATGTCCATCAAGTTGGTGATGTCATCCAACCATCTCATCCTCTGTCATCCCCTTCTCCTGCTTTCAGTCTTTCCTAGCATGGGGCCTTTTCCAGTGAGTCAGTTCTTCACATCAGGTGGCCAAAGTACTGGAGCTTCAGCATCAGTCCTTCCAATGAATATTCAGGACTGATTTCATTTAGGATTGACTGGTTTGATCTCCTTGCAGTCCAAGGGACTCTCAAGAGTCTTCTGCAACATCACAGTTCAAGATCATCAATTCTTCGACACTCAGCTTTCTTTATAGTCCAAATCATAATTCTTAAATGGTTCAAGTATTGATTATGCTGCTTATGATCTACTCAGTAGATCAATGGGTTTTATCCCTGTATCCTCAAGATATTTCTGGTTTGCAGTTAGTTCTTGTTTCCTACATTAGACTTGAGTTACACAGGTATCTTTGAACTCAAGTCATTGCACTTTCTTATTTAAATTGCATTTCCTTTTCTTTCTATTGACCTTATGGCTCTCTAAATAATTAAGTTGAGATGCTTTGGACTATTATACTTTTACATATTTAAATCAGTTAGTTGTATTCAAATGAACTATTTGATTGACTAAAAAATGAAAACATGTCATCCACTGGTTTGTGCTCAGTTGCTTTTAAATTGTTATCAAAATCTGGAATCTTGGCTCTCTTTATTCTATTCTTTGTTTGGTTGCAGTGTTGCGTTCAACTTGAGTATACTTAATTAAGGTTTTGGAAATGCAAAGTTTTGTGTATCAAGAGTGGTTTATATATGGTCATTTTGTGTGTGAATGGATACATGCATGTTTTTGAAGATGGAGAACACAGGCATATAACATTTCCGGATTTATGTCAAGGTGTGCTTCTTTAAGGGGTTGAATGAGACCTATATGTTTCTCAGAGGTATAAAGTTCTATTGTTGATCTAATTTTCTAGTTTTCCAAAACTCCAATTTCTATGGAGTTTTATCATCAGTTTCCTACTGCCACCACACTTGTGGAAGTTCACAGTTTCGAGATAGAAACTGAATATTGTAAAATTGTTTCAAAGCAGAGAAGTACGAGTGAAACCACGAAAAATAGAAAGAAAAAAAAAAACTGAGAAATTCCACTGTGATTCTAAAGCAATTCTAGAGATGATGCCAAAAGTACCTAAAATGGAGACCATTATTAAATATTTTTAGATGAATGGATAATTTGAAATGTAATACTTCTTAACATGCGTCTAATTTATTTCAGTTCAGTTCAGTTCAGTCGCTCAGTCGTGTCCGACTCTTTGTGACCCCATGAATTGCAGCACGCCAGGCCTCCCTGTCCATCACCAACTCCTGGAGTTTACCCAAACTCATGTTCATCAAGTTGGTGATGCCATCCAGCCATCTCATCCTCTGTCGTCCCCTTCTCCTCCTGTCCCAATCCCTCCCAGCATCAGGGTCTTTTCCAATGAGTCAACTCTTAGCATGAGGTGGCCAAAGTATTGGAGTTTCAGCTTCAGCATCAGTCCTTCCAATGAATACCCAGGACTGATCTCCTTTAGGATGGACTGGTTGGATCTCCTTGCAGTCCAAGGGACTCTCAAGACTCTTCTCCAACACCATAGGTAAAAAGCATCAATTTTTCGGCACTCAGCTTTCTTCACAGTCCATCTCTCACATCCATACATGACCACTGGAAAAACCATAGCCTTGACTAGACAGACCTTTGTTGGCAAAGTAATGTCTCTGCTTTTTAATATGCTGTCTAGGTTGGTCATAACTTTCCTTCCAAGGAGTAAGCGTCTTTTAATTTCATGGCTGCAATCACCATCTGCATTGATTTTGGAGCCCAAAAAAATAAAGTCCAACACTGTTTCCACTGTCTCCCCATCTGTCTCCCATGAGGTGATGGGACCAGATGCCATGATCTTAGTTTTCTGAATGTTGAGCTTTAAGCCAACTTTTTCACTCTCTTCTTTTACTTTCATCAAGAGGTTTTTTTAGTTCCTCTTCACTTTCTGCCATAAGGGTGGTGTCATCTTCATATCTGATATTGTTGATATTTCTCCCAGCAATCTTGATTCCAGCTTGTGCTTCCTCCAGCCCAGCATTTCTCATGATGTACTCTGCATATAAGTTAAATAAGCAGGGTGACAATACACAGCCTTGACCTACTCCTTTTCCTATTTGGAACCAGTCTGTTGTTCCATGTCCAGTTCTAACTGTTGCTTCCTGACCTGCATATAGGTTTCTCAAGAGGCAGGTCAGGTGGTCTGGTATTCCCATCTCCTTCAGAATTTTCCACAGTTTATTGTGATCCACACAATCAAAGGCTTATACTGTATTAAAGTTAGTGATTACAGTGGGCATATCTTCTTCTTTTAGTTTGACTCTGTATCATCAAGTTAGAACCTTCCTTAGGGCCCCCAACACTTCTTTGTTTCTAAGACTATAAATCAGAGGATTTAGCAATGGAGTGAGAATAGGGTCAAGTACAAAGAGGACTTGGTCTAGTCTGGGATTATGGTAGGAACTAGGCCTCATGTAGACCACCATGGCAGGGCCATAATAGAGGCACACTATAGTCAAGTGGGAAAAGCAAGTGGCTAGAGCTTTGTCCCTTCCCTCTGGAGATTTCATGTGGAGGACAGCAAGGAATATGAGAGCATAAGAGGACATGATGAGGGACAAGGGGATGAGGAGCACCACAATGCTTGTCACTACCACAGCCTTCTCATAGGCGGAGACATCATCACAGGCCAATTTTAGCATGGACATGATCTCACAGAGGAAATGGGGAATCTCTCTGGAACCACAGATGGGGAAATGCATGGCATAGGCCGTGTGTGCAAGTGATGTAAGGGCACCCCCAGCCCAGGAGATGGCAGCCATCTGCAAACAGACTTTCTGGCTCATGATGAGGGTGTATCTCAGAGGGTTGCAGATGGCCACATATCGGTCATAGGACATGAGGGTGATGAGGGTGCACTCAGCAATTCCTACAGTCAGGAAGAAGAAGATCTGAGTCCCACAGGCCACCCGTGATATGTTTCTCTCCCCTGAGAAGAAGTCATTTGCCATCTTGGGTACGATGCTAGAGATTAATGTCATGTCCATGAGAGCCAGTTGGCTGAGCAGGAAGTACATGGGTGTGTGGAGGTGAGAATCCACCCAGATTAGAAGGATTAGAATGGAGTTTGAGGTGAGAGCCATGGTGTAGATCAGGAGAATGGCACAGACAAGGAAGTTGACATGTTTCATATCAGGGAAGAGGCCCAGGAGGATTAAATCTGTATTTGAAGACTCATTTCTTTTGTCCATGTCTCTGCCTTGTGACAATTAATCAACCCTGGGGGAAAGAGTTGTAGAACTCATGAAGATTTATTGGATTCTGTCCTCCAAGATCTTTCCTTTTTAATCCTTATATAAAGCATCAACAGGCTAGGATACTTATGCAGATAACAGCAATTTGGCCAATTTTTTGGTTAGGTAGGCTCTCTGAAGTCCCCACCTATTTCCTTCACTCATGGAACAAATTGCCACCACCTGGAACAATTAATGTTTCACCCACATCTAGTACATAGTAGTTCAAATTCCAATACTACCATCTCCCCTCCTTCCCACCTCATTACTCAGAGACGCATATCCCCTCTCCTCTTTATGCTGCCTCAGTCCCTGGCTTGAACCTTTGAAAATTTTATGACATTTGTTCTACCCTCACTCAATCGCTTGTTTTTCCATCCTACTCTGTGTCAGACACTATGCTAAGTCTTAGAGTGTAAAGATGAATAAAGTATAATTTCTGATGCCAATGACCTTTAGCCTTATTGAAAACCAGTGAAAGGTACATATGAAAAATAGATGAAAGATGTTACAATGGAAGAATATAGATGATACACTGTACAATGGAGATGCAGATTGCTTCACTTTCAAAACCTAGAGGAATTGCATGATGGCTAAGGATAACCTCACACAGTCTTTGACCTAAACTATCAAATTTAAGACTTAGCATTCTGCAAAGGTAGACATTTAGAAAGGAAGGCATTTGAAACAGTTTCAAGTATTATCTAGCCCAGAAAAGTGACTTCTTCAAAGTCATATCACTACTTAACATTGAAGAGAAATGACTAAAAATCATGTCCCAGCATTTTTCAGTTATCGGCCTCTTTCAAATCCTTATTAAAGATGTTAATTACATATAGCCTTGTATTGTTCTGTACTGCATTTAATAGTATAATGCTAGCTCATGTAACAGATCATCTGCCAAATCTCAGTGGCTTAAGATAATAGAAGTGTATTTCTCATCAGATGAAGCCCAAAATAGACATTGTTGGTAGGCAGATGGCTCTCCTCTGAGTGACATTTCACAGACCGAGGCTCATGCTCACCTGCTCCTGCTTTTGTTGCTTACCACCTTCAATGCTGATTTCTAAGGTTGTTCTTCTCCTCTGTATCAAACAGGTAGCAGGCAATGTGTGGAAAGGTTAATGGGCCAAGCCTAAAACTACAGCCCTACCTGAGCCTTCCCTAATGTTTGGATCTAGTCACATTCCAGGAGAGGCTGGGAAGTGTTTCTAGCTTAGTGAATAGACAGATTAGAAATAGGTTTGGTAAACAGCTACCAGTCCCTGTCACTTCTAAGTTACTTTGTGTTTGTACAAGGCCTATAAGCTGGTTCAAAGCAGGAATACTGTATTGCATTCCTTTACCACTTTACTTGACCTGTTCTATCAGTGCTTATTGAATCTAGTCACTCGGGAGAGAAGTTCCTCCTTCCCCTATCCATGATCCCAATTCTTGGCTCTTTCTTTTTCTGGAGCCTGTATTAGTAATTGCTAATTACTATTGCCACATAATAATTATCCCAAGATAAAACAACACACATTTGTTACCTCACAGCTCTTCCAATAGGAATCTGAGTGAAGCTTGGCTGATGCCTTGCCTAAGGATCTCTGACAAGACTATAATCAAAGTACTAGCTGGTGCTATAGTCACATCTGAATTTTCCACTGGGGGAAGATCTGCTTCCAAGCCCACTCAGGTGTCATTGGCAGGGTTCAGTGCAGCCCTCCTGGGCTTTTAGACCAATGGCCTCAAATCCTTGCTGGCTATTGGCTGGGAGCCTCTCTCAGTTCCTTGCCTTTCCATGAGACAGCTCACATCATGGTAGTTTCCTTCAAGAAAGAGGGGAGGGAGAAGGAAGTTAGTGAGAGCAGGATGGAAATCACAGTCTTTTTGTAACCTAATATTAGAAGTAATGAGTAAAAAGGCCCAGCCGTTTGTTAAAGACAGAATACATAAGGGTATGAATATTGGCAGGCAAGGATCATTGGGGTTGAGGTTCAGTTCAGTTCAGCACTCAATTGTGTCCAACTCTTTGCAACCCCATGCATTGCAGCATGCCAGGCAGGACTGAGGTTACCTATATCAAAGATTCTTCAAGTTGATTGTATATTTGCAGAAGCTTTGACCTTTAAAGTTAAACTTTGTCTTAGAAAAATCTACTTCACTCTTATCCCCAGTAAATTTTTTGTCCCTGTTATTTTAGTGATGGATTTACAGTTCAGAAAGGGTTAAATGGTTAGTTCCATATCAACCAGCTAGTTAACCAGGAAGGAAGTGAAAAGTTAGTGTTAGTCTCTCAGTGTTAGTCTCACAGTCATGACCTTTGTGACCTCATGGACTGCAGCCCACCAGGCTCCTCAGTCCATGGAATTCTCCAGGCAAGAATACTGGAGTGAATAGCCATTCCCTTCTCCAGGGTATCTTCATGTCCCAGTGATCAAACCCAGATCTCCTGCCTTGCAGGAAGATTTCTTTACCCTCTGAGCCACTTGGGAAGCCCAACAGGAAGGAAATTTACCCAACTCTACTATTACTTTGATTTTCTTGACTATCAGGACTTGACCATAAATTATTTCATAAGCTATTCACACAACATTATAAAGCAATTTTTCTCCAATTAAAAATTTTTTAAAATAAAATGGACAAACAACAAGGACCTACTGTATAGCACATGGAGCTCTGCTTAATGTTATGTGGCAGACTGGATGGGAGGGGAATTTGGAGGAAAATAGCTACACGTATATGTATGGCTGAGTCCCTTTGCTGTCCATTTGAAACTATTACAACATTGTTAATCAGCTATACTTCAATATAAAATAAAAAGATTTTTAATAAAGTTATCTACATTAGTTGTTTTACTTCTGGAATCCTTAAAGAACAACCAGTGATGCTCTAGATCAGCATAAAATTCACTCTCATAGATAAGAATTGTGAAAAAGTGCTTAGAAAGCTCTGAAAAAACTAACTTTAACTTACAAATTATTTGTTTTGTTATAGTTTGTGTGTAAATTTTTACCACCTAGAACATACCCTAATATTAATGTATTTCAATTTTATACATTAAATGGAACACTGAGTTCTGCAGGGAATAAATTTATAAATTTCATTTATGCATAAAACCTTTTAAAAATTTTATTTATTTTTTTATTGAAGGATAATTGCTTTATAGAATTTTGTTGTTTTCTGTCAAACCTCAACATAAATCAGCCATAGGTATACATATACCCCTTCCCTTTTGAACCTCCCTCCCATCTCCCTCTCCTTCCGACCCTTCTAGGTTGATACAGAGCCCCTGTTTGAGTTTCCTGAGCCCACCCATTTAAAAGATATTCATATTTAACCCTTAAATCTGCAAATAGATGTGACAATATATTTTGGGTTATTTTCTATATCTTGTCAGGTTGACTGTTTTGATAACTGTTCTATTTTTAATTGTTAGGTAAATGAATCATTTTGGTTGGACTGCAAAGTGGTCCAAAGTGACACGCAGAAGCAGATTAGAAAAATCAGTCATTTTATGGTTGAATCTGCTACTTGATATAAACCTAAGTTATTAGGCATCATGGCCTGCTTTGCAACTTCTCTTTTTCTGGGTCTTAACCCTTATATTGTCACATGTGTAGATTCAGACCTTTGATTTCCACAGTTGGCAGCCCTGAGCAAAGTAGTCAACAAGTTAATTACTCCGAGTAGAATGTCCTCACCCTTAGCATCTCCAGTGAGTTCACATGCCAGTGAATCCTTTGGTTGATGATATTACATGGGACGTTCATCTCGAGATCCGTCCCATTTCCAACGTTGCCTTGTTGGTGAATTAATTTCTTTTTATCCTGGAAGGACTTATGCCCTCTTGTTCTGACACCATTTCTCTGATTAAATATCTTTAGCAAAGGATCTGCTAAATGCATGCCCTATGATCTAACAGGCTATCCTCTGTGAGAATGCACTGAGTTCCACAGGAAATAAATTCAAGAATCAAAGACACGGACCTTTAAAGGAGTCATTCTGGCCTCAGGAACCAATTAGCAGAAATGCAGAGTGTGGGGACATTCCTAGCACCCTTTCATGCATGCATGCAATGGAATCAGCATCTCTTCTCTTTATCTATTTATTCTCCATTATCCACACACCTATTGACTTCAAGTCCACCTGCCAGTTAAAGTCACCCGCTTAGTCTCCACAAAGCATCTCCATCTCCCTTTCTCTCATTTAAAATTTTACTCTTCCACTCACTATTCCTCTCTACTTTCTTTTCTTAGTTAACTGTCAACCTTGTTAATTTTCTTTTCTATGCTTCCCTAGAGGACCACTCCTAAGGATCAAACACTGTTTCTTCCATTTCACCTTCCCTTTAAGAGCAAAATCAAATTCTAATTACTTTGATGGTTGCTGAAGGAAAGGAAATATAGTTTAGGAGAAAATATGTCCATGGTTTACAGAGAGGGGCTTTGTTGTTTATTGGTTATTGACTAACTAATCATGATGGATGGAACATTCTTTCCTTCATAGAACATTACATGGTTAGAGGAACCTACAATTCACAGCTATTTCTGAGAAGATTTTCTTAAGTATTCCAAATTTTATTATTTCTGTAAAATTTCTTTAATATCACTTTCAAGTCAATCACTAGGTAAAAGAAGACAGCTATTTTCTGGTTTAAAGGCAGTGTTTTAACAGGTAACTCACAAAATACATTTGTTGAATCTATGTGGAACTTTGAATTTGTGAAATGGTTTATCAAAAGAATAGACTCTGAATCATTCGAGATGAAACTTCTTATGACATATGATAAATACAAGCAAGGTAAATGTTATGTCATAAAGTAAACCGTTTTCCTTTTCTTCCTCACCGTAATTTTCTAGTTGAATCCATAATTGCGCAGTTTGGCAATGTATTTATTTCTTTGCTTTTGACCATTTTCCTGGGCTAATCCAGCCAAGCAGACAGAACTATTTTTTGTTGTCATCCATATAGGAAAATCCAGAAATTGTTAGGCAGGTAGGTTTCTTATGCTCAGGAAGTTCCCCTGGATTTTTCATTTCAGCCAGTTATGGGAGCTGGGAACAGGAGTTCTCTCTGTTTCTCTGTAACATGAGGAACCATTCTCTGCCCTTTCTATGTCATCCTTTCCCAAAGGACCCGGTGCAAGCAGATTCCTTGGATCTCTGTAGACACTTCTGTTGCCCTGGTGCCTGCTCTGGTCTCTGATCAGAATGAGCTATGCATGGGAGTGGTGGGAGGAGTGTGTTACTGAGATTTGCATGTTTCTGCTTTGAAGTTGAAACAGCAAGTTGTATCTGGAGTTTAGATTTGACATAAATAATTTTGTTTACCTTGCCTCATACAATTCTCAAGAGGACAATGTGAGGTTGAGACAATGTGTTATCATCATAAATAAGGCTTCCTTGTCAAATAATTGCCTGTTTATGCATATGTTTAATTTTGGGCTCTTTATTTTGCTTTATGGTGTATATATCTAGTTTAATATTAACATCGTACCATTTTTATTGCTATAGCTATGAAGCATACTTTGAAATCAGGGAGGTGAGCCATTTCTCAGAAATGTTGGTTGTTCAGTGCCTTTTTGAAGATTATTTTTTCTATTTCTGTAAAAATTCTATTGAATGTTGTTTTCTGTTTCCAGAGGCCAAGTTGTTTTTTGTTTGTGCTTTATTGGAATATAGTTGCTTTATAACATTGTGTTAGTTTCTGCTGTACAACATTGTGAATTGGCCATATGCGTACATATATCCCCTCCCTCTAGAGCCTCCTCCCATCCTCCCATTGCGCCCCTCTAGCTCATCACAGCGCACCAAGCTGAGCTCCCTGGGCTATTATCTATTTTACACATGGTAGTGTATGCATGTCAATGCTACTTTCTCAATTCTTCTCAGATTTTCCTCAAGCCTCCCTCTCTCCTTCTCCCTCCATATCCACAAGTCTGCTCTCTCATCTGTGCCTCTATTCCTGCCCTGCAAGTGGGTTCATGAGTACCATTTTCTAGATTACATATATAAACATTAATATATGATATTTATTTTTCTCTTTCTGACTTACTTCACACTGTATGACAGACTTTAGGTTCATTCATGTCACTTTAACTGACAATGTCATTCTTTTTCATGACTGAGTAATATTCCATGTATATATATTATATATAACACATCTTCTTTATCCATTCATCTGTTGCTAGACATCTAGATTTCTTCCATGTCCTGGCTGTTGTAAATAGTGCTGCAATGAACATTTGGGTACATGTGTCTTTTTGAGTTATGATCTTCTTGAATGTATAAATGGCTCTGGGTACTCTGAATATTTTAATAATATTAATTTTTCTAACCCATGAGCGCAAGATATCTTTGCATTTGTTTGTGTCTTCTTCAGTTTCTTTTATCAAATTCTTGCCATTTTGGTTGTATAGATCGTTCACATTTTGTTTAAATTTATTCCTAGTAGTATATTCTTTTGTGTTCTATTGTGAATGGGATGGTCTTCCTTGTTTCTTTATCCAGTGCTTTACTGTTAGTGTTTATAAATATTAGCAACGAATTTCTGTCGGTTGATCTTGTATCTTGCAACTTTACTGAATTGTTAACTAATTACAAGAGTTTTTTTGGTTAAGTCTTTAGGATTTTCAATGTATATCCTATCACCTGCAAATAGTTCTGTCTTTCTGATTTGGATGACTTTTATTTCTTTATCTTTTGTAACTACTCTGGCTAGGACTTGCAGTACTATGTTGAATAAAATTGGTGAGATTAGGCACATTTATCTTATTCCTGGTCTTAAAGGAAAAACTTTGAAACTTTCACCATTGAGTATAATGTTAGCTATGAATTTGTTTTCTATAGCCTTTATTATACTGAGGTATATTCTTTCTGTACCTAAATTGTTGAAGATTTTTTCTGTGAAAAAAATGTTGCATTTTGTAAAATGATTTTCTGCACCTACTGAGATGATTCTAATATTTCTATCTTTCATTCTATTAATGTGGTGTATCATATTTATTTATATGTTTCTGTTGAACCATCCTTGAATCCCAGGGTTCAATACTATTTGACCATTGAGTGTGATCCTTTTAATGTGCTGTTGAATTTGTTTTACCAGTATTTTGCTGAATTTTTACACCTGTATTCATCAGGGATATTGGTTTATAATTTTCTTTTTTGTAGTATCATATTTGATTTTGATTTCAGGGTAACTCCCATCTATACATTTTGATTACTGATTCAGTCTCCTTTTACATTACTGGGGTTTGTTCTGATTTTGTATCTCTACTTGATTCAGTCTTGGTAGATTGAGTTTGAGAGTTTCCTCCAATTCCGTTTTTTGGAAGAGTTTGGAAAGAACTGACTTAATTGTTTTTTACTGCTTTGGTAGAGTTAACCAGTGAAAGCATATGGTTCTGGGCTTGTCTGTGTTGGGAGGTTTTTGATTACTGATTCAGTCTCCTTTCACAATACTGGGGTTTGTTCTGATTTTGTATCTCTACTTGATTCAGTCTTGGTAGATTGTATATTTGTGGAAATTTATAAGTTTCTTATAAGTTGTTTAATTTCTTGGCATTTAAATGCTCATAGGTGACTCAGGATCATTTGTATTTTTGTGTTATCAAAGGTAACATCTCCCTTTGTTATTTCTGATTTTTTTATTTTTTTTTTAGGTATTTGCCTTTTCTTCATTGTCTAGCTAAGTTTCTTTTTTATATCTTTTTTTTTTAAGCCAGCTATTAGCTTCATTGATCTATTGTTTTGTTTTTCTGGTCTTTATATTGTTTATTTCTGCTCTGATCTTTCTTTCTTCCCTTTTGCTAAATTTGGGCTTAGTTTCTTTTTTTTTAGTTCCTTGAGGCCTAAAGTTTGGTCTTTTTATTTGACATATATTTTTTCTTAATATATACATTTATAGATAAACTTCCTTCTAAGAATTGCTTTTGCAGCATCTCAAAGCTTTTGGTGTGTTGTGCTTCCATTTTCATTTGTTTAATAATATTTTGTACTTTCTCCTTTGATTTCTTTTTTGATCCATTGGTTTGTTCAAGAGTATTTGTTTAGTTTCCATGTTGTAAAATTTCCAGCTTTTCTCTTATTGATTTCTGGCTACATACCATTGTTGTTGGAAAAGATACTTGGTATGATTTCAGTTTTCTAAAATTTGCTAAGGCTTTTTTTGTGGCCTCGAATATAATTTATTCTGGTGTACTTAGAAGAATGTGTAATCTGATGCTGTTGAATGAAATGTCCTATAAAGGTCTGTTAAATACATTTGGTCTAAAATGTGGTTGAATTCCAATGTTTTCCTACTAATTTTCTATCAGGATGACCTACCTATTCTGAAAAGTGGATTATTAAAGTTCACTTTTAATAACAATAATCAATAATAGCAATTAATAATCAATAATTGTTTATTATTATTATATTGTTGCCTATTTCTGCTTTTAGATCTGTAGTATTTGTTATTAATATATTTAGGTGCTCTGATGTTGGGTGTGTATATGATTGTTGCATCTTCTTGATGTATTTACAGTGATCTTCTTTCTTTCTCTCTTGTTACTATTTTTGGCTTAAAGTCTATTTTGTCTGATGTAAGTGTGGCTACTCCCACATTATTTTGTTTGCTACTTGCATGAAATATCTTATTTCATCCCTTCACTTTGAGCCTATGTTTGTCTTTAGTGAATTGTGACCTTTTTAGGCAGCATTTAGTTGGGTCTTTTCCATCTAGTCACTCTGTGCCCTTTGATTGTGAAGAAACTAAATTTCTAGTTAAAAATATTCCAGCTAAGAAAAATCTAGTTCATGATAATGTTGCTATTAAATTCTAACAAATTACTAATGAAGAAATTATATGAATTCTATATAAACTCCTTCAGAAAATTTTAAAAGATGAACTTGTTCCTAAAGCATTCTATGAGCCTAGTTTTATCCTGATACCAACACCAAAGATATTATAAAAAATATATATGCAGATTCATATCTCTCATGAACATAAATACAGAATTTCTACAACTTTAGAAAATCACATCCAGCAGTATATAAAAAAGAAAATATATCATGACCAACAGAGTTAATATGAAAGAAAGACAAGCATGATTTTATCTGTAGACACACAAAGCATTTGACAAAATCCAACATCCATTTCTGAATTAAAAAAAAAAAAAAAACACTCTCCCTAGGCTAGAAATAGAACTTCCTCAAACTAATAATGAAAATTTGTGAAAAACCTACAACTAATATCACACATAATGATGAAAGAAAGACTACTTTCTCACTAAGATCAGAAATAAGATGATCTGCTCCTGACACTTGTATTCAGCATTGTACTGGAGGCACTGGCAATGCAGTCCAGCAAAAAAAGGGAACAAAGGCGTTCAGATTGGACATAAGGAGACAGGTGAATTTAACAAAAGCTCAAAGGGAAGTCACTGGATAAGGTGCTGCAACAGTTGGGTATTTATATAGAAAATAATTTACATTGTTATTATTATAAATAATATACAAAATTAACCATATTAAAATTATCTCTAAGTGTAAAACCTAAACTTATAATACTTCTAGATGAATTCATAGGAGAAAATATTTTTCACATTGAGATGGGCAAGGATTTTGTAGATATGACACCAAAAGCAAAAACCATAAAAGAACAAATTGATTAATTGAATTTTATCAAACTTACCTTCTACTCTTTACAAATCACATATGACTGTATAAAGAGCTTTGTGGCCTTAACAATAAGAAAACAGAAACCTAATTAAAAATATGAAACTGTTATGAACATATACCATACCAATGAATATACCCATGATAAATAAGCACATGAAAAGAGAACCAATATAAGTAGTCATTAAGAAAATGTAAATTAGAATTGAAACAAATATTTATACACCTATGTTCATAGCAGGATTATTTATGATATCCAAAACGTAGCAGCAATGCACGTGACCATGAATAGCTGAATGGGATGTTTGTTTAGCTTAAAAAGAGGAAATTCTGATCCATGCTACAAGTCAGATAAACCTTGATGATATTATGCTATGTGAAGTAAATCAGTTACAAAAGTACAAATACTGTATGATCTCACTTGTGTGAGGTACATAGAATAGTATGATTTATAGAGTTGGAAAGTAGAATGATGCTTACCAGTGGCTAGGGGCAAGGGAAATGTGGCATTATTATTTCACAGATACAGAGTTTTAGTTTGCAGGATGAAAATATTTCTGGAATTAGGTGGTAGTGAAGGTTGCAGAGCCATGTAAATATACATAATGCCACTGAATCATTCAATTAAAAATATTCAAAATGGTAAATTTTATGTTGTACATATATTTTACCATAATAAAAAATTTAATAACCTCAACAAATGTAAATCATAATTGAATTCCAATCACTCACATCTAGTGGAAAATTAAAATTGGAAAAGTGGACCATACAAAGATGACATGAAAGACTTGGACTCTCACATTCTGCTGAGTGGGACTTTAAAATTGTACAGAGTATTTGGCAAACAGTTTGTTAGTCTCTCTCTCTTTTTTTCAGTTTAAAACTGTTTATTGGTCAAAAAAGTAGAAAGTGACAAAATTATTGCATAAGGAAAATATGCTAGTAATTTAAAAACTAGATAATAAGGGAAATTTATACATATTAATAGGTGGAAGGCTGAGAAAAAATCTATCTTTACTGACTTTGGAGGCCTTGCATAAGATCAATGGCAGGGTAAATGTTATTGTATTGGTCTTCTTCTGAGCTTGTTTACTAGCTCTAGGAAAAAAAGTGGACAGACATTACTTGTACTCTGATATGCCTAAGAGTAATAAACATTATAAATAACAGACTCAAGTCCTCAAACCATGATGATATTATGTGAAAAGAAAACATGTGAAAGAAAACATATATAAAATTTAGAATAACATTTAAAAATGGACTTTAAAGTTAATTTTAAAGTAGGACTGCACACACCAAGATATATGGTTGCCCCTGAAAATTTTATAGTAATAAGTGACTTATCCAACAAATTTTTGTAAGTTCAAAGGAATACTGGCAGTATTCTTTTTTTTTTCAAACTATTTTATTGAGGTATTATTGACATACACAGTACTGTAGTACTTGATGTTTGCAACCTTATGTTTTGGTGAAAGTATATACCCATGAAATCATCATCACTATCAACATCATAAAGTTTATCCATCATTTACAATCGTTTCTTCCTTCTTGCATTTTTAGTTTGTTGGCTGTCCTTTTGTGGTAAGAGCAATTGGCATAATATTTGCACTTTTATAAAATTTAAAGTATATAAAAACATTGTTAGTCAAAGACCCTATATTATATATTAGGTCTGCAGAAATTATATATTTTGCTTAGCTGAAACTTTGAAGTCTCTGGGCCAGCACTTCCCCTTTTCTCCTCCCCACAGTGAAAGTTACTCAGTCATGTCTGACTCTTTGAGACCCCATGGAATGTTAGCCTGCCAGGCTCCTCAATCCATGGAATTCTCCAGGCAAGAATACTGAAGTGGTAGCCTATGCCTTCTCCAAGGGATCTTCCCAACCCAGGGATCAAACCAGAGTCCCCTGCATTGCAGGCGGATTCTTTCCCAGCTTCTTTACCAGGGAAGCCTCTTTTTTCCACAATCCCTGGAAATTACTAATCTAATCTCTTTCTAAGTGTTTGGCTTTCTCAAGTTTTACATATAAGTGAGGTCATACTTAGGATCTCATAATAACAATGATAAGCCAGACATCCTGGAATGTGAAGTCAAATGGACCTTAGGAAGCATCACTACGAACAAAGCTAGTGGAGGTGATGGAATTCCAGTTGAGCTATTTCAAATCCTAAAAGATGAAGCTGTGAAAGGGCTGCCCTCACTATGTCAGCAAATTTGGAAAACTCAGCAGTGGCCACAGGACTGGAAAAGGTCAGTTTTCAGTCCAATCCCAAAGAAAGGCAATGCCAAAGAATGCTCAAACTACTGCACAATTGCGCTCATCTCACATGCTAGCAAACTGATGCTCAAAATTCTCCAAGCCAGGCTTAAGCAATACATGAACCATGAACTTCCAGATGTCCAAGCTGGTTTTAGAAAAGGCAGAGGAACCAGAGATCAAATTGCCAACATCCGATGGATCATCGACAAAGCAAGAGAGTTCAAGAAAATCATCTATGTCTGCTTTATTGACTATGCCAAAGCCTTTGACTGTGGATCACAATAAACTGTGGAAAATTCTGAAAGAGATGGAAATACCAGACCACCTGACCTGCCTCTTGAGAAACCTGTATGCAGGTCAGGAAGCAACAGTTAGAACTGGACATGGAACAACAGACTGGTTCCAAATAGGAAAAGGAGTATGTCAAGGCTGTATATTGTCATCCTGCTTATTTAACTTATATGCAGAGTACATCATGAGAAATGCTGGGTTGGAGGAAGCACATGCTGGAATCAAGATTGCCACGAGAAATATCAATAACCTCAGAAATGCAGATGACACCACCCTTATGGCAGAAAGTGAAGAAGAACTAAAGAGCCTCTTGAAGAAAATGAAAGAGGAGAGTGGAAAAGTTGGCTTAAAGCACAACATTCAGAAAACTAAGATCATGGCATCTGGTCCCATCACTTCATGGCAAATAGATCGGGAGACAGTGGAAACAGTGGCTGACTTTATTTTGGGGGCTCCAGAATCACTGCAGATGGTGATTGCAGCCATGAAATTAAAAGATGCTTGCTCCTTGGAAGGAAAGCTATGACTCACCTAGACAGCATATTAAAAAGCAGAGATGTTACTTTGCCAGCAAAGGTCTGTCTAGTCAAGGCTATGGTTTTTTCAGTAGTCATGTATGGATGTGAGAGTTGGACTCTAAAGAAAGCTGAGCGCGGAAGAATTGGTGCTTTTGAACCGTGGTGTTGGAGAAGACTCTTGAGCGTCCCTTGGACTGCAAGGAGATCCAACCAGTCCATCCTAAAGGAAATCAGTCCCGGGTGTTCATTGGAAGGACTGATGTTGAAGCTGAAATTCCAATATTTTGGCCACCTGATGCGAAGAGCTGACTCATTTGAAAAGACCTTGACGCTGGGAAAGATTGAGGGCAGGAAAAGAAGGAGACAACAGAGGATGAGATGGTTTGATGGCATCACCGACTTGATGGACATGAGTTTGGGTAAACTCTGGGAGTTGGTGATGGACAGGGAGGCCTGGTATGCTGCCGTTCACGGGATTGCAAAGAGTCAGACATGACTGAGCGACTGAACTGAACTGAACTGAGATCATACAGTATTTGTTTTCCTGGTCTGGCTTATTACAGTTAGCATAATGTCTTCTAGGTCTATCCATATTGTCACAAATGGCAGTATTTCCTTCTTTTTAAAAAAGACTGAGCAATATTCCATTATATGTGTATGCCACATTTTCTTTTCAGTTCTCCTGTCAGATGGACATTTGGGTATTTCTGTATCCTGACTATTGTGAAAAATGCTGCAGTGAACATGGGAATGCAGACATCTCTTTGAGATACTGATTTCATTTTTGTTTTTAAAAATTTAAATTTATTTATTTTTAATTGGAGAATATTTGCTTTACTTTATTTTTGTTGATTTCTGCCATATATCAACATGAGTCAGCCATAGGTGTACATATTCCCCTACTTCATGAACCCCTCTCCCACCTCCCACCAACCACCCCATCCCACGCCTTTAGGTTGTTGCAGAGCTCTAGATTTGAGCACTAGGCATCATAGAGCAAATTACCATTGGCTATCTAATTTTACATATGGTAATGTATATGTTTCATTACTACCTTCTCAATTTGTCCCACCCTCTCTTTCTCCTGCTATGTCCACAAGTCTGTTCTTTAAACTGGATCTCCATTGCTGCCCTGCGGATATAGGTTCATCAGGACCATCTTTCTAAATTCCATTTATATGTATTAATATACATTTGTTTTCTGTTTCTGAGTTACTTCACTCGTATAACAGGTTTAGATTCATACTCCTTGTTATAACTGAATCACATGCATTCATCTTTATGGCTGAGTAATATTCCATTGTGTACATATACAACAATTTCTTTATCCATTCATCTGTCAATGGACATCTAGGTTGCTTCCATGTCCTAGCTATTGTAAATGGTGCTGCAATGAACATTGCGGTACATGTGTCTTTTTCAACTATGATTCCCCAGGTTATATGCCCAGTACTGGGATTGTTGGGTCATATGGTAGTTTTATTCCTAGTTTTAAGGAATTCCCTTACTGTTATTCATAATAGCTGTATCAATTTGCATTCCTACCAACAGTGCAAGAGGGTTCCCTTTTCTCTCCATTCTTTCCAGCATTTATTATTTGCAAGATTTTTTGACTGGCCATTTTTTCTGACTGGCCATTCCCGAAGAACTTTGGACAGAAGTTCATGACATTGTACAAGAGGCAGTGATCAAGACCATCCCCAAGAAAAAAAGAAATGCAAAAAGACAAAATGGTTGTTTTAGGAGGCCTTACAAATAACTGAGAAAAGAAGGGATGTGAAAGACAAAGGAGAAAAGGAAAGATATACCCATTTGAATGCAGAGTTCCAAAGAATAGCAGGGAGAGATAAGAAAGCCTTCCTCAGTGATCAATGCAAAGAAATAGAGGAAAACAATAGAATGGACTAGACTAGAGATCTCTTCAAGAAAATTAGAGATACCAAGGGAACATTTCATGCAAAGATGGGCACAATAAAGGACAGAAATGGTATGGATCTAACAGAAGCATTATTAAGAAGAGGTGGCAAGAATATACAGAAGAACAATACCAAAAAAATATCTTCATGACCCAGATAACCACGATTGTGTGATCACCCACCTAGATCCAATCCTCTTGGAATGCAAAGTCAAGTGGGACTTAGGAAGCATCCCTATGAACAAAGCTAATGGAGGTGATGGAATTCCAGTTGAGCTATTTCAAATCCTAAAAGATGTTGCTGTGAAAGGGCTGCACTCAATAAGCCAGCAAATTGGGAAAACTCAGCAGTGGCCACAGGACTGGAAAAGGTCAGTTTTCAGTCCAATCCCAAAGAAAGGCAATGCCAAAGAATGCTCAAACTACTGCACAATTGCACTCATCTCACACACTAGCAAACTGATGCTCAAAATTCTCCAAGTCAGGCTTCAGCACTATGTGAACCATGAATTTTCAGATGTTCAAGCTGGATTTAGAAAAGGTAGAGGAACCAGAGATCAAATTGTCAACATCCATTGGAGAGTTCCAAAAAAACATTTATTTCTGATTTATTGACTATGCCAAAGCCTTTGACTGTGTGGGTCACAATAAACTGTGGAAAATTCTGAAAGAGATGGAAATACCAGACCACCTGACCTGCCTCTTGAGAAACCTGTATGCAGGTCAGGAAGCAACAGTTAGAACTGGACATGGAACAACAGACTGGTTCAAAATCAGGAAAGAGTACATCAAGGCTGTATATCCTCATCCTGCTTATTTAACTTATATGCAGAGTACATCATGCAAAATACTGGGCTGGAAGAAGCACAAACTGGAATGAAGATTGCCACGAGAAATATCAATAACCTCAGATATGCAGATGACATCACCCTTATGGCAGGAAACAAAGAAGAACTAAAGAACCTCTTGATTAAAGTGAAAGAGGAGTGAAAAAGTTAGCTTAAAGCTCAACATTCAGAAAACTAAGATCATGGCATCTGGTCCCATCACTTCATGGCAAATAGATGGGGAGACAATGGAAACAGTGACAGACTTTATTTTTTTGGGCTCGAGAATCACTGCAGATGGTGACTGTAGCCATGAAATTAAAAGACGCTTGCTCCTTGGAAGAAAAGCTATGACCCACCTAGACAGCATATTAAAAAACAGAGACATTACTTTGCCAACCAAGGTCCATCTAGTCAAAGCTCTGGTTTTTCCAGTAGTCGTGCACAGACGTGAGAGTTGGACCATAAAGAAGACTGAGTACCAAAGAATTGATGCTTTCGAATTGTGGTGTTGAAAAAGACTCTTGAGAGTCCCTTGGACAGCAAAGAAATAAAACCAGTCAATCCTAAAGGAAATCAACCCTGAATATACATTGGAATGACTGATGCTGAAGCTGCAGCTCCAATATTTTGGACACTTGATGCAAAGAGTCCATTGGACTCGTTGGACTCATTGGAAAACACACTGATACTGGGAAAGATTGAATGGAAAAGAAGAAGGGGGTGTCAGAGGATGAGATGTTTGGATGGCATCACTGACTCAGTGGACATGAATTTGAGCCAATTCTGGGAGATAGTGGAGGACGGAAGAGCCTAGTATGCTGCTGTCCATGGAGTCGCAGAGTCAGACATGACTTTGCAAGTGGACAACAACAAATTGTAGGCATATTTTCAATTTTTTGAGGAACCACACAATATTGTTAACATAGCAATTAGACCTTTTTGCAATCTCACCACCATACACGTGTGTTCCAGTTTCTCCACATCCTCATCAATACTTCTGATTCTCTTGTTTTCATTTGTGTTGGTAAGGATCCTAATGGGTGTGAAATGATATCTCATTGTGGTTTTGATTTTCGTTTCTTTAATGATTAATGATATTCAGCATTTTTTCACATGCTTGTATGTGATTTGTATATCATTTTTGAAGATATAGTCAAGTCTTTTAGCTACTTTTAAATTCAGTTATTTGTTTTTTATTATTGTTGAGTTGCAACAGTTATATGACTTGCAAATATATGCTCTCATTTCATTGGTTGCTTTCTCTTCTGATGCATGGAAAGGTATAAGTTAATGTAGTTCAATTTCTCTATTTTTCCTTTTGTTTCCTTGCTTTTAGAGTCACATCCATTATATCCTTGACAAATCCAGTGTCATCAAGATGCTCCAATATGTTTTTCTAAGAGTTTTACTATTTTTTTTCAGTGTTACATTTAGGTCTTTAACTTGTTTTGAGTTAATTATTGTATATAGTGTAATATAAGAGTTCAACTGCATTTTTTTAATGTGGATTTCCAGTTTTACCCACACCATTACCTGAATAGATTTTTAAAAATCTATTGAATGGTCTTATCATCCTTGTCAAAGATCATAAATGCCTGGGCTTGTTGCACAGTA
Source organism: Odocoileus virginianus (assembly GCF_023699985.2). Classification (NCBI taxonomy): domain Eukaryota; kingdom Metazoa; phylum Chordata; class Mammalia; order Artiodactyla; family Cervidae; genus Odocoileus; species Odocoileus virginianus. Next base: position 39,621,092 of record NC_069676.1, read on the forward strand.
TTCTATTCCATTGGTATACATGTCTGTCTATATTTAATACTGCAATATTTTGATTTCTGTAACTTTGTAATAGGGAGCAGAATTTTGGAATTCCCTTGTGATCCAGAAGATGTTGGTAATTTGATCTCTGGTTCCTCTGCCTTTTCTAAATCCAACTTGAACATCTGGAAGTTCTCATTTCACATATGTACTGCTGATGCCTAGCTTGAAGGATTTTGAGCATAATCTTGCTAACGTGAAATGAATGAAATTGTACAGCAATTTGAACATTCTTTGGCATTGCCTTTCTTTGGGATTGGAATGAAAATTGACCTTTTCCAGTCCTGTGGCCACTGCTGGATTGTCCAAATTTGCTGGCATATTTAGTTCAGTTCAGCTCAGTCGCTCAGTCATGTCCGAGTCTGTGACCCCATGAACCGTAGCATGCCAGGCCGCCCTGTCCATCACCAGCTCCCAGAGTCCACCCAAACCCATGTCCATTGAGTCGTTGTTGCCATCCAACCATCTCATCCTCTGTCATCCCCTTCTCCTCCTGCTGTCAATCTTTCCCAGCATCTACTATGACCCTTCAACAGTGTCATCTTAGGATTTGAATTACCTCAGCTAGAATTCCATCACCTCCACTAGTTTTGTTAGTAGCAGTGCTTCCTAAGAACTACCTGACTTCACATTCCAGATTGTCTTGCTCTAGATCAGTGACCACACCATCACATCTTGGTTATCTGGGTCATTACCAGGTTTTTTATACAGTTCTTCTATGTATTCTTGTCACCTCTGAGATATCTGTATGCAGGCAAAGAAGCAACAGTTAGAACTGGACATTGAATGATGGACCAGTGCAAAATTTGGAAAGGAGTATGTCAAAGCTGTATATTGTCACCCTGTTTATTTAACTTACATGCAGAGTACATCATACAAAATACTGGGCTGGATGACTCACAAGCTGGAATCAAGATTGCTGGGAAAAATATCAACAATCTCAAATATGGATATGACACTACTTTAATGGAAGAAAGTGAAGAGGAACTAAGCCTCCTGATGAAGTTGAAAGAGGAGAGTGAAAAGCTGGCTTAAAACTGAACATTCAAAAAACTAAGATCATGGCATCCAGTCCCATCACTTCAAGGCAAATAGATGAGGAAAAAGTAGAAACAGTGTCAGATTTCATTTTCTTGTCTCCAAAATCATTGTGGACAATGACTGCTGCCACAACATTAAAAGACACTTGCTCCTTAGAAGAAAAGCTATGACAAACATAGTGTATTAAAAAGCAGATACATCACTTTGCCGACAAAGGTCTGTATAGTCAAAGCTATGGTTTTTCTGGTAGTCATGTAGAGATGTGAGAGTTTGATCATAAAGAAGGCTGAGTACCAAAGATCTGATACTTTCTAACTGTAGTGCTGGAGAATACTTGTGAGTTCCTTGGACAGCAAGTTCAAGCCACTCAGTCTTAAAGAAAGTCAACTCTGAATATTCATTTAAAGGACTGATGCTGAAGCTGAAGCTCCAATACTTTGGCCACATGATGGGAAGAACCAATTCATTAGAAATAGATTCCGATACTGGGAAAGATGGAGGGCAAAAAGAGAAGTGGGCGACAGAGGATGAGATGGTTGGATGGCATCACTGACTCAGTGAACATAAGTTTGAGCAAACTCAGGGAGATGATGAAGGACAGGGAAGCCTGGCGTGCTACAGTTCATGGAGTTGCAAAGGGTCAGACACGATTTAGAGACTGAACAACAGCTTTGTAATGTATCTTGAAATCATAAAGTGTGTGGCATCCAAGTTTGTTCCTTTTTAAGATTTTGACTATTGACTGTCCCTTGAGAGTTCGTATGAATTTTAGGATAAGTTTTCAAAAAATCTTCAAAAATGCCATTAGGACTCTGAAAGAAATTGTGTTGTATCCATAGACCACTTTGTATAGTCTTGATATCTTAGCAAAGTTAAATCTTTCAATCTGTAAACATGGCATATCTTTCCATTTATTTGGGTCATTATTTATTTAGATTGGTACAAAAGTGTGGTTTCAGACTATGAGTTTTAAAAATCACTATAAATAGGCTCAAACACATCTTTACTAATCAAAATAGAAACCATTACACTCAACACTTTTTTGCCAGTGAGAAATAAGTCTGTTTATTCCTGTAGTGTAAAAATCTATGCTTCACAATTTGACAAATCCTTGGAAAGTATTTTCTGCCTCCTGCTGGTTGTGGAAGCATTTTGCCTGCAGAAAGTTGAGATGCTTGAAGGAGCGGCAGTCAGTTGGTGAGAGGTCAGGTGAATATGGTGGTTGAGGCAAAGCTTTGTTATCCCAATTCATTCAACTTTTGAAGCATTGATTGTGCAACTTGTGGTGGGGTGTTGTAATGGAGAAGAATTGGGCCCATTCTGTGGAACAATGCCAGCTGCAGGCATTGCAGTTTTCAGCGCATCTCATTGATTTGCTGAAAATACTTCTCGGATATAATGGTTTTGCCAGGATTCAGAAAGCTGTAGTGGATCAGACAGGCAGTAGACCACCAAACAGTGCCCATGACCTTTTTTTAGTGCAGTTTTGGCTTTGGGAAGTGATTTGGAGTTTCTTCTCAGTCAACTACTGAGCTAGTTGTTGCCAGTTGTCGTGTAATATACACTTTTTGTTGCACATCACAATCCAATCAAGAAATGGTTCTTTGTTGCTGCCTAGAATAAGAGAAGATGACATTTCAAAATGATGATGTTTTTTATTTTCGGTCAGCTCACACGGCACCCACTTTTCAAACCTTTTCACCTATCCAATTTGCTTCAAATATCGAATGACTACAGATTGGTTGACATTGAGTTCTTTGGCAACTTCTTGTGTAGTTGTAATAGGATCGGCTTTGATAATTGCTCTCAATTGGTCATTGTCAACTTCCAAAGACAGCCACTACTATCCTCATTTTCAAGGCTCTCCTCCTTTGCAAAACTTTTTGAATAACTGCTGCACTGTACATCCATTAGCAGTTTCTGGATCAAATGCATTGTTGATGTTGGATGTTGCTTTACAACCTATTTTGAACTTGAATAAGAAAGTTTCTTGAATTTGCTTTTTGTCTACCATCATTTCTATAGTCTAAAATAAATATAAAATAACTGGGGGATAGTGAAGGAGAGGGAAGCCTGGTGTGCTGCAGTCCATGGGGTTGCAAAGAGTCGGACACAACTGGGTGACTGAACAACAACAATAAACAGCAAGTAATGTCATTTGCAAGAAACATAAAGTGAGAAATGCACATTGAAATGATGTGTAACATAACTACACCTATTTAAGAATGTATTCCAATGCAAAATGTCAGTGTTCAACAATGTAAAATCACAATTATTTTTGCACCAACCTAATACTTGGCAGGAGGAGAAGGGGATGACAGAGGATGAGATGGTTGGGTGGCATCACTGACTCGATGGACATGAGCTTGAGCTAGCTTCAGGAGTTGGTGATGAACAGGGAGGCCTGGCGTGCTGTGGTCCGTGGGGTCACAAAGAGTCAGACATGACTGAGTGACTGAAATGAACTGAACTGAATACTTTTAACAGTATTTTGTAATTTTCAGCAATGTTTTGTAATTTTCACCCTCTAAATTAGTTTAGTTTCATCCTCTAACTATAAAACAAACAAACAGAGATGAACAATACACTGGAAGGCATCAATAGCAGAATAACTGAGGCAGAATAATGAATAAGTGACCTGGAAAACAGGATGGTGGAAATCAGTGCTGCAAAACAGAATACAGAAAAAAGAATGAAAAGGATAATAAATGAAGACAGCCTAAGAGACCTCTGGGACAACATTAAATGCACCAACATTTCCATTACCAGGGTCCTGGAAGGACAAGAGAGAGAGAGGACCTGAGAAAATATTTGAAGAAATACTAGCTGAAAATGTCCTTAATATGGGAAGGGAGATAGTCAACCAAGTCCATGAAGAGCAGAGAATCTTAGACAGGATAAACAAAAAGAGGAACACACTGAGACACATAGTGTTCAAACTGACGAAAAGTAAAGACAAAGATAAAACATTTAAAGCATCAATGGAAAAATGACAAATAACATATAAAGGAAGTGCCATAAGGTTATCACCTGATTTTTCAGCAGGAACTCTGCAAGCCAGAAGGAATGAGCATGATATATTTAAACTGATGAAAGGGAACAAACCTAAAACCAAGAATACTCTATTCAGCAAGACTCCCATTTGATGGAGAAATGAAAAGCTTTAAAGACAAGCAAAAGTTCAGAGAATTCAGAATCACCAAACCAGCTTCACAACAAATGCTGAAGGAATATCTCTAGGCATGAATGGAGATGAGTTTACTTCTTCCTTCCCAATTTGAAAGCTATGCATTTGTTTATTTATTTATGACTAATTACTCCGGCCAGATTTTCATCATTATGTTGAAAAAAATGGTGAGCGTGCACATCAGTGTTTTGTTCCTAATCTTAGAAAAACAAGTTTAGACTTTCACCATTGTGTATGATGTTCACCCTGGGATTTTCACATATGGCCTTTATTATATTCAGGTAGTTTCTTTCTAATTCTAGTTTATTGGGTGTTTTTTTTAATCATGAAAATATGTTAAGTGTTGTCAAATCATTTTCTACCTCCACTGACATGATCATGCATTTTGTTCCCCTCCCATTCTGTAATGAAGGGAGTTATGTGTTCACTTGGTTAATTTTAAAATTTTTATTATTACTTCATAATGTAAATACCTTGCATATTTTATATTCTGGGGAAATCTTTCTTCAATTCAAATTTTTTATTCAAGTATAGTTGATTTCCAATGTTGTTTTACTTTCTGGTATGCAGCAAAGTGATGATTATATATATTCTTTCTCATGTTCTTTTCCATTATAGGTTATTATAAGATATTAAATATTGTTTTCTGGGCTATACAGTAGTATCTCGTTGTTTATCTATTTAGTGTACAGTAGTGTGTATCTGTTAATCCCAAGCTTCTAATTTTTCTGTCTCTCTTCCCCTTTGATAACTGTTTGTTTGTTTTCTATGGCTGTGAGTCTGTTTCTATTTTGTAAATAAGTTCATTTGTATCATTGTTTTTCAGATTTCACATATAAGCGATATCATATGATATTTGTCTTTCTATGTCTGAATTACTTCACCTAGTATGATAATCTCTAGATCAATCCATGTTTCTGCAAATGTCAATATTTAATTTTTAATGGCTGAATAATATTCCTTTGTATATATGTACCGTATCTTCTTTATTCATTCATCTATCAATGCAAATTTAAGTTGTTTTATGTCATGGCTGTTGTAAATTGTGCTGCAATGAACGTTGGTGTGCATGTATGTTTCAAATTAGAGCTTTTGTGTTTTCTGAATGTATGTTCAGGGGTGGGATTATTGAATCCTATGATAATTCTATCTTTAGTTTTTAAGGAATTTTCATAGTGTTTTCTATAGTGGATGTACAAATTTACATTCCCACCAATAGTCTAGGAGCATTCCCTTTTCTTCACACCTTCTCCAGCATTTATCATTTGTAGACTTTTTGATGATGGCCAGGCTAACTGGTGTGATTTGATACTGCATTGTAGTTTTGATTTGCGTTTCTCTAATAGTTAGTGACTTTGAGCTCCTTTTCATGTGTGTTTTTTGGCCATATGTATGTCTTCTTTGAAGAAATGTTCTCTTTGCTTCAGTTTTCTGCCCATTTTTCAATTGGATTGTTTGTTTATTTGATATTGAATTGTAATAGCTGTTTGTATATTTTGGAAATTAAACCCATGTCAGCTGCATCATTTGCAAATATTTCCTCCCAGCTCATAGATTATCTTTCATTTTATATATGGTTTCCTTTGCTGTGCAAAAGCTTTTAGATTTGATTAGGTTCCTTTTATTTTTGCTTTTGCTTCTTTTGCCTTGGGAGATTGACTTAAGAAATTATTGCTACAATTTATGTTAGAGAATGTTTTCCCTATGTTCTCTTCTAGGAGTTTTATGGTGGCATGTATTCTTTTAAAGTCTTTGCATCATTTTGAGCTTATTTTTGTGTATGGTGTGAAGGAACTTTCAAACTTTGTTGATTTACCTGTGCTGCCCAGCTTTCCCAACACTCATTGCTTGATGTACTGTCTTTTCTTCATTGTATATTCTTGCATCCTTGGTCAAAAAATGAATAACTGTAAGTGTGAGTGTTTACTCCTGGGCTTGCTATTCTGTTTCACTGATCTATGTGTCTGTTTTGTCAATACCATGCTTTTTTTATTACTATCTCTTTGTAATATTGTCTGAAGTGTGGAAAAGTTACGCCTCCAGCTTTATTCTTTTCCCTCAGAATGGCTTTGACAATTCTGGATCTTTTGTGGTTTTATATAAATTTTAGGATTATTTGCTCTAGTTCTGTGAAAATGTCATGGATAATTTGATAGTGGATTGCATGTGTGCTCAGTCATGTCCTAATCCAACTCTATGTTCTCATAAGTGGTAGTGTGAGGCTGCCAGGGCTAACATCATGACAGGCGGCCCGGACCTAAGTTTAGATTTCCCCCGAAATGGTAAGATTCCCTACCCACATCAGGCCACCTGGAGCCAGCCAATCAATATGCGCCCAGTAAGAAAAAGGGAATCTATCAGGGGAAAGCTGAAAAACCCGCCAACGCCTAAGTTTGAAAAAAGCCTGCAAAAGTTTGGACCAATAAAATTGCTTTGCAAACATGTAACCAATCCGCTTAAGCCAGCTGCCAACTGCTTAGGCTCACCCTATAAATTTGTATAACAGCTTGGGCTCGGGGCTCTCTGACCCCGCACCACTACGTTGGATGCAGCAGGAGCCCTGACTCGAGTCAGCAATAAACTTCCCTTTTTGCGAGTTGCATTGTCTTGGAAGCCTTCTCTCTTCCCGCTCGGGGATTCGGACATCGGGCATAACAGTAGCCCACCAGGCTCCTCTATCCATGGAATTTTCCAGGCATGTATACTGGATTGGGTTGCCATTTCCTACACTATGGGATCTTCCTGACACAGGGATCAAACCAATGTCTCTTGGATCTTCTGCATTGGCAAGCAGATTCTTTACCACTGTGCCTTCTAGATCACATTAAATTGTAGAATGCTTTGACTATTATGGACATTTTGACAATATGAATTCTTCCAAGGCGGACCTGACGAGAAAGATGGATACTATGATGCTGAATATGCGGAATCTGTTTGAGCAGCTTGTACGCTGCGTGGAGATTCTCAGTGAAGGAAATGAACTCCAATTTATCCAGTTGGCAAAGGACTTTGAAGATTTTTGTAAAAAGTGGCAGAGAACAGACCACGAGCTGAGCAAATACAAGGATCTTTTGATGAAAGCAGAGACTGAGCGTAGTGCTCTGGATGTTAAGCTGAAACTTGCACGCAATCAGGTGGATGTAGAGATCAAACGGAGATAGCGAGCTGAGGCTGACTGTGAAAAGCTGGAAAGACAGATTCAGCTGATTCGAGAGATGCTCATGTGTGACACATCTGGCAGCATTCAACTAAGTGAGGAGCAAAAATCAGCTCTGGCTTTTCTCAACAGAGGCCAACCATCCAGTGGCAATGCTGGGAACAAAAGACTGTCAACCATTGATGAATCTGGTTCCATTTTATCGGATATCAGCTTTGACAAGACCGATGAATCCCTGGATTGGGATTCTTCTTTGGTAAAGACTTTTAAACTGAAGAAGAGAGAAAAGAGGCGCTCGAATAGCCGACAGTTTGTTGATGGTCCCCCTGGACCTGTAAAGAAAACGTGTTCCATTGGCTCCACCGCAGACCAGGGAAATGAATCCATAGTAGCAAAAACTACAGTGACTGTTCCCAATGATGGCAGGCCCATTGAGGCTGTGTCCACTATCGAAACTGTGCCATATTGGACTCGGAGCCGAAGGAAAACAGGTACTTGACAGCCTTGGAACAGGGACTCCACATTGAGCAGCAGGTAGCTGGAGCCAAAAACTGAAACAGACGGCTCCAGCACTCCACAAAGCAATGGGGGGATGCGCCTGCACGACCTCGTCTCTAAGACGGTTATTAAACCCGAATCTTGTGTACCATGTGGAAAGCGAATAAAATTTGGCAAGCTGTCTCTGAAGTGTCGGGACTGTCGTGTGGTCTCTCATACAGAATGTCGGGACCGCTGTCCACTTCCCTGTATTCCTACCCTGATAGGGACACCTGTCAAGATTGGAGAAGGAATGCTGGCAGATTATGTGTCCCAGACTTCTCCAATGATCCCGTCAATTGTTGTCACTGTGTCAATGAGATTGAGCAAAGAGGGCTGACTGAGACAGGCCTGTATCGGATCTCAGGCTGTGACCGGACAGAAAAAGAGCTGAAAGAGAAGTTCCTCAGAGTGAAAACTGTACTCCTCCTCAGCAAAGTGGAGGACATCCATGCAATCTGTAGCCTCCTGAAAGACTTCCTTCGAAACCTCAGAGAACCCCTTCTGACTTTCGGCTAAACAAGACCTTTATGGATGCAGCAGAAATCACAGATGAGGACAACAGCATAGCAGCCATGTACCAGGCTGTTGGTGAGCTGCCCCAGGCCAACAGAGACACATTAGCTTTCCTCATGATTCGCTTGCAGAGAGTGGCTCAGAGCCCAAACACTAAAATGGATGTTGCCAATCTGGCTAAAGTTTTTGGCCCTACAATAGTTGCCCATGCTGTACCTAGTCCAGATCCAGTGACAATGTCACAGGACACCAAGCGTCAGCCCAAGGTGGTAGAGCGCCTACTCTCACCACCCCTGGAATACTGGAGTCAGTTCATGATGGTAGAACAAGAAAACATTGACCCCATGCATGTCATTGAAAACTCAAATGCCTTCTCAACACCACAGACCCCAGATGTTAAAGTGAGTTTACTGGGGCCTGTGACCACTCCTGAGCATCAGCTCCTCAAGACTCCTTCATCCAGCTCCCTGTCGCAGAGAGTCCGCTCCACCCTCACCAAGAACACTCCCAGATTTGGAAGCACAAGCAAGTCTGCCACCAACCTAGGACGACAAGGCAACTTTTTTGCTTCTCCAATGCTCAAGTGAAGTCGTGTCTCCTGTGACTTGACAGCATGTATTGACTGTGAGGAAGAGCGCACCTGTACTCTACCCTGCAGCCTCATTACTACTTTGAGCATTCTCCAGGCTTTTAATCAAGTTTAATTGTGCATGGGGGTTTTATGAAAGCTATATATATCTCCTTCTCCTTCTCCTCAAGTAATGTAATATCAACACCTTGTGCTGTCTTTTGGAGCTCTTAGATGGGAGATCTTTACAGGGGTATGAAATTCATTGTGATTCTTTTGCAGCCTGGGAGGTACATCCCTTTGGCTTAAAGCCAAACTCCCTCATGTAATGACATTTCTCTGGTGTAATTTCCATGAGACTAGTGTAGAAGCCCCTGCCTCTTTGGTAAGAATGACTTGTCTTGGGGTGGGAAATGGGGGAGCAGCATAAAGAAAGGTTTGGACAGAGAATTTAGGATGGCTCCTTCGAGAACTTGGAAATTCCCCTTCCCCTGTTAGGAGGTGAGCTGTAACAATCGAGCCTTCATAGAACTGGGATATGGGGAGTACTGAACTAGTAAGGGGAGTGTGCTTGGCTTTAATTTGGTTTGATTAGGTTTAATAGTGTTAAGTGGCACAACCTTGTAAAAGTTATACTACAATTTATATTTATTTCTAATGGGCCTCCGATGGGACATTGGGTTTGGTTGGGGTCAAAGCCAGTTTATTCTAAAGTTGAATTCATTCTGATGCTTAACACACCCCCACCCCCTTGTCCATTGGAGCTCTCCTTCTAAAAGTCAGTGTACCGTCTGTGTAACACCCAACTAAAAAGAGTAGGCTGTAAGGGAAGATTGTCAATATTTTGAGTGGCAAGAAAAGCCACAGTCATTTTGTCTTTGCACTTTGGATGCTGAAATCTTCCTATGGAGCATAGCCACATCTAGATAAATAGGAGCTTTTTCTTCTATTAAAATTATTTACAAAGCCTATCAAAATGCTTCCTTCTATAGAATGTTTCTGACCCATAGTGGCCTGTAAAACATATATTTGAAATAATATTTGGAAAAAAGTAAAAAAAAAAAAAGAATTCTTTCAATCCAAAAGCGTGGAATATCTTTCCATTTATTTAAATTACCTTTAATTTCCTTTATCAGTGTTTAATAGTTCTCAGCATAGTCTTTCACCTCCTTAGTCAGGTTTATTCCTAGGTATTTAATTTTTTGATGTGATTTTAAAAGTTTTTGTTTTTTTACTTTCTCTTTGTGATATTTCATTATTAGTGTGAAGATATGCAACAGAGTTCTGTATGTTAATCTTGTATCCTGCTACCTTGCTGAGTTTGCTTATCCTTTTTAATAGTGTTCGTATGTAGTCTATAGGGTATTCTATATGGAGTATCTTGTAATCTGCATATAATGACAATTCTACCTCTTTTCTTCCAATATAGGTATACTTTATTTTATTTTCTTGTGTGGTTGCTATCACTAGGACTTTCAGTACTATGTTAAACTGAAGTGGTGAGAGTGAGCATCTTGTCTTATTTCAGATTTTAGCAGGAATGGTTTCAGCTTTTCATTGATGAGTATTATGCTGTCTGTGAGTTTGTCATGCAGAGTTTTTATTGTGCTATGTTCCCTCTATTCCCACTTTGGTGAGAGTTTTTGTCATGGAATAGATGTCAAATTTTATCTAATGATTTTTCTGCATCTATTTAGATGATCATGTGGTTTCTGTGGTGTATCACATTGATTGATTTGCATGTGTTGAATCATCCTTGTGACCCTGGGATGAATCCAACTTGATCATGGCATATGGTTCTTTTTATGTGCTGTTGGACTCAGTTTGCTAATGTTTTGTTCAGAATCCTTGCATCTATATTAATCAAAGATATTGGCCTATGTATATATTTTTGGGAGTGTGTTTGTCTGGTTTTGGAATCACAGTGATTGTGGTCTCTTAGAATGACTTTGGGAATTTCCTTTTCATTCAATATTTTGGAAGAGTTTGAAAAGTATTGGTGTAAGTTTTTCTTTGTATGTTTGATAGAATTCCCCAGTGAAACCATTCAGTCCTGGACTTCTGTTTGCAGGGAGTTTTGTGGGTTTTTTTTTTTAACTGCAGATTTTATTGTATATCTAGTGATGGATTTGTTCCAATTATCTAGTTTTTTCTTGACTCAGTTTTGGTCAGCTGTATATGTCTAGAAACTTTCTAGAAGCATGTCCATTTGTTCTAGGTTGTGCAATTTGTTGGCAAATGTTCATAGCATTCTCATAGATTTTTTTTTATTTTGGAGATATTTGTTATTATTTTTTCTCTTCATTATGTTTTATTAATTTGAGATCTCCATCTTTTCTTTCTTTCTTCTTACATGTATGTATACATGTACATATATATATCCAGTTCCAGTTCAGTTGCTCAGTTGTGTCCACCTCTTTGCAACCCCATGAACTGCAGCACGCCAGGCCTCCCTGTCCATCACCAACTGCTGGATTCTACCCAAACCCATGTCCATTGAGTCGGCGATGCCATCCAGCCATCTTATCCTCTGTCATTGCCTTCTCCTCCTGCCCTCAATCTTTCCCAGCATCAGGGTCTTTTCAGATGAGTCAGCTCTTCGCATCAGGTGGCCAAAGTATTGGAATTTCAGCTTCAACATCAGTCCTTCCAATGAACACCCAGGACTGATCTCCTTTAGGATGGACTGGTTGGATCTCCTTGCAGTCCAAGGGATTCTTAAGAGTCTTCTCCAACACCACAGTTCAAAAGCATCAGTTCTTCTGCACTCAGCTTTCTTTATAGTCCAACTCTCACATCCATACATGACCACTGGAAAAACCATAGCCTTGACTAGATGGATCTTTGTTGACAAAGTAATTTTATATATATATGTATGTATATATAACCCCTACCTCCACTCCTCCAATCTCACATTCTAGGTGACCACAGAATGCCAGACTGGGCTCCTGTATTATGCAGCAACTTCCCATTAGTTCTCTATTTCACACGTATCATGTGTATTTTTTTTTAAGAACTAATTCAATCATCACCTTGAGGTCCTTTGCAGACACAGCTTCAACAGAAGTATTATGATTTTACATTTTGAAAAGTCATTATTTTCACTCAGTCTTATGAGGCCTGAATATGGTCTGTGTTCACCTTTTCCTTCTCACATATGGAATTTTCCCATTTGCCTATGAATCCTCCCAATTCAAGCATCTCTTAAGTCAGCTCAACTGGAGCAGAATGACTAGCCATAGCACCAGTATTTAGGGAGGAATCTGAAAAATATGATTTTTGCCAGTTTCCCAGAAGTCACCCTAGTCTGTGTAAAGTTTAAACCTATTATTAAGTTAATTCCTAGTACTAGTTGATGCTGCACAAGGAGAGACACAAGGTCATGATGGGGGAGATTGTTAAGAAACAGCTTGCAAGAAGTGGTTTGTTTTAAATAGTGGAATATCTTCTGTTTAGCAAACACTTGGTTAGATTTATAAACTCTATAAACAGAAACAGTATTGTGGAACAATTTAAAAATATAACCTCTAAAAGATCAGTACCAGGGTTTGAAGTGCATGCCAAATGACTACATCTACCTGATATCCTTGGTCTAGAGGAATCGTCCTTTGATGTCTCTCTTCTTTTCTTTTTAAAATTGGACTAAAACGTATCCACAACACAGGAATGATGTGCAGATTAAAAGAATTGCTGAGTATATATTTTAGAACATTGCACAGGCAGCAGTGTTAAATGCATGCATTAGGCATAATTAGAAGTTTCCTTTGCATAAGAGATGGTGTCACTGCCTTCAGATGTGTTATAAATCAGAGCTGTGCACATTCACAGTCCATCAGAGTGATCCTGCTATATCTACTTCTGCTTCATTGACTATACTAAAAACAAACAGTGGAAAATTCTTCTAGAGATGGGAATACCAGACCAACTTACCTGCCTCCTGAGAAATGTGTATGGAGGCCAATAAGCAACAGTTAGAACTAGACATGGAACAATGGGCTCGTTCCAAATTGGGAAAGGAGTATGTCAAGGCTGTATCATGTCCCCTTGCTTATTTAACTTCTTTTACTGTCTTCCATATGAATTCCCCTGAGGGCAGAAACAAAGCTCTGGCCAACCACTCTTCCCACCTCAGTGTGGTAAGCCTTACATGATGCAGAGTACATCATGTGAAATCCTGAACTGGATGAACCTGGAATCAAGATTGCAGGGAGAAATGTCAATAACCTCAGATATGCACATGACACCACCATTATGGCAGAAAGCAAAGATGAACTGAAGAACCTCTTGATGAAAATGAAAAAGGATAGTGAAAAAGCTGGCTTAAAACTCAACATTCAAAAAACAAAGATCATGGCATCTGGTCCCATCACTTCATGGCAAATAGATGGGGAGACTCTGGAAACAGTGACAGACTTTATTTTGGGGGGCTCCAAAATCACTGCAGATGGTGACTGCAGTCATGAAATTAAAAGATGCTTGCTCCTTAGAAGAAAAGATATGAAAAACCTAGACAGCATATTAAAAAGCAAAGACATTACTGACAAAGGTCCATACAATCAAAGCTATGGTTTTTCCAGTAGTCATGTATGGATATTAGAGTTGGACCATAAAGAAAGCTGAGCACCCAAGAATTGATGTTTTTGAACTGTGGTGTTGGAGAAGACTCTTGAGAGTCCCTTGGACTGCAAGATCAAACCAGTCAATCCTAAATGAAATCAGTCCTGAATATTCATTGGAGGGACTGATGCTGAAGCTGAAGCTCCAGTACTTTGGCCACCTGAGGCGAAGAACTGACTTAGAAAAGACCCTGATGCTGTGAAAGATTGTAGGTGAGAGGAGAAGGGGATGACAGAGGATAAGATAAGATGGTTGGATGGCTTCACTGACTCGATGGACATGAGTTTGAGCAAGCTTCAGGAGTAGGTGATGGACAGGGAAGCCTGGAGTGCTTGAGTCCATGGAGTTGCAAAGAGTTGGATATGACTGAGGGACTGAACTGAATGATAAAATTGAGAATTCATGAAATCATCTGAAAAGTGCAAACCTGAATATACCAATATGGTGCAAATTAGAGTGTATTGATGGTACGTGTAGGACGTGATTGAAAAGCTACATTGTGTGTGCATGGTTAGTTTCTCAGTCATGTCTAACTTTTTGCAACCCCATGAACTGTAGCCTGCCAGGCTTCTCTGTCCATGACGTTTTTCAAGCAAGGATCCTAGAGTAGGTGGTCATTGCTTTCTCCAGGGGATTTTCCCAACCCAGGGGTTAAACCTGAGTCTCCTGCTTTGCAGACAGATTCTTCACCACCTGAGCCACCTAAGCAGCTAGAAAAGGTACATTAGGACCATGTTATTTACCAGGTTATCTTCAATCTTGTAAAGCTTGTTGAATATAGATGCCTAAGTCAGTTTCCTTAAGAATTTGATTTGTGAGCTCTGGGAAAATTGGATATTTATGTTATGATCAGTCAAGTAGTGTAACACTGTTAAATAGGAATTCCCCTGTTGCCATGGTAGTATGGTTCACATTACTTGAAATCTGAAAGCAAAAGTGTCATTTTTTTAATATTGTTGAAAACTGAAATCCAAAGTTAAATTTTTCCTAATAGCACCAGCATTAAATGGGGAACAATAGAGAATATGAGTTCTTTAAAAAAAAAAAGTGACATCATCTTTTCACTATAAACATCAGCTTTCTCCATAGAACCTTCCTCAGAGCCCCCAGTACCTCCTTGTTCCTCAGGCTGTAGATAAGGGGGTTGAGCATGGGGGTGATGATAACATCAAACACAAAGAGACGCTGGTCCACATCTGCGGGGAGAGAGGAACCTGGGGTCATGTAGATGATCATAGCTGGACCAAAGTAGAGGCTCACTACACTGAGGTGGGAAGAGCAGGTGACCAGAGCTTTGTGTCTGCCCTCAGGGGAGTTCATATGGAGGACAGTGAGAAAGATGAGGATGTAGGAGGTCAAGACGAGTCCAAAAGGTATGAGGAGGAAAACAATGCCAGTTATTAATACCACCTTCTCGTAGGTTGAGGTATCCTCACAAGAGAGCTTCAGAAGGGCCATAATTTCACAGAAGAAATGGTGAATTTTTCTGGAGTCACAAGTAGAGAAATTCATGGCATAAACTGTGTGCATAAGGGAGATGAGCATACCCCCAACCCATGAACCAATGGCCATTTGCAAACAGACTCTGGGGGTCATGATGACTGGGTATCTGAGGGGGCTGCAGATGGCCAGATAGCGGTCAAAGGCCATGAGTGTCAGGAGAACACACTCAGCCACTCCTAGCATCAAGTAAAGAAAGAGTTGGGCTCCACAACCAATGCGAGAGATGAAACTCTGTCCAGAGAAGAAATCAGTGACCATCTTGGGGACAGTGGTGGAGATTAGGGTGAGGTCCATGAGAGAGAGCTGGCTGAGCAGGAAGTACATGGGAGTGTGGAGGTGGGCATCACCCCAGATCAGCAGGGCCAAGACTGAGTTTCCAGTGATGGCTACCACAAGAATGAAGAGGATGATGGCTATGAGGAGCCCAGGATGCCTGGAGTCTGAGAAGAGGCCCAGGAGAATGAAATCAGTAATGGAGGATTCATTTCCTTGCTGCATGTCTTAGTTGACTGGTTTGATCTGGAGGATCAGGGGAGAAAAACACCTACAATGAGACTGCTCTTCTCATGTAAATACACCACTGACTTTTATCTTTTCCTGAAAATCAAATATTTATGTAGTGAATTCAAGTGGGGTCGCAAAGAGTCAGACACGACTGAGCGACTCAACTGAGCTGAACTGAATGTATTTAAATGCCAGAAAGATTAATGATTTGGCCTCTATTGCTGTTTAAAAATACTATCTAGCAAGCCATCTGACAGGATAGACAACATAAATGAAGGCTGTATCTTTTGGTCATATTGTTTAGCATTGTTTGGCATATTGTTGCCATAATTCCACAAGGATTGCTAGTGAGATTTTCATACAGTATGAAAATTCCCATACAACTTGGTGGTGTGATATACAGAGAATATCCAGACATCTTCCAAAGTGGTTTGTAATGCGCAACTGATGGGGTCTGGTATCTCTGCTGATTTACTGCATATACACTGACCTAAGTCTAGATTTGTCCTTAAAGGACTCATAGATCACTAAGCAGGTGACCTAATCTGTCATGGGGAGGAAGTTTTATAGTTCTAGTCATTGAGATTCTTCTAGAATCCTTGAGATTGACTTACACTGGCTTTCATAATCCTCATGATGCTTTAGGTAATGCAAACTGTTTAGAGGGATACTGGCGTTGCTTTTTCATGATTTCCCTGTCATATTAATTTTCTCATACAATAATATATACCCATTTGAGCAAGTGCTTTCATAGCTTTCTATATTATTTAATCTAAAATATTAACTTTATTTCTGTTATTGGTATTTGTGCCATCTGATTATGGATGAGGATAAGGCACAGAAAAAATTAGAGGAAGAGTTATGGCTAAGAACTGTATCAATATAAAATAGGGAAAAAAATGTGTTCATAGACCCTTAACAGCAATTTCTTATTCTTTTTTTACTTTGTTTTTTTTAAAGTATGGCTCATCACCATTTTTTAAAATTTTAATTTATTTATTTTAATTGGAGGCTAATTACTTTACAATATTGTAGTAGTTTTTGCCATACATCATCACCATTTTTAACTCACTACAATTATACATCCTACTACTAGAAAATAATCATGAAATGAGTAGAATAGTTTAATTCAATATTCTGAATATTATATTTACATGGTAGCAGATGTAGGTAAAATTATGATTATCCATCTTTAGCTATCACATAGATATGGTATTAGAGTTTCATTTGTCAGCTTTTTATCTGATCACTTTGGAATAACATGACTGTAGGAATTATATTGAACACAAATTTTCCAAACAGCACTCTGTATGACATTTTATGAAATAGGTTGGTGAAACTTTGTATACTGTATCTCCCCCTAGGAAACACTTATTAGCATATTAAAGATTGGAAGTTCTTACATTAATAAATAAGTCTCTTTAGTTTTTTAATACAGAAGTTCTATGGTTTGACATTGAGCTTTTTTTTTTCAATTACACTTATTAGAGCTCCCTAGTCTCATTGATTAGTGTACTACTATTTTGGGAAATGAATGACACTTAAAGACTATAGCATTTGACAAAGATTTTTTCCCTACAAATTCTAAACTATAGTATAGTTTTAATCTTGACATAATTTTGAAGGTTTTTGCTTTTTATGTTCTTCCTGTTTGACCTTGGAGAGGAAAATCCAACTTTTGTTAGAAAAATGAGCAATAAGCAGTAAATAAATTGCACAAACAGAAATCACATGTATAAGTTATTTTTGTTAGTGTAAAAAGTATTTTAGCTCATTTGCCTTAAAATATAAATTAAAAAAATTATTTCAGTTGTCTTGGTTTTATCAGAAGCACAACAATTATTCAGTGAGTAAAAATAAATAACTTAGATTCCTATTACTGCCTAGTTATGTAGAAAGATGTTAAGAGGGGAATGTGGTAGAGAGGTGGGATGGGAAGAGGGGTGGGATTAAGAGGGAGGAGACATATGTATATTTATGGCTGATTCACATTGTTATATGGCAGAAACCAACACAATACTGTAAAGCAATTATCCTCCAATTAAAAATAAATGGTATCACTAGTGGTAAAGAATCTGCCTGCCAATGCAAGAGACATGAGGGGATCAGATTTGATCCCTGGGTCAGGAAGATCCCCTGGAGTAGGAAATAGCACCCCACTCCAGTGTTTTTACTTGGAAAATTCTATGGACAGAGGAGACTTGAAGGCTAAAGTCCGTGAGACTGCAAAGAGTTGACACAACAGCAACTGGACATCAGGTACCAAAAAAAAAAAAGAAGAAGAAGAGAAGGTGGGATAAGGAAGGATAAGGGAGAAATCTGGGAAGTGGAGAGATATGATGGCAACACAGAATGACAAGTAATGGCTTGTGATGGAAGGCGTGTCCCTTCCTTCCACCCTCTCCTGCCCATCATTTCCATGCTGTGTCTGCCTGACCATTCTATTAAAGCATATCACTTGCTTCCTTTATTCCTTCATATTCATTGTCACTATCTGAAAGCTTAATATTATTTGCATGTTTGTCTATTGTTTTGTTTCCCGCATGAAAATATGGGGTTTTTGTAGGGCAAAGAATTTGCTTACTACTGTTTCCTCAGTAAAGTACCTGGCAGATAGCAGGAACTCAAGTGAAGTTTGTGGGGCAATTGAATAAAAAGATACACAGAAGTGTGAAAAGCACCTATATATAGAGAGAGAGTAGGAAAAGCAGAGATAGAGACCAGAGTTTCTAGCAGAGTATCATGTGATGTAAACTGCTCTATCACATGTCCCTACTTCTGACTTTAATGTTCCACTCCCAAGGTACTCTTTACCTGTTGGCACTGCCCACTGATTTTCCAAAAACCAAGTTGGCCTCTGTCTTCAGCTTCTCAACCTCCATCCTCTGTGCACAACTGATGTCCTATGGTCGCTCAACAAGGAGTGGAGTGGAGCTGGCTTTGGATTGAAGGTAGGTGGCCTGTGCAAAGTCATAAAGGGACACTATGAGTTTTCCAACTCTGGATATGGCTGTCACACACATATTTCTAAGCCTGAAGCTTGAAAAGATGATTTTCCTACGTGATACCATTGTTTTGAGATAAGGAAATGAACTGAGTTTACCTCACAGAAGAGCAGCTGGGGAGAGGATACTATGTAACTCTGGCCTCATACATAATAGGCCATCATTGATTATATCTTGAATTTACAAATTCAAGCATGAATTTGGGTGTACATTGTTGAATCTGTAAATCTGCAGCCAATATTTTAAATAATTCTCATGTGAATCAAATAATAAGTTACTTAAAAAAAAATACTTGGTTTGCTTAGAATTTCATTCCAAAGCCTAGAATACAAGGAAGTGTTAAACAACATCTCTGGGAAACAAGGATTTCATCTATGATTAAAACACAAAGATTTTAGCTATTTTAAACTGACTAGTTACTAACTAACTAGTAGCTGATAAGTTTAGTGCCATTATAATCTATGTACATGTAAATAGACATGTTCTATGAAACTATCTGACACAGGGTCTAACCATTCATTGAATTCTCATGCAGCTACTCAACTCTCCAGGAGGGTTTTGCCATACAGCTGGGAGTTTATCTTGAAGCACTTTGAAGGTATTACCTCATATAGAGCATCACAAATTATTTCTCATCTTGGGTCTTTTCACATAAGGTGAAGACAATGACTTCTTTCTCCATTGTGGGTTGACTTGTTATCATGTGTGTGGTCATCCTTGTTACCTCCTAAGGATTCTTGATTCTTCTGTATCTTGCCTTGTACTGTGCAGCTCATTAAGCCAGACATTAGGCTCTTTATGTGTAGAGTGAAGACTTATAACAGATGATCTTGGTGAAGCCAGTACTTCAGGCTCACAGCTTCAAGCTCAAGTGTCTCTCTGGTAGCCCACAAAGGAGAGATTAAATACAGCCCTGTGGTCAGGAGAGACACTATGAACTATGGAGTATGTTATCTCAGTCCAGCCCTGGTAGATAATTAGATCAGGTACCAGGGGGCAGAGCCAAATTCTTCTGGGAACAAAGTCACCCTCAGCCTTCTGCTCATCAGGATGTTGGTTAAACAGAAACGTGAGATTAAACCCTAATTCACATTTTTCTACCTTTGTGACCTGGGCAGTTTACATCGTCTCCCTCCTGTATGTCTCCTCATCCTTGAGTTGGCAATAAAAATAGACCTTTCTCACAGAGTTGTCCTAAGTGTTAACTGAAATAAGGCTTATGAACAGTATATCCCATTTGGTCTTTATTTCTATTGAGATGAATTTTTGGAAGTCAAGTATATCACAAAATAGCTAATATTGATTTTACCTGAATTAACTGTAAGGGATGATTTTGATGTGTGGAAGTTAACAAAAAATGTCACCCCAGTTCATATACTGAGGCATAATCCAATCAGATTGAAAACTTTGTGGCTTAGTTAACATGGAAGAGGAGTCTGCATTTTGAGAGAGGAGAGTTTAACTGACAGGTGTTGGGTGGGTGGGGTTTTTTTTAGAGGGAAAGAAAATTGCTTTACAATATTGTGTAAATGTTGCCAGGCATCAATGTGAATTAATAATAATTGTATATATGTCCTTTCATGAACCTTTCTCACATGAGCCTTCCTACCATCACCATTCTACCACTCTAGGTCATTGAAGAGTGCCAGACTTGGCTCTCTGTGTTGTATAGCAGCTTCTAGCTAGTTATCTATTTTACACATGTTAATGTATATATGTCAATGCTCTTTTCTCAATTTCTCTTAGCTTCTCCTTCCCCTGCATTGTCCAAAGTCCACTTTCTACATCTGCATCTCCATTTCTTCTCTGTAAAAAGGTTCATCAATACCTTTTCCTAATTCCAGATGAATGCATTAATATATGATATTTATTTTTCTCTTTCTGACTTACTTCACTCTATGTGACAGGTTCTGGGTTCATCCCCTTCACTACAACTGATTCAAATTTCTTCCTTTTTATGGCTGAGTAATATTTTGTTTTATGTATGTACCACAACTTTTTTTTTTTAATCTCTGAGTGTGACTTTATTTGGGAAAAGGGTTTTGGCAGATACAATTAAGAATTTTAAGATGAGATCATCCTGGATTATCTGAGTAGATCCATATCACAACTTTATCCATTCATCTGATGATGGATATCTAGGTTGCTTCCATGTTCTGGCCATTGTAAATAGTGCTGCAATGAACATTGGGATACAGGTGCCTTTTTGAATTGTGGTTTTCTCAGGGTATATCCCCAGTAGGGGATTGCTGGGCCATATGGTGCTTTTATTCCTAGTTTATTGAGGAAGCCCCACACTGCTGTCCATAGTGGCTGTACCAATTTACATTCCTACCAACAGTGCAAGAGGTTTCCCTTTTCTCCACATCCTCTCCACCACTTATTGTTTGTAGTTTTTTGATGATGGCCAACCTGATTGATGTGAGGTAATACCTCATTATAGTTTTGATTTGCACTTCTCTAATAATGATCAACGTTGAGAGTATTTTTCAAGTGTTTATTGGCTTTCTGTATTTTCTGAGAAATGTCTAAATCTTTTCTCCATTTTTTGACTGGGCTGCTTGTTTTTCTGGTATCGAGTTGATTCTGTGTGAGTTGCTTCTATATTTTGGAGACCAATCCTTGGTCAGTTTCCTCATTGGCAATTATTTTCTCCCATTCTGAATGTGGTCTTTTAATCTCATTTATAGTTTCTTTTGCTGTTCAAAAGCTTTTAAGTTTAATTAAGGCTCATTTGTTTATTTTTGTTTTTATTTCCAATTGCCTCCTGAAAAACCTGTATGCAGGTCAAGAAGCAACAGTTAGAAGCAGACATGAAACAACTGACTGGTTCAAAATTGGGAAAGGAGTACATTAAGGTTGTATATTGTCACCGTGCTTATTTAACTTACATGCAGAGTACATCATGTGAAATACTAGGCTGGATGAAGCACAAGCTAGAAACAAGATTGCTGGGGAAAAGATCAATAACCTCAGATGTGCAGATGACATCACCCTTACGGCACAAAGTGAAGAAAAACTAAACAGCCTCTTGATGAAAGTGAAAGAGGAGAGTGAAAAAGTTGACTTAAAACTCAGCATTCAGAAAACTAAGATCATAGCATCTGGTCCCATCACTTCATGGCAAATAGATGGGAAACAATGGAAAAAGTGACAGACTTTCTGGCGGCTCCAAAATCACTGTAGATGGTGACTGCAGTCATGAAATTAAAAGATGCTTGCTCCTTAGAAGAAAAGCTATGACCAACCTGGATAGCATATTAAAAAGCTGAGACATCACTTTGCCAACAAATGTTCGTAAAGTCAAAGCTATGGCTTTTCCAGTAGTCTTGTAGAGGTGAGTGTTGGACTCTAAAGAAGACTAAGCATGAATCTTGAGAAAGAAGAATGGAACTAGAAGAATCAACCTGCCTGACTTCAGACTATACTACAAAGCTGCAGTCATCAAGACAGTATGCTACTGGCACAAAGACAGAAATATAGATCAGTGGAACAAAATAGAAAGCCCAGAAATAAATCCATGCACCTATGGACACCTTATCTTTAACAAAGGAGGCAAAAATATACAATGGAGAAAAGACAATCTCCTTAAGAAGTGGTGCTGGGGAAACTGGTCAACCACTCGTAAAAGAATGAAACTAGAACACTTTCTAACACCATACACAAAAATAAACTCAAAATGGATTATAGATCTAAATGTAAGACCAGAAACTACAAAACTCCAAGAAGAAAACATAGGCAGAACACTCTCTGACATAAGTCACAGCAAGATCCTCTATGATCCACCTCCCAGAGTAATGGAAATGAAAGCAAAAATATACAAATGGGACCTAATTAAACTTAAAAGCTTTGCACAAGGAAGGAAACTATAAGCAAGGTGAAAAAACAGCCTTAAGAACGGGAGAAAATTTAAAAAAAAAAAAGAATGGGAGAAAATAATAGCAAACGAAACAACTGATAAAAAATTAATTTCAAAATTATACAAGCAGCTCATGCAGCTCAACACCAGAAAAATAAATGACACAATCAAAAAATGGACAAAGGAACTAAACAGACATTTCTCCAAAGAAGACATATAGATGGCTAACAAACACATGAAAAGGTGCTCAACATCACTCATTATCAGAGAAATGCTAATCAAAACCACAATGAGATACCATCTTATGCCGGTCAGAATGGCTGCTATCCAAGTCTCAAACAATAAATGCTGGAGAGGTTGTGGAGAAAAGGGAACCCTCTTACACTGTTGGTGGGAATGCAAACTAGTACAGCTACTATGGAGAACAATATGGAGATTCCTTAAAAAACTGGAAATAGAACTGCCATATGACCCAGCAATCCCACTGCTAAACATAAACACTGAGGAAGCCAGAATTGAAAAAGACCCCTGTACCCCAAAGCTCCTTGCAGCACTGTTTACAATAGCTAGGACATGGAAGCAACCTAGATGTCCATCAGCAGAAGAATGGGTAAGAAAGTTGTGGTACATATACACAATGGAATATTACTCAGTTATTAAAGAGAATGCATTTGAGTCAGTTCTAAGGAGGTAGATGGAACTGGAGCCTATTATACAGAGTCAGAGCCTATTATACAGAGTTAGTCAGAAAGAAAAACACCAATACAGTACATTAACACATATACATGAAATTTAGAAAGATGAGACAGCAAAGGAGACACAGATATGAAGAACAGCCTTCTGGACTCTGTGGGAGAAGGCGAGAGTGGGATGACTTGAGAGAATAGCATTGAAACATGTATATTACCATATGTGAAGTAGATGAGCAGTCCAAGTTCAGTGCATGAAACAGGGTCTCAAAGCTGGTGCACTAGGACAACCCAGAGAGATGAAATGGGAAGGGGGGTGGGAGGGGGTTTTGGACAGGGGGACATATGTACACCTGTGGCTGATTCATTTTCAATGTGTGGCAAAAACCACCACAATATTGTAAACTAATTAGCCTCCAATTATAAGAAATAAATTAATTTTTTAAAAAAAGCTAAGTGTGGAAGAATTAATGCTTTTGAAATATGGTGTTGAAGACTGTTTAAAGTAACTTAGACTGCAAGGAGACCAAACCAGTTAATCCTAAAGGAAATCAACCCTGAATATTCATTGGAAGGACTGATGGTGAAGCTGAAGCTCCAATACTTTGGCCACCTGATGCGAAGAGCCTACTCATTGGAAAAGATCCCAATGCTGGGAAAGGTTGAAGGCAGAACGAGAAGGGCACAACAGAGGATGAGATGGTTCGATGGCATCATCAACTCAATGGACAGGAGTTTGATCAAGCTCTAGGAGATGGTGAAGAATAGGTGGCGTGCTGCAGGCCATGGAGTCACAGAGCTGGACAGAACTGAGCGACTGAACAAGAACAACTCTAGGAAGTAGAACAAAAAGGATATTGCTGTGATTTATGTCAAAGAGTGTACTGCTTATGTTTTCCTCTAAGTGTTTTATAGTTTCTGGCCTTAAATTTAAGTCTTTAATCCATTTAGAGTTTACTTTTGTGTATGGTATTAGGAAGTATTCTAATTTAATTCTTTTAAGTGTGGCTGTCAAGTTTTCCCAGCACCACTTATTGAAGAAGCTGTTTTTTCTCCGTTATATATTCTGTTTCTTTTGTCAAAGATAAGGTGCCCATAGGTGTGTGGGCTTATCTCTGGCCTTTCAATCTTCTTCCATGGTGTATATTTCTGGTTTTGTGCCAGTACCACACTGTCTTGATGACTGTAGCTTTGTTGTATAATACGATGCCAGTAAGGTTGATTCCTGCAACTCTTTTTCTTTCTCAAGATTACTCTGGCTGCTTGGGGTCTTTTGTGCTTCCCTACACATTATGAAATCTTTTGTTCTAGTTCTGTGAAAAATACCATTGGTTGTTTTGATAGGCATTGCACTGAATCTGTAGATGCATTCAGCAATACAGTCATTTTCACAATATTGATTTTTTCAATCCAGGAATGTGGTGGATTTTCCCATCTGTTTGTGTTATCTAGATTTCTTTCATCAGTGTCTTACAGTTTTCTAGACAGAGGTCTTTTGTCACTTTAGATAAGTTTATTCTTAGGTATTTTATTCTTTTTGTTGCAGTGATGAATGGAATTGTCTCTTTAATTTCTCTTTCTGATTTTTCATTGTTTGTGTATAGAAATGCAAGGGATTTCTGTAAATTAATTATATATCCTGTGATTACTAAACTCATTGATTAGCTGTAGTAATTTTCTCATGGCATCTTTAGGGTTTTCTATGTATCGTATCATGCCATATGCAAATCTTGAGGGGAGAGACTTACTTCTTTTTTTCCAAAGTAGATTCGTTTTCTTTCTTTTTCTTCTCTGATAGCCGTGACTAGGTCTTCCAGAACTATATTGAATAATAGTGGTAAGAATGGGCACCCTTGTCTTATTTCTTATCTTATATGAAATTCTTTCAATTTATCACCATTGAGAATACTGTTTGCTATGGGTTTGTCATGTATAACCTTTATTATGTTGAGGTAGGTTCCTTCTATGCCTACTTTTGGAATTTTTTTTTTATCATAAATAGATTTTGAATTCTGTTGAAAGCTTTCTCTGCATCTATTGAGATGACCATATGGTTTTTATCTTTCAGGTTGTTAATATTAATATGCCTTATCACATTGATATGCTTATATTGAAGAGTCTTTGCATCCATAGGATAAACCCCACTTGATCATGGTGTATCATCCTTTTAATTTGCTATTGAATTCTGTTTGCTAGAATATTGTTGAGGATTTTTACATCTATGTTCATCAGTGATATTCGCCTGTCTTTTTCTTTTTTGTCTGGTTTTGATATCAGGGTGATAGTTACCTCACAGAGTGAGTTTGGGAATTTTCCTTTCTCTGCAAGTTTTTCAGTGTTTGAGCAGAATCACTGTTGTCTCTTCTCTAAATGTATGGTAGAATTCACCTGTGAAGCCATATGGCCCTGGACCTTTGCTGTTGAAAGACTTTTGATTACAGTTTCAATTTCTGTGCTTGTGATTGTTCTGTTCATATTTTCCATTTCTTTCTGGTTCAGTCTTGTAAGATGATACTTTTCTAAGAATCTGTCCATTTCTTCCAGGTAGTTCATTTTATTGGCATATTGTTGCTCTTACTAGTCTCTTATATTACTTTGTATTTCTGTGCTGTCTATTGTAACTTCTTTTTCATTTTTAATTTTATTGATTTGAGTCTTCTCCTTTTTTTCCCCAGTGAATATGGCTAATGGTTTGTCAGTTTTGTTTCTGTTCTCAAAGAACCAGCTTTTAGTTTTATTGATCTTTGCTATTGTCTCCATTTTTTTTTAATTTCTACTGTGACTCTTATGATTTCTTTCCTTCTACTAACTTTGGGGTTTTTTAACCTTCTTTTTCTAGTTGTTTATGTATAACTTTATGTTGTTTATTTGAAGTTTTCTTATTTCTTGAGGTAGGCTTGTATTGTTATCAGCTTCCCTTTTAGCACTGCTTTTAGTGCATCCCGTAGGTTTTAAGTTATCAGATTTTCATTGTCATTTGTTTCTAGTTATTTTCTGATCCCCCCTTTTATTTTCTCAATGATCTCTTAGTTATTTGGAAGTGTATTGTTTAACTTCCAAGTGTTTGTGTTTTGTTTTCTTTTTTTTTTTAATAGTATTTCCCCCTATAGTTGATATCTAATCTTCTAGTGTTTTGGTCAGAAAAGATGCTTGAAATGATTTTAATTTTTAAAAATTTACCAAGGCTTGATTTGTAACCCAAGATGTGACCTATCCTGGAGAATATTCCTTGTGCACTTGAGAAAAAAGTTAAATCTACTCTTTTTGGATGAAATGCCCTGTGTATCTCAATAATGTCTATCTGGTCCAAGGTATCATTTAAAGCTTGTGTTTCATTAATTTTCTTTCTGGATGGTCTGTTCATTGGTATGAGTGTGGTGTTGAAGTCCCCCACTATTATTGTGTTACTGTCGATTTCCCCTTTAATAGTTGCTAGCATTTGCCTTATGTGTTGTGCTCCTATTGGGTGTGTATATGTTTAAAATTGTTATATGTTCTTGGATTGATTACTTGATCTTTATGTAGTGTCCTTTTATTTTTTTAGCAGTGTTTGTTTTAGTCTATTTTATCAGATATAAGTATTGCTACCCCTGCTTTTCTTTTAATTTCCATTTGCATGGAATTCATTTTTCTGGTCCCTCATTTTCAATCAATATTTGTCATTAGGTCTGAAGTGGGTTTCTGAAGGGATTTTATTTTTTTGTATTCATCCAGCCAATCCATGTCTTTTGGTTGGAGCATTTATTCAATTTACATTTAAGGTAATTATTGATTTATATGATGCTATGATCATTTATCTTATTGTTTTGGGTTTGTCTTTGTAGGTCTATTCTTTTTCATGTGATTTCTATCTAGGGAAATTTATTTCACATTTGTTCTACAGCTTGTTTGTGGTGCTGAATTCTCTTAGCTTTTGCTTTTCTTTAAAGATTTTGATTTCTCCATCGAATCTGAAAGAGATCCTTTCTGGTTAGTGTAATATTTATTGTAGGTGTTTTCCTTTCATCACTTTAAGTATATTCTGCCACTCACTTCTGACCTGCATTGTCTCTTCTAAAAAATCAGCTGTTCTCTTCATAGGGATTCCCTTTTATGCTATTTGCTGCTTTTAGTAGTTTTTGTTAGTATTTAATTTTTGTTAGTTAGTGTTTCTCTTTAGGTTTATCCTGTTTGGGACTCTCTGCATTTCCTAAAATTGGGTGGCTATTTCCTTTCCAATGTTAAGGAAGTTTCATCTATAATCTCCTTAAATATTTTCTCAAGACCCTTTTTTTCTCTTTTTCTGAAAACCCCTATAATTTGAATATCAGTTTATTTAATGTTGTTCCTAATGTCTGTGAGACTTTTTCAATTCTTTTCATTCTGTCTTCTTTATTCTGCTCTGCTTCAGTTATTTCCACCATTCTGCAGTTCTTCTCACTCAGCCATTCTTCTGCCCTAATTATTCTGCTATTGGTTCCCTCTAGTATGTTTTTCATTTCAGTTATTGTGCTGTTCATTGCTGATTGTTCTTTATTTATTCTATGTCATTGTTAATCATCTCTTGTATCTTCTCATTCTATATCTCTGTTCTATTTATCTGTGCCTCTATTTTATTCCCAAGATACTGGATCATCTTTACTATCATTACTTTAAATTATTTTTTACATAGAATGCATATTTCTTCTTCATCTGTTTGGTCTTGTGGTTTCTTACCGTGCTCCTTCATCTGCTATATATTTCTCTCTTTTCATTTTGTTTAATTTGCTGTGTTTGGGATCACCTTTCTGTAGACTGCAAGGTCACAGTTCCTCTCGTTTGTGGAATCTTCCCCTAGTGGGTAAGGTTGGATCAGTGCCCTGTTGCTGGGGTCCAGCCTCAGCAGGATCCAGGGGTACCCTCTGGATGAACGGCGTCGGCGAGAAAAGGAGAGAGAGAGAGAGAGAGAGACCAGACTGGGGGGTTGGGGGGTGTAGTAGAGTCTGGTAGAGTATGGCAATGCTTTATTTTTACCGTGACTTTTATACCCTAAATTAGTACATTTCTAAGGGGAAGATAGTTTAACATTACAGCAGCTTGTTCTTCACGAAACCAGGGTGTTTTCTGCATACTTCTTTGTTTATGAGGGTCTTGTACATTATCTTCTGGCCTTGGGGCCTATTGACATTTTATGACCTAGGTGAATGCAAAGCTGTTTTCCTTAATCTATTCTTTAATGAACACAAAGGTCAGTCCTTTTGCAGAAGTTATCAGTTAAATGTATCTAAAAGGTTTACCACACAAAGACTCTGCAGCTCCAGTGAGCTGTTTAGCATTCCTGGTTAAAATTAGCAATTTTAAACTCTTATTTTTCTAAATCTTTAACTATAACCACTTTTAGAATAATATTTTTATGTTCTCTAATAGGGCTTCCTCACCCCCGAAGGGCTCTGTGCCTATTAGAGCCTTTATGTGATCAGGTTCTTTATGCTGTTTTATGATTAGGGTATTATAAGCAATCATGCATATTAGTACCAAGGACATAAACGCATTTGCCAAACAAAATAAATACCAGCAAAGGAGTTTAAATTAAAACACTCCTTTCACCCTGGATAATCTCATAAAATACCACCACCTGGGAAACTTATTGATTAAAGTTCTAAACTGATTCTTATTTGGAAAGAGATCGGGGAAGGCCTTCTGCCTGTGTCACAGAAATTAGGGAGTAGTCTATTGAAGCAAGCCTCAGAAAGACAGATATCATCTTTAAGGTGAGCACTGGGGGCAACTTTTCGGAATCCCTGAAAACCTGATCCGCCTTGCCCGTCAGGTCTTCTCATGACCTTGTCATGGGTGGGATCTCGTGTTCTGGCTCCCAGCACCCTGTGAAGTTTTTCTGGTGGAGGAACGTGTAACTGTTCTGGTGGGTGGAGCTTGATGGTGCCTTTAGGTGGGTGGGGTTTGATGGTGTCTTTCTGAAGGGCAGTGCCACAACCAGTGGTATGTTTTGGGGTGTCTGTGGGCTTTGTATGGCTTTGGGAAACCTGTCTGCTAATGGGCTGGGCTGTATCCCTGTTTTGCTAAAGATTTGCTGTAAAGCATACAGCACTGGAGCTTGCTGGCCTTTGGGGGGCTTGGTCTTAGTGTTGAGATGGAGGTCTTTGGGAGAGCTCTCACCAATTGGTATTCCATGATTTGAGTGTTTTCAGGTGTTCCAGTTTGTTGGACTTGAGTCTCCCAAATCAGAAGTTCAGGCCTGACCCCTTTCTGGAGCCCCAAGACTTCACATGCCACACAGAACAAAAGAGAAAGGAATAGAAAAAGAATAAAGAGAACAAACATACAAACAAAAAGAATGAACTGACAAAACCCTGAGACAAGTGGTTAAAGCAACACTGAACTGATAAGAACACGTGAAGAAACTCACGCAATTAGCAAAAAAAAGTAGAGAAAAAAAAAGTAAGTATAAATACAAGCAAAAAAAGAGCAATAAAACAAGTAAGTTCACTTCAGTTCAGTTGCTCAGTAGTGTTCAGCTCTTTGCGACCCCATGGACTGCAGCATGCCAGGCTTCCCTGTTCGTCACCAGATGCCAGAGTCTACCCAAACTCACGTCCATTGAGTTAGTGATGCCATCCAAACATCTCATCCTCTGTTGTCCCCTTCTTCTTGTGCCTTCAATCTTGCCAGCATCAGGGTCTTTTCAAATGAGTCAGTTTTTCGCATCAGGTGGCCAAAGTATTGGAGTTTCAGCTTCAGCATCAGTCCTTCCAATGAATACCCAGGACTGATCTGCTTTAGGATGGACTGATTGGATCTCCTTGCTGTCCAAGGGACTCTCAAGAGTCTCCTCCAACACCACAGTTCAAAAGCATCAATTCTTCTGCACTCAGCTTTCTTTATAGTCCAACTCTCACATCCATACATGACTGCTGGAAAAACCATAGCCTTGACTAGATAGACCTTTGTTGGCAAATTAATGTCTCTGCTATTTAATATGCTGTTTAAGTTGGTCATAACTTTACTTCCAAGGAGCAAGCGTCTTTTAATTTCATGACTGCAGTCACCATCTGCAGTCTGTGCAGGGTTTTCTGCTAATTTTTTCTTAGTCTAGCTAAAGATTCTTCAAAAACCTTGCTGAGTATTTTTTATTTCATTGTATTGTCTTTCTCATCACTGTTTCATTGGTTTTTATTCTGATCTTTTTTCTTTTTAAATATTTAATTATT
The DNA here is from genome assembly GCF_023699985.2 of Odocoileus virginianus. Classification (NCBI taxonomy): domain Eukaryota; kingdom Metazoa; phylum Chordata; class Mammalia; order Artiodactyla; family Cervidae; genus Odocoileus; species Odocoileus virginianus. Next base: position 39,651,501 of record NC_069676.1, read on the forward strand.
TGGCTGTGTTCGATCTTAATTGCAGCATGCAGGGTATTTGTTGTAGCATGTAGGTTCTCATTTCAGTGTTCGAGCTTCTATCTAGTTATGGCATGTGGGCTCCAGATTGCATGAGTTCAGTAGTTGTGACTCACAGGCTTAGTTGCCCTGTGGCATATGGGATCTTAGTTCCCAAACCAGGGATCAAACCCATGTTCCCTACATTGGAATATGGGTTCTTAACCATTGACCCATCAGGGAAGTCCTTACTCTGATCTTTGCTACTTTCTTTATTCTATTACCTTTAGATTAGGTAGTTTGTTCTTTTGTAGTTCTTTAAGGCTTAAAGTAAGGATTTTTATCTGAGATTTTTTTGCCCCTTGCATTCATCACTATAAAATTTTTAGAACTGCATTTGCTATATCCACTAAGTTTTGGCATGTTGTTTTTCCATTTTGATTTGTCTTTTACTTTTAATTTCCCTTTTAGTTCTGTTTAGCCCACTGATTGTTTAGAAATATGTTGTTTAATTTCCACATAGTTGTATATTTTACAGTTTTCCTTTGTAATTGTCTTCCAGTTTCATACCATTGTGTTTGGAAAGGTATGTGATATGATCTCAATCTTCTTTAATTTATTCAGTCCAGTTTAGTCGCTCAGTTGTGTCCGACTCTTTTCGACTCCATGGACTGCAGCACACCAGGCTTCCCTGTATTCACCAACTCCTGGAGGATGCTCAGACTCATGTCCGTCAAGTCAGTGATGCCATCCATCTCATCCTCTGTCGTCCCCTTCTCCTCCTGCCTTCAATCTTTCCCAGCATCAGGGTCGTTTCAAATGAGTCAGTTCTTCACATCAGGGGGCCAAAGTTTTGGAGTTTCAGCTTCAATATCAATCCTTCCAATGAATACCCAGGACTGATCTGCTTTAGGATGGACTGGTTGGATCTCCTTGCAGTCCAAGTGACTCTCAAGAGTCTTCTCTAACACCACAGTTCAAAAGCATCAATTCTTTGGTGCTCAGCTTTCTTTATAGTCCAACTCTCACATCCATAGCCTTGACTAGATGGACTTTGTTGGCAATGTAATGTCTCTGCTTTTTAATGTGCTGTCTAGGTTTGTCATAGCTTTTCTTCCAAGGGGCAAGCATCTTTTAATTTCATGGCTGCAGTCACCATCTGCAGTGATTTTGGAGCCCCTCAAAATAAAGTCTGTCACTTTTTCCATTGTTTCCCCATTTATTTGCCATGAAGGGATGGGACCAGATGCCATGATTTTAGTTTTCTGAATGTTGAGCTGTAAGCCAGCTTTTTCACTCTCCTCTTTCACTTTCATCAAGAGGCTCTTTAGTTCTTCTTCACTTTCTGCCATAAGGGTGGTGTCATCTGCGTATCTGAGGTTATTGATATTTCTCCCAGCAATCTTGATTCCAGCTTGTGCTTCATCCATCCTGGCATTCCTCATGACTTTAATTTATTAGGACTGCTTTGTGGCCTGACACAACCTATCCTTGTGAATGCCTATTCACTGTTGAATATGAGCTATTAAAATCCCTTACTATTGTTTTTTACTCTCTCTTTTTTCCTTCATATTTGTCTGCTTTATTTATTTGGGTGCTCCAATATTGGGTGAATATATATTTGTGATTCTTATAGCCTTCTATGACACTTCTATCATTATAGAAAAAGCTTCCTATTCTCTTATTATAGTTTTTTCCTAAGGTCTATTTCATGTGGTATATGTATAGTTATCCTTGATATCTTTTGGTTTCTATTTCTGTGGGATCTTTTTCTATCTTCTCACTTTCAGTCTATGGATGGCCTAAAATAAAAAGTAAGTCTCTTGTGGACAGCAAAATCTTGGTCCTTTTTTCCCCTTCCATTAGGCCATTATGTCTTTTGATTGGAGAACTTAATCTATTTACACTTAGATATTTATTAATAAGTTTGGGTTTATATTTGCCCCTTTGTTAGCTATTTTCTGGTTTCTTTGTTCCTCTCTTGCTGTGTTCCTTTGTATTTTGATGAGTTCCTGTGATGTTTTGCTTTCCGGCTTTCTGTTGCAGTGTACCCTCAGGCAGCATAGTCTAAAGTCTTCCCGGGAAAACTGGGAACTGGGCTTTTTTACAGTTCTATTTTTATATTTTATATTTATATTTCTCCTTTTGCTGCCTTGGTTTTCGTGTCACACCTATTATATCATTGCCAATTTCAACATCATGAAAATTCTCCATATGCTTTTTCTTAAGAGATTTTTTTTTTAATTTTTTTTTTTTTCTGGTGTTACATTTAGATCTTTAACTTATTTTAAGTTAACTCTTGTATATGGTGTAATATAAAAGTTCATCTGCATTCCTTTTCATGTGGATATCCAGTTTTACCCACACCATTTTCTGAATAGATTTTTTTAATCAGTTAAATAGTCTTAACATCCTTGTCAAAGATCGTATATTCCTGCTTGTTGCTTTCTATCTATTCCATTGGCTATATGCCTGTTTTTGTTTCAGTACTACCATATTTTGATTTCTGAAGCTTTGTAATATATCTTGAAATCAGGAAGTGTGTGGCATCCAACTTTGTTCTTCTTTTTTAAGAATTTGACTGAGTGTTCCTTGAGAGTCCATATGACTTTTAGTACAGGTTTTTTAAAATTTTCTTTAAAAATGCTATTGGGATTCTGATAGGAATTGATTTGAATCTTTAGATCATATTGTGTAATTTCATATCTTAACAGTATTAAGTTTTTAAATCTGTAAATATGGGATATCTCTTTTATTTGGGTCCTTAGTTACTTTCAGCAATATTTTGAAGTTTTGAGCCATGTTTTCTAATTTTCACCCTCTTGATTAGGTTTATTCTAAAGCCTTTTACTCATAGGTTTATTCTTAACTCTTTTATCCTTTTTGATGTTATTTAAAGTAGAATTTCTTTCTTAATATCATTTCCAGATTTTTTTATTGTTACTGTACTGACTTTGAGTACTGCAACTTTGCTGAATTTGTTTAACTTTGCTGAATTTGTTCAACCAGCATTTTTTACTTTTTAAAGATTTTTATATATAAGATTATGAAAAATGATAAGAAAAATAAATGCAAAAAAGGCAAAATGGTTGTCTGAGGAGGACTTACAAATAGTTGAGAAAAGCAGAGAAGTGACAGGCAAAGGAGAAAAAAAAAAGATATATCCATCTGGAGCAGAGTTCTGAGAATAGCAAGGAGAGATAAGAAAGCCTTCCTAAGTGATCAGTGCCAAGAAATAGAAGAAAACAATAGAATGGGAAAGACTAGAGATCTCGTCAAGAAAACTAGAGATACCAAGGGAACATTTCATGCAAAGATGGGCCCAATAAAGGACAGAAACATGGACCTAACAGAAACAGAAGATATTAAGAGGAGGTGGCAAGAATACACAGAAGAACAACTCAAAAAAGATCTTAATGACCCAGATAACCATGATGGTGTGATCACTCTCCTAGAGCCAGACATCCTAGAGTGTGAAGTCAAGTGAGCCTTAGGAAGCATCATTATGAAAAAAGCCAGTGGAGGTGATGGAATTCCACCTGAGTTATTTCAAATCCTAAAAGATGATGCAATGAAAGTGCTGCACTCAATATGCTAGCAAATTTGGAAAACTCAGCAGTAGCCACAGGACTGGAAAATGTCAGTTTTCATTCCAATCCCAAAGAAGGGAAATGCCAAAGAATGTTCAAACTACCACACAATTGCATTCATCTCACATGCTAGCAAAGTAATGCTCAAAATTCTCCAAGTGAGGCTTCAACAGTATATGAACTGAAAACAGTATATGAACTGAGAACTTGAACTGAGTTCAAGCTGGATTTTAAAAAGGCAGAGGAACCAGAGATCAAATTGCCAACATCCATTTGATCATCAATAAAAAAGAGAATACCAGAAAAACATCTACTTCTGCTTCATTGAATGTGCTAAAGTCTTTGTGTGTCTCACAACAAACTGTAGATAATTCTTAAGGAGATGGGAAATCCAGACCACCTTACCTGCCTCCTGAGAAATATGTATGCAGGTCAAGAAGCAACAGTTAGAATGGGACCTTGAACAACAGACTGGTTCCAAATTGGGAAAGGAGTATGTCAAGCCTGTATATTGTCATCCTGTTTATTCAACTTCTATGCAGAGTACATCATGCAAAATGCTGACCTGGATGTATTGCAAGTTGGAATCAAGATTGCCTGCTGGAAAAAATATCAAAAACCTTAAATATGCAGATGACACCACCCTTATGACAGAAAGAGAAGAGTAATTAAAGAGCCTCTTGATGAAAGTGAAAGAGGAGAGTGACAAAACTGGCTTAAAACTTAACATTCAAAAAATGAAGATTATGGGCTCTGGTCCCATGACTTTACAGCAAATCGGTGGGGAGATAATGGAAACAGTGACAGATTATTTTCTTGGTCTCCAAAATCACTGCAGATAGTGAGAGCAGCCATGAAATTAAAAGATGCTTGCTGCTTGGAATCAAAGCTATGACAAACCTAGACAACATTTTGAAAGACAGAGATATTACTTTGTTGCCAAAAATTCACCCAGTCAAAACTATGGTTTTTCCAGTAGTCATGTATGGATGTGAGAGTTGGATCTTGAAGATGGCTGAGCACTGAAGAATGATGCTTTTGAACTGTGGTGTTGGAGAAGACTCTTGAGAGTCCCTTGGACTGCCAGGAGATCAAACCAGTTCATTCTAAAGGAAATCAGTCCTGAATATTCATTAGAAGGACTAATGCTGAAACTGAAACTCCAATACTTTGGCCACCTGATGCAAAGAGTGGACTCACTAGAAAAAGCCCTGATGTGCAAAAGATTGAAGGCAGGAGGAGAAGGGGACAACCTAGGATGAGATATCTGGATGACATCACTGACTCAGTGGGCATGAGTTTGAGCAATCTCCGAGAGATGGTGATGGACAGGGAAGCCTGTTGTGTTTCAGTCCAGGGGGTCACAAAAAGTTGGACACCACTGAGTGACTGAATGACAACTACAATGTACATACATATACAAACTTTTCTACTCAGCTTGATAAAGCCTTGAGAACAACAACAAAAGAGACAGACACATTGGAAACTAATCTAAATGAAATGGGAGCATTGAATATGAAATAGAAAAAGTAAAGCAAACTAAATAAAAGTAAAACATCATCATGTAGTCCAGTTGTTTTTAAACATGTTGTTGTTCAGTCCCTAAGTCATGTCTAACTCTTTGTGACCCCATGGACTGCACCATGAAGTCTCAAAGAGTCACATGACTAATTGACTGAACTGAACCAAACTGAAGATTATGGCACCTATGAATGGAGATGGTTCAAGTAGGCAGAGAAGAACATGCACTCGCCTCTGCCTGCCAAAGCACCAAAATTGCAACTAGCTGTTAAATAACTATCAGCAAGAGGATATTGGAACCCACCAAAAAAGGCAACCCACATCCAAAGACAAAGGAGGAAACAATAAAGAAGTGGTAGGAGGGGCACAATCACAATGAAATCCAGCTCCATACTCATTGAGTGGGCAGCCCACACACTGAAGAACAATAATACCAAAGAATGTCTCCCACTGTTGTGAAGGTTCTGATTCCCATGTCAGGATTTCCAACCTGGGGATTCAGCAAAGAGATTAGGAATTCCCAGGGATTTTGGATTTGAATGCCAGTGGGATTTTGTTGCAGAACATCTATAAGACTGGGGAAACAGAGACTCGACTCTTGGAGGGCACAACCAAACCATGTGTCCACTAGGACCCAGGGGAAAGGAGCAGTGACCCCACAGGAGACTGAACCAGACATACTTGTGAGTGTTGGTTGGATCTCCTGCACAGGTGTGGGTCAGCAGTGGCTCACCTTGGGAACAAAAGCACTGATAGCAGTAGTTCTGGCAAGCGCCCATTGGTTTGAGCCCGACTAGGGAAGCCAGTAACCCTACCATAGAACCTGTAGACTCCAGGGCTTGGTTGCCTCAGGCCAAACAACTAACCAGGAAGGAGTACAGTCCCCCCATTAGGAGACAATCAGATTAAAAAGTTTTACTGAGCATGGCTCTGCCCACCAAATCAAGACCCAGTTTTTCCCACCACCAATCACTCCCATTAGGTATCTGAACAAGTCTCTTAGATAGCCTCAGCCCCCATAGTATAGAAAAAAGAAACAAGAATAACTATAATCCAACAGCCTACAGGATGAAAACCACAATTAGAGAAAATTAAACAAAATAAAAAGGCAGAGGATTATGCCCTAGATGAAAGAACAAGATAAAACCGGAGAAAATCAACTAAATGAAGCGGAGATAGGCCACCTTCCAGAAAAAGAATTCACAATAATGATAGTGAAAATGTGATTCAGTGATGCCATTCAACCATCTCATCCTCTGTTGCCCTCTTCTTTTCCTGCCGTCAATATTTCCCAGCATCAGTCTTTTCCAATGAGTTGGCATTTTGCATGAGGTGGCCAAAATATTGGAGCTTCAGCTTTAGCATCAGCCCTTCCAATGCATATTCAGGGTTGATTTCCTTTAGAATTAACCTGTTAGCTCCACACCATTCAAATGATATGACACTCAGCAATCTTCTCCAGCACCACAATTAGAGAGTATCAATTCTCTCTTTATGGTTCTTTATGGTTCAATTCTCACATTTGTACATGACCACTGGAAAAACCATAGCTTTGACTATAAGGACCTTTGTCAGCAAACTGGGGCCTCTGCTTTTTAAAATGCTGTCTAGGTTTGTCATAGATTTTCTTCCAAGAAACAAGCATCTTTTAATTTTCTGGCTGAAGTCATCATCAGCAGTGATTTTGGAGCCCAAAAAAATAAAATCTGTCACTGTTTCCACTTTTTCCCCATCTACTTGCCATGAAGTAATGGGACTGGATGACATGATCGTCATTTTTTGAGTGTTTCATTAATTTTAAGCCAGCCTTTTCACTCTCCTCTTTCACCTTCATCAAAAGGCTCTTTAGTTCCTCTTCACTTTCTACCATTAGAATGCTATTATCTGCATATCTGAGGTTATTGACAGCTCTCCTGGCAATCTTGATTCTAGCTTGTGCTTCATCCAGCCCAGCATTTCACATGATGTACTCTGCATACAGGTTAAATGAGCACAGTGATAATATACAGCCTTGATGTACTCCTTTCCCAATTTTGAACCAGTCTGTTGTCCCATGTCTGGTTTCCCAATTTTGAACCAGTCTGTTGTTCCATGTCTGGTTTCTAACTGTTTCTTCTTGACCTTCATATAGATTTCTCAGGAAACAGGTAAAGGGGTTTGGGATCCTCATCTCTTTAAGAATTTTCCATTGTTTTTTGTGATCCACACTGTCAAAGGCTTTAGCAGAGTCAGTGAAGCAGAAGTAGATGTTTTTCTGGAATTCTCTTGCTTTTCCTATGATTCAAAGGATGTCAGCAATTTGATCTCTGGTTCCTCTGCCTTTTCTAAATCCAGTTGGCACATGTGAAATTTCTCAGTTCACATACTGCAGAAGCCTAGCTTAAAGCATTGTATTTTGAGCATTTCCTTCCTAGCACATGAAATGGGTGTAATTGTGTGTTTAGTTTGAACATTCCCTGGAATTCCCAGGGATTCTGACTTTGAAGGTTCATGAGATTTGATTACAGAACTTCCACAGGACTGGGGGCAAAAACAAAATATTGTGCGCACCAGGAGTCAGGGGAAAGGAGCAGTGACTCCGCAAGAGACTAAGGCAGACCTGCCTGTGGGTGTTTGAGGGTCTCCTGCAGAGATGTGAATCAGCAGTGGCCTGCCATGGAGACAGGGGCACTGGAAGCTGTAGTCCTGGGAGGCATGTGTTGACATAAGTCCTCTTGGAGGTTGCCATTAGCCCTACCATTGAGTCTATAGACCCCAGGACTGAGTCACCTCAGGCCAAACAACTAACAGGGAGGAAGAACAGCCCCACTTATCAGCAGAGAGTTGGATTAGAGATTTGCTAAGCAAGGCCCTGCCCACCAGAGCATGACCCAGTTCTCCCAACAGCCAGTCTCTCCCAACAGGAAGTTTGTATGAGACTCTTACCCACATTCATCAGAGGGGAGACAGATGAAGCAAGAACTGTAGTCCCACAAACTCCAGAAGGAAAACCACAATCACAAAAAGCTAGCCAAAATGATCACATGGATCACAGCCTTGTGTAATTCAATGAAGCTATGAGCCATGCCGTGACAGGCCAACCAAGATGTACAGGTCATGGTGGAGAGTTCTATAAAAATGTGGTCCACTGGAGAAGGGAATGGCAAACCACTTAGTATTCTTGCCTGGAGAACCCCGTGAACAATATGAAAAGGCAAAAAGATATGACACCAGAAGATGAGCCCCCAGGTCGTTAGGTGTCTAAAATGCTACTGGGGAAGAGAAGAGAAATGGCTCCAGAAAGAAAGAAGAGCCTGGGCCAAAGCAGAAACAGTGCTTAATTGTAAGTGTGTCTGGTGGTGAAAGTAAAATCTGATGCTGTAAAGGACAATATTACACAGGAGCCTGGACTGTTAGTTTCATGAATCAAGGTAAACTGTATGTGGTCAAGCAGGAGATAGCAAGCATGAACATCAATATTTTAGGAATCAGTGAACTAAGATGGACAAGAATGGGCAAGTTTAATTCAGATGACCGTTATATCTACTACTGTGGGCAAGGATCCCTTAGAAGAAATGGAGTGGCCCTCATAATCAATAAGAGTCCAAAATACAGTACTTGGATGCAGTCTCAAAAATGATCAAATGATATCCATTCATTTCCAAGGCAAACCATTCAACATCACAGTAATCCAATTCTATGCTCCAACTACCAATGCTAAAGAAGCTAAAGTTGGACAATTCTACAAAGACCTACAAGACTTTCTGGAACTAACATTTTTTAAAAATGTCCTTTTTATCATAGGGCACTGGAATGCAAAAGAAGGGATACATGGTAACAGGCATGTTTGGCCTTGGAGTACAAAACGAAGCAGGTCCACACTCAATAAGTCACCAAATTTGGAAAACTCAGCAGTGACCACAGGACTGGAAAAGGTCAGCTTTCATTCCAGTCCTAGATAAGGGCAATGCCAAAGAATGTTTAAACTACCACACAATTACACTCATCTCACATGCTAGTAATATTATGCTCAAAATCCTTCAAGCTAGGCTTCAGCAGTACATGAACTGAAAACTTCCAGCTATACAAACTGGGTTTAGAAAAGGCAGAAGAACCGGAAGTCAAACATCAATATTTGTTGGATCATAGAGAAAGCCAGAGAATTCCAGAAAAAGTCCTGCTTCATTGACTATACTAAAATCTTTGTGTGGATCACAAGAAACTGTGAAAAATTCTTAAAGAGTTGGGAATACCAGATGGCCTTACCTCTGTCCTGAGAAACCTGTGCTGTTCTTAATTGCTTAGTTGAGTCTGACTTTTTGCGACCCCATAGACTGTAGCCCACCAGGCTCCTCTGTCCATGGGGATTCTCCAGGCAAGAATACTGGAGTGAGTTGCCATGCCCTCCTCCAGGGGATCTTCCCAACCAAAGGATAGAACCCAGGTCTCCCTCATTACAGGCAGACTTTTACCATTTGAGCCACCAGGGAAGCCCAGAGAAACCTGTATGCAGATCAAAAATAACAGTTAGAACTGGACATGGAACAATAGACTGGCTCAAAATCAGGAAAGGAGTACCTCAAGGCTGTATATTGTCACCCTGTTTATTTAACTTCTATGCACATTATGTTATGGAAAATGCTGGATGATTCATAAGCTGGAATCAAGATTACTGGGAAAAACAGCAACAACTTCAGTTATGCAGATGATACCTGAGTTCAGTGAGAGAGTCAGTGCAATCATTGAGTCAGCGCAGAAAATGAAGAGGAACTAAAGAGCTTCTAGATGAGGGTGAAAGAGGAGAGTGAAAAAGCTGGCTTAAAACTCAAGATTCAAAAAGCTAAGATAATGGCATACAATCCCATCACTTTATGGCAAATAGAAGCGAAAAAAGTGGTAACAGTGACGATTTTATTTTCTTGGGCTTCAAAATCACTGCAGACAGTGATTGCAGACAGGAAATTTAAAGAGGCCTGTTCCTTGGAAGGAGAATTTTTATAACCCTAGACCACATATTAAAAAGCAGAGACATTACTTTGCTGACAAAGGTCCATCTAGTCAAAGCTGTGGTTTTTCTAGTAGTCATGTATGGATGTGAGATTTGGACCATAAAGAAAGCTGAGTGTGGAAGAATTGATACTTTTGAACAATTGTGCTGGAGAATACTCTTGGGCTGCAAGGAGATCCAACCAGTCCATCTTAAAGGAAATCAGTCCTGAATATTCATTGGAAGGACTAATGCTGACGCTGAAGCTCCAATACTTTGGTCACCTCAAGGGAAGTGTTGGCTCATTGCAAATGACCCTGATGCTGGGAAAATTGAAGGCAAAAGAAGAGAATTGTGGAAAATGAGATGGTTGGATGGCATCACCGACTCAATGGACATGAATTTGAGCAAACTTCTAGAAATAGTGAAGGACAGGAAGCCTGTAATGTCACGAAGAGTTGAAGACAGCTTAGAGACTGAACAACAACAACAGCAGTGTCATATGTGAAAGTGGTTACAAGAGTAAACCCTGAGTTCTCATGCCAAGGAAACATTTTTTTTCTATTTCTTTAATTTTGTATCTATATGAGATTGAAAGTTTACTGCTATGAGCCATGAATGACAGGAGGATTCTTGGCCTCTGGAGGAGAGGAATTCTCTCTGGGGCTATTGACAAGGCTTGATAGTACAGAGCTTTTTGTGTAATAAAGGTTTATTAAAGTATAAAGAAATAGAGAAAGCTTCTGACATAGACATCAGAAGGGGACAGAAAGAGTGTCCCCTAGGTAGTTTTTAGCAAGAAGTTATTTACCTGTTCAGTTCAATTCAGCTCAGTCCAGTCACTCAGTCCTGTTCAACTCTTTGCAACCCCATGGATTGCAACATGCCAGGCTTAGCAAACTGCTCATTAGAGAAAAGAAATGCTTCAAAACAGAGTTGCACCAGGCCCCTCACCCACAACATGTATTTTAAGATAGCATTGGTACAAGGTGTGTCATCCCCGGCCATAAAACAATTGACATGAGTCTTGAAGTAAGGCACATCTCCAAGCAAATACATAGCTCATTGGCATAACTTAAGAAAACATTTCCATAAGAAAAACGCATTGGTTAGCTCAAGGTTTGAGATAAAGTTCAGTTCAGTGTGAACCAGGTGTTGTCATGACAACAGGGTTACAGGGTTAGAAGAGAAAAGAAGAAAAAAAAAAATGTCTGCCACTTGCAGTTTTATTTCCTCCTACTGCTTGGGGACCTCTGGCCTCCCTACCAAGGCTCAAGATGATGGATGTTCACTAAGCTTATTGTGGTAATCATTTCACTATATGTAAGTCAAATCATCATGCTGTATACATCAATCTTACGCAGTTCTGTATGTTAATTGTATCAATAAAAATGGAAGAAAAAATAATGAATAATGTTAGGTACAACAATTTATAAGAGGTTTCTGAGTGTGATGTTTGTGAAAAGGTTATGAATAAGGCACATGAGTTATGTTTTACAAAAACCAGTGGATAGAGGAAGAGCAGTTCAGTTTTACTTAACTGAAAAATCACCCGCTTTCGAAGTCCCAGCTTAAATGCACCCTCCTCTGGGGCCCTCACAGTTGGCACCCACTGCTCCCCTACCTCTTTCACGTTTATCAATCTATCACAGTGGATGTTGCAATATGTCTTAAAGCAGAGTTATTTGTGGATAAATCTTTCTTTTAACCCTGTAAATTGTTAATCTTTTCAGAGGAGAAGTTGTGCTTTTTTCCCTTAAATAAAATACTTTGACTCCAAAGATTGCCTAGACCCATTCATTGAAGAAGTAGGTTATTAACAGGTATGTGACAGAATAAATTTTGCTTCCATGTTTTCTACTTTATAGAGTCTGAGAAGTTAACTATGCGATACAAAGTTTGATTCTTAGAGTTCCATGAAATAAAGTATTTTAGAGTTGCCTATTGAAAATTACAGTTATAGTTGCCTATATAAAACACACCTGTCCCCTCCTTCAGACCTATTAAATCATATTCTCTAAGTGATTCTTAAAACAAGGCAAGATTGAGAAACATACATGTAGCACAATGTTTACATTACATTAACAAGGAAATGAAACTCTGAGATTAAATGACATGACCTAGTTGACACAATGTGTGGTACTTGCTAGTTTACATGGTAAGTCAACTAAAACTTGAAATTCCATTAGATGTGTCTTTCAGCTGAAACCAGTATTTATTGTAAGTTATTTCCAAAACAACAAAAAGTCTCACTTTTCCATCATTTCCCTCTTACATCTAAGATTATACATTTCTGTAAAACCATATAGTCATCTACTAATATTTATGGTAATGCAGGTAAATTCCAATCTATGGTCATACCACCCTGAATGCACCCAATCTTGTCTTTCTTTTTTTCTTTCTTTCTTTCTTTTTTTTTTTTTTGGCTGCACGGGGTCTTCGTTGCTGTGTATGGGCTTTCTGTCATTGCAGCAAGCAAGGGCTTCTCTGGTTTCAGAATACAGGCTCTAGGTGTGTGGGCTTCAGTAGTTGTCGCACATGGGCTCAGTAGTTGTGACTCGTGGGCTCTAGAGAGCAGGCTCAGTGGTTGTGGAACACGGCTTAATCATTACCCAGAATGTGCAATCTTACCAGACCAGGGACTGAATCTGTGTCCCCTGCTCTAGACCACCAGGGAAGTCCTAGATTATTTTCCTGATGAGAGTTTCATTTTTCCTAATTCTGCTTCAAACATCTTTAAACTCCTTTATCTGTCTCTAAATATTTTACTAATTTATTTTTATTTGTTTTGCTTTACTATTTTACTTAGGTCAACATTAATCATGTTCCAGTGTGAGTCCTGACTTACATATTTTGAAATTAAGAAAAGCCATCACCTATTTTGCTCTCAAAATTCTCAAATTAATATGAAGAAAATTTAAGACATTTGAATCCAACAAATGTTTATTCAAAGGCTGTTAATTGCAAGAAACCCATAGACCATTCAACGATGACTAAGTCTTAATCCTAAGTAGCTTACAAGCTGTTTGTGAAAGTGACAGTGTGATCCAACAATAATAAAAGGTAGAATAAAAATGGGCTAAAGGAAAACTATGGAATCAGTAATAAAGGAGCTGATAACCAAAGTGGCAGCATAACAGCATATTAAATCTAGACAATGTATTAAAAGCAGAGACATTACTTTGTTGACAAAGGTCCATATAGTCAAAGCTATGATTTTTCCAGTAGCCATGTATGGATGTGATAGCTGGACCATAAACAAGGCTGAGCACTAAAGAATTGATGCTTTTGAACTGTGGTGCTAGACAGCAAGGAGATCAAACCAGTCAATCCTAAAGGAAACTAGTCCTGAATATTCATTGGAAGGACTGATGCTGAAGCTGAAGCTCCAATATTTTGGCCACTTGATGAAAAGAGCCTACTCACTGGAAAAGATCCTGATGCTGGGAAAGATTGAAGGCAGGAGGAGAACTGGACAACAGAGGACTAGATGGTTGGATGACATCACTGACTCAATGAACATAAGTTTCAGCAAGCTCCGGGAGATGGGAAAGGACAGGGGAGCCTGGCGTGCTGCAGTCCATGGGGTCACAAAGAGTCAGACAGGACTGAGAGACTGAAGAACAACAATAAACCAAAGTAAAAGTCCCAAGAGGAATGACATGTCCATAGACGAACATAGAGGTACAAGTCATTCTACTCTAAGGATAAAAATAATGACTCATGAAATCGTCTGAAAAGTCCAAAGCTGGATAAACCTATATGGTTACAGAACAGAGTGTATTGATGACCAGCGCAGAACATGTGATTGAAAAGGTGCACCAGGACCATGTTATGAATCAGGTTATTTTGAATCATGTAAAGCTTGTTTAATATATATGCCTAAAAAAAAAAAATGCCTATGTCACCTTCCTAAGAAATTTGATCCATGAGCCCTAGGAAAATTGGATATTTATGTTATGATCAGTCAAATTGGGTAACTGTTTTGTTTTTGTTTTTTTTTTTTAATTTATTTTTTTTCATTTATTTTTATTAGTTGGGGGCTAATAACTTTACAATATTGTAGTGGTTTTTGCCATACCTTGACATGAATCAGCCATGGATTCACATGTATTCCCCGTCCCGATCCGCCCCCCCACCTCACTCTCCATCCTATCCCTCTGGGTCTTCCCAGTGCACCAGGTCCAAGCACTTGTCTCGTGCATCCAACCTGAGCTGGTGATCTGTTTCACCCTTGGTAATATACATGTTTCGATGCTGTTCTCTCAAAACATCCCACCCTCACCTTCTCCCACAGAGTCCAAAAGTCTGTTCTGTACATCTGTGTCTCTTTTTCTGTTTTGCATATTGGGTTATCGTTACCATCCTTTTAAATTCCATATATATGCATTAGTATACTGTATTGGTCTTTATCTTTCTGGCTTACTTCACTCTGTATAATGGCCTCCAGTTTCATCCATCTCATTAGAACTGATTCAAATGAATTCTTTTTAATGGCTGAGTAATATTCCATAGTGTAAATGTACCGTAGCTTCCTTATCCATTCGTCTGCTGATGGGCATCTAGGTTGCTTCCATGTCCTGGCTATTATAAACAGTGTTGTGATGAACATTGGGGTGTGCATGTCTCTTTCAGATCTGGTTTCCTTGGTGTGTATGCCCAGGAGTGGGATTGCTGGGTCATATGGCAGTTCCATTTCCAGTTTTTTAAGGAATCTCCACACTGTTCTCCATAGCAGCTGTACTAGTTTGCATTCCCACCAACAGTGTAAGAGGGTTCCCTTTTCTCCACACCCTCTCCAGCATTTATTGCTTGTAGACTTTTGGATAGCAGCCATCCTGACTGGCGTGTAATGGTACCTCATTGAGGTTTTGATTTGCATTTCTCTGATAATGAGTGATGTTGAGCATCTTTTCAAGGTGAAAAGACAGCCTTCAGAATGGGAGAAAATAATAGCAAATGAAGAAACAGACAAAGGATTAATCTCAAAAATATACAAGCAACTCCTGCAGCTCAATTCCAGAAAAATAAATGACCCAATCAAAAAATGGGCCAAAGATCTAAACAGACATTTCTCCAAGGTAGCAGTGTTAAATAGCAACTTTCTTGTTGCCATTTTAGTATAGTTCACATTAGAAATCAGAAAGGAGTGTCATTTCTTTGGTATCCTTGCTGAAAAACTGAAATCCAGAGATAAGCTTTTCCTAGTAGCAGCAGCATTAAATGGAGAACAGTAGAGAATATGAGTGTTTTTAGAAAAAAACAGCATCATCTTTTCATAAATATCAACTTTCTCCATAGAATGCTCCTCAGAGCCCCCAGTACCTCCTTGTTCCTCAGGCTGTAGATAAGGGGGTTGAGCATGGGGGTGATGATAACATCAAACACAAAGAGACGCTGGTCCACATCTGTGGGGAGAGAGGAACCTGGGGTCATGTAGATGATCATAGCTGGACCGAAGTAGAGGCTCACTACACTGAGGTGGGAAGAGCAGGTGGCCAGAGCTTTGTGTCTGCCCTCAGTGGAGTTCATATGGAGGACAGTGAGAAAGATGAGGATGTAGGAGGCCAAGACGAGTCCAAAAGGTATAAGGAGGAAAACAATGCCAGTTATTAATACCACCTTCTCGTAGGTTGAGGTATCCTCACAAGAGAGCTTCAGAAGGGCCATAATTTCACAGAAGAAATGGTGAATTTTTCTGGAGTCACAAGTAGAGAAATTCATGGCATAAACTGTGTGCATAAGGGAGATGAGCATACCCCCAACCCATGAACCAATGGCCATTTGCAAACAGACTCTGGGGGTCATGATGACTGGGTATCTGAGGGGGTTGCAGATGGCCAGATAGCGGTCAAAGGCCATGAGTGTCAGGAGAACACACTCAGCCACTCCTAGCATCACATAAAAAAATATCTGTGCTCCACAACCAATGCGAGAGATGAAACTCTGTCCAGAAAAGAAATCAGTGACCATCTTGGGGACAGTGGTGGAGATTAGGGTGAGGTCCATGAGAGAGAGCTGGCTGAGTAGGAAATACATAGGGGTGTGAAGATGGGCATCACCCCAGATCAGTAGGGTCAAGACTGAGTTTCCAGTGATGGCTACCCCAACAATAACGAGAATTATGGTGACGAGAAGGCCAGGATGCCTGGAGTCTGAGAAGAGGCCCAGGAGAATGAAATCAGTAATGGAGGATTCGTTTCCTTGCTTCATGTCTTAGTTGACTGGTTTGATCTGAAGGATCAAGGGAGAAAAACACAGAAAGTGAGACTGCTCTTCCTTTGTAAATATATCACTGACTTTTATCTTTTCCTGAAAATCAAATATTTATGAAGTGAATTCAAATATATAATAGTATATTTAAATGTGGGCAAGATTAATGATTTGTCATCCACTAATATTTAAAAACATTATTTAGCAATCCATCTGACAAAGATAGTCAATGCAAATAAAGAAAATATATTTTGGTCATATTGTTTAGCATTGTTTGGCACATTGTTGCTACAATTTCATAAGAATTAGAAGTGTGATCTTCATTCAGTATGAAAATTCCATATATCTTGGTGGTGTGATATACACCCAGACTTCTTCCAAAGTGGGTTTTAATGCGCAGCCACCACTGGGATCTGGAATGTTGGCATATTTATTGCTTGTAGATTCTCCAACTAAGTCTAGATATATTCTTAGGGGACTCACAGATCGCAAAGCAGGTGGCCTGGTTATGGGTGAGAAATTTTACTGCCTAGTTCTGTAGATAGATGTCAAGAAGAGAAGGTGGGATAAGTAAGGATAAGGGAGAAATCTGGGAAGTGGAGAGACATGATGGAAACACAGAATGACAAGTAGCAGTTTTGTGATGGAAGAAGTATCCTTTTTCAATCCACCTTCTCGCGAACATTATTCCAATGATATGTCTGCCTGACCATTCTATTGAAATCATATCACTGGCTTGCTTTATTCCCTCACCCTTATTTTACATTCCTTCATCATTTGAAACCTTACTATTATTTGCATGTTTATTTATCTATTGTTTGTTCCCCCCATGAAAATGCAGGTTCTCTGAGGGCAATGTATTGATTAAGTATTATTTTCTCAGTGCCAATAAAGTACCTGGCAAGTACCAGGCACTCAGTCAGAGTTTATGGGACACAGAAAAGGATGAAAAGCTTCTATACATAGAGAGAGAGTTGAAAAAACAGGGATAAAAACCAGAATTCCTAGCAGAGTATCATTATATAAATGGCTTAATCGCATGCTCCTGGTGCTGACATTGATGTTCTACTTCCAAGAAACTCTTTATCTGCTGGCATTTTCCATGATTTTCCAAATCCAAGTTGGCCTCATTGTTCAGCTCCTCCAACTTCTATGCACAACTAAGGTCCTAGAGCTGCTCAGCAAGGAGTGGAGTGGAGCTGGACTTTTGACTAAGGGGAGGTGGCCTGTGCAAAATCAAAATGAAGAGCATGAATTTTCCAGCTCTGGATATGGCTATCTCATACATATTTCTAAGTTTAAAGAATTGACAAAGTGATTTTCCAACATGATAGCATTGTGTTAAAGTAAGCAAATGAGCTGAGTTCATCTCACAAACGAGTGACTAGGGAGAGGGTTCTATGCAGCCCTGCCCTGGCCTTTATGATTGTATGTTGAATTTACAAATTCAAGCATGAATTTGAGCATACCTTGGTGAATGTGTAAATCTGAAGCCAGTATTTTAAATATTTATGACTATATTGAATAATACATTTCTTTTTTTGAAACTTGATTTGCTTAGAACTTCTTTCCAAAGCCTAGAGAACAACAAAGATGTTAAGATGTGTTTGATTCTTTGGGACTCTATGGATTGTAGCCCACCAGGCTCCTCTGTCCATGGAATTTCCCAGGCAAGAATACTGGAGTGGGCTGCCGTTTCCTTCTCTGGAGAATCTTTCTGACCCAGGGTTCAAATCCATAGCTCCTGAATTGGCAGGTGGATTCTTTACCACTGAGCCACCAAGGAAGCCTGAATAATAAGATGCTCTTTTTGAAACTTGGCTTGGTTAGAACTTCTTCCCAAAGTCTAGAAAACAACAAAGATGTCTTTTTTTAAAAAAACTTTTTATTTTATATTGGAATATAGACAATAATGTTGTGATATTTTCAGGTGGGCAATAAAGGGACTCTAAACCACATCTCTGAGAACAAAGAATTGCATCTATGTTTACAACATAAAGAGTTTAACTATTTTTCTTAAATTCACCGGTTACTAACTAGTAACTGATCAGCTTAATACCATTATAAACTGTGTATATGTAAATACAGATGATCCATGAACTTTATTGCGACCCCATGGAGTGTAGCCTGCCAGGCTCCTCCACCCATGGGATTTTCCAGCCAAGAATACTGGAGTGGGTTGCCATTTCCTTCTCCAGAAGATCTTCCCGACCCAGGGATTGAGCCGGGGTCTCCTGCATTATAGGCGGACGCTTTACCATCTGAACCACCAGGGAAGTCCCCGTAATCTGCCTCAGGGTCTGGCAATTCACTGAATTCTCATGCAGCTGCTCAACTCTCCAGGAGGGTTTTATCATACAGCTGGGAGTTTATTCTGAAGCACTTTGAAGATGTTACCCTACATAGAAGGTCACAAATTATTTCTAACTCTTGTGTCTCCCCACAAAAGCTTAAGACAATTACTTGTTTCTCCACTGTGGGCTACCTTGGTATCATATGTGTTGTCATCCTTGTCACCTCCTGGAGATTCTTAATTCTTCTATATCTTCCTTAGTATCATGCAGCTCATCAAGTCAAACATTAGGCTCTTTATGGGTAGAATAAAGTCATAACTAATGATCTTGGTGAAGTTGGTACTGCAAGCTCATAGCTGATTCAGAATATCTCTGGTAGGCCATGAAGCAGAGATTAAATACAGCACTGTGGACAGGAGAGATACTGTGAACTCTCTGGGGAATGTGTCAGCTCAGTCCAGCCCTGGTAGGTAATTAGCTCAGCTACCAGGGGGCAAAGCCAAATTCATTCAGAGAAAAAAGTCACTCTCAGCTCTCTGCTCAGCAGGATGGTGGTTAAAAAGCAAAGTGAGATTTAAACTCAGATTCACCACTTTTTAGTACTTGCATGACCTGGGAAATTTCCATTGTCTTCCTCACTTCTGTTTCCTCATCTACAAATTGGTGATAACAATAGACCTTTCTCATAGTGTTGTCTTCAAGGTTAAATGTAATAATGAGTGTGAACAGTATATCCTAATTGGCCATAATAGCCTTAAGATGAATTTTTAGGAGTCAATTGCATTACAAAATATCTAATATTGATTTAACCTGGATTACCTATAATGGATGATTTTAATGCATGGAAGTTAACAAAAGAGGTCACCCCAAGTTCGTATATTGAGGCATAATCCAATCAGACAGAGTTTTGTGGCTTAGCTAACATGGAGGAGGAGTCTGTATTTTGAGAGAGGAGAGTCTGACTAACAGGTGCTGGGTGGGATAGTTTAAATCAAGCCAAAGACGCTGATCATCTGTGGCTTCACTGGAAATTCTGTTCTTTTCCCACTCCTCAAAAATTGCCACTAGCTGCCAAAAGTCCCCTCTGTCCTCGGGTTGGGTCTACCTCTTTGTGTTTCTCTCAGATCCCAGGTTGTTTGTGTTTCTTTTTCTCCTTCTTTTTGCTTATTTTTCTTTTTATTCCTCCAGAATGCTTCATAAATTCTTTAATCCTTTACAAAATTTTAAATAATTTATACATTTCTTATACTTGGTAAATGCTTGAGAAATATATTCTTTCAACTCAATGTTAAAATGAAGGTGTTGCTGATGATTAATAGCCCTTCTTGTATAATAGAAACATGATTTGAATTCTTTATCTTGTGTGACAATCACATGCAAGGCTTTTCTCATGAATGAACCTAAACAAACTCTTTTAAGGACTTTATAAATAAACTCATTAAAATCTGACCACAACCCAACAAATTAGGTACCCTTATCATCATCTCCATTTTTAAGGAGAGAAAGGTGATGTCTGCAAGAATTTGTTAATTTTTGCAGAAGAACCTAATGCCAAAGAGTTGTAAGAGGAGGAAGCTAGTTTGAACCCTAGAAATCTACCTTCAGAGACTATAACCCCCACCATAGCATCAGGCTCCAGCTCCCTCACCTTAGTCGCTCAGTCATGCTCCCCCAGCTTCGGTCATGCTCCTATTTGGGTCTGTCCAGACTCCCAGCCTCCTGCTAATGCTCAGTCCATTACCTGAAGTATCTTCCTTCACAACAGGTAGAACTAGACTGCTCTTAGGGAACAATCCAGAACACTGGGAATTCTGAGGTACCATCGAGAGCTTGGATTCAAGCGGACTGTTCTATCATTCATTGACTTTTATGTGTATGACATTGGTCTCAGTTCTGGGTGCCTGGGAGCCAAGCCTCAGGTTTGCCATTGACCTTAGCCAACCCAGACATGTGAGGATGTCTTTGGATGAGAGAGTCAGGGTCAGTTATACTGAATGCCCAGTGATTGGGTGTTATCTCAGACTTCATAGTCTCCATCTTGGAGTTACAACAGGGCCATCACTTAATTGCAATAAAATAAACCATCTGTGGATTGCTACAAAGTTGTTTCATGTTTCTTGTCAGTAGTAACATTGAAATGGACACCACTGTTGCTCCAGGAAGATGATTACAGAGAGAACCCCCACCTTTGTGACAGAAAACCAGGGCAGTGTGCAATGGAGGATGCATTTTGCAGGAGGATTCCTACACAAGAGGAAGCTTTCACACAATTCGCAGGATCTGTACTTCAGATCCAGCAACTGGTATTATGATAACTACTTATATGAATTCCCATGGTCAAAAAATGAATTGAATAAAATAGATAACTAATAAGGACCTACTGTATTGAACTCTACTCAGTACTCTGTAATGTCCTATATGGGGAAAGAACCTAAAAGAGTGGATATGTAAATATGTATAAATGATTCACTTTGTTGTACACCTGAAACTAACACATTTAAAAAGTACTGAGTGAACCTGAGTCAAATGATTCAAAAAGGAAAACAATCAAACCCCCCCCCTACTTTATATATATGGTTCAATTGAGAAAGCACTGAATTTACAGTGGGAAACTTGGGCATTCTCAGATCTATCTCTTTATTTCCATGATATTGGCCAAGTCACTAAGTTCCATCAGACCTAATACATGGAAGAGATAGTATGTCATGGGTATTAAGAGGAGTTACAAGATTATTTATTATATATATGTAACTCACAAGTTCTATACCCATAATAATTACTATTGTCATTATGATTATCACAGTGTGTTAATTTATAATATGCATAAAAGTAACATAATTATCTAGTTATTTAGGCTAAATGAATTTAAACAGGGTAGATGTCTATATATAACTAATACAATATGTTAATTAATGACAGTAAGCAAAATGAAGCAAAATTCAGTGTGATTGATGTCTCATCAAATTGAATGCTTCTTTTAATGGGGCAAAATTTAATAATTCAATACCTTCTGTTTGGGATTAACAGCTCTTCATAGTTACACGTCTCAAAAAAGCCCCACAAGACATGTTATTCCTCACATTTTGCAGGTAAAGAAAAGTAAAGCTGCTAGATCAACCAGAAAACTTTCCCAAGGTCAAGAAAGAAAAGAGTTGAATCATTACTCCACTCACATCCTGCACCAATGATCTTAATTTCTGTTGGACTCAATTATTGCCAAGCTATAGCTCTCTATTAGCCAAGAGAGAACTTGATTTGCTGCCCTGGTTCTGCCAATTAGTAGCCCTATACCATAAAGTAAGTTACTAACCCTGTTTAAGCCTCACTTTCTTCATCTACACAAAAGAAATAGTCAGAAATGTTATAATTGATCATTTCAGAGATTTATGAAACTAGTGTGGAAACCAGGATTCTCAGGAGGGTAGTTAGTAGGAATCACTGGCTCTGCAAATCATGTTTACTAATGAATTCACTAACGAAATACATACTGTGATCATTTTGAAAAACACAGGAAGTACAGAAGGGGACCTTAGTCCTGGTGATGGTTTATTTGCTAAGTCGTGTCCGACTCTGGTGACCCTGTGGATGTAGTCCACCAGGCTCCTCTGTCCATGGGATTTTCCAGGCAAGATCCTGGAGTGGGTTGCTGTTTCCTTAGGGAGATCTATTAGCCTCAAGGTAGGTGGCACGCGCAGAGGAGGTTGTGCAAACTAAGAGGTACTGAATTAAAATTTGAAGGGTGGGAAATCTAGGTAGAGGATGGGGACCGAGGAGTGAGATGGGAACAGCTTTCTAGGCAGGGGAAACAGTCTGTGCAAAGGTGCAGGAATTGGGAGAGAACATGTCACCTGGAGATGCTACAAGTTTCTGGGAAATCAGCAGATGGTGGAATTGGTGGTAGACTCACTAGACCATGTCATGCAAGGCCTTATTGGCATGTAGGGGTATCTATAGTTCACCCTATGGGCCATTGGAGGCCACTGATGCATGACCAGCCTCTGACCAGGAGAATGGGTATTTGCAGACAGAAACATATGTTGGTAGAGGTGTGGATAAACTGTAATGATGCAAAGGGCCAGAGCTGGAATATTTATAAGCAGTTATTACTAGAGACTAGTGGGAGAAAAAGGAAAGGGGGTAAAGATATTCATCATATCTAGTAGGTTAATAGAAATGGCTTAGTGTACAATTAGATGTGCAAAAGTGATGACTGCCAGAAAGTGCTTGCTCTTGCTTCATTTTATTGACTAAAAAACCTGGAATGAATGGGTATTTGGAGGTTTGATGCCAACAAAATCTAGTGGAATTTGTGGTCTCAGATAAGTCCTTTTATTTTTCCAGAACACTGCAATTTTCTTACATCTTTTTTGCTTAATCTATGAATTTGAGTCAGTTCTAGTGAGGTGGATGAACCTAGAGCCTGTAATACAGGGTGAAGTAAATCAGAAAGTGAAACACAAATATTGTATATCAACACATATATATGGAATCTATAAAAATGATATTGATGAACCTATTCGAAGAGGGTGAATGGAGACACCCTCCATATAGAGAAAGTCCATATAGAGAAAGGACTTGTGGACACAATGAGGGAAAGAGAGGGGGACGAATGGAGAAAATAGAATCGACATATACACACTAGTCCTAGTGTCAGTTGCTCAGTCGTATCTAACTCTTTGCAACCCCATGGACCATAGCCCGCCAGACTCCTCTGTCCATGGGATTTTTCAGGCAAAAATACTGGAGTAGGTTGCCATTTCCTCCTCCAGGGAATCTTCCCAACCCGGGTCTCCTACATTGCAAGCAGTTTCTTTACTGTCTGAGCCACCAGAAAAGCCAGACATATATACACTACCATGTGTAAAATATTACACATCAGCTGCTGAGAAGTTGCTATATAACACAGGAATCACAGTCTGGCACTCTGTGATGACTTAGAAGGGTAGAATGAGGGGCAAGGAGGGAGTAGAAGGAGGGAGGTGATATATGTAAAATTATCACTGAAAAAAAAGATGTCCTTTTCATTATAGGGGACTGGAATGCAAAAGTAGGACGTCAAGAAACACCTTCAGTAACAGGCAAATTTGGCCTTGGAGTACAGGATGAAGCAGGGCAAAGGCTAATAATTTTGCCAAGAAAACATACTAGTCATAGCAGGCACCCTCTTCCAACAGCACAAGAGAAAATTCCACACATGGACATCACCAGATGGTCAATACTAAAATCAGATTGATTATATTCTTTGCATCCAAAGATGGAGAAGCTCTATACAGTCAGCAAAAATAAGACCCGGAGCTGACTGTGGCTCAGATCATGAATTCCTTATTGCCAAATTCAGACTTAAGTTGAAGAAAGTAGGGAAAACTACTAGACCATTCAGGTATGACCTAAATCAAATCCCTTATGATTATAGAGTGCAAGTGAGAAATAGATTTAAGGGACTGGATCTGATAGAGTGCCTGATGAGCTATGGACAGAGGTTTGTGACATTGTACAGGAGAGAGGGATCAAGACCATTCCCAAGAAAAAGAAATGCAAAAAAGCAAAATGGCTGTCTGAGGAGGTCTTACAAATAGCTGTGAAAAGAAGAGAAGTGAAAACCAAAGGAGAAAAAGAAAGATATACCCATTTGAATGCAGAGTTCCAAAGAATAACAAGGAGACATAAGGAAGCCTTTCTCAGTGATCAGTACAAAGAAATAGAGAAAAACAATAGAATGGGAAAAACTAGAGATATCTTCAAGAAAATTAGAAATACCAAGGGAACATTTCATGCAAAAAGGGCACAATAAAGGACAGAAATGGTATGACCCTAACAGAAGCCGAAGATATTAAGAAGAGGTAGCAAAAATACACAGAAGAGTTATACGAAAAAGATCGTCATGACCCAGATAATCATGATGGTATGATTACTAACCTAGAGCCAGACATCCTGGAATGCGAAGTCAAGTGAGCCTTAGGAAGCATCACTATGAACAAAGCTAGTGGAGGTAATGGAATTCCAGCTGAGCTATTTCAAATCTTAAATGACGATGCTGTGAAAGTGCTGCACTCAATATGCCAACAAGTCTGGAAAACTCAGCAGTGGCCACAGGACTGGAAGAGGTCCATTTTCAATCCAATCCCAAAGAAAGGCAATGCCAAAGAATGCTCAAACTACCACACAATTGCACCCATCTCACATGCTAGTAAAGTAATGCTCAAAATTCTTCAAGCCAGGCTACAACAGTACATGAACAGTGAACTTCCAGTGTTCAACCTGGATTTAGAAAAGGCAAAAAACCAGAGATCAAATTGCCAACATCCGCTGGATGATCGAAAAAGCAAGAGAGTTCCAGAAAAACATTTATTTCTGACTTATTGACTATGCTTTGTGCAGATCACAACAAACTGTGGAAAATTCTTTAAGAGATGGGAAAAGCAGACCACCTGACCTGCTTCTTGAGAAATCTGTATGCAGGTCAGGAAGCAACAGTTAGAACTGGACATGGAACAACAGACTGGTTCTAAATCGGGAAAGGAGAATGTCAGGGCTGTATATTGTCACCCTGCTTATTTAACTTACATGCAGAGTACATCATGAGAAATACTGGGCTGGATGAAGTACAAGCTGGAATCAGGATTGCTGGGAGAAATATCAATAACCTCAGATACGCAGATGACATCACCCTTATGGCACAAACTGAAGAAGAACTAAAGAGTCTCGTGATGAAAATGAAAGAGGAGAGTGAAAAAGTTGGCTTAAAGTTCAACATTCAGAAAACTAAGATCATGGCATCTGGTCCCATCACTTCATGGCAAATAGATGGGGAAACAGTAGAAACAGTGACAGACTTTATTTTGGGGGGCTTCAAAATCACTGCAGATGGTGACTGCAGTCATGAAATTAAAACACGCTTACTCCTTTGAAGAAAAGTTATGACCAACCTAGACAGAATATTAAAAAGCAGAGATATTATTTTGTCAACAAAGGTCTGTCTAGTCCAAGCTATGGTTTTTCCAGTAGTCACGTATGGGTGTGAGAGTTGGATTATAAAGAAAGCTGAGAGCTGAAGAATTGATGCTTTTGAACTGTGGTGTTGGAGAAGACTCTTGAGAGTCCCTTGGACTGCAAGAAGATCCAACCAGTCCATCCTAAAGGAAGTCAGTCCTGAATATTCATTGGAAGGACTGATGTTGAAGCTGAAACTCCAGTACTTTGGCTACCTGATGTGAAGAACTGACTCATTAGAAAAGACCCAGATTCTGGGAAAGATTGAATGCAGGAGGAGAAGGGGATGATAGAGGATGGGATGGTTGGATGGCATCACTGACTCAATGGCCATGAGTTTGAGTAAACTCTGGGAGTTGGTGATGGATAGGGAGGCCTGGTGTGCTGCAGTCCATGGGGTCACAAAGAGTCAGATATGACTGAGCGACTGAACTGAACTGAAAGCTGAATTGTGTTGTGGTATGGTAAAAACCAACACAACATGGTAAAAAAATTTTCCTCCAGTCATAGAAAAAAATTTTTTAAATGAAAGAAAGAAGAGGGACCTATCATTCCAGCAACGCAAATGAAGCAAGACGAGGGGATTAGTTGAAAGGCTATTTTTACACAGAGAACTGGTTGTTTTTCAGACCTCATATATATTTACTTTGGTGTAGTTTTGTGCTCCTTTGCTCTCAGAGAACTTATTTAGTTACTTAAAACTGACTTTATCAGGAGATAGGGTATAAGTTCAACATTTGTAGAGAGAAAATGAAGATAGGGAGAGTTTCATTGGGTTTTATCAGATACTACTGCCTTCCAGGGAGATCTTAACTCTGAACTGTCTATTCAATGGGACATAGGAACCTGCTTTGAAATAGGGTACATCCAGAGCTTCTTCCTTATTGGGCCCACAACTTCCCTGTTCCTTAGGCGATAGATGAGGGGGTTCAGCATGGGGGTGAGGATGATGTCAAACATAAATAGAGCCTGGTTCAGAACAGAGGTGTGAGAAGATCCAGGCCTCATGTATATTAGCATGGCTTCAGCATAGTAAAATGTGACCACAGTCAGATGGGAAGTGCAGTAGCCAGGGCCTTGTTCTGCCTTCGGGGTAGTTCATTTGCAGGACCTGGAGGAAGATGAGAGTATAGGACGTCAGAATGAGGCTTATGGGGAGAAGAACCACAACAATGCTGGTCACTACTACTCCTTTCTCACAGGCAGAGATGTCCTCACAAGACAGCTTCAAGAGGGCTTTGACTTAACAAAAAAAGTGGTAGAGCTCTTGTGGGCCACGGAGGGGAAAGTGCATGGCATAAGCTGTGTGGAGCAAGGATACCAGAGCTCCTCCCACCCAGGACCCCCACAGCCATCAGCTGGGAGACCTGGTGGCTGATAATGATTGAGTATTTGAGAGGATGACAGATAGCCACATAGCGGCCATAAGCCATGAGTGTCAGGAGGAGACACTCTGCTATCCCGAGAGTCAAGGTGAAGAATATCTGGGCTCCACAGCCAATCAAGGAAATGTTTCTCTTCCCTGAGAAAAAGTTGACCACCATTTTGGGGACTATGCTAGAGATGAAAATCAGGTCAATGAGAGAGTTGACTAAGCAGGAAATACATGGAGGTATGAAAGTGGGGATCTGTCCAGATGAGGAGGATCAAGCTGGTGTTTCCTGTGATGGCAATGATGTAGATAAGGAGGACAGCAGAGACAAGGAGATCAGTATGTCTCATTCCTGGGAAAAGGCCCAAGAGAATGAAATCTGTACTCAATGTCTCATTTCCTGTCTCCATGTTTCCTCCTTACCAGCTTCACCTGAAACATAAAGGAGACTTTTAAGCACATGTGTAAGTGAGAAAGGAATTAAGCCAGAAACATAAATTTAATAATTGATGGCATAACATAGAAGATTTGGGGGGGGAACTGAAAACAGAATTTTATCTGCTTCATAAAGGTGCTAAAACCATAGGAGAAAAATTAATAGCTAGAGCATAAAAGTGACACTAGATTTTTTTTTTCCCCATCAATGTCCTAACCCTTCCTGTAGGCAAGTGTTTTCACTTTCAATTATCTTCTTCTAATAATATGAACAATTCTAATATTTATGCATTTTTTCATATTCATAGTTTCAGTCAATGCAATCTTGGTATCACACAAGGATACTTTAATGAAATAAATCTATGGTTTAGGTATAACATGAACTAAACACATCTCCTGAAGTTAACAATTGTGTTCTGGGAAACTCTAATATCATATATTTAACTTGATGTTGAATTTCCTTCAGGGTAGGGGCCATTGAATGGTGAAATATACTAGAGCTTCAGAAAAATTTGCCCTCTTAGTAGAATGGGTTTTCTAAGTCTTCCTGCACCAAGTGCATTCAGAGATCAAACAAGCAGCAAAGATTAAATTTGATATCTCTAAGAAAGATAAGAAAGGACACAACTTTTAAAGTTGATGCCCATTCTTACTGTATTTTAGAGTCAACTTAGAAGGAATTTTATTCCATTTATATAGAGAGAAACAAGGAAATTACCTCAAGTGTTTACAGCTCCCCCCAGTTGCCCTTTGCATTGATGGCCAACCTAATCCATCAGAAAAAGAAATACCCAGATATCTGAGTGAAATGCAGATAAAGAAGTCTATTGAATCTCTGTGAACACAGTGGCCTCTGCCTTGAGTCCTTCAGCCAGAGGGAGGAGGTACTGCCCTGTCTCTTTCTATTTGGTTTCTTGAACCACTTTGAGCTTTGACTTGTGGCTCTTAGACATTACTATGTACCAGGACCACATGGACTGCTTACTATTAATAAAATGTACTCCCAAGAATTGGATGCTTAGGTCTAGGATGAGATCCTGAAACCTTCATCTATAAGTGGAGCCCATGTGATTCTGATGTTGGAGATATAGGCTGTGCTTGAGAAGCCTGGTCCTGGATAAGGTCTGTGTATGCGTGTTAAGTTGCTTCAGTCATGTCTGACTCTTTGTGACCCTATGGACTGTAGCTTGCCAAGCTCCTCTGTCCATGGGATTCTCCAGGCAAGAATACTGGAGTGCGTTGCCATGCCCTCCTCCAGGGAATCTTCCTGGCCCAGGGATCGAACCCAAGTCTCTTACATCTCCTGCATTGGCAGGCAGGTTCCTTACCACTAGTGCCACCTAGGAAGCCCCTGGCTAAGGCTCAGGGCCCATATTCAGTAGTGATATCTGTGCACTCTGTTACAGTCTCCTCTTAGCTCCAGAGACACAGGCATAAATTATTTCATATTTTCTCTTAAACTACATAATTAACTGAATTCACTGGTACCTTTAGATTGCTGCAGAGCTTTGAGACTGTAACCATAGGTAATAGTGGGAAATTACTATTGTTCTGTGTCACATATCAAATTTATTAACTGAAGCCAACAGGTCTGATAAAATGCTATTATACACCCTGATGTCCATACATTTCATGGATGCCCAGGTGTTTAAAAATAGTCTGCATTTTCTGTTTCAAATGAAGAATTTATTACTCTCAATGGAGTTTGCCTCTCAGAGCCACCAAAGTGAACTGATACCAGCTTGATGCCTTTGCATGAATGGTCAATGCCAAAATAATTTATTGCTTCAGTGAGTTACCTTAACAAACTACGGAGGGCACAGTCATACTGGTGACTTGGTATAAATTGTTGTTCCAAATTTTCCAATAAGTAGTTTCACAGGCCCACAGTATGAATTTTACCACTTCTATAAATCTTCCTAAACCAACCACACTGTGTGTGTGTGTATTAAAGATTATGGAAGTAGCCAAAGATGTACTGAGGTGAGAGAGGGTTCGCTCTTTTACCCATGACTCCACTAAAACTGGGGGGAAATAAATAAGAAAGCAACTTAGCAAGTTTCAGACTAAATTCTGCCAAACCTATAGACGTTTACCGACCAAACATATATGAGAAACAGGCTCACAAGAAACTTGATGGAATCTATTATGTGAGTTCAAGGAAGCCTAGTCTTCCTAGATGTTCTTACCACCTTCTGTATGGACGATTCATTTCAGGCAGATACCACCTCTCACTGATCGTGGTTCCATATGAATTTTAGGATTGTCTTGTCTATTTATGTGAGAAATGCCATTAGAATCTTGATAGTAATTGCATTGAATCTATAGATGGCTTTGTGAGGTAAGGATATTTTTGATAATATAAATTCTTCTAACCACTAACACAGGGTATCTTTCCACTTGCTAGTGTTTCTTCAATTTTCTTTGTCAATGTCTTATAATTTTCATTGTACAGATCTTTCACCTCCTTGGATAAATTTACTTCTGTCATTGTTTTGATGCTGTTATGAATGAGACTATTTCTGTATTACTTTTTTAGACAGCTCATTTTTGATGCATAGAAAAACAACTAACTTTTCTATGAGTTTTGTATTCTACACTTTACTGAATTGTTTATTAGTATAACTTTTTTGTAGTCCTTAGGATTTCCTATGTAGAAGGTAATGCCTTCAAACTAACGCCTGCAAACTAATTTTACTTCATAGTTTGTTGATCTTTCATTTTTTTAGTTTGATCTCTTTTGCTAGGACTTCTAGTACTATTTTGAAAAGTACAGTTTATAATAGACACCTTTTTCTTATTCCTAATCCCAGAAGAAAAGCATTAAGTCTTTCACTATTGGATATGATGTTAGCTGTGAGCTTGTCATATATGGCCTTTATTATGTTGAGGTATATTACTTCTATTTCCACTTTTTGAGGGTATTTGTAATGAATGGATTGGGAATTTTGCCAAATGTTTTTTTTAATATCTATTGAGATGCTCATATAATTTTTACCTTTAATTCTATTAATGTGATATGTTATATTTATTGATTTGAGTATGTAGAACCATCCTTGCATTCTAGTCACAAATTTCACTTGATCATAGTATATGTTCCTCTAATATGCTGTTGAAGCGATTGATTAGTATTTTTGTTGTTGTTTAGTCCCCAAGTCATGTCTGCCTCTTCACAACCACATTGACTGTAGTACACCAGGCTTTCCTGTCCCTCACCATCCCCCAGAGTTTGCCCAAGTTCTTGTCCATTGCATCCGTGATGTCAAGCAACCATATCATCCTCTGTCACCCTCTTCTCCTTCTGCCTTCAATCTTTCCTAGCATCGGGGTCTTTTCCAATGAGTTGGCTGCTCGCATCAGGTTGCCAAAGACTGGAGCTTCAGCTTCGGCATCTGTCCTTCCAACCCTGAATATTCAGGGTTGATTTCCTTTAAGACTGACTGGTTTGATCTCCTTCCTGTCCAAGGGACTCTATTTAAGGATTTTTTGTATCTTTATTATCAGGGATTTTAGTCTGTAAACTTCTTGTCCTTCAGTGTTTTTATCTATCAGTGATTTTGCTATCAGGATAATTCTGGCCTCATAAAATAAGTTTGGGAATATTCCTTTCTCTTCAATTTTGGGAAGAGTTTGAGAAGAACTGGCATTGATTATTCTTTACATGTTGCTAGATTCCATTTTTCAAGCCATCTGATTCTGGACCTCTCTTTGGTGGGAGGTATTTGACTATCAATTCAATCTTCTTACTATTAAGTAGTAATTGGTCTGTTCAGATTTTGTTTCTTCATTAAATCTTGGTAGGTTTTACATTTCTAGGAATTTATCTATTTCTTCTAGATTATCTAATTTGTGGTCATGTAATTGTTCATAGTAGTTCTTGTGAGTCTCAGTGTTTCTTTGTCCTTGAGGTTTAAAATTAGTTTTGTTTTTTTTTAAGAATTTAGCCATTACTATTTGTTTATTTTTGGCTGTATTGGTTCTGGTCTTCATTGCTGTGTGTGTGCTTTCTCCAGTTGTGGAAAGCAGGGGGCTACCCTTAGTTGTGGTGTGCAGGCTTCTCATTGCAGTGGCTTCTCTTATTGCAGATCATGGGCTCTGGAATGTATGGGATTCAGTAGTTGTGGCATGCAGTCTCAATAGTTGCAGCTCATGAGCTATAGATCACAGGCTCAGTAGTTGTAGCACACTGGCTTAGTTGTCCACGGCATGTGGAATCTTCCCAGACCAGGGATTGAACCTGTGTCCCCTGCATTGAAAGGTAAATTCTTAACCACTGGACCACCAGGGATGTCCATAAAGTAATTTTTATTTGAGATTTTTCCCCTTAATATATGCATTTATCACTATAAACTTTTTAGAACTACTTTTGCTGCATTCCCTAAGTTTTGATATATTGTATTTCCATTTTCACTTTTCTTTGACTTTTTATTTTCCTTTTTAGTTCTATTTAGCCAACTGGTTGTTTAAAAGTATGTTGTTTAATTCCCACATATTTGTAGATTTTCTTCTTGTAATTGATTTCTAGTTTCATACCATTGTGGTTGGAAAGACGTGTGGTATGATTTCAATCATTTTAGTTTGTTAGGGATGCTTTGCAGCCTAATATATCCTATCCTTGAAAATGTTCCATGTGAACTGGAGAACAGTGTATATTCTACTGCTTAAATCTGATATTAAGTAGTTTAATTCCAATGTTTCCTTACAGATTTTTCATCTGCGTGATCTATCCATTGTTGAATGTGGCCTATTGAAATCCCTTGCCATTATTTTTTTACTCTCCATTTCTCCCTTAATATCTGTTTGCTTTATATTTTTGGGTGCTCCAATGTTGTGGCTCAGATGGTAAAGAATCTGCCTTCAATACTAGAGACCCAGGTTTGATCCTTGGGTCAGGAAGATCCCCTGGAAAAGAGGATGGCGATCCACTCCAGTATCCTTGCCTAGAGAATTCCACAGACAGAGGAGCCTGGTGCACTACAGTTCATGGGGTCACAAAGAGTCAGACACAACTGAGTGACTAATGCTTTCACTTTTCAATGTTGGGTGAATATACATTTATGATTCTTACCTCATTCTGATTAATTGACACCTTTATTATTGTATAATAATATTCCTTTTCTCTTTTTATAGTTTTTTCTTAAGGCCTAGTTCATGCAATATAAGTTATCAGTTCAGTCGCTCAATCATGTCTGACTCTTTGCAACCCCATGGACTGCATCAAGCCAGGCCTCCCTATCCATCATCAACTCCCAGAGCTTGCTCAAACTCATGTCCATCGAGTAGCTGATGCCATAACCATCTCAACCTCTGTCAGCCCCTTCTCCTTCTTATATACTTTTACTTCTCCTCCTTATGTACTTATACAGATATAGGTGTAGCTGCCTTTGATATCTTTTGTTTCTATTTCTATGGGATATCTTTTCCATCTCTTCACTTTTAGTCTATGTGCTTAGTCATTCATTGGTGTCCGACTCTTTGCAACCCCTTGAACCGTAGCCCACCAGGCTCCTCTGTCCATGCAGATTCTCCAGGCAAAAATACTGGAGTGGGTTGCCATACTCCAGGGGATGTTCCCAACCCAGGGATCAAACCCAGGTATCCCAGTTTGCAGACGAATTCTTTACTGTGAGCCACCAGGGAAGCTATGTGTTGTCTAATACATGAAGTAAGTCTCTTATGGACAGCAAAATTTTGGTCTTCTTTTTTTTTTTTTTTTGCATTAGGCCCTCTATTTCTTTTGATTGGAGAGTTTAATCTATTTGCACTTAAATATTTTTTAATAAGTATGGACTTGAGTTTTTCACTTTGTTATTTTCTGGTTTTTTCTTGGTTTGTTTGTTACTTTCTTCCTCTCTTGCTACATTTCTTTGTATTTTGGTGATTTTCTGTAATGTCATGCTTTGATTTTTTTCTATCTTTTGTGCGTATCTTCTTTTTGTTTGTAGCTATCCTGGAACTAAGATCACGGCATCTGGTCCCATCACATCATGGCACATAGATGGGGAAACAATGGAAACAGTGACAAACTTTTATTTTCTTGGGCTCCAAAGTCACTTCAGATGGTGACTGCAACCATGAAATTAAAAGATGCTTGCTCCTTGGAAGAAAAGCTGTGACAAAACTAGACAGCATGTTAAAAGACAGAGACATTACTTTGCCAACAAAAGTTCATCTAGTCAAAGCTATGGTTTTTCCAGTAGTCATATATGGATGTGAGTGTTGGACCATAAAGAAAGCTGAGCACTGAAGAATTGATGCTTTTGAACTGTGGTGTTGAAAAAGACTCTTGAGAGTCCCTTGGACTGCAAGGAGATCAAACCAGTCAATTCTAAAGGAAATCAGTCCTGAATATTCATTAGAAGGACTAATGCTGAAACTGAAGCTCCAATACTTTGGTCACCTGATGAGAAGAGCCAACTCAAAGCTCTGATCCTGGGAAAGATTGAAGGCAGGAGGAGAAAGGGATGACCTAGGACAACATGGTTGGATGGCATCGCTGCCTAAGTGGACATGAGTTTTAGCAAGCTCTGGGGATGGTGATGGACAGGGAAGCCTGGCATACAGCAGTCCATGGGGTCACAAGAGTCAGACGCCACTGAGCGACTGAATGACAACAACGTACATACGTATACAAAACTTTTCTTCTCTGCTTGATAAAGCCATGAAAAAGAACAACAACAAAACAGAGAAATTGAAAAACTGAACTAAATGAAACGGGAGCACTGAATATGAAATAGAAAAGGTAAAACAAACTAGATAAAAGTAAAACATCATCGTGTAATCCAGTTGTTTTTAAACATGTTGTTGTTGTTCAGTCCCTAAGTCAGGTCCAACTCTGCAACCTCATGTACCGCAGCATGCCAGCCTTCCCTGTCCCTCACTCTCCTGGAGTTTGCCCAAGTTCTTATCCATTGAATTGGTGATGCTATTCAACCATCTCATCCTCTGCCACTGTCTTCTCCCTTTGCCTTCAATCTTTCCCACATTGGGATCTTTTCTAATGAGTTGGCTCTTCACATTGGGCAGCCAATGTATTGAAGCTTCAGTTTCAGCATCAGTCCTTCCAATAAGTATTCAGGGTTGATTTCCTTTAGGATGGACTGGTTTGATCTCCTTGCTGTCCAAGGGACTCTCAAGAGTCTTCTCCAACACCACAATTTGAATTTTAAACATGGCTGCTCATTAAAACCACACTTGGGTGTGGGGGTGGGGGAAAGGCAATACATGGGCATTTGTATTTTCCAAAATTCCAAGATAATTCTGATATGCATCTGGATTTTAAAAAATAATTACATGTTTTTCTACTGAATGGTAGCTTTAGTGATATAGAGTTCTTTTATTTTCTCTTGACCAATAGTGATATAATGGTATTAAGTGAATAATAGTTATATAATCAAAATAGTAAAAGATATTTATCAGTTTAAATATTTACCATACAGTGATTGTAGGAGCTGATAATGCTGAGAAATTTTCATTCTCTACAATAATTACAATATTTTAAAATTTCACTACAACTTTTTAAAATAAAACACCAATGTCATTTATATTTTTTAATACAATTTTAGATTTATTTTACATATACACAATGGAATATTACTCAGCTATAAAGGGGATAAACTGGGTCATTTGTAGTGATGTGGAATGACCTAGAGTCTGTCATACAGAGTGAAGTAAGAAAGAGAAAAACAAATATCATATATTAATACATATATATATGGAATATAGAGAAATGGTACAGATGAATCTATTTACATTGTAGAAGAAAGTTTTTAATTTTTTTCTCTCAGCTTTGACTATTAGCACTCAGTCATTTTGCATTCCTCCTAAAGTGAATATAGTAAATTTTTATTATCTTTAAAATAAAGTTCCGGGCGTCTCAAGATGGCGGCGGCGGTGGCGCCCGGGAACCCGCGGTACCGTCCGGGCTGCTGAGACGGGCCCCGCGCGGCTGGCGACGGACGGGCCGGGCCGAGGGCCAGCGAACGGGCGACCGCCGCCTCTGCGCGTCCCGCGGCCGGGGCTAGGCCGTGCGGCGGCGGCGCCGGGGGATGCTTGTGCTGGGCCGGGCCTCTCCCTTCTCAACTTAGGGCGGCGGCGGGCCCGCGCCCCTGGCTCCCAGGCCATGGCGCTGAGGGAGCTCAAAGTGTGTCTGCTGGGGGATACAGGTGTGGGTAAATCAAGTATTGTGTGGCGGTTCGTGGAAGACAGTTTTGACCCGAACATCAACCCAACAATAGGGGCATCTTTTATGACCAAGACTGTCCAGTACCAAAATGAACTACATAAATTCTTCATCTGGGACACAGCTGGACAAGAACGATTTCGTGCCTTAACACCAATGTACTACCGAGGCTCGGCTGCAGCTATAATTGTTTACGACATCACGAAAGAAGAGACATTTTCAACATTAAAGAATTGGGTAAAAGAGCTTCGGCAGCATGGCCCACCCAATATTGTAGTTGCCATTGCAGGAAATAAGTGTGATCTTATCGATGTAAGAGAGGTCATGGAGAGAGATGCCAAGGACTACGCTGACTCCATCCATGCAGTCTTTGTAGAGACAAGTGCGAAGAATGCGATAAACATAAATGAACTCTTTATAGAAATTAGTCGAAGAATTCCATCCACTGACGCTAGCCCGCCTTCTGGTGGAAAGGGCTTCAAACTCCGCAGACAGCCTTCAGAGCCAAAGCGGAGCTGCTGCTGACCCGGCCTCGGCCCCCGGGCTTCCCGATGAAGTAGGTGGTCCTGACAGGTCTAGGGAGGGCTAGGCCCCGCCTCCGGGGGTCGCCTGCCAGTCTTGGATCTTCTTCGGGCAACAAGGATTCACAGGAATTGACCGGTTTCGTCTCTTTGGAGACTGCAGCAATAATACGTCAGTCTGTGGACTTCCGTCCTGTAAAGAATCTCTGTGTACACAGGGACTGCATCGTTGGCTCCTGATCTTGCTGAGAAGGAATGTACAGTTGTGTGGATGGTAGGATGAGATCATTGAGTAGCTTTGTAGTCAAGATTCTATGTCACATTTGTAAAGGGAAAATTAGCACTTTCGTGGTTCTTGAGGGAAAAAAAAACGACCTTGTGGAGACATTCCTTCCCTTGGTTTCCCATTGCCACTGTTAGAGGGAGTGGTAGCATTTAGAATGTGTGCAGTTACCACCATGGAGGGATGGCAGTTATGATCGTCTGAAGCTGACGTGGGTTGTTTCTGGGGCTGATGGAGAGGCACCCACCCCTGCCGTCTCTGACGCACTTTGCATTGGGCGCAGCAGCCCAGGACCCTGTCGCACGTGTGTCCCCAGGCACGTCACTGGCACCTTTTTAGGTAAGCTCTGACGATCGAAACGGTGGTGGTAGAGAGGCTGCCTGGAACATGTTGAATTGCAGATTCAGTTTAAACTGACTAGCCATGTTTTCGAAAAGAAGAGAGGAAGCCCAGAAAGTGGAGTAAATGCTGTCTGTTTTTTATTTAACCGAGCTGTCTTGGTGGGGGAAACAGTTATCTGCCGCTTGCTTAGCACATGTAAAGTTGTAGTCATATATTTATGAGACCACTGCTTACAGATTATAAATTATGTAAATACATTAATAAATTCTATGTTTCGTTTAACACTCAAAAAAAAAATAAAATAAAGTTCCATATGCCATGCCTAGGAGGAAGGCTTTGAAGAGTCTAGTTCTCTCACTTCCCTACTGAATGCTAAGTTCAGTGCCTGGCCTGCAGTTACACAGACATTTGTAACATAGCACTCATTTCCTGCTTTCTTTTCTGATTTACTTACTATAACTTGTTTAATCCTCTTAGCAGTGCTAGATAGAAGGTACCATTATTTTATCCCAGTTTCTCAGATTGTAAAAATTCTGTCATCTTATTTAGTGCTGTGTTGCCTTAGACAATGGGTTTGAACTCAGAAGGAGGAGTACAAAGAAACAGAAAGATTTGTTGGAGCCAAGAGAAAGAAAAGACAGACTTACCCTTTGTTTCTCATGAAACAAAATGCTAACATTAGGTTGAGTGTGTATGATATTTTGGCAATCTAAAAGCTGCTCTTCTTATTCAAGAAATATTAGACTATTTTAATATCACAGTTTTGAAAGTATATATCAGAAGTTCTGCTTCCTGAGCCCATCCTGAAAGTGTGAGTTTTCTCACTGTTCTAAGGAGTAGCTCATGCCTTCTTCACAGGTATATTTAAGTGGGTGAGTGCATTGATAACTTGGGCATACCTGAGCAAAAATGATGCTCTGTGTTACTTAGAAAATAAGTGTCTTTTCAGAATTTTGTGTCAGAAGAACTGGCTCTTTGATGGTGCTCTGAGACCGTGGACAGATTATTTTATGTTTTGTTTTCACACAACGAGAGGATTGAAATGAACACCTCTAACATTTCTGTAATTCATAACAGAATTTGTCAAGTCTTAAAGACTTCTGAAAGCAGATTATAGTCAAGTATAGCAATGTAGATGTCTTTTCATCTTTCTCAGGGGGCATCTATTGATGACTCTACTCTTCAAAGCTTCTATAACATCCTTGTTTCTCAGACTATAGATGAGTGGGTTAAGCATAGGGGTAAGGATGGCATTAAACATAAAAAGAGATTGATTTAATCTGGGAGTCTTAGAAGACCCAGGTCTCATGTAGACCAATATGGCAGGGCCAAAGTAGAGGGTGACCACACAAAGGTGGGAGGAGCAGGTAGCCAGAGCCTTGTTCCTGCCCTCAGAGGAGTTCATACGGAGGATAGCAAGAAAGATGAGGGTGTAGGAGACCAGGAGGAGACTTAGAGGGATGAGGACCACCAGAAAGCTTGAGACCACCACTGACTTCACATAGGCTGAAATGTCCTCACAAGTGGCTTCAAGAGGGCCGTGACCTCACACAAAAAATGCAGGATCTCTCGGGGGTGACAAATGGGAAAATGCATAGCATAGGCTGTATGAACCAGGGAAGTTATTGCTCCCCCTGTCCAGGACACAATGACCATCTTTTTGCAGGTGACATGGCTGATAATGACTGAGTAATGAAGTGGGTTACAGATGGCAACGTAGCGGTCATAGGACATGAGAGTTAGCAGGAGGCACTCAGCAATTCCCAGGGTTAAGCTGAAGAAAATCTGGGTTCCACAACCTACCTGTGATATGATTCTTTCCCCTGAGAAGAAGTTTGTGACCATTTTGGGGACAGAAGTTGAGATCAAGGCCACGTCAATGAGGGAGAGGTGGCTGAGCAGAAAGTACATGGGAGAGTGGAGTTGCAAATCTAGCCAGATGAGGAGGATGAGAACAGCATCGCTCATAACAGCCATAGAGTAGACCAAAGGGATAAGGTAGATAAGGACCATAAGGTGGCTGAACTCAGGTCAGAGCCCCAGGAGAATAAAATCTGTGGATATGGTCTTATTGCTTCTCTCCATGGGTGAACATTATTGCCCAGAAAACAACTGTAAGAACACTGTTCCATCTGATGATGTGTTACTGTACACCTTGTCTATTTTCCTTACTCCCAGGACGCCTTTGAATATTTTTTTGTAACTTTTTTCCTGTTGAGGTCTCTTCAGTATTATGCATAACTTCTCAAAATATATAATTTTCATTAATTATCTCATGGATTACTTAATAACCTAATGTTTACACACTGTACCTACTGTTACAAACTATAATCGCTAACACTAACCAAATAAGAACACAGATACATTGAATGTTCTGTCAATAACAAGTCAGTCAATTTGATGAAAATTCTTAAAGAACTAATTTAGTCATCACCTTGAGGCCCTTCGCAGACACAGCTTCAACACAACAATTATGATGATTTTACATTTTGAAAAGTCAACATTTTCACTCAATCTTATGAGGCTTCATGAAAAATAAAGATCTTTTGAAGATGGGAAGTAGAGCCTTGATGACCTGAATAAAGAAAAACATTTTCAGAATTGAATGTGGTCTATGTTCACCTTTTCCTCTCATGTGGGGAACTTTCCCACTTCCTATGAGTCCTCCTTACTTTGATCCTGACTCAAGCTATGGCAAACCTAGGCAGCGTATTAAAGAGCAGAGACATCACTTTACTGACAAAGGTCCATATAGTTAACGCTATAGTTTTTCCAGTAGTCATATATGGATGTGAGAACTGGATCATGAAGAAGGCTGAGCACCAAAAATTGATGCTTTTGAACTGTGGTGCTGGAGAAGACTCTTGAGAGTCCCTTGTACAGCAAGGAGATCAAACCAGTCCATCCTAAAGGAAATCAACCCTGAATATTCATTGGAAGGACTGATGCTGCAGCTGAAGCTCCAATACTTAGGCCACCTGATGTGAAGAGCTGACTCATTGGAAAAGACTCTGATGCTGGGAAGGATTGAGGGCAGGAGGAGAAGTGGGTGACAGAAGATGAGATGGTTAAATGGCATCATCGTCTCAATGGACATGCATTTGAGCAAACTCTGGGATTTAGTGAAGGACAGGGGAGTCTGGTGTGCTGCTGTCCATGGGTTCACAAAGAGTCAGATACAACTGAGCAACTGGACAACAGCAACAAGTATCTCTTAAGTCAACTGAACTGGAAAAGAATGACCACCTATATATAGCACCAGTATTTAGGGAGGAACCTTAAAAATATGATTTTTGCCAGTTCCACTAAGTCACCCTCCTCCTGGTAAACTTTTAACCTATCATCAAGGTAATTCCTGGTACTAGCTGACATTGCACAAGGAGAAACACAAGGTCAAGATGGAAGACATTGCTAGGATACAGCTTGTAAGAAATTATTTATTTTAAAAGGCAGGATATCTTCTGTTTAGCAAAGTTTTGGTTGGGTTTATTAACTCTATAAGCAGAAAGATTATTGTGGACAAGTTAAAAGTATAACCTCTGGAAGATCAGCACCAGGGTTTAAAGCTCCTGCTAAAAGACCACATTTACCTACCTGATGTCCTTGGTCTAGGAGAATCGTCCTTCTGTGCCTCTCTTCTTTCCTTGGTAAAATTGGACTAAAGCAAACCCACAACATAGGGGGGATGTGCAGATTAAAAGTATCAGTGAGTATAGATTTGAGAACATTGCCTGGGCAGCAGTGTTAAATGCATATAGTAGGCATAATTAGAAGTTTATTTTGCACAAGAGGCAGAATCAAGGACTTCTGGTCCCTTATTACACACACAGCTGTGCACATTCCCACAGTTAATCAGAGTGATTCTGCTATGTTTCTTGTAGGTTGACTGGTAAGGTGCATTGGACCTAGAGGATATTTTGCAAAGTGAAAAAAATCAGAGAAAGCCAAATACTGTGCTATATCACTTATATGTGGGATCTAAAAACCAATGAACAGAGAGTAATAGATACTGAGAACAAACAGGTGGTTGCCAGAGTATAGAGGGTTGAAGGGCAAAGAGAAATATGAGTCACAAACATGAAATATACAGAGTGGGCAGTATAGTCAATATCTAAATAATATCTTTGTGTGGTGATATTGCAACTAGACTTATCATAGTGATCATTTTAAAAAGTAGAGAAATAAGGACTTCCTTGGTGGTCCAGTGGTTAAGAATACGTGCTTTCACTGCAGGTGGCATGAGTTTGAGCCCTAGTCAGGGAACTCAGATCCCATATGCCAACAGCATGGCCAATAAAAATGTATATAGAAAGACTGAATCATTATGTTGTGTACCAGGAAAATAACATTGTATTGTAGGTCATTTATACTTCAAGAAAAATCAAATAAACAAAATCACAGAAAAAAGATCATATTTGTGGTTACTAGGGTTGGTGGGATGGGAGAGAGGAAATTGGCTGAAGGTAATCCTTTCGACTAAAAAGTACAAGCTTCTAGTAATAAGGTAAATAAACATTAGGGATGTAATGTACTACATGATAAATATAATTAAACTGCCGTATGTTAAATACGGAAGCTGTAACTAGAGTAAATCCTGAGTTCTCATCAAAAGAAAATTTTTTGTATTTCTTTAATTCTGTATCTCTATGAGATGATGTTCACTAAACTCACTGTGTTAATTATTTCATGATGTGTGTAAGTCAAATCTTTATACTGTACACCTTAAACTTATACAGTGCTGTATGTCAATAGTTGTGTCAATAAAACTGGAAGGAAAAATAATGTCAAGGACAGGAATTTATAACAGGTTTCTGAGTGCTGTATGGGAGGAAGTGTTGTGATTAAGCCACAGATTTGAGGCATGTTTTTAAAAAATCAGTGGATAGAGGGACAGCAATTCAGTTTCACTTGAACTAACAAATCATATGACCCACTTTCAAAGTCCCGAAGTCCCCTCCTCTGCGGTCCTCCCAGTTAGCACCCACTGCTTCTCTGTCCTCTTGTGTTCATCAGTCTATCACAGTGTATGAGGCAGTTTGCCTTAAGCCACAGCTCTTTGTGGATAAATCTTTAACCCTGTAGATTGTCAGCCTTTTCAGAGGAGAGGTTCTGCTTTTTTCCCTTAAATATAATACTTTGAACTCCCAAGATTGCCTAGGCCTGTAAATTGAAGAAGCAGGTTATCAATAACTATGTGACAAGATGAATTTTGTTCCCATATTTTCTGCTTATAGCTTCTGAGAAGTTGATAATACAATATTTGTTTCTTACAGTTCCATGAAATCAAGTGTTCCAGAGTTATATACAGCTGCCTTTTGAAAAATCACCTGTCCCCTCCTTCAGATCTATTAAATCATATTCTCCAAGTGGTTCCTATAATCAGATCAGATTAAGAAACAGATGTAGTATAGTAATTGCATTATATAAACAAGGAAATGAAACTCATTGATTTTATTTTATTTTTTTTTTATTTTTAACTTTTTATTGTGGAAAAATTTAAATACATACAAAAGTAGACAGAATAGTATGATGAATATGTACCCACTACTCACTTGCAACAATTCTCAGCTCACTCAATCTGGAAAATCTAATACTGCTTACTTTCTTCTCCTTTATTATTTTAAAGAAAATCCCAATTATAGCATTCCAACCATAAATATTTCATTATGTATCTCTAAAAGAGAAGGGCTATTAAAAATATAAACACAGTACCATTGTTACAATGGTAAAAAATCAGCAATTCCTTGATAACAGGATTTATCTAGTTTGAAAATCATTTATTTAAACCAGGATCCTATTAAGATCCTGTATCTCTTCAGTCTCTTACACTATAGGTTCCCCTCCATTTCTCTCTCTCTCTCATTGCAATTTTTTTTTTTGCCAGTTTCCTTGTGACTATTTTATTTTATTTTATTTTTATTTTTAATTTTTATTAGTTGGAGGCTAATTACTTTACATCATTACAGTAGTTTTTGTTATACATTGAAATGAATTAGCCATGGATTTACATGTATTCCCCATCCCAGTCCCCCCTCCCACCTCCCTCTCCACCCGATCCCTCTGGGTCTTCCCAGTGCACCAGGCCCGAGTGAAACTCATTGATTTTAATTGACTTGATTAAATTGACTCAAAGCTGTATAATATTTGCTAGTTTACATGGTAAGCCAGTCAAGTAAAACTTGAAAACTAGACATATCTTTCAGTTGCATCCAATATTTTATTGTAAGTTATTTCCAGAACAACAAAAGTGTCTCACTTGTTCATCATTTTTTCCTTTTATTACAGGGTATATCTAAGACTATATATTTTCATCAAGACATGTAGTCATCTACTAATAATCATGGTAAAGAAGATGAGTTCAAGATTTATGTGTTTATAGATTTAGAAATTAATCTCTTATTTTTTACATGACTCATTTCACTGACTCACTTGTCATTCTTTCACTTTATACATGTCTGTTGAGTCCAGAGTCTGTTCTAGATGAACTTTAGTAAATCCTCCCCTCTGGCCTCAGTAAGCTTGAGGAAACAGAAGGACCATTAATACAATAAAATATGAAATTGCATTAAATGGATGAATAAGTTTTCCATTTCAGAAAGGGCATTTCAAGTGTCAGAAGCACTAAACATAATGAAGCAGAGGAACAAGATATAGGATTGTAGGCAGTATTTTTTTATTTCAGGGCTCCAACTTTCTGGAGAAAAGCAAGAGAAATTGAGATGTAATATTGGCAGTATCATGTCTATTTATGGAATCTAAGAGTCATGGTGGAGAGTTCTGACAAAATGTAGTCCACTGGAGAAGGGAATGCAAACCACTTCAGTATTCTTGCCTTGAGAACCCCATGAACAGTATGAAAAGGCAAAAAGATATGACATGGAAAGATGAACTCTCCAGGTTTGTAGGTGCCCAATAGGCTACTGGAGAAGAACAGAGAAATAGCTCCAAAAAGAAAGAAGAGGCTGAGCCTCTCTGGGCAGAAACAATGCCCAGTTGTGGGAGTGTCTGGTGGTGAAAGTCAAGTCCGATGCTGTAAAGAACAATATTGCATAGGAACCTGAAATGTTAGGTCCATGAATCAAGGTAAATGGAAGTGGTCAAAGAGGAGATGGCAAGAGTGAACATCAACATTTTAGCAATCAGTATACTAAAATGGACTGGAATGAGTGAATT
This sequence comes from Odocoileus virginianus, assembly GCF_023699985.2. Classification (NCBI taxonomy): domain Eukaryota; kingdom Metazoa; phylum Chordata; class Mammalia; order Artiodactyla; family Cervidae; genus Odocoileus; species Odocoileus virginianus. The sequence continues at coordinate 39,695,380 of NC_069676.1, forward strand.
TAATTCAGATGACTGTTTTATCTACTACTGCGGGCAAGAATCTCTTAGAAGAAATGGAGTAGTCATCTTAGCCAACAAAAGAGTCTGAAATGCAGTACTTGAGTGCAACCTCAAAAACAACAGAATGACCTCGGTTCATTTCCAAAACAAACCATTCAATATCACAGTAATCCAAGTCTATGCCCCAACCACTAATGCCAAAGAAGCTGAAGTTGAATAGTTCTACAAAGACCTACAAGACCTAGAAGTAACACCAAGAAAAAGATGTCCTTTCATCATACGGGACTGGAATGCAAAAGTGGGAAGTCAAGAGATACCTGGAGTAACAGGCAAGTTTGTCCTTGGAGTACAAAATGAAGCAGGGCAAAGGTTTACAGTTTTGTCAAGAGAATGCACTGGTATAGCAAGAGGTCACACCCTCTTCCAACAACACAAGAGATGACACTACACATGGATATCACCAGATGATCAGTACCAAAATTGAATTAATTATATTCTTTGCAGTCAGATATGGAAAAGCTCTATACAGTCAGCAACAAGACTAGAAGCTGACTGTGGCTCAGATCATGAACTCCTTACAGACAAATTCAGACTTTGGTTAAAGAAAGTAGGGAAAATCACTGTGCCATTCAGGCACAACCGAATCAAAACCCTTATAATTATACAGTAGAAGTGACAAATGGATTCAAGAGATTAGGTCTGACAGAGTGTCTGAAGAACTATGAACAGAGGTTTGTGACATTGTACAGGAGGCAGTGATCAAAACCATCCCTAAGAAAAAGTGCAAAAAGGCAAAATGGCTGTCTGAAGAAGGCTTACAAATAGCTGAGAAAAGAAGAGAAGTGAAAGGCAAAGGAGAGAAAGAAAGATATATCCATCTGTATGCAGAGTTCCAAAGAATAGCAAGGAGAGATAAGAAAGCCATCCTAAGTGAACAATGCAAAGACATAGAGGAAAACAATAGAACGTGAAAGACTAGAGATCTCTTCAAGAAAATTAGAGATACCAAGTGAACATTTTGTGCAAAGATGGGCATAATACAGACAGTAATGGTATAGATCTAACAGAAGCAGAAGATATTAAGAAGTGGTGGAAAGTACATGGAAGAACTATACAAAAAAATATCCTAATGACCTAGATAACCACAATGGTGTGATCACTCACCTAGAGCCAGACATCTTGGGGTGTAAAGTCAAGTGGGCCTTAGGAAGCATCACTATGAACAAAGCTAGTGAAGGTGATGGAATTACAGTTGAACTCTTTCAAATTATAAAAGATGATGCTGAAAAAATGCTGCACTCAATATGTCAGCAAATTTGGAAATCTCAGCAGTGGCCACAGGGCTGGAAAAGGTTAGTTTTCATTCCAGTTCCAAAGAAAGGCAATGCCAAAGAATGATTGAACTGCCACACAATTGCACTCATTTCACAAGCTAGCAAAGTAATGCTCAAAATTCTCCAAGCTAAGTTTCAACAGTATGTGAACCATGAACTTCCAGATGTTCAAGCTGGATTTAGAAAAGGCAGAGGAACCATAGATCTAATTGTCAACATCTGTTAGATCATAGAAAAAGGAAAAGAATTCCAGAAAAAAACATCTACTTCTGCTTCATTGACTCTGCTAAAGCCTTTGACTGTGTGGATCACAGCAAACTGTGGAAAATTCTTCAAGAGATGGGAATACCAGACCACCTTACCTACCTCCTGAGAAATCTGTATGCAGGTCAAGAAGCAACAGTTAGAACCAGACATTGAACAACAGATTGGTTCCAACTGGGAAAGGAGTACATCAAGGCTGTATATTGTCACCCTGCTTATTTAAGTTATATGCAGAGTACATCATGCCGCATGTCAGGTTGGATGAAGCACAGTCTGGAATCAAGATTTCCTGGAGATATATCAATAACCTCACATATGCAGATGATATCACCCTTATGGCAGAAAGTGAATAAGTAAAGAGCCTCTTGATGAAACTGAAGGAGGAGAGTGAAAAAGTTGTCTTAAAACTCAACATTCAAAAAACTAAGATCATGGCATACAGTCTCATCACTTCATGGCAAATAGGTGGGGAAACAATGGAAACAATGAGGAACTTTATTTTGGGGGGCTTCAAAATCACTTCAGATAGTGTCTGCAGTCATGAAATTAAAAGAGGCTTGCTCCTTGGAAGAAAAGCTATGACCAACCCTAGATAGCATATTAAAAAGCAGAGACATTACTTTGCCAACAAATGTCCATGTAGTCAAAGCTATGGTTTTTCCAGTAGTCATGTATGGATATGAGAGTTGGACTATAAAGAAAGCTGAGCACTGAATAATTGATGCTTTTGAACGGTGTTGTTGGAGAAGATTCTTGAGAGTCCCTTGGACTGCAAAGAGATCAGATGAGTTTGTCCTAAAGAAATCAGTCCTGAATATTCATTGGAAGGACTGACACTGAAGGTGAAGCCCCAATACTTAGACCTCCTGATGTGAAGAACTGACACATTGGAAAAGACCCTGATTCTCGGAAAGATTGAAGGCAGGAGGAGAAGGGGACAACAGAAGATGAGATGGTGGGATGGCATCACCAACTTGATTGATATGAGTTTGAGCAAGCTCCAGGAGTTGGTGATGGACTGGGAAGCCTGGCGTGCTACAGTCCATAGGGTCACAAAGAGTCAGACATGACTGAGAGACTGATAAACAAAGGAAGCAATGTGCATTGATATGATCTTGCTCTAGAGGAGGTACAGTGGCAAAAGAAGAAGGCTAATGACTTTGATAAAGTTATTATGAAGTCAGTCTTTCACAAGCTTCTGGAATATTGCTGATGTTCAGTGAATGTTTCCTGAATGTTGGTAGTTTTGGACAATAAGTGCCAGGTACCCCAATCATGTGCTGTGCTCCTAGTGAGGATTCCAGTGCCCTCTGTGAACATGTTATGTAGGCAGGCAGCCTATTTAGATTGTCACTGAGCCATATTATGAATGGTTCATACAGTCTTTTAACAGAAATGGTTGGTGCCCTAGTATTAGAACTATTGCATTCTATGCATCTGGGAAAGCTGTGACACCTTTAACATTTTCACTCTCCAGACTGATCTGTAGGGATCACAGAGGGCAGAGGAAGATAAAATCATGCTCACTGATGATGGTGCACATATATATGAACCTTGAAAACAATGCATGGTCATTTTCCCAACAAGCCAAATTATGACAAGGGCTCTCAACTGCTCTATTTAATTATTCTTCTTCAGATGACTTCCCTTGACCCTGTTGGTGCCCAACATTCTCAAGCTTTCTGTCATTCTCAAGTGTATTCCCAGTAATTGATTGGCTGTAAACAGTGCTCTAATATTTAATCTGACGTTTGGGTGATGAGGAGTTTAAACTTTTAGCATTAAGAAATTCTTAAGAAAGATGAAGGATCTCTAATGCTGGAATGCCAATCACCAGAGTCAGAGCAATGCAGAAATTTGAGGTCTTCTTGCTCTGCTAAGTTAAGATATAAGTAAGTAGCCACACACTCCTCCTGCCAGTAGTGTGATACAACATGGTACCATTTGCTTTGCATTTTCCCCATGTTGCCTTCATATTTTCTACCAATTATCTTTTATCCACTTAATTTTCTGCCTTTTTATATCACTGTCATCCACAGTGTGTAGTATTTACTTCTTATCTAAAAATAACCCTTGGCAAAGCTTCACTTCTGCCCAGGGTGAGGTTATTCTCTTTTCTTACCAATAGACCTGGTGTAGGCTAAGAGTCAAAAAAAGGAGCCTATGCTTTTGGTTTTGTTTTTTCCAAGATGGCTTTTAATTAACAACCACTGTACACTTAGAAATATAGTCTGCCCCTCAGAAATGCAGAATAAGGTATATGAATATAGAACACAGTGTTTTTGCTGATGGGTCTATTTTTATGCAGTTCATTTCAAGGAAGACCTGAGATTTGGGTTTGCCTCTTGCCTTATGTCAATGTAAATATTTAGATAAGCAATTTACTGTTAGACCTTTGTAACTAAGATGCTTTAGGTGCCATAAAAATAGATTCTGTTTCTCACATTTTAGGAGTATTTCAAGAATTAGTAGAGAGTTAAGATCTATTTGCATAGCACTTAAAACATCTTTTTTATAGCAATTGGATATACTACTTTGAATGCACATTGACATCATTCTAAAGCATTTGGTACAATTCATCACCATAACAACAGTGATAATAACATAACAGTTATTGATCGCTCATCAAATGCTAGCATTTTATAAGCATTTGTTATAATTGAATTCTCTCAACAATACATAAGAATTAATTTATATAAATTATTAACTGTATTCTCACTTTACTGATAAAAGCACTGGAACTTAGAGGGATTAATTTTCCAATGGCAAGGAGCCATAAACCAACCCTGGCAACCTGATTCTAGAGCCTGAACTCAACTTACTCAATATCTCCTAAAGTTACATGTTCATCAGATTCAAAGACCTTTATGAAAACCCAGATTTCCTTACCACAATCCAAACCTACTGGAATAGGGCATGAATATCAAAAAGGGTTTCAATGTAGTCTTTAAGAACAGATGAGTAAAAATTCTCCAGAGAATCAGAATGCTTTAATGACATATCGCATACCTATATTCTCAGAGAATACATTTAACTCTTCAGTCACCACAGCCCCTGTATCTCTCCTTTGTATCAATGGTTTTTTTTCTTAAGTTCTTTTTCCTCTTCTTGAGAGTAACAGATCAAAAAGCCAGGTGGAAATAAGTACATCTCTTTTGTACTACAACAGCCAACATGGCCTGGCACCTTTTGGCCCACCTGCCAATGAAATGCCATTTGTTATGGTGTCCAGTGATTCTCATGAGACAACTCCATCTATTGTAGCCTCTCTCCCAGAGACCCAATAGAACAGAGAGGGATTGGACACTCCACACCTGTAGCGGCCTTCTGGCTGTTCAATTCTTACTTCTTTGAAAAATGACATTGCCTCTGCTCAGCTTCAAATTAGTCCTAATAACCCTGGGGCAGAGGTATTATGTATGAGCACAACCCTATCCTTCTCCCTGACATCAGAACAGTTCACTGGTAAGAGGAATGCCTGTCTGTCACCTCTCCTAAATCTGGGTGAGTCAGGAACTGAAAAAAACTCAAAAGCAAATCATAGCCCCACCCATGATGGCTTTGGTTTTAGCATGACCTTCCAAATGTTTTCTGTCAGGAAAAAACTGTTGGACAAGATCTCTAAGAGACTAACTGGTGTGTTAATTCTTACATAAAGATCCTTTCATAAGCCGACTTTTAAAAACATGTTGGATTATGTGATAATCATCTACTTTTATTTATAGTTTAATATTAACTTATTTTTATTGGAAAAAAAATTTTAAATATTTATTTATTTGTCTGCCCTATGTGTTTAGTTGTGGCATGCCAGATCTAGTTCCTTGACCAAGGATCAAACTGAGTCCCCTACATTGAGAGTACAGGGTTTTAACCACTGAACCACAGGGAAACCCCTTGGATAGAATCTTTAATGAATTCTATTTTTAATGTTTTCACATGACTATACAAAATTAGCCAAAATATGCAACTTGGTAATAAATCTAGAAGAAAGTTGTACAGATCCCCCTGTGTCACTACATATTTCACTGACTAGAGAAAATAACAGTTACAAGCCTTCCTTTATTGAGTACCAGCTCAGCTCTTCACACACGTTACTGCATTCTGTCCCATTGACAACCTTCAGCGATGCATGCTCTTGATACATCCAATTTCCAGATGTCAAAACCAAAGTACAGAAATATGTTAACTCTTTGCCCAAGCCCACAAAGCATATAGGCGATGGGGATGAAGTTTTAACCCAATTCTATCATACTCTGGAGCCCAAGATCATAATCACCATCATTCATATAAAATTTTAGGCCCAAAATACATGTAGGCTTATCTATTATTAACATATAACTTATGAGGAAAAATTGTCTTAGAGATGGAACATTAAAAGTCTAAACACCATTAAATAAAAACTCTTATACAGAACATGAAGAGAGGCACTATTTATTAACCATCCATATAGCTTTGACTTTGTTTCTACATTCTCAGTATAATTTGACAATTTTATCTGCTTGGCCCATCAGAGTTAATATACTGGGTAATTAAAATTGTATTTAATAGCCCATGATTTCATTATAATGTAAATTAGCTGTAAAATGTCACTATGATTAATTTTTTTAGGAAGTACGAGAAAATTATAGGCATATCTTCTGCTCTCTTATGCAAAAGTAAATACTAAAGTTAGCTATCTTGTGAATTCTGTCACTGTCACCTGGAAATCCAGGTGTCTTCTGTGCTTCTCCCTGGGTGATAAGTGCTATGTTCTCCTTTCCTGTGTCAGAACTAAGACTAAGGATTGGTTGACTGTGTAGGTAAGATAGACGTTAATTTTATCTTCCAAGAGGCCCTAAATCATCATTAATATGAGTAGTGTCTGTAAGTTAAGGTTACTGATCAGAGGCAGGTTGTGTCTGACAATCCAGAGGCTTTGCTAATTGAGGACCTCAGGGGGAAATGTCCTGAAAACTTGTCTGAAGGCTTTAATTAGCATGACTTTATACCTGCATATTGTGATAAATTAGCACATTTATCACATCTAATTATTTACAATTATTCTCTGAAGAAAAATAGCCACCATTCACCAGTCTTTTCTTCAGGCTGCCACAAATTGAGACAACATTTTGCTTAACCTTACTTCTGCTTTATCCCATCATTGGACTCATTCTTGTGGCAAAGGATGACAAAAGGCTGGTGTGACTTACCTGGATGTGGTGTTTACAATGTACTTAAGTAAAAGTGAGAAAATATGCATTATACAAACCCGCTTCCCTGTTGGCTCAGACGGTAAAGTGTCTGTCTGCCTGCAATGCAGGAGTTGGGTTTGATCCCTGGGTTGGGAAAATTCCCTGGAGAAGGAAATGGCAACCCACTCCAGTACTCTTGCCTGGAAAATTCCAAGGACGGAGGAGCCTGGTGGGCTACAGTCCATGGGGTCATAAAGAGTCGGACATGACTGAGCAACTTCACTTTCTTTCACTTAATTAAAAGTGAGAAAATGTGCATTATTCAAACCAATAAATAGAGGAGAGGGCTAATGGAAATTATGGGAAGAAGATACAGTTTAGCCAGGTGTTTCTAAATCTTGTCACCATTTTAGTCCATATTCTTTAGTCTGGGATATATACACATGAGCAGATATCTGAGTAATTATTATATTAATGATTGAGTCAGTGACCTTAGGATCCAAGGTTAAATCTCTGTTTAAACCAATTCACTTTAGAGTGAATTTATATTAGAGTGAATATAAAGGCTTCACAGACTACAACCTTATTCCATAATCCCTATCAAGTGCTAGTTAAGGTTCAGGAAAATATACCTTTTCATAAACTGTTGGAGGTAGGGTAAATTGTCACAATCTTTTAAGAAAGTAACCTAAAAACACATTAGAACACACATACCTTAAAACTATTCTGCAGAAATGAAAGCACCACAATTTAAATATATGTTTAGAATTTTTATTGTAACTGCCATTAACCATGGAAGCAAATTCCTGGAAATAAGCTGAACATTTTGACACAGATTCATATTTTTGTATTTTGTATATGTTAAAATCTATGTGCTACATCCAAATCTACTGAGAAAAATGTCCATGAGGTAATGTCAAGTGAGAACAACTTGCAGAATGGCATGTAGAATAACAAAACTGTAAAATTCCATAAATGTGTATTTATGTTAGTATATTTTTCTTTGATAATGGGGAAAATTGAAGAAGCATCACAGTGTCAGGATTGCATTCCTAAAGAGAGCATGAATAAAAAAAAATAGGAAAGGTATATTTGAGATATTTCTTTTGATTCCTTTATTATTATAAAATAAATGGTGTTACAACAAATACCTTTTTAATTTTTACACATGTAAATTCAGTTTAGGATTTTAGAAGTGGAATTGTTAGGTTGGAGGGCACTGTGAATGTAATTTTACTAAATACAAATGTCTTTGTATATGGATTTTATCATCTTCTGTTTCCACCAGCAATGTCTGAAAGTGCCTATTTTGGGATGACAGAGGATGAGATGGTTGGATGGCTGTCGGGAGCCAAGAAGAGGACAAGCGAACGCCCCGCCCATGACAAGGCTCTGGGTAAAGGTCATGGACCCAAGGAGGCCATGAACCCAGGGGAATCCGAGTCCAGTAGGCTCCGGGACACTCCCTATTCTTGCTATATGTGTCTTGTCTGTGCTAATACTCTTTCTTGGAATTCTTGGTGGTTTTTCGCTGTCCTGGTAGACCTCGGGGAAGGTCCCAGGGACATCTCTAGGGTGTAAACGTCTGGGGGCTTCCCAGAAGAGTTAGGCTTACTCTGCCCCCAGGGAGATGGGAACCATATGAATAACCTGGTATGCGGGAGGTATTTAGATTTAGGCTATTTATAGATATGTGGGATTTTATATATAGGAGGTATATTAGGGAATATGGAAATAGATTAGAAGTTAAAACTGCTTATAAATGTGATTGTGAATCCCATCCCTGGACACGCACACACCATTAGATTTAGTTGTAAGTTTAATAACCACACAATGCCAAAATTCTCATATTGTAGAGTAAGGGTTAAGGCAGCTGCGACGCTGCTGCTACTCCATTTCCCCTGCCCATGGTGTGCCTGGGAGTACACTAGGAAGTAGTGTTAGTGCTATAGGTATCATAGACGGCTGTGTGAAAATAGAATGAATTATGGCTTGTAGATTAAATAGTAAGCAAGATATTGTAGTATGTGTATAATATAAAAGTTAAGTTTTTATAGTAGGTAAAATTATAATAGAAACTATAGTGGTTAAGTGATTGATTATACTGTAAAACTGTTAAGATATTTTTTTTCCCTGTAGCTATGTGTTTCTTTGTAGTTGACGTTTGTCCATTCAAGTGAAGCAGTGAAGCAAGAAGAACGTTTAAACCTGAAAACAGAGTGGGCTAAGAGGTCCAAAACAATCCTTGTCACGCGCCACTAGGGACGGAAGATTTTGTACCCTGGGAAATTCTGTCTTGGAAAATATCCCCTGACTTGTTTTGTTGATCTAAGGGGCACGTCATCTGGAAAGATCTGAAAACAATAATTCGTACCTTGGCCCCAGTAGAAAAAAAGATATATAAGGTGTTAGAGAAAAAATAAAGAGAGAAGAAGTTTTTCCACTGCAACTGTGTGTGTGTGTGTGTGTGTGTGTGTGTGTGCATTCGCCGACGCCGCTCATCCCAAGGGTTCCCTGGACCAGCGGAGGCTGGACCCCCGCAGATGGCATCACTGACTCAATGGACATGAGTTTGAGTAGGCTCTGGGAGTTGATGATGAACTGGGAGGCCTGGCATGCTGCAGTCCATGGGGTCGGACACAACTGAGCGACTGAACTGAACTGAACTGATTTTCCACAGCCTCACCAATAATATGTGTTGTTAAACTTCAGGAGATTTGTCAATGTTGTAGGTGAGGTGTTGTGTTTTTAATATAGTATTATCTTAATTTGTATTATGAGCATCAGATTGATCATTTTTTAGTATTTAAGAACCATGTGCATTTCCATATCTATAAACTGTCCTTTCAAAGCTTTTGCCATTTCTCTAAGGGGTTGTTGATTTTTAACTCTCATTTTTAAGAAGGTTTTAAATATTAGAAACATTAATTCTTTGTGGTACAAGTGTAAACATATTTTCTGCAGTTTTTCATTTATCATTTGACTTTGCTTGGAGATTTTTATTTTTGACAAGCTAAGTTATTTTATTTTCAGATGATCAGATTCATCAATTTTATATGGTATAGTATTTTAGGTTATAAATACTTTATATTTATAACAGATGAGGTAGATTTTATTATATGAATTTGCTTAAAAGAATTTTTGTGCTATTTTTAAGTTTTATCATCAATACTATATTTCATTTAGTTATCCTTCCATTTCAATACTCCTGGTTTTTTTATTGTTTGTCACTAAGTCATGTGTCATGGAAGGGAAGTCATGGACTTCCCTGGTGGCTCAGAAGGCAAAGAGTCTATCTACAATGTGGGAGACCCAGGTTCGATCCCTGGGTCAGGAAGATCCCCTGGAGAAGGAAATGGCAATCCACTCCAGTATTCATGCCTAGAAAATCCCACAGATGGAGGAGCCTGGTAGGTTACAGTCCATGGGGTCACAAAGAGTCGGACACAACTGAACGACTTCACTTTCACTTTCAAGTCATGTGTGACTCTATCTGACCCCATGGACTACTGCACACCAGGCTGCTCTGTCCTCCACTATCTCCCACACTTTGCTCAGATTCATGTCCATTGACTTGATGATGCTATCTAACTATCTTATTCTCTACTGCTCCTTCTCCTTTGCCTTCAATTTTCCCACCATCAGGGCCTTTTCCAATGAGTTAGCTCTTTGCATCAGGTAGCCAAAGTGTTGGAGTTCCAGTTGCAGCATTAGTCTTTCCAATTAATATTCAGGGATGATTTCCTTTAGGATTGACTGGTTTGATCTACTTGCAGGCCAAGGGATTCTCTAGAGTCTTCTCCAGCACCACAATTCGAAAGTATCATTTCTTCAGCACTCAAACTTCTTTATGGTCCAGCTCTCACATCCGTACATGACTGCAGGAAAAACCATAGCTTGACTATACGGACTTTTGTCAGTAAAGTGATGTATCTGCTTTTTAATACGCTGATCTAGGTTTGTCAGAGCTTTTCTTTCAAGGAGCAAGCGTCCTTTAATTTCATGGTTACAGTCCATGTTGGAGCCCAACAAAAGAAAATCTGTCACTGCTTCAACTTTTCACCCTTCTGTTAATATTTGCCATGAAGTGATGGGACTGGATGCCAGGATCTTAGTGTTTTGAGTTTCAAGCCAGTATTTCCTCTCCTCTTTCACCCTCATCAAAAGCTCTTTAGTTCCTCTTCACTTTCTCCTATTAGAGTGGTATCATTTGTTATCTGAGGTTGTTGATATTTCTCCCAGCAATCTTGATTCCAGCTTGTGATTCATCCAGTCTGGCATTTCACATGATGTACTGTAGCTCAAATGATAAAGAATCTTCCTGCAATGCAGGAGACTTGTGTTCAATTTCTGAGTCAGGAAGATCCCCTGGAGAAGAGAATGGCTACCCACTCCAGTATACTTGCGTGGAGAATTCCATGGCCTTAGGAGCTTGGCAGGCCACAGTCCATGGGGTTGCAAAGAGTCAGACATGACTGAGCAAGAAGCACACACATGCCCTCCGCATATATGTTAAATAAGCACAGTGACAACATGCACCTTGTCTTACTTCTTTCCCAGTTTTGAACCAGTCGTTGTTCCATGTCTAGTTCTAACTGTTGCTTCTTGTCCTGCATACAGATATCTCAGGAGACAGGTAAGGTGGTCTGGTACTCCCATCTTTTTTTTTTTTTTTTCATTTATTTTTATTAGTTGGAGGCTAACTACTTTACAATATTGTAGTGGTTTTTGTCATACATTGACATGAATCAGCCATGGAGTTACATGTATTCCCCATCCTGATCCCCCCTCCCACCTCCCTCTCCACTCGATCCCTCTGGGTCTTCCCAGTGCACCAGCCCCGAGCACTTGTCTCATGCATCCAGCCTGGGCTGGTGATCTGTTTCACCCTAGATAATATACATGTTTCGATGCTGTTCTCTTGAAACATCCCACCCTCGCCTTCTCCCACAGAGTCCAAAAGTCTGTTCTGTACATCTGTGTCTCTTTTTCTGTTTTGCATATAGGGTTATCATTACCGTCTTTCTAAATTCCATATATATGTGTTAGTATACTGTAATGGTCTTTATCTTTCTGACTTACTTCACTCTGTATAATGAGCTCCAGTTTCATCCATCTTATTAGAACTGATTCAAATGAATTCTTTTTAATGGCTGTGGTACTCCCATCTTTTTAAGAATTTTCCACAGTTTGTTGTGATCCACAGTCAAAGGCTTTAGCACAGTCAATGAAGCAGAAGTAGACTTTTTTCCTGGAATTCTCTTGCTTTCTCCATGATCCAACGAATGTTGGCAATTTGATCTCTGTTTCCTCTGCCTTTTCTAAACCTAACTTGTCTATCTGGAAGTTCTCAGTTCACAAACTACTGAAGCCTCGCTTGAAGGATTTTGAGCATAATCTTGGTAGCATGTGAAATGAGCAGAATTGTACAGTAGTTTGAATATTCTTTGGGATTGGAATGAAAACTGACCTTTTTCCAGTCCTGTGGCCACTGCTGAGTCTTCCAAATTTGCTGGCATAATGAGTGCAGGTCTTTAAGAGCATCATCTTTTAGGATTTGAAGTAGCTTAGCTGGAATTTTGTCACTTCTACTAGCTTTGTTAGTAGTAATGCTTCCTACTAAAAAGGGCTTCCCTGATGGCACAGTTGGTAAAGAATCTGCCTGCAATGCAGGAGACCGGAGTTTGATCCCTGCGTCAGGAAGATCCCCTGGAGAAGGGAATGGCAGCTCACTCCAGGATTTTGCCTGGAGAATTCCATGGACAGAAGAGCCTGGCAGGCTACTCTTCATGGGGTTGCAAAGAATCGGACACAACTGAGCGACTAATGCAACACTAATGCTTCCTAAGACCCACCTGACTTCACACTCCAAAAAATCCAGCTCTAGGTGAGTGACCATATCATCACAGTTATCTGGGTCATTAAGACCTTTTCTGTATAGTTCTTTTGTGTATTCTATAATTCAAACAGGATAATCTCATCTTTGAATGTTTGGTAGAAATCTTTTGTGCCTGTGTCTGGTGCTTTTTTTTTGCACAATGCTTTCTATACATTTTTTTGTTTCTCTTAGTGTAACTGAATTCTTTAGACTCTCTGTTTTGCATGATTCCAGTTTTCTTGAGATTTAGCAATGTAAGTTGTTTCAAATTGTTTATTTAAGCTTTAAAACATATTTTCTCGTTTGTTGTTGTATTGGTCAGTGGTCCCCAGAGAAACAGAATCAATAGGACGTGTGTGTGTGTGCATGTGTGTGTTTGTGCATATATACATATATGTATATATACCTGTGAAGGAGTTAGAGAGATAGAAGTTGACATTGACTGACAATAGATATTGATTGAAAGTAATTTGATTCTGCAATTATGGAAGCTGGCAAGACCAAATTCTACATCAGGGCAACAGGCTACAGACTCTCCTAAGAGCTGATGCTGCAACTCAAACCCTAAGGCCATCTTCAGGGGTAATTTTTTTCTTCTGGGCATCTGAAGTAGCTATTAAAATATTTTGTCTAATTTTAATTTTTTAATTGAATATAGCTGACTTACAATGTTGCAGTAGGCTCGTATGTACAGCAGAGTAAATCATTTATACATACATATATATCCACTCCTTTCTGTTCTTTTTCCACAGGTGACAATGTTCAGTTACTGGAGGAGGGAATGGCAATCCACTCCAGTATTCTTGCCTAGAGAATCCCATGGACAGAGAAGCCTAACAGGTTACAGTCTGTGGGGTCACAAAGAGTCTGATGTGACTGAGCTACTAACACACAATGTTCAATTGTATATATGTAGCACATCTTCTTCATCCATTCTTCAGCTAATGAATATCTAGGCTGCTTACATGTCTTGGCTATTATAAATACTGCTGCAGTCAACACTGAGGTGCATGCATTTTTTTGAATTATAGTTTTCTCTGGATATATGCCCAGGAGTGGGATTGCAGGATTATGTGGTAGCTCTATTTTGAGGAACTTTCATACTATTCTCCATAGTGGCTTTACCAGTTTATATTTCTACCAACAGTGTAGGAGGGTTTTCTTTTCTCCACATCATCAATAGCATTTAATGTTAGTAGTTTGGTTTTTTTTAAATCATGGACATTCTGACCATTATGAGGTCATACTTCATTGTAGATTTGATTGTATTCCTCTAATAATTAGTGATGTTGAGCATCTTTCCGTGTGCTATTTACCTACCTGTTCATCTTTGGAGAAATGTGTATTTAGATCTTCTTTCCATTTTTTATTGTATTGTTTGATGTTTTATATTGAATTGCATGAGCTGATTTTATATTTAGGAGATTAATCTCTTGTCATTTTCTTAATTTGCAAACATTTCCTCCCATTTGGAGGGTTTATTTTTGTCTTGTTTATGAGTTCCTTTGTGATGCAAAATCTTTTCAGTTTAGTTAAGTCCCATTTATTTTTGTTTTTATCATCTTAGCCTTTTATACTGTCTGGTATTAAATTTAGGTCTTCAACCCAGTTTTGAGTTTATTTCTGTGTATGATATTAGGCATTATTCTAATTTCATTCTTTTACCTGTTCAGCTTTCCCAGCAATACTTATTGAAGAAACTATTTTTCGTCCATTGTATGTTCTTGCCTACTTTGTTAAAGATTATTGTTTTTCAGTTGCTCAGTGACGTCCAATTCTTTGCAAACCCATGGACTGCAGCACACTATGTTTCCCTGTCAAAGATTAAGTGGTCTACCTTAGATGTTGGGTTTATCTCTGGATTTTCTATTCTGTTCCATTAATCTATATTTCTGTTTTTGTGCCAGTACAATATTATTTGATGACTGTAGTTTTGTAGCATAGAATAGTGTGAAGTCAGGGAGGTTGATCTCTCCAGCTCCTTTTTTCTTAAGGTTGTTTTGACTATTCATGGTTTTCTGCATTTCCATAGAAATTGTAAAATTTTCTGCTCTAATTCTGTGAAACATGCCATTGGTAATTTGATAGGGATTACATTGAACCTGTAGATTGTGTTGGATAGTATAGTCATTTTCACAATGTCGACTCTTCCAGTCCAAGGACATGGTATATCTATTCATCTGTTTGTGTTATCTTTGGTAACTTTCATCAATATTTTATAATTTTCTGAATGCAGGTCTTTTACTTTCTTAGGTAGTTTTATTCAGAGATATTTCATTCTTTGATGCAATGATAGGTAGGGTTTTCCCTTGATTTATTTTTCTGATCTTTCGTTTTTAGTGTATAGTTATGCAAGAGATTTCTTTACCACATTCATTGATGAGCTCTAGTATCTTTCTTGTAACATCTTTAGGGTTTTCTATATATAGTATCATGTCATCTGCCAAGAGAGACAATATTACTTCCTTTCCAATTTGGATTCCTTTTATTCTCTGATTGCTGTGGCTAGGACTTCCAACACTATGTTGAAGAGTAGTGGGAAAATGGACATCCTTGTCTTGTTCCTGATCTTGTAGGAAATGCTTTCTGTTTTTTACCATTGAGGATGTTTGCTATGCATTTGCTGTATATGGTTTTTATTATGTTGAAGTAGGTTTCCTCTATGCCTGCTTTCCGAAGAATTATATCATAAGTGGGTATTGAATTTTGTCAAAAGCTTTCTTTGCATCTATTGAGATGGTTTCTGTTCTTCAGTTTGTGATATGGTGTATCACACTGATTTGCAGATATTGGAAATTTTTTGCATCCCTGGGAAGAATCCCTTTTGGTCATGATATGTGATCTTTTTAAATGTATTATTGGATTCCATTTGATAGTATTTTGTTGAGAATTTTGGCATCTATGTTCATTAGTAATATTGGCTGGTGATTTTCTTTCTTTTCTTTTTGCAATATCTTTGATTTTGGTATCAGAGTGATGTTGCACTTAAAGAATGATCTTGGGAGTGTTCCTTCTTTGGCAGTTTTTTGGAAGAGTTTCAGAAGTGTATTATCTTTTCTCTAAATGTTCAATAGAATTTACCTGTGAAGCCATCTGGTCCTGGACTTTTATTTGTTGGAGTTTTTAAACAACAGTTTCAGTTTCAGTACTTGTGATTATTCATATTTTCTATTTCTTCCTGGTTTAAATTTGGAAGATTGTATCTGTCTAAGAATTTGTCCATTTCCCCTAAGTTGTCCATTTTATTGGTGTACAGTTGCTTACAGTAGTCTCTTATCATCTTTTGCATTTCTACAGTGTCATTTGTAACTTCTCCTTTTTCATCCCTAATTTATTCATTTTAGTTCTGTCTCTTTTTTTCTTGATGAGTTCCATTAAAGGTTTGTCAATTTTATCTTCTCAAAGAACCAGCTTTTAGTTTCACTGATCTTTGTAATTGTTCTCTTCATCTCTATTTCAGTTTTTTATGCTCTCTTCTTTGATTTCTTTCCTTTCACTAATTTAGGTTTTGCTTGTTCCTCTTTCTCTAGATGTTTTAGGTGTAGGGTTAGACTGTTTGAGATTTTCTTATTTCCTGAGGCAAGATTATATTACTGTAAACTTCCCTCTTAGAACTACTTTTGCTGCATCCCATATGTTTTGGACCATTATGTTTTCATTTTTATTTGTCTGTAAGTATTTTTTATTTCCTCTTTTATTTCTTCAGTGATCCATTAGTTGTTTAGTAGCATATTATTTAGCCACCATGTGTTGGTATTTTTTATCATTTTTTTCTTATACTTTATTTCTGATCTCATAGCATTGTGAGCAGAAAAGATGCTTGATGTGATTTCAGTTTTCTTAAATTTACCAAGGCTCACCTGTGGCCCAGCATGTGGTCAATCCTGGGGAATGTTCCATGTGCACTAGAGAAGAATATGTAGTCTGCTCCTTTTGGATGGAGTGCTCTATAAATATATGTTAAGTCCATCTGGCCTAACATATAATCTAGGGCCTTGTTCCATTATTAATTTTCTGTCTGGATGATTGGTCCATTGATGAAAGTGGGGTGTTTAAGTTCCCCACTGTCATTGTGTTCCTGTCAATTTCTCCCTTTGTAGTTGTTAGTATTTGCTTTACATATTGAAGTGCTCCTATGTTGGGTGCATATATGTTTATGACTATTTTGTATATAAGTGTATACAAAAGTTTTCCTACTACACCTGATAAAGGCCTGAGAAAAAAGAATAAATAGCTGGAGAACTTGAAAAACATAAACTAAATGAAATAGGAGCACTAAATATGAAATAGAAAAAGTAAAACAAACTGATAAAAGTAAAAGATCATCATATAGCTCTGTTGTTCTTAAGCACAGCTGCTCACTAAAATCACACCTGGAGCCTTGGAGAGAAAAACAATATCTGAGCATTTATGTTTTTCAAAAAATTCCAAGATAATTCTAATGAATATTTGGATTTTAAAAAGTGATTACATCTTTTCTATTAAACGGCAGTTTTAGTAATGTGGTCTCCCAGGTGGGGCTAGTGGTAAATGTAGAATTCTATTACTTTCTGTTGACCAATTATTATACATTGGTATTAAGCAAATAATAGTTACATAATCAAGATAGTAAAAGATGTATTCCAGTTTTCACAATCAACAGCCAGACCAAAAAAATATAAAATCACAATAGACACGTGATTAACCTAACAATATAAAATAATTACATGCAATTTGGGATATTAATTAGAGTGATGTGGTAAGTGGAAGTGCATACATGAAAATGTTTTTATCCACTCATCCAGTCTATTGGAGAAGGCAATGGAAAGTACTCTTACCTGGAAACTCCCATGGACAGAGGAGCCAGGTAGGCTGCAGTCCATGGGGTCACGAAGAGTCGGACACTACTGAGCAACTTCACTTTCACTTTTCACTTTCATGCACTGGAGAAGGAAATGGCAACCCACTCCAGTGTTCTTGCCTGGAGAATCCCAGGGACGGGGGAGCCTGTTGGGCTGCTGCCTATGGGGTCGCACAGAGTCGGACACAACTGAAGCGACTTAGCAGCAGCAGCAGCAGCAGCCAGTCTATATCTTTTGGTTGGTACATTTAATCCATTTGCATTCAAGGTAAATATTGATATGTATGATCCTATTACCATCTTCTAAATTGCTTTGGGTTTATTTTCTGTAGGTCTTTTCCTTCTCTGTTGTTTCCTGCCTAGAGAAATTCCTTTAGCGTTATTGTAAAGCTGGTTTGTGGGCTCTAAATTTTCTTACCTTTTGCTTATATGGAAAGCTTTAGATTTCTCCACCAAATCTAAACAGGAGTCTTTCTAAGTAGGGTATTCTTGGTTGTAGGTTGTTCCCTTTCATTATTTTAAATATATCATGTCTTTCCCTTCTGGCTTGCAGAGTTTCTGTTAAGAAATCAGCTGATAAAATGGAAGAAAAAAAAGAAATCAGCTGATAACCTAATGGAAATTCCCTTGTATGTTATTTTTCATTTTTCTCTTGTTGCTTTTAATATTTTATCTTTATCTAATTTTCATCAGGTTGATTACTATGTATCTCACTGTGTTCCTCCTTGGGTTTATCCTGTCTGAGCTCTCTGTACTTCCTGGACTTGGTCAACTGTTTCCTTTCCCATGTTAGGGAAGTTTTCAGCTGTTGTCTCTTCAAACACTTTTTGGGGGTCCTTTCTTTCTCTCTTCTCCTTCTGGTATCTCTATAATGTGAATGTTGATGCATTTAGTGCTGTCCCAGAGGTCTCTTAGGCTGTCTTCATTTCTTCTTGTCACTCTATTTTCTACATTCTGTTTTGCAGCAGTGATTTCCACCATTCTGTCTTCCAGGTCACTTATCTGTTCTTCTGCCTCAGTATTTCTGCTATTGATACTTTCTAGTGTGCTATCCACCTCTGTTTCTTCTTTAGTTCTTCTAGGTATTTGGAAAGCATTTCTTGCTTCTTCTCCATTCTGTTTCTGAGATCTTGGATCATCTTCAATATCATTACTCTGAATTCTTTTTCTGGAAATTTGCCTATCTCCACTTCATCAAATTGTTTTCTGTGATTTTATCTTGTTCCTTCATCTGGTACATTATCTTCTGCTCTTTCATTTTAATTAAATTGCTGTGATGTGGTTTTTGTTGTGGTGGCTGCAGAATTGTAGCCCTTCTTGTTTCTTCTGTCTGGCAGATGAGACTAAGCAGCTTATGTAAATTCCCTGATGGGATGGACTGGTGGTGGGAAAAACTAGGTCTTGCTCTAGTGGGCAGGGCTATGCTCAGTAAACTTTTGATCTGATTGTCTGCTGATGGGTGGGGCTCTGCTTCCTCCCTGTTAGTTGTTTGTCCTGAGGCAATTCAGTTCTGGAGTCTGTAGGCTCTAAAGTTGGATTAATAGTCTAATTCAAGGAAATTATAAGCTCTGCCTTGTAGGGCCACCTAAAATGGACAGGTCATGGTGGAGAGTTCTAACAAAACGTGGTCCACTGTTGAAGGGAATGGCAAACCACTTCAGTAATCTTGCCTTGAGAACCCCATCAGTTCAGTTCAATCATTCAGTCAAGTCTGACTCTTTGTGACCCCATGGGCTGCAGCACACCAGGCCTCCCAGTCCATCACCAACTCCCAGAGCCTACTCAAACTCATGTCCATTGAGTCGGTGATGCAAACCAACCACCTCATCCTCTGTCATCCCCTTTACCATCCGCCTTCAATGTTTCCTAGCATCAGGGTCTTTTCAAATGAGTCAGTTCTTCACATCAGGTGGCCAAAGTATTGGAGTTTCAGCTTCAACATCAGTCTTTCCAATGAATATTCAGGATTGATTTCCTTTAGGATGGACTGTTTGGATCTCCTTGCAGACCAAGGGATGCTCAAGAGTCTTCTCCAACACCACAGTTCAAAGCATCGGTTCTTTGGTGCTCAGCTTTCTTTATAATCCAACTCTCATATCCATACATGACTACTGGAAAAAGCAAAGCTTTGACTAGGTGGACCATTGTTGGCAAAGTAATGTTTCTGCTTTTTAATATGCCCTCCAGTTTGGTCATACCTTTTCTTCCAAGAAGCAAGCATCTTTTAATTTCATGGCTGCAGTCACCATCTGCAGTGACTTTGGAGCCCAAAAAAATAAGGTCTGTCACTGTTTCCACTGTTTCCCTGTCTAGTTGCCATGAAGTGATGGGACCAGATGCCATGATCTTAGCTTTCTGAATGCTGAGTTTTAAGACAACTTTTTCACTCTCCCCTTTCACTTTCATCAAGAGGCTCTTTAGTTCTTCACTTTCTGCCATAAGGGTGGTGTCATCTGCATATCTGAGATAGATATTTCTCCCAGCTATCTTGATTCCAGCTTGTGCCGTATCCAGCCTGGCATTTTGCATGATGTACTCTGCATATAAGTTAAATAAGCAGGGTGACAATATACAGCCTTGACATACTCCTTTCACATTTGGAAACAGTCTGTTGTTCCATGTCCAGTTCTAACTGTTGCATCCTGACCTGCATACAGATTTCTCAAGAGGCAGATCAGGTGGTCTGGTATTCCCATCTCTTTAAGAATTTTCCACAGTTTGTTGTGATCTACACAGTCAAAGGCTTTGGCATAGTCAATAAAGCAAAAGTAGATGGTTTTCTGGAATTCTCTTGCTTTTTCGATGATCCTATGGATGTTGACAATTTGATCTCTGATTCCTCTGCCTTTTCTAAATCCAGCTTGGACATCTGGAAGCTCACGGTTCACATACTGTTGCAGCCTGGCTTGGAGAATTTTGAGCATTACTTTGCTAGTGTGTGAGATGAGTGCAATTGTGTGGTAGTTTCAACATTCTTTGGCATTGCCTTTCTTTGGGATTGGATTGAAAAAGGACCTTTTCCAGTCCTGTGGCCACTACTGAGTTTTCCAAATATGCTGGCATATTGAGTGCAGCATATTGATTTCACAGCATCATCCTTTAAGATTTGAAATAGCTCAACTGGAATTCTATCACCTCCACTAGCTTCGTTCATAGGGATGCTTAAAGGCCCACTTTACTTCACATTCCAGTAAGTCTGACTGTAGATAAGTGATCATACCATAATTATCCCATGGTTATCTGGGTCCTGAAGATCTTTTTTGTATAGTCTTATGTGTATTCTTGCCACCTCTTCTTAATATCTTCTGCTTCTGTTATATCCATACCTTCTGTCCTTTATTGTGCCTATCTTTGCATGAAATGTTCCCTTGGTATCTCTAATTTTCTTAAAGAGATCTATAGTCTTTCCCATTCTATTGTTTTCCTCTGTTTCTTTGCATTGACCACTGAAGAAGGCTTTCTTTTCTCTCCTTGCTCTTCTTTGGAATTCTGCATTCAAATAGGTATATCTTTCCTTTTCTCCTTTGCCTTTCACTTCTCTTCTTTTCTCAGTTATTTGTAAGACCTCCTCAAACAACCGTTTTGCCTTTTTGCATTTCTTTTTCTTGGGGATAGTCTTGATCCCTGCCTCCTGTACAATATCATAAACCTCTCTCCATAGTTCTTCAGGCACTCTCTCAGATCTAATCCCTTGAATCTATGGGGTTCCCTTGTGGCTCAGCTGGTAAAAAATCTGTATACAATGCAGGAGACTTGGGTTCGATCCCTGGGTTGGGAAGATCCCCTGGAGAAGGGAAAGGCTACCTACCCAGTATTCTGGCTGGAGAATTCCATGGGCTGCATAGTCCATGGGGTCGCAAAGAGTTAGACATGACTGAGAACCCCATGAACATTATGAAAAGGGAAAAAGATATGACACTGAAAGATGAGCTCTGCAGGTCAGTAGGTGCCCAATACGCTACTGGGGAAGAGTGGAGTAATAACTCCAGAAAGAATGAAGACATGTAGCCAAAGCAAAAACAATACCCAGTTGTGGGTGTGACTGGTGATGGAAGTAAAGTCCAAAGCTATAAAGAGTAATACTGCATAGGAACCTGGAATGTTAGGTCCACAAATCATAGTAAATTGGAAGTGGTCAAACAGGAGATGGCAAGAGTAAATATCAACATTTTAGGAATCAGTGAACTAAAATAGACTGGAATGGGTGAATTTAACTCAGATGACCATTATATCTACTACTGTGGGCAGGAATCCTTAGAAGAAATGGAATAGCCATCATAGTCAACAAAAAAGTCTGAAATGCAGTACTCTGACGCAATCTCAAAAACGACAGAATGAGCTCTGTTCGTTTTGAAGGCAAACCATTCAATATCATGGTAATCCAAGTCTATGACCCGACCAGTAAGTTTGATTAGGTCCCATCTGTTTATATTTTTTCCATTTCTATTGCCTTGGGAGAGTGATCTAAGAAAATATTGGTGTCATTTATGGCACAGAATGTTTTGCCTATGCTCTCTTCTAGTTTTCTAGTGTTAAACCTTTGGATTAAATCTTTAAGCCATCATGAATTTATTTTCATGCATGTGTGTCCTAATTTCAATGATTAACTTTCTCACCTTCACTTGCTGAAGAGATTTTTTTCTCATTTTATATTCTTGACTTCTTTGTTGAAGATTAATTGATCTTAAGTATGTGAGTTTATTTCTAGGGTCTCTATTCTGTTCCATTTATACATATGTCTGCTTTTCTACCAATACCACAAGATTTTTGACTAGTGCAAGTTTGTAATATTTTCTGAAATCTGGGAAGGTTATGCCTCCAGCTTTCGGATTTTTCCCCCTCCGGATTGGTTTGTCAATTCTGGGTCTTTTATAATTCCATATAAAATTCTGGATTTTTTAATCTAGTTCTGTGAAAAAATATCATGAGCAATTGTGTAGAAATTGCATTATCTGTACATTGCTTTGGGTAGCATTGCCATTTAACAATATTAATTTTTTCCAATCCGAGAGCATCAGACATATTTCCATTTCTTTGAGTCTGCTTTATTTTCTTTTTTAATGTTTTATAGTCCATAACATATAAGATTTTTTACACATATCCTTTAGAAGAAATAGAGTACCCTCATAGTCAATAGAAGAGTCCAAAATGCAGTATTTGGTGCAATTTCAGTGGGTGCAGGCTCAAAAAAATGAGAGAATGAGCTCAGTTTATTTCCAAGGTAAACCATTTAACATCACAGTAAACCAAGTATATGCCCAAAGAAGCTGAAGAAGCTAAAGTCAAACAGTTCTATGGAGACCTCCAAGACCTAACACCAAAAAAAATGTCCTTTTCATCATAGGATATTGGAAGGCAAAAGTAGGAAGTCAAGATACCTGGAGTAACAGGCAAATTTGGCCTTGAAGTACAAAATGAAGTAGGGTAAAGACTAATAGAAGTTTGTCAAGAGAACACACTGGTCATAGCAAACACCCTCTTCCAACAATGCAAAAGATGAATCTACGCATGTTCATCGCCATAATACACAAGGTTCAGCACCATAGTCAGGTTGATTATATTCTTTGAGCCAAAGATGGGGAGGCTCTATACAGTCAGCAAAAACAAAATGTGGAGCTGACTGTGACTCTGATATATTACATTTACATTTAAAGTCACTCAGTCGTGTCTGACTCTTTGTGACTCTTCTTTTCCATGGAATTCTCCAGGCCAGAATACTGGAGTGGGTAACCTTTCCCTTCTCGAGGGAATCTTCCCAACCCAGGGATCGAACCCAGGTCTCCTGCATTGCAGGCGGATTCTTTACCAGCTGAGCCAAAAGGGAAGCCCAAGAATGCTGGGGTGGGTAGCCTATCCCTTCTCCAGGGGATCTTCCCGACCCAGGAATTGAACCAGGATCTGCTGCATTGCAGGGGGATTATTTACCAACTGAGCTAACATGGAAACCAAAAATCTGACACTTGTGACTCAAATAACAAGCTCCTTATTGCAAAATTCAGGCTTAAATTGAAGAAAGTATGGAAAACCACGATACCATTCAGGTATGGCCTAAATCAAATTCCTTACAATTGATTATACAGTGGAGGTGACAAACAGATTCAAGGGATTAGGTCTGATAGACAGAGTGTCTGAAGAACTATGGATAGAGGTCTGTGATATTGTACAGGAGGCAGTGACCAAAATAATCCCAAAGAAAAAGAAACGCAAGAAGGAAAAATGGTTGTCTGAGGAGGCTTTATAAATAGCTGAGAAATGAAGAGAAGCAAAAGGCAAAGGAGAAAGGGAACTTATACCCAACTGAATGTAGAGTTCCAGTGAATAGAAAGGAGAGATAAGAAAGCCTTCTTATGTGAACGATGCAAAGAAACAGTGGCAAACAATGAGAGAGACTAGAGGTCGCTTCAGGAAAATTACAGATACCAAGGGAACATTTCTTGCAAAGATGGACACAAAAAAGGACAGAAATTGCAATGACCTAACAGAAACAGAAGTGATTAAGAAGAGGTGGCAATAATACACAGAAGAACTACACAAAAAGAGCTCTTAATGGCCTAGATAACTATGATGATGTGGTCACTCACCTAGAGCCAGATATCCTGGATTATGAAGTCAAGTGGGCCTTAGGAAGCATTACTATGAACAAAGTCATTGGTGGTGTTGGAATTCCTGTTGACCTATTTCAAATCCTAAAAGATGACGCTGTTATAGTGCTCTATTCAATATATTAGCAAATTTGGATAACTCAGCAATGGCCACATGACTGGAAAATGTCAGTTTTCATTACAATTCCAAAGAAGGGCAATGCCTAAGAATGTTCAAACTACCATACGATAGCGCTCTTTTCATGTGCTAGTGAAGTAATGCTCAAAATTCTTCAAGCTAGACTTCAATAGTATGTGCACTGAGAAATTCCAGATGTATAAGTTGGATTTAGAAATGGCAGAGGAACCAGAGATCAAATTGCCGACATCTGCTGGATCATAGAAAAAACAAGGGAATTCCTGAAAAAACATATACTTTGCTTCATTGACTATGGTAAAGCCTTTGACTGTGTGTATGACAACAAACTGTGGAAAATTCTTAGATATGGGAATACCAGACCACCTCACCTGCCTCCTGAGAAACCTGTATTCAGGTCAAGAAGAAACAGTTAGCACTGGACATGGAACAACAAATTGGCTCAAAACTGGGGAAGGAGTACCCTGACCCTGTGTATTTAATTTATATGCAGAGTACATCATGCAGAATGCCAGGCTGGTTGAATCACAAGCTGAATTAAGATTGCCAAAAGAAATATGAACAACTTCAGATATGCAGATGATACCATCATAATGGCAAAAATTAAAGAGGAACTAAAGAGCCTCTTGCTGAAAGTGAAAGAGGACAGTGAAAAAACTGGCTTAAAACTCAGTATTAAAAAAACTAAAATCACGGCATCCAGTCCCATCACTTCTTGACAAATAGATAGGAAAAATGGAAACAGTGACAGATTTTATTTTCTTGGGCTCCAAATCACTACAGATGGTGACCACAGCCATGAAATTAAAAGACAGTTGGCTCCTTGGAAGAAAATTTATGAGAAACCTAGACAGCATATTAAAAAACAAAGACATCACTTTGCTGACAAAGGTGCATATATTCAAAACTATGGTTTTTCCAGTAGTCACATACAGATGTGAGTTGGATCATAAAAAGGATGAATGCTTAATCTTAAGACTGATGCTTTCAAATTGTAGTTCTGGAGAAGACTCTTGAGTCTCTTGGACAGCAAGGAGATAAAACCAGCCAATCCTAAAATAAAATCAACCTTGAATATTCATTGAAAGGACTGATTCTGAAGCTGAAGCTCCAATACTTTGGCCACCTGATGCAAAGAACAGACTCATTGGAAAAGACCCTGATGCTGGGAAAGACTGAGGGCAGGAGGAGAAGAGGATGACAGAGCATGAAGTGATTGGATGTCATCACCAACTCAATGGATATGAGTTTGACCAAACTCCAGGAGATAGTGAAGGACAGGAAAGCCTGCTGCCCGTGCGATTTCAAGGAACTGGACACGACATAGCAACTAAGCAACAATGATTCCTAGATATCTTATTTGTATTTTTTTGGTTGATTTTACTTGGTTATGTATGATTGTTGTTATGTTTTGTTGCATTTGGTTGGGTAATATGTTGTTGAGAATTCTTGGACCTATATTCTTCAAAGATATGGCCTTTAATTTTCTGTTTTGGTGATATCTTTGGTTTTCATATTAGGGTAATGGTGGATTCATAGAATATCTTTGGGAGTGATCCCTTCTCTCCAATAGTTTGAAAGTGTTTGAGAATGATTAGTATAATCTCTTCCTTTATTTGTTAGAATTCCCCTGTGAAGTCATCTGGTCTTGGACTTTTTTGTAGGGAGTTTTTTTTGTTTTCTTTCTGGTTTTTTAAATTACAGATTCTATTTCATGTCTAGTGATTGTTTTATTTAAATTATTGATTTCTTCTTGATTCAATTTGGTGGGCTATCTGTTTCTCAGACTGTTCATTTCTTCCAGGTTTTTTTTCAAAAAATTTGTTGTCATATAATTGCTCATAGAATTTTCTTTTTTTATTTCTGAGATATCAATTGAGATTTCTCCTTTTTCAGCTTTTATTTTTTGAGGTTCTCTTTCCTTCGTGGTGAACCTGGCCAGAGGTTTGTCAATTTTGTTAACCCTTTCAAATAATCAGCTCTTGGTTTTTTGTATTTTTGTCCTGTCGTTTTTTCTTTTAATATCTATTTATTTCCTCCCTGATCTTTGTTATTTCCTGCCTTTAGATGACCTTGAGTTTTGTTTGTTCTTTATCTAATTATTTTAAGTGGTATGTTTGGTAGTTTGAGTTTCTCTTGGCTTTTGGTTTTGTTTTGTTTTTTGAGGAAGGCCTTTATTGCTATGAACTACCAAGAAATGGTTCTGCTGCATCCCATAGAATTCATATGGTTGTGCTTCATTTTCTTTTGCCTCAAAGTATCTGTTAACTTTTTTTAATTTTTCTTTTTAATGTTTTCATTGAGCCATTTATTTGGTAGCATGTTATTTAGTCTCCATGTAATTATTTTTTCCTTATTTTTTTTCCTGTGGTAACTTTCTGGTTTCAAGCTGTTGTGGTCAGAAAAATGCTAGAAATAGTTTCTACACTACTAATTTATGCTATGCTAATAAATTAATTTATTTGGTTGTGCTGGGTCTTCATTGCTATGCAGGCTTCTCTAGTTGCAGCATGCAGGAGCTACTGTTCCTCGTAGCGCACAGGCTTCTCACCGTAGTGGCTTTTCTTGTTGTGCAGCATGGGATCTAGTGCACATGGGCTTCAGGAGCTGTGGTGCATGGGCTCAGTAATTGTGGTTTCCATGCTCTAGACCACAGGCTCAATGATTGTGGCTCACAGGCTTAAATGATCTGCAGCATGAGGATCTTCCCAGATCAGGGATCAAATCCATGTCTCCTGCATTGGCAGCTGGATTCTTTACCACTGAATCACCAGGGAAGCCTCTACTATTTTTTTTAAATAACAGTTTTTGCCATCTATTTAACTCACCCTATGCTTTATTATAAACAGATCAGGAAGCTTTAAAACTGAAAAATCATTTTGTAATGATGCTCTAGGAAACTAAGTCATTAAATAGATCAGTGGCTGTTACCCACTGGTACATGAGAGAATCACTGGAAGAAGGTCTTCCACTCAAATTCCTGAGGCTCACATAGTATATTCTAATTCTCCTGGTCTGAGATGGACACAGACTGAAACTTTATGGATACTATTAATAAAGGCAATAAGTGATTCTAAAGCAGATCTACTGTCTACTCTGTAAACAGTGACATGGATTGAAGATTTTGCATTTTCTTAGGATTTAGAGGTACTATATTCCTGTTTGGTGGAACAAAACAACACTGGAAACTTTATAATGCTCATTAAGTTAACAAGTGAATGATTTTGAGCACCTGTGTGCTTGACAATATCCTTTATTCTACAGGTGCAGATATTGACCTTTCTCTCACGAAACAATAAGAAACTTGGCAAATATTATGGTGCACAAGGTTATCAAGTATGAATGGTGTAGAGGGCTGATGAGCATAATACATTTTCCCTTATCAATGTATCATCTAGGACGATTGAACAGAAATTCCAAGATGGAGAAAGGAAAGGATATGAAACATTTTTTTTTATTCCAGATGAAGTCAGGTTGAGGGAAGCAGCTCTTAAAAACTGGTTGACTTTTTCCGGGATTATAAAATATAATTCTTACAGGGATTATATTTTAACTTAAAAAATACCTCTTTGCAGGTGCATCACTGAGATTGTTTGCAGCTAAAAGGAAAACTCTGCCTTCTATCTGGTGGACTGAAACTGCCCCATCAACTTTTTTAGAGAACATAGAACTTCTTTGTTTCTGAGACTGTATGCAAGAGGGTTCAGGAGAGGGGTAAGGACAGTCCCAAAGAGAAAGAGACCCTGGTTCAACTTTGGAGTCTTGGCAGAACCAGGCCTCATGTAGATGCACATACCTGGACCAAAATAGAGACCCACCACACAGAGGTGAGAGGAGCAAGTGGCCAGAGTCTTGTTCCTGCCTTCTGGGGAGTTCATTCGGAGTACAGCAAGGAAGATGAGAACATAGGAGGACAAGATGAGAGATAAGGGCAGCAGCAGGACTAGGATGCTGGTCACCACTACAGCCTTCTCATAGGCTGAGATGTCCTCACAGACAATCCTAAGAACAGCCATGACTTCACAGAAGAAGTGAGGAATCTCTCTGGGGCTGCAGATGTGAAAATGTAAGGTGAAAGCAGTGTGGCCAA
Source organism: Odocoileus virginianus (assembly GCF_023699985.2). Taxonomy (NCBI): domain Eukaryota; kingdom Metazoa; phylum Chordata; class Mammalia; order Artiodactyla; family Cervidae; genus Odocoileus; species Odocoileus virginianus. Next base: position 39,723,695 of record NC_069676.1, read on the forward strand.
AGGAAGTAAGGGCACCTCCAGCCCAAGACATGGCAGCCATCTGCCAGCACATCCTAGGACTCATGATGACAGGGTACCGCAGGGGATTGCAGATAGCCACATAGCGATCAAAACACATGACAGTTATAAGGATGCATTCTCCAATGGCTACTGTCAGCGAGAAAAATATTTGAGTCCCACAAGCCAGGAATGATATGCCTTGCCATCCAGAAAAGAAGTTAGCCACCATCTTGGGTATGATGCTAGAGGTCAAAGTCAAATCCATTAAGGAGAGCTGACTGAGCAGGAAGTACATGGGGGTATGGAGCCGGGAGTCCAACCAAATGAGGAGGACCAGAAGAGTGTTGCCAATGAAGGCGGCCATGTAGATGAGAAGAACAATGGAAACCAAAGCTGTGTTGTATCTAAATTCAGGGAAGAGTCCCAGGAGGATGAAATTTGTGGATTCTGTCTCATTCCCTCCGCACATGACTCTCTGCAATGACAACACAAACGGAGGAGATTTGTTAAAAAAAAAAAAAAAAAAAAAAGAGTCAGTGCTGAAACAGTTTTTTAAAGTTTGTTTAAAATAATTTATAACAAAAATGGCAAGCATAAAATTGCTTATCCATTTTTTCAAAAAACCAGCTTTTAGCTTTGTTAATTTTTGCTATGATCTCTTTAGTTTCTTTTGCATTTATTTCTGCCCTAGTTTTTAAGATTCCTTTCCTTCTACTAACCCTGGGGTTCTTCATTTCTTCCTCCTCTAGTTGCTTTAGGTGTAGAGTTAGGTTATTTATTTGACTTTTTTCTTGTTTCTTGAGGTAGGCCTGTAATGCTATGAATCTTCCCCTTAGCACTGCTTTTACAGTGTCCCATAGGTTTTGGGTTGTTGTGTTTTCATTTGCATTCATTTCTATGCATATTTTGATTTCTTTTTTGATTTCTTCTATGATTTGTTGGTTATTCAGAAGCATGTTGTTTAGCCTCCATATGTTTGAATTTTTAATAATTTTTTTCCTGTAATTGAGATCTAATCTTACTGCACTGTGGTCAGAAAAGATGACTGGAATGATTTCAATCTTTTTGAATTTACCAAGACTAGATTTATGGCCCAGGATGTGATCTATTCTGGAGAAGGTTCCGTGTGCACTTGAGAAAAAGGTGAAGTTGATTGTTTTGGGGTGAAACGTCCTATAGATGTCAATTAGGTCTAGCTAGTCCATTACAAAATTGACAAACCATTAGCAAGACTTATTAAGAAACAAAGGGAGAAGAACCAAATTAACAAAATTTAAAATGAAAATGGAGAGATCACAACAGACAACACTGAAATACAAAGGATCATAAGAGACTACTACCAGCAGCTCTATGCCAATAAAATGGACAACTTGGAAGAAATGGACAAGTTCTTAGAGAAGTATAACTTTCCAAAACTGAACCAGGAAGAAATAGAAGATCTTAACAAAACGATCACAAGCAAGGAAATCGAAACTGTAATCAGAAATCTTCCAGCAAACAAAAGCCCAGGACCAGATGGCTTCACAGCTGAATTCTACCAAAAATTTAGAGAAGAGCTAACACCTATCTTACTCAAACTCTTCCAGAAAATTGCAGAAAAGGTAAACTTCCAAACTCATTCTATGAGGCCACCATCACCCTAATTCCAAAACCAGACAAAGATGCCACAAAAAAAGAAAACTACAGGCCAATATCACTGATGAACATAGATGCAAAAATCCTTAACAAAATTCTAGCAAACAGAATCCAACAACATATTAAAAAAATCATACATCATGACCAAGTGGGCTTTATCCCAGGAATGCAAGTATTCTTTAATATCCGCAAGTCAATCAATGTACTACACCACATTAACAAATTGAAAGATAAAAACCATATGATTATCTCAATAGATGCAGAAAAAGCCTTTGACAAAATTCAACATCCATTTATGATTAAAACTCTCCAGAAAGCAAGAATAGAAGGAACATACCTCAACATAATAAAAGCTATATATGACAAACCCACAACAAGCATCACCCTCAATGGTGAAAAGTTGAAAGCATTTCTCCTGAAATCAGGAACAAGACAAGGGTGCCCACTCTCACCACTACTATTCAACATAGTTTTGGAAGTTTTGGCCACAGCAATCAGGGCAGAAAAAGAAGTAAAAGGAATCCAGATAGGAAAAGAAGAAGTGAAACTCTCTCTGTTTGCAGATGACATGATCCTCTACATAGAAAACCCTAAAGACTCTACCAGAAAATTACTAGAGCTAATCAGTGAATACAGTAAAGTTGCAGGATATAAAATTAACACAGAGAAATCTCTTGCATTCCTATACACTAACAATGAGAAAACAGAAAGAGAAATTAAGGAAACAATACCATTCACCATTGCAACAAAAAGAATAAAATACTTAGGAGTATATCTACCTAAAGAAACAAAAGACCTATACATAGAAAACTATAAAACACTGATGAAAGAAATCAAAGAGGACACAAACAGATGGAGAAATATACCGTGTTCATGGAGTGGAAGAATCAATATTGTCAAAATGGCTATACTACCCAAAGCAATCTATAGATTCAATGCAATCCCTATCAAACTACCAACGGTATTTTTCACAGAACTAGAACAAATAATTTCACAATTCGTATGGAAATACAAAAAACCTCGAATAGCCAAAGTAATCCTGAGAAAGAAGAATGGAACTGGAGGAATCAATCTGCCTGACTTCAGACTCTACTACAAAGCCACAGTCATCAAGACAGTATGGTACTGGCACAAAGACAGAAATATAGATCAATGGAACAGAATAGAAAGCCCAGAGATAAACCCACGAACCTATGGTCACCTTATCTTCGACAAAGGAGGCAAGGATATACAATGGAAAAAAGACAACCTCTTTAACAAGTGGTGTCGGGAAAACTGGTCAACCACCTGTAAAAGAATGAAACTAGAACACTTCTAACACCATACACAAAAATAAACTCAAAATGGATTAAAGATCTAAATGTAAGACCAGAAACTATAAAACTCCTAGAGGAGAACATAGGCAAAACACTCTCCGACATAAATCACAGCAGGATCCTCTATGACCCACATCCCAGAATTTCAGAAATAAAAGCAAAAATAAACAAATGGGACCTAATGAAACTTAAAAGCTTTTGCACAACAAAGGAAACTATAAGCAAGGTGAAAAGACAGCCCTCAGATTGGGAGAAAATAATAGCAAATGAAGCAACAGACAAAGGATTAATCTCAAAAATATACAAGCAACTCCTCCAGCTCAACTCCAGAAAAATAAATGACCCACTCAAAAAATGGGCCAAAGAACTCAACAGACATTTCTCCAAGGAAGACATACAGATGGCTAACAAACACATGAAAAGATGCTCAACATCACTCATTATCAGAGAAATGCAAATCAAAACCACAATGAGGTACCATTACACACCAGTCAGGATGGCTGCTATCCAAAAGTCTACAAGCAATAAATGCTGGAGAGGGTGTGGAGAAAAGGGAACCCTCTTACACTGTTGGTGGGAATGCAAATTAGTACAGCCACTATGGAAAACAGTGTGGAGATTTCTTAAAAAGCTGGAGATAGAACTGCCATATGACCCAGCAATCCCACTTCTGGGCATACACACCAAGGAAATCAGATCTGAAAGAGACACGTGCACCCCAATGTTCATCGCAGCACTGTTTATAATAGCCAGGACATGGAAGCAAGCTAGATGCCCATCAGCAGACGAATGGATGAGGAAGCTGTGGTACATATACACCATGGAATATTACTCAGCCATTAAAAAGAATTCATTTGAATCAGTTTCTCTGAAACTGGAGCCCATTATACAGAGCGAAGTAAGCCAGAAAGATAAAGACCATTACAGTATACTAACACATATATACGGAATTTAGAAAGATGGTAACGATAACCCTATATGCAAAACAGAAAAAGAGACTCAGATGTGTAGAACAGACTTGTGGACTCTGTGGGAGAAGGCGAGGGTGGGATGTTTCAAGAGAACAGCATCGAACCATGTATATTATCTAGGGTGAAACAGATCACCAGCCCAGGTTGGGTGCATGAGACAAGTGCTCGGGCCTGGTGCACTGGGAAGACCCAGAGGGATCGGGTGGAGAGGGAGGTGGGAGGGGGGACCGGGATGGGGAATACATGTAAATCCATGGCTAATTCATTTCAATGTATGACAAAAACTACTGTAATGATGTAAAGTAATTAGCCTCCAACTAATAAAAAAAAAAAATTGTTTATCCATGATGATCTGCATCAATTCTTAACACTTTTTTTTGGTAACCCTGAACCATGATATAACGTATTTTAGAAACCAGAGTGTAAGTTTTTAAATGTGACTCATTATCATTAATGTTTGAAATATATTTTCTTACATTAAGAACAATTTTTGATCATTACAGCTTTTTCTTTAGAATGATAATGTTTGTTAATGGGTTGAGAAATCACAGTCACCGCTTGCACATTTTCAGGTTTTTGCTGTTTTTAGAAAATGATATTTCCATTTTTATCTTTTCAATGATTTTCTTAGCAATATTTTTGAGGAATAATTTACATTTATTTCCAGGTCATATAATATACTCTTTATTTGCTCATGAAAATTAGTATTAATTTAATTTATACAGGATTTAAAAAAATTTTAATGCTCCTGCTTAATCAAAGCTTCTGGCTTTGGACATTATAAACGTACAAATAAACTGGTCATTAGGACTGTGTTTTGTGTTATGTACATTTAAGGTTATTTTAAGCTTTTGATCTAATCAACCCTTCTTTATACTCTGGCAAATAAATGCACTATGTCTACATGGTTTCAATACAATAAATTCATACCAAGTGTCAATAAGTGAAAAAGGTATTTCTACATGAACTCACAGGATTCCTGATATTGTAAAATTCATATTACCTAAAACTTTAGTTATAATATTTATGTGCATGATTGGCACAGAGAAATTTTAGGGCTCCTTTCTCTCAGGCTTAGGGACTTTTTCTTTTAAGACTCTCTGAGCTGTATACAATCCTTCTCCTTGATACCTGTATAACCCTTTAAATTCCTAGACATACTCCTGCTGAGGTTACAAGAGGACATGTACTCATCTTGTAAACAAGTTGAACTCATGAAAATAGTTTTTAAAATTCTAAAAAAGATCAAAGTGACTCTAACAGTGTATTAAAACCTCATAATTGTCCAAATTTAATGTAAGCACAATTAATATTAGAATGTTTATAAAGTAAGAACAGATGTATCTAAGCATTTGAACAGATTAAAGAAAAAAGTTTACACATTAGAACAAAAACTTGATAAAATTAATTACTAAATACTGATTTAAAAGCCACCCTAACTATTAATAACTAGTTGTAGAATAAGATATTCTAATATCCTATTCTATTACTTTCCTGCCAATCTGTGACATTCATTTACTAGTGGAATTACTGAAAATACTATCTCTACAGGGCTTCTCAGGTAGCTCAGTGGTAAAGAATCTGCCAGCCAATGCTGGAGACACAGGAGATGCCAGTTTGATCCCTGGGTATGGAAGATCCCCTAAAGGAGGAAATGGCAACTCGCTCCAGTATTCTTCCCTGAAAGATTCCATGGACAGAGGAGCTTGTTGGACTACAGTCCATGGGGTCACAAAGAGTCTGACATGGCTGAGTGATTGAGCACACACACACACACACACACATCGTCTCTAAATTGTTAAGCTAATTCTTTCTTCATAGGTGTGCATTGTATGTGTGTCAACATTAACAGCAAGATCCAAGTTTCCTTTACTTTTTGCAAGAAGTCTTTTTGCAGAGAGTCTTTCCCCCTCTAACACAACATTCCCTTCTCAGAAACAGTGAACTCAAACATTAGGTCATTGTATACAACTCAATGGACATGAGTTTGAGCAAGCTTTGGGAGACAGTGAAGGGGCTTGCTGCAGTCCATGGGGTCACAAAGAGTCAGATACAACTGAGCGACTGAACAACAATACATTTCTAATCTTGTGCAATTTTACCTCAACTCCTGGCTTCCATCCAGATATTGCTTTAAATTTGTTCATCAAAAATAATGATAAGTTTTTAATGCAGGAATTCTGATAACAAAAATGGTCTAAGTCTGTTCTCCCATTGATCAATCACTAAAAGACTTCATTCTTGTGAAGAACTAGCTGAACTCTGTCAGCTGGCACTGCCAGAGACATCTATCTTTACATATCCAACTTTTATTTGAGCATACTATGTTGATTACCTGCAAACCAGGAAATCACAGTTAATCAGGGCCTTTCTCTTTGGGTGAATGTCTTGATGAGTTAGCCTTATTTTAGATGTGTACACTTTAAGATTCTAAAAAATAAATTTAATAGCAAAAATGGTCAGCGTTTATCTTATTCTCTCCTGCCTTAAAGGGAGCCTTCATGCAGTCAGGGCATTGTTTGTGGTTCATCTAGAGTCATCAGATGGTGAGAAACTGAGATTTCAGACAGGCCAGATCTTTGAAATTGTTCTGACTTTGTAAATAAGAAAGCAGGGTTCTGTGATGTAACTGCTTGTTTCACATCATCCTACTTCTAGCACAAGTGTTGCTTTCCTACTTGGCTAGATTCAATTATAAATTCTCACTCCAAATTCCATTCATCACAGTCTGAATTTAAACCTATATTTCATCATTGTTGCGGTTACATGTGTTAATATGTATCTCACCCTTTAAGTCATAAATCTGTGATGGAAGGAACTGTATTTGCTAAGTTCCAACTTTTCTCTCTAGATCTGACATGTTGCCTTCAGTGAAAATAAGTTAGATACACTATCAATTCAGGATTGGAATACAGGTCTTAGAACTCTGGATTTAATTCCTGTATCAAAACAGAAGCTTACAGGACAAAAACTATTTTTCTACCTAACAGAATTATTTTGTTTTGCCTTTATGATCCCTCATTGACTTCAGAGCATTTTGCAGCATTTTATCTGGTTGGACTATCTGGGAAGAGGGTCATCATTGCTATGTCCACTTGAGAAATAATATCCATAAATGACTAAAGGACACACAACTTTATTAGTCACATAGTTAAATAACACTTTCTTGCTGCTGGTGCTGCTAAGTCTCTTCAGTCGTGTCTGAATCTGTGCGACCCCGTAGACAGCAGCCCACCAGGCTCCGCCGTCCCTGGGATTCTCCAGGCAAGAACACTGGAATGGGCTGCCATTTCCTTCTCCAATGTGTGAAAGTGAAAAGTGAAAGTGAAGTCGCTCAGTGGTGTCCAAATCTTCGCCACCCCATGGACTGCAGCCTACCAGGTTCCTCCATCCATGGGATTTTCCAGGCAAGAGTACTGGAGTGGGGTGCCATTGCCTTCTCCAACACTTTCTTACTCATTAATAATTATCTGCTTAACAAGATTGAACCCTACAAATATTATTTACAAATAACTATAGAATTAACATTAGGAATGGATTTTTCACAATCAGAAAAAACTGGACTGTTTCTCTATCAAGATGCTTACCTTGAATTTGTGTTCAGTCATAAGTTCTTACAAAGTGTAAAATATTAAAATTCCTTTGGCCCAGTGACTCTGATTATACCGTTTAAAAAGAAAAGTAAACTATTCAGTAGGAAAAGATAGGTAATTGAGTATATCTTGATAAGCTGTCTCTCCTCAGCCTAAGTTGTAAGCAGGACTGGACTCTCCCTAATTCCTCAGTGGCCTGGGATTTAGCCCAGAGTGGCCAGTCTCTCTGAGCGTTGCTGCTTCCCGACTCAGCCCCACCAACTGCTCATTAAGGGCTGAGGTACCCAGGTGTAGTGGCCTAAAGGAATCTTCTCTCCAGGATATAATTAGTGTTTTTTGAAACTACCCACTAGCTACATACTCTGAATTTTTTATTTGTTTTCCTGTCAACACCACCATCATTTCCCCAGAGTTCCAACTTGTACTTTTCAGTTTAATCATTAATTTCATACAACCATTAAGCAAGTTATTGATTCCTCTTTTCTAACAATTCTTATTTTCTCCTGCATTTCTATTCATAGGACCCTCACTCTAGACCTATTTCCCCTGTGTAGAATACCACTTTTTCTTATCTTCTTAGCTAAATTCTCCCTTTTCTTCAAGGTCAGATATGTCTTGTCTCTGCATCAAAATCTACCTTTATTTCCACAGTGAATATCAGCATATTTTCATTAGTTAATTACAGTTCTCTCTCTCTCCCTTGGCTTATCATACCTACAGCACACTGTTAAATGATTTTTTCCAACTCTCTTACAATTAACAGTGGGATATAAAGAAATGTGGAAACATCTTGTGTTTGGAGAATTCTGTGCCTTTTCATACTCTCCTCTACACTTTTTTCCCTCACACTCAACTTTGCTGCTGCTGTCCACAATTGCTTTTGACCTCCAATCAATTATTTTGGCCATTAGAATTTATCAGGCAGAGTTTTTGGGTATTTTCCTTCTAAATATGAATTCAAATAGGTTCTTGATTCAAAACAAAATTAAATTGGTTCATCAAACTACACACTTTTAATAGACCAATAATACTTTAAAATAAACTTTTATTTTCTGAAAAGTTCTTGATTTAAAGAGAAGTTGTAAAGATAATACAGAGAGTTCTCATAAACTCCTCACCGTGTTTTCATCTTTCTTGACATTTTATTGCTGTTCAGTTGCTAAACTGTATCCTACTCTTTGTGATCCCATGGACTGCAGCACACCAAGCTTCCCTACCCTTCAATATCTCTTTGAGTTTGCTCAAACTCATGTCCATTGAGTTGACGATGCCATCCAGCCATCTCAAGCTCTGTCACTCCCTTTTCCTCCTGCCTCAATCTTTCCAAACATCAGAGTTTTTTCTCAGTGAGTCAGCTCTTCGCATTAGGTAGCAGAAGTATTGGAGTTTCAGCTTCAGCATCAGTCCTTCTAATGAGTATTCAGGGTTGATTTTTTTTTAAGACTGACTGGTTTGATCTCCTTGCTGTCCAAGAGACTCTCAAGACTCTTCTTCAGCACCACAATTCGAAAGCATCAGTTCTTTGGTACTCAGCCGTCTTTATGGTCCAGTTCACACATCTTTACATGATTACTGGAAAAACCATATCTTTGACTAGACGGACCTTTGTGGGCAAAATGTCTCTGCTTTTTAATATACTGTCTAGATTTGTCATAGCTCTTCTTCCAAGGAACATGCATCTTTTAATTTCATGGCTGCAGTCACCATCTGCAATGATTTTGGAGCCCAAGAAAATAAAGTCTGTCACTATTTCCATTGTTTCCCCATCTATTTGCCATGAAGTGACAGGACCAGATGCCATGATCTTCATTTCTGAATGTTGAGTTTTAAGCCAACTTTTTCACTCTCCTCTTTCACTTTCATCAAGAGGCTGTTCTTCACTTTCTGCCATAAGGGTGGTGTCATCTGCATATCTGATATTTCTGCCTGCAATCTTGATTCCAGCTTGTGTTTCAACCAGCCCAGCATTTCGCATGATGTACTCTGCAAGTTAACCCAAAGCTTCTGGTCTGGGTCTTATATTTTAAGGACAAACTAACCATTAGGACTGTGTTTTATGTTATTTTCACTTGTGGTTATTTAAGGTTTTAATCTAATTGACCCTTCTATTCGGGCAATAAACTCACTGTATGTACATGATTTATAGAAAATTCACATCAAGTAACAATAAGGGAGAAAGTTTTTTTCCACATGACCTCATAGGAACTTCCACTCTCCCAAAATTCATATTACCTTAATGATTAGTTATAGTAGTCAATGTGCCTGATAGGTACAGGTGAAATTAGAATTTCTCTCCCTCAGGCTTACCAACTTTTCCTTCTTAGATATTCATAGTTCTGCATAATCTCTCTCCTTGATACTTGTATAGTCCTTTAAACTCCTACACATACTCTTGTTGGGTGTACAAAAGGACATGCACCCATCTCCTGTGAGACTCCTAAGACTTCATTACAAAAACCTGACCAAAACAGTACAAGAATGAGAACATTATAAGCAAGTTGTACTCATTAAAATAGTTTCAAAAATCCTAAAAAAATGCAAGTTATCTCTAATGATGTATTAAAAGCTCATAATTATTTAAATTTAATGCAAGAAACTGTTAAACTTTATAATGTTTATAAAGAACAGATGTTTATTAAAGAAAATGCATTGCATTAGTTACAAAAACCTGATAAAATTTATCACTAAATCATGATTTAACATCCATCCTACAAACTAGTAGTAGAATAAGATTGCCTTCTGGCAATTCATTAACATTCATTTGTTAATTGCATTATTCAAAAATATCATTTCTAAATTGTTAAGCTAGTCCTCTCTAAACCTGTGTGTGTGTGAGTGTGTATGTATGTGTGTAGGTGTGTCAACATTAAGATCCAAATCTCCCTTGTTTTTTACAGGAAGATGGAAGAGTCTTTTCCCCCTCCACAGAAACAGTGAAAAAGTGGAAGTGTTAGTTGTCAGTCATGTCTGACTCTTTGAGATCCAATGAACTGTAGCCCACCAGGCTCCTCTGTCCATGGAATTCTCCAGGCCAGAATACTGGAATAGGTAGCCATTTCCTTCTCCAGAGGATCTTCCAGACCCAAGGATCAAACCCAGGTCTCCTGCATTGCAGGCAGATTCTTTACCATCTGAGCCTCTCCACAGAAACAGTGAGTGCAAATACTGGAGCACCATTTACTTTTCTAATCTCATACAATTTGATTTCAGCTCTTTGCTCCCAGCCTGATAATTAATTCAGATTTGTTTGACAAAAATATTGATCAGGCTTTCATGCAGGAATTCTGATAACAAAAAGATTTAAACCTTCCTTCCATTGTTCAGCCTATAAAAGCCTTTTCTTTCTTTCTTTCTTTCTTTTTTTTTTTTTTCTTCTTTTTTTGACCATACTGTAAGCCATGTGTGATCCCTAGTTCCCTAACCATGGATCAAATCCATGACTCTTGAATTGGAAGTGCAGTCTTAATTAACGGACCACCAGGGAAGTCCCTAAAAGTCTTTATTTCTTGTGAATAAATGGCAGGCCTCTGTGGGTTTGCACTGCCAAAAATAGGCATATATCTTTACATATTCAACTTTTATTTGAGTATTCTATATTGATCACCTTCAAAGCAAGAGATCAAAACTAATCAATGCCTGTTTCATTTCACAGGGTGCTTGAATGACTAGGCAAGTTAGACGGATTTTTTTTTTTCATTTATTTTTATTAGTTGGAGGCTAATTACTTCACAACATTGCAGTGGGTTTTGTCATACATTGACATGAATCAGCCATGGAGTTACATGTATTCCCCATCCAGATCCCTCCTCCCACCTCCCTCTCCACCTGATTCCTCTGGGTCTTCCCAGTGCACCAGCCCCGAGCACTTGTCTCATGCATCCAACCTGGGCTGGTGATCTGTTTCACTGTAGATAATATACATGCTGTTCTCTCGAAACATCCCACCCTCGCCTTCTCCCACAGAGTCCAAAAGTCTGTTCTGTACATCTGTGTATCTTTTTCTGTTTTGCATATAGGGTTATCATTACCATCTTTCTAAATTCCATATATATGTGTTAGTATGCTGTAATGTTCTTTATCTTTCTGGCTTACTTCACTCTGTATAATGGGCTCCAGTTTCATCTATCTCATTAGAACTGATTCAAATGAATTCTTTTTAATGGCTGAGTAATATTCCATGGTGTATATGTACCACAGCTTCCTCATCCATTTGTCTGCTGATGGGCATCTAGGTTGCTTCCATGTCCTGGCTATGATAAACAGTGCTGTGATGAACATTGGGGTGCACGTGTCTCTTTCAGATCTGGTTTCCTCAGTGTGTATGCTGATTTTAAATGTGGAAAAACTTTAAGATTAAAAAAAAAATAGTGACAAAATTGGTCACCATTTATCTTATTCTCTCTTGCCTTAAATGGAGCCTTGGTGCAGTCAGGATGTTGCTTGTGTCTCATCTAGAGTCATCAGATGATGAGTAACTGAGATTTCAGACTATCCAGGCTTTGAAAATTCTATAACTTTGTGGATTAAAAAAAGAGTTCTGTGATTTAACTGCTGTTATATACCCTCCCATTTTAATTTTAAGTGATGCTTTCTTAGATAGTTCAATCATTATAAACTCTCACTCCAAATTCTATTCATCACAAACTAAATTTAAGCCTGTTTGGCCAATATCACTGATGAACATAGATGCAAAAATCCTTAACAAAATTCTAGCAAACAGAACCCAACAACATATTTAAAAGATCATACATCATGACCAAGTGGGCTTTATCCCAAGGATGCAAGGATTCTTCAATATCCACAAATCAATCAATGTGATACACCACATTAACAACTTGAAAGATAAAAACCATATGATTATCTCAATAGATGCAGAAAAAGCCTTTGACAATATTCAGCATCCATTTATGATAAAAAATCCTCCAGAAAGCAGGCATAGAAGGAACATACCTCAACATAATAAAAGGCATATATGATAAACCCACAGCAAACATTATCCTCAATGGTTAAAAATTGAAAGCATTTCCCCTAAAGTCAGGAATAAAACAAGGGTGCCCACTCTCACCACTACTATTCAACATAGTTTTGGAAGATTTAGCCACAGCAATCAGAGAAGAAAAAGAAATAAAAGGAATCCAGATTGGAAAAGAAGCAGTAAAACTCTCACTGTTTGCAGATGACATGATCCTCTACATAGAAAACCCTAAAGACTCCACCAGAAAATTACTAGAGCTAATCAATGAATATAGTAAAGTTGCAGGATATAAAATTAACACACAGAAATCCCTTGCATTCCTAAGCACTAACAATGAGAAAACAGAAGAGAAATTAAGAAAACAGTTCCATTCACCATTGCAACGAAAAGAATAAAATACTTAAGAATAAACCTACCTAAAGAAACAAAAGAGCTATATATAGAAAACTATAAAACACTGATGAAAGAGATCAAAGAGGACACAAATAGATGGAGAAATATGCCATGTTCATGGGTTGGAAGAATCAATATTGTGAAAATGACTATACTACCCAAAGCAATCTATAGATTCAATGCAATCCCTATCAAGCTACCAACGGTATTTTTCAGAAAACTAGAACAAATAACTTCATAATTTGTATGGAAATACAAAAAAAAAAAAAAAAAAAAAAAAAAAACCTTGAATAGCCAAAGCAATCTTGAGAAAGAAGAATGGAACTGGAGGAATCAATTTGCCTGACTTCAGACTATACTGCAAAGCTACAGTCATCAAGACAGTATGCTACTGGCACAAGACAATGGAACAAAATAGAAAACCCAGAGATAAATCCATTCACCTGTGGACATCTTATCTTTGACAAAGGAGTCAAGACTGTAAAATGGAGAAAAGACCATCTTTTTAACAAGTGGTGCTAGTACTAACACATATATATGGAATTTAGAAAGATGGTAATGATAACCCTATATGCAAAACAGAAAAAGATACACAGATGTACAGAACAGACTTTTGGACTCTGTGGGAGAAGGCGAGGGTGGGATGTTTCGAGAGAACAGCATGTATATTACCTACAGTGAAACAGATCACCAGCCCAGGTTGGATGCATGAGACAAGTGCTCGGGGCTGGTGCACTGGGAAGACCCAGAGGAATCGGGTGGAGAGGGAGATGGGAGGAGGGATCGGGATGGGGAATACATGTAACTCCATGGCTGATTCATGTCAATGTATGACAAAACCCACTGCAATGTTGTGAAGTAATTAGCCTCCAACTAATAAAAATAAATGAAAAAAAATAGACAACAAGAACCTGCTGTGTAGCACATGGAACTGTGTTCAATATCCTGTGATGAACTGTAATGAGAAAGAAAATGAAAAAGAATATATATGTATAACTGAGTCACCGCTGTATAGCAGCAATTAATGTGACATTGCAAATCAACTCTATGTCAATTTAAAAGTAAAAAGAAAAAAAGACAGATTACCAACAAGGACTTACTTGTTTAGCACAGAGAACTCTGCACAGTATTCTGTGATAACCTATTCTAGAAAAAAAAAAAAATCTGAAAAAGAATGAATATATGTAGAACTGAGTCGCTTTGCGACCAAATCTAACACAGCATTGTAAACCAACTACCCTTCAATAAAATGTTTCTAAGTGTGAATTTTAAATATTAAAAAAAAAAAGTGGTGCTGGGAAAACTGGTCAACCACTTGTAAAAGAATGAAACTAGAACACTTTCTAACACCATACACAAAAATAAACTCAAAATTGATTAAAGATCTAAATGTAAGACCAGAAACTATAAAACTCCTAGAGGAAAACATAGGCAAAACACTCTCCAACATACATCATAGCAGGATCCTCTATGACCCACTTCCCAGAGTAATGGAAACAAAAGCAAAAATAAACAAATGGGACCTAATGAAACTTAAAAGCTTTTGCACAACGAAGGAAACTATAAGCAAGGTGAAAAGACAGCCTTCAGAATGGGAGAAAATAATAGCAAACAAAGAAACTGACAAAGAATTAATCTCAAAAATATACAAGCAGCTCCTGCAGCTCAATTCCAGAAAAATAAAAGACCCAATCAAAACAATGGGCCAAAGAACTAAACAGACATTTCTCCAAAGAAGACTTAGATGGCTAACAAACACATGATAAGATGCTCAACATCACTCATTATCAGAGAAATGCAAATCAAAACCACAATGAGGTACCATCTCATGCTGGTCAGAATGGCTCCTATCCAAAAATCTACAAACAATAAATGCTGGAGAGGGTGTGGAGAAAAGGGAACCCTCTTACACTGTTGGTGAGAATGCAAACTAGTACAGCCACTATGGAGAACAGTGTGGAGATTCCTTAAAAAGCTGGAAAAAGAACTACCATATGACCCAGCAATACCACTGTTGGGCACACACACTGAAGAAACCAGAATTGAAAGAGACACATGTATCCCAATGTTCATTGCAGCACTGTTTACAATAGCTAAGATGCGGAAGCAACATAGATGTCCATCGGCAAACAAATGGGTAAGAAAGCTGTGGTACATATACACAATGGAATATTACTCAGCCGTGAAAAAGAATGCATTTGAATCACGTCCAATGAGGTGGGTGAAACTGGAGCCTTTTATACAGAGTGAAGTAAGTCAGAAAGAAAAACACCAATACAGTACACTAACACATATATGTGGAAATTAGAAAGATGGAAATGATGACCCTATATGTGAGACAGCAAAAGAGACACAGAAGTAAAGAACAGACTTTTGGACTCTGTGGGAGAAGGCGAGGGTGGGATGATTTGAGAGAATAGCATTGAAACATGTATATTATCATATATGAAACAGATTGCCAGTCCAGGTTCAATACATGAGACAGAGTGCTCAGGGCTGGTGCACTGGAATGACCTTGAGGGATGGGATGGGGAGGGAGGTGGGAGGGGTGTTCAGGATGGGGAACACATGTGCACCCATGGCTGATTCATGTCAATGTATGGCAAAAAACCACTACAATATTATAAGTAATTAGCCTCCAACTAAAGTAAATAAATTAATTTTTTTAAAAAAGAAAAAATAAATTTAAGCCCGTTTCATCATTGTTTGTGGTTATATGTGTTAACGTGTATCTTAGCCTTTAAATCATAAAATCTTTGACGAACTGTGTTTGCTGAATTCCACCTTTTCTCTCTAGAGCTAACACGTTGCCTTCTATGAAAACAAGTTTAATAAACAATCAGCTCAAAGCTGAAATTCAGGCCTTAAAACTCTGAATTCAATACCTTTATCAAATGAGATACTTGCAGAACAAAAACCATTTTTCTACCTAATGGCAATATTTTGTTTTGCCTTATGGTCCCTTTTTTCCTTTAAAGCAATTTTCAGCATTTTGGTTGGGATATATGAGAAGACACTCAGCATTGTTATATCCACTTAAAGTACACACAACTTATCTGGTCACATAGTTAAATAACACTTTTCTACTCCTAAATAATTATCTGCTTAACAAGTTGAGCCTCACAAATACTAATGACAAATAACTATAGAATTAGCATTAGGAATGGATTTTCACAATCTGAAGAATGTGCGTTGTTTCTTTATCAAGATGCTTACCTTGAATTTGTGCTTAGTTACAATTTCTTAGAAAGAGCAAATTCCTTCTGACTTTGATTTTTACTGTTTAAAAAGGGGGGGAAAGGCCATTTCAGTAGGAAAAGACAGATAACTAAGTGGATCTGGAAAGCCTGTCTCTTGTCAGTCTGTCAAGTTGTAAGCAAAGCTGGAATCTCCTCAATTCCTCAAAGGCCTGAGATTCAGTGCAGAGAGGCCAGTCAGCCTGAGCACTGATGTTTTGGGACTCAGCCCTATTAACTGCTCATTAAAGCCTGAGATGCCAAGGTGCAGTGTCCTAAGCAGCTATCCCCAACCTTTTTGGCACCAGGGACCAATTTCTTGGAAGACAATTTTCCCACGGACTGGGGATGGATGTGGGATAGTTTCAGGATGATTCAAGAGCATTACATATGTTGTGTACTTTATTTCTAATCTAATGACCTGATAGCAGGTACGGGTCTATGGCCCAGAGGTTGGGAACCCATGTCCTAGAGGAATCTTTCCCCCAGGATATAATCAGAGTTTTTGAAAACTACCATCTACATTTCTGAATTTTTTTATTTTCTTGGTCAATATTGCTCTCATTTCCCCAGACATCAAGTTTATAACTTTCTTTGACTTTTAATCATGAATCTCACACAAATGAAAGTGAAAATCTCTCAGTTGTGTCCGACTCTTTGCAACGCCATGGACTATAGTGTCCATGGAATTCTCCAGGCCAGAATACTGGGGTGGGTAGCCTTTCCCTTCTTCAGGAGATCTTCCCAACCCAGGGATTGAACCCAGGTCTCCCACATTGCCGGCGAATTCTTTACCTGCTGAGCAACAAGGGAAACCATACAAATATTCATCAAATTATTGATTTCTCCTTTCTAATATTTCTTAGTTTCTCCTTCTTTTCTATTTTTAGGACCCACACTCTAGACCTACTTGCTGTGTCTAGAATACCCCTTTGTCCTATATTCTTAGTCAAATTCTCCCTTTTGTCCAAGGTCAGTTTTAGTTCTTACCTCCTCAGTAAAGTCATCTTTCTTTTATTTCCATGAGGACTATCAACATATTTTTAATTATTTAATTATAATATTTCTCTCTCTTGACTTACCATACCTACATTATATTGTTAATGATATTTTTGTCATGCTTTTACAATTAACAGTGGGATTCAAGCAATGGAAGTGTAGGACTTTGCCTCAGTCCTTCTTTTGTTCCCTATATTTGTTAGATTATTTTATTCATAGTAGGCAGTGACTTAAACTACTAATTAAATTTTGTTAAAATCATCAAATGATTTACTATATATGGGAATTCAAAATGAAAAAATAATAAATGCACTAAGGTCTGATAAAATGGGTTAAACTGATTTATGAAAAAAAGAGAGGATTATTTGGGAGATGAGTACCACAGGAAAATTATGTAGATATTGCTACAGTAATATAAGCAAGGAAGGATTAAGTTGTCTAGATGGAAAAATGGTTGATGATCAAAGAATATTTTCCCAGAACTAATAACATCTGGATTGAACCTTAAAGTGTATGTAGGAATTCAAAACAGAAACAGACATAGACGTAGAGATCAGATTTTTGGCTGCCAAGAGGGAGAGGGCTAGAGAGAGAGATGGACTGGGAGTTTGGGGTTTGTGGATGCAAACTACTATACTAAGGATGGGTAAACAACAAGGAAGACAGAGGAGCCTGGTGTGCTGCAGTCCAAGGGGTTGCAACGAGTTCAACATGACTTAGTGACTGAACAACAACAACAATGAACAATAAGTTCCTATTGTACAGCACAGGGAACTATATCCAATCTCCTAGGATAAACCATAATGGAAAAGGACATTTTAAAAAGGACTGTATATGTGTGTAAAACTGAGTTATTTGCTGTACAACACAGATTGCACAATGCTGTCAATCAACAAAAGTTGAATAAAAAGTAAAAAATAGAATAAATAGGAATGAGTGAAAATAAGAATGAGGAAAATTTAAGCATAGGAAATTGTGTCAAGGCAGATGGACTAACATGGCTTTTATGGAAAAACTTAGTCACTCATAACTTTTGCTGGATATGCAAGCTGTAGGGATGGAGAGGGAATGATGGTGAAATATAGAAAGAGGCTCAAATAGGACACCTTGCTTAGGGAGAGTGAATATGATTTAGGTACTAAGTTATTGCACCACCAACCCCTGCCCGGGGTAGAAGCTTCTATGATTAACAGATATTATGAAATAAAATGAAGATATTAGAAAATTTGACAGCATTTTAAAGTGGCCACATTCTTGAAGCCAGACTCAGCAAGGGCCTTGAAGAATTTAAGAAAATGTGGAAACCTCTTGTGTTTGGAGGAGGTTTATTTCTTTTCTATATTCTTATCTCCTCATTCTTCCCCTCATGGTCCCTTTGTTGCTGTTGATAATGATTGTTTTTGAGCTCCAATCAAGTACATTGTCTATCAGAATTTATCAGGCAGATTTTTTGGATGTTTTCCTCCTAACTATGAATCCAAATAGACCCCAGATTCAAAAGAAAATTGAATTGGTTCATCAAACTAGATATCTTTTAAAGACCAATAGTACTTTAAAATAACCTTTTAATTTTTAAAAAGTTCTTGATTTGTAGAGAAGCTGCAGAAAGTTCTCATAAATCTCTCACCAAGTTTTCCTCATTGTTGACACTTTATATTGCTATGGAATTAACAGTGGTTATTTGGTACAAATAAGAAGAAATATTTGTACAGTAATAATAACTAAATTATACACTTTCTTCAGATTTCACTCATTTTTGCCCTAATGTCCTTCCCCTCATCCAGAATTCTTTTCAGGAGATCGTGCTGTATTTAGTTAACATGTCTCCTTAGGCTGCCCTGGGATGAGAGAGTTTTTCAGACTTCTGTTAATGGCCTTGATAGTTTGGAGGAGTACTAAATCAGATATTTCATCGAATATCCCTTGATTTGTGTTTCTCAAGATGTTTTTCTCATGATTAGACTAAGGTTATAGGTTTTGGTGAAGAAGATTGCAGATATAAAGCTCCTTTGTCATCATGTTATTTTATGGGTACATGATATCTACATGACTTACCACTTGACTATGTTTTCCAAGCTGTAAAGTTACTTTTCTCCCATTTTCTATACCCTGCTTTTTGGGAGGAAGTCACCAATTGCAGCTTATATTCCAGGCAAGACGGAGATTAAGCTCCACCTTCTTGAGGGATGAAGTATCAATCCACATCATTTGGAATTCCCCTGCACAGGAGATTTTTTCCTCCTTTTTTCATTCACTCTTTTTTGTCCTTGTTCCTCCAGCAGTCCCTCTTCTTTCCCCCATTTCTTCCTCCTTCCCTTCCTTCCTTCCTTTCCTCGTTCCTTTTTCAATCACTACTTATATCAGTATGGACTAAGAGATTTTATGTTTTGGAAAAAAAAAAATAACTCTCCTCCCAAAAAGCCACAAGTAATAGATTCAGCCTCCAAATACCATTATATAAATTTTAGTTTTGAGATAGAGCTTTATATACAGTTATGAGAAATAATAGAGTGATCCCATTAGGCATCACACACTTTTCCCCAATTACAATCAGGAATTAATGCAATCCACTGACCTTACTTCTGTTTCACCAGTCTGTATCTACATATTTCTCTGTGTTTGTGGGTTTATACCTATGAATTTTTCACACATGTGTAAATTTGTGTTACCACCTACACAGTCAAGATGCAGAAGGACTCCATCACAGATATTCCCCCATACTACCTTTTCATAGTCACAGCAATCTCCCTCTCTCCCTTTTCCCTAACTCCTGAACAATCACTAATCTGTTCTCCTTCTCTGTTGTTGTCATTATGTTCAGTCACTAAGACCTTTCTGTCTCTTTGTGACCCCATGAACTGCAGCATGCCAAGCTCCTCTGTCCTCCACTATCTTCTGGAGTTTGCTCAAATTCACCACTGAATCAGTGATGCTATCTAACCACTTCATCCTCTGTTGTCCCCTTCTGCTGTTGCTTACAATATTTCCCAGCATCAGAGTCTTCCAATGAGTCATCTCTTCACATCAGGTAGCAAAAGTATTGGAGCTTCAACTTCAGCATCAGTCCTTCCGATTAATCTTCAGGGTTGATTTCCTTTCAGATTGAGTGATTTGATTTCCTTAGAGTCCAAGGAACTCTCAAGAGGCTTCTCTAGCACCACAATTCAAAAGCAACAATTCTTCTGCACTCAGCCTTCTTTATGGTCCAACTCTCAAATCTGTACATGACTACTAGAAAAGCCATAACTATGACTATATGAATCATGTGTTTCATTTGACAATTTGTTACATACTAATACTGGCTTTATTTAACTGAGTAAAATTCCCTTGGGGTCTATCCAAGTTGTATAACATATCACTCATTTATTTTTATTTCTAAGTAGCAGTTTGTGGTTTGAATGTATCACAGTTTATTTAACTCTTCATTGGAGAATAGATTGTTAGATTAGAATAGTTAGATTGTTTCCAAATTTGGCCATTTTTGACTAAAGTTGCTTGAGTATGTGTAGGTTTCCCTGTAAGTGTAAGTTTTCAGTCAGTTTTCAGTAAGTTTCAGGATATGTGCCCAAGAGTATAATTGCTGGATAATATTTCCAGAATGGCTGGTTATACTTACAAAAACAATGCATGAGACATTGATATCTCTGCATTCTTTTGAATAGCTGTTTTTGTCATTACCTTTTCTTTTATTCATTCTGATAGGTATGTCATAATATATCATGGTTTTGATTTGCATTTCTGTAATGGTTGATGATGTTAAACATCTTTTCATGTGCTTTTCTGCCATTTATGTATGTTCTTCAGTGAAATGTCCATTTATTTCTTTTCCCCATTTTCTAATTAGATTATTACTATTGACTTTGAAAGTTTTTCATATATTCTATATATACTCTTTTTTCAGATAGGTAATTTATACATATTTCCTCCCTTTGTGTAACTTGTGTTTTGACCCTCTTAAAAGGGTCTTTTACAATTTTAATTGGGAGATAATTTCTTTACAATGTTGTGTTTGTACAACAACATGAATCAGCTGTGAGTATGCATATATTCCCTCCCTCTTGAGCCTGCCTCCCAATGCCCCCCCAATCCAACCCCTGTAGGTCATGACAGAGCACCAAGCTGAGTTCCCTGTCCTTTACAGCTGCTTCCCACTAACTATCTATTTTACACACAGCAGTGTATATATGCCAGAGCTAATCTCAATTCTTACCCCTCTTCTCCTCCCATTGTGTCCACAGGCCTGTTCTCTATGTCTATATCTCTTTTCCTGCCCTGAAAATAAATCCATCAATGTCATTTTTTTAGATTCTATACATATATATATATATATTAATATATAGTATTTGTTTTTCTAGAAGGATCTTTTTATTGTGTAGTAAAAACACACAACATATGATCTACCCTTTCAATGATTTTTAAGTGCAAATATTTTAACTACAGGGCTTCCATGATGGCTCAGTGGTAAAGAACCTACCTACAAATGCAGGAAACATAGGTTCAATCCCTGGGTTGGGAAGATCCCCTGGAGAAGGAAATGGCAACCCACTCCAGTATTCTTATCTGGAATATTCCATGGACAGAGGAGCCTGATGGGTGCAGTACATGGGGTCACAAAAGAGTTGTACATGATTTAGTGACTAAATAACAAATTTTAACTTCAGGCTCAGTGTTGTACAGCAGGTGCCTAATTCATCTTGTGTAACTGAATCTTCAAACTAGTTGAAGTGCAATGCCCATATTTCATTTTTCAATAGTCACTAACAACCACTATCTTATTGGTTATATGTACTTGACAAATTTATCTATGGCATATGATTGGGGTCATAAAATATTGGGGGTTTTTTCACTATCTTATTTTAGTTAGTATAATGTTCTCCAGATTCATACATGCTATCACATATGGAAGAATACCTTAGTTAAGGCTGAATAATATTCCACTGTAGGCTTCCCCAGTGGCTCAGCAGTAAAGAATCCTCGTACAATACAAGAGACACGGGTTCAATCCCTGGGTCAGGAAGATCCCCTGGAAGACGAAATAACAACCCTTTCTAGTATTCTTGCCAGGGAAATACCATGGACAGAGGAATCAGGAGAGGTACAACTTTGTACCTTTCCATACAGTTGCAAAGAGTTGGACAAAACTAAGCAACTAAGCATGCATGCACACATACACAATATTCCATTGTATGTATATAACACCTTTTCTGTATCTTTTCATCTACTGATGAGTATTTAAGTTTTTTCCAACTCTTGTCTATTGTCAGTAATGCCAAGTCCCATAATCATGTGTGTGCATATATGTCTTCAAGATCTTGATATCTGTTCTTTTGAATAAATATCTAGAAGTAGATTGCTGATCATATGGTAGTTTGATTTTTGATTTTTTTATAAACTTCCATGTTTTTTCCATAGTATTTCCACCATTTTACATCCCAGCCAACAGTTAACATGGGTTTTAGTTTATCCAAATCCTCTTTAGAACTTGTTATTTTCCATTGTTGTTGCTTTGGATAATACCAGACAAATGTGATGTGATATCTCCCTATGCTTTTTATTTGCATTTCCCTGATGATTAGTGATGCTGAGCATCTTTTCATATATATGTTTCTATATCTTCTTGTAGAAATGTCTATTCAGTCCTTTGATCATTTTTAAATTAGGCTATTTGTGGATGTTTTGGTTTTTGTTTTGTTTTGTTTGCTATTGATATTTGAAGTGCTTTATGTATTTTGATCCTGATGCTGGGAAAGACTGAGGGCAAGAGGAGAAAGGGGCAACAGAAGATAAGACGGTTGGATGGTATCACTGAATCAATGGACATGAGTTTAAGCAAACTCAGGGAGATAGTGAAGGACAGGGAAGCCTGGTATGCTGCAGTTCTTTGGGTTGCAAAGAGTCAAACATGACTTAGCAACTGAACAACCATATATTTTGGATATTAATCACTTCATTTATATATATTTTTTGAAAATATTTTCTCCTATTCTATAGGTTGTCTTGTCATTCTGTTGACTTCTTTTTTGTGCAGTAGTTTTTCCCTGAAGTAGTCCTATTTTGTTTTTTTGGTTTTTTTTTTTTTGCTTTGTTGTGTATCTTTTGGTATCATATCCAAGGAATCATTACCAAGACCACTGTTCTGAAGAATTTTCCTGTGTTTTATTCTAGGGTTTTCACAGAATCAGCTCTTACTTTTAAGTTTTAATCCATTTCAAGTTGGTATTTTTTTGTATAGTGCAAGGTGAGGGTCTAATTTCACTCTTCCTCATGTAAATATATGCTTTTCCCCACACCATTTGTTAAAGAGACCTACTTTTCCTTATTGTGTATTATTGGCACCCTTGTCAAAGCCACATATATTTGGCTTTATTTTTGGTTCCTCTATTCTGTTACATATGTCTATATATCTTCTTTTATGCTGGCAACATACTGTTTTAATTTACCGTAGCTTTGTAATATATTTTGAAATCAGGAAGTGTGCTGCCTCCATTTTTTTTTTTCTATTTGAAGATTGCTTTGTCAATCTTATATTGTTCCTGAATTTGAAATATTTTCAGCTTTTCATGATTACAAATGATGTTAACTGTGGGTTTGGCCTATATTATTTGAGGTAGTTTCCTCAAATGTATTCCCACTTCCTTGAGAGTTTTTAAATGGCTATTGAATTTTAGCTAAAGCTTTTTCTAGATCTAGTGAGATGATCATATGGTTTTGATTCTTCAGTTTGTTAATGTGCTGTACTACATTAATTTGCAGATATTGAAGAATCTTTGCATTTGGGGGTAAATCCCACCTTGATCATGGTGTATGATCCTTTTAACATGTTAGTGGATATGGTTTACTAGATAATTAGTTTTTAACATTTATTTTTATTACATAAGAATAAAAATGTCTTCATTCTTATAATTAACAACAAACTATTCAAAAAGGAAATTCAAAAAGAATTCCATTATAAAAGCATCAAAAATATATAGAAATAAACAACCAAGGAGATGAAAGGCTTATATACTGAAAGTTATAAAATATTAATGAAAGAATTTAAGCAAGACAAAGTTAAATGAAACAACATTCTTCATATGGATTAGAAATATTTAACATTATAAAATGTTCATATTATCAAAAATTATCTACAGATTAAGTGCAATGTCCATCAAAATTCTAATGGTCCCTTTTAACCATGTTTTTTGGAGATATTCCCCAAAATAAAGAAATAAAAGCAAAAATAAACAAATGGAACATGGTTAAACTTGAAAGCTTTTGCACAGCAAAGGAAACTATTGACTAAATGAAAAGATAGCAAATTGAATGGGAAAAAATATTTATAAATTATATGGCTGATAAGGGATTAATATCCAGCAAACATAAACAGTTCATACAACTTAATGGCAAAATAAAATAAAAACAAACAGCCAGTTTTTTAAAAAGAGCAGAAGATCTAAAAAGATATTTTTTCCAAAGAAGAAATGCAGAAAATAAGAAATATATGAAAAGAGTTCAACATTGTTAATAATCAGGGAAATTCAAATAATGAGATATTATTATACACAATGAGATATCACCTCATACTTGTCAGAATGGCTATCAAAATGAACACAAATAACAAGTGTTGGTAAGAATGTGGAGAAAGGGAAATATTTATACACAGTTAGTGGGAATGTACATTGAAGCAGTTACCATGTAAAATAGTATGAAGGTTTTTCAAAAAAACAAGAAATAGAACTATTATCTGACCCAGCAATTCCACTGCTGGTTATATATATTTGAAGAAAACAAAAACACTAATTTTAAAATGTACATTCATCCCAATGTTCGTGTTAGCATTATTTACAATTGCTGAGATACAGAAACTACCTAACAGTTCATCAATAAATGAATGTATAACATGCAAATGGTATGTGTATATATATATTTATACATATGTGTGTGTAAATACTACTGATAAAAACTCAAAGTGGATTAAAGACCTAAATTCAAGGCCAGAAGCTATAAAAATCTTAGAGGAAATCATAGATAAAACACTCTTTGACATAAATCACAGCAAGATCCTCTATAACCCACCACCAGAGTAATGGAAATAAAAACAAAAATAGAAAAATTGGACCTAATTAAACTTAAAAGCTTTTGCACAGCTAAGAAGTGAAGTGAAGTGAAAGTCGTTCAGTTGTGTCTGACTCTTTGTGACCCCATGGACTATACAGTCCATGGAATTGTCCAAACCAAAATACTGGAGTGGGTAGCCTTTCCCTTCTCCAGGGGATCTTCCCAACCCAGGGATTGAACCCAGGTCTCCCACATTGCAGGCAGATTCTTTACCAGCTCAGCCATCAGGGAAGCCAAAGAATACTGGAGTGGGTAGCCTATCCCTTCTCCAGGGGATCTTCCCGACCCAGGAATCAAACTGGGATCTCCTGCATTGCAGGCAGATTCTTTACAAGCTGAGCTACCAGGGAAGTCCGAGAAGAAAAGCTTCCCTGACCGGGAATTGAACCCGGGCCTCGGTGGTGAGAGCCCCAAATTCTAACCAGTAAACCACCGGGGAGTGCCTTTGCACAGCAAAGGAAACTGTAAACACAGAAGAGCTTAGAAAAAACGACTGTCAGAATGAGAGAAAATTGCAAATGAAGCAAATGACAAAGGATTAATCTCCAAAACAGATAAGAGTTGATGCAGTTCAGTATCAGAAAAACAACCAAATCAAAAAATGGGCAGAAGACCTCAATAGATATTTCTCCAAAGAAGACATACAGATGGCAAATAAATACATGAAAGGATGATCAACACCATTCATGAGCCACAAAGGAAGCCCTCACTCATTATTAGAGAAATGCAAATCAAAACTACAATGAGGTATCACCTCACACAGTGAGAATGACTATCATCAAAAAATATACAAACCATAAATGCTGGCGAGTCTGTGGAGAAAAGGGAACCATCTTGCACTGTTGGTGGGAATGAAAATTGAAACAGCCACTATGGAGAACTGTATGAAGATGCTTTAACTAACTAGGAATAAAACTACCATATGACCCAGGAATCCCACTACTGAACTCAAAAGACACATGTAACTGAATGTTCATTGCAGCACAATTTCCAATAGCCAGAACATGGAAGAAACTTGGATGTCAGTTGACAGATGAATGGATGGATAAAGAAGTTGTGGTAAATATATACAATGGAATGTTATTCAGCCATAAAAAGGAACAAATGTGAAACACTTAAACCTAAAGCATGTTATACAGAGTGAAGTCAGAAAGAGGAAATCAAATACTGTATATTAATGTATATATATGGAATCTAGAAAAATGGTACTGATGAAACTACTTGAGGGCAGGAATAGAGATGTAGATGTAGAGAACAGATTTGTGTACACAGACGGAGAAGGGAAGGGTGGGGAGAACTGAGAAAGTTACATTTACATATATATACTACTATGTCTAAAATGGGCTTCCTTGGTGGCTCAGCTGGTAAAGAATCTGCCTGAAATGCAGGAAACCTGGGTTTGATCCCTG
Source organism: Odocoileus virginianus (assembly GCF_023699985.2). Classification (NCBI taxonomy): domain Eukaryota; kingdom Metazoa; phylum Chordata; class Mammalia; order Artiodactyla; family Cervidae; genus Odocoileus; species Odocoileus virginianus. The sequence goes on from NC_069676.1 coordinate 39,750,319, forward strand.
AGTTGGGAAGATCTCCAAGAGAAGGGAAAGGCTACCCACTCCAGTATTCTGGTTTGGAGAATTCCATGGACTGTATATCCATGGGGTCGCAAAGAGTTGGACACAACTGAGCGACTTTCACTTATGTGTAAAATAGCTAGCCAGGAGAAGCTGCTGTATAACACAGGGAGTCCAGCCTGGTGCTCTGTGAGGATATAGATGGGTGGAATGGGGAGTGTGGAGGGAGGCTCAAGAGGGAGGTGATATACATATGGTTATAACTAATTCATGCTGTTGTATGGCAGCATTCAGACTATACAGCCACACAACATTGTAAAGCAATTATCCTGCTACAGGAGGTCATATGGAGAAAGACATACTTTATGATATCACTTATATGTGGAATCTAAAAACTATAACATACTAGTGAACATAACAAAAAGAAGCAGACTCAAATACATAGAAAACAAACTGCTGGTTGCCAGTGTGGGTGGGGAAGGACAATACACCTGGGGAGAAGTGGAAAGTACAAACTATTGTGTGTAAAACAGGCTCAGGATTAAATCGTACAACACAGTCAGTCAGTTCAGTTGCTCAGTCGTGTCTGACTCTTTGCGACCCCATGAACCGCAGCACGCCAGGCCTCCCTGTCCATCACCAACTCCCAGAGTCCACCCAAACCCACGTCCATCGAGTCAGTAATGCCCTCCAACCATCTCTTCCTCTGTCATCCCCTTCTCCTGCCCCCAATCTTTCCCAGAATCAGGGTCTTTTCAAATGAGTCAGCTCTTCACATCAGGTGGCCAAAGTATTGGAGTTTCAGCTTCAACATCAGTCCTTCCAGTGAACACCCAGGATTGATCTCCTTTAGCATGGACTGTTTGGATCTCCTTGGAGTCCAAGGGACTCTCAAGAGTCTTCTCCAACACCACAGTTCAAAAGCATCAATTCTTTGGCACTCAGGTTTCTTTATAGTCCAACTCTCACATCCATACATGACCACTGGAAAAACCATAGCCTTGACTAGACGGACCTTTGTTGGCCAAGTAATGTCTCTGCTTTTTAATATGTTGTCTAGGTTGGTCATAACTTTCCTTCCAAGGAGTAAGCCTCTTTTAATTTCATGGCTGCAGTCACCATCTGCAGTGATTCTGGAGCCCAAAAAAATAAAGTCAACCACTGTTTCCACTGTTTCCCCATCTATTTGCCATGAAGTGATGGGACCGGATGCCATGATCTTAGTTTTCTGAATGTTGAGCTTTAAGCCAACTTTTTTCTTCACTTTCTGCCATAAGGGTGGTGTCATCTGCATATCTGAGGTTACTGATATTTCTCCTGGCAATCTTGATTCCAGCTTGTGCTTCCTCCAGCCCAGCGTTTCTCATGATGTACAACACAGAGTTATGGCCAATATTTTGTAATAACCATAAATGGAAAGTAACCTTTCGAGATTGTATTAAAATAACAAAAAAATTTTAAAGGAATGGTCTTAATTGGAATAGACACCTTGTCTTCCTATTCTCATGACTCAGATCACTGGGTTTTTCCTTTTCAAGTTTTATTGGAGTGTAGTTGATTTGCAGTGTTGTGGTTTCAGGTCTACAGCAATATGAATCAGTTATACACATGCATACATGCACCCTTTACAAATTCCTTTCCCATATAGGTCATTGCAGAGTATTGGGAAGAGTTCCCTGTGCCAAACAGTAGGTCTTTATTATTTACCTATTTATTCCTTGTGGCTCAGAGGGTAAAGCGTCTGCCTGCAATGCAGGAGACCTGGGCTCGACCTGTGGGTTGGGAAGATCCCCTGGAGAAGGAAATGGCAACCCACTCTGGTACTCTTGCCTGGAAAATCACATGGATGGAGAAGACTGGGAGGCTACAGTCCATAGGGTCACAAAGAGTTGGACACAACTGAGCAACTTTACTTTCTTTCACTTTCAGTATATATTTGTCAATCCCAGTCTCCCAGTTTATCCCTCTTCCTCTTACCTCCATCATAACCATAATTTTTTTAATATCTGTGACTCTATTTCTTTTTTGTAAATAAGTTCATTTGTACCTTTGTACCAGTTTTTTAGGTTCCACATGTAAGTATTTTCAAATTATGGTTTTCTCTGGATGTATGCCTGGGTAGGATTGAAGGACAATATGGTAACTTTATTTTTAGCCATTTGAAGAACTGCCATATTATTCTCCATACTGACTATTCAAGCCTGCATTCCCACCTACAGTGTAAGAGGGTTCCTCTTTTCTCCACACCCTCTCTAGAATTGTTTGTAGATTTTTTTTAATGGCCATTCTAACCAATGTGAGATAATGTCTCATTTTAGTTTTGATTTGGGCAGCAAGGAGACCAAACAAACCAATGCTAAAGGAAATCAACCCTGAATATTCATTGGAAGGACTGATGCTGAAACTGAAGTTCCAACACTTTGGCCACTTGATATGAAGAGCTGACTCATTGGAAAAGACCCTGATGCTGGGCAAGATTGAGGGCAGGAGGGAAATGGGGTGACAGAGGATGAGATGGTTGGATGGCATCATCAACTAAATGGACATGAGTTTGAGCAAATTCCTGGAGATAGTGAAGGACAGGGAAGCCTGGAGTGCTGCAGTCCATGGGGTCACAAAGAGTTGGACATGACTGGGCAACTGAACAACAACATCAATCATTAGAGATGTGGAGCATGTTTCTATTGTGGTTTTTTGTTGTTGTTGTTTCAAAAATTACAAGTCTTCTTTGGAGAAATATCTATTTAGATCTTCCAACCAACATTTGATTGGGTTTTTTTAATATTGAATTGAATGAGCTCTTTGTATATTTTGGAGACTAATCCCTTGTCAGTTTCTCTGTTTATAAATATCTTTAGAACACTCTAACACCATACACGCACAAAAGAAAAATAGATTAAAGACCCAAATGTAAGGTCAAATAATTCAAAACTCTTAGAGGAAAACATAGTCAGAACATTCTCTGATATCAATCACAGCATGATCATTTTTTTTGATCCACTGCTGAGAGTAAGATAATATCTTTCTCATTCTGTGGGTGGTCTTTTTCATTTTGTTTAAGGGTTTCTTTTGCTGTGCAGAAGCTTCAGGTTTAAGTACCATTTGTTTATTTTGTTTTCAATTTTCTTACTCTCAGCAGTGGGTCAAAAAAATGATCTTGCTGTGATTTATATCAGAGAATGTTCTGCCTATGTTTTCCTCTAAGAGTTTTGAACTATTTGACCTTACATTTGAGTCTTTAATCCATTGTGTGAGTCTGTGTGTGTGTGTGTGTGTGTGTGTGTGTGTGTGGTGTTACAGTGTTCTAATTTCATTCTTTTACTTGTAGTTGTCTAGTTTTCCCAGCACCACTTATGAAGAGGCTGTTTTCTCCATTGTATATTTTTACCTCCTTTTTCATAGACTAATTGACCTTAATTAATATGTGTATATTTATTTCTGGACTCTCTGTCCTGTTCCATTGACCTGTGAGTCTGTTTTTTTAATATGTGTGAGTGTCATTACTATACTGCTTTGATTACTGTACCTTTGTAGTATAGTCTGAAGTCAGGAAACACGGTTCCTCTGTTCTTCTTTTCTAGATTGCTTTAACTATTCAAGAGTTTTGTTTTTCTGTATAAATTTTAAAATATTTTGTACATTTCCTTTGAAAAACAACTGTTGTGATATGGATTGCATTGAATCTGTAGATTGCCTTGTGTAGTATTTTAATAATATTGATTCTTCCAATTTAAGAACAAGGTATATCTTTCCATCCCCTTGTGTCATCTTCAATTTCTCTCATAACCTTCTTATAGTTTCAGGGTACAAGTTTTTTGCCTAGGTAGGTATATTCCTATATATTTTATTACTTTTGATGCAGTGGTATAAGACATTGTGTTCTAATTTCTCTTTGTGATATTTCACTGTTAGTGTATAGGAATCCAAGAGATTTCTGTGTACCAATTTTGTATTCTGAAACTTTACCAAATTCATTCATGAGCTGTCAATTTTTTTGGTAGCATCTTTAGGATTTTCTTTGTATAGTATTATGTCATCTGCAAACAGTGACAGTTTTTTCTTTCCAATTTTAATTCTTTTCATTTCTTTTTCTATTCTGATTTTTGTGTCTAAGATTTCCAAAACTATATTGAATTAAACTGGTGACAGTGGACATTCTTTTTCTTTCTTTCTTTCTTTCTTTCTTTTTTTTTTTCCTGATGTCAGAGGAAATGCTTTCAGCTTTTCAGTATTGAGTATAACATTAACTGTGGGTTTGTCATACATGGTCTTTATTATGTTGGGATAGGTTCTTTCTGTACCTCACTTTCTGAAGAGTTTCTATCATTAAAATATGCTGAATTTCATCCAAAGCCTTTCTGCATCTATTGTGATGATCATATAGTTTTTATGCTTACATTTGTCAATTTGTCATTGATTTTCAGATATTGAAAAATATTTGCATCCTTATGATAAAATCCCATTTGACTGTGGTGTATGATCCTTTTAATGTATTGTTGGATGCAGTCTGCTATTATTTGTCGAGGATTTTTGCATTTGCATTGGTGACATTGGCCTTAATTTTCCTTTATCCTGATATCTTTGTGTGATTTTGGTGTCAGGGTGATTTTAGTCTCATACAGTGAGTCAAAACAATAATTTCTTTGCAGTTTTTGAAATGTGAGAATGCTAGCTGTTAACTCTTCTCTAAGTATTTGGTAGAATTCGACTCTGAAGCCATCTGGTCCTGCACTTTTATTTGTGGGAAGTTTTTAAATTACTGATTCAACTGACTACTAGGTAATGGTTCATTCTTATTTTCTTCCATGTATTATTGGAAGAATTAATATTGTTAAAATGACCATATTATCTAAAGCAATCTACAGGTTTAATGCAATTCCTACCAAAATACCAAAAGCATTTCCCACAAAGGTATAATAATTTTACAATGTGTATGAAACCACAAAAAATCCCAAATAGCCAAATCAACCTTGAGAAAGAAAGATGCCCCAAGTATGTTGAGGGTTTGCTGTTCTATGATGACTGGGCCCTTTCTTGACATGGTTGACTGCTGGTGCTAGTTTGCCACTGGTAGGTGGGGCTGGATCGTGGTCCCCCTAGTGGTTGGAACCAGGTCCTGGGGCAGCTGGGTGTTCAGTGGGTCCAAAGGCATCTGGCCTGATAATGTGTCCCTGCCTTGCTAGGTGCATGGTCTGCTGCATCTCAGGACTGATACCTACCAGCTGGTGTTTGGGGCCATGTCCTAAGACTAATAAATGAAAGGGAGGGTCCAAAATGGTGCTTTGCTGCATCAATGTCCTCATGGTGGGGTGAGCTCCCTAAAATATCTATTTCAGCATCTCTGTCCCCCAGGTGAGTCCCAATTGCCTCCCGTCTCTCTAGGACACTCTCCAAGACCAACAAGTGAGATTGATCCAAGCAAGTTTCAAATTATTATTTATATTCTTGGTCTCCAATTATATGAGATATTGTGTACACTCTTAAAGACTGGAGTCTCTGTTTCCCTCAGTCCTTTGGTGCTCCAAAAATAAACCCTACTGGCCTTCAAAGCCAAATATTCTGAGTGCTCATCTTCCCAATACAGGGTCTTCAGGGTAAGGAGCACAATGTGGGGATATACTCTTCATTCCTTGTGAAAAATCTCTGAAATTTTAATTATACTCCTCTGTTTTATGGTCACCAATCTTTTGTTGTAGAAGATCTTTTCTGTTGGTCTTCAGGTCATTCATATTGGTAGCTCCTTTGTAATAGTTGTAACTGTTATATCCACTTGGGAGCAAATAAAAACCAACCACACAAACCTACTTCACATGTAAAAGAAAAATAAACCCAGAAGTTCAAAACCCTAATTTGGTTATTTTCTTCATTTAATAAATGCTGTATTTCTTTTTCCTGAAAATTCTTGGATTTCTATAAATATTTTTCTTGATTGGTTAGTTTTTTTTTTAAACAGATTACTAACCTCATGAATCTCCTTAATGAAACTAAATTATGCAATGTATACTTTTGCGTGATGCTCCAATTCTGATCACCATATGACCAAGGGAACACTGAATCATCACTGTGCTGCATATGACACTTTAGATCCAGGGACATGTGATCCTGAGTAGGCACACTAGTAATGGAGAAAAGCATCTGTTACTTTCAAGACAAAGAAATCACAATCATCCCACATTCTTAAGTGCAGAGTTAGAGATTTAAAGCTCTGCAAGTGAGCATACTAGAAAGAGAAGGGAGGAATGGACTAACTTTATTGAAAATCAAGCAGAATAGTCATATAGCAGGTGATATTTGAACCAGGAGATGAGGAGCATGAAAGATATTTAATGACTGCTCCTAGCCTGGTATAGCGGAGAAGGCAATGGCACCCCACTCCAGTACTCTTGCCTGGAAAATCCCATGGACGGAGGAGCCTGGTGGGCTGCAGTCCATGGGGTCACTAAGAGTCAGACACGACTGAGCGACTTCACCTTCACTTTTCACTTTCATGCATTGGAGAAGGCAATGGCAACCCACTCCAGTGTTCTTGCCTGGAGAATCCCAGGGACGGGAGAGCCTAGTGGGCTGCCATCTATGGGGTCGTACAGAGTCAGACACAACTGAAGTGACTTAGCAGCAGCAGCAGTAGCCTGGTATCAATTGACATGTGAATTCTTTAGGTCCTTGACAGGTATTCTAATTCTAGTTCTGTATATGAGAAAATAGATGCATGAGCATATTGTCCAATGTTCCATGTCTGGCAAGTCAAGATTAAACCCAACTTTTTTGCTTCAAACTCTGTGTTCACACCATGAATAAAAGGTTAGGACAGATGAGAAGACCATTTTGGGCAAGAACGTTGGCTTTCTCAATAGTGGAAGAAGTACTCTGAGAAGGAAAACAGATAATTCTATGAAGTTTAAATGTGAGTATATGAAAGGAATGGAAGAAAGTAGTCAAGATTAAGTCTAGAGTCCAGTTAGTTAATTTCCATGCTAAAGAGTTTGAATGTAAGGTAGACAGTATTGTTGTTTCTTTAAAATCTTGTGGAAATGGAAGGAACATAATGTCCTAGTAGAAAACCTACTTCCAGCGGCTGCATGGATGTTGTATGAGATTTGAAGAGTCTGGGGTATGAAGATCAGTAATGAAGCTATTGTAACAGTAAAGGGACAGAGTAGGAGACTCTGAATTAAGACAGTGGAATTGGAATGGGATCAGATCAGTGCTTTTCAAGCTTTGTGGGGAATATGGACCACATAGGATCTTGATTTGATTCAGTAAATCTGAAGCATGACTTAAGAAAGCTTAGACTGTTTCATTTTGATGAGTGCTGACTAGTTGGCATCTTCTCAATATTGTATAATGCTTTGACTGAGGTGCTGAGTGTTAAATTTCTTTGACATACAAGAACTGATTTGTAAGTCATAGCTCAGGGGCTGAAATGATTTGGTCTTTTCTCTGTCAACAGGTCTTTACATAGTTCACTCAATCAACATTAAAGAAACTAATATTTTTAAACCAGGAAATACTCTTGAGTCATTGATCTCATTTGGCACATCATATTTTACTTTTCTTCAGTTGTTAACTTTCATAACTCTTAAATGGTTTAAATATTGATTATGCTGCTTATGATCTACTGAGTAGATCATGGGGTTTTATCCATGTAACCTCAAGATATTTCTGGCTTGCAATTAGTTCTTGTTTCCTACATTTAACTTGAGTTATACACAGGTCTTTGAATTCAAGTCATTGCACATTATTATTTAAATTGCATTTCCTTTTGTTTCTAATTGATCAAATGGCTCTCTAAGTAATTAATGTTGAAATACTTTGGACTATTATAATTTTACATATTTAAATGAGTTAGTTGCATTCAAATGAACTGCTTGATTGAGCTAAAAACTGAAAACACTTCATCGACTGGTTGTGCTTATTTGCCTTGAAATTATTACCAAAATCTGTAATCTTGGCTCTCTTTATTCTATTCTTTGGTTGCAGTGTTACAGTTCAACTCGAATACACTTAATTAAGATTTTGGAAATGCAAAGTGTTGTGTATCAAGAATGATAATATATGGTCATTTTGTGTGTGAATGGATACATGCATGTTTTTGAAGATGGAGAGCTCAGGCATATAATATTTCTGGAGTTGTGGCAAGGTGTGCTTCTTTAACAGATTGAATGAGACCTATATGTTTCTCAGAGGTAAGCAATTCTATCGTTGATCTAATTTTCCAATAATTTCTGTTGAGTTTTATCATCAGTTTCCTACTTCTACCATACTTGTGGAAGTTCACAGATTCATGGTAGAAATTGATTATTATAAAAATGTTTCAAAGCAGGGAAGTACAAGTGAAACCACTAAAAACAGGAAAAAAAAAAAAACTGAGAAATTCCACTGTGGTTCTAGAGCAATTCGAAAGATGATGCCAAAAGCACCTAAAATGGAGACCATCATTAAATATTTGTGGAGTGAATGAATAATTTGAAAAATAAGGCTTCTTATCATGAGTCTAATTTATTTAGACTGTATTAAAACTAGTGATTAAAAATGGGCATATCTTCTTTGTTAGTTTGACTCTGTGTCATCAAATTAGAACCTTCCTTGGGGCCCCCAATACTTTGTTTCTAAGACTATAAATCAGAGGACTTAGCAAAGGAGTGAGAACAGGGCCAAGTACAAAGAGGACTTGGTCCAACTTGGGATTATCATAGGAACTAGGCCTCATGTAGACCACTGTGGCAGGGCCATAATCGATGCACAATATAGTAAAGTCAAGTTGGTAGATTCCCAATATGCTACTGGAGAAGAGTAGAGAAATAACTCCAGAAAGAATGAAGAGTCAGAGCCAAAGCAAAAATAACGTTCAGTTGTGGATGTGACTGCTTATGGAAGTAAAGTCTGAAGCTGTATAAAGCAATATTCCATAGGAACCTGGAATGTTAGGTCCATGAATCAAGACAAATTGAAAACAGTCAAACAGGAGACGGCAAGAGTGAGCATCAACATTTCAGGAATTAGTGAACTAAAATGGACTGGAATGGGTGAATTTAACTCAGATGACCATTATATCTCCTACTGTGGACAAGAATCCCTTAGAAGAAATGGAGTAGCCATCATAGTCAACAAAAGAGTCCAAAATGCAGTACTCGGATGCAATCTCAAAAGTGACAGAACGATCTCTGTTTGTTTCCAAGGCAAACCATTCAATATCACGATAACCCAAGTCTATGCCCCAACCAGTAATGCTAAAGAAGGTGAAGTTGAATAGTTCTATGAAGATGTACAAGACCTTCTAGAACTAAAACCCAAAAAAAGATGTCCTCTTCATTATAGGGGCCTGGAATGCAAAAGTTAGGAAGTCAAGAAACACCTGGAGTAACATGGAAATTTGGCCTTGGAGTACAAAACAAAGCAGGTCAAAGGCTAACAGAGTTTTGCCAAGAGAACACTCTGATCAAAGCAAATGCTCTCTTCCAAGAGAAGACTCTACAAAAGGACATCACCAGATGGTCAATACTGAAATCAGATTGACTATATTCTTCACAGGCAAGGATGGAGAAGCTCTATGCAGTCAGCAAAAAAAAAAGACCAGGAGCTGACTGTGGCTCAGATCATGAACTCCTTATTGCCAAATTCAGATTTAAATTGAAGAAAGTAGGGAAAACCACTAAACCATTCAGGTATGACCTAAATCAAATCCCTAGCGATTATACAGTGGAAGTGAGAAATAGATTTAAGGGACTAGATCTGATAGACAGAGTGCCTGATGAACTATGGATGGAGGTTCATGACATTGTACAGGAGACAGAGATCAAGACCATCCCCAAGAAAAATAAATGCAAAAAAGCAAAATGACTGTCTGAGGAGGCCTTACAAACAGCTGTGAAAAAAAGAGAAGCAAAAATCAAAGGAGAAAAGGAAAGATACACCCATTTGAATGCAGAGTTCCAAAGAATAGCAAGGAGAGATAAGAAAGCCTTCCTCGGGGATCAGTGCAAAGATATTGAGGAAAACAATAGAATGGGAAAGACTAGAGATCTCTTCAAGAAAATTAGAGATACCATGGAAACTTTTCATGCAGAGATGGGCTCAATGAAGGACAGAAATGGTATGGACCTAACAGAAGCAGATAATATTAAGAAGAGGTGGTAAGAATACACAGAAGAACTGTACAAAAAAAAGGTGAATCTGTTTGAGGTTACACTAAAAAGGTTTTTACGGAGCTTTCATTTACAAGTTCATGCCATTCTTATGGCAATCCCGTGAAGACTATAGGTTTACAGAGCCATTTCAATTTTAACTATGAGGAATAGTAGATACACAAATTGTGACTCATCTGAGATTACAGCAAGTAAAAGGCATGCTTCTACTGAATTGTAATAAATGCAATTAGTGGATCATTTATGGATTCTTAAGTTTCTTGAAATTCCACTCTTTTCTTTTCAATTTGGAGTAAATAACCATAATCTTCCTTCAAGCTGTTCTTTCTAGCCATTAAGGGGAAGGCATCTCAAGTTGTTGTGATTCTAAATTGTATGTTCATATCTATTTTCTCCCTACATCTTTACATACTTAGCTATGTTGACTACTAATTTTATTTTTTTAATCAGAGAAAATAGCCTGAATTGCAGTTTTTTTCAGGCCTTTGTCTCATCATCCCAAGTTTTCTAGCATCTAAGCATTAAGAGGGAAGTGAGAAAGTCTGTGTTCATTGCTGTCACCACCTAGAAAGCAAAGAGGAAGGCTCATTAAAGCTGAGTAAAGCAGATAGATATTCACGCTTTCCTGTTACCACCAACTAGAGAATACTTTTGCCTGATGGTAAGGAAATCACCCCATAAGAGAATTTCAAGAGAGAAAGACTCTGGAGAGCAGAGATGAGAAGCTGCTTCTCAAGTTCAGGTCTGCCAATATCCATTCATAACCTCCTGTGACCATTTGCCTTATGGAACCCATGGGGTTTTCTCTCTCTAGGTAATTCTGCCTATAATTAGTTCAGAAGAATTTGAACCCAGTGAGAATTTCTTTTTTACAATTATAGTTAATTGTAAAACTTGAAAAGTCAAAAATAAATCAATAATCATACGCAGTTTGGATCTCAATGTCCTAATTCACTTTGTCTGACCATGTTGTGAGGCATGCCCAGCTCTCTATGTCCCCAGAGCTGAGCAAACTTGTAGTATGAAAAGTAAGGAATTTAGACTTGAAAGAAGGGTGCTTACATAGGGAAAATAATCAAGTGCCCATTTTATCTCTCCAGGATGGGTGAGCCAGAGATTATTGTTATAAATAAAAGACCCAGAGTGTTTGGTGAAGGAAGCTTCAATTTAGATTCATTTTGCTTAATGGAGGAAACACGAGCTTTACCTCAGTTTTGTGGAGGAAATATTCCCCTAGACTTTAATTAATACATCCTTGGAGAATTAGAATTGAATGCTTGTAAAACATCTCTAAAGAGAATCAGCAGGAGGCAGACTCAGGATGGGTGGCAGGGACACAAATACCTGCAGCTGATTCATATTGATATATGGCAAAAACCATCACAATATTGTGATTACTCTCCAATTAAAATTAATTAATTAATTTAAAAACAAGAATTGGCTACTCTTATAAACTTTTTCCTCTGTCTCCCTTGAATCACATTTCTCAGGCTTTATGGGTATTGAATTTCCTTACAATTGAGAATTCATCTTATAGTTATTTACATAATTAAATCTCCCCTTAACGGACTCCTTTGATTTTAATTTTTTTGGTTAGAGACAAGATCAAGTATGCTTTGAAATCTTACCCATGAATTTGATCATAATATAAACTACTTAACTCTTTTCTGTAGAATGTCAAAACACACAATATATGCCTGACCCAACTGTTAATCTATTAAATATGAGCTAATGTTTCAAGGGTCTGATGGCAGATACTCAGCACAACACTGAGATGTATATTTTACAATCATGTCTTATGCCTTCCTAATGAACAGGACAATTTTTTATGCTAGATTTCCCTTTCTTCTCATTTCAAATAATTACATCAAAAACTCAAAATGAGCAAACATTCAAAGGATAGTTTGAAAGATTAAAATATGGGATTGGTAGGGGAAAGAGTTGGGGCAAAAAGATCAACTGAATCTTCCAGAATGAATAATAGGAGGAGAGGAATTTAAGAGAGGTATATTCTCATGAATGCAACATATAAGCATTTTTTGCCCAATCTACATTGGTGCAATATTATGAGAAACAATTTAAAGAGATGGGTGTTATTGAGGCTAAGAAGGGCCAAAGTAGTGCTGAATTTATATCATCTTGCCTTTACTCTTGAGCGGGTGAAAGCCCAGTCCTGTGACCCATTAAAGGTTTCATTTATCTTTGTCATTAAACACAAATACTGTTTTTCGAGCCTGATGAAAAACTTGTTAAAATTTGGTAATTGATTGAAAAACAAATTACTGGATAGGGACTTAAATACAGAGATTTCCTCTTTTAGGTCATTTGTGTGTGTGTGTGTGTGTTTAGTTTTTAATTTTTATATTACATTGCAGTATAGTTGATTAAAAATAATGTGTTAGTTTCAGGTATACAGCAAAGTGATTCATTTAAATGTATATTAAATATATTGGGAGATTTGAATTGATACATATACACCGCTCTATTTAAAATAGATAACAAATAAGGGCCTACTATACAGCACAGGGAACTCTGTTCAGCATTCTATAGTAATCTAAATGGGAAAATAATTTTTAAATGTATTTATTTTAATTGGAGGATAGTTCCAATTTGTGATGGTTTTTGCCACACATCAACATGAATCAGCCACAGGTATACATGTATCCCCCACATCCTGAACCCCCTTCCCACTTTCTTCCCCACTCCATCCCTCTGTGCTGTCACAGAGCACTGGCTTTGTGTTCCCTACATCATACATCAAACACCCACAGCCCATCTATTTTATTTATGGTAATGTATATGTTTCAATGCTATTCTCTCATATCATCCCACCCACTCCTTCTCCCACTGTGTCCAGAAATTTTTCTTTATGTCTGTCTCTCTTTTGCTGCCCTCCCCGTAGGATCGTCAGTACCATCTTTCTAGATTCCATATGTGTGTGTGTTAATATATAATAGTTGTCTTTTTCTGACTTACTTCACCCTGTATAATAAGCACAAGGTTCAACCACCTCATTAGAAATGACTCAAAAGAATTCTATTTTATAGCTGAGTAATAGTACATTGTGTGTATATATATGTATACCACAACTTCCATATCCATTCACTTTCTGATGGATGTCCAGGTTGCCTCCATGTACTAGCTATTGTAAATAGTCCTGCAATGAACATTGGGGTAGATGTGCATTTCTTTAATTCTGGTTTCCTCAGGGTATTTGCCCAGTAGTGGAATTGCTGGGTCGTTTGGTGGTTTTATTCCTAGTGTTTTAAGGAATCTCCATACTTTTCTCCATAGTGGTTGTATCAGTTTGCATTTCAATCAACAGTGTAAGAGGGTTCCCTTTTCTCCATACCCTCTCCACAATTCTCTACACAGAAAACACTAAAGATGCCACCATAAAATTACAGCTAATCAATGAATATAGTTGTCCCTATATTATACAGAATATATATAATATAATATATGGAAATCCCTTGCATTCCTATATACTAACAATGAAAACTCAGAAAGAAAGATTAAGGAAATGATCCCATTCACCACTGCAACAAAAAGAATAAAATACTTAGGAATAAATTTACCTAAAGAGGCAAAAGACCTGTATGCAGGAAATTGTAAGATACTGATGAAAGAAATCAAAGATGGCACAAACAGATGAGAGATATACCATGTTCTTGGACTGGAAGAATCAATATATTGAAAATGTAAATAACCCAAAGCAATCTATAGATTTAATACAATCCTTATGAAACTACCAGTGGTATTTCTCACAGAACTAGAACAAATAATTTCAGTTTGTATGGAAACACAAAAGAACCTGAACTGTCAAAGCAATCTTGAGAAAGAAGAATGGAACTGGAAGAATCAACTTCCCTGACTTCAGACTACACTACAAAGCTACAACCATCAAGACAGTATGGTACTGGTACAAAAAAATATATATATAAACCAATGGAACAAAATAGAAAGCCTGGAGATAAATCCACTCACTAATGGACACCTTTTCTCTGATAAAGAAGGCAAAACACACAATGGAGAAAAGAGAGTCTCTTCAACAAGTAGTGCTGGGAAAACTGATCAACTCTGTGTAAAAGAATGAAATTAGAACACTTTCAAACACCATACACAAAAATAAACTCAAAATGGATTAAAAACCTAAATGTAAGACCAATAATTATAAAATTCTTAGAGGAAAACATAGACAGAACACTCTCTGACAAAAATCACAGCAAGACCTTCTACAACCCACCTCCCAGAATAATGGAAATTAAAACAAAAATAAACAAATGGGACCTAATTAAACTTAAAAACTTTTGTGCAATGAAGAAAACTATTAACAAGGTGAAAAGACAATCCTCAGAATGGGAGAAAATAATAACAAATCAAACAACTGACAAAGAATTAATCTGCAAAATATACAAGCAGCTCATGCAGCTCAATACCAGAAAAAGAAACAACACAATCAAAAAGTGGGCAGAAGTCCTAAACAGGCATATCTCCAAAGAAGACATACAGATGGCTAACAAACACATGAAAAGATGTTCAACAATTCTCATTTTTAAAGAAATGCAAATTCAAACCACAGTGAGGTGTCATCTCACACCAGTCAGGATGACCATCAAAAAAGTCTACAACAAATGCTAGGCCATCTGTTTTGAGAGAACTGTTAAATTTTTATATTAAACAGATTGAGTATTAAATAGACTTACTTCAGTGGAATCTTCAACTTAATGTGAGCCACATTTCTGATTATGGGAAACACATTCTCTGTTCTCTGCCGTTAGTAATACAGCTGTGTAAAAGTAAGAGGATTGTTCATGGTGTAAATTTCTTAAGTTGAGTGAAAGTCAGAAGTCCCCATGCTGATCCTTCCAGATAACTTAGTTTTTTGTAAGGAAATCATCCATTCACTCATTTATCAAAGGAAAATTTCTTATGTGTCTACTCTATATCAAGTGTGGTGCTACAAAATTGATATAAAGCAATAAAAGGTTCAGATTGTTAATATCCAAGAATATTAAATGAGTCTACACTAGGGATAAAGGAAGATATATTAATAATTACAATAAAATATAATACCATTGATTGAGCCAGAAACCCATAAAATTTTCTATGAAAAAAAACAGTGCTCAGCAAAATTATCTAAGCTATAATTAAGGTGAGATGTAATCTAGGTAAAATTTCCATAGGAAGATCCTAGGATGTCTTTTCTAGGTGTTGAAGGATGGGCAATTACTCCAGCTGAGGCAGAGGAGCAATTAGTGAATGAATAGAGTGGGCATTCAAACAATAGAGAACTTATCAAAAATCATTCATCAATCAAGTATCAGTAAGGTGCCAGCATGAAAAGATGGCACATTCAAGTTAAAACAAGTTAGGAGGGTATTAATACAGGAAATGCTTAGAAATGTGGAAATATGAGGACACCCTATAGGAAAACTAAAAAGGATATGGCAGTATATCAAGGTCCAAAAGTGCAAAGAGAAGAAATGGCTGCAATCTGAAGATGAGAGTCAAGTTGAAAGGATGTTTCAAAAGGAGCAGTGGCCTCTGTGGGAAGAGACGTTGAAGTGTAGAGGTTTTGACTGAATCTGAAGTGATTTTTTGTCATCTTTGAATAGACTATTATAACTAAATGTACTTTAGGTAAACCTTATGGCAACCACAAAAGAAAGCCTAGTAGATCCACAGGAGTAAGAAAAGAAATTTTTAAAAGTACCATTACAAAAGTCAACTAATCACAAAGGCAAACAGCAAGAAGGGAAGGAACAGAACTACAAAACAGTCAGAAATAATTAACAAAATGCTAATTGTTAAGTTCTGACCAATGAACAATTACATTTCCAAACAAAAGACACAAAGTAACTGAATAGATTAAAGAAGAAAGCAAGAACCAACAACACACCTCATAAAGAAGATTTATTTTATTAAGAGCATACATAAACTGTAAGTGAAGGGATGAGAAATGATATTCCATTAAATGATAACCGAAAGAGAAAGAACAGAGGTGACATTACTTAAAGCACATAAAATAGACTTTCAGTAAATTTGTCACTAGAGACATAGAAGGTCCCTATATGCTGACAAAGGGGTCAGTTAATCAAGTGGATATAAAAATAGTAAATAAATATCATCCAACACTGGAGCATATAAATACATACAGCAAATATTATTCATAAATTGTAGCAATATTTTTGAATCTGCCTCCTAAAACAGAAGAAATAAAAGCAAAAATAAACAAATGGAACCCAGTTAAACTTAAAATTTTTATACAGCAAAGGAAGTCATCAACAAAATGGAAAGATGAATAAGTGGTTAATATATAAAATATATAAACAACTCATGGCAACATCAAAAAACAAAAAAACCCAATTAAAAAATAAACAGAAGACCTGAATAGACATTTTTCCAAAGCAAACATGCAGAGAGCCAACAGGCACATGAAAAGATGTTCAACAATGTTAATCATCAGGGAAATGCAAATCAAAAACAAAATGAGCTATCATCTCACATCTGTCAGAATGGCTATCATCAAAACAAACACAAATAACAAATGTTGATGAGGATGTGAAGAGAAGAGAACCTTCATATGGTGTTGGTGGGAATATAAATTGGAGCAGCCACCATGGAAAACGGTAAGAAGTTTTCTCAAAAAAAACTAAAAATGGAGCTACCATATAACCCAGAAATTCCCAGCATTATATACCACTCTTGAAATATACCAAAGAAAACAAAAACAGTAATTCTAAAAGATACATACATCCTAATGTTCATGGTAGCAGTGTTTACAATTGAAAAGATATGGAAACAACCGAAGGGTCCATCAATAGATGAAACAGACGAATGAATAAAGTGAAATGGTGTATATACACACACACACATACATACATATGGGCTTCCCTGGTAACTCAGCCAGTAAAGGATCCGCCTGCAATGCAGGAGACCCCGGTTCGACTCCTGGGTCTGGAAGATCCCCTGGAGAAAGGATAAACTACCCACTCCAGTATTCAGGGGCTTCCCTGGTGGCTCAGATGGTAAAGAATCCACCAGCAATGAGGGAGACCTGGGTTTGATCCCTGAGTTGGGAAGATCCCATGGAGGAAGGCAAGGCAACCCACTCCAGTATTCTTGCCTGGAGAATCCTATGGACAGATGGGGCTTGTTGGCTACAATCCACAGGGTTACAAAGGGTCAGACGTGACTGAAGTGATTTAGCACACATGCACAACAGTGAGAATAATTATTTTCAATGCATGAGACTCCCATAGTGTTTATTTGTTATGACTGGCTGTGGAATAAGGATATGCCTCAGTGACAATTGGGATATAAGAAACCCCCAGAGATTTCATTTTGAGCTCCCTAGTTCTGAGATGTTTCATGTACCTGTTAATGCTACCTGATCCAAGTTAAAAAGTGCATTTTGTGTGACACTTATATGAAGATAATTGGAGTTTGACCTGGTCTGTCTGAACTCATTGCTTTGAGGCAGACATTGGCTGTGATGCATATCTTATTTTAGTATGTGTACAGCACTGTATTTTTTATCTTCAGTAAACAATGGATTTGAAAGCATTTACATTTTATTTTGTGAGACTTCTTGAGTGAGAGTGGTGAAACTGAGGAGGTATTTTAAATAAACAGTGCTGAAACAACTGGATATCCATATGAAAAAAAGTGAACGTCCATCCATATTTGTATCTTATACAAAAAGTAACAAAATGGATCATAGACATGAAATCTAAAACTAAAACTTCTAAGACAAAACACAGGATAACACGTTTGTGGTCTTGAGTTTGGCAAAGATCTTTCAGTTATAATATTAAAAGCTTGATCCATAAAAGAACAAGTAAGTAAATTATGCTTCACCAAAATTAAAAATATCTACTCTTCAGAAATCACGTATTGATCCAGTCATTCTACTTCTGTGTATTTATCCAAGTGAAATGAAACCATATAATTGACAAAATACATTTTTATTATACTGACTGACAATTTTTTAGGCAAAAAAAATTAATTTCTCTAAAAGCTAATTTCACAGCTTTAGTTTTAATAGCCCCAAACTGGAAACAACCCATATGTCCATCAATAGATGGATAAATAACCAAACTGTGGTATATTTTCAGTTCAGTCTCTCACTCGTGTCCGACTCTTTGAGACCCCATGGACTGCAACACACCAGGCCTCCCTGTCCATCACCAACTCCCAGAGTTTACTCAAACTCATGCCCATTGAGTCAGTGATGCCATCCAACCATCTCATCCTCTGTTGTCCCCTTCTCTTCCCACCTCCAATCTTTACCAGCATCACAGTCTTTTCAAATAAGTCAGTTCTTTGCATCAGGTGGCCACAATACTGGAGTTTCAGCTTCAGCATTAGTCTTTTTAATGAATATTCAGTACTGATTTCCTTTTAGATGCACTGCTATATTTTACCATGGCACTATCTTGATTGCTGTGATGCTTTAATAGGGTAAACATGTCAAACTTAGCCAGTTATATGTTTTAAATGTGTATAATTTATAGTATAGGAATTATAACTCAATAAAGCTGTTAAAGCCATATAAAATTTTTTCTGATCTGATACAGCAGTTTTTTGTTGTTGTTGAGTAGTTACTCTCATGGCAGCATTAGTTTCAAGGATTATATCACAAATGAGTAAAGTGGATTTAAAGGGAAAGACTGGGGAGAACCAAGATGGCAGAGGAGTAGGTGGATCGAGTGCATGCATCTCTGTCCACAAATGCATTGGGAATACATCTACAAATACACAGTTTTCACAGATCTTTGGAAGAATACTAGCAGGAGTCCTTAACCAACAGAAAAAATTATGTGTATTGACACATGACTGGGTATGGCAAAAGAAAGAAGGGAGGTGGAGGAACAGCACAAAATCAGGAGAGGACCTGCATTAGGGGTGGGAAAACTGAAGCAGGAGACAGACTCCTACATCCAGGGAAATCAGTTGGAACAGAAGGGAAGCATTTGAGGCTGCTGAAGGAAGGTGAAGCAGCTGATCTGTGAGAGTCTGAAATGAGCGAAAACCACAAAATCAGTTCTGCAACTGTTCATATCCCAGACTGACACAGGTCCACGGGTGTGTGCCAGGGCTGGGGGCTAGAATCTCAGGTGGAAGACAGCTGTTGACTGAGGGGATTTGGCATGAGGAATGGGAGGGAGGAAATTCACAATAGGGAATGTCTTTGGAGAAAAACTGGGTACCCATGAAAGCAAGGGGCTACTGCTGAGTTGTGTACAGGACTGGAGCCACTACTATAGACCTTCTCTCCCTGCTTGGCAGTGCTATCAGTTGAGCAATAGAGGCACCAGTCAGGGCTGCCCTTTGAGTGTTTGCTGCTGGAGGCTAGAAAAGGCTTCTAATAAAGACGTATCTCTTGTGCCCTTGGCTGCCATATTCTCTGCACACTTTGTGTTGCCAACATCCCTGCAATCCAAGCAGTCATGTCCTCACTAGGGCAGACCCAAGTCCTCCAGGGACACCTCAGGAGCATACTCCTGTGGCTGGCTCACACACAGAGGTGAGTATAAAACCACAACTGAGCTCCAGGGGTGGAGCAACTAAGAAAGGAGAACTGAAAACCTATCAGCTGCACAAGCTGCAGATGAAATCCACACAGTCAACTAGTTAGACTGTGTGTCTATGGAATATGTAAAAGGACATTGAGTGTTTTCACATAAGAAAACACTCTAGGTCTGGCAGCTGCAGACTTTGGAGGCAAGTAAACATATGAGCAGAGCCAGACTAGAGTCTGAGCTGCCCCACAGTAGGTCCAGAGACCAGCCCTCCCCAGAACTGAAGGGCTTTCTAAGAAGGTGGAGGAAGGCTGTGTCTGAAACTGGGATCAAGAACACTGATAGCTGAGACCCTATGAAAACAGAATTATTTTAATAAAATATATATATATATATTTACTTCTATTTTAACTTTGCTCTTCAGTTTTTTCTTTCATTTTCTTTGCAATTTTTGTCTATTTGTCCTATTTGCTTTATTTCTCACTTGGCACTCTCTTTTGGTTCTTTGTTTGCTTGTCTTTCTCTCTTTTGTGTTTTAGTTAGTTGTTTTTAATTGGTTAACTTTTTTTTTTCTTTTGTTCATTGAATTGCTCTCTTATAGTTTGTTTTCTTTGGTCTCAAGTACAACCTTGAAAACTTTGTTTTTCTTTTTTTCAACCACACTTCTAATTTCATTTATATACTTTCAACTCCATTTTGGCTTATTGAAGTGCTTTTTTTTTTTTTTTCCTGTCTTGTTTCTTTGTTTTTCTCATTGTTCTTCTCCTGCTGTAGTCATTCTTTAATACATACAAATCTTTTTATTACATTTATTTAACTTTGCTTTTCTGTTATTTTCCTCTTACCTTTCTTCCTCTTCTTTCTTTCTTTTTCTTTTTTTAACCATGTTTGTTAGTTTGCTTTGTTTTCTTTGCTTTATTCACCAGTTGGCACTCTGATTTGGTTTGGCTTCCTGGATTATATTTTAGCTAACTTTGTTTTTAATTGGTCAATATAATTTTTATTTCCTTTGCCTACCAGATCAATCTAGTGTATTTTTTTTCTTTGGACTGTTTTGGCTTTGTTTATGTGTATGTGTGTGGGGGTAGGTTCCATTGTTTTTGTTATTATTACTCCCATTTTCCACTTATCATTCCTCTGGGTTCAACTTTTATCTTTTGTTATGCCTTTTGTTTGTTTGTTTTGTATACTTTAATACTATACATTTGTATACTATATATACCTATAATACATACATATACGTACTATACATACATATAATACATACATATACATACATATAATACATACTATCAGTCAGTTCAGTTCAGTTCAGTCACTCAGTCGTGTCCGACTCTTTGCGACCCCATGAATCGCAGCATGCCAGGCCTCCCCATCCATCACCAACTCCCAGAGTTTACTCAAACTCATGACCATCGAGTCGGTGACGCCATCCAGCCATCTCATCCTCTGTCGTCCCCTTCTCCTCCTGCCCCCAATCCCTCCTAGCATCAGGGTCTTTTCCAATGAGTCAACTCTTCGCATGAGGTGGCCTAAGTATTGGAGTTTCATACTATGCATACATACATATAATACTATACATTTGTATACCTTTAATACTATAACAAGTAACATGTGGAGTCTTCATTCCCTGCCCAGGGATCAGTCCTAAGCCTTTGGAGTGGGACTGCTGAGTCCAGGACCCTAGACTGCCAAAGAACTCTTAGCCCAGGGGAGTACTAATTAGTGAGAACTCCCAGAAAGGCTCTACTTAAATGCAAGACCCAGGATCACCCAGCTGCTGACAGCACCCTGCACAGGATGCCTCACCCAACTAGCAAGCAAGAGAAAAATACAGATTCAATCAACAGCAGACAAGATTACCAGAGACACCCCAAAACATACCATCTCAAACAACCCTACTCATCAGAGGGAAAAAGAGAAAACTCACCTCTGCCCTCCAGAATGCAGGCACAAGTCACTCCCAACACGAAGCCTAAACAAACAACTGGACCAACCTTATGCATTGAGGATAGAAAGCAAAAGGAAGAAATAATGACCCTAAAGCCTAGGAAAAGGAGACCTCAAATATATTAGCTTAGAAAAAAGTGATG
This sequence comes from Odocoileus virginianus, assembly GCF_023699985.2. Taxonomy (NCBI): domain Eukaryota; kingdom Metazoa; phylum Chordata; class Mammalia; order Artiodactyla; family Cervidae; genus Odocoileus; species Odocoileus virginianus. The sequence continues at coordinate 39,772,081 of NC_069676.1, forward strand.
AAAAGACAGAGAAATACTGCACAAATGAAGGAATGAGGCAGAAACTCACAAGACCAAATAAATGAAGAGAAAATAGGCAAATTAGCTGAAAAAGGAATTCATAGTAATGTTAGCAAAGATGATCCAATACCTTGAAAATAAATGGAGAAAATGCAAGAATCAGTTGGGTCACAAATGAAGCTTCAGTAAATTTAAGAAAATTGAAAACATATGAAGCATTTTTTCTGACCACAGCACTATAGGACAGATATCAATTACAGGGGGAAAGACTGTAAAAACATAAACACCTAGAGATTATACAATACATTTCTTTTTTTTCTTTTTTTTAATTTACAATACATTTCTAAACAATGAAGAGATTACTGAAGAAATGAAAAGGGAAATAAAAATTCCTAGAAACAGATGACAATGAAAACACGATGACCCAAAACCTATGCGGAGCAGCAAAAGCAATTCTAAGAGGGAAATTTATAGCAATACAATCTTATCTGAAGAAACAAGAAAGGCATCAAATAGACAACCTAAATTTATGCCTAAAACTACAGGAAAAATAACAAAAGAACCATGAAGTTAGTAGAAGGAAAGATATCATAAAGATCAGAGCAGAAATAAATGAAAAAGAAATGAAGGAAACAATAGAAAGGTTAATAAAACAAATATGGTTCTTTGAGAAGATGAACAAAATAGACCAATAATTAACCAGACTCATCAAGAAAAAAGGGAGAAGAATCAAATCAACAAAATTAGGATGAAAAAGGAGAGGTTACAAAAGACAATACAGAAATACAAAGGATCATAAGAGACGATTATGAACACCTAAATGCAAATAAAATGGACAATCAGGAGGAAATGGACAGATTCTTAGCAAAGGTCAACCTTACAAGGTTGAACAAGGAAGAAAGAGAAATGATGAACAAACCAATTATAAGCACATAAATTAAACTTGTGATTAAAAAAAAAACTCCCCAAAAAACAAAAGCCCAGGGCCCTGATAGCTTCACAGCTGAATTCTATCATACATTTAGAAAAGAGCTAAACCCTATCCTTTTTCAACTGTTTCAAAAAACTGCAGAGGAATGAACACTTTGAAACTCATTCTGCAAGGCCACCACCACAGTGATACCAAAGTCAGACAAAGACATCTCACACACACACACACACACACACACACACACACACAATTACAGGTCAATATCACTGATGAACATAGATTCAAAATTGCTCAACAAAGTTCTAGCAAGCAGAACTCAATAACACATTAAAAAGATCATACATCATGATCAAGTTAGGTTTATCCCAGGGATGCATGGATTCTTCAATATACAGAAATCAATGTGATACACCATATTAACAAATTGAAAGATAAAAACCATACAATGACCTCAATAGATGAAGAAAAAGCCTTTTACAAAAACCAGCACCCATTTATGATAAAAACAACTCTTCAAAAATGGGCATAGAAGAGACCTACATTAACACAGTAAAGGCCATATACAACAAAACCACAGAAGACATTATTCTCAGTGGTGAAAACTGAAAGCATTCCCTCTAAGATGAGGAGCAAGACAAGGGCACCCACTCTCACCACCATTATTCAACATAGTTTTGGAAGTCTTAGACATGGCAATCAGAGGAATAAATGGAATTAAAAGGATCCAGATTCCAAAAGGAAAAGAAGTAAAACTCCTCCTGTTTGCAGACACATGATGCTATACATAAAAACCCTAAAGATACTATCACAAAATTACTAGAACAAATCAATGAATTTAGCAAGGTTGCAGGATACAAAAATCAATACACAGAAATCACTTGCATTCCTATATAATAACAAAGAAAAACAGAAAGAGAAATTAAGGAATCAATCCAATTTACCATTGCATCAAAAAGAATACAATACCTAGGAATAAACATACCTAAGGAGACAAAAGAACTGTATACAGAAAACTATGACATTGATGAAAGAAATCAAAGAAAACATAAACAGATGGAGAGATAATCTGTGTTCCTAGGTTGGAAGAATCAATACTGTGAAAGTGACTGTCCTACCAAATGCAATCTACAGATTCAATGTGATCCCTATCAAATTATCAATGGCATTTTTCACAGGGCTCAAACAAAAAAACCTCACAATTTGTATGGAAACACGAAGAAATTCCATATAGGCAAAGGAATCTTGAGAAAGAAGAATGGAGTTGAAGGAATCAACCTTCCTGACTTCAGAGTACTCTAAAGAGCTACATTGAGACAGTATGGTACAGGCACAAAAACAGAATATAGGCTGATTCATGTCAATGTATGACAGAACCCACTGCAATATTGTGGAGTGGTTGGCCTCCAACTAATGAAAATGAATGGAAAAAAAAAAAGAAATGAACACAAAAACTTCTTGTTTACCATTTCACTATGACACATGGTTTCTGATTAGGCATTTACTAAACATTTGCAGAAGTAACACACACACAAAAAAAAAGAATAAAAGTGTATTCTACAAGTCAGTGAGCACATATATAACTAACCGGGGACTGTGTTACAAATTTGGTCCCCAAATGAGTTAGGGTTTTTGGTCTTTGAACCTTTGTGGTCCCTTTCCATAGTGATTGTAGGTTGGCCTGTATAATCAAGAAAATGCAGAAGGGATGCTGAGTGGCTTTTGAGATTAGGTCTATCAGGCCCTTAAACTTCTACCTGAATCTAAGATATTCTCTCTGAAAGAAGTCAATGTCATGAAAAAATTCCAGCCACTGGAAGACTCCCAAGCTCTGTAGAGAGGTCACTTAGAGAGAAAAAAAAAGAATTTTGAATTAGACCCCGTTCTTCTAGCTTTTTAATCCAGGCCCCAGACATGAGGAAAGAACCTATCTTGTTTTTTCCTACTCCAGTAGACCCCGTGGAGGAGAACAGAAAGCACAGATGTAAAGTCAAAGCTGAGGGCCCTAGACATGGCACAGTCAAGCCATACCAGCCATCTTCAACCATGCGAACCATTTCAGATGAGCTCACACTTCATGGAACAGAGAGGAGCCATCCCAATATGCCTTGACAAAACACCTGACCCATAGGATAACCACATATGATAAATGGTTGCTGTTTTAACCCATTGATGGTTTGGGAGAGTTTGTTAATTAAAAACACATTAAAGAACCAAAATTTGGCGCTGGAAATAGGTTTCTTGCTATAACACATACATGTAAAACACATGGCTTTGGATGTTCATGTTGCATGGAAGCATGAAGGACCTCAAGTAGACTAATTGTGGCAGTGGGAGGAAAATAATAAAAATGTTACTGAAAAAAAAAAAAAACAGAATATAGACCAAGGGAACAAGGTAGAAAGCCCAGAGATAAACCCACACACCTATAGGAACCTTATCTTTGACAGAGGAGACAAGAACATACAATGTGGCAAAGATAGTCTCTTCAAATAAGTGGTGCTGGGAAAACTGGACAGTTACATGTAAAAGAATGAAATTAGAACACTTCCTAACACCATACACAAAAATAAACTCAAAATGGATTAAATATCTAAATTTAAGACCAGAAACTATAAAACTCTTAGAGGAAAACATAGAACACTCCATGGCATAAATCACAGCAAGACCCTCTATGACCCATATCCTAGAATAATGGAAATAAAAACTAAAATAAAAAGTGAAATCCAATTAAACTTACAAGCTTTACACAGTAAAGGAAACTATGAACAAGGTGAAAAGACAACTCTCAGAATAGGAAAAAATAATAGTAAATGGAACAACTAACAAAGGATTACTTCCAAAGTATACAAGCAGATCATACAACTCAGTATCAGAAAAACAAACAACCCATCAAAAAGTTGGAAAAATACCTAAAGAGACATTTCTCCAAAGAAGACATAAAGATGGCTAATAAACACGTGAAAAGATACTCAACATCGCTTATTATTATTAGAGAAATGCCAATGTAAACCACAATGAGGTATCACCTCACACCAGTCAGAATGGCCATCATCAAAAAATCTACAAACAAATGCTGGAGAGAGTGTGGAAAAAGGAAACTAACCCTCTTGCACTGTTGGTAGGAATGTAAACAGATACAGCCACTATGGAGGACAGTATGGAGATTCCTTACAAAACTAATAGTAAAACTACCATACAACTCAGCAATCCCAGTACTAGGTATATATGCTGTTCAGTTCAGTTCAGTTCAGTCACTCAGTCGTGTCCGATTATTTGTGACCTCATGAATTGAAGCACGCCAGGCCTCCCTGTCCATCACCAACTCCCAGAGTTTACTCAAACTCTTGTCCATCGAGTGGGTGACGCCATCCAGCCATCTCATCCTCTGTTGTCCCCTTCTCCTCCTGCCCCCAATCCCTATATATGCTGAGGAACTCATAATTTGAAGAGACACCGGTACCCCAATGTTCATTGCAGCAGTGTTTACAATAGCCAGGTCTTGAAAGCAACCTAGATGTACATCAACAGATGAATGGATAAAAACATTGTGATACATATATACAATGGGATATTCTCAGCCATAAAAAAGAATGAATTTGAGTCGGTTGTAGTGAGTGGATGAACCTAGAGCCTGTTGTAAAGAGTGAAGTAAATCAGAAAGAAAAAAACAAATACCATATGTTACTGAGCATGTGAAATCTAGAAAAATGGTAATGATCAACCTATTTTCAGGGCACAGATATAGAGAATGAACTTGTGGACACAGCAGGGGAAGGTGAGTGTGGGATGAATTGAGGGAGTAGCTTATAAACATATACATTACTATATGTAAAGTAGAAGCTAGTTGGAAGTGGCCATATAATACAGGGAGCTCAACTCGGTACTCTGTGACATCCTAGATGGGTGAGATGGGGTGGGGGTGGCAGGGAGTTTCAAGAGGAAGGGGATCTATGTATTCTTGTAACTGATTCACGTTGTACAGCAAAAACCAGTACAACATTGTAAAGCAATTACCATCCAACTAAAAATAAATTTTTTAAAAAAAGGAAAAGGCCATTAGTTTAATTTGAATCAGTTGTGAATGGTGCTTGAAAGTCTATCCAAATGCAGCTTTTCATAGTCTTTTGATAAATATGACATATTATTCCTGAAGAGTATAATTTGAATCATCAAACTCCTAGAATATCTTCTCTTGCAAGCAAATTCTTAGTAAGAACTTATTCTTATTAACATATACTTGTACATTTTCATCATACTTTTACTTTCATGAGAAAAAAAATCAAGTGTTTACTTAGCTAATTTCACAAAGCATTAAGGGAATTCATAGGCCTTCTACTCATCAGCAAGAAACAAAACCCTAGGGAAACTTTAAGATGACAACAGGCTTGGGGCCCCAAAGGAGGTGATATTATATACATATTCCAGGGTCCAGTGAGGGAAAAAGTGGCTGTTTAACTTTGGATATACCTTTGAGAAGTTCTGGAAGCTCAGGGAATTGGAAGATCCTAATAATTAAAGTGAAAGGACAGAAATCCCACAGGGGATCTGAAACAAGGCCCTAAGCACTATTAAGTCACCAGAATGAAAGAGGTTTGCTTCCTTTTATGAAACACTTCACTTTAATACTCTGAGGAAGGTTTCACTCCCTCAAACGCAGCTCATATTTAATCCATAGTTTATTTTGGCATCACAACCTGTCCTCAGGACTAAGCCTGTGTGACCCGATGAAAGTGAAGATGTGTTGATTTCTGTCAGTATCACATTGATATATGTGTTTTCATTCCTTAAAAACACAAGGTGTCTCCTGTGAGAACAGTCACCACCCACTGAACAAAAGTCTGAAAACCAACATTTACAAGAAAAAGAGATTGGATGGACTTGAATAAGCCTAAGAGGTTATCAACTTGCTAGAACAATATCCTGAGGTTTGTCATTTTCTTGGCATTTTCTAGTCATTATACAAGCATTTTCTGAAGCATAAAATTACAATTAATAGGCACATGATTGAGTCAGGGCTTGGGAATAGATGTAGAAATAAATGAATGACTACAACAATAGTAAGTTAACCTGTACTTTATTTTCAGCCCTTCCTCCAAGAAAAAACAAATCCCTGCCACTTTTTGCCACTACTAGGGCATTTTCCAGGGCTTCCTCATCGGCTCAGATGGTAAAAATCTGCCTGCAGTGCAGGAGATAGGGTTTGATCCCTGGGTCAGGAAAATCCCCTGGAGAAGGGAATGACTACCCACTCCAGTATTCTTTCTTGGATAATCCCATGGACAGAGAAGCCTAGTGGGCTACAGTCCATGGGTTCACAAAGAGTCGGACAGAAAATTTTCATAATTAAAGCTCTAAAAGGATATGGAGACCATTTAGCTTGTCTCTTTCCATGCTATATTTTACAGTACAACAATAAATGGTTCATGTGAGGTAACTATGCCAGCACAAATAAACCTTTGTCCAAACTCCTGATGTTCTCATTAGTTATTCAGTGCTACAGGAATAGAGATGAAATATGGAATTGTGACATGACTAGGGACTCAGGATGTGTCGTATACTTGTGAAAATTTGGGCCAACTTCTGAACCTTTCAACATCAGTTTTCTTGTCTGAAAAATAGAGATGATACTATTTTGTTCATAGAGTTATGATTTATTCATTCTTCACTTATTAGCACCTTCTATGTTCTACAAATAATACTAAATGTGGAGGTTATCAAGATAAATGAGGCAGAATCACAGCAGTCAAAAAACTCATGGACTAGTGGTGGAGATAGATATATAGATAAAAACTAAAACTGAAAAAAAGATGAAAATAATAAATTATGGACTGCTTGAAAGATGTTAAGTTCTCTATAAATATCATGTAACTAATGATTTCTTACATTGTCAGGCACAGTCACTCCTTCCTTCAGCCTTCTATCAAGGCCCCTTATCAATATTTTTATAGCCTCCCCAATTTTTTTCCTGTCTCGCTTCAGTGCTGTGTCCATTCGCAGCATCCTCTTTCTGCTCTCCCACATCACTGTTGATATCTGTGCTGTTTCTAACCAATCTACGTATATTGGTTAGAAATGTAGCACATTTCTAATATAGCACATTTCACTTTTCCAGCACCTAAATTCCCCACCCTCTCTTTTTTTCAGCACTCATGTGTCCCTACTTATTGTGGACCCTTGTGGAAAACTTTTAAGAGAAGAAAAACATCCTTGAGCTCTATGGCATTTGAGAGGCAGAAGACCCTGGCTGTAGAGCTGCTCGGGGTCCTGGTTTGAAACCTGACTCTGCTCCTTGATAGCTGAGTGGGAAATTATAGAACCTCTCTGTGCCCCTGTTTCACTTCAGCAAAAGTGGAAATAGTACTAATATTATGAACCTATTTTTTAAGTGAATATTTGTGGCATCTTTAGTTAGTACTACTTAATGCTTGGTGGGTTTCCCCGAGGCTCAGTAGTAAGAATCCACCTGCAAGCAGGAGCGGTAGAAGACTCTGGCCCAATCTCTGGGTCAGGAAGATCCCCTGGAGAAAGGCATGGCAACCCACTCCAGTATTCTTGCCTGGAAAATCTCCATAGGGTCACAAAGAGTTGGACACGACTGAAGCAACTGAGCGTTCATGCACGCACGCACTTAATGCTTGGTAAGCAAGTTCTCGCCATTTGTTTTCTTGTCTGTTGTTGCAGAGATCACCTTATTTGATGAAAGGTTGACTTGCATGACCTCTACAAGCCCTGGAAATGTCCTATGCTCCATCCCCTTCTCCGCTCCCGTTGGGTCTCCTGGAACACAGACTCCAGGGTCTCTTTCTATATGATGCAATAGTGAGAAGCAGCAGCTCTCTTCATCAGCCCCACCTCCCTACTCTGCTTTTTCTCTAGTGGAGAGAAACTTAGTTCCTGATGAAGTTCAGGGGAGAGTTCTAAACATGTTTTCCTCCAAAAACAGCCAGGTGATAACTATCATAGGATTCTACAGAGCAGACATGTAAGCCATTGATATTAGGGGTAGAAGTTTTTGGTTTAAGGCCTGAAGCTGTTGCTAACAGATTTAGAGTGACAGGGGAAGCAGCAATGTGGTGGGTGTAACAGTAAAAGCAGAGAGAGCTATAGCTAAGAGCCCAGTTATTTCTCTCCTTTTCTCTCTTATTTCTCCCTCTTATCAACTGCCTTATTCCCTTACCCTGTATTTCTATGATGTCCCATCCACCTTTTTTCCTTATCTTATAGTATAAAATGACCAACAGGAATTAATTAATAAGCAATGGTCCAAGAGCAGGAGACTTCTTTGCTTTTATATTTGTTGGTGATAAATGTCCACTGGTTTCAATAACACATTCTAGTTCTAAAAAGGTCCATAGACTGCACATTACATCTCCTGCTTTTGGAGATAGGATCTGGCTGCATTCCAGTATTTAGTCATGTTCTAGTGCCAAGCTTGAAACCAGGTTGCAAGTTGGAATTAAAATGATGCATAATAACTCTCACCCAATTTGAAGATTTGAGTGCATGTGTTTATCTAGCTGTCTCTACCTCTCTTCATAGAAAATTCAGATTTCTTTGTAAACATGGTATAATTAAATCATGTTGTGTTCAGTCGCTCAGTCATGTCCAACTTTTTGCAAGCTCATGGACTGTAGCCCACCAGGCTTCTCTGGTCTATGGAATTTTTCAGGCAAGAATACTGGAGTAAGTTGCCATTTTCCTCCTCCAAGGGATCTTTCCAGCCCAGAGATCGAATCTGCGTCTCTTGTGTCTCCTGCATTGGCAGGTAGATTCTTTTAACACTAGTGCCACCTGGGAAGCCCTAATTAGGTCATGAAGAGTAGTCAAATTCTGTCAGTTAGAGCTCTGATTCTATACCAATTTTTTTTGTGATTGAGAAAATTTCTTGGTTTTTCTAAAACTAATTTACTATCATACATAATAGAAGAAGCACATTTCTCACAAACTGTATTTTGATTATGACAAAGAGCCATAAGGAAAATTTGTTAAAATAAAAAGCTAATTAACAAATACATTAATTCACATAAATGATTACTCACAAGTGATTAGAAGGACCCAGGGCTTCTAAGCCTCAAAAGTGACCCACAAGCAGAGTTTTTTAAATAATATCTATGGTATGTGATGATAATATCATAAAAGAATAAAACTTGGGCACTATTTTATTTTATATTTTAGCCACATCTCATGGCACATGGGATCTTAGTTCCCTGAGCAGGAATCAAACACGTGTCCCCAGCAGTGGAAATGGGGATTCTTAACTAGTGGACTGCTAGAGACGTCCATGGGCATCATTTCAGTTGACACATTTCCTCTTCTTCTTTTTTCTTTACATTCTCTAACATCTTATTCTTCCCCCTTCTCCTATTTTACTTCTTTTATCTCCATTCCATTTCTTTCTCTTTCTCCTCCCAATCTTTATTCAACTCCTTTTTTCATGAGCTATTTTAACTCTTGGTTTCAATGATTTCTGACAGCAGTCAGACATACTGCTTGAGCACTGAACTTGTCAAAGTAAAGAAATATTTCACTTTCATGTGTTCACAAAAGTGAATAATAGCAAAGATGTAATAATCTTGAAATATCTGCACTCCAATACTTCCTTATACACTTACCTATTTTATGATCCATGTTGTGAAATTGTACTGAGGGAACAATATGTAGGGATTATCAACTACAGGTATTAAAGTTACTTCTCTATTACAAGTGTTGAAATTCAAAGGGAATCAAATATTTTAGAAAGAAGGTAAAATCAGTTTTTGATTTGGATTGGAATGGACAGAGTTTTGAGAAAGACTTCAAAAAGGTACTGACATCGATCAGAATGTTAAATAATGGGAAGGATTTGAGACAGCCTTTACTGGAGGGAGCCTGGTCTAAATAAAAGGAAAACTATCAGGACATAAGTAACTGCATGAAGATGGAAAGATATGATATTTCATAAGATTATGGTGTAAGTCATTATAAGGGAAAATTTTTATTGCAATACAAAAAAATTAGCCAGCTAAATTAGTGACAAACTTGTTGAGTATTTAAATGCAAATATAAGCAGCATTGAGCTTAATTCACTAATTCATGGAGAACATTTCAAATGTTGTCATGGAGAGTGACTTAATCACAGCTATGCTTTAAGATGATTATGTTTGAAAAAGAAGGAGTCTGGACAATCAGCAGAAGACTAAAGATTTAGAATTGAGTGAAATAATAAGTTTGGAAAAGAGGGGAATGTCTGAGAGATACTGATAGTTAAATATGGTTAGATCAATTAACTAATTAAATATATAAGGAAGAATAAATAAACATGGTCTCAATGTTATAAGCCTGAATGTTTGTGTTAGAGGAGAGGCGATGACTGAAATAATCAAGGCATAAAAGGTGGGAGTTGAGCTCCCAGAATATGTGATGAAAGTGTTTAAGAAATTGTTGGAAATATAAAAATGAGCTCCAAAGAGGATAGACAGGTAAATATATTGTTCTGAGAGCTTAAACTCATAGAATCAGGGAAAGCTTCACTCATGAAGTCATATAGTGTCCTGTGCTTAGGAGTGGCCCATGTGTGATTTAATGATCTGATGTTGCCATCTTGAAATTTTTAATAATTTTGAAAAAAGGGTACCACCTTTAATTTTTCCATTTAAAATATGTATTTGGTCCTGCATGGAGCTATGAAAGATTGACAAGGGAAATGATATAGACAGAGGAGAGTAGGATCTACTTGAGACACTTGAGGAAATGTCCCCATTGATAAGTCAAAAACTAAAAGGAGACCAAAATATGGAGTCTCATTGTCCCAGGAAATTCCAAATAATGAGTTTTTAATTCTTGGATGGGTATGATAACTGTGTATATATGAAATAATTTTTAAATAGTGGAGTAAATTGATCAGCATTTAGTGTTTATCAAACAATAAGTTAAAGACAGGTGAACCTCACCTTTTTTTTTTACTGGATTTCTGATTTATTATAAAAGGATGAGATAAAAGATATGAATGAACATTCAGATGAAAGAAATATGCAAGACATGGAGGTTCCATGCCCTGTCTGAGTGCTTCACCCTCCCCAACTCTCCGTATGTTCACCAGCCATAAGTTCTTCATGTGCGTGCTAAATCGTTTCAGTAGTGTCCAACTCTTTGCGACCCTATGGACTCTAGCCTATCAGGCTCCTCTATCCATGGGATTCTCCAGGCAAGAATAGTGGAGTGGTTTCCATTTCCTCTTCCAGGTGATCTTCCCAACCCAGAGATCAAACCCGCATCTCTTACATCTCTTACACTGGCAGGCAGGTTCTTTACCACTAGCACCACGTGGGAAGACTGTAAGTTCCTCAGGACATTTTAAATATCATTTTGTTCAACTAAGACATAGAAAGAATGGATAGGGGAATAGCTAGTCTAAAATAAAGGTTCATAACTAGGCATAAGATTTATGAGATGTCCTATATTTTTTCTCCCACAACGCATCAGCCATCATAGAGGAAGTTGAGATATGGCAAAAAGAAATAACATATCTACTACAGATTTCATCCTCTTGGGCCTCTTTCCTGAGTTCCAATATGCCAGCCTCCTGGTCTACCTCATTCTTCTGGTCTACCTCATTGCCCTCACAGGGAACGCCATGCTCATCTTCCTGATCTGGCTGGATGTTCACCTCCACACTCCCATGTACTTCTTCCTCAGCCAGCTCTCTCTCACTGACTTGTTCTACATCTCCAGCTCCGTTCCTAAGATGGTCATCAACCACTCTTTAGGGAAGCACAGCATCTCTTTCACCGGCTGTGGAATCCAAATGTTTTTCTGCCTGAGTCTAGGTGGTGCCGAGTGTCTCCTTCTAACCTTCATGTCATATGACCGATTTGTGGCTGTTTGTTATCCCCTGCAATACACAGTCATCATGAATCCTAAGGTCTGTTTGCTCATAGCAGTAGCATCATGGACTGGGGGTGCTCTAAATTCACTCATTCAAACCATCTGCACCATGCATTTTCCTGTATGTGGTCTAAAGGAAATTGATCACTTCTTCTGTGAGATGCCAGCTGTCTTGAAGCTATCCTGTGAGGATACTTCAGATTATGAGATGGTGGTGTTTGTGGTAAGTATCATATTTATCCTCATCCCTCTCAACCTCATAATTGCCTCCTACATTCAAATCTTCCTCACTGTTCTCAAAATGAAATCTCCTGAGGGGAGGAGCAAAGCCCTGGCCACGTGCTCTTCTCACCTGACTGTGGTGAGTCTCTACCTGGGGCCAGGCATAGTGGTGTACATGACACCTGGCTCCTCCCACACCCCAGCATTGGATCAAGGTCTTTCTGTGTTCTACACTATACTTACTCCCATGCTGAACCCCATTATATATAGCCTGAGGAACAAGGAGGTGGTGGGGGCCCTGAGAAAGGTCCTGAAGAAGAAGCTGGTATCAAAGTAATTTAAGAAATATCATTACCATAAATCTAATTTCAATGTGGAAGTCCAAGTTCCTGGTTTGCTTTTTCCCCCTCTACACAGAATTCCTATTTAGGAACATATATTATTTTAGAAATATTGACTCTCCAGTTACTTTATTATGTTTGAAACAAAATAATTAAGTTCAGTTATGAGTTGCTTTCATAGAAATATGTGGAGAAAAAGGCTTTAATAGCAATAGATGGAAACCTATATACTCAGTTTCCTAATTTATCCACAAAAGTGGATAAGGATTTCCATCATTTTTTTTTATCAACACAGAGATAGAGAAAGCTGGGACTACTTATTCTAACGTTTGACTAAGTATCAGCCTGGTCAGAGAGTAGAACAAAGAAGGAGACAGGGTCATTAATTTTCTCCAAGAAGAACTGCTTTCTGCAGGTTAATAATATTTCTTTGATTGGGTGAAAAACAAATTCATTTCTTTGACAACTATTAAGGAACAATTATCTATTGACTGTATTTCATTTCTTTTAATTTAATGAAATCTCATTCTGACCTATAGTTACATTGGAGTTTTCAGAGATTTGTTACTTTACAGTTTCTTAGTTCTCTAACCTCATCTCCCATTATTCATTTCTCTCGGATAAACAAAACCAACATTTTTTTTTTTTTTGCCTTTGTTGTTTTTTTTTTTTTTCATTTATTTTTATTAGTTGGAGGCTAATTACTTTACATCATTACAGTAGTTTTTGTCATACATTGAAATGAATTAGCCATGGATTTACATGTATTCCCCATCCCGGTCCCCCCTCCCACCTCCCTTTCCACCCGATCCCTCTGGGTCTTCCCAGTGCACCAGGCCCGAGCACTTGTCTCATGCACCCAGCCTGGGCTGGTGATCTGTTTCACCCTAGATAATATACATGTTTCGATGCTGTTCTCTTCAAACATCCCACCCTTGCCTTCTCCCACAGAGTCCACAAGTCTGTTCTATGCATCTGAGTCTCTTTTTCTGTTTTGCATATAGGGTTATTGTTACCATCTTTCTATATTCCATATATATGTGTAAACAAAACCAACATATTTTTGAGAAAGAAATTTCAAGGAGAAATGGATATCCTATCCCTCCCCACTTCCTATGAGAAAAAGTTGGGTGGTGAAAGTGGGGGAGCGATAAAGGAGAGATGAAGACAGTACAGTGTTTTGTTAGTAGATTGTATCTCATTACCCTATCAGAATCTCATGGAAGTCAACAATATTATAGCCAAACAAAGGAACTGTGTCTTGATATGCAGGGAGAAGATTCTCATGATCCCTTCAAGATCTCAGAGAGACAACACATTAGTAAAAGTAATGGCCACTGATATAACAGATATCCCTCCCAAATCTTAGCTCACTAATACAATAAAAGTTTGTGTTTCGTTCATAAAAGTCTAATCTTTAGAGAGGTAGAATGTGTGGTTCTGTTCCTTACACTCAGTGATCCAGACTGACAGAGGTTCTGACATCATCAGCATGTGATTTCTAAGATTTAATGGGCTTTGATGTATATCCAGCAAAAAGGAGTGCAGAAATGTCTGAGTTGGTCTTACAGGCTAGGCAGGGAAGTGGCAAACATGACATCTACCCATACTGAATTACCATGGGTTTTCCTGGCAGCTCAGTGGTATAGAATATGCCAGCCAATATAGGAGATATATGTTTGATCCCTGGGTCAGGAACATATCCTGGAGAAAAAAATGGCAACCCACTCCAATATTCTTGCCTGGGAATTCCCGAGGAGCTTGGCAAGCTACAGTCCATGGGGTTGCAAAAGTGTCAGACACAGCTTAGTGACAACAGCAAGTCCTATGCCACATCTTCCTGAATGGTAGGCTGGAAAATATCTTCTAGCTGTGTCACCAGAGGAAAAGAAAATGGGTTTGGTGAAAACTTAGCCAAATAACTGTGTATTGTGTCCTGGTTGTTGCTGTTCACTCAGTCATGTCAGACTCTTCGCAACCCCATGGACTGCAGCACCCTAGGCTTCCCTGTCCTTTACCATCTCCTAGAGCTCGATCAAACTCATGTCCATTGAGTTGGTGATGCCATCCAACCATCTTGTCTTCTGTCCTTCCCTTCTCCCCTTGCTTTCAGTCTTTCCCAGCATCAGGGTCTTTTCTAATGAGTCGGCTCTTCCCATCAGGTGGCCAAAGTATTGGAGGTTCAGCTTCAGCATCAGTCCTTCCAATGAATATTCAGGTTTGAATTCCTTTAGAATTGACTGGTTTGATCTCCTTGCAGTCCCAGGGACTCCCAAGAATCTTCTCCAACACCACAGTTCAAAAGCAATCCTTTGGCACTCAGCCTTCTTTATGGTCAAACTCTCACATTCATACATGACTACTGGGAAAACCATGGCTCTAACTAAACGGACCTTTGGTCAGCAAAGCAATGTCTTTGCTTTTCAATGTGTTGCCTAGGTTTGTCTTAGTTTTTCTTCCAAGGAGCATGCATCTTTTAATTTCATGGCTGCAGTCACCTTCCACAGCAATTTTGGAACCCAAGAAAATAGTCTGTCACTGTTTCCATTGCTTCTCCATGTATTTTCCATGAAGTGATGGGACCAGGTGCCATGATCTTCGTTTATTGAATGTTCAGTTATAAGCCAGCTTTTTCACTCTCCTCTTTCACCTTCATCAAGAGGTCTTTAGTTCCTCTTCACTTTCTGCCATAAAGATGGTGTCATCTGCATATATGAGGTTATTGATATTTCTCCCAGAAATCTTGATTCCAGATTCTGCTTCATCCAGTCTAGCATTTCAAATTATGTACTCTGCATATAAGTTAAATAAACAGAGTAACAGTATACACCCTTGATGTACTCCTTTCCCAATTTTTAACCAGTCCATTGTTGCATGTTTGGTCCTAACTGTTGCTTCTTGACCTGCTTACAGATTTCTCAGGAGGCAGGTAATGTGGTCTGGTATTCCCATCTGATTAAGAATTTTCCAAAGTTTCTTGTGATCCACACAGTCAAAGGCTTTAGTATAGTCAATGAAGCAGAAATAGATGTTCTTCTGAAATTCTCTTGCTTTTTCTATGGTCCAAAAGATGTTGGCATTTTGATCTCTGGTTCCTCTGCCCTTTCCAAATCCAGCTTGAATATCTGGAAGTTCTTGGTTCACGTACTGTTGAAGCCTAGCTTGGAGAATTTTGAGTATTACTTTGCTAGCATGTGAAATGAGTGCAATTGTGTGATAGTTTGAGCATCCTTTGACATTGCCCTTCTTTGGCATTGGAATTAAACCTGGTTTTTCCAGTCCTGTGACCACTGCTGAACTTCCCAAATTTGCTGGCATACTGAGTGCAGCCCTTTCACAGCATCATCTTTTAGTATCTGAAATATCTCAGCTGGAATTCCATCACCTCCACTAGCTTTGTTCATAGTGATGCTTCTAAGGCCCACTTGACTTGGCACTCCAAGATGTCTGGCTCTAGTTGAGTGATCACACCATTGTGGTTATCTGGGTCATTAAGATCTTTTTTTTGTATACTTCTATGTATTCTTGCCACCTCTTCTTAATGTCTTCTGCTTTTGTTAGTTTCATACCATTTCTGTCCTTTATTGTGCCCATCTTTGCATGAAATGTTCCCTTGGTATCTCTAATTTTCTTCAAGAGATCTC
Organism: Odocoileus virginianus; assembly: GCF_023699985.2. NCBI lineage: Eukaryota > Metazoa > Chordata > Mammalia > Artiodactyla > Cervidae > Odocoileus > Odocoileus virginianus. The sequence goes on from NC_069676.1 coordinate 39,788,082, forward strand.
TAGTCTTTCCCATTCTATTGTTTTCCTCTATTTCTTTGCATTGATCACTGAGGAAGGCTTTTTGAACTCTGCATTCAAATGGGTATATCTTTCCTTTTCTCCTTTGCCTTTCACTTCTCTTCTTTTCTCAGCTATTTGTAAGGCCTCCTCAGACAATCATTTTGCCTTTTTGCATTTCTTTTCCTTGGGGATAGTTTTGATCACTGACTCCTGTACCTGTTATGAACCTCCATCCATAGTTCTTCAGGCACTTTGTCAGATCTAATCCCTTGAATCTATTTGTCACTCCCACTGTGTAATCATAAGGGATTTGATAGATCATACTTGGCACATAGAGTCAATAACATAGTCACTGGCTTCAGCAAAGCAGTTAAGCAATTGAATAGTACACATGCTCTTCAGTATCAAAAGAAAGAAGCTACTAAAGGGACATGGCCACAGAAACAAGGTAAAATGAAAGGATAATTACATAATGTTCTAAAAATGTTTTTTAATTACAGCGAGCAACCAGATTGGGCCTCAAACAATTTCCCATGAAAAAATATATTTAAAACTGTTTTCTCACTGTTTTCTACAACTCAATTTTGCTATCATTTCATAAAATAACTTGAAAAGTTGTTTTGTGTTTATAGCATACCTGTGCATGTGTGCTAAGTCGCTTCAGTCGTGTCCAACTCTTTGTGATCCCATGGACTGTAGCCTGCCAGGCTCCTCTGTCCATGGGATTCTCCAGGAAAGAATACCAGAATGGGTTGCCACATCCTTTTCCAGGGGATCTTTCTCACCCGGGAATCAAGACAGCATCTCCTGTATCTCCTGGATTGGTAGCACCACCTGGAAAGCCTAGTATCCTTATAGTACTTTGTAGTATTCATGATGTATTTATCACCTGAGAAAACTGAAAAAATATCCTAATTAAATCCCAAATGACATCTACCATATGGTTCTCTAGAATAGTGACGCTTTAATACATCTGAACCATGCTAAATACCCTGCTTAAGTAAAGAAAATGAGAACTAAGATGCATTTCTTTCCTGAGGTCTTATTACTCTCAAGGATTTACCAATCATATTTATCAAATTGAATATAACATGTTGTGAAAATACTATGTGCCATAAACTATGCTAATGTTTGTGATCAAAGTCCCATAAAATGCATATGAACTAAAATTTGTCTATTTTTAATGTTGGGATGGGCACATCAAAAAGACTACAAACAATAAATGCTGAAGAGTGCGTGAAGAAAAGGGAACCCTCTTACAGTGTTGGTTGAAATGAAAATTGATGCATCCACTATAGAAAACAGTATGCAGTTTCTTTTAAAAACTGGAGTTACCATATGATCCAAGATTCTCATTCCTGCACCTATATCCAAAAAAATGAGAACTGTAATTTGAAAAGACATATGCATCCCAATGTTCATATCAGCACTATTTATAATTGGCCAAGACATGGAAGCAACCTAAGCGTGCATCAACAAATGAATAGATAAAGAATATACACATACACAATAGAAAATGGAATATTACTTCTACAAAAGGAATGAAATATTGCCACTTGCAGCAATGTGAGTGGGCCTAGACATTATCATACTAAGTAAATCAGAGAGAGAAAGAAAAACATTATATGATATTATTTATATGTGGTCTAAAAATAGTACAAGTGAACTTATTTACAAAACAAAAACAGACTCACAGACATACAAAACAAACTTAGAGTTATCAAAGGGGAAAGGGCACAGGGATAGATCAGAAGTAAGGGATTAACAGATGTATACCACTGTTTGTGAAATAGATAAACAACAAGGATGTGCTGTATAGCACAGGGAACTACATTCAATATCTTGTCATAACCTGTAAGGAAAAAACTCTGAAAAAAATTATATATCTGAATCATTTTTCTGTGAAAAATGTTAGTTTCACCTGAAACTAATCAAATCTTGTGAATCAACTATACTTGAGTAAAAAATAATGTTGGGATGAGCAGACTTCCAAGTTTAATACATTTTAGGGAGTGTCAAGGAAGATTCCTCTGATGAAGTTTACTTTTTAAATTGAAGTATTGTTGATTTATGATGAAGTTTTACTGAAGTTGAAACATGAAAATAGGGAGTAACCAAGTTGAGGAAAAGAGAAAATGTATTTCAGGATAAAGAACAGAATGCAGGGGATTCTAGAATTTGTGAAGTACTTAGGGTATTGATGTCTCCAAGCCTTCGTGATTGTAAGTAGCAGGAAAGGAAAGAGTGGTGGGAAATAAGTTTGAAGAATTTCTTGTCTTGAGTTCTCCTGAAAACAGAGCCTAATACAGGGACTTGGGAGATGATCTCAGGAAGCAAGAGTGATACCATAGGGAGAGTGACATAGAGAAGGTGGAAAAACATAAAGTTTTTATTGGGCTTTTTTTTTGTTTGGTTGGTTCATTTTCTGGCTGCACTATGCAGCATGCAGGATCTTAGTTCCTCTACCAGGAATGGAACCTCTCCCCGCTGTGCTTGGAATGCAGACTCTTAACCACTGGACTGCCAATTATAAGATTTTCATATTATACAGTATTCAAGGATGTTACTGTGTGTAGCTGGAGTTCTATTCTGTTGGTACTCCTAAGAAGCATACACAATGCCTTCCAGAATTATCTAACTGAAGGTCAGTAGAAAGAAAAATTCCCTCACCAGTCTCAATCTCCTTTGGTCAATTTCTATTCTCAGGAGTTACTTCCACAGTTGCATTCCAAGTTCAAGACCTATATTTTGACAGAATCTAAGCTTGAGGGCATGGGAAGCATAAATGTCACAAGTGACAGAGTGAAGGGAGGAAGAAGCAATCATTGCTTTAGCCCTTGCACTGATACATTCAAGGTATTGTGTTATAACACCATGTAATAACCCTTGATTCAGTACATATACCACATCCTGGAGGACAACACCCCATCTCCCTGACCTTGAGCTAGAATCTTCAATGAAACTTTAAAGGTATTCTGTTGTTCTATCAGGTTAACAGTTTCCAAATGAATTCTCATATAGTAGGATGAGAGAATCATGAGGTCATACATGCATTGCCACAGGCCCATCACTGTAAAATAGGCACCTTGCCTGAGGCAATATTGATGTAAGATTCAGTATTTCTCAGTAAGGAACTGTGCAAACTCTTGAAGAAATACTGGAAGAGGTAGTGAAGAGAATAAAAATCAAATTCACCACCATAGATGTTAATTCCATGAAGAATCGTCCTTGTCTTGTGTGGGGTACTATGGTCCAATGTGACAATCGTACTGTTCATTCAGCATTGGTTTCTAGATAATCCCCAATTGATTGATTTTGGTTCAAGGGTACCCATGGTATTGAACCCACGCACAGCCTGCTTCATTGCATTCATAGTCATTCCATTCATGGTCCTATTATATAGAAACACCAGGTTGGCCATTGATAAAAACTACATGACCTTTACTGGATAAGTCATTCTGCCCACCTCTTTCTTTAGTGGCCATTTAATGATGGGTGATCTAAGAAGGCCCTGATATGAAATAGAAAGTTCTGCTCAGTTTCTTCCTATCTTATAGATTCATTCATACTTCATGCTCCTTCCATAGACTTCTTTGTTTCTGATTTTCAAATTATGCTTCCCCTGGCCACATAAAACTAGCCAAACCATTAACCATCGCTTAAGTTATGTATGTCCTTATCTCAGTCTACCTCTCTCTACATACAGAGTAAATAATTAAACCTCTGCCCTGAGGAAAGATTTTTTACACACAACTGTCCTTTAGGGTCTCCTAAGAATGGGGTCATAACGTAAAAGAAATCCCTTATTTTGGCTTAAACCAATGTACTAAACCAATGCATCAGTGAATTAGGTTCACATTTTTGCCTTTTCCATTCTTTGATCTTATATAAGTTTAGGAAGAGGCATTGGTTTAACAAAAGTAGGTGTCTTTGAAGACTGATTGAGTACCATTCATGGATCATTACTTATGATCTCTGAATCTTCTTAATTCAGTTTCTCAATACATCATTTTCATTATATGTTGGACTGCTGTGCCTGGTTAAACTCACAGTTTGATCCATTTAAAATAATGGCTCATGGTAGGCTCCTCCTGCTGCATAGTCACTTGTCATATACAGGTGTTCAGTTTCTGACATCAGGTTGTGTGTCCAGTGATATGCCACACTCTGCTATAGAAGACATGGACAAATTTAAAATCCTAGGATTCTGAATTGTAACTCTTCTACAGCTTCTGTTTAAAAGTCCACATACCATTTTAAACACTACTGTGGAAATAACTGAAGATAATACAAATGAGAGAATATCAAAGATATTTAATTAGAGCTTTTACAGTAAGGAGGGTCTCTCTGGTGGCTCAGAAGGTAAACAATCTGCGTGCAATGCAGGAGGTCCAGGTTCAGTCCCTGGGTTGGGAAGATCCTCTGGAGAAGGGAATGGCTACCCATTCTAGTATTCTTTTTTTTTCTTTATTTTCCTGCTTTTTATTCTATTCTACTATAATTTTGTTGTTGTTGTTGTTTCTAGTATTCTTGCCTGAAGAATTCCAAAGACAGAGGAGCCTGGCGGGCTGCAGTCTGTGGGGTCACAAAGAGTCGGACACGACTGAGTGACTAACGCTTTACAGTAAGGGAATCAGCTACCATCGCTTCAGTTTGGTAGAGAATCAAAGTCAAGCAGAGGAGTGGGAAAACTTCACTGTGGGAAAAAGGAAGGTGTCATGTATGCCCTATTGGAGGTTTTTGACTTGTGGAAGCTGTAGGCAGGCTAACTAAAAACAGAGTGTCATGTGTTATTGATTAGGAAAGGATATTTGGCTTCTTCCAATTGGTCCTAAGTTGGAAATGAGCACAAAAACTAAGACTGATAATAATCGTCTTAACTGGTTCAGGTCAGTTGCTATTGGGTTACCATCTGATCTTTTGAATTGGTTACTAGAGATTATAGGCTGGCTTCCTGGGCTGATTGCTGAAAGTTGTGGGTAAAAGTTCTGTCTTGATACAGAGTCTGGCTGTTATCCATTTGTATGCTTACCTCACCCTTTTAGCAATGTTTGATATGGAGAGTTTTAACATTGCCCTATAGCAAGACTGTGAATATTTATTACTTGTACTTCCCACATAATAACTGAACATTTTTTATTCTCTTTATTGAAAAATGAAGTGAAAGTTTTAGTTGCTCAGTCATGTCTGATTCTTTGTGACCCCAAGGAATGTAGCCCACCAGGATCCTTTGTCCATGGAATCCTCCAGGCAAGAATACTGGAGTGGGTATCCATTCCCTTCTCCAAGGGATCTTCCTTACCCAGGGATTGAACCCGGGTCTCCTGAATTGCAGGCAGATTCTTTACCATCTGAGCCACCAGGGAAGCCGCATTCTCTTTATTGGCAGGAAATTAAAAGGACATTTTAGCAAGATTAGCAACCAAATACCAGTACTAGAGATTGTGGTTATTTTAGTCATCAAAAATGACTGAAATTCAGTTGGAATGAAACCGTTCTAGGGAATATCACCAACCTGCATATCCCTTCATCCTTAAAATGGAGAATAAAATTAAATATAATGTCATAGTTCATATTCACTAACAGTTAGTGAATATGTTTTCAATAAACTTATAAAGGTAACTAACTTTTTCTTTTAGGATTCAGATATTTAATATTTTAGGCTTTGTGATCTATAGTGTCTCTGCCACAACTAATCAACTCTGAAAGTATAGAAGCAGCTGTAGCTAATATGGAAATTAATAAGAATGAATAAACCTTACTGATGGACATTGAAATTTGAATTTCACACAATTTTCTGAGCCCATGGGCCATACAAATATATGCAGCAGGACACATTTGGTGGTAGGTTGCTGACTATAAATACAGATGATATAAAGATGGATTAGTGTTATCTTTGTCCTCAAACAGCTGCATTATAACATGAAAGCGTAAACACATATGCTGCTGCTGCTACTGCTAAGTCGCTTCAGTCGTGTCTGACTGCCACCCCATAGACGGCAGCCCACCAGGCTCCCCCGTCCCTGGGATTCTCCAGCCAAGAACACTGGAGTGGGTTGCATTTCCTTCTCCAATGCGTGAAAGTGAAAAGTGAAAGTGAAGTCATTCAGTCGTGTCCAACTCTTAGCGGCCCCATTGACTGCAGCCTACCAGGCTGCTCCGCCCATGGGATTTTCCAGGCAAGAGTACTGGAGTGGGGAGCCATTGCCTTCTCCAAACACATATGCTAGAGTAATTCAACTAACAAGGCAGGAATCTTGATTAAAAATCCAGAGTACTGTATGGTATGTTTGTTCATACCACTTGTACAAATTAAACACATAATTAATACATTTGTATGCAAAGAGTTGATATTGCCAAAATACCACATATTAATTTATAATTGCATTTTTACTGATAAAACATAAAATTATTAAATTATTTCCAACCCTTTTGAGAGTTGCATGTGTGAGGAAGGGGTTAAAGTGTTTAGAACCAAGGTTACTTTTTTAACTAAGGTACATTACTTTTCCAACTTTTTCTGAATGTATTTGCCTGATTTTTTATTTCCTTTGACAATTCTAGCTGTTTTTAAGGAATTGAAGTGTATATTTCAAAACAATCTGGTTTTCATGATAATTACTTTGCAAATTATTTTTGAGTTTTTGTGGGCAAATATTCAGTCATAGTTAGTCAGATTGCTTTTAGAGACAGGAAACATTATATCTTTAGATACTGTGTTTTGCTCTAGATGTGCAAAAGATGTCCTCAAAATCAGGTAATAATTAACCAAGACAGACTTCACATTGACTTTCTGAGAAACATTACAAGGACTTCACTAATTTTGTTAATCAAATGGGTTATAGAAAATGCAGCCTAGTGAGGCAGCTTTACTATGCCCATGTTCACAGACAACATTACTAAAACTCAGAAATTTAAGTTGCTTGAATAAAATTTACAGTTAAAAAATTGGAGGGATGACCATTAATTTAGGTCCTTCTGATCTCAGTTAATTTTATTTACCATATGTTAGTATGTTAAAATGAAGCTACATTATCAGACTGCTATAAAATGAACTTGATTATAAGTCATATTGGCTATAAAGAATCATAAAAAAAATTGGGGGAAGTTTCTTGGGGGGCAACGTAAATGTAGAAATATTGAATATTGAGTATCCTATTTTTGAAGTTTATCACAGGGCAGATTACATGTCCCTGATGGTAATTCATCATTTGCCTTGTGGTTTATCATGTGAAAATATTAATGTTTTTCCATGGTGAGAAATATTTTTGTACATTTTAACTTTTGCCAATTAATTTCTAAGTTTTCCTATTACAATCTGCAATCAAAATTAATTAAAGTCTGGGGACTGTGATCCCATAAGTCATTCACTACCAAGGTCTCCAGATCCTTGATGGGAAACTATTAAACAATCTATCTATCAAGTTAGATCTTCACTGATATACCAACCAGTATTTAATATACGTAGAATCACAGCCACTGGTCTCACTTCCAAAATGCTTGGTTTGCCATCAACATCAAGTCAGTTGCATTCACTTTTCTATGCAAAATAAAGGGCTAATGCTGCATAGTGAGACAGTGTGCCTGATCACAGAAAATTTGGAAGTTTTCAGCAATTCCAAGAGGCAGAGGAGACTGGAGACAAATAGAATTGAAGGTAGAAATGAAACTGAGAAAAATAAAGAGTTTTGAACCTTGCCTGGTAATGGAAATGCTGTAGAAAATCTACATGATTATCATTAAGTCCTCAAATATCAGATTTTGGTGATTATATATATCAAAGGAAAATAAAAACCTGACTGTAGGCTTCCCAGGATTGAGGTCTAGGGGAAAGCTACATAGAATTACATTTCTCTTTGACTATCTGTCGGAATTATATCACTTAGTATATGTGTTGCCAAAGCAAGCACAGGAATTATATCACTTAAATAATGAGTCATAAATACTCATATAATCAAACCCAGCATAATACTGAGCAGTTGCCATTTATGATGTCAAGTAAAACATTTGAGAATGAGAATTACTATTCATTTAGACTCAAAACTGATATCCAAAGATGCACCTAAACTCAGGAAACAATTTAACTGCTTGATAATTTCTTGAATTAATCCTGTTGCTATAGAAAAGCTGTTTGATGACTGAGTTGTGATTCCATTTCCATCTGCCTTGTATGAACCCATAATAGGTATGACCTCAAAGTATGTAACAATAAGGGCAAACTCTGTTCCTAAATGATATAGTAGTCATATCATTGTAAAAAGTTTTTAAAGGTCAATAAAATTCTACAGGTTAATATCACACTGTCCTCTTTTTAAGTAGATTTATCTTCCATATTAGAGAAATAATGGAAATATATTCAGAGTTGACTGTCATTAAGTACTTATTCCATTGAATTAAGCTAATAAAATTGATCCACTTTTGTGAGAAAAATTTAATAAATAATACAGAAATATTTACTAAGTGATAGTTGATTGTTCTACTTAAAAAATACTGTGTATAATTTGGTTATGCTATGATCCAAGGTTTCTACTTCCTAAATACCAACCAACAATATGTTTTCAGGTAGTTGGTTATTATTTAATAAGTATTTATAAAAAGCTAAGTAAAAGTAGCAAGTAAAAAAATTAAACACATGTGGATGTTTTTTCTCCAAAACTTTCTCCAAAAGTTTTGGCTCCAAATTAATTTTAAACACTGACTTTGTCATCTTCATTAACCTTTTTGCCAGTTGTATTCTCATTGTTATAAAGTTAACCACTCATAATCTTAAAGACTATCATAGCTTGGGAAATTGAAGTTAGGAGCACAGACCTAAAGCAAATTGTCAAACAGGGTGGTTACAGTGATACTGATGATTTTTGAGATTTAGAATGTTTGAATGTGAGAATGTTTGCCATACCTCATACTCACTTTAAGTTGGAAGTCCTTTGATTATTATTCTAGCAAAAGAAATCATGTATTTTTAGTAGATGTGTGAGTTCAACATAAAATACCAAAAGAGTTGGATGTTTCAACTCAGTGAAGTAAATGGCAGGACAAGTTACATGGCATGACATAAATGTACAGTTAGAATGCCATGGGGCTACTCAAGAATGAGAAAACCTCAGGCTTTCAGAGTTATATAGTTCAAAACAGTTGAACAAAAAAAGTGTGTAAGAATTCTAATTTGTTTCCCACTTATTTAGGAAATGTGACTTTTGCCATCAATCAATAAGTGTTTGAAACCACAGCAAACTCTGTGTTGTCTCAGTCTTTAAATGTATATGAGTTGCTGTGTATTAAGGTAGATATGGGGCTTCCCTGGTGGCTCAGATGGTGAAGAATCCACCTGCAATGTGGGAGACCTGGGTTCGATCCCTGGATTGGAAGATCCCCTGGAGGAGGGCATGGCAACCCACTCCAGTATTCTTGCCTGGAGAGTCCCCATGGACAGAGGAGCCTGATGGGCTACAGTCCATGGGGTCACGAAGACTCAGACACAACTGAGTGACTAAGCACAGCACAAGGTAGATAGAACTCAAATTAAATCTTACCTAATTACCCACTTACGTCTTCCTCAGACATTAGCTCTGTCTCCTGTGTTGACATGTCACCCTATAGGAGACTTAGTTATAGCACTTATTTCACTCTTCTGTGATTAATAGATATAAGTGATTTCACATCTAAACTCACAGTTCACTGAAATTATAGACTGTATCTTAATGCACCATTACCCCTTCTTCAGCACCTAGTAGAGAATGTGTAAAATATAGTGATTATTAAGTAAATGTAGAATTAAAAATAAGTGGATGGTAAAAGTATTTCAAGAACTATTCTGTAACTCTTCTGAAATAATATGAATATGATTTAGCAAAATTTGTGCTTCCTGATCATTTGTAACAAGATTATCTTCACAATTTATTTTTTAGCAGAGTTGTTACTAAAGGAACACTAATAGTATTTATTAATGGATATTTTGTTACAAAAATCATCTGGATAAACACATTCAGAAATGAACCATCACCGTTAAACCAAAGGAGGGCATTGTTTAAATTATGAAATTCCTGCTGCATTAATAGAGAACAGGATTTCCATCTATTTTGATGTCTATGCTATATTACTGCACTTCTGAGAGGAAACACCAAAAAATATGAAATTTCCCCATATACAGCAATTGTCTTCTTCAGGAGCAGGAAATCCACTTTTCCGTAAGATGATATAGAAGGAACGAGCTTTAGTTCTCATCATCAATGACAGTCCAGTGAGGGATTTGTCATATATTCTACATGGAAATGTGTACTGCTGAACTCCATGGGGTTTGTTCAACCTTCTAATTAAATGTTCATTGACTACATATTCTTCTATAGCTACTATGCTGATTTTATTGAGATAGAGTAGATAAGTAAAACATAATCCTAACACTTAAAACCTTAACATTTATGTGAGGAGAAATACGTAGACATGGAAAACTATAATAAACATAGACAATAATAACTCATCTAAGCTTCATGACTACCCTCTTGATGTCATTTGATTAACTTCCTTATTTTAAAGATGAGGAAAGTGAGACACAGATAGTAAATAATGCAGCTACCCTTGAATTTGAGTATCCTAGTCCCTGATACCCTGAGGCGTCTCAGTGGTAAGTATCCGTCTGCCAGGGCAGGAGATGCAGGAAATGTGGGTTCGATCCCTGGGTCAGGAAGATCACTTGGAGGAGGACATGGGAAGCCACTCCAGTATTTGTTCCTGAAAAATCCCATGGACAGAGGGGCCTGGAGGGCTACAGTCCATTGCGGTCACAAAGAGTCAGATGACTGCGTGACTGAGCACGTATGCAGCCCCTGACCTATGCTCTTAGACTCCAAGCTACATTGTCTCTTAGCTATGATGATAAATAATTATATGTGTGATGTGATTAGGGACTGTAGAAATATGGATAGGAAAATTTCTTCTTCTTCATCTTCCAGTATACTGATAATTCTGAGCAGAAATAAAAGCAAAGTTTCCGTTGTGTGAATATGTAAGTCCTGTGGAGAAACCATGAGAGTGTACATTTGACTGCAATTTGGGTTATCTGTTTTAAATTAATGGAATCTAAGGTTTATAAGGTATCTTGGACCCAAGTCATGGAAAACCTAAAATTCTAGACTGAAAATATAAGATTTATTTGGTCAGAAGTAGGGAATATTGATGGCTTCCTAGCAGGTAATTATGTAAGTCTAGGAATTTCTATTACTCCATTTATGATGGTATGCATACCTACTCATTTGCTCAGTCAAGTCCGACTCTTTGTGACCCCATGGACTGTAGCCTGCCAGGCTCCTCTGTCCATGGGATTTCCCAAGCAAGATTATTGGAATGGGTTGCCATTTCCTATTCCAGGGAATCATCCCAATCCAGAGGCTGAATCCGTGTCTTTTGCATCTCCTGCATTGACAGGCAGATTCTTTACCACCTGTGCCACTTGGGAAGCCTGTTTATGATGGCACTTAGCCATAAAAAGTAAATCAATGGGATACTTCATTAAAATTTTGAAAAGTAATTGATTTGTGATTTTCAAAACTAAATTAAGTGAATTGATTTGATATTTCTTTTGCCCAAATCTATAAGAGTTAATAATCAGGGTCAATGGCTATCAGAAATAATATATGCATTTTGGAGGTTCAAATTTGTAGAAAGTAGATCCATTGTCACTATAGGATTCTCCAAGTAAAAATGAAGAGAGAAAAAAAATAAAGAATAGAAAGAGGAAAACAAAATGAATCTAAACGAGGTGAAGAGGAACTAAACTTGATCATTTTTTTTTAATATTCTTTATTTAACACACTTTTAGGCAATTGCTCAATAATATGTAGTTAAATACTTCTGATGAGTTAATAGCACATATTGTGAGAGTCCAATGTTGGGGGGAAAGATATAAAATTTTAGATCCATGTATTGATACAAGACATGAACTGAATGTCCATTGTTCTAATCCATTTGATTTGTTCCCCAGCCCTGTTATATTTCTTTTAGAAGCATGGTGGGTGGGAATGCATCATCAGTAACTGATTTCATCCTTATGGGACTCTTTCCTGAGTTTCAGCATTCCATTATTCTCAACTTCATGATTATTTTCATCTACATCCTTGCTTTCCTGGGAAACTTACTCCTCATTGTCTTGATTTGGGGGGACTCTCGACTCCATACACCCATGTACATTCTCCTCAGTCAACTCTCCCTCATTGACTTGACATTAACTTCTACCATTATTCCGAAGACAGCCTCTAACTTTTTCACAGGGAAAAGGACCATATCATGGATTGGCTGTGGAACGCAGAGCTTCTTCTACCTGATGTTGGGAATGTCAGAATGCCTCCTCTTGACTCTCATGGCTTATGACCGCTACGTGGCTGTCTGCATCCCACTGCGTTATCTCACCATCATGAGCCTCAGGTTTTGTCTGCACATGGTTGCTGGATGTTGGATTGGAGGCTCCATAGGTTCATTTATCCATACAGTCTACCCTATGCATTTTTCCATCTGTGGGTCAAGGGAGATCCACCATTTCTTCTGTGAGGTCCCAGTCCTCATTAAGCTTTCCTGTGAAGACACATCAGTGTACCAGTTAGTGGTGGTGGTTACAAGCATTGTACTGCTTGTTGTGCCTTTCAGTCTCATCATAGCTTCCTATACACTCATCTTCCTCACTGTCCTCCGTATGAGCTCTGTCAAGGGCAGGAAAAAAGCCCTGGCCACCTGCTCTTCCCACCTAACTGTGGTAAGTCTCTTCTTTGGCCCAAACATATTCATCTACATGACTTTCACTTCCTCACACAGTCCAGAGCAGGATCAGGCTCTCTCTCTTTTCAGCAACATCCTCACTCCCATGCTGAATCCCCTTATCTACAGCCTGAGGAATAAGGAGGTGGTGGCAGCGCTCATGAAGTTGATGGGGAGATGTGGGGTATCTTAATAGGTAAAGAATACTTCTCAGCTGTGAAAAGAACATGCTTGTGACCATGGACTAAACTACAGTTCAGAGTTTAAATCCCAAGGTGTGTGTGGTTCAGGAAACCAAGGTGATTGCAACCCTATGTAAATAAAATTTTTCATGTGTGATTTCCAGGTTTCTAATGGAGGTCCTTAACTTTTCACTGGGGCATTATTATGTTAGGAAAAATTCAAGAAAATTAGTTTACATGTTAAGTAAAATATTATTTGAAATCTATTAATTTATTAGAAAATTTCTCTAATAAAATATAAAATAACTATGGACCTCAAGATGAACTAAAATTCCATGAGCTGGCTTACTATTAAAATTAGCAAAATAAGTTGAAATAAATTAAAACTATTTAAATGAACCAGGTTTAGGTGAATTCCAAAGTTTAATATTAAACTGGTATCTTTTATAATACAAGATGCTGCATAAGACAAGTGCTCGGGCCTGGTGCACTGGGAAGACCCAGAGGGATCGGGTGAAGAGGGAGGTGGGAGGGGGGACCGGGATGGGGAATACATGTAAATCCATGGCTAATTCATTTCAATGTATGACAAAAACCACTGCAATGATGTAAAGTAATTAGCCTCCAACTAATAAAAATAAATGGAAAAAATAATAATAAATATATATATATATATATATATAATACAAGATGCTAAGAAAAGGTGCATTTTAAACTATGAGATGATGAGATAAATTCATTTAAATATGTATTAGGGGTTATAAGCTCCTACCCTACTGTATAAATATCTTATTGCATAGTTGACTGCCGGGGTCCAGCCTCAGCAGGATCCAGGGGGTACCCTCGGGATGAATGGCAGCGGCAAGAGAGAGAGAGAAGACATGTGAGACCAGCCTTGATAGGGCCAAGTCTCAGGATGACGAGAGAGAGAGAGAGAGAGAGAGAGAGAGAGAGAGTGACCAGACGGGGGTATTTGCAGGGTCTGGCAATGCTTTATTTTTTACCATAGCTTTTATACCCTTACTCAGAACGTTTTCAAGGTACTTGAACTTGTACTTGCTTACACAAAATTAGTATTACATCATTTTGTTTTTTAGGAAAAGCAGGATGGTTTTTGCTTTCTAATTCTATAGTAAATTTTAGCACATGATCTTCTGGCCTTGGGGCTTATTAACATTTTATGCAGGTCAGGTGAATGTAAACCTATTTTCCGTTTCTATGGTGACCTTAACTGAAAGGTAGCAGTCTCATAGGGCAACAGTACAGAATAGAAGTATAACCTTGTTAATATAAAAATTAATCCTTCTGCAGAAGTTGTCAGTTGCGTTTATCTAAGAAGTTTACCCCACACTGACTCTGCGACTTTGGTGAGGCAGACCCTGCCTAGCACTCTTGACTAATAATTAACAACCGTTTCATTGTTACCACACTAGGGCTAAGCTCTTATTTTTCTAGACCTATAACTATATTAACAATGGTTTCTATAACACAATCTTAGCACATTAAAAGCAAAAACACAGCAAGCAAAACACAGCAAGCAAATGTCAACCCAATAACCACCTTTAGAATAGCTTTTCTTATGTTTTCTAATAGGACTCCTTCACCCCTCAAAAAGGCTCTATGTCTATTAGGGCTTTTATATAATCAGGTTCTTTATGCTATTTTATGATTAGGATATTATAAGCAATCATGCATATTAGTACCAAGGGCATAAATGCATTTGGCAAACAAACTACCAGCAAAGGAGTTTAAATTAAAACACTCCTTTCACCCTGGATAATCTCATAAAATACCACCACCTGGGAAACTTATTGATTAAAGTTCTAAACTGATTCTTATTTGGGAAGAGATCAGGGAAGGCCTTCTGCCTGTGTCACAGAAATTAGGGAGAAGTCTATTGAAGCAAGCATCAGAAAGACAGATATCTTTAAGGTGAGCACCGGGGGCAGCTTTTCGGAATCCCTGAAAACCTGATCTGCCTTGCCTGTCAGGCTTTCCCCTCGTGACCTGTCATGGGTGGGATCTCGTGAGCTGGCCTTTTCGAAAACCCCTGAAAACCTGATCCGCCTTGCCCGTCAGGTTTTCTCCCTCATGACCTTGTCATGGGTAGGGTCTCGTGTGTTTGCTCCCGGCAGTTGACTCTTATAATTAGTTACTAAAATCACATTAACTAAATGGATACAAATTCCATATTATAATTAAAAGGGGAGAATAATATCTAAAAGTAGTATACTGAACAATTGGGGAAATTATGAGATGCTGCCCTTCTGCTGTTCTCTCCCCAACACTTTTCCCTTCCCTTGGATGAAACCTCAGGAACTCTCCAGAGTTGATTTGCTTCCCCTTTAGACTGTGAGAATTCCTTGTTCATTTTAAGCTACAAGAATAGCCTAAATTTAATAACTGTAGTAAATTTCCTTGAGATATGTATCTATATCTCAAGAAAACACCTTCTAGAACTAACACTCAAAAAAGATGTCCTTTTCTTCATAGGGGATTGGAATGCAAAAGTAAAAAGTCAAGAGATACTTGGGATAACAGGCAAGTTTGGCTTTAGAGTACAAAATGAAGCAGGGCAAAGGCTAACAGATTTTCCAAGAGAACGCACTGGTCATAGCAAACATCCTCTTCCAACAACACAAAAGACAACTATACACATGGACATCACCAGATGGTCAATACCAAAATCAGATTGATTATATTCTTTGTGACTGAAGATGGAGGAGCTCTGTACAGTCAGGAGAAACAAGACCTGGAGCTGACTGTGGCTCTCATCATGAACACCATATTGCAAAATTCAGACTTAAATTGAAGAAAGTAGGCAAAACCACTACACCATTCAGATATGACCTAAATCAAATCCTTTATGATTATGCTGTGGATGTGACAAATACATTCAAGGGATCATATCTGATAGACAGGGTGCCTGAAGCACTATGGGTGGGGGTTTGTGACATTGTAGAAGGGGCAATATTCAAGACCACCCCCAAGAAAAAGAAATGCAAAAGGCAAAATGGTTTTCTGAGGAGGGCTTCCAAACACCTGAGAAAAAAAAAGAACCTAAAGGCAAAGGAGAAGAGGAAAGATATACCCATCTTTGGAATGAAACCATTCTAGGGAATATCACCAGCCTGATTATCCCTTCATTCTTAAAATGGAGAATAAAATTAAATATAATGTCATATTTCATATTCACTAACAGTTAGTGAATATGTTTTCAATAAACTTATAAAGACAACAAATTTTTCTTTTAGGATTCAGATATTTAATATTTTAGGCTTTGTGATCTATAGAGTCTCTGCCACAACTAATCAACCCTGAAAGTATAGAAGCAGGTGTAGCTAATATGGAAATTAATAAGAATGAATATATTCTAATAAACCTTCCTGATAGACACTGAAATTTTAATTTCACACAATTTTCTGAGCCCATGGGCCATACAAATATATGCAGCAGGACACATTTGGTGGTAGTTCGTTGACTCTAAATACAGGTGATATAAAGATGAATTGATGTTATCTTTGTCCTCAAACAGCTGCATTATAACATCAAAGTGTAAGCACACATGCAAAGCAGTAATTCAATATAACAAGGCAAAAATTTTGATCAAAAATCCAGAGTAGTGTATGGTATGTTTGTTCATACCACTTGTACAAATTAAACACTTATTAATTTATACATTTGTATGCAAAGAGTTGATATTGCCAAAATACTACATATTAACTTATAATTGCCTTTTCATTGATGAAACATAAAATTATGCAATTATTTCCAACCCTTTTCTTTTTTTTTCATGATAATGTCAAGTTTAATTTGCCAAATATACAAATTGGATCTGCGGAGCGTGTTGTGCCTGGGTGCTGCATCGTAAATAGCTTTCTCGGAATGACCCGTGGGCAGGGTTACGAACGGGCCGGGGCCTGGCCAGAGTAGGGGCCAGGGAGTGGGGTGGGAAGGGCAGGAGGAGGCGTCCTTCAGAGGGGACTGGCCGGGATGAGCCGTGACCCTCAGGGACCCATGGGCACGGGCTGCCAACTGCCAGCCCCTTTGAGTGAGCACCCAGGGAACACACAACGGGGGTGGGCAGACAGGCCATCGCAAACTTGTCAGCAGCTACTGCGGCCCCAACCGCCCCCTGCCTCGCAATCTACCAGACAAATGGAAGCTCCTCTTAACCCACCTCCCAGGTACCCCCCAACAAGGGTTCTGAATTCTAAAACCAGCCAAAACATTTGAATGGTTACATATGAAATGCTGTCCTGCATCTTGCTGTCTCAAAGATAGCGGCTGCCCCTCCCCCAGCCCCCACTCACCATCCCCCCCCCCCAAACGATTTCAGTTCAAGATGAAGAGGAGGCCCCAGGCCGTGGGGGGGCTTCTCGCCGCGGGGGGCTGCTGCAGCGGCGCCAGGACACAGGGCGGGTTTGACTTGCTCTGTCTTCCCCGCTAAATGCACCTTCATGGAACACTCTTTCGCTCTCTGATCTCGATTTCTTCTCTTTCTCTCCGTGACAGTTCCTTGGGCCCATCCAGGTCCACCTGTGTGACCTTTCTGGTTGTCTGTGCCAGCCAGTTGGGGTTCTCAATGTCGATGAGCACTTCCACGCCTTTGCGCTTTTGCTGGTAAATCATCTTCTTCATCCTCGCTCTCATCAGAATCTAGGGATTTCTTCTCTTTTTTCGGATCACCTGCAGCCCCATCTCCACCTTCTTCTCCTTGTTCCTCTTCTTCCCTGGCCTTCTGCTTTTCGGCCTGGAGCTGGGCATCGATGTCCTCCGGGCTCGTGTACTGCCGGGCCGGCCTTTGTGGCCTCCCTTTCTCCCTCCTTGAGGCGTTGTGGCTCCGGCGGCTGCGGCAGCGGCGCCTCGAGCTGACACCCCAACCCTTTTTTTTTAACTAAGGTACATTACTTTTCCAACTTTTTCTGAATATATTTGCCTAATTTTTTATTTCCTTTGACAATTCTAGTTGTTTTTAAAGAATTGAAGTGCATATTTCAAAACAATCTGGTTTTCATGATAATTATTTTGCAAATTATTTTTGAGTTTTTGTGGGTAAATAATAGATTGCTTTTAGAGACAGGAAACATTAAGCCTTTAGATACTGTGTTTTGCTCTAGATATGCAAAAGATACCCTCAAAACCAGGTAATAATTAACCAAGACAGACTTCACATTGACTTCCTAAGAAACATTGCAAGGACTCCATTGATTTTATTGATTCAAATGGGTTATATAAAACACTGCCTAGTGAGGCAGCTTTACTATGCCCACGTTCACAGACAACATTACTAAAACTCAGAAATTTAAGTTACTTGAACAAAATTTACAGTTAAAAAATTGGAGGGATGACCATTAATTTAGGTCCTTCTGATCTCAGTTAATTTTATTTACCATATGTTAGTATGTTAAAATGAAGCTATATTATCAAACTGCTATACAATTAACTTTTTATAACTCATATTGGCTAAAAGAATCATATAAAAATTGGGGGAAGTTTCTGGGGGGGGCGAGGTAAATGTAGCAACATTAAATATTGAGTATCCTTCTATATTTCAAATTTATCATAGGGCAGATTACATGTCCCTGATGGTAATTCATCATTTGCCTTGTGGTTTATCATGTGAAAATATTTTAAAACATCTGAATGTTTTTCCATGGTGAGAAATATTTTTGTACATTTTAACTTTTGCCAATTAATTTCTAAGTTTTCCTGTACAATCTGTGATCAAAATTAATTAAAGTCTGGGGACTGTGTTCCCCTAAGTCATTCACTACCAAGGTCTCCAGACCCTTGATGGGAAATTATTAAGCATTCTATCTAGATCTTTGCTGATATACCAACCAGTATTTAATGTACATAGTATCATAGAATCATAGCCACTGGTCTCACTTTCAAAATTCGTGACTTGCCATCAACATCAAGTTAGTTGCATTCACTTTTCTATGCAAAATAAAAGGCTAATGCTGCATAGTGAGAAGGTGTACCTGATCACAGAAAATCTGGAAGTTATCAACAATTCCAAGCGGCAGAGGAGATTGGAGATAAATAGAATTTAAGGTAGATATGAAACAGGAAAATAAGGAGTTTTGAACCTTGCCTGGTAAGGGAAATTCTGTAGAGAATCTATATGATTATCATTAAGTCCTCAAATGTCAGACTTTGGTGATTGTATTTGTCAAGGAAAATAAAAATCTGACTGTAGGCTTCCCGGGATTGAGGTCTAGGGGAAAGCTACATAAAATTACATTTCTGTTTGACTATCTGTAGGAATTGCATCAATTAAATACTAAGTCATAAATACTCATATAATCAAACCCAGCATAATACTAAGCAGGTACCATTTATGATGTCAAGTAAAACATCTGAGAAAGAGAATTACTATTCATTTAGACTCAAAACTGATATCCAAAGATGCACCTAAACTCAGGAAACAATTTAATCTCTTGATAATTTCTTGAATTAATCCTGTTGCTATAGAAAAGCTGTTTGATGACTGAGTTGTGATTTTATTTCCATCTGCCTTGTATGAACCCATAATAGGTATGACCTCAAAGTATGCTAACAATAAAGGCAAACTCTGTTCCTAGAATGATGTAGTAGTCATATCATTGTAAAAAGTTTTAAAGGGTCAGTAAAATTCTACAGGTTAATATCACACTGTCCTCTTACGTAGATTTATCTTCCATATTAGAGAAATAATGGAAATATATTCAGAGTTGACTGTCAGTAAGTACTTATTCCATTGAATTAAGCTAATAAAATTGATCCACTTTTGTGAGAAAAATTTAATAAATAATACAGAAATATTTACTAAGTGATAGTTGATTGTTCTATTTTTAAAATACTGTATATAATTTCATTATGCTATGAACCAAGAATTCTACTTCCTAAACACCAATCAACAATTCATTTTCAGGTAGTTGGTTATTATTTAATAAGTATTTATAAAAAGCTAAGTAAAAGTATCAAGTAAAAAAATTAAACACATATATAGATGCTTTTTCTTAAAGCTTTGGCTCCAAAATTTTTAAACACTGACTTTGTTACTCTGTCATCTTCATTAACCTCTTTGCCAGTTGTATCCTCATTGTTATAAAGTTAACCACTCATAAACTTAATGAATATCATAGCTTGGGTAATTGAAGTTAGGAGCACAGACCTAAAGCAAATTGTCAAACAGGGTGGTTACAGTGATACTGATGATTTTTGAGATTTAGAATGTTTGAATGTGAGAATGTTTGCCATACCTCATACTCACTTTAAGTTGGAAGTCCTTTGATTATTATTCTAGCAAAAGAAGTCAAGTATTTTTAGTAGACATATGAGTTCAACATAAAATACCAGAAGAGTTGGATGTTTCAACTCAGTGAAGTAAATGGCAGGACAAGTTACATGGCGTGACATAAATGTACAGTTAAGAATGCCATGAGGCTACTCAAGAATGAGAAAACCTCAGGCTTTCAGAGTTATATAGTTCAAAACAGTTGAACAAAAAAATGTGTAAGAATTCTAATTTGTTTCCCACTTACTTTGGAAATGTGATTTTCACCATCAATCAGTAAGTGTTGTGTTTTTTTTTCCTCCATTTTTAACCACAACAAACTCTGTGTTGCCTCAATCTTCAAATGTACATGAGTTGCTGTGTACTAAGGTAGATATGGGGCTTCCCTGCTGGCTCAGATGGTGAAGAATCCACCTGCAATGCGGGAGACCTAGGTTTGATCCCTGGATTGGGAAGATCCCCTGGAGGAGGGCATGGCAACCCACTCCAGTATTCTTGCCTGGAGAATCCCCATGGACAGAGGAGCCTGATGAGCAAAAGTCCATGGGGTCACGGAGACTCAGACACAACTGAGCGACTAAGCACAGCACAAGGTAGATAGAACTCAAATTAAATCTTACCTAATTACCCACTTATGTCTTCCTCAGACATTAGCTCTGTCTCCTGTGTTGACATGTCACCCTATAGGAGACTTAGTTATAGCACTTATTTCACTCTTCTATGATTAGTAGATATAAATGATTTCATATCTAAACTCACGGTTCATTAAAGGTATTGACTCTATCTTAATACATTGTTGCCCCTTCTTCAGCACCTAGTAGAGAATGTGTAAAATATGGTGATTATTAAGTAAATGTAGAATTAAAAATAAGTGGATGGTAAAAGTATTTCAAGAACCATTCTATAGCTCTTCCGAAATAATATGGGTATGACTTTAGCAAATTTGTGCTTCCTGATCATTTGTAACAAGATTACCTTCATAATTTATATTTTAGCAGAGTTGTTACTAAAGGAACAATAATAGTATTTATTAATGATATTTTGTTACAAAAATCATCTGGATAAACACATTCAGAAATGAACCATCATGTTAAACCAAAGGAGGGCATTGTTTAAATTATGAAATTCCTGCTGCATTAATAGAGAACAGGATTTCCAGCTATTTTGATGTCTATGCTATATTACTGCGCTTCTGAGAGGAAACACCAAAGAATATGAAATTTCCCCATATACAGCAATTGTCTTATTCAGGAGCAGGAAATCCACTTTTTAGTAAGATGACATGGAGGGAAAGAGCTTTATCTCTCATCTTCAATGCCAATCGAGTGAGGGATTTGTCATATATTCTACATGGAAATGTGTACTGCTGAACTCCATGGGGTTTGTTCAACCTTCTGATTAAATATTCATTGACTATATACTCTTCTATAGCTATTGTGCTGATTTTATTGAGATATAGATAAGTAAAACATAATCCTAGCACTTAAAACTTTAACATTTATGTGAGGAGAAATATGTATACATGGAAAACTATAATAAACATATATATGATAACGCATCTAAGGCTCATGACTACCCTCTTGAAGTATTTGATTAAATTCTTTATTTTAAAGATGAGGAAAGTGAGACACAGATAGTAAATGATGCAGCTAGGCTTGAATTTGGGTATCCTAGCCCCTGATACCCTGAGGTGTCCCAGTGGTAAAGTATCTGTCTGCCAGGGCAGAGATGCAGGAGACATTGGCTCAGTCCCTGGATTGAGAAGATCCCTTGGAGGAGGACATGGCAAGCCACTCCAGTCTTCGTTCCTGAAAAATCCAATGGACAGAGGAGCCTGGAGGGCTACAGTCCATTGAGGTCAGAAAGAGTCAGGCACGACTGAGTAACTGAGCACACATGCAGCCCCTGATATGTGCCCTTAGACACCAATCTACACTGTCTCTTAGCTATGATGATAAATAACTATATGTGTGATGTGATTAGGGACTGTAGAAATGTGGATAGGAAAACTTCTTCTTCAGCTTCCAGTATACTGATAATGCTGAGCAGAAATAAAAGCAAAGGTTCAGCTGTGTGGAGAAACCATGAGAATGTACATTTGACGGGAATTTGGGTTATCTGTTTTAAAGTAATGGAATCTAAGGTTTCTCTTTTTTGGAGAAGGAAATGGCAACCCAGTCCAGTATTCTTGCCTGGAGAATCCCATGGACAAAGGAGCCTGGTGGGCTGCAGTCCATGGGGTCACAAAGAGTCGGACACAATTGAGCAACTAACACACAAACACAAGTTTTAAAAAGCATCTTGGACCAAGTCATGGAAAATCTAAAATTCTAAACTGAAAATATAAGATTTATTTGGTCAAAAATAGGGAATATTGATGGCCTCCTGGCAGATAATTATGTAAGTCTAGGAATTTCCATTACTCCATTTATGATGGTATACATACCTACTCAGTTGCTCAGTCAAGTCCAATTCTTTATGACCTCATGGACTATAGCCGGCCAGGCTCCTCTATCCACGGGATTTCCCAAGCAAGATTACTGGAATGGGTTGCCATTTCCTATTCCAGGGAATCGTCCCAATCCAGGGATTGAACCTGTGTCTCTTGCATCTCCTGTATTGCAGATTCTTTACCACCTGTGCCACTTGGGAAGCCTGTTTATGATGGCACTTAGCCATTAAAAGTAAATCAATGGGATACTTCATTAAAATTTTGAAAAGTAATTGATTTGTGATTTTCAAAACTAAATTGAGTGAATTAATTTGGCATTTCTTTTGCCCAAATCTATAAGAGTTAATAATCAGGGTCCATGACTATCAGAAATAATATATACATTTTGAGGTTCAAATTTGTAGAAAGTAGATCCATTGTTACAATAAAATTCTCCAAGTGAAAACAAAGAGAGAGAAAAAAGAAAGAAAAGAAAGAAAGAGGAAAACAAGGTGAATCCAAGTGAGGCAAAGAGGGACTAAAGTGGATCATTTTTTTTTAATATTCTTTATTTAACACACTTCTAGGCAAATGCTCAATAATATGTAGTTAAATACTTCTGATGAGTTGATGGCACATACTGTTAGAGTCCAATGTTGGGGGGAAAGATATAAAATTTTAGATCCACATATTGATACAAGACATGTATTGAGTATCCATTGTTCTAATACATTTGATTTGTTCCCCAGCCCTATTATATTTCTTTTAGAAGCATGGTGGGTGGGAATGCATCATCAGTAACTGATTTCATCCTTGTGGGACTCTTTCCTGAGTTTCAGCATTCCATTATTCTAAACTTCGTGATCATTTTAATCTACATCCTTGCTTTCCTGGGAAACCTACTTCTCATTGTCTTGATCTGGGGGGACTCTCGGCTCCATACACCCATGTACATTCTCCTCAGTCAACTCTCCCTCATTGACTTGACGTTAACTTCTACCATTGTCCCGAAGACAGCCTCTAACTTTTTCACAGGGAAAAGGACCATATCATGGATTGGCTGTGGAACGCAGAGTTTCTTCTTCCTGATGTTGGGAATGTCAGAATGCCTCATCTTGACTCTCATGGCTTATGACCGCTACGTGGCTGTCTGCATCCCACTGCGTTATCCCATCATCATGAGCCTCAGGTTCTGTCTGCACATGGTTGCTGGATGTTGGATTGGAGGCTCCATAAGTTCATTTATCCATACAGTCTACCCTATGCATTTTCCCATCTGTGGGTCAAGGGAGATCCACCATTTCTTCTGTGAGGTCCCAGTCCTCATTAAGCTTTCCTGTGAAGACACATCAGTATACCAGTTAGTGGTGGTGGTTACAAGCATTGTACTGCTTGTTGTGCCTTTCAGTCTCATCATAGCTTCCTATACACTCATCTTCCTCACTGTCCTCCGTATGAGCTCTGTCAAGGGCAGGAAAAAAGCCCTGGCCACCTGCTCTTCCCACCTAACTGTGGTAAGTCTCTTCTTTGGCCCAAACATATTCATCTACATGACTTTCACTTCCTCACACAGTCCAGAGCAGGACCAGGCTCTCTCTCTTTTCAGCAACATCCTCACTCCCATGCTGAACCCCCTTATCTACAGCCTGAGGAATAAGGAGGTGGTGGCAGCGCTCATGAAGTTGATGGGGAGATGTGGGGTATCTTAATAAGATAAGGAACACTTCTCAGCTGTGAAAAGAACATGCTTGTGACCATGGACTAAACTACAGTTCCGAGTTTAAATCCCAAGGTGTGTGTGGTTCAGGAAACCAGGGTGAATGCGACCATATGTAAATAAAATTTTTCATGTGTGACTTCCAGGTTTCTAATAGAGGTCCTTAACTTTTCACTGGGGCATTATTATGTTAGGAAAAATTCAAGAAAATTAGTTTACATGTTAAGTAAAATATTATTTGAAATCTATGAATTTATTAGAAATTTTCTCTAATAAAATATAAATTCACTATGGACCTCAGATGAACTAAAATTCCATTAGTTGGCTTACTATTAAATTAGCAAGATAAGTTGAAATACAATAAATAAAAAAAATTTTTTTAATTATTTTAAATGAACCAGGTTTAGGTGATTTTCAAAGTTTAATATTAAAATAAACTGGTATCTTTTATAATACAAGATGTTAAGGAAAGGTGCATTTTAAACTACGAGATGATGAGATAAAGTCATTTAAATATATATTAAGTGTTGTAAGCTCACATCCTACTGTATAAATATCTTAATGCATACTCGACTCATAATTAGTTACTAATATCACATTAACTAAATGGATACAAATTCCATACTGTAATTTAAAAGAGAGGAATTATACCTAAATGTAGTATACTGAACAATTGGGGAAATTATGAGATGCTGCCCTTCTGCTGTTCTCTCCCCAACACTTTTCCCTTCTCTTGAATGAAACCTCAGGAACTCTCCAGTTGACTTGCTTCCCCTTTAGACTGTGAGAATTCCTTGTTCATTTTAAGCTACAAGAGTAGCCTAAATTTAATAACTTTAGTAAATTTTCTTGAGATATGAATCTATATCTCAAGAAAACACCTTCTAGAACTAACACCCAAAAAAGATGTCCTTTTCTTCATAGGGGATTGGAATGCAAAAGTAAAAAGTCAAGACATACTTGGGATAACCGGCAAGTTTGGCTTTAGAGTACAAAGTGAAGCAGGGCAAAGGCTAACAGATTTTCCAAGAAAACGCACTGGTCATAGCAAACATCCTCTTCCAACAACACAAAAGACAACTATACACATGGACATCACCAGATGGTCAATACCAAAATCAGATTGATTATATTCTTTGTGACTGAAGATGGAGGAGCTCTGTACAGTCAGGAGAAACAAGACCTGGACCTGACTGTGGCTCTCATCATGAACACCATATTGCAAAATTCAGACTTAAATTGAAGAAAGTAGGCAAAACCACTACACCATTCAGATATAACCTAAATCAAATCCTTTATGATTATGATGTGGAAGTGACAAATACATTCAAGGGATTATATCTGATAGACAGGGTGCCTGAAGCACTATGGGTGGAGGTTTGTGACACTGTAGAGGAGGCAGTGATCAAGCCACCCCCAAGAAAAAGAAATGCAAAAGGCAAAATGGCTCTCTGAGGAGGACTTACAAACAGCTGAAAAAAGAAAAGAAGCTAAAGACAAAGGAGAAAGGGAAAGATATACCCATCTGAATGCAGAGTTCCAAAGAATAACAAGGAGAGATAAGAGTCTTCTTAAGTGATCAAGGCAAAGAAATAGAGGAAAATAATAGAATGGGAAAGACTAGAGATATCTTCAAGAAAATCAGAGATACCAATGGAACATTTCATACAACGATGGGCACAATAGCAGACAGAAACAGTATGGACTTAACAGAGGAGGAGATATTAAGAAGATGTGACCAGAATACACAGAACAGTACAAAACAGCTCTTAATGACCCAGATAACCATGATGGTGTGATCCTTCACCTAAAGCCAGACATCCTGGAGTGTGAAGTCAAGTGGGCCATAGGGAAGTATTACTATGAACAAAGCTATTGGAGGTGATGATATTCCAGCTGAGCTATTTCAAATCCTAAAAGATGATGCTGTTAAAGTGCTGCACTTACTATGCCAGCAAATTTGGAAACAGCAGTGCCACAGGACTGGAAAAGGTCAGTTTTCATTCCACTCCCAAAGAAAAGCAATGCCAAAGAATGTTCAAACTGCTGCACAATTGCACTCAATTCACATTCTAGCAAAGTAATGCTCAAAATCTTTCAAGCTAGATTTCAACAGTACATGAACTGAGAACTTCCAGATGGATTTAGAAAAGGATGAGGATCTAGATATCAAACTGCCAAAATCCACTGGATCATAGAAAAAGCGAGGGTATTCCAGAAAAACATCTACTTTTCCTTCATTGACTACACTAAAGCCTTTGACTGTGTGGATCACAACAAACTGTGGAAAATTCTTAAACAAATGAGAATACCAGACCACATTACCTGCCTCCTGAGAAACCTGTATACAGGACAAGAAGCAACAGTTAGAACCAGATATTGAACAATGAACTAGTTCAAATTGAGAAAGGAGTATGTCAAGGCTGTATATTGCCACCCTGCTTATTTAACTTATATGCAGAGTACATCATGAGAAATGCCAGGCTGGATGAATCACAGGCTATTAGTCAGGATTGCCAGGAGAAATATCAACAACTTCATATATACAGATGACACCACCCTAATGGCAAAAGTGAAGAGGAACTAAAGAGCCCCTTGATGAAGGTGAAAGAGGAGAGTGAGAAAGCTGGCTTAAAACTTCAACATTTGAAAAACTTAGATCATGGCATCTGATCCCATCATTTCATGGCATATAGATGGGAAAAAATGGAAACAGTGACAGACTTTATTTTCTTGGGCTCCAAAATCACTGTGGAAGGTGACTGCAGCCATGAAATTAAAAGACACTTGCTCCTTGGAAGAAAAGCTATGACAAATCTAGACAGTGTATTTAAAAGCAGACACATTACTTTGCCAACAAGGGTCTGTCTAGTCAAAGCTATGGTTTTTCCAGTGGTCATGGACAGATGTGAGAGCTGGACCACAAAGAAGGCTGAGGGCTGAGCGATTGATGCCTTTGAACTTGGTGTTGGAGGACTCTCAAGAGTCCCTTGGACTGCAAGGAGATCCAGCCAGTCCATCCTAGGGGAGATCAGTCCTGAATATTCATTGGAAGGACTGATGCTGAAGCTGAGCTCCAATACCTTGGCCACCTGATGAAAAGAGCTAACTCATTGGAAAAGACCCTGATGCTGGGAAAGACTGAGGGCAAGAGAGAAGGGCATGACAGAGGATAAGATGGTTGAATGGTATCACTGACTCAATGGATGTGAGTTTGAGCAAACTACAAGAGATAGGGAAGGACAGGGAAGTGTGTTGTGAATATATATATATATATGTTCAACAAAAAGGAAATGTCTATGTGTGTTTCAATATAACATATGGTAAATCACTAGACATCCATTAAAGGGATAAATCAGAAATTTTAAATAACAGAAGAATATAAACATTCAGTTCAGTCACTCAGTCGTGCCCGACTCTTTGCGACCCCATGAACCACAGCATGCCAGGCCTTCCTGTCCATCACCAACTCACAGAGTCCACCCAAATCCATGTCCATTGAATCGGTGATGCCATCCAACCATCTCATCCTCTGTCATCCCTTTCTCCTGCTGCCCTCAATCTTCCTCAGCATCAGGGTCCTTTCAAGTGAGTCAGCTCTTCACATCAGGTGGCCAAAGTATTGGAGTTTCAGCTTCAACATCAGTCCTTCCAATAAACACCCAGGACTGATCTCCTTTAGGATAGACTGGTTGGATCTCCTTGCAGTCCAAGGGGCTCTCAAGAGTCTTCTCCAACACTACAGTTCAAAAGCATCAATTTTTCGGTGCTCAGCTTTCTTTATAGTCCAACTCTCACATCCATATGTGACCACTGGAAAAACCATAACATTGACCAGACGGACCTTTGTTGACAGAGTAATGTCTCTGCTTTTTAATATGCTGTCTAGGTTGGTCATAACTTTCCTTCCAAGGAGCAAGTGTCTTTTAGTTTCATGGCTGCAGTCACCATCTGCAGTGATTTTGGAGCCCAGAAAAATAAAGTCAGCCACTGTTTCCCCATCTATTTCCCATGAAGTGATGGGACCAGATGCCATGATCTTAGTTTTCTGAATGTTGAACTTTAAGCCAACTTTTTCACTCTCCTCTTTCACTTTCATCAAGAGGCTCTTTAGTTCTTCTTCACTTTCTGCCATAAGGGTGGTGTCATCTGCATATCTGAGGTTATTGATATTTCTCCCGGCAATCTTGATTCCAGTTTGTGCTTCATCCAGCCCAGCATTTCTCATGATGTACTCTGCATATAAGTTAAATAATCAGGGTGACAATATACAGCCTTGACATACTCCTTTTCTTATTTGGAACTAGTCTGTTGTTCCATGTCCAGTTCTAACTGTTGCTTCCTGACCTGCATACAGGTTTCTCAAGAGGCAGGTCAGGTGATCTGGTATTCCCATCTCTTTGTTAAAGGAAGAAACAAGCTGAAAACGTGATTACAGTCTAATTTTGCTCGGATGGTAAAGAATCTTCCTGCAATGCAAGAGACCTGGGTTTGATCCCTGGGTTGGGAAGATCCCCTGGAGGAGGGCATGGCAACCCACTCCAGTATTCCTGCCTGGAGAATCCCTATGGACAGAGGAGCCTGGTGGACTACAGTCCACAGGGTTTCAAAGAATGAGACACAACTGAGCTCTCCTCACCCTGGTTGTAATTATGTATTAAACCAGTGGGATTCATGGAGTGCAGAAAGAAAACACCTTTACTTTCCTGCTTTCCCTGGGCCATGTGTACACGCAGTTTGGGCCCTCTGGTCCTGCTTTAGACTGGTCCCAGATAACCATTTCCATCTTATGGGGACTGCTGCTGGTCCTGTTTCACTTGGCGGGTCTGAAGGATGCAGATTTTATTGGACCATTTCAGGTGCAGTGTCACTGAGTGTTCCATGGTCATGTGTCCTATCTCTTCTAGGGCCCAGTAACAAGCCAGTAATTTTATTTTTTAAAAGTTTAAATTGAGGTATAATTAACATGTAACATTATATTAGTTCAACATATACAAGATAGTATTTCATATACATACATATTATAAAATGATCTCCACAGTATGTCTAGTTAACATAGACTTTTCATTGTAATTGATAAAGGAATATCATGCATGCTGCTTGTGGATGCTAAGTTGTCTCAGTCAGTCACTCTGAAGTGCAAGTACTGGATCATATATATGGTGATTTTACTTTTAAGTTTTTGAGGAAATGTTTTACTGTTTTCCATAGTGGATACACCAGTTTACATTCCACTAAAGGCCACAAGGGTTCCCCTTTCTCCCTATCCTCACCTACAGTTGTTTCTTGTTTTTGATGTCAGTCATTCTAACAGGTGTTATGTCATATCAATATGGCTTTGATTTGAAATTCTTGAATGATTATTGAAGGTGAGCATGTTGACTATCTGTATGGATTCCTTGGAAAATGTCTATTCAGATCCTCTGATTATTTTTTAAATACCATTGTTTGTGTTTTTGCTATTGACTCATATGAGTTTTTAACAAAACATTTGAGACACTAATTCTGTATCCAATATGTGATTTTCAAATATTTTCTCCAATTTGGAAGATTGCTTTTACATTTTGTTGATGGTTTTCCTTGCTGTGCAAACTTTTTACTTTTTTTACTTTCGAAGTAACCCCACTTGTTTATTTTTGTTTCTATTGTCTTTGCTTTTGGTGTCTTACCACCTTTGTTTTCTTCTAGGATTCTTTTGGTTTCAAATCTTATGTTCAATCTTTAATCTATTTTGAGATAACTTTTGTGTATAAGATAGGATATTGCTCCAGGTTCTTTCTTTTTCATGTAGCTACATAGTGTTCCCAACACCTTTTCTTGAAAAAACAAATTTTTCAATATTCTTGGCTCCATATTAGTATATTCATTGACCATATATGTGTGGGTTTATTTCTTGGACCTCTATTTTGTTCAGTTTATTTGTGTGTCTGTTTTTATGCAAATAGCATATCATTTGTTGATTGGTATACCTTGCCATACAACTTGAAATCAGGGAGTGTAATGCCACCAGCTTTTTTCTTTCTCAGGACTGCTTTAGCTATTTGTGGTCTTCTGTAGTTTCATACAAACTATAGAATTGTTTATTTCTTTAAATGGAGTACTGAAAAAGATTTTAGGAAATCTATAGGCTGTTTTGGGTAGTTTCTATATTTGAACATCAATTCATCCTACCTCTGTGCTTGGAATATCTTTCCACTTATTTGGGTCTGGGTCTCTCATTTCTTTCAATAATTTCTTATAGTTTTCAGCACATATCTTTAAATTCCTTGGTTAAATTTATTACTGGGTATTTGTTCTCACTGATGTAATTATAAACAAGATTGTTTTGTTAATTTCTCCACATGTGCACAAAAATGCAACTGATTTTTCTATGTTGCTTTTGTACCCTGCAGCATTACTGAACTTGTAGCTATTTTTAATAAACTTTTTTAACTCAAATGTAGTTGATAATACTATTGTTGTTGCTGTTCAGTTGCTAAGTCATGTATGACTCTTTGAGACCCCATGAACTGCAGTACACCAGGCTTCCTGGTCCTTTACTATCTCCCAGAGTTTGTTCGAACTTATGTCCATTGAGTCAATGATGCCATCCAGCCATCTCATCTTCTGTTGCCCTCTTCTCCTTTTGCCTTCAATCTTTCCCAGCATCAGGGTCTTTTCAAATGAGTCAGCTATTCAAATCAAGTGGCCAAAGTACCAGAGCTTCAGCTTCAGCACTGGTCCTTCCAATAAATATTCACAGTTAATTTCTTTTATGATTGACTGATTTGATCTCCTTACTCTCCAAGGAACTCTCAAGAGTCTTGTCCAGCACCATAGTATCAGTTCGAGTCTAGTTAACATAGACTTTTCATTGTAATTTATAAGGAAATTACATGTGTGCTTCTTTCATATATCCTGCCTCCGTTCTGGGTCTCAGAATGTATGAGATTTTGTGTGTACCATGTTGTTAGTTCTTCAATCACTCAGTTGTGTCCAACTCTTTGTGACCCTACAAACTACAGCACCCCAATCTTCCCTATCCTTCACCACCTCCTGGAGCTTGCTCAAACTCATGTCCATTGAGTCAGAGATGCCATCCAAACATCTTATCCTCTGTCATCCCCTTCTCCTCCTGCCTTCAATCTTTCCCAGCACCAGTGTCTTTTCTTATGAGTCAGCTCTTCATATCAGGTGGCCAAAGTATTGGAGCTTCAGCATCAGTCCTTCCAATAAATATTCAAGGTTTATTTCCTTTAGGACTGATTGGTTTCATTCTTTGCAGTCCAAGGGATGCTCAAGAGTCTTCTCCAAGGTGTCCCAAAAGAAAGAAAGAAAGGGCATGGAGAAAATACTTGAGGAGATAATAGTTGAAAACTTCCCTAAAATGGGGAAAATAATAGCCAGCCAAGTCCAAGAAACCCAGAGAGTTCCAAGCAGGATAAACCCAAGGCAAAACACATGACAGATATTAATCAACTAACAAAAATTAAATGCAAATATCAAAAGCAGCAAGGGAAAAGCAACAAATAACACACAAGGGGATCCCCATAAGGATGACAATTGATCTTTCAATAGAAACTCTTCAGGCCAGAAGGAAACAGCAGGACATACTTAAACTGATAAAAGAGAAAAACCTACAACCATTATTAATCTACCCAGCAAAAATATCATTCAGATATGAAGGAGAAATCAAAACTTTTACAGACAAGCAAAAGCTGAAAGAATTCAGAACCACCAAATCAGCTCTTCAACAAATGCTAAAGGATCTTTTCTAGATAGGAAACACAGAAAAGGTTTATAAAAATGAACCCAAAACAGCAAAGTAAATAGTAACAGAATCACACTTATCAATAATTACCTTAAATGTAAATGGGTTAAATGCTCCAACCAAAAGACAAAGATTGGCCAAATGGATACAAAAACAAGACCCCTATATATGCTGTCTACAAGAGACCCACCTCAAACATAGGGACACATACAGACTGAAAGTGAGGGGCTGGAAAAAGATATCTCATGAAAATAGAGACCAAAAGAAAGCAGGAGTAGCAATACTCATATCAGATAAAATAAACTTTAAAATAAAGACCATGATAAGAGACATAGGACACTACACAATGATCAAGGGATCAATCCAAGAAGAAGGTAAACAATTATAAATATATATGCACCCAACATTAGGAGCACCTCAATACATAAGGCAAATGCTAACAAGTATGAGAGGGGACATTAAGAGTAACACAATAATAGTGGGGGACTTTAATACCCCACTTTCACCTATGGATAGGGCAGTCAAACAGAAAATTAGCAGGGAAGCACAAGTTTTAAATGATACAATGGACCGGTTAGACCTAATTGATATCTAGAGGGCATTTCACCAAAAAACAATGTATTTCACCTTTTTCTCAAGTGCACATGAAACATTCTCCAGGATAGATCACATCTTGGGGCACAAATCTAGCCTTGGTAAATTTTTAAAAATTGAAATCATTTCAAGCATCTTTTCTGGTCACAATGCAGTAAGATGAGATATCAACTACAGAAAAAAAACTATAAAAAATACAAACGTATGAAGGCTAAACAACACACTTCTGAATAACCAATATATCACAGAAGAAATCATAAAGGAGATCAAAATATGCACAGAAACAAATGAAAATGAAAACATGACAACCCAAAACCCATGGGATTCAGTAAAAGCAGTGCCCAGGGGGGCCATAGCAATACAAGCTTACCTCAAGAAACAAGAGAAACATCAAATAAACAGCCTAACTTTACACCTAAAGCAACTAGAAAAAGAAGAACAGAAAAACCCCAAAGTTAGTAGAAGGAAAGAAATAATAAAACTCATGGCAGAAATCAATGAAAAAGAAACAAAGGAGACTATAGCAGAGATCAACAAAACTAAAAGTTGGTTCTTTGAGAAGATAAACAAAATAGACAAATCATTAGCCAGACTCATCAAGAAAAAAAGGAAGAAAAATCAAATCAATAAAATTAGAAATGAAAATGGAGAAATCACACAACAGACAACACAGAACTACAAAAGATCATAAGAGACTACTGTGAGCAACTATATGCCAATAAAATGGATAACTTGGAAGATATGGATGAATTCTTAGAAAAGTATAACCTTCCAAAACTGAACCAGGAAGAAATAGAAAATCTGAACAGACCAATCACAAGCATGAAATTGAAACTGTAATCTAAAATCTTCCAACAAAGGCCCAGGACAAGAAGTCTTCACATGTGAATTCTACCAAAAATTTAGAGATGAACTAACATCTATCCTACCAAAATCCTTCCACAAAATTGCAGAGGAAGGTAAATTCCCCAACTTATTCTATGAGGCCACCATCACCCTAATACCAAAACCAGACAAAGACACCACGAAAAATGAAAACTACAGGCCAATATCACTGATGAACATAGATGCAAACATCCTCGACAAAATTCTAGCAAACAGAATCCAACAACATACTTAAAAGATCATACATCATGACCAAATGGGCTTTATTCCAAGGAGGCAAGGGTTCCTCAATATTTGCAAATCAATCAATGTGATACACCATATTAACAAATTGAAAGATAAAAACCATTTTATTCTTTCAATAGATGCAGAGAAAGCCTTTGACAAAATTCGACACCCATTTATGATAATTTAAAAAAAAATAAAACTCTCCAGAGAGCAGGCATAGAAGGAACATACTTCAACATAATAAAGGCCACATATGACAAACTCACAGCAAACATTATCCTCAATGGAGAAAAATTGAAAGCTTTTCCTCTAAAATCAGGAACAAGACAAAGGTGCCAACTCTAACCATTACTATTCAACATATTTTTGGAAGTCCTAGGCACAGCAGTCAGAGAAGAAAAAGAAATAAAAGGAATCCCTATTGGAAGAGAAGAAGTAAAACATCACTGTTTGCAGATGACATGATCCTCTACATAGAAAACCCTAAAGATACCACCATAAAATTACTAAAGCTAATCAATGAATATAGAAAAGCTTCAGGATATTAAATTAAAACACAGAAATCCATTGTGTTCCTATACACTAACAAGGTAAAAAAATGGAAAGAGAAATTAAGGAAACAATCCCATTCACCATTGCAATGAAAAGAAAAAAAATACTTAGGAATAAAGTTACTAAAAGAAACAAAAGCCCTATGTATAGAAAACTATAAAATACTGATGAAAGAAGGCAAAGATGCCAGAAATAGATAGAGAAATATACCATGTTCATGAACTGGAAGAATCAGTATAGTGAAAATGAATACACTACCCATAGCAATCTATAGATTCAACACAATCCCTATCAAGCTACCAATATTTTTCACAGAACTAGAATAAATAATTTCATAATTTGTATGGAAACATGAAAACCTCGAATAGCCAAAACAACCTTGAGAAAGAAGAATGGAACTGGAGAAATCAACCTTCCTGACTTCAGACTATACTACAAAGCTACAGTCATCAAGACAGTATGGTACTGGCATAAAGACAGAAATATAAGTCAATGGAACAAAATAGAAAGCCCAGAGATAAATCCCTGTATCTACAGACACTTTATCTTTGACAAAGGAGGCAAAATATACAATGGAGAAAAGACAATATCTTTAACAAGTGGTGCTGGGAAAACTGGTCAACCACATGTAACAAAATGAAACTAGAACACTTTCTAACATCATACACAAAAATAAACCCAAAATGGATTAAACATCTAAATGAAAGACCAGAAACTATAAAACTCCAAGAGGAAACATAGGCAGAACACTCTCTGACATAAATCACAGCAAGATCCTGTATGACCCACCTCCCAGAGTAATGGAAATAAAAGCAAAAATAAACAAATAGAACCTAATTAAACTTAAAAGCTTTTGCACAACAAAGGAAACTATAAGCACAGTGAAAAGGCAGCCCTCAGAATAGGAGAAATTAATAACAAATGAAACTGACATAGAATTAATCTCCAACATATACAAGCCGTTCATGTAGCTCAATACCAGAAAAACAAACAACCCAATCAAAAAGTGGTCAATAGAACTAAACAGACATTTCTCCGAAGAAGAGATACAGATAGCTAATAAACACATGAAAAGATGCTCAACATCACTCATTATTAAAGAAATGCAAATAAAAACCACAATGAGGTGTCATCTCACATGGGTCAGAATGGCCATCATCAAAATGTCTATGAATAATAAATGCTGGAGAGGGTGTGGAGAAAAGGGGACCCTCTTACACTGTTGGTGTGAATGCAAACTATTACAGCCACTATGGAGAATAGTGTGGAGATTCCTTTAAAAACTGGGAATAGAATTGCCATATGACCCAGCAATCCCACTGCTGGGCAGAACTGAAAGAGGTATATATACCCCAGTGTTCATTGAAGCACTGTTTGCAGTGGCTAGGACATGGAAGCAACCTAAATGTCCATCAGCAGACAAATGGATAAGGAAGTTGTGGTATGTGAAGTCGCTTCGTCGTGTCTGACTCTTTATGACCCCATGGACTGTAGCCCACCAGACTCCTCCGTCCATGGGATTCTCCAGGCGAGAATACTGGAGTGGGTTGCCATTTCCTTCTCCAGGGAATCTTCCCGACCCAGGGATCAAACCCAGGTCTCCCGCATTGCAGGCAGGCTCTTTAACCTCTGAGCCACCAGGGAAGCCACAATGGATATTACTCAGCTATAAAAAGAAAAGCGTTTGTCAGTACTAATGAGGTGGATGAAACTGGAGCCTATTATACAGAGTGAAGTAAGTCAGAAAGAGAAACACCAAAACAGTATATTAACACATATATATGGAATTTAGGAAGATGGTAATGACAATCCTATATGCAAGGCAGCAAAAGAGACACCGATGTAAAGAACAGAATTTTGAACTATTCAGGAGAAGGGGAGGGTGGGATGATTTGAGAAAATAGCATTGAAACAAGTATATTACCTCATGTAAAATATATGACCAATGCAAGTTCGATACATGAAGCAGGGCACTCAAAGGTGGTGCTCTGGGACAACACGGAGGGATAGGGTGGCGAGGGAGGTAAGGAAGAGGGTTCAGGATGAGGGGACAGGTGCACCCACAGCTGATTCATGTCAGTGTATGGCAAAAACCATCACAAAGTTGTAAAGTAATTATCCTCCAACTAAAATAATTAATTTTTAAAAATTGTGGTGCTAGAGGAGATCCTTGAGGGTCCTTTGGACTACAAGGAGATCAAACCTGTCAATCCTAAAGGAAATTAACCCTGAATATTCAATAAAAGTACTGTTGCTGAAGTTGAAGCTCCAATATTTTGGGCACCTGAGGTGAAGAGACAACTCACTGGAAAAGACTGTGGTGGTGGGAAAGAGTGAAGGCAAAAGAGAAGAGTGCAGCTGAGTATGAAATGGCCAGATAGCCTCATGGACTCAATGGAAATTAAATTGAGCAAAACCAGCAAGATAGTGAAAGATAGGGGTGCCTGGTGTGCTACCAGCCTTGGGGTTGAAAAGAGTTGAACACAATTTAGCAGCTTAACAACAATGACAACAACAACATGGCTACTGAAGAAGAGATTCATTTCCACCAACAAACAATGTTCCATATAAACTCTGAGAATTAATAAGGCTTTTCTCATTAAACACAATGATATATTAAATTTATTGCCTGAGCCTTACCTAGATTATCCAGGAAATTGCAATAACCTATCCTCTCAGAAAGCTAATACACCTATGCTCAAAAGTAATGTCACCTGACTTTTGCTGGTCAGGTCTTTCCCTGGAATGAAATTCTGAAATGGAGTGTTACATGTGGAAAGTTTACAGGGGTGTCCTCCAGAGATAAACCCATAGGACTGGAGCAAGGTAGAAATGGGCAGAAGGAAATGCTGAAGTACAAAACAGTTGTAACTGAGTCTCAGTCAATCGTCAGTAATCTCTGAAGCTGAGATGACCCTTCAGTTTTCTCTCAGATTGAGACAAGGGAACCAAGCTCTCAATTGTCATATCTGCTAGACACTGGCTTCTGCTTGTGCTCTGAGAGACTCTGTCTTTGGGTGAGATAGTCCCTAATACTGTGGGCATTTGTTATGATGTAAAAGTTTCTGATCAATGACAACTCAATATTCCCAGTAGCTGTGGGATGGATAATTTGGCCTTGAGCACAGATCTGTGCTTCAGAGTATTGACTGCATTTTCCCTCTTCCTTCCAAACCCAGGGAAAGCCCTCACAATCTGATGAAGTCTCTGGAACTCTGGAAGGTGTTTATAACTCTGTGGGAAGCATACACTCTGCTTTCCAACTTTACCATTGTTGTGATGAGAGGGAAAGGCATTGGGGAAGAGCAGTGTCTCTCACCAGAACTCAGTCCGCTCACCTGTGGAATTTTGTACAGCTCCAGAAGTGGTCCAATCTCACTGAAAATGCTCATGCAGTTCCTGTAACTATCCAGAGTCTTGTGGTCACTTTAAAAGGCATTGTAGAGATCATAACCCAAGGTCAGTTTGGGAAGGAGGTGAGGGTTTTTGTTGATCTCCTCAATGCCAAAGATAAAGGCCAGAACACGTTGGTAGCTCTTCATGAAGAACCTAAACAGTGTGGACAGCATTAAGCAGAATGGTCAAGTAATTCAGGGGTATATCATAAACCAAGCCAAGGGAAGGGAAGGGCTTTAAACCAAGGTTTCCCACAGAGGTTCTCCTGTCTTCTCATATAGAGATGGTATGAATAAGGTTCCCATGGGTCTGGAAGCCATTGGCAAGGCTCTCTTATTGTGAGGAAACAAACTGTGGCCAATCCACCTAGAGAGGTTTATAGCGCACTGGAAGTGGTGTGAGGTGGTATTTATTTGGAATATACAGCTGTGAATGGAATAGTTTTTTTTTTTTTTTTTTTTGCTCTTTAAAGATCAAGTGCATCAAGATAGCAAGATATTCTCCTCTACATATGTAAGTAAGGAGTGAAAAAAAAACAGCTCATATACCATTTTTGAAAGATAGATGATTCTCAAATGTCATCTTGTCTTTCTTAGGGCTGAAAGTCAAGATGCAAGCACCTTTCCCACACTTCATATACATTAAATAACACCAGATTTCAAAGTTCCTACATTTTGGGGGATTTCTTTCTGACATCATATTCAGCTGATGCATTAGAAGAGACTTTCACTATTATTTTCTTTTTTGTTGTTTTTTTTCTTTTTTAATTTTTATTTTTAATTGGAGGATAATTGCTTGAAATATTGTGTTGCTTTCTGCCATACAAGAACATGAATCAGCTATAAGTACACATATAACCCTTCCAAATAGTGCCTCCCTCTCATGACCCTGCCCCCATCTCACTCCTCTAAGTTGTCTTGGAGCACTAAGCTGAGCTCTTTCTGTTTTATAGCAACTTCCCAACAGCTATCTATTTTACACATGGTAATGAATATAATTTAACGCTACTCTTTCAATTCATCTCAGCGTCTCCTTCCCCCGCTGTGTCCACAATTTGTTCTCTACATCTGGGTCTCTATTCCTGCCCTGCAAATTAGTTCATCAGTACCATTTTTCTAGATTCTCTCTCTCTTTCTCTCTCTCTCTCTCTCTCTGTCTCTGTCTCTGTCTCTGTCTCTCTCTCTCTCTCTATATATATATATATATACATATATATATATATATATATGCAAGTATATACCCTGGAAAAACATTCGTTAATTCAAAAAGACATATGTACCCCAATGCTCATTGCAGCACTCTATACAATAACCAGGACATGGAGGTAACCTAGATGTCTGTAGATATTTGAATGAATAAAGAAGTTCCAGTACATACATACAATGGAATGTTAGTGATAAAAAGGAACAAATTTGAGTCAGTAAAACTGAAGTGGACAAACCTACAATTATTTATCACAACGATTTATTTAGAGCTATTTAAACATCAAAAATCATAAATATTTAGAAAATGCAATTATGGTAACATCAGAAATTGAGTCACTCAAAACTCAGACATGACTGAGTAACTTACACTTTCTAATATTACGATAATTGCATTTTCTGAATATTTAAGGTTTTTTTATGTTTAAATAGCTCTAAATAAACCATGTGATAAATAATTGTGAAACCTATAATAATAGGCTCAGATAATTATTACATAGGAATATATGAATAAACAAAGAGCCAGCACTTCAGTAGAGATAACATAAAAGACAAAAGACTAGGAACAAACATAGTGTTGAAAAATAGATGCAATGGCCAAAAACCATAGGCAATGATACTGA
Organism: Odocoileus virginianus; assembly: GCF_023699985.2. Taxonomy (NCBI): domain Eukaryota; kingdom Metazoa; phylum Chordata; class Mammalia; order Artiodactyla; family Cervidae; genus Odocoileus; species Odocoileus virginianus. Next base: position 39,827,671 of record NC_069676.1, read on the forward strand.
GATTCTAATCAGCAAAATCGTGCACTGTAATATCATGGCCTAGTATTATATGCCTCTGAAGTGAAGCAAAATTTGAATATTCAGTTTGGCAAGAATGTAGAAAAAGGATAACCCTGCCCTCTGCTGGCTGTATTGTGAAGTGCTAGTTCCCAGAAGATTTTTTTTTTTTTTCATTTATTTTTATTAGTTGGAGGCTAATTACTTTACAACATTGCAGTGGGTTTTGTCATACATTGACATGAATCAGCCATGGAGTTACATGTATTCCCCATCCCGATCCCCCCTTCCACCTCCCTCTCCACCCGATTCCTCTGAGTCTTCCCAGTGCACCAGCCCCGAGCACTTGTCTCATGCATCCCACCTGGGCTGGTGATCTGTTTCACTGTAGATAATATACATGCTGTTCTCTCGAAACATCCCACCCTCGCCTTCTCCCACAGAGTCCAAAAGTCTGTTCTGTACATCTATGTCTCTTTTTCTGTTTTGTATATAGGGTTATCATTACCATCTTTCTAAATTCCATATATATGTGTTAGTATGCCCAGCAGATTTCTTGATAGCACATATCAAATGCTGTATGAAAAGTGCATGTGTCTGTAAATCCATGGCTGATTCATGTCAATGTATGGCAAAAACCACTACAATATTGTAAAGTAATTAGCCTCCAACTAATAAAAATAAATGTTAAAGTATTAAAAGAAATGTTCCCAGTTTATTATAAGGAATTAACAATCCCTAATTCAAATATACCGTGTTCAAGGATTGGAAGAATCAATATTGTCAAAATGGCTATACTACCCAAAGTAATCTATAGATTCAATGCAATCCCTATCAAACTACCAACGGTATTTTTCACAGAACTAGAACAAATAATTTCACAATTTGTATGGAAATACAAAAAACCTCGAATAGCCAAAGTAATCCTGAGAAAGAAGAATGGAACTGGAGGAATCAATCTGCCTGACTTCAGACTCTACTACAAAGCCACAGTCATCAAGACGGTATGGTACTGGCACAAAGACAGAAATATAGATCAATGGAACAGAATAGAAAGCCCAGAGATAAATCCACGAACCTATGGTCACCTTATCTTCGACAAAGGAGGCAAGGATATACAATGGAAAAAAGATAACCTCTTTAACAAGTGGTGCTGGGAAAACTGGTCAACCACCTGTAAAAGAATGAAACTAGAACACTTTCTAACACCATACACAAAAATAAACTCAAAATGGATTAGAGATCTAAATGTAAGACCAGAAACTATAAAACTCCTAGAGGAGAACATAGGCAAAACACTCTCCGACATAAATCACAGCAGGATCCTCTATGACCCACATCCCAGAATTTCAGAAATAAAAGCAAAAATAAACAAATGGGACCTAATGAAACTGAAAAGCTTTTGCACAACAAAGGAAACTATAAGCAAGGTGAAAAGACAGCCCTCAGATTGGGAGAAAATAATAGCAAACGAAGCAACAGACAAAGGATTAATCTCAAAAATATACAAGCAACTCCTCCAGCTCAACTCCAGAAAAATAAATGACCCAATCAAAAAATGGGCCAAACAACTCAACAGACATTCCTCCAAGGAAGACATACAGATGGCTAACAAACACATGAAAAGATGCTCAACATCACTCATTATCAGAGAAATGCAAATCAAAACCACAATGAGGTACCATTATACGCCAGTCAGGATGGCTGCTATCCAAAAGTCTACAAGCAATAAATGCTGGAGAGGGTGTGGAGAAAAGGGAACCCTCTTACACTGTTGGTGGGAATGCAAATTAGTACAGCCACTATGGAAAACAGTGTGGAGATTTCTTAAAAAGCTGGAAATAGAACTGCCATATGACCCAGCAATCCCACTTCTGGGCATACACACCAAGGAAACCAGATCTGAAAGAGACACGTGCACCCCAATGTTCATCGCAGCACTGTTTATAATAGCCAGGACATGGAAGCAACCCAGATGCCCATCAGCAGACGAATGGATGAGGAAGCTGTGGTACATATACACCATGGAATATTACTCAGCCATTAAAAAGAATTCATTTGAATCAGTTCTAATGAGATGGATGAAACTGGAGCCCATTATACAGAGCAAAGTAAGCCAGAAAGATAAAGACCATTACAGTATACTAACACATATATATGGACTTTAGAAAGATAACGATAACCCTATATGCAAAACAGAAAAAGAGACTCAGATGTATAGAACAGACTTGTGGACTCTGGGAGAAGGCGAGGGTGGGATGTTTCAAAAGAACAGCATTGAAACATGTATATTATCTAGGGTGAAACAGATAACCAGCCCAGGTTGGGTACATGAGACAAGTGCTCGGGCCTGGTGCACTGGGAAGACCCAGAGGGATCGGGTGGAGAGGGATGTGGGAGGGGGGACTGGGATGGGGAATACATGTAAATCCATGGCTAATTCATTTCAATGTATAACAAAAACTACTGTAATGATGTAAAGTAATTAGCCTCCAACTAATAAAAAAAAATAAAAAAATAAAAAATAAATTAAAAAGAAAAAGATTACACAGGAAAAAAAAAAACAATCCCTAATTCATTACTGAAAAAATTAATGGCAATGAATTAATAAATATTCCATATCTATATGAAATCACATTTGTATACATTAAACAATAATGTAAAAGTCCTTTTACTCATGATAAGTAATGTTCATGATAAACTGTTATGTGAAAGAAGCAGTTTACAGAATCAAGTTGATAGTATATATTCATGCAGTAAACCACATAGCTTAGAAAAACATGCCAGAGTTGACAGTCACATGATACCTGCAGCCCTTATGCCCAGAATGGAGATATGCAGAAAGATCCCTGTGTACTGTACAGAAGTAATTCTGAAAGTTTGGCCTCCAGCCACTTGACATTACTAAAACTCTCAAACCCTCCACCATGCAAACCTCATGGGCAAAATAGGTTCTCTCTTTCCCCTCACAGTATCGAGAATCAGAGAGGTTCTTTATGGCCTGGTACTCATTTCCTGCCATTCTAACCCTGTTAGAAGGCCAACAATCAGTAGCTTTCACCAAACTGAAGAATGTACGGTCATTTAACAACTTGTATAAAACATTTCAATTTATGTTTTGGTAAAATACACAGAAGCAAACCAAGAAGAAAGGAGACATGAAATGAGACAGCTGGAAGGGACAAAGATTGAGCACAAGAGGTCATCACACAGATGAGAGGAAAGGTCAGAGCCTTCCAGTGCAAGGACCCCTATTTAAATGACCAAGGTTAGACAAAATTCCAAAAAGAACTAGTAACAAAACAAAGTATGTAGATTCTAAATATCTCCACACTCTTCTGAGGACACAAACATGTTGATAAATGGTGCAGAAGCACTGCTTATTCTTTCAACCAACAAAGCAGGAACAGGACACAGGTTGCTCAATAAAACCCAGTTTTTACACATTGGTACTAAACTCAGTCAGAGACATGCATGCCACAGGATTAGATAAATCCATATTTTGAGGCAATTCCTAAATTCTCCTGGAAAATTTAAAATTATAGATCAAAATGATCTATAATTCCTCATAAATATTGTTTTCTTCTTTTGGCTTCTGGGAAAGAGGTGAATGCCACATTACTGATGAGATTAAATTAATGACCTTTAGGAGACTTTTCTTTTATGCTGGTGAATCCAAGCACTTAGGGTCTCTATAGGAGGAACATTTCAATAATGTCTGTGTCAGCAGTGAGCATAACAACTGAGCCACTTTCTCTTAAGCCAGGGCCAGGCTTACTGATGACCTCAGGCCAGGGCATCAGTGTTTCAAAGGCCTTGTGTGCCTCCGTCTAGGGGTCCTGGCCGTAGGAGGGACAGGGGTTCAGCAGTCTCACTAATTCTAAGACCTCCAGGAACAGAGCTTCAATATGCTGCTGGTGAACTGAATGGGGTTGATACATCATTCTCTCCTCTGTCTTGAAAGGAGCAATGAGATAAAACATTTCAGATAATCGAGGGACACAGAAGCAACGTGTGTGTTAGTCGCTCAGTCATGTCCGACTCTTTGCAACCCCATGGATTGTAGGCCGCGAAGCTCCTCCGTCCATGGGATTCTCCAGGCAAGAGTGCTGGAGTGGGTTGCCATTTCCTCTCCATACAACTGCCTGTGTGTGTGACAGAAGCAATAGACCATTCTAAATCCCATGGGCCAAATTTCTGCCATTTCTGTGACAACTAAGGTCATTTCAAGGAGGTGAAACACACACAGATGTACATACAAACAATAACTTACCAAATGGATGTAATTTCTTCTGGCCTGTGCACAAAAGAGAGCAGGAATATTTCTGCTTTCTAGCCCAAAGTAAAAAGAGGGACAAACCCACCCACTTTTAGATCCCCATCTCTATATGCACTTAGCTTGCAGTGTTGTAAACAGCCATCCTTACCCATTGCACAAGCTATGTGTAAAGGCTGCAGGATTAGGAAAACACTAACCGGAGAGAATGACATGGCAGGGTCTGCCAGAGGGAGACAAAGATCTGTGTCTAAGCTGAGCTGAGGAGAAGCTGGATCAGGTTCAAGTCTCTAAGGCTCTGCTCAAATAGGAAAATTTCCCCTCACATACAGCACAGCATATGCCCACACCCTACGGGGCATGTTGCAAGCTGGTGTCCCAGACAAGGGCACAGTTAGAATCAGAAGGTAGGTGTGCATAAGGGAGTCACAGTGCTGAGACCTCACCCTCAGTGTCACTGTGACAGGAGCAGCCTGGCTTCCCCTTCTTTTTCCTGCTTCATATCAGTCCCATGGAGGACGTCTGGGGAGGCTCCTGCCCTGCGGCCCTGCACCTGTCTCCCTCCATCCTGATGAAAAACAATGAGGAAAAATATGTTTTTCCCATTGCCTTTTTTATTCCATCATAGTCTATGACTCAAACTTCAGGCTTGGGGGCAGACTGAGGTGTGGGAGAGACAAGTGGATCCTACACTGAGAGCTCTGCCATCCTGTGTCCACGGCTGATGTCCATCCAGGGAGCTCATGGTTTCTGTGCCAGAACTGCTCTCACGGTCTTCACAGAGTTGGAATCAGCATACGACATGTTAACATCATTTCAACTGATTCTTTAGCAAGAAGGGAGATGTTAATTATCAATTACTGATCATGGCATTTATGATAAGAAGCCGTGTTCTTTATCTCAAATACAGTTTTATTTTTTTCAAACTTATTATATCAACAGCCTAGTGTTACACCTTAAAGTACTGGGAAAATATGGGAAACAAAATTCAGATCTTTCACATTGAATGAAATAATACATTTTTGAAGAATATGAATGAAATAAAGAAGAGAGAAAAATATAGAAAAACAGCAAATTGTGTTCTTTGCCAAGATTCACAAAATAAAATCTGTACTGGCTGAAATGACTGACCCTGATTACCAAGGGGAAATTGATCTGCACTCTGCAATGAAGGTGAGGAAGCCTAAGTCTGGAAATCAGGAGATTCCTTAGGGCATTCTTGGTATTAGTATATCTCATGATTCAAATCAATAGAAAACTACAGAAAAACAAACCAGGCAGGATTACTAATGATTAGATCCTTCAGGAATAAAGAAGAGAGTTATCCAACCAGGTGAAGATCTAGGAACCACTGAGGTGCTTACTGAGGGTGAAGTGAATAGAAATGGGTGATGGAGACAGTTATAAATACCAGCAAGAAAAGGCAACGAGCTTCGAGAACATGAATTTAATTGTTATGAGTATTTTTTCTTATTCTCTTTTGAATGAATCAGAGTGCATTTATTACATAGATGAATATGTGACTAGTGAGAGAGATCATTACAAGAAATATGTTCTATCAGGGCACTTGGGCAATTAAAAGCCCAAAGTTGCAGTAAGTTGTCCTTCCTCTGCCTTAGTTGCATTCACAAGACTTAGTCAACACTGCTACACCCTGCCTCTGCTCTCAGGAAGCTCGCATTTCTCCAGAAGTCCTTCAGAACAACTTCCTATTCCTGGCCTTGGATAAGCACTGGGGCCTGGCATTGTCTTCCTCTTTGAAGTGAAACTACAGCCTTATGAACTTCTCTGTAGCCTATCAGTCTCTTGGATAGCCGTACCATATGAATTTGAACCTGGAAAGGCAAAAAAAGTTCCAAGACAGGTGAAGTAAACGTAAGTCTCAGATGAGTCCCTCAGAAAGCCATCATTTAGGTCCAAACATAGAATCCTAATCTGTTAGAATAAGTGTCATATAGCCCTTCTGGTAGTAATAACCTGTGCTAAGCATGTGAGGTATTGTTTAAAATATTTCTCTTGAGCTGTGAAGTAAAAAACAGTACCAGGGTAAATGAAAATAAAATGAACTTCTAGAACAAAATTCAATCAATATTCCTTCCTTATGCATTCTGCGTGTTGGAAGGTTTTGTTTGGATGCCAGAATTCTCAAAAAGTTAATTCTGATCATTATTTTTCGGTTTCTTTAAAATTTTCTTAAAGTAACTACTTTGCATTTTTTCTGATACTTTATCCTTACTGTTTAAGCAACTATTGTTCAATTCCTTAGTCTCTTGTGATAGAAGCATCATTCATTATCCTGAATCCGAACTTTTGGTATAATCTTGGAAAGGCTACTTATGTTACTAACAGCAACATATTATTATTTGATATATAATCTATAAGTTGTATATCAAATATTATAAGTAAAGTCAGAGGAAAATTAACTTTCTGAACTCACCTTACACATATATGCTTTAAATTTATATTAAAAACTATTAAAAAGATAGGACATTTATTTGAACCCATTAGTTTACTTTCTTCAAACAACAGATTGATTCAACATATTTGTCACTTGAATGTCAAGACATAAATTCCTAAGTATACACTGAAGAGGGGTTGCAGATACACAAAAATCTGACTGAAAATTCAGATAAAATTCATTTTTTAACTCAGTAAGATGTGTTGAGCTTACTATCATCATTATTGGTCTCACATTTAAATCAGGACCACAGTCCTTGCTCCCATGATTGTTTGCAGGGTTTGTGAAAATAGTTGTGTCTGCAAGGAATTCATTTTACTGAGACAATATTGGAAATCAAGTAAACTCCATTTCTCTTCACACCATAATCATTTTATGCGTCACTTGGTCCACTTTGCATACATCACTATAAGTAAAATAGTTGGAATCAGAAATGGTAATTACATCAATATTTTCTGGCATTGTGTACATTCTAATCGGAGAAGGCAATGGCACCCCACTCTGGTACTCTTGACTGGAAAATCCCATGGACGGAGGAGCCTGGTAGGCTGCAGCCCATGGGATCGCTGAGAGTCGGACACAACTGAGCGACTTCACTTTCACTTTTCACTTTCATGCATTGGAGAAGGAAATGGCAACCCACTCCAGTGTTCTTGCCTGGAGAATCCCAGGGACGGGGGAGCCTGGTGGGCTGCCGTGTATGGGGTCGCACAGAGTCAGACACGACTGAAGTGACTTAGCAGTAGCAGTAACAGTACATTCTAATGAAATATAAAGATTTTACTAATTTTTTCCTTTCATAGGTTCTATTAAGCCTTGTATGGATATTTTACTGCATTACATCCTACATGTAATATTCCTATTATATCCTGTAATATTTCCTACACAGGGAATATTTTTCTAGAGAAGTTTCTAAGCAAATAGTTACAGAGTATCCCCCTCAATGGCAGCATTTTCCAAACAGACATAACATGTATAGATCTATATATAACAAATGTAAAAAAAATTCTCCGTTGTGCCTAATCCTGTGGAATTTGAGACAAAGATATGGTCATGATGCAGCATCTCAATAAAATACAACCAGATAACTTCCAGTTGTTCGTTGATAACCTGCATCTGAAGGACATTTACCTTCCAGGGTAGAAGCATAGGTTGCTCTGCATTAATCAAAGATCCCATTTCTATTTTCACCAAAAGCATTTCATGGAGAGCTTGGGCCACTGCATAAATAGTATTATACATTAAATAGCTAGATTTACACAAGAGCATCATGTCAGTACTTGTTGACATGAGCTCTATGGAAAAATTTGGTGGGGAGTCTTCGAGTCTACCAAGAGGAATTTCGGGAATTGGGCAGTTAGTCTTTTTTTTCCATTTATTTTTATTAGTTGGAGGCTAATTACTTTACATCATTGCAGTGGTTTTTGTCATACATTGAAATGAATTAGCCATGGATTTACATGTATTCCCCATCCCGGTCCCCCCTCCCACCTCCCTCTCCGCCCGATCCCTCTGGGTCTTCCCAGTGCACCAGGTCAGAGCACTTGTCTCATGCACCCAACCTGGGCTGGTGATCTGTTTCACCCTAGATAATATACATGTTTCGATGCTGTTCTCTTCAAACATCCCACCCTCGCCTTCTCCCACAGAGTCCACAAGTCTGTTCTATACATCTGAGTCTCTTTTTCTGTTTTGCATATAGGGTTATCATTACCATATTTCCAAATTCCATATATATGTGTTAGTATACTGTAATGGTCTTTATCTTTCTGGCTTACTTCACTCTGTATAATGGGCTCCAGTTTCATCCATCTCATTAGAACTGATTCAAATGAATTCTTTTTAATGGCTGATATTCCATGGTGTATATGTACCACAGCTTCCTCATCCATTCGTCTGCTGATGGGCATCTAGGTTGCTTCCATGTCCTGGCTATTATAAACAGTGCTGCAATGAACATTGGGGTGCACGTGTCTCTTTCAGATCTAGTTTCCTCGGTGTGTATGCCCAGAAGTGGGATTGCTGGGTCATATGGCAGGAATTGGGCAGTTAGTCTTTCGAAGCCAATGACCAAAGTAGTAGAAGTCTGTCTTGTTTTAGAAGGATCAGTATTCTTGAGATAATGTTGAAGTCCTAGGATTTCCCTCATCTGGTGTGAAAAAAAGCAATTTCCATTGACAGAGGATGGCATATATTTTAGCTCATTCAAAACATTATCTCCATTTGCTACCATAATCCACACCTTGTCCCAGGTTACATACAAATGGGTTTCTCTATTGATAACATAGAAGTTATCCATATCAGCATGCAATATATACATTTGTGGATGAAATTCTGATTCTATTGTCAAAATCGTCAGGGTTTTCTTCCACAAACTGCCTTTCAGCAAGAACCTTTGCAGTAAAGTCCACACATATACCTTTCAGTATCATCTCTGCTTTCAGGTCCCAAATAAACTGCTCACTTTTTCTTTCTTCAATAGAAAAGAGCGATACCCACGTCCAGTCAAAATGCAGCCATAGTCCAATCGTTGCATGGGTGAGATAGCTGTCATGACTGTCCATCTGGTAGAGATGAAAATCGGTCTTTATTACCAAATGAAGAATCGAAAGGACCATATGTGACCCTAAAAAAAAAAAAAAAAAAAAAAAAAGATAAACAGGATTCTGAATTTAGGGCTGTCTTCTTTGACAGAGGATGAGGCGGAGAGAGTGACAGGATTATTTGATGAAAGGAGAGACTACCATGGACATCCAGAGTTCTCATTTCATTCTGAGCATACAAAGCCTGTGTATCCTAGACCACTTGCTTTTGAAAAGGACATGAGGCTACTTCTTAAGATGATATCATCTGAGCCCGAGTATAAGAGAGAATGTGTAAGATCCCTGTGCGCTTATCTCCTTCATGGTAACTGAAGAAGGCACAGTTTCAGATGTTACACAAATGTCACCATTGTGTCTCTAAGCCTTGCTCTGTATGTCTTGCGTCCCTTCATGTCTCACAGCCTTGTTGTGGTGAAAGGACTTGCATAACTCCACGAAGCTATGAGCCATGATGTGCAGGGGCACCCAAGATGGAAAGATCATAACGAAGAGTTCTGACAAAACACAGTCTGGCTGAGGAGGAGATGGCAAATCACTCCAATATTCTTCCAACCAGAACCCCATGAATAGTATGACATGCAAATGTTATGATCCCAGAAGAGGAGCCCAAGGTCAGAAGGTAACCAATATGCTACTGGGGAAGACCAAAGGGCAATTACTAATAGCTCCAGAATGAATGAAGGGGCTGGGCCAACGTGGAAACAACAGTCAGTTGTGAATGTGTTTGATGGTGAAAACATGTCTGATGCTGTAAAGAACAATATTGCATAAAACCTGGAATGTTAGGTCCAAGAACTATGGTAAATTGGATATTTTCAAGAAGGAGATGGCAAGAGTGAACTTTGGCACCTTAGGCATCAGTGAATTAAAATGGATGGGTATGGGTGAATTTATTCAGATGACCGTTATACCTACTACTGTGGGCAAGTATCCCTTTGAAGAAATGGAGTATCCCTCATAGTTAATAAAAAGAGTCCAAAATGCAGTACTTTGGTGCAATCTCAAAAAGGACAGAATGATCTCCCTTCATTTCCAAGACAAACCATTCAACATCACAGTAATCCAAGTTCATGCCCCAATCACTGCCTCCAAAGAAGCTGAAGTTGACTGGATCTTTGAAAATCTGTAAGACCTTCTAGAACTAACACCAAGAAAAATGCTCTTTTCATCGTTGGGGATTGGAGTACAAAACTTGGAAGTCAGAGATACCCAGAATAATAGGCAAGGTTGGCCTTGGAGTAGAAAATGAAACAGAGCAATGGCTAACAGAGTTTTGTCAAGAGAACACACTGGTTACAGCAAACATCCTTTTCCAACAACCCAAGTGATGACTCTACACTTGAACATCACCAATCATCAATACTGAAATTGGATTGATTATATTTTTTGCAATCAAAGAGAGAGAAGCTCTATAAAGTCAGCAAAAACAAGACTTGGAGCTGGCTGTGGTTCAGACAATCAGCACCTTATTGAAAATTCAGGCTGAAATAGAAGAAAATAAATGAAACAAGTTGGTCCTTCAGGTATGACCTAAATCAAATCCCTTATGATTATACAGTGGAGGTGACAAATAGACTTAAGGGATTAGATCTGGTAGACAGAGTGCCAGAAGAACTATGGATGGAAACTCGTAACATTGTACAGGGCGCAATGACCAAAAACATCCAAAAGAAAAAGAAACACAAGAAGGCAAAGTGGTGGTCTGAGAAGGCTTTACAAATAGCTAAGGAAGAAAGAGAAATGAAAGGCAAGGGAGAAAGAGAAAGATACACCCAACTGAATGTGGAGTTCCAGAGAACAGCACAGAGAGATAAGAAGGTCCTCTTATACGAACAATGCAAAGAAATAGAGGAAAACAATAGAATGGGAAAGATTAGAGATCTCTTAAAGAAAACTGGAGATATCAAAGGAACATTTTGTGCAAGGATGGGTATGATAAATGACAGAAACAGTAAGGGCTACGCTCCCTATTGTCATATCTGCCAGACACTGGCTCCCGGCTGTACTCTGAGAGAGTCCTGTTTTGGGGTGAGGCAGTCCCCTATTGAGTGGGCATTAGCTATGATGGAAAAGACTCTGATCCACGACCACTCAATAGTCTGAGTAGCTGTGGGATAGATGCCTTGGCCCTAAGTATCAATCTGGGTTTCAAAGTACTGGCTGCACTTCTTCTTCACCTTCTTCCTTCCAAACCCAGGAAATAACCTCACAATCTGATGGTGTCTCTGCAATGGGTTTATATCTCTGCGGGATGCATACACACAGCTTCCATCTTTATCTTTCATGTGATGAGAGGGAAAGACATTGGAAAAGAGCACAGTGTCTCTCACCAGACCCCACTCACCTATGGGATTTTGTCCAGCTCCAGAAGTGTTCCGATCTCAGCTGAAAATGCCCGTGCAATTCCTGTAACTGTGGCCAGAGATTTCCTCTGTCTCTGGCAGTTGTAACTAAGGACAGATCAACTCCCTCCAGAGAGCCAAAAGAGGGTATTTTCCAGAGACCCGTGGTCACTTTCAAAGGAATTGTAGAGATCATAACCCAAGGTCAGGTTGGGAAGGAGATGAGAGTTCTTGATCTCCTCAGTGGTGAAGACAAAGGTGAGAATAGGAGCTCTTCATGAACCACTTAAACAGAAGGGACAGCATTTGGCAGGATGATCAAGTAATTCAAGGTTATATCATAAGCCAAGGCAAAGGAAGAGCTTTAAACCTAGGTTTCCCACTCAGAGATTCTCCTTTCATATGGAGATGGTGTGAATAAGGTTCTGCAGGCTCTGGAAGACACTGGCAAGGCTCTCTTACAGTGATGAAGCAAATTTTTCCAGTCCACCTGGAGAAGTATGTAGGGCACGGGGAGTGGTGTGAGGTGGTATTTAGTAGGATTCTACAGCTGTCAATGGGATACATTTTTTTTAGCACTATAAAGGTCAGATGCCTCAAGGTAGCAAGACAGTCACCTCTGGATATGTAATAAGGAAAGTTAAGGTGCAAGCATTTCTCTTTCCCCATACTAGGAATAGTGTAAATAGCACCAGATTTCAAAGTTCATAAAATTTTTGGAGAATTTCTTTCTTACGTCATAGTCACCCGATGCGTGGCGGGACTTTCACTGTTGTTTTCTTTTTTGTTGTTGTTTTGTTCTTTTCTCTTTTTTAATATTGAATTTTAGTTGGAGGATAATTGCTATACAATACTGTGTGGTTTCTGCCATAGAATAACGTGAATCACCTATAAGTGAACATATATCCCCTTCATCTTACACCTCCCTCTCATGACCCCACCATCTCACTCTTCTAGGTTAGCAGAGAGCACTAAGCTGAGCTCCCTGTGTTTTATACCAACTTCCCACCGGCTGTCTATTTTACACAGGGTAATGTGTATAACTCACTGCTACTCTGTCAACACTTACCACCCTCTCCTTCCCATGCTGCGTCCACAAGATGTTCTCTACTTCTGGGTCTCTATCCCTACCCTGCAAATATGTTCACCAATACCACTTTTCTAGATTATAATATTATAGAAATCTATAATCTATACTAATGGGCTCAGATTATTTTTATGCAAGATTTATTTTTATGATGAATAAGTAAGCAAAGGACCAGCAACTCAGTAGAAGAAAAGTCACATATAAAATGAAAAATGATAGAAAGAGTTTGTTGCAATCACTGAATGAAAACTTGAATATCTGAATGGATGTATATATTTCAAGAACTGTCTGACTAGACAAAATTGGCTTCATAAGAGCTGACTAATCAGGATGCAAAAGAAGAATGTTATTTGTTTTGCTCTTTCTGACTTACTCCACTTTGTATAACAGAATCTAGGTTTGTCTACTTCAATTTAACTGATTTAGACTGATTCTTTTTTATGGCTAATATTCCATTGTATTTTTGTACTGGAACTTCTTTATCCATTTGTTTATTGACAGACATGTAGGTTGCTTCCTTATCCTGGCTATTGTAAACAGTGCTACAATGAGCATTGGGGTTCAGTTCAGTTCAGTCCAGTCGCTCAGTCGTGTCTGACTCTTTGCGACCCCATGAACCGCAGCACGCCAGGCCTCCCTGTCCATCACCAACTCCTGGAGTCTACCCAAACCCATGTCCATTGAGTCGGTGATGCCATCCAACCATCTCATCTTCTGTCGTCCCCTTCTCCTCCTGCCCTCAATCTTTCCCAGCATCAGGGTCTTTTCAAATGAGTCAGCTCTTCACATCAGGTGGCCAAAGTATTGGAGTTTCAGCTTCAACATCAGTCCTTCCAATGAACACCCAGGACTGATCTCCTTTAGGATGGACTGGTTGGATCTCCTTGGAGTCCAAGGGACTCACAAGAGTCTTCTCCAACACCACAGTTCAAAAGCATCAATTCTTTGGCACTCAGCTTTCTTTATAGTCCAACTCTCACATCCATACATGACCACTGGAAAAACCATAGCCTTGACTAAATGGACCTTTGTTGGCAAAGTAATGTCTCTGTTTTTTAATATGCTGTCTAGGTTGGTCGTTACTTTCCTTCCAACGAGCAAGCGTCTTTTAATTTCATGGCTGCAGTCACCATCTGCAGTGATTTTGGACCCCAGAAAAATAAAGTCAGCCACTGTTTCCACTGTTCCCCCATCTATTTGTCATGAAGTGATGGGACTAGATGCCATGATCTTAGTTTTCTGAAAGTTGAGCTTTAAGCCAACTTTTTCACTCTCCTCTTTCACTTTCATCAAGAGGCTCTTTAGTTCTTCACTTTCTGCCACAAGAGTGGTGTCATCTGCATATCTGAGATTATTGATATTTCTCCCGGCAATCTTGATTCCACCTTGTGCTTCTTCCAGCCCAGATTTTCTCATGATGTACTCTGCATATAAGTTAAACAAGCAGGGTGATAATATAGAGCCTTGATTTACTTCTTTTCCTATTTGGAACCAGTCTGTTGTTCCATGTCCATTTCTAACTGTTGCTTCCTGAACATTGGGGTACATGTGTCTTTTTGAATTATGGTTTTCTCAGGGCATAGGCCTTTATATGTGTGTGTGTGTGTATATATATATATATATATATATATATGCAATTATGGTAATATAAACAAGTGTGTGAGTGACTTAAAAAGTCGGTCATGACTGAGCAACACACAATTTTTGATATCACCATAATTGCATTATCTAAACATTTAAGGTTTTTGATGCTCAGAATAGCTCTATATAAATCACTGTGATAAATAATTGTGAAATCTCTTCCCACGGCCTCAGATAATTATTACATAAAGAATATTGTGAATATAAGCAAAGGACCAGCACTTCATTCGAGATAATACAAAAGACAGACTCTGAACAAACACAGTCTTGACAGAAGGGTGCAATGGTCTAAAGTCATAAGCAATAATATTGAGATTCTAATCAGCAAAGACTTGAACTTTAATGTTGTGGCCTTATATTTTGTGCGTCTGAAGTGAAGAAGTTGAATATTCAGTTTGGCAAGAACTTGGAAAGAGTGACCCTGCCCTCTGCTGGCTGCATTGCAAAGTGCTAGTCTCGCAGCAGATTTCTTGACAGCACATACGAAATGCTGTATCAAAGTGCATGCGTCAGTCCCGGAGAGAGGAGCTGCGAGCGGAGGCGCAGAGAACACGTAGCGACTCCGAAGATCAGCCCCAGTGAACATGAGAGTGTTGACTCTACAAGAATATGAATTCGAAAAGCAGTTCAACGAGAATGAAGCCATCCAGTGGATGCAGGAAAACTGGAAGAAATCTTTCCTGTTTTCCGCTCTGTATGCTGCCTTTGTCTTTGGTGGTCGGCACCTAATGAACAAACGGGCGAAGTTTGAACTGAGGAAGCCATTAGTGCTCTGGTCTCTGACCCTTGCAGTCTTCAGTATATTCGGTGCTCTTCGAACTGGTGCTTATATGGTGTACACTGTGATGACCAAAGGCCTGAAGCATTCAATTTGTGACCAGGGTTTTTACAATGGACCTGTCAGCAAATTCTGGGCTTATGCATTTGTGCTAAGCAAAGCACCCGAACTAGGAGATACAATATTCATCATTCTGCGGAAGCAGAAGCTGATCTTCCTGCACTGGTACCACCACATCACTGTGCTGCTGTATTCCTGGTACTCCTACAAGGACATGGTCGCAGGGGGTGGGTGGTTCATGACGATGAACTTCAGCGTGCACTCTGTGATGTACTCTTACTATGCCTTGCGAGCGGCGGGCTTCCGCGTCTCCCGGAAGTTCGCCATGTTCATCACCCTGTCCCAGATCGTTCAGATGCTGATAGGCTGTGTCATTAACTACCTGGTCTTCCAGTGGATGCAGCATGAGCAGTGCCACTCCCACTTCCAGAACATCTTCTGGTCCTCGCTCATGTACCTCAGCTACTTTGTGCTCTTCTGCCACTTCTTCTTTGAGGCCTACATCGGCAGCAAGCTGAGGAAAGCGAGGAAGGCTGACTAGTGTCGGAGCTGAGGAGGAAGCCGCAGCTCAGGGTCATCAAGAAAAACAGCAGACAAACGAAAATGGCACAAGGAATCACACGGTGCAGCTAAAACAAAACGAGACACATGAGCAACACACAACCCGAGGCAGCTTAGGCATAGTTAGGTTGACGTAACCCAGTAAGTTAGTGATCCTGTTTGGGTGAGGACTCACTGAGTACACCTCCATCTCAAAGGACTGCTGCTGGAAGACCCCATTCCCTCTTTACCTGTCAACTCTAGGACAAACGAGAGCAAAGTGGGCCCGAGAGAGAGAAGGCAAACAAGCTATTAACAGTATATGGAAAAAATGAATTTACTAAGTGTTAAACTTCTCTAAGGATCAAAGAAGTTTACTTAAAAACCACGTGAGCACATACATACAATCCTTTCTAATCTTTTCTGACACTAAACTGGAGCCAACAGAAAAAGTAAAAACGGAAGAGACGGGGGTGTATTATCTAGAATAACGCTTTTGCAAAATTGAAAGTACTTTTTAAGAAAGGTTACTGGTTGTAGCCCCCGTGAGAAAAGATGTCTTAATCACCTCCTGAGAAAACAGATGATAAACTATATTTCAACTAAGAGAGAGACTCATTCCCCTTCATAGCACAGCCTTAGTCTAGTGAGTTCACCATAACAAAATGAGGCACAATATTTTCCCAGGGCTCTCCCCGGGAGGAAGGAGGCAGTGCAGCCCGACTCCTGAAAGGGCAGCTCCGATCTCAGCATTTCTGATAGTTTCTTCCTACCCCTAAATGAGGTGGGACACAGCATCCTTTGTTCAGTTGCCTTGGGCTTTCAAACGGAAGAATAAATATAGAATAGAAAACAGACAATTCAACCAAATTAGTTGAAAAATAGACTCTCTTACCTATAAAAAGTTGCGGCCCTGTACCGAAGTTCTTGGGAAAGAGCAATGAGCCGAAGATCAATATGAGAGATGATGAGTGCGCCCCTCCATAGTTGACTCCACACATAACTTTCCAAATGAAACCCTGCGGGACAGTCCACATTTTCTATATTTTTGTGAATTTCACACAGCAGCCCACAGGGCTCTCCTTGATCTTGGGTGAACACTGTGTTTCTGCATCATCTGCCTTTGCTGAAGCAATGCAGAGGTGTTTGAAGTGCCCTCTGCTGGTCAAGCAGAGATACTTTGACAAACACACTTCATGGCAAGTTGGGCTGAACAGTCGACACACAAAGGGCCCCTTAGAGACTTATTCAAATTTTAAAGGATATAAAATATTCACCATATTTTTGGCCAAATCAGAAGACATTCTTCCTACTTTGAGTCAGCTTCAGAAATTTTTTGAAAAGGGACTTATGCTCTGGAATTCAGAAAATCAACTTATTAAGAGCCATATTCTTTAAAAAATAAAAAAGGCTAGATACTATAATATCTGTAATATTTCAGTCCTTTACAAGCCAAATAAATGTGTAAACATTCCTGTATTTCAAAGAAGCAATTATGTCAAGTTGTTCAATGTGATATAATAGTATTCCAACTGGTTATATAGCTTAATGATTAGACAAACTAGATAAAAATTAGAGGCTACTACACTGCATAGATTAGACATGCATAACCACACACACATACACACAGACGTGAGGTCCACTGAACTTTAAAGCCCAAATACATAGAAACATGTTTTCTGGCTAGCAGAAAAAGAAGCCGTTTAGCTTTCTTGCTTTGAGTGTGTACAGAAAAGGGATTTTTCAAATTATTTTTATATTATTTTAGCTTTAATTGTGCTGTCATTCATGAAACAGAGCTGCTCTGCTTCTCTGTCAGAGATGACAAGGGCTTTCTCAGCATCTCGTCTATGTGTGGAATTGAAAAGAATAAAGTTTTATTCCATTCTGTGTGAATGGTCTGAACCATGAAAAAAAAAAAAAAAAAAGTGCATGCGTCTTGAGCCAATAAAGCAAAATGATTGCGATCACAGAAAGTTTATAAGTTTATTATAAAGAATTAATAATCCATTATTTTATTGTAAAAATTAATGACAATGAATTAATAAATATTCCATATCTATATGAAATCACATTTGTTGAACATAAATAACATCAAAGTACATCTACTCAAGTTAAATAATGTTCATGCTGAACTGTTATGTGAAACAAGCAGTTTACAGAATCAAGTTGACAGGATATCCCACGAAGTAACCCACAAAAGTTTAAGAAAGCATCCCAGAATTGATAATTATGTGATACCTGCAGCCCTTGTGCCCTGAATGGAGATATGCAGAAAGATCCCTGTGTGCTGTACAGAAGTAATTCTGAAAGTTCGGCCAACTCTTTGACATTACCAAAACTCTCAAACCCTCCCCCACACAGACCTCATGGACAAAACTGGTTCTCTTTATCCCCTCACAGTGTTGGGGATCTTTATCCCCTGATAGTCACTACCTGCCACCCTAAACTTGGTAGAGGGCAAATAACCAGTAGCTCTCACCAAATTAGAGAATATACATCCATGAAATAACAACTCAATTCATGTTTCTGCAAAATATACAGAAGCACACCAAGAAGAAAGGAGACATGAAATGAGACAGCTGGAAGGGGCAAAGATAGGGCACAAGAGGTCATCACACAGATGAGAGGAAAGGTCAGAGCCCTCCAGTGCAAGGACCCCTATTCAAATGACTACGGTTAAACAAAACTTCAAAAAAGAACTAGTAAGGAAATAAAGTACATAGATTCTAAATATCTCCACACTCTTCTGAGGACACAAACATGTTGATAAATTGTGCGGAAGCACTGCTCATTCTTTCAACCAACAAAGAAGGAAGAAAACACAGGCTGCTGAAGAAAACTGGTGAAGCATTGGTACTGTAATTCAACCAGAGACATGCCTGCCACACAATTAGATAAAGTCCAGATTTTGAGGCAGTTCCTCATTTTTCCTAGAGAACTTAAAATTATAGATAAAAATGAAGCAATAACTTCCTCAGAAATATTATTAATTTTTTTACTTTTGACTTCTGGGAAAATAAGCTGAATACCACATTCCTAATGGAATTAAATTAATGAGCTTTAGGGGGCTTATTTTTTTATGCTGGTGAATCCAAGCACTTAGGGTCTCTGGGGAGAATATTTCAACAATGGCATTGTAGCAGTGAGCATACACGCTAAGGTACTTTCTCCCGAGTGTGACCTCAGGCCAGGGCATCAGTGTCTCAAAGGCCTTGTGTGCCTCCGTCTAGGGGTCCTGGCAGTAGGAGGGGCTGGGTTTCAGCACTCTCACTAATTCTAAGACCTCCAGGAACAGAGCTTCGATACCCTGCTGGTGAAGTGAACAGGGATGATACATCATTCTCTCCTCTGTCTTGAAAGGAGCGACGAGATAAAACATTTCAGATAGTAGAGGGACACAGAAGCAATAGACCATTCTAAATCCCATGGGCCAGATTTCTGCCATTTCTGTGACAACTAAGGTCATTTCAAGGAGGTGAAACACACACACAGATGCACATATAAACAGTAACTTACCAAATGGATGTAATTTCTTCTGGCCTGTGCACAAAAGAGAGCAGGAATATTTTTGCTTTCTGGCCCAAAGTAAAAAGGGGGACAAACCCACCCACTTTTAGATCCCCATCTCTATAGGCACTTAGCTTCTGATGTTGTAAACAGCCATCCTTACCCATCTCACATGCTATATGTAAATGTTGCAGGATTAGGAAAACACTAACTGGAGAGAAAGACATGGCAGGGTCTGCCAGAGGGAGACAAAAACCTTTGTGTAAGCTGAGCTGAGGAGAAGCTAGGTCAGGAGCGCATCTACAGGCTCTGCCGGCAAAGAGGAAAATTTCCCCTCACATACAGCACAGCATATGCCCACATTTCCTCTGTCCCTCGACCTGTGTGAACCCTACGGGGCATGTTGCATGCTGGTGTCCCAGACAAGGGCACAGTTAGAATCAGAAGGTAGGTGTGCATAAGGGAGTCACAGTGCTGAGACCTCACCCTCAGTGTCACTGTGGCAGGAGCAGCCTGGCTTCCCCTTCTTTTTACTGCTTCAGATCAGTCCCATGGAGGACGTCTGGGGAGGCTCCTATCCTGCGGCCCTGCACCTGTCTCCCTCCATCCTGATGAAAAACAATGAGGAAAAATATGTTTTTCCCATTGCCTTTTTTATTTCATCATAGTCTATGACTCTCAAACTTCAGGCTTGGGGGCAGATTGAGGTGTGGGAGAGACAAGTGGATCCTGACACTGAGAGCTCTGCCATCCTGTGTCCATGGCTGATGTCCCTCCAGGGAGCTCACGACTGTCATGCCACTGCTGCTTTGATGGATTTGACAGATTTGGAATCAACATAGACATATTAGCATCATTTCAACTGATTCTTTAGCATGATGGGAAATGTTAATTATCAATTATTGATCATGGCATTTATGATAAGAAGCCGTGTTCTTTATCTCAAATACAGTTTTATTTCTTTCAAACTTATTATATCAACAGCCTAATATTACACTGTAAAGTACTGGGAAAATATGAAATACTGATCTATCATACGGAATGAAATATTACATATCTGAAGGATATGAATGAGGTAAATGAGAGAAAAATATATAGAAAAAGATGGATTCTTTCTGAGATTCACACAAATTACAAAGCTTTACATACATTGACCAAGAAAAAAAAAGAAAATTCAATTACTCAAAATAATAAATGAATTTGTATCCATTACTAGTGAATGTATAGAAATATAAAGGATCCACAGAGAATATATGTACAATTGTGTATCAGTAGATAATCTAAAAAATGAACAAATTCCAGGGAATTCTCACACCAAAACTGATTCAAGAAGAAATAGAATGTGATCCCTATCAAATAACCAATGGCATGCTTCACAGAACTAGAACAAAAAATTCACAATTCATATGGAAACACAAAAGACCCTGAATAGCCAAAGCAGTCTTGAGAAAGAAGAATGGAGCTGGAGGAATCCACCTTCCTGACTTCAGATTATACTACAAAGCTACAGTCATCAAGACAGTATGGTACTGACACAAAAACAGAAATATAGACCAATGGAACAGGATATAAAGTCCAGAAATAAACCCATGCACCAGTGCATACCTTATTGTTGACAAGGGAGGCAAGAATATACAATGGGGCAAAGACAGCATCTTCAATAAATGGTGCTGGGAAAACTGGACAGCTACAGTAAAAGAATGAAATTAGAACACTTTCTAACACCATACACAAAGATAAACTCAAAATATATTAAAGACCTAAATGGAAGACCAGAAACTATAAAACTCTTAGAAGAAAACATAGGCAGAACACTTGATGACATAAATCAAAGCAAGATCCTCTATGACCCACCTCCTAGAAGAACAGAAATAAAAACAAAAGTAAACAAGTGGGACCTGATTAAACTTAAAAGCTTTTGCACAGCAAAGAAAACTATAAGCAGGTGAAAAGACAACCCTCAGAATGGGAGAAAACAATATCAAATGAAACAACTGACAAAGGATTAATTTCCAAAATATACAAGCAGCTCATACAACTCAATGCCAGAAAAGCAAACAACCCAATCAAAAAGTGGGGAAAAGACCTAAACAGACATTTCTCCAAAGAAGACACACAGATGGCTAACAAACACATGAAAAGATGCTCAACATTGCTCATTATTAGAGAAATGTAAATCAAAACTACAATGAGATATCACCTCACACTGGTCAGTGATTTTCTTTTTTTTTTTCTTGGTCAATGTATGTAAAGCTTTGTAATTTGTGTGAATCTCGGGAAAGAATCCATCTTTTTCTTTAATGGCCATCATTAAAAAGTCTACAAACAATAAATGCTGGAGAGGGTGTGGAGAAACGGGAACGGTCTTGCACTGTTGGGGGAATGTAAGTTGATACAACCACTATGGAAGACCGTGTGGAGATTCCTTAAAAACTAGGAATAAAACCAACATATGACCCAGCAATCCCACTCCTAGGCATATACCCTGAAGAAACCAAAATTGAAAAAGACATATGTATCCCATTGTTCACTGCAGCACTATTTACAATAGCTAGAACATGGAAGCAACCTAGATGTCCATCAACAGATGAATGGATAAAGAAGTTGTGGTACATGTACACAATGGAATATTACTCAGCCATAAAAAGCAATGTATTTAAGTCAGTTCTAATGAGGTGGATGAACCTAGAACCTATTATACAGAGTAAAGTGAGTCAGAAAAAGAAAGATAAATATTGTATTCTAATGCACATATATGGAATCTAGAAAAATGGTACTAAAAACTTATTTACAGGGCAGCAATGGAGAAAGAGACATAGAGAACAGACTTATGGACCTGGGGAGAGGGGAGGAGAGGGTGAGATGTATGGAAAGAGTAACACTGAAACCTACATTACCATATGTAAAATAGCCAATGGGAATTTGCTGTATGGCTCAGGAAATTCAAACAGGGGCTCTGTATCAACCTAGAGGGGTGGATGGGGAGGGAGATGGGAGGGAGTTTCAAAAGGGAGGGGATATATGTACACCTATGGCTGACTCATTTTGAGGTTTGACAGAAAACAACAAAATTCTGTAAAGCAATTATCCTTCAATAAAAAAAGAAGAAATAGAAATTCTAAATAGATCTATAACTAGTAAGAAAATTGAATCTGTAATCCAAAAAGTTCAACAAAGAACAGTTTTGGACCAAATGGTTTCACTTTTGAATTCTACCAAACATTAAAAATTAATAAGTGATAATCATTCTCAATGCTTCGAAAATCTTGAAGCAGGGAACACTTTCTAACTCATTCCATGAGGTCAGTATTACCATTCTAACAAAGCCAGAGAAAGACAATACAAGAAAAACAAAGAAAGCTATAGATGAGTATACTCATGAATACTAATAGAAATATCTTCAAAAAATACCTTCAACATATACTAGCAAACTGAATTTAGCAACACATTAAATAAACTTTGAACAATAACCAAATGAGATTTTCCTGGAATCAAAAAAGCTCCAAGTATGAAAACATATTCATGAAATACATAATAAAAAACTATTAATGCCCTTTTAAAACAAAAACACTCAAAAGAGGAAAGAGGACATTTCAATATAGTAAGAGCCAGAGATGAATAACCCAAAGCTGCCATTTTAGTCAATAAGAAAAGTCTGAAATCATTTTCTATAAGACTATGAACAAAACAAAGACGCCAACTTTGGCCATTTAGGTCAACATAACATAATGTCCTTGCTAGAACAAATAGTCAAGGAAAAGATAAGAAAAGGCACATACATTCAAAATAGAGGAAGTAAAATGATCCCTGTACACAGATGAAACAGTTTAATATGTAGTGACACTTAGCTTAATGCAGACACAGACACACAGACGCGCGCACACACACAGTTAGACCAAAAAAATAAATTCAGTAAAGTTGCAGGATAGAAAAATCAACACACAAAAGTTATTGGTTATTGTGCTTATATATGCTAACAGTGAACAACTGAAAAAGGAATAAAAAGCTTAGCAATAAACTTAAGCAGTGAGGCAAAAGGTTGTATCCCAAAGTTATGAACTAATTGCTGAAATAAATTTAAGGAGACACAAATACATAGAAAGACATCCCATGTCATTGACTGGAAGACTTAATACATTAAAACATCAATACTATACAAAGTGAACTATAGACTCAATGCAATCTATATTGAACTTCCAAAGATATTTTTGTGGAAATAGAAAAATTTATCCTATAATTTATTTCAAAAGTGAAGGCACTCTGCATACATCAAAGAATCTTGAAAAGGCAGATTAGAGTTGGAGGTATTAAACCTCATAATCAGAAAATATCCTAAAAGGCTACTCCAAAGTAATTAACACACTGTGGTACTGGAATAAATGTTCAGTCACCAAGTCATGTCTGACTCTTCCCGACCCCATGGACTGCAACATGCCAGGCTTCTCTGTCCCTCACCATCTCCTGGAATTCGCCCAAGTTCACATCCATTGAATTGGTGATGCCATCCAACCATCTCATCCTCTGTCAACCTCTTCTCTTTCTGCTTTCAATCTTTCCCAGCATCAGGATCTTTTGTAATGAGTCAGTTGTTGGCATCAGGTGGCCAAATATTGGAGCTTCAGCTTCAGCATCAGTCCTTCCAATGAATATTCAGGACTGATTTCCTTTAGGATGGACTAGTTGGATCTCCTTGTAGTCCAAGGGACTCTCAAGAGTCTTCTCCAGCACCACAGTTCAAAAGCATCAATTCTTCAATGCTTGGCCTTCTTTACTGTCCATTCTCAGATCCATACATGACTATTGGAAAGCCTTGACTATTGGGACCTTTGTCAGCAAAGTGATGTCTTTGCTTTTTAACACGCTATCTAGGCTTGTCAAAGCTTTCCTGCCAAGAAGCAATTGTCTTCTTATTTCATGGCTGCAGTCACCATCCACCGTGCTTTAGAGCCTAAGAAGAGGAAATCTGTCACTGCTTCCACCGTTCCCCTTCTATTTGCCATGAAGTGACGGAACTGGATACCATGATCTTAGTTTTTTGAATATTGCATTTTAACCGGCTTTTTCGTGCTCCTACTTCACCCTCATCAAGAGGCTCTTCAGTTCCTCTTTGCGTTCTATAGTTAGAGTGGTATCATCCACATATATGGGGTTGTTGATATTTCTCCCAGCAATCTTGATTCCAGCATGACGTGTGCTCTACAACATGCTCAGAATAAAAATCTGTGAGGAAAGTAATTTAAAGCCCTGGCCAATGTCATACACAGTTTTGTGGGGGATATTGATCAGGTAGGATATGTTTTAAGTAGTTTTCAATTATTGACATTAGTCTGTTGTGCCAAATCAAAATAGTAACAGACATTCTGAAACAGGTGGGTTATTAGTGTCTGAAAATTTATTAGAAATTAAAGGGTGCCTTACGGGGAAGTCAATGAGTCCCGCAACTAAAGCAGCTCCTGTTTTTCTTTTCTTTTGGACTCTTTTCATTAAGGGACATTGCCTATGTTTTTATGTGTGTGTGTGTGTGTGTGTGTGTGTGTGTGTGTTAGTCACTCAGTTGTGTCTGACTCTTTGCAACCCCATGGACTGTAGCCTGCAAGATTCTTCCATCCATAGAATTCTCCAGGCAAGAATGCTGGAGTAGGTTGCCATTTCCTTCTCCAGAGGATCTTCTCGACCCAGGGATCGAACCTGGGTGTCCTGCATTGCAGGTGGATTTTTTACCATCTGAGCCACCAGGGAAGCCCACTTTAGGTAGTGCTGAAAAAAGTAGATGGTGTTAGTTGCGCAGTCATGTCAAACTCTTTGTGACCCCCTGGATTGTAGCTCACCAGGCTCCTCTGTCCATGGAATTCTCCAGGCAAGAATATTGGAGTGGGTTGCCATTCCCTTCTCCAGGGGAATCTCCCTGACCCAGGGATTCAACCTGCATCTCCTGCATTGCAAGCATATTCTTTACCATCTGAGCCACCTCAGAGGCTCCTTAGGTAGTGTAGGAATATCAAGTCTTGTTTTAATCACATAAATATAAGCAACTATCCTCCAAAAAAAAGCAAACATATAACTTAAAAAAAAAAAACAAAGATTAATGAGACACAAGCTTTTGGTGGTTTTTTCTGGCACATGCCATTCTAACTTACAACCATGAACTAGGAGAAACACTAAGGCTCTGGTTACTGTAATAACACTAGGGCATGAAGAATTCCTGCCTCCTTGTGGCCATTTCCCACAACAGCAACTTTAAAGATATTGCTTCTGTTACAGTGAAGTAAGGGTTTCCTTTTTCTCTTTTGCCTTTTGAGTCCTCCTCTACATTAACTGTTCCTTTTCTACAGTCTGAATTGATAACTAAGTGTCCTCCTTTTTATAAGACTAACCTAGTGACTGTTTTGAAACAATGCAAAAAGAACAAAGAATGCAGAATCCTTACACCTTTGTGGAAATAAAAAATTTTTGGAGGAAATAGCAAGATGGCTTTAATCCTCAAGCTGGCAGAGTAGAGAATACAGTAGGCTCATGCCTCAGGAACAGTGTCTTCCCCTCCCATGGGGAATTAAGGAGATCATATAGTTAGGGCTCATAGTCAGAGGTTGGAGATAAAAAGCAAAAGTAAACAGATTCTGTATTCTTTCTTTTTGCATTGTTTCAAAACAGTCAATATACTGGCTTCAGGTAGCTGGGTAACTTAGGTCTGGCAGTCTGTCTCAGTAGTTGGGTCTACTGTCTTTTGTGGATTGCACTTCGACTTTCTGTAATGCAAAAAGAGGGAAAAACAAGGGGGTGGTTTGCAGAGAGAGGGCTGTAAAGTTTAGCATCAGGATGTGACTAACATAAAAGATAATAGATGCAGAGTGTGGCTCACGCAGAGTTAGAAGGCAATAGGTGTGGGATATCCCTGGAGAAGGGGATGGCAACCCACTCCAGTATTCTTGCCTGGGAAGTCCTATGGACAGAGAAGTTTGGCGGGCTACAGTCCATGTGGTCATAGAAAGTCGGACACAGCTGAGCGACTAAACAACAACCACCTAAATTCCAATGAAATTTTTCACAGAAACAGAACAATCTAAAGGTATGTGAGGAACCACAAAGAACCCAGAATAGCCAAAGCAAATCTGAGAAAGGAAAACAGGTTGGAAGCATCTCACTCCTGGAATGCACATTACATTATGAAACTACCATAAAGAAGTGTGGAATTGGCACAGAAACAGGTACAAAGACCAGAGGACCAGGCTAGAGAACCCAGAAAAGTCCTAAGGGCATGTACTCAGTTAATTCACAAGAATTAAGAAGTCAAGAACATACCCCAGGGAAAGGACAGTCCCCTCAATAAATGCTGCTGGGAAAACTGAACACCACATGCCAAAGAGCAGCACTGAACCCTGTCCACACCACACACAAAAAACTGGCTACACACAGAATTCTCCACACCAAGTCACTCCTCCCCTGGTCCTCTGAAGACAGACACTCCTCAGCAGTCAACCACGCACAGGCACCGTCTCCCCACTTTTCCTCAATTTTCTTCACTTTTCCTTCAGCAGCACCACCTCTAGGAAGGCCCTGAGGAGACCCAACTTCTGTAAGAGTGAACAGGACCCCACAAAGTCCCAAGGCTGAAGCCCTGGTGGGTCCTGAGGGGACACGGCTCCTGTTAGAGTGGTCCTGACCCCCACACTACCACCCCCGTGTTCCAGAGGCCAAAGAGTCAGAACAGGTTCTGAGGAGATGGGGCTCCCGTCAGCTGTGCTGGCAGCCAAGTCCTCAGGCAGAATGCACATCCCCAGGGCGGCTCAGAGAGGCGGGCTCACATTCCCTTCCAGCCAATGGGAGAGTGCAGAACAAACCACCCTCACCTGTTCAGTGGAGACCCCACTTTTCTGAGGGCAGTTTCACTGCCTCCATTAAACTGGGGAAAATCAAATTGAAACAGAACCAAATAACCCATGACTTTTCCAAAATTGTTACAGAACAATTAACTGAAAACCATATGGAATGAAATGACTATAAATACAAACTTTAAAATGCAAAACTATCAAAATTACTGAAAAACATAGAAGAAAATCTACATGACATTGGCTTTGGTCTGCAGATCATGAGCTTTGAGTTTAACCCACAAACAGCAAGTGCACGAAAGAAAAATTATTGAGGACTTCAAAAAGTTAAAGATTTCTACTCTGAAAGACCTTATCCAGAAAGTCAAAACACAACCCACGAACTGGGAGAAAAATATTTGTAAACTACATACCTAATAAAGGATCGGGACTCAAAATAGACAAAGACCTCTAAAAATAACCCATTTTAAAAAAATGGGTAAGAATGTGAACAAACACCTGGCCAAAAAAGATATACAGATAGTAAATATTGCACAAGAATTAGATTAAAAACATCATACTACTAGGGAATAGCAAGTTAAAATCATGAGATATCACACCACACCTATTCAGTTCAGTTCAGTTCAGTTCAGTCGCTCAGTCGTGTCCGACTCTTTGCGACCCCATGAATCGCAGCACGCCAGGCCTCCCTGTTCATCATAAACTCCCGGAGTTTACTCAAACTCATGCCCATCGAGTTGGTGATGCCATCCAGCCATCTCATCCTCTGTCGTCCCCTTCTCCTCCTGCCCCCAATCCCTCCCAGCATCAGGGTATTTTCCAATGAGTCAACTCTTCGCATGAGGTGGCCAAAGTACTGGAGTTTCAGCTTCAGCATCAGTCCTTCCAATGAACACCCAGGACTGATCTCCTTCAGGATGGACTGGTTGGATCTCATTGCAGTCCAAGGGACTCGCAAGAGTCTTCTCCAACACTACAGTTCAAAAGCATCAATTTTTCGGTGCTCAGCTTTCTTCACAGTCCCACTCTCACATCCATACGGGAGAAATATCAATAAACTCAGATATGCAGATGACACCACCCTTATGGCAGAAAGTGAAGAGGAACTAAAAAAACCACACCTATTAGGACAGCCTAAATTCCATATACATGACCATATCAACTGCTGGAGGAGTGAGGAACAAGAAGTCTCCCTCACTGCTGGTGGGATGTATGTACAGCCACTTTATAACACAGCTGGGCAGTGTTTTCCAAAGCCAAAACACTGGATCCAACAATCATGTGTTCAGTGTTGTCAACTGCTTTGAAAATTTATCCCAAATTCAAACAAGGATGCAATTATGCACAGCAGCACTATTCATAATAGCTAAAATTTGAAGAAAAAAAATCAGGATATCCTTCAACAGATGAATGCATAAGCAAAGTGGGGTACATCCATGATAAGATGAGTAGAATATGCCACCCCAAAATATGCCTCTCTGGCATAAGGATTATTTCAGTCTAACTTTAAAAAAGAAAAAACAGAAATCTCAGAAAACTAAGTAGCAATTGCCCTTTTGTGAAGGACATTTACAACAGAGAACTCTACATATTTAAGGGCTATCCTCTTTGCACCAGAAATAGGATAATTAAAGCTCGAGTATCTTATCATTGGAGAAGTCCAGACTTAAATCTGCAACAATCATATGCTTCTTTACTGTATTTTGCATGATAATGTGTCATAATGGGCTTTCCCCCTTCCCCAAAGTCTCTTTTATTTTTCTCTAAAGATCGTATTTGAGGTGATGGCTTTGGACATTTCAGGGAGTGACTCAGGTTTCCTGGATAGTTCCCCTATATACAGGAGGTATCAGTCAGTCAGTCAGTTCAGTCACTCAGTCATGTCCAACTCTGCGACCCCATGGACTGCGGCACGCCAGACCTCCCTGTCCATCACCAACTTGCAGAGTTTACTCAAACTCATGTCCATTGAGTCGGTGATGCCATCCAACCATTTCATCCTCTGTCGTCCCCTTCTCCTCCCACTTTCAATCTTTCCCAGCATCAGAGTCTTTTCAAATGAGTCAGCTCTTTGCCTCAGATGGCCAAAGTATTGGAGTTTCAGCTTCAGCATCAGTCCTTCCAATGAACATTCAGGACTGATTTCCTTTAGGATTGACTGGTTTGATCTCCTTGCAGTCCAAGGGACTCTCAAGAGTCCTCTCAACACCACAGTTCAAAAGCATCAATTCTTCGGCACTCAGCTTTCTTTATAGTCCAACTCTCACATCCATACATGACTACTGGAAAAACCATAACTTTGACTAGATGGACCTTTGCCATTAAAGTGATGTCTCTGCTTTTTAATATGCTGTCTAGGTTAGTCATAACTTTTCTTCCAAGGAGCAAGCATCTTTTAACTTCATGGCTGCAATCACCATCTGCAGTGATTTTGGAGCTATTAAACTTCTGTTTTTCTCCTGGAGGTGTCTCAAACTCTGACACCATGCTTTTATAAAAGAACGAGAGAATGAAGCTAGGCTCCTGAAGGCCACTCCTTCTGGTCTAACTTGCTTCTATCAGTGTTGCAATGAAAAGGAAAAAAGAGAAATGATTTTCTTTTCTTTCCTGAGAACAAAGAAGATAAAGAGAACAGTGAGCAGGCCTGATCCCTCCAAGCTTTTACTCCACTGTTCCTAAGCTACAGTCTGTAACTAAGCTTGCTTTTCTGCTCCCTAACTCTGCATGGGCTACATCTTGCATCGATTATCCTTTAACTCCATTCTACTTACATCCTGGTGCTTACTTTTCCTGCAGACCACCCCTTGTAGTTTTCTTTCTTTTTCCTTTTCAGAAAGAAGGCTGCAGTGCGATAAACCAGAGACAACCAGACCCAATTATTGAGCTACCTGATATTAGCTCTGACTTTTGTGGGTTTTTTGTTGATGTTGTTGTTGTTTTATAATTTTATTTATTTATTATCTATTTTTGGCTGAACTAGGTCTTCCTTGCTGTGTGGACTTTTCTTTAGTTGAGGAGAGCAGGTGCTTCTCCTCATCACAGTGTGAGGGCTTCTCATTCAACTATTGAGCCCGGGAGCCACAACTGCTGCGCCCACATGCCGCAGCTACAGAAGCCCACAAGCCCTGGAGCCTGTGCTCCACCACAAAAGAAGCAACACAATGAGAAGCCCTCGCACCACAACAAAGAGTAGCCCCCACTTGCTGCAACTAGAGGAAACCCATGTACAGCAACAAAGACTCAGCACAGCCAAAAATATAAATAAAATAAACAAAATCAACATTTTAAAAACTTAAAGTAAAACAGATAATCAACAAGAACCTACTGTATAGCATAGACAACTACACTCAATATTTTGTAATAACCTACAAGAGGGAAAGAATATGAAGAAAAATAGATATCTGTATCAAGACTAGGTCAGCTGGAATGTAAGGGTTGCTGATGGTGACTGGTTCTGACTCAAGGCTTCAATCAACTGAAGCTTGGGCTCTGTCACTGGCCCAAGGCCTTTCATGGACATGCCTGTAAACTGAAAGTGTTAGTCACTCAATCGTGTCAGAACCTTTGTGACCCCATGGACCACCAGGTTCCTCTGTCCATGGGATTCTCCAGGCAAGAATACTGGAGTGGGTAGCCACGTTCTCCTCCAGCAGATCTTCCCAAACCAGGGATCAAACCCAGGTCTCCTGCACTGCAGGCGGATTCTTTACTGTCTTAGCCACCACAGAAGCCTGAACATGCCTGTTCCCATAGATTAAAGTTTCCCCAACTTTGCAGTTTGGAGAGACACTGCTCTGGAAAGCTCCATGGTGTTCTCCATAGTTCTGCAAGTAATACACTTTTCCTTCCCATGAGCTTTGGCTGGGTTGTACCTTCTGGCTCAACACCCACCAAGAGGTAAACTCACTTTTCTGGTAACATCTCTCCATCCAGACTCCCAACCAGCACTCTTGGCCCCACTTGATAATAATTTCTATAGTCAGTCATCTTGCTTCCAATACATGAAAATAATGTTATTTTTCTATGAGTAAAGCTAGGGAAGGATTAGAAAGTATCCCTATTTTATCTTGTGAAGCCAGTAGATGTCAAGCAAACTCACCTCTGTGAATCCATTGTCCTCCCACTGGATGCCTCCTTTCATGGAAAACACTTGCAGGGCTTTGGGGTTTTATTTATATCTCATTTCTGAAGTCTTTTAATACCTACATTAAACATACAGATTACTCATCAGTGCCAACTTCTGCTTTGAGGTTAAAAATCCTCCAAATTTTTTCTAATATTCTTATTATTCCATTCGTTGCATTTAAATCTTTGACCATATGTTGTTCCTCTTGTGTCTCATCAGAATTTACTTAATTACGCAATTTTCCCCTGGAAAAAAACTGTACTCATCATACACAGTTCTTAGAGCCAAAACTGGATTTTACAAGGTAGGGCACAGGTGAGCCTACGAGAAAGTTCAGGGGCACTACTACAGTCTGGTAAGATTCTAGCTCAGGGTTACAGTCTGGTAAGATTCTAGCTTAGGGCACTGGAAGAAAACATCCAGCCTAAGGTCGCACCGCCCACTTGAGGCTCCAGGACTAAAACGCGATGCCTAAAGGCAGGCGGAGAAAACTAGCTATGAAAACTGCAGAGATGCGCCTGCGCACTGGAGGCCTCTTGACAGACACGCTGGGGACCCAGAGCAGCCAATCCCCGAGCGGTGGGGCGGGGCCTCCATCGCGCCCCGCACCCTCCCGGAGCCTACTGAAGGGACTGCCTCGATCGCAACGCAGGTTGGTGGCTGGTGCCTGACAGGGCTGTACAAGCCGGTTCCTCGCCCTTCCCTTCGCCTCAGCCAGGGAGGACTGGACGCCTCCCAGTTCCGAGCGAGCGCCGGGCCGAGGTGGGCAGCGCCGGAGGACAGCGGGGAGACTGACGGGAACGCACCCTGCGAAACCCTCATAAACCCTTAGCCTGACGACTTCAAATTCCAGGGTGAGAGGCCCCAAATCCCGTCAGCTTTGAGGAACCTGAGTCCTAATCTGAAGGAAGCTTGCGTCTCGTCAGCTTCAGGGACTACAAGTCCCTTCACCCGCAGAAACACCGAATCCTGTAGTGCTGAGACACCCCCCCTCCCAAAATGCCTAGAGGAATCCCAATTCCCCTCAGCCTGAGGAACCTTAAAAATGGCACCCGCAGAGAGACCAAATTTCCCCAACTCAGAGACCCTGAATACCTCAATCCCTTTATCCTCAAGACTCCCAACTGTCCTGCATGTCAGAGACCTACAGTGTCTTAATGAGAGACCCCAGAGCTCCTTAGCTTGAGAGAACCCTGATTTCCTTTTCCTCAAAGATCCCAAGTTCTCTCAACCTGCTCATTCTACATCAGCAAAAAGACCCCCAATCCCCTCCGTCTGAGGAACCCCAGTTCCCTCAGCCCGTTGTGACCCAGATCTCACCAAGCTGAGCAACCTGTCCCTTTTAAGTAGAACCCACGTTACGTCCAGATTTTCCTAGAGTCCTCAGGCAGAGAGCCCCAAAACCCTTCTTGGTGAAGTATTCCCTCTCCCACACTGGAGCAGAGCCCTGGTTTCAGCCTGACCCCAGTCCAGCAGTTAGGGGTTTCCAGGTCTCCTCAAGAATCCCTCCGTCACCCACAGACACATCCCTCCCAGTGCCTTCCCTCAGAGGGGCTGAATTGTAGGGGAACCAAAGAAACCAAATCTAGTTCACATTAGGCTGATCTGTCATAGCTAGTCAGGATCCATCCATCCCACCAACCCCTACCCTGACTTTCCCCGCACCTTCCTGCCCTGGACACTCCACCCAAGGCAAACAGACCTGGATCTAGACAGTGGTCTGGGCTATCTCAGCATCTTCTTCCACAGGCACCTTGGCATTGAGGCAGTCCCATGGCCATGAGCCCGAACAGGTCCCTGGCAGAGAGCACTGAGGGAGATGCAGGGAGAACAGAGTGGAAGCCCACGGTGAGAGGTGGAGGCAGCAAAGCTGGGCTCTAAGCCAGCTCTATAGGAAGGACACAGCGCTGGTCCCTGAAAGCACCACAGACTGCTTGCCCGCGCCACTGAGTGAACTTCTCTGTCAGTGTACACAGTAAGGGAGTGCCTGGTCCTGTCTGAGACAGTGGGGTATAGTGGGGCAGAACAGGACACTAGCATCGTGAACTGCTCTGTGTCCAGGGAGAGTTAGGAAAATGCTCAGTGTTTGCTCAGTTAAGCAGGACACAGTCAGGAAGAGAAAGTCTTCATCCCTGTCTCACAGAGACCATCCAGTAGCTTCAGGCTACTCCCTGCACAAAAGGTGGAGGAGAAGGCCCAGCTCTAAGGTCTGACTTATATTAGTAAATCACTGATGAAATCTATTATTTTCCTTAGGCCAAAGATGCTTTCAAAGACATTTCCATATACTTCTCCAAGGAAGAATGGGCAGAGATGGCAGAATGGGGAAACATCTGATATAGGAATGTGAAAAGGAACTATGAAGTGCTGATTGCTATAGGTAACAGGAAGTGCTGGGTGCCTGTGAGCCTGGGAAACATGAAACAGGTCTTCACCCTCAGTGTTCACTTGGCCCGCTCTTAGGTGGCTTCATCTGCTCACAGTTCCCTTTTGTGTGGAGACTAACCTGGAGGAAATTTTTATTTTGTACCAAAGGGAGGTTGACCCTGCAGTGCAGAGCTCACCTCTTGCCTTATTCTAGATTCTCCCAGCCCATCCTACTGATTGCCCTGACTTTGTAACACTTTCCATTGCCTCTATGCTTTATTTCTCTTTCTTAGAACAAATATTTTGCTTCTTTCCAGGTCTCAGAGCCACTCGACCAGCTTTCATGCATCACCGCAGGCAGGTCATCAAACCCCAGGTAGATGACACTGAGGATTCTGATGAAGAATGGACACCAAGGCAGCAAGGTGAGGGGCCAGGAGGATTTAGAGGTGTCTTCCTGAAACCAGCCTGGGCTTAGGTCTCAACTACATCTCAGCCATTAGCAAAGAAAACATAAGATTCACCAAACTAGCAAGATGCAAAGCACTGTATTATACAGTACGAGACTATCCATATGAAGTTTTTAAATATATAATATAATTAGCCTCCCCTTCTCTGCCATCGTACGTGCAGTTGACTCTGCTCCTCACCAGCTCTTCTCACAAGACTTTCAGGATCAAGTGATTCCTGGCCAAGAAACAAGAGCAGAATCGTCCCACTGCCCCACTGGATTCTAATGAAAACTGGTAGTAAAACAAAAAGAGGACATTGCAGAAGAACCAAAGTAGGTCTATAAGGAGCCACACATGAGGTGGCACACATATTTATGCTGTCAGGGTCACTTGCATCTTACGATATCACTGTGAAAACATCACTAATGCATCCATTTGTTTTATTGAAAAAATTATTTTTCTCTTTGTGTCAGTGTTTCTGCGCTAGTCCTTTGGCTCAATAATAATGAGATCTTTTGTTGGAAAAATTATATGTATTATTTATGCAGTGAAAAATGGTGAATATTTAAAAATCTAAATGTAAATAAGAAGTACCAAATTCAGCAACAGAGGAGTAAGGGCTGACATGTGACTTCACTGTGTCTTGGTTAGTTTTTTGTTTGTTTATTTTTTTGTTTTTGTTTTGAATTCTGAACTGGAAATTAAAAGATCTGAAGTGGCAGAATATTGATATAAGCCTGAATGAAGGAAGGTGGATGTATAGGTTTTTCAATATAATTCTCAGTAGTTTTATGTTTTGAATTTACCATTCTTTTTCTTTTTAAAAAGAATTATTTTTGCTAAACATTCTTAATGAAAGGCAATTAAAGAAATCTTAGACTATAAATTCACCAAAGAGATTCATAATACTAATCTCATAATAATTCAGTTATTGGAGTAAATCTCTTAGAAGAGGAAATTATTAACATATTATGATAAGATACATTATGTATGTATGTATATAAAATAACACCACATGATCTTCTTACCCTGAGGTGAAACTAATTCTTTGTTTGATTCTGGGAAAGTGTTTGAGAGAACTATTTATTCTCCTGATCTTTCCCACATTTCACTGACCAGAGACAGCATCAGGTAAATAAAATGAAGTACACTCATTATAAAATAGAAGTGAGCAGCTCTCTTTCTCTTCTGCTGCTCAAAGAGTTTAGAAGCGGTAATCTGCCTAGACTGGAGAAAACAATTTAGATCATTCTATGATTCTCCATCTATGGATTTCTGTTCTCCCAGATTCTTTTTTGTTATTTATTTGTTTTTGGCTGTGCTGGGTCTTCATTGCTGTGCATGGGCTTTCTCTGATTGTGCTGAGTGGCTTCTCTTGTTGAAGAGTGCACACAGGTTCAGTAGTTGTTACACACAGGCTTAGCTGCCCCGCAGAAAGTGGAATCTTCCTGGACCAGCCATCGAACCTGTGTCCTCTGCACTGGCAGGCAGATTCTCATCCACTGTGCCACCAGGGAAGTCCCTCTGTTCCCTGAGGTTATTAAAACTAGTGAAAGGATGAAAACCAAACATTTGGTTGTCTGCAAAGGTTTTGACATGAAGAGAGATTCTTCATAGGGAACATATATCCCATGGTTCACCATACCTCTACACATCTTTATTTACCCTCTTAACAATTTTTGAGTGTATGGCACACTACTGCGAACTATATACACATTGTTGTACAACAAATCTGTAGAACTTTTTCACCTTGCATGACTGAAACTCTATATCCATTGAGCAACAATTCTCCATTTCTTCCTCCTCATAGCCCTTGGCAACCACCATTCTATTTTCCATTTCCATGAATTTGATTAATTTATATACCTTGTATAAGTGGAATCATACAATATTTGTCTTTTATTGATTGGTTCATTTCACTCAGCATAATATCCTCAAGGCACACCCCTGATGTAGCTAGCATATGACAGAATTTCATTCTTTTTTTTTTTCATTCTTTTTTAAGGCTGAAAAATATTCCATTGTGTAAATGTGTATATAAAATATATGAGGTATATTTTATATATAATCTTTATCTGTTTATCCACCAATGAAGATTTAGGTTGCTTCTACATCTTGCCAATTGTGAATCATTCTGCAATGACCATAAATGTGCACACATTGATTCAGGATCTTGTTTTCAATTTTTCGTGGATATACATGCAGGAATTGGATTGCTAGATCACATAGCAGTCTGTTTCTAATTTTATGAGGAAACTCCATACTGTTTACTATAAAGCTTGCAACATTTTACATTTCCAACAATAGTGTGTAAGGGTTCCAATTTCTCCATATCCTTACAACTTGCTATTGTCTCTTTTATTCATATTGGCCATCACAGAAGGTATGAGATAATTTCCATTGTGGTTTTAATTTGTATTTCTCTATTGATTAGTAATATTGAGCATCTTTTCATATGTTTGTTGGCCATTTGTATATCTTCGGAGAAATGTCTATTCAATTCCTTCTCCCACTGTGTTAGTCAGTTCAGGCTGCCATAACCAAACAGACTGCAAAAAAAAAAAAAAAAACCAGAATGCTTGCTTTAACCACAGAAATTTGTTTTCTTACAATTCTGGAGCATGGGAATTTGATATCAGGATGTCATCCTGGTCAATTAAGTTCTCTTCCTGGCTTATAGGCAGCCTTCATATTGGTATGTGCTTAATCCCTTATCAGATATGTAGAATGGGCTAGTTGCTCAAATGGTAAAGAATCTGCCTGCAATTCTGGAGACCCAGGTTCAGTCCCTGGGTTGAGAGGATCCCCTGGAGGAGGAAATGGCAACCCACTCCAGTATTCTGCCTGAAGAATCCCATGAACAGAGGAGCCTGAAAGGCTACAGTCCATGGGGTCGCAAGGAATCAAACACGACTGAGCAACTACACTTTCACTTTCTATCAGATATGTATTTTACAAATATTTTCTACCATTCTGTAGGTTACCTTTTCACTCTGTTCACTGTGTCCTTTGCTGCACAAAAGTTTTAAGTTTACTGTAGTCCTGTTTATCTATTTTTACTTTGTTATTAATATTTGTGCACTTGGTATCATATCTAAGAAATCATTGCTGATTCAATGTTGTGAAGCTTCACCCTTGTTTTCTTCTAAGAGTTTTATCAAGTCTTACATTTAGGTCTTTAATCCATTCTGAGTTGATTTTTCTACATGATGTAAGATCTTCATTGTTTTGCACGTGTATATTTTGTTTCCTCAGCACCATTTGTTACCCGGATTAAGCATTCCCCGTTGTCTTGACACCTTTGATGAAGAGCATTAGACCATGTATCCAAGAGTTTACTTCTGGGTGTCTATTCTGTTCCACTGATTGGTATGTCTGTCTTTATGCCAGTGGGCTTCCTCAGTGGCTCAGCAGGTGAAGAATCTGCCTTCAATACAGGAGACACGAGTTCACCCCATGGGTCAGGAAGATCCCCTGGAGAAGGAAATGGCAACCCACTCAAGTATTCTTGCCTGAAAAATCCCATGGACAGAGGAGCCTGGCAGGCTACAGCCCAAAGTGTCACAGAGTCAGACACGACTGAATAACTAAGCATGCACTTTATTCTAATACTACACTCTTTTGGTTACTAAAATCAGAGGTCTCCAGCTTTGCTCTTCTTTCTAAGATTGTTTTGGTGTCCTCTGAGAGCCCATATTAACTGTAGGATGGATTTTTCTTTATCTGAAAAAAATCCATTTGGGATTTTAATAAGAATTGCATTGGGCACTTTGGTGTTGGTGGGGGCAGCCTCAGAAAGTGTCATGGCTGCTGCCGCCGAGCTTAGTCACCCGACCATCAGTGACAGGAGCCTGGAGCGGAGCTGCAGCCCCAACCTCTCCCGAGACATAGTCTGTGAAGTCTTTCGCTCCTTGCAAAACCTGGCTGGACAAGTTTGCCCCTTTGAAGCTTAACCTCAGAGATGATGTGGTGAAAATTACAATCGATTGGAACAAGCTCCAGAGCCTCTCGGCACTCCAGCCCGCTTTTCTATTTAGTGCACTTGAGCAACACGTTTTATATTTACAGCCTTTTTTAGCAAAACTTCAGCCTCTGATTAAAGAGGAGAATGCAACTGTTGTTGAAGAAATAGGAAAAACAGAAACGGGGAACAAGAATGAAGTAAATGCCAACTTTCCCATTGGATACCTGGAAGAGGAAGAAAAGCACAAAGACTGTGATTCAGGAGATGTGAAAAAGACACAGATCCATTTTGATCCAGAAGTAGTTCAGATAAAGGCTGGAAAAGCAGAAATTGACAGACGAATATCTGCATTTATTGAAAGAAAGCAAGCTGAAATCAATGAAAACAACGTCAGGGAATTTTGCAATGTTATTGACTGTAATCAAGAAAATAGTTGTTCAAGAACTGATGCGATTTTTACTCCTTACCCTGGGTTTAAAAGTCATGTAAAAGTTTCTAGAGTTGTGAATACATATGGACCACAGACTAGATCTGAAGGAACTCAAGGGTCAGGTCATAAACCTAACAGCATGCTCCAAGATTGTGGTAATCAGGCTGTAGAAGAACAACTACAGAATATCGAGGCTCACTTGCGATTGCAAACAGGTGGCCCAGTGCCAAGAGACATTTATCAGAGAATCAAAAAACTTGAGGACAGAATCCTTGAATTGGAAGGCATCGCTCCTGAATATTTTCAATCTGTAAACTTTTCTGGAAAAAGAAGAAAAGTTCAACCACCTCAACAGAACTATTCACTGGCTGAACTTGATGAGAAAATTAGTGCCCTCAAACAAGCTCTGCTCAGAAAATCAAGAGAAACAGAATCCATGGCGACACGTCACCTTCCATGAAAAACTCCTCTCATTGTCATTTATTTTTTTAGATATGTGTGTGTAACTTACATATCCATTTAATTAATTGCAGTGTTTTTATTAATAGTAGACTTACCTCTGAAATCAAGGTTTATTTTCATGTGAGTCCACTTTGTAGCAAGCAGTCTTTAAATATTCCAGTATACTTTAAGATAGTTAATGTGTTGAAAGTAGCATTGTTGGAATTTATTCCCTTCTGTTTTAAAGGAGGTATTTTGAACATTGAAAACCTTAATTAGAAAGTACATCTTTGTGTGTATGTGTGTTTATCACAGAAAGGAAGATTTATTTTGAATAGTGATGTTTAAGACTTTATATTTTTAATGTTGATGTTAACCAGTTTTAGTTTAAAACAGTAATTTGTACATAATAGGCATTCAATAAAGTTTGAAATAAAAAAAAAAGAATTGCATTGAATCTTTAAATTGCTTTGGGTAGTATGAACAGCTTAATAATATTAAGACTCCAAATCCATATACATGGGATGCCTTTCTATTAATTTTATCAGATTCCTTTTAGCAATACTTTGTAGTTTTCAGTGTATAATCTTTCATCTCCTTAAGTTTACTCCTAATTATTTCATTCTTTTTTATGCTATTATAAATAAGAATGTTGGGACTTCACTGGTGGGCCAGTGGCTGACTCCACACTCCCAAGGCAGGGAACCTGGGTTCAGTCTCTGGTCAGGGAACCAGATCCCATATGCTGCAACTAAAGATCCCACATGCCACAGCAAAGACCTGGCACAAATAAATAAACATAACTAATTTTTTTAATTTAAACTTAGCTCTTGACTATAGCTTTAAAAAATTAAAAATAAATAGGATTTTTTTTTTTTTGAATCATCATTGTTTGTGCATGGAAAGATATTTGAATGTTGGTTTTGTATCCTGCAATTTTCTGTGCAGGTTTTTGTGTGGAATTTTAAATATTTTCTACATGTAAAATCATGTCCTGTGTGAACAGACACAATTTTACTTCTTTCTCTCCAAGTTGGAAGACTTTTGTTTCCTTTCCTAAGCTAATGCTCTGGCTAGGACTTCTAATATTTTGT
Organism: Odocoileus virginianus; assembly: GCF_023699985.2. Lineage (NCBI taxonomy): Eukaryota > Metazoa > Chordata > Mammalia > Artiodactyla > Cervidae > Odocoileus > Odocoileus virginianus. The sequence goes on from NC_069676.1 coordinate 39,867,663, forward strand.
TGAACAGAAGTATTGAGAGTGGGCATACTTGCCTTTTTTTCCTGATCTTAGAAGTTTTCAGCTTTTCATTATGAATATGATGTTAGAGGTAGACTTTTCATATATGACCTTTATTATATTGTGGTCACTTCCTTCTATTCCAAGTTTGTTGAATATCTTTGTCATGAAAGGCTAGTAAATTTGTTAGACATTTTATGAACATCAGATGAAGCACAGATGAAGTTTTATCTTTTTTAATTTTGAGAAAATTATGTAATGCTCTCATTGGAAGCATAGGAGTTGATGATACAGAAATCACTTTCCATTCCTCCTTTGGTAATCCTTGTCCTTGTCACTCTCTGGCTCAGAATTCTTGTCCTTAATCAGAATGGAGTTTGGAAATATTTACCAACCAAAACACTGATTCTCATCATTTTTTAGGAAAACCTTCTTGGATGGCCTTTAGAGTGGAGTACAGTAAACACCAGAAGGTATTTCCCAAATTCTGTTGACAAGAAAATCCTTACGGATCCAATCACAGGTAACAATAGGAGAATATGCCAAGATCCTAGAAACTGCTGCTTTCCTCTTCTGAGTCTTTAGCACAATGTCTGATATCACCACCATTTTTATAGTTAGTAAGAACAGCAACAATAGTAGGTTGTTCTATTGTTACAGTATTTTCACAGTATTTCAGACTTTAAGCATTTTACATGAATAAACTTACTTAAACCTTAAAACAATCCTACAGTACCTACAGGTAGGTACTATGACCATTACAGATCAAGAAACTGAGGTAAAGAAATGTTTGATTATATGCCTGAGATCACAGTGTCACTGGTAGTGCAATCTAATCCAAAATGCCTTCTCTAAACCCCTTATAAGCCGATTAAAACTTTCATAGTTCTATAGTTTACACTCTCTTATTTATACATCTTTATATCATTCATCTGAGAGATGGTTTCAACCTCAGTTCTTTAGTGCTGTGGTAAATGAGAGATGTGCTAGGATGTCTGACTAAGGGAAGCTTACAGATATATTGGGCAGTTTGTAGAGTGGATGGTCCAACATGAAGAAGGAGATAGGATCCCCACCCTCAGACCTTCCTCCTCCAGTAAGAGGAATCAGCTTACAACCCTGACAAACCTCAGGTTTGATGACTGAAAATCAATAAGAAAATAACTGAAGGACTTCACATAGGTTACCCCCTTCCTTTTGAGTAGAAACTCATCATCTGGAACTGATTTCAAATGCTCTTTCTTGAAGGAGGACGTAACAACTCCTTCCTCTGAGCTCTGATTAGGCAACTTTAGTGTTTGGAATCATTTGTTTAGCGTGCCCCTGATTCGTGAGCTTTGAGAGCCTAACCCAAACCATTAATTCTCAGAAGTCCAGGCCCAGCTCAAAGCCCCTGGGCCCCCTAAATGTTTTGTGAGTGAGTGACTCCACATTTAAACATTCATCTAGGAATAAGAAGATCAAGGAATGCTGAAGATAGTATCTGTGAGCTAGACTGCAAATACAGAAACAGTTGAGGGGGTAAATTGATGGCAGGAATGGACTCTCACATTCATACTGTATTAAATAGCTCACACAACAATTTGTTGAAGGTTATTAAATTTCATGTCCACTATAACATTAAGAATTAGCATGTATACCAATTTATGGATCAGGAAACTAAGGAGAACCAGCTAGTTGTACAGCCTTGTTCAAGCAGAACTGATGGCACCAGCTACTTTAATTCTGAACACTGTCTCTAGCATGTGGCAACCTGAAATTTTCAGCTCATTTTCTCTAGCCTTGGTATGTTTCTGCCAATCGTCTTTCCTCTTCCCAAGCTCATTGCTTTGTAACCTCATTCTCCAGATGTGTTTTGTCCCCTCTGTACTTTTCCACACTTCCTCGTCTATCAAAGGGCCACTATTGAATAGAAAATACCCCCGGTTTTCTCTATGAGCCCTTAGCCCCTTATTTCCCTGACCTTGTTGATTTTCCAGCTATTCTCCCTGCCTTGCTCTCACTTTCATGGAGAAAATTGAAGCAAAAGAACCTTAAGATATGAGTTCTAGTTTTGATTCACTACCCATTTAGGTCCTTTATTTACACTCCAGTGTTCAGACACACACATACACACACTCGCACCAGGTATTTCCAAGAATTGTCAAAGTGTTAACTAAAGACATACATGTAAAAACACTTCATAAAGTCCTAAAGAACTAAAGAAATGCATGTTGTCCTTTACTATGTGGCTCTTATACAGAAAGGAATGTCCAGGGTGCCATTAAGTAAGAATCTATAAATGAATTGCCGGGAGCTGCAAAATTGCTCAAGACAAGTGGCTCTAAGCAGGCCCAGAAACCAGTGCCCCCTCCCAGAGAAGCAAGTACCTCTGAACAGCACCCCAGACAAAAAGTGGGTAGGAGAAAATAATTTGGGGAGTTTAGTTCCTCTAATTGCTATAGAAAGGCTGATAATTATGGTGTGGGTATGTGGGGTGGACTTTGGGTAGGCATGGGTTTAAGCTGGACTGATCTGAGACCTGAAGCCCTAGGGCCATGGGAAAACCTTATACATTTTCTGAGGTCCTGATTGCTCATCTGTAAAGTGAAGATAAGAATACATAACTCATACAGTGTCTGAAAGCATTACATTAAATATAAAAGTGTTGACACAGACAAGTTGTTCAATAAATCCGGTTGTGATAATAGGGACCATGCTTTGTTAGGCCTCTGGGCATAAGTATATGTGCCCTCAACATATATTTTCTGAGCAGATGTGTCAGTGAACTATTTTCTAAGTAAAAAGTTTGGGAGGGTAAACCTACTAACGGAAAGTACAGGAAGCTAACACTGAACTGGGCATCTGTGGTCAGTGTGGAGCCTCAGCCTGTCTGAACCAGTAGTTAAAGGGAGATAAAACAAAGTATAGAGAAGGGATTTCCTGGTGGTTAAGTGGTTAAGACTCCATGCTTCCACTGCAGGAGGCATGAGTTCCATTCTTGGTCAGGGGACTAAGATCCCACATGCCATGTGGCTTGGCCAATTAATAAATACTGTAACACTAAAAAATAAAAATCAGTAAATAAAAATTTTTTAAATAAATGTAAAAAAACTTTAATAAATTGTATAGATGGATAGGTGGGAGATCTCACACTTTCTGATAAAATAGCAACTAACTCTCCAGACCCCACCAGCCTTGCTCAGCTTCTCTTCTCCATCTTAGAACCCAGAAGAAAGGAGACTGAAGTGAAGATGTACAGCCTACAAAAAAGAAAGGGCCATGTGTCCCAAAGGTCACCAACCCCCAGGATGACGACTACCTCTGTGAGTGACCCTGCTGGCCCATTCACAGACAAGGTCTTGGAACAATAATCTCACCTCACCATTTGGTCGCCCCATCATCCCCCTCCTCTATGACACGGGGTACAGGATCAAGGCCAGATGCCCTGAGCGCCCTTTCTGATGGTCTTTATGACCAGCAACATCATGAGGGGATGTCTCCCCTCATCCCTGTTGCTCTCACCTCCAGACTGTGAGAAGTGTCAGAACTTCATCAACAGCTGTGCTGCTCACGGGCCCCCTCCCTTTGTAAAGGACTGTGTAGTGGAGAAGGGGCATGCCAACTGCTCAGCCCTCACTCTGCCCCCGGGTTAAGTGTCACCATCGGGCATCCCTGAGGCTGGGCTTGGAGTGTGGAATGAGGCGTCTGATCTGCCGCTGGGCCTGCACTTTGGCCCCTACGATTACAAACCAGACTTTGGCCAGATTACAGACAATAAAGAGGCAGCCAAGAGCGGATACTCCTGGCTGGTGAGAAACACCCCTCTTCCCCTGTTCTCTGACCTCCAATCGCTGTGTGGCAGGGTTGCGGGGGGGGGGGGACCCCACGTCTACATGCGAGGCTGTGGATGGTGATGACACAGTCAGCCCTGTGTCCTGTGTGCACTGTGCATGAACATGGGACTTCTGTCTAAAGATCAGAGGACAGGTGGGAGCAGCACAGTGGTACAGGCACACAGAAGTGGCTCCTCCCATGTGGGGCCCTTGCCCTGAGTGGACCAATAGACTCAGACATGGAGTGAGGATTAAGGAGCTTACCACGTGGTCACGACTGGCAGTTGAATCCATGCAGGCTAAAGAGCACTGATGACAGCAGAGGGATTCTATTACCTCCCACAAAAAAAAAAAAAAGAGAGAGAGAGCTTTTAACTCTTTTTCTGACACTCGATCACCAAAGGGAGAAACTGCTATGAGTATGTGGATGGAAGGGACACATCTTAGGCCAACTGGATGAGGTGAGTGCAATGAGTCTGCAGGTTCTAGAGGACGCTCCTCCCTCAAGCCCATACCCGTTTCCTTCTCAACCTGCCTCCCTCAATAGCTTTCACATCTTCTTCCCTCTTTTTCCTCCATAACGTGCTCTTTCATTGCAAGGACATTAGAAAGAAAGAAATAGAAATATAGTATATGCCCTCAAAATATAAATCTCTATGCTGCACAAAACTGGGGTACTTGAAAGCAACTTGAGGAGTTTGGATTCACCAGGGACACTTTAACTCACCTAATTAACACTTATCAAGCTTTCTATGTTCCAGTTTACTGATTTTTATTTTTTAGTGTTACTGAAGCAGATCACACAACCCATGTCCTTTTGGAGTACATACTGTAGACAGACATTAAACAATTGATTTCAGGAATATGTAACTTTAATTTTTCTATTTTTGAAGAACTGCACAGTGCCAGGATAACCTACCATGGGGGATCTTGAGTCTGTGAGGGGAGCAACCTCCCCAGGCTCGGTTCCAGCGAGAAATGGGCCCTGAGGCCTGGAAAGGAATGCAGGGCAGGATGGCCGTGACCAGGGCCTTTCTCTGAGGGCCTCTCCTTTCATCAGGGGAGGCAGAAAGTGGATAAACTATTATTGTTCTGTGTCTCGAGCTAATTCAGAATGCTCTCCAAGTTTCCATGGGGAGGAGGGCTCAAGTGAATGGGACCCTGAATACACACAGGGAGACTGGAGAAAAGCCTCGGGAGAGAAGGCAGGCTGGGGTGAGTGCTGAGGGGTGCATGCTAACCTAGAAGCACCAAGTCCTGTGGAATGAAAGAGAACTTAATTTAGAGTTTAAAGGAGCTAGAGGTCACCAGTCTTGTGACCAGTCTAGGTGGAAACAGTGTGGAACTGGGCTCTGGAAAATGGCTAATTAGGTAAGGAGAGAAAAGCATTCCAGCCAGGAAGAGGACCAGAAACAGGATCTGGAAATAGGAATTCACACAGCATGGTCAAAGGTGTGAACAGAAGGTCCCCAGGAGGGGCAGTGGGAGCAGTGATGGCCTCAGAGCCTGAAGGTGAGGAGCTGGGTGTGGGTCTGACATGTGGAAGGAACTCATTATCTGTGGTTTCTTTCCCTTTTCCAGCCTCCACCCCAGGTATGTGAACTGTGCCCAGGACAACGAGGAGCAGAATCTGGTGGCCTTCCAGTATCACAGGCAGATCTTTTACTGAAGCTGCCGGGTGGTCAGGCCGGGCTGTGAGCTGCTGGTCTGGTACAGCGATGAGTATGGCCAGGAGCTCGGCATCAAGTGGGGCAGCAGGTGGAAGAGTGAGCTCACTACCAGGAGAGGTAAGCATCACCACTCTTCCAGCACCCTATGCCATCCTGGGGAGCTTCCCTGGCCCAGCTCTAAAGCAGAGTACAGTCCAGTCTGAAGTCAGTGAAGTCTCAATTAAAATGCCTCAGAAATTGTTTCACTTCATATGACTGTTAGGAAAAAAATTTTATATTAAAAATGTTAATTCTAATTTTTAATATTTCATGCAAAAAAAAATATGTAACATCACCTTCTGCTGAAAGGCTTAGAAGCAAAAAGCAAGTTTTCTAGCACCTACCAGCTCTCTCCCCTTTACCTGTTTCTTCCTCATTTCCTCCCATTTCTAAGTGACACATGTACAGTGATTTGCATTCAGTTACTGTTCCAGTTTGTTGTCATGTGAGTTCATACTCTGTGCCAGACAGGGCTCCCTGCACTGAAACAGACAGAACCACTGCCTTGGGGCAGCATGGCTTCATACCAGACAGGGGCTGGTGCTCTGAGGAAAAACAGTCCAGGAAAAGTGCCTCAGATCAGTGTGACCAGAAGAGGGGTGTGGCGCAGTGACAGCTTATGGTGAACAGTGTTGGATTCATGATCTCTGAAGAAGGCTTAGCTTTAAGACCAGGGACCAGGCTTGATCACTCAAGAGCTTTTGTGTAGCAGAGTTTTATTAAAGTATGAAAAGGAACAGAAAAAGCTTCTGACATAGACATCAGAAGGGGGATGGAGGGTGCCCCCTTGCTAGTCTTAGCAAAGGAGCTATATACTTTTCAATTGGCTATTAACAATAAATCAAAAGAATGTCTCAAGTCTGTAAAGGTCTTACCAGACCCACACTACCACAATATATATTTTTAAGATAACAGGATTAGAACTAAAAATAGAAAGATCTTACCAGACCCACATGGACATCACCAGATGGTCAATACCTAAATCAGATTGATTATAATCTTTGCAACCAAAGATGGAGAAGCTCTATATAGTCAGCACAAACAAGACCGGGAGCTGACTGTGGCTCAGATCATGAACCCCTTATTGCCAAATTCAGATTTAAATTGAAGAAAGTAGGCCAAACCCACTAGACCATTCAGGTGTGACCTAAATCAAATCCCTTACAATTATACAGTGGAAGTGACAAGTAGATTCAAGGGATTAGATCTGATAGAGTATCTGAAGAACTATGGATGGAGGTTCGTGACATTGCAGAGGAGGCAGTGATCAAAACCATCCCCAAAAAACAGAAATGCAAAAAGGCAAAATGGCTGTCTGAGGAGGCCTTACAAATAGCTATGAAAAGAAAAGAAGCAAAAGGCAAAGGAGAAAAGGAACGATATACCCATTTGAATGAAGAGTTCCAAAGAATAGCAAGGAGAGATAAGAACACTTTCCTCAGTGATCAATGCAAAGAAATAGAGGAAGACAATAGAATGGTAAAGACTAGAGGTCTCTTCAAGAAAATTAAAGCTACCAAAGGAACATTTCATGCAAAGATGAGCACAATAAAGGACAGAAATGGTACAGACTTAACAGAAGCAGAAGATATTAAGAAGAGGTGGAAAGAATACAGAGAAGAACTATACAAAAAAGACCTTCATGACACAGATAATCATGATGGTGTGATCACTCACCTAGAGCCAGACATCTGGGAATGTAAAGTGAAGTGGGCCTTAGGAAGCATCACTACGAACAAAGCTAGTGGAGGTGATGGAATTCCAGTTGAGCTATTTCAAATCCTAAAAGATGATGCTGTAAAAGTGCTGCACTCAATATGCCAGCAAATTTGGAAAACATAGCAGTGGCCACAGGACTGGAAAAGGTCAGTTTTCATTCCAATCCCAGAGAAAGGCAATGCCAAAGAATGCTCAAACTACTGCACAATTGCACTCATCTCACACGCTAGCAAAGTATTGCGCAAAATTCTCCAAGCCAGGCTTCAATAGTACATGAACCGTGAACTTCCAGATATTCAAGCTGGATTTAGAAAGGCAGAGGAACCAGAGATCAAACTGCCAACATCCGTTGGATCATCAAAAAAGCAAGAGAGTTCCAGAAAAACATCTGCTTTATTTACTATGCCAAAGTCTTTGACTGTGTAGATCATAACAAACTGTGGAAAATTCTTTAAGAGATGGGACTACCAGACCGCCTTCCTCCTGAGAAATCTGTATGCAGGTCAAGAAGCAACAGTTAGAATTGGACATGGAACAACAGACTGGTTCCAAATTGAGAAAGGAGTACGTCAAGGCTGTATATTGTCACCCTGTTTATTTAGTTTATATGCAGAGTATATCATAAGAAATGTGGATGAAGCACAAGCTGAAATCAAGATTGCCAAGATAAATATCAATAACCTCAGATATGCAGGTGATACCACCCTTATGGCAGAAAGTGAAGAAGAACTAAAGAGCCTCTTGATGAAAGTGAAAGAGGAGCATGAAAAAGTTGGCTTAAAACTCAACATTCAGAAAACTAAGATCATGGCATCTGGTCCATCACTTCATGGCATATAGATGGGGAAACAGTGGAAACAGTGACTGACTTTATTTTGGGTGGCTCCGAAATCACTGCTGATGGTGACTGCAGCCATGAAATTAAAAGACTCTTACTCCTTGGAAGAAAAGTTATGACCAACCTAGACAGCATATTAAAAAGTAGAGATATTACTTTGCCAACAAATGTTGTCTATTCAAAACTATGGTGGTCCCATAGTCATATATGGATGTGAGAGTTGGACTATAAAGAAAGCTGAGTGCCGAAGAATTGATGCTTTTGAACTGTGATGTTGGAGAAGACTCTTGAGAGTCCCTTGAACTGCAAGGAGATCCAACCAGACACACTTGACAGGAGACAGATCTTGCACTGTCAACAGTAAGATGATTAGTGGGGCAGGCCTTACCATGACAAACAAGCTACCTGACCAAAAGCTTCCTCTTTCAGCAGAACCAAAGCCCAAGATCCACACATGTGCCTCCTGCTCTCTGGCCTTCTCCAGTCAGAAATTCCTCAGCCAACATGTTCAAATGCAATCACCCCTCTCAGATCCTCCTGAAAACATCTGCAAGAGACCGCCTCCAACCAGGAGATCCCTGCCCAGGCAATCAGCAGCAGCAATATTCTGATCCACACAGCTGGAGTGACAAACCTGAGAGTCGAGAGGCCAAGGAAAAGCCCCAACCTTTGCTGAAAAGCCTAAGGCTGAGGAGGATTTCAAGGGCCTCTTCCTACTCATCCAAAGGACAAATGGGGTGTTTCAGGGTGCACAGGAGAATGAGGGAAGAGACCAGCACAGGCCAGGAAGTGAATCCAGAGGACACAGGCAAATTATTCATGGGGGAAGGAGTTTCAAGAATTATGAGTCAAGTATGGAGACTGTGGGCAAGGCTCGAAGGATAGATCAAGTCTCATCACACACCAGAGGACACACACAGGGGAGAAACCCTGTGTTTGCAAGGAATATGAGTGAAGCTTCAATGAGAAGTCAAGTCTCATTAAGCACCAGAGGACACACACACGGGAGAAGCCCTATGTCTGCAGGGAGTTTTGGTGAAGCTTTGGTCGGAAGTCAACTCTCATCATACACCAGAGGATACACAAGGGAGAAGCCCTGTGTTTGCAGGGAGTGTGGGCGAAGCTTCAGTAAGAAGTCAACTCTCATCACACATCAAAAGACACACACAGGGCAGAAGCCTTGTTTGCAGGGAGTGTGGGCGAAGCTTCAGTCAGATGTCACATCTCATCACACACCAGAGGACACACACAGGGGAGAAGCCCTGTGCTTCTAGGGAGGGTGAGTGAATCAATACCAATAAACCACATCTTAGCCACAGGAGGATTACTGTAGCCAGCACACCTTAGCCCTGATGGGGCCTCAAATGAGGTCTATGACCCATCACACTCCCCAAGAGTGTGATGAGAGACTTCCCTGGTGGTCCAGTGGCTAAGACTCCACGCTCCTAATGCAAAGACTCATGTTCAACGGAACTAGGTCCCACATGCTGCAATTAAGACATAACACAGCCAAATAAATAATTTTTTTTTTAAGGAAAGAGTATGATGAGGACAGAACTAATTGATTAAATAGACTTTCCACTTTCATGACATGAGAGGAGGTAAACAGCAGAGGGTTTCTTTAGTATTCTGGAGATGTTCATGCCAGTTCCCTTCATGGTTTTTTTAACTCCTCTTCTAATAAATTTTGTCTCCAAACAAATCTGAAGCCCAATCTACATACCTTATTCTCCCATTATTACTGAGAGCATTGGGGTCCAGTGGGAGCTGAACCCCCAGGAAGGCCATAAGTCTGGAGTTACCTCAGACTGGACACTAGGTCGCTGGATAGTCAGTTCCTGGGTTCACGAAGAGAAATCTAGGGTTTGAGACAGACTCACCAGGGAAGGGAATTCCCTGGTCTCCTGGGAAGTGTGGTCTTTCCTCCTAATAGGCCTCCAGTCTTCTTTGGCCTCTCCTGGTTCCCCTCTGGTTTCCTCTGACTTCTGTAGCCTCAAAGGTGAAGGCCACATGGACGTCTGTGTATGCATGCATGCATGTGTGCATACGTTTGTGCCTGGCTCAGTCTGGGCCATCTGATCTCCTTCACTCAGTCTTTGCTCCTCCCTCAAGGTCATCACAGCATCTGGACTTCAGATTCAACCACAGTGGGCCAATTCTCAGCCTTGCCCTCACCAGCTGTGTGACCTGGGGCAAGGTGCTCAACCTCTCTGTGCCTCTGTTCTAATCTGTGATACAGGATGGGAGCACCAGTGTTTTGGTCTGATGCATAAGTACAGGGAGAATCTGGCTGAGAATGCAAGCCCTGATTTTGCTGTTCTTTGTTATATCCTGCATGTCCTTCAGCATCCACATCTTCCAGGTCTTCAGAGCTAGACAAGGAAGGGGCCATAAGAGAAGGAGATGTAAGGTCAGGGACGCTAAGGGAGGGTGACCTCCCTTCCCACCACTGCCGTTCCCACTGAGCCGGGCAGTCCCAGAGCCCCTCCACACAGGCAGGCAGTGCTGACAATCGCCCACCCTGTCAGGAACGGAGTCCGGAGCCGCATGTGCAGGAAGCGGATAAGCCAAGTGTCTCAGAACCTTCCTGCCCAACCCCCATCCCACCCTCCACATGGAGTGTCCTTGAAGCCCACACAGTAGCTTCTCTAATGCACGGGCCTTGTACCTGAGCCCAGGTGCTTAAGTCAATGCCGTCGCCCCCTTGAAATTCTTAACTATAAAACATTTCATCCTTACCCTTAACTTTTATGAGTGAAGTCTAATGGACTACATGGTGCACTAAGAGCAGAGCAGACGCACACAGCACGGGCCTCAGGGCCCCAGCAGTGGAGCTGAGCAGGCTGCACGTGGGGATGAGGTGGACACAAAGCATCCCCCAGGTGAGTAAGGGTGGTGACCGTGCCAGGAAGCCACACTTGCTTAGACCCAGAGCTGAGTTCCAGCATAGGAGGCAAAGGTGTTTCTTAGAGCTGACCACACCCTCCCCTTTGTGAACGACCTCTGCTCTTGTCCTGATCCTTCCAGGATGTATTCAGGAGGCTGAAATCTGCCTGGTCACCAGAAGACACCAAGGAGAGTGTGGGCCATTGCAAGGGGAGACAAACCCCAGGACTGGGGGCAACCAGCTTACAGTCCCTTCCCTGTGCCAGGCTTGTGAAGCATCTCTACATGAATCTGTCAATAATAACCACCCACTATTCTCATTTCTTTCGTACTTTCTTAAAGGAATATGTTTGTCTGTGGCTTTGTTTCCCTACAGGAAGGAAAGCAACACAAACTTTCCATCTTCTGTGGCTTTTGGCAGGGGCCATGGGAGGGAGAGTTAGGGGTGATGCAGGCAGAGGGGCTTCAACTGAAATATGGTGGGGACCCAGAAACTTGCAGGGGCTTCTCACCCGCACCTCCCACCAGAGCTGGGCCTGGAATCCCCTGGAAGGCTGAGTAGGTCAATGCCTCTTCCTCCCCTCCCCTCCTCTGGCTCCCCCCTCCCCTCAAAAAGCTCACTCCTATGCCAGCCCACAACACTCCCAAATCCCCCATCACCCACAGCCCCGCACAAGCTCTCCTTCACAGAAGTGGGATGACCTTCATGGTGGCAGTGATAGTGTGTGACTCCAGAGCTTCGGGTCTCAGCTCACCTCGACAAGGGGGCTGGTGGTATACACACCCTCCCAGTCCTAGGGAGCTGCCAGCAGCCACGAGCCACAATCTGGGAGTGGGGGAGTGGGGATGTGAGCTGTCTGAGGCCCCATCCTGTCCCCACAACACCAGCCAGGCCTCCACCTGACACCATGACTGCCCTGCATACAGGACACCAGAAGTCATGGTGACAGGACAGCCAGCTGCCTCCACTGCCCACTCCACTCTCACCGCAGCGGCCCCGCAACTGGACCAGCCCCACCGGCTCGCTGCTCTGCTTGGCTGCCATGGCTTGGGGACCCTGGCTGAGCAGGTGAGGGTGGAGCACCAGAGGATAAGCCTGTCTTCAGCTGCCATACCCCGCCCTGGTCGCCGGTCCTGTGAGCCTGGCTAGTATCTGAAGCCGGGCTGCCTTTGGGATTAGGACATCACAGAGGCTGATCTCAAAGCTCAGACTCCTGAAAACTTACCAAATAGGCTGTTTTAGTCCTTTTTTAAAATAGGAGGTTTGCCAGCAGTGGTGGGGGAAAATTCCTTGGTGGTGCAGTGGTTAAGAATTCGCCTGTCACAAATAATTTCATAATTTGTATGGAAATACAAAAAACCTCGAATAGCCAAAGTAATCTTGAGAAAGAAGAATGGAACTGGAGGAATCAACCTGCCTGACTTCAGACTATACTACAAAGCCACAGTCATCAAGACAGTATGGTACTGGCACAAAGACAGAAATATAGATCAATGGAACAGAATAGAAAGCCCAGAGATAAATCCACGAACCTATGGTCACCTTATCTTCGACAAAGGAGGCAAGGATATACAATGGAAAAAAGACAACCTCTTCAACAAGTGGTGCTGGGAAAACTGGTCAACCACTTGTAAAAGAATGAAACTAGAACACTTTCTAACACCATACACAAAAATAAACTCAAAATGAATTAAAGATCTAAATGTAAGACCAGAAACTATAAAACTCCTAGAGGAGAACATAGGCAAAACACTCTCTGACATAAATCACAGCAGGATCCTCTATGACCCACATCCCAGATTATTAGAAACAAAAGCAAAAATAAACAAATGGGACCTAATGAAACTTAAAAGCTTTTGCACAAAAAAGGAAACTATAAGCAAGGTGAAAAGACAGCCCTCAGATTGGGAGAAAATAATAGCAGACGAAGCAACAGACAAAGGATTAATCTCAAAAATATACAAGCAACTCCTCCAGCTCAACTCCAGAAAAATAAATGACCCAATCAAAAAGTGGGCCAAAGAACTAAACAGACATTTCTCCAAGGAAGATATACAAATGGCTAAAAAACACATGAAAAGATGCTCAACATCACTCATTATCAGAGAAATGCAAATCAAAACCACAATGAGGTACCATTATACGCCAGTCAGGATGGCTGCTATCCAAAAGTCTACAAGCAATAAATGCTGGAGAGGGCATGGAGAAAAGGGAACCCTCTTACACTGTTGGTGGGAATGCAAACTAGTACAGCCACTATGGAAAACAGTGTGGAGATTTCTTTAAAAACTGGAAATAGAACTGCCATATGACCCAGCAATCCCACTTCTGGGCATACACACTGAGGAAACCAGATCTGAAAGAGACACGTGCACCCCAATGTTCATTGCAGCATTGTTTATAATAGCCAGGACATGGAAGCAACCTAGATGCCCATCAGCAGACGAATGGATGAGGAAGCTGTGGTACATATACACCATGGAATATTACTCAGACATTAAAAATAATTCATTTGAATCAGTTCTAATGAGATGGATGAAACTGGAGCCCATTATACAGAGGGAAGTAAGCCAGAAAGATAAAGACTATTACAGTATACTAACACATATATATGGAATTTAGAAAGATGGTAACGATAACCCTATATGCAAAACAGAAAAAGAGACACAAATGTATAGAACAGAGTTTTGGACTCTGTGGGAGAAGGCGAGGGTGGGATGTTTCAAGAGAACAGCATCGAAACATGTATATTATCTAGGGTGAAACAGATCACCAGCCCAGGTTGGATGCATGAGACAAGTGCTCGGACCTGGTGCACTGGGAAGACCCAGAGGGATCGGGTGGAGAAGGAGGTGGGAGGGGGGATCGGGATGGGGAATACATGTAAAACCATGGCTGATTCTTGTCAATGTATGACAAAAACCACTACAATATTGTAAAGTAATTAGCCTCCAACTAAAAAAAAAAAAAAAAAAGAATTCACCTGTCAATGCAGGAGACATGGGTTTGATCCCTATCTGGGAAGATTCCACATGCTGTGGAGCAACTAAGCCTGTGCTCAACTACCAAAGCCCAAGTGCCCTAGAGCCTGTGCTCCGCAAGAAGAGAAGCCACTGCAGTGAGAGGTCCAAGCACAGCAACTCAGCAACTAGAGAGCAACCCCCACTTTCCACAACTAGAGAAAAGCCCATGCAGCAACTAAGAGCCAGGACAGACAAAAATAAATAGATCTTTTAAAAACAAAAAAATAGGAGCTGGCAGCATTCTCTGGTGGTCCAGTGGCTAAGACTCTGGGCTCCCAAGGCAGGGGGCCTAGGTTCAATCCCTGGTCAGGGAACCAGATCCCACATGCAGCAACTGAAGATCCTGAGTGCCACAACTAAGACCCAGCGCAGCTAATTAAATAAATACTTAAAAGTTCATCCATAACTAAGAGAAAGCTCCTATAACATTCTGATAAACTTAGAGATCTTATTTTGCAAGTACTTGTGGTTGACAGCAACAATTTTCTCACAAAAGCAGCTGTTTAAAAAAAAAAAAGTTTTAAAATTACAGAAACTAAAAGCCATCTACAAGTATGTAGGGAACACCAGTTACTACAGTATCTGGCCGCCATACACAGGAATGCATGTGCGTGTTTTTTTTCTACAAAAACTTTGAGCCTCCACCTTACCTTCCCTCAGGCCTCTGTTCTGCTCACCATGAAGACTGTGCTTTGGCCTCATGACTGAGAGGTTTCCCTTTAACTCAGAGAGAGGCAGAAGAGTGGGGGCTGAGGCTGGGGTGCTGTCCAGCCTGCAGTGAGGAGAGAAGTGTGAGTGCTCCCCTTCCAGGTCCAGTAACTTAAGGAGGCCTCAGAAAAGACACCCAGGAAGAAGCGTCTCAAACACCTTCCCTGTGGCTTCCATGGTTACAACACATCCTATGTCTCGGGGTTGGGCTTGTGGGTTAACAAACCTTCTCTTGTTGGACATGAAAAGTGTCTTCCCAGAGAATCTGTCCAGATCTTGGCCTCGGTTGGTGCAAATTTAACATGGAGGGTGTTCAGGGCCCAGGGAAGTTAATTCTCGAGCTTCCTGGGTTTAGGGATACAGCGCATCCTCAACTCCACCCCTCCCATGGTCACAGAGCCTTTTCTTCCAAAGGAAGGTGTTTGGCAACATTAGCCACAAAGATACATACTAAGGAGGAGAAAGACCTTGGCAAGTGGGGCTGGTTGCTCTCAGGAGACCAGAGGGGCCTTGGACACTTGGTGTTGGACCTCTGCCCTGCCTGCTTCTCCTCCTTCTCACTGAGTGTGCAGCTTTCTACTCCTGGGTGCCTGCCAGCTAGGGGCTCCCAAGTCACCTCAAGCTAGGGTCAGTGATGTGTAAGCTGGATGCCAGGGAAACCAAGTCCCAGCAGCAGGTCAGTGCACTGTGGACAAGGGCCGGCCTCACTGGACAGTAGGCCCTGTCCCTTCACGACACCCTCTTCGGATCCCAGGAGGAGGTGCTGCTGCCCCCAATGCCCACCTGGGTCTCAAGAGGTAGAAAAGAGACAGGATTATCCCTCCCACTTCCTGTCCAGAGAATGACAGTTCCCAAAAGTCGGTTCAGGGTGAGCAGAGCGAGTGCTTGAGTCTCACAGGGTCCTTGTGAAGAGGGGTTTACTCCTGACCAGATCCTTCTTGGCTGGTTCTCATTCTGTGTTGTCTCCATATCAAATCTCACAAGGACAAGGCAGTCCAGGTGTTCACAGTATCACTGGCCCAGGGACTGACGACCCTCTTTATGGTGTGTTTATCATGGGCAGGGAGACAGGGTGGCTGCTGTGACACTGCCTTGGATGAGAGAAGAGACTGCCTAGGTTGCGTTCCCTGTGTGGCTTTAGAGGTTACTGGCAGGAAGGGCACCATCTCTTTTACTAAATATTTCAGACAACCACTGAGTTCTTTTTGGTTTCTGATTTCAGATTTCTTTGATATGGTCCATTTTAAAAGTCTATACTGAATTTGTTACAATATTGCTTCACTTTTATGTTTTCATTTTTTGACAGCAAGGCATGTGGGATTGTGACTGAGTCCAAGCTCATGCTGCTTGCCGCACAACAGGGCAATAAAGCAGAGCTGAGGTGTTGAGGCAAGGAATATGACTTTATTCAAAAAGCTGGCAGACTGAAAAGATGGCAGACTAATATCTCAAAGTAACCATCTTGTCAGGGTCTGGATGCTAGTGTCTTTTATATAACACAGAGCTGGAGAGGCGAGGAAATGAAGGAAAAAGGCCATTAATCTTGCAAATATCTCCTGGAATGGCCACCTCAGGAGGGGATGTGTTAACTTCTTCATTCCTGTAGCCATCCACAGGTGGACAGGGCCCTGAACAAAGGGAAAGGGGCAGGGTTCCCCAAGGCAGCCTATTATGCATGGACAGTATCCTTGTAGTAAACAAACCAATGGGAAGCAAAGGTTAAAGTAAAACATTCAACATGGAGTCAGATTTTGTTCTTCCCTGTGACAATTCCCTACTGTCAGTGTCCATTCCACAATTTTATGGAAAAGGGGGTGATGACTGTCCTAACTGCTTCATCAGTTTCATCTTTGGGGGAGTGTCCACCATCAGTACCAGTGTTCCAAATGTTGAGATTTGTCTTCCTTTGTTGTTCTTTGGAAAGTGTCTACTTCACATCTGTAGACATAAAAATATTTATAACCTAAGTTATAAATATAGAGAGTTATGTTCTATTCAGTAAGAATCTTTTACAATTTCAAAACCAGAAGGCAACATCTAAAGTTAAGGAATTTAGCACTTTTCCATGTATGGGAAGAGTCACCTCATTGAAATCATTCCCTTTCATATGCATCTCACCATCTGGGGCCAGTATCCTGTATTCTCCTTCCTGAGTTTCCTCAGGGCTCACCATGGGGAGTGGCTGCAGCCTGATGGCTGCTAGACTGCAGGTATTCTCTCTCCTGAGTTTCCTGAGGGCTCACTGTGGGGAGTGGCTACAGTCTGATGGCTGCTATAAGGCAGGTATTCTTCTCCTTCCTGAGTCTCTGGGGAACTAAAGTACGAATATAAAAAAAAAAAAAAATCTTACTGCACTGAAGGTTCCCCTTGAGATAAGCAGGGGCAGCGCCAGGACTGCAAAGGGCTTTTGTGGTTTCAAGCAGTAGAAACCCTTGTTCTGAGCGTTGGGACTGGGACAGGGCCGGGGGAGTGAGGGAGGCAGCATCTCACAGCAAGGGGGCCTTTCTGGGATTGTGGGGTTGCCACTATCTGCTGTCCAGGGCCACCCCTAACCGGGGTCACCCATCAGTGGCCCCACCCCTCTGCATCACTCCTGCTGTCAGGCCCTCCTCCCCATGGCTGCTCCCATCCCCTCCCTGCTCAGCTGCCTGTTGTCCTTTTCAACTCCCAACTCTTGCCCCTGAAAACAGGAATCTGACTGATCATTCCAAATACAGGCCCAAACTCTCCCTCCTGGGGCACTGTCCTGCTGACAGACTCAGGGACGCCTGAGCCACGGCTTCTTGGGAAGCTTCTGTTGGTGTCATGGCCATATACCCAGTTCTCCGACCTACACCTGGGACTGAAAAGTACCAGGTGTTTCAAAGGAAAGGAAGCCAGGAAGTTCTCCTTCCCCTCCGGGCCTGCAACCAGCAGCCACTAATGCTGCCTCCTCTGCCCCGACACTGCTCAGTGGGCAGACAAGCTGTGTTCTGATCACCCACGTGAGGCCAAGGCCGTCTCAGACCCTATCAGTGGACCAAACATGAGAGGCTTGGCTCTAACCACCAGGACACAGCTTCCTAACCCCTCAGCCCAGCCCCCACCAACCACTTCTCTCCCTCTGATTCGGGTACTTGGCCTATCTCCTGCCTTGTGACCATTGTCCAGACAGGACTCCCTGGACGAGGGTTGGGGAGAAGGGAGGACAGAAGGGGCCTGGGATCAGAGCGTGATGGGAAGGTGGGAGTGTGGAGCATTGCCCTCCCCTTCAGCACTTAACAGTTTCCCAGTCCCTGAAATTAATCACATCAAGGGGAACCTGTTCCCCCATAGTGACAGTCACATCGAAGGATGCCCTAAAGATTTCTGGAAGAATAAACAAACCATGTGGAAACTATTATAATACTGTGGTGAAGTATTTGAACTGGAACTTGTATCATCAGATGTCATTTGATCATCTCCATCATGAGTGGACTACAAGGGGATACATCTAATCTTAGATTTTATGTTATTTTGCTTTGTCACATTGGCTGAAACTATCAACTCCCCTCCCCTTTGTCCCCACAGGAACCTCTGTGATGCGAGTCTCAGCATCGGATGCAGATGGCAATAAGGAAGCTGACAACACAGACAACTCGGCCATTGCCGACACCCTCAGCCAAGACCACCCAGTGCCACGTCACATAAGCTAGCGCATGGAGGCCACCAGCATGCCCACTGCCGGGCTAGACCCACAGGTCAGGGATCGGCAGGGGCCCACCAGTGCTGCAACCAAATTTACACTTGTCCCCGCCGGCAAAGCACTGACACACCAGCCAATCAGAACAGGCACCAGCGATAAAGACACAGGACACGACATGGTAAAACCCCTAGAAGAGAACACAGGCAAAACATTCTCTGACATAAATCATACCAGTGGTTACTTTGGTCAGGCTCCCAAGGCAACAGAAATAAAAACAAAACTAAACAAAGGGGACCTCATCAAACTTACAATCTTTTGTACCATAAAGCAGAGGAAACCATAAACAAGATGAAAAAGACAACTTCCAGAATGGGAGAAAATATTTCCAAATGATGTGACCAACAAGGACTTAATTTCCAAAACACACAAACAGCTTATACAACTCAACAACAACAACAAAAAAAAAAACCCAATCAAAAAAAAAGGGGCAGAACTAACCAGACATGTCTCCAAACATGAAATATACAGTCACCAACACCACCGACCCTCTGGCTCTCAGCCTGACTGCAAAGTCCAGCTGAGGCCAGCAGACATCCCATGAGCTATGCTGTATGGCAGCCCCTGTGTCGCTGGTAAGCAGCAGTGTCACAATGCAAGCCAGCAGTACTCAGCCTGGCAGATTGCTAGAATCAGTGGGGACACACTGACCCATGAACACTCCCAGTTCTGAGCCAGGCAGTGACCTGAATGGGCAGACGAGTGAAGAAAGCAAAGTCCACAGTTCAGACAAGATCCAGCCATCCCCAAGCAGGGAAGTGGCCCCATCTCTGGCCGGTGCCCTCGGGATCACCTGGCTTAAGAATAAAGAGGCTTCAGGCACAGCTGGTGGGAACAGACTTGGAATTGCTTTTTAAGACATTCAGGGCAGGACACGCAGGTGAGTGAAGGCCAGAGGGAATTCACCATAAAAAACAGAGTGTCTGGGGAACAGATGGGCTTGGGTGGAGCTGAGCCCAAGGGGGCTGGGAGTCCGGACTCAGAAACCCTGTATGCCTCTCTCCAGTCTCGGCCTCCTAATCTACTTAACCCCCACTCTGCAGCCTGATGTTGTCCGTCCTGTGCAGCTCCACACTCAGACTGTCCATTCATTCAAAAGATACTTGTTTAGCACCTGCCTCTGGCCAGGTCGTGTTCCAGGCACCAGGACAGCCATGAAGAGACAGACAATAACCCCAGTCCTTGGGGAGCAGAATCTCTCCCAGAGGCCAAACAAATCCCTCCTGTGGCCACCGCCCCCAGCCTCACCCTCAGCCCACTGGCCAGCCCACCCGGAGCCTCAGCCCGAAGACACGTTTCCATCTGAGTATCTCCTCTCGTCCAAGAAGGCAACTCTCTGGATTCATTGCCCATCAGCCTCTGGCATCCCATGCCCTATGTCCTTCTCAGCACATACCACCATCTGAAATGGCCTCCCCGTCACCTGCACCACCTCAGTATACCTGGCAACGTTATGTCTTTGGTGAAGGAAGTTCCCAGATGCCTTCACAACCTTTCTGTTGAGTTCTCACCACAAATTCCCATCACGGCAGCCTGGAAGAGCTCTCTGACAGGTGTGGAGCAGGGGTTCAGCAGGCCAGGAGGGGTGGACTCACATGGACCGCTCTAGTGTTTCAGGATAGGACAAGGGCCTCCCAGCACCGGCTTGGACCTGGATGTCAGGCAGACCAGCTTCATTCTCCCTGGGACCACAAGGGGGCGAGTCTCTTATTGCTGCTCAGGGTCTTGGCTGCCCGGGAAGGACTGTCAGTTCCAAGGTACTGAGCACCCTATGTGCTGTTACCCGTTGTACCTGCGTGATCTCAATTCCCCCAGGCAGAACTCTTTGGGCTACATGCTTGGAACAATCAACAGGAGTGGTTTAAAATCACAGTCCAGGACCTCCCCGCACCAGCTTGGACCTGGATGCCAGGCAGACCAGCTTCATTCTCCCTGGGACCACGGTGGGGGCGAGTCTCTTGTTGGTGCTCCACAATCCAGGTAACACAATCCAGACACAAAAGGCCCCACATACCTGCCATGAGGCCCAGGGGTAACACCAGGAAGCGAGCTGCTTATCTCCTCCTCAGCATCTCGCGTCTTCCTTAGCGCAAGTCGTGCCCTCCTGATGCCAGGGGGCTGCTGCATCTCCAGCATCACATCACACAGTCAGAAGGGAGTGGGAGGAGGAGGGCAGGCCCACCAGCAGAACTGTGCTTTGCTCCCAGGAGCCTAAAGGTGCTGAGTGGACACTGCTGGCCGGATCCAGTCAGGCAGCTACCACTTCAGGGGGTCATGTGGTGAGCATGGCATGGCTGGCCCTTAGGCTGGACCACCTGCCTTTTCTTAGCCCGCTGCCCTCTTAGGTTCCAGGGGAAGCCTGCAGGCTGGTCAGGGGCCCTGGTGAGGTCTCAGAAGCACCTGTGGCAACACCCTGCCCGGCCCTGTGCTCTCCCAGGACTAGGTTCTCCCTTGGGGCAGAGAAGGTGTGAGGGCTCTAGACGGGGAGGGTGACAGGGCAGCCACCAAAAAAGGTTTGATTGTTGTTGTTCACTGGCTTCTGACATCTGTACAAGGAAAGGTTACAGAGTGGAAACGATCAGCCCGTCGACACTGCTCGTCCCAGACGTGGTCCTGGCATCCCTCTCCTGTGTCCCACACCAGGTGTTCCAGCACACGGCCCCTCTGCACCTCGGCTTCACCCTCTGTGACACCGGGACTCTGACAGCGACAGCCTGAGCCTGTGACAATGACGAGGTGAGCTAACCCTTGTAATGGAGTAAAAACGGCTGCCGATTCAAACCATGAAGCTATACTGCCTCCCCCCTGGTCACCAGCCACTACTCACCCCTCACCTCACAGGGCAGCGGCCTCCTCACTCTGTACTGGGCTGCACAGCTGCCGGTGTGTGGAGAAGTTCATTGATTTAATTGTCCCTCGTGGGAGCAGCATGATTGTTTCTGGTCCCATCCCCATGACTGTTTGCCTAAACAGGTGTGTGTGTCTCTGTGGGGTCACCTCCTAAAAACACAAACCCTGCCAAAGCTCATCCTATTTACATCTCAAACACACACTTACTGGTTACCTCCAAAGCAGTTGTAGCCAACACACAAACTTTGCAGAGAGGTCTCCTTCCCCAGCTCAGAGGGAATCTTTAAGGCTCAAACTGACCAGGCTCGCTATCCAATCATTAGAACATGCACTTTAGTGAGAAGAAAAAGGGCACCACACCCAGAGCAACACAACCCGGCAGGCAACGTTATGCAGACTGTAAACACAGAATGCCCTTATTTGTATCTAATCTGTTACAAAAATCTGTTCAGTATGCACATCATGTGATATTTTAATACAATGACAGGATTCACGCCTGTATGCTCAGCCTTGCCTCTTCCGTCATTTCCGCACAGCCCGGACCCTACGCTGTCGGTGTGGGGGGGTCCTTGCACCTTGGGAGTCGAAGGCCAGAGCAGGTAGGAGGAAGGGGAGTAAACACGACCACAAGAGTGTCACCCCGCACTGTCACTCTCAACCCGGGGTCGCTCCTGCCTGGGGCGCCTCCACGAGACCTGTCGGGGCCTCCAGCAAATCCTGACAGCCCAGGGAAGGAAAACGAGCTGGACCCTGGGGGTGGTCGGGCTCCTCCTGCGCTGCCAGCGCGGACTTCGGCTGGAGCCCTGCCGGGTCTTTCCCCTACCGCCCGCACCGGGTCCTGCGTCCCTCCCGGTCCTGCGCGCCCACTCCGACCCGCGCCCCCTCCCCCATTCCGTGCTCCCCATCCCCCGTCCCGCTCCCCATCTCCCCATCCAGTGCCCCTTCCCCCATCCTGCGAGCCCTCCGGGTTCTGCGCTCTCTCTCGAGATCCCCGCCGGGTCCCGCCCAGCTCTCCACCCCCAAGGTTCCCCAGCCCAGCCCCTCGTGCCCCACCCCCACTCCCACCCCCACGCTACAGGGTCACTCCGCTTGCTCCCGGGAGGAGCCTCCGTGACCCGCAGGTCTGCGCACTGATTGCTCAGTTGCCCCCCACCCCCACCTCAGTTGCCATAGTTTACTCCAAGGCGCTGCCTCTACATGGGTTGTGGAGACAAGGACGCCCCACAGGTCCAGGGCAGAGGCGTGGAGCCGGGCCGCCGCCCGCTGACCGCACACGTGCTGGACACTGCCTCAGCTCTCCCAGCCCTGGGACTCTGCCTCTGTCCAGACAGGAGGACCCTGGCCAGCAGTGGACCGAGCTGAAGAAAAGGTAGGAGGGTGGTCTGGGGCAGGGCTCGAGTCCGGAATACCCCTCACCCCACCCCCCCAGGGGCCCTGCACCAGGGCAAGGTGTGGACACGGATAGCAGGTGACAGGGCTGACCTGACCAGATGGGCCCCCTGCCGACTCTCGGAGCTTCTGTTTCAATAGGCTGAGTAGTCCTGGTCAGGACTCAGCTGCGCTGGCAGAGCTTACACCCGGAGTGCCCGGAGACAGAGACGGGCCTGTCTCTTCCTGCCCACTGGCCAGTTGAAGCCTGAGGAGGAATCGGCAAGGCCGGGTAGTCACCATGACTGGCGGGTGACCTGTGCTGGGCAGCTCTCAAGTACTGGACGTTTGTTAGGTTCTCACTACACCCCGTGTGCAGACCCCACAAGCACCCTTTTCACACATGAGGAGACTGAGAGTGAGGCGGGAGACACCTGCCCCTGGTGGACCCCAAAGGTTCGGAGCCTCAGGTTATGGAGCCCTTCATGAAAGGGGCGTCCAGGTCACATCTGAGCTTGGAGGAATACACGGAGCCACTCCCTATCTCTCTAAACTGCGCTAGTAAATGCTGCCAATGCTGATCACAGCACAGACACTTGAGAGCATGGCTGCAGTGAGCAGAGGCCCTCAGAGCCTCTGGCGCTGCAGCTGCAAACAGCCCGCCATGCAGATGGCAACCTGGGCACAGTTATTGACCCAGAAAGCCATGCGCAATGTAGTAAACAACAAATACACCTTACAAGGGCTTCCCAGGTGGCACTAGTGGTAAAGAACCCCCCTGCCAACACAGGAGGCTTACAAGACCCAGGTTCGATCCCTGGGTCAGGAAGATCCCCTTGGAGGAGGGCATGGCAACCCACCCCAGCATTCTTGCCTGGAGAATCCCATGGCCAGAGGAGCCTTGAAGGCTACAGTCTATAAGGGTCGCAAAGAGGCCTACACTTAGCACACATGGACACCTTATGGCTAGTAAAAAACAAGTTTTTTTTAATTTGTAAATGAGCACACTTACGCATAGAGAAAATCTGCAAAGTCTTTGCGTCAGGGCACAGGGGACGGGCAGGTTCTCTCCCTTTTCTTCTGTGTGATTCCCTAAGGACAATGACCTTTTCTTCTCTCTGACTCCCTAAGGACAGTGAGGCAATATAGCCCTGGTCCTGGACACTGCCCTGCTGCAGAGACGTCCAGGCCCTGCTCACCCAGATCCGACTCAGGCCACTGGGCACACAGACCCAGGAGGCCCAGGCCAGGATGGCTCTGCAGCGCCCCCGCCTCTCCCCAGTCGCAAAGACCCACCCGGATTGTCCCTGCCCTGGGCTCCTGCCGCCAGGCCAGGTGAAGGCAGGCACCTACAAGCTGTCCTTCAACCCTGAGGGCTACTGGAAGAAGAGTGGCCAGGAGAGCTTCTACCCATATGTGGAGGAGGGCTAGACGGGTGGAGGCCAGTGATGCACTGTGACCCGCAGGCCTGTCCTACCCCAACCCCTACCACTGAGCACCTGCTCTGAGCTCCCTTGACCACAACACACCCATGCCACCTCACCCCATGAGAAATTAGTCCGCTGGGGGCTGTGTGTGTGATGCTTTAGGGGGAAGAAATAGTGAGAAACAAGTCCATGGGTGTTTTTGTTAATTTTAATACATATATATATTAAATATATACTCCCATATTTGACAGAGTATAGTTGACTTTGAATGTTTCATGTGCACAGCAATTTGACTCTGTGATCCATATACACACACATTATTTTTGAAATGATTATCCATTCCATGGTATTAAAACATAGTGACCATAGTTCCCCTGTGTTATATGTAAACCTTTGCTGTTTGTTGCATATCTTTCTTTTTTAATTAAAAATGTAGCATCCTATTCCTACTACATCAAACAAGTGGAATCCAATGTGAAAAAAATTCTAGTAGGGCAAAATTTCATAAGGTTTCTAAAATAGATATACACATTATTCATATATATGGATACAGAAGCTTTACTACTACAGGTGATGAGGGCCAGAGAAAGAACATCAGAGAAAAAGGAGAGATGTAGGGATTGGAGAACATCAACTAACTGACATGGGGGCTCTGAAGAGAAAATATGAAAGTGAAACAAATGAGGTCAACATAAGAAGTCATCATACAGTTCAGCTGTTTAAACATAGATTTCTGTTCAGTAGACACCTATGTGGGTCTCTGGCCAAAGAAGAAAGCAGTACCTGGGCATTTGTATTTTTCAAAAAATTCCAAGATAATTCTGATATGCTCCTGATTTTGTAAAGTGATTAGAGGTTTTCCATGGTACTTTTGGTGATATAGAGTCCTATTATTTTTCCCATTGACCATTCCAAGACCTTCTGCATTTGCTTAGGCACATTCCACCTCAGTTCACATCCCAGGAAGCTGTATCTGCCTTAGGCTCTGGTTGCCACCACCCACCCCACCCATCCCCGGGGAGCAAGTGGTGGGCAAGAAAAAGTGTTGCCAACTACAACTTGACCACAGGGCACTCAAGGCACCTAGAATTCACAAGGCCTGGGGTTATGTGAATGACAGTTGACTTCAGGAAATGTCCTGGGGTGGGTATTGCAGAAATAAATTCCAGACACAACCGACTCTCAAGAAGTCAACCGCCACCAATAAATTTTCCTCACACCCCTTAAGGAAAAACAAAATGCACCTAAACCTCCACCGCAAGAAACCAAACTCAGCATCCTTAATTGCTGCAGGAATGTCAATCAGAGCCACAATGGGAAATCAAATCCATCAGTCACAATGCTCATCCTCACAAGTCTACAAAGAATACACGCTGGTGAGAACCTGGAGGAAAATGAATCCCCTACACTGTATGTGGGGGGAAAAAAGTTGGCAATTGTCAGTGCAATGGACACTCTCCGAATAACTGAAACAAAATTCTCAAGAGGCACTAATGCTAGGACTTGGCATCCCCACACCTGGGCCTATATCCTGAGAAATTCGTCGATCAAAAGGAACCTGCACCCTGACCAAGACTGAAGCACAAACTCTAATAACCAAGACAGACAACCAACAAAATCTCCAAGAGGTTAAAGCTTGTACCAAATGTGGTCTATATATACGATGGACTATTGTTCAGCCATACAAATCCACCACTGAAATTAGGGAGTTCTGACAATGGTCGTCACACAGATAGACTTTGAAGGGTCAGACACTATAGGAAATCCATCAGGCAGAGGAAGACAGTCTCTGATGCACCTTCCAGGCAGAGTAGAAACTGACACACTAACACATTTACAACCAGAAAAGAGTCTGAGAATTCAACGCCCAAGAAAAGGTCCCCAAGGCAGGGTGCGGGGTGGGGGCGAGGGGTGGGAAGGGAGGGAAAAACCAGGAAGACATGGAATTCTGTATCTGCAGTAGATCATCCTCTTCATTTCTTCCTTCCTTCCTTGCACATATACACAGAAATCGGTATCTCTAACCTATACCCAGAAATTTGTATCTCCAGGAGGGTATCCACAGAACTTATCTCCCACCTTCACTCATTGTATACACAGAAAACTGAGTCTGAGGCGCATATTCCTCAAGGACCTGATGCTAAGTCATCTGCTCCACTTCTAGAGTGAAAAATCTAGAAGAGAATACAGATCACCCCTAGATACATCATACCTGAATCATGCAGCTGTACACTGACAACAGTCATAGTATTATAAATTGACTCTACTGCAACATAGCATGGGCGTGATATTAAAGAGAAGGGAAGAAAACCAGTGCTTACTTTCTTCACCCCGATCCTGCTGACTGGGGCTGTGATCCCATCCTTGGAAGCCTAACCAGGCTTGGGTCCCACTGCTGGACTTGGGTGGCTTTGAGATAGCCTGGCAGGGTGCTCTTCATTGAACCCTTCTGAAGCGGCTGCTGTCTGCTTTGTTCTGGATCGGACCAGAGTCCCCGCGGAATACAGGCCTCCAGGGACTTGGGGGAAAATATTACCAAGGAGATCAAACCAGTCAACCTTAAAGGAAATCAATCCTGAATATTCATTGGAAGGACTGATGCTGAAGCTGAAGGTGCAGTACTTTGGCCACCTGATGCGAAGAGCCAATTCATTAGAAAAGACCCTCATGCTGGGAAAGATTGAAGGCAGGAAGAGAAGAGGACAACAGAGGATGAGATGGTTGGATGGCATCACCAATTCAATGGACATGAGTTTGAGCAAGCTCCAGGAGATGGTAAAAGACAGGAAAGTCAGGCATGCTGCAGTCCATGTGGTTGCAAATAGTTGGACACAACTGAGTGACTGAACAACAACAATTACCAAGCCTACACATGCCCAGGGAGTTGGTGGCTCAGAGGGTAAAGTGTCTGCCTGCAGTGCGGGAGACCAGGGTTCAATCCCTGGGTTGGGAAGATCCTCTGGAGAAGGAAATGGCAACCCACTCCAGTATTCTTGCCTGGAGAATCCCATGGACAGAGGAGCCTGGCAGGCTACAGTCCATGGGATTGCAACGAGTCGGACACGACTGAGCAATTTCACAGCTTCACAACACATGCCCTGGTGCTGGGCATTCTGATTCAAACCTCCTTCCCAAAGTGCAGTTTCCTGGGCACCTAAGCACCCTCAGCAGGGTGCCACGGTGCCAGTAGTGATTAGTCTGGTGGGGGCTGTATGTGTGATTCTTTAGGGGGAAAAAGTAGTGAAACACAAGCCCTTAGGTGTTTGCTCAGGCACTTTCCACTCTAATCGACAGTCCAGGAAGCTGATTTTCTCAGGAAATACAGATGTGCATTAAAATGTGCAGCCACCTGTAAACATTTCCTGAAACTACAACTTGACCAAAGAGGCTGACCAGCATCTCTAATTCACAAGGCCTTGGGTTTCTGTTAATGACAGCTGCCCTCAGGAAATCTCCCAGGGCAGAAATAAATTCCAAACACAACCATCTTTCAAGAAGCCAATTGTCACAGGTAAATTTTCCTCACACCCTTTAATGAAAAGGATAAAAAAAGAAACAACAAACACAAACCTCCACCACAGGAGTAGATGCACAGCATCTCTAATTGCTGCAGGAATGCCAGTCAAAATGACAATGGAAAATCAAATCCCAGGAGTCAGACTGGCCATCCTCACAAGTCTACAAACAGTAGATGCAGAAGAGAGCCAGGAGGTGAAGGAACCCCATTACCTGTGTGGCGGGAATGGACATTAACAACAACAACTAGAAAGGACAGCCTCTGCATGTCAAAAAAAGAAAAAATTCTGTCAAGAGAGCCAAACCTAGGATCAGACATCCCCACACCTAGGCCAATAACTTGAGAAAATCATCATTCAAAAATACACATGCACGCCAACATTCACTGCAGCACTACTTACAACAGCCAAAATAGAACCTGCACAAGGTCCACTGACAGATTAAAGGATAAACAAGGTGTGTTACATACGGACAATGGACTAGTAATCAGCCATGAAAAAGTGCTACTGAAATTATGAAATTATGCCACTGGTCATCAGGTGGATGGACCTTGAAGGATCATACACTAAGTGAAGTCAGCCAGACTAAGGGAGACAACAGTCTTTGATGTCCCTTCTAGGAAAAAAATTTTTAAAGATACAGAGGAACTAATTTACAACCCAAAAAGAGACTCTGGGAATTCAAACACAGAGGGTTCCAATACAAAAAAAGAATAGGATGAATTAGGAGGTAGGGACTTACATATACACAGAAAGCTGTAGCTGTAATAGATAATCCAAAAGGATTATCTCTTTCCTTCCTTCTATATATACACAGAAATCTGTATCTCTAATAGATGCTTAAAAAGGGCCTGATGTTCAGCAAGTAGAACTTTGCATGACCTTCAACAATAACCTCTGTGGTAAAAGAATCCAAAAGAAAACAGACACGCTGTATGTATATGTCATAACTGAATCAGGCGGTTGTACACTGGCAGCAAGCAAAAACTGCAAATTGACTGTACTCCAACATAGCTTCAGTATGACATTAAAGAAAACAATAGGAAAAAAAGCAATGCCTAATTTATTCCCTACAACCTCCCCGATTTGGGCTGCTATCCCATCCCTGGAGCTTGAGCAGGCTTGTGTCTCATGTCTGGGTTGGGGTGGGTTGAGACAATCAAAATTTTAAAAAGATGGGTAACCTTGTGATTTCGGCCCCACAAAATACAATAGCCAAGACTGGGAATCAAGCTAACTATAGAACCACAGATGACTGTATACAGACGATGGGGTACATATACACAATGCAATATTTCTCAACCATAAAGAAGTAGGAAATAATGCCAAATCCAGCTTCGGGAAACAAAGCAGAGATGATCATTCTGAATGAAGTAAGGGACACCGGTAGAGATGAGTATCACTATCATATGATATCACTTCTAGGTGTAACCTAAAGATGGATACTATTGAACTTCTTGCCCAGAAACAGAGCCTCAGAGACTTAGAAAAGAAACTTCCAGTCACCAAGATATAAAGATGTGGGGCATGGAGAAATGAGTTGCTTCAGACTAATATATGCACACTACTATTTTAAAAAGACTAGGACCCACTGTATAACACAAGGACAATTACTCTACACTCTGTAATAACCTATGTGGAAAAGAAATCTCTCTCTCTCTCTCTCTCTCTCTCTCTATATATATATATATATATATATATATATATACATATATACATCTGTGTATTAATAGAAATGAAACTAGTTGTGGTAAAAGGAAAAAAAAAAGCCAACCCACAAGACTGTAAATCACCTATATACTCCAAGTTCAAATGATGAGATAAAAACAGCTAAAATGAAAAAGAAATGCTGCCTCTGTTTCCCTCAGGACTTAGTGACCTGGGCTGGTGCTATGTCCCTGGAGTCTGATTGGCTTGGGTCCCAAGGCAGGAGTATCCTGGGACTGAGAGAGCTGAGAGCATGTGGCAGGCAGTGTGCCTCTAAAATGAACCTGGAGTGCCTCTGGCCCTCCAGATACAGGCGGGATAATTTACTGGATTGGAGTTAACATATACACATTAATATATATCAACCAGATGTTCAAAAAGGACTTACTGAATAGCATAGGGAAATTTGTTGAACCCACTGTAATCACCCATATGTAAAAAAGAACCCAAAAGAGAGCAGATAAATGTCTCTGTGTTAATATAACTGAATCAAGTTGCTGAACAGCTGAAACAAACACAGTATCAGAAATCAATTATATTTCGATAGAAAATAACAAGGAAATTGCAGGGGGAAAAAAGAGTGCAGCAGGAAGAAGTGCTGTCACCTTGAGGCCATTTTCTGTTACAACACCATGAAGAACTCTGCAGCCGGGCATTTAATACTCAGGAGGATCCAGGTTGTTGATCAGTTGTTAAGTCTTTATGACCCCATGGACTGCAACATGCCAAGCTTCCCTGTCCTTCACCATCTCCCGGAGTCTGCTCAAACTTATGTCCATTGGATCAGTGATGCTTTCTAACAATCTCATCCTCTGCTGCCCCCTTCTCTTTTTGCCTTCAATCTTTTTCAGCATCAGGGTCTTTCCCAATGAGTTGACTGTTCGCATCAGGTGGCCAAGAATGGAAGCTTCAGCTTCATAAGTCCTTCCAATGAATATTCAGGGTTGATTTCCTTTATGAATGCCTGGTTTGATCACCCTACTGTTCAAGGGGCTCTCAAGAGTCTTCTTCAACACCACAGTTTAAAAGCATCAGTTCTTCGGTACTCAGACTTTTTATGGTCCAACTCTCACATCCATACATGACTACTGGAAAAACCATAGCTTTGACTATGCGGACCTTTGTTGACAAAGTGGTATCTCCATTTTTTAATACATCCATCCATACATGACTACTGGAAAAACCAGAGCTTTGACTATACAGACCTTTGTCGACAAAGTGACATCTCCATTTTTTAATATGCTGTCTAGGTTGGTCGTAGCTTTCCTTCCAAGGAGGAAAGCATCTTTTAATGTATATAAATGAACTTCTTTCCCAAAGAGATTCAGACTCACAGACTTAGAAAGTAAACGTCTGGTCACCAGTTAAGAAAGATGTGGGTCAGGGAGAAACAAGCTGCTTCAGACTAACTTACGTATGCACACTACTATTTATAAAATAAGTCACTAGCACCCACTGTGTAACACAAGGAAACTTATGTCACTCTCTGTAATAACCTATATGGAAAAGGAACTTGAAAATATGTATATACATCTATGTGGATGTGAATCAAGTTGCATTAGATTGAAAAGGGGAAAAAAAAAAAGGCCCACAGATTGTAATTCACCTATATACTCCAGTTCAAATTATAGGATAAAAACATTAAAAAAAAAAAAAAACTGACTCTATTCCTCTCAGCCATAGTGACCTGGGCTGGTGTCACATCCCTGGAGCCTAATTGCCTTGGGTACTAAGGCTGGAGTGTCCTGGGGCTGAAAGAGCTAGGAGCATGTAGCTGGCAGGGTGCCTCCACAATTGACCCGGAGTGCCTCTTGCCCTCTGCAGGGCCCCTAACCTCTAACCTCCTGATACAAGTGGGAAAGATTAAGAATTTGGAATTAACATATACACTGTAACATATGTCAAATAGATGATCAAAAAGTAACTACGTAATAGCATAGGTAAGTTTATGAACACACTGTAGTCACCTATATAGGAAAATGAACCTGAAGAGAATAAATAAACATCTATGCATAACTGAATCACATATCTGTACTGCTGAAACAAACACATCAGAAATCAAGGATATTCCAACATAAAATAACAAGGAAATTACAGGAAAATAAAAAAAGAATGGGGCCTGGAGAAGTGCTGCTTCCTTGTGGCCTTTTAATTTAATAACATCCAAAAAGTAGTGCCACTTGGTATTTAATATGCACAAGGATCAAGGGGCGGTAAGTAAAAAACATCTACCTTGGAGAAATGTCCTAGGTGCTGTCATTGAAAAAAGAATTCAAAACAAGACAGGTGTTCAAGTGGCCAATTTCAAAAGGTAAGTTTAATTCACACCCTTTAAAAGAATCACATGAAAAGATGCCAACATCACTAAATTAGAAACATGCAAACCAAAACTACATGGTTCACAATGGCCATTGTCCAAAAGTCAACAAACAATAAATGCCGGAGAAAGTGTGGAAAAAGGGATCCCTCCCACACTGTTAGTGAAAAGGTGAATTAGTAACAGACATTATGAAGAACAGTATACAGGGTTTTTTTTAGAAATGGCAATAAGAATGAAATTAGAATAGTCCCTAACAGTATACACAAAAATAAACTCCAAATAGATTAAAAACCCAAATAAAAGGACAGATAATATGAAATTCTTAAGGAAAAACGCAGAATACACTTTGACATAAAATGTGGCAAGTTTTTCTTTGACCCACCTCTTAGAAACATGAAAAATAAAACAAAAATAAGTAAATGGGACCCAATTCCACTTAAAAGCACTGGCACAGCAGAGGAAACCATAAACACGACAAAAAAATAAACCTCATAATGGAACTATTATGTGCAAACAAAGACACCCACAGGAATTTATCTCCAAAATATACGAACAGCTTATGCACCTCGATATCAAAGATACAACCCAAACAGGGGCACAAGATTTAAATGGATCTTTCTCCAAAGAAGACATAGAGATGGCCATGAAACAGATGAAAAGATGCTCAGCATCTCTAAGTATTAGAGAACTGTGAATCAGAAGTACAATGGGGCATTGCCTCACACAGGTCAGAATGATCATCATAGAAAATCTACAACAATAAATGCTAGAGAGGGTGTGAAGGAAAAAGATTGCTCCCACCTGCTGAAAGTCAGTAAATCCACAAAAGAGAACAGGACAAAGGTTCATTAAAAACTAAACAGAGAAGTACCATATAACCCAGCAATCCCATTTCCTGGGCATAGAGCCACGGAAAACCATAATTTTAAAGGACAGGTGCACCCCAATGTTCATGGCAGCACTATGTACAAGAGCCAAGACTTGGAAGCAACCTAAATGGATAAGGACAGATGAATGGGTAAACAGGATGGGGTACATACACACAGAGCAATATTGCTCAGCCATAAAAGGGGTGACATCATGCCATGTTCAGCAACAAGAAAGGAAGTAGAGACAATCACACAAAGTGAAGTAAGACAAAGAAAGACAAGTTATCATATGATATCACTTAGTGGTGGATTCTAAAAATGGAAACAAATGAACTTCTTTACCAAATGGAAACACCCTCACAACATAGCAAAGCACCTTATGATTACCAAAAGGGAAATTGGTGGGCAGAGGAAATGAGAAGGTGGAGATCAACACGACTCTTTGTAAAATAATCAACAAGAACCCACTATAGAATAAGGACTCCTATTCAACACTGTATAATAAACTACATGGGAAGAGAATCCAAAAAAAGGACATGGGCACCTAAAACAAAAACAAACACACCCTACAACATTGTAAGTCACTCTACACCAATACAAATTACAAGAAGAGAATGCTGACTCTCTTCCCTTCAGGCCTTAGTGACCTGGGCTGCTGTCACATCCCTGAAGCCTGAGCAGGCTTGGGTCCCTTGGATGGACTGTCTTGGGACAGAGGAAGGTGGGGAGGATATGCCAGCCAATGAGCCATGCCCCATAGATGTGGTGTGCCTGTTCCCCTCTGCACCCGCCCACAGTCTCCAAATCCAAGCGGGTCCTCCTGCAGTGAAACTACACCTCCTGCACCCAAAGGATGTGGAGCCTCTGCGCTGGAAGAGCTTTGAAAAGCCCCCTGGGCTCCATGCCTCCTGATAGTGAGGTTCCCACCTCCAGCCTCCTTCCTTGCTGTGGCCGCACCTGTGGATGAAAGCACCTTCCACCGCGTGGTGTTGCAGGAACTGGGATGTGTCCAGGAGACAGGGGTAAGGAAGGAAGGAAGAAGGAATGGGACACAAGCCTTGGGTGTTTCTTCTGGCACATTCCACTCTAATTGACAATCCAGGAACAGGACTTTCCCTAAGGCTCTGGTTCCCCCAGTAACCAGGGTAGGGGCACAAAGGCATGCTGCTGCCTCGTGGCCATTTCCCATAACAATAACTGAAACCTTTGCTCACGGGCACTTAATAGTCACTAGGCCTGTGGGCTATAAGTAAAAAACACCTGCCCTCAAGAAGTGTCCTAGGGGAGGTCAACAGAAAAATATTAAAAAAGAGAGCAGGCATTCAAGAAGCCAATTTGAATAAGTAAGTTTAACTCACACTGTTTTAAAAAATCACATGTGAGAGGACATCAGGCGCCCAGAAAAGCAGCCCATTGTCTTCGAAGGGAGGTAGGACAAAATATAAACAATAATAAGGGAGTCAAAAGAGCTACGGACGGAGACCCGTCCCGAGAAGGGAGTCTTAATAGAGGAAGTTTCCAATCACCAGGAAACCCTCGCACTGGCGGGACTGGGGGAAGTTTTCGGCAATCTAACTGGGAGGGAAAATTAAACAAGGCCCACAGATTACGTGCCTAAAAGCAACTCCCAGCAGAAAAGTACCCCAGAGCCCGCACCCGCCAGCAACAAGCGGGGGCGGAACGGAGAGGAGCGGGCAGCATTGCTTAGGGTAAGGACCGGCCCGAAGACCCTGAGAGCAATCGGAGGGAGCTTTTTAAACTGTGGGATAGCAAGGGACAAAATTAACCGGCCGGAACACACTGCCGGCTGTTCGCAAAACAAAGGGACTAAGAAACTCCAGAGAAGAGCCGGCCCACCCTCGCTGGAGGTAGGAGGCAGGGGGGAGGGGAAAAAAAAGATAAAAATAAAAAATCACATGTAAAGATGTCAACATCGCTAAACATGAGAGAAATGCAAATCAAAACTTCAAGGAGGTATCACTTCATACCAGTCACAATGGCCATAGGTGGAAACTACAAACAATAAATGCTGGAGAGGGTGTGGAGCAAAGGGAATCCTCCTGCACTGATGCTGCAATGGAAATTGGAATCAGCCACTGTGGAGGACTCAGGGCAGTTCCTTAGCATGAAAATGAGAATGAAATCAGAATGCTCCCTAACACCATACACAAACTCAGAATAGGTTAAAGACCTAAATAAACGGACAAATACTATGAAACTCTTGAGAAAAAGAGCACGCACCTTGACATAAAAATGCAGCAAGCTCTTTTCTGATCCACCTCATAGAATCATGAAAAGAAAACAAAAATAAACAAATGGGACCTAATAAGCATTAAAACCATCTGCACAGCAAAAGAAACCATCAGTGGAAGAAAAAGACAACCCTCAGAATGGAGAAAAATTCTTACAAACAAAGATACCTATAGGAAATTTCTCTTCAACACATACAAACCACTAGTACAGCTCAACACCAAAAAAACAACACAATAAAAAGTCAGCTAAAGAATAAATGCACATTTCTCCAAAGAAGTCATAGAGATGGCCATAAAGCCCATGAAACGATGCTCAGCATCACTAGTTCTTAGAGAAAGGCAAATCAAATATACAATGAGGTATCACCTCACTTTGATCAGAATGGCCACATCAAAAACCCTACAACAATAAAGTCTGCAGAGGGTGTGGAGAAAAGGGAACCCTCCTACACTGTTGGTGAGAGTGTAAACTGTTACACATACTAGGGAGAATATTATGGAGGTTCTTAAAAAACTAAACATAGAAGTATCCAGTGACCCAGCAATCCCATACCTAGGCATAGATCCAGAGAAAACCAAAATTTAAAAAGATACCTTCACCAAAAGATCATGGCAGCACTAGTTACAATAACCAAAACACAGAAGCAACTAAAGTATACAAGGACAGATGAATTAATACAGAATATAGAAAATGCAATATTGGTTTAGTGGTTTAATCGCTAAGTCATGTCTGACTCTTGCGAACCCATGGACTGTAGCCTACCAGACTCCTCTGTCCATGGGATTCTCCAGGCAAGAATACTGGAGTGGGCTGCCATTTCCTTCTCCGGGGGATCTTCCCAACCCAGGAATTGAGCCCAGGACTCCTGCATTGCAGGCAGATTCTTAGCAACTGAGCTACAAAGGGAGGCCAGTGCAACATTATTTAGACGTAAAAAAGGATGAAATAATGCCATTTCCAGTTATAGGGAAGAAACTAGAGATAATCAAACTCAATGAAGAAAGTGAGAGAGAAAAACAAGTATAGGATATTACTTCTGGTGGAATCTAAAAATGGATACAAATAAACTTCTTTACAAAAGAGAAACAGCTTCATAGAAAAGAAACTCATGGTTACCAAAAAAGAAAGGCAGAAAGTCAGGGAGTAATTAGCTGGTTCATATCAATATATACACCTTAAAACAGATGCTAAAGGGCTCTGCATAGTCACAAGTTCGAGAGGGCTATAAATGACACCTGCTCTCAAGAAATTTTCCTTGGGTAAATCATTGGGAAAAAAAATTCCAAACAGGGCCAACTTTCAAGAAGCCAGATTCAATAGGTAAATTGTTCTCACAAAATGTAAAATAATCATAAAAGCATGTGCAAAGATAGTTCACATCATTAATTGTTAAATCAATGCCAATCAAAAATACAATGAGGTATCACCTCATACTGGTCACAATGGCCATCAGCGAAAAGGTCTACAAAGAATAATTACTGCAGAAAATGTACAGGAAGTGGAATCCTCCTACAATCTTGGTGAAACCACTGTGGAAAACAGCACGGCGGTTCCTTGAAACACTAACATAGATCCTACAATCCCATTCCTGGCTTAAGTCTGGAGAAAATCTCACCATTCACAATAACATGTGCACCTTGATTTTCAGGGCAGCACTATTTACAATAGCCAAGACACAGAATCCACCAAAATGTCCATTGACGGAAAAATGAAGACCATGTGGTATACGTATACACTGGAATGCTACTCAGCCATTAAAACAGAATGAAATAAGGATACTGGTAGGGATGTGGATATACCGAGAAACTATCATACTACAAATACTTTTCAGAGAGGAAAGGACAAATATCCTAAGATATCACATACAGGTAGGATCCATAAGTCCATACCACTGAACTAATTTATAAAATAGAAACAGACTCACAGACTGAGAAAGCCAAATTATGATTATCAAAAGAAAGAAGGGACAGATAAATTAAGAGTTTGGGGTGAAAATATACACACTAATATATATCAAGTTGATAATGAAAAAGGGCCTACTGAATAGAACTGAGGACTCTACTGAACAAACTGTAATAACCTGTATGAGGAAAATAACAGAAAAAGAATAGATATACATCTATGTATAACTGAATCAAGTTCATGTACACCTAAAACAAACAAAACATTGGGGATCAATTCTATGCCAATATAAAATAACAATAAATTACAAATTAAATTACGTGAACTTGGTCTAGAGGAAATCAGACAGTGGTGACCCTATGAATTAGATCTATGACGTGCTGTGACATTAATGTGACACCACCAAAGGTTTTCACTCAGAACACAAAGCAGAACTCACACAAAGGTGCCTGACCTCATATGAATGCGACAAGATGAAGAGAAGAAAAAGGACCACAGGTTAATCAGAGTAACACCCTCCATTCAGATGCTGGAAATCCCAGAGCGGGCAAGACATACTGAGGTAAAGAACAGATACGGGGTCTCCAAGTACAGGATCCGGACCCATGTGAATGGGGTGAGACCCACACAGCCTCCAGACCCTGTGCCTGGGGTCACACGTCCACAGTCTCCAGGGTGACCTCCCCCAGACCCTGCACCTGGGGTCACACGTCCACAGTCTCCAGGGTGACCCCCCAGACCCTGCACCTGGGGTCACACATCCACAGTCTCCGGGGTGACCCCCCCAGACCCTGCACCTGGGGTCACACGTCCACAGTCTCCGGGGTGACTCCCTCCCAGACCCTTCACCTGGGGTCACACATCCACAGTCTCCGGGGTGACACCCCCAAGACCCTGCACCTGGGGTCATACATCCAGTCTCCAGGGTGACCCCCCTGACCCTGCACCTGGGGTCACACATCCACAGTCTCCAGGGTGACCCCCCTCACAGACCCTGCACCTGGGGTCACACGTCCACAGTCTCCAGGGTGACCCCCCCAGACCCTGCACCTGGGGTCACACGTCCACAGTCTCCAGGGTGACCTCCCCCAGACCCTGCACCTGGGGTCACACGTCCACAGTCTCCAGGGTGACCCCCCAGACCCTGCACCTGGGGTCACATGTCCACAGTCTCTGGGGTGACCCCCCCAGACCCTGCACCTGGGGTCACACGTCCACAGTCTCCAGGGTGACCCCCCCTCAGACCCTGCACCTGGGGTCACACGTCCACAGTCTCCAGGGTGACTCCCTCCCAGACCCTTCACCTGGGGTCACACGTCCACAGTCTCCAGGGTGACCCCTCCAGACCCTGCACCTGGGGTCACACGTCCACAGTCTCCAGGGTGACCTCCCCCAGACCCTGCACCTGGGGTCACACGTCCACAGTCTCCGGGGTGACCCCCCCCAAGACCCTGCACCTGGGGTCACACGTCCACAGTCTCCGGGGTGACCCTCCCAGACACTGTACCTGGAGTCACACGTCCACAGTCTCCACGGTGACCCCTTCCCAAACCTTGCACCTGGGGTCACACGTCCACAGTCTCCGGGGTGACCCCCCCAGACCCTGCACGTGGGGTCACACGTCCACAGTCTCCAGGGTGACCCCCCCAGACCTTGCACCGGGTGTGGCACAACCCTTGGTTAAGACACCAGGTCTCTGCTGGATGGGCCCCTAAGGCGGAAACAAGTGGGTTCCTGTGATTTCCTGGGATGGTAGAAAGAAGTGTAGGGTTGGTCCCCTCTCCCCAGACTTGCCGCAGAGACGTCCTCCTCCTTTCCGTGGTTCTGACTGATATTAACTACTTTTACAGCTGCACGATAGCGTTGAACTCACTGCCTTGGTTCTGGCAGGCTGGGTCCTTTCTTGTCCCCCTGAGGTGCTGAGAAACACATTGGGCACTGGAAGACGAGGGGCAGGTCTGGGCTCTGCTGAGTGTGGACTGTCTACTGGAAGGAGATCACAGCAGCAACCTCACCTGCTGCCCACTGGCTTTTTGCCTGATCCATGTGCCATGCAATCCATTTACCAAGTGAATCTGTCTCCCTTCTCACTATGGTCGTGCCAGTGAATTGGAATAACTACCAGGTAGCCACTTGAGGAATCTCCAGGAGCCCCAGGGAGGGTGAACCCGGCAGGGAGAAAGACCAAGAGCCCTACCGCAGCACTGACCCGTGAGAGGGCCTTGGAAGTCGGCTCAGAAGAGCAGGGTTACCCAGAGAAGCCCACCTTAGCTCTGGGACCCAGACATCTCAGCACTGACATCAGACGAAGGCACAGAGTTTTTCAGGACCAACGCCAGGCCGGTCTCTATGTCCTGGTGCACACAGAACATGATCTAAGCGTTCTCGTTGTAGAAAGCACATTACCTCATCTAACATGTTCAGCGTAGACAGAACTTGAAAAGGGAAAGGGAAAGTGTTAGTCACTCAGTTGTGTCCCACTCTTTGGGACCCCATGGAGTGTAACCCACCAGGCTCCTCTGTCCATGGGACTCTCCAGGCAACAATACTGGAGTGGATAGTATATATCCAGGGGATCTTCCCAACCCAGGGATTGAACCAGGGTCTCCTGCATTGCAGGCAGATCCTTTACCAACTGAGCCACCAGGGAAGCCCATAGACAAGACTTAGGTCTAAATCTACCATGTATGATAGAAGTTGGTCGGGTTTAGACTGACTTAAAGCTGCTCTCCTAGGGGGCACAGGTGCAAGCAGGGTCTCTCACTGTTGGACAGGGGGGTCTCACCCTCATTGGGAACTAGGATGTACATTTCTTGCAAAAAAAACCATCACTGAGCTCCACACTTCACAATTTACCCACATCAGGAAACTGAAATAACCTGTGTCTTTAAACATTTCAATGGGTGGGCAAAACAAACATGTTACTGATTTCTCTGGCTATAGGATGACCAGGATCCAGAGCAGAGCCAGAAATTTCTTAGAGTACAAGCCCAGTATCCTGTGAAGACAGACAGGATGTGACCTGATTCCAGCATCCTAGGCTTCCAGCAGGAGGCAGCCACACTGGAAGCCTTCTAGAAAAGGATATTCTTTATTATTTTTTAATTTTTTAATGAAGGATAATTACTTTACAGAATTTTGTGGTTTTCTTGGAGAAGGAATGGCAACCCACTCCAGTACTCTTGCCTGGAAAGTCCCATGGACCGAGGAGCGTGGTAGGCTACCGTCCATGGGGTTGCAAAGGGTGGGACGCAACTGAGCTACTTCACTTTCACTTTCTTTTAGTGAATGGAGTGATGCCCATTCTGCAGTGTGTGCAGTGAGGTCTGTAACATGACTGTAATAAACTTGTTTCTAGGACACTAAAATAAAACACAGTTTGCTAATGTTTTATAAGCTTACTCATTATCAAGTCACAATAAAACATGAAAAAAATCAGAAAAAAAAAAGAATTTTGTGGTTTTCTGTCATACATCAACAAGAATCAGCCATGGGCATACCTGTGTCCCTTCCCTCCCAGACCTCCCTCCCATCTCCTTCCCCACCCCACCCTTCAGCCTGTCACAGAGCCCCTGTTTTGAGTTCCCTGAGTCATAAGCAAATTCCCACTGGCTATCTGTTTTACACATGGTATTATGAATTTCTTTATTACTCTCTCCATACATCTCCTCCCTGCTCTCCTCCCACCGTGTCCATAGGTCTGTTCTCTATGTCTGTGTCTCCATTGCCACCCTGAAAATAAATTCATCAGTGCCATCTCTTCAGATTCCATATATACATGTCAGTATACAATATTTATATTTCTCTTTTTGACTACTTCACTCTGTATAATGGGCTCTAGTCTGAAAAGTATATTCTTTATCAGAATAAAAATATATTCTTGAAATTGCCAGCACACTAGCTATTATCTGCACACCTAGACTAAAATGTTGTTAAAAACTTGGCACCTGATCTTTGCAGTTCCCATTGGTACCTTCATGTTCAAATTTTCTGAGTAGAAACAAGCCATCCTTTCAAATTAGTTTCTTCTAATTCTGTTATTTGTTATTATATGAATGAAAGGTCACACTTGAAAACAATACAAGAAAATTCCTGCAAATAATTAGTGACTCAAAGAGCCCACAAGCTGCATATACTTTGTCTTCTAACAGTTTTATTTTTCTCCCTAAACAAACCTAAAAAAAATTGGCTCCCTGACTTGCTTGCTTCTCTGTTCAAACGGAGCTAAAATGAAATTAATACTCATATCAACAAGTAAGAGTTTTGAATTTTGAGATGTCATACCAGGGTAACAGGGGCTACAAACCACATTCTGAAAAATTAGCTTCATTTCGAATTGGATTTAATTACAACTTAAGTGGTAACATGAACCAAGAGCCTAAATATAGCAGGCAATATGTGAAGACAAATTTCGTATCTCGTATGTGAGAGTAAGGGCTTCCCTAGTGGTTCAGACAGTAAAGAATCTGCCTGCAATGCAGGAGACCCAGGTTTGATCCCCGGGTCAGGAAGATCCCCTGGAGAAGGGAATGGCTTCCCACTCCAGTGCTGTTGCCTTGAGAACTTCATGGACACAGGAGCCTGGCAGGCTACAGTCCATGCAGTCACAAAGAGTGGGACATGACTGAGCGACTAATACTTTCACTTTTCATTTTTTTTATGTGACAGTAAAAGTTTCTTGTCAGATCTGCAGCTGGTATGCACAAATTATTTTAGAATACTCTCCAACATAGACTGTCTCTAAGTGAAATTTATGAATTAAGAGGTGATCTATTCATTCCAGGCAGGAATAGTACATTACTTTGACCAGTCTGTAAAACTTACATATAATCCACTCAAAATTTCAAGTAACAAAACATTTATCTGAAATGTACAGGTTCCTGGGAAATTACAGGCTCTCATATTGTGTTCTGTAAGTAAACATTTTATCTGCCCTTTCTGTCAACGACTTTTCATAGTAACACTTTAACTCCTCAGTTGCTGATATTATTACCAAGATAAACTTGTCCTCCTGGGTGAGAGAGGTGGATTTGCTCCATTGTGATCGCTCTCTGATCACATGGGTGTCCCAATTTCTAGTTATGTCCCTACATTCACTTTTTCTTTTTGTATCCATCCAATTCTGCTTCTCAGATCTTCACAACACCCAATAATAAATACTTAGAGTCCCTTGGACTGCAAGGAGATCAAACCAGTCAATCCTAAAGGAAATCAATCCTGAATGTTCATTAGAAGGACTGATGCTGAAGCTGAAGCTCCAATACTTCTGATGTGAAGAGCCAACTCATTAGAAAAGACCCTGATGCTGGGGAAGACTGAAGGCAGGAGGAGAAGGGGACGACAGAGGACGAGATGTTTGGATGGCATCACCAACTCAATGGACATGAGTTTGAGCAAGCTCCAGGAGATGGTGAAGGACAGGGAAGCTTGGCCTCCTGCAGTCCATGGAGTCGCAAAGAGTGATTGAACAAAATCAGCAAGTTTGGATTATATTAAACACTCTTTCCATAGCTTTTCCTATATCAAAGTATTCAGAACATGGTGAAGCAGGGAGAAGGGTTGAGATTTTAAATGATTTATAAGGCCCCTAAAAAAAAAAAAAAAAAAAAATTAGACTGAGAAATCCTAGCATTTACTGGTCTATACTATACAAATGAATTACAATGTGTCTTTTTTTATGAAAGTGCAACAAATGACTAGAGTTGCAACAAAATTAGAGAGTTTTATTTGGAATGATTTGAGTTGAAATAGGCTAGATGAGTGCATATAAGGATGTATGGGATGATACATACTTAAGGAGGTATCAACAAGTATGTTTACATAAGTTGATAAAGTATACCTTTGTAAACAAAGATGAAACATTTAACTATCTTTTTCACCATCTGATCCTTCCAGAATTTGCTATCTCCACCTGACTCCCCTATGGACTTGA
Source organism: Odocoileus virginianus (assembly GCF_023699985.2). Taxonomy (NCBI): domain Eukaryota; kingdom Metazoa; phylum Chordata; class Mammalia; order Artiodactyla; family Cervidae; genus Odocoileus; species Odocoileus virginianus. Next base: position 39,910,223 of record NC_069676.1, read on the forward strand.
TGGTTTACTGCCAAGAGATTAAAACTAGTTACACAAATCATGGTTAGATGTGTTCTCTTTGTTTTGAAATTGTTTCTGTCTCTCTCTTGTATGATCTTCTAAATGCTACCATCTGTATCACTTATTTTGTCTACTTTATAAGATTGTCTCTTGCCTTATCCACTGTGTAGCAAGGCCTCGGTGTAGAGAAATATTTTATATATTTAAAAATGGGGAAAGGAGTACATCATGGCTGCATATTGTCACCTTGCTTATTTAATTCACATGCAGAGCACATCATGCAAAATGCTGAGCTGGATGAATCACAAGCTGGACTCAAGATTGCTGGGAGATATATCAACAATCTCAGATATGCAGATGATGCCATTCTAATGGCAGAAAGTGAAGAGAAACTAAACAGCACCTTGATGAGGGAGAAAGAGGAGAGTGAAAAAGCTGACTTAAAAACTCAACATTAAAAAAACTAAGATCATGGCAACTGGTCCCATCACTTCATGACAAAAAAGGGAAAGAAACAGAAGTGGTGGCAGATTTATTTTCTTGGCTCCAAAATCACTGCAGACAGTGACTGCAGCATGAAAGATGCAGGACTTCCAAGGACTTGCTCCTTGGAAGAAAAGCTATGACAAACCTAGACAGCAAATTAAAAGGCTGAGTCATCAATTTGTCAACAAAAGTCTGCTGTGGCTGTAGGTGCCCTCCATCCACCCCACAGGGCAGAGACCACAGTCCCCTTATAGATTGTTACTAAATTAAGTCCTATGGACCCTACTCGGTCCCTAGTCTGGCCAGGGCTCTGCCTCAACAGGGAAGGTTTCCTTCTTCCATTAGTAGGTGATAATCAGTAGGTGACTATGAAACCAAAGCTGAGACCAACTCAGCACAGGCTTTATTCAGAGGCCAAAGAATGCAGAAGTGAGAACTAAGTTCTCAGGTCAACTTCTCACCCACCTGGAGAGAGTGGCTTGATTATAAAGAGTAAGGGCAAAGAAGGGGGTGTGAGGCTAATGATGGGGAGCCAGGTGCATTAGGGGGAGGGGCAGGGTTTTTCCAAGGGAGTGAGGTGCAACCTCCTTTTTTATCATTTTTTGGTTCTACCTGTCTGGTAATGGCAAGGTAGGTGTGTCACCTAATATGATAATACAGTAAAATCAACATACAATGAGACTCGAGGTCTACTGGGGGTCAGATTTGTTGCCATCTTGGTCCCAGCTGGTTCCATCTGATTTTCTTTCTGGTAGCTTCCTCTCTTCTCTCTGGACTCCTTTAAAGACTTCTGTTAACTCCTGCTAAAGGTAGGGGTTGGAGGGTTGTGAGCAAGGACATCCCTTTTAAAGGTGGGTTCCCGGGTTTTCAGCAAGGGCCTGGAGCAGCTCTGACAACACAAGGCTGAGATGGGCCGTCGGTCGGACACCTGCACTGGGCTATGGCCAGATGGGGAGGCAGTGAGCAAGGGGCAGGCGGTCAGGGGAGGTTCTGTGTTTACAGAGAACATAGGTCCAGATGCACACTGCCTGCAGACCCTGCTGCAGAACCTGACTTTTCCAGAAGATCCTGGGTAGGGAGGGGGTGTTCAGGCAGCAGGGAAGACAGCTTGCTCTGGATGTTTGTGTGGGGAAGGGGGGCACAGCAACAGAGGCTCTGCCTGCAAACCCCAGAACCACTCCCAGATCAGCTCCAGAAGTGCTCCTGGAGTGGCAAGAAGAAGCGGGTCTCCCACCTACTAGACATGGAGGAAGCAGGTGGGGTGAGCAGGGCTGGGTCTTCAAGCCTTGCAAGGGCTTTTTCTCTTGCAGCAAGTGGGGGGCTACTCTGTAGTTGAGGTGCACAGGCTTCTCATTCATTGCACTGGCTTCTCTTGTTGCAGAGCATAGGCTCTAGAGCGCGTGGGCGTCAGTAGTTGTGGTAACCAGGCTTATTTGTTCCGTGGTATGTGGGATCTTCCCAGACCAGGGATTGAACCCACATCCCTTGTGTTGGCAGGCAAATGCTCAGCCACTGAACCACCAAGGAAGTCCGGCACCACATTCTTTGACTTCAATCTTGGCAATATCTTCTGGATCTGTCTTGTCAGCAACAAAAGCAGAATAAACCAATGGAACTCCATCCAACTGAAAAGCTTTTCAGGGGTGACAAAGGAAACCCTCCACAAAATGAAAAGGCAGCCTACTGCATGTGAGACAATACTTGCAAACCATACATGTAAAAAAAAAGAGTTCATATTCAAAATAGACCAAGAATTCACACAATTCAAACTCCAAAAGACTGAAATCACAACTAAAAAATTGGCAGATTGATATATATACACTGATACTATCTATAAAAGAGAACTAATGAGAACCTACTGAATAGCAACAGGGAACCTTACTCAGTGATTTATGATGACCTAAACGGGAGGGAAATCCAGAGGAGATACACGTATATGGAGAGCTGATTCACTTTGTTCTACAGCAGAAACATCAATAAGCAACTATACTCCAATAAAATTAATTTTAAAAAGGTTTTTCATCATTAAAAACCCAACTCTTAGCTTTAATCTTTTATATTGTTTTCCTGTTCTCTACTGTAGTTATTTCCGTTCCAAACTTTATTTTCTCCTTCTAATTGTGGTTCGTTTTCCAGCAGTTCCTTGAAATCTAAGGTGCTTATTGAAGATTTTTTTCCTTTTTAATGCAGGCATTTCTCTCTATAAACTTCCAGCCTAGTACTGCTTTTACTGCATCTCACAAACTTTGGTAATTTGTTTTCATTTTTGTCTCAAGATACTTTTAAATTCACTTTTTATTTCTTCTTTGGACCACTGATGATTCAAAGTGTGTTGTTTGATTTTCACCTATTTGTGAATTTTCCAGTTTTCCTTCTACTGCTGATTTCTAGTTTTCTTTCACTGTGGTCAGAAAAGATTCTTGGTATATCAGTCTTAAGACTTGTGACTTGAGAATGTGCCATAAATACTTGTGAAGAATGTACACCCTGCTGTTGGGCTAAAAGTTCTACATGTGTTGCTTAGGTCTGTTTGGTCTGTGGTGCTGTTATTCAAGCCCACTGGTTTTTTGTTTGTTTTTTTTTTGGGGGGGGGGTCATCAGTTCTGTTAGATCTACCCATTATCTTAAGTGGATAGTATAGTCTCCACTATAATTGTATGGTTATTTCTCCCTTCAGTTTAGTATATGCAGAAAACTCCAGTTAATGGATGTAGATACTCAGCCACAAAGCATGTGGAGCTATCATCCACTGCTTAAGACTTTGACCTTAATCCCATCCTAACCCTGACGTCTGACCCTGACCTTAACCCCTAAAGGAAATCAGTCCTGAATATTCATTGGAGGGACTAATGCTGAGACTGAGGCTGCAATACTTTGGTCACCTGATGCGAAAAACTGACTCATTAGAAAAGACCCTGATGCTGGGAAAGATTGAAGGCAGGAGGAAAAGGGGACAACAAAGGACAAGATGCCTGGATAGCATCACCAACTCAATGCATATGAGTTTGAACAAGCTCCAGGAGATGGTGAAGGACAGGGAAGTCAGGTGTCCTGCAGTCCATGGGGTCGTAAAGAACCAGACATAACTGAGCAACTGAACAAACAAAATTAACCCCTACCCTTCACTTGACCTCAGAACCTTAACCCTAATTGAATTCTTAATTTTAATTCTCTAAATAGTGGAGAAGGGGTTAAAAAAAATTTTTTTTTAATTCTCTAAATAAGAATATCTCAATAGTATTCCTCTGATGACAGAAAATGTCCTTTATCTTCTACTCTGCCTTCAGTGACTGATAAACTGGATTTTTATTTTGTTAAGTTAAATTGAATTTTAAAAGCCTCGTGTCATCAGTGGCTTCCATATATGGACAAAGCACCACCTGGTGCCCTGGAGTTGATGTGAGAGGTCAGCATTTTCTCTGGAGGCCAAGAAGAGACGTGCATGGGGGGACCCATGTACCTTTATAGGTAGAAGCCTGTGGTCAAGCGATTCCAGCCTTCTTCCAATTGGAAATTCTTAGTGCCCTAGATTCACCCAACAATGTGGCTTTCAATTGTACAAACTGGGCCGCTTGGGTCCCCAAAAGTCACACTGATAAAAATGAGGCCAACAGAAAAAACTTAAAATTCTAAGTTTATGTCAGACATGGGAAGTCAGCAGGCTGACAGGAGACCCTGGAGCTGTCCAGCTGCTGAAAATATGCTGAAAGAGGCTTAAGAAAAATCACAGGTTTTAAAAGTTGCAGTACAAACTGCTCCCCCATAAGAAGCGCTCGACGGCTGACAGTATTCAGAGGGTTAAACAAGCAGGCTTGAGGCTACTAAGTTCCAGGAAGAATGCCAGTCCACATGGCCTCAGGGGGTGACCCCCGACATGTAGACCCCCCCCCTACAAATGGCCTGTCCTCGCTCAGACAGACATGAACATGGTGAGACATGAGGACACCACATCCACTGCTTTTGGTTATCCAGAGCTGAAACTTCTACAGTCACCAACATTACAAAGAGCTTCAACTAGGATTTTATGTTGTTGTAACTTAAACAGTGAATGAGCAAATGAATACATGATTTTTCAACTTAGGAAGATTTACTTAGGTAGAGTTTTCCTGTTTTGAATAATGGAAAATTTTTCAGAATGCAGTACAGAGTGACACAATGGATACCTATACGCCAGCAATTACTAAATTTTTCCACATTTTCATCCCATTTTTGTCTTGTGAAATACTGCTGGTCACAGCCCTTGATAAGTTTCATTCCTCTACTCTTCAGTGTGTGTGTGTGTGTGTGTGCGTGCGTGCGTGTGTGTGTGTGCACATGCACACTCAGTCACGTCTGACTGTTTGCAATCACATGGACTATAGCCCGCCAGGCTCCTCTGTCCATGAGATTTTCCAGGCAGGAATACTGGAGTGAGTTGACATTTCCTCCTCCAAGTACTCTTCAGTATGCACCTATAAAAAAGCAAGGATGACTTCCCATAAAACCACAGCACTGTGCCACACCTCACAAACAACAGAAATTCCTGCATATGGTTCAATACTCAAGTTAGGAGGGGTTTTCCAAAGCCTATTAACATCTGACGGTAGGGGGATGTTGAACATGGGGAGCATGCCATGAGATGATATTTACCTGGCTAAGAATCTAGGAGCTGCCCATGAGAATCATCTAAATACCACCACCACCATCCCCCACGGTATAGAGAGGAAAAAAGAAAAGTACAATTTTTGCTGTAGAACCATAAGGAGCATAAACCTCAGATTACATATAAGAGCTTTCCATAGCTCCATCTAGGTGTAGCACTATGTCCCAGTGTTCCAGTGTGATCATACACTGATGCCTGGATTCGTAAGTATCAGTGAACCTGAGACACAGCATCTCTGCTCTTCTCATAAGATGCAGGCCAGTGCATGCACCACCCCTCAAGGGCTGTAAGCTGCCTAAGGACCCTTTGGGGATGGACTCGACTCTGCTCTCATGCTGTGGCTCCTTGGGGTCTTTGTTGAACCCAAGACCCTCCCAGAGTCAAGGCCAAGAACCATACATTCATCTCCCTCCTCCTGCGCTTCTTCTGCTCCTCAAGGTCATTGGGGCAAGGGAGTTCTTCATCTCCAGGGAGGGTTGCTAGGCTCCATGTCTGCCTCCAAGCATTAAATTATCCTGCTCAATCCTGCAAGGGCTTCAGAGTAAGATGGGTTCTAGGTGCAGATAAAATGGAAACAGACACTTAAAAAGAAACCACCCAATTTGCTCAGATCTTTGATGAAGATTAAATTTCCTACTTACTCTGTGACTGCACAGATAAGCTCTATGTGCTCAGAAAGTCTCAGGGACACCGGCCCATCGGTGGCCAGGCCCAGAAGCTCGTGTCACCTTGGACACCTTCCTGGTGCCGGGAGTCCAGCCCTCGCTGTCTGCTTCACTTTCTGACTCCCACTCAGGCCCACGTTTCCCTCCACTGCCCATTCTCTAAATTTTTCCGAATTACGAAGTCTCCCCCACACTGAGGTTTCAAACCCATTTTCCCTTTTTGAGGTGTGTCTGTGGCCACATCTGTGCTGCTTCCCTGACATTCACTGATGTGGTCAGTGAGGTAGGGGTTCCCATTCCAGGGCAGAGGACGGAGGGGCTACGTACACAGGGTCCCTGCGGCGGGAGGGGAGGGGTCAGCTTCAGCGAGTCCTCCAGGGACTGAGGGAGTGGAGGGACTGGGAGCTTCAGGGGCTCAGCTGCAGGTGGGCACTGCTGAGATGGGACAATTGGGGAGCAGGGGTTCTGGTCTTTCAAGGGGAGCGACTCTGAGGCCTGGGCGGGAAGGGGGTGCATATATCCCTGAGCAGAAATGGGACAAGGAGCCTGCTCCAGGCCCAAACAGCACATGTCATCTTCCACATAACAACCCTGGCGGAATGGGGAACTGCCCCCTCACTGGACCTTGGCACAGCCCTGCACACAGTTGTCTCTGGAGTGCTGGCCACGATCCTACCCACATCCGAATCTCTGGCAGGCTCCAGGTCCCTCAGCAGACACCTCCTTACTGTGGAGACACTTCTCCGCCCAACCAGGACTCAGGCCTCTCCTAGCCTCTCAGGCCTTGGGGGCCAAACAAGAGCAGGTGCCTTTTGTTCAGGGCTCCCTCCCTCTGCAGGGTGACCCCCAACCTTAGCTTGGGCCTGCAGCAGACTGGGCCAGTCTGGCAGTCAGCTTTCCTTCCACTTACCTCCCACCTATGAGACCGGAATAGCAAGCCAGGCATGGCTGACCCACCCAGCTATGCCCACACCTGGGCTCAGGTGAGCCCCTGACCAGCAAGCCCCCCACCACCCCCACTGTAGGAACAGAGTCCTCAGAATGGCCAAAAGAAACAGGTACTGATAACATTTGTCAAGCAAATGCCCTATTTTACTAAAAACCCAAGTATACATTACATTTTACAAAAACAGCATCCATCAGGATCTCTTAGTCCCTTCCCTAAGCCAACAAAAGATGGGGGCTCTGAGGAAGGGTTCCCCTCCAAATGCTGGGGCTGCCCCAGGCACCCTCAGACCCCTGGTCCAGTGCACAGAAGGTGGGGTTAGTGGAGCCCCTGCCAGGATCCAGCCTGGGGCCTGTGCAGGGCCCTCACCACGATGCTAGGTGAGGGGCCTGCCGAGACCATGGACACGCTGCCCCCACTGGAGCCCCAGCTGGTCGCAGCTCCTGCCTCAGGAGGAGGACACAGGGTACCCGTAGTGGTTGTGGTCAGTCTCGGCCAGGGCCAGCGTCAGAGACAGGCTGGGCTTCCGTTCCAGCTCTTCTTCCTCCGGGCAGTGCTGCGGGGGCCGAGCTTTGAAGAAGTCAGAGACGTACCGGACCTGGCAGAGAAGAGGAAGGCAGGAGCTGCCTGGGGGGAACAGGACAGGCCAGGCAGGCTGGGTACAGTGGGGCAGGGGAGCCCAGGAGTTGAGGGGTGTCTTGAGGGGTCAATAAGAGAGCAGAGTTGGGAGTCTTAGGGGAAGATGGGAGCACAGGGCAAGGGTCTGGGAGAGGCGGCCCAGAGAGGGCAGGGGTCCCAGAGTGGGGTCTCTTGTCAGGGCAGGGGGTCGGGGCCTGGGAGCTCACAGTGAGGCTGGCCACCAGCGCCCCCTGCAGGAGGCCAACGAGAACGTCACTCCAGTGGTGTTTGTGGTCAGACACGCGGGTGTAGCCCACGTACAGGGCGAAGGCTACCAGGAAGAACTGAACGGTGGGCCGCAGCAGCCGTGCCCACTTCCAGCAGAGCCGGGCCTGCACATAGAGCTGGGGTCCAAGAGCAGAGTCAGTCAGGCACCCGCCAGGTCCACCCTGCTTGACGCATGGACGGCGACCCTGGGGCCACAAGCCTAGAATCCCCAGACACAGGGCCCCCAGTTTTTATCAACACAGCAGAACCTCCACCTCCGCCCTGGCTCTCCCAAGGCCCAGGGAAGGGCTGGCCACGGGCACAACACGTCAGTCACAGACAGCAGACTCACCGCCAAGAATACCATGCAGTACATGCCAAAGGAGGAGTGTCCGGAGTAGAAGGACAACCTGAGACAGAGAGGGTGGTGGGGGTCATGGGGCGGTGTGGGGAGGGCAGCCAGAGGGTTTACTCTGTCCTCAGCCTCCAGACACCTGGCCCCCGCCTCGCCCCCCAGGGTCCAGGAGGACTTTATGTAAAAACGCGGCCAGCGCTGGATGCCCTCAGTCCTTCCCTTTCCAATTTTCTGACCATGTGGTCAAGTCTCATGGGCTTTAAGGCATCACCATGAAGCTGCTTCAGGCCCTGAATGCAGAACCCAGGGCAGACAACTGGGTCCAGACAGCAGCTCCACTTTCACTGTGTTTCTTCTCAAGATTATTTTCCACCTGTGCTCACTGATATAAGGTTTGCATTTTCTTTTTATAGAATGTCAAGTTTTAATAAAGGACATCAAAGGAATAAGTCAAGGCTGTATATTGTCTCCTTGCTTATTTAATTTATATGCAGAGTACAGCATGCGAAATGACAGGCTGGAAGAAGCTCAAGTTGGAATCAAGACTGCCAGGAGAAGTATCAATAACCTCAGATAAGCAGATGACACCACCCTTACAGCAGAAAGTAAAGAGGAACTAAAGAGCCTCTTGATGAAGGTGAAAGAGGAGAGTGAAAAAGCTGGCTTAAAACTCAACATTCAAAAAACAAAGATCATGGCATCTAGTCCCATCACTTCATGACAAATAGATGGGGGAAAAATGGAAACAGTAACAGACTTTATTTTCTTGGGCTCTAAAATCACTGAGGACGGTGACTACAGCCATAAAATTAAAAGACACTTGCTCCTTGGAAGAAAAGCTATGACAAACCTACACAATGTATTAAAAAGCAGAGACATTACTATGCCAACAAATGTCTGCATAGTAAAAGCTATGGTTTTTCCAGTAGTCAAGTATAGATGTGAGTTGGACCATAAAGAAGGCTGAGCACCGAAAAATTGATGCTTTTGAACTGTGGTGCTAGAGAAGACTCTTGAGAGTCCCTTGGACTGCAAGGAGATCAAACCAGTCAATCCTAAAGAAAATCAACCCTGAATATTCACTGGAAGGACAGATGCTGAAGCTGAAGCTGCAATTCTTTGGCCACCTGATGCAAAGAGCCAACTCACTAGAAAAGATCCTGATTCTGGGAAAGACTGAAGACAGGAAGAGAAGGGGATGACAGAAAATGAGATGGTTGGATGGCATCACTGACTCAATGGACAGGAGTTTGAGCAAGCTCCAGGAGATGGTGAAGGACAGGGAAGCCTGGTATGGTGCAGTCCATGGGGTCATGACGAGTCAGACACAACTAAGCAACTGAACAGCAACAAAGGACATCAATGGACAAGAAAGAAAATGGCAGATTGAGAGCCCCCACCCCATGAAAGCGACTGGAAAACTGACAACAGCCAGAACCAGACTGGTGGTGGCATGTGAACCAGAGAAAGGAGGAGACCTACCTCCAACGCCTGAGACTGTACGGTCCTGACCGGTGCCTCCCTGGAGCACTGGCCATAAACACTGACAGCAAATGGAATAGTCACCACTGCCTGGGGCAGTAAACACAGCAGGATAAGAAGGCTAGCCAAGAAGCCGAGAGGAAAGGCCAGGGTGAGCTACTTCGCAGAATGAGGCTGGGAATCTGGGGGCCAGGCTGGGCCCATCAGCAAAGACCTGCCAAGGTGCTCCTGTCTCCGCTCTGGCCAACTCGCAGACATGTCAATTGACACGGTCCACATGGCACATGTACCCAACATAGACACGTACCCACACAGCACACACACCCCAACACACACACCCCACATGGCATACATACCCCAACACAGCAACACACCCCAACACACACACACCCACAGGGCACACATACCCCAACACAGCACACACACCCCAACACACACACACCCACAGGGCACACGTACCCCAACACACACACACACCCACAGGGCACACACACCCCAACACAGCACACACACCCCAACACACACACACCCCACATGGCATACATACCCCAACACAGCAACGCACCCCAACACACACATACCCCACACAGCACACCTACTCCAACACACACATACCCCAGTACACAGACTCCAACATGGCTCACATACCCCAGCATGGCAGATGTACCTCACCATGGCACATGTACCCCAACACACACATACCTCAACATTCATGTACCCCACACGGCATACAAAGCTCATCTGTAAAATGAAAGCTTTTTTCCATGGTTCCAGGTATTTAAGGACATATCTGTCCACTCACTAGCTTATCACTCAGCTAACAGCACAACTTCATGGCCACTCATGACAAAAAACAAAGACTTTACAAAATTAGTTCAGAACATTTACCTAGCAAACAACCAAGGACAACAAACAGCAAAAACAACAGAAGAATCTGATCTCCAGATGTATGCTACATCACATGTATGTATGCTACATCACATGTATGTGTACTACATCACACGTATGTATGCTACATTACAACATTAAAAACGCTCTGGGAAAGGGGACACATACATACCTGTAGCCAATTCATGTTGACGTATGGCAAAAACCATGACAATATTATAATTATCCTCTAATTAAAATTAATTTATTAATTTAAAGAAAACTGCCCAGGGACTTCCCTGGTGATCCAGTGGCTAAGCCTCCCCACTCCCAATGCAGGGGGCCCAGTTCCATCCTTGGTCAGGGATCTAGATCCCACATGCTACAACTAAGATAGACCTGGTGCAGCAAAATAAATAAACAGTTTAAATATATTTATGTAAAACAAACCAAAAAATGCCAAGTTTTCAACAACAATAAATATTTATAATAGATGCACAAAAAATGTGGGAAATGCCCAGGGGAGAAAAGTCTATTACTAGAAGCAGTCGCTAAGAAACTCAGATATCAGACTTACTAGATAAAGGCTTTTTTTTTTTAATTTGATAGAGAAAGACTTTTAATCTGCCATTTAAAATATGTTCAGAGAGCTAAGTGAGAATGATGTCTGACCTAATAAGAGAGTACCAAAAAGAAACAAAAGTTGTAAAAAGGAATCAAATAGAAATTCTGGAGTTCAAAACTATAGTATGTGGAAGATGAAATCACCAGAGGGGCTCAAAAGCAGATGTGTGCAGGCAGAAGAGCGTGTGAACATGTAGACGGGTCAATCAAGACTTTTGGTCTAAGTAACAAAAAATGAAAAGAATGGAGAAAGTTCAATGAACTCGTCTTGTGGAACACTATCCAATGTACCAACATATGTACAACAGGAGTCCCAAAAGGAGACCAGAGAAAGGGGCAGAAAGAATATTTGAAGAGGAAATGCCTACAAACTTCCCACATTTGATGACAAATATCCATCCACACACCCCAAAGGTTCAATGAACTTCAAAGAGGATAAACTCTAAGACAGCACAGCACAGTCAAGCTACCAAAAGATAATGAAGATTTCGAGAGCTGCAAGAGAAGGCACTCGTCATGTATAAGAAATCCTCAATAAAATGAACAGCTAATTTCCCATCAGAAGCCATGGAGACCAGAAGGATTCCAAGTACTGAAAGAGAAAACTCTATGAATCATGAATTCTACATGTGGCAAAATGATCTTGTAAAAATGAAAAGAAGTTTAGACATTTCCAAACAAACAAGAACCAATAAAATCCATAGCTGATACGCCTACAAGCTCTATGAGAAATGCTAAAGGGAGTTTTCCATGGAGGAATGAAGGATACTAGTCAGTAAGTAAAATCTACAAAAAAGACACAAAAGACACCAGTAAAAGTAATTACAAAACATAAACAGCAGTGTGAATGTATTCTGGTGTATGATCCTATTTTTCCCTACATGATTTAGAAAAGAAAAAATCAGCTAAAGAAAAAAAAACTAGATTAACTGTATCATTCCACAGTAGATATCACATCATTATGCTGTACATCTGAAAGTAATACAACGTGGCAACTATGGGTTTCCCAGGTGGCACTAGTGGTAAAGAACCCCACCTGCCAATGCAGGAGACATAAGAGACGCACATTCAATCCCTGAGTTGGGTAGATCCCCTGGAGGACAGGGTTTCCCTGGTGGCTCAGTGGGTAAAAGAATCTGCCTGCAATGAAGGAGACTCCTTCCCTTGGTCGGGAAGATCCCCTGGAGAAGGACATGGGAATCCACTCCAGTATTCTTGCCTGGGAAATCCCATGAACAGAGGAGCCTGGTGGGCTCCCAGCCCATTGGGTCGCAAAGAGTCAGACAAAACTGAGGTGACTTAGCGTGGCAAATATAGCTTAATTTTTTAAAAACCATGTAAAACAGTTATTATAAATCTATGCTGATGAGTACATGATGTATAAAGATAAAATCTGTGACAATAACCTCATAAGGGGGTGGAGATACATGGCTGCAAACGTTTTGCACAGTAAGTACCTATGAACAGAAAAAGCAGTAATGGGGAAAAAAGCAGTAATGGAGAAATTTTTTAAAAAGATACAATATATAGAAAACAAATAACAAGACAAAGGACATTCACTGTGAGAAAAGGATCAATCCATCCAGAGATATAACAACAAAGATACAAGCACCGAAACTTGAAAAACACTGCAGAATCCAGACCTGAAAGGACAGAGGGTGTGATTCCACTGATAGGAAATGTTCAAAACAAGCCGATCCACAGACAGAGAGTGGGTTCCTGGTTGTCAGGGGCTGGGGTAGGGGTGACAGCTAATGGTGTGGGCTTTGTGTGTGTGTGATGAGAATATTCTAGAATATTAGAGTGGGGACAGATGCACAGGACTGGGAATGCACTAGAAATCAACAAATTGTGCACGTTAAGATGGTTAAATTGGTGGATTTTATGTGTTGGGAATTTTATTAAATTTTTAAAGGAAAATAGGACATCAATCAAATGAAAAGTTCACCAGTAGAGATGGTGAGAGGACAGAGCAGAATGTGAGGGTGGGGGCCTGACATTTCGAGGAGGTGGGTCACCCCTCCTGACACCTCCTGCTCTGCCCCAGGGCCAGATACCCCAGCCCCACCTAAGCTCCCTGCTGGCATGATGCATGCACAGGCACCTCCAGGCCTTGCTCCTGCCCGTTCTCCGCACCTTCTCAACCTGGCAGCTCATCCCGCAATACCCAGCTCCTGAGGGCCCTTCTGCAACCCCCACCCTCCTCCCCGGACGGGGCATCTGTGGTCCAAGCACTGCCCACCTGGACTCCGTGACGTTAGCAGGGCTCCCCCTGCACACCTCCAGCTGCACGTACGCCGAGCAGTTGACGCGGCTCCAGTCAGGGTCACACACGGCCAGGAAGTTGGGCCGCAGGCGGCCGGTCATGTACTTGGCCAGGTCTGTCAGGGACTGGCTCACTGCCGCCCCAAACAGGAACGTCCCCACCACCTTATAGAGGGCGGCCAGGTAGTTGTTGAAATCAGAGCGGGAGTAGAGGCGGTCCGTGTACACCAAGTAGGCTTCCCCAGCTGACACCTGCAGACAGCAGCCGGGGGCTTCAGCATCCCCAGCCTCTTTGAGATCACCAGGGAGCTGGGGACCCCAAGAGGGCTCTCTTCCACACAAACACCACCCCGGGCAGGACTGGACCTGCCAACGCCCCAGCCACCACCCCACACGCCCTTCTGCCTTACAAGAATGACAGTGGCTGTGATGATGACCCCGGCCATGAGCCCATGGGTGATGGTGTCTGGACGGTAGGGGTATCGGATGGAGTCATCTCCACAGTAGAAACCTCGCTTGTATGGAGTGTTGACGAACGTCAGGATGGCACAGGGCAGAGCGGCTGGGGGGGTGGGGGGGAGAGGAGGCCGGTAGGCACGAGGTGCTCCCCATAGCTGCTCCCCAGCTCAGCCCCACACTCAGCTGTGCCTTCGTCTGGCACTTGGACCCGGCCTCGGCCTCCCTCTGGGTCTCCTCACCTCCCTGCCCACCCAACGGTCAGCTTTCCTCATGGTAAATGAGAGGAAAGGTCGCCACCCTGCTTAAAACCCCTTGTACTTGGAAAAAAAAAAAAAAAACCTTCTGATTCCCCTTCATCGTCAGATCAACACTCAGGTCCTGCCCAGGCCAGGTGTCCACCCCCTGCACACCGCCCACCCTCTCCTACCCCTTGCTTCCCTCCAGCCTCCTCCACTCTGCCCAAATCCAGCAGGCAGCCACCCAGGCCTCTGCTCACAGCCCCACTGGCTGCCCAGAACAGTTCTGACTGACTCCTGTCTTCCCCACTGACCGCCCCACTCCTGGGGCCCCTCTCACAGCCTTTCTCCAGGGTCCTCATCTTGTGTAATCTGCAATCACCCTGTGATACCTGAATAACTCCCCAGACACCGCTCCCCTACAGTGAGCACGTGGGGGGCCTGTCATCATCAAGGACTAGTCTCTGGAGCCTTCTCAGGTGGGGTTGCAGAGGTAAGTGTCTTCCCAGGTGGTGCTAGTGGTAAAGAACTCACCTGCCAATGCAGGAGATGTAAGAGACTTGGGTTCGATCCCTGGGTTGGGAAGATCCCCTGGAGGAGGGCATGACAACCCACTCCAGTATTCTTGCCTGAAGAATCCCATGGACAGAGGAATCTGGCAGGCTACCGTCCATAGCGTCGCAAAGAATCGGACACTACTTAAGTGATTTAGCACACATACACACACAAGGAGGACGCCCTGCTTGTAGTTCTAGGGTTGGCCAGAGACCAGGAACACCTGGTGAGACATCTGCATCCACACGCCGTCCCTGAGCCAGCCACACAGGGACCGGACAGGCCCGGCCCAGGCCAGGGAGCTCAGTCCAAAGGTACATTCAGGAGTCACTAGTCATGACCAGACCCTGCCTGGCACAGCCGCAGCCCGAGTCCAGAGGCCCCAGGAGCCAAGGGCAGCTGGAGCACAGGGCTCCCCGCCTCCCCAGGGTGGGGCACAGAGACAAACCCAAGCAGGGTGCCCTCTGGCCCTGGCAGGGCAGGTGACACGTGAAAAAGGGTGTGACCAGGGCAGGGGGAGGGCAGGGCCACACCCCCTCCCAAAGGTCATGTTCTGGGCCTTGGGGACCACCCATGATGGTGGGTGATGCTACCAAAGGCTTGGTGAAGAACACAGAGGTCTGGCTCATGGAGCTGAGGGGCCAGGAATAAAAGTAACAGGCATGGCAGGACTGGGAGGTGGCTGTGGATGTCAGTGGCGTGTTGGGCAGGACACATGGGGAAGGTGGCTTAGAAATTCAGAGGACATCTGGGAAAGAGCACCCCAGAGGGACGGCCAGCACAAAGGCCGGAGAGTCTGGAGAGCCGAGTGCTGGGGGGAGCTAGGTGGGGTGAGCAGAGGGAGCAGGTTGGAGACAGACAGGCTGAGACCCTGAAGGGCGGAGGCGGGGGGGCTAGAAGAGGCAGAGAAACCAAGTCAAGCCCCACCCCCAGAACCTGAGCAGAGCAGGGGCTCCCATGGGGGTTCCCGTGGCAGGGGGGCAGTGAATCAACCTCCAGCTCCTGTCCCCCAGGCCCAGCCCTTTCCCCTGGAGATTAGGACACACACAGTCAGAACTGGGGTCAGGCTCTCCTTGGATTCAGGAGTCCGTTGCCTCCCTCTGCCTGAGCTGCTCCGGCTCAGGTGTCCCCACGGCAGACACGCCAGAGCCTTCCTGACCTGGTGTCAACCCCCGTGTTTCCCTCAGGGCCCTTGTCACCTTCTACAACTGAATTACTGCTATACTGAAGCTTCTAGACTGACAGCTGTGTCGGCCTGGGCCCCAGTCCCCTGGCACACGGGCAACCCCACCCAACCTAATCTCTGCTCAGTCACCCCCGGCTGTGTGACCTACAGAGGGAAGCCGAACATCCCTGGGTGGAAACTGGGGGACACAGCAGCACCCCCCCCCCACAGGCTGACTGGAGGAAAAGGTTTAATTATCACAGGCGTCCTAGTGTCTGGTATACTGTAAGTGCCACAAAAACGATTAAAGAAGTGCTCAGGAAAGGATGCCCAAGGTGGGCGGAAGCCCTCTCCCAGGACTTCCAACTGCCAACCGGCTCTTCCCCAAAGGGGTCTCTTCTGGGACGTGGGGGGAGGCACTGCCTCGGCCAGCAGCCAGGGCAGACCCCTCCCGTCCCAGCGGAGGCGCAGGAACCAGACTGGGGGGAGGGCAGTTGAGGCTGGAGGGGCCCCCTCCCTGCGCCAGGGGTAGAATTCCGGGGCTATTGTCCACACAGCCCTGGAGCAAACACTCAGCCTTTGTTTCCGAGACCTGGGGGGGTGGGGGGGAGGGGACTGGGGCTGCCCCTTCCCCCAACCTGGCCCGCAAACCCGCCCGACAGGTTTGGTCCGCGCCACCCCGAGGCCCCCAGTTCGACAACAGCCGGGGGCCCGGTTTCTCTCCCGGGCCCGGTCTCTCTCCCGGCTCTCCCGGGCCCGAGACCGGAGGACGAGTGTTCGAATCCCACCAACGCCCGGGTGCCCCCGGCCAGGGCTCCGCCCTCCCAAAACCAGCCAACCCGAGCATGGCTCGCGGTGGAGGGCCTACAGGGGCGCCCCCCGCCCTGCCAGCCTCACCCGGCCGCCGCCCGCGTGAATCACCGGGCCCGGCCTGGCCAGGCAAGGCGGGCGGTGGAGGAGGTAGGGGTGGCGAGCGGCCCCGGAGGCGACTTCCTGCTGCCGCGAAGGGGCGGGGGGCACCGACCCCTCCGACTGGAGGCCCGCGGGGGAAACCAAGGCCCCTGAGGGCGCGCGCAGACGTCGGGGCCGGCGGAGGGGGCGAGGTGGTGACCCGAGGCTCCGCCCACCTCCGGAGGCCTCCGAGGGGTGGGGGCCACGGCCCCCACCGGTCCTACAAAAGTTCGGGGGGATCGGGGACGGGGCCGCCCGGGAAGGTGTCCCCCCACGCCCCCAGGCCCCTGAGGCTCTTACCGACCAGCACGCACAGCACGTCGAGCAGTACGAAGACCCACCTCCGCTCCATGCCGCCCCCGCCCGGGCCGCGCCCGCGACCCCCGACGCCCGTCCCACCGCGTCCCGTCGCGTCCCAGCTGGGCCGCACGGTCACATGGCATCGGAGCCCGGCCCAGCCCGGGGGTGGAGGGGGTGGAAATGAGGGGGGCAGGGCCCAGGAGGGGCGGGCGGGGCGGGGCGGGGCCGCCCGGGGAGGGGGTGGACTCTGCCCCCGCCCCGCCCGCGGCCCGCGGCGGGGGAGGGGCGTGGGTAACCGGGTCGGTACCGGCCCGCGACTGGAGGAAGGGTTTCGAGTCTAGGAGCTGGCAGGGTCGTCGGCGCCCAGCACTCCCCCCGTCCCCCACGGGAGGCTGAGGCCGGGGGACCGTCAGTCCGGGGTCTCCCCGCAGCGTCCGCGCCCGGCCGCACGCCCCGGGCACCCGCGGACTGGATCGGCTGAGTCTGGGGTCGGGAGAAAGAGCGAACAAACGAAGGAATGTGTGAGGGGCGGCCGGCAGGACGGGGCGTGGAGGACGGAGCTCAGGTACCCCAGGACCGTCCCTGTGGGCCCCTCGGTGCGCCTCGGTTTCCTCTTTGGGGCACTCGAGCCCCTGTGTGCGCGTCTGAATACTTCTGAACCAGGAAGTGTCTACAAATCGATGGGGCGTCGTGGCTTAACTGCAAGGTTTCTTTCTTTCCTCTTGGTGCTTAAAATCCTGGTGGCCCTTATACATCCCCAGCATTTGAAAGTCATTTCCTCAACGCCCACCCTGTTTCTGCCAGGCCCTGCTCCCATGAGGCACACTTCCCACCCCCGTTTACAGGGAGCAAATCATGCCCGGAGGACTTGCTCACACACTGCAAACGGTAAACTTAGGGCCTGTGCCCTACGTCTCCTCCAGGTCCCAAGGACTGAGCTGGGACGTGCCGGGGTTCGACACAACCGCACTGGGTTCTTTGGGCCACAACCATATGAGAGGCTTTGGGGAGTGTCACCGCCTCCGGGAGAGCCCTGGACACTTCTGCCACTCTCCCAAAGTCACATGGTGAGAAGAGGCAGGGCTGGGGTTTGAACCCGAGCAGCCTGGCCCTAGCCCCACCCCCGCCAACAATCTGAAAACCGGAGATGTTCCCGGACTCTTTTTTCAGAGATAAAGGGAGCCAGGTCCAGAGAGGAGCACCCTCCAAGGTCAAGCAGCTGAGAGGTGGACTCGGTGCCCCCTTCCTGAGGGAGCAGGGGTCGGCAGAGAGGCAAGGTGTGGGGTGGGGGGGTGGCAATGCCCAGTTCATCTGTGGCTCCTCGACCCCTGGTCAGACGGTGGGATTGACATGGTGTCTCTGGACCGAGTCCCCCGAACCCGGGAACGACTTTCCTTAAGCAGTCCAGCAGACTCCAGTACCACCACCACCCCGCCCCTACACACACTCAGAATAACTCGGCCCACCCCCAGGACTTGAGCAGGTTCTGCGTGGAAACCAGACCTGGATTTTCCGTCTGCGGTGTGGCAGACAGTGGGAGGCACGTCCCAGCAACCCCGGCGTTCAACCGCACACCCAGGAGCTGGGGAAGGCACATCCTCAAAACGCAGCTCCCTCCCTCACCCCCACTACCTCCCAGGCGTCCCGAAGAATCAGATTACTCGCCCGCAGGGCTTCCCTCGGTCTGGGCGGGGGAGGGTTGTGTCGCCAGAACCTAGTTCAGGTTGGGGCGGGGCTCTCAAAGTCCTGGACTCCGGTTGACGCGCTCCTGCCGGTAAAGCTCTGCCTCTGCCCTTTGGCTCCTCCGACTACACTCACACAGGGAGGGGCGGCCCCGTCCATCGTCATTCATTCATTCATTGGTCAGTTCACTCATTCAAGCGGTGGAATTACCTGACAAAATACCTGTGTAGGTGCCTGAGTCACACGTAACACGGACGTTATCCGGCATCTTTATTGGGCACTTTCCCCATCAGCCTGGCCACCCCGCTCCCTGTGGTCTTAACACTTCCAGCCAAGGGTAGGGAGGTGCAGCACGGTACTGGCATGGATGAAATAAGCACCTACTGTGTGCTGGAAGGGGCAACCTGGGGGTGGGGCTATGGGATTGGGCGCGAGTGGGAAGGAGCAGGAGGCCAGGTGGCTGGACAGCGGGCGGCCCTCCCCTCCCTGCTGACGTGGGCAGAGATGGGATCACAACATGGTGAGAGCAGCACGGATTCGGGTCAGGGCTGGAATTAGGGCTAGCTGGGAAATCCACCTCGGGCCAACGAGGCCCACCCTGAGGACAGAGCCTGAGCTGGGAGACACTGACGTAGCTGCGCCCCTAGCTGGGTCCCAGCCAGCATTTCCCAGAGACTGCACCTCCCCTCTTGCCTGGCCATCGGGGCTGCTTTGCTGCACCTGAGGGACCGGGGGTTGGCTCCAGTGTCATGAAGATGCAGGAAGAAGTGCCTGGGGGTGAGCGGAGAGGCTAGCAAGCAGCAGGCGTCCCTCACCCAGTGCACCTCCAGCCCTGCCCCTCTCTGCACCTCCCTTGGGGCTTAGATATAAGAAACCCGGATTCAATCTCTGGGTCAGGAAGATCCCCTGGAGAAGGAAACAGCAACCCACTCCAGTATTCTTGCCCGGAAAACCCCATGGAGAGTGAAGCCTGGCAGGATATAGTCCGTAGGGTCGCAAAGAGGCGGACACGACTAAAGCAACTTAGCATTGCAGCACTGTTGCTCCCAGGACTCAGCACGACCGTCCAGTTAGGAACAGGGTGAACTCCAGTTCAGCTCCAAGTCCACATGCAGGAGCTCGGGTCCTAGGACGTCGCCCCTCATGCAGGCCCCCTCCCTCCCCTGCTGTACCCTCAGCCTGCGTCTGCTGATTCCCAGCCTGGAGCTTTAGGAGGCAGGACGGACCAACCAGACACTCCGCTGCTGCTTCAGAACCCAGGTGAGCCCATGAGCAACGACCCGCCCAGCAGCCAGAGTGAGAGCTCCACAGGATCACAGGCATACAACACAGGCCCAGAGACCTGTCTCCACCTGCTCCTCAGGAAGTGAAGGAAGGCGGGGCAGGTCATGCCTCCAAGCACAAGAGCACGCTCCCAGGGCACCCTCCCATGGCACCCCTCCGTCCCTGCCCGAAAAGCCAGGACCTCCACCCCCACCCCCCACCAAGCAGCACACAGTGCAGACCTGGAAGCACTGCAAAGTCACCGACCCTGGTCCCTCCAGGCAGGTGGTGACTGGTGAGAAAAAGTGGCACAGACAGCAAGGGAGGCTGAGAACCTCTGTTCCAAGACCCCACTGCCATCCTGGGTTTCACCCCCTGGGGACCGTCCATGGGAGCAGACCTGAGTCCACTTCCCAGGAGCTCACACAGGCCTGGATCCAAGCCCACCACCACAGGAGGGACTGGGGGCAGTGTGCATAGGCAGTACTCCCCACAGACATCTCCATACTCCAGCCACCACCGCCCACCCTCCCAACCTTACTGTGCGGGGGGGGGAGTAAGCCCACCCACTGGACCCCCAAGATGGAGGGGAGACACAGGTTCCAGAACCTCCCGGCTGGTGGCACAGGAGTGGACTCTGCCAGATGCTGAGGCAAAGTGATAGCCTAGCACAACCTCAGGATAACACCGGGGCATCTGCGCTACCAGGAACTTGGGCCTCCTGTCCTCACAGCAGCCCAGGATGAGGGTTGCTGGGTCTAACAAGTGCGTGCACAGGACTCAGGTGAATCTGAATCCCAAGTGAACAAGTCACTTTTAATATAAGTATGTCCCACTGTATGGGATACACTTACCCTTAAAGATTTGTTTACCTGATTTAAATCTAAGTGGGAGTCCTGTACGTCATCTCAGAACCACAAACCAGGAAAATATGAGCTGTGGGGACAGCCCAGTCCCATTCCAGAGCCCAGGGTCCTGGGCCAAGGAGGACAAGGCCCTAGCCCAGAACTGTCTGCATGCAGCCACCTCCTCCATCCCGCCCCCACTCTGGGAGTTGCTTGTGGGTCCAGCCTCTAGTGTGGCCTAGCTGATGGCCGGCTCCTTCAACAGAGTGGCTGGTACCAGGATCACCTCCTGGCATGTCCTATGGGAAAGGCTCCCCCAGACTGAGCACCTACCTCCCCTTGTGTGGTTAGAAAGTAGGTCACAAAAGAGCTCCACTCCGGCTATGAGAAAACACTGGATGAACTAGAGAACAGTAGTAGTAAAGGTACAGTGGCACTTCTGTCTGTGAGAAGTCCATCCCAGAGGTCAGTGCAGGCATCTCCTAGCACCAGGACAGAGCAGGAAACCTGGGTGCAGGTGGTGATTCTGCCTGCAGGTCTGGGATGGACACCAGTGGACCTGCAGACAGGCAGGCAGGGCCAGCTCACCATCAAGATGCCTAAACCAGGGGCTTCCCTGGTGGCTCAGTGGTAAAGAAGCTGCCTGCCAAAGCAGGGGACACTACTGAAGCCCACGTGCTAGAGAAAGCCCGTGCAGCAACGAAGACACAGCACAGCCAAAAAGTAACTAACCAATAAGAAATACACAATGTGTGTGTCAAAGATGGGCCAGGCGGTGGCCAAGAGCAGTGGAAGGAGGGCCAGGGGGCAAGTAGCAGAGAGAAGACAGGAAAACGCACAGTCTGAGGACAACCTGGGCTCTGCCAGGCAAGTGGGGACCCAGGAGTAGAGCCCAGAAGGGGCAGCAGAAATGCCTGACAAACCAGACGGGAAGCCCCATCCCCACCCCCCACCTCCCCACCAGTGATGAAATGCACTGACCCTCAGGTCCCAGGAGCTCCACAGAGGATAGATACCAGGCACATCACATCCAAACATAAAGAGAAAATCACAGTCGGAAAGAAAAAGATGTCGTGTTTGGGGAACACAAGTGAGAATGACAAACAAGAGAAGCCAGGAATAAAGGGGACACCAAGGACGCCAAGAAGAAAACGCCAACCTGAAAAGTTACCGCTGCTCCGCCGCAAAGTCGTTTCCGACTCTTATACCACGTTAAAAACAAATAAGTGCTTGAGAAACAAAGGAGGGGTGAGGACTCTCAGCCATCAAGAGCCAAGAAGAACCAGTGCAGGTTCCCTGCCCAGCCCATCCATCTGCAGTCTCCCAACCTGTCTGCCGCCCAGCACCCCCACATTTCACCCGCTCCCAGGCAGGTCCATCCCCATCAGGCGCCAGCTCAGAATCACCTCCACTTACCTGACGACCTCCCTTGCCCCATCATCGAGGCAGAGCTTGCTCCCCACAACCCCCAGGCCCCCAGGTCCCTGGAGCCAGACCAGTATGGGGTCCACCGAGTGACCGGCACCTTCTGCCACCCACCCGCCCGATCCACCACAAGGCACCTATGGGGCTTCAAACCAAGTTTAATAAATAAAACAGCAAGGGGGTCAAGGCAGTGTCACTTCACAGTGTGGTCCTTGGTGGGGCAAGGGAAGGTCGAGTCCAGCCCTGTGGATGGCTCGAGCCAAAGCCCCCTGGTGACACGGGGTGGGAGCACTGCCCTGCCCCCAGAGGACCCCACTCCCATTTGTAAACAGAAACATAAATAAAACAAGGCGGCTGGGGAGGAGAAAGCCCAGGACCCCAGCGGTCCAGCTGGGACCTCAACAAAAACACAACCTCCTCGGTCAGGGAAATGGGCTGGAGCCGGGCCCCCGGTGCAGCTCGGACAGGGCCTCGGTGCCAAGAGGTGTGAGTCCCGTGTCCTCAGAACCACACCCAAGGCAGCCAAGGACCCAGGGGGTGGGGGTGGGGTGCGTAAAGTGCAGCTTTTCCTGAAGTGGAGAGCGGGCGGACAACAGGGCAGGGCCAGCATCGAGGTATATGGCTCTGCGCCCCACGGGGTTTGGCACCGAGTAGCAGCTGCCCCGAGCCTGGGCCGGGGCGGCCCGTGGTCCAGCCGGGAGCAAGAGACGAGTGAGCAGAGCGCTGAGGGTGCCCGGCGGAGGCTGCTGGTGGGGCGGCGTCCGGCCCGTCTCCCCTGTCCCTGGCAGGGCCTCTGCTGCTGGACAGGCTGGCCCTCCATGCCCGGCCGCCTGATGGATCCCAGGCTGGGCGTGGAGCCTGGGTCATGTGGTGTGTGGCATGGGAGGGCCCCGCTCACCCTGGTCCTCGAAGAGTTCTGAGCAGAAGAGACGCCACCCAAGGCCCGCAAAAAAGGGAGGGGTCGGGAAGACTGACAGGCAGGCCTCACAGTGGCCCCAAGTCCAGTCCAGCTACATGCCCGCCTGTGGCCAGGGATCAACAGGTCATCACGTTACAGCTGCAGGGGAGAGCGGGAGAGACAGGAGACGTCAGTGCAGCCCCCAAGCACCGGGCCCACCCTACCTCCCAGAGACCCACCCCCACTGCCGACAGCCCCTCCCAAGGCAGCAAGGCCTGGCACCCGGGGAGGGCTGGCGGCTCGCAGGGCCAGGAGCAGCCTGGCACTGGCCCCGTGTGTACCTTTTTGGATTTTGAACCGTATGAATGTATTACCTAGTCAGAAAAATAAATAAGCCAAATTTAAAGTAGAGAATAAAGCTAAAGAAACCAACAGCCTGCTCGCGGGCCACGCCTCCCTCGGGCCCTGGGGCAGCCCCTCCCGCCAGCCTTAGCGTGGCCTGAGATGGGGGCACAGCAGATGGGGGGTCTGGGGGTAACACTCACTGTGACAGGGGCTCCGAGTGCAGCCCGGGGGCCGGGCATGCCGGGTGGGAGGCCAGAAAGGGGTTCACGTCCCCGATGCCGATGAGTCCAAACTCGGCCACTGACAAGGCCACTTGCGGAGGGCCCACAGCCTCCTCAGGCTCTCCATCAGTGTCCTCATGGCTGGAGACGAGTGGCAGCTCCTCAGGCAGGGTCAAGTCCACGGCCAGCCTTGGGCTGGCACCGGGCTCCGGAGCGGCCGTGGCAGGCGGGAAGAAGGCCGGCTCAGCCAGGGCTGGGGGCCGCCGAGGCAAGGGCAGGGCTGAGGGCTCATCCAGTGGTGGGAACGAACGAGGCCCTGGCTCCGAGGATGGGGGTACATCAAGGGCCTCCCCAGGCTCGCCAAGACTCCCAGACATGCTGCTGCCCATGCTCAGGGGCTCTGCGGGGGGAGAACGCAGCTGTGGCCAGGCCCCCACGGTGCCCACACCCAGCCCCGTCAGGTCAAAGGCAACGCAGCTGCAGCCAGCAGGCCCAGAGGTCCTGATCACCTCAGGCTGTAACCTGTGTGGGCTCCAGCCTGCTGGGCCCAGCAAAGCCAAGGACCCTTCTCACAGAATGCTCACACGAACGTGTAAGACACACGAGGACACGAGGGGCCTGACTTGTGGGAAGGACATGACTCTGTTCCTCAGGGTGGGCCAGGACACAGCAGGTTCACAGAGAAAGTGAGGGGAACGCAGACACCTCACCAGGCACACCAGGGACCCGACCGCACTCTGGAGCCAGGACAACGGAAGCCCTGCAGGCCGAGACCAGGGTCCTTGTCCCCTGTGGTCCCTTCACAACCGCACTAACCACCTGGGCCTCGTCCTGCTCCCACACAGCCCTGGGCCTGGATGCCAGAGGGGCACAATACCCCCCGGGCTCCCGCCCAGGGCCACAGACCACACGAGGCTCTCCCCACAGGGAAAGCCAGACCCCAAGGGCGCCTCATGTGAGAGATGCCCTATGAGACCACATGAGTGGAAGGACAGGGGGCCCAGACCCCTGCTCTTCTTCAGTGTCCAGTGGCCCAGGCTGGAGACCAGGGAAGAGGGGCCCCGACGACAGGGCCTGCCCCCTACTCACCAGCGTGCATCCGGGCCAAGCGGTCATGCTCAGGACCCGGGCCGTGGGCAGCAGCAGGCAGGGGCAGGGGTGGCGAGGAGCGGGGGCGGCCAGGGCCGTCAGGGTCACTGCCCTCCAGGTCCTGGTCGGCATCCCTGCAGGGAGAGGGGGTGAGGGCTGGGGCTGCCTCAGGCCCAGTGCCCTCCCAGCACCCGTGGGTGCCTGGCACGCACGTGTTTCCTGACGGGCCGTACTTCCGGCGGCCTAGCCGTGTCTGCTGAGAGAAGTAGTCGTAGCGCTCGGACTTCTTCCACAGGTAATAGTACTCCACGCACTCGCCCACTGACCGCGTGCGCACCTGCGGGGAGTGCCAGTCAGCTCAGCCCGGCCCTACCTCCCCCACTGCCCGGACAGCAGGGAAGAGCAGACCCCAGAGCAAATGCCGCAGATGGTGGCCCAGCTGCTGATGGGAGAACCTACTGCTGCGCCCAGAACACAGGACCTGACACCCGTGCCTGGGAGGGCCTGGGACGAGAGGTATAGAACACCCCCCACCCCCAGAAGCAAGCAAGACTGGCTTCCTGGAGGCCAGCGTCATGGCTGACTAAAGACTCGTGTGGGAAGAAAACCATGAACCCTAAGCCAGGTGCTCAGGGAGGGGGGCTGGGGGGCAGTGGTTGGGGGAGGTGAGGTGGGGCGGGGGTGGGCCCACACTGGGGGCTTCAGGAGCAGAAGCAGCCCCCATGGGAAGACCAGGGGGCCCAGGCATGCTGGGCCTGGTCTTGGGCCCATCCCTGCCCACAATAGCCCACATGGGCCCCACACTACTCCAACCCTGTGGGGGAAGACCCTGAAGCCCCAGCCGTGAGCATCCCATGGAGGGTGGAAGGACCAGGCCTGCCAGCCCTAGGGGAGCAAGACAACTGTCAGGGATGACGGGCTGGAGGAGTCACATGAAAACAAGAGGGAGAGTCAGGCTCCCAGACAAGCCACGGGCACCCAGCTAGACAGATGTCTGGGGCTGTGTGTGGGGAAGGCCGGGGTTGTGCCATAGGTCAGGGAGCCACAGGCAGGCAGCACTGAGCAGGACATGGGGAGACTAGCAGCGGCAGGTCTGGATGAGAGGGACATGGGCTTGGGGAGGAGGAGGACACAGGTGTGGGGAAAGGCATGTGGACCTGGGACCTGGCAGCCATGCTGGCCACACCCCGTGGGTGCCATGGCAGGAGAACCTCCTCCTTGGGTAGAGTGAACATGGAAACCTTTAGTCCCTACGCAAGGGAGTCGGGAGGGAGCACAGGTGGGGTCAGAGTTGGGGAATCAGCAGTGAGCACGGATCTGTCCCCAGACTGAAGCCTTTCCAGGGGAGCAGGGGGGAGGAACCTAGAGCCACCAGGAGCCTGGCAGGGGGGGTTCGTCCTGATCTCCTGCTGCGGGTGGAGCCATGGGCAGCAGGCAGGACTCACCTTGTTGGCCTGGATCAAGTGGAAGTTCTTGCCATGCACGCGGAAGCCATGCTCGAAGTTGCGGCGCTCCTCCTCACTCCAGGCGCACAACCCGTCTGCAGGGGTGGGGGGCAGTCAGCAGCGGAGCAGGAGTTAGGGGACCCCCAGGCAGACCAGCGCTCACCTCGGATCACCTTCACGTTGAACCGCAGCCTCCGCAGGGCCTCCTCCGCATTGAAATTGCACTTCACCAGCTCATACAGCGCCTGGGGGTTGGGGGGATGGCAGCCACTGAGACCTCTGCCTGCTCACCTCAGGGGGCGGGGGCTGGTCCACATTGCCACAGAGCCGGGGAGATGGATGGGGTGGGGGCGCCCACTCCACCATTTCCTGTCACTAGCGGTTTCCAAATGAATTCATCACAAGCATAAGACCACGTTGGCTCCTGCCCCTCTGGCCTGGCAGTCCCTCCACCCCACGGGCAGCCCACCTGCTCGCTGTCCTTCACGGCCTCTCCCTCCGGAAGCTGAGACCCGGCCATCTCGTGCCACCTCCGCTTCACCGCCCGGTACAGGAACTCCTCCACTTCCCTCTCGGGAAGGATGTTGGGGTCCCAAAGCAGCTGGTCTTCATTCTCGTAGACTGTGCAGAAGGGGCAAGGTCACGTGTGGGCATGCAGGTCATCTTCTCTGACCACTTCCCAGGAAGCCCAGCAGCCGCAGGCCAACTCTGCCCCTCCAGAGGACAAGGGCCTGACTGGTGGCCTGGGCTGGACCTCCACCTCTGTGCCCCTCAGGGCCGGCTCTGGGCACCAAGGCGGGAGTGGGGAGAGGCCAGTGGGGACCGAGTGGCCAGAAATCAGGGCCAGTTTCCCGGAGGAGGTAGCAACTAACCTGAGGCTGGAAGGGGGACTTCTGACCCTAGCCTTTGAGAAGGCAGCTGCAGAGAGAGCTCAGGGAGGGGAAAGGCGGGATCAAGGGAGCAACACATGGAGCCCAGACTCAAGTACGGGTGAGACCTGGGTGAGAGCCTCGCTCAAGCCAGAGCCCCCCAGCCACTACAGCCCTCAAGTCAGCACCACACACCAGCCAGACTCCCCCCTCAGGCTGCAGTCTGCATCCAGCGGGCAGCCCCTAGGTGGGCAAAGCACATAGTGGAGACGAGGCAGAGGGATACCCCAGTGCCAGCACCTCTCAGTTATCCAGGGATGAGTCACTGGAACCAAAAACTAAACAACACACACAAGCCCAACACCCAGCGGAGGGACTGAAGATGGAACCCACTCCAGGCTGGACTCTCTCCTGTGGGGGACCAGCAACTCCAGGGCTGATGCCCAGGGACCTGCAGCCACTTCTCTCCACCTCCAAAGTCAACCTGAGTCCCAGGCTGGACCAGGAGGGTCAGCCAGAGGGGAGAGCGGGCCGCTCCAGAGAAAAAGTGACACCTGCCACCATGGCTATGTGCTGACCTATCACAGCAGGGTGAGAGGAACCATGCAACCACACGTAAGTCCACAGACAGTGAGGCATCAGAGCTGACACGCAGGATTTCAAAATAACCATGATCCATGAGGTAAGACAACAGCAGAAAAGAACAAAACAAATAGAAAGCTGCGAAATTTCAGCAGAGAACTGAAATCCATTCAGAAGAATCACACAAGCATCCGAGGACTGGAAAACACAGTGTGTGAGTTATGAACCACCAGGTAGCTTCAACAGCAGCAAATGACATGATCAGTGACATCACAAAGAATTTTGTTCAAATATATCAAACTGAAGCTTTAAGAGAACACAGTTTGAGAAGCGAGGGCGATGGACAAGCACCTGAGACGTGTGTGACTGAGTCACAGAGAACAAGGACAAGGCCCTGGGCCAGCTCTAGAGAGAGGAGGGCGGGAAGTCCACCGGCAACTCTGACCCACAGAGCCAGGAGCTCAGGGCACGCCACAGTCTGAACCCCGAGAAACAGAGGAGAAGGCAGAAGGGAAGTAAACAATCTCAATGGAAACAGACACAAAAAGACAATGGACAGAAGTTGTTCAAGTGCTGAAAGGATAAAACCTGAAAACCGAGACTTCTGCACCCATGAAAACAGTCTTTAAAAATGAAAGTGAAATTAATACTTTTCAGAATTCATCCACAGCAGAACGGCACAAGGAGCACTGAAGAGAAAGTTCTCCATCTCCTGGCCATGGAGGCTGGAGGGATGGATTGCAGCCTGAGGGAACCATGGGCAGAGACGCTCGCAGCTGTGACCTGCTGGTGCGAGCAAGGCTGGGGAAGAGGTGGGACGAGTCACACTGTCTGAGGCCCCTGAAGTGAAGGGGAACGGGGGCGCATGCATGCAGAGCAAACCAGGGTAACTACTGGGAAAGTGATGCAGACATTAAGACCAGAGTCCAAAGAGGACAAAACAACAGAATAAATTACCTGATGAATCAAAGACAGGACAAAATAAAGGAACAAAGAATACACAGAAGAGGCAGAAGACACAGCACGACGGCAGACGTGACCCCCTACTTGCAGGGGTTGCAGGACATAAGGACTGGACTCAACATGCAAACTGACAAAAATCAGATCCCAATGTACTCCGTTTACAAAACCACACTTTGTGAATAAGAAGGCAGAAAGGAATGTACTGTGCGAATACCAGACAGACAGACAGACATCACAGGAACATTCACAACACCGGCCACAGGGCCCAGCCCCCTGACCTCAAAGGACGGAAAACAGCGCCCAGCCTTGGGCCTCAGAGAACTCCAACTTAACGTGAGCCACAGAAGGGGGACCAGAGAAGCCTCAGCGCCTATGCTAATAAACAACCAGAGTCAGAGAAGGTACCACAAAGGAAACTAGAGAACAGGACAAAGCTGAAAAGAAGGAGGGAGGTAAAGATGGAAATAAAAGTCAACTACACAGAAATCAGATGACAGAGAGACATCAACAAAACAAAAATTAGCTGTCCCTTGTGAAGGGCAATAAAATTAATATAAACTCCAAAAAGTTTGATCAAGAGAGAATACAAAACAAAAACTGCAAACTACCAGTATCAGAACCCAAAAAAGAGACATTATTATAGGTCCTATACACGTTAAGAAAAGAATAAGAGAATATTATAAACTTTCTGCCAAAAAGTGAACAATTTAGGTGAAAGTGGTAAACTTCTCAGAAATACAACTTATCACAACAGGAACAGAAATGCTAAACAGACTGATGTTTAGTAAATAAACTGAGTTAATCATTCAGACTCTTCCATACACAAAATCTCCAATTAAAATAAATTTATATTAAAAAAATAAAATATACAACAAAAAAAAAAATCTGAACCCTGAGCCCACAGAGCATCACCACAGAACCCTTCCAACATCTAAAGAAGCAGCAGTAACTGTCTTACACAGATTCCTCCAGGCACTAGAAAAAGGCACTTCTCAACCATTTCCTAAGGAAGCGTGACCCTGAAACCAGAGCCCCACAAGGACAAAATAAACAGAAATGACAAGCCAATGTCTCCACGGACACACGTGCAAAACCCTGTATAAGGGGCTGACAACACACACCAGGCCTTCTCGGGGGCAGCAGTGCTCAGCGGTGGCCAGTGCAGTGTGCGGAGCACAGACCAAGGCTCCGGGGAGGACAGGTCAGGGTCCCCCAGTTGTCAGGATCTGGCACGCCTCTGGTCAAAGCATGGGCTCAGCTCATGCACACAGCTCAAGCTGTTCACATGAGCTTCTGTTTAAAGACACCTCATTTCATACATGTCGTGGGCTCACTAATACCGAGTTCACAGCAAAAGCTCATGCCTGGACAAAGCTCACCTCACACGCGTTTTCTCTGACAGGCACGCCTCAGCCCTCATGTGCTCAAGATCCCAGAGCACCCCCAGCACCACACCTGGGGCCACTTTAAACCGCAAAACACGAAAACCATAGGCTTCAGTGGACGCGAGTGAGGCTTATGTTGACAGCTGAGAGCTGAACAGAGAAGGAAGCTTCCCTGGGTCAACCTTCCCAGGAACATGTACTCCGGACAACTCAATGTTTCTACCCTCTGTACACATGCATACCCAAAGACTCTGAACAGGTGTTCATTCTGGGCTCACACGTTAACTTTAACCACAGGGTAAATGCACAAATACAGAATCCGCAAATAAAAAGGATTGACTGTACACATCTGTATCATTATCGTAAAAGACAGTATTTCGTGACTTGGTACGGTTTACTCCAGAATCCAAGGCTGGTTTAATGTCTGAAAATCTACCAATTCACTACATCGAAAGAACAAAAGAAAAAATGACCAGAGATGTACAGGCAGAAAAACTTTTCTGACAAAATTCACAGCAAAAATTGTCTGCTACTAAAATCAGAAAGAAACCTTCTCATCTAATATATGTAATTCTATGGTTACACCAAGTGGGGAATGAACACCTCCCCGAGTCTGGGAACAAGACACAGATGTCCTCAGTCACCACTTCGTTTTACTTTTGGAGTCAGTGAAATGAGGCAAGAAAAAAAAATAAAACATACAAAGATCACAAAGAAAGAAATAAGGTTATCATACACAAATGATATGATTGGTTACATTTAAAAATGTAAAAGAATCTACAAGGCATTAAAATTAGTAAGCGAATTTAGTCAAGACACTGTGTACAAGTTTGAACTAAAAGAATCCAAACTGCATTTCTGCTAGCAAGAATCACAAGACCCTTAAAACTCTGAAACTAATGAAATTAAAGACCTAAACAGAGAGGTCAGCCATACTCACAAACTAGAAGTGTCAGTATTGTTAACGTGTTGCTCCTCCGCAAATTAACTTTAAGAGCCAATGCAACCCTAATCAATCCCGGCAGGCACTTCTGGGTCAAAGAACAAGCTAATCTGAAAACTTCTGTGCATGCACAAACAAAAGTTACAAAGTTGGAGGTTTCAGAGCATCTCAGACTTACTTAAGAGCTGCAACAATTAAGATAGAGTGGTCAGGATCCCAGGTCAGACAAAAGAAAACAAGAGAAACCACCAAAGCAGAGGGACCTTGCCAACATTGATCTCTGATACAGGAACCCCTGTAATTCAATGGGGGAACGACGGACATGTCCATGTGCAGGACTTGGGGGGGGGGGGCAGTCAACCCTGACCCATACCTCCAACCTACACATTAAAATTAAATTAGATCATAGACTCCAACATAGAAGAGGGTCTGCAGACACCTTAGCACACAAGCGAATTGTGGCTAAAATAAAGACAAGCTAGACTTCACTGAAATCAGACCCCACTGATGGAAGAACACGCCTGCAGTGCACACAGCCAGCCACAGACACACCCAGGACACTGCAAGGCAGGAGAGGAAGGCACACCATTCAAAGGGGAAAGGCCTGGGCAGGCATCTGCAGGAGACACTGACTGGGAGGAAAGCACTTAAAGCCACTCCACATCCACCAACAAGACGACCACCCAGGCTGAGGAGGACGCGGAACAACTGGAACTCCCGCACAGCTAGCAGGGCCCGTGGTGCCCACAGATGATGACCCAGGAAAGAGCGTGAGTGTCCACCAAGACAGCCACACCACAAACCACCAAAACAGCAACCAGCTAGAGGAGGAGTCAACACAGGCGTGCACACAGGGGACCTGATGCCGCAGCACCTACGGCGCACACGCTGTGTGGGGGGGTCCCTGCAGGGAGAGGCCAGCTCCCAGCCCAGAGACCAAGGGCAGACCTGTGGGAGAGCACAGGCTCAGCTCGCGGCTTCCTCTGGGGAGATCCCATGTGCCAGCACATCCTGGGACCTGGCTCAGCCGCGGCCTCCTGTTTCCCATCCTTCACCCGAACTGCCTATGAGGAGCAAGCACATCCCACCAGCCCACATCCAAATTCGGGCCCTGGGAGGCATTCCCCTCTCTACCAAGGGTTCCTGGCTCCCTCGTCTATCCCATCCCCCAATCCCAGCTGCCGAATAGTCTTCAGAAAAGCCTCTGAGCTCAGAGTGCTGGCCCAGGGCATGCAGGAGCCTTGGGGCAAAGAAAAACAGATCCTAGTTGACAGGCACCTGCCTTCATGTCCTGACCTCAACACCTGCACACAGAAGGGATGCCTTCTTCCTCAAAGAACGGAGGCCCAGCTCTACATTCCAGTGAGATCGACAGACAGACAGACATCAAGTCAGATGGCGAGTGCCCTCAGGAACAGGGCAGAGCAGAAAAACACTGCTCAGGAAAAGCCCCGGATGAGATCAGGGACTGACCTGTGGGCAACATGCAGAGAGCCCGCACACCCAGGAGAACAAGCACAGCAGCCCTGGGCCAGGGCTCAGGGTAACTTCAGGGCCCACGGCCAGCCAGCAAGGAGGGACAGCTACCTCCCAGAGCATCCTGCAGGTCGGCTGCCCTAGGTAGCACCTGAGCTGGGCTGGGACTCTCAGGCTCACTCAGAGGACCTGGGAACCGGCTCTGGCTGGACACCAAAGTCTTTCCTGGAGGACTGGGTGGCATTTCTCCTGCTCCCTGCCCCCCAGCTCCCAGGCCCACTTACTCTTCTCACCATGCCGGTTCGAGTGCAAGTTGCTGAGGTCAGCTTGGAACTGAGGCCCAACCATGATTTCCTGCAAAGGCAAAGGCCCAGGAGGGTCAGGGCGGACAACGGTGCTGATGGGGGCTGCGGGCCGCTGCCCAGAGCCAGGACTGGCTGAGTCTTCCTGTGTGCTCTGAGGCCAAGCCTAGGAGTGTGCAGGTATGCGAGCAATGGTGTGTCTGGCATAGCCAGTCCTGTGGTGGGGTGGAGGGAGTCAGGGAGCCCCCGGAGAGGACCAGGGCACAGCACTCATGCCTGAGTCCAGTCCAGCGTCAGAGCTGCTCACCTTCTTACACTTGTTGGCAGGAAGTGGGTCCTCCTCAGCATCTGATGAGCTGGAGGAGCCAGGCTCCTTGTCCACATCAGCCAGGAAGCAGGCTTTGGAAAAAGAGGAACAGTGAGACACGTGCCCTCTGCCAACAGACCCTGGCAGCCCCCAGACCCCCACCCCACTCTCCAGCCACCTGACCCCCAAGTGTGCCCCTCCTGAGAGGTAGTGGGCCCAGATCCCAGCCAGGGGACGAGGCGAGATGGCACAGAAGCAGGGTCTGCAAGGGGCTCTGCTGCAGTCGTAAACCCAAGGGGGGCGGAAACTCAACACCTCTTGTTGTAGTGCACCACCCGCCGGGTCACAGCCCAAGATCCCCTGGACGTAACAGACATTCAGCCACAAGAACCAACATGCTCCCCCCTCGCATAAACCCAGGTCACCAGCCTCTGCACAGGGATGGTGCCCAGAGGGGCTCCAGCAAGAGCAGGCATCCCAGGGGCCCCGAAGTCTGAGCCCCCAGGAGCTCGGGGGCAGAAGCAGGGGTCACCTACATCCACTCTGACTAGGGAAAAGGTCAGAGGCCTCGTGGGAGGTCACAGATGGGGTGAGGTCATCAGCTGAGGACTGTGTTTCTTCTTCTTCTTCCCCTGAAAGCAAATCCTTCGCTATTTGGTCCTTTTAACAAGAAAGTAAAGAACAATTTTGTGCTTTATTTTTACGATCTCAAATAACACTAATGATGATAGCGTGGTGGTGCCAATGTGGATGAGCCTCCCTGTAGGAGCACCCGGGACCCCCGAGGGATTGCTCTCCCCAATCCCCAGGGGCTGCCAGCCAGGGAGGGGATGTGCCTCTGCCTGAGACCTAGGACAGTCAGAACCCCTCCCCTCTGACCCCGCCAAGACCTGCTCGGGACCCGGTGTCTCTTCCCTCCCAGGGCCCTCCCCTTGGCCACACAGATCCTGGGTGGGCAGCCCACACTTCCTGACCACACCCCTACCTGTCCAGGGCCCTCTTGCCCAGCCCCGAAGCCTCCCCTCACCTTGTCTAGGGTCATGTCGGGCAGGTGGGCTGCAGCATCACTGCCCTCACTCTCCTGCTCCGAGATGGGGTCCGAGGTCTCGTAGCCATACAAGGCCAGCAGCTCGTCAAGGGGCATGTCGCTGCTCTGTGGGGGCAGGGCTGTGTCAGGGGCACTGCGCTGGGGGCTCTGGCCCCCTGCCCTTGAGCCCATCAGCCCCACGACCAGTCCCAGTGGTTCACACGAGCCAGACCCCAAGTCCAGCCCTCATCTACCGACTCCTTTCAGCCCCCCAGAGGGCATCCCAGTCTTGGACCAAGGGAGCAGCTCCTTCAAGAGAAACCACTGCTGCTTGTCACCAGAGTAAACCTTGGCATAAATGCTTTCGAGCAGAATATCCCAATTTTGGAAAACTTGGATCTGACGGCATGAAACTAACAAACCCCGATGCCCACTGTAAGGCTGGAAAGGGAACATAAAAGGCAGGTGTATCCGCTTTTGCTTTGGATGTTATTACACATTCTTTCTTTTCCTTAGTCAGCAAATAAAAATTGTATCTGAAGAAAAAGATGTTTTTGGCTGCACCATGTGCCTTGCAAATCTCACTTCCCCAATCAGGGACTGAACCCTGTGTTCCAGTGAGAACATGGAGTCCTGACTGCCCAGCCCTCCAGTGAGAACACAGAGTCCTGACCACCCGACCACCAGGGAGCTCTCCTGAAGGAAATTAGATAAGGTATTCAGCTAAAGAATAGCTGACTTTTTTTCGGTTACTTTTGAGAAGCTTTGAATTCAAGTTGAACTCTTTAAAACTGTTTTCTCCTTTTTGAACAGAAGACATGCTTTGGTTTTAAGACCAAACCAGTACTAAGTGACACATGGCACCAAGCTAAACAAATGTCCAGTGACGACTCTTTGGTCCCAGTACTTGAAAGACATCTGGTAAGGTCAGTGTTGACACTGAACAAACTGACGTCTGTGTGCCCCACCTCCAAGCTGACATGATGAAGCCCCACTGTGACTGGAGAAGTCCACGCATCTCAACTAGAGAGTAGCCCCCGTTTGCTGCAACCAGAGAAAGCCCATGCACAGCAACAAAGACCCAACACAGCCAAAAATAAATTAATTAATTAATTAAGGCTACAGGACAGGGCCCTGACCCAGGAGGCCAGTGTTCTCACAAGAGACCAGAGAGCTTGCTCTCACCCTGACTGTGAGGGTCACAGTCTCAGAGGCTGCACAAGAAGCTGCATCTGCAGCTGAGCAGCACCCTGCAGACATGCCAGGCCAGGCCAGCCTTGGTCTGGGGCTTCCAGGCCCCAAACAGTACAAAAATAAACCTGCTGTTTATAACATCCCATTCTATGGGACTGGCACACATGTGCTCTCTAGATTTTACACGGCGGACTCTGTGCACACACACAGGACTTACACATCATGGCACCAGCAGCCAGCCAGCATCTCATCCACACAGAAGGTGACGAGATCACACATGGGTCAGGACCACTCTGGGGTCAGGGTTGCCAGGATCAGGGCCACCCCGGGGTCAGAACCACTCCAAGGTCAAGACCAGTGGACCCTAACACAAGGACAGAGTTCATCGGATGTGGCTATGGGGTCCAGCCCATGAGGCTGCCACCTTCTGCACTCTGCTGCAGCATCAGAGAGCATCCACAACTATGTCAACAGACTGGTAAATACTCCTGCCTTTTCCATGAACAGATCTGTAAGAGGCAAGACTCACTCTCTAACCTAAGAGACAGACCACAACAGACTGACATCTGCCTCAAGTCAGCATTTCACAGAGATTTACAGAAATGTAAAACTAGTTCACTCTTTTCCCTTATATGTTTTTTGTTTGGAAAACAGTTATATTTTCACAAAAATGTGTTATTTCTACTTACAATGGGTTTGCTGCATCACCTACATAAACAAAGCTCCTTGAGATCACCAATAACTGTTAAGAACACAAAAGGGGGGTCTGGAATCAAAAAGCTGGAGAACACTGGCTCACTCTCCAGGCCAGCTGGTCTGGAGCCCAGCGCGCCATGAAGGCAGGAACGGCTGGTGCGGCCGCGCCTCTGCTGACAGAGCCAGGTGGGCTCAGAGACCGAGTGGACACGTGGAGCAGCTGTGAGGCTGCTGATGCCCTGCCCGCACTGCTGGGTACCTGGGAGACGAAGTCCTTCTCCAGCTCCTCCTCTGGCTTCTCTGGGCCCCGCGCTGCACCCTCGTGCTCCTCCCGGACGCCGTAGTTCTGTGACAGGATCTCAGCCAGGTGGAACTGATGGTCTGCAGAGCCCATGGACACCACTGTGGGGGACAGCAGCCTGGTGAGCTCTGCACCCATCCCAAACCTTGCGCTACGGCTGAGACCACGGAGTAGAGGAAGCCTGGGGGCCCGGGGCTATGTGGGTGTATGCACGTATGTGTATGTCCACACAGCCGCCCAACAAATGCCCCACCCTCCTCTGGTCCCAGCCCAGTAGCTGGCAGACATGACCAGATCTGGAGCCTTCCCCAAAGACCCAGGATGTGCTCACTGCTGTATCTCCATGCTGCTCCTCAGCACAGTGACTTGTAAAGAAACAAGAAAGGACACAGCCAGGTCTCATTCAACCCCAGCAAGAAATAGTGAAGGTCTGCATGTGGGTCCCAAGAGCAACAGGAGGGAATGGAGCCTCCAGAAGCCAGACAGGAGGAGCCAGTGGCCAGTCTGCGGAGGCACAGAGCCCCCAGACAGTGCCCACCCAGCACCCTCCCTCCTGCAGCCCCCGCCCCCAACTTGCGGGTGGACCTGGCCAAGAGGGAGGTCCTGACCACCAGCTGGCTTGCCCTCACCCCCACTGAGGCCCTGGCAACCCAGGGAGGGGTGACAGGTAAGGTACCTGCTGTGGTCTGCAAGCTGGGCTCCCCGGGGCACAGACTGTGAGGCAGGCAGGAGGCCGCACCAGGGCTCTGCCTCTCCAGTGAGGAGGCCTGTGGAGGAGAGGAGCAGGGTTATGGCCCGCAGGCAGCCACATGGCCTGGCCATGATCAGAGCTGGCCCCCAGGTACATCAGGGCCACAGGAGCAACCTCCACTGGCTGGGGGTGGGGGCACAGTGGGCCAGACTTTCAGTCGCAGTTGGAGTCCAAGTGCCCAGGCAAAGATGCTCAGGGGCACAGA
This sequence comes from Odocoileus virginianus, assembly GCF_023699985.2. Lineage (NCBI taxonomy): Eukaryota > Metazoa > Chordata > Mammalia > Artiodactyla > Cervidae > Odocoileus > Odocoileus virginianus. The sequence goes on from NC_069676.1 coordinate 39,947,321, forward strand.
GCTGCCACCAGAGAGTTCGGATCCTCCTCCATGTGGGAATAGCACCTGTGGGCACCATGAGGAGCCTGGATCAGCCAGCTACCAGCAGCTGATCATGGCCAGGACACAGTGTCAGGTGAGCCAGGCCCACACACAGCCCAGCCAATACCTGCAACCAGGTGCTGACACCACAGCCACACAAAAGGACCCAGCCTCCGAAACGTCATGTTCAAAATGCAAGAGCCACCATGGAGAAATACGGAAATTCCTCCAAACAGAAACAGTTACCAAATAACCCAGCAATTAACTCTACTCCTAGGTACACACCCAAAGAACCAAAAACCTATGTCCATACTAGGTGTACACATGTGCTCACAGAAGCGTGACTCACAACAGCCCAAAGGTGTAAACACCCTAAGGCCCATCAACAGGTGAAAGAATAAAGAAGACACGGTCCACCCTCAGGATGAAATATTAGTCGGCCGTGAAAAGGAGAGAAACCCTGACACTTGCTACCACGTGGACAGATCCTGAGAACAAGATGCTCAGGGAGAAAAGGACACACAGGGTGTGATTCCACTGATGGCAAACGTCCAGCACAGGCTGATCCACAGACACAGAGTGGGTTCCTGGTGGTCAGGGGCTGGGGAGGGGGTAACTGTTGATGGGGGTGGGCTTCTATTGGGATGATGAAATGTTCCAGGTAAGGGTGAAGGTTTCAAAGCTTTGTGAACATACTAAAAACCACCAAATTCAACACTTTAGGTGGGGATATTATGAAGGACATAAGTTATACCTCAAATTTTTAGAACTACGTAAAAAAAAAACGTACAACAGCTACCATTATCACGATGTTCAAAAGCTTACTAAGAACAAGAAAACTAGACCAATAACTTTTATAAACAGAACCACAGTATTCCCCAACCAAACACGAGCAAACTGAATTCAGCGACATGCAGAGAACACCACACAGCGACAAGGAGTGGCTCAGCACAGGGACGCAACACACAGGTGACACCCAGCACGACAGCCGACCACAGCACAGACCAGATGCACACCCACGGCGTCCTCTCAGCAGACGCACAGACACAGCACCTGCCCGAGCCCAACACCTCTCACGATGGAAACACTGAATGCATGAGGCCTGCAAGGGAACTTCCACCCAACCCCAGCCACTGCCGCCTCCCCGAGACCAGGGAACTGTCTACACAATGCCGTCCTGGAGGTTCCAGTAGGCAGGCAAGTAAAATGAAGCGAATCAAGTTGGAAAAACACGTCATGACCTGGGACACAGAAGATACTAAAGATATTGAAAAAACTAGAACCAGTAAGTGAGTTCAGCAAGGTTGCAGGACACAAGCCAAGCCACAGAAACTTTACTACTATGCAGTACCAACAAACAATCTAAAAAGAAAACAAGGAACACAGTTCCATTTACAACAGCATCAGAAGGAACAAAATACTTAGGGATAAAAGAAGCAAAAGAAGTTCAAAACTAATACTCTGAAAAGTGCCAAGAATGTTGAAAGAAACTAAATATCTACATAAAATGGAAAAAGACTATATTCCTAGCTCAAGACTTACAAATGCCAAGATGTCGATGTTCCTCAACTCATCTAGAGGTTCAATGACAGGCCCATCAGAACTCCAACTGGCTTCCACACAGAAACTGTCCCAAAAATCACAAGAAAACTCAGGGACGCTGAACAGCCAGAACAATCTTGAGGGGAAAGAACGTTTTCCAACCTCAAAAGTACTGCAAAGCTACAGTAATCAGAACAGTGTGATGTTGACATAAGGCGAGATAGTCAGATCAAGCTAACAAAACTGAGGATTCAGAAGTAAACCTCTGAATTTACAGGCAAACAAATTTTTTAAAGGGTAGCAGAAAAATTCAACATGTAATAAACAGTCTTTTCAACAAATTGTGCTGGGATGCCTGGCTATCCACACACAGAATAATAAAATTCAACTCCTCTCCCACACCACACAAAAATTCACTCAAAATGGATCAAAGACCTCGAATATAAGAGCTAACACCATCAAACTCTCAGAAGAAACCAAGGCAATGAGTCTTTCTCACCAGGCAATGGTTTCTTAGGTAAGACACAAAAAAAACAATGAAAGAACAAACAAATTGTATTTCATCAAAATTAAAACTCTCTGTGCTTCAAAGGGCAGCATCATGAAAGTACCAAGGTAACCCAAAGACCAGTAAAAGATATGTGCAAATCACGCAGGTCTAAAACTGGACTTGTATCTAGAATACGTAAAGAATTCTTACAGATCATCAAGAAAAAGGAAACCAGATTTTTAAACAGGCAAAGCCTCCAAAGAACTACACACACAGCCAATCAGTACATGGAAACAAGGCTCGATGTCAGGAGGGCAAGTGAGCACACTGAGTGAGGAGGATATATGACACCGAGTGTGGGGACGTGGCCCCTTAGGAGGGGACCTGCAGTGGACAGCGCAAGGAGCACACCTGGGGGTCGGGGGTACCCCCAACACACCGCCCTGGCACAGTGTCAAGCATGGAAGCCAGTGAGAAAGCAGACCGACCACCTGTGTGCAGGGGCGGAGTACACACAGCCTACTGACCAGCCCTTCACCCCTCTACCCATGAGGCACCGCCTCCAAGGGTCAAGGCCTTCCCTCTGCACTGACCACCCTGTTGTTCACACCCTCCAGGGGACTCCTCACAGGGTTCTCCCACATGACACATACCACCTGCCTAACAAGCTGCTTGTTTCTCTCTTGTGAACCTGCCCTTGTCAGCCTGAACCACGGGGCCCCAGACAGGACCCAGGCAGGCAGAGGGAAAAGTCAAGCCTCTCCTCCCTGACAACACCCAAGAGAAGCAAAAATCTTCATCCACATTGAGACCTGCTTATGAGTGTTCTCAGCAGTCTGACTCACAATAGCCAAAGGAGGAACAAACCCAAAGAGACAATGGGTGGAATATCACTCAGCCCCGAAAAGGAGAGAACTCATTACTTCATGGATGGACCCTGAGAACACGAAACTCAGAGAAGCAGACACAGAAAGACACACAGGGTGTGATTTCACTGATGGGAAACGTCCAGAACAGGCCAATCCACAGACACAGGGAGTGGGTTCCTGGTTGTCAGAGGCTGGGGGAGAGGAGAAAGATGACTAAGGAGGACACAGTTTCTTCTGGGCTGGTGAAAATGTTCTAAAATTGACTGGTGATGCCTATACAACTCCGAATATACAAAGAACCACTGAATCGGACACATTAAAATGAAAGAACTGTAAAGTAAATGAATTACACATACCTCAGTAAAGCTGTTTACCAAAAAAAAGATTAGAATAGTTAATAAACTAAACTTTAAAATTTTAGAAAAAAGTTTAGTAAGAATTTCCTCACTGAGTCAAGAGGTTGCGTAATCATTTTCTTCATTAGAGAAATACGGGACTTAAAACTCCGAAAGATCAAGTCACTCAGTAAAGCTCACACAGCATGTAAATGGTACAACTACAAGTGCAAACTCCAGCTCTGGAACTCAGAAACGCTTAACAGAACTGTCACTCTTCTTGGGAGCATGAACAAAAATACACAAATGGTCAGTAAAGCCACAGAGAGCCGGGCGGCAGAGCAAGCCGGGGCCCTGGAAACACCAAGGTAAGAAGTCTGAAGCTTGCCAGGAGACTGGCCCAGTTCTTGGGGAGGAAGTGTAGGGGAGCCCCCATGAGCTTGGCCGGGAGCACCCCAAGTTCTAAGAGGAAGTGTACAGGGGGAATACCCCAAGGGCTCTCTCAGGAGCATACCAAGTTCCATGAGAAAGTATACGGGGCACCCCAAGTGTTCGGTGGGAGCACCCCAAGTTCTAAGAGGGAAGAGGTGCCCAGGGGCACCCCCAAGTGCTCTGCCTGGAGCACCCCAAGTTCTGAGAGGGAGTCCCCACACAAAGGCCGCTGTAAGAAGATTAGCCCCTCAACCTGGGGCAGGAGGTAACAACACTGGGAGCAAGGGAGCAGCCTGGACCCGGCCCCGGAGTGGCACCCTCGGCCCCCCCAGGAAGGGGCCAGCAGCCTGCAGGCCATGGGCCACCTGCAGGGGCCAGCCCAGAGATGTTCCTTCTGGGCAAGGCCCGAGCATGAGGACAGCAGCAGGCAGTCGGAGAAGGGCTCAGCCCAGTGCCCCCTCCACCTTGGAGTCTGCCCTGGGACACCAGCAGGGGAGCCCGGACAGCAGCAGGGGTAACAGTGGCCATAGAACAGTGGGAAGGCCAGGTCTGCTCAGCCTCCCCACAGGCCTCAGAGCCCCAAGCTCACCTCAGGCAGCTCTGGGAGCACCACGGTTGCCCCAACACCGACTTTCAAGCTAGGCCCATGCGCAGCAGTGGGTTCCCAGCGTCCTGTCCACCTTACCCTCCCCTCACCCCATTCAGAGCACTCTGGAGCCCAAGGCCCCCATTTTGCAAAGGTGGGAGAAGGAAACAGATGAGGAGCTGGTTAAGGGCATTCCGAAGTTAAAATGTTTTATAAAGAAAAAAAGAGGGGGGAGAATCAAGGTTAGAAAGAAGGAAAGGCAGCACTGTGGGGACTTGGTCCCCAAGGCCACTGTGGGGAGGAAGAACAAGCCCAGGGTGGGGAGCTGCCTTGGCCTGGGGCCCAGATGGGAGGGAGGGGGCTCACTCAGGAGGAAGGAGGGGCCCTGCCCTGTCTTCAGTTGGGGGCTCAGACAGAGCAGGGGCTCACACAGGACGGAGGCACAGCTGGACGGGTCAGAGCAGTGTCTGGGTCCAACTCACCCACAGAGACATCGGGGTCCATCCTCCACTTGGCGAACCAGGCACCCCACCCACAGGCTCTTCCTCCAAGCATGGGACATCCCATGCCTTCCATCCAGAGGGGGGTCCTTCACCCCCTTCCTGTGCAATGGCTGGGCCTGGGACTCTGGTGGGAGGGATCCACGTGACCCCCAAGTCTAGGCTGTGAAAGGCAGTGTCATCTCCACCAGCCGCCACTCTGTGAGGAAGCACAAGCCACAAGGACAGGCCACGCTAGCATTGCAGCCACACGTGGGCGGCTCAGCCCAGCCACCAACCAGCCGCAACCACAGGTGGGACCAGCCAGACCTCCAAGCTGGAGGTAGTTAAGAAGCACTTAACAGGTAGGTAAGAAGCACTGGCTGCTTTGAGAAACTGACTGCAGAAGTGGCTCATCACACGGCAGCAGTTAACCAGAACCCCCACCGCCCCCCCCCCCCCAGCAGGTGTGTGGTCCCACTGGGCCGCCCAGCACCTCACTGCTGACTGACAGTCCATGCAGCACCTGCTCTGCACTGGGACGCAGAAGGCCCCAGGGGCACAGCAATCAACAAACAGGTTCTGCCTGCCAGTCTCGGCAAGTCACCCACCTAGTTGGGGACACTGACCAACAGCAGATGTGCAGGGTACTGAGGGGAGAAAACAGGGTGGGGGCCCTGCACCAGGGATGAAGGAGGGCCTGTATGGCTGTCTCCACAGAGGCCAGTAGGGCATCGGACGCCACCACACAGCGAGGCCCCCATGGGTGCAGATGTCACAGGGACACAGGAGCCCAGGGGTGGAGAAGGTGCAGGGGATCCTCGAGAACAAGGCCATTGGGCTGAGGATCACAAGGCAAAGATGCACTTTACCCTAAGGACAGCAAAAAGCCGTGGCTTAAGCACAAGATACAGACAGTGGACTCAGCTTTTTAAAGATTAAGTTGGGATCCGCGAGCAAAACAGTAAGAAGCATCCCACCTTTTCTCAGGGTGCTGATGGCTACCTTGATGATGAGAAAAATCAGCACTCACTGCTTGGTCAGGAATCACCATTTGTACTGGTTCGAAACAGGAACTGCACAAGGCTCAGCCTCTGTGCAAGCACGGAGCCAAGATCTTGTGGGACCTCAGCTCAGAGACTGGCCCAAGGCGGCAGGGTGAAAGGCTCCAGAGATAGGGGCAGCCTCCCAGGCCCCAGGCAAAAGCCAGCCATGCCCTCCACCACTGGCATTTGCATACCTGTTGTCCCTCACTGCCAGGCCCTCAGGGCCACCCACTGAGTTGGTTTTCTTTTTAAGAAACCAGCTCCAATGCACCCCAAACTGAACACCTGGGAGCCCTGACAGGGCAGAGTCAACAACCAAACCACGGACCACTGGGGCAGGTTGGCTGGGGAGCCTGTTCCACCCACCTGTTCTGCTGGCCCCTGAGGCAGACACACCCACGGACAGCCAAGCTCCTGCTGGGCTGTCAGGAGACCTGGCTTCTACCTCCATCCCACAAGTACAGCCACTGCCCAAGAGGCTTGCTTCCCCAAATGTCCTCTAAGCAAAGAGAACTACTCTGGAAGGGCCCTTTGGGTTCAGCCACCCGCATATAAGACAGGAATGGGCTAGGGAGGTCTGGCCTTGCACTGGCATGCCCACACCCTCTTTGGCACAAACGCAGGGCCTGTTGTTGACCCTGCGAAAGTCACTGGTGGGACAGAATGGCCAGTTCCACCCTCTAGAACACCCACCCACACAGCGCCAAGACACACAGCCCAACGTGGCTCCCTGACCAGGCCGAGCATCCCAGGACCCGGGCGGGTGTCTGCTCCTCTCTGGGCCTGGGCAGCCTCACCCACTGCGTGAGAATCACTTGCTGAGTCCAGGGACCTGCCTGGACTCCCCACACTGACCGTCTCCGCTAAGAGTCACGTCTGCTGAGTCCCTAGCAGATGCGTTATTCATTTCATCCTCTCTACAGCCCCAAAAGGTGAAAGAAGGTTCGCACTGCTTTATCCAACATTCCAAAAAGCCCTCAAAGTGAAAGTTTTTCATCCCTGGTTCGACCCGCCACGAAACTACCGGGTGTCTGGGTGTCGACGATCCCAGCTGAGTCTGCTCAAGCATCACAGCCCAGAACCCCACAGATCCTCAAATCCGAAACAGTCTGAACTCCAACATCGGTCCGGCCCCAAGGATTCGGGGTCTTGGGCCCGCTTTGCGAACGGAAAGAGAAGGCTCCGCGAAGCAACTTCAAGCCGCGGAAAAAAGCAGCCCTCCGCGCAGGGCTGGCCCCAGGTGGGAGCTCGAGTCCCGCCCAGGGTCCCGGGATCCGGCGGGAGCGCGACTCCGCGGGACCAGGGCCTGGCGGTGGGGAGTGGGTAGGGTCAGAGGGAGCAAGATTCCGCGAGGTCAGCGCCGGGGGGTGGGGGCTGGGGGCCGGAGGGGGCACAACTCTGCTGGGCGAGAGCCGCGGGATCAGGGGTGGGTAGGGTCAGGGGGCTGAGGGCCGGATGGGGCACGACTCTGCAGGGAGAGCGCCGCGGGGAGGGGCGTCAGCGGGCGGGGGTCCGGTGAGCCAGGGTCCGGTGGGAAAGCGCGCTCCGCGAAGTTAGCTGACGCTGGGCGGGCGCCGGGGGCGGGGGGCGGGAAACTGCGGACGCGCGCCCCCTCCCCGCCCCCGCCGCCCCCGCTCCACCCCGCGCCCGCGACCCCCGCGCCGCACATGCGCACTGCCGCCCGCGATGTGGCACCCGGGAGGGGGGGGGCCGGGGCCGGGGGCGACGGCCGTTGGAGCCCCGCGCCCCTCAGGCTCCAATGGGAGCCGTACTGCGGCCCGGCTCCGAGCCCCGGCCTGGGGCCTCGGCGCCCAGGGCCCCCACGCGGCCCGGCCAGGCGGCAGGGACGCGGGCCGGGGCGGGGACCGGCTACCCCGGCCCGCTCACTCACCTCCGCCATGGCCGTGTGTGCGCGGGAGGCGGCGGCCGCGCCGGGATCCCCGGATGCGGGGCCGCGCGCTCATTGGCTAAAGCGCCGGGGCGGGCGGGGGGCGCCTGGGCGGGGCCGGGGGCGGGGCCGGGGCGGGGCGCGAGCCGGCGCGTAGTAGGTGCGCGATCTGAGATGCGCGGGTTTCGGCGGACCTTGGCCTAGGCTTGGAAGGTGGGGACACCCTGGATGGAAGTGCCGATTCCTGATTAGCAGAGCTTAAGCGCGGGTCCCCAGTCCTCCTTCCAAGCCATGGTGTCCCCCCAAATGTTACAGCTGAGGACCCTGAGCCCCAGAGAGACTCCCGCCCTTAAAAGGACTGAAGTCTGGGCAGCATGGGTCTAGAACTTACCACACGTTTGCACCAGTGACGACGGATCTCACTGGGGGCTTGGAAACTGAGTGCCCAGTGTCAGCAGGGCAGGTGGAGCCCAGCCCGTCCACTGGCTCTGGACCTGTTGCTGTCTTGAGTTGTGTCTAATTGATGAAATGTGATGGGCCTGAGCTGGCGGCGAAGTGCATGAACAAGAGGGTCCAGACAAGAATTCCCCATACTTGCATCTCAGAGATGTGCTGAGAGCATCAGGGTGGAAGGTGTAGACAGAGGGGGCAGAGCAGAGACTAGGATGGTGGCTAGAGCAGAGGTGGAGGGCTGGGGAATATGGGCAGAGCAGAGAGGCGGCATACAGGTTTCAGGCTCACACAAACCAGGAAGAACGGATGCAGGGGAGACCTAGGACTCAGCCCTGGTCCTTTTCAAGCTGCCTTTGATATCAGTGTCAACCGGGTGCTGGATGCTTGATGTAAAAGCGCTAGCCCAGCCCTGGGGGAGCCTACCATCCAGGAGAAAACTGGTCTTAGAAGGCCTGCCCTGCTCTCCTCTGCATGAGTCACAAGTTGCATGAGTCATAAACTCCCCACTCACATTGGTGTACATCATACAGATTGAGGGTTCAGACCCTTGGAGGGAGGGTCCTCACTGATAAGGGATCAGTTTGGTCAATCAGTCACTCAGTGTCCCCTGCAGCCCTCAACTGGGTACTGAGGTCCAGTGAAGTAGGAAGGTGAACCAAGACACAGTGACAGTGGGGCTCTGTATAATCACACGTGGCAGCAACAGAGGGAAAGGGCTTGAGTAAGCCTAGGGGGCCAGAGGAGACTCCTTGGAGGGAGCTTTAACAAGAATCATCAAAAATGAGGGACAGGGAAGCCTGGTGTGCTGCAGTTCTTGGGGTCATAGAGTCTGACATGACTTGGCAACTGAACAGCAGCAGATGGATAGATGGAGAGAGGGATGTGTTCCAGGTCTGAAAGGTTCTTCCCCTGTAGTATAAGCTGCAGTCATCAAAGCAGCATGGTATCAGCACAAAACAGGCATGAATCAATGGAACAGAATAGAGAGCCCAGAATGACACCCCCACCTATGGTCAGTTAATCTTAGAGGAAGTAAGAATATACAATGGAAGAAAGTCTCTTAAGCAAGTGGCATTGGGAAAACTGAACAGGCATGTGTAAATCAATGAAGTTAGCACGCTCCCATACACATGCACAAAAATAAACTCAGGTTGGCTTAAATAGAAGACATGACACCAAAATACTCCTAAAAGAGAATATAGGCAAAACATTCTCTGACATAAATCTCACCAATGTTTTCTTAGGTCAGTCTCCCAAAGCAACAGAAATAAAAGCAAAAAAAAGTGAAGGGGAAGCAGAGTCTCTTGATGAAGGTGAAAGAAGAGAGTGAAAAGGCTGGCTTAAAGCTCAATATTCAAAAACTAAGATCATGGCATTCGGTTCCATCACTTCATGGAAAATAGATAAGAAAAAAATGGAAACAGTGGCAGATTTTATTTTCTTGGGCTTCAAAATCATTGTGGATGGTGATTGCAGCCATGAAGTTAAAAGACACTTGCTCCTTGAAAGAAAAGCTATGACAAATCTAGACAGTGTTTTAAAAAGCAGAAACATCATTTTGCTGGCTAAGGTTTGTATAGTCAAAGCTATAGTTTTTCCAGCAGTCATGTATGGATGTGAGAGTTGGACCATAAAGAAGGCTGAGGGCCAAAGAATTGACGCTTTCAAATTGTGGTACTGGAGAAGACTCTTGAGAGTCCCTTGGACTGCAGAGACCAAAGAAATCAGTAGTAAAGGAAACCAGCCTTAAATATTCACTGGAAGGACTGAAGCTGAAGCTCCAATACTTTGGCCTCCTGATTTGAAGAGCCGTCTCATTGGAAAAGACCTTGATACTGGAAAAGATTGAAGGCAGGAGGAGAAGGGGGTGACAGAGGATGAGATGGTTGAATGGCATCATGGACTCGACATGAGTTTGAGCAAACTCTGAGATAGTGAAGGACAGGGAAGCCTGGCATGCTGCAGTCCATGGGGTCACAAAGAGTCAGACACCACCTAGGGATTGAACAACAACCAACAAATGGAAACTAACCAAACTCACAAGCTTTTCTAGAGCAAAGAAAACCATCAACCTACAGACTGGGAGAAAAATATTTTCTAATGATTAAACAAATTAAGCAAGGGCTTGATTTCCAAAATATATGAACAGCTCATACAACACAACAACACAAAAAAACAACTCAATCAAAAAATGTGCATTAGACCTAACTAGACATTTTTCTCCAAAGAAGACAGATGGTCAATAAGCATGTGAAAAGATGCTCAGCATCACTAATTAATGGAGTAATGCAAATCAAAACTACAATGAGGTACCACCTCACACCAATCATTAAAGCCATCATTAAAACATTTACAAATTACAAATGCTGGAGAGGGTGTGGAGAAAATGGAACCCTCCTACACTGTTGGTGGGACTGTAAATTGGTGCAGCCACTATAGAAAGCAATATGGGGTTTCCTCAGAAAATGTAAAATAGAGTTTCTATATGATCCAGCAATCCCAATCCTGTGCATATGTCCAAACAAAACTATAATTCAAAAAGACACATGCACCCCAATGTTCATAGCAGCACTATACACAATAGCCAAGACACGGAAAAGACCTAAATGTCCATTAACAGATGAATGGCTATAGAAGACTTGATACATATATACCGTGGAATATTATTTGGCCATAAAAAAAGAAATGATGCCATTTGCAGCAACCAGGATGGACCTAAAGATTTTCATACTAAATATGAAAGTCAGACAGAGAAAGAAGCCAGACAAAGACAAATACTATATGATATCACTTACATGTGGACTCTAAAATATGACACAAATGAGCATCTACAAAACAGAAACAGACTCACAAACTTAGAGAACAGACTTGTGATGGCCAAGGGGGAGGGGGTAAGGGAGGGCTGTACTGGGAATCTGGGGTTAGCAGACGCAAACTATTCTGTGTAGGATGGGTAAACAGCAAGGTCCTTCTGTAGAGCACAGAGAACTATAGTCAATATCCTGTGCTAAGCCGTAATGGAAAAGTATGAAAAGAATGTATATATATGCATAACTGAATCACTTTGCTGTATAGCAGAAATTAAACACAGCATTGTACATCAACAATACCTCAATAAAATAAAAATGTGAAAGTCCCTTCCCACAGATTATTATTAGTTAGAGTGGAGAAATGAGGCAATTATCCCGCCAGGTGAGAAACATTTACCCCACAAGTGAGGGAAGGAAGTGTGCCCTGAGAAAGACCATCACTTGTGCCCAGGAATACATAACCTGTGTCTATACTTGAGGGACTTCACACAAACCTCAAATAAGGAACATTCTATTAACAACAGTTAGAACCAGACATGGAACAACTGACTGGTTCAACATTGGGAAAGGGGTAGGACAAGGCTGTGTATTATCACCCTGCTTATTTCACTTACATGCATAGTGCATCATGCGAAATGACAGACTGGATGAATCACAAGTTGGAATCAGGATTGCCAGGGGAAATATCAACAACCTCAGATACGCAGATGATACCACTTCAATATGGGCTTCCCCGGTGGCTCAGCAAGTAAAAGTGCCTGCAGTGCAGGAGACACAGTTTCAATCCCTGTGTCCAGAAGATCCTCTGGAGGAGGAAATGGCAACCCACCCCAGTATTCTAGCCTGGGAAATCCCATGGACAGAAGAGCAAGGCAGGCTACAGTCCAAAGGGTCGCAAAGAACTGGACACAACTGAGTGACTAAGCACACACATACACAACATTCCAATGGCAGAAAGTGAAGAGGAACTAAAGAGCCTTTTGATAAAAATGAAAGAGGAGAGTAGAAAAGCTGGCTTAAAGCTCAACATTCAAAAAAACTAAGATTGTGGCATCCAGGCCCATCACTTCACAGCAAATAGAAGGGGAAAAAGTGGAAGCAGTGGCAGATTTTATTTTCTTGGGCTCCAGAGTCACTGCAGACAGTGACTGCAGCCATGAAATTAAGACACTTGCTCCTGGAAAGAAAACCTATGACAAACCTAGATAGCATATTAAAAAGCAGACATCACTTTGCCAACAAAGGTCAGTATAGTCAAAGCTATGGTTTTGCTAGTAATCACATACAGATGGGGAGTTGGACCATAAAGAAGGCTAAATGCCGAAGAACTGATGCTTCTGAATTGTGGTGCTGGAGAAGACTCTTGAGAGTCCCTTGGACTGCAAGGAGATCAAACCAGTCAATCCTTAAGGAAATCAATCCAATACTTTGGCCACCTGATGTGAAGAGCTCACTCATTGGAAAAGACCCTGATGCTGGGAAAGGTTGAAGGCAAAAGGAGAAGAAGGCAACAGAGAATGAGATGGTTAAAGGGCATCACTGATTCAATGGACATAAATTTGAGCAAAGTCGGGAGATAGTGAAGGACAGAGGAGCCTGATATGCTGCAGTCCACAGGTCACAAAGAGTCGGACACAAGTTAGCAACTGAACAACAACATAAACAAGGGAGGAAAGGACAATATTCTTCAAAAATATCAACACCATAAAAGATTGATCTGTGGAAATGTTCCAGATGTGAGAACTAAACACATTGCCTGATGCTGGGCTGGATCCAGTAGGTTGGAGGGAAATCACTAGGTCAACTGACAAAGCTGAAACTCAGATATAGATGGAATAATGCACTGTATCAGTGTTAAGCTTCCTGGAATCAGTAGCTGCTCTATGGTTCTATAAGAGAATGTACTTCTTAGAAAATTCACATTGAAGCCTTTAGGGATGGTTGTAGGCAAAATATCTGTGTGCCCTAAAAACTGGTATATTAAAACACAATCCCCAGTGTGCTGGTGTTAGGAGATGGGCCCTTGGCATGTGATTATGTCAGAAAGGCAGAGCCCCCATGAAGGGATTTACTGCCCTGATGAGAGAGACTCCAGAATGCTCCCTCAGCCCTTCTGCCCTATGAGGACACAGCCAGAAGATGGCCTTTGAACCAGGAAGCAAATCCTCACCAGACCCCCACATCTGCTGGCACCCCGATCCTGGACTCCAGTCTGCAGACCCATGAGAAACACAATCGCTGTTGTTCATAAGCCCCTGGTCCATGGCCTTTTTGTTAGAGTCACCCCAGTGGATGATGCCAGGGGTCAAGGGCCACGACATATGCAGCTCACTCTCAATGTCTTCAGAAAGACGTGTTTTCTGTCTACAAAACACAGGCATGGAAGGGAGAGCAAATGACAGAGCAGGTAGGCAAACTGCATGGCTGAGTCTGGGGGCAAGGTTTGCAGGGGTTTTCTTACTATACTTTTTCTTGCAATTATTCTGTAAACCTGAATGATTTTCAAATAAAGAGGACAGGAAAGGAAACTAGGAAAATAAAAAGCAGTGTCTTCGGCAGAGATGTCAGGGAGGAAAAAGAGAGCTGCAGAGGGTGTTCCCGGCCTTGGGAGCAGCACAAAGGATGCACCGTCCAGCAGGGCGATGGGCAGAGCCTCCCCAAGTCCCTTCTCCTGGCACTGCTGTGCCTGGCCTGACAGTTGAGCAGTGGGCTAAGGTCTGGGCTACCCCCACAGCTAAGCCCAGCAGAAGGAGGGCTAACAGAAGGGAGAGGTGCTGGGTGCTCGCAGCCCGGGGGCAGCAGTTCATCCACTAAGATTTCTTATTTTTTAGTGTTATTTATTCATTTTTGACTGTGTTGGGTCTTCATTGCTGTGTGGGCTTTTCTCTAGTTACAGCAAGTGGGGGCTACTCTCTAGTTGTGGTGTGTGGGCTTCTCACTGGGGTGACTTGCTTGTTGCAGAGCACAGGCTCTAGGGGGCCAGGCTCTAGAGCACAGGCTCAGTAGTTGTGGTACACGGGCTTAGTTCATCTGCAGCGTGTGGGATGTTCCCAGATCAGGGATTGAACTTGTGTCTCCTGCATTGACAGGCAGATTCTTTTTTTTTTTTTTTTTGGCTCCTTTCAGTTTATTGCATGAAGGAGTTACACTAGTCCAAGTTAAAAGCAGACCCCAAATGGTTACATTATACAAGCTGTGAGGTTTTTAAACTTGTGACAAGGGACAGAAGGGAAATTCTACTCATTGCAAGGAAATCCTCACTTAAGCTTCAGTGAGCCAAAAGCACTTAAAACCCATGAACCTTCAGCTGGTCGTCCTTAGCCAGTCCAATCTCTACCAGGAACTGGCATATGTTCTTGCGTTGGTCACCCTGTAGCTGAATTACTTCTCCATATTCTGGATGCTCAATTACAGTACCATTGCAGGCAAATTTCTTCTTAAACGCCTTCACTAGTTTCTTTTTATCGTAATCATCAGCGATCCCTTGGACAGTAGTAAGGGTCTTCCTGCCGTTTCTCTGTTGAATTCTTATATGGATATAATCCTCAGTGCCAGCAGGAAGCAGATCATCACCCTTACTTGCATCAGCAAAGGGGTCAAAAGAGTGGAGGTTCTGGATAGCGGACATACGATACGATTCCTTTTCCTCGGTGGAGACAGGCAGATTCTTGACCACTGAGCCACCAGGGAAGCCCCCCTAATCTTTCTGTTGCAAGTTCCCCCCACCCCAGAAAAAGAGGCCCTGGAGGAACCATTTCCCGCAGACAGTACCCTGACCTGAGCAGCTCCGGGGAGGTGGGTACTGCGGGTAGGTCTGTCGCCCCAACACACACCCCCATACCCCACCCCCCCACATCACACACACAAGAAGTTTCCCCACTGCTGGGAATGCCCAAAGGCCAACAGGGACAGCATGAGGCTCCAGAGCTCCCGCCAGACCTGTGGGGACTCTGTCACCTCTGCTGAGTCCTGCCAATGGTGACCACAAGGGCCGCCCCCCGACACTTTCCCATCTCAGACTCTGTCTCATGGTCTGGTTCCTGGGGACCTATAGCCCCTGACACAGAGCTTGAGTCATATTTTGAAACATTTTGAAAAAACATAAAAGAAGTAACACAAGTTGAAAGTGGTAAGGTAAAGGGGAAGAACTGAGCCTAATGCCGGTCCTGTCGGGAAGCGTGAACAAGCCCATTTCTGCACTATCCAGATGAATCACAGGGCAGGTCCTGGCCCTGGGCAGACATGCTGTTGTTGTTCACTCAGTCGTGTTCGACTGTTTGTGACCCCATGGACTGCAGCACGCCAGGCCCCTCTGTCCTTCACTATCTCCCAGAGTTTGCTCAAATTCATGTCCATTGAGTCAGTGATGCTATCTAACCATCTCAGCCTCTGCCACCCCCTTCTCCTTTGACCCTCAAATCTTTCCCAGCATCAGGGTCTTGTCCAATGAGTCAGCTCTTCACATCAGGTGGCCAAAATATTGTAACTCAATGAAGCTCTGAGCTGTGCGGTGCAAGGCCACCTGAGACAGACGGCTCAGAGTGAAGACTTCTGACAAAACGTGACCCACTGGAGAAGGAAATGGCAGCTCCCTCCAGTATTCCTGCCTGGAAAATCCCATGGACAGTATGAAAAGGCAAAAAAATATGATGCCAGAAGATGAGCCCATAGCACAGAAGGTGTCCAATATGCTACTGGGGAAGAGTAGAGGGCAAGAACTGATGGCTGTTTTGCAGTGAGCCAGCATCAATCCTGAGAGTGAGGGTCACACAGAGTCTCCTCCGCCCAAACACTTCCCAGTTTACTGAGTCCTGGACACTTCAGCCTACAGGATCAGCGAGCAGCTGCCGGTCCAGGAGAACAGCCTGGACTCAGAGCAGCTTCAGGCGGGGCTTAAACTTGTGGAAGTTGACTGCAGGGGTGGCTACGCTCACCTGCATCAGTGATGGTAAAACCCAGACAGACAGATTTTCCTTTCTGTTTTCAACAAAGCAGAGCATAGATCACACTGGACTCGTGAAGTATACATGCATCTTTATCTGCTCACTAAATCATGATATAATGGTTGACGTGTGGGCAGTTAAGGTCACATTTTATTTCTTCAGGACATGTCAGTGTGAAGTTAGCTTTTTTCTCAGCTTGAAGAGGGACACTAAAACACGAGGGGTCTTTGACACAAGGATGAGTGCGCCGTTTTGGACACTTGGCTGGTTTAAAGCCTTGTTTTGTGTTGTGTTACAAGGTCCCTAAGGTTGACCACCCCTGTTGGTGGAGCTGCGCTCTTGGCCAGCACAGCAGGTACCAAGGGTCTAAGATTTCTAACCTGCCTGGTTTCCTACTCATCACAATTCAGTAGCTGAAACAACAGACCTTAATCCCCTGGGGGTTGGGAGTGTCCGCAGGGTCTCCTCCCTCCCTCCCGAGGCCCAAGGGGAGACGTGCATCCTTTCAGGGCTGCGTCCCTCCTGCCTCAGGCCAGGGCACAAGGCATGGCTTTAGTGTCACTGTGTTTCCTCAGCTTCTCTCTTAAGACATGCCATGGTATTAGACCCACCCAGGGAACCCATGATAACCTCCCTGGGCCCTGTCTGTGGAGCCCCTCTGCCGTCCAGCATGCCATGTTCCCAGGCTCAGGGCTTGGGACCTGGATATCTTTGGGGCGGTAATCAGCTGACCCCATAGTCCACCATGCTGGATGCAGGCCACCCTGGTTCCAGGCGGGACTCCTGACTCACCAGGGGTGTGAGTCTGTGTGGATATGCTTCTGATCTTCATCACGACAGTGGTACCCACCAGAGCAACAGGGAGAGAGCAGGGGTCATGTGATCACCAGATGAGTGTGCATGGCCATTGCCCTGCCCGCCCACGAGAAACCTGCACTCGGCGGCACCCACAGGCTCAGCGAGGCATCTGTGCATCCATCCATCTGTGCTGCCAGGTCATTCAGAGAAGATGAGGGTGGGTTTCTTTTTAACCTTTTTCTTCTGAACCTCCATCCAGGTCTGCACCTATTAACACTCAACAAATGTCCTTTACGTTACTGAGTGAAGTAGTGTCCTCAAAGCGTCTGGGAATCATGGCTCGGGACCTGACGCGTGGTGGGCTTGAGAGAAGACGTGAGAGCAGTCAGGACGCCACCCCTTCAGGACCCAGCAATTGGTCCCCAAGTGAATGAGCAGGAGCCAGAGGCAAACGAGACTGTCTAGGACTGCAGATGCAGACAGATTCTCCCACTGTGCTCAGCAGAACAGCCACAGAGACACCCCCCCCTTCCTGGTCCCTGGGCCTGTAAACATGTCACGAGGCTGAAGAGACTTTGCAGGTGGGATTAAGCTAAGACCCCTGAGATGGGGACTACCCTGGATTCCCTGGGGGTCCCAATATCATCACAGGATCCTTATGGGAGGGAGTGGGTATCAGAAGCAGAGAGACAGGAGATGCTGCACTGTTGGCTATGAGGATGGAGGGAGGGGCCACAAGCCAAGGATGTGGTGCCTCTAGAAGCTGGAAAAGTGGGGAGACTGTGCTCCCCAGGAGCCTCCAGAGGGACCACCCCTGCCCAAGCCTGGATTCATCCCCGTAAGGCCCGAGCTGGACTCCTGACTTCAGGACTGTCAGAGAATGAATCTGTGTGGTTTCTAGCCCCCTGTTTGAGCTGACTTGTTCCAGCTGCTGTAGGAAACTCACGTGGGGATGGGGCCTGTGGGTCTTTCATAAACTCTGTGACTCTCAGTCTCCACCTCAGCACAGTGGTCCCCACAAGGGGACCTCAGACACTGATGGTCCCCAACAGGCTCCCCCTGCAAAGATCAGTAAATTGTGCAGCAGGCATTAGCTGGTTCCTCACAGAGCTCAAGGTGCTGTGGACACTATAGATCAGCAAGTCAGGATAGGACTCAGAGGGAAATTTCTGACATGCGGAAGGGGAGGTGTGCTGTCCGAGGGGCTGGCGACGGCAGGGGAACATGAGTGGGAAAAAAGGCTGCAGGATTGCAGGCTGGATGCAAACATAAACATCATTATTATTATTGTCTCCTCTTTCAGCCACTGTCCTCCCGCCTCCAGGCCAAGGCACTCAGAGCCACACACAGGGTCAGGTTGCACTTGGGTGTTTACTGGGAACGGGCTCAGAGGCCAGGCCTGTGGCTCATGCTTTCTTGGTGATGGTCTTGGGGGTAGCGAGCTCGTACAGGCGAGGGGACGCCTGCGCCACCAGGGCGGCAGGGGACACATGGGAGGGGTCATAGCCCTCATTCAGGTCCTTCCGCACTCGGGGTTTTGCCAGAGACAGGATGCGGGGACTAGCCACTGCCTTCTTGGTGACCTCCAGCACCTCCCAGCGCGGGTCGCGGTCAGGAACACACTTGTCCGACTGGGCCTTGGGCACTGGAGGGGGCAGGAGGCGGGGCGCAGTGTCAGCAGCCGGAGCCCCCGCCCCTTCCCCACAGAGAGCGGTCTTCTGAGTCAGAGCTCCCAAATTCAATGTCCTGTCCCTCAGCAGATGATGGATAAACACACACATCCCTCCACACACGCGAGCATCACTCAGTCATGAAGAGAAGACCTGACACTCACTACCACGTGGACGCACCCTGAGAACACGATGCTCAGTGAGAGAAGCAGACACAGAAGGACACACAGAGTGTGATTCCACTGATGGGAAACGTCCAGAACAGGCTGACCACAAAGTGAGTGGGTTCCTGGTGGTCAGGGGCTGGGGAGTGGCTGAGGGGGACAGCTGATGGAGATGGGGCTTCACTTTGGAGTGTGAAATGTTCTGGAATTGATTGTGTGGGACACAGAGAACAGACTGGTGGATGCCAGTGGGGGAGGTGGGAAGGAAGGGAAGGATTGGGAGTTTGGGGTTAGCAGATGCAAACTATATTATACACAGGATGGACAGACAACAAGGTCCTACTGTAGAGCACAGGGAACTATATTCAGTATCCGGTGATACTTGGAACTCTGCTGCTGTGTTATATAACTCAGTGTTATGTGGCAGCCAGGATGGGAGGGAGTTTGGGGGAGAGCAGATACATGTATGTGTATGCCTGCGTCCCTTCACTGTTTACCTGAAACTATCACAGCATTGTTAGTTGGTTATATCCCAATACAAAATTAAGAGTTAAAAATTCCTGTGATAAAAGATAATGGAAAAAAATATGAAAAAGAATGTGTATAACTGAGTCACTTTGCTGTTCGGCAGAAATTAACACAATTTTGTAATTCAACTACACTTCAATAAAATTTTTTTAAATAAGTAAAATAATATATAATTTTTTAAATAAATAAAATGGATTGTAGTAATGTGCCCACAGCTCTCTGTGAGTGTACTGGGAAGTACTGAACTGTGCATTTTGAAGGGTGAGTCATAAAGAACAATGTCGCAAATGGTCACGGGCCCAGACAGGGACTGGAGCAGCAGACATAGGTGCCCTGGTGGCTGGGGGTGAGGCAGGGGCTCCATCAGCCCCACTCCCCATGCACCTGTGGCCCCAGCTGCGTCCTCCCCATAGGGTCCACCAGCCACATGTGACCAGCACCCCATATGGACCGGGATTTTATCCTATTTAATTTTAATAAAATCCATTAATTGAATTAAATCAATAGGTTGATTGACATTCAGTCCATTTCAGTCGTGGACAGACGGGTCTCAGAGCAGACCTATGGCTCAGCCAGGCCCACTGCTCACTGGCTGGGAGCCCTGGCCCTGCTCCTGCTTGGACCCCCTACCTCTTCACCACCCCTTCCCGCACAGTGGGAGCCTCGGGGCTTGGCCCACATGGGGACCAGGAGAGAGTGACCACTGGTGACTACTGGTGACCACTCCTATCTCTAGGCCCTTCATTTCTGAGGGTTTCCTTTCCAAACCCCTCTTTGCCCCAAGACTCTGCAAATGCAAAAAGGCTGTCTCCACTCAGCAGAGGAGCTGCAGCTCTGGGGAGAGGCCCTCAGTGAAAAGAAGGGGGGCCTGTGCTGGGGCCCCCAAAGGGGGTACTGGGGGGCCTTGGGAGGACCTGCCAGAGCCCACCTTCCTGGAGTCCTGAGGGAGACTAGGGGGCTCCCCCTGTTGTAACATCTGGGCTCTGAAAATCTATCAGTCACAAACTGACAGTGTGACCTATCCACAGCCACACAGCACCCACACTGCATAGACCAGTGTTGCCCAGGGACCCTGCACGGCGTGTTCCCTCTCTTCACTTTTTAAATGCTGGTCAGAACCATCAGTGGGTGGGAGTCTGCAGTTGGAAATACATGGCCCTATGCCAGTTTTATCCATACATACACACACAGAGGGATATGCGTTGATAACATGCTCCTGTGAAGCTTGGATGAATACACACACATGTGTATGTACAAATGTACATGTGCTTATGTTCCAGATGTGTGTGTGTCCGTATGTGTGTGTGTGTGAGAGAGAGGCAGAAATGCATGTGTGCTTCTATCTCTGTTCATTTAACCAATCTTCAACAAATTCAATGAATACTTTACCAAATATTAAGGGGCTTCCCTGCTGGCTCAGTGGTAAAGAATCTGCCTGTAATGTGGGAGATCCAGGTTCAATCCTGGGGTCGGGAAGATCCCCTGAAGGAGGAAATGGCAACCCACTCCAGTGCTCTTGCCTGGAGAATCCCATGGACAGAGGAGCTTGGCTATGGTCCATAGGGTCACAAAGAGTCGTGGATGCAACTGAGCGACTAAACCACCACCAAGGAAACAGATGAATGAATCAACAAACAAAAGAAACTATAAGCAAGCTTGAAAGAAAAATGACTGGGAAGAAGTTACTTTGCAAGGTGCTCAACAAAGGGTTAGTGATCATCTCACATAAAGAGCTGCTGCAAATGAATTCCCTCCCCCAACACCCCAACAAAAACAGGAAATAGGAAACAGAAAAAGACACAGCAGAGTAAACCAAAATGGCCAGTCAAGCTCCCTGGTGATCCTGCGCCAGGAGCCGGGGCACACTCGAGTTTCCCAAGCCCTTGACTGCCTTTGGGTGGTGAGATCCCTTTCTTCATGCCTTGCTACATTTTTCCGATTCTCTACAATTACTGCATATTACTTCTGTTGTGGGGGAGCCAGGTCTTCCTTTGTTTTCAAGGACAGGAAGAGACTCTGGCCAGCACCCTTAGGTCCCAGCTTGGCTCTCCAGGCACTGGCCTGCATCCCAGGTTTCCCTTCTGCACCTATGTGCCGTGCTGGAAGACCCACTCAGATGACACACTCGGCTCAGGCCCATAACCCCCATCCCAGGGGGAGTGATGCCCTCTGCCAGCCCCCAGGGAATGCGAGCAGATGCAGTATGAACTGCCCACAGGGATTCAGAGAGTGGGTCTGCAGGTTAGTGGGAGCCAGGGGAACACGAATCTTGCAGAACCAGCTCCAAGAGGACTGGCTGCTCCCAACTGCATCCAGTGTGGGAGAGTGCTTCATGAGACATTGAGCACCCCCCGGGACCCACTTACTGGCCAGGTGAAGAAGGCGGTTATAGTCTGACACGTGTGGCTTGGGTTTTGGCATGGGGTCCCACTCTTCCAGCAGGGTGGCTGGAGCCTTGGGCTTTGCCAGTCGGATGATCCTCGAACTGGGAATGGCCATCTGGGCTGCCCTGGACACTTGAGACACCTAGAAACAGAGTTAGAGGGAAAGAATAAAGCAGCCTGTGATGTTTCACACACCCCTGGGTCAAAAGATCCCATAAGCAATGCTAAAAGACAAAAGACTGGCTAGGAAGTTAGTCTGCAGTGTGTTCAGCAAAGGATTAGTAGCCATCATATATAAAGAGGTTCTTTAAGTCAATAACATGAAAAATCAGTAGGAAATAGCTAATCATGAAGGAAAGTAAACCCAAAGGATCAATAATCCTTTCTGTGCAACAGGGAAATGCAAATTAAAACAGCAAAATATCACTCCATGCCAACAAATTTGGCAAAAGTGACAAAGTCTGGCATTATCAAACCCTGGCAGGAAGGTGGGAGGACAGAGAACCTGATGCATGGCTGGTAGGAGGGTAAATTGCACAAGCACTTTGTTTGTATGTAACATTTAATGTTTTACAGAAGCTCTCCACTGGGTGTACTCTGCTGGGTAGGATACTGCCCAGAGGCAGAGGACTGGCTGAAAAGATCCTTAGGGCCATCATTAAAATTTGTGTCTCTTTCCTCCTGAAATTGTGCCGCTTAGAAATCACATATACTTCTCATACCAAAGACATCCTGGTGTTTACAATTTAATGTCCCTCTCAACCACCCATTCCATCCCCCCTCCTTTCCTCCCCTCCTTCTACCCCACCCCCACCCCATCAACGGTCCGCACAGCTCCAGTCACCAGCTGAGGTGGATGAATCAGCCTGCAGTCCTACCCTCAGGGGACCGCCAGCCTGGAGGGGTGATGGGCAGGGAAAATTCATTCATCCACACATTCAAATAACATTGATGACCACTCCATGCCCTGTGCATGCCAGGGCGGGAGACTTGTTGAGGGACCTGCATTTACTCCCAGGGAGGCACAAGGGAGAGTAAGGGTGGAGAAGGCCCCATCCTGCCAGCTTTCTTGGGCACTAGGGAGCCACAGAGGGTGCTGGAGCACAAAAGGGCTTAAAGGCTGAACCGGCAGAGGCAGGGCAGGGGCCGGGAAAACAGCAGTTACACCTCCCAGGAAAAGCTGAGGCCAGACTCTCCTCTGGATCCTTGTCCAAACCAACTGACTGTGAAGCCTTCTGAGACAACTGGGGAAATGGAACATGGATTGGGGATTTGAACACTAAGGTATTATTGTTAAATTCTTCTAGTTGGATCATTGTTGGTATGTTTATTACTTTGTTTTTATTTTTTCATCTTTTTGAGAGTTGTGAGTTAAAGTTTTATTTGGGGAAAAATGAGGACTGCACCCCAAGGGATATCTCTGAAAAACTTTGTTGTTGGTATGGTTTTAAACCATCCAAACCATGTAAAGTCTGAATTCAGTTGTAAAAGTTTTCAAGTCAGGAGGGGGCGGGGAGGGTTGGTCTGTCAAACAAACACACAAAAATACCCAGGGACAAGCTCTTCTATGCATGTTAAACCACATGGTCCAGGACTTCCCAGGTGGTCCAGGGGTTAAGACTCCCCTTTCTAATGCAGGTGGCTCAGGTGGTAAAAGAATCTGCCTACAGTGCAGGAGACCCGGCTTCGATCCTTGAGTCAGGAAGATCCCCTGCAAAAGGAAATGGCAACCAACTCCAGTATTCTTGCCTTGAGAATTCTAAGGACAAAGGAGCCGAGTAGGCTACAATTCATGGGGGTCACAAATGGTCGGACACAACTGAGCAACTAAGACTTTCACTTTCACTTTTCCAATGCAGGAGGCCCAGTTTCCATCCCTAGTCGGGAAACTAAGGTACCACATGCCATGGGGAGAGATAAGGGCCGGATTCAGGATGGACTGAACTCTGGTGTCACCTCTGAACCAGCTGTCATGCACTCATTCAAGCAGATGGCTCGGGGCTCCCCTCCACGCAGACCTGACCAGCAGGGGAGCGTGAACCCTGCCTGCCTTCAAGGGGGAAGAGGAAAGTTAAGGGGGGGGAGTAAGCAGGGTGGGGGAAGGGGGGCGGGGAAAGTGAAGGGGGCGGGGCTTCTTGAACCCACACTGGGACTCTGGATGGCTAAGAGAAGCAGCCACACGCCTGTTCCTACTTGTCCTTGTGTGTCCTCTGAGCCCCTGGATGGGGGTGGGGGGCAGGTGGGCCCCCCCAGAGGGAGCCAGGGAGCTCCAGGGATGGAAGGGCACCCACCTCGGACATATTTATGCTCCAGATGTTGTTTCGGACCTTTGGGGTGGCCAGTTCCCGTAGTCGGTTGGACGCGCGATACTCCAAGGTGGACCGCGGAATGGGCCAGATAGAAGTGGTCCTAAGGGAGAGCCTAAGTTTGAGATCCCAGCCCACCCAGGGGCCATGTCTGTGTGTGTCTGAGACCCTGG
Organism: Odocoileus virginianus; assembly: GCF_023699985.2. NCBI lineage: Eukaryota > Metazoa > Chordata > Mammalia > Artiodactyla > Cervidae > Odocoileus > Odocoileus virginianus. The sequence continues at coordinate 39,971,238 of NC_069676.1, forward strand.
CCCTGCAGGAAGATGTGTCTGTGCACGCGTGTGCGACTCCTCTCTGATTCTAGGGTTCAGGAGAGCCTGGGGCAGAAGAGAGTTTTCTAATCCCTCCAAGATGGGTCCTTAAAAGAACCCCTAACAGAGCCCCAACTTCCTCTCAAGGATGGAGCAATGTTCTCCAGGGTCATACCCTCCCTGCTGCCCCCACAGCCCCCGCCATCAGGATGGAGTCAGGAGGTGGACCAAAGGGATGAAGTGAGCCCTGCCTGCCCCCCAAACTCATGTTTCAGCTCTGCCTCTGCCCCAGAAACAGCCTTATTTCATTGATCCGAGGCCAATTCCTCTCTTATTTTCACCTCTGTGAGCCTGGCATGCAGTTCTATAATCTGTGGTGACCTCTTTGTGACCTGTAATCTGGGGTGAGGCTGGAATGAAGCAGATAAATACTGTCAGCCTGGCCAGAAGGCCCGGGGCCCTCCTCTTCAGGGCAAGCATGTCAGAACTGTTTGTACGGAGGTCACTCCAGATCACAGGTCCCACAGAGGTCACCCCAGATGACTGGTCCCTCAGAGGTACCTCCAGATTATTCTCTGACCAGCATTAAGGGGAAAAGCTATTGTCACAAGACTGGCACAGAGTCAGTGGCTGGAACCGGTTAACACTGGTAAGTGGGACTCCCCTCAGCCACTTATCCTTCCATGTGTGAGGGAGAGATGAAAGCAGAGTCTGTGTGGAATAACTTCAGACCCCACGTTGGCCATCGTGGAAGCCCCATGTGCTAAGACAGAGTCACACAAGGAGGCAGGCACCTAAAACTAAATCTCACAGCCACCCGCTGCCTAGGGGACTCAAGCACCCGCCTTGAGACCCACCAGCATCCCGTCTCGTCTGGGCCACTGGGCCTCAAAGGCTTCGTGCCCGAGGCCTGGGCCGCGTGGATGGTCGCCTGGCCCCCAGACCTGGGCCCATCCCCGCTACGACACCCTGACGGAGAGAGGTCTCTGCCCGGAACCCCCTACCTGTTGTTGTAATACTTCGAGTAGAACCTCTTGGGTCGGGCTAGCTCCTCCACCCGGCGGGACACCTCTGCACAAAAGAAGCAGCTGCCCTGGAAAGCTGCCCTCCCCTCCCACCCAGGGCTGTCTTCCCCCCGACCTGGCTTCACACCAGGTGACAGCTCATACCAGACACCCCCACTGGGGACCACAGGACACATGAGGGGGGTTGCTCAGGCCCTCCTGCTCCTTAGCCCCGCTGTGGATTTGGGCCTGAAGTCAGGATGGGCCTGGGCTTGAGGGGGCCTCCGTGCTAACTGGGGGTGGGGGAAATTCTAAACCTGAGTGAGAACTTGCCCTGAGGCTCTGAGTGTCTCTCCAGAAACAAGCTCTGGAAAGGAAAGGGGTCTTTTGTGAAGTTCATACTGCCCCCACTTTGGCTGAGATGCAAACTGCGATTTCCCCTGGAGAGTTTGCTCCCTCTCCTCCCCCAGGACCAACCTCCAGCTAGGAGAGGAGACACCCTCCCTGGAAGACTGGGGGGACACTCCTGGAAGACAGCAGAGGGGCAGCCCCACAGAAGCTCTGAGAGGCTTGGGCCTGGGAGGCCCCAAAGTCTCCCCTATCAGAGCCAGACACAGGCCAGGGTGAGATAGGGGCAACCAGGCCATAGGCACCAGGCCAGCCCCAGTCCCCACTCCAGCACCCCCACAAAGAAGTGCAGGCAGTGGGCAGGTGGACCTACCGGGCACAGTGATGGTGAGGGTGGTGTCCTCGAGAAATCTCTCTGTCCAGTACACGGATGGCCTGGAACATAGCCAGCAGGGCTCATGAGGGGAGCCAGCCCCGGCGGGTGTACCCCACTCAGAAGCAGAGCTCAGGGCGCCCCATGAACACAAACAGTGGGAGGAGTGCAGCTGGAGGGGGAGAAAGGGAGAGAGCAAGTGGATGGCAGCAGGGGCAGGTCAGAGAGGAGCAAGACAGGGAGGCCTGAGGGGCACGGGAGAGTATAGATTATTTAGCAAGGCTGGTGTTCAGGGAAGGAGGGAGCTGGAAAGAAAAAGAGAGGCCTAACTGAGAAGGGAGCCCGGGCGGTGCTGGTACAGGCCCACCTCAGACAGGGGCTGGGGTCCAGAGCTCCAGGTGGGACTGAGAATCCTGGGGTGGCCCAGAGCAGAGCCCTCTCCCCTCCCCGACCCAGGAGAGGAGAGGGCCCCCAGACTCACCAGTAGATACAGAACTGCAGGCTCCGCATGCGCGGGGACACCCAGGCGTGGCCCCTGCAGCAGCACCCCATCCTGCAGGAGACAGGCCCGCCAGCCTCCGCACTGGGCTCCCCTGGACCAGGTTGGTCTGGGGCTGCTGCGCATCCCCTCTCAGACCGCCCCCCCCCACCACCACACCCGCCAGGCCAGCCACCAGCCCGCCCGTTGCCTCACCTGTCTTTCAAGACTTGCCAGTTGGTCTTGGGCTTCGCCAGCTCAAACAGCCGCCTCCTCTTCTTCCTCTCTGGGCTCACGGAGGTGTGAGGGGCCCTCTGGGAGATGGAGAGCCGCCTGGGGGGAGGTGGATGGTGAGGTCGAGCCCTTGCTCCCCCAGCAGGCGGCCCCACCCTTCTGCTCCCGCCCCATCCTCTGGAGGTGAACCTGGCACCACCAAGACCTGGTCTGAAATCGTAGCTCTGCACCAGCCAGTCCCTCAATTCCCCCCTGCCGGGCCCCAGAGGGGACGCTGAGCCAGGGCGAGTGCCCCCAGGAAGCCCCCAAGAGCCCCAGACATCCCGTCTCCCCTCCTGGCTCAGACGTCCTCCCCAAGCTCCACCCACGCCCCCGTTCCCCTGCCTGGCCAGCCACATCACACGCCATCTCTGTACTCGTCACGCCAGCTCCGTGGGAGCTGGAAATCAATGTCCCCAGAGGGCAAAGGCCCCTGTCTGTGTCCAAGGGGACGCGCACTGACCCAGGAGTAGGGGCCAAGGGACCCAGGCATATCCCAGGGCACAGGGTCCCACAGGAGGGAGGGAGCACCCGCTCATTTCCCGGTGTCCTCCTCTCACCCAAAAACATTTCTGGTGATTTGTGGTACTTGGAAGGGTTTCAGCTTTAGAGCTTCTTTTTCTGTCTGTGGATGGCTGCTCACAACCTCTCAACTCTGCCATCTGACCTCTGCCCACTCCAGGTCTCCTGTCATGCGGACAGGAGCAGTTTGCTGACACCCTCCTCAGGGCAGCAAGGAGCTGATCCCTTCACCCTTAAGAGTGAGGGCACGGGCCCAGAGTCCCCAGGCCAGTGCAGCAACCCCCAGGGCCACTCCTGCCACACCCTAGCCTGGGCGCCCGCTCCCCAGCCCACCTCATCTCAGGCATGCCCTCCTCCATGTCTTTCTCCAGAACCCTCTCGAGCTCCAAGAGGGCCTCTTCTGGGTTCTGGGCATCTACAGATTCTTCCTCAGCCACCTCCTCGGGAGGAATCTCCTCTTCTTGGTCTTCCAGTTTCAGGTCCCCATCATCCAGATCCTGGAACTTGGGGTCCTTAGACTCTACATTCTCATATACCGTGCCCTGGAGGCCCAGCGAGACATCATCCTGCCCCCTCCCTGGCTGGTCCTCGGCCTCCAACGTGTGGTGGTCATAGAACGAGTTTTGCTGGTGGTCCCCCATGTGCCAGGCCCTCCCCAGCCTTGCTCCCGCAACACCCAAATGTGTCTGTGGTCACCCAGCAACCGGAGAATGGCCTGCCCACATTCTCAGCCCACATTCCACCCCCAGCACGTCTGTCTGCAGGTACCCCCCCACCCAGACAGCACCGAGGCTCCCGGGGCCACCCACCCCTCCAGCCTCACCTGCTGGTCCCTTCTTGCTGCTCTGCCGTTCTGTCCCCTAAACATGTGCCCACCTCCAGATCTTTGCACCTGCCAGTCCTCTGCCCACACTCATCCTGGGGGGCGCCTCCTCGGGAAGGCAGACCAATCCCCGGGTCTGTCTGCATCTCGGCACCTGGCATGACTTTTCTGTGTGTTTGGCATGGCCTGAGATGATGCTGCTCACTTATTCCTTTCTTCTTCAGTGTCTATGTCTGCCTCATAGAAAGTTGCCTTCCCAGGCCAGGGGCTGAGAGCACCCCATTCACCGGGGCCTGGGGGTGCCTCTCGGGGAAGGGGTCCTGCTGGAACACACCCAGCTCACCCTACACTTCCTCTTAGTCAGGCCCATTTGTGCTCAGATGGGGGAGTTGCCGCCGGTGGTGACAGTTCATCAGGGGTCCCACACCCTCCCTGGGACAGGCTCAGAAATGGGACCAGAGAGGGTGTCTGCAGGGGCCTTGAGGGATGGCATCCTCTGTCTTGAAAGGGGACAGGAGGAAGAGACTCTCTTCTTGGTTGTTTCTGGGACTATGTGTGATGTCTGGAGCTCAGGCAGCCATCTTGTTCCCGATCACAAGTCCATGTGCCCGATGCATGGTGAGGCCAAACAAACCATAACATTAGAGTCTGAAGCAGAGAAATGTTTATCACAGGCCATACAAGGAGACGGGTGGCTTCCACCCCAACACCCTGAACTCCCCAGAGGGATTCAGTAAAACCTTTTTAAGGCCAGGTGAGGGAGGGGTGTGGTTGTCGTTGCAGACTTGCTGGTACGGGAATTCTCTGTTCCTGCAGCTGTCCATGTAGGTCAGGTCACGACGCTCCTGTAAACCTCTAAGAAGTCACATGTTATTCTCTACTCTGCAACTTTTCATCTTCATATGAGTGGGCTCTTGGAGGTCAGAGCCCTGAGAAGAGGCTGCCAGCAGCATCCTTTTAGTTAAGAGAGGGGCAGAGCCAGCAGGGGTAAGCACAGGCCACAGAGCACGGGGTTAAACAAAGGAGCAGATGCAGCGTGGAGTGAGATTCGTTCTTCCCTGTCACACTGTGACCCTGACACCAGCAGGATTTGAACCTGAAAGGTTGTTGTTGCGCCTCCAAACCTGGCAACCCTGGAGCCCTCTGGGCTTCCCGTTACTTGACACAATTAATTCTCTTGGGAACTTGGGGGAACTTTCTTGGCGTTCCAGTGGTTGGAAATCTGCCTGCCTTCTCAGGGGACAGGGGAGTCGATCCCTGGTCTGGGAGGATCCCACGTGCCACAGAGCAACTAAGCCCGTGTGCCATAATTACGGAGCCTGCGCTCTAGAGCCCAGGAGCTGCAACTACTGAGCCCACATGCCTCAACTACCAAAGCCAGCGCACCCTAGAGCCCACAGGCCACAACAAGAGAAGTCACTGCAATGAGAAGCCCAAGCACTGAAACCAAGAGGAACCCCCGCTCGCCACAACTAGAGAAAATGCAGCAATGAAGACCCTGCACAGTAACAATTTTTTTTTAAGAGCTTATATTCCTCCTTGGAAGTACGTTTCTTAAAAAACATAAAAATTCTTTTCATTATAAGAAAAAAAAAGAGGGAGAGGACAGCGATGGTGTGAAGGATTCAGGGTGGGGATTGTAGATGGGGACATTACTGGTGATGTTCTCATTCATGGGTGTTCTTTACAGTATGAATGAGTGGATGGTGAGATGGATGGGTGAACAGATAAGAGAGGGTCACATGTACACAAATGAACTTGTCTATGAAACAGAAACGGACTCACAGACATGTGGTTGCCAAGGGGAGGTGGGGGAGGGATGGATTGGGAGTTTGGGATTAGAAGATGCAAACTGTTATACACATGATGGATAAACAACAAGGCCTTACTATATAGCACAGGGAACTATATTCCATATTCTGTGAAAAAGTGTAATGGAAAAGAATGTGAAAGAATATACATGAATAGCTGAGTCACTTTGTTGTACAGCAGAAATTAACACAACATTAAAAATAAACTATACTTTAATAAAATAAAATTTTAAAAACCAGCAATTGCTTGAAATCCCTCTTGATAAAAAAAAAAAAAAAAAAAAAAAAAAAAACAGAAAACAACTGAGGGTCACATAAGGGCAGGGAGAAAGAGAAAAGAGAGGCAAGCAGTGGGTGACCGCTCTCCTATCTCTCAAATTCCCTCCACCCAGTTTATTTTAAAACCACTCCACATTAAGCAAGAACCACAGAAAAAGGGCCCCTGGAGAATGGCATGGCAACCCATTTCAGTACTCTTTCCCCAGAGGATCCCACGGACAGTGGAGCCTGGCATGGGCTCCTCCAGGTCCCATAGGGTCCATAGGGGCCCACAGGGTCACAAAGAGTCCAACACAACTGAAGTGACTTGGCACAGCACACATAGAGAAAGGTACCCCTGATTTGGGGAGCACTGAATACATCACTCATTTCAAAACAGGGAAGCCAGGCATTCAGAGGCAGAATATGGACCAGAGGCAGAATATGAAACAGAACCGAGGGATGCTCCCCGACACGTGGCCATCTGGCAGCTCCCCGCCCCCACCCCCAATCCGAGTGGGGGTGCTTTGGCCAGCAGGATGGAGCCGAAGTGAGGCCCTGGGCCTGACTCCTGCCTCTGCCCACTGCAAGGGTCACCAGGGAGGAAGGCTGACTACCTGGATCCAGCACGCTGGGCGGAAGCCCAAGCAGCACCCCGAGGTCTGGATCCGGAAGGTCTGGGTCGGTGCCCAGTGAGACTCCCTCCTCCCAGCTCGGAGCCCGACAGTGAGGGGAAAAGCCACACCCAACACTGCAGCCCAGCAGATATGGTGTGTCCAGACAGACAGCGGTCCCACTGAGACCGGCCCAGGGGCCAGACACACAGGAGATAACAGACTGTGATTTCAGGTGGCAACTTGGGGCTGTCTGCATCCAACAAAGCATCACTGAAGCCCACCCTCCCCATCCAGTCCTGGGTCCTTTGCCAAAGGAGGGAGTTTGCCAAAGTGGCTCAGGAAGGTCTGCAGGGTCCCTGCCACCCGCTACCTTGCCCCCATCACTTGCAGGGGCCCCCTCCCTGCCCCTCATCCAACTTCTTGCGGCCCAAGGCCAAGCTCCTACTACTTGCAGCACAACAGGAAAATCCAAAGGGTTGCAGCAAGGAGTAGCGACGGTATTTGGAAAGCCAGTAGACAGAGAAGGCAGTGGACTGTGCCCCAAGAACCATCTTACCTGAGTTAGCATCCAAGCTTCTTTTCTACTAAAGGGGAGGGAGTGACATCAAGCATTTCCTGGTTCCCAGCAGCCTCCGGACTTCTTCCTCTTGCAGCTGTTCATAGCTGGGCCTGGTCAGGCAGTTTTCTGTGAGCTAAACGAAGGTATTTTGGCTCAATTCTCATTACCTGGGATGCTGGGCTCCCACAGATGGACCACTGTGTGTAATTTAAGTTTAGAGGCAACATCCTGTAGTGATTAGCTTGTAATAGAATATGAAGTTTCTCCCCTATTCCACCCACCTGTGCACTCACCCTTCCCTTGGTTTTCATGTGAATGCGTTCCCCAATAGGCACCTTAGATATCACCTCCTCCAAGAAGCCTTCCCTGATCACCCATCTGAAGTACAGCTTCCTTGTCTTCCTACCTAAATCTACAGGGATTTTGTTGCTGTTGTTGAACAGCATTTATCATGACCTCACATATTGCATTTTTAACACAACTGTCGTCTTGTTAGCCCATTAGGATGGAGGTTCCACTGGAGCCAGGTGGTGCCTGGACTCCCCACTGGAGAAACAGGGCTCCGCGAGCGCAGGGAAGAGGCTGCAGTATCATGTGACGGACACAAGATGTCGCTGCTCTCAAGGGCACGTTGGTCCCTCCACCCGGGCGTTAGGTAGGACCTCACCGGCTTCCCAGTAGCATCTCCTTGAAGGCCCACCAGCCACGCCACGCCCCTCCACCGCTTCCCATACACACACATGCACACAGTCTTTGCAAGGTACGCTTTATCATCAGCATCCCCATTTCGCTTTCACCCAGGGGGAAACAGGATCAGAGAGGCAGTCATTACCTAAGACGGCTCAGGGGCTCGAACCCCCAGCATTCTGCGCTAAGCTACTTCAGGTGGTGCCTCCAGCTGGGGCCGCATTTGCAAACTTCAGCGGTGATGCGGAATGGCCTTGACAAAAGATCAAAGATGCATGGGCCTTTCTGAGGCTAAATTAATCTCCCTGGAGACCAGCCACACTCTTCCCTCACTCAGCAACCTGCCCTGGCTCCCACCTTCTACAAGAATGTTTCCCGAAGCAAGGACAGGGGGCTTGGTGTCTTCAAGGTGCCACTGAGTGGGATACAGTCCCTCCTTCTTCAACAGATGGGAATACCAGACCACCTTATCTGCCTCCTGTGAAACCTGTATGTAGGTCAAGAAGCAACAGTTAGAACCAGACATGAAACAATGGACTGGTTCAAAATTGGGAAAGGAGTACATCAAGGCTGTATATTGTTACCCTGCCCATTTAACTTATATGCAGAGTACATCATGGGAAATGCTGGGATGGAGGAAGCAAAAGCTAAAATCAAGATTGCCAGGAGAAATATCAATAACCTCAGATATGCAGATGAAACCACCTTTATGGCAGAAAGCAAAGAGGAACTAAAGAGCCTCTTGATAAAGGTGAAAGAGGAGAGTGAAATAGCTGGCTTAAAACTCAACATTCAAAAAACTAAGATAATGGCATCAGGTCCCATCACTTCATGGCAAATAGATGGGGAAACAATGGAAATAGTGACAGACTTAATTTTCTTGGACTCCAAAATCACTGCAGATGGTGACTGCTGTCACCTCAGCATGATGACCAAAATCAGAAGAAAGTAGCACTCATACGTTCTTGTTTGGATTTTACAGGTTGTCCCAGTAACATCCTTTATAGCTATTTCTTTTTTTTTTTTTTTTTAGCTATTTCTTTTTTTTGTCCTGGCCCGGGAGCCAGGCCTGGTGTGACAGGATGTTTCTATCTCCTTGCAGCATGCAGCATCCTTAGTTGTAGCCTGTGGTATCTAGTTCTCTGACCAGGGATTGAACCTGAGCCCCCTGCATTTGGAGCGTGGAGTCTTAGCCACTGGACCACCAGGGAAGGCTCCCTGATCATTAATTTTAGAGAATATCCTTCCACCCGGGCTTCTTTCCTGTCATCTCGTGATCAGTGAGAGGTGGTGTGCCCTCCCGGGAAGGTGGTGTCCAGAACACCAGGTCCCCTCACTGGAGGGATGACTGAGTTAGGTGGTCTGAGTTAGGTGGTCTAACTGAGTTAGACCTCTAACTGAATTAGAGGTCTAACATCCTCTGAATTAGGTGGTCATCCCGGGCTCCTCCACAGTCAAGTAAGTGCTTCCCCTTAAAATTAATGCCATCCTTAAAGAGCCACTTTAATAGCAGGCAATCTGTTTCCCCTCATCAAGTTTCATCCACTAGTTTTGACACCTTCTTTTCTTCTCCTCTTTAAAAATATCTTCTATTTCTTTAAGGCAAGTGGTACTGGTTTTCCATTTATGTAGACAATACACTTCTTTTTGCACATATTTATTTAGGTGAAAGATTTGAGGACGTATAACAGGCCATAGGTATACAAGTGGACAGGGCCAAAATCATGACAGGAAGTCAGAATTCAAAGGCAATGCATCAGGCCGTGAGAATACAGGTGAATGCGGCCAAAACAGGGATTCAGAATTCAAAGACTGTGTGCTCCCCTCCCAAGGCTCCTCCTGCTCAGTGGCCACACCACTTCCAGACTGCGGGCATCCCTGGGGCAGTTCCGTACTGCAAGAAAGGGTGACGGGTCACCATGGAACCCGGCACCTGGTGACATTGCATGCGTCTCCTGAAGTTGCCGTAAGAAATCGCCCCAAATGTAGTGGCTTCAAAGCAGACACATTCATTGTTTTTACAGGTCTGGGGTCAGAAGTCCAACTGGGTCTCACTGAGCTAAAGACAAGGTATGGCGACACAGCTTCCCCCGGGAGACTGCAGGGGCACCTGTTCCCACAGATCTGAGAAACAAAATGAGGCGAGGAGATGACTCAGAGATTAGCCGCATCCAGGAGATAGGACCACCAGGGGTGGTGTTGGAAGGGTGGGAACAGAGGCCACCTGGTGGGAGCTAGGACCTCGGCCAGTGCTCCCAGGAGCTGGAACCACAGGGGTGATGCTGTCTAAAGCAAGGAGAAAGGGAGACAGAGACCTTGAGGGAAAATCTGAGCTACAATAAAAATCCTCAATGTTTTTGTCTGTGGCACGATTGCATTTTGTTGTAATAATTAAATTTGTCCTGCCCCGCAGCATTTTTTACAAACTTTTATGTCCGCAGAACATGGCCTGCACAAAGGCCCAGTGCTCACCCTCCTCTGCACCCATCCTCTCTGTCATGGGACCCTGGGGCTCTCTCCCTAAAGCAGAATACAGTTCTCCCCTCTGGATGAGCTCTGACAGGGTCAGGTGGAAGCGGCGGTGTGTTTCCTTCGCCATTGCCATGGAAACGTGTCTGGAGGATGAGACGTGGACCATGGGCAGGCAGACAGCCGGCCAGGCCAGGCCAGGCCAGGCCAGTCAATGGTCACTGAGTTGCGGGTGTCTGTTCTGAAGACAGCAGCACCCCAGGGAGGCAGATGGCTTGCCTCACACAGTTCAGTGACAGAAGCCGAGGGACCCACTGCCCTTCCTGCCTCTGGGGGGCTGGACTGTGCAGTGCCCATCTTCTCGGGAAAGGGGTGTCCCAGAGAAGGCAGAACTGAGGTTTCAGGGTCCCAAGCCCTCCATGTCAGGATTTCAAAGTGTAGTCCGGTTCCTACAGAGATGCAGGAAAGGAAACCTATGACCAGCAAAGCTCCCTGAACTCCACCCCCTACCACCAAGACTAAGTTAGTTTCTCTTGAGTTAGAGGGTCAACAAGTCTGGTGAGAGTCCACACTGGGGGTCCTGGGAAAGGCAGTGCAGTCCACCTACCTGCAATTGTGTGGGGGAGATGATGGGGGCGGGGACCCGGTAAGGCTAGGGGTCTGTTGTTATTGTTCAGTTGCTTAGTCGTGTACGACTCTGCGACCCCATGGACTGCAGCACAGCCGGCTTCCCTGCCCTTCACTATCTCCCAGAGTTTGCTCAATCTCGTGTCCATTGTGTGGGTGATGCCGTCCAACAACTCATCTTCTGTCGTCCCTTCTCCTCCTGCCTTCAATCTTTCCCAGCATCAGGATCTTTTCCAATGAGTCAGCTCTTCGCATCAGGTGGCCAAAGTATTGGAGCTTCATCTTCAGCATCAGCCCTTCCAATGAATATTCAGGGTTGATTTTCTTTAGGATTGACTGGTTTGATCTCCTTGCATTCCAAGGGACTCTCAAGAGTTTTCTCTAGCACCACAGTTCAAAAGCATCAGTTCTTCAGCATTTAATCTTCTTTATGGTCCAAATCTCACAACCATACGTGACTACTGGAAAAACCATAGCTTTAACTATATGGACTTTTGTCAACAAAGTAATGTCTCTACTTTTCAATATGCTGTCTAAGTTTGTCATAGCTTTTCTTCCAAGGAGCAAGCGTCTTTTAATTTCATGGCTGCAGTCATCGTCTGTGAGGGGGGGCGCAGATGGTTACCAGTATCTGAGAAAAGTCTGAGGAGGTGGCGTGGGGCCTTGCATCTGCTGTGTGTTTCATTTGTACATAGCAGGGTCTCCTGGGCACCGTGGACATTGGGTCACCCTCTGTGGGGCCATCCTGGCTCTGTGGGTCTTGAACACATCCCTGGCCCCACCTTCTCCAATGCCAGAAGCTCCCAGTTGTGACAACCACAGATGTCCCCAGACATGACCCTGCATCGTCTGGGGCAGGACCGTCCCCGAGAGGAAATGACTGATGACAGTGAGGCCCGGTGAGGGGTGTCCACACGGCAGGATCCTGCTACCTGCTCGTGCCTCAAATAGCAAACATCCTCCACTCGTGCTTAAGAAACTTAGTCTGTCCTGAAAAGGACGCTGCTCATGGCTTGACTTCTTGGCCCTGAGAAGGAGCGTCTGACTTCTTCCCACAGTGAAAAACCCTGGTGGGGGGTGTGGCTGAGAGATCACAGCAGGCCCCCTGCACACCCGCTGGTAATGGGTGACATGCATGCTTTCTGCCTGACTGGAAAGGGCACTGGTGTGAGCAGAGAGAAAGTGAGGCCTCAGCAGACAGCATGTGGAGTCTGGTTCCCAGGAGCAGCCAAGACCCAGAAGGTGCTGGGTTATTAAAATAGCAGCCTGCTTCTTCCCACAGACATCTGGGAACGAGCAGCCCATGCCCAGCTCGAGCTGTGTCTATGCCCCACCCCCTTGGTACTTTTCTACTTTTTAGAAGGATTGAAGATCATCTCTCCTAAGCGTGGAGCACAAAGAACTTTCACAGCAGACTACACCCAGCTCACAGGACCCCCTCGAGCCCTCTCCATCTCCTCCCTCTTTCCTACTCCCCTCCCTGCCCTCCACACACATCTCAGTATTGGAACTTAGTCACATGGCCACAACTGGCACACCAATGTGGGCTGAAGCAATGAGGCTTGGAAGCTCTCTCCTCCAAAAAGAGGCTCCTGCACTCCTCCCAGCAGGACTCCTCCTCAGAGCCTCCTGGCTCTGCTTTTTCCTTGACTCTGCCTCCTTTCACACTTATTCATCCTCAGATGGTCAGCAGGGCTGCAGCTGCTCCAGACATCTCATCATAAAGCTGCAGGGGCCACAGGCAGAAAGGGACCACTTTCCTGCCACATCCCGCCCCCCTTAGGAGTAAGGAAATGTTCTGTGGCCAGCAGAATCACAGCCTCCAAAATGTCTCTGTCAGAATCCCCAGAGCCTGTGAATATGTCATGTTGCTCCACCAAAGGGTGGAGGTGGGGGAGGGGCAGATGGAAGGAGACTTCTAATCAGCTGCTTTGAGGTGGGGAGATTATCCTGGATCATCTGCGTGGTTCAGTGTGATCACAAAGACTCTTGTAAGTGGACACAGGAAGCAGAGGAGAGAGACCCAGAAACTGCAGCTGGAAGGATTGGTCCATGTCTCCGGGTTGTGGGGGTCAAGAACTGAGGAGCCGCCCCCCACTGCCCTCACATCTCGCTGCCCAGAAGGGGGCACACATCCACCCACAAAACAGTCCCCCACAAAGGGGTAGGATGCCCACAGGGATTCATGCCAGCACCCAGGCACGGTGGGGAGTAGATGCCAGACAGTCGCCAGGCTCCTCCACAGGAAGAAAGGCCAGCAGGCATGTCTGCTCTGAGAGCACAAGGGCTGGTGCCAGGGGGGCAACATGGTGTGCAGGGGGCAATAGCGGGGGCTGTGGGGCCAGGGACAGCTTGGAGATGCCCAGTGTGGATGCCCACCCATCGCCTTGCCCAGCCGTGCCTAACCTCTAAAGCCACTTGTGCTATCTCCCCAGAAAGACATGCTCAGATCCTAGCACCACCCTATGATCTGAGAAGACCAAGAGGAGCCTTGCTCTACGTGGCCCCCCAAAGCTTTATAAACTCTCGTCCAGAACCAGCACCATCTCCAGGCTTGGGGAGGGATGCTTTCCCTTCCTCCCACCAAGGCTGGCTCCTCAGAGCTGCTGCCTGGTGACCTGGCTGCCAGCATCCACTGCCATGACAACCTGCTCAGGTACCAAGCCCCCCCACCACCACCGTGGGGCATCACTGGAGCAGCTGGTGACATTTTGAATATGGACATGGGCTGGATATGAAGACTGTATCAATGTGAGATTTCCCCATCTTGAGAAATGCACCAGATTATCAAGCAGAATCCTGGTTTTTAGAAAATACACAGTGATGTGGTTATGGGTGGAGGCACACCACACTTCTAACACAGTCGTAAATGGTTCCAAAAATGTATATAAATACCTGTGTATGCATATAGGGCATAGATGTAGACACAGGCACAGGTAGTTACGGACACAGAGTGCGGCAAAGATAACTGAGCAAAATGCAACCAATTGGTGGATCTGGGTAGAGTCTATAGGAGTTTCTGGCACTAATCTTGAAATTTTCTCTAAGTTTGAAATTATACCAGAATTAAATCTGATGAAAACAGTATCCACAGTGCAGCATTCTAGACCCCCAGAGACTTGACTCTGCAGGTCGAGATGGGCTCAGAATCCGACTTAACCAGCAACCAAGGACCAGGAGAGTTTGTGGGTGAATTGTGTCCCCAAACAGACAAGTTCAAGTCCTAGCTCCCAGTTCCTGTGAATGGGACCTTATTTGAAAATAGGGAGTTTGACCATAAACAGAACAAAAAGACAACCTATGAACTGGGAAAAAATATTTGCAAATGATATGACCCACAAGGGCTTAATTTCTAAAACATACAAACAGTCCATACAATTCAATAACAGAAAAACAAACAGCCTAATCAAAAATTGGGCAGAAGCCCTAAATGAATACTTCTCCAAAAAGGACAGACAGGAGGCCAAGAGGACATGAAAAGATGCTCAACATCACTAATTACTGGAGAGATGCAAATCAAAACTACAATGAGGTACCATCTCACGCCCATCAGAATGGCCATCATTAAAAACTCTAAAATAACAAATCCTGGAGAAGATGTGGAGAAAACCCTCCTACACTGTCAGTGGAGATACAAACTGGTGCAGCTACTATGGAAAACAGTATGGATGTTCCTTAAAATAGGGACTTCCCTGTGGTCTAGTAGTTAAGAAGCCACCTTGCAATGAAGGGAGCACAAGTTTGAGCTCTGGTCTGGGAACGAAGATCCCACATCCATGGGGCAACTGAGCCCAGGTACTGCAACTACTCAGCAGGTGTGCTCCGGAGGCTGCACACAACAGGAGAGTCCGTGTGCCGGAACAAAAGATCCTGCATGCTGCAACTAAGACCCAGTGCCCCCTAATTAACTAACTTTTAAAAACTAAAAATAGAATTGCCGTATGATCCAGCAATCCCACTCCTGGGCATATATTCTGACAAAATCATAATTCAAAAAGATATATGCACCCCAATGTTCATACTAGCACTGTTCACAATAGCCAAGACAACCTAAACAACCTAAATGTCCATTAACAGATGAATGGATAAAAAAGATGTGGTATATACACACAATGGAATAATACTCAGGCATAAAAAGAACGAAATAATGTCATCACAGCAACATAGATGCAACTAGATATTATCATACTAAGTGAAGTAAGTCAGACAAAAACGAATACCATATGCTATCACTTATATGATACAAATGAACATATGAATGACACAAATGACATATGACACAAATGAACATATCCATGAAACAGAAACAGAATCAGGGACATGGAGAATAGACTGATGCATGCCATGGAGGAGGGGGTGGGATAGGGTTGGATTGGGAGTTTGGAATCAGCAGAGGCAAACAATTGTACAGACAACAGATAAACAACAAAGTCCTACTGTAGAGCCCAGGGAATTACATTCAATATCCTGTGATAAATCATACTGGAAAATAATATGGAAAAGTATATATATATATATATATATACTGCTGCTAAGTCACTTCATTTGTGTCCAACTCTGTGCAACCCCACAGACAGCAGCCCACCAGGCTCCCCCATCCCTGAGATTCTCCAGGGAAGAACACTGGAGTGGGTTGCCATTTCCTTCTCCAATGCATGAAAGTGAAAAGTGAAAGTGAAGTCGCTCAGTGGTGCTAGACTCTTCAGGACCCCATCTGACTGTAGCCTACCAGGCTCCTCGGTCCATGGGATTTTCCGGGCAAGAGTACTGGAGAGGGTTGCCATTTCCTTCTCCAAATATATATATTTGTGCTTGGTTGCTCAGCCATGTCCGACTGTTTGTGATCCCATGGACTGTAGCCCACCGGTCTCCTCTGTCCATGGCAATTCTCCAGGCAAGAATACTGGAGTGGGTTGCCATGCCCTTCTCCAGAGGATCTTCCCAACCCAGGGATGCAACCCAGGTCTCCTGCATTGCAGGCGAATTCTTTACCATCTGAGCCACCAGGGAAGCCCATATATATGTAAAACTGTCACTTTGCCTTATAGCAGTAACGAACACAGCACTGCTATTCAACTATACTTCATTAAAAAATAAATTTTAGAAAGAGGATTGGTACGCATATACAATGGAATATTACCCCGCCCCGGGCAGTCCGCCCAGCCACAAGCAGCCGCCCCCGCCCCAGGCTCCTGGAGCACGTGTCTGGGAAGATTTCCCCTGCAGGCCGCGAGCGTGGACACGTGAAGGACCACGAGGGCCGGGCGGCCCCCGCACATGGGCTGCGCGTGCTGATGTAATTTTAGGTTTCCTCGCCCATGGCCCGCCACTATTATTGTGCAATTATAGCACTGGAGGCAGCGGATCAGGCGGTAGAAAATAGCCTGTCCCCGTCAGCCAGAGCGGGGAGTGGTGGCGGGAGCCGCCTGCAGCCGCCTCGCACGGAGGAGGCCGCCCGGCCCCTGCTGGCGACTTCCCCACAAAGTCCGAGACCGGGGCCTCTCGGCGGTTCAGCTGGACGGACGGCGGGGGGGACGGCAGTCTGGCCCTCCTGGGGGAGAAAATAAAGAGGGGAAGTGGGGGGGGTGCATCTTTGATCAATGGCCAGGGGCGCCCTTTCCGCGGTGAGAGTCGTGAGACCAGTGGAGAGTTCAGGGGCGGTCCTGGGACAGCCCTGCGCCCGGCGGGTGGGAGAGGAATCAGCGGGGGACAGGGGCAGGAGGTGAGAGCGAGGAGGGGACGGGAAGGAGCAGGGCGTGTAGAGCCCGGGGACGCGGGGGGCTCGACTCCCACCAGAGGGACACGGAGCCCCCTGGGCCTGGGAGGGGGGCAGAGGAGGGAAGCGACCCGCTCGCTGCTCACCGGCGCCCTCTGGCGGCTTCGGGGAGAACAGGCCGTGGGCGGTGCGGGGACGCAAGCGAGGGGATTGCGGGGGTCCCAGACGGGTAGGGGTGGAGGGTAAGGGATGATGGAAACGGAGGATGGGAAGGTACGGTGCAGGAATGGTGGGGAGTGGGGTGGGAGGCGGGGAAGATGATGGGTGTTGGGGCGACGAGGTGGGAGGATGATGGAAAGGGCTGATGGGGTGGATGTGGTGGCAGCGGTTGGGAGTACACCCGTCGGGGAGGTATGGGGGGGTACGATGGTGGCATGGTGGGTGGATGGTGGGGGGCCTGGAGGGGAGGGTGGAGGTGGATAGTGGGACTTGGGTAGGAGCCAAAGAGGAAGCAAGAAATGGGCAGGTTCTGGGAAATGATTTTTTTTCATGTCCTTTTGTAATATAGCTTATACACGGTAAATGCACAAATTGTTGAGTACATCAAGCTCCGTCAACTTCTTTTTATTTGATTTGATTAAAACTCATCTATTTTTGGCTGTGTTGGGTCTTCATTGTTGGGCAGGCTTTCCCTAGTTGCCTCTAGTGGGGGTTACTCTGAGCTGTGGTGCACAGGCTTCTCACAGCAGCGGCTCCTCTCGCAGAGCGCCTGCTCCAGGCGGCCAAGGACTTCAGTAGCTGCAGCGCAGCACGTGGGTTCAGTAGTTGTGGCTCCCCGACCCTAGAGAACAGGCTCAGTAGTCGTGGCACACTGGACCTAATTGCTCCACAGCACGTGGGATCTTCCTGGACCAGGGATTGAACTCATATCTCTTGCACTGGAAGGTGGATTCTTTACCACTGAGCTGCCAAGAAAGCCCTCGATGAACTTCTTAAAAAATTAAAGTATAAGTCACATAAAATACAATCATTTGGGGAATTTCCTGGTAGTCCAGTGGTTAAGACTCCATGCTCCCAATGCAAGGAGCCCGGGTTCAATCCCTGTTTGAGGAACTAGATCCCACATGCCGCAACTAAGGCCCAGCAAAGTCAAATAAATGAATATTTTAAAAAACAATCATTTTAACATGAATAATTCAGTGTCATTTAGTACAGACACAAATTGCAACCACCACCTCTAATTCCAGAACATTCCATCACTTCAAAAGAAAGCCCCATCCCCATCAGCAGTTACCCCCATCTCCTCCCCAAACCCCTGACAACCAGGAGCCACTCTCTGTGTCTATGGATCTGCCTGTTCTGGACCTTTCCCATCAATGGAATCACACCCTGTGTGTCCTCCTGTGTCTGCTTCTCTCACTGAGCATCGTGTTCTCAGGGTCTGTCCACATGATAGTGAGTGTCAGAGTTTCTCTTTTATGACTGAAGAATATTCTAGTGTGTGGAGGGACATACTGTGTGTATCCACCATCTGTTGATGGACACACTGGCTGCTTCCACATTTTGGCTGCTGTGAACAATGCTGTTATGAACATTAATGTCCAAGTTTTGGTTTGAGGAACAGTTTTCAAGTCTTCTGAATATATCTAGACATGGAATTGAGGGTCATATGGTAATTTCATGTGTACATTTTTGAGGAAATGGCAGTCTGTTTTCTGTAGCAGCTGCATAATCTCA
This sequence comes from Odocoileus virginianus, assembly GCF_023699985.2. Classification (NCBI taxonomy): domain Eukaryota; kingdom Metazoa; phylum Chordata; class Mammalia; order Artiodactyla; family Cervidae; genus Odocoileus; species Odocoileus virginianus. The sequence goes on from NC_069676.1 coordinate 39,989,540, forward strand.
CATTGTCCAGGCAGCATGGAAGTTTCCAATATCTCCACATCCTCACCACCCTGTTTTTAGCTTCCATTTTCCTGATCACAGCCGTCGTATGAGTGTGAAGTGGTATCACCTGTGCTTTTGATTTTCATCTCCCTGATGACTAATCATGCCGAGCATTGTTTCAGGGAGTATTAGCCATCTGTGTATCCTCTTTGGTGGTGGTTGTTGTTCAGTCACAAAGTCATGTCCGACTCTTTTCTACCCTATGGACTGTAGCACGCCAGACTTCCCTGTCCTTCATTATCTCCCACAGTTTGCTCAAACTCATGCCCATTGAGTGGTGATACCATCCAGCCATCTCATCCTCTGTTGTCTCCTTTTCCTCCTGTCTTCAATCTTTCCCAGCATCAGGGTCTTTTCCAGTGCATCAGCTCTTCGCATCAGGTGGCCAAAGTACTGGAACTTCAGTTTCAGTTTCAGCATCAGTCCTTGCAATGAATATTCAGGACTGATTTTCTTTAGGATTGAGTGGTTTGATCTCCCTGCTGTCCAAAGGACTCTGAATTCAGTCTTCTCTAGCACCACAATTCAAAAGCATCAGTTCTTTGGTGCTCAGCCTTCTTTAGGAAAGCTCTAACAAACCTAGACAGCATATTAAAAAGCAGAGATAGCATTTTGACGAAAAAGTTTTGTACAAAGCTATGGTTTTTCCAGTAGTCATGGACCAATGTGAGTTGGACCATTCTCCTCTCTGGAGAAGTGTCTCTGTGGGTGCCCCACAAAGAAGCCTCAGTGGGCTTGCCCATTTTTAGCTGGGTCATGTGTTGTTGCAAAAATTTTAAATGTCTTCCGGATAGTTGACCCTTAGAAGCCCAGTGAACGTTTATAAACTCACTGAGCAACCATCACCCAGTGGGAATGTCAGTGGGAGTGACAGCTCCCCAAAGGCCATCATCACCCCTGCTGGTCACTAACCCCAGGTGGCCATCACCTTGACTTCTGTCTCTGAAGACCCCTGTGGCCTGTTCTTGACCTTCTTTCTTACCCACAAAATAGCAGTGTCCTTCACCTGACGCCATTCCCACCGAGACACCGTGGTTACTGCATGCAGCAGTCCCCTCCCTGCAGTGAGGTTTCCGGGTGTTAGGAAGGCAGAGCTGGGTTGGCTGGCGGCGGGACTGAGTGGAGCTGAGAGAGAGATGTTCCAGCAGATCGCTCACCGCACAGCCTTCCCGTCCAAGCCCAGCCGAGCCCGGACACTGCACATGTCACATGTGTCCCATCTACCTCTGCCCAGCCCGGCCCCAATGCGCCCCCCTCCTCTGGACTCAGCGGCAGCCCCAGCCCAGTCCCCGTGCCCCACACAGTGCCCCTTCCTCCCAGACTCCGGAGAGACTAAAACATGAACCAGAGCCCCTGTTCCCCGAGGCTCCCCACCCCATCCCAAAACAAAGTCCACCCTCCCTGCAGGGTCCACTTCAACAACCAGCCTCCTGGATGTTCCTGACCTTGGACCCACACAGCTCTTCACCTCCCCATCCCTTTCCTGGGCCTCTTCCTCCAGGAAGCCCCCCAAGGGCAGTGACTTGGACCCTTCGGCTGTGGATTCCACAGGTCAGGAACTGGACAGGCTGCAGTGCAGCAGAGGTGAGGGGCTGGAGGCTGGCAATCAGGCGCTGACTTGAACACTCCACTGTGCCATCAGCCCAGCCTCCAGAGTTGAGCCCCCCTCCTACACACAGGGAAACTGAGGCTCTGGGGGGGAGGGGCTTGCCCAAGGGTCTCCATAAGGAGTGTGGGAGCCAGGGAGCCACCATGATCCCAGGGTGCCTCCCTGACTTCAAGGAGCAAGGAGGGAATTTCTGCGGCTTGGCTGTGGGAGCGGAGGACAGGGTGGGGGCAGAGTGGGCTGTGGGGGGCTGGGCACCTCTGGATGGCCTTACTCAGGTCTTGGGGATTAGGGAGGTGAGACGGAGGGGTGACTAAGAAGGACTCAGGTGGCTGGGGGAGAGAGTCTGTGTCGCCATAGCAACCCAGGCCCTGTGCGCTCCTAGGAAGGGAATGGGGTGGGAGTGGGCAGCTAGCCAAGTTGGAAACGTCAGAGGGCACAGTCTCCACTTCTGACACCAACAGCAAGTTTGGGGTCCCCCAACCACCCTGGGGTTTGCTGATTCTATGGAGAGGATTCACAGAACCCGTTGAAGGCACCTGAGGGGGTCACAGGTTACAGAAGGAGGAGCACATGTAGGGAGAGCTGGGGGGAAGTCACAGCAGCCTCTCCATCCTAGTGATCCACACGTGCCACCCTCTCCACACCCCCGTCACGCACACACGGCTGGCATCAAGGGTCCCACACGGGGCGGGGAGTGGGGGGCTCCAGCGCAGGTGTGTGCAGGCACCCCGGCAGCCAACCTCTGCCTCCAGGTCCACTGACTCCACCACCCAGGCCACCCAAAACCGGGAGGCTGGTCTTCCTGGAGTGGCCGGTCCCGTCAGGTGGGACTGGGGCAAATCTATATAAGGCAGACCTTACCCTCCCAGGAGCCTCCCAGGGCCCGATCGGGGAACCTTGCCTGTCTGGATCTGCACCTCCAGCCCCCACCACCACGGGGCGGGAGACAGGGTGCTGGAGGGGAACCCGAGTCACAGAGAGGAGGATGACTTGTCAGGATTCAAACCCAGGCGCGCGGACCAGGAGGAGCCTGGAGTGCTCCCACGGGGAGGAGGAGCCTTCCGGCCCGTGGGAAGGCAGACCAGGCGGGGTGGAGGGCTTGGGATCTGCTCCCAACGCTGCTGTCCATCCCCTCCCTCACCTCCCCCACCCCCGCCCCAGGGAACTGGGCTTCTTTGGGAAGGCCCCACCTCCTCCCCGGGCCTCTGTTCCCCTCTGTGGGGGTGGGGGTGGCAGCGTTCTGCAGAGGATTCGGAGGGTCCCCCCTCTCACCCAGCACGGGCTTCTTAAAAGGCCCCTCCACGGCGGTTTGTGCTTACCTTCGGTGCCCTGCGTCAAACGTCCCCATTGCACGGGGATGCGGGGTGTTAACTGAGGCCCCAGAGTCAGGCCAGCGGGCGCGCAGGGCAGCCAGGACCGAGGGCGGGGGATGCGATGAGCGTCCCTTCGGCTCCCCAAGCCGCGGCTTTTTAATTGAAGTCATTTTTCTCCCCCCTCCCCCAACGTCAGCGGAGCGGGCTGCGGGCAGCCCCTCCCTCCGACCCGCGTAGGAGCCGGGAAGAAAACAAAGGCTTAATTGAATCCCTCACTGGGGGAGTGGGGGGCGGGGGAAGAGGGGGTGCGGCTGCAGAGAGGGGCCCGCGGCACCGAGAGGCCAGCGGAGGCTAGACCTCGGAGGGTCTGGCGGGCCTGGAATTACCACTCAGATGTGGTTGGACTCACACCGTCGCTGCGCTGCGCCTGAGGTCGCGGAGGCGCCTGTGCGCTCGGCTCTTTTCACGTGCGACCCTGGATCTCAGCACAGTCGCGCGTGGGGAGCCTGAGAACCAGACAAGCCGCGTGACTTGTAGACAAACACAGGGCGAGTGGAAAACTGGGGGCTTGAATTTCGCCGTGGACGCTCCCCCGAGGGTCAGGGTTCAGACTCCCAGCCCCTCCTCCAGACCTGGGGTGCGGGTGAGGGGGACGCACACGACGTGCGCGTCTGGGAAGGTGCGGGGTGGCCGGGCGGGGCGCCCCGGGGAGGTCTCCAGTGCCAAGGTGTGGGGAACCATGAAAGGTTATTCAGAGTAGGAACAGCAGGTGAAGGCAGGGGGCAGACGAGATGGGCAGTGCTGCCGGGCTGTGGTGGGGTGGGATGGCGGCCACCAGGTGCTGGATTCCGGAGCCCCTTCCCCACCCCAACCCCCGGAATGCCTCTGCTCCCCCAGTGCTCTTTCCCTGGTTCAGATTCTGCTCCTTCTGCAAAGTCTTCCTTGACAAATGCCCTGATGGAAGCTCACCCCTCCCTCCAGGGCTGCCTTCTCTAGCTTCTTGGGAGGTACAAACCCCAGGTCTTCCCGTGATGCCTTCCTTCTCTGCTTCTCTTTCCTACATCAGACTGGGGCACCCCAAGTCTCGGGGAGCCTCCTTCCTGGGGCTGAAGACTGTACCAGCATTCTTTGGCTGAAAATGACAAAGAAAAGTGGCTTAAGCAAAGAAGGGACGTTATTGACCCTCTGAACTGAAACGGTGTGCAGTTATGGACTTCAGGCATAGCTGGATCCAGGTGCCCACCATGTTGCCAGGCACTTGATTCCTCCTCCTTTGCTCCATTATGAGAGAGAGGCAAGGTTCTGTGATCTGCACCAGATCAGGCGCCTGGTGTGGGTGGTGGCCTTGATGCCCACCACCCTCCTGAGAGTAGGAAAGTGTTGGACTTTCCAGGATGGAAGGAGAGATTGTTGATGCCGCCTTCATTTGCATCCTGGTCTGAGTTGATGATGGACAGGGAAGCCGGGTGTGCTGCAGTCCATGGGGTTACAAAGAGTCAGACACAACTGAGCAACTGAACTGAACTGAACTGAGCACTGGGATGCTCCAGGTGCAAGCAATACCATTCTGATCAAATCGATGTCACAAAGTTGTGTATGACACTAACAAGGAATACTAAAGGGGGTTTCTGACTCAAAGGAGGGCCTGGTTCAAAATTGGGGAAGGAGAACCTCGAGGCTGTATGTTGTCACCCTGCTTAAATTATATGCAGAGTACATCATGGGAAATGCCGGGCCAGATGAAGCACAAGCTGGAATCGAGATTGCCAGGAAAAATATCAATAACCTCAGATATGCGGATGACACCATCCTTATGGCAGAAAGTGAAGAGGAACTAAAGAGCCTTTTGATGAAGGTAAAAGAGGAGAGTGAAAAAGCTGGCTTAAAACTCAGATAATGGCATCTTATCACTGGTCCCATCATTTCATGGTGAGTAGATTGGGAAACAATGGAAACAGTGACAGACTTTATTTTCTTGGGCTCCAAAATCACTGCAGATGGTGACTGCATCCATGAAATTAAAAGATACTGCTCCTTGGAAGAAAAACTATGACAAACCTAGACAGCATATTAAAAAGCAGAGACATTCAGACATTCAGGGAGGAGCAAGCACTTGCCAGAGGCCCCGGCGCTTTTGATGGCAGAGCCAGGACTGTGGCTGAGGACTGCCAGCTCCCAGGCCTCTCTCACCAGATAGGAGCGTGGAAAACCAGAATCTAAAATAGCCTAAGGGCCTTCCTGGCGGCTCAGTGGTAAAGAATCGCCCCCCTGCCAAAGCAGGGGACGCAAGTTCCACCCCTGGTCTGGGAAGACTCCAGATGGCAGACCAGCTGAGTCCATGCACACAGCCTCTGGGTCAGTGCTCTGGAGCGTGGGAGCCGCAGTACTGAGGTCTGTGGGCACCAGAGCCCGTGCTCTGCAACAAGAGGAGCCACCGCAGTGAGAAGCCTACGCCCCCCCCAACTGGAGAGCAGCCCCTGCTCGCCGCAGCTAGAGAAAAGCCCACACAGCATGAAGACCCTGCACAACCACAAATAAATAAACTCATTAAAAATATATATATATAAAAATTAATTAATTTAAAAAAATAAAAAGCAGAGACATTACTTTGCCTACAAAGTAGGCAATCCTACTTTGATTAGTCCATCTAATCTAAGCTATGGTTTTTCCAGTAGTCATGTATGGATGTGAGAGTTGGACCATAAAGAAGGCTGAATGCTGAAGAATTGATGCTTTTGAACTGTGGTGTTGAGAAAACTCTTGAGAGTCCCTTGGACTTCAAAGAAATCAAACCAGTCAATCCTAAAGGACATCAACTCTGAATACTCACTGGAAGGAATGATGCTGAAGCTCCAATACTTTAGCCACCTGATGCGAAGAGCCGACTCATTAGAAAAGACCCTGATGCTGAGAAAGACTGAAGGCAGGAGGAGAAGGAGATGACAGAGGATGAGATGGCTGGATGGCATCACTGACTCAATGGACATGAGTTTGAGCAAGCTCCGGGAGATGGTGAAGGACAGGGAGGCCTGGTGTGCTGCAGTGCCTGGGGTCGCACAGTCAGAGCCGACTGAGTGACTGAATGACAGTGACCACATTGTGGTGGAGGCTGCCCTGGGGAAGAGGCAGTGGTTCAGGACCTCAAGGAAGATGGAAGGAACGTGGCAGAGGGCATTTCCAGTGGGGAGCCAGCATGAAGAGAGGTGGGGAAGGAGGGGGTCCTCTCGAATCTTGTGTTATCTTTAGGGGCAGCCTGAGGCACAGTGGCCGCAGTGCACACTCATGAACACACACACACGTGCACAGCCACACATGTTACACAACAACACTTTTACTCACACAGTTACACACATGCACAGGGTGCACACATGGAAACAAACACACACAGTACACACAGATGTGCAAGTACACGCATGCTAACACATACGCACTCACATGTTTATGCCCACGTGCTAACACGTGTGCACACACGGCTACACTCTCATGTGCACGTGGCTACACTAACATTCACACAGTATGCACAGAGGCAACAGCACACAGTTACACATGTGCCCAGGGGGCCCATAGCTATGTGCATGGACTCATACATGACACACACACTCATACACCAGCTGCCCACCCATGAAGTGGCTGGTGGGGAAGAGACAAGACGGTGCCCGGTTGCCCTGGCAACACATCCTGGAGCCCGACCAGGCCTGGTGAGTGCAGCTCATCTGGCAGGCTGTCAGCCAGTGGGGGTGCTCAGGACCCCAGCCTGCACAAAGCCTCCTGGTGACAGTGAGGCCCTGAGGGTCTGGGCCCCACCAGGATAAGGCAAGAGGAAAGGGCCGGGGATCAGGGCAGGAGGCAGCACCCTGTACTGGAGATCTACGCCAGGGAGCAGTGTTGGGGGAGACACAACTCAGTCCTGGGGTCTGTCATGTCCCCATCCTCCTGCCCTGTTCTGATTTCTCCCCCTGTGATGGGGAGGGAGGCATCCTGGCAGGGCTTTTGCAAGCTTTGCATTGTTGGCAGTATACAACAGGCAGTCAACATATCCCTCTTGGCTGAGGGATTGGAGGCTCCAAGGCGTCTGTTTTCCCTGTAGCCCACTCTGCCTGGTAGGGCCACCCAGTCCCAACTGGGTGCCACGACCAGAGCAGGGGGGCCAGGCTGGATGCCAGTACAGGCTCTGAAGAGGAAGGGGTGACAAGGACACAGAGCAGCACAGGGCCACCCCAGAGCTGGGCTGGGGCCCCATTCTGGAGCAGCCTCACCAACACTATGCATCCTCTGGTCTGTGGCTCAGACGCCCCATCCTTCCCAACTCTGTCCCCAGCATGATGAAAGAACTCTGTCCTGGTTCCTTGAGCCCTGGCACCCCATCATAAAAACCCGACGTGGTCCTTGCTTAGGCACAGCTGCCCACCCCTCACCCCCAGGGCAGTCGCTGTGCAGGAAGCACCCAGCCCTGTCAAATGAATCAATGAAGGCACAGCTGGCCTGCTTCCAAGCCCTGGGCCTCAGTTTCCCCATCTTTCAAATGGAGCAAATGCAACCCATGCCAGCCACAGCTCCAACACTCCTGAAGGCTGAGCAGTCCTGGGCTGCAGACCTGCTCTGGTCCTCAAGCATTGCCTGCCTCCCAGGGCAAGCACTGGTGGGTCCTCAAGCACTGCTGAGTCTTCCAAGTCAAGGACACCAGTTTCCAAGAGGATGGGGGAAGGTGAGGTCAACCGAAGTGGGAAAAGCTGGCGGTTCTTCAAGGGGGAGCAGGGGGAAAGTCTGGGACACTCAGGCCTTCGCTGTTAGCTCCCTGGTTCCCCAGCAACCTTGCAGGAGTCCAGAGACCAGGTCAGGCCACAGCTTTCTACATGCTGTCAGTAGGTTCCCTGGACTGGAGATGGCCTTTCAGGGAGATAAATCTGCAGGCCCTGTAGCTGGGGACAGACAGGACCTCAAATGGCCTGTGAGCTGAGATGGGAAGGGGAACACATAGCAGAGTCAGGAAGGCTTCCTGGAGGAGGTGCCATGTCAACTAGAGTCTGAAAGCAGGTGAGTGGGGGGTGGGGGCATGGGGGTAGGAGGCATTCCAGGCAGAGAGAACAAGATGTGGGAAGGCACAGACGTGAGCAGCTTGGAGCCAGTCTCCCCAGTTGCCCTCTGTCGCCAAGTGGACAGAGCACAGAAGGGGCAGCCCTGGCATCTCTCTTGCTTGTGGTTGCAGGGAGGGTGCGGGTTCAAGTCTAGGCTGAAGGTGTGGCCACACTGTCTCGGGTGGGCGGCCAGACAGCTGGTCTCTGCACCTGTGAGGGGGACATTCACGGCCTCAGGGGGTGAGAGTGCTGCCTGTATGCAGGTGTCCTTATAACAGGGCATGAGGGTCCCTGGGGACGTTGCCCTGCTGCAGTCCTGCTTCTGTGCCGCCCCCACAAGCAGGAGAGCCCCGTTGGGTCTGAAAGGGCGGGGAGGCCTTCACGGATCTTGAAGGTTCCTGCCACCCTCCTTGGAATTCAAGGCAAAATTCCTCTCTTGTTATTAAACAGTAAAGCCAGCAGAGTTCCACCCCCGCATCCCCAAAACACCTTTATTGCACTAAAACCAGCATTTATAAACAAACACTTGGGGGAGGATGTCTTCAAGATGTACCCACAGTCAACTTCAAACACAGAGATATCAAACAGTGCGGGGGCCTAGAAAATGAGGGTCCCCAGGGGTAAAGCAGAAGGTGGGAGCAGTTGGGGTCAGAGAAGGAGGCGGCAAGTCTGAGCATCTAAGTCCATGCGGGGCTTTCTGTCCACAGGCCTGGCCTGGGTGGTCCCCAGGACCAGAAAGCCTGAGAGGCAGGCGGAGGACAGAGGCCAGAGGGTGCGCGGCTAGGGACCCCAGCGCCAGGGGCCTTCAGTCTCAGGCTTAAGGGCATGGGTATGTCTCATCAGGTGTGCAGAAGGGAATGTGTGCTTCCCCTCCAGTCCCGGCTCCTTCACCCCTCCCCGAGGGTCATTTGGAAACCCAGAACTGTGGTGGGGGGACAACTTCTGGACTGGGAGGGGCACCCCAGGATCCCCACAGACCAGCCTGGTCCATCCTTGCCTAGCAGGCAGCCCAGGAGGCCCTGCTTCAGACTGTCGTTTCTGTTTGGCTGAGCCGGAAACTTCCACAAAAATCAGTTAAGGACACACATACTGACAGGGACAGTTAAGCCCATGCAGCTGTGTTAGCAGCATGAAAAGCCACAAGCAGGGTCTCCCCGGCCGCCCCTTGTCCCACCCACCCTAGCCAGGACCTATGTACACCTGTGGAGTAAAAGCGGAAGCCGTGTGTCCCTGAACAGCACTTCCTGGGTCCAGCTGCTGAGGCCCATGCTCAGGAGGGGTCCAAGACAGGGAGGAGCAGGGGCCACCAGCTGGTGCTGCTCTCTGGGCACGATCTGAGCTAGCCTTCCAGAGGTTGAAGGCTCTGGACGCCCAGCAGGGCCGCAGGGCCAAAGAAGAGAAGGTGATGGAGGGCTGTCCCATTGGAGGGCAGAGCCATCATTCCCATTCTCGTCTTCTGGGACTTCCTGCCTGTCTTTGCCGGGAAGTGGCTCTCAGACGGGGTGGCACCCTCCTCCCTCTGACCGGCTCTCGCCTCCGGAGCCTGGGAGGACTGAGGGCTGCCCAGAGACCGCCTGACGCAGGAAGGGGTCCTCCCACAGCCCCATGTGCGGGGGCCCCCGCACTGGGCCTGGCACCCACCCCTCTCTAGGGGGCGTCCGTCAGGCCTGGGGCAGGAGGACACGTGCTGCAGAGAAGACCTGGCTGGTCCTCAGGACCCGCAGCCTCTGGGTCTGTGGTCGGCTTCTGCTGCCTCCCGGCCCAGGTTCCAGAACTCCAGAAGCAGTGAGCATAGGCGGTGGGGACATGAAACTTGAGGTATAGAGGGACTAAGCCCTGCAAGCTGGCCCTTTCTTTTCCCCAGCAGCCCTCTCTCTTCTCCTGTATTAAAAGTAACCCCTGGAAAAGAGCATGACCCGGGACACCCCCAAAAGGGGCCACAGCATCAGGGCTCACTTACAGGGTCCGGGAGGGGGCGGGGCCCCCCTGCCGGACCCGGGAGGGGGCGTGGCCGTGGCCTCCCCTGCAGGAACCGGGAGGGGGCGGGGGTCTCCGCGGCCCGAGGGAGGTGGGGAGCCTTTACAAGAAGGGCAGCAAGGAGGTCAGGGGCAGCTCCTTTTCCCCGAGCAGCGTGTCCCGCTTGAGGCTGCTGCCCTTGTTCACCACCTTGATCCTGAGCGCCAGCTTCCGCACGCTGGCCGGACCCAGGCCGTCGAAGAAGAAGTCCTCGTTGAACACTGGGTGGCGGCTGTTCTTGACGATGGTGCTGCGCTGCTTCTGCAGCTTGCCCGGCACGAGGCACAGGCCCACACAGCAGTTGATGCTGCGGGCGTCGCACAGCCGGTCGTATAGGCCCTCGGCCGCCAGCAGGCGCACGCGCAGGCGGGCCTGGGCCGCCTCGTACTCGGCCAGCAGGCGCACGCTGCCCCGCGGGCCCATGCGCACGGCGTGCTCCGCGCGGGATGTCGGGCCAGACTCCGGGCCGGGCTCCGGGGTGGCCCTGCGGGGCAGGCGGCGCCGGGCCCCGGGGCTGGTGTCCGGCGTGCTGTCGTCGGCCGACAGGGAGCCATGGCGGCCCACAGAGTGCTTGAGCTGGCTCACCTTGGCCTGGCTGTCCTGGGCGAAGCCTTTGAGTAGCGACACGGAGCGCGAGAGCAGGGGAGAGCCGAAGGGTGAGGACTCGGCCGAGGACCCCGTGTCGCTCTCCCCGCCGCTGACGCAGCGGCCTGGGCTCATGAGGGCGCCGCCGGCCTCCCTGGGCGCCCCATCCCCCCCATTGGCCTTGACGCCCCCCCGACGGCGCCGGGTGCCTGGGGAGCCCACCTGGGCCAGAGCCCCGTGCTCGCTGTGGAACAGGGACTCTTTGCGCCGCGTGTGGGGGCTCTCGGCCAGCGTGGCAAAGCCGTAGGACGTCTGGGCCTTGGGCACCGAGGGCAGCGACATAGCCCCCTGGGCCTGGGGGTCAGCGTTGGTGGCAGTCTCCTCGGCCGGCCAGTCCTCCGCGCTCTCGATCTGGATCACGTGCCGGGTGGCCGCCTTCAGTAGGCTCTTGCTCTCGGCGGCCAGCTTGGCGGGCAGCCGGGGGCTCCGGGGAGCGCGGCGGGGCGCGGCGGAGGCCAGGTTCTGCTCCGAGGTCGAGGGCCCCAGCTCGGCCTGCGCTTCGGGCTCGGAGGGGCCAGCGGGCAGCTTGGGGGGTATGAAGAAGTCCGGGATTTTGTCCGGCGTGAGCACGTTGCTGTACAGGGGCCCCTTGGCGGCCTTGTCCCCGCCCTCGCCCCCCGCAGCTCCATTCTCCCCCGATCCCCGAAACCTCTCCAAGAACCACATGTTGGTTTTCTTCATTGGGGCGCAGGCAGGAGCCAGGAGGGGTCTGCGAAGCCTGGGAAGAGAAGCGGGGGTCGGGAGCGCAGGCCCCCCTGCACGCGGGGGCTGGAAGCACGGCTCGCGGCACCTGCCTGGGGAGCCCTGTGGGGGCCAGGGGGGTGACGAGGCGCTGCGGTCCAGCACGGGGGCGGGGTGGACTCGCCCCTCGTCTACCCTCCCCGGAGGAATCGCGCTTAACTTCCAAGCACCGAAGCCGGGCCTGGGAGGTGGGGGCGGCGCTGACTCCAGGAAAGCCCCCAGGGGACAGCAGCTCCACTCTTGCCCCGACCCCTGTATTGAGAATCTCAAAGCGCTTTCTAAAGGGGTCCGCTCTCAATGCACAGGGAAGACACCCCTGGTCGCCCGGCGGACCCCTGGGTGTCCCAGCTCCGCCCCCCCTCAAACTCCCACCCACCTGTGGCTTCTCCCGGGTTGAGGGTCCGGGCATCCGGGGTGGGGGATGGGAAAGGAGGTGAGTCTGGGGGGTGGAGGCGCGGCGAGCCGACCCCTCTCCTCAACACCCTATCCTCCGCCCCGCGGGACTCGGCCAGCGGCGGGGATTGGGGTGCGGGTAGGGGGTCCTAGCAGCCCCCGCGGAGCGTGGCGAGACCCGAACTCACCTGCCCGGGGGCGGGGGCCGAAGCTGGCTGACCCGCGGACACGCCGGGGTCTTGGCGCGAGGGCTGGGGGCGCGGGGACGCGAGCGCAGCCTCGGTCGGGCGGCGGCGGCGGCAGCGCAGTCGGACTCATTCACCGGCGGGAAACCGCCCAGCCGGCCGCCGCGCCGCCGTATTCCTCCTAGTACGGCCGCCTGCCGCCCCCGCCTCGCCCGCCGGGGGACCGTCTGCGCCGTCTGCGCACCGCCCCCCGCCCCCCGCGGCGGCCACACCGGGGGGCCTCGCCGCGACTCCCGGGACTGAGCGGGGAGACAGGCAGGTGGTCGCTTGGCTGGCGCCCCTGGAAACCCCAGGCTTCTGCCGCAGGTCGTCTGCGGGCCTTTTCGCTGGTGAGTATCTTTCTAGACTTACGATGACGAGTAAAAGAATAGCAGTAATAATAACTGCAGTTGAATTTATTATTGGGCACTTTCTCAGTGCCAGGCTCTTAACATTCTCGCCCCAATTCACTGTCACAAGCACCAATGGATATGTCCATGACCGTGTCCAGTTTGCAGATGAGGAAGGTGAAGTCTTCCTTCTAGAAATACGGAACTAGCCTCTGACGCTCCGTCCTCTCAGTGCAGCCACCCAGGGAGCCGGCCAGGGTGCTGCTCATTTATTTCATGGAGAGAGGTTTATTGAGCACCTACTGGACGCTGGGGACAGTGCTGTGGCTTGGATGCAGCTGTCAACTTTGTGATGTGTCCCAGGGGGAAGGAGGAGGACAGGAGGACACCAGTACAGAAATACACAGGTAAATAGTAACTGTAGGTTTGATGGTTCCTGTGACAAAATGTAACAGGGAAAATGTGATTTGGGATGAGAGGATAGTCCCCCATGCAGTTCGCAGGTGGGGAAACTGTCAAGGGCAAGGAGGCCCAGGCATGGCAGCTCTGAAACCGCGGGCATCCCACATGCCACCCTGCGATCTGCCAGCCCCAGCCCCCCTGCTTGCTCATGGCTTCCTCCCTCCCAGCCTCAGTTTCCCCTCTGCAACACAAGGTCAACTGACCAATCCTCAGTCCAGCAAGATAACCTATTGGCAGGACCAACACACAGCAGGGAATGCCTGGACCTTATTAAATTACGATATCCCAGGAGCCACCCATGTTCCAGACATGTCCCAATCATCACTGCTGGAGCTGGATGGAGGCTGGTCTGGAGTGGCCACTGGTTAACAGCACGAGGGGGACAGGGGCAGGCTGAGCTGGAGTTGGATAGAGCTCCTCCAGCTCTTCCATCTGACCTTGGAGTGAGGTGGCGCTCAGAGTCCCATTGTCCAGATGGGGGAAATGAGGCTCCCTCAAGAGACTTTTCTCAACTTTGCCCACCTAGCAAACATCCAGCTCACTCCCATTTGTTCTAGGGGCAGCGCTGGTGTGGCCACATAGGCTGACAAAGGAGGCAGGTACCAATGAATACATCACCTCACTGCCGCCTCCAGGAAGCCTGCCCTGCCTGCCTCACATTGCAGCCAGACAGAGCTCACTGAACCCCAGCTTCCACTCTCATGAGCGCAGTTATTCCAAGAAGTTATTCTATTAATGTACATTGCCCCTGCTGGGCCTGGAGCCCAGGAGGAAAGTGGTGGTGGTCTTACTCCTGCAGGCCCCCAGGATGAGTGAGCGCTACAGTAGGAAGAGCAATGCCGAGCACAGTGAGGCACCTTCCTCCACTGTCCGCGCCAGCACAGGGGCCCAGGACAGCAAGCTGACCGGCTCAGGTGTCCCGCTGACAGGCTGACCTGGTACTGTGGTTTCACTCTCCACATGCCCTTGCCACGCTGGGGTGGGGTCTGTCCTCCCAGCTGGGTTGGGGAGGAGGCAGTGAGTTTATTTAGTAGCCCCCCACCCACTACCCAGTGCCTTCTCCCAGCCGCCTCTTCGCCCCATCTTGTCCCCACAGTACAGCTCCTACTTGGGACTCTTACCACCTCTGTGCTTAAAAGGCCCTAGGCAGCTCTCCCTGGCACCAGGCTGCACCCAGCTGTGTCCCCAACTCCACTGCCATCTGACCTCCCTTCGAACCTCTAGCCATCCTTCTGTCCCTCAAATAAGCTGCATTCTACACACCTTGGGCCTTTGCACAAGCCATCCCTTCGGGCCAGATCTCTCTCCTCCTCATTCAGGGCCTCCCTGCTCGTCCTCCAGACCAACCCCACAAAGGGACCCCCAAGTTCCGAGGTGCATTTCTTCCCACAGCTATCATCATACACTTAGTGGTGACCTGCTGATGAATGGGTTTTGGCAAACTCCACAAGAGTGGGTCTGTCTTGATGATGTTGCACCTCCATTATCCACCAGGGGTTTTGGTCAATAAGAGGAGGTCATGAAGGAAGATTAAAGGATATGAGGATGGGGGTGTGGGTTCATGGACCAATGAGTGGAATGAATGATGAATGGGTGGTTAGAGGGATGGATGTGATGGTCAGGTGGACGGACTGATAAACGATGGATGGAAAAGTGGATGGGTGAACAGAAGGATAGATGGATGAATGAGTAGATGGATGGACATGGAGGTAGGTGAGTGGATGGATGGATGGATAGATGGATGATGGATGGGTGAATGAATGGAAGAGTGAATGAATGGATGATGGATGGATGGATGAATGGAAGAGTGAATGATGGATGGATGGATGAACGGGAGGGTGAATGGACGGATGGGTGATTAGATGGATGGATGGATAGACTGGTAGCTCTGTCTCCAGATCTCTGAAGTAAGAGACAGGGCATCAGAGTCCCCTCCCTTGCTCTGCCTTATGATCGTTTCCACCCTACTTACAGGCAGAACAGAGTGACTTTTACTTCCCCCACACCCTTACCAGATCCCCCCAGGCCTGGAGTAGGGCCTGCTGACAGCAGAGAAAGCATAGCCCCTCCCCAGAACCAGAACCTGGGCAGAGATGTGACACCAACCAGCGGTGAGACTGGTACCCCCTTGGGAGGGAAGGTCCATGTTTGTGGGAGGGTTGTGAGGAGGGTCCTGGGGAGAGATGGGGGTCTCCCTGGGAAGGAGACATCATGTGAGAAAAGGTCAGGAGCAGAGAGTCGGAGTGAGCACAGGAAGCTGGGTGTGTGGTAGAAGTAGGTGCTTTCAGGTCAATAAAGGGGCTAGAGTGAGAACCGGGTGCTTCTTAAGAAACGAGGATGAGAAACATTGGGAGGCTGAAAAGCCAGGCCATCCTTCAGGACAAACAAGTCAGGAACAATTTGGAGAAAACAAGGAGTGTTTTGCCAGATATTTGGAGTATCTTGAGTCCAGAGGTTTGTAGCATTTGGGAGACAAATTCAGGCGTTTCCAAAGGGAAGGGTGGATATTTAACAGAGAAGCTGGTGTGTGCTTTCTCTTGGGATAAAATCGAGGGTCTGGGAAACGTCAGGGGACTCTGCCCCCCACTCTCTCCCCACAGCAGGGGCATACCAGGGCCTGGCTCTCTCCTCCCCAGCCCTGGGGGGCCAAATCTGGTGCTGCCCTGGCTTCCCTGGACCCCAGACCCTCACCTCTAGAGGACCCCCACCATGAGATGACACCCACCCAGAGAGGGTTCCCACCCCGAGGACACCCTGACCCCAAAAGGGGCCTCACCCCGAGAGGACCCCTGCTCTGAAATGACACCCACACAGAGAAGACCCCCACCCCGAGAAGACCCCAGCCCTAAGAGGACCCCTGCCTCTAGAGGACCCCCGCCCCACGATGACATCTACCCAGAGAGGGTCCCCACCCCGAGAGGCCTCGTAGATCACAGGAGGGCTCATGCGCCACACAGTCATTCCCAGGTTTAATTACAAACAGATTCCAAGCGTCCAGTCCAGGCTGACAGCTAGGAGGGAGGGGCCTCACAGCAACCCCCTCCCGGGTCAGTGGTCATGGAGTTGCCAGATGACCCCATCAGCCCAAGGCTGCCACCTACTTCAACACCCTCATCTGCCCCAGCCTGAGGACCCACAGCGCTTCAATTCTACCCCCAAAAGACAACAATGTGCCGATTTTTCAGGTAGAAGATCTGAGCCCGGCAGGGACGGGAGCCCATCTGCATGCCAGGGAGCTGGGGGCCTTCATTCCCCAGGAAGCGAGCTGATGACCCTCCAGGAAGGAAAATGGTGCCCTCTGGCCTCATCGGGGACCTGGGCCAGGCTCCAAGGTGGATGGCTGCTTTTCGATATATTTTCTTTAAAGGCGAGAAAAGGTTCTGTCTTTGGTACGTACATCTTCACTCCAGGTGAAGGTGGCGCCAGGCGGGGGTGAGAGAGAGGGGTCATGCACCCCGTGTCCTGGCCAGGTTGACCCATCCCAGCCCCAGGACCAGCTAGAGAAGGAAGACTCCAGAGACCCAGGTGGAGAAGGAGAGACAGCGGCGGTTCCGGCCTGACCAGGGTCCAGAGAAAGGCTGAGGGGCCCCTAAGGCCACAACAGGAGCATCTGGGTAGCAGGGACAGAAGCCACAGGCTGAGAACCATCACCTGGGGAAGAAAGTGAAGCAGAGGTCAAGGGTCAGTGGAGACAGCAACAGGAGACCTGGGTTCAGGTGTCATAGACCTCAGTTACAAGGCAGCAAAGTGACCCAGTGACAAGCCTCAGGTGGAGGGCCAGGGTTCAAGTCCCGGCTCCTCCATGGTCTTACCCGGTAACCTAGGGTAGTCCCTCAACCTCTCTGTGCTGCTGCTTCTTCCACAAAATGAGAAGATTGTTAACAGTGCCTGTTATGGAGTTGTATGGGAGTCAGTACAGATGTGGGGAGGGTCTGAGCATGGGGCCAGAACATAGCAACTTCTGCACTGGCAGCAATTATTACTGCCATTGGTGTGATTTCTCGGGTCACAAACAACTCAGGGTGTAGAAGGACAGGTCAGACCCTGGCATGTGCACATACAGAGTCCATGGCACTGCACATCATTTCAGATGACCCACAGGACCACCTCCATCCCTGGAGCCCTTCCCCAGGCTGGGAACCCTGTCTCTGCCTACAGCCGGGCCTGGCTGGGGGCAGGGAGCAGGCCAGCGCTGACTGGGGGAGGAGGCAGGAAGAGACTGTTGTCATGGGGACGGGAGAGCAGCCCAACCTGGCCTAGAAGGCCTCTCAGCCTTTGGGGAAATTCCACGGCCTGTTTCCCTCCATGAGCTGAGCCCCCAGCTCCCAGCTCCCTGCCCCTTTCCCCTGCTCCAGAGCCTGCCTCTGCCTCCTCCCACAGACTGCCCTGGTACCTCGACCCCTCTGCACCCCAGTTCAGCTGCCTCTTCCCAGCCTAGACAGGCCGGCACCTCATCCAAGGCCCCCCACCAGATGCCCTAGAACCATGGGGCCTGTCTGTCCCTCCCCGACTCAAGACGTCTGAGGCTCCAGAACTGATGAGCCAGGTGGACCTTCTCACCTACCTGCCTTACCTCGAATGCCAGCCCTGCTGGACCCAGCCCTACTGGGCCCACCTCCCAGGTGGCCAAACGCTGCCTCTCTGAGGGATTTTTACCACCAGTTAAACACAGAGTTACCATAACAAGTCAGGGAGTGAGTGCTGATGGGGCCAGGGTTTCCTTTGGGGGTGATACAGTGTTCTGGAATTAGATGGGGAAGGGGGCACAGTTGTGTGAGGAGACCCACTGAGTTGTGCCCTGTAAACGGGTGAAGTGTGCAGCATGTGCACCCGTGTCAATTTTTAAGATGCAAAAAATCTGGCACATTGGGGCCAGACGCACCTGGCTCAGGGCTCCCGCTTGACAACGCCTCGCAAGTGCAGCTCACTCTCAGCAGCTACGATGGGCTGCCCGTTCTGCAGGTGATAGTCGATCAGGTGGCTGATGCTCTCAAAGAGCACGTCCTTCGTCCGTACCTATGGGGCCAGAGGCCACAGCATCAGCACCACTGGAAGAGCCAGCCGGTCAGAGAGGCAAACTCTTGGGCCACCCTAGACCCGCTGACAGGGCATTGAGTTTTCACAATGCCTCCTGTAGCTCATGCACAAGTCTGAAAACCACTGGGTCAAAGACTTCAGGCACAGAACTACATGTGGACACAGGCTCCAAAGCTCCAGCACCCAGGGGCCGTGGCTTCCTATAGTGGATTGAATGGTGCCCCCTCACCAAAAAAAGATATGTCCACATCTTAACCCCTGAAACCTGTGAAAGGGCCCTTATTTGGAAAAAGCCTCTACACAGATATGATTAAGATGAGTGCATCTTGAAGGATAAAGAAAATGTGGTACATATATACAAATGGAATACTATTCAATCATGATAAAGAATGAAGTAGTGCCAATTGTGGAAACATGGATGGACCCAGAGATCATCACACTAAGTGGAGTGAGACAAATACCACATGATATCATTTATATGTGAAATCTAAAATATGACACAAATGAACTTATTTACAAAGCAGAAACAGAGTTACAGATGTAGAGAACAGACTGTGGTTGCCAAGGGGGATGAGGTTGGGGGAGGGACAGATTGGGAGTCTGGCATTAGCAGATGCAAACTATCATATGCAGGGTGGATAAACAAGGTTCTACTGTAGATAGAGCACAGGCAACTGCACTCAATGTCCTAGGATAAACCATTATGGAAAAGAGTATTTTTTAAAATGTATATATGGAAACTTCCCTAGCTAAGAACCTGCCTGCCAATATGCAGGAGACATGGGTTCAATCCCTGGTCCAGGAACTAAGATTCCATATGCCACAGAACATCTAAGGCTGTGTCCCACAACTACTGAAGCCCAGACACCCTAGAGCCCATGCTCCACAACAAGAGAAGCCATGCAATGAGAAGCCTACTCGCCATAACTAGAGAGAGAAAGCCTGCACACCTACAATGAAGACCCAGTGCAGTGAAAAAGAAAGAAAAGAAATTCCTTTTAAAAAAACGAAAAAAAAAAAGTATATATATATGTATAGCTGAGACATTTTTCTGGTCAACAGAAATTAACAGAACATTGTAAATCCACTATACTTCAGTTAAAAATTAATTTTAGAAAAAGAGTAAAAAAGGATGAGTTCACCTTGAATTACTCAGGTGACCTCAAATCCAGTAACCTGTGTGTCCTTATAAGAAAAGAAGGAAGTACTCAGGGCTGGTGCACTGGGATGACCCAGAGGGATGGGATGGGGAGGGAGGTGGGAGGGGGGTTCAGGATGGGGAACACATGTAAATCCATGGCTGATTCATGTCAGTGTATGGCAAAAACCACCACAATATTGTAAAGTAATTAGCCTCCAACTAATAAAAATAAATGAAAAAAAAAGAAAAGAAAAGAAGGACTGGGACAACACAGAGACACAGCGAGAAGCCAAGAGAAGCCCTGAGAAGCTGAAGGCACTGGGGTGATGGGTCCACAAGCCAGAGAACAAGAATTTCCAGCAACGAGGAGAAGCTGGTGGGGGGGGGGGGGGGGCGCGGGGCCTGAACCAGATCCTCCCTCAGAGCCACAGAAGGAACCAGCCCAGCCAGCACCTGGATGTCAGAAGTCCCACCTCCAAAACTGGGACAGAACAAATCTCTGTGGTTTGAAGCTGCCCAGCTGGGGGTGGTCACTGGGAGGGCAGTCCTAGGAAACAAACACATCCCAGGAATCTTGTGGACACAGATCCAAAACTCAGAACCACCAAATCTAAACACCGCCTGCATCATAGACTGCTGAGAAAATGCTGAGAAAATCTCAGCAGACCCGGATGCAACACAGACCCCCCCCCCCGCCCCCCGCCCCGGGAGGTTAACACCACTTCAGACAGGAGACAGAGCAGTGAGCAGTGTGATTAGGTAGGAGGGAGGAGGTGGAGAAGGGAACTGACAGAACAGGGGCCTGGAGCCATGGTCCCACCTGGGCGAGGCTGCATAGTAGCCACTGGAGTGTGCCCTTTTCAGGGCACGCACACACAGCCCCTAGGGTGGTGCGGAGGATTCAGCTAGATGACATAAACTGTTGTTGTTGTTTAGTCTCTAAGTAGTCTCGGACTGTTTGTGACCCCATGAACTGCAGCACTCCAGGGTTTCCTGTCCTTCATTATCTCCCAAAGCTTCCTGAAACTTATGTCCATTGAGTCGGTGATGCCATCCAACCATCTCATCCTCTATCATCCCCTTCTCCTATTGTCCTCAATCTTTCCCAGCATCAGGATCTTTTCCAGTGAGTCAGCCTTGTATTTATCACCCAAAGGCATCACTGTTTGTAAGATGCATTAGGGATGACAGAATGTGGGGGGGAAGTACATCTTACAGTTGATGAAATACGGTACTTTGTAAGTCCTGAAAGGCCTTGAGATTGGAAAAGGTTCTCTAACCCCTCCAAATGCTTTATAGACTGGGAAATCCTTTGTGAAAGCTAAAAGTCCTCTAAAACTGGAAAATACTTTGTAATTCTGAAGTACGTGGTAAAGGGAAATAGGATCTGTAAACATAAAAGGCCCTGTAATCTGAAAAATGCTTTATTAAACCTAAAGGGTGCTTAGAATGTGGCTGCCCTGGATCTCAGACAGAGGAGAGAGGCCTGGGCCCTTTCCGCTGACCCGTCGGCCCCGCAAGTCCCCTCCCCACCCCCACCACACGCAGCCTCCAGCCCTGCCCCACACCTGCCCCCTGCGGGTCTATCTCTGCACTCTCTCCCCTGAATCCTCAGCACCCACCCCCGCCCTGCCCCCCAAGCCCACCTTACCACGCCCTCAGGGTCCACCAGCAGCAGGTGCTTGGGCTGCCCCGCGTGCATGCCGGTGAGGACGTACTGCCCGGGGTTGGTGACGCTGTCCCGCACAAGGAAGTCCCCATCTGCCCGAAGCAGTTTCTCCGCCGCCCGACGGCTCATCTGGCCATGGTACCAGGGCTCCTGACGCAGCTGCTCCTCCGTGGGGGCGATGGGGGCCCGGCGGGTCGGGGGACTGGGCCACTGATCCTCCACAGGAAGGGGGGCTGCCACCGAGCCGGCCGCCACAGAGCACTCATGCAGCCTCAGGGCATCCTCGAAGGGTCCTGCGGGCGGGGACAGTGTGGGCGTAAGGGGCCTGGGCTGCGGGGACCTGCTCCTTCACCCCTTACTGGTCCTATTAGTAACTCAATATATTCTCTTCAATTTTTTAAGCATACGCAAAAAATGAGAATTTCTTTTTTTTTTTCCCAATGTGCACACCTATTTCTTTTTTCTTGTCTTGTTACACTGGCTTCCTTCCCAATGTTTATTATGCCTCTCATTTCATCATCTCGTTCTGACTGCACTGGCCAGGACCTCCACTACACGAGCCACCTCTTTGGTAGGCAACAGGCGTCCCTTTCTTTTCCAAACTCTAATGGAAAAGCTCCTGATGGTTTGCACAAATTCCCTATGGCTCCCAGCAGGCAACAGTGTGGCCCTCCCTGAGATGGTACCACATAGCTCAGACACCCTGGAGTGCGCAGTGACAGCCCTGATCCCTGCCCTGGTGTGTCTTCGCTTGCTTTGCAACACGCCTTTCTTCTCTTATGGTCCCTTGGGAATCCCTCCTCCCTGACTTCTCGTGTGATCTGAAAGAGGTTGACCCAGCCTCCAGCGCCTAAGACATGTGACCAGTCCTGACCAATCAGCATATGCCTCTCACACTCCTGGCCTAGTGATTGGCTGGGGGAGGTGAGACCATGACTCGAGGAGGGCAAATCTGTGGCAGCCCCAGGACTTCTAATGGGAGCCTGGCAACAAGCATCCCTTTTCGCACTAGGGTTGCTGGACCACCTGGCTGGGAGTCCAAGTGGACGGCCTGCCTCAGGAGCTCACACCTAGGGCACCTCCTTTCCCATCTGAGACTTCTCTGAGGAGCCAGTGGGGCCACAGCAGGGGTTCATGTCACTGCCTAGCATATCATCAGGCAGTGAGGGAGCGGGGCTTTGCAAACTTTGTTAAAGAAGGGATTTCCGGCTGGCTTGGGAGTTCCTCAAAGACCTCACCTGGGGAGGTGTGCTGGGAGTGGGAGACGACCCTGCCTGGGCCAGCACGGAGCCAACACGTCCAAAGTGCTCGTGAAAAAGGATGGCATTTGATATTGTGGGAAAGAAGGAGAGTGTTCTGGACACAAACCTCCTCCATCCGATGGAGCCCTCCCTCAGACTGGGGGAGGGGCTCCACCATCTGCTAGATCAGGCCTCCCTTCTCAGGCCGGGATTTCTGGCAACAAGCCAGAAGGGGCTTGAGCCTCCTCTCTCAGATCATGGATCACATGAAGAGGGAGCTTAAACTCACTCATCAGACTGGAGAGAACCAGAAACAGGGAGCTAGGCACTTCCACCCTGCAGACTGAGTCCCATAGAGAAGAGCCCACTGTATCCCCATCACATTCTTCCAGGATCCGAACTAGCCCCTCCCGTCAAACTGGGGACCCCCATGGAGAGGAATCTGGGTTACCCTCAGGAGAGCCATAGGGTCCCACGGAAGAGGGAGTCCCAAGGGAAGCATAGCTCACAGCCCATCCCCCACCAGACCACAGGTTGTTCAGGCGTGGCCCCACCCCACAGGCCTGCCTGTCCCCACTTACGCATGTCGAACAGATCCTTCTTGGGGCTATCCTCGGGCCGCAGGGGCTCAGGGCCGTCCAGACCCTGCGTGTTGACGTACAGATGGTCCTCGTAGTCTCGGGGGCCCCGGGCGTCCGCCTGCACGTAGCCATCCCCGGGCTGGGCTGGGATTGGGAAGTCAGAGGGGTGTGAGGTCAGAGGAGCACAGGGTCACACGGGGAAGCCCTAGGAAGGGGTCCAAGAGGAGCACCCCGCCCACGTCTATGTCCCTCCAGGAAGCCCGCCCTTTAGCGCAGCAAGGTCAAGAGTGAAAAACCCCATGAGAGCCCAGCTTCGGGGCTGTGAGAGGCACGGAGGTCTACAGGAGCCCCCTACACACAAACACACACACACACACACACGCCCGCTAGTCTACCAGGCAGGAAGGTGGCCCAGGGACCAGAGCTTCCCAGTTTTAAGAGAAGGCAGAAACCCCAATGTTTATGTTAAATCTCCACATTTAAAAAGTAACAACAATAAGACTCTGCTCTCCCTGTAATTATGTTATCAAGTGAGGCACAGTCAGGTCATTCATTCGCTTGTGTTCTATTTTAGAGTTTCCTTTCTGTTCTTTTCTAATTTTGTTTTGAATGTGTGAAGCATTTAAATGGTTCAAAAGCTGCAATTTTGTGAAACTGGTATCATTGGGTGAGTCTCTTCCGGGGTCCCTCAGTGCCCTGTGGGGATTCTACTGGGTACTCCGCAGTTGGCCTCTGCCCAGCTTCAAGGCCTCACCCACCGTGTGTTATCAGACTGTTGGACTTGTGCTGACCTGATAGGTGAAAAATCGCATCCAGGGGCACTTTAATTTCCATTTCTCTTATTTTGAGCAAGGTTGAGCATCTTTTCCTAGGTTCCAAGGATATTTGTGTATTTTTCCCTAGATCTATTTCTAAACATCTCCATTTTTAATTCTTGGCAGGAAAATGATGATCTTTTAGTACAATGTGGCCAAATCCAACCCAAGGGCCTGAAGCTACAATCTCTGCCTTGTACCAGTTACATCCTTAACCCTCATAGGCAACTGGGCTCACACACAGCTCCACCCTCTGTGGGCATGACAGGTGAGTAACCTCTCAGTGCTTCAGTCTCCTCCTCTGCTAAATGGGGAGAACAGGAGTAGCTTCTTCACAAGTAGGGGTGAAGACCAAAACATCTGGCAGATGTTATGATTCAATAAAATTGCTAACATCATTACAGCCCTGGGTGGTTGATGGGGGCAAAGGGGCCTTGGCCCAGCCTTCCCAGTCTGCACAGAGGAGGTGCAGATTCTCCCAGCTTTGTACAGTCATGGTGGGATAGGAAAGAAGAAATCTCAGTTGCAGGGGTCCAGAGAGTGAAAATCCCTGGGCATTGGAGCTGGGGCACTGATGTATTGGTAGGAGTTCTTGGTCAGAGACTTGGGAAAACTGTGATATGAAACAATAACTTCATGTGCAAAAGCTCAGGGGGTAGGAAATGTTAATGAGCTTGGGGAGTCAGGTGTGAGCAGCCCGTGTCCCAGAGAAATAGCTGACCAGGGCCAGATGATGGCTGGGCATCTACTTGGCACCCAATGCCACATGTGTTCTTTAACCACAGGTGCTGGGAGCAGTAGGGTTCTGATGCTCATCAGTGAAATGCCCAGATTGTTTGGGAAAATCTTTTTTTAAAAAAAAGCCCAACACAGATGTCAGCACGGCTGTAAGGAAACAGGCAGCCACGGCAGGGCTGGTGGGCAAACAAACTGCCCAACCACGTCAGGGAGCCATCTGGCAGCTTCCCCTACCGTGAAGAAGGTGTGCATGCTGTCTACAGCTCAGCATCTGTGGGAGGGACACATGAGGGGGGCCAAGGAGGCATCTGCCGCCGATCAAGAGGGGGCCACGTGGACAAGCAACTGCAGGGACAGGGGACTGGCATGTGGCCATTCATCAGAAGATCCCACTGAAGCAGCCAGAGCCCCTGAGAGACTGTGGGTACTCACAGCCTGTCCTCATTTCTTTGCGGGGTGGGGGTGGGGGTCCATTCACATAAGGGCTGAAAGGAGACACACAGGTGCCAGAGGGTAAGCTCAAGACCTCAGAGCTGGGAGCTAAGGGGATTTTAGCCTCCTCTGTCTTTTTAAATGTTGTATAACATGATAAAATGCTCACGGGCTGAAAACTCAACCATTTTGTTAAAACCTCATGGTACCTGGGGGGCAGCTCTGTGATTTCCATCACATGGATCAGCGGCCGCTATCCTAGGCACAGACTCTACTGAGACCCTGAACACAGCTGAGTGGTGGAAAACTGGGGGCCACTGCTGTCCTGGAAGAGCCCTAGAAAGTGCCCAAATGTCTGTGGGCGAGGGGGGCCCTTCACGTGGTGGAGACTACACTGTGGTGAAAAAGGAGGGGGGCAGCTGCCTAGCACTGGTGCAGGGGTGAGTTCAAGATGGGCTCTTACCTGGGAAAGCCAGGTGATGGGATGGAGAGCACACTACTGTCAAAACCTGAGAAAGCGACATATGTCTGAACTGACTTGAACGTGCATGAAAATTCTAGAAAAACCAGGGAAACTACTACCAGTGGTTACCTGATCAGGGAGGTGGATAAAGCAAATGGGGGCAGGGGACTGACTTTTCGGTGGATGCCTTTTCATATGCTGGTGCTTTGAACCACTAACTGCAGTGTCTCTGTCCAACATGCAAGAAAACTGGTCACACAGACAAAAAGCAGATGCTGTCAAATCTCTAAGAGCCCAGGGAGTGACACGATCTCACCAGCCAGACTGGAGTGACCCAAAGAGGGTAAGCGATGTGAGGGATGGTGGGGACTCAGGCACACTGAAGCAGAGTGTGCTGGACGGTACCTGAGGGGCCCACATCCCACTGCAGGCCGCGGGCGTCTCTTCGAGCAGGAGAGGCTCCCTGAAAAAGAGAGCAAGGGGTCCTCCTGCAGTATGCAGGCCCAGACCCCCAATCGCCCACCCCAACCCTCCTGTAAGTCAGATTCCAAGCTCAGCTCTGTACCCACCCCTCCCTCCTGGGACTCAATCTACCCACAAGCCTCCACCTGCCTCTGCTGCAGCCGCATCCCCCAGCCCCACTTGGAAGGCCTGGCCCCCGCACAGGCTGTTCCTTACACCTGGAGGCCCTTCCCTGCACTGCTCTCCGGGGCAACTCCTATTGACCTGTCCTGGCCCAGCACAAATTCTGCCCTCGGGGACATCCTCCCGACAGGAACAGTCAGTCCCCCATGGACATTCTGGTCACCCTCCTCAGAAGCCCTGATTCAGTCACGGCTGTGGTCATTGTATCAGTGTCTGAGATGGGAACCCTGTCTGCTATTTCCAGAGAGGGCTCAGCAGGCCTGGACAGTTTAGGGAGGAAAGAGCAGGGGGCAGGAGAGACCCTCCTCTAGGATCACGGAGGTGAGGAGCAGAAGGAAGAGCTAGGGGTCGAGCCCCAGGACTCGGCCCTTGGGCCCCCCTCCCCAGAGGTGTGCTGAGGCTGACCTGGCCAAGGGTGCCGAGGACCCCCAGGGCACAGGGTTGTGTGAGGGCGAGCCTGGAGTCCACCAGCCCGCCCGGGGGCGGCTCCTTCCCCGGGAGGCTGTTGTAGTAGTTGTGCTCCGCCTCCTCTTCGTCGCCCCAGGCCGAGTCCTCCATCCCGGCCAGCCTGCAGACACATAGCCAGCGGGAGCACGGGCCCCAGCACAAGTTGTGGGGGGACAGATGGCGCCGAAGTCCCCAGACTCGGGGAGTTGTGCACCAAGGGGGACAAGCCTGGCCCAGGGACCCTGACCCCTCCTGTATCCGCTGGGTGGGCGGTGGTGCCAGGAGCCGTTGCTGATGGAGGAAGTGGGCATCCCTTTCTGTCCACCAACAGGGGCTCTACACACGTCTCAGCAGTTTGGCTAAACTGAGAGAGGCCTCCACCCATCCCAGCCACCTCAGCCCCACCGCGCAGCCAGGGCATGACACCAGGCTTGCACCCTGAACCCAGAAGCCTTGGTGGCAATACCATCAGCGTTCAAGATACCCTCACTCGCTGGCCATGGGTGGCGCCTTCGAAAGGTGTGCTACAGATGCTTATCCAGGCAAGTTGGCCCCTAAGAGCAAAATGCGGGAAACCACAGCCTGCCCCTTAGTCAGGGGCGGACAGCAGGTCTCAGGGGGGCTCCCAGAGGAGGGTTCTGCAGCCAAGGGAGGGGAGGGGGTTGAGGTGGCCCCAGGTAGAAACCAGCGCTCATTCATGTACTAGGGGCGCAGGATCCCGTGTGAAGGCCAAGGGGCAAGCTCAGCCGCACACTGCTGGTTCTCATCTATGCATATGGGACTCTGTTAACATGTCCATTCATTCACTCGCTACTCTAACCAGTTCCCATCTGTTCAGATATTTAAATAGCCTATCACAGGCCACTGCCTGAATTTGCCAGCCAGGAGCTCAGGATGACTTCTACCTTGTTAAGCCACAGAACTGTCAGATGGTTAAGAGAACATCAGAAGAACTGCATCTGACACGTGAAAGTCAGATGGAATTCAGATGTTTGTGTCCATAAATAAAGATTGGCTGGCAGGCGGCCCACTGACTGCTCACACGTCCTTCTTGGCTGCCTTCCCGCTACCACGGCAGAGGCAGGCAGGCAGTCTGGCCCTTTGCAGAAGTGCCGGCCACCCCCATGCAGACTAAGGATGACAGCATGTTGGTCACTGCCTGCCGATCGGCTCCCTGAGTCCTCACCTCTGCTAGGACTGGAGATGTTGTTATCCTAGGATCCTCATGGTTGAGCAGTGGGCCATGGAGGTGGGGGGCACAGAGCAGGAAGGGGGCAAGGATCCAACCCCAGGGAAGGGGAGGGGCAGGGCCAGCAGGGGTACTGGGGAATGGGGATAGAGGGTCAGGCCAGTACCTTTCCGGGGGGACGACGACCCTGGGGGGGCTATGCAGGTACTGTTTGAAGCGCAGCTCAAAGGCTTGGCCCACGGTGCTGATGACGCTCTGGGCAAGGCCCTCACAGCACTCCAGGATGTGACAGGCTGGGGGTCGTCAGGCAGCATCAGCGGGGTCTCGACTGGCTGCGGATCCAGCCCACGGCCCCACCCGCCCCCACTGGCCTCACCTCTCTGGTTGATGGGGTCCTTAGCCACGTAGGCCACATAATCCGCCATATCCTGGAGAGAGAGGGTAGCGGACACAGGAGTCCCAGCAACATGGGGTGGGACTGATGGGCACGGGCAGGGCATCTCGGGGCTTTTGGGGACAGAGGGGCTGGAAGTCCGCCCCCAGCCATCTGGGGTCTTACCGTGTCACCACCGGACGCAAAGGAGATGGACTGCATGTGGTGATTGGCGATGATCTGGCCAGAGAGAGACCGCCAATCATGGGGCTGCCATTTCAGTTGGGGGAGGAGAGAGGGGCTTGGGCCAGTCACTAGACCAAGGCCACAGTGGGGACCAGAAGGACAAGGGCGTGGAAGTGGAGATGTCCCCTCGACAGAATGCCAGGATGACCGAAAGCCCCTCTGGATGGGGAGCCCTGAAGCCAGGGCAGGATGCAGAGACCTACAGTCACACGCCCAAATACACAGGAAGACAAACCTGCCCCAACTGGTGGACACGTGCACACATGGGCACAGAAATCCGATACAGATACATACAAAGGTACATGGGCTTAAAGCCTCACACAAACCACACCCTGCACACACACACACACCCCTTCGTTTACAGACACACACACACAAATTCCCCACTCCAGCTGTTCAGAGACACCACCACTCACACACTCACAAATTCCCCACTCCAGCTGTTCAGAGACACCACCACTAACTCACTCACACTCCAGCCCACCTTCACACCTTGATGCATCACACGTTGGCCCTCACACCCTCCCACACAGACACCCAGGCACAGCACATGCACACCCAGACACTCACCACTCTCACATTCAGACACGTGCCCCATGCCACCGTGGAGGCACTAAGGAGACAAAAGCAGGACCCACTGGAGGTTCCTGACTCTGCACTGTCAACCCGGGCAGCCTCACCTGTGGGCTCACTTACATCCATTGGCTTATCTGCAACTTCATTTGCAACATCTGCTAATCGGTGTGCTCATTTGCATGAGTGTGCCTATATGCTTAATTGCATGTTTGTTTGTGTCGATGTGCTCACTTGCGTGCTCAATAGCATCTATTCACCACCACCCAAAGCTGCCCTAAGAGGTCATATCCCTCCAAGACCCAGTAAGCACCAGAGACACCCAAGCAGGGCTCTCTCAGGGTCCCCCATGGTTCACTCAGCCTGTCACCCCTCGGGGATACTCAGGGCTCCCCCTAACCAACCCCTGCCCAGGGAGGCCCTCACTGGCATCCTGCTCAGAGTTAGCCCAGTGTGTTCCAGATAGAGTCCCTGCAGAGGTGGACAGGGAGGTGAACGTGCTGGCAGCTCCCCGCCCCACAGCTTCCTCCCCAGAGGCAGTCTGAGCCCCCTCCCTGGGGCCCTGGCTTCAGCTCACCTCCTCCATGCTTCCCATGCTCACACCAGACCACAAATCACAGCCCCAAACTTCTGATGAGGATAGCAGTGCTGTCTGGAAAAATCCCAGTTCCTCACCAAGATCCTTGCTAACCTCTCCAGCTCTATCTCATCAGGTGACCTCTGCTCAATGTCCTCTCACCTCCCCACTCAGCGCCAGCATCACCACCTCCAAGAAGCCCTCCGTGATGCCCCTGCTAGGTCACAGTGCTCACAACCTATGCCTGGACTCACAATCCTCCTCAGAATTCATAGTTATTCCCTCCTTTCTGCAATTTTATTTTGGTTGTTTGTTTCCACCAGAAGATTCCAAGCCTCGGTCCCGCCTCCTCAGCAATGCAGACAATGGGGGCGAGACCTTCTTTGGGAGGCCGTCCTAAGAGCTGTGGAGTGAGGAGCAGCGCCCCTGGCCCCGCCCACTCGTCGCCCCGGTGTGACAACCGTGGGGCGACGTGAGGGCAGCGGCCCCTGGCCCAGGGCGGGGCCTCAGCAAGTGTCCAGGTGAGCAGTTTACCCGCACTTGCAAGTCGAGTGGGCCGCGCCCACCTTCCCTCCGGGCTTCACCTGGGTGAATCCACAGACCCTCAGCCAGGCCCTACTTGGGGCTGGCTGGGTCTGAGGGCGGGGCTGGAGGAGGCTGAGGGCGGGGCTGGAGGAGGCCAAGGGCGGGGCTGGAGGAGGCCGAGGGCGGGGCTGGAGGAGGCCGAGGGCGGGGCGGGCAGCGCTCACCTGGCGCGTGGCGGGCACCGAGAGGTTGAGGCCGTCTATGGAGATGCTGACCGCAATGCTCATGCCCGCGAAGCGCAGGTTGCTCTTGCCCAAGATTGAGGCCAGGGCCTTGTTGGGGGCCTGGGGGGGGGGGGGGGGGCAGACGGCACGGGGGTTGAAGGGGGCAGCATGGGTTTCAAAAAGGTGGGACCACAGTGGAACGCCAGCTGGGGCAGGTCCTGGGATGGCCAGGTGTCTCCCCCCTACTTCCACCCGGGGACTACAGGCCCCTCACCCACCTTTTTCTTCCAGGAGCCCCGGACGCCAGGCACCGCCTCATGGAGCCGGTTGATGGCTTCCCTGTGTGGGCGGAGGGGGAGGGCGCTTAGAGAGCTTGGAGGAGAGGGGGCAGGAGCTCATAGAAGAGTAAACTCAGAGAAGGCAATGGGCTGAGGAAGGGGTGCGGTGCATCCTGAGTGGGGAGGGGCTCAGAGGACAGAGGGATGCTGGTGCAACTGGTGGCCTAGAAGGGGACTCCCAGGCTCCCAGACGCCCACCCCATGTGCCCGGCAGGTGCCCTTGCCCTCAGCTCTCCCCCTCCTGCCCTTTCTTTCTCAGAGACCAGTGGACCCCTGAGCCACAGCCCACTTGAAGGCACTGGGATCAGATTTGGGGATGCTGGCACAAACCTTGAGCCTGGACCCCAAGTTCTGTGTGACCACAGGCTGGCCAAGATTCCCACCTGAGGCATGAAAGGCTGCCCTCTGCTCTGGGCCCCCCAAGACAGGGGCCGAAACTGACCCCCCAAACCGAATGGGAGAGACTTTGTGAAACGGCTCATCCCTGGGGAGGGACTGGAACTTTTACAGAATCCTGAAGGTCAGGTGGACACACAAGTTCTTAACATCGGTGCTGCGAGGGGAAACCAAGTCCTCAGCCTGACAGGTGGGAAGGTCAAATGGAGCAGTAGCTTCTCAAAATGGGTAAGGCAATCCCATCCCCAGGTGCACACTCAGGAGAACTAAAAACACAGGTGCACAAAAACCTGCATACATGGCCACAGAGCACAACTCACAACAGCCCAACAGGTAGAAACCACCCATCAGCTGAAGATGGACAAACAATCCATGGTCCCTCCTACACATGGGAGCATCACGCAGCCCTGAAAAGGAGAGAAGCCCCAACACTCCCTACCACCTGGATGGATCCTGAGAACAAGATGCTCAGTGAGAGAAGCAGACACAGAAGGACACACAATATGTGATACCATCAATGGGAAAGATCCAGAACAGGCAAATCCACACACAGAGAGGGTGGGTTCCTGATTGTCAGGGGTTGGGGGAGGGGTTTGGGGAAGGCTGCTCATAGGGGCAGGGTTTCCTTTCGGGGTGATGGAATGTTATGGAATTAGACCATGGTCATGGTTGCACAGGGCTTCCAGGGTGGCACCAGTGGTAAAGCAATGACACTAGTGGCACTACCAATGCAGGAGATGCAAGAGACCTGAGTTCAATCCTTGGGTCAGGAAGATCCCCTGGAGGAGGGCATGACAACCCATTCCAGTATCCTTGCCTGGAGGATCAGGTGGACAGAGGAGCCTGGCAGGCTACAGTCCATGGGGTCTCAAAGAGTCAGACATGACTGAACGACCGAGCACATAGTACACAGCACCACCGCCTCCACTCCTGGCACTGAGCAGCGCCAGACCCTGCCCCAGCCAGCCTCACCTGGTGACCTGGGTGCGTGTGCTGAAGTCCAGGGAGCGCATGGAACGGAGCACCTCGATGCAGCCCATGTACTGAGGGGAGAGAGCACAGGTCAGCACCAGCCCCGCAGAGCCCAGCTGGGGGCCACCGTGGACCCAAGCCCCCTCCAGAGAGCCCCCCCGATGGCCTCCACTCCTGCCACCTGGGGCTGGGGGCCCACTGTGGACCCAAGACCCCCTCCAGTGAGCCCACAACCCTCCCCTCCCACCACCCAGCTATAGCCCCCACCCTCATCCTTAGGACCATGCCCAACCTGGCCACCACAGGGCCTTTGCACCTGCCGCCCCCACACCATCCTATCTATTTGCAGCCTGGCTCCTTCCCCAGCTCCAGGCTCCTGGTTGCCTCCTCAGAGCCACCCTCTTGACTGTGAGTTGTTTCCTGGAAGCTGGCAGATTCCTTCAACTCAGTCTCTCCTGCTCATTCTCTTTCTGCTCCACTAGAATGCCAGCCCAGGAGGACCGTGTGGGGATAACCCTGCTTACTTCTGCATCCCAGGGCCCAGAGCAGGGCCTGCGAGCAGATGGTGGGTGGAAGTTGTCTGGCCCTTTGCAGGGGGGAATGCTGACTCCTGCCTGAACCACCCTTTCCATGGAAGGGAACTCAGAATCTCCAAGAGATATTGCTCAGGGGCAGCTGGGGCAGGGGTACCAGAGATGAGGGCCACCAGCGCCCCCAACATGGTGTCGGCACTGCAGGAGGGACCTGGGCTGGCCACATGCAGCAACTGTCACATGAGCACGTGGATGGGAAACGTCCAGGACGGGCAGGCCCGCAGGGACAAAGAGTGGGTTCCTGGTTGTCAGGGGTTGGGGAGGGAAGGGGTAGGATCACTGATAATGGGGACGGACTTCCTTTGGGGTGATGGAATATTCCAGAACAGATAGAGGTGGTGATTGTACAACCTTGTGAAGGTACTAAATAGCACTGAACTGTGCTCTAAAATGACTCATGGTTAATTTAGTTACGTGATTGTACCTCAACCTTTAAAAAACGATTCACGCACACACATTTTGACCTTGAAACTCCATTTCTAGGACTTTATCTCACAGAAGCACCAGCCCCTGGGCTCCAGATGTGGGTACAAGCAGCTGTGTGGGGGCACACACTCCACCCATTTCCCCAGGGCTCCAGTGGGCTGGTATTGGCCCCCAGTTACTCTTGACTCTGAAGCCCAGTGCAGGGTGGCCAGAGTGCCCACCGACTCGCTTTGCCCCTCCTGGGTTGGTCCCAGGGTGCCAGCCACCTGTCTGGTCCTGACACCTGATGCTGTTCTGAATTCCCACCAGCCCCAACCTGCCCCTCCCTTCCTGTGGGAGCTACAACACTGAAGGAGTAAGTAAGGAGTTTTAGACACCCCAAAACTTGACACATTTAGGGTTGCAAGGTCCAACCCAGGAGGCCAAGGTTGGCATTTCCAACAAACAACGAATATTTTCTTAGTGTAATATGTCCCAAATAATGCATGAGATGTGCTTAGGCCATTATCCATGCTTATGAGAACTTTACATTTAACCGGGCAGCCTGCATTTTTGCTCAACTAAACAAACCATGGTGCTGGGAATGGAAGAGCTTAAAGTTGTAAAAGGAAACAAAATTTTAATACATTTATATGCAAATATCTCTACAATACGGCATCAAGTGACAGGAGCAATGTGGCAATTAGAGCTCAGTGAGTGCCTTTTGTGTGGACAAGGGGGCCAGGAAAGAGTGCACAAGTGTAAAAACAGCCACTAGCTCCTCCCCTCCCCCATCCAGGTCCTGGGCTGGCCTAGATGGAAGCAGAGGCTGGAAAGGCACCTGTCGCTTGCTCCCCCACTGCTTCTGGGGCCCTGCAACCCTGCCAGGCTGACCTGCCTGATGACGAGATAAGGTGGCCTACCCCATCTCCCCAGCTGACATGGAGCCCATCACCACGTGAACAACCCTCTAACAGAGCACGCATCTGAGGGGGTGTCAGTCCAGCAGGGCCCCAGGGTGAGGGGTCTAACTACCAACCCCCAACTAGTGTGCAGCCCACCCTGGCTCTGCAGCTGAAATGTGGCTGAAATCCTCCCATTCCCCAGCCCCTCCCTGGATGAAGTGGGGACACAACTCAGTTGTTCAGGAGAGGAGATGGGCTAGGGGTCCCATCCCGGAGGACAGAGAGCAGACCACAAGGGCATGGAAGGCGAGGAGGAGGCTAAGGGAGCGCCAGGCAGTGATGACGCTGGTAAGTCACTTGTCACATGCAGGCCTGATCCAAGCTCACTTCACCTGAACCCCCATGATACAATGACAAACCACCCCCAGGAGATAGAGCCCCAAGGACATGAGGCAACCTGCTCAGAGTCACTACTTGTAGGCTGCAAGGGCAGAATCTGAACCCACATTCTGGGCTCCAGAATCACCTGCAGTGTCACCCAGAGTGTCACCCAGAGTGTCGCACAGAGTGTCACCAACCATACAAACAGTGTTGTTATTCAGTCAGTAAGTTGTGTCTGACTCTTTGCAACCCTATGGACTGCAGCACGCCAGGCTTCCCTATCTTTCACCATCTCCCAGAGTTTGCTCAAATTCATGTCCATCCAGTTGGTGATGCCATCCAACCATCTCATCCTCTGTCATCCCCTTTTCCTCCTGCCTTTAATCTTTCCCAGCATCAGGGTCTTTTCCAATGAGCTGGCTCTTTGCATCAGGAGGCCAAAGTATTGGAGCTTCAGCATCAGTCCTTTCAATGAATATTGAGGGTTGATTTCCTTTAGGATGGACTGGTTTGATCTTCTTGCAGTCCAAAGACACAACTGATGCTTTTGAATTATGGTGCTGTGAGGAAGTGGTGAGACTGCAGCAAACTACACACTTGGGGCCAGGCCCCCTGGAATCCAGGGCTTTTGCCTGAAATGCCCCAATTTGTAAATGATGACAAGAAATTTTTATTCTTAAGACTTCCCTGGTGGTCCAGTGGGTAAGAATCCACCTGCCAGTGCAGAAGATGCAGGTTCCTTCCCTGGTCCGGGAGGATCCCACATGACAGGCAGTGACTAAGCCAGAGCGCCACAACTACTGAGCCTGCACTCTCGAGCCCATGCTCTGCAATGAGAGAAGCCACTGCAGTGAGAAGCCTGTGGACCACAACTAGAAAGTAGCCTCCTCTCACCGCAACTAGAGAAAGCCCATGTGCAGCAACAAAGGCCCAGCACAGCCATAAATAAATTTTTTTAAGTTTTAAAGAACTTTTATTTTCTTCTTTATCTCTTTTTAAAGAAATTCTTATTTTTAAATAGAAGAGAGAAAAAGAAGACAGAGGTCAAATTCAGCCTTGAGGCTGCCAGGCAGCATGACCTCTGATCCAGAATCCTAGACTCGCGGAGACCAGCTGTGGAATATGGCCAGTGATCCACAGGAGGGCTTGCCCACGTCTCCACCCCCAGAACCGGTGAGCAAAGCCTTAGTGGAACAGAGTCTCTGCAGATACAGCCAGGCGCAGGACGTCAAGATGAGACAGTCCTGGATTCAGGACGGGTCCTTAACCCAGTGACCGACGTCCTCACAGGAGAATGGCGGGTGGGGAGGGGGCCTGAGACACAGATGCGGGGGGGAAGGGCTGGGGCCTGTAGCCCCCTGAAACTTAGAGGTTCTGCTCAGAGCCCCAGAAGAAACCAGCCCACCAGCACCTTGATCTTGGACCTCCAGAACCAGGAGAGAAAACATTCCTGTGGTTTTCATTGCCCAGTTTGTGGTCATTTGTTACAGTCGCCCCAGGAGGCCGACAGAGAAGGTCTGGAGGGGGACCAACCTTCCCCTCTGCAAATGTAAAAATGGAGGGCACCCACAGCCCCCACCCAAGGATGTAAGAAAAGAAATCAAGTTAAAGTGGGGAAACTTGAGGCCCAGAGAGGGGAAGGGACCTAGGCAAGCTCACACAACAAAGCAGGGCAGACACAGTCCAAGCACCCAGCTTGCCACTCTGCCCAAAGGACCCTCCATGGCTCACAGTGCCATAGGCCCCACAACATTATTACTCAGTGTCTTCCTTCTAAATAAACTCCATTTGTAAACAGAACTGAGTTTATTCCCAAAGGCCACTAGGAAACCATACCAAAGTCTATACACCGCTGAAAGGATAAATGTCACCTCTCAACAGACTGGAATATTACTCAGCCCTGAAAAGGAGAGAAGCCCTGACACTCGCTACCACGTGGATGGACCCTGACAGCATGGTGCTGAGTGAGGGAAGCAGACACAGAAGGACACACACAGTGTGATTCTACTGATGAGAAACGTCCAGAACAGGCCGACCCACAGACACAGAGAGTGGGTTCCTGGTTGTCAGAGGAAGGGGTGAGGGTGACTGTTGATGGGGCTTCCTTTGGGGTGCTGGAACGTTCTGAAACTAGATTATAATGAGTGTTTCACAAATCTATGAGTGTACTAAGAACTTCTGAATTGTACAGCTTAAATGAGTGAGTTTTACAATACTAAAGTATATCTCAGTTTTTTTAAATATGCATGAGGAAACAAAAGAAGAAGAAAGAAAAGGAAATGTGCATGAGGTAAAAAGGAAACTGCATATTGTTACCATAAACCTCGGGTTTGATGCCTAGCAGTGCTTCCTATAACCATTAAAATAAACATATAATTATCAAAATGAAAAGACCCATTCAGGATGAATTGCCCATTTTTGCTAAGCAAGTTAGTGGAAGTTTGTTGGGCTCCAGGCCATTTGCAGAGTCTCAGAGTCTCCCCGCTCCTAGAGGAGGTTGAAGGACAGAAAAACCGGACTCTGGTGAGAGGGGCTGGAGGGATGCCAGCAAGGGAGCCCCAGAAGTATGCACAGGACCACCTTGCAAACTTGAGCACATCGATGTTATTCTTCCATTTGAAGTCTGTCCCCAGGAGAGTACATCCCTGTGTGCGTGTGTACATGCTCAGTAGGTCAGTCACGTCTGACTCTTTGTGACCCCATGGACTGTAGCCCGCCAGGCTCCTGTCCATGAAATTTCCTAGGGGAGAATATTGGAATGGGTTGCCATACCCTCCTCCAGGGGAATCTTCCCCTTAAATCCAAGTCTCCTGCATCTCTTACATTGGCAAGTGGGTTATTTACCACTCGCTCCACCTGGGAAGCCCATAGGTTTGTGTTAATTGTAACAGAAACAAATGAGGCCTTTACCAGGGAGAAACGTCCCCTTAACTGAATGCGTTAGTCTCTGGGGGCAGCCGAGCGAAACACCGCATCCTGGGTGGCTCAGAACAAGAGGTATGGCATCTCCCAGTCTGGGGGATCTGGTATCCAATGTCCAGGTGAGGCCCCAGGAGAGGGTCCCTCCTGCCTTCTCTGGCTTCTGGCAGCAGCTGGCCTGGTCTCACAGACATGTCTGTCTGGTCTCATCGTCTGTGGTCACACAGCCCCTCTCTATGTGTCTGTCCAATTGTCCCTCCTCTTATAAGGACCCCTGTCACAGAAGGTCCTGGGCCCCTCCTGACCTAGGACGACTTCATCTTGACCTGATTACATCTGCAAAGACCCCATTTCCAAATGAAGTCACATTCTGGGGCCCGGCAGACATGAACCTGGGGACGCCATCCTCACCCGTACACCAAGCGATCCAGTTCCCAGCAGCTGCATCGGTGACAGAGTGCGCCTCCAAGCCCCCTGCTGAAAACGCACACGCTGAGCTGGCCCA
The DNA here is from genome assembly GCF_023699985.2 of Odocoileus virginianus. Lineage (NCBI taxonomy): Eukaryota > Metazoa > Chordata > Mammalia > Artiodactyla > Cervidae > Odocoileus > Odocoileus virginianus. Next base: position 40,026,740 of record NC_069676.1, read on the forward strand.
CAAGCATCGTAAGCCCCATTGAGGGCCGACACAAACTGTGGGGCAGCCTGCAACATAGCTGGGGTGTGCTCCAAAAGCTGGGGAGCCCCTGGCATTGAGCACTGGGACACCCTGCATTCACACTCATTGTGGGTCCCCACAGAGCATCCTCCTGGGTGCTCAAGTCTGTGAAAAGCCCTTTACAGTCACTGCTCCAGCCTAACTCCTTTTTACACAGAACTCGAAGCATTTCGAACATTTTGTTTACTTTTCTACTGTGGGCAAAATATATGTAACGTTAAATTTACTATTTTAATAATTTTTGAGTGCACAGCTTGATGGCATTAAGCACATTTACATTGTCGTGCAACCATCCCCCCATCATCTCCAGAACTTTCTCACCTTCCCAAACTGAAACTCTGACCCCATGAAACACTGACTCCCTGTCCCCTTCCCCAGTCCCTGGCCCCACCATCTACTTCCTGTCTCTGTGGATCTGCCTCTAGAACTTCTGTCAGTGGAACCAGACAGTGTGTGTCCTTCTGTGTCTGGCTTCTCTCACTGAGCATCACGTCCTCAAGGTTCATCCAGGTTGTAGCAGATGTCAGAACCTCCTTCCTTTTTAAGGCTGAGTAATATTCCGCTGTGTGGATGAACCACGTTTATCTATTCATCCATCAATGAACACTTGGGTTGTTTCCATCTTTTGGCTGCTGTGAACCATGTTGCTATGACTATGGGTGTGCAAATATCTGTTTGAGTTCTTGCTCAAGTTTCATAAGAGGAAAATACTTATTTTCTATCCTAGATGTACACACACACACACACACACACACACACACACTCAACCTTACTCATATATCCAGCCATATATGTTTAGGCCTCCTGCTTTTGGGGGTATTTACCACCCAATAGAATTTCTAGGTCATATAGTAATTCTATGCTTAACTTTTTGATATGGTGCTTTTGTTTTTATTTTTTAGCTTCACTGCATGGCTTGTGGGATCTTAGTTCCCTGACCAGAGACTGAACTTGGGCTCTGCAGAGTCCTAACAACTGGACCACCAGGAAATTCCCTTGGTATGGTTTTAACACACACTGAATTTAATGAAACTATCTCATATGCTGACAGAAGGCTTCAGTTTCTGATATTCAGGTTCTACTGGGGTTGTCCACTATTGTGGACACGAGAGCTGCCAGAGTAATGCCTGGGGTCAGTCTGTAGCTGTTGCGTGAGGGCAGGTCTGTGCCCTGTGTGTCTAGGGGAGAGAAGCCCACAGCCTATACACTGAAATATACTCTAAGTGAATTGCTGTCCTTGTGTTCCTCCTTTTTACTGTTGTTTTATTACATCATGGTGGTTTGGGGGGAAATAAATGTGCAGGTAGATGTTATATTTATATTTGATGTTCATTTCAGTGTGTTTAATCATTCAGTTGTGTTCAACTCTTTGAAACCCCACGGACTGTAGCCCACCACGCTCCTCTGTCCATGGCATTTTTCAGGCAAGGATACTGGAGTGGGTCGCCATTTCCTTCTCCTGGGGATCTTCCCAATCCAGCAATCGAACCCGCATCTCCTGCATTGCAGGCAGGTTCTTTTACCACTTGAGCCACCGGGGAGGATGGAGAGTTCAAAACACTGGTGATAAATGAGCTGTGGCTAATCCGACAGGAATGCAAGCAACTGGCTTAAGCTGGTGGTTCTCAAACATGAGTGGGTGTCGGAATCACCTGGAAGGCTTGTAAAACATTGATCATTAGGCCCACCCCAGAGTTTCTGACTCTACCTGAGAATGTGCATTTATAACAATTTCTCAGATGTCTGGGCACCCGACTCTGCTCAGCATTGGTTCAAGTCAATTTGGTGGCCCGTCTCCCTTGCCATGAATGGAGTTTGACATCTCCAGCAGGTGAGGTGTGGAGAGAATGGAAGGGATGGCTTTCTCTTCTTCCAGTGGACATGGATCTGCATATGATACCTGGTGCTGTGGCTGCTCTTTTGTGACCATGAGGACAGCTAATCCAGCAAGCTGAAGATGGCAGTGTGAAAAGACCTGGGTCTGCAGGGATATGGTCAAGTCATTGAATTAATCCACCCTGGAGCCATCCTACTCCTTGCCTGCAAGGAATCAGCTGTATTTGCAGCTAAAGACAACTGAGATTTAAGTTAACCTCCCACAATTCTTGGTACACACCCACTTACAAAAACCTGTCTTCGGGAAACACTGGGTGGCCCAGAGGCAGCCAGGCCTGGGGCCCTGCGGCAGCCCTCTGTCTCTCTGGGCCCCACTGAAAACTTTCTTTGAAAACAACTCTGGAGAGGGCATGATGACAGAACCCCAAAGAGCAAAAAGGGCTTGTTGTTGGAATTTTCATGAACGTGTAAGAGTGCCACGTGCCAAGCAACCACGTGACCTCAGCTTAAAATGGAGCAATATTAAAGGTGAGCTCTTCAGCCACACCTGCCCATTCAAGTGTGCGTGGCCACATGTGGCCACCAATGGGACAGCATGGAGCCAGAACATTCCATGCTGTGGAGACTCTCGGGCAGCACTGGTCAGGGCCAGTCGCACAGGCAGTTTAGGGAACATCACAGGACATAGTCTGGGGCTTTCCAGGAGAGGTGTCCAACTCACAGAAGGACTCAGCGGTCAGGAAGGGCCTCTTTTCTGCAGGGTGAGGGGGCAGAGGGTCTGATCTGGGACAGAAAAGGCACACCAAGGCCAGACACCTCTTGCCCAGGTGAGACAGGGGTGGGTCCTCCCTGCCTCCTCCAACCTCTGGTGGAGCTGCCCTCCTGCCTGCCCTGCCCCAGGGCTGTATGGCCGCTGTCTGCCTCTCCCTCTTCCACGCATCTCCACGGGGCTTTCTCTCATGGCCACCAATCTCTGGATCCAGGGCGACCTCATCCTACCTAACGACACCTGTGAAGACCAGTTCCCAAATGAGGCTGGGAACGAGAAGAACTAGAGTCCATGATGAGGTTACCAAGCTGGGAAATTAACCAGCCCCAGGCCCCCAACCACCGGGGCCTCTGCTTCCACTAGAGGATCTATGTCCTCCTGGTTCTAAGCCGCTCTGAGTGGTGCCTGTGGTGAGGCTGCTGATGGTGCCACAGTGGCCATGACCCTCGCCAGGTTCCTCGACATGGCTGCCCCTCCGGGTCCTCACCTAGAAACTGTGTAGGAAACCTCAGGATGGGGGAGAATTCAACCAGGGGCTAGATTCCACGCTCACGTCTTAGAAGACCGGATGCTCTGACGGCATCACTGATCGCTGGGCCTCCATTTTCTTGTTTAGAAACAGGGACCATTACAGGGTTTCGTGAGGGTTCTATGATATCAGCTAGGTGAGTCAGCTGCTGTTTTAGCTTCCTTTTGCTGCTATAACAAATTAACACAAATTTAACATAAATGTATCCCCTGATAGTCCTGAAGGTCTGGAGTCCAGCTTGGATCTCACGGGGCTAAATCCCAGTGTGGGCAAGGCTGGTCCCTCCAGAGGCTCCCCGCTTTTCCAACTTTTCGCAGCCCCTCCCTCCATCCTCACAGCCAGCAGAGCAGCATCTCCCATCTCTCTGCCTCTGACCCTCCCCCCTCCCTCTTCTAGGGACCCTTTGATGACACTGGGCCCCCTGGGAATGCAGGGCTGTCCCCATCACAGGGGCTTTAACTTAATCCCTCCTGCAAAGTCCCCTCTGCCCTGTGAGGTGACATGTCCACAGGTCCGGGGTCCAGGACAGGGGTGTCTCCAAGGCTGCTGGTCTAGTAGTTACTCTGCCACTCAGGTGGCAGCAAGTTCGGGCTGGAGAGCGGCTTCCGTTCTGGGTCTGGTGCTGGATTCTCACCGGGTGACAACTCTGCCTCTCTGGGCCTCGGTGTCCCCACCTTACATAAGTGGGGATAGCACATGCTCTCTTGAGGACCCAGGTGGCCCCTGTTGGCCCCTGCATGATTGGGGGCACAGCTGCTCCCCCCTTGACCTCACACTTCTCTGTGAACCAACCTGGAGGGGACTCGTGGCTCTCAGAACACCTGGGGGGTGTGGGTGCAGAGACTGAGGCTCCCAGGAGAACAGAGCCAGACACTGGGGCTGATTCAGACTCCCCGCCCACCCCCCTTTAGGGGCAGCCACACCAGGGCTCATCTCCAACACGGACACTGTAGCCCCCTTCTCCCCACCCCCACACTGCCCTACTCCAGGGCATCTCTGCTCCCCAACAGTGCCCCAGGCTCCCCTGGCTCTCTCTGCTGCCCTGCCAGCCCCGCCCCTGCCCACTTCCACAGGAAAGCTACTTTCAGCACCAACGCTGCTCTGTGACCCTGCCGAGGACCATCCAAAGTCAAGATTGCCCACACAGCCCCCAAATCTTACTCCTATGTTCCTCTCTCTGCACCAGCCCCACCACATGGCTCTCCGGCCAGTCCCCAAACCTGCCAGCTGAGCCCCTGCCTTGGATTCTCTTTCCCCAGTTGTTTCATGCCTAGGGCCTCCATGGTTTTAGGGCTCAGCTTAAACGTCATCTCTGAGGGGCACCCCACCCACCAGCCCTGCTAAGAGCAGCCAGCAGTCTCTGACATCACTTGATTGTAATTTCTGCACAGCACCTGCCAAATCTGCTGCATCCCTGTTGTTTGTCTCTTGTTTATTTACCATCAGTCTCTCCCTCTAGAAACCTGAGCCCCGTAAGAGCGGGGATCAGATGGACCCCATTTCCTAGCATGCCCTCAGCACCGGGAAGGCGCTGGCACACATTATTAATAAATGCTGCACCGATGGCAACTTCCAGACCACTGGAACAGTCCAAAAGCCTGCACCCCAACAACATGAGCATCCAAATTCTGAGCACTTCTAATCCCCCCAGCCACGGCCCCCGAGGGGACGTAGTGGGAAGCCCAAGGCATTGCCCAGAAAACATCTTGCTACAAAATCAGTGTTGAATCCAGCAAAGCTGAGATTCAGCAAAAGAAGGGGCCATGATCAAGTCAGAAGACTCCAGGAGAGAAGAGCAGGTCCAGAATGTGAGGCAGCCTGAGGCCCGCTGCCCAGTCCAAAGCTCTTCATTTCTAACCCACTCCCAGGGAAGCAGCGGGCCTGCCTGGACCACACCTGGACGTGCAGAAAGTCAAGGCCACTGCGAGCCGCCACAACAGAGCACCACAAACTGGGGACTTAACAGAAATGTAAGCCTGGTCCTACAGTTCTGGAGGCTGGAAGCCAGGGATCGAGGTGTGGTGGGGGGCCTGCTCCTTGAGAGGAGGGTACTTCCAGCCTCTTCCAGCGTCTGGTGGTGGTACGCAGCCACCCTGGATGTCCCTTGATTTGTGGACACACCATTTCTCCCCTTGTTGTCAGGGGCCCCTCCCTGAGCCCCTCCCGAATCTCCTTTTTCTTAGGAGGATACCAGAGATCGTATTAGGGCCGCGGTAATCCAGTGTGACGTCATCTTAACTCGATTATATCGACCAAGACTCCATTTCCACATAAAACCATATTATCAGGCTCAGAAGGTCAGGAATCTGAGGAATACTAGTCAACCTAGTATGGGGTGGGTGGGAAGAGGCTGTGAAAGAAGCGAAGACAAACCACCACACACAAAGACACAGAACTCCAGGATCCCGGTCCCCACCCCAGACTGAAACGCTGTGAATATACATCGGACTCTGATGTGACAATGAACTGTGGGTGGGAGGAGTGGCTGGTAGCCTGGTGCGTGAGGAAGCATTTCACCGCGTGGCATCCCACCGGCCGCTCGCCGCTTCAAAACTACCCACAGAGGCAGAGGTTCATATAAAACGAGGACAAATAAAGACCTGCTTCTCTGCAGCGCCTTCCGAGGCCCCGCGATCTCACACTTGGAATCAGGGACCTAGCGGGCCTCGGCCCTTCTGCACCCTACGATGCCCACGGTCTCCGACCCTCCTGTCTAGAAGGAGTTTTCAGTGGGGATCTGGGTAGCCGGCCGCCCCCACCCGCGTCTTCCGTCCCCAGTCTCACCCAAGAAATGGGGGGCTACGCCTAACCTGCGCATGCGTGCCCCCCTCCCACCAGCAGCCCTCTCCCCGCCCCTCCCCACGTGACGCCGTGGGAACCTGGACCCCAGCGCCTCCTGGGTGGGGGTGGCCAGCAGAGCACGGCTTGGCAGTTGGGGTCTAGGGTGATGGGAGAAGAGAGGTGGACAGACACCTGGCTTCTCGGGTCCAGAGTGTCCAGGAGAGAGAAGTGGGGGATGGGAACCCCCGTGTCCAGACGGAGGCTCGGGGGAGGACGCCGTCCCAGAGTCCCGCCGGCGCACTCACCCTAACGACGTAGGAGACCCCGGGCCCCAGGACCCTGGCGTCCGGGTGCAGCCAACCGTGCGCTGGCTTGTGGATGAAGCTGCCTTTGCGGATCCACTCGTCGGCGGGGGCATCCGGGGGGCCAGTCGCCCCCCGCGCGCCCCGCGGTCCCCGCGCCCCGGCGGCCCGGCAGCGGCTGAGCGCAGGCAGCGGGCAAGGTGCGGCGCAGCGCGGCTCGCAGGCGCCCAGGACCGCGGCCGCCAGCGCCGGGACGCCGGCCGGGCTGGCCGGCTCGGGCTCCGGGTCGGCGGCCCCCGCGCCCCCCGCCGCCCGCGCCGCCCCGGGGCCGCGGCTCAGGAAACCTGCGGGGGCCGCGAACTTCCACTGCGGCATGCGAGGCAGCAGCGCGCAGAAGGTGGTGGGCGCCTCCGGTTCCGGGGGTGCGGGGGGCGCGCGCCCGCCCGGACCCTGCGTCATGGCCGCGGCCACCGGACCGAGCCCGACCGGGCGCTGCGCCTGGTGCGGAGGAGGCCCTCCCGCTCCCGCGCGCTCGCTCCCCGCCCCCGGCCCGGTGATGTCATCGTCCGGCCCAGCGCGCAGCCGCGGGGGGCTGCGCCCCTGGGACCACCGGTCCTCGGCGCCCCCGCGCCCGGCGGGGAGACGAGAAACTGAGGCCCGCCGAGGGCACGGGGCTGACGCGGGGTCTGTAGCCAGGGAGGGAACGAGGTTTCAAACCCAGCACCCAGGCGGTGACCCCTTACTTCGCCCCCCACACGTCCCCCAAGTTGCTAGAAGGACAGAGGTGGGAGAAACAGAAATCTCCTCTTTTCCCTTTTAGACAGGAGGAAACTGAGGTCTGGAGAGGAACGGAGGCTCGGTGAAGGCAGGAGAGCGCCCCAGGCCCCCAGGTCGGCCCCTTCCCTTCCTACTGCTCCTGATGGAGGAGATACTTGAAAATCAGGCCCTGCTAGATTTTTCTAACTGGGAACCTGGGATCAGAGAGGGGAAAGGGTGTGCCCTGGGGCACACAGCGCACACTTGGACCCAGTCTGGCTGGCTGCCTCCGAGCCGAGTTCCCGCTACGCGGCCTGGCGCTGGGCCTCAGTTTCCCCGGCTGTAAGCCGGGGGCGCGGACCAGAGGGTCGCGGGCTCCTCCTGCTGCGTTTCTGGGGAGCCGCTTCCAGCGTCCACCCAACAGAATCCCAGGATCCAGCCTCCCGGTCGGGGGCTGGCGGGTGCCCACGCCCTCGCCAGCCCCGCCCCGGGCAGGCCGACTGCCGGGAAACAAAGGGAGGGGGCCGGAGCCGGGGCCGGTGCGGATGGAAGCAAAGGAGTGGCGAGGCCGCGCGAGACCGGATCGATAAATTAGAGTGGTGAGATCACCGCTCGGCTGCCGCCCGCGGGCCGGGGAAAGAGGCTGGGATGCTGGCGGGAGGCGCGCGCGCGGCGGTGATTGGCCGGCGGGCGGGGCGGGGGCGGGGATGCGGCGGGAGGCCTGAGCCTCGGGCCGGGAGAGCTATTGTGCTCCCGCAGCCCGGGAGGGGCGTGGCCCTGGGTCGGGGCGGGGGGTGGGTGGTCGGAGGACGTTTGTCGGGGTCTGCAGTCCCCACCTGGGCTCTGTGCTGTCTCTATTGCGGGCTACAGACTTACAGACTTATGGGCTGTGTGAGAGTTGGATCGTGTGTATATTCTGTGCGGATGTGACTGTGTGTGTGTGTCTGTGTGTGACAGAGAGGAGGGAGTCTGGGTCCCCGCCCAGGTGTGTGTTGGGGGGTCCTGGTATGTTTACAGTTGTGTGTGTAGGGGTCCCACTGTGTACACAGGTGTGTGTGTCAGGGGTCCTGGGTCCTGGTGTGTCACAGGTGTGTGTGTCGGGGGTCCTGGTGCGTACACAGGTGTGTGTAGAGGGGGTCCTGGCATGTCTCCACCTAGTCTGGTGAAGGGTGTGTGTTGAGGTTTGGCACCCAGGCAGGGGAAGTGGGGCCAGTAGGAGAGAGCTGACCCCCACCCCAGGGTCTAGGCTCTTCCTGCTGTGTTGCCCTGGATGTCATCTCCTACAGGAAGTCAAAGTGCAGTCTGTCCCTCCCAAGATCCTGGGTTAGGGTCTTTCTGGGCTGCAGTTAATAAGGTGTCATGGTCCCAAGGGCTTGGTTACATGACTTCACCCCTGTATTTCTTTTCTATCCGTGGAAAAGAGTGGCAGGAACAGAGCCCACGGGGCAGGATTCATGTCCAGGCCTCGGAAGGACACCAGCACCCATTGTGCCCTCTGACAAATGTCCATAAACGTGACCTGCCTCCAGAGTTGCAGCAAAACCACCTTATCAATGCCTGGAACACGGTAGGCGCCTACTGTGGCAAATGTTCAACTTCATCAAGTTCCTATTCATCCTTCAAAGCTCAGCTTTGGTGTCCCTTCTTCCAAGAAGCCTACCAGGCTGGCCACCTCCACTCAAAGCCCCTGCCCCATGGCTCGCCTCCTCCAGTCCTGGACCCCTTCTTCAGTCCCATCCAGGTGCCTAGGGGGCTGCAGAGTTAGGGGTTGGCATCTGACAGCAGTGTTCAGGTTTCCTTCCTGTGGCATGAACAGATGCAACCGTGATGCTGACGGCTGTTGGTGCCCCAGAATTTTATTGGCAGGCAACTAGAGGGTGGGGCAGGTAGGGAGGGTGGCAGGGCTGCCTGCAGCAGGATCTGGGCCCAAACAGCCCTTCCATAAGTAGCAGGGATGAGCCCAAGTGAGGCAGAAACCCGAGCCATGCTGGGGACCCAGGTCCTTGCGGGCGGACACTGAGTTCTAGGACACAGGAAGCCGTGTCTCTGGCCAGTGGCTGGGGAAGGCCAGAGTGTCCCTTTTTCCACCTGGCCTGGCCTGGCCTGGTATGACCTGGACAGAAGAAAGTGGGACGCTGGAAGGAGACTCACCCTGTGGGGACCACGGGATCACAGGCCCCAGGACTGGAGAAAGCAGTGGCCTAGAAGGACCTTGGACCTTTCAGAAGACAGGAAGGAAGGAGGTGCCTTCCCCTCACCCTGGCTTCTCCTAGCTCCCCCCGCCAACCACCTGCCTACCCCCCCACTTCACAGCATAGGAGACAGGCTCAACCCAGGAGTGGGCCAGGCATCCTGTCACCTGTCACGAGGGCATCAGGGTGCGGTGTCTGTGGCCATGGTGGTAGCCCGCTTGGAGTGGCGGATGCCCATGGTGAATGCCGGGGCCCTGGCCTTGGTCACAGTGACCTGCTCGGGGCTGTGGCTGCCAGGGCCAGGTGTCTCATCTGGGGGCCGTGGGGCTCGGGGCCGCCCCAGCATGGTGAAGGCCGGCCGGCGCTGACGGTAGGCATTGGGGTCCGGGCTGTCATACTGGCCAGGGCCGGGTATCTCTGCGGGGTCCTGCGGGGGGCGGGCGGGGGGCGTGCGGCCAGCCACAGTGTAGCTGGGGCTGCTGGGCTTGGTGAAGACCTGCGAGCCCCAGAGGGAGGGCAGGGTGTAGGTGTTGGGGGCAGGGGCTGAGGTGTGCAGGGGCCGTGGGCGGAGGCGGGAGCCCAGGGTAAAAGCTGGAGGCGTCCGCTGGCGCATGGGGGCCACCTTCTCTGGGCTGTAAGCCCCAGGGCCGGGCGTCACCTCCAGACCTGTAAGAATGGGCAGTGGACAGAGTCCTCACCTCCTCCAAGACCCGGCGTGGCTCCCCCGCCATATGCATTGTGGAGTTCACAGCAGCCTGGCTGCCCTCTTTTTCAAGCCTCCAGCCTTTGTCCAAGCTCAGTCCTCTGCTGGGCATACCTCCTGTTTCCCATTCCCACCTCCCAGGAGCTGCTTCTCCACCTTAAGACAACCCCCAAGTCCCCTTCTCCCCATGCCTTCCCCACATGCTCCTACGGAGAGCCCTCACAGCCCTTCCAGGTTCCCCCTGATTTGGGTCTCTCTGCCTCTCCAGACATGGCCACACTGAGGTGAGAGGTCCCCACCTGGATCTGACCACACCAGGCTGAGGTCTTACAAAAAGCAAGAATGAGTCAAATCTACTTCAATGCTCAGCAGTTGGCTTAGTGCATGTTTGAGTGAATGGGTCAACAGAAGGATGGGTAGTGAGTGGGTAGGTGATGAGTGAATGAGCAGATGACGGATTCAGGGAGTTGTAGATGAATCAATAGACAGACTGTGGATGGATGGGTGAGTGGGTGGACAGATGGATGGATGGATGGGTAGATGGAAGGATGGTTGGATGGGTGAGTGGGTACATGGATAGATGGGTAGGTGAGTGGATGGGTGAGTGGGTGGGTGAGTGGATGGAAGGGTGGATGAAAGTGTGGATAAATGGATGAACAGACAGATCAGTGAACAGTGACAGAACAGATGAATAGTGGATTGGTGAGTGGATGAATGGATTGGTGAGTGGATGGATGATGGGTGAGTAGATGAATGGATGGATGGATGGATGGGTAAGTAGATGGATGATGGATGGGTGAGTAGATGGATGGATGGCTGAGTAGACATGTGCCCACATGTGTACTGGGTCACATTAGCCTGGCCCACTTTACCCGTTCAGGTTCTCTTAGGGTCCCTGACCCCTCTTCTGAGTCCACTGGATTTCGTCATTCCAAAGACACTGAGGATCTAAGAAATTGGTGGGGGTGGGGCAAAAAGGGAGGGAGGTGCAAGACTCACTGAGACCCTGAAGGGGCAGGGTCCTGTGGGCGGGGTCAGCTCAAACTAGATACTCACCAGGAGACTTGCCCCGGCCCTGCATGGAGTAGGCAGGAGTGCAGCTGCGGCCGAAGCGGGTGACTTTCGAGTCCAGGAAGTAGACTGGCCCAGGGCTGGTCTCCTGGGGAGATGCTGGGGGGGGAGAGCCCAGGATCTCGAGGGCGGCTCCAGTGACCCCCCAATCAATGCCCTCATTAACCCTGAGGCCCCTGCCACATCCTGAAGGGCAGGAAACTCAGCCTATGGAGGGGTGACTGCCCGGACCTGGGGCATGGGGTCGTGTTGACCATCCATGTGCTTGAAATCAGAGCTGTGCCCCACCCCCAACCTCCAACCTCTCTATCAGCAGCTTGGGGGACCTGCTATGGGACCCTTAGAATTGTGTGTAGAGTTAAAGTAACCAGGCCCTAGTAAGCGTCAGTCGGAGGAGAGCCCTACAGAGCTGGGGTATGCTAGCATGCGACCAGCCTGGGGGCAGGGCTTGAGTCGGGCCTCTGAGAGCTGGTCCTGAGGAAGCTCTCAGCCCAACCGGCCAGTCTCCTCCTCACACCAGCAGGATGCGAAGATCGAAGAGGAGATGATCCTCGGGATAGGGTGGTCTGGTGCCTGCACTTAATACTCGTGACCCTTACTGTGATGGCCACTGCCACTGTTTATAAGCCCACTCTGGGATCAATGCATTTGCATCTGAGAGTAGTAGGTCTTACACGGATTCATGGGTTTAAGTACATGTGCATATGTGACATGGTGCGCACACATGAAGCATGGTCTTGACAAACAGGCACAGCCCCGCTCATGACATTTCTCACCTCAAGGCCATTGCCTGTGTTGCAAGATCTGCCTGGAGTCCCCTTCTTCTCGAGGCAGACTGAATTCCTATTCATCCCACAAAGCCCAGCTCCCATGCCCCCACCTCCAAGAGTCTGCTCTGGGCACTCAGCAAAGTCTACACTAACCACCAGTTACCCAACTCCCCAGTCTGTCTGTCCCTCTGTCCTAGGATGGGCTCCTATGACTGGGAAGAGAGCCTGGCAGTCCAGGTTGCTCTGGGCCGCAGACCCAGTTCTCAGTCCTTCCTAGTGACAGATGCAGTGCTAACTCCCTTATGTGCCTCTGGGGCCCCACAGAGGCTCCTGGGTTTGGGGTAGATGCTGATTCTGAAGGTTGGGAAGAGGTTGTGAGCCCCACCCCTCCAAAGGAGCCTCTGTCCACACGAATCAAAGTCCTCACAGAGCAAAAACCCTTCCAGCCCCCCGCCTAGCCCACTCAGGACCCCGAGTGCTCTAGAATGCGGGGTGAAGTCACCTGCAGGCATCACTGTGAAGGCGCAGGCAGCAGTGACTGTCCACAGCCTACGGTCTCGCCAGCCTTTCCTGTCCAAACATGAAAGGTCGCCTTCCACCTCCCTGTGTCCTGTGGGACACCATGGCCCGGGAGCCCCCATCCCACTGATGGAGGTCTGGAGGCCACTCCCACACTCAGGGCCCTTCTTTACTGATAGAGACCAGGTGCCATGGTAAGCCACTTTGAAACCACCTAATTCTCATTTCATGAACCTCTCCCGGCTTCCGAGGTATAGTCTTGACTACAACTTGGTAAGGACTGTGCCCTCATTGCTTACAGCGTGGGAAACTGAGACACAGCTTTCCTGAGTCAAGCAGCAAGGAGAACACCACCCACTACTCCCCTTCCATAAGGAAATGGACCAGAGAGGCACAGCAGCTTCCCTGAGGTTACACAGTAGGGGTGTGACCTATGCACCCTCCCAGCTTCCTGCCTGATCAGTGAGGGCCTGGATCTAAGGGGGTAGGAAGTGCCCCAGTGGGAGATTGGAGGCCCACCCCTCCCACCCCCACCGGCCTTACCCTCACTGGGCCTCCGGAAAAGTGAGTAGGCAGGACCGGCTACCCTGGTGCAGTCGTGGTTGATGTAGCCAACGGTGGAAGGCAGGGCATAGAAGCCTGGCCCAGAGCCTGTGACCAGAATCCTTGGGTCACGGCCTTGGGTTGCTCACCCTGATAGATGGAGGGGGAACCCAGGGACCAGCCCCAGAGCCCCCATCCGGCCTCCCAGCCAACCTCCATGACAGGGGTGGGAGGAGGGGTTGCCTTCCCCCGGCAGGGGGAGTGAGGAGTGACAGGGGCTTTGTGAGTCATAGGAGGGAGGGGCTGCAGGGCCAGGGCACCTTGGAAAGTCTGACCCCAGACTCAGAGACACACAGTCACCGGTGGGGGAGCTGACCCCAGACACAGAGACACATGGTCACCAGTGGGGAAACTGACCCCAGACATGGAGACACATGGTCACCAGCAGGGAAACTGACCCCAGACATGGAGACACATGGTCACCAGTGGGGAAACTGACCCCAGAGTCAGAGACACAAGGTCACCAGTGGGGAAACTGACCCCAGACATGGAGACACACGGTCACACGGCAGTGTTTGGTGGCTTCTGCAATAATGTCAGTCCCACAGTCTCACACCAGCTGCCTTGTTAGGGGTGGAGAACTGTGGCGTGAACAGGCCCTAAGATCCCAGAGTCCATGGCAGAGTCAGGAGACTCAGCTGCCCCAGGGATCTCTTCGTTTTCTGCCCCTGCACAGGCTCCCAGCCTCTCTGCTGCCTTTTCTCCAAGGTCGCTATCAGCAGTGAACACACCGCAGACAGGCTTCTCGTCTGTAGTTCCTAATGTCCATCCCCACCACAGGACCTTTGCTGCTCTGTGGCCACTGTATACTCAGCACCAGGAAAGGTGTCTGACTTTACGATACTGGACTCAGGGGCCCACAAAAATGCCAGATTCACACCAATCCTGCAGGAAGGAAAATTGAGGTTCTGGGAAATGCAGGGGCTTGCCAGAAATTCCTGCCTCCAGCTGGGCTCCCATGCATTCCAAACGCCATCTGGGTCAGGGGATGAGAGCAGGGAAGTGTCCCACCTCCACAGGGCCCCTCGCCCACCTACCATGTTCCAAGGTGGCCACCCCGCAGGTCCTCCTCAGGCTGGTCTCCGGGATCTGACAGTCAGTGGTCCGCTGGCCCAGAGGCGCCGGGGTCAGCTGTGGAGCCAGGTCGCAGGTGAGGGTCCCCATGGTGGGCGGATGCCCCTGGCTCCTGGTGTCTGCTCCTTGGTCGCGCAGCTCTGGGCCACAGGTGCCGGCACTGTCCTTGATGCTGGCAGCTCCTGCAGGGTTGGCAGAGCCCCGGCCAACCACACCATCCGGAACGGCACAGACGGCCCCTTGTCCCACGGCAGGGAGTCTGGGGCCCTGGCCTGATCAGGCTGGCCGGCGGTCACTGGCCTGGAAGTGGGGCCAGGATCGAGTGTCGGCCAGGCGGCCGGACAGTCCAGGAAAGAGTCCAATGTCAGCAGAGCCGGTCCCCTGGGAGCCAGCCGAGCTGGGCAGCCCAGGCCAGAGCGGGCTCCCAGGAGCTGGAGCCACAAACAGGACATCCACAGCCTGGTGGCAGGAGGGATGGGCGAGATCATGGGCAGTGTGACCCTGTTTCTACAGCTGGGGAGGCTGAGGCACGGTCCAAGATTGCCACTCTGGGCCAAGAAGCATTCCTTCCTCCCCTCCTTCCCTCATCTAGGAAGTTCTCACTGAACACCAACTCTGTACTAGTTTCTGCTTGGGCTGGGGGACATGACAGGAAGAGACAGACCAGAGCTGAGGTCAGGGGGCAAGAGGAAATAAGCAGTAAATATACAAAGGAACACTTCATACCTTAAAAGGTGTTACATGTTCTGCAAACAAAGAGCAGGGCAGGATGAGTAGTCACTGCATCTCAGGATAGGAGGAGGCCGAGCTGAGTCCGGGACAGGAGCCATGTGGGCCAAGGGTTGGCTGTGGTCGTCTAGGAAGCCCCCTCCTCCCAGAAGCCAGCGACACAGAGCGTCACTGTCCCTGACACAGGAAGGCTCCCCCTACCCCAACCCATGTCGGGCTCTGAGACCGGGCTCAGGTGAGCCTGGCCAAGCAGGGTTCACATTCCTTGTCTTCAGAGCGTCCTTGTTTGCTGCTGTGTGGTCACGCCCTTTTGCAGTGCAACGTGTTAACAGGTGTTCTGAGTGACCGTTCACATACCATACCATTTTTAGGCACTCAATAATTTTTGAACGTTTTTATTCAAAATGTTATAGTCTGTGTCAAAGGTCATAAAACAAGTCTTAAATGCTATGTTAGAAAAGATCCTGGGACTTCCTGGTGGTCCAGTGGCTAAGCATCCCAACTCCTAATGCAGGGGGGTCCCGGTTTGACCCCTGGTCGGGAAACTAGGTTCCACATGCCGCAACTAAGACCCGGTGCAGACAAGTAAATAAATAAAAATATAGAAAAGAAGATCTTAAAATCAAAGACCTAAGGTTTCACCTTTAAAAACTAGAAAAATGTGAGAGTACAAGTGGGTAGACGGAGGGAGATTTTAAAAACAAAGTAGAAATGCATGAAACAGAAAACTGTAGAAAGAATTAACAAAGCCCCAACACCACCACCAAAAAGCTGATCCTTTAAAAGGATCAACAAGAAACCAGTGCAGTGAATCAATGACATCAGGACAGGAGGGCGGCAACACTGCAGACTTGCAGGCTCTGGGGGAAGTCTGTCTGAAGCCAGAGGCATTTACCATGTCCCAGTCACTAGGTTACTAGCTTGGGACTCAGGTATCCTGGGCCAGCATCGCAGTGTTTAATTATCCTAGCATCACATGAGAGGTGTGGATTCTGACTTCCTCTGGTCACAGGAGGGAAGACAGAGTGGGGAGGGAGGGAGGGTGAGTCGGGGGAAGGGGGCGGCAGTGGGGGGCGGGGAGTGTAGGGATTGTACGGAACTCTGACTCAGGTTTTAGAGCAAAGCTTGGCACAAGGGCTTCTCCCAGGTTCTAATTCCTGCTCAGTTTTCTGGATGTGCTGGAATCTCTGGATTTCCCTCATCCTAAGGATAAAACCCAAGCCCTCCCTGTCTCACCCCTGCTCCCCTCTGCCCTGGACTCCTAGCCCTCAGCCCTCATCCATGACCCTGTGGCCACACCAGCCGGCTTCCTGCCCCTTGGATGGGAACCTCAGGGCCTTCACCTGCTGCCCTCCCCAGAGACACATGCTTCTGCCCATCAGCCCACAGCCCATCTGCCCATCTGCCCACAGCCAGCTCCATTCTTAGGCACCGGTGGCCCTGACACTCAATGAGCCATGTGCTCCTCAGCAGAGTCATGGACAGAAGTGGGAGATGGGGAATGAATCCCCACCTCCCTCTCCTCCTGCCCACGGGCGCCTCTCAGGGACCCACACTGGCTAGATGTGCAGGAGCCCAGGAATTGGCCAGCCTTGGGGCCCAGGACAGGGGGTGGAAGGACCCAGCCCTCCCCATTTCTAGGCCCCCAGCCCAGGCTCCCTTGGTCAGCCCTGGAGTGAAGAGAGCTGGAGACACTGGACTCGGCTCCCACCACCTCCGTTTCCTCTTGGTGACCCAGCCCCTCTGGGATGAGACCCTACATTCAGAATCCATCCAGGGCTCCATTCCCCTTTCTGACTGTGAGAAGCCAAGAGTTAACACAGAGTTGGGGGGTGGGGGGCAGTGAATAGGAAGAACAGGCAGCCTGAGCCTGTGCAGGGTGTTCGGAGGACCCCCAGGCCCAGGCCCCACCCCACTCGAGCTCATCCCCCACAGCCCACCTGGCCACCACTGCTGGCCGGCTTCTCTCTCTTTAGACCAGAAATCTTCACTCCAGCAGGCGGGCTGAGATGTGAACAACTCAAAGTCTACAGGGGCACAAGCCATATTTTAATCCAAACTGACACATGGGCTTTAGAGGGCAAACCAGAGAACTTGAAAACGGAAGCCCATCTGGGCGTGAGAGCAGGGCTCCGGCCCCGGTGCGGGCAGAATCCACTGAGGCTGCCCGGCTGAGCCGAGTCTAAATACGGCCAGTGCTCCTCTGATTACAGCCCTCATCACAGCTACTAATTCCACCAGGACAGAGCTGTGGGCCAGGCAGTCTCTGGCACCGGGGAAACAGGGGTGAAGGAAACACACAAGCTCCCCACCTCTCCTTTCCACTTAGACAGGCAGGCAAGTAGTGCCCTGGAGAAGAACACGGGGGAGGGGGGTGGTCAGAAGGGGCCAGAGCTGTGGGTGTGCAGCCTGGGAGGCCTCAGTGGGGAAGAGTCACCGGAGCAGAGACCAGAGGGAGGTGGGGAGAAAGCAGGGAGACCTGGTGAGAGGGCGCACCTGGCGGCACCTGACGGGAGCACCACCTGTGCAAAGGCCCTGGGACAGCCCTGCGCCTGGCGGGTGGGAGGGGCCGTGGGGAGGATGAGCTAGGGGCTGGGGCAGGAGGTGAGGGCCCGGGGAGCGGAAGGGGCAGAGCAGGGTCGCACCCCGCTCTCTGCTCACAAGCGCCCTCTGGTGGTTTCGGGGAGAACAGGCCGTGGGCAGCACTGGGACCCTGGGAGAAGGGACTAAGGGGTGGGGATGGGGATGCCTTGGAGGGGTGGGGGAGGGGTGATGATGACAGAGAGATGATGGGGCGATGGTGGGGGAGAAGATGGGGAGTGAAGATGGGAGGGGGAATTGGGGTTGGGGGATGGTGGGGCCAGCTGAGCAGGGATGGAAGAGTGGGCGAGAAGCAGGGGTTCTGGGTCTGCTTTAAAACTGGAAACAAGGTCTGCAAGCGGATTTGACCGAGGGAGAGAGCTACAGAGCCCCAGAGCTTTGGTTGGCTCACCTCAAAGGATGGAGCTGCGGGTACCTGGGAGGAAGCACAGGTGGGAGGGACAGGCTTTACATATTTTATTCTATTTTGTTTAAATATTTATGGGGCATTACGTTTTGGTCAGTTAGTTCCCCAACTAGGGATTGAACCCACTGCCCCCTGCAGTGGAAGCAGTGAGTCTTAACCACTGGACCAGTGGGGAGTCCCAGGGCAGCCTTTAGATGATCATGAGTTCTGTCTTGGGGTTGGCGGCTTGGGGCTCCAGCGGGAGATGCACATGGACACACGGTGGACCAGCTGTACGGGGCGGGCTGCTGGTCATCTGTGGGTTCTGTGGGTGCAGGTATACCTTGGCTGTGAACCTGAGGAGGTGGGAGTCCTGGAGACCGGAGCAGAGGAGAGGAGCAGACAGCATTAGGAGAGGGGCGTCAACAGTGGAATCTCTGAAGGACCTGAGTTCAGACCAGCTGCTTTCTTCAGCAGTTTACTGTCCTTTCTCCCCACTCCTTCCTGTCTCTTTCTCTCTCTCTCTCTCTCTCACACACACACACATGCACTCTCACACACACACACACAGAAGAGGCAAGGCTGTGCGTGTCCTGTCCTGGGGTCAGCACATCGCTGGCCCAGACCTGGTGCACAGACACCCACAGAAGAAAAGTGTGGGGGCTATTGACACAGTTGAGCTGAGGTCCCCCACCATCTCTAAAGCTGTCTGGGTGCTGAAAGTGAGAAGCTGGATTATAGGCCAGCCTGCTGTTCTGTCCCTGGCACAGTAGGTGGGGCGGGCCGGGGGGCAGGTATTCTCAGGACACTGCCCCACGCAGTGTCAACTCTCCCTCTGCCCTCTGGCCTGTGATCTCTCACCTCCCACCTCCCTGGGGTGCTCACAATTGTCCCTCGGCAGGGCCTGACTCAGGCTCACGAGCCTTGGTGGCTGCCTGCCCCTTTGTTCCAGGAAGGCGGGGATGCTAACAGGGAAGCCTTGTTCTTCTCAGACGGACAAGGACCCAGCAAACCTGCCAGCTCCCCTCATGCCTCCATTCAGGAAAGAGCCAGCTCCCCACTCAGACCAACAGTGAGGAGTAACTCTCCTGTTCCTCTGGGTCCTCAGCTGCACGCCTGGCTAGTCCCCGTTATAAAGACGAAGACAAAAGGTTCCCGGGAAAGAAGGCCTCAAACTGGGGGGCTGAGAAGGTCTAGCAGGCTTTCCTGAGGCCCACCAAGTCTGACCTGACCACAACCAGGTCCTATCTCTTCTTGATGGCCTACCCCATCCCTAGAGGTGCCCCTCTGGCCTCCTTGCTTTCCGGGAGCTCGACAGGCAGCTCCAGCTGCAAGGCCTTTGCATATACTGTATCTTCTACCTGGTACACCCCTTCCCACACAGATGCTTCCGAATTCTCATCCCTTCCCCCAAGTCTTTGCTCAGACCTTCCCATGTGGCCACCCAGTGTCACCCTATACATGCCCGACCTCCACACTGCCAATGCCCCTTTTTCTCACTGCCTTTGTGCGTGTGCTCAGTCACTCAAATGTATCCCAGTCTCCATGGACATAGCCCGTCAGGCTCCTCTGTCCATAGGATTATCCCAGCAAGAATACTGGAGTGGATTGCCATCTCCTCCTCCAGGCTTCCCCACCCAAATATCGAACCCAGGTCTCCTGCAGCTCCTGCACTGGCAGGCGGATTCTTTTCTGCTGAGCTACCTGGGAAGCCCTTCCCACTGCATTTATCACCCACTAATATAGTATAGCATTGACCCCCAGTGCAGTGCTGGGCTGGGGCTTGTGAGAGCTGGCTTAAATTTGCAGAAGTTTTATTTGCAAGCTGATGTCATGATGGCAGCTTGAAAGCACACATGAAGGGAGTATTTACACCCCAGAATTAGTATGTGCCACAGAGCAGGGCTTTTTGCCCTAAAAGTGCTAGCTGTTCAACATTTATAAGCACACTCTAGTGCTCCAGTGCCAAGTCGCTTCAGTCATGCCTGACTCTTTGTGACCCCATGGACTGTAGCCCGCAAGGCTCCTCTGTCCATGGGATTCTCCAGACAAGAATACTGGAGTGGGTTGCCATGCCCTTCTCCAAGGGATCTTCCAGGCCCAGGGGTCGAATCCGAGTCTCTTACCTGTATTGGCAAGCAGGTTCTTTACCACCAGTGCCACCTGGGAAGTCCCATGGGCACACTGATGCCTGTTTAGTATACTTAATGCTTACATCTCCTGGTCCCTCCCCGCCCCAATTAGAACGGAAGACCCTCCAGACAGGTTCTGCCCACTTTGCTCTCTGCTGTCTCTCAAGCACCTAGAACAATGCTTGGAGACTAGCGGCTTCCCAGGTGGTGCAGTGGTAAAGAATCCACCTGTCAGTGCAGGTGATGCAAGAGACGCGGGTCCCATCCTCGGGCCTAGAAGATCCTGGGAGTAGGAGATGGCTACCGACTCCAGTATTCTCGCCTGGAGAATCCTATGGGCAGAGGAGTCCCAAAGACGTGGACACGGCTGAGCATGGACACACAGGTGCTCAATAACTACTCGGTGACTTAATGAATGATCCTTATCTGGACCCGTGCGACAAATCCAGCATCAGCATGAACCTGGTCATCCTCCAGCACTAGAGAACACTCAGGGCCCCAGCACCGTGACCCTGGGCCGGGAGATCGGACCCTGGCCATCTGGCAACAAGGACCCTGACCGCCTAGCACGGACCCCGTCCAATTACGACCCCACCCCAGCCCCTGAGACGCCCCCGAAGCCTCGATTCCGCGGTCCAGACCTAGCGGTGTAGTTCCTCGCGACCCGGACCTTTCGGTTCGGGACGTATGACCCCCTGCCTCGCCGCATATCCCCGGCCTCAGGAGCTCTCGCCCGAGTCCCAAGAGGTGCAAGTGCAGCAGGAGCCCCGGGGGCGTGACCTCAAAGACGCACAACGCCGCCATTGGTGCTAAATTACGCGCGGACAGGAGCCCCCTTCGCTCAGAACCGAGGGCCATGCCGCCTCGCTGGCCAGTGCGGGGCTAGAGAGGCGCTGCGCTCCTTTCGGCCTTGTGGGAAACGCGCCCCCGGCCGCCACCCCGGCGCCTGCGGCATGTCGGGAGTTGTAGTCTGGAAGCGGGGGCGGCCCAGGGGACCGTGGTTCTCCGGGGAGACCCGAACGCTCGCCGGGGCGTTCCTGAGTTCCTCGCTGTAGGTTGCGGGCGCCTTCTGGGGCCGAGCCGAGATGGACCACCGCGTCCAGGTGGTTGAGAGGCTCGTCACCAAGGACGAGGCGCGGCGAGTAGGCACGACTGGCCCGACCCTGACCCTCAACCCCGCCCGAACCTGACCTTCTGACCACCGACCCTCGGCTCCAGCGGGACCCTGACCTCAGTTGCCCATCCTGACCTTCCCCTGCTGGTCAGCCTTGACGCTAGACGGTGGCCTCATTCCTTACCTAGCACTCCCAAGCCCATCCTGGTCCCTCCAGACGCCCTGACCCAGGTGTGTGGGCACAGGCCTGCGACCCCAGTTTCCCACCCTCCCTGCAGAACGACCCCAATCGCACCTTGACTGGGCTCTGAACTTGCAGCCCCCTCCCCCCATCACCCAGACCTTACTGCCAGGCTCGCATCCTCCTGGTCCATTCATGTCTCGGGTAGAGAACCTGGGCTTCAAACAGGCTCCTGGAGCAGAGAACTTCCCCGAGGTGTCGGCTCGGGGTGACCCGCAACCCAACCCCTCCGCCTCTACAGTCAGGGCGCCCAGAGGCTCCCAAGTCCTCCACCAACCGCCTCCCACCCAGGATTTCCCAACCTCTGATTGGCGCCGGGCCCCATCCTCCCCATTCCAGGTCATCTAGTGCCCCTACCTGGTGAGAGTGAAAGTCGCTCAGTCGTGTCCTACTCTGTGACCCCGTGGACTATACAGTCCATGGAATTCTGCAGGCCAGAATACTGGAGTGGGTAACTGTTTCCTTCTCCAGCGGATCTTCCCAACCCAGGGATCAAACCCAGGTCTCCCACATTGTAGGCAGATTCTTAATCAGCTGAGCCACCAGAAAAGTCCACCTGGTGAAAACCACCGTCCTAAACCCTTAGCATGGTGGGCATCCCAGGGCTCAGGCAAGGGTCCGATGGAGGACCCAGACATTTCCATTCTGTGCTCAGGGACGCAGATCCATTGCAAGGCCAGGGAGCCGGTTCCCCGCCCCCCTCCCCTCTCCCCGACGTGAGGCCAAAAAAAATAAATACAGGATTTCCCTGCTGGTCCAGTGGTTAATATTCCACATTTCTACCACAGGGGGCACATGTTCAATATCTGTTCAGGGAACTAAGATCCTGCATGCTGCATGGAGTGGCCAAAAATAACTAACTAAATAATTTTTTTTAATGAGATTGTAGATGAGAAAGTAGATTCATAAACCCAAGTTGCTCCAAGCACACTTAAAAGTTTTCTGATAACGATAACCCTATATGCAAAACAGGAAAAGAGACTCAGATGTATAGAACAGACTTGTGGACTCTGGGAGAAGGCGAGGGTGGGAATGTTTCAAGAGAACAGCATCGAAATATGTATATTATCTAGGGTGAAACAGATCACCAGCCCAGGTTGGGTGCATGAGACAAGTGCTCGGGCCTGGTGCACTGGGAAGACCCAGAGGGATCAGGTGGAGAGGGAGGTGAGAGGGGGGACCGGGATGGGGAATACATGTAAATCCATGGCTAATTCATTTCAATGTATGACAAAAACTACTGCAATGATGTAAAGTAATTAGCCTCCAACTAATAAAAATAAACGGAAAAAAAAAAGTTTTCTGATAAGCAGGTCAAACATCTGTTTTCAGGTTAATATTTAAATTAAAGATCACATTTTAAGTGGTGAGTAGTGACGCCTGGCTGGCAGCCCTGCCTACTACAAACTCAGTAGTGATCTGAGTTTGCCCTGTGCTGCAACCTTGTAACCTCCCCTCTCATCACAGCCTGGAGCGGCAGAGCAGCGCTTCCCCCTCAAACACAGCCAGTCACCACACCACACTGAGGCTGCCAAAGTGGACATGTGGGTTGGTAGATGGGGAAGGGTGTTCAGTTGGGGGCGGATGAATGCCAAGTGGATAGAAGGCTGAGTAAATGGATGGATAGTAGTGGTTGGAGGCTGGTGGCCTAAGGGACAGAGTGGGTGCATAACTGTGGATGGCCAGTGCTGGGCGGCCAGACCTGAGTTGATCTCTGCCTGAGTCTGCCCACACCTGCTAAGGTCAGTTGGGGCCTGTCCTGCCCCTGTGCCCTCCTCACGCCCTCAGCCCAGCTTGGCCAGGGAACTTCAGGGCCCAGCAGGGACATTGAAGAACTGATGGAACAGCCCCATCAGGCTCTAGAACCTTCTGTGGGGCTATGCAACAGGGGATCCTCAACCCTCACAGCCTCCATCTCCTCCCCTAGCCTCCCTGAGACCACCCAGGCAGGAAGCCACCCAGGGAGGGGGATGAGGGTGACATCCAGGGTCCTCCAGCACCAGAGTTGAATGGGGCATCTGACGTGGGGGGGCTCCAATGACCCAGCCCTGCCCCAGGGCTCTAGCTCACGCCAAAGAAAATCCATGAGGCCCCCAACTGACCAGTGATGCTAGCAAGGGGAGCTGGCCAGTCAGAGTACAGGGGTCCTGGGGGAACAGGTGTCTCCCGAGGCCAGGGCGCTGGCCTCTGGACACTCTGCTCAGCCAGGTCCCCTGCAGAGTCCTGAGGTCATCCTGGGGAGCGAGAAGGGGGCTAGAGTGTCGGACCTCCGGCGGTGACGGGACCCTCCATGGGAAGGAGGCTTCCTGCAGAGGCCACTGAGGACTTCCTCTGTGTAGGGGGAATGCTGGGAAGTGGGGACCAAGAGCAGGAAGCCCAGGGTAGGGGGTACAGCCAAACCATCAGCCCCCCTGGCAGCGGCTCCCACGGGCTCAGTCACCCAGGGGCAGAAGCAGGTGTCCCTGGAGCAGCCTAGGAGTGGGGTTCAGTCTTTCGTCCCTCCCCCTGCTGCTGGCTCTGCTCCTCCAGGCACCTGCCCATCCCTTTCCTCCCCCACCCCTACTCTGCCTTCGGTGTCTCCGCCCTTTCCTGTCTCCCACCTCTGCCCGGAACCTTCTTGCTTTGTTGAGCCCACCTGTCCCTTTCTCATGGTGCCCTCCATTGACGCCCTGGTCATCGTGTCCCCCTTAGCACTGCCCTCTGATCGCTGCAGGCATCTTTAACCCAAAGGTTCTTTGTTCACACAGGCAGAGGCTTGGAGCTGGAGGGGCCAGGCGGTGGGGGGTGGGGGCAGCAGGCCCACGCCTTGCAAGGACCTTGGCTGCCAGGGCAGCAGGAAGCCAGGTCAGGGGCTGGGAAGAGACCCATTCACCAGGCCGGCTGCCCCCCACCCGGGTTAAGGGCCCAGCTTCCCGAGAAGGGCCCAGCTTCCCGAGAAGGGCCCAAACCTCCGGCCTGGGGAGGGACCGCACCTTGGAGCCGCCTTCCTGTGCGGCCTTTCCCGGCACCATGAGTAGGGGGGATGGGGCCAAAGCAGCCAGACTCTGGGTTCACACACCTGGGCCCCCCGAATCTCAGCTCCCATCCGCTGACGCCAGGCCCCCCCAGCCTGACCCCCCACCTCCCGCCCCCCAGCCTCACCCTCCAACCCTTGGGCCGCCAAGCCTCAGCCTCCTTCTTCTGCCCCCAGCCCCCCAGCCTCAGCTCCCCTCCCTGCCTCCAGTCCCCGATCTTGGGCCCCACGTTTTGCCTCTGACAGTTAAGATGTTGAGAAGAGGGCATTCCCTGGTGCTCCAGGGGCTAAGACTCTGTGCTCCCTGGGTTCATCCCTGGGCAGGGAACTAGATCCATCTGCTGCAACTAAAGATCCGGCAGCTGCAAGGAAGATGGAAGATGCTGAGAGCCACAACAAAGACCCCCGCACAGTCAAATAAGTTAATTAAAAAGAAAAAAAAGATGCTGAGAACACAGATGGGCAGAGCTAGTAGTGCTTAGAAACTGGCATCTCCCAGCAGGTTCTCTTACTCTGAAGTCAGGGAAACTGAGGCACAAGTCACACCTGAAGTCAGACGAGGGTGGTGGGCAGCCAGGACCCTCCACCCTTTTCCTCCTGTGTGCCTGCTGTGCTTCGAGTCTGGGGTCACAGCACAGGGCACAGCAGACAAACGCCCCCCCCACCCCCGGCCATTCCCAGTACAAGGGGGATATGACATCAGCCATTTGACCTCTCTAAGGACTTGGAGGAAGTGGGGGGAAAGGAAGCTGGCTGGGGTGCTTCCCACTAAGGAGGCTGCGTCTGGACATAGCCCAGCAAAGAAGGCACATGCTAGGTCCGAAGACTGGCAAGTGCCCAGGCTCCGGCCGCGGCCTGAAGTTGGGGTTTTTCCCTCTGCCACGGGGCAGCCGTGGAGTGTCTGCATGCTCAGAGAGTGTTTCTAAATCCATTCTGGTGCCCGGTAGTGAATGGCCTTGAGGAAACGCAGGACCAGGCTGAGGGTGGTCTACACAACGGAAAGGGCTGACGGATTCAGGCGTTGGGGACACGAGGCTCTCGGGCCTGTCTGATGATTGCTGTAGGTCCCCTCCCAGGCGTCTCCTCGGAAGACGCTCCGTGGCCTCGGGTTCCCATCCCGCCTGCCCGTTAGGCGCACGGGAGACAAGCTCAGAGGTGGGTAGTGAGGTGTCCTAGGCACCGTGGGCCACAGCCCCATCACCCCCAAGAGACTCCACCACCCCCACAACATCCTCACCCCTGGGGGACCTCCCCGCCCGCTCCGCCAGGACCCCTCTCCGGGAGGTCCACCGCCGGGGAACCCCAGCGCGGCCGCCCCAGCTCAGAGGAGACTGCTCCCCACCGCCCCCGCGCGGCCGCTCCGGGTAGTGAAGACCGAGAGTCCCGCGACGGCGCGAACCTGGCGCCAGCCGCGGGCTTGGCTCCTCAGGCGTCAGCCCTCTCCTGCCTCCATCTTCCGAGGTTGCGTTTCTAAAAGCGAGGCCTGGAACCGGCCCAGGCCTTCTGCCCTCCTGTCCGACTTCGGCCGCTCCCCTACCCCGCCCGCGCACCTCTGGCCCCCAGTGCCTGCCCCTCTGACGCCTCCAGGGTCGTTGGGGGTCAGGGTGGGAAATCCCCTCGGGAAACCCCCGAGGAGCAGCTGGAGGAGGGGAAGCGGGGTCGCGGGGTCGCGGGGCGGCGGGAAGGAGCCCGGGACGCCGGGAAGGAGCCCGGGACGCCACTATTTAAGCCACCGCCCCCGCGGGCAAGGGACAGAGCCTGGCCGAGCATGGAGCGAGGCCGCGCCCTTCTGCTTCCCCTTCTTCTGGGGCTGCTCCATACGGGTCGCGGTGAGCTGGGAGGGGCCGCAGACGCGCGTGCGGAGGTTAGGGAGGTGATGGGGGACCCCACGTAGGGGCCTGGGAGGAGGAGGGCGGGGCTGAGACTGCGGTCACCCGCAGGTGGGCGGCTGGAAGTGGATCCACCTGAGAGCGAGGTGGCGATGGCCGTGGGCGAGTCGCGAAACTTCACCTGCCGCATGACCTGCGCGGACGGCAGGGAGGCCTCGGTGCTGTGGCGGGGCCTGGACACCAGTCCGGGCGCCGTGCAGTCCGGTGCGGGCCTCAGCGTCCTGTACGTGCTCAACGCCTCGCTGTCTGCGGCGGGGACCCGTGTGTGCGTGGGCTCCTGCCGGGACGTGTCCCTCCAGCACCGCATGCGGCTCCTGGTGTTTGGTGAGCCCCCGCCCCCCTCCCCGCCTCTGCGCACGCGAGCCCTCCGTCCCTTGGCCATCTCCGCCTGGAACGCTTCCCGGATTGCCCACCACGTCCCCGCTCATAGCTCGCCTCGCAGGTCCTCCAGAGTCGCTCTGCAGTCCCCCTTCGCGCATCCCTCTCCCCCATCTACCCCCGATCCTCCAGGACCTCACCCCCTGCCCTTTCTGCTCTGGACTTACTCTGACAGCTTATATTCTAGCCACACAGGCTGTCGTAATGGGTCTCCCCTGTCCCTGTGCCCCAGCAGTCTCCAGGAACCCCAAGCCCCACCTCCACGCCCCCCTCCTCGGGGCGCAGCCCTAAACCTCCCTCCCGGCTCAGCTCACCCTCTCCTCCCCTCCCCCACAGCCTTCCCAGACCAGCTGACTGTATCCCCTGAGGCCGTAGTGCCAGGGAGGGACCAGGAGGTGACCTGCACGGCCCACAACGTCACACCGGCTGGCCCTGACACACTCTCCATGTCCCTGTTCCTGGGGGGTCGGGAACTGGAGGGAGTGGAAGACCTCCCGAACGTGACTGAAGAGCCCCAGGAAGGTGAGGACCAGCTATTCCAAGTGACCCAGCACTGGCTGCTGCCCACCTCAGAAACCTCCAGCCTGCACACCCTCCACTGCCAGGTGACTATGAGGCTGCCTGGCCTGGAGCTGACCCACCACCGGCCCATTCCAGGTGAGCCTGCAACCGCGGGGAAGTGAACAAGGTCATACCACCCAGCACCTGAGGCCCTGGTGAGCCCTGGGCGGCTGCCTGGCCACTCCTTGGGAGTCCTGGCTCCTCCCTGCGCCCGCTGGGTCTCCACCTGGATAGGTCCCGCACCACAAGCTAGAGGGAAAGTCACTTCCCATCCCTCGCCTGGCCCCCAGTAGCAGCCAGGGGGCTACTTCTCGCTGGTCATTCATTCAACAGATTTGCAGCGCACCTACCCTGAGCCAAGCCCATCAAGGTGCTGCCCCTCATCTGCCCACAGCCCTCCGGGGCTCCCACCTCCCTCCAGGTGAAAACCCAAGCTGGCTGCACCCACCCACAGGGCCCTGCGCACCTGCCCGATCCCCCTCCCTTCTTCCCCTTCACTCTCCCACACTTCAGGGGCAGTGCTGCCCCAGGGCCTTTGCATCTCTGTGCCCTCCATGGGAATGCTCTTCCCTACAGCTCCGCCACCCCACTCAGGTCTCCTTCCCAATGAGGCCTGCCCTGATCTTCCTGCCCAAGAGGTCCCACCACCACCTGCCCAACACACACACACACAGGCCTCTTTTCTTCCCCTGTTGAATGTTTCTTGACACCTTTTATCAACATCCGACTTGTGTGTTCGCTTTTTTCTCCCATCATCTGTCTCCCCTGCTGTTGGTTTCACTGAGATAGGAATGTGTTCATGGCTAGAGGCCAGCGGCTAATACAGTGCCCAGTGCATGTAGGTGTTCAGTAGATACATCCTGAATGAATGAGTGAATGAATGAATAACTGTTATCCTGGGGGCCTGGCCCATAGTAGGTGCACGATAAATGCTTGCTGAATGAAAAAATGAAAACATTTAATGTGGGGCCTGGTGCACAGTAGGTGGTCAGTTCACATCAGAGGTTACTGTTTAGTTTGCTGTCATCTGGGACAGCCCCGCCCATATCACCAAGCCTGTGGCAGCCTCTCACCAAGCAAGCACAGACTGGTTCTCTGACAGGGCACCCCAAAACTCACGTTAATGACTGGGGGCCTGGGGGCCTGGAAGGTTTGGCTCATATTTTGTGAACTCAGGTAAGGGAAGTAGGGTGGGGTGGGAGGACACTCAGTGGTGCAGAAAGAAACTGCAGAAAGAAAACTCAGGCACGTCCTTGTTCCTTAGACCGGCCCTCCCTCCCCTCCACTCCTCTCCCTAGGTGAGGGGCTCTCACGCCTCTTAACAGATTTAGACACTCGCTGGTGTCGGGGGGAGGCATGTCAGACCCCGAACCTGCTCCTATCCACTGGGGTACCCTGCAATTCATCCAAGTGAAGGACAGGGCTTGGAGCAGATCAGGTCCAACCATGTGTTCCAGGTGGAGAGAGGGAGGTAGGGGAGGGGCCTGGGCAGCATGGAGAAAACAAATGGCTGCTGCGTTTTCCAGTCCTGCAGGGCCTGACCTCCCTGGAACCCCCCAGCATCACCTCCTCAGAGCCCCCCACCATGACCCCCGCAGAGCCCAGCATCACAGTGTCCCTGGAGCCCACTGATACAACCACCCCAGAGCCCTTTGTCATGACGCCCCCGAAGCCCCCCATCACCACCTCCCCCGAGCTGGCCTCCACCTGCAGCCCCGCGAGTCCTGGCCCCGCACCCAGGAACAGCTCCACCAGGCCGTGCCTCCCGGAGATCCACCAGTCGTCAGCACCAGGGGCTTTGGAGCTGCTGTGCGAGGTGCCCTGCGGCCCCGGCATGGCCGTGCACTGGACCCAGGCCCCCGGCGGGCTGGAGGCCTACGAGACGCAGGAGGCAGGGGCCCAAGCTTGGCTGAGCAGCAGGAGCATGCTGTGGTCCGGGTGCCATCCTGAGGGCTGGTTCCAGTGTCGCCTGGACCCTGGGGGCCACACCGCCAACCTGTATGTGGTCCCGGAAATCTGTAAGTTTGGGGGCTGCAGGGGCCTGGGAGGGAAGGAAGCCTTGTGTCCAGGCCTTAGCCAAGGAGTGCCCTGCTAGTCCGCCTGTGTCCCCAGCTGTCTAGTGGGCTTCCCTGACCCTTTAAGGGTCACAAGTCACAGCTGCCTGCATGGTGATAACTAGGTTTCAGGGACCCTGTAGCTGTCACAGCATTTTGTAAACCCTGTAAACTCGACAGACTGAGACAGCCTGTGGAATAGAAACAGGACACAGACACATCAGTAATTTGTTTTTCTGGAAGCCACGTTCAGGAGGGGAAAAAAAGTAAAAATAAGTTTGACAATATATCATCAAACCCAATATATCTCAAATATTATCATTTCAACATGCAGTCTATTAAGAAGCATGACTGAAGTTTGTTTTCAGACTAAGTCTTCAAATGCAATGTGTGTTTTACATGGACAGTGCTGTCCACCCAGACTGGTTACACTTCAAATGCAGCTATGGTAAGGGGCCCCTCACTGGACTGCCCACTTTTTTTTTTAAATATTTATTTATATGGTGCTTTATTTATTTACTTGGCTGCATCTGGTCTTAGTTGCAGCTTGCAGTATCTTTAGTTGTGGCATGTGGGATCTAGTTCCCTGACCAGGTATGGAACCTGGGTCCCCTACACTGGGAGTGCAGAGGCTTAGCCACTGGACCATCAGGAAGTTCCTGGACTGCTCACTTCTAACTACAGGGTCCTATGTACCTTTCCAAAGAGTTGCTCTAAAGGCCTTTGGGGGCTTTCCTGTTGGCTCAGATGGTAAAGCATCTGCCTGCAATGTAGGAGACCCAGGTTCGATCTCTGGGTCAGAAGATCCCCTGGAGAAGGGAATGGCAACCCACTCCAGCATTCTTGCCTGAAGAATTCCATGGACAGAGGAGCCTGGTGGGCTACAGTCCATGGGGTGGCAGAGTCAGACACGACTGAGTGACTAAACACACAAAGGCCTTTGGCTAGTCCAGGGATTTTTGTATATTTCACAAAGGTGTTTTAAACTGTTAAGTCCTTTGTACAGTTTCAGGGAACCTGATCAGTCTGTGAGACCTTAGCAAGCTCTGCCGGGCTGCTCCCCAAGCCTGCAGTGGGCTTCAGGATTTCGGATGCCTCTCTCTCCAGGTTCCCCGGCAACATCGGCTGCCCTGTGGACCAGCAGCTTGGCGCTGGGGCTCCTTCTCCTGGTGTTCCTTACCTACCACCTGAGGAAACGCTGCCAGCCCACAAGCTGATGACCTGGGCCTGACACCCCCACCCCGAGTAGACCACACAAAGGGGGACTTTTCTTCTACTCGGTTGTGACTAGAGGACGTGGGCAGCATTCTGGACAGCAGGCGGTGACCGTGGGCTCCCTACCCTGATGGCCAGCACATCCAGGCTCCCCAGCTGGCTAGGTGTCCCTTCCGTGGGTCCCAAGGGAGCAGACCCTCCACAGTGCAGAGCTGGAGAATAAAGAGCATCTAGTCTGACCTTAGTGGTTTCTGTTTTGGTCCCACGACATGGGAATCCTCCGCACAGCTCCAAGCATCCTCTGCTCTATGTGACTCCCCCAGGGAGGTAAGGAAGGACAGACACCACCGCAGCCCCACGTGGCCAGGGCTGGGGGAAGGAGGCGTGTACTCTGCCTGGGGCCCCTCCCTGCACGTGGGAACGCTGAAGCTTAAAGAGTAACTAGAAGTCCTCAAAAGAAGCGGAGAAAAGTACTTGTTGGAGGACCGCACTAGCAAAGAAACAGAAGGGTGCTTGATAAGGGAAACAGTATGTACTCTTTTAGGGTAGCCGGGAGTTAGGTGGCGGGGGAGGTGGCGGTGGGGAGCGAGACAGAGGCTGGAAATGATACCGGCAGATGAGGGGCTGTAGATTCCAGGAGCTTCAGCCTTCTGGAACTGGGGACCTTTGCAAGAGCTTAGAGCTACAGGGTTCAGGGCTTCCCTGGTGGCTCAGACCGTAAAGAATCTGCCTGCAATGCAGGAGACCTGGGTTCAGTCCCTGAGTCGGTAAGATCCCCTGGAGAAGGGAATGGCAACCCACTTTAGTATTCTAGCCTGGATAATCATATGGACAGAGGAGCCTGGCGGACTACAATCCACGGGGTCGCAGAGTCGAACACGACTACTGCTTTCAGAGCTATATAAGATGCGGCGTGAGATAACGCCCTCTGGTGGTAACGAAATGTAGCCGGCTGGGACTGGGAACTAGGGACCACAGTCATTCGCTCTACCGAACGCGTACACGTGACTAAGGGCCGCGAAAGCGCAGGGGAGACCCCTAACCCAGCTTGGTAGTGAGAGGGAACCTTTCCGCACGAGGAGAGCTACAAACTCACACGGAGATTGGGTTAGGCTGAAGGCCAGGCTGAGCACAAAGCCTCCGAGTTTAAAATCAAAAAAGCGGGCGAGAGCGGCGCTTAGTCCCGACGTGGGGGTGGAGCCACCCGCCCCAGCTTGGCAGGGCTTCCCTGGTAACCAAGGAGACCTGTTGCTAGGGGACCAGGCTAAGAAAGGACTCTCCCATTACCAAGATGGCAAACAATCGGCTTCATACCTGAAACCAAGCCCTTCCTGGGGTCCATTTTGGAGTCTGGCAAAATTTAAGCTCCGCGTCTAAGCCAGGAAAGTCAAGCAGCACACATAAAGAGGAAACCTGGAGACAGTGCCTATTAGAATCTAGGAAAAAGGGTGGCCTGCCCTGGTCATTTCGTAGGAGTCTCTCGGCGAGATTCTGGTGCCCTCTGCCCTTAACCAAGATGGCCGCTCTGAAGCGGCAGCGCACTGTGAGATATGGCAGCGCTTCCGGTCCCTCTGCCCTCAGCGAAGATGGCGGCAGTGGAGAAGCGGCGGCAGGCGGTGGCACAGGCAACTAGTTTCACAGACAGCGGCCGGCCGGGGGTGTCCCGAGCGGCGGCGGCGACCGAGAGTGAAGAGGACTTCCTGCGACAGGTCGGCGTGACGGAGATGCTACGCGCGGCCCTGCTAAAGGTGCTGGAGGCGCGACCGGAGGAGCCCATCGCCTTTCTGGCGCACTACTTCGAGAACATGGGCCTGCGGTCTCCTGTAAACGGCGGCGCTGGGGAGCCTCCGGGCCAGCTCCTGCTTCAGCAGCAGCGCCTGGGCCGCGCACTGTGGCATCTTCGCCTGGCTCACCACTCCCAGAGGTGCGGGGTTGGGCCGGGCCTGGACGGGTAGGGGCCGCAGCCGGACTTCAACTCCCAGCGGGCTCCGCGCGGCTCCCACCCTCGGCGCCGGTGCACCAGCGCGGGGCGTACTGGGAACTGTAGACGGCTGCGTCTGGCGCAGGAAGGGCGCGGACCGCGCGGGGCTCCAGGGCCCCGGCGGGCCCACCCAGCTGAGTGCTGGCGCTGGTACTTCTGGTCGACTTGGTATTTGGTGATGCCTCTTTGCAGATGCCGAGTTTCCCCGTGCACCCCACCCCACTTTTGAAAATCATGGAGCCCACACAGGACTTGGTCCCTCCTAGCTCCCGCATTACCAGCGTGGAGAACCCTGCCCATTCAATCAGAAAATGAGTATTTACAGGGCTGGGTCGTGGAGACGGGGAGCAAAAGACTCATTTGAGGCCCCTACTCTACGGGGAGGTCCCCTGCTGGCAGGAGGGGCGTCCAGGAAGGGGCCCACAGGATATACAGGGAAGGGTATTGCGGGCACGAGGTACCGGGTGCACTGGTCTGGAGGCTGCGGTGCTGTAGTGTGGGACCAATGGGGAAGGGGAAGAGCTGAAGCATGGGGCGGTGGAGGGAATGGCGCATCCCCCCACCCCACCCCCCTCACAGCTCTGAGTTGGGAGAAGGGTGAGTGAATGGACCGGGTCAGGTGGATGGGGAGAAGCCGTCTGACTCGCATCAACCAGACAGGGTGGCCGCTGGACGTGGGTGAGCTGGGACTCAGATGTTGAAGGGGTCCCCAAAGAACCCAGGAAAGGGGGGAAGCCAAGCAAGGGAGCGTTTCAGCCTGAACCCAGCACCCACCTGCCTGGGAGCGCCCTCCTGAGTCAAGGAGCAGAGAGGCCAGCAGGAGCCGGGTGTGGCGAGCCGGTGGGGTGTTTGAAGTGATAGCCAGGAAAGGGAGTACCTGGAGATGGGGGCCTGGTGAGGGTAGGGGGTAGGGGTGACTGGCGGGCATGCATGGGTTCTGCTGGGGCCCAGGCGGCTGGGGTTGTACAGGAGCAGCGCCAGGTGGTCTGTGAGAGGGGAGGTCACTGGTCAGTCGGGTGCTGGGAAAACCTTGCAGCTGGAAGGTGGACACTCAAGTCTGCAGCTGAGACATGTAACAGGGGCAGGAGGTTGTCATGGGGAGAGGGGCATTATGGAGGCCTCAGGGGAGCTGAGAAGAGCCCAGGACCCGACTCTGAGGAGCCCCAGCCTCAGCGCACCCACAAGAAAGTGTGAGAAGGCAGAATAGACATGAAGGAGGGAAGCAGAAGACAGGGGCACCCAGGACATATTCCAAGGAAAACAGTCAGCAGCAGGGCCGTCAGGTCCTTGTCCGGGTCAAGCACTGCACAAGCCACTCAGCCCCTAGACGTCACAGCCCAGGACCTTTACGTGAAGGCTTTTTGCAGTGCTTTTCCTAATCCACACAGATATCTGTGAGCTGCCGGCCACCCCATGTCCAGTGGCCCTCGAGGTGAGAGCATGTGAGATGTGTAGGATTTAGAACCCAGGGGCTGCTTGAGTGTCCTGGGGCTGCTGTAAGCAATTTACCACAAGCTCGTGACTCAAAGCAGCAGAAATGTATTCTCCCACAGCCTGGGGGCCAAAGCCAGAAATCCAGGGGCTACAGTGCTGTGCTCCCTGATCCCCTGAAGCTGTTGGGGGAGGTCCTTCAGGCATCTTTCCCTTCAGGGCATTGTAAACATCCTTGGCCAGCCAAGTCTCCCACCCTCGGTGTCTGTCTCTAACAGATAGTTGGTGTTGGGTTTAAGGCTCATCTCATCTCCAGATCCTGAACTGATTACATCCACAAAGACCCTACTTCCAGACAAGGCCACACCCATAGGTTCTGGGCAGACCTGCACTGCGCACGTGGGGGTGAGGGGATGACACCCTATCCACCACGCCGCAGGGCTGCTGGAGCTGTCGGTGGGAGGCTCCAAGGGAACGGATTGGGCAGGGTGAACGACCAGGGCTAGTGGTGCACCTGGTCTCCCTGATCTCAGAGGTGGCTTCCCAGGCGAAAGCCCGGTCACCTCAGCTGCCAGGTCAGAAGCAGAAGCCAGACCAAGTGGGTCCCGGGCGTGGGTCCGCCTGAGGCCAGGCAGCCCCAGTGCTGTGATGGCTGGGGTTTCCTGAGGCTGCTCTTGAGAGTGACCTCAGCACGAAAGATTTGGGGCAAACTCAACCTAAATCCCCTCTGCTGAGGTGGGGAAATGACACGTGTTGGTAGACAGTGGAGCCAACAGCCCACCAGCCCCCAGAGCACACACAGCCGATGCTGTAGGGCAGCCACGCCACATGCTGAGAGTAGCAGCAAGAGTGCCAACCCCTGCAGGCCCTGTCGCCCCAGAAAACACACAGAAGCACCATAGTGTCCTCGGCTCACAGCATCCTCTGTGGGGGTGTCCTGGGTACCATGAGGGTATGGGGCAGCCTCCCTGCTCCCCACCCACCGAATGCCAAGAGCCCTCCCCCATGACAAGCACAGATGTCCCCAGACATCACCCCGTGTCCCCTGGGGGCAGAATCTCCCCAGATGAGACACGCTGAGATAAAGGAGTCCACAAACCCCCAGGAGACCCTGCATTCCATGGCCATGTGACCTCTGAAATCCTGAGATGTACACATTCCACACACACCTGAGTCAGTGGGGGAGAGGGGACTTACAGATGCTGGGGGCCACCCTGGTTTACACCACGTGACTCAGAGGGGCAAGTATGAAGGCAAAGGCTGTGAGCAAGGAGAGGACCCCATCTCTTCAAACACTGAACCAGAGCCCCTTCCCCCTCGGCTCTGACATTGTGTGGGTGCGGGAGGTCACTGTAGGGGGTCCTGCAGGTGTTGAGCAGCCTCCTGGGCCTCTACCCAACCAATGGTGACAAAACTGCCCCCAAACATGTGTCACTAGTGTCCCCTGGGGGCAGAGTCACCCCATCGAGAGCACCGTCTACAGCGTGTCTCTGTGACACGACCCATAAATTGGTTCTTTTTAGCAAGTGCCCAACGTGCTCTGTAAACTCTTCTCTGTGGGAGCTGGCACGGGGAACCTGAGGACCAGAGCCCAGGATGGCAGACCGCACGGGTGCCCCTTCTCAACTGGAGCCCCCAGCAGAATGGCCTCGGGGTGGGGTGTGGCCTTCCTCCGTCTTCTCCCCTGATGATCTCATCTCCCTGGGCCATCACTGCCTGCTATGCATCTTCATGTCCACAAGGCTGGGAGCCCATGGTAAACAGCTCCTGGACAAGGCTGCATGGCAGCTAGTGACAGTGAGTGACAAGAACACGTGGGACCCCAGCCTCACACCAGGCACAAAAACTAATCTCTGTCCTCCCAAGAATTCTGAGACACAGGCTAGAACCCTTATTCTCCATATGAAAACAGCACAGTGGATAGAACCGGCACAGGTCTAGGCCGGACCAGGAACAGCACCGACCAACTCCAGGGCGAGTGAGTCACTTAGGACAACTGGCTGGTTGACCAGGCTCCTGGGGGAGACTTCAGGCAGAGCTGAGTGGTTGATGGATGAGCTGTCAGGCCACAGGGACAGGCACCTGAAACCTCAGTGGCCTCACGTCTGCTGCAGAATCAACAGGGCACTGCTCACCCAGGGTTGCAGGAGTGGACCCCCCATGGGAAGTGGGCCACACCCTCGTGGGGTAGGATACCCTGCCACCAAGATGCCCCTGAGAGCCCCCTGTATTCACAACCTCAGGCAGCTGCCTCTCACATCAAACCAGACCAACCCGCATCACCACCTTGCCTGTCACCCACTCAGGGGGCGAGCACCGTAACCTGAGCATGCTGACGCTGCCCCTGGGGATGGGCTTACACAGCGAGCCTTCAGAGGAGGGGGCCCCACCAGGGTCCTGGCTGCAGCCGCTCCCAGTTCTCAGTCTGCGACATGATCTAGTTGTGGGCTTAACTGCCACACAGCCACCAAGCTGGCCCCAGCATCATCACCACCAGGCTTGCTCCCACCAGAAACCCTTGTCCCGGGGAAAGGAGCTGACAACAGAGGCTCCCACAAGGGGTTGTTTCGAGGCGGCAGCAGCTAGCGCAATGCCAGTTGTGCAAAGAGAGGGTCTGGCACCCTCACACTTCACAGGGTGGTCTCACTAACCCTAAAGCCCCAGCACATTGTCCTAGAACTGAGAAGTGAATCCCAGATGGGCAAGACCCCAGGTCCTGCCCTCTCCCCTCTGCACCGCGGCTCCTCCTCTGTAAGGGGTCTTGACCCCTGGAGCTCAGTGGGTGAGCATGGCTGTCCCTGGACCCTGCCCTGCTCTGGCCCAGTGTGGACCAGGCTCCCACCCACGCTGGCCAGTACAGGCGGGTGGCATGCTGTGTCTCACAGATAAGAGTGGAGCCAGGCTCCCAGAAAGGGTGAGTGTGAGCCGTGGGGTGCCTCTTCCTCTGTGGGACCCCTGACCTGGCCATCAGCTGCCCCAAGCCTCACTTCACCTTTGCTTTAGAGCTGCAGCAGGATGCCAGCTGTCAAAGAGGGGATTGGAGTGGGCACCCAGGCTGACCCAAGCCCGCACACAACCACCTGGGAGCCCCTAGCATGGCCAGGGCACAGCAGGGGGGACTTCATGGCTTCGTGGGGCAAGCAGTAAGTAGTGTCAGCACTGGGGCCATTCCTGATGTGATCTGTGGAGGAAAAAGGCAGCGTGTCTGGGTTGATGTGGCTGCTTGCAGATAAACTTACAAAGCAGCAGCAGCGGGCTTGAGCCACACCCTGGGTCATAGGCTCTGGGCCTGCACAGGTGAAATGAGTTAACTCAGTTAAGAGGTAGGGGCATGTCCTGCCCAGTGACACCTCTGAGGTGGAAAGTCCGTGGGCAGGAGCCCGTTGGCAGAGTCGGCAGCCGTTTCTCTAGCTCCTAGGCGGTGGTGTGGGCACTGGGACTGTAATGAGTGACCCGACAGATGAACTCCCAGACAGGCTCCAGAGCTGGTGATGGGAGGAAGGGAACTCAGGAGGACTCCATGAAGATAAGTATAGGAAGGGGTTAGGGGGTCGGGGAGGACACTGCCCTAGACGTGATGCTGAACACAGACGGCTGAGCAGACTCGGCGGAGCATGTGCGGATCTCAGGGAGATCTGGGGAGGGCGCTCCAGGTCAGGGCACAGCTGGTGGAAAGGACCTGAGGCAGGAGGGGCCGGTGTGTTGAGGTTGGGGGGCTGGAGCAAGCCTCTAGTGAGAGCCGACGCCCCCTCCGCCCGCAGGACGGCCTTCAACAACAACGTCGGCGTGGCCTACGAGTGCCTGAGCGCCAGTGGGCGCAAGAAGAAGCCGGGGCTGGACGGGCGCACGTATAGCGAGCTGCTGAAGCGCATCTGCCGCGACGGAGAGGCCCCCGAGGAGGTGGTGGCGCCACTGCTGCGCAAGATCCAGTGCCGGGACCACGAGGCAGTGCCGCTGGCCGTGTTCCGCGCGGGGATGCTCACCTGCTTCGTGCTGCTGGAGTTCGTGGCGCGCGCCGGCGCCCTCTACCGGCTGCTGGAGGACCCGGGCCTGGCCGTGGCCGACCGCCGCTTGGG
This sequence comes from Odocoileus virginianus, assembly GCF_023699985.2. Taxonomy (NCBI): domain Eukaryota; kingdom Metazoa; phylum Chordata; class Mammalia; order Artiodactyla; family Cervidae; genus Odocoileus; species Odocoileus virginianus. The sequence continues at coordinate 40,064,505 of NC_069676.1, forward strand.
CCAGGCCGTGTTGGACACGCTGGAGGGGGCCCTGCAGGCCAGCGACGACACTGCGCCCGCGCGCTACCTGGAGGCGGGCTCGCGCCTGGGGCCCGACAGCCTGGCGCTGGCTATGGACCGCGCGCTGGTGGCCCGACGACCCAGCGCCCCCATGACCCGGGAGGAGTTCCTGGAGAAGGCCGCCGCCCTCTTCATCGCTAAGGTCAAGCCCGTGGGCTGAGCTCCGCCCTCCGCCGCCGCCTCCTCCTCCTCCTGGACATACAGGGCCCTCAGGGTCTGCTCATCTGCTTCTGGGTGGAGCACTTCCGGAGGCCAGGACTGGGGTGTCCCTGCATGCCAACTTCCCACCTGGAATGATGCCTCAGCCCCGTTCAGCGGGGGAGGGGGCAAGGGTCCCTCCCCGCACATTTCACCAAGGTTCGCCTCTCCTGAGCAGAAATAAAGTCTGTTCCCAGGCTGACCTGATGTGTGTGTGAGCGCCCGTGTCCAGTCACACGTCCCCGGAAACGCTCTCCACTCGGGCGCATCCCAGCCAGCCCCAGCGGGTCCCACCGCTGCCCAGAAACCAGGGTGCCCCAGCACTTGGCTTCATGGGAGCGGAGGGCACTGGGACACCCAGTGAGATGCCTTGGACCCACAGCCCCAAGATCTGGGAGGCACGGGCTGCCCCAGCAGTCCCTCCCCGAGCACCCCGCCGGATCAGGTCCTCTCTGGTCCTCAGTTTACTCCAGCCGCCAAGGAAAGAGGTCAGCTGGGCCGGTAATCATGATAGTGATGACGGAAATGGCCAACAAGTCCAAGGCCTGCAGTGTCTTGCCTCACCACTGTCCTATGCAGAAGGTAAACCACTGCCCACATCTGGCAGATGGTGAAACCCAAGCCCAGAGGAGCAGAGGTCACACCACCAGCAAAGGGCCAGCAGGGCCCTAAGCCCCAGTCACCCACACCACCTCCACCACCACAGGGTGGGGGGAAGGGTGGGGAATCCATCCAGGATCCAGGCACACCAGACAGTCACCAAGCACCTGGGTGTCCCCCTCCCACCAGCGGGATCACTTCCTGGACCCAGGACCCTGCAGGAAGCACACTGCTAGCCCAGACCAGGTGCAGGCAGGTCCAGCCTCAGCTTCCTCCTCTGTTAAATGGGACCCAGGCCACCCCTGTTCTGACTGAGGGAGACCACACAAGGACGGAATCTAAAGCCTTTTTCCAGCTACCTTTGGCAGGAGCCAGCTTGCCTCCTCCGGTTTCCCAGCACCTGCCCTTGGCCGGTAACCGATAAACCAGTAACAGCCGCAGCTTCCTTTCTTTTCCCACTGGCTCTTCCAGAATCTCCCAACCCCCTCCAAGGGCAGGAAAGAGATGGAAACTGAGCCCCCCCCCCCCCGCCCCTTGCCCTTGGTGGCTTTTGTGACAGTACTTGGCTCCGTCTACCTATCATCATGAAAGGCGACAGGTACCCCTATGGGTGCTGGCATGGCATGCAGCGGCCATGCTGTGAGAAGGCCCAAGCCACCTGGAGGTACCTGACTGGCAGCTCCTGCTTTGGGGTAAGTGAATGAGTGTTATTGTTTCAAGCCTTGAAGTTGTGGGGTCATTTGTTCCATAACCAGAAGGTTAATGCAGGGGCTCCAGTCAGTAAGCATTAGCTGTTTCAGTGCAGGGCCTACTCTTGGGCTCCGGCAGCCGCCAGTAACCTCTGTGGTTCCCCGGGGCGACCTCTCCCTCCAGCTATCAGAAACAGGGCTGGACAGTACGGAGAAGCCGTCACTGGTGCCACCAGATCCTCTTCCCAGCTAAGGCTCACAGCTGCCCCACTGCAGAGGAGCCACATGGCCCAGGAGGCCCCATCACCCACTCTGGGACAGGAGTGGCCAGTGACCGCCAGGGGATGACCAGTGGGGGACGGCTGTGGGCGTGGCCAGTGAAGGACTGGCCAGAGGTCTAATCTGGCCTGCTTGCCTCAAGGGAAGCTACCTGTGGGGACAGCTCACACTTCAGGGCCAACCCCCGACTCCCCCCGCCCCGCCTGGGTCAGGCTGTGACCAGCTGGGGTCACATCTCCTGTCCCGTCCACCTTCCCTCACTGCCTCCCCTGAGTCACCATCACGCCTGGTCTTGGGTCCAGAAGTCCTGGCTTGACCTTTACAGGCATGACCTGGGGAAGCTGAGCCATCCTGTTTACCTGGCCTCATGACAGCGTGGGCGCTAGCCTCCCTGCCTTCCACACTCCACAGGCCCCAGAAGTCTCCTCCTCTCCCCCAGCTTCCCAGGGGAGGGCAGGTGTCCTTGTGCTCTGCTAGGGGCCTCTTCTCTCCTCATGCTTCCTCCTCACTTGGCATCTCACCGGGGCCGCAGCTTGAATTACTCCCTGGTCACCAAGGAGTCTCAAATTCACATCTCGAGCCCAGCTCTGCTCTGCTCCAGCCCTGGAGAGCAAACCACCTGCTGGGCATGTCCTCAGGGACATCCCAAGATGATCCTGGGCCTGTCACATCCAGGATGGAGCCTCCGGACAGCCTCCCTGGTCCTGGGGCTCCTCTGGAGTTTGTGGTCTCTGAGGAAGCCTCCCTGCCCAGGACTGGGACTTGACCTGGGTGCCTTCCCTGTCCTGTTAGCGGGCCCTTCTCTGCATCCTGTTGGTTGCACATTATAGCTTCATCCTGCCTGCTCCTCCCCACACTGGTCCAGTCCACATCCCCACCAGCCCAGGAGTGCTCCATGCACCCCGGCCTCAGTGATTGGTTCAGGAACAGCATGTGACTCCCAGCTGGCCAATGAGACACATAGCCCTGGGACTTTTCCTGGGGCTGCTGTGCTGAGAAGACCTGGGCCTGGATCCTAGAGCCATGTGGTCACCACATGGCCTGTGAACAAAGTGAGCACTCAGGAAGGCTGGGCAGGGAGACTCCTCAGCATCTATCCTTGCCTCTGTCCCCTCACTGGGCCATGCACACTGGTCTCCAGCTGGTCTGGCTTATCCCTGCTTCAGGCCTTTGCACACACTATTCCTTTTTCTGTGACACTATTCCTCCAGATCCTCGTGGCTCACTCCTTTCTGGTCTCTGCTCAAATGCCACTTCTGGAGAGGTGCCTCCCCCAACCCCATCTAAAATAACCTGTCTGCTCCACTCTCATTGCTAATGCTTCACTATGCTCTATATTCCTTCATAACAATTACTGCTACCAGAAGTTGCTTAACAACTTGCTTCTGTCCTTTCTTCTTGTCTCCCCAAAAGCAGGGGTTTTTATAAATTTTATTCACTGCTGTACCTGAATATGTCTATGGAAGGCCATGAATTAATTAATCACTTTTCCAGAGGAAGAATCTACACTCAGAGAAGCCAGGGTATTCATTTCTGGTGGCTGCAGTAACAAACCACTTGAAAAACAAAACAAAACCCCAGAAAAACCCCACAACAACACAAGTTCATTATCTCACAGTTCTGGAAGGTTTAGCACTTGAGGACCATTTCCAAGTTTATGGCAGAACCTAGATTTGAATTCAGGGCTCTTCTATGGCATGTGATGGAAGGCTCAACTCAAACTGGCTTAACAAAAAAAGAAATAATTTAATTACTTGCATTACTGCAGGGGGAGGTCAGGCATGGCTGGATCCAGAGCACAAACAGGATCATCAGCACGTTCCCATCAGGCAGCTCAGCTTTCCTGAGGGCCAACTTTTTTCACAGGCCTCGTGGTGATGAAATGGTCCTTTAGCTGCAGGCCCAAGTTCTCCCAGCTCAGTCACCCCAGCATCGTGTACCCAGAAAAAGACCAAGTCACATGCTGTCCCCAAATGAACCAGTGCAGCCAGGGGCCCTAGGACATTGGTTGGATGACCCAGCTCTGCAGCCAGGGCTAGGGGTCAGTTCAATTCAAAGCTTGCAGGCTAAAAATGGGTACCTCCAAGGAAAATGGAGGTGCTATGGCTGGAAAACAGTCAAGTAGAAACCCCAGGTGGCCACCACTCCAGGATGTTTCAGAGTCCAAGGTGTGGGCTTTTCTGGAGGGACACAGCCTCATGTGGGGGGGACTGGCTGGAGGGCCCATAAACCTAGCACCTCCCTTTACATTTTCTAGCTGAGCCCCCACCCATTCCAAACTCCTGTTATGTGGGGTGTACATTGGCAAACTCCTCTGGAAGAATCATAATTCATTCTAATTACTACTAATCAACAAACTGCCCCATGCCAATGCTATGATGTTGATGCTATGGGCAGAGAAGGAGGAGCAGAGAGGACTTAGAATACTAGACAAAGCAGGGTGTGCAGCCCACTTTATAGATGAGGGTCCCCTCCAGGTCCCACAAGGTGCAGGGCACAGCCCTCTGTACTGATGAAGCTGCTACTCTGCCCAGGGTTCTCAGAGTCCTCCATTCGTTCCACAGGTGACATTTTGTTTTCCTCCTCCGGACGGGTCTACCTGATTGTCCTCAGTGGTGACCAGCCCAAGGCCAGATGTCAGGGCACCTCGGGGAAGGAACAGGCTCAGCCCCGCCCCAGGCGTTGGCGCAGCTGTTGGCAGCCCGGGTCCCCCGCCACGAGGCCACCGGTGCCAAGCCCACCTTCATGGCGAGCTGTCACCTGCGGATGTGCAGGCATGGAGGCAGGCTCTACCCCTACTCTCCCATCCAGATCTGCGTGGGCGTCCGGGCCCAGGGAGCAGGGCTCTGGTCAGGGATTCGGGTGGGACGGATGCCGAGTCAAGGCTGCAGAAGGCGCGCCGAATGGGGAGAGGGCTGCGAGCGACAGAACCCTCCCCGCTCGAGCGTCCGGGGCGGCCGGACCGGGTCCCGGGTGGGGAAACTGAGGCTCGCGCCGGCACCGCCCCGGCCCCGCCCCGCGCCAGGACGTCACAAAAAGGCCCCCAAAGCGCGGCGGGCCCGGCAGCGCGCCGCAACGCTGCCCCGCCCGCGGCCCCACGCACAGGCGTCCAGGGAGCTAGTCCGACCCGGGTCGGCGGCGGCCTTCCAGGGGTCGGAAGCGCCAAAGCGCCTGCGCGCGCGGCCCCCGGCTCCCGGCGGCGCGCTCGGCGGCCGGGGGAGGGGTCGCTTCCCGGCGTGCCCCGCGGGCGGGCGCGCAGGCGAGATCGGGGCGGGCGCCGCGCAAGCGCACTCGGCGGGGGCGGGGCGCGGCAGTGGAGGCGAGCGCCGGGAGGCGGCGCAGAGCGAGTGGAGCGCCCGGGGACTCCGGGCGGCGGCGGGGGCGGCGGCGGGGGCGGCGGCGCAGAGGAGGAAGGCGGCCCCGGCCCGTCCCGCGGCCCCGCGGCCCCACGGCCCCACGCGCCCCAGGCCCCGGGCCCGTCCACCGCCGCCATGGCCCGGCCGCTGGTGCCCAGCTCGCAGAAGGCGTTGTTGCTGGAGCTCAAGGGGCTGCAGGAGGAGCCGGTGGAGGGCTTCCGGGTGACCCTGGTGGACGAGGGCGACCTGTACAACTGGGAGGTGGCCATCTTCGGACCCCCCAACACCTACTACGAGGGCGGCTACTTCAAGGTGAGCGGCGGGGTGGGAGGGGCGGCGACCCCTTCTCCAGCTCCTCGGGGTCCCTCCCAATTTCTGTCCCCTCCCAACTCCCCTGGCAGGGCTCACTCCCACTGTCCCTGCTCCTCGTGGGGTCCCTTTCTTCCCCCTCCTTCTCGCGGGGCCCCCTGCCGTTGCTCCTCTGCCTGGTCGCCTCTGGCGTGCTGAGGGCCCTCGGTCACCCCCTCTTCCCCTCCGGCCCCAAGAGTCCCTGAGAAAGCACCAGGTCCCCTAAGGCCACTTCAAGCCTCCAGTGGGGACACCTGGGACCCTCCTGTCTCTTTGGGTGTGTGGCCCTTGCTTCCCCCAGGCCCTGGTGCCCGTCCCTTCCTCCTGCCTGTATTTGCTGCCCAGAGCAGACAAAGAGGCCTCCCCAGGAGTGACCAACACGGTTGTGAAGAGCCCTGGCCTTAGGAATGGGAAGGGAGGCCCGCCGCCTGGGGGCTGGCTCGGCCACTCGCTCGGATTCCAACAAAGGCCTGGATGGGCTTGGCAGCCAGGATCGGCTTGGAAAGCGGCCACCCTGGCCAGTAGCAGTGGGCCAGGTCCTCTGGGCTTCATCATGATCTTTACATAACCTGTTCTGTTTGACGCTGTCTCCCACATTTTGCCCTGTTCCTGGGAGCCAAACTGCAGAACCCACACAGGCCTGGCCTCAGAAGCTCTGGCTCCTCTGCGGCCTAGCTGGCATTTCCCTGGTCCTGCTGATCAGGCAGCTTCTTGGGCCTGAATTGCTTGCTCTGGGCCGCTCCTAGGCCCTCTGTGGTGATTGAGTTCTGGTGACTTCCCTGGTGGCTCAGATGGTAAACTGTCTGCCTACAATGTGGAAGATCTGGGTTCGATCCCTGGGTCTGGAAGATCCTCTGGAGAAGGAAATGGCAACCCACTCCAGTACTCTTGCCTGGAAAATCCCATGGGTGGAGGAACCGAGTTCTGAGCAGTTCCCTAAGAGCCGTTGTTGGGAGCAGTGAGGCATGGGCGCTCCCTGGGATTGACACTGTCTCAGTCCAGTGTGGACGAGAACTCAGACCAAAACCTGGAAAGGCTGTGAGTCCAGATGTGGCCTTGGGAGAATACCTCCCAGATCAAAGGACTTCGCTCCGTAAGCAAGAGGGACAAGGCAGGGGGTTGCCTTGCGAGAGAGGTGGGTCCTGGACTCATAGCCAGAACACCCAGTCGCTGCCTGCCAAGGTCCTAGCGGCCTGGCTGGGAGGCTTGGGCGGGAGCAGGGCAGGCTGGTGCTGCCCTGGCAAATGTCTGTGTTTACACTTTTGGCTAGCGTTTTAGCCAAGCCTTCTGTCGGCCTTAAGGGAGCAGGCTGAACTACTGGGGTGATCCCTGGTTGAGGTTCTCTGGTTGCCAGAGTTGGGTGGGGGATTGAAGGTCAACAGCCCTAGGCTGAGATCTGATCTGAAGTCCATCTTCTCCACACGGGGCCTGCGTTTGGGGCTGGTCACCAGATGGTTTGACCAGCCTCCCTCCCACAAAGCTCTTTTGTCTGCTTCTGGGAACAGCCGACTGTGAGGATAAGAGCCCCACTCAGAGCAGGAATAGGGAGTCCTACCTAAGGCCAGGCCAGGACTCTGGCCTGAAAAGAAAGAACCTGGGTTCCTGGCTGTTGCCTACTGTTTGCAAGGGATTGTTGGTAAGGCCTTCTGGGCTGGTTTTGGTATAAGCCTGATTTTCTAGAGGATGGCCTGGAAAGGGGGCGCACCTAATCCTGTCTGCTGTAGGCTGGCCTTAAGGAAGGCAGCAAGGGATCCACAGTGGTTCTGCCACCCTTGGATCCTTTTGTCACAATGTGGTTGGGTGGCAGTGGGAAGAGGACGTGGGTGCTAGAAGTGCCTAGAGGCCACCATGGTTTCCCAGTGCCTCCCTCTCAGCCACCCAGCCTCACCCGTTCCCCCTTATGAGCTGCAGGGGCCCCAGGAAGCATGTGTTGTGCTGAGGGGTGCCCCAGAGACCAGGTCGGGGAGCCCCTCCACAGCTGCATGCTGTGCGCCCCTGGGCACGTTACTTTCCACCGAGCCTCAGTTGGCACAGTGGTGAAGGCACCTCTGGGACCTGGTGGATGCCTGGGGCAGAAGAGGCCTCAGCTGGGCTCGGGCTATCACTTAGAAACCCAGCCCTGGGCTTGCGGGAGACGATGGGGTCTGAGACCTGAGTTCAAGGTTGGCTCACTCCAGAACAGAGAGCCCCCCCCCGTGACCCCAGCGTCCCCTATCCAGGAGGAGGATTCTCCAAAGATAGGAGGAGAGGGAACATAGCAGAGGTGCCCTATGGGGCCCCAAGAGCCTGAAGCACCACCAGGGTCCCTGGACTGGGGCATAAACAGGCTGAGCTGGGGGCACAGGTCTCCCCCAGGGGCCTTCTCCTGTCTTCCCGTGACCTTCCCGGCTACCTTCTGACACCCCAGGGCTGACACCTGCAGGCAGAGAGCCCATCGCTGACTCATCTCCGCCCCCAGTGCCTGCCCAGTGAACACGCATCTATTTTAGTCCTCCCCACGAGCTGGAGACTGAGGCTGGGCGCCCAGCATGGTGCTCAGGTAGCCAGCCCTGGGCTCTGGTCCCACCACAGGCCTGGAGCTGATCCCCAGGGGTGCCCACACCCCTGGCAACAAGGCAGGGACCAGGGTCGGCTTGACTCAGGTGACTCAAACGCCCCAGGCCCGTGAGGGGCGCCAGAGGCAGGCGGGTCCCAGCGCAACCACTGTGTGTGGCCATGGGTGGCCTGACTCACTGAGCCCCCTGCTCTCCCCCAACTAGGCGCGCCTCAAGTTCCCCATCGACTACCCTTACTCCCCTCCCGCCTTTCGGTTCCTGACCAAGATGTGGCACCCCAACATCTACGAGGTGAGCATGCCCTCGGGCCCTGTGGGGGTAGGGGGGCTTGGGGACAGGAGCCATGTGGGTGCTGACTCTTCCCTGCCCCCCCATATCTCACAGACTGGCGACGTTTGCATCTCTATTCTCCACCCTCCAGTGGATGACCCCCAGAGCGGGGAGCTGCCCTCGGAGCGGTGGAACCCCACACAGAACGTCAGGTGAGGGCATCAGATGGGCCGCCCTGGGGGTGTGGACATAGGGGCAGGTGCAACTTCCTATCCTTACACACACACAACGCCCTGTCCCTGCCAGCCTTTCCCCCATCTTTTTCCACCCACTACCCCCCCCACCTTTGGTAACATCCTCAGGGAATCCTGGGCTTCCCTTGTGGCTCAGGTAGTAATGAATCTGCCTGCAATGTGGGAGACCTGGGTTCGATCCCTGGGTTGGGAAGATCCCCTGGAGACCGTAAAGGCTACCCACTCTAGTATTCTGGCCTGGAGAATTCCATGGACTGTATAGTCCATGGGGTTGCAAAGAGGTGGACACGATGACTTTCACTTTTTAGGGAATCCTGTCTGCCTACCTCAGGGGTCCCCCCTCCTTCCTTGAGCCCCAGATAACACAGACCCCTTTGTCCTGGGGGCTACGCTCACCCTGCCTCCTGCCCAGCGCCCTTCATCCAGCCCAGGTCTGATCATGGGTGGCCTGGGGAAACCACTCTCCAGGGGAAACACCCTGGGGAGGGGACAGACCTGCTTCACCCAAGCAAAGGTGGTCCTAGCCTTGGCTGCCCATCCCACATCCTATCCCAGGAGCTAGGCATGCGGCAGAGGATGAGGGTCAGGGTCAGGGTGGGAGGCTCCAAGGTGGGCAATGCCCTGAGCTGTGGATTCCCCCACGCCGACTCCTGCTCCTCCAGGACCATCCTCCTGAGTGTCATCTCCCTCCTCAACGAACCCAACACCTTCTCGCCAGCCAACGTGGACGCCTCTGTGATGTACAGGAAGTGGAAAGAGAGCAAAGGCAAGGACCGCGAGTACACGGACATCATCCGGTGAGCGGCCCAGGGGTCTGGGCCTTCCTCCTCCTGCCAGAAAGGCCAGGATTTTTGTCTCAGGAAGTGTGTGGTCCACATATGTACCGTCACATGTGGACATGCTGTGTGTGTTGCGGGGCATGTGTGTGTGTGTGGAGATAACACACACTGCTATCTGCCAGGACCCAGCAGGGTCTTGCCACCTTCCTTTGATTTGTAACTAGAAGGGCAGTGATTCCCAACCCCTACCCCGCGCTGTGTGAAGACCCTGCACACTGGGGTGTGATCGTGTGCACTTGGCCCTCAGCTTTTCCCCACCGGTCTCTTCAGGGAGTGGGTTCTCCACGTGTGGCCAGGCCCATGCTTTGCAGAGTGGTCTGTCTTCTCACCTCACGAAAGTGAGTATCGCTGGTGCTGCACTTCTGAGACTTGGAATCGTTTTCTAAAGGCAGCAAGGCTGGGTGGGATCAGCATGTTTAGGAAAGGTCAAAACACCCCGAGTGCCGGCCGACACCAGCAACGCCCCTGGGCCTGCGTGCTCCACCTGGTGGTGTCGCTGCAAGCTGATCTGTGGTCGCTGTTCTCACTTGTTCTCCTGGGACCTGTGACTTATGCCACGACAAACTTAACTCTAACCATAAGTCTCTTCTGAGAAGGATTTTGGTCTGTTCTTTGCCTCTTAGAAAAGCAAGTAGGTCAGACACGTGTTTCCATGACGACCTAGTCTCTTCCCCCGCCCCCAGCGTTTACCCTGAGAATCGAGTCCTTGTTCTCACCAGCACCCACACTCACCTGCCGTGTCACTGTGCCTGCGGAGCCCTAGGGACCCGTGCCTGCGGGCCAGCCTCGCGACCTCACAGCGAGAGCTCGGGAAAGCCCAGCAGCATTGGAAGGTAGGACCCCAGGGGCAGCAGGTGCCGTAGGAGCCCCAACAGGGACGCACACGCAGGAGACGTGATGCCAGTGACGGCAAGATACTCAAGTGCAGAGAAGGGAGGACTTGGGCCACGGCCTGGCAGGAGTGTGCCGAGCATCTGCCCTGTGGCCGGCCTTGCCCTGCGGTGCCGAGCGACTCACCTGCCCACAGAGCCGGCCCAGCACCTTGGCTGCTCCCACTTCACCCAGCCTCTTGGCAGCTGGGATCTGTGTTTCTCTTCCTGATGAGCCAACACCTTCTTGGTCTTCCTGGTTCAGAGCCCACGCTCCGCCTCTTACTCAGCCCATGGTCACCCCATTCTGTGCACATGTGTGTGCGTGTGCACCTGTGTGTGAGCAGAAACCCCTGGGGCACACATGGGCGGTCCCGTGAGGGGTCTGGCTCCATCTGCTCTGGGGCGCCCCCTGGTGCTGGCGTCACCCTTGGGTGCTCTGCACTGTCCACGGGAGTGCCCGCGTGGGTCACCGGCCACAGCAAGGCTGACCTGCGTCTCTCCGCAGGAAGCAGGTCCTGGGGACCAAGGTGGACGCAGAGCGGGATGGTGTGAAGGTACCCACCACACTGGCTGAGTACTGCGTGAAGACCAAGGCGCCAGTGCCGGACGAGGGCTCAGACCTCTTCTATGACGACTACTACGAGGATGGCGAGGCTGAGGCCGACAGCTGCTTCGGGGACGATGAGGATGACTCAGGCACCGAAGAGTCCTGACACTACATCCCTGCGAATAAACTTACAAATTTTACCTCAGCCGCCCGACTGTCTGCCGCCGCCACTACCTCCGGGCGCCTCGTGGCCCGGCGCCGTCCACCCCATCTCCGCCTCCAGGGAGGCTGCCGGGCTCACGTACCTGGGCCCCACGTGGGCCAGACGCTGCTCTGGGACCCTAACCTGCCTGCCCCGCCTGGCAGCCAGAGACTCAGGGTCCCGGCTTGTGAGTGGACGGACTGACTCGGGGTCACCTCTTCTCTCTGCTTTGGTTTGTTTGGAATCTAAATAAAGCAACTTTATGAGAAGCCGGAGGACCAACCTCTCCTTGGCCTCAAGGTCAGTGGGACCCAGGCAAGGGCACAAGCTCTAGTGACAGGCACGTAATCCACAACGGGAGACTTCAGCTGCCCCTCTGAGCCTGGACGCTCCCAGGGCCTCCTGTTGGATCATCTGATCAGGGGGAGGGGCCCCAGGGACCTGGGCTCTGGGCAGGAAGGGCCCCGGGGGCACACTTGGGGCTGAGAGGCCCTGGGGGTACTGATCCCCACTTCCTGGGCAATGTCACCCGTGCTGGTGGTGTCCAGGGCTGTGTGGCCTTTGTTTTTGTTTTTGTTTTTGTTTTTTTGATTTGTTTGTTTTTCTTTTTTTTTTTTTTCCGTTTATTTTTATTAGTTGGAGGCTAATTACTTTACATCATTACAGTAGTTTTTGTCATACATTGAAATGAATTAGCCATGGATTTACATGTATTCCCCATCCCGGTCCCCCCTGTGTGGCCTTTGAACTCAGTAGGCGCCGGTGCCCAGGCTGTAGGAGCCACCAGCCAGTGTGAAGACCCCAGAGCCCTCAGCAAAGGCCTCCAGCCAGGCTTTGTCACTGCCCATTTTGTAAATACAGTTTTATTGGAACAAAGCCACACACGCACATTTAGCTGCTTTTGAGCTGCAGCTTTAAAGCTTGAGTGATAGCAACACAGCCTCTGTGTCAGAAGTCAGAAACACTTCCTGGCTGTTGATAGGAGCATCTGCAATCTTCCATAACCCTCAGGCCTGTGGGTCTAGCCCCTCTGTTCCTGGGACCCCTTCCCCCTGCCCCCAGGCTTTTGCTGCCATGTAATGATGGCCCCAGACTCAGCATTCACCCTGCTCCACACTTGGCTCGTGTGTGTTGGGGGTTCACCCTCCATCACTGAGGTGACCAGAGCCTCAGGGCCTGGAGAATGAGAGCCCGACGTCCAGACAGGTTCCACCACCTGAGTGACCTGGCACCGTCACCTCTGCACAGGACAAGCGGGGGCAGGTATGAGCCTGGAAGCTGTGGGAAGGGACACGGGCTGCCCTCCAGAGAGTGAGGCTTGTGGCCAGGGTCCACACGACTGACCAAGGCCTGGTAGTCCTGTCCTCCTAACCGGGGTCTCATCTCAGCATTGGGTCTGCCTTGTGAACTTTAGGTAAACATGTAATGGGATACATGGAATAAAGGTTATCCCACATAATGTCTGGGACTTAATTGTACCAAAAAGTTACTTGTGTGTCTGAAACTCAAATATAAGCTGTTACCCTGTTTTTTTAACCTGGTAAATCTGGTGAACAACCCCCTCTCCCAGCCCCAAATACTAACAAAACCTGCTTCCTGGGGTCATTAGGAGGATTAAACAAGGTTGGACATGTGAACACACTATAAATACCCATTTCTCTTAAACCTAACTCTGGCCTCAAACACCCTCCTATGTGAAATGGCTCCAGAGACTTGTGTGCCAGACACTACTGAAGGAGAGGTGGACAGTAGGCCCCTGCTGCAGAGCCAGTACCGGGATGAGCCTGTCTGCCTCTGTGACCCATTTTTCAGCCAAGTCATATTTATCCCGACCCTTTGAGTATCACAGGAGAGGAAAACCCGATTCACACTGACTCAAGTGTGACTTCCATGACTGGCAGGCAGGGGTTTCAGGCACAGCACTGGCTCCAGCCCAGACTCTTGTCTTCCCCCAACCTGTGGTCAGCAGAAGAGCAGCTCCAAAAATGTCCATGCCCTTAGCCCCGGCATCTGTGTCTGTAGACTGGAAGGGCAGGAAATGATTCTCCTCTGGAACCCCAGAAGAACTGGCCTGGCCCACATGTGGATGTTTGCCCCAAGAGAGAGTAAATGCATGTGGCTTCAGGCACCGAGCATGTGGTCAGCTTCCTCCCTGTAGTCAGCTTCCTCATTTTCAGGCAGATGCCTCTCACCCTGGTCCCACTCCCAGGCTGGTATCTTCCCAAGTCCAGCAGCATGAAAGCTGTTTCTGGAAAGTTCCAGAAGAAACATGGGCCCTCGTCTTCACTGAGCTGGTGCAGTGTTTAGATTGGTCCTCTGCCCAGAACCAATCTCTATGGCCAGAGGGTATAGGGAGTGCTGATTGGCTGGTCTGGGTCCCATGGTGTTGAGGGCTGCAAGGAGAAGGGTGGACTGAAGGAGGGAGGACCCAGATGAGCCTGGCTAGGACCCTTAGACTTGCAGGAGCCCCAGAGTGCTCATAACAAATGAGTGTTCATACCATCTTTGTTCATAATAGCCAAAATCTAAAAGACCCCAGATATCCATGGACAGATGGAGGGGTAAACACACAGATGATGGATAAATACAATGTGGTCCCTCCACACGCTGGAATATTATTCTGCCTTTAAAAAGAAAGATTCTGACACCAGCTACACCATGGATGAACCTTGAGAACATGATAGCGAAACAAGATCCAGAAGGACACACTGATTCCACTCACAGGAGGTCCCTTTAGGAGTCAGATCCAGAGACAGGAAGTATTTGGTGGGGCCACAGGCTGGGGGTGGGACTGGGGAGTCAGTGTTTCATGAGGACAGAACTTCAGTTTGGGAAGATGAAGTTCTGGAGATGATGGTGAGGGTGATCCCATGACAATGTGAATGTACCTAATGCCATGAGCTGTGCATTTAAATACAGTTAGGATGCTGCATTTATGGTGTGTGTATTTTGCCACAATGAGACAACAGGGCAAGGAAATTATCGAGCTGAAACCACACAACACCACCAGTGAGCTGGGAGGTGGAACATGATGAGATAATAGATGCTCAATAGGGTTTCCTGTAAATTTCTCAGGTGTGATCATGGTGATGGGGTTTTGTCTCCAAAGAGTGCATATCTTTCAGAAACACTTGGGGGTGATGTGGAATCAGCCAGAGCTGTGAATGTCACCTCCCTCCCCCACAGGAAGGTTGGGTGTGAACTGTGCAGGGGCTCGGGGCCAGAACCGTGGAGGCCCCCGATCTGAGATGCTGCTCCTGCTAATGGTCCTGGAAGCCCTGTGGGCAGGTGAGTGAGGTGGGGACACTGAGGCCGGAGCTGTGGCACCCGGGGCCCATGGCAAGGGGCAGGGCAGGGGGGTGAAGGAACAGAGACTGGATACAATTTCCCTGTCCCCAGACAGGACTCACTGAAAACATGTCAGTGGCCCCCAGAGCACGAGATGGCTGTCCATGAAACAGCCTCGAAAAGAGATTGTGGGGAAAGCAAAGAGCAAAGGGCCAAGGACACCCGCCATCCTGGGGGTTTCTATTCTGAGCCTGTTCCCCTTCGATGAAATATTTCTGGAAGGAGGCTCCAGAGCAGGAAGCGGGGTGGCAGGGAGGGAGCTTCACTTTCCTCCAACAATATTTTTTTAAAAATTTAAAATGGGGTGGGGGACTTCCCGGGTGGTCCCCTGGTTGGGACTCTAGGCTTCCACTGCAGGGGACATGGGTTTGATTCCCTGGTCAGGGAAATAAGATCCTGCAAGCCATTCAGGATGGCCAAAAATTTTTAAATTAAAAAAAAAAATAAATTAGAAGTTTGGAATTAACAGATACCACTATATATTAAGGGCTTCCCAGGTGGCTCAGTGGTAAAGAATTTGCCTCCCAATGCAGGAGACACAAGAGACGAGGGTTTGATCCTTGGGTCGGGAAGATCCCCCAGAAAAAAACTGGCAATCCACTCCAGTATTCTTGCCTGAGAAATCCTATGGATAGAGGAGCTGGGGGGGCTATATAGTTCATGGGGTCACAAAGAGTCAGACGTGACTTAGTGACTAAATAACCACAACTGTATATAAAACATACAGCAAGATTCTACTTTCTGGCACAGGGAACTATACCCAATACCCTGTAATAACCTAAAATTGAAAAAGAACCTGAAAAAGAATATAAATGTGAAAGTGTTAGTCGTTCAATCATGTCCGGCTCTTCACAACCCCATAGACGGTAGCCTGCTAGGCTCTTCTGTCCATGAGATTCTCCAGGCAAGAGTCCTAGAGTGGATTGCCATGCCCTCCTTCAGGGGATCTCCCTGATCCAGGGATGAATATATATATAATATACATGTATATGTATATTATATTTATATAAACTGAATGATATATATATTATATATATATATGCTATACACCTGAAACTAACACATGGTAAATCAACTATACATCAGTTTTTCAAAAAGTGAAAAAAGCAAAAGCAACCATTAAAAAAAAAAAAAGGTGTGAAGTGGGTTGCTAACAGTTCGGGGCTTCTTCCTGGGGTGATGGGGACTTGCTGTTGGGGATGGTTTCACAGCTTGGGTGACTGAGGGTCTGTCAGTTTCATCTCCATATGGTTGTCATGACTTCTTCTGAGTGAGGCCTGAGGGCAAGGGCAAGGCTTGGCAGATGTGAGGTTCTTTTCCTTTCTTGAATTAAAAAGAAAAATGTGTTTATTTTGGCTGCACCGAATCTTTGGTGGCACGCAAGATCATCAATCTTTGTTGCAGCAAGCAGGATCTTTAGTTTTGACATGTGAATTCTTAGTTGCTGCATGTGGGATCTAGTTCCCTCACCAGGGACTGAACCCACGCCCCCTGCACTGGAAGTACAGAGTCCTAGCCTCGGCACCACCAGGAAAGTCACCCCATTTTTTTCCTTCTGACTTCTTTCCACTTTTACAGAGATGTCAGGAGAGTCCTGCAGACAACTTTCCTTTTCTCCTCCCTAATCCCTCGGTGGTAAACATTTTGCCTCCATTGCCTTATCATCCCCCCAACCTACCCCACCCCTTGGTGTGCATACAAAATACAAATATGTGTTTATCATTATTTTTCTGAACCATTTGAGAGTGAGCTGTAGATGCACTGCCCCTCACCCTTAAACGCTTTGGCATGTATGTGTGTGTGTGCATGTGCATATGTGTGTGTGTGCGTGTACATATGTGTGTGTGTGCTGGGAACAGGCCATCCTTTCATAGGATGGGTGGATTCACAGCATCCTTCCCCTCAGCTCATCTACAGACCTCATTCCAGTTATCCGCACGGTGTCCTCAGTGAGCAGGACCTAGTCGTCCTGCTGTCCTCGGTCCCCTATGCTCTGGTAGCATCTCCATCTCCCCCAGGTCCTCAGGCTGGGCTCGGATGATGCATTTTCCGGAGGAACCACGGAGGGGCGCTGTGTTCGCCCCTTAATGGTGGATCCCACCAAGCCTCTCCAGGGTGAGGTTGCGCATGTCCGCCTGGTTGTCTTGGGGGCGACCGTGGGGCTCTGGTGGAGCTGGATTCACAGCACGTGGGACAGGTGCAGGCTGTTTGCTCCCCAGCAGCACCCAGGAAGTGCAGAGAAGGAAACCACAGCCGCACGAGTGAGGCAGCCTCCACAGGATCACCCTGCTGGGAGGGATGGAGCTGGAATTTCAGCCCCTGCTGGCTGCCTCCCCAGAATGTATACACTTATTCACAAATGGCACCTGGGAGCTTGAGATGCAGGCTGGGTGGGATGGTGGGTATCCCACCATGCTGTCCTGGCTGGATTGTTGTCCAGCCAGGTTCACTGTGATCAACTGGTGATGCAGCAGGATAGGGGTTCCCACTACCCACCCATCATCCTTTCTCCCTTCCTTCTTTCCTTCCTTCCATTCCATGCATGCATGCATCCATCCATCCGTTATCCATCCATCCTTATCCATCAACCATCCATCAACAGCAGGGAGACCAGAGTGCTGAGGGGATGGGGGCAAGTGTGAAGGAAGCAGGGTCAGCTAAGGTGTGTCTTGTGGGTCATGAGGAGTTTTGATGTTTAAAGCATGAAGGAGGAACTTCCCTGGTGGCCCAGGGGTTAAGAGTCTGTGTTTCCACTGCAGGGGGCATGAGTTTGACCCCTAGCCAGGGAGCTAAGATCCCACATGCCATGCAGCATAGCCAAAATTTTTAAAAATAGATTTTAAAAATTAAAGCATGAAAAAAAAAATTAAAGCATGATGGGGAATCACAGGTAGATTTTTTTTAGCTAATTTAATTTACATTTAATTTACATTAAAATTCTTTTTATCAATCATTTTTAATTCACAATTTTTCAAAAAATTTCTGACCACATCCTGGGGCATGTGGGATCAAATCCTCGTCCCCTGCTTTGGAAGGCAGAGACTTTACCACTGGGAAGTCCCCATGATTGGTTTTAGAACAATTTTTATAGCAGTTTTATTGAGATGTCATTCACACACTATGCAACTTACCCAGTTAAAGGGTACAAGTCAGAGAATTTTAGTGCATTTGGAGTTGTACGACCAGCCCCATAGTCTAATTCCAGAACACTCCATCCAGGGCCTCGGAGCTGGAGTCATAGTGTCAGGTCAGGGGTGGGGCACCCAATCCTAACCTGGCCTTCTCTCTCCCTCTCCCCAGGAGGCAACACCTTTGAGACCCACATCATTGGGGGTCGAAACGCTGTCCCCCACTCACACCCATACATGGTCTCGCTGCAGAAGTCTGGCTGCCACCAATGTGGCGGGGTGCTCCTGAACCAAAATTGGGTGTTGACAGCTGCCCACTGCCTGACCCAGCCGTGAGTGACCCAGCCCCACGCCATCACACCAGATGTCCCCAGACCTATCCTGGTTTCCCCATTCTCACCAGGAAGTGGGTCCGGAGAGATTTAAGTCAACTGTAGTGTTGTGAGAGGGTCCCCTTCCCCTCTGCAGTGGTTGCTGAGGCAAGAGTACATCACAGCAACCTTATGTGTGTGCTTGTGACATTAGGCTGCAAGGATTCCTGAAGGCAGCTTATTTGCTACAGAAAAGCACCTTCCAAATGGACAGAGGTGGGCCTCTTGTGACACCCAGGAGTGTGTCTCCCACCTGTGGCCACAGGGACAGAGCTGGCCTATGAGGGTGGCAGGGCCAACACAGAGAGGAACCTGGGTGCATGATGCCATTGTGAAGCCACCAGGTAAACCCATCCCAGAGCTGTCCTACCTCCGGACTGGCCAGTAACAAAGACTGCAGATCAAACCTGGAGAAGTAATCAAAGGGGGTCTGTTGATTCAAGTAACTGAAAACATGGAAAGGAGACAGCCTTCAGGCAGCTAGACAGGAGTCTGGGGTGAGGTGAGAGCAGGGAAGGCTTCCTGGAGGAGGCAGGGAGAAGACCAGACTGGACAGGGGAAGGGGAAGGACTGCAGAAAGAAGCTGGTGAGGTGGTGCTGGACAGTGTGTGAGTGCCCCTGGCCCAGAGCCTGGGAGGACTGGGGCTCACACCCAGGCCCTGCTGCCCCCCCACACACACCCTGCAGCCCCCCTAAACCCCAACCCTGCCGCCCCCAGGACGCAGCAGCTGAGGCTTGTGCTGGGGCTCCATGTGCTGAGAGAGCCCAGTCCTACCTACCGCATCAAGAAGGTGGTCCTGCACCCCAAATACAAGCCAACCCCTCATCTGGAGAATGACCTCGCGCTGCTAAAGGTGCTGCCAGTGGGAGGATGGTAGTTCCAGGTCCCCTCCCCTGATGCCCCTCCCCTATCGCCCCTCCCCCAGACTCACCTTCCCATTGCCCCTCTCCCTGTGTGCCCCTCCCCCAGTATCCCCTCACCTGCTCATCTGCCCCTTCCTGTCCCTATAGCTGGATGGGAAGGTGAAGCCCAGCAAGACCATCCAGCCCCTGGCCTTGCCCCGAGGGCGCCAGGCGGTGGCCACAGGCACCCGTTGCAGCCTGGCCGGGTGGGGCCTGACCCACCAGCCTGGGCAGTTGGCCAAGGTGCTGCAGGAGCTGGACCTGCGTGTGCTGGACACCAGGATGTGCAACAACAGTCGGTTCTGGAACGGCACCATCAGCCCCCACATGATCTGCCTGGCTGCTGACTCCAAGAGCCAGGCCCCCTGCAAGGTGCGGGTGCTGGGGGTAGGGGCGCTCAGGCCAGCCTCCTTTCCCTGGGGGTCCTGAAGCTGGGAAGGACCAGGTACCCACTTCTCAAGTGCAAAAACTGAGGCACGGATAGACTAAGCAGCTTGCCCATAGTCACACAGTGGGTGGCAGAGCTAGGCTTTGAACTCCAGCACCCAGAAATATCAGGGCATGGACGGAGCATGTGCAAAGGCCCTGGGGCAGAAAGAAGGCACAGAGAGAGTTACCAGGCAAGACAGGAACTGAGAAGGGACTAAAGGAGGTGGGGGAAGGGAGGGAGCAGGGAGATGGGGGTCTCTGCCCTGGAATCAGCCTCCCATCCCCTCCCACTGGATAACCAACCCCCTTCATCAGGAGGTGACTGGTGCTCTGTTGCCTCCACAGGGGGACTCAGGCGGGCCTGTGGTGTGCAGAAGAGGCCAAGTGGCCGGAATCCTGTCCTTCAGCTCTGTGGAATGCACTGACATCTTCAAACCCCCCGTGGCTGTCGCCGTGGCCCCCTACATGCCCTGGATCAAGAAGGTCCTCCGCCACTAACGGCCCACCTCCCTCACCTTGACCCTCCAGAGGTGGCCCTGATTCCATGTTCCAAGGAGCATGCTGCAGCGGGGCAGCCAGGGGCCCGGATGTATCAGGGGACCAATAAACCGTAATAATAAAACTGCTTGAGCCTCCTGAGGGCTGAGGACCTCTGGTTTGGCACCTACAAAACGGGTTGTACTTTTCAGGCTGCATGGGAGGGCCAGCCGCTGCCAAGGCCCGGGGGCGCCTGGGGTCAGAAGGAGACAGAGAAAGGCCCCCAAATCTCCTTCCTTCTCTTTTTGACTTTGGTTCCATGTTTAGTGGGCTTCTCTGGTGGCTCAGAATTTGCCTGCCATGTAGGAGACCTGGGTTCCATTCCTGGGCTGGGAAGATCCCCTGGAGGAGGGCATGATAACCCACTCTAGTATTCTTGCCTGGAGAATCCCATGGACAGAAGAGCCTGGTGGGCTACAATCAATGGGGTCACAAGAGTCACTCATGACTTAGCAGCTAAACCATCAACCACCACCACTGTCTTTCAGTTCAGTTCAGTCAGTTGTGTCCAACTCTTTGCAACCCCATAGACTGCAGCACACCAGGCTTCCCTATCCATCACCAACTCCTGGAGCTTGCTCAAACTCATGTCCATCAAGTCAGTGATGCCATCCAACCATATCATCCTCTGTCATCCCCATCTCCTCCTGCCTTCAATCTTTCCCAGCATCAGGGTCTTCTCCAATGAGTCGGTTCTTTGCATCAGGCGGCCAAAGTATCAGAGCTTCAGCTCTGGCATCAGTTCTTCCAATGAATATGCAAGACTGATTTCCTTTAGGATTGACTGGTTTGATCTCCTTGCAGTCCAAGGGACTCTCAAGAGTCTTCTCCAACACCACAGTTCAAAAGCATCAATACTTCAGCACTCAGCTTCCTTTACGGTTCAACTCTCACATCCATACATGACTACTGGAAAAACCACATCTTTGACTATACAGAACTTTGTCAGCAAAGTAATGTCTCTGCTTTTGAATAGGCTGTCTAGGTTAGTCATAGCTTTTCTTCCAAGGAGCAAGCGTCTTAATTTCATGACTGCAGTCACCATCTGCAGTGATTTTGGTGCCCAAGAAAATAAAGTCTGTCACTGTATCCATTGTTTCCACATCCATTTGCCAGGAAGTGATGGGACCGGATGCCATGATCTCAGTTTGTCTTATATTGAGATATAATTCACATGCCATGCAATTCACCCTTTTAAATAGTGTGTGATTCAGGGGTTTTCAGTGCATTCCCAGGGTTGTGCAACCAGCATCTCTATCTAGTTCCAGAACCTTCCAGGACCCCAAAAGCAACACTACGCCTCCCCAGCCCCTAACCACCAGGAACCCACTCTCTGTGTCTGTGGATCGGCCTGTTCTGGACATTTCCCATCAGTGGAATCACACCCTGTGTGTCCTATGTCTGCTTATCTCACTGAGCATCGTGTTCTCAGGGTCCATCTACGTGGTAGCGAGTGTCAGGGCTTCTCTCCTCTTCAGAGCTGAAGGATGCCCCATGTGTGGAGGGACACGTGTGTGTATGTCTGCTCACCTGTCCATGGACACCTAGCTTGTTTCCACCATGGCTGCTGTGGCCACAGGTGCAAAGACACGTGTGGATGTATTTTTAGTTCTCTTGAGTGTGCTCTGATGAGGCAGAGAGACGTTGCTGGACCGTCTGGTGATGGACTCTGTGTGGAACAGTGTGAGAAAACTGCTATTTTCTGGCAGAATCTTCTGCTTTTAATATGAAAATGCTCAAATAGCCACGCTGAAATAACCGCACACTAAACACCTAGGTGCCTGCCCCCTCAGCGCCCCCACCCCACTCCCGCCATGCAGGTTTTCCCAGGAGCAGCTGAAGTGCTTGCTTCTTCCCCCACTGTCTGTCTGTCCATCTGGCTTTGTTGTTGGTGCATCTCATGTAGGTGGCAGCCTCCCCGAGGAGCCCCCAGACACTGCTCTGTGGGACCAAGGCCCGGTGCACAGGACTTACTCAGGCCCATCTCTCCCTCCCTCCCTCCCTCCCACACAGGGAAATTCACAAATCTCAATCAAGGGTTTGCTGCTCTGACAGCAAGACATGCACATGAGCAACCCAAGCCCTGTGGAATCCACACCACCAACCCCAGAAGATCCCTCACTTTTTGCAGGCTTGTCTCGAATCGAGATTTTGCATAGCTATTACTGCACATGGGCAGGAAGTTAAAGGGGAAAAAAGGCCGCTCAGGAGAGAAAATCATCTCTTCTGCTCCATCTAAATATTTTTCCCAGGAAGCAACTGTCTCTGGCGGTGCCTTCCGTGCTCATGCAAGGGTGTTCTGAGCAGGAAAGGCCGCTGGTCAGGCAGCGCAGAAGGTGAGTTTGCCCATCAGAAGGCAATGGCTTTTCTCTTCTGGTGATGCAGCAGAATTTCCTGTCTTCTGAGCACTGCGAGTTCCAGGCCTCCTGCAAGGTGGTAAGACGCTTTAGGAAACACTTATGTCTTTATTTCAGAGCCAGAGAAAAGGAAGGACAGAAGGAGGAGGAGGAAGGAATCTACTCAACTCTTTTTTCTTTTTTAAATTGCTAAAGGTTCTTTTATCTGTCTTTTTTTTGGGGGGGGCCACACCATGCAGCATGCAGGATTTCAGTTCTCCCATCAGGGATCAAACCTGTGTCCCCTGCATTGGGAGCGCAGAGTCTATCCACTAGACAACCAAAGAAGTCCCTGGAACAGTTTTATATTTACAGAAAGCAATGAAGAGAGTACCAATCTTCCAAGTGTTCCTTCCCCTTCAGTTGACGAGATTCTTATTATGATGTGCCTGGTGCTCTGTCGTGTCTGACTCTTTGTGACCCCATGGACTGTAGCCCACCAGGTTCCTCCATTCATGGAATTTCCCAGGCAAGAATACTGGAATGGGTTACCATTTTCTCCTCCAGGGGATCTTCCTGATCCAGATATTAGAGGAAGCACACTGACTGAAACCGCCCACCCTGGCCAGGCACCAAAGTAACCATTTGCATTTGTCCATAGTAATCATTTGCATCTGAGTTGTTTTACGACAGGAACACGGAACTAATAAACCTCCACCAAATGGAAGAGTTCAGGAAAGGTCAAAAGGAGACACCAAGTGTCCAACTATCTCCCAGAATCCTTCTCTCTGGCATCCATCTCAGCTGAACAAGGCCTGCACTATCAGGAAGGGCTCTGAGTCAGAATGATTGGCTAAGGACAACCCGGAAACTAATCCCATCACCATAAAACCCGAGTCTGCGAGCCAGAGCTGTTCTCCTGGGTTCCCTTACCCTCCTGCTCTCCGCCCGGGAGCCCTTTCCCAATAAAATATCTTGCTTTGTCAGCACGTGTCTCCTCAGACAATTCATTTCCAAGTGTTAGACAAGAGTCCAGTTTCGGGCCCTGGAAGGGGTCCCCCTTCCTGCAACACAGGGATCAGATCAAACTCATGTCTCCTGCATTGGCAGGCAGATTCTTTACCATCTGAGCCACTGGGGAAGCTGTCACAATTAATGAACCAATCTTGATATGTTATTATCAACTGAAGCCCATACTTTATTCACCTCTCCTTGGGTTCCCTGACATCCTCTTGGCCCCAGGACTTTTCAGGGTCCCCTGTGATGTTCAGGCCTCTCTGGGATCCCCCTGGGCTGTGCCTCTTTCAATGGCCTGGGCAGTCAGGGGTGGGGGCACAGGTCAGGGGTTTTGGAGAACATCCCTCCGTGGAGCTATTTTTTCTCTGATGTTTTTCTCGGGACTGGATAACCCAAACCAAGATTGATGGGCCTGCAGGGGCAAGTGCCTTGTTAACCTTTAACTGTTTATGGAGGTGTCACCTATGTACAGAACGCACCCAGGTCACAACAGCTGGTGATTTTCCACAAACCAAACTGTGAAATCCTGCCCTGGCACAGGGCTCCCAAAACCCTCCTAATGAGCCTCTTTCAACCACCTGAGTTCACATCCAGGTCAGGAGGGACCAAGCTAGAAGCCCTTTGTGCCTAAAACTCTAGGACAAAGGGTTCCCTTTTCTCCACACCCTCTCCAGCTTTTGTAATTTGTAGACGTTTAAACAATGGTCATTCTGACTGGTGTGAGGTGATATTTCACTGTAGTTTTGATTTACATTTCTCTGATAACTAGTAATGTTGAGCATCTTTTCATGTACCTATTGGCCATCTGTCTGTCTTCTTTGGAGAAATGTCTGTTTAGTCTTTTGCTTGTTTTTTTGATTGGGTTTTTTTTGGTGTTTTTTTTTTTTTTTTTGATACTGAGCTGCATGAGCTGTTTGTATATTTTGGAGATTAATCCCCGTGGGTCACTTCATCTGCAAATATTTTCTCCCATCCTGTGGGCTCTCTTTTTGTTTTGTTGATAGTTTCCTTTGCTGTGCAAAAGCTTTTAAGTTTAATTAGGTCACATTTGTTTGTTATAACAAATTGGTCAGACCCAGGGAGAGGGGTGGCAGGAACCATGACACATAGCTAGTTGGTCGGTAAGAAGCTCAGGGGTCACAGAGGACTCGGGACTGGTTTGAAGAGGGAACAGGGCTGTGGGCTGAGCCCTTAAGCTGTGGGTTCTGCACTGACTCCAGGCAGAGAGGGTCGGAACTGAATTAAAACTGCACGATGGTGTCCTCTGGGCATTGGAGGATTGCTGGGTGCTTGACAAATACCCCAGGCAAACAAAACACCACTGTACTCAAGCGCCCGGGTCGACACAACAGGATCCCCCAAGCCCACACCCCAGCGAGGTTCCTACCTCCGGGTTCCCATCCCTGAGGTAGGTCCTGTCTGCTGTACCCCGCAAGGTTTCTGGGCTGTGTCCAGTCCTCCCCTCAACACTGAGTGTGGCAGTGCTCCCACCTGGCCAAGTGTGGGGCAGAGGGAGAAGTGGGCTATCCATGCCATTCCATGGGGGTTCCATCATGCACCCCCCTCAAATCTATTCTCTCCCATAGACCAGGGGGTCTCACTGGGGGTGATTCTGTCCCAGAGACATCTGTGGTCCCCAGGACCTGGAAATCCAGCATTGAGCAGGTGGTGTGGCTCCACACCCTGCAATACTCAGGACATCCCACAGAGGGTGACCCCCCCCCCCATATCAGCAGTACAGGGTGGGGGAGCCCCATTATGGATGGATGGACGTCAATTGTCTTCAAAGGTTTGGGACTTTGCAAGATGAATGCCACGCTTGCCCACCTGCAGAGGGAGAGGGCCCAGAGCCTGAGCCCATGGGACACACCAGCCTTTCCTGTGTGCATTTTCTTGCCTACAGGAAAGCTGAAGCCCCTGCAGAGAACAGCGACATTCCCACCTCCTGGGCCGACACGAATGGCCCTGTGCATGGTCCCTGCCTGTTCTGGACGTTTCCCATCAGTGGAATCACACTCTGTGTGTCCTTCTGTGTCGGCTTCTCTCACTGAGCATCGTGTTCTCAGGACCGTCCACGTGGTAGCAAGTGTCAGGGCTCCTCTCTTTTTCAGGGCTGAGGGATGCTCTGGGGTGTGGAGGGACCACGTGGTATTTGTCCCATTTATCCATCCACATGGGCTGTGCCTGTACCCTTGGCTGCTGCGGGTTCGTGGCTGCTTGTCTGGCCACCACTATCCTGCAGTTCGCCTGCGGCATCAACAACCAAGGATGTAATATCCCTCAGTGATTTCGGACCTCCAAATGTGAATGAGGTTCCCAAAAGGGAAACAAGGCCTGCGACTCAGATCCAGGAGATGCCGCCAGGCCCTTTGGTGACTGCTGAGGAGCTGAAGGAGGGGGCATGTGAGAAATCAAAAGGACAGGATGCTGCCCCCAGGTAGCTGAGATGCATGAAAGGAATGACGTCAATAATCCCAGACTCTTGCATCTTCTCATATGGAGAAGAGTGTTAAATTCCTTGAGGTATCTGATTTTCCTTAATTAGCAGTAATCCTTTGAAGTTCTGACTGTCTGCCCCCATTGTGGCAAACTCCTATAATCCTGACTCCTTCCCCTGGCCTCCTCCGTGCTACCTGAGACGCTGCCTCCCTGGCTTGAAGTCCTAACATTTCCACCAAATAAAATAACACAACTCTCTAGTTTCAGGTGGTGACTACATTTTGTAGTTAACAGAGGAATCTCAGCACCGCACCCCGACCAGGGCCACCGGGAGCTGTGGTTTTAGGGATCTCCACCGTCCTGGGCAGGGACCTGGGGTGACTCCAGCAGGACAGAGATCAATGGAGGCGGGTGGTGTTTGGAAGCCCAGCACCCTGGTGGGAGGAAGCTTATCTGTCGCCACAGAGGTTCCTTCCCGCCCAGCTGGGTCCCACCCCACCCCCGGTGATGGGAGCCCAGGGGTTTCAAGAGTTGGGAGAGGGGGTGAGGCACCTGCAGCAGGAGGTGCTGGGGGACTGAGACCACCACCGCCAGGTGGGCAGAGGGCTAGATCAGGGGCTCTGTTCTCAGCTGGACAGCTAGGGTGGGGGTAGGGACCCTGCAGAGAAAGAGCTTCCTGAAACAAGCCCCACAGCCAGCCCTTGAGCAGCAGCTGCATCTGTCCCAGAACCTGGGCCCAGATGGCAACAGGCAGCTTGACACAGTCAGGCCCCAGCTGGCCCTGGACCTGGGAACAACTGCCCTGAAGGAAGGCTGAGGTCAGTCTTTGGGGGACTAGCCTGCAGGGAGGATCCCACACTGACCTCAGAGGGGCCTGTGGACCCCAGCCCCCTGCTTTGTCCCTAGGGTGAAGCTGGTGCCTGTCCTTAGTCTGACATGGTTCTGCAGGGAAAATGTGAGAGACACAGAGAGAGAGATATGGAGACACAGACAAAAAAAGAGAGTAAAGAGGAAGGAAACAGGGAAGGAGAGACAGAGAGATACAGATGGAGACATAAAGGGATAAAGAGAGAGATAGACAGGGAGGGAGAGACAGAGAAATAGAGATGCAGAGATGGAGAGATAGACAAAGAGAGATAAAGAGAGAGAGAGACAGGGAGAGATGGAGAGAGATAGAGAGACGGAGGAGACAGAGATGGAGGGAGAGACAGAAGCAGGGGTGGGGGAGGCAAATGTGGCCAAAGTCTTGACTGGGAATCCAGGTAGCCGGGGAGTGCGGGTGGGGGGTGGGGTTGTTGTCCCCGGACTCCTCTGCCGTTTGAGGACGTCTCAAAACCAACCTGAGAAACAGACTCCTCTCCTTATTTCAGGATGACGTATCAGCAAACAGGCCCGAGGAAACCTGGAAACACCAGCACACCCTGAAGCTCGGCCCCGTCGTGGCCCGGGGAGGCCTTCGGTTGACAACAGCCTCCTAGGTGGTCAGGACAGGGCAAGTCACGACTGTGTAAAGTCTGAATTACCTGCGATCTCGGCTGGGGAGACTGGACCCACTCTCACTCTCAGAGGCTTTCATTTCTGCTTTGTCCTGCTTCACCCGTGGGACTTGCCCCCTAGGAAAGATCACTAGCCCTGGGCCACCCCATCACAACCCCGGGTTCATCTGGGATTATCCTCTGTCACTTTTCCAGGGAGGACAGAGGTGAGAGGGCGGCAGTGCCTGTAAACCTCTCCCTCGTGTGTCCCCTTCCTCCCACACACACCGACCTTAAAGCCAGAGCCAGGCTGGCTTGCAGGGTGTGTCCAGGGCCAGGACTCACTCCTGTAGGGAGCCTCCCAGGCTCCCAGCCTGGTGTTCCCCCAAACTGGGCAGCCCACGGCACACTTTAGTCAACCCCAGCGCTAAAGGGATCAACCACCGGACCCCCTGTACCAGCTCCTGGAGCTGCTCAGACAAAGCATGACCAACTAGGCCACTCACACAGCAGAAACCATGCTCTTGGGAGGGTCCTTCCTGCCTCTTCCAGCTCCTGGGGGCTCCAGGCATCCTGGGCACTCCAGGCATCCTGGGCTTGTGGCCACATCACCTCAGCCTGTCCCTCCATCTTCCCATGGCCTTTCCTTTCCCTTTTTTTTTTAAGATTTATTTATTTACTTTTATTTTTGGCCTTATTGGGTCTTTGCTGCTTTACACAGGCTTTCTCTAGCTGTGTCGAGTAGGGGCTACTCTCTGGTTGCGGTGGCTTCTCTTGTTGCGGAGCACAGGCTCTAGGTGCATGGGCTTAGTTGCTCTGAGGCATGTGGAATCTTCCCAGACCAGGGACTGAACCCATGTCTCCTCATTGGCAGGCGGACTCTTATCCACTGGAACCCCAGGGAAGCCCTTCTTCTTCTGTCTCCTCAAGGACACTGGTCATAGGATTCAGGGCCACTCTAACCCAGAATGACCTTATGTGAAGACCTTTAATTAATAGTTACATCCGCAAAGATGTTTCTCAAATAAGACCCCATTCTCAGGTCTGGAAGCAACCACTGAACCCACTGCACCATCCGGTCCTCCCAACCGGCCCATTACCCGACCCCCTACCAGAGCCCCAAATCAGTCTAACAGCAGGAGACGTCCCTCCCTCACTCAGATCCCTCCCAGGGCTCCCGAGTGCCCAGAGGATAAAATCCACACCCTAGCCAGTCACCGCAGGGGGAGGGTTGCATTTCAAACTCCACCCTCACAGAAAAATGCACATAAATCCTTAAGCTGGACCATCCTAGCCACAGAGAGATGGGTGTGATAAATGATAACTCTGCTTTCTCTCCCCTTATCTGTGAGTTTGAAAGGTTTTGTAGGAAAAAGTAGAAAGCAAATAAACCAAACTGCAAACAAAGCAAACTGGACAGAGGCTGGAGTCCCAAGTGTGAGGCCCAGGGCCAGAACTCGGGAGCGGCCAGGGCGACGTGGGAAAGAGCCAGGCAGTGACCTGGGAAGGCATGCCTGGCGGCAGCAGACACTGCCCAGGCAGAGCTCAGGGCGGGAGCGGGGCCAGCGAGGCTGGAGCCAAGCAGCGGGGGAGGTGAGGGCTACAAGGCCTGAGGGTCAGTAGGGCCAGGCCCCAGGGCGGGGTTTGGCGCTAGCTTCTCTCTGTCTGGCTGAAGGCAGCAGAGTCCTGTTTGTGCACCCAGCAGAGGTGGGGGGCTGCTGCCCTTGTCCTTCTGTTTGTGGGTCTCTGGGCCCCTCCCAGGGCGTCCTTAGGCCTCCAGAGGCCAGGGAAGGATGGGGATCCAGGGAGGATCAAACCCTCCCACGGCCAGTTAGGGGCACTGGCTGAGTGCCAACCATAGTGTGGCAGCAAGCCCAGGCCAGGCTGAGGAACACAGGGCGCCCACGAGGGCAGAGAGTGACTGGGGGACCAGGGGAGTTAGTTACAGAGGGTGACCAGACCGGCTGTTTTGACAGATGGGGTCAGAGTGAAGCAGGAGACAGACAGGCCCCAAGCTAGGTATTTACAGCTGGCCTCCTGTTCACACCTCCCGGGGTGAGGAGATGAACTCCAGAAGTCCATGCATCACCAGCCCCCTGATTACATTTCCTAAAGCAGGAGACAACATATTCATGACTGACTCCTTTCCATAAAAACCAACTAATAGAGGGCTTCCCTGGTCACTCAGTGGTAAAGAATCTGCCTGCCAATGCAGGAGACAGGGGTTCAATCCCTGGTCTGGGAAGATCCCACATACCTCAGAGTGACTAAGCCCATGCACCATAACTATTGAAGCCCATGTGCCTAGAGCCCATGCTCCACAATAAAAGCAACTGCAATGAGAAGCTCGTGCACCACAACTCGAGAGTAGCCCCCGCTCCACACAACTAGAGAAAGTCTGAGCAGCGATGGTGACCCAGTGAAGCCAAAAGTAATAAATAAAAATTAAAAAAAAAAAAAAGAACACACACAGCAACAGGAATAGGGTAAATAACAAGACACCGGGCATTTTTATGGCAGGAACAGATTGGGACTAGACTCTGTTATTAATAAAAGATCAGGAGGTCACACACTTCTCATCCTTGGGGAAAAGGAGACACTAGACGTGGGTGAAACCTTCATGGGGTCAGAAAGGTAGGGGATATGCCAGCCCATAAGAAGTAGTTTGTTGTTCAGTCGCTAAGTCGTGTCCAACTCTCTGCAACCCCATGCTGCATACCAGGCTTCCCTGTCCTTTACTATCTGCTGGAGTTTGCTCAAGCTCATGTCCATCGAGTTGGTGAGGCTATCTAACCGTCTCATCCTCTGCTGTCCTGTACTCCTTTTGCCCTCAGTCTTTCCCAGCTTCAGGGTCTTTTCCAATGAGTCATCTCTTCACAGCAGGTGGCCAAAGTATTGGAGTCCCACTACCCCCTCCCATAAGCCTCTGCTATGAGATCCATCTTAACTGAGGGGTGCCTGTGCACCCAGGGGAGGGTCCAGAGGCAAGTTAGTCAGGGGGTCAAAACAATACAATTGGCCAAAAAGAAGACAAAGACCTGGAAAACTGCACCCTTCCCTGACTCAGTCAGTAAAGAATCTGCCCGCAATGCAGGAGACCCAGGTTCAACCCCTGGGTCAGGAAGATCCCATGGAGGAGGAAATAGCAAGCCACTCCAGTATTCTTCCCCGGGAAATCCCATGGGTAGAGGAACCTGGTGGGCTACATTCCAAGGGGTCGAAAAGAGTTGGACATGACTGAGAGATGAACACTACTCATAAAAGAATTAAATACCTCCCAAAGGAGTGACTCTGCCTCTGAATTTGCCCCTGGATCTTTCTGCAGGGACTTTTATTTTCAATAAACTTTGGACTTTACTCTTTACCTTCTGTGTTCTAGCCAGGCAGGCAAGGACTCAAAACCCAGCCCCTCTCTGCTGGCCCCTGTGGTCCAGCGGTTAGGTCTCTGGCTACTGCCCTCTGCCCCTACAGCTGCCGAGGTCCGGCATCAGGAAGGGCCCATGGAATACAGGGCTGCAGTGAAATCTGAATTTCTGACAGACAACAGATAATTTTTAATATAAGTATAAACCAGACAGTGCATGGGATATACTTATACTGAATAATTAGTGATTTTTGGAAGATCTGAAATTCCAGTGTAGCTTGGAGTCCTCTGTTTTTATTTGCTAAATCTGGCCACCTCTGCCGGGGGTGATCCTGAAAAAACTCTTCTTGGAAGCAGAAGGGGACAAGGACCACCATCGTGAACCGGCAGAGAGGGGGTCCAGTGGGTGCAGGACAGCCAGGTCTGCAGCGAGGCTTTGTTCGATTGACACAAACAGAGCCTTCCTGGCAGCCCGGAGATCTCCTCGCCCTGCTCCGGGTGGGCAGGGGGGCCAGAGTTCTGTTGGGGCCCGGAGGTGCTTTGAGGCCAGCTGGCAGCCTGCCTCCCTCATCCAGCACGTCCGTCTCCATACCACTCCCTGTGGCCTCGCTGAGCCTGCCAGCCCCAGGCCCCAGCCCTGCTGGCCACAGGAAGGGTCCTCACCTCCCCTCCCTCACCACCTCCATATCAGCAAGTCCAGGCCCTTCCAGCCCAGGTTCTGTCAGCTGACCCCCCATCTCCTTCAGCCCCAGCCAGCTGCCCGCCATCACCCCCCCACAAGGCTGCCCCGAGACTCACAGCTCAGCCCTTCCCTGGCTGCTGCCCCCTCCTCATTCATGGGTCACCTCCAATGTCATCACCTCCAAGAGGCCTCCTGATCCACATCACCCCATTTTTTAATTGAGATGATTCACTTACCATACAGTTCACCCATTCAAGCGTAAAGGGTTTTGGTACATTCAGAGTTGAGCACACTTTACCGCAATTAATTCCAGAAACTATCTATCACTTCAACAAGGAAGCCCCGTCCTCATCAGCAGTCACTTTCCATCTCCTCCCCCAGCCCCTGACAACCAGGAACCCGCTCCCTGTCTGTGGATCGGCCTGTTCTGGACATTTCCAATCAGTGGCATCACACCCTGTGTGTCCTTCTGTGTCTGTTTTTCTCACTGAGCATCGTGTTCTCAGGGTCCATCCACGTGGTAGCCAGTGTGAGGGCTTCTCTCCTTTTCAGGGCTGAGTGATGTTCTGGTGTGAGAAGGGACCACATTTTTTAATTCATTCACCCACTGACGAGCATCTGGGCTCTGGGCTGTTGCACTTTTTGCTATTGTGCTGTGAACATTGCAGGGGAAGTTTCTGTGTGGACCTGAGTTTTCAGTTCTCCTGGGCACACATATAGGAATGGCATTGCTGGGTTAAGTTATCACTTCATTTAACCTTTAGAGGAATGGAAGC
Source organism: Odocoileus virginianus (assembly GCF_023699985.2). Classification (NCBI taxonomy): domain Eukaryota; kingdom Metazoa; phylum Chordata; class Mammalia; order Artiodactyla; family Cervidae; genus Odocoileus; species Odocoileus virginianus. The sequence continues at coordinate 40,096,379 of NC_069676.1, forward strand.
ACGGTTCGTTCCACCTCCTCATCAGCCCTGCACAGGGCTCCACTTTCCTCATCTTGTTATTTTCTGACCTCACAGTGGGTGTGAAGTGGTGTCTCACTGTGGTTTCCACTTGCCCGCCCCCGAGCACCTTCTCATGTGCTTATGTTGTCTATTTAGGTGTCTTTTTTTGAAAGATGTGTTTTCAGATCCTCTATTTTGTAATTGGGTTGTCTTCTTTTAAACTTTTTAAAAAAGTTGAGTTAAAAAAAAGTTGAGTTGTGTTCTTTATATATTCTAGGTACAAATCCCTTATCACATACATGCTGTACCAGTATTTCCTTTCATCAAGTGGATTGTCTTTTCACTTTCTTCTTTGAAACAGAAAAGTTTTTAACGGCTTTCCTGATGTGGCTCAGTGGTAAAGAATCTACCTGCCAGTGCAAGAGAAACAGGTTTGATCCCTGATCCCTGATCCAGGAAGATCTCACATGTCTCGGGGCAACAAAACCCATGCACCGCAACTACTGAATCTATGCTCTAGAGCCCAAGAGTTCCAACTACTGAAGTCAGCGTGCCCTAGAGCTCAAGCACAGAGTCTTAACCACTGGACCACCAGGAAAGTCCCCCAAAGTTTTTAATTTTGATGAACTCCAATTTATCTGATTTCTTGTTGTTTTAGATCGCGCTTTTGGTGAATTCATAAGAAACCATTACCTAACCTAGAGTCACAAAGACTCTATACTATATACCCTGGTTTTTTTTTTAATTTTTTAGTCATTTATCAAAGTATTTGTCGTAAAACACGGGCACCTCAGGGTATGCAGTCCAGCCAAATACAGGACGACCAGTTACTTTCGATTCGGACAAATGATGATACTTTCCTTGCAAAGAAGTGTGCAAACACTGCACTGAACACTTACACTACGAAATTACTCATCCTTTACCTGGAATTAAAATATAACTGCTCTCGGGCTATTTGTATTTGCTAAATCTGGTAATCTCACCCAGGGGGCACAGCCTACCTGTTCACAGTGATCCCCATCGCCTCCATCGCTGCTTTTTAAAGTACACAGAAATTGAGCATTTTAACTACTAGGAGCGTAAATCAAGCCAGAAAGAGGCGAGGCTCCAGGCCCAGCCTCGCAGGCCCCGCCCCGTTTCTTAGCAACGTAACCACACCCCTGGACACAGGGCGTGGCTCACCCGGGTGATCACACAGCTCCTCCCACTCGGCCTCCGTAGAGCCTGCCGGCCCGGGCGGGAGTGTGCGAACATGCATCCGTGCGCTTGCGTAGGTGGTGGGCGACTCACCGTGCGCGTGCCCCGCCCCGCAACGCCGCCTGCGTGCGCGCGCCCGGCGACTGCCGGGTTCTTATAGTGCTGCAGGAGGCGGTTGCGCCGGGACGGAGGGACGGCGGGACATGGCGGCTGGTCAGATCGCGGTGTTGGGGCTCGTGCTCCTGAGCGCCCAGGGTGGCTTCGGGGCAGGTCAGGATCTTGCGGTGGGGGCGCGAGGCCTGTCGGTGGTCCGAGCTGGCAGAGAGCGGCTCGCCTTCCGCTCCAGGGGAGACCCTGGCCTCTGCGAGAGGGGGACCCACGGCCTGGTGAGGGAGACCCCGGCCCGGGCGGGAGAGGAACCTCGGACCCGGGAAGGAGACTTCGTGCCGGGGAGGGAGACCCTTCTTGGGGGAGGGTGGAAGACCCCAGGGGAGTAGAATCCGGCTTGTGGAGGGAGACCCAAGCCCGGGGTGTGGGGGGAGACCCAGGCCCCGGGGGGTGGGAATCTCCGAGCTGAAGCAAATCTGCGCGAGGCAGCTTATGAGGAGCCTTCCCAGCTCGGAGAGCTGGAGCGTGGGGCGCAGGGAAACCCCGGGCGCCCAGACACCGGCTGTCACACGGGAGGTGGGTGGGCGGGCTTTTGTCCCCAAGGGGACCCGGGGTCCCCCGGCACGTGACGGCCCCTGAGGCGAGCCGGCTTTTCGGCCGGAGGGATTGTCGCATTCCTGCCAGGATTTAGGTCCCGTGTCTCACTCTGACCGTGCACTTACTTACCCCAGGAGTCGCTGAAACACTTAAACCTTTGTGGGGAGGCCGACACTCCACCTCCTCCAGTTTTGTCTGATTTCAGGGCCCAGGAGGTGGCGGTGGTCCACCCTCCTATTTTTACCGGGATGGGAGCGGAGGCATCGACTGGGAGGGGAGGTATTCCAAGGTCACCGTGAGCCACCCGACTCATAGCAGGAAGGGTAGGGGGACCGTCTGTTTTTACAGACTCTCCGACGAGGCTCTGTTTGCCAAGCTTCTTACGGTGGAGGCAGCCTGTTTGGTGGGCATGTCGGATTTAGAGAATGCTCGCCTGAAAATGCATTAAGGCGTACCTTTCCGGGAGAAAGCCCCACAGACTCTGCCTGAAAGACAGATTTTTTTTTTCCCCCCTGTGTGGATCGAGGCTTCATAATTGGTTCTGGGTTAACGATTTATACTGACTGGCACACGGAGAACAAAGTGCAAACCGGCAGGGTTTGGGTCTCTTCCCCAGGGGAGGCGGGAACAGGTGGGCTCTGAGCAGGGTGCCAGCTGCCCTAGGGTGTGGGAGGGTCTGCAACCTGCAGGTTGGGGAGGCTTCCCCTGGTTGCTCCTGACCCACTTTAAGATCCAGGATCTCAGTCCACCTCTTTCCTCTTCCTTATAATCAAAGTGGCCCTTTATTGACCACCTCTGGGTGGGGCCCCTGGCAGCTTGTGCCCTCCAGGTGCAGGCCTCGCTGGCCAGTGGGGTAGGAGGCCCTCTGTAGAGGGCAGTTCCTCTGGCGGTCCATCACCCTTAGCTGTGGACTTCTTGTGTGTGTGTGTGTGTGTGTGTGCACGCGCACACACACGTATACTGGGGGAGGTCAGTCCTGGTTTATTCCCCTGGGGCAGTGTCTGTGCCTCCTGCTCCGTTTTCACTTTCCACCTCTTCCAGGGACTCTGGCAGAGACCGAAAAGTCTAGGTCCCGTGTCCTTTTTCTGCTCAGTGTGAGGGCGTTCGTGGAAGTGTTTGCCTCTCCTGGCCAGGTCAGCCAGGCCCTTCTGTCACTTGAGGCCCCAGGACAGTGTTCCTGCTGGGAGGGACCTGCCGTCCAGATGTGCAGAGTCCCCTGGTCCTGGTGTAGCCAGTGGATGGGCAGGGGCTTGCTCACTGGTCCCTCTCTGGGTCTTGAGTGAAGGACTGGCCCCCCGCCAGCAGGGTGGAGGGGTGAGCAGCCTAGGCTGGCCTGCCAGAGGTGGTCTCCTGTCTGCCTCGTCCCAGGAGCTCCCTCTGGGCTGTGTACCAAGGCCTGCCTGGCGCTGTGCCCGGCCCGGCTGCTGAGTGGGCACGGAGGAGGGGTGGCTGTTTTTAGATGAAGGTGACTTTACTTGAGAACGTGGGTTGCAGTCACATGGCCAGGAAAGGAGGAGGGTCAGGCGCTCTCCCTTCCTGGGCTCTGCTGCCTTTAATCGGGGCCCCTGTGAGTCCTGAGGGTGCTGCCCGGGCCTCCTGGGTGCTGGGTTGGCTGGGGGTCAGGTGTGCTTTTCCCGTCAGCGCTTCCTGAGGGGCATGGGGAGGTGTCCTTCCTCATGGCCCTGTCCTGGTGACCGTCAGTGTCACAGGTGTCACGTCCTCCGTGGTGGCCTTGGGTGCTTGGCTGCAGCCCCTGCACCCCCCACACACATGCACAGGAGGGACCCAGCTCTGCTGATGGGCAACCGGGATGGGGCAGGTCACTCGAGGGGGTAGGGTGACTCCCTTGCTGCGTGCAGCCCTCTGACCAAGCCTGGGGTGGTGGCCTGCAGGCTCAGTTGGGGAAGTGGCCCCCCACTGGCCTCTGTAGACACCCTGGGTGGGGTTGGGGCCCTGCCTCTCTCTGAGAGCCTGAGTCCTCACCTTGCTGCCACCTGGAGGTGGCCTGGGGCACTTCTTTCCTCTCTCAGGAGGCAGGGTGGGGCCTGCATAAGACCTGCCTAGCTCCTGCCTGGCTCCTTCCTTGACTCCGAGGGCCTGTCTAGGAGAATAGGGGTTGCCAGCCTCACTTCCTGCCCTGACTCACCTCCCAGCTCTGCACAAAGCTGCTGCTTTTGCAATCTTGGGAAATCTTGACAGAGAAACGGGTGACTGGAGGCAAGCCTTCGAAAGTGGCGCAGAGGTGGTATCCAGCCTCACACCCCTGTCTGCCTGTCAGCACCTGGCCTGGGGCCTGGGTTGCCTGTGTGCTGCCCTGGGTGGTTAGACTTGAAGGTTGACCTGTCCCTGGGCCTTGTGGCCGGCCGGGCGCATTCTCCTACACAACCTGTGTGCACACGTGTGCGGGTGCTGCTGTAGGAGAGTCCCGGGACGGCGGCACCCAGAGCTGCCGAGGGGCCTCCTTTGCCTCAGGCCTTACTGGCCTGACTTCTGAGACATCCTGTCCTCTTTTAAAGGAAGCCAGCAGGTGGCTGGAGGTGGGGCAGTGAGGACTGGCGCTCAGGAGGAGACCCCGCTGGGCCATCCCCATGTCCTGTCCACGGGCTCCCTTGGGTCTCCCTCCTCCACCTGAAGGAAGCTGGTGTCCCCTAAACCAGAACTAGAACTGGGGTCTGGATCAGCCTGCAGCCAGCCTACCCAGGACCTAAAGCCGAAGGCAGCCCAGCTGTGAAGTGTGTCCTGGGATTCAAGCCTCAATCTCCTGGGAGGCTGGGAGTCAGTGTTGACAGGAGGGGGCGGGCTGAGCAGACTGTGCTCTTAGGGCGGCCCCTGGTTGGGGTATTGGGCATCAGCTGGAGTTTTCACCCATCTCCAAATGCTCCACCAGCTTCTCATGCTTTGTCTGTGCTGTCAGGCGGCACCGTGACCCCAGTGAGGAAGCGGGGGTCTGGATGGCAGCCTGGGCTGCTTTCCGGCTGGCTGAGCTGTCCCAGTGGAGCCCTGGGCTCTGCTTTATGCCAGAGGCCTCTGGGCTGGCTTATTCTGCACATCCATCCTGGGAGTATGGCCTTCTCCAAGGGATACCTTGGGGGGGGTGTGTTTGGGTGACCGTTCCAGAGAAACAGACACCTCCTGGTGGATGACCTGGCAGCCAGCTTTATTACAAAGTCCACTGTCCCCAGGCACAGTGAGAGCCCCGTGCAGCCACGGATCCCAGGGGGCTGACGGGAGTGTCCCCGTGACGCCTGCTCCCAGTGCCGGGAAAGGGCTGTGGTGTGGACATGGCTGAAAGTCAGCACCCGGAGGCGCAGCCCGACCCCCAAGAGAGGTCCCCCTCTGGTCTGTCTCCTCCCTGGAGGTCTGGAGTGTCCTGCCTTGGTCCCTGCAAAGGGACCTTCCCTAGCTCAAGCCCAGTCCCCTTCTCCAGAACCATCCACCTGCTTCTGACCATCTGGTTCGAAGTGGCTTCGCATTTTGGTTCCTAAAGAGAAGGTCGTAACAAATGGGGAGGTTTGCCTGGCTGGAAACTAAGTGGAAGGGCTGCTGGGCATCGCCCAGTGTTCAGGCAGGACACTGCATGGAGGCTTGGTGGCAGGTGTGGCCTCCCAGGAGGCAGGCACATCCAGCTGGGCTGCTGCAGCTCCATGGCCTGAGCATTCCTGTCCCCGACGGTGGCCTTGCCTTGGTTGGGGGAGGGGGCAGCATACCAGACCACCCAGAGGGGCAGACCCAGCACTCACTGTCTGGGTCCTTGTTCTGGCATGAGGTGGGTGCTGCTGCTCCCCCTACATCTGAGGCGCTGCCAGTGAAGACCATTCCCCCAGAGTCCCGCCCCAGATCCCAGGTGAGGACCTTCCAGAGCCCTTGTGCTTCTGGACTCTGGGGACTAGCCCTGGCCTCCCTTCTTCTGTGGAGGTGGCTGGGGCCCATGGCAGACTAACACCATGGGTTCTGACGGATTTTCCTGATGCCTTTCGCATCTCTCTTTGGCTGCCCAGGGAGCAGGATCTGGACAACCATAAACGATGACGGCTCCAAAACGCGGCTCACCTGTGCCTTGAATCACAGTGCCACAGAAATTGTGGGCCACCGCTGGGTGAAGGGGGGCAAGGTGCTGAAGGAGGATACCCTGCCTGACCTGAAGACGGAGTATGAGTGAGTGGGACCACCAGACAGATGGGTGTGGAGATGACTGAGGCCCAGGATCCAGGGAAGTTCCTGGGCTGCCAGACTCCACCACCTTCAAGACCCTTCCTGCTTCCTGTGGATTGGGGTCCCCTGCTCCTGGCTCGCAGGGCCCTGGGCCCCGGGCCCCACAGGGAGCAGCTCCAGAAGCTGCCATGGGCTTGGATGGCGGCCAGGCCAGGGCTCCTGGGTGTGGTCCCTCCTCCCTGGGAACCTGCCCACCTCACCCTGCTTCCTGCATCCGCTTGCAGGGTGGACTCAGAAGACCGCTCAGGCCAGTACTCCTGCATCTTCCTTCCAGAGCACGCGGGCCGCACCGATCTGGAAGTGAAAGGTGGGCTCCAAGGGGAGTGGGGGCAGGCGCAGATCCCACCTTGAGGGCTGGGGCAGGGCAGCTCCACCTCCATCTCTGGCTGGGGATTAGGCTCCAGACTGCCCTCTTCCCCACAGGACCCCCCACCGTCATGGCTGTGAAGAAGTCAGAGCACGCCACGGAGGGGGAGACTGTGGTCCTGGTCTGCAAATCGGACTCCTTCCCGCCGATCATCTACTGGCTGTGGTACAAGAAGAGCGAGTCCGGGGACCAGGTCATCACCAACGGCACCCAGAGCAAGTTCTTCGTGCTGTCCTCGGAGAGCCGCACGGAGCTGCACATCCCCAGCGTGGACCTGAAGGAGGACCCCGGCACGTATGTGTGCAACGGTACCAGCCTGGAGGGCACCAGCCAGGCGGCTATCACGCTGCGCGTGCGCAACCGCTTCGCTGCCCTCTGGCCCTTCCTGGGCATCGTGGCCGAGGTGCTTGTACTGGTCACCATCATCTTCATCTACGAGAAGCGGCGGAAGCCGGATGAGGTCTTGGATGGTGAGCCAGTGCCACAGTCCCTCCACTCCCTCCTGGATGGGGGACCCTGGGCCTCTCCGGAGGGTGTGCCCCCTTCCCCGGCAGGGAGTCTTCTGGCCCATGAGGCCTTGCCTTTCCTTCCCTCCTCCTCACTGGGCTGCCTGGTGGGGCAGCCGGGGCCGGGCACTTGCCTGCAGGGGTGCTCTGGGGTACCCCTCCGACCAAGACCCCAGACAGCCCATGTGAGGGTGCCTGTCCCAGGGGCGGCTGAGGGCAGAGTGCTGTGGGGTCAGGGCCACCCAGTGAGGGGTCGGGTATGGGGAACCCCTGACGCCTGCCCCTTCTCTTGCATGTGGCTGCCTCTGCTCTGCTTAGATGAAGACACAGGCTCTGCTCCATTGTAAGTCCCCTGCTGGGGAGTGGGTGGGCAGGGGAGGGGCAGGGGAGGGGCACAGAGGAGGTGGAAGGAGCAGGGGGCAGGAACCTGGGCAGTCCAGATCTCCTGAGGACTCCTCTGTCCCCAGGAAGAGCAGTGGGAATCCCTTGAACGACAAAGACAAGAATGTTCGCCAGAGGAACTCCAGCTGAGAGGTGAAGGGGAGGGGAGGGCATGGCGGCAGGGGCGGGGGTGGGACCCTGTTCCCAGGCTGGTCTGAGTCCCCATTTCTTACCACAGGACCAGGATGAGTCTACAGGCAGCGCAGAGAACAGCCCCACGCTCTTCCCTCTGTGGAAACCCCCCCAGCAAAAGCAGACCCTGTTATACATTCAGACTACACATTTTCTCCTTTTTTAAAAACTGAAGTAGAGTTTTCTATGTGTAGAATTCTGCTCCTTAGGGGCTTTGCTTTTCTTGTTTAAACATCTCGTGAGCACCCCAGGCCTCATGAGGTTTGTGTAAGGCTCCTGCTGCACCCCCCCACCCCACTGGCCGCCTGGGCTATTGGTGTCCTGATCTATTCACAGGGCAGGGCTGAAGGCTCCTGCCCCGGGTCCATCTCTGAGGCTCCTGGGCTGGGTTGGGCTGGAGCCAGGCCCCTGCCCTTTCTGGAAGGTCACAGGAAGGTCCCAGGCCGGTGCCAGGCCAAGCGTCCTGCCCTGTGGAGCTAGTGCTGTCGGTCACTGCAGGTCTGAGCACGTGGCGGCCTTAAGGGCATCCCCCTCACCAACGCCCCATCTGCAGACACAGGAGGAAGGCAGCCTGGCCGATGGTCTCAGAGCTGTTGTGCTGGGCCTGAGCCCCACTCCCTTCCATCCTGCTCACAATAAAGTCTGACCCTCGTCCTCTGTCCGCTGTTGTCTGTCTGTGCCGGGCCTGGGGCTCACCAGGAGAGCTCGGGAGATGGGGAGGTTTAGCTAGTGAGGCTGAGCACTATAACGTGCTGAGACAAGAGCATGCTTGGGGTGCTGGGGGCCAGGTGAGGGGTGTGGGAAGGGACGGGAGGAGCCCTGCAGCAGAACTGAAGATACCCGCTGGCTCTCCAGGCAGCAGCCCTTCTAATAAGCCTGTTTATGTCCTTCAAAGGGAACCTGGGGAGAACCAAGGCATCCTTCCCACAGGGCCCCCAGGTTGGGCAGCCCTCACATCAGCTGCCAGGCACCCCCCTCCTGGGCAGAGCACTCCCTGTGTCTTGGGTGGGCCTCACTCAAGCTGGAAGTCTCCAGAAGGCATAGTGGGTGGGGTTGGGGGACTCGAGGTGGGGCAGGGCTAATGCCCTGAGACTCTCCAGGGGGAGAAGAGGGTTGCCTGCTTGCCCATCCTGTACCCCGATAGCTGGGGTAAATGGGGAGGCATGGGTGGGGCCAAACCCTGGGCCTGGGGAACCTGAGCCCAGGGTTGTGTGGCCCCTCAGGTCCCCTCTGGAGGCCTGCAGACATTCAGGTCTGGATGAGGGGCTCGGACCTCTGCTTTTTGGGAGACACAGGGGTCTCAGTGTTGGGCTGGCTTTTCCCATATTTCCAGAGAAGCCAGAGATCTGCTGGTAGTGGTTTAGTTGCTAAATTGTGTCCAACTCTTGTAACCCCACAGACTAGCCTGCCAGACTCCTCTGTCAATGGGATTCTCTAGGCAAGAATAGTGGAGTGGGTTGCCATTTCCTCCAGGGGATCTTCCTGACCTAGGGATTGAACCCAGGTCTCCTGCATTGCAGGCAGACTGTTTACCTACCAACTGAGCTACATTTTTCAACATTAGCAAAAATCCCCTACATACCAATACCTCAAAAACTGAATAAACTAGGCCCACTGGCCACCAGTTTGAGGCCTGGTAGGTTCTGAGGTAGAATGGACATGCCTCTGCCCAGCAGATCCCACTGCACCAGGCTGCTGACCAGGTGTGTCACAAAGTCACCTGCTGCTCTGGTTCCTCTGAGCACCCATGGCGTGAGTAGGGGCCCTTTACAGGTACCTTGCACCCCACAGCCTGGAGGAGATTGATTCACAGGAACTGAGGCCACTGGTCCCAGAAAACCCAGGGGCTGGGGCAGAAGGGCTGCAGCTGGCCAACCATTCCCTCCAGCTACCACCAGATGGCACCTCGTGCACACCCGAGGGTACTGGTTCCTGGGAAGTCAGGGAGTCGTGTCTAGAGGCTTTGGGTTGCCCTGCCTGGTCCCAAGTGCCCGCTAGCTGGACACCCTGGGCCCTGGGCCCTGGGCACCCACCACTTCAACTTCTGTGGACATCCCTACTGGGCAGCGTGGTCAGCACTGATGCACCTGGGGCTGGGTGTTCCACCAGCAGAGGAGGTGATGACAAGGCCGGACCTTCTGGGGGTGCTGCCAAGGCTGGGGCTCAATATCTGTATGGGGGGGGCACGAGTAGAGGCTCCCTTCCTTGGAGCCTGTAACCCCAGGCCCCTGGGGCTCCACCCATCCTGCCCAACCCCTTTCTGTTGTGCCCCCGGCACCCGCACAGCAGCTTGAGGTGTAGGAGGCACTGCTGGTTTCTTCATCCAAAGTGTGCACCTTTCCTCAGGCAGCACCTTGGGGGAAGGGTGGGTGGTCCATGTGGTGTGGGGAGGGGACTGGCTCCAAGATAGGCCTCTGCTTGCCGGGCACAGACACACGGCTCCACTTGTCTCCTTCACCAAGTGTTCCTGGCCATTCCTGGAGCAAGTGTTTGGTGAGCGTGGCAGTCTGCAGCCCCTGTGCCATGGAGGCTGCCTCAGGTCCCCCCCGGAGGGACGTCACAGCCCTGTCCCAAGATCTAGGGAGACTGTCTGCGGCAAACACCTGGAGGCTCAGGACCTGGGTCTGTCTTGAGGTCCAGTGGCTGAGGCAGGGGTAGGACTGGGTGTGCCTTCCCTCTGGGCCACAGCCCTGGCTGCCCACCCCATCCCTGGGCCCACTGCCCCTGGAGGCACCCCAAGGTACCACGGTAGTGGGCAGTAAAAGAGGAACTGAGGGGTCTCGCCCAGCAGCAGAGGGCAGAGCTGAGAAGGAACAGCCCGAGGTGTGGGGTTCTTCAGACCCCGGTCCCCCATGCCCTCGTGCCCTCACCAGGCAGTTCTGGGGCTCTGTAGGGAAAGGAAATTCCAGGCCAACAGAGGACCCGCCCTCACTGTACAGGTGCCAGGACTCAGAACTGGGCAAAGGCCACTCTGCTTAACTAAGGTCACTGGCCAGGCAGGACCTGACAGTGGCACTCGTGTGGGCACCCTCGACCGAGAGACTTCCTTCTCCTCCAAAGTCAGCGGTGCATGTGGGCACCAGGCCGCCATGCAAGGCTGAAGAGTTGTTCGGTGTTTCCCTTGAACTTAAACTCTGGGGACCTCTCTTGCTGGTCCCAGGCCTGCCAAGACTCTGACCTAGTCTCAGCTCCTTGGCCTAAAGCTGTTTTTCACTCAGAGGGTCCCCAGACTGTGGGCTCCATGACTTCAGACCTCGCTCTGCCCCAACTGAGCAGGAAGTGTGGGTGGTGTGCTGAGGAGGTGCTGACAGTCTGTGGCAGGGGGCTGGACAGCCAGATTGCAGGACAAAGGCTCAAGGCCCCGCCTGCTGGAGGCCCCGGGGCCCAGAACGCAATGCCAGTGAGAAAGAGGCAGAGACACAGGGTGGCAAGAACAGGGCTTTCCTTCCACAGGCAGTGGGGGTCCAGCAGTTAGGACAACAGACTATTAAGGACTGACTTAGAGTTTTACTCCATCTGCTCAGTCTGGTCCCCACCCCCACCACCCCTGTGTGCTCATCTCCTACACCTCCCACCCCCTGGGTCCTCAGTGTTCCTTCTCCTCCAACAGGCAGGCACCACGTTGCCCAAGGACCTTTGCACAGGCCGTGCTGCCTGCTGGACCCTCTTCTTGCAGACATCCACAGGGCCCCATCCCTCCTGTCGGGTCCTGGCTTGTCTTCGGACACCACCCCTAGTATTTCCTTATCCCCTGTCCTGGCTCAGGCTGAGTTCACCACACTCTGAAGGATACAACCATGTCTGCTAACATCACACCTGCCATGCTGATTGTAGCCTCCGCTCGACTGTCACCTACCAGGGTAGGGATGGCCTGTTAGGTTCACTTCTGAATCCCAGCCCCTGATCAAGTGCCTAATAAGTATTCAGAGACTGAAGGAATGAATGATGCTTAGAACACTCTGGCTTGGGCAAGTGGTGAGAGTGGGAGGGAGGGACAGGGAGCCGGATGGCAGCCTGGCTCAGGGTGGAGCCCATGGGTTGGGGAGGGGTCTGTAGGAGAGGGGTTGGGACCCCATTCCTCTGTGACTCACAGGTCCCTGGTGGCAGGGTGCCGTTGTGCCCCTCCAAGGTCTGGTGGGTCTTTGGGCTGAGCTGTGGGCCCGCCTCCTCTCTGCTCTCAGCCCAGAGCCCTGGGGCTCTGGCGGTCTGCCCAGACTGACATCTTCCCAGGGTGAGCATGAAAGATCCCCCTTCAGCCAGAACACACATCTGCCCGGGGCGGGCGGCAGCCTGGCACTGCAACTCCGCGGCTGCCCAGCCCCTCTCTCACAGACTCAGGACAGACAGCAGCCCAGCCTGTCGGCCCATCTGGCTGCAGGTCTGGCTGAGGGCACAGCAGATGTGGCCCCCTGGGAGGCCCCTCAGGGTTCAGAACAGTCTACAAGGGGCATGAGATAGCCCAGTTCAGCCCACCCACTGTCCACATGGGCCCATCCCTCAATCAATGTTGAGTACCACCTACTGGGTGCAGCATCAGGGCCACCTCCAACCTCACCATCCTGGTCCTGACATCCAGGTGGGTGGAGGCTCCCAATATGATGTCAAGTCCAAAAGCACTCAGAAGACCGGATAGTCCTTGGAAGCCGGGGTCCTCCGCCCTCCCCCACTTTTCCAGGCCCTTCCTAATCTCTGCTCTCTGTGTGTCCATCAGAGAGCTCTGGTTGAGCTGGGGTGGGGACTAGAGGCTAGAAGGAGTCCCAGGCTTGTGGCCTATGTTACCTAACGCCAGGAGTCACCCCACCCCTAGCCTAGCTACAGCCCCAGAAGCAGAGCCTCAAGTGTTTTCCCAGATCCGGGGATCCAGCGGTGAGGGGCCAGCTGAGGCCTGAGCCCAAGGGGCAGAGAAGGGAGGCAGCCCAGTTGGGCTCACAAGCGACCATCTGGTGAGAAAGGGTGACAGACCCTGGGTTCCCCTGTGACTCTGGCTAACTACCCACTTTAAAGCCCACCTGCCTTTTGGGAGATCCCACTTCTCACTGTTTGAAAGTGGGATCCACAGCATCCTTGGGTGGCTCTTCCTCTTGGCCTCATCCTGCCCAGTTCGGCCTCAGTTTCCTCTTATGCGGGAGGTGGTGGGGAGGCGGGGCGGCCACCGGGGAACCCGGAGACTCCTGGCTAGACCGCTCTTTGCCCCTCCCCCTCCACAGATTCCTAAGGGTCCTTGTGGCGGGGCTCAAGTGACAAAGCAAGGAAGGACTCTGGTGGCCTTTTATTATGGAAATTCTCAAACCTACAGAAAGGAGGGAGGCTGTCGCGGGGGCGGGTGGGGGGCGGCCTCACTTCTCCGAGCCTCAGCGTCAGTGGTTCCCGCCCCGCTCTGCCCTCTGGAGAGAGGAGAACCGACTCGCCAGGAGAAGGCCCCTCGCCAAGGTCGCGCGCGGAGGCCCCAGCTCCGCGGCTGGGCTCGGTGACCTTGGGCGCGTCCTTCCGTTTCGCGGGCCTCAGTTTCCCCTTCTGGGACTCAGCTTGATCGGGTCTTCCAGGTCTCGAGCCACGTGACCTTGGGCTGTCCCCGACCCGGCGGCCTCAGTTTCCCAGGAGCAGGACCGGGGCGGGGCGCGCCAGGAGTGGGCGCGGGCAGAGGAGGGGCTCCCACCCCCGCCCCACCCCCGCGACCGCGGCTCCGCCCCCCGCGGCTCCGCCCCGCCCTACCCCCGCCTTCCCCCCTCCCTCGGGCTCCGGCCGGCGGCGGCGGCGGCGGCTCCGCTCCGCACTGCCCGGCGCCGCCTCGCCATGGATGCGCGCGGGGGCGGCGGGCGGCCCGGGGAGAGCCCGGGCGCGACCCCCGCGCTGGGGCCGCCGCCGCCGCCGCCGCCCGCGGCCCCCCAGCAGCAGCCGCCGCCGCCGCCGCCACCCGCGCCCCCTCCGGGCCCTGGACCGGCGCCCTCTCAGCAGGCGCCCCGGACCGAGGCGGCGCCCCCGGAGGCGGCAGACGAGGGCGGCCCGCGGGCCCGGCTCCGCAGCCGAGACAGCTCTTGCGGCCGCCCCGGCACCCCGGGCGCCGCGAGCACGGCCAAGGGCAGCCCGAACGGCGAGTGCGGGCGCGGCGAGCCGCAGTGCAGCCCCGCGGGGTCCGAGGGCCCGGCGCGGGGTCCCAAGGTGTCGTTCTCGTGCCGCGGGGCAGCCCCGGGGCCCGGGCCGGGCTCGGGCGCCGGGCCCGGGCCGGCGGATGAGGCGGGCAGCGAGGAGGCGGGCCCGGCCGGGGAGTCGCGAGGCAGCCAAGCCAGCTTCATGCAGCGCCAGTTCGGCGCGCTCCTGCAGCCGGGCGTCAACAAGTTCTCGTTGCGGATGTTCGGCAGTCAGAAGGCCGTGGAGCGCGAGCAGGAGCGCGTCAAGTCAGCGGGGGCCTGGATCATCCACCCTTACAGCGACTTCAGGTACTGTCGCTTGGAGGGCCAGCCGGCTCGCGCGGAGGGGCACGGCGAGCGGACGCGCGCGGAGGCCGTCCTGGGAGCGCTTCGAGAAGGGCGGGGCGGGGCGCCCCACGGGTGACCTCGGGGCCCCCTCAGTGACCTCGGGCGAGTCCAGGACCCGCCCCAGAAGGACCTGGGCGCCCAAGGCGCCGCCCTTGGAGGGGCGCTGGGAGATGCACGCAGGCTCGTGCCGTGACCCTGGCGCGCCCCCTCCCACGCAACCTGACATTCCCCGCCCTTCGAGTGGGCGCACGTCACGGGCCACAGGACCAGGGTCTGAGCGCAGAGGGGCGGAGAGGACGAATAGAGGGGAACGTGGGCGCCAGGGAGGCGGAGGAGCGGAAGGAAGGAGGAAGGAAGGGCGCCCGGGAAGGACGCGCCCCGTAGAGGCTGGCGGAGAAAGGGTTAAGCGGACACGCCGCGTCCCACGGTCTCCACCTGCGCCCCACGCCGCAGGGAGGCGCGTCCCGGGTCCCTGGGCCTGGGTGTTGCGTGAGGAGTGGGTGCTGAGCGTACTGGGATCCCGCGGCTGTGTCTTCTCGGAGCCTCATCAGCTCTGGCGGCCGGGTGGGGTGCCCAGGTGTCAGTAGTTGGGTCGTCGATGTGGATTCAGCCGACTGGTGCGTGGAAAGGCTCAGAGCAAGGCCGGAGCAGGGTCATGCCGCGTTTGTTTGCAGTTCCGTTCCTGGGCGTGCGCTGTGTGGCCTCCGAATGAGAACGATGCCTGTCACTGCAGTGTGTGTGATCAAGAGCATGTGACTGCGGGGGGCGGGGGTCCTGGGGGCGCTGGCCGAACGCTCTGGGGGTGTGTCTGCACGGCAGATCGTGGCTGTATGTTGGGGAGAGATGGTGTGTGTGTGTGTGTGTGTGTGTGTGTGTGTGCGCGTGTGTGTGTGTGTGTGTGTGTGTGTGTGTGAGGTGATGTGTCCATGACTGGAGTGTGTGAGCTAAGGTGCCCAGGGTCTGTGTGCCCCGCTCGCTCAACTACCGGCTGTGGCTCCCAGGGCGGACGCGGTTTCAGCACCACGGACAGCAGCCCGGAGGCCTACGGGTCCTCTCCCTCCGCGGGTCTCCAGTCTCCTCTCCTCTGAAGTCGGAGGTCTTTTGCTCCCGGACCCCCAGAGCCCCAGCTCAGAAAGGGGGCTGCGGGACTCTCCCTTTCTCTGGACGGCTGGGGAAACGGAGGCCCAGGGACACAAGTCAGGGGCAGAGGTTGGAGGAAAGTCCATGATTCCAGCTCCTCACCCTTCAGACCCTCCTGGGAGGTGAGTGCAGCCTTGACTGGAGGTTTGGGTTTGGGGAGAGGCCAGGGGCAGAGGTCCCAGGGTCACGTCCTGATGGGGTGGGGGGTGGGGGCTCTGGATGGTCCCCACCTGGGGGCTTTGCATCCTTCTGTAGATGGTTCTGGTCTCTGAAATGGGATGGACTTGACTTCCAGGGCTCTCTGGCCCACCTGGTCCCCCTATGAACTGGGGGCTAACACGAGCTGGCTGGAAAGGGATATGGGGGACATGTGGGCAGCGGGAGGTAGCTGCAGAAAGTAGTCATTCCCCTGTCCCCTCCAGCATGTCTGTTTGTAGCTTCCCCAGGGCAGTGGGTGGCCCTGAGCTTCCTCTCATCTGCAGAAGGGATGGTGGTACTGGGAGAAGGAGCTGGATGTCCCCATCCTTCTGCCTGTCCTGCACAGTCATTTGTGTGTCCCTGGGCAGATACATTGTAAACTGGGGGTGATCAATGGGGTGGGGGCAAGGGAGGGGGCATGTGTGGCCTGTAGCTGGGACAAGATAAGCCAGTCAAGGTAAAAACCCTAAGATCCTGCCAAGTTGGAGTGTAGCTACCCCGAATTTACACACCAGGAGATGGACACAAAGAGGTAAATTCACTTGCCCAAAGCCATACAGCTAGTCCCAAGCCAGACAGAGTGGGGATTCATACCGGGGGAGGCTGCCCTCTGAATCCACACTTTGGATTGTCAGGCAAGCTGGCCTCTGGCCATGTCCTGTCCAGGCCAAGAAGAAACAAGAGGAAAAAAGCCATCCTGTGTTCATGGGTGTGTGTTAGTTTTAAGAACCATTCATGGAGCAGCAGGGAGGGTCCTTGGGTCTGCTTGTCCACACTTGGCTCTGTCTATGCTCATGACCTGATGGTGCAGACACTGTCCCTGCTGGCACCCAGGTGAGCCCTGGACATGACTGAGAAGGGAAATGAGGCCAAGAGGCCAAGGCTCCCACACCAGCCCCAGGACCACTTTCTTGAGCAACAACTTTGTTCAGGTTGACCCGGCACCTGTCTGGCATGGACAACAGGACAATTCACGTTTGATCAGCTGGAACAGCTGCAGCCATGCCTCACTCCAAGGACCGCGAGGGCTTTCAGGGAGGGGGAGTGCCTGCAGAGGCTTCGGGGAGGAGGGCTCTTGAGGAAGGTGACCAGACTGAGGCTGTGAGAGAGGAGTACAAAGTCTGGACCAGGTTGTGGAGGGGCTGGGGAAGTCTGCAGTGAGGCCCGCGGTCCTTGTGTGTAGCCTGGAGCCCTTCCCAGGCTTCCCTGCCTCAGTTTCTCCAAATTCAAGGTATATCCCACTTCTCTTGATCCGATTCGTGTCTGCACCACCTGTGCACTCGGAAGCAGCCTTTTCCCCCTTGATATGCTTACCTGCTTCTCTCACACACTCCCCCACCATGGCTTCCTGGGGCCTGGCATGCAGGGGGCCCCAGGATGATTTGGGGAGCCTGCTGAGGGGCTCATGTGGGTGCCAGGTGAGCCCGTGAGTCAGGTCGTAAACCTCATTTCCTGGCAGCTTAGGACCAGCCCCAACCCTTTCTGGGGGTGTCTTCACTTTTTCATGGGGTTATGTGTAACACTAGAGCTGGCGCCTGCACACATTTGTTCTACAAGCGTCCATGGGGTAGGGGAGGGGAGAAGCATGTTCCAGGGACAACAGCAAGCTCTCCCATTCTGGACCATCCACTCCTTTGCCACTTTCTTCACCTCTTTGGATGGTGGTCACTTGGGGATCAAGGCAGCTGTGGTTGAGTGGGGGCCTGGGCATGTCTGGGATGGGGCGCCAGTGGCCTTATCTCTCCAGAAAGAGTATGGGCGGTGGCTTCCCAGGGCCTTTCATCCTGTTTCCAAGTCTATAAGCGCCTCTCAGTTCTGACCTGAGTCTCTCCTGCTGCTCAATGTTCCCAAATTGTGTGCCACCAGAAGGCCTGGTTTTGCAGGGAAAAGAGAAGTGGGTCCCTTTCCTGGCCTCAGCAGAGTTCAGACAAAGCCAGGTCCTGTGGATGCTGGCCTGTATCTGTGTGACACCCTAGGGGACCCCAAGAGCCTGGGGTGATAGAGGGCTGGCCTGAAGATCCAACAGGACTAGAGGCCTTCTCCTGCCCCAGATGGCCCTATGGATCAGCGGGAGATCAGGATGCGTCAGCTCGAGAATAAGCCCTGAATTATCCCAGGGGTGGTGGGGGTGGGGTGGAGTCGGGAGGGGAGGCAAGACAGGAATGGGGCCCAGAGCTTCCCTGGTTCTGAATCCAGCGCTCAGAGTGGGGGGCAGTGGACATACCCATTTCTCAGGTGGAAGAGTTGTGGCCCAAGCCACCCAGCAGGGAGGAAGGGAGCTCCATTGTCCCTGTGGGGGGTCAGGGGCCCCTCATCACTCCACAGGGTTCCTGCCTGAAGTTGGAGCTTCTGGTTCTTGAATTCCCTGCTTTAGATTGTCACACACCTATGCCCCTGTATCCACATCCAGGGCTTGAGCATGACCTGGGGGCTCAGGGGGAATGCTGGGAGAGTTCACTTTATGTAAGGTAGCTTCCTCAGCTACCCACTTGCTAAGGAAAGACCCTGCTTCACTTTCCCCAAACACAAAGAGCACAGGCCACCCCACTTCCTGCCTGGACACCACCCTCCGCCCCTTCTGGCATCCTGGCTGCCGGCAGGGATGCTTGTCCTTCTCACTTTAAACTCACTATGGCCATGGCCCCCACAGCCCCACAGAGCCTGGCTCCCACACCTCTCATCCCATTTCACCTCCCTTTATGCCCCTGCTCCAGCCCCAGGCCTCCCAGCTACCCAAAAGCAAACTCCATGCTGGCTGTTCCCTCGGCCCAGGGTGCAGTGTCCTGTACTTCGCCCAGAGGCCCTTCTCCGTCTTCTGCCCACACACCACTTCCTCCGAGAAGCCCTCCTGATTCATCCTAGCTAAAGCAGCCCCTCTGAAGCATCCGTCATTTTTCTGTCTGTGTGGAACGGCCAGCTCCCAACCCAGGCTGGGGCCCCAAGGGAGTGCTGGGTTTGTCTGGTCACCACGTGTCCCCCTGGCCTGGCACCCAGTCAGCCCCACAGTCTGCCCTGTCTTGGGATCACCCAGGAATTTCACCCCCACCCCACCCCCGGGGAGTCTCCCTTTCCAGATCACTGACTTCTGCCTGGGATCTGTAACTCATGTCCAAGGGCTCAGGCCCTAATCCTCCACACCACCCCCCACCCCTCCAGGCTCATCCTTAATTGCAGATCTCCAGCCCCTAATCCCCTGGGATTTGCCTGATCTGATCCATAATTCCTAGACTGCCTCCTGCCCAGTTCTTGGTTCTCCGACCTGGAATAGAGGGAGCTGCTGCCCTTGTTCACCGTGTCCCTGGCCAGCAGCTTCAGGCTCCTAGGACGCCCGTGCCGGCCCCTCGCCTGGTCCTGCCCTGCCCGGTCCTGGAAGCACAGGCTGCTTGTCCAGTTCCGGCGTTGAAGGGAGGGGCCTGGAGCACTGGAGATAGGAGGGTGATCACATGGTCCCTAGCTCTGGTCCCCAGCTCTGGAGGTCTGACCACCTGGCTTCTGT
This sequence comes from Odocoileus virginianus, assembly GCF_023699985.2. Classification (NCBI taxonomy): domain Eukaryota; kingdom Metazoa; phylum Chordata; class Mammalia; order Artiodactyla; family Cervidae; genus Odocoileus; species Odocoileus virginianus. The sequence goes on from NC_069676.1 coordinate 40,115,249, forward strand.
CACTTAACTGTTTCCAGCCTTGGTTTCTTCATCTGCACAGAGAAAGGCTGGGCAGCTGCTGGAGCAGGTGCTGGGCTCCTGGTGGGCCCCACTGACATCAGAACCACGTGGCTGTGGCACCCAGGAGAGGGTTCTGAGTGCTCCTGTTCACAGAGTGCTTGGGTCATTGTGCTGAGCCCCCCACTTCCTGCCTGGGAGCCCTGGCCTCACTGTCTTTCAGGGCCCAGTTCCTATCTGGGCACAGGTGGGAACCAGGGTCTGAGTGTTTTCTCATGGGGTCTGTTTGTTCAGGAGGACTTCTCAATACAAGGTTTAATTACCGTCTCCAAAGACCCTTGGTAACTGAGGTAGCTGTGACCCCTGGCCCCTGAAGCCCTGACCTTGTCCTGGGAGTTCTTGGGGTCCTGGGGGGTTCCCTGGGTCCTGGTGGGAGGGGTCTCTGGGTCCCAAAGGTCCCTTGATCCTGGAAATCTCTGGGTTCTGGGGGATGTCTCTGGGTCTCAGGGGTCTCTGAGTCCTGGGGATACTGGGAGGTATCTGGGTCCTGGGGGAGGCCTCTGAGTCCTGGGGAGTCTCTGGGTCCCCGGGGGGGGGGTCCATGAGTCCTGGGGAGGACATCACTGGGTCATGGGAGAGCATCTCTGGGTCCTTGGAGGTCTCTGAGATGGCCTGCTGTGGGAGGGCCTGCCGGGATTGGGCAGATTAGGCATGGAGGCTTGGAGAAGAGTGATCAGCTCCAGGGCTGCACAGCCCAAGGGGGCAGGCAGGCGCAGAAGAGGTAGGGGTGCAGGGGAGGGGGACGTGGAACCTCTACCCCAGGCCTCAGTCCGGTCCTCCTGCCCACCTCCAGGAGGACCACGTTGGCTGGAGGGAATGAGGCTGAGACCCTGGGTAGCCAGGGATAGTTCCCAGTGACCAAGGGGCACAGGCCAGGGCTCAGGCCTGCAGGTGGAGTTCCTGGCAGTGTGGGCAGTGGAGGACAGGCCCAGAGGTGGCAGGCTGGCTCTCAGGTCTCTGGCCCCACATCCCAAGGCTGGGCCACCTCTCTGGTGTCAGTGGGGAAGTGTGGTGTCTGCCCACACCTGCCCCCCAACCTGCAGCCTGACCCCAGAACAAAAGGAGAGAATGTCTGTGATGTCACCTGGGGAGGGGGAGCACTTGTGCATCTGGCCATTTAGACTTTCTGCCCCACCCTGGTGGTTTCTATACCCCCCAATTTAGACTGTTTCTAACCCCCTCTCCTGGGTTTCTGGGCTCTCTGTAGGTTTCTTCTCCAGTGGCCTTCAGTTACTCTTTCCTGCTTGCTTTGTCCTCAGGCATAAGCCCTTCAACCCCAAAACTGTGGCTGGGGGAGAAGGTCTCAGTCCAGAAAGTGGGGGGTTAGGAGCTATGCTGTGGACACACTGGGGGTGGAGGTGGGGAGCAGGCTGGTGAGGCCTGTCAGTCAGGTTGGGGCTGGGGTCCTGGGGGTCTCAAGGATGAGTAGATGATGCAGATCAGAGGTCTGAGCCCTACATCTGGTCTAGGTTCATGTAAAGAAGGCCTTGATCTTGGAGCAGTCCTTTGTTCTGCCCTTATCACTCATCCCAGATCATGTTGACACTTTCATCTCTCAAGGTCTCCATCTATCTCCACCCCAAGGTGGGTTTCCCAGCTGGAGTCCCCATGGCCACTGGGAAAAGTCCTCAGCATGTGTGGGTGGACAGGGTCAGGTGACCCTCAAAGCCTGCCTTTCCCTGGGCTCCTCCCAGACAGAGAAGATGAGACTGAGGTTCCCAGGGGCTGGAGGGACTTGCCAAGGTCACACTTGCCACTGGGCAGGAGCCCAGACCTGGCTGTTGTCACCACCGTCTTGGACTTTGGGTCCCTTCCAGGCTTGGCTCTCACAGACCAGGCTGCTGTGAACATCTTGTTACAAATCACTTTTTAATTTTTTTTTCTTCCTCTTGGATGATTTCCTTGGGATCAATTCCCCGAAGTGGAAGACCTGGGTTACTGGGCAGGTGAGGTGCTGTAACTCTTCCCTAACAGGGCTGCTCTCGAGAAAGCTGACCCACAGCGTCTCCCAAATCAGGGTGCTCACTGTAGTCAGGTCAGCACTGGTGTTTACAGCTTTCTGTTAGTTTGTGCTAATTTGGGAGAGTCCCTCCAGCCCCTGGGAACCTCAGTCTCTTCTTCTGTCTATCTGAGGGAGGTCCAGGAAGTGGCAGGCTTTGAGGGTCCCCTAGCCCTGTCCTGCCTGCACACACTAGAACCTTCTCCAAGAGGACATGGGGACTCTGGCCATGATGGGGAGGGCACCTGGCCTACCAGAGAGCCCAGGATACCCACCTCAGGGTGGGCATCTCTCCCTGCACTGTGAGAGGCAAAATCAAAGGACTCTGTTCCGAATTTTAGACCATCCTTTGTCTGAATCTTGACAGGGAGTGTGGCCTCAGACCCCAATCTGGGGCATCCCTTCATCACTAAGACCCTGGTCCTTGGCGTTTTCTTTGTATACATGTGTTAACATACATACAACATAGCATTTGGCCTTTAACCATTTAAAAGTGTACGGTCAAGTGACATTAAGTACATTCACAATGTTATGCAACCACCACCTTTTATCCTTGCCAGAATGTTTTCATCTTCCCAAACAGCAACTCCCCAGCCTCTGACAATCAGGAACCCACTCTCTGTGTCTGTGTATCTTCCTGTTATGGACGTTTCCCATCAGTGGAATCACACCCCATGTGTCCTCCTGTATCTGCTTCTCATACTGAGCACCATGTTCTCAGGGTCCATCCACGTGGTAGCGAGTGTTGGAGCTTCTCCCCTTTTTGTGGCTGAGTGATGCTCCCATGTGTGGAGGGACCACATTATGTTTATATATTCATCCACTGATGGATGCATGGATTGTTTCCAATTCTGGCCAACGTAAGTCATGCCATGATGGACACTAGTGTACAAGAGTCTGTTTGGATACCTGCTTTCCATTCCTTGGGTGTCAGTCCAGGACCCATGTGGAATTGCCAGGCCACATGGTAACTAACTTTCTTCAGCGCTGGACAGTTTTCCCTTGAGTAGTTTTGATTCCTGTTTGCTGGATTGCTGCAGGGCTGGGCATCTTTCCATGTGGTCTTTGCTGTGTCCATCTGTCCTCTTGGGTAAATGTTGAACTCAGGACACAGTGCCCGGCTGTTGATAGATTTATTCCTCAAATGACAGGCCATTTCCCGAGAGCATAGCATTCTCAGGTGGAATTCTGGAATTGACCTCAGGCACACGTTATCAGTCTTGGGTGTGTGTGTCTGGCAGTGGAAGCAACCAGTCATCCTATTTTCAGGCATATTTATCACATGAAACATCCAAGCCTGGCCAAGTCGGGTCACTCAGGTTCCTCTGTCGTCTGGTCCTATGCTCTGCCTGCCAGGCCTTCCTCTTCCTTTCTCCCTGCCCCTGGGGCACCCCAGCCTCTGCCCTGCCTCCAGTGTCCCCCCCCCCCAAACCCTGGGCGCTTTCAGAAATGAAGGGATAGCTAGTGACCCCTGCTCAACCTTCCGGTGCCCCACAGGGAAACCCAGCGGGGGTGGGGGTCCTGCACTCTGGTACCCATCCCATACCTGCAGCCACCGCCCAACCACCCAACACTCCTGGAGCCAATCCCCACCCCACCCCTCCAGTTTCTCTTCTTGTCTCCTCCCTCCCTGCTCAGTCTTACTTCCTTTGGCACGCCAACCTTGAGCCAGGCACCTTGGACCTTTTTGGTCCTGGGAAACATTTAGTAAATTTTTAAGTGGCTATTCCAGGTCTCTGACTTCAGAGAAAGATGGTCAGGCTGGGCCTTTGGAAGAACTGGGCTGGAGGAGCCCAGGCAGCAGTAGAGTGCAATCTGGGCCGTGGGCGGGCTTCCTGGAGGCAAGGACCACATCAGCCCTGCTTGCTAAGTTGCTTCAGTCGTGTCTAACTCTTTGCAACCCCATGGACTATAACCCTCCAGGCTCCTCCGTCCATGGGATTCTCCAGGCAAGAATACTGGAGTGGGTTGCTATGCCCTCCTCCAGGGGATCTTCCCAATGCAGGGATCGAACCTGCGTTTCTTACATCCCCTGCATTGGCTGGAAGGTTCTTTACCACTAGTGCCATCTGGGAAGCCCTCACCAGCTATGACCTGGGGTAGGGGCAAATTGTCAGCTTCGCCCGAGTATGCAAGTTCTGGGCCGGTCCTCGATGGTGCCTTCATGCACAGTGGGCCAGGCAGAAGTGCTCAGAGGAGGGCCCCATACAAAGGTGGAGCTGTGACCCGCTGCGCCTCGCCCCCAGGTTCTACTGGGACTTCACCATGCTGCTCTTCATGGTGGGAAATCTCATCATCATCCCCGTGGGCATCACCTTCTTCAAGGACGAGACCACGGCCCCATGGATTGTGTTCAACGTTGTCTCGGACACATTCTTCCTCATGGACCTGGTGCTCAACTTCCGCACGGGCATTGTGATCGAGGACAACACGGAGATCATCCTGGACCCCGAGAAGATCAAGAAGAAGTACCTGCGCACGTGGTTCGTGGTAGACTTCGTATCCTCCATCCCCGTGGACTACATCTTCCTCATCGTGGAGAAAGGCATCGACTCTGAGGTCTACAAGACGGCTCGCGCCCTGCGCATCGTGCGCTTCACCAAGATCCTCAGCCTGCTGCGCCTGCTCCGCCTGTCGCGCCTCATCCGCTACATCCATCAGTGGGAGGAGGTGAGTGGCTGCGTGTGGGCGGGGTCTTGCGGGGCTGGTGGGCAGGGGCTGTGGGGCTGGGGTGCAGAGGCAAGGGTGGGGTCAGTGGGGTCGTGATGGGCTGGAACTGGGCTGGGATGTAGGGATAGGGTCGTGATGGGTGAAGGGGTGGTGATAGGTGAGGATGCCGTGATGGTGATGGGACCAGGCAATGGCTGCAGGAGGCAGTGGGAACAAAAAGGCCAGGCCATGATGGGAGAGCCTTGGCGGGGAGTACTGCAGGGTCCAGGGGCCTACTACAATGAGAAGACAGGCGGGATTAGACACACAGGAGTAGCGGTGTCAGAGTACACTGGGCGGAGTTACAGGAGCTGCAGAGAGGGGCCTGGGAAACTTAAGAGTGAAACCTGAGCGGATTGGGGGCGGGCAGCTAGGGGCATGGTCACAGGAGCCCCTGCCTGCTGGGGAGTGACGTCATAGGGAGCGCTGCATGAATCCTTGACACATCTGCAGCCCTTCCTTCATCCGTGAGAGGCAGACTCCACAGCCCTGTTGGCAGTGGGGAAACTGAGGCACCAAGAAGTGAAGTCATGCCCCTCTCTCCCAAATTCGGACCCATTTCTGGACTCAGTGTGACCTGACTTCTACAGCCTGTGGCCACCACACAGGCTCAGAGTCACCAGCACTTTCCAGGACGGCGACAAGGCTGCCAGGGGGGAATGGGTGGGGACTGGGTCACTGGAAGAGGCAGTGGTCCTCAGAGAGGACAGTGGGTGGCCAACCAGGCAGATTTGGTGCCTGGGCAGCAGGCTGGTAAGGGGCCACGTTCTCTAGTCTAGGGCACTTCATTACCTTGAAAGGCCTTGGGGGAGTGGGGGCTACGAGGTAGTAAGGTCTGCCCCTTGAGGGGGAATGGGCCCTGTGGAGGACTGCGTCTTCCCACTGCTGGCGCACGAGTGACCATGGGTCTGCCGGTCGCTCACGTGAGCCGCCCTGCCTCGCTCCCAGATCTTCCACATGACCTACGACCTGGCGAGCGCAGTCATGCGCATCTGCAACCTCATCAGCATGATGCTGCTCCTCTGCCACTGGGATGGCTGCCTGCAGTTCCTGGTGCCCATGCTTCAGGACTTCCCACGCAACTGCTGGGTCTCCATCAACGGCATGGTGGTGAGCCCCACGCCCATGTCCCTCTTGCATGCCTGGAGCACAGGGCACCTGAAACCCCCTCTGGTGGCGAGCGCTCCTCTGGGCTGCTGTCCTAGTTGGAGCCTTGCAGGTCCCGAACTATGGAGATCCTTTGCCGTTTGAGGGCAGTAGAGCTGCCTTTGTCCCCCTCGCCCCTATAGAAATCACATCATCTGCTTATTGTGTTTTGTAATCCATTTCACTCTTTTATTTGCACGTATGTGTGTGCATGCTGTTGCTTAGTCATGTCTCTTTTCAATCCCCTGGAGTGCAGCCCACCAGGCTCCTCTGTCCGTGGGATTCTCCAGGCAAGAATACTGGAATGGGTTGCCATTTCTTCAAGGGGATTTTCCGAACCCAGGGATTGAACCTGCATCTCCTGCACTGGCAGGCGGACTGTTTCCCACTGAGCCACCTGGGTAGCCCATTTTATTTGCACAGTGTGTTTAAATGACAATTTTATCATAGTCCTCAGATGGGAAGGTGGTATCATCGGTCTTGAGAAGTAATAAATTGGGAGATTCAGGAGCACCTATTGCTTTCTGCCCGAGAGACTGACTGTTAACAAGCCTTTCTCCCACTGGGGTGCATTTGGGGCACAGGGCAGGTGGGCACTGATGGGCGGAAGCAGTGAAGGGAAAACCCTTGGGCGCCCGGCCCAGCGCCTGGCACAGCTGCCCGGCTGAGGCAGCTCATTGTCTGGCCGGACACCCAGGCATGTGGTCCTGTTTCCTGAACGGGGCCCACTGCCCCTCCCCTAGCTGGTTCAACTGAGGACTGGCGGGGGGTGGTGGGTTTCTTCCTGGTCCTGTCTGATGCCTCTCCCACCCCTCTGATCATGATTTCAGTGTCCCCAGCTTGCTGTCCCCAGGACTTCCCCATTCTTTGGCCTCAAAGATACTCATCAGAGGTTGTAAAGTGGTGAGGGCTCTTGAACACCCAGGGCTGGACTCTAGCTGCTTGGAGCCTGTTTCCCCAGGAATGAAGTGGGGAAGTGACTTCAGGCCCAGGCCTTTGCCGAGTTGCTGTAATATGTGTGCATATCACGTTGGCTGCCTGAATCTAGTTTCCCTTGGTTGACTCTGGACACAGGGAGCTGGATGCCTGGGGAAGGGTGGGCAGACAGGGCCCTGGGGGGGGGGGGCTCAAGGGGCTCCCTGGGGACCAAGAGGCTCCCTGGGGACTTTGAGCCCACCACCCACCCTTGGACTTGCAGAACCACTCGTGGAGCGAGCTCTACTCCTTCGCGCTGTTCAAGGCCATGAGCCACATGCTGTGCATCGGGTACGGGCGGCAGGCGCCAGAGAGCATGACGGACATCTGGCTGACCATGCTGAGCATGATCGTGGGTGCCACCTGCTACGCCATGTTCATTGGCCACGCCACCGCCCTCATCCAGTCGCTGGACTCCTCGAGGCGCCAGTACCAGGAGAAGGTCTGAGGGGGGAGGCACCCCCAAGGGTCTGGGGTCCACCCCACATCCCTCCAGCTCCAGGCATTGTGCTCAGGATGGAGGCCAGAGGGGTAGAGGGGATGGGGACCCCAGAAGGGTCTGTGTCTGTGATCAGGACTGGACACCCCCCCTCAGTGGGGGGAGCAGCTCACAGAAGGACAGTGAGAAAGCTGAGGGCCCTGAGGAAGAAGTCTAGAGGGGACACAGGCTGATGAAAGGGAAAGTGGGGGAAGAGGTCTGAAAAGGATAGGGCTGAAAGACCCCTTGGTGAGGGGTGTCTCTGGGCTTTCCCAGGATGGGTGGGGGTGCTGGGGTTGCTCAAGGACACAAGGGAGGTCTGTGGGAAGCAAGGATGTCCTGGGACTTGGCCTCCCTGGTGCCAGTCCAATATGGCCCCACAGGTCAGTCCTTCCTGGAGGTCAGCTTCAGTCTTCTGCCTCAGTTTCCCCTCCCTCAGGCCAAGGGTGGCCCAGTTCCCCGAACCCTGCCCCACTGTCCCTGTACTGCTACCCCAGGGCTGGCCTTGGCCCAGCAGCTGCTGCACCCCCAGCAGTGCCCAGCAGTCAGGTCGGCCGGGTCAGCTGGGCCTGGTGCCAGGCGCCCCGGCTGTCCGGAAGCCACCAGCCTCCCACCCAAACACGAGCTGGTGCCGCCACCCGCCCGCCGTCACGGGTTCTGCTGAGCTCAGGACAGCTGTGGCTGGGCGGCGCTAGGGCGGAAGCGGGGCCTGGGCTCCCCTGGGGGTGCCACCCTGGGGACAGTAGGGCCTGGTACCCCTGACTGGGGTCCTTGCCCCCAGCCCTGTTCAGGAGGGGCTGGGCTGGCGATTTCTAGAAAGATCATCAAGGAGGGGGCCACCAAAGGGTCAGGGGCGGTGGGAGGACACACCCACCCACCCACATTCAGGACACAGGAGTTAACTTTTACTGCCAGGATTGTACTTATCGGGGGCATTTTAGTTGTTCATCAGAAATTCAGATTCCCTGAGTGTCCCATATTGTCGTGGTCATAAGCCGAGGCCCGCTCAGGCTGGGGCTCTGGAGCAGACACTGCTGACCCAGCCCCCCACTCCTCCCCGGTCCTGTTACAGTACAAGCAGGTGGAGCAGTACATGTCCTTCCACAAGCTGCCAGCCGACTTCCGCCAGAAGATCCACGACTACTATGAGCACCGCTACCAGGGCAAGATGTTCGATGAGGACAGCATCCTGGGCGAGCTCAACGGGCCCCTGAGGGAGGTAGGGGTTCTGAGAGAAGTGAGCTCCTGGTGATCTGTATTTGATCTTTACTTAGACATTTACATCAAGTTAAACTGGCAAAACTGGATATAGGCAGAAAATACCCATCTTCTGTCCTGTCCCTCCACCAGTTCCTCCAACTCTCCATCCGTTTTCTTACAAAACCATGGACACCTGTGGGCCTCCAGGTGTCCACACTCCAAGCACCCCCTCTCTGAGACCCTTCTCCGCATTGAGGGAGGAGCTCGTGGCACTCAGAGGAGGCGAGGGAGGGGCGCACCCTTCAATCCCTCTGAGGGTGACACAAGGGACGCACTGGGAGATGGTTCCCAATGCTCAGTAAGAGGTGTGCCCCCAAGGAGCTACACTCAGGTGCATTCTCTTATTTTGGGAGAGTTTCCCTGCGATCAAGGGCTTGTTTATTTGTGTTTCTCTTTCTGTGAATTGTATATCTTTTGTTTGTTTTCCTTCAGAACTTTTGGCCTTTTTTTAAAGAAAATTTTATTTTTTTAATTGAAGTATAGTTGATCCTCTGGGAAGATCCCCTGGAGGAGGGCACAGCAACCCACTCCAGTATACCTGCCTAGACAATCCCATGGACAGAGGAGCCTGGTGGGCTATAGTCCATGGAGCCGCAAAGAGTCGGACATGACTGAAGCAACTTAGCACAGCATATAGTATTATAATGTCGTGTCAGTTTCTGGGGTACAGTAAAGTGACTCATCTATCTATACACACTTTTATAGGTTCTTTTCTATTATGGTTTATTATAGGTTGTTAAGAGCTTCCTGTGCTATATAGTAGGACCTTATCTATTTTACATATAGTATCTGCTAATCCCAAACTTTTCAATTACCTACCCCTTTCCCCTCTGGTAACTGTGTTTTGTTTTTGGCCAAACCACAAGGCTGCCAGATGGTTCCTCAACTAAGTATCAACCCAAATCTGGGCCCTTGGCAGTGACAGCATCGAGTCCTAGCCACTGGACCTGCCAGGGAATTCCCTAATAACCTGGAGGACTTTACCTCTCGGTGATGTCAATTTCCACCCTGTGACCATTTGTCTTTTTTAAGATTTTTTTCTGATGTGGACCATTTTTAAAGTCATCCTTGAATTTATTACACTATTGCTTCTGTTTTATGTTTTGGTTTTCTGGCCACAAAGTGTGTGGGATCTTGGCTCCCTGACCAGGGATCAAACCTGCTGCACCCCCTGCATCAGAAGGTGAAATCTTAACCAGTGGACTGCCAGGGAAGTCCCACCCATTTGTCTTTAAACCTTGCTGATTGTGGTTTCTCCTCCATGTGGAATTTTTATGCTGTATACATCAGATGTTCCGTGTATGCTTGCTGTGCACAGCAGGTGCCCAAACCTAACTGCTGCACCAAGTCTTCAATATCTCCTCTCTGCGTACAGCAGGCATGCAGTACATGATCGTTCTACAAGCAGGTACCTGACACCCACCTGCTATACACCTAGGTTTTAGAGAAATTCTCCTGTGTCTTCTTCCGGTATGTGTAGTCTCCTGTTTTGCATGTGGACCTCTGATGCCTTTGCAATCTGTCCTGGAACCTGGCGTGAGGAAGGGTCCGGGCTCTCCTGCTGTGGGGCTGCACCCTCAGGCTCTGGGTGAACCGCCCTTGTGCTTGGTCTGTTTCTGGACTTTTCATCTGGCCCACAGGCTCCGTCTGCTTTGTGTGCACCAAACCCACACTGTCTGCATCACAAGTTTTCAGTGTGTTTTGGTGCCTTGGAGGCTGAGTCCTCTGCTCTTTTTTATTTTTGGCTAAGCTGGGTCTTTGTTGCTACACAGATTTTTCTCTAGTTGCGGTGTGCAGGCTTCTCATTGTGGTGGCTCTTCTTGTTTCGGAGCACAGGCTCTCGGGTGTGTAGGCTTCTCATTGCAGTGGCTTGTTTCCTGAACACAGGCTCTAGAGTGTGTGGGCTTCAGTAGTTGCGGTGCACCGGCTTAGCTGCTCCATGGCATGTGGGATCTTCCCCAACCAGGGATCCAAGCTGTGGCTCCTGAATTGGCAGGCGGATTCTTTACCAAGTCACCAGGGAAGCCCCCTGCTCTTCTTTGTCATGGATTTCCTGATGTTTCTGCTCATGTATTCTGAGTGAACTTAACCAGCCCCAGTTGTTAAGAAGTGAGCCAGGCAGCATTTCCACAGGCTGTGAACTGTGGCCCTACCCAGGGAGAAAGGGTGTCTCCCATGTCAAAGATGGTGAGCGGTGCTAATGACAGTGTGTTCACGGCTCTTCTGTGCCTTTGGGGGGTTTTCAGTGCGCCTTCATGTAGGTTTGGACGTGTCTTGTTAAACTCATGCTGTGCCACCTCATGTAGCTCTTTATCTGGGTGGATACGGGGTCATCTCATGCATTGCATCTTCTTTGGAGTGGCTTTGTTTGTACAAAAAGTTGGGTTGTCTCTATGCTAAGCATTCCTTCTTATTGAAATGTACCATAGAGTAAAGTGCCCCTCCTGTCATCAGGGCTCACCTGATGGACATTCTATCAAGTAAAACCTGCACGTAAGCCCTACCCAGATCAAACATGGAAACTTCCCATCCCCCGAAGCTTCTCCACAAAAGATAAACAGTATCGTGACTTCTACATCATGTATTCACTTTAAGGCTCTTGGTTTTCATGTTGTTTTTTAAAAATCACTTGCTATTTTGACTAACTTCCCTTGTTATAGTTTTCCATTGACTCTTTTGGGTTTTTCAGGCAGTCATATTAATAGAAAGAGTAGAGAGATAATTTTAGTTTTTCCTTTCCAGTTTTTATGTCTCCAAATGCTTTTCCATGTCTAACAGCATCGACCAGTGTTGCCAACACAGAGTTAAGCAGTAGGGAATCTTTCCTTGATCCTGTCCTTGGCAAAACCTCCAGTGACTGTGTTTTAAGACGCTGGTCTTTGGTCTAAAGTGTTCAACTGCTTTCACAGATGGACAGTTTGAGAGGTGCAACCTCCAAAGGGAGGGTAAGATGGGGAAGCCTGACACTGTCCCCCTCCCACCCCCACAGGAGATTGTCAACTTCAACTGCCGGAAGCTGGTGGCCTCCATGCCACTGTTTGCCAATGCTGACCCCAACTTTGTCACAGCCATGCTGACCAAGCTCAAGTTTGAGGTCTTCCAGCCGGGTGACTACATCATCCGTGAGGGCACCATTGGCAAGAAGATGTACTTCATCCAACACGGTGTGGTCAGTGTTCTTACCAAGGGCAACAAGGAGATGAAGTTGTCTGATGGCTCCTACTTTGGGGGTGAGTGTTGGTGGGGAGCCGGAGGCCAGGGTGGCAAGCTTAGGGGCACAGGTGCAGCAGGAAGGACCCCAGATTTGGTAAGGGGAGCTGGGGCACTCTGCTGGCTGGAAGGGCACTGGGGGATGGCCCAGCAGTGAGGCCACCGCCCCTGGCCACACGCAGAGATCTGCCTGCTGACACGGGGCCGGCGCACGGCGAGTGTGCGGGCCGATACCTACTGCCGCCTCTACTCGCTGAGTGTGGACAACTTCAATGAGGTGCTGGAGGAGTACCCCATGATGCGGCGGGCCTTTGAGACAGTCGCCATTGACCGCCTGGATCGCATTGGTGAGTGGACACAGAGGTCAGTCTCAGTGGCCGCCCAGCAGGGACAGTCTGGGGGGGGGGGGGGTGTGCTGTGGCCTAGCTGACCCTCAGGGCCCCTTCTCTGGTCCTGGGACCAGATTTCCCAACCCATTTTTCTCCCTTGACCAAATACAACCTGGGTTTCCCAAAAGAGGAAATTTCTGCTCAGCAGGAAAGTATTTGAGCACCTGCTGTGTGCCAGGAGATGACAATGTGGCCCCTGAGGAGGACGCAGCAGCCACCCTCAGGCTTGTCATGGAGGAGAGGTGTGGGGGCAGGGAGCTTCCTTGTGATTCCAAGCAGAGACCCAGATGAGTAGGAGTTACCAGTAGAAAGACAGAGGGCATGACCTGGGAGTGGACACAGCATGTGCCAAGGCCCTGAGGTGGGAAAGGGGCCTGGATTATGGGGAAGTCAGGGAAGCTGGGAGGAGGGAGGCTTGAGAGGGGTAGGCAGGCACAAGAGCCCTAGCGGGTAGTAGAGGGAGGCATTTGGACTGTAGATCAGAAGCAATAGGGAGCTATGGATGGTTCTAGGCAGGGGAGGACCTGAGCAGATGTGTATCCTATGAAGCTGTGTGTATACAGGACTCTGGGAGCCTGGCCTGTGTGTGGGGCAGGGGGTGGCCCGGGGAACTGGGGAGACGCAGTGGAAGGGGTAATCTCGGAAATGGCTGAGCACTAGCTGAAGACTAGATGCAGCAGTCAGGGAGGCCCTTGGTGCCATGTGTGGGAACAGACACAATGAATGGCTGCAGGACCACGAGTGGGTGGGAGGGGGAGGAGAGCCAATAGAAAGAGGACTTCCCAGGATACAGAAAAAACACTCAGTATGTTTATAGACAACAAGCACATACAATGTAGCTCTATACAGTAGGTGCTCAACAGCAGCTTGCTACATATACCATAGGCCTTCAGCATATGGACTGTGTACAGGCAGGAATTCCACATGCCAGCTACACACAAATGTACCTGCTTCCTGCTTTCTGTATACAGTAGGTGCACAATTTCGGCTTCTTATACGCAGCAGATGCTGGATGTCTGTTCACGCTGGCTGTACAGTCAGGGTCCAATACCTGCTCGCTGTGCACACCAGGCACTTGGACACTGGCCTGCTAGTTGCAGGAGGCGCCAGGGCACGCCTGCTGTGCAGACGTGGCACCCCTGACACCCGCCTCCCGCCCCGCCCCCAGGCAAGAAGAACTCGATCCTGCTACACAAGGTGCAGCACGACCTCAACTCTGGCGTGTTCAACAACCAGGAGAATGCCATCATCCAGGAGATAGTCAAGTATGACCGTGAGATGGTGCAGCAGGCCGAGCTGGGCCAGCGCGTCGGCCTCTTCCCGCCGCCGCCGCCACCTCCACAGGGCACCTCAGCCATCGCCACGCTGCAGCAGGCCGTGGCCATGAGCTTCTGCCCACAAGTCGCGCGCCCGCTTGTCGGGCCCCTGGCACTCGGCTCACCGCGCCTCGTGCGCCGTCTGCCCCCGGGGCCCGCGCCCACTGTTGCCACTGCTGCCGCCTCGCCCGGACCCGCGCCTGCAGCCAGTCCCCCCGGCGCGCCTGCCAGCCCCAGGGCACCGCGGACCTCGCCCTTTAGTGGCGCACCCGGCTCCCCTGCCGCGCCCCGCGCTGGGCCTGCGCTACCTGCGCGCCGCCTAAGCCGCGCCTCGCGCCCGCTGTCTGCCTCACAGCCCTCGCTGCCCCATGGCGCACCCGGCCCTGCGGCCACGGCGCGACCGGCCAGCAGCTCCACGCCGCGCCTGGGGCCCGCGCCCGCCGCCCGGGTCGCGGCGCCCAGCCCGGACCGTAGGGACTCAGCCTCGCCCTCACCGGGCACCGCCAGCGGACCCGACCCGCTGGACTCCGCGCGCTCACGCCTTTCGTCCAACTTGTGACCCTCGCGCGCCGCCCCGAAATGGGGCGGGGCCATCACCCAGACCAAAGCCATGCCATTGCGCAGCCCGGGCCGCCTGCCCCAGAAGCCATAGAGGAGATGTAGGTAGTTGTAGTCGGACGAGCGGCCCGGGTCGGTGGGAACAGCCCCTGCCGTGCCCCACCCCACCCCCCCATCGCCCTGCGCCCACCCACATCGCCCCTGCCCCCGGCAGCCGCGCACGGGCGAGGGGGCTCCCTTCACCTCGGTGCCTCAGTTCCCCCAACTGTGAAGGGGGGACGGGCTGGCCGGGGCCGAGGGGAGAGGGCCGGGGAGGCTGCCCGTGCCCGCCCTCTGAGGAGGATCGGTTTTTAAGTGCAATACTTGGCCTGCCGGCTTCCCGCTGCCTCCGTTGCGCTCATGCAATAACCAGCCCAGTCCCTGTCCACACGCATCCGCGGTGACCTCCCTGGAGTGGGCACACCCTGCTCCCTCCAGCGCCCTGGCGTGGGGGTGAGGCCGGGGGTCCCCGCCGTCGTGATGAATGTACTGACGAGCTGAGGCAGCAGCGCCCACCGCACCCCCCACGCCCCACTAACCCCCACACCCCCATTCCGCGCAATAAACGACAGCATTGGCGCCCAGCCTGCCGCGTCTGATTGCTCGGCGGGGACACAGCGTGTAACCACCCCTCCCCAGGCAGCAGCTCCCATGTGGCGACAGACCTTTATTCACACTAGAGTACAGAGCAGCCCGGCAGTCAGCTGAAGAAGAACGTGGAGCGCTTCACCTGCTCCAGGTCAAAGGTCCCTGCAGAGAGGAGGGAGACTGTGGGCGGGCTCTGGGGGCTCTGCCCCCAGCCCGCAGCGGTGGCTATCCGGCTCAGGGTCCTACCTGTCGGAGGCACTGACAGCAGTGTGTCCTTTAGCCTGGAGACCCACATGCTCTTGGAGGTTCTGAAGACAAAGACAGGGTGAGGGTGAGGCCAGGACAGCCTGGGGAGAGGACAGTAGCAGCGCCGGCAGGAGGGGGACCCTTACCTAGAATTGGAGCAGAACCGCTTGATAAGGAACCTGGATAGGTCTTGGAGGATGGGCTGACTGTGCAGTCGGACGAATTGCTCCCGGCAGACCTGGGGACCAGAAGCAGGGGTGGAGGGCATCAGCAGCCAGAAACCAGGCCCAAGTGGCGTGGAGAGTGGGCTCCCTGGTCAGGAGGGGTGGGGAAGAGGCTGGGGGTGCGAAGCCGCTAGTGGGGGCAGAGCCGCACCTGGTTCATGACCTCGACGTCCGCCGCGTGAGTCCAGAAGCAATCGTGCACCGAGACGAAGGTCAGGCCCTTCCTGCAGCCAGAATGAGGGGCTCCTGTGGAGGCGCTGCACCTCGAGGCCCCGTCCCCACAATCCATACCTCCCCCAAGCCTCACCATTGACCCAGTTCTCACCTCAAGCCACTCCCCACCACTCAGTGATGCCCACCCTCCTCTTGCCCGCACCCCTGTGTGCTCCAGTGGCTGGCTGTGTGCACACCCCACTCAGCAGGTAGATGACAAGTTCTCATCTCAGGAAGATGCCTCTTTGCCACCCACCCCCAGCTGCTGCCTCTCAGCTCCCTGTAGGGGGCTGCTGATCCTGGGCCCATGTCCACCACAGGGCTCCATCCCAGGGTAGCCACCCAAGGGAGGGTGGTCAGGAACACAAAACTCCGGTGGACATCAGGCTCAGAACAGCCACACATACCACCCCCCGCCATGTGAGCAGCTGTTCCTAACAACTGTCAACACTTCCCCACCAGGTCAGAGGAGCTCAGAATAAACCAGACACCTCTGCCCGCCCCTAGAATGTCCATGCACGTTGGGGGACCTTCAGAGGGCCAGTTTCACACTCGGAGCCCCTCCCCCACATGAGGACCCTGACCAGCACACCTGTAACAGTGCAGGGCAGTGAGCATCATGTGCGTGGAGTCCAGTGAGTGGATGAAGTTGGGTGGGAAGCCATTCTTCTGCTTCAGCGTATTGGGCTTCCTGGGGGTGAGTAGGGTACACGGTCAGGACTCAGAGCCTGGCCACAGCCTGGTCCCCGCCCGTCCCTACCTGGGTGGCCTCCTGCATGTCTGCCCGCACCCACACTCACTGGTTGGTGTCCACGCTGCTGCTCAACGTGAGGCTCTGGAGCCCGCCTTTTATCTGCAGGGTGGGCATGGGGGACACACAGGTGAGTCCTGCCCTGCTCAGCGGGGGTGGGGGTGGGGCACGGCACGTACCATGACCTTGGAGTCTCGGTGGTAGGGCTGGATGATGGGGATGCCCAGGGGCGTGATCCACTCCACGGCCGAGCCCGTGAGTGAGATGAGCCGGGCACTCTCAGTCAGCCAGCGCTGCAGGGACGGGCACTGAGTCAGAAGGGCCAGGTCTGGGGCCACAGCCCGGGGCAGGGGGAGGATGAGGCCTCACCTGGATGGACCGGGTGCCAGAGAACATCTCCTGGAGGCTGTTGAACACCTGGCGCACGAGGTAGTGAGATGCCTCCCACACGAACTCCTGGAGAAGAGTAGGGTGGATAGGGTTCGGGGTCCCTCGCAGGAAGTTGCCCCGCACTCAGGGGTGGGCTTGCTCTGGGGGACCCCGCAGGGGGCAGAGCCAAGCCCCTCTGTCAGAACTACTTACTACTGGATGCGTACCTGGGGGAAGTCCTCAAGCTCCCGGAGGCGCTTCTCGATCTGCAGGCGGCCGCCATAGCGGGTAACCCCGTACACCACGGTCATCACCGTTTGCTTGACCACCTTGCGGCTAATAAAGCCCTCCAGCACCTGGGCCACCCGCACTCCCTGCTTGGCATCCTGCCTGCGGAATACCTCCACCTGCAGGGGCAGTGGGTGGGGCCACCCACCCAGAGGTGGAAGTTTCCTCTCCTCTTGTGGGTCACCCCCGCTGACACCTCCCGGGAACCCTGCTCACAGCCTGGTATGGTGACAGCTGGTGGCCATGGGGTCCAGCATCCAGACCCTGGTGGGTCTGGGGTATCAGGGCACATGGGGGTGGGGGGGCCATGGTGCCTACCTGTGCAGCCACCTCACTGTACACGTCCTGCGGCAGGTCAGAGGGAGACAGGTTGACAGAGGCGGCCCCCGTGCTGTCCCGGCCCAGGGCGGCATAGTGCTGGAGGCCGTTACAGGAGCCATCCTGGGCAGGGGGTGGACAGTGAGGAGCTGGGTGAGGTGGGCCAATGTCTGTGGTTGGGGGCTCCTGTTTCCCCAGCTCTGCTTAGGCAAGACTGCCCTAGACCCACACACTGATAGGCGGCCATGAACCCCTGCAACGGGGAACCGAGACACAAAGCCCTACCCAGGAATACCAGCCAGTGCAGAGTGGACACCATGCCATCCCTCAGCTCCTTAGCCTGAGAAAACTTTGGCCGAGTGCACAAGGGCCAGGCATGGTCCACAGCAGGGTCCCCCAGCTCACCTGGTGAACTGGAAAGTGGGAGATGTAGGTGGTAGGGTCAGGGGAATGCACCACCTGGGCGATCTCCATGCAGCAAGCCAGGGCTTGCCAGGGCTCGTCCGCCTCCATCCACCACTTCCGGCCCTGTGGGGGGGTAGTACGCAGGGTGAGGCTGGGCCCAGGGTCTCCAGGCCCCAACCAGTGGGGTCAGAGCCAGCCTGGGAGTACTTCCTGGGCACAGGCAGCAGCTGGTTGGGCCCAGGTGGTAGGAAGACATAAGGAGGCCCTGGAGGCCTGGAGAGGACCAGAGCGATGGACAGACCAGGGAGGGGACCAGCCTGGAGAGAAGGCCACTGTGGCATGAGAGGTGGCAGTGCTGTCCATGGCCTAAGACAGAGCAAAAGGCCAGCAGAAGAGTGCCAGGAAAGAAGCAGGGGGTCAGGGTGCCTGCGGGGTTCCAAGGTGGGTGCTGGGGCGGCTGGGAGGGCCCGATGGTGAGGGGTCAGAGCCCACCGTCATGGGTCGTTCAGCTGAGTCCAGGATGTCCTCCATCACCGCATCTGCGTAGTCGCGGCGCGCCTGCAGTGACTCGCGCTTCTTGAACCCTGTGAGGTTGACCAGGTGGATCTTGAGCCAGTCGAGGCCATTGGGGCCGAGCGGGCGGCCCTGGGCAAACTCCAGCAGCGCACGGGCCAGGTCACTGCCTAGGTGGTTGAAGTGTGGTGAACAGGGATAGGTACGGCCTCGGAAGTCCATGTTGTGCGGCAGCCAGAAGATGTGGTTCCGCAGATGCTGGGCCAGCGACAGGCGGTAGAGTGCGTCTGCGCGCAGGCTCTGCATCTCCCGCGCCACCTTCAGCCGCCGTGCCAGCTCCCGCCGCATCTCCGCCTTGTCAGCAGGTGAGGCCTCGGGCAGCAGACAGCCCTTGGGGGCCTGGCGGCCCTCGGGGGACCGGGGGGCCTCAGTGGGCGGGGCAGGCACGCCCAGGCGGGGGCAGCCCTTGTCTCTGAAGAGGTCAAGCACCAGGTCAAGCACGCGCCCGTTGACGCGCCAAGCGCAGTTGCCCAGCTGAGTGAGGGCATCCAGAGCGCCATGCAGCTCAGCGGGCGGGCAGTGCTCCAGCAGGAGCTGGTGCTGCTGGGTACCCTCCAGGGACCGCATCATCTTGGTCGGGCTCAGCAGGAAGGCGCCCGAGTGTGGCGACGTCCAGGGCAGGGGTGGGCACAGCATGGGCACCTCCGTGGACTCGAAGATCAGCGTGCGCTCCGCCGCTGTCTCCTGCAGCTGTGTGAAGGCTGGGTGCGGCTTTAGGATCCCGATCTGGTGGCAGGACAGGCCAAGAGGTCAGGGCACGCTGTAAGGCAGTGGAGGAAGACCCCAGAGTCCCCTCAGACGCCGAGACTCTGAGTCCAGGTCCTCAGGGTCTAGAGCCACAGCAGGATCCCAGAGCCCCACAGCCCCTGGGGTGCCCTCTCCCCCTTCCAGCGCTGAGGAACACGACTGGAGGAACCCCACCGGAGTCACACCTGGCGGAAGCTGCGGAAGGAATACACGTGGTAGAGCACAGGAATGAGTGTGCTGGGGCCCCGGGGCGCTGCCAGGCTGCTGGGCATCTGCACAGCTCGCACCAGCACCTCTGCCAGATGCTTGCCCAGCTGCACCAGCACAGACACAGGCCAGGGCTGCTCCCGGGGCACCTCAGGCATGCCCAGCGCTTCCCAGTGCTGGCGAGGCAGGCAGGGCTCTGCTACCTGTGGGCGGGAGGGTGGCTCAGAGACCTGAGGGTCCAGGTGCAGAGCTGAAGACCCCTGCTCAGCCCCTGGCAACGAGCAGGGTTAGGTGAGGAAACTGAGGTGGAGTCTGGGGGCCAATCTGGCCACCCCAGGCAAGGGGGGGAGGGGGAGCGGACCTCTGCTTGAGGCCTGAGGCACCCTGCCTGGGCTCCCCAGAGCTCCTTGCCAGGGCTCCCCTGCTCAGGCTCCCGGCCTCACCTGGGTGTCCGAGGCCAGCAGGTGCAGGTACTCGGAGTAGCGCTGCTCCAGCTCTTCCACCTGGTTCCTGAGCCGCTTCCTCTTCAACACACGCAGGCCCAGCTCGTGCGCCAGGAAGAGGAGCGACTCTCCATGCGGGGGCAGCGCCTGCAGGGTCTGAGGGGCAGCCCCGGAGGATAGCACCGTAAGCCCCATGCTCCATCGGGAGCACCTGACCCCCCCCCCCACAGTACTCCTCCCACAGCCCCCCAACCTACAGCAGCAGCCCCACCCTTCCTGATGTGACACCTGCAGCAGCAGCCCCACTAAGTCCTTCTCGCTGAGCAGGCACAGGTAGGGGAAGAGGGACAGGCGGCCTTCTGCAGCAGCGCGGGCCTCACTCTCCTTGGTTTTCTGCAGCTCCAGGGACAGCACCGACTCCCATTCCGCGCGCAAGGCCGCCAGGGTCTTCCGCTGGGGATGGGAGGGGACAGGGCAGGGTTGCACAAGGAGTCAGCACTGTGCCCAGGCAACCTGGCCCAGCCTGGTGGTAGAGGTCCTGGCTCAGGGGACCTGGTGGGAGGGGTGCTGGCACGGACCCTGCCCAGTGGACACCCAGCTCAGCAGGCAAGAGCACCCTCAGCCCCTTACCGCCTGCAGGACCTCCTTGGTCAGGAGCGGGGCCTTCTCCACGGACTCCACGGTGACAGTGGTGGCCATCTCCACGCCAAGCTGCTGTCGGAAGAGGCCCTGCAGCTCCTTCAGGGACAAGTGGAGCCTCGGGTAGGACACAGAGGGGTCCTGCTGGGGCAACAGGCTGCCAGTGAGGCCCCACTGCTGACCTCTCCACCCACCAGAGTAGCGCAGCATCTCCCAGGCCTTGGGTGGGGGTGGGGGGAGGTGCTGGAGACAGTGTGAGGCCCCGGATGCTGCCGTTTTCTCTCCCAACTTGCAACTGTGTGAACTGTGTGACCCTCCTAAAGATAGGTACACTTAAAGATAGCAAACCCAAAATATACATCCACACACAGACTGGTCCACAGACAGCCACAGAAGTCTGGTTTATGGTGGTCAAGTGTCCACCAAGGAATGATAGATAAACACTACGTGGTCCCTCCACACATGGGCATCCCTAAGCCGTGAAAAAAGCCCAGACACTCGCTACCACGTGACTCTGAGAACATGATGCTCAGCGACAGCAGCAGACACAGGACACATGGGGTGTGATTCCACTGATGGGAAATGTTCAGAACAGGCTGATCCACACAGAGTGGGTTCCACGTTGTCAGGGGCCAGGGAGAGGGTAGAGAGTGACCACTGATGGGGATGCGCTTCCTCTCAGGGTTATGAATGTTTTAAAAGTAGAGATCAATGTACTAAAAACAACCCACTGGATTATACTTTAAAAGGTGAACTGCAGGTTAGGAGAAGTCTGTCCCAGTAAAAAAAGAAAACTCCTTGTGTCGCCCCAGGGATCTGGATGCTATGCTCTCCTCCACCCTGGGAGGTGGCTTCGCCTCATGCACCCTGTGCCACCTACAGCATTAGCTGTGCAGTTTCAGGTGGGTACACTGGCCCTACGATACCCCCACACTGTGCCTAAGGTGTGTCTCCATGTGGAAACCAAATATGGCAGGGTGTGGGCCCCCCTGGACAGGACAGCCTCCCATCCACCAGCATGGGGTGGGGGCGGCCAGCGCTGCCAGGAGAGACAAGAGGAGGGGCCGAGGCGCCCAGTGACCACCCAGCCCTTTCAGATTCCCAGATGCCAGCCCACTCACCTTGGCATAAATCTCCTGAAGCAGGGGCGAGGTGTTGACCTGGGGGGGAGGCGGGGGTGGCGGCTGGGGGCTGAAGGCCGGTCTGGCCTTGCGAACAGCACGCAGGAGCTCCGCCCGCTCCTCGGTGCTCAGGGGCACGGCCGAGAAGAGCCCCTGCAGCGACAGCCCGTCCTGCTCCATCTGCTTCAGGCATCTGAGGGCACGTGCACCCAGCTATCAGCACCGGCGGGGAGCCCCTGGGGTCCCACCCCAGCTCCACCACCGCCCCCCCCCCGCCCACCTTCGGATGGTGCTGGCATCCTGGTCCAGGCGCCCCATGCACTGCAGGGCGGCTGCGTAGGACAGCAGGTCCGGAGCCAGGCCGGCATCTTTCAGCATGAAGAACACGTACATCAGCTCTTTGAAGGAGCCCTGGAGGGACCAGGCTGGGTGAGAACCTGCAAGGAGAGGTACGGGGGGGCACCTGCTCCTTCCCCCAATTACCCCACCACAGGCCTCCCAGCCAACTCAGCCAGCACTTTCCGCTTGGCCCTGAAGATCTAGGAGAGGTGCCACAGAGATGGGCATTGCACCAGGAGGCTGGTGCAGCTGAAGGAGATTGGCAAGGTCACAGAGAGCACCACTGGACACAGCTGGTCTAGAACCAGCTCATCTCTCTGCCTTTCTAAACTCATAGGACCGTTACCACCACCAGAAAAACACACACAGACCCTGCACAGCATCCCCCTGCCCCCAGTGCCTGAAGCCCTGAGCAACAGCCTTCACGGCTCCCAAAACCCAGCAGGGCTCCCCATTCTGCAGATAGGAAAGCCAAGGCCCAGAGGGGAGGGGAAAAGTGTGGATCGAGGGGAGCACATGGCAGAAACAGGAGGGCCATCTGACATATCCACCTGGAGCCTGAGCAGAGGGCCTCGTCTGGAAATAGTCTCTACAGGTGCAGTCACATGAGGTCACGCTGGACGCTGTATGGCATCCAAGGCAGAGGTCAGGGGGACACAGACATGCCTGAGGGACATCGCTGCCAAGAAGCCGGCAGAGGCAGGAAGGAAGGATGGGATGCAGGGGTGGGGGGCCTGCCTTGCCCTGACCTCAAACGTCAGGCCTCTGGGACTAATAGAAAACGAGTGTCTACCGCTGGAAGCCGCTCAGGTGTTCTGGGGCCCCAGGAAGCTCGTCTAATCAGAAACCTGCTGCTCTAACAAAACTCTCCGATGGCGATGGCAGGTGCCAGAGGGCCAGCACCGCAGGAAAGGAGACACGCCTGGAACTGAGCAGGCCTCCCACAAAGACAACGCAAGCAGGAAACCCCCTGTGACTGTTGCCATGGAGACTCTGGTGCCTCCCAGTGCTGCCAGGCTGCTCTGGGCCCCATTCTGTGCGTGAGTCAGCACAGCTGAGGCCCTGTTGAGAACCTGCCTCCAGGAGCTGCACCCATACTTGCCTCCCTCCTTCACTGGCACTAAGACTTTCTCCGATGCTCCTCAGATGAGGATGCAGATGCACAGCAGGGAGGGTGCTGGGGAAGCCGTCTCTACAAGGGTGCTTAGGCAACTCTCCTCAGCGGTCACAGGTCAGAGAAGTCACAAGTGAAAAGAGCACTTCCCTTGAGGGAAGTGGCTAAAGCTGCACCCAGAGGGAAATTCACAGCTGCGGATGGCTGCACCATAAGGTTCACATCCCACACCACCCCAGAGTGGGATGTGAATAAGCTAGACAGAGAACCAGACGGGAGCCAGACAGGAGCATCGAGGAGGCTGCCCTGAGAAGGGCCTACAGGGCCCCTTGCACCGGCACCCTGGCTGAGTAACCACACAGGAATGCTCTGGACCATGCGTGTGCTGTCTTCTGGCCCTTTTGTCATTTTCACATTTTCCATTGAAGGCCACGTGTGGCTTATAATTAACAAGTCTAAAGAATTATTAAATGGCCACACAAGAAAAGATGCTCAACATCACTATTAAAGAACGCAAATCAAAACTACAATGAGGTATCACCTCACACCAGTCAGAATGCCATCATCAAAAACTCTCTACAAATAATAAATGCTGGAAAGGATGTGGACAAAAGGGAGCTCTCTCAACCTGTTGCTGAAAATGTAAATTGATGGAGAATGGTATGGTGATTCCTTAAAAAACTAGGAATAAATCTACCATATGACCCAACAATCCCACTACGGCGCATATTCCCTGAGAGAGCCACAATTCTAAAAGACGCATGTAACTCAATGTTCATTGCATTCTGAGTCACTTCGGTCGTGTCAGACACTTTGAGACCCCACAGACTGTAGCCCGCCATGGGAGGAAAGAATACTGGAGTGGGTTGCCATTTCCTTCTCCAGGGAACCTTCCTGACCGAGTGATCGAACCCACGTCTCATCTCTCCTGCACTGGCAGGCGGGTTCTTTACCACGAGTGCCACCTGGGAAGCCCCAAAGATGTGGTACATATATACAATGAAATTTGACTCAGTCATAAAAAAAAAAACAAATTTTGAAAAGTAAGTCCAAATGAGGTGGATGAAACTAGAGCCTATTAGATAGAATGAATCAAGGCAGAGAGAGGAAATCAAATATTGTATATTAAAGCATAGATATGGAATCTAGAAAAACAGTGCCCATGAACCTAACTGTGGAGAAGGAATGAAGATGCAAATACAGAGAACAGACTTGTGGACACGGGGTGGGGGGGAGGTGAGGGCTGGACAAATGGAGAAAGCAGCAGCGACATATATGCATGATCATGTGTGAAACAGATACTGGCAATAAATTGCTCTGTGACACAGGGAGCCCAACCTGGTGCTCTGTGATGACCGAGAGGGGTGGGATTGGGGGGAGGTTCACAGCGAGGGGATATTTGTATAATTATGGCTGATTAGCATTATGCAGAAGAAACCAAGACAACATTGTAAAGCAATTTTCCTCCAATTAAGAAATAAATCAATAAAGAAGGAAATGACAACCCACTTCAGTATTCTTGCCTGGAAAATCCCATGGACAGAGTCCGATGGGCTACAGTCCACGAAGTCACAAAGAATTGGACAAGACTTAGCGACTGAACAACAACAATAAGAGTAGATATACCTGATTTGCTGTGCTACCTAACACAACACTGTAAATCAACTCTAATCCAATTAAAAAAAAAAAAGTCAGCATAATAAAAATTGAAGGCCTGATTCCTGAGGCTGAGAGACCAGAGTTGGGATCTAGGTGCCCCGAGTTGGCTCCTGCCTCCGACCCCAGCCCCTCACCTGGCGAGCCCAGCCAAGCATGACGGTGTTGTACATGGGGAGTGTGAGCAGGTGCTGCTGCGGGGCCCGGCTGTGCTGTGCAACCAGCACGTGGTGGGCCAGGGTCAGGTGGCCCGTGAGCAGGCAGCACTCCAGGAAGGCCAGGAGCTTCTGGCGCTGGCCCTCCAGCCGGGATTCAGAGCCCTCATCTGCCTCCCGCTTCAGCCTCTTCGGGGCCTCCTGCAGCAGCCGGGCCAGCTGCTCTTCCCAGGGGCTCTGCGGCCTCTTGCGCTCCCACTGCTGCAGCTGGCCCGCCAGCTTCCTGCTCAGCAGCCGCGGCTCCATGCGCAGACGCTTCTCCCAGATCGGCTTCTCCACCGTCTTCGGCTGCTTCCCCTCCGGCTGCTGCCAGCGCTTCTCTGTCAGCTGCTGATCCTTGTCCAGCTTCTGCACCCAGTGGCTGCTGAGCTCGGGGGCGGCCCCTTCAGCCTCCACTGGGGCCTGCCTGAGGGGCCAGATGCCACCAGCCTCCGGGGCCTGAGCCATGGCCACCCTCTTCACTGTCACCTCCTCTGCCGTGCCCTCAGCCTGCAGCTGCCGCACCCGTGCCTCGAGCACTGTGGGGAGAGAGACGTCAGGGGACCCCACTGTCAGGAGGGGGGCTCAGTCCTGGGTGTGTGTCTACTGACCACCAAACACCCCCAGATCCTCGGCATGCATGCCCACCTGCCCCACACAAGTCTGCCTGGGCTGCTTGAACCCAGGCCGGAAGGAGCTCCTGGAGTTGTCCACCACCTTCTCCTCTACATCCTCCCGCCCCGGCAGCTCTGTCCTTCCCAGGGCTCTCTCCCTCCAGGTCCAGCCAGTCAGCGCCTCCTTGGGGCTCTGCCTTCAAAATCTACCCACAGCTCCTGCCTCCTTGAATCCCTGCCTCCCCTCCCCATCGCCACTCCAGCTGTAATAGCCTCAGGGCCTTTGCACATGCACTGCCCCAAGCGTTCACAGCCACAGCCCACCCCTGCCCTGTGCTGCTTCACAGAGAGCCAGCTCTCATGATTCTATGGAGTTTGGGGCTACTGAGTTGGTGAACAGGGAACAACCGCACCCAGGGAACACAGGGCTCCTGAGTGCCCAAGGCCACACTCCCACCAGCAGATCCATATATCACCCTGGTGTGAGTTTTCCCATCTGATACACCTGATTTCATACACATATTCGTGATATACACATATACAATGGCCAATACTGCTAGAACTCATTCCTGAACCAACTTCACCAGACAGATTTTCTCCAAAAGGCACATTACAGCCCCCTGGAGCTGAGGGGCTCAAGATGGCCCTGCAGCACCATGCCTGGGGCCATTTTAAACTGCTAAACCACCAACACACAGCACAAAATGCAAACACAGGGCTCTAGATATACCCTGAAAAGGACGCCTATTGACAACGCCTATTGACAAAAGTGTCAAACAGCTCCACCTCAGCTGAGAAGATGTACATTGACTGGGGTTTCAGGTAAAGTTCAGCTGGTAAGAGATTCTGCAAACACAGAATCCACAAACATTGAGGACCAATGGTACTTGTCTCCTGCCCACGCCTCTCACTGTAACATCAGCCCAGAGACAGGAGGGCCAGTCTGGAGCAGAAACACAGCAACAAGAAAGGCACAGTCCCCCACCTCAGTGGACGGAAAGTCAGCAGACACTTTCTGAATGTGCGGGAGATGGTCAGTGGCAAAGTGCCAGAAAGGGCACGAGGTGACCACATCTGAAACCCCTGGGGGGTGACCGGGGACAAGTAGGTGCACAGATCCCGCTGGCAGAAGCCAAGGACACTGGCAGAAACCACAGGGCTCTGAGGCCCTCAGTGGGGGTGGAGACAGAATTCTGCCAGAAAGGATACAGCTGGAGGGCTCGGGACTGGGGAGTGACACGAAGTGATCACATTTTCAGACCCCGGGTTTTGCCTTAAAAGAATGAGGTGGGTGAGAAATGAAAGAAGGTAGGCTCTTAAAGCTGGTAAGACCTGTGGCTTCACTTCTGCACGTTTGGGATTTTCTGAAATCAGACTTTTCTTTTCAAAGGCTCCCCCATCCCTGGCCATATCCCTGGCCACTCACTGGATGCGAGGCAGGAGGGAAGCAGGAAGCACTGGACACCCGAGAGGGTGGGGACAATGATGCTCGCAGCTCGCTCTGGAGATGCCAGGACCTGGCTGTCCATCCCCAGTGACAAAGACCACCAGCAGACCCTATCAAGCGCCAAGCCCGGGAAGTTGAGCCAGGACCATTGAAGTCCAGCACGTGACAGGGCAAAGCCCAGCTCTGCACACAGCAGGCCAGTCTCTCCAGCCACAATTTGGGCCTCAACTCTCTCATCTATCAGGGCTTCTCTGAGAGTTCAGTTGGTAAAGAAACTGCCTGCAATGCAGGAGACCCCGGTTTGATTCCTGGGTCAGGAAGATCCCTTAGAGAAGGGATAGGCTACCCACTCCAGTATTCTTGGGCTTCCCTTGTGGCTCAGCTGGTAAAGAATCTGCCTGCAATGTGGGAGACCTGGGTTCGATCCCTGGGTTAGGAAGATGCCCTGGAGAAGGGAAAGGCTACCCACTCCAGTATTCTGGCCTGGAGAATTCCATAGACTGTACAGTGGATGGGGTCTCAAAGAGTCCAACCCGACTGAGCAACTTTCACTTCACTCTCTCATCTGGAAAGTGGGAGCCTCTGGTGGGTTTGGGAAGACGAGGTAACTATAAGAGCTCACTGCACACAGCATTCACTTCACAGTGGCACCAAGGGGGCCCTTGGACCACTAGAGAGCAGGACCCAGTGAGTCACCCCATCTTGCAGACTGACAACCCTTCTCAATGGGGTGGAACCAATGAACCTTGGAGGAACGAAGGAGCTGGCACCCAGCAGCGTGGTCTGCGGGGTGACAGTGAGAAAGGAGCATCAGGACCAGTGCCCTGGGATCACGCTCACCTTCCAGCAGTTCTGCGTGGCCGCAGTCCTTCCGGCGGTCCTGCTCACAAGCGTTGGCAGACAAGCTCCTCTTCCGGCCCCAGATGCCACCGAGGGCCCCTGCGGGAGAGACCAGGGAGACTGAGGTGGCCGGGTGTCAAGGGCAGGGAGGGCCCTAGCAGGGTCAGGAATCACAGGATCCGGGGCAAAGGAACCCTGAAGACCAAGCAACTATCAGTGGACACACACCTCAAAGGGAAAACCACAGGGTAAGGGAAAAAGGAAACTGGGGCGTGAGTTCGAAGATAAAAGGTTCCGTGAACTAAAGCATAGACAGTTCAAAGGTTAAACTCTAATTCGTAAATAGTGGGTCATGGGACTACAAAAAGAACCCAGGAATCAAAGGTCAAAGTGCACCGACGACCCCGGTCCGTAGAGTGGCCCAAAAGGGCGACTGACAGCGGGATACAGTCACTGGGTTCGGCAGAATCGTCTAAGCAAGTTAGCGGGATCCCTGGGGTCGAGAAGCCAAAGGTCACGGCGGCGGGTGAGGGGGCAGAGCAGCGGTCCCGGCGTCATCCCCTGGCCTCCCCCGCGTTACCTTCTTCGGCCAGGAGGCCGGGGTGGCCCTTCGGCCACAGGGCCCTCCGAAGCCCCGCCGCACAGCGGCCACAGCGGAGCGCCGACATGCCGCCTGCACGCGGGACCACCGTGCCACCGCAACGCGCCTGCGCCGCCTGCCCCCGCCGGGACTTGTAGTTCCGTGGCCTACGGCGGCCGCGAAGAAACTATGAGCCGGGGAATTGCCAGGAGAACCACAACTCCCAGGAAGCAGCGGGCCCTGGAGGCGGGGCATGAGCCGGTAGTGCCCGCTGATTGGCTGTTCGTTGTCCAGGAGGGGCAGGACAGAGCCGTTGTTTGGGCAACACTCTAAGCCATCTTTGGGAGGACCTGGAACCTGAGGTTTGTTGTTATTTCTGTTTAAAGCGGTGGTTTCCAATGTTTTTGGCACCAGGGACCGGTTTCGAAGACATTTTTTCCATTGGGGCGGGGGAGGAGGAAGATGGCTTGGGTTTTCCTCACCACTTACCTTCTTCTGTGCAGCTGGGTTCCTAACAGACCACAAAGGACACGAGTAGTGGCCCAGGGGGTTGGGGACCCCTGGTTTAAGGAATAGTCCCCGAATAATTGGGCTTCTTAGGTGGCTCAGTGGTAAAGACTCCACCTGCCAATGCAGGAGACACGGGAGACACGGGTTCCATCCCCGGGTAGGGACGTTCCCTTGGAGGAGGAAATGGCCACCCACTCCAGTATTCTTACCTGGAAAATTCCATGGACAGAAGAGTCTGGGGGCCTTACAGTCCACGGAGTCGCAAAGAGTCAGGCACGACTGAGCACCGACGCATGCCAAATAATTAGGACAGCATTCTGCAATTTACAGATTCCTGTCCATCTTCATTGATCCAATGATAGCTTTGGGGAGGGAACTATTACTATCTCCAGTTTATCGGGAGGAAACTGAGGTTCAGAAGGTAAATAAAGTTGCCCGAAGACACATCACATTCCAGAGACACTGGAATGAAGGCCCAGGTCCATCTGACTCCAAGCCCCAAAGCCAAGGGTGAGCTGCATCACGGTGTTTCCTAAACTTTACCCTCATTCACTCTTTCTGGCCTCTGTTTACCCACTAGTTTCCAAGTTTCCAAGGCCAGAGTGGAGTGGGGTGGGGAGAGCAATGATAATTGGAATGAAATACTCCCTGGAGCCTGGAACATCTCCACCCTAGTCTCCAGGCAGATCCCACTCAGGGGTGAGCAGGCCAGAGCTTTAGAATCAGACCTGAAAGGTATCCCCACCTTATCATTCAGGTGGAGAAGCTGAGGTCAGGGGAGGGAGTGTCTGTTCTGGGATCAGCTGGTATGTGAAGGATGATAATAGGAATAAGTGGTGTAACTTCCCTTCAAGTTGCAATCCTATCTAATGCAAAAGCCTTGAGGTGAGAACAATTGTGGATAAACTGTTGGAACTGGAGCAGTGTTTCGGAGAGAGGTGGTTGTTGTTCAGTTGCTATGTTGTGTCCCACTCTTTCTGACATGGACTACATCACACCAGCCTCCCCTGTGATGCTATCTAGCCATCTCATTCTCTGTCACTCCCTTCTGCCTCCAATCTTTCCCAGCATCAGGGTCTTTTCCAATGTTACCTCTTTGCATCAGGTGTCTGAAGTGTCAGAGCTTCAGCTTCAGCATCAGTCCTTCCAATGAATATTCAGGGTTGATTCCCTTTAGGATTGACTGGTTTGATCTCCTTGCAGTCCAAGAGACTCAATAGAGTCTCCTCCAGCACCACAGTTCAAAAGCATCAGTTCTTCAGCACTCAGCCTTCTTCTTTTTTTTTTTTTTTTTTTTTGATTACTCAAAAATGGTTCATTTTTTATTTAGCTTTCTGACTCTGTGCTTGTGCTTTCAATACTTTCACAACGATCTTCTGTTCTTCAATAAGGAAAGTGCGCTTGATCCTGTCCCAGACACATTTAGCACACATGGAACCACCATAGGCTCGGCTGACGTGTTTCTTCATTTTAGACAACCTCATGAGAACTTTACGTCTCACAGCACGAATGCCTCTAAGTCGGCCTGGGCACACACCACATGCAGATTTTGGTGCTTTCCCAACCTTCTTGGTATAAAGGTAAACAATTCTATTACCAGGGACACGGGACAGGCTGGTTTTGTTAGAGGCTGTATTGCAGGACAGCCTACGACGGTACGTTAGACGCTGCACCATCCTGAATGCCTCTAGATGCCGTCCCCGGAAGAGGCGCACTCATCCTTCGTTATCGTCCAACTCTCGCATCCATACATGACTGCTGGAAAAACCAAAGGTTTGACTAGAAAGACCTTTGTTGGCAAAGTGATTTCTCTGCGTTTTAATACACTATCTAGGCTTGTCATAGCTTTCCTTCCAAGGAGCAAGTGTCTTTTAATTTCATGGCTTCAGTCACTGTCCTCAGTGATTTGGGAACCCAAGAAAAGAAAATGTGTCACTGCTTCTACTTTTTCCCCTCTATTTTTCATGAAGAGATGCGACCAGATGTCATGATCTTAGTTTTATGAAGGTTGAATTTTAAGCCAGCTTTTTCACTCTTCTCTTTCACCCTCATCAAGAGGCTCTTTAGTTCCTCTTTGCTTTCTGCCATTAGAGAGGTATCATCTGCCTATCTGAGGTTATTTATATTTCTCCTGACAATCTTGATTCCAGCTTGTGATTCATTCAGCCTGGCATTTTGCATGATGTACTCTGCATAGAAGTTAAATAAGTAGGGTGACAATGTATAGCTTTGACGTACTCCTTTCCCAGTCCATTGTTCCATGTCTGGTTCTAACTGTTGCTTCTTGATCCACCTATAGGTTTCTCAGGAGACAGGTAAGGTGGTCTGGCGTTCCTGTCTCTTTAAGAATTTTCCACAGTTTTTGTAATCCACACAGTCCAAGCTTCCCTTATAGCTCAGTCGGTAAAGAGTTTGTCTGCAGTGCAGGAGACCCGGTTCAATCCCTGGGTCGGGAAGATTCCCCTGGAGAAGGAAATGGCAACTCACTCCAGTATTCTTGCTTGGAGAGTCCCATGGACAGAGGAGCCTGGCAGACTATAATCTATGGGATCGCAAGAGTTGGACACAATTGAGCGACTAAGCACACACACAGTCAAAGGCTTTAGTGTAGTCAATGAAGCAGAAGTAGATGTTTTTCTGGAATTTCCTTGCTTTCTCTATGACCCATGAATGTTGACGATTTGATTTCTGGTTTCTCTGCCTTTTCTAAACCTGGTTTGTACAGCAACTTGTATATCTGGAAGTTCTTGGTTCACATACTGCTGAAGACTAGCTTGAAGGATTTTGAGCATTACCTTACTAGCATGTAAAATGTGTGCAGTTGTACAGCACTTGGAACATTCTTTGGCACTGCTTTTCTTTGGGATTAGAATGAAAACTGACCTTTTCCAGTCCTGTGGCCACTGCTGAGTTTTCCAAATGTGCTGATATATTGAGTGCAGCACTTTTAACAGTATCATCTTTTAAGATTTTAAATAGCTTAGCTGGAATTCTATCACCTCCACTAGTTGGTTCATAGTAATGCTTCCTAAGGCCCACTTGACTTCACACTCCAGGATGTCTGACTCTAGGTGAGTGACCACACCATCGTGGCTATCCAGATCATTAAGACCTTTTTTGTATAGTTCTTCTGTGGCATAAGTAGTTGGGTCATAGACTTGGATTACCATGATGTTGAATGGTTTGCCTTGGAAACAAACTGAAATCATTCTGTCATTTTTGAGATTGCACCCAAGTACTGCATTTCGAACTGTTTTGTTGACTATGAGGGCTACTCCATTTCCTCTAAGGAATTCTTGCCCACAGTAATAGATTTAATGATCATCCGAGTTAAATGCACCCATTCCCGTCCATTTTAGTTCACTGATTGCTAAAACATCAATGTTCACTCTTGCCATCTCTGGCTTGACCACTTC
Organism: Odocoileus virginianus; assembly: GCF_023699985.2. Classification (NCBI taxonomy): domain Eukaryota; kingdom Metazoa; phylum Chordata; class Mammalia; order Artiodactyla; family Cervidae; genus Odocoileus; species Odocoileus virginianus. The sequence goes on from NC_069676.1 coordinate 40,147,227, forward strand.
CAACTTACCTTGATTCAGGGAACTAACATTCCAGGTTCCTGCGCGATATTGTTGCTTACAGCATTGGACTTTACTTTCATCACCAGACACATCCATAGTTAAGCATCACTTCCAGTTTGGCCCAGCTGCTTCATTCTTTCTGGAGCTTAGTAATTGCCCTCCCCTCTTCCCCAGTAGCATATTGGACACCTTCCAACCTGGAGGGGTGGGACTCATCTTCTGGTGTCATATCTTTTTGCCTTTTTTGTTGATGGGATTCTCAGGAATACTGAAGGGAGCTGCCATCTCCCCCTCCAGTGGACTGCATTTTGTCAGAACTCTCCATCCTGACCCGTCCATGTTGAGTGGGACGACACAGCATGGCTCACAGCTGCACTGAGTTACGCAAGCCCCTTCGCCATGACAAGGCTGTGATCCGTGAACCGGTGGGAGAGAGGAAGCAGAGACAGAGCTGGAAGGGTGTTCAGGGGTCACACCACAGCAGCCCTTGGGGCCTCAGCTCAAGCTGACCCCTATCTCCAGATGCTCAGACCTCAGTCTCCCCAGTGTCAGTGTCGAGAGCAGAGGCTGGACCTGAACTCTGAAGGGGCCAGACTCCCAAGTCTGGGAGCTCTTGACAGCACATTCCAGACGCAGCTGCCCACGCGGGCCTGTGCGCTGTGATGCCACCGGCTGGGAATGTTTTCAACAGATGGCAGCGTCCTCTGGAACCCACCTATTCCACCCCAATATGCCCTGGGGGGCCGTGACCTCAGAAGTGACTCACACCTGGGGTTGCTTTCCTGGCCTTGAGCGGGGTATGCTGAGTCAGCTGGGCCCCCCCCCCCACTCCCTGAGACCTAAAGACAGCCGCTTACATCCCCACAGGCTGGCAGTGCAAGGAGCCTGGGCTGGAAGCCAAGACTTCTGAATTCTTTTGCCTCAGTTTTCTCTTCTGTTCACTGGGACATCACATGCCCTAAAGCAGTGTCTCCTCACAAGCCAGCTCTTCTCCTCTTGGTTTCTGCTTGAACCTGAGTGGGGGTGGTCTCTCTTGGTGCCACCCTTGTGTCACCACATCAATCTCCCAGGCTGGGGTCCTGCTGCTCTGAGACCTTGCCACACGGTCTCTTCTCTTTGTATTTCTTCTTCAGCTGTCAGTGAGTCAGTGTGTGGCTCTGGTTTTCCACTCTTGATGGGGATATCACATTTCCTTGTAAAACTGAAGCAAGAAAATATGAATAACCCATGAGACAGGTGGAGACAGATGTCCTTAAGAGAGGGGCGTGGTGTCGAGATGTTGGGGCTTAGGCAAGACTACATTTCAGAAGCTGTTCATGTATGCCAGCAAACACACCAAATAGATGCCAAAACATCTCACCCAGATCAAACAAAGAGACGATCAGATGAGTTTAGGCTGTGGGACTCTCTATGAGACTTCAGAAGTGTTGAAAGGAAGGAGGGGGATAACTTGGGAGATTAGGATTGACATACACACACTGCTATATATAAAATAGATAACTGAGAGGTCCCTGGTGGTCCCAGAAATCTTCCTGCCAGTGTAGGAGACATGGATATGATTCCTGGTTGGCGAAGATCCCTTGAAGCAACTAAGCTTATGTGCCACTATGAGCTATTGAGCCTTGGCTCTGTAACCTGTGCTCTGCAACAAGAGAAGATATCATGATGAGAAGCCCGCACGCCGCCACAAAGAGTAGCCCCACTTCCAGCAACAAAGAGCCAGCAGAGTTAAAAAAAACAAACGGGATAACTAATGGGACTTCTCTGGAGGTTTAGAGGTTAACATTCCAAGTTTCCACTGCAGGAGGCATGTGTTCGATCCCTGATCGGGGGATAAGATCCTACATGCTGCACAGCATGGCCAAAAAAGTAAAAATAATTTTAAAATAACTAATGAATTACTAAAATAGATAACTAATAAGGACCTACTGCATAGCTCAGGGAACTCTACTCAATACTCTGTAATGACCTATATGGGAAAAGAATGTAAAAAAGAGTGGATGTGTGTATACATATAACCAATTCACTTTGCTATACAGCAGAAACTAACACAATATTGTAAATCAACTACACTTCAATAAACAATTAATGAAAAAAAGAAGACGTGTTGAGAAAGGCAAGGGCAACTCTCTAGATGGAAGGGCAATGCATCAGATTCTCTGGGCCGCTGTAACAAATGACCACAAACTTGGTGTCTCAGAGAACAGATATGTCTTTTCCCATATTTCTACAGACAAGACATTCAGAACTAGCATGACTGGGATGAAATGAGGGTGTGGGCAAAGCCGTGACTTGTTCGGAGGCGCCCGGGGAAGGTCCTTCCTGCTTCTTCCAGCTTCTGGGGCCCCAGGCATCCTGAGCTGGTGGCCGCCTCCCTCCATCCTCTGCCTTCATTGTCACGTGGTCTCTGCTCTGAGTCTGTGTCTCTCATAAGGATACTTGCAGCTGCATTTAGGGCCCCTGAGGATGATCTCCTTGTCTGAAGATCTTAATTTAATGGCAGCTGCCAAGACTTTTTCCAAATAAGGTCAAATCCACAGGTTCCGGGGGTTAGAATATAGACGCGTCTTTGTGGATCTTTATTCATTCAGTCACAGAGACAAAGGGGAAGGGAGGGCCCTTCATTTGCCCCACCTGGATTTGGGATGAGAAAAAAAGGTGTTGGAGGATGTCACAGTGACAAGTGGGGACATTGGAGCGTGGATGAGGGATGATGTTGCAGCCTGGCTTCTGTGGAGGACCTCAGGGTTCAAGGCTCATTTGGGAATTCCCTGGTGGTCCAGTGGCTAGGACTTGGCTCTTTCACTGCAGAGGGCCCAGGTTCAATCTCTGGTCAGGGAACTAAAATCTCACAAGCTGTGCAGCCTGACCAAAAGGAAAAAAAAAAAAAAAAACAATTGAAACAACAGGCTTAAGGGTGAAGTAGCCGAATGTCAGAGGCTGACTCTGGAATAGCCATGTACAGAAACAGACCACACGTGTGTATTTTTCCTGGTAAAACATGGAACACTGCAAACATCAAAAATACAGTTCAATTAATCTTCCAGAACACAAGGGTTTTCCAGAGAAGACCCAACCCCTGAAACCCTCTCACATCCCCCATCACTGCTCTCAAGGATGACACCCTTTGGACAGTCCACACGGTGGGTGGGTTGGTTTTCCAGACTGTCCCATAGACAGACCTCTGTTGTGTCCAACTGCTTCTTGTTCTGAAAGTCATCCACGTTGTGTGTACAGAGGGTTACTCTTTTTTCATGGCTGCATAGTGTGGTTTTGCTGCATCCTCCAGATGATGGAAATAAATAATATGAAGAATTGAGGACTCCCAGAACAGGGCGTTCATTGTGCTGCTCTCATAACTTGTCCACAGGCTTGATGTCTTCCAGAAAACCACAGCAACACACTGCTGTACCCCGCTGGGGTGGTTGCAGTCAAAACCATGGCACATAACAGCTGCCAGTGAAGAGGTGGGGACACTGGAGCCCTTGTGCACAGCTGGCGGGAATGTAAGATGGGGCAGCTGCTGTGGAATAAGGCCCTCAAAGAGCCAACCAGGGACTTTCTTGGTGGTCCAGTGGTTGAGAATCTGCCTTCCAATGCAGGGGATGTGGGTTTGATCCCTGCTTGGGGAACTAAGACCCAGCATGCTACAGGGCAACAAGGCCTGTGTGCCGCCACTAGAGAAGCCTGCCTGCCACAACTAAGACCCTACAGAGGCAAATAAATTAATTATTTAATAAAAAAAAAAAAGAAGGCAACCACAGAATCACCATATGACCCAGCAGCTCCACTCCTGGGTACCTGCATGAGAGAAATGGAGACTTAGGTTCACACATAAACCTGTACATGAATGTCCACAGCAGCACAATTCACAACAGCCAAAATGTGGAAACAACCTCAAATCCATCTATGGATGATCGATAGAATATGGTCCCTTCACACAGGGACCATCACTTGGTCATGAAAAGAAGAGAAGCCCTGACACTCACTACCACATGGATGGACTTTGAGAACACGATGCTCAGTGAGAGAAGCAGACATAGAAGGACACACAGGGTGTGATTCCACTGATGGGAAATGTCCGGAACAGGTAGATCCACAGACAGAGAAACTGGGTTGTCAGGGGCTGGGGGAGGGGGTGGAAGTGCTGCTGCTGAGGACAGGGCTTCTCTTTGGAAGATGGAATGCTCTGGAATTAGAGCTAAGCATTGACAACTCTGTGCTAAAAGCACTCATTGCAGTTTCCTGAGTGAACTGTGTCATGTGTGAACTCTATCTCAGTGATGCTGTTGTTAGAAGCACCTGGAGCACAGCTGTCTTTCCAGGCGTGCTCCCCCACACCCTGGCCACACAGAGTCAGTCCTGGATCTTGTCTTCCTGGCAGGTGGGGTTGGGACAGTCTAGGAAGGGAAGACCAAGCTTCTGGTGGGAGGGGACCGAAGGTGTCATTTGGAGTACCAGCAAGGTCATGGACTATCTCATCCATCCTTCCGGCCCACCTCTCCTGCCCTGTCTTCCAGAGGAGGAGCCAAGACCTGGGAGGGTGATGCCCATGGGCAAATCCCTCTGAGTGTGAGGAGATGGGCTGGGCAGGACCCCCATCTCAGTCCTGGGTGTCTGTCACACCCCCACATGACCCTACTGGGCAGGAAGTGGAGTGGGGGAGCCCCAGAGCCACCAGGGAGGCATGTTGGCCACGAATCTGGCTGGACTGGTTGCCCCCCCAGAAGTCCATTAGGGCAGGCTTGTCACCATGTTCTCACCCCAGTGCTGCTTAAATGTGCCTTCTGTAGCTGTGGCTGTAGGACCGAGGCACCAGAAGCTGAAAGGCAGGGCTCTGAGGCCAGGCATGTGTCCTGTGTGGGGCTTGGGGGAAGGCCCTGCCCTGCTTGGGCCTCGGTTTCCCTGCTTGGCAATGTTGCTGCTTGGCTGAGTCTATGAAGCTTTACTGCACTCACCTCGTGGGGCCCAGGGCTCTGGGTGTGTCTGTACATGACAAGCAGGTGTGGGTGTAATTGAGGTAGCCCCATTCCTACCCCCTTGGATGGGCAAAGCCAAATGCTAGGGATGGGTGCTGGCCTTGGTCAGCATCCTTGTTCCCATTGGCTGGCCTTGGACATGCCCACCTCTCCATCCTCCTGTCAGCCACCTTCCCACCCAAACACCTCTGCTCACAATATCCTTCAAATAGTTCGCCTGCTCCTCTACCACATTTCCCCAGACCAAGCCCTCAGTGGAACCCCAGCCGCCAACCTGGCTCTCAGGAAGCTCCAGTTGGAAGGGTAGACTGACCCCGCTGTACTCCTGGGCATGCCCACCCAGTCCAAAGGTCTGAGTAACACGGACAGACATTTGGGTCAGAACTTCCATCCCAACCTCTGGCTACCGGGCAGCTCTCTGTCTCTTGTTTTCTGTCCAATTTTTCCATCTCTCAGTCTCTCTCATACTGTCTGTCTCTGTCTTACCCATCTCTATCCCAACTGACTCTGTCTCTCCTTGTAGCTTTATCTCTTGTCTCTCTGTGTCTCCCTCTCAGTCTCTTGTCTCTGTCTCTCAGTTTGTCTCTCTATTTCTGGCTCTGTCTCTCTTTTTAAACCTTTTTTTTGACAAATTGAAGTGTAGTTAATTTACAACGTTGTGGACTTCCCTAGTTAAGGATCCACCTGCCAATGCAGAAGACACCAGTTCAATCCCTGGTAGGGGAAGAATCCACATGCCACGGGGCGACTAAGCTCATGCGCCTCATCGCAACTCCAGAGTAGCCCTCGCTGCAACTAGAGAAAGACTGTGTGCAGCAACAAAGACCCAACACAGCCAAAAAGAAGTATATAAAATTTTTTTACAAAATTGTGTTAGTTTCACATGTATAGCAAAATGATTTGGTTATACATACATATTCCTTTTCAGATTCTTTTCCATTATGCTGCTCCTGCTTAGTCGCTCTGTTGTGTTCTACTCTTTGCGACCCCATGGACGCGAGGAGCCCTCCAGGCTCCTCTGTTCCTAGGGATTCTCCAGGCAAGAATACTGGAGTGGGTTGCCATGCCCTCCTCCAGGGCATCTTCCCAACCCAGGTCTCCCGCATTGCAGATTCTTCACCGTCTGAGCCACCAGGGAAGTCCAAGAATACTAGAGTGGGTAGGTTATTATTAGTACAAGATAATGAAGGTAGTTCCCTACACCGTTGGCTCTGTCTTTATGTCTCTCTGTCTCTTGACTCCCTGTGGGTTTCTGCAGTCCACCTCTTTTTTTTTTTTTTTCAGTCCACCTCTTTAACACACGCCCGCAATCCGTGCAGACCAATCTGGTGACTCAAGGAGAAGCACCGCTCTCCCCACCCCGCAAGACAAACACGCGCAGTGACCGGAGGGTTTTCCTCGATCTGCCAGGGCCGCCCACCCGCCCCGCTCCCCGCTCCCCGCTCCCCGCTCCCCGCTCCGGAGCGTAGTCGTTCCGCCCCCTGCGGCCTGGCCCCGCCCCTGAGGAGCCGCATTGGCCGGCTCCCTGACCATAGCCTCGCCCCGCATCCTGACCCGCCCCCTCTGGCGCTGGCCCCGCCCCCGAAGCTTCCAATTGGCCTGCGTGGGGCGGCTGGGTCAGTTGCTCGGCTCGCTGATCTTGCAATGGCAGAGCCGCGGATGTTCGCGGGGAGGCGAGAACCGGCGGCGAGTGCGGCGCGAGGCCATGCGCGGCCGCCTATGGCTGGGCCTGGCGTGGCTATTGCTGGCACGGGCGCCCGGCGCCGCGGGGACACCAAACACTCCGCGGAGACCGCGCAGCTACCCGCACCTGGAGGGCGACGTGCGTTGGCGGCGTCTCTTCTCTTCAACACACTTCTTCCTGCTCGTGGACTCCAGCGGCCGCGTGCAAGGCACCCGCTGGCGCGACAACCCTGACAGTGAGTAGCCGGGACCGCTGCCCGGGGGCGGGGGACAGGGCAGATAGGCGGACAAAGGCAATAGCAAAGGCAAGGCAGGGCAGCAGGGATGTGACACCAACTCAATGAGGTTCTGTGCACTGTTCGTTCCTTCTCTCACTTGAGGGAGGTTCTGGAGGCTCCTCCGGCTGCGTGGTGGCGGCCAAGTCATTTCCCGTCTGGAGCCTCAGTTTCCTCAACTATAAAATAGGTCCAACACACTTGGAAGGAGGGTTGGACAGTTGAGGTCAAGTTCACACGGGAAGCTCCCACCTCCAGGCCTGGCTCAGCAGCAGAAGGGTCTCAGAGAGATATTTGAGGTTGGGACCACGGAGACTCCAGAGAGGAAAGGGAGGGGAAGCTGGGACTCCGGGAAGAGCCTCCATGGGCCTCGCACATAATGAGGTGAGGGCAGAGTTGAGTCTGAACTCTGAACTCCCCACCCTGTAATACCAAACTCAGGGCCCATCTGGGTTGGGGTCCCCTCTATGTCTTCCTGGACACCCACTTGGCAGATGAGGAAACTAAGGCACAGAGAAGGCAAATGACCTACCTGGGGTGGGAGGTGGGGGCATAGAGCTGGGGCTCTACAGTGCCCAGAACCTCACTGAGTTGGTGTCACATCCCTGCTGCCCTGACCAGGAAACAGTAGGCACTCAATAAGTGTTTGTGGAATGTATGAGGCAAGAGGAGATGAAGGGGCAAAGAAAGAGAAGGAGGAGATTGGCAATAAAAGGGAGGCTAGGGCGGTCAGTGACCCCAGGCCTGTCTGAGTCTCCCTGCATCTCTGAGGCCGGGCAGAGTGGGAGTGGGGGAGCCGAGGCAGTGCTGGCCACTGCCTGAATCACCACCATTAGGGCAGATAATCACCTTGCCCTTCCCAGTTGCTTTCATCTGGGGCTCTCAAGGCCCTCATTAGTCTCACCAGACGAGGGCAAGGACAGGGGCACTGGCTAGGCCGGTCGCTCAGTGGTGGGCATGGCCAGGCAGGATGGCCCTGGTGGGGGTGAAGTCTGGCTCTGCTGGATGGCTTGGGACAGGCACTGCTTCTCTCTGAGCCTTGGTTTCCCCACCTGGAACTGGGTGTCTCACCCAAGAAACAGCAGGTGCAAATGTCCTGTGGGACATGGGGTGAGAGCCCCATCACCAAAGGCATCCAAGTCCAGGCTGAACACCAGAAGGCAGGGTTTTGACTCCAGATTAGGCCCCCATGCCTGGGTGGGGCTCAGAGTGTGAGCTGGGGCTTGTCCCCCAACCCTGCTCCACTGGACAGGAAGCATCAGCTCAGATGGGGCAGGGCTGCCCTAGGGTCACCCATCCAGCAACAGGGCCTGAGAAACTGGCTCTGCCACTTCTCAGGCCTCAGTTTCCCCATGCAGAAAGTGGGCACAGTCAGCACCTCTCTCCTGGAGATGCGTGTGGGCTTGGTGGGATACGATGCCTGGCATACAGTTGGCACTCAAGCAGTGTTAGCAGGTAGCGTTGATCTGAACACCTTGTGCCCCACCCCCAGGCCGTTGGCTGGGCGGTGTCTCCCCTGTAAAGACACGGCCCTGGCTAGCCGAGCTGTCAGCGTCAGATATGGTAACAGCAGTGTGGGGACTGTGGGCAAGGCCCACGGGGCCTGTGCCCATTGCCAGGGGTCTATATCTGTCACACAGGCACTCACCTCCTCTGACTTGGTTTTCTCACCCCTGACTGACCCCCTCCCGGCTACAGCAAAGCTTGGGGATGATCTCTGCTGGCCTCCTGAGAAAGGCCTTACTTCTTCCCCACTGATTCCCACCCCTGCCATTCCCCCCTCCACCACGCCCCGTGCCCCGGCCTGGAGTACTCTTTGCCCCACCCGTCAGTCCCACAGCTTCAGGGCAGGTGCTGGTAGGACCTGCATGGGCCCTGGTGCGTCCCCACGCCCAGCACAGGGCCAAGCACACAGGAGGTACTTGGGAAATGTTTCCAATGGGGAATGTTTCCCGCGTGAATGAATGAATGAACAGAGAGAGCGGGGAGAGTAGGGGAGTGGGTAGTGGGCAGGCCCTGACAGAGCCCCTCCCTGCAGGCGTCCTGGAGATCCGATCCATCCGCGTGGGAGTCGTGGTGCTCAAGGCGGTGCACAGTGGCTTCTACGTGGCCATGAACCGCCTTGGCAGACTCTATGGGTCGGTGAGTGGAAGTGCAAAGGGCGGTCAGGGGTGCGAGCAGAGGTGTGTGGGGGCGTGTCCGGGGGGCGTGTCCGGGGCCGCTCACCACCCACCCCGCAGCGGTTCTGCGCTGCGCACTGCAGGTTCCGGGAGCGTATCGAGGAGAACGGCTACAACACCTATGCGTCTGTCCGCTGGCGCCACCAAGGCCGGCCCATGTTCCTGGCTCTGGACGGTCGGGGCGCCCCGAGGCTCGGGGGCCGCACACAGCGACACCACCCGTCCACGCTCTTCCTGCCCGTCCTGGTCTCCTGAGTCCCAGGGTCAGTGACGCCTGGTCCGAGATTCCAGGAGACGCGTGAGGTTGGGGAAGGCGGGGTTTGGGGAGAGCCCGTGTCCAGTTACTCACTGGTTTCACCTGCATTGAGCACCTGCTCTGCTGGGCACTGGGGACACCACCAGACCCCACAGATGTGGCCCCGCGCTCAGAGACTGAGTTGGAGGGGAGGTGGACAGTGAGCTGAGCAGGGGTGGAAGGAATCCGGCCACAAGCTTGGGGGGCCAGGGAGGCTTCAACAAAGGCACCGACCAGGCTGGAGATGGGGAGGCAAGATTGCCGGGGTGGGAACCTACTGGGGTGTTTGAGGCAGCAAGGAGGTGGGGGAGGCTGGGGGCTGGGGTAAAATGATGCCACGGACTGGCAGGGCCTGGTCCCAGGGCTTATGGACATGTCACCTCATGGGGCACAGGGGCTTTGCAGGTGGAATTAAGGTCCCTGAGATGGGGACAACCCTGGATCCTCCGGGGGGCCCAGTGTCATCACGGGGTCCTTATAAGAGGGAGGTGGGAGGGTCAGAGGCAGAGAGACAGGAGATGCTGCACTGCTGGCTGTGAGGATGGAGGGAGGGGCTGTGAGCCAGGGATGTGGCACCTCTGGAAACTGGAAAAGTGGGAAGTTGGTACTCCCCTGGAGCCTCGGGAGGGACTAGCCCCGCCCATGCCTGGATTTAGCCTTCTAAGACCCAAATTGTGACCCGAAGCCTGAAGTTGATAAACATGTTGTTTTAAGCCATCAAGTTTGGTGATTTGTCACAGCCATCCTTGCAGACCCACACACACTGGCCTCAGAGCCCCTTATAAGGTGTGCAACCCCTCGGGGTGTGCAGGCTGAGGGGGTCCCAGGTCAGCTTCCTGGGGGCTGAGCTCCCCCAGGTGGGGCAGAGGTGGAGCTGGGATGTGGGGGGAGGCTCCCACCCCACCCAGTGGCCATTTCCGAAGACCGATTTGGGGGGCACTTCCAAGGGGCACAGACTGGACACTCACCCACAGAGGGAGCAGAGTGATCCTGCCGTGGACAGACTGGGCCCCAGGCTGCACCGACGCACACAAGGAATACGCCGACCACCGGCTTCTTTCTAAGTAGGTGTATTTTTAAATAGCTTTCAAGATACACATATTTTCTCCTTTAAAAAACGTCTGTCAGAGCAGTCTTGTCCTTGTTTCGCTGGTTATCCTGGTATCCCAGGCCCCAGTGCTCAGGGTGGGGAGCAGGGCCTGTCCACGCAGCCAGGACCCCAGCCAAGTGGCTCCACCCCGTCTCTCCACAGATCATGCAGGGCCGCGAGTGAGCTCAAACGTCCATTTATTTCAAAGCAGTAATAATTTAAAATTATAAAAACCTTTCCGCCGTTGAACATGTAGAGGGTGAGGTCAGAGACAAAGGGGGGGAAGGTGGGACGCCCGGGCAGTGTGCGCGGGCGCCCGGCCCAGCCGGGTTGTCCCTGGGGAGGCCGAGCTCCCTCCGCAGCCTGGAGGGGTGGGTCCTCCGAGCCTCCTCCGCGGCGGGCCCGGTGGCGCTGCAGTCCGTGGGCGCGTGGGGTGTCTGCTGTTGCCCTGGGGGCTGGCCGGCCGGTGTGCTCAGGAGCTGCTGGCCGGGTTCTCATTCCCGGGTGAGCTGGAGGAGGATGACGAGGAGGAGGAGAAGCTCACCCCAGCCAGGCCCGGGGGGTCGGTGGCCGTGTTCTGTCCTGTGAGGCTTTTTCGGCAGACAGGGCAGCTGTCGTGCTTTGCAGGACAGAGAGGAGAGGGAACAGTTCAGAGGCGGCGGGGGCGACGGATTGAGGGCAGTGTCCCAGCTGGCCCATCACTCACCTGCTCCAGCCAGGGCACGATGCAGCCGTCGTGGAAGAGGTGGTTGCAGGGCAGCTGCCGCACACGCTCACCCAGCCCATAGTCATCCTTGCACACGGGACACTCCAGCCCCGAGCCTGCAGGGCAGGAGCACGTCTCTCAGGGCAGCTCCCCTGAAGCCCTGCCCAAGGTGTCCTAGGGAGGAGGAGTCACTGGCCCAAGCCCACCCCCCACTGGCCCCTGGGGCTCGTACCGACGTGCTCCTCGGTCACGGGCACGGTGGGGAGGGCCTGGATTTTCTCTTTGTCTGCGGGTGGGGGACCCGTGTTTTCAAACTGATTGAGGAGCTGAAAGACAAGAGGCCGGAGAGCAGGTGGGCTGGTAGGGTCCCTCGCCCCACGGGGCTATGAAATGCAAGGCGGGGTTACCTGCAAAAGCACCGAGGCCCTGTTTGTCCTGGCCTGACCCTGAGGGGTCAGAGGTCAGCTGCCCCAGGAGGCCCAGCCCTGGGCTTCTGCCCACTCTTCTGCTCATCACCACCTTGTAGCCAGGGCTGGTAGCCACCCCAGGGACACGGCGGCCCCTTCCTAGGGCCAGGATGGCTCCCAAGTCCTCACGTGGCTACAATCAGGGGGCAGGCACTGGTGACAAAATATGCAGCAGAAGGCCCCAAGGTGGTCACAGCCCCGCCTCATAAGTGCCACCCAGGACACAGACACGGAAGACACTCTGTCCTCCTGGGCCCAGCCTGTATGGGTGTGGTCCCCACACCAGCTAAGCAAGACCCTTGTACCTGCGTGATGATGGCGTCCAGGCCGTTGGCCCCCCAGGCGTAGTCCATCGGGTTTGAATGCAGGACGCCCCTGGGCAGAGAAGGCTGGGGTTCAAGTGGCAGAGGGGTGGGCCGGGCGCAGGGGGCCCCTCCCCTACTCACCAGGGGCCCAGGCCCAGGTTGGGGATGGTGGCCGGGGTGATGATGCCGTTGACCAGCTGCTGGATGATCCTGGAACAGAGTGGCCAGGCCCGTGGTTAGCGCCCTTATGAGGAGGGGCCATTGTAGGGGAGCTGGACTCTCAACTGGTGAGAAAAAGCCCAGTCACAAGGGTGCTGGGGTAGAGGTCTCCTTGAGGCCTGGACAGTGCCGGTTGACACACAGTTGCGTCCCCCCCCCCATTTTGCAACCCAGAGGGAGTGCCGTGGGGGGGCCCCAGGAGCCCTGAAGTCAGCCCTGTTCTTCACAGTGACCCTAAAACATGCCAGCCGAGGTCACAGTGAGCCAGGCCATGTCATGAGCTGGACCAGCCTTGGCCTGCCTGCAATCAAGCTCCATCTACAAACACCCACAGGATGCTCAGCCCCGTGTCCCGTGGGGCTGAGACGGGCCTTCTAGGTCCTCCCCTCCTGTCCTCAGGACCCTGCACACAGGAAGGGCGAGGACACCTGATACTGCCATTCGCCTGTGCCCTGGGGCAGAGGCCTCTCTCTGAAGGATGCTGAGGGGCACACAGTGGGCACACAGCCCCTCAGCCAACCTGGACCCACAGGGGACCTGCCCTGCCTGGAGGACGGCCCCTGAGCCAGCACCCATGCCTTGTGCCCACAGCACCTCCTGAAAGGACAGCTGGTTGCTCTGCCCGAACGGGTGGGGTGGGCTGGACGCCCCCAGCCCCCCACCCGCGGCCGCCCCCGGGCCCCCTCACCCTTCCAGCGTGGGGACGCCTTCGTGCCGGCCGGTGGCCCGCCGCGCGGTGAGGCGGGCGCGGGGCTGCCGGGCGCCGTACCGGTGCCGGGAGTGCTGCTCTCGCTCCCGCCGGCTCTCGGGGTCCCTGCTGTCATCAGCCTGCGCCCCAGGGGGAAACGTGGGGATCTCGAAGCTGTCGTCAAAGATGCCGAAAGCAAAGTGCCCGTAGCCCTGCGGCAGCGTGAACAGGGGCTGGTCCACATTCTGCAGAGAGGAGGGCCAACATCATGGGAGAGGGGCCAGGGCTGGGCAGCCCTCACGGGGAACAGGGAGGCTGCCTCTCACCTCGAACGGTTGCTGCCGGCTCTGGTCCGCGGAGGCTGTGGAGGGGGCTGAGCCGTTCTCTGCACTCCTAAGAGGACAGGTACCATTAGCACCAGGAGCACCCCACCCCAGACAGATGGCCAGAGGGTCAGACGAAGGCAGACCCCCTCTACACCTGACCCAGGTCCAGCCAGTGCACCCTTGGGCTGAGGGTCCATGAGGGGGGGCAGCCTTACCTGGTCTCTTCTGGAAGCTCCTCGATAAACCCAGACTCGCATCTTGGGCAGATGTAATCCTGGGGAGGAGAGGGCAGGCAAGGGTGATCTCAGGGCAAGGCGGGGTCGGGGTGTGTGTGTGGGGGGGGGGGGGGGCTCATCTCAAGGGCCCAGGTGGCAACCTGCCAGCTCCAGCCATGTGGCTCCGGGCAGGGCTGGTGCACTGACTTCCTTGTGCACATGGTGGGCTGCAACCTCAGCAGTTACATCCCCAACCTCCCATGTCCCTGAGTCCATCAGCTTGTGCTCCCCACAGTGACAGAAGTCACAGTTTCGGGGCCTCCACTCAGCCACATGGCCTGATGAAGGCTCTGACAAAGCGTGTAGCAAAGGGCCAGCTGACGCGGGTCCAGGGAAGTTTCCCAACTTGGGGGACCTGAGAATGTTCCCTAACACCCCCACACCCACACAAATAGAAAGGAAGGCTGGGAGAGTGACTAGTGGGGCTCCAGGACCACCTGGGCCTCAGAGATCAACTCCCAGGAAGGCGGCCATTGAGGGTGGGAGGCACACCCAGGCAGAGGAACCAGCCTGCAGAACATTCTGGACTGCCCGAGGTGTGGCCTGTGACCCCAGGCTGGACAGCCAGCGGGGCAGAGACTGTGATGTCTCCAGTCAGCAAAGAGGTGGCCCTGCCCCTCAGGGACAGGGAGCCTGAGGACCAAATCCACTAGTCGGGCCTGGAACTGGCTTAGGTCCACATGTGTTCTAAAGCTGCAAGCGTGAGGTGCTTCCACTGAGGCTGCCCATGGTCCCAGTCCCCAGGAGCCTAGGGCACCGATGGCTGGGCCACCCTCTGTAGGGAACAATGTGGAGATGTGGGGCATGTGGCCTGCCCTGCAGATGCTGGGGGCCAGGCACCTGTCAGGAAGGCGGGACCCCCACCTGCTCCACTGCAGAGAGCAAAGGGGCCAGGGAATGAAAGGATGCCACCTGAGCTGGGCGAGAGGGTAGGCCAGAGCTGTACATGTCCCGGGGACCTGTGTCCAAATGTGTAATGAACTCTTACAATTCAACAACAAAAGACAAACGCCCCAGTTAGAAAACGACCAGAGGATCAGAACAGCATTTCTCCACAGACAGACAGGTGGCAACGAGCCAAGAAGGGATGCACACATAGTCTGCCAACAGGGAAACGCAAACCAAAACCAGCGGGACACACTCCACATCTACCCAGATGGCTGGACCCATGAAGCTGACAGGGACCACTGTAGGAGGTGGCAGAGAAACTGGAACCACCACATGGCAGATGGGCTGTGAATTGGGGCAGTGTCCTCAGAAAACAGTCATGGTCACCCCATGACCCTGCAATTGCCCCACCAGGCACCCACCAGGGGTGACGGAGACATAGGTCCACACAGAAACCCACACACGCACAGCAGTCAAACACAACCACATGTCCCTCCACCCCTGGAAGCATCACTCAGACATGCAAAGAGGAAGCCCTGACACTTGCCACCATGTGGATGGACCCTGAGAACATGATGCTCAGTGAGAAGCAGACATAGAACACACAGAGTGTGATTCCACTGATGGGAAACATCCAGAACAGGCAGATCTGCAGACACAGAGAGTGGGATCCTGGTTGTCAGGGACCAAGAAGGTGACTGCTGATGGGGACGGGGCTCCTTTTTGAGTGACCAAATGTCCTGGACAAGGACACTGGTGATGGCCGGCTGCAAGACCTGAGTTTTAAGTGGGTGGGACATGTGGCACTGAAACTGTGAACCAGGAACAGCAGCCCTCTGCCCTCCTGAGCAGGGGCGTGGGGCCCAGGGGAGGCTCCCCCAGGAAGGGTCCACCACAGCTGTCACTAGCATGGGTTTCCAGGGCTGTCACTCAGCCTGTCGTTTACTTCAACGTTTCACAGGCCAAGAAACGCAGTCACTGGAGGCTTTGTGCTTGGTAGCCAAGGTTCTTTCCCCCTCCAGGAGCCCCAGTGGGAGGGCGATGGACAGGGGCAAACGTGGCTGCAGTTGAGTCTGAGCTGACCGAGGTTAGGAATCTGGGAACCTTCTGGCCTGGGCCAGGCAGGCCCAGAACCTCCCCTGTGACAAAACTCTCTCTCCCGGGCACCCTGCCCCAGGCAAGCCTGGGAGAGCCAGGGCGGGGTGAGCAACACGCCCACTGGAGATAGGGTGTCTGTCCTCCACCCCTGGGGCTCACTGCTGCTCCTGGTGCCTGAGAGCCGATCACCATGCCATCCTCAGGGGTCCCTGTGTTCCCTGAGCCCCAGCACAACCCAGACTGGTCATCTCAGGCCTGGGCCTTTCCTTGTCCTGGGTCCCCACAGCCCGAGTTGATATCTACCTGGCTTGCCCCTCTCGGAAGCTGGGTCCCAGCTGTAAGCCTCCATCTCCCCACCTGCAAATGGAGGGTGGCCTCAACCCCAGGCTCTGGACTTGGCCCCTGAGCCACAGTGACCTGGTTTCAGGGAGGCCCCAAACTCTGCTGCACTTGCAGAAGGTCCAGACCTGGGTCTTCAATGCTCCCTCCTCCAGAGGCCGCATGTCCCAGAGATTTAATTACCTCACCGTGACAGAAATGGGGGACATCCTGGGATGGAACAATCACCCCCACAGGGCAGAGTCTATATACCTTGGCAAGGCCCTAGCTCGTGAGCACCTATCCCCAGCTGACAGCTTCTCTTGAGGAGACCAGGGTGATCACGCCATCATTATTACCATGACAACAGCGGCCCACAGGACAGACCATGCACTCCACTCACTCAGCACTTGCTCCCTGCAGTAGGCCCTTGGAGACAGGCCTCACCCTCCATGCCACATGCAGACCCCAGGTTCCCGGCCAGGTGAGTGTGGGGGAACAGGGGACATTGAGGTGGGAACTGGAGAGATGCTGGCCTTAACGCCGAGCAGGCAGGGGGACCAGTCTGCACCCCAGGGGCTCTGTGCAGAGGACGGACTTTCTCTCTTCACCCCGACGGCTCTCCAAGGTGGCCTGTTCGACGTAACAGAGCTTGTTCCCGTCCCCCCGACCCTGCTCAGGGACACTTCTGAGAGGAATCAGGGGTGTCCACAGGACAGGAGACAGAATCATGACTGCCACCGGTCAGGCCACTAGGAGCCTGGCCCATGCATGGCCCAGATCCACCTCATCCCTGGCGCTCCCGTTTCCTGGGGGATCGAGTCTGGGCCTGTGCGCCCGAGCAGAGGCCTCTGAGCTAGCCGGCCTGCCCGGTTCCTGCTCCCACACGCCCATTCCAGGCAGGCACCCGCCCTTCCGGGGCATCCTGGCCCCCCTGCACCGGCACTCTCGAGCACAGGGGTGCCCTCACCAACCCATCTGATGGGCGAGGAGAATGAGGCAGAGTCTCATGGCTGCAGGGAGAAACCCTGGGAACAGAGGGCCTGCAGCCACCTGAGTCTCACCGCCCCACTGGGGCAGGGGGAGGTGGGAGGGGTGCTGCTGGCGGAAGCCTCCCACTGTCACCAGGTTAAGAGCCCACCTCCCTACTCTCATGAACACCAAGTGCACCCCTACTCATAAACAGACACCTGTCTACAGGACCCCGTCAACCCCTTCCCAAACCCACAAATCAGTCCCCTTGCCTCCAATATTTGCTCCTAACAGAATTTACCAACATTCCAACAAATCAAATATTTGCCAATCACTTGCTCAGCATTGGCTCCCTGTAAACTCTGAGAGCAAAGGTCATGGCTACCTTGTCACCACTGGATCCTGTGACTAGAAAGGCCCTCGCCAGCTCAGTGTCCACAGACTGTCCACAGAGATCAGGATCCTTCTGGTCCGAGACTACATGGCCAGGATCCGGCCGCATGCTGGCCCTGGGAAGGGAGGCCAGAACAGCTAACTACACAGCCCCGGGCTGCCGATAGCTCTGGACAGGTCACTCTGGGGTAAGCCCGAAGCCCAGGGCCTGTCCGGGGCTCACACCCGTTGCAAGAGGCTCCCTGCAGCTCACCTAGGCTAGAGGACTGTCCCGCCGACCCGACCGTTCCTCCCAGTGGAGGAAACCAGACCCAGAGCTGGGGCGCACAGGAAGCCGGAAGAGGCAGAAGCAGTACGTCTTCCGGGAGGCTGGAGTGGGGGAGTCGGGCAAGTCTCGGCCCCCCCAAGTCTGCTCGCGCACCGAGGTTTCCATTTATCTGCCGGCCCCCATCCCCTTGCCTCTGGAAGCCACACCACCCTTGCCTTATCTTACACTCTCCTGGGTTCAGGCACCGTTTCCATTCCAAACCCTAACTCTAGCTCACTTCTGTGGCTGGAATAATGCCCACGACTCCTGCTGGATCCCCCAGTGAAGTCCACAGCAAGAAAGGAAGGGATGGGAATCTGGTTCTTAAATCAGCCAGATGACCAAGGAGAGCTGGTGCTCAATCAGTCGTCGCCACCCACAGCCCCTTTCCCTGGCCCCCCACATCGCCCTCTTCCTGCTCCTCTTGAGCTGGCCGAGCGGCAAATGCCAGGAGCGGGGCCGGCCAGGGGCGCCTTGCCTTCTAACCTTCCTCCCATTCAGCGGGGGAGGGTCGGTCAGGCGCGGGGCACCGACCCCATCCCGGACCTACCCACTCGGAACTTCCGGGCTGAGGGGCCTGGAAACCGAGCCTTTCACGATCAGCTGTCCCGCGGCCTCCACCCGGACGAGGGCACAGGGCCCACCTGGGTCCAGACCCCAGGCCCCGGAAGGCGCAAGAACGCCGGCTCGGGCCGCCGTCGGGCCCGGGAGAGCGACGGCTCTCTCCCACGAGGCGCTCGCAGCGCTGATCGCGCTCGGGGCCGACTCCGCTCCCTCCCGGTCACCGGCCTCGCTGCGCCACCAGGGCCGCCACTTCCGGGCCCTCCGCGGGGACCTCAGTTTCCCCGTCCGTGCCAACTCGCCTCGGGCCAAGGCAGTGGCCCCCGCCCGCCCGGCCTGGGCCTCACCGGCAGGCGCGGCACGATCTCGACTGAGCAGCAGTGGCAGAAGTACCGTCCGGGCTGCGGTGACGCCTCGGCCATGGCCACCGCCGCCTCCTCCACGCCGCCCGCCCCCCGCGCGGCGCCCGCCGCCGGCCGTTTGCTGCTCCCTCGCCGGCCGACGAGCCCGCGCACGCTCACGCACGGCACGCACGGCACGCACGGCGTGAGGCGGGGAAGGGTAGCGGAAACGGGACAGGCAGCGCGCGAGGCGGGCGGTGGCTCGGGTGACGGTGGCCGCCGAGGAGCAAACTAGGAGCGGAGCTGGGCGGGGGCGGGGCCATGGGCGGGGCCTTGCTGGGCGGTTGCCTGCCTGGGCAACCTGGATCAGGGCCTGAGGTGGGTTTGGAGGCGGGCCCGGCTCGAAGGCTAAGGGGAAGGCCGAGGGCGGGGCTGGGGCGGGGCGGAGCCAAGCCCCTCCTCTTCTACAAAACTGCTACCAGTTCCCGCACAGACCCCCCCCAGTTCCCTCATTATTTCTCTTATTGCCAAGACCCACCTGTTTGGAAATCAGTCCTGAATATTCATTGGAAGGACTGATGCTGAAGCTGAAACTCTAATACTTTGGCCAGCTGGTGCGAAGAACCGACTCATTGGAAAAGACCCTGATACTGGGAAAGATTGAAGGCGGGAGAAGGGGATAAAAGAGGATGAGATGGTTGGGTGGCATCAACGACGCAATGGACATGAGTTTGAGCAGGCTTCGGAAGTTGGTGATGGACAGGGAAGCCTGGTGTGCTGCAGTCCATGGGGTCGCAAAGAGTCGGACTCGACTGAGCGACGACTGAGCGACTGAACCGAGTGACTGACTTACCTGGTTTTCACTTCTCTGTCCTCACTGCTCCTGGGATGCTCCTGCGCTCTTTTACCTCCAGGCCTTTGCACGGGCTGTAACCTTGCCCTGGTGCACCGTTGCCTAGACACCCGCATGGCTTTCTTCCCCCACACCTTTCAAGTCTGCTCAAATGTCCACCTATTGAGGCATGTTCTGCAACAGTGCTTGGGTCCATATTATAAACTGTCAGTTCCACAACAAAAGGGATTTTTGTATCTTGTTCCCAGCTGGACTCAGAACAGGACCTGGCACACAGGCTTTACATAAACATTCTTCGAATGCATGCAGACCGGAGACCCATTCCTGGATCAAGGAGGCCTGCTCTCCCATGCCTCGGTGTGGCATAAGAGACTCTGAGCAAGGTGTGGCCTTGTTTCCATGATGCCTCAGGGTGAGGAGAGGGCAAAAAACCTACCCCTCCCCTCAAAATGAATCAGGCCAGGATCATTTCTGAATTTAGTTCCAGGACAATTATGTACTTATTTCCTTACCCACTAGACAAACATTCATGAAGCTCCTGTTGCATGCCAGACTCTGCTGGGGTGCAAGGACACAGCAGAGGAAACCACAGACAGGAAATGAAAGTGGTTCTCTGAAATACTCCATAACTGGAGGACACAGAGCAGGCTACAGACGCCCCCAGCCTCACGAGACTGAGCCAGGGGATGAGCCCCTAGGGTACCCTTGGCTCTGCCTGGAGAGACAGACAGACTTCCCAAGGGAGAGGACTTTAGAGCCAGGACTTAGAGTAATAAATAGGAGTGGGATGGAGGTGAGATTCCTGCTGAGAGTTGGGAGTATTGGAGCCAGAGTGTCAAAGAATTACAAATTGGAGGCTGTGCATAAAGGATCTTGAATGTCAAGTGGTAAGGAATAGGGACTTGTCTTCCAGCCACTATCTTGCACCCCTCAAAGCTCAGAGGCGATTCCAAGGCATTCCTACTCTGACCACCAGAGAGCGCCCCAGCCCTGTTGCTGGGAAACAAGCCCTGTTGCTGAAGCAAAAGACACCACCACCCCCATCTGCCTCCACCCCTCCCTCCCCTGAGGGATACAGGGAGGGGCCCTTTGCCTCAGACCTTTAATGCCTAGCTCCTGACTTGTCTCACACCAGACATACATTCATTGATTCATTCATCTTGGAGAAGTTTCATTTTGTTTTTTCATTTGGTTTGTTTTTTTCTTTTCCTTTTGACTTATGGGATCTTAGTTCCCCAACCAGGGATTGAACCTGGGCCCAGAGCAGTGAGACCACCTAGTCCTAACTACTGAACTGCCAGGGAATTCCCCATCCTGCAAAAGTTTATGAGGTACCACCCAAGAGGCCTTGGAGTCAATGGGCTCACAGCATTCAAATCCCACCAAGTCACACTGGCTATATGACCCTGGGCAACTCACTTAACCTCTCTGGGCAGGTGGCAGAAACTTCCTCTTGGGGGTTTGAGATTGGATTATGCTTGAGGTGCCTGTGGGCCATGCGGCCTCCCTGAGTTCATCTACCCTTCTGGCACCCATCCCCAGCCCAGCGCAGTTTCATTGGCCCCCGCGGGTGGGTTGAACTGCATCCCCCCTCAGGGCCTTTGCCTGGTCACACCTTCTGCTGGGAGTGCCATTCCCACCATCCTTTCTCTTTTGCTGTTTCTCAGAAGGCTGCTCTGATCCTGTCCTGGGGGATCCCAGTGCCCTCTTCCCTCTTTCCCCAACTCAGCCACCCCCAGATCCAGGAGTTATCAGTGGTATCTCCCAATATGTGAAGCCAATACCCAGAATATAGTAGGTGCTCAATAGATTCTTGAATAAAAAAATAATTAGTGAGTGCCTGCTGTGTACCAGGCCCAAGTAGGGTGCTGGGAATGCAATGGGAACAAGAATATGAAGTTTTGTATCATAAAACTAAGTGCTTAAGATGTGCCAGCCAGATGTTTAATCCTCACACAAGCACCAGGATGTGGGAGCAATGAAGACTCCTGTTTTACAGATGAGAAGGTGAAAGTGAAAGTCACTCACTCCTGTTTGACTTTTGGCAAGCCCATGGACTATAGGCTCCATGGAATTCTCCAGGCCAGAATACTGAAATGGTTAGCCTTTCCCTTCTCCAGGGGATCTTCCCAACCCAGGATCGAACCCAGGTCTCCTGCATTGCAGGAGACTGAGGCTCAAACATGGTCACACAGCAGACACAATCATTGGACCTCTGGGTCTCAGCTCCTTGCCCCGCTGGATGCCCTGGGACTGGGATATCCAAATTCAAGTAATCAGGCCAGTATCTGCATGTGATCCAGAGGTCCTGAGGTTCTGGGGCCTCAGGCATCCATTTATGACCAGTGGCCATCTTGCTGCTGCCACTGATAGGACAGATGTGTGACGGGAGACCTGGCCAGCCCAGGGCTCTCTGATTGTGGGGTGCCTCCTGATGGGTTCTCAGCATTTTCTTGAATAGTCTTTGAAAGTGGATTAGGAGGTAACCTCTCCGGACAGGACCATTTCACCCCCTAGTTACTGACTTGGGTTCAAATCCAGCCTCTGGGAGGGAGTTTTGGGAACTCTAGAGCTGGAGAAAGCAGTTCTGTCACCCACTTCTAGGGAGGCCACCGCCCCACTGGGCATTATTTCAACAGGCATGAATACACTGCTATCTGCTTAAGCATTTTTTTTTTTACTTGCTTTTCAACCTTTTATTTACATATTTTGACTTTGTCCTTTGTATTATTTGTATTTGTTGGTTTGTGTTTTGTATTTTTTACTTTAGACCCCTGAGTCACCCATACCCAGGACCTGGCAGCCCCAGAACCTCAGATGTCCTTCAATCTATTCTCCTGGGGTCAAGTCACCATCCTCTTAGGTCAAACTTCCTTCATTTCCACCGGCTCAAGGAATCTTTCAGGACTAAGTCGTCAGGACCAGGACCTGTGAAGCCAGTGGGGGGGATGGATGCCTCCATCCTCTCTCTTGAGCAACCTCCCTTGAATGCTGCTCAAAAGTTGTTATTTTAAATAATTTCTAACTTCCAGAAGTGTTTCAAGAATAGTACAAAGGGTCCCACGCATCCTTGACTTGGGCACGCCAGTGGCAAACTTTTTTTGCTCTCTCTGTGTGTCTGTGTGGAATTTTGGGCAAACTTGCTGCCCCCAGCCTCTTTATCCCAAGCACGACCAGGTGTACTTCTAAAGTTAGGCCACTCTCTTATCTGAAGCAGCAACATGTTTACCAAATTGGGTAATTAAGCTTTCATAGCTTTATCAAGCTCTGCCTCCCTCAAAGGAGGTGGGGTCGCACCACCTCTCAGCCTGGCAGGGATCGAGATCACCACGCAATCCCTCAATCACAGATGCTGGTATCGACCGTGTGCCAGGCGCAAGAACACATCTGGGATACGGCAACAAATGTCGGCAAAGTCAGACACTCAACAATATTAAGCACTGTGATGTGCAGAATAA
Source organism: Odocoileus virginianus (assembly GCF_023699985.2). Classification (NCBI taxonomy): domain Eukaryota; kingdom Metazoa; phylum Chordata; class Mammalia; order Artiodactyla; family Cervidae; genus Odocoileus; species Odocoileus virginianus. The sequence continues at coordinate 40,169,904 of NC_069676.1, forward strand.
AGGCCCCCATATACGTTTGATATTTTAGCTCAGTAAGACTCCTGTCAGACTGCTGATTTCCAGAACAGTAAATAATAAGTCTGTGCTATTTTAAGCAGCTAAATTTACAACACTTTGTTAAAGCAGCAAACAGGAAACTCATACGTCAAGCTATTACACGGTCACCTCCAGACACAGGCATGCTGAGCATTCCCGTGTTTCCCTGAAGCCTCGTCCCAGTAGGCTGTCCCTCCTACCATTGGCCAGAGCTGGATCACATGGTTGTGCCTGACATCACTTCAACCCTGTTCATCCAATCAGGATTCGCCTCCAAGCTGAGGGCAGGTCCGGCCTTCTGCGTCAAACGTGGCCGCCAGATTCCTGCGAAAAATCCTATTGTTCTTTCATAGGAAAGAGGATGGCATGGGGACATTTGGGGGCAACGTGGGAAAGTAGCTAAGGGAAGTGGCAAGAATTGAGTAGTCTCTGAAGGAAGGGCTTCAAACCTAGGCCGGCAAGCTTGGACTCCATCCAGAGGCTATGGGGAGCCCTGGGTGGCATTTAGAGCAGGGACCATACGCACGTTTTGGACGTTACAATACCCAGCTCTATTCAGAGTTCTCCCATGCTATCTGCCATGGCCGAGTCTTCAGTGTTGTCTTGTGTGAAGTATTAGTCGCTCAGTTGTGTCCAATTCTTTGTGACCCTATGGACTATAACCCTCCAGGCTCCTCTGTCCATGGGGTTCTCCAGGCAAGAATACTGGAGTAGGTTGCCATTTCCTTCTTCAGGGAATCTTTCCTACCTAGGGATCAAAGCCAGGGCTCCTGTATTGCAGGCAGATTCTTTACTGTCTGAGTCACCAGGAAAGCCCTTGGTTGTCATCATATGTCCCACTAAGGAACCAGCAAGACCTTGCTTCCCACAGACTGCAGAGTTTCAGGTCTAGTCCAAGGGTTGCACAGGCTAAGGTGATGTGGGGTCTATCACAAGGATTCTTCTGGCTTGAGTAATGTGGGATCCAGTGACCGAGTGTTCTTTACCAGGCCATCCTGGAGGCAGTGGTTGGTACAGCAGCATGGTGTGATTCCCACAGCCCCTACAGAACCTGCTGCTCTGGATTCTAAAGCCCTTGCTTGAATAAAATATAAGCAGGATTATTGTAAGCTGGTTTTGTTCCCTGGGAGTGACAGAAATGCTGCTTAGATCAGCTTTATTTTATGGGGAAGAGGAGTTCAGGCACAGCTGGATCAAGGACCTCCAATAAGACCACAGGGCATTACTGCTGCCTCTCTTGGTTCAGTGTCCCACTGAGCTGGCCTCTCCCTGGACATTGGCAGAAGCCATCTGCAGCCCCAGGCTCACACCCCTCCAGCTCAGGCAAGAAGTGGGTGGTCCTTTTCAAGCTAATGTCTCAGAGCTGACTCTTCCTGTTGCTAAATGTCAGATGACTCTTAAGTGGTCAGGCCTGGGTTGGGGCCACTCTTGGGGGCTTTTGAGTTGGGAGTACAGGAGGTGATTCCCCAAAGGAAAACCTGGCTCTGGGACCTGAGGAGTCCCACAATCTGGGGATGCACCCTGATTGCTCGGGTCCTGGAATCTTGTTTGCCTGGTACTGACTCCATTCCTGACCCTGTGGGGCTTTGAGACCCCCAGAAATTCACTTTCCTTTCTCCGACTTCAGTTGACCCCTCTGTAAAGTGGATGCCTGCCTTGTGATGAATGGTAAAATACTTGCCTATTCCTTAAGTAATAAGAATCTCTGTACCCATGTCACGCCCCTCCCGTGCACCAAGCACTGTGCCTGGCATCCTGACTGGAATCTGCAGTACTGGGATCTGTGCCCATTTTACAGTTGAGAGCATAGAGGCACAGAGTGGTCACATGTGGCCTGGTCAGGGTGGCACAGACTGGACTGCACTTCCACATGACGCCTCCTCCTCCCTCCAGGCCTTAGAGTCACCTCCTCGGAGATTCCACAACCTCCCTGCTCCCAGGGTCTCTGTCCTCCACTGTCTTCACACATGTGTGTTCACCCCCTTGTTTTTCTCCAGTCAGGTAGGGACCGTATCATTGCGACACTGAACCCCTCTGTATTAGCAGCTGTCACAAATCGACGCAAACTTGGTGGCTTAAAAAAACACATATTTTTTTCTCTTCCAGTTCCGGAGGTCAGAAGTCCAACACAGGTCTCTCTGAGCTTAAATCAAGGTATTGGCAGAGCGTGTTCTTCTCCAGAGGCTCCAAGGGAGAATCTGTTCCTTGCCCTTTCCAGCTTCTGGAGGCTGCCCACATTCCTTGGCTGGAGGACCCTTCCTCCATCTTCAAAGCCAAAAACAGCAGGTCCAGTCCTCCTAATGTTGCATCTCTCCGACCACAGTGGGGAAGGTCTCCACTTTAAAGGATGCTGTCATTACACTGGGCCCACTTGGTTAACCCAGGATCATCTCCCATCTGAAGGGCCTCAACTTACTCCTATGTGCAAAGTCCTTTTGCCATGGAAGGTGACATAGTCACAGGGTCTGCGAACCCACTTGTCTCAGAGGGCTGTATTCAGGCTTTCTCTTACTTGTAGCACAAACATCCCATGACTTCAGTTTCCATCCCCCCTTCCCTCATACCGTTCAATCTAACTCAACATTAAACATTCTCTCCTTCTGAGAAGTCTGCCCTGTCTCCCTGGGCTGGGTCAGGTTGGCATCTTCCATCACAGATCTGATTAGCAGATTGTCTCTGTAAGTTTCCCTGGGGGTGGTAAGTTGGGACCATGGGGAGTTAGGATGGGTGTGGGCCAGAAAACCTTAGGGCAGGCGGCTAGGGTAGGAAGCTGCTGCAGGCTGGGACAGGGTAGAGAAGAGGGCACAAAGGGAGATACTGGAAAGAGGGGTTCCGCAAAGAGGGCCGTGACCTCCTTAAGGTCATGAAGTACAGAGCTTCTGGGTTGGGGAGACACGCCAGCCTGGGAAGCAGAAGGCCACGGGCTGCTGGCCTCGGTTTCGAACCCACGCCAGGCCAACAATGGCCCTTTTATTTGCACAACTCAGGACTGGGTGGCTGAGCCATGGAAGGGTCAGGTCTCGGCCAAGGTCACCCTGTGCAGCCCCCGCACACCCTTGGTGAGAACACGGGGTCTCATTCCTGCCCCATTTCCCAACGAGGAGAGAACCCCCTTGGACGGTCAGAGGCCAAGGCCAGGTCAAGACCGCTGGTGGCCTCCCTCAGTGCTGCTCTGAAGTAATGTGTCCCCTGGCATTGGCTGGGAGACATGGGTCAGGCCGGGCAGCTAAGGTGGAGGACAGGGTCTGGGCATGGTGTTGGCCCACAGAAGATCTCGTGCATGCAGAAGAGGGGTTTGGCTTTAGGGGTCCTGCTTCTACACCTGGGGAGGGGGTAGATTTAGGAATGGGGGGCAATGAAGCATAGGAGGCCCTGGGAGAGAACCAACAGCTCTCAATTGTTGGTTTTTCTTAAAAGCATTTTCCACTTCTTAAAGTTACACATTAGTTTGTCTGTCTATGTGTTTTGTTGTCTATGACTTGGGCAGATCAGACGGGCTCACTGAGGACAGGAGTAGGTCTGCCTTAGTCAACCTGTTGCCCCAGCACCCCCAAAGGTCCTTGCCTCCAGGATACCGTCACTAATTATTCCCCAGAAACACAAACTGTGTAGAGGGGTTGCACAGGGTCCATGAGATGTGGAGGTGCCCTGACAATTTTCTGGGGCCCCGAAGACTGAAGGGATCTGCCCAGAGTAGGAAAAGCATCCTGCTGCACTGAGGCCCCAGGAGTCTGTGTGCTTCCCAGCCCATTGCACATTTTGGGAAACCAGGATTCCAGGTGGCAAAGGACAGAGAGCACTGACCCTTGGAGGAGAGGAGCAGGCAGGCTGTTCAGGCCACCTGAGGGGTTGCTGCAGGCTCAGGGTAGGAGGGGGGCAAAGGCCAGGCACACAGTAGGCACTCTGGAAGATTTGCGGTATGATTATTGCTGTTGGCATGTTGTTGGGACCAAGGGTGTGTCTGCATCTGTCTCCTCTCCACAGCCCCTCCCCGCCACGTGCTCACACCCAGCTGTGCCCACCGGCTCCAGGGGCCAGGTGGCCAGGCGGGTGGCCTGGAGGGTTGGATTAGGGAGTGGCTGGGGCTGAGGTCCCCGGGTGTCTGGGAGGGGACGGGAAGGTCAGGCTAGGAGCCCAGAGCACACTGGGGCCGCGCCAGCCATCACATGCAGACCACGATGCGCAAGGCTCCTTAGATGCACTCTTCGTGGCTCACTGGCCAACCCCCCCACCCCACCCCCCAAACGCACGGCGACACCTTAAACTCGAAGCCACGGGCCGGGCTCCCGGGTGGGGTCCCCCGCCCCCCGCCCCCCGCCAGCTGCCGCCCACATCGCGCGCGACACTGCCCCGAGCCCCGCCGTCCCCGCGCCCCGCCCCGGCCGGCCCGCCCCGCCCCGCCCGCAGCCCGCGGGACCTTTATAGGGCGCGCCGGCCGCGCGCTGGAAGTGGTGCCGCCGCCGCCCTCCCTGCCGCCCGCCCGCCAGCCGCCCGCGCGTCCGACGCGGGGGTCGCCGCCGTGTCTGCATTCGCCATGCGTCCCCGGGCGCCAGGGCCACTGTGGCCGCTGCCCTGGGGGGCCCTGGCGTGGGCCGTGGGCTTCGTGGGCTCCGTGGGTTCGGGGGACCCCGCGCCCGGTGAGTGGGGCGGCCGGAAGGGACGGGCGGGGCGGGCCACCCACGTGGGCCCGCCGGGAATGCGGGCCGGGGGACAGGTAGGGGGGCGCAGCGGCAGTGGCAGCTGGGGGCAGAGAGCAGTGACCCGTGGTGACCCGTGGTCGCTGCAGGTTGAATGCGGGAATGCTTGGGGCTCCCCTCCCCCAGCCCTAAAAGACTTAAAGGAGGGTCACCAAGAGGTCAGGCGAGCAGATGTGACTCCTCACAATTTATTATCATGAACTAGTCCCCAGGGTTGCTGACAGTTACTGAGTGCTCAGGGTCTGCCGCCTCCCTCCTGGAATCCACGCAGCAGCCCTACAGTGTGAGCACTCTTATGCCCGGTTTCTAGATGGGGAAACTGAGGCACAGGGTCAGACAGCTTGTACGGGGCAAAGCAGATATGAACCTGGACTTTCTGGGTCCCAGTGTCCCAGAGAGGCAGGGCTGGGTGGTTGACTCAGGATCCGCACCCGGGATCTCAGATCTTCCCTGGGTCTGGCGCAGGCAGACTTGTTAGAATCTCATACCTGCCAGTTGTGGAGACGCCAGGGAAGTCACACCCCCACTCTGGGCCTCAGTTTCCCCTTTTATAAGGGGAGCAAAGATGCCGAGCTCCCCGAACTGAGCTGGTCCCGCGGAGCTCAGCACAGTGCCTGGGAGCTCCCTGGGATGGGGGCCCTGGCCACTCCTGCCCCCACTTAACGGTGCAGAAACTGAGGGCCATCTGCCCCCCCCCCAACCCCACCCTGCAGCCCCACCCCAACCCTGCACTGAGGGGAGAGCCAAGCCCCCTCCCCGAAGGCCGCGTCCCCGGGGAGACAGTGAGCTCATGCAAGGGGAATGTTCCCAAGTTGGAGTGAGTAAGAGGCGGGTCAGGCGAGGGGGGGCTGCCGGGCGAGGGGGCTCCGCGTGCCCTCGGGCGCTGTCTAGACAGAGGGCAGAGGCGGGAGAGGCGGCTCTAGGGCCCACTGACCCTGACACGTCCAGCTCCTGGTGTTTGACTGGTCAGGCAGGATGCCAGGCCTGGGCTGGGGGCCTGGAGCCATGGGGAGAGCTCGCCGGGAGGGGAGGGGGTTGGCAGTAGAGCCGTGTGGGGGCCAGAGCCCAGAGAGGAAGGATCCTAGAAGAATCTGCAGCTGGAGCCGGGACACCTGTGTGGTTCTCTATCCCACCCAGGTGGGAGGTGGATCATCCCCTTTGCAGTTACTGAGCACCGACTGTATGCATCCCCATGGGCCAGCAGCTGGCTGGCAGGCCAAGGCTTGGGTGTGGGCAGGAGCACCTGGGGGCATCCCTGGCCCCATAGGAACTGCCCCTCTCTCCGCAGGTGGTGTCTGCTGGCTCCAGCAGGGCCGAGAGGCCACCTGCAGCCTGGTGCTGAAGACGGATGTGAGCCAGGCTGAGTGCTGTGCCTCTGGCAACATCGACACTGCCTGGTCCAACTTCACGCACCCGGGGAACAAGATCAGCCTCCTGGGCTTCCTAGGCCTCGTCCACTGCCTACCCTGCAAAGGTGAGACCCTGTGCGTCAGCAGAAGGCCATGGGCTCTTGGTCAGAGGAGGCACAGGCAAGAATGAGCTTCCTGTCTTGGGGGCATACAGGAGGTTGAGGCTGCTGGCAAGGGGATCCCAGACTCAGAGAGGGTTTGGGGGCCTTCGGGCTCTCAGGCCTCAGCCTCCTGCAGGGAGGATTCCCCAGTTCGGTCCAGCCTCTAGGGTCTCACTTGGGAGGAGCCCTCTGCCTGGGCGGCCTTGCCCACCTTCACTCCACATGGTGGACAGACAGGCACACCTAGCTCCTAGAAAGGTGGATTCTCCCTGACTGGCCGTTAGGGTTTGTGACCCCACACTCAGTGTTCCCAAACACTCATCTGCCCTTAACCTCGCAGATTCCAGGGTCTGTGGTTAGGGCCACAGCTGTATGTTTAACAAGCATTTGCCTTCTGGACTGTGTTCTGTTAAATGCTGCCTCCTCCATCAGACTAGGAGCTCTTTTAAGGCACAATGAATGAATAAATAAGTCAAGACATAGTCTCGTTGGAGACCCTCTCAGCCCCCTGTGCAAGACTGAACCTGCAAGGACCCAGAGGGCGCATGGGGACATGACTTGAAGGAGGTGGGCTCTGGAAACCAGGCTGTTGTTGGATGATTAGGAGTTTGCCAGCTGGAGAGACCATGGTGGGGTGGGTGGGGAGGAGGGAGCATGAGCAGAGACCATGGCCTGGGATCAGACCCAGGTGGGTGGAGTCAGGACAGGGGTGCCGGATGGAAGCTGGAGCTGAGGGCTCCAGACCTGCAGGCCAAGCCGAGGAGCCTGGCTGGCCGGCTGGGATGTGATTAATACCAGATCAGCCTGGCTGGGTGGTCCTGAACTCAACTGCCATGTGCCCTGGCTCCCTCCAGAAGCCCCTCTGGGTTTTGGGAGGAGGACAGACTTCAAAAAGTGCCTGGCCCGGGCCTGACATGGTCCAGGATGCCCTCCCCCCACCTCATCTGGCCCTGGCGACAGGAACTCAGCCCTGCCACTTGTGTTCTAGCGTGCGTGAAGCCACCCCGGGGAGCGTTTCCAGATGTGCGTGTGGGCGGGCAGCACGGGAGGCACCCAGGTGCAGTCCACATGCCCTGGCAGGGAGACATGAGGGGCTCTGGCTGGCCTCTAAAGGAGCTTCCATCACTGTATGCTCACTCTGTAGGGTGGAGTTCCCGATCAGCCCCACTGTTACACTCAAGGCAAATGAGGCCGAAACGTCAACTCGAGCTCAGAGACAGACCCAGACCCACAAACCATGGAGCTGGGGGTCCATTTGATCTGGCCTGGAGTTCTCACACCTAGGTGCCCTGGCTCTCCTCAACTCACAGCTGTGATGGGGCCTGTTTCCCCCTTTGGTGTATATATATATGTATTTGCTCAGCTGCTCAATTATGTCGGACTCTGTGGCCTTGTGGTCTGTAGCCCGCCAAACTCCTCTGTCCATGGGATTCTCCAGGCAAGAACACTGGAGTGGATGGCCATTTCCTACTCCAAGGGATCTTCCCGACCCAGGGATCAAACCTGCATCTCCTGTCTTTGTCTCCAGCGTTGGCAGGCAGTTTCTTTACCACTAGCGCCACCTGGGAGGCCCCTTTGGTAAAATGATGACAAAAGGGCACCACCTTGTGGGGGCAGGTGGGAGGCTGTACTGGGCCTGGGAGGCTAAAAGCAGCCTTTCGTGGGGCCGGAGTGGGGGCGAGGACGCCAGAGAGAGATTTATTTCCCTACCTGAGAAATGGGGCTGCGGAAGGCGGTAACCCCTGTTTGGAGGGCTCGAGCTGTGTGAGGCCCCCTCCTCAGGAAATGAACCGCAGACCAGGCCAACGCCCCGCCCTCCCCGACGCCTCCTCAGGGGAGGTCCTGGCAGGCGGGAGGAACAGACGCTGCCCATCCTCCTCAACCCCGCGCCTGAACGGGGTGGAGCCCCCCGGGCTGACGCAGCCGGTCCCCCGCCGGCCTTCCCAGAAACGCGCGTAAATCAGGGAACAGACGTCAGCCCGAGCGGGTGGCCCAGCTGCGGAGCGAAAGCCGGACTTGGGTTGAAGCCTGTTCCTCCCAGACCCCCAGATTCCCAGCAGAGACCCCTCGCTTCCGCCCACACTGAGCCCTGCACCCCGACAGAGGCCCGTCCCATGAAAAGCGTCGAGTCCTAGTCCACCCCGGAGTGGCTGAAACTCCCCCAGACCCCAAATCAGTTCCCTCCCCGTGGGCCCCTTCTTCGGACCGCCCCTCACTCCGGTCCGGCCTTTATCCGTCGGAACAGGGAGCGAGGGCGCTGGGCCTCGGAGGACCTCCGGCCTCGGCCACGCGCCGCAGCCCACGCGTGCGTGTCCTCTGTCCACAGATTCGTGCGAGGGCGTGGAGTGCGGCCCTGGCAAGGCCTGCCGCATGCTGGGGGGCCGTCCGCGCTGCGAGTGCGCGCCCGATTGCACCGGGCTCCCGGCGCGCCTGCAGGTCTGCGGTTCTGACGGCGCCACCTACCGCGACGAGTGCGAGCTGCGCGCCGCGCGCTGTCGCGGCCACCCGGACCTGCGCGTGATGTACCGGGGTCGCTGCCGCATGTACGTTGGGGCGGAGCCTTGGGGAGGGGCGGGGCCACCGGGCCTGAGCATCCTGTTAGAGGCCGCTACCTCAGCGCGTGGGGGTGGGTCACTGGCAGGAAGGGGCGGGGTCTACAATCCCGGGTGCTTATTATAGGTCTCGTGGATTTGGGTGCGGCCCCATGGTGGGCGGGGCATAGGTATGAGCTCGTGGGTGGGGCCTATAGTCCCAAGAGAGTATCACGAGATCAGGTCTTTTGTGGGATCGGGGATGGGGACGAGTAGGGTGCAAGTTTGAAAAGGGGGCTTCTGGGGCCCCTATGGGGTGAGATATACGAGTATGTGAGTCAGAGGAGCTTATTGGTGCAAAGTGGGGAGAGAGTGATGGTAGATCTGGGGCGTGGCGTGGTTCGTGGAAGGGGTGTGACTTCGGTGCAACCAGGGGCGGGTCTAAAGGTGGGACCAGTGAATGGGCGGGGCATTTGAAGGGGTGTGGCTTTGGTGCAGCGAGGGGGAGGGGCCTGAAGGCCCCGCCCGTCCGGAGTAGCGCTCTTTACCCGTCCCCACGCCCCACCTGCAGAATCTTGTGCCCACGTGGTTTGCCTGCGGCCACAGTCGTGTGTGGTGGACCAGACTGGCAGCGCGCACTGCGTGGTGTGTCGCGCGGCGCCCTGCCCCGCACCATCCAGCCCCGGCCAGGAACTCTGTGGCAACAACAACGTCACCTACCTGTCCTCCTGCCATCTCCGTCAGGCCACCTGCTTCCTGGGCCGCTCCATCGGCGTGCGCCACCCGGGCAGCTGTGCAGGTGCGGCACGCGGTGGGGAGCAGCGGCGGGGTCTAGCCCCCAGCCCCTCTCCGCGCCCGCATTTCTCTTTTGGTCCCTCCCACTCTACAGGCACCCCCGAGCCGTTAGATCCTGAGTCCGAGGAGGAGGAGGAGAACTTTGTGTGAGCCTGCGGGACCGGCCTGGGCCTGGCGTTCAAGCCTTCCCCATTTTATTTATTGCCACAGCAGAGTCTATTTATGTCCAATGGACACTCCCCAGAACCTGGACAGGGACCACTGTGGGAGCCCTGGTGCCCCTCGACGATATCTTGGAAGGACTGGGGAAAAGAAGCCTGGGAGCAGGCCTGGTGGGTGGGCGCCCAGCCCCTGCAGTCCCCACCCCAGGTACCCTATTGCCCAGGAGGACCTCCCTCGGGGATCTCTCTGTTAATTGTCGCTGCCACCCTAGAGGTCTGGGGATTTCCTGCCAGCAATTAATGAGGAGGTACCCTGGCCTTCTAGAACAGAGACCAGGGGGTGAGAGGGGGTTCACAGCCTGGGTGTGAATAGATGAGCTTCAGAACATGCCCAGACTGCAGACAGATCAAGGAAGCAACCACTGTCCACCACCAGCCCCAGGGTGACCAAGGGACTTACCTTCCCCCTGCCTCACCCATTTCCCAACATGTCCCTGGGGGATGGGGGGTGCCATCTGTGCCTCCTGACCCAGGCCTTGGGTGTGGAGAGACATCTGCTAGAACAAAGCAGGCACCACGTAGGGTGGGAGGGACCCGGTGGGGCCTGCGAGGCCCTGCTCACCCACTGGCCCAGGGTGGGGCGTATATGCCAAGACCCACTGTACACCTGGCATCCCGGAGCCATGTGTCTGAGGGGCACCCCCGTGCCTGCTACCCCATCCACAGGTGGCGTTCCCTGTATCTTGCCCTGGCCATGCCTCTAGGCCCAGTTCCCAGCTGAACCCTCCTTGCCTGCCAACTGGGTTTCCTCCTGCCACCTGAACTGTTGCTCTGTGTCACCTCCCCATGCCCATCTGTAGACCAGAGGTGCAGACCCAGAGGGGGAGGGGCATCCAGCGGGGCAGGAGCACAGCTCCCCAAGGCAGTGGTGCTCATCCATGTCCTTCCCTGCCTCCAGGAAGTGCCTTACCTGTGACACCCAGAAAAGTGCCCTTTAGTAATGGGTTCACCTGAGCCCACCAACAGGGCAATCTCCCCTGCCCTGGGGTCCTGCCTCACCTGCCAAAGAAATAAACACTGAAAAAGCCACTGTGGGTGTTACAGACCTTGGTTTGCTCCCCTCTCTTTGAACCTTTGTGTCTCCCCACTTTGGGAGGGGGTTACCAGCCTAGGGTGCTGTGGGGGTTTCTGGAAGCATCCAGGAGAGATACAAGTGCATGTCTTTGGGGCAGGTGCTGCCTACTTCTGGGCCTCAGCATCCAGCTTTAGTTGTGGGCAGTAGCAGGCATAGAACTGAGACAGGTGGCATGGGGTTGGGTGGGAGAGTCTTGGCCTTTATGGGGTAGGGGAGGAAAGGAACAGGGTCTGGATGACTTAGGGAAGCCCCAAGAGACCACTTGGTTTAGGGTCTAGAAATGGTGGTCTGGCCTGGAAGGGTTGGATGTGCCCTAATGACACTGACATGATTAGTGAAAGCACTGGCTGGGGCTCACCCAGCCTTGCCACCCGCTGGGCACCATTTGCCTGAAGTGCTTTTTGAGGATCAGGCTTCACACGGAGTTAGGCGAACCTGAGACCCCACTCTCTCTCAGCCTTGGTTTCTCCATCTGTGAAGGGGTCTGGCCGGAGGGCAGAGGAATGGCGTTCTAGGCAGGGGCCAAGGAGGCCAGGAGACTGTCCCCAGCCTGGGCTGTGAGGCGGGGATGGGAAACTCCAGGGGGGTCAGCGTGGGGAGGGGGAGGGAGGATGGTGAGGAGTCCATGGCTCAGGGTCCTGTGGCTCAGGGTCTCTCAGGGAGGGGGTGGCGGAGCTGGACCATTGACCACTTGGAGGCCAAGGAGAAGCTGAAGGGCATGTGGGTGGGCCTTAGAGCAGACCATCATATCTGTGAGTCAGTTAACACTTTATTGTTATTTTGCCCTTTTGTTGGGAACTGACGCCCCCTACCCACCCTGACACCAGGCTTCTTGGGGTTTAGGGGCTCATGGACCCTCTGCTCCAGCCTCAGAGTTTTCCAGGCCGGAGCTATTTGTATCGTTTGCCATCTCGGTGATGTACCTGGTGCTGCTGTGGTTCAGACAACACCTGCTGACCCCCAGTGGTCCTGGGCTGGGGGCCATGCCAAATCACATCCCAGATCCAAGTCACGAAAGCGGACACCTGTGTGTACACGTCGGGCATCTTGGGATCCCCGCACCAGAGGCCAGAGAAGGAGACGAGGCCATAAGCCCGATTTCTGCATACCAGGGGTCCTCCAGAATCCGCCTGGGGGTGGAGGCAAAGGTGAGGTCAGGGGTCTCTTGCTGGGCCTCACTTTCCTTAAAGGAGCTAATATGTGTAGATCTAATCTGGACCTTCTCTACCTCAAAACCCTTTTATGTCCCATGGACACTCCCTAGAGCCTGGGCAGGGACCATGGCTCCCCAGTGCTCTTAGAGCAAAGACTAAACACGTCATCTCAGCCTTTAGGGCCTGGAGGAGCCAGCCCCCACCGCTTGTCTGCCCTCCTCTCCCCCAACTCACTTAGTTCCAGCCAGACAGGCCAGCTGTTCCTGCAGCAAACCGAGCTCCCACCTCTGTGTGCTAAGTTGCTTCAGCCGCGTCCAACTCTTCACGACCCTATGGGCTATAGCTCTCCAAGCTCCTCTGTCCATGAGATTCTCCAGGAAAGAATACTGGAGTGGGTTGCTGTGCCCTCCTCCAGGGGATCTTCCTGACCCAGGGATCGAAGCCACCACGTCTCTTACATCTCCTGCATTGGCAGGGGAGTTCTTTACCACAAGCGCCACCTGGGAAGCCCAAACTCCAACCTCTAGGCTTTTGCATATCCTCGAGGCCCATTACTGCCCCCTGCTGGACACCCCTTGTATACCACACAAGTGTACAGCTCCTTGTGCAATGTACAACCTGTGCGATGGTCTCTCGGCCTGGCATGTCTCCCCTCAGATATTCTCAAGGCTCCTCCAAGTCTCGAAAGTACTGTCATCAGAGAGGCCTTCCTGAATACTCACCCTAAAATCCCTGCTTCCTCCTCTCCCCAGACTTATCACCCTAATTTTCACCTGGAATCAGCTCTGGCCCAAAGAAATATGTCCTATTGGTGTGACCATTTTACAGATGGAGAAAGTGAGGTCCTGAGAAGTGAGATGACCTTTCCAAGACCACATGTATAGGAAGTGGCTCAGTCTGGATGTGGACCCCGGCAGTTGGGCTCTAGAATCTGAACCATGCATTCTCTTGGCTAGAAAAAAAGACACTCCCCTGCTCCCAATCCAGGCTGTGTTTCTCCCTGGGCATCAGGGCCAGGTTTGCCATTAATCCACACAAAGACTTAGGAGCAGAAGCGTCTTCCTTGAGATCTGGACACTGCTTTTAAAGACACAAATCTGTAGTCCTTTGTGCGGTGCACAACCTGTGCAGCCATACATGGCAGCCCTGTGACCTTGGGGGCTTCCTCCCCTTCCCAGGCCTCACCAACTGGTCAAAGGTGAGCTTGGACTTAGTTGCCAAGGCTCTCTGACAAGCTCTGACCTCTCTGAGGGCCTCAGTTTCCCCACACGGCAAGCAGGCAGGACTGAGAGTGAACATCTCACCGAGCAGAAGCCACGTCGCCAGCGGTCCCCACTGTGGGTGCAGAGCATGGCAGGGCTCAGCTGCCCCTTCCAGGAACTGTTGCAGGCGTCCAGCCCCAGCACGCGGACCTCGGCTTCCATCAGCCCAGGGGGCAGTTCCTCGAAGTTGGACACGGAGCCCCAGCCGGCCACCTTGCAGCGTGTCCCGGCCCGGGGAGGCCTGGCGCCCCTCTTTGGCAGCCCCAGTAGTCCCACTGCAGGACCCAGGGTGGCAGAGCTATTCAGCTGCAAGGGCGGAAGGTGTGGGGAAGTTAGGCCTGCCTGCAGCCGCCCCCTGCCACCCCCGCCCATCTACCTTTCCTCATCTCTTCCTGTCCTTGTGGAGAAAAGTCAGTAGCAGCTGTTCTTAGGCTGACAGAGGGCCCGGCTGCTTCTGCCACCTTGGGCCCCTGCTCATCAGACCTCACCAGCCTCCATGCCTCCAGTCTCACCTCTACAGCTGCCCAGGGGTCCTGCTAACCAGCATCTCCTTCCCTGCTCTGAGCTCTCCTCCAGTGTCAGTTGCCCTTAGGACACAGAGATAAAAAACCTCTTGGTCCATCAGTTGGCCCTTCCCTCCACCCACCTGCACACTTGCTCACACTGGAACACTGCACCCCTTGCTGGGGGTACCTTTCCAATCCAGCTTTTAGTACTCAGCTTAGACACCACTTCCAGGAAGTCCTCCCAGACTGCCAGTCTAGGACAGGTGCCTCCTCTGGGCTCCCATGTGCTCCTGTCAAAGCTGATTTACTCAGCTGCCATCTAGTTGGCACCTAGGTGCCAACTCCCACCTAGACTGGGAGTTCAGAGGGAGCCAGGCCAGAGGTGTGTGTTCATGGCTGGGTCCCGGTTGCCTGGCACACAGATGGCACTCAATCAGCAGTTATGGAATGAAGGACTTGGACCCCTGGTTTGGGTGTTCGCTCCCTGACCTTGGGTGCATCCCTGATCACCCCTGGCCTCAGTTTCCCCATCTGCACAGTAGGCTAGGTGAACCAGAACAGGGGTTCCAGGCTATGGGGTTTCACAGAGAGGCAGAATTCACACGCCAGCTTTGGCTGCCAACACTGGCTGCCCACATTATATTTTGTCAAGAAAACCCCACACCCTAGACCCTCCTGTTCCCAGGGTTTCATTTTTGTTGTGTTGAGTGTCCGCTCTGTTTTATTTTTACCACATTTCAAGGGCAGTTTGAGGATATTCTCCCTTTAAATGGCAGCCCTGGAGTGCCTGGGGTTGAATTTGGGGCCCCCCAGGTGGGGGCTGTGGGAAGGGTGGTTCCCCAAGCAGGAAGGGCCATGTGAGGTCCAAATAGAGGCGCATGAGCGGGGAGGGAGGAAACCCCCTGGAGGGCCTGAGGGGGCAGGGATCAGGGTCTTTGACGGCCCCACAGTCTCACTGTTTCCCTCTTTCAGCATGAATGTTGAGCATCTGCTGTGTACCACAACTCACCACAAATGAGATAAAAATCCCCGCCCTTGAGGGTGGAGGTGGAACCAGTGGTACAGGTGCTTCCAGAAGGTGTGGGCGGTGCTGGACACAGGAGAGGTGATAGGGTGAGAAGGGGGGAGCCAGGGGCAGCTGAGAACTGGAGGTCATTAAGGGAGGCTGCCCGAGAAGGGGACAACTGAGCAGAGAACTGAAAGTCACACGGAGTCTGGGGAACATGGGCCGGGCAGGGCCACAGCCAGTGCAAAGGCTCGGGGGTCAGAGCCTGTTGGGGTGCTGACCGCCCAGCGAGCAGCAGGCCAAGCGGGCGGTGTGGGTGTTCCAGAAGGCAGCAGAGTGACTTGACTCACGGGTGCTCACAGGCGCCTAACAGCTGTTTTTAAACAAGTTAGCCCATAGTAAGGGGAGGGGTAGGGACAAGTCAGACCTGCACTGAGGGCCCCATCCCCACGCAATGGGTCACCTGCAGCAGACAGATGTCACTGTTGTGCGTGGTGGGCTGGTAGTCCGGGTGCGTGATGATGGCGGAGATGCTGAACACCTGCTGTGTGGCCTCCACAGTGCGCAGGGCATGGGCCCCCAGCACTACCAGGCCTGTCCCGGGGTCTCTGTTGGGGAGAACGGGTGGGGAATGTGAGCAAGGCTGAGGTGAGGGCCACCTCACACAGGCTCAGTCTTTCCCCTCCTGGGGAGTAAGCCCATGCCATCCTCCTGCCAGCCTGTGATGATAAACGTTGAGTTGATCACCCTCCCACCTCAATTATGATATTAACTCCAATCACTGCAATATATACATATATATATATATATATATATTTTTTTTTTTTTTTTTTACCACTCCACGTGACATGTGGCATCTTAGTTCCCTGACCAGGGATCAAACCCATGGCCCCTGCAGTGAAAGTGTGGAGTCCTAACTGCCGAATCACCAGGGGAGTCCTGCTGCACTATTGATTTGAATACTTATTATAACAGTATACTTCAAATGAATATAACACTCATTATATTTATTCTAATTCCATCTGGATTGTAGCATTGCCTCCAATAATTTCAATATTAATGTTAGTCATTATTATATCAATATAGTCAGAATGAGGGCTTCCCAAGTGGCGCTAGTGGTAAAGAACCCGCCTGCCAATGCAGGAGACTGCGATTCGATCCCTGGGTTGGGATGATCCCCTGGAGAAGGGCATGGCAACCCACTCCAGTATTCCTGCCTGAAGAATCCCATGGACAGAGGAGCCTGGTGGGCTATAATCCGTGGAGTCTCAAAGAGTCAGACACGACTGAAGCGACTTAGTATGCTTATAAGCACACACTCAGGATGAATGCAACGGTTGTAACCTCTGCTTGTGGTCATGGCTGCCGGTCCTTCCCCTACTTCTCCTGCCCCTTTTTCTCTGTTAACTCCCCCTGCCCAGCTGAGAGGCCCATCTGCACAAGCCGCCCTCCACCCCCCTGCCCACACCAGTACATGCCCTCATCCCAGGCTCACCGGCCGCTGAAGCAGTGGGCAGCCGACACGACCCAGCGGGCTCGCAGCAGGAAGCCCCCGCAGTGGTGCTGGCCCTGGAACTTCACAGATGCCATGTAGGGCCGGGAGTGGGGGGTCACCTCGTGGCCCCCAATGATCTGTGCCCCCCAGGAGCCTGCAGGCAGGGTGGGTGGCCTGTCAGGGGTGGGCAGGATGGGGTAGGGGTCAGGCTGGGGGGAGGCAGGAGAGACAAAGATGGAAAGAGAAGACCCTGGAGTTTGCAGAGTGGGGGGCCGGACTCCCTAAAATCTGGGGCTTGGGCTGGGCCTCCTGCCCGTCCCCAAGCTGTGACCCGAGAGGAGCAGCCGTGCAGGGGGCGGGGGCTTCCTGGATGGGTCCCTGAGGGCCTCTGGCAAGCTTGGGTGGAGTACTTGGGGGTCCTCACCTGGGGGCCTCATGGGCAGTGTCAGGGCAGCGGTCACCGTCAGCAGCAGGCGGCCCTTGTCCCCCACCCCAAGTCCCATGGCTGTCACAGGCAGGTGTGTCCCTGGAGAGCCAGTGGGCCGCACCCCTCCCAACGTCCAGGAAAGGGGGAACAGGGCTGTGGCCTGTGGTCGGAGGCCCCACCAGCAACGGCCAGTTCTGAGCCAGCGCTTTAGAAAACCTGATGATTCTCCTGCATTGGGGTTGTTGATGACAATCATAATTGCCCGGGAGACCAGCAGTGGAGGGGGTGTGAGGGCTCCAGGGCCATGTGACCCCAGAGGCCCCTTGTGCGGGCTGAGAAGCCGTTTGCCCAGAAACCGAGTAACCAGTAACCGGTTCACCAGAAACTGATAAGCAGCCAGAAGCGCTGCAGCCTCGGCCGCCCCTCTGGGTTGGGGGCCAGCTCACCAGGTGGAGGCAGTCCTGCCCCAGCCCTGCCGGTTACTGCCTCTGGCCTCAGTCTCCCCATGTGCAATCCCAGGCCCGGAAAGCCCTGTGATTCCTGCTGCCTTTGCTGCATGTATTGAGCACCTACTGTATACCAGCCTCTAGTAGGTGCTAGAGGTGAAGCGTAATGTGACAAAGGCCCCCACACCCTTAGTGCTGACGTTTCTCCCGGTTGAGGGTGTAGATCCCCTGGTCTGGGCTCACGACGGAAGCACAGGGCCTGGCGGTCAGATAACACCGAGCTCATTGGGTCAGTTCAGACCCTTGAAGGTGGGGCCAAGCGACAGGGGCTCCTCCTGTGGGCACTGGGGAGCCAAGGAGGCCTCAGAGCAGGGAGGGGGCGGCAGGGCCTTGGTGAGCCTATGGACACACAGGCCAGAGACCCTGTGCTGCCCTGGGGAGGCTTTGCTGAGGCCCCACTAAGGTGGAGATGCAATGAGAGGTCTGGGAGGCAGGTTAGAATTCCAACATGGGCTCACGGGGCTGAATCCAGGTGTGGGCAGGGTTGGTCCCTTTGGAGGCTCCTGGGGAGCACCAGCTCCCCCCTTTCCTAGCTTCTAGAGGAGCAGCATCCTAGACTTGCGGCTCCTCTCTCCATCGTCACAGCCAGCAGCGCAGCATCTCCTGTCTCTCTGCCTCTGATCCTCCCCTGTCCCTTTTATAAGGACCCTGTGATGACACTGGGCCCCTTGGGGAGTCCAGGGTCGTCCCCATCTCAGGTTGTTGTCGTTCAATCACTCAGTCAAGTCTGACTCTTTGCAACCCCATAGAATGCAGCAGGCCAGCCTCCTCTGTCCTTCACTATCTCCTGGGGTTTGCACAGATTCATGTCCATTGAGTCAGTGATGCTATCTAACCATCTCATCCTCTGTCGCCCCCTTCTCCTCCTGCCCTCAATCTTTCCCAGCACCAGGGACTTTTCCAGTGAGTCAGCTGTTTGAATCATGTGGCCAAAGTATTGGAGCTTCAGCTTCAGCATCAGCCCTTCTAATGGATATTCAGGGTTGATTTCCTTTAGGATTGACTGGCTTGATCTCCTTGCTGTCCAAGGGACTCTCAAGAGTCTTCTCCAACTCCACAGTTCAAAAGCATCAATTCTTTGGCGCTCAGCTTTCTTTATGGTTCAACTCTCACTTCCATATATGACTACTGGAGAAACCATAACTTTGACTAGACAGATCTTTGTCGGCAAAGTGATGTCTCTGCTTTTTAATACGGTGTCTAGGTTTGTCATAGCTTTTTCCCCATCTCAGGGGCCTTAACTTAATCTCACCTGCAAAGTCCCCTCTGCCCCATGAGGTGACATGTCCACAGTCCCCAAAATGAGGACAGAGGTGTTGTGGGGCTATATTTAGCCAGCCTCAACCCCCTGTGTTAATTACTTTGCTGTATTGTTATCACCCATTGTACTGACAAGGAAAATGAGGCACAGCCTTAAAAGTGGCAGGGTGAGGGTAGAACCAGCTGGTTTGGAAAGAAACATGGCATGCAGGCACCTGGATCTCATCTCAGCGAGGCTAACCAACCAGGTAAGCAGATGTGATTTTTTTTAATTTATTAATTTTTGGCTGTGCTGGGTCTTCATATCTGTGTGGGCTTTCTCCTGTTGTGGTGAGTGGGGGCTACTCCTCAGTTGCAGTGTGGGGGCTTCTTATCGCGGTGGCTTCTCTTGTTGCCGAGCCGGCTCCAGAGCACAGGCTCAGTAGTGTGCATGGGCTTAGTTGCTGCGTGGCTTGTGGGATCTTCCCAGAGAAGGGATCAAACCAGTGTCTCATGCATTGCAAGGTGAATTCTTAACCAGTGGACTACCGGGGAAGCCCAGGCACGTGATTCTAGGCCACTAAGTTTGTGGTGATGTGACTGCAGCTGCAGGAACCATCAGGCCTTGAACACAGAGCAAAGTGGGAAACAGGGTCCACGTGGAGGTCGTTTTCGGGGTCTAGGCCAGGCTGGACCCTGTGCTTCCCCAGAGGTCAAAGCAGCTGGTAGGGGATTATTCCTTAGGTGACTTCAGTGGCTCCTGTCCACTATGGGGCCTGGGATTGGCCTGTCACAGCTGTGCTCCCCCGTGGTGGTCACGTCCCCCAGCCACACGCCCCAGGGTGTGTAGGACTCATGCAGTCCTAGAGAAACCCAAGGCTGTTGGTATTGTTGCAGTCCCCATGTTAATGACGGGGGAAACAGAGGCACAGAAAGGTCAAGTGCTTTGACCAAGGTTGCACAGCGAGGGAGCGATGCGCCAGAGTTGCAGCCTCAGACCAGCTCCTGTTGTCTCTGCCAGGGGCCAACTGTGCCCACAACCTGGCACATTTCCTTCTTTTCTGGTGAGAGTTGTGAAACCAACAACCGTCTTTCAAGGATCTGAATAACCAAGCTCGTTGAAGTCCTAAGGAACCTCCTGTGTGGGGCTCAGTGTTTCCATTTCCTAAACCAAGGCCCAGAGAGAGGAGCCTGGCTGGTCTGGGGCCGCACAGCAGAGGGTCTTGAAACCAGAACTCTGAGACTTGAAGGGTCTTTGCATGGAGGATTTGGTGGCTTTCTAAGTCACAGCAACGATGGTGATGATGATGATGAGAATGATGAGAAAACTCCCTTTACTTAACACTTGTTGTTGATTTGTTGGAGCTTTTTATATATTGAGGAGGTTAGCTCAAAGTCAGTTGCTAAGCAACTGAGTAGGGCACACATGTAGTCGGTGTCTATCACCTTGCCTTGAGTGGGTCATGCAGTCTGCACTCAATAAGTGAACAGGCCCTTCCTTAGCCCAAATTAGTAGCAGAGGTTCAAGCAGTCAAGAGAGGAATGGTGCTTGGTCAAGAGCCCCTGAGAACTTGAGAAAAACTCAAAATCTTTCCAGTGAACCCCCAGACACAGTGTTGAAGCCCAGGAGCCCCACCCACCCCCACCTGGCCTCCATGTGTCTCAGTTTCTTCATCTGTGGATGAGGTTGGTGCTTGGCCTGGGGCACAGGCCATACAGGGGTCGCTGGTGACGCTTACCCTTTACTTTTTTAACCCTTTTAACTCACACTCCAAGGAGATTGCTTCTTATTACTTGAAATGGGCGATGCTGCCTTAAGAAAAAGCCCAGGGACATCCCTGGTGGTCCAGTGGCTGAGGCTCTGTGCTCCCAATGCAGGGGAACCTGGGTTCAATCCCTGGTCAGGGAACTAGATCCCCCATGCCACAACTAAGATCCAGTGCAGCCAAATAAACATTTTTTTTTTTTAAAGAATAAACAGCCCAATCCACCAACATCTTGTATGGCAGTCACTCCCCTGCAGATGGCAGCCCTGGCCAGTGAGGGATCGTGCCGGACACCATTGCACTTCCCAGACTTTCTCCTGGACCTGCATCCATCCGAGGACCTGGTAGAGAACAGAGAAAGGGATGTGTGGGTCTCAGTGGGTGGCACATGGGGGCCTGAGCAAACCCGTTCAATGGATGGGTCTCTGAAGCAGCAGGCAGAGCCTCACCACTTCTCTCCACCTTGTCTGCCTTTTCAGCCTCCAGGATTTCTACAGGGGGAGGATGGGTCACTGTTGGGGTCCCTAGAGCTGGCCCCACAGCTGTCTGGGCCTCAGTCTCCTCCTCTGGAGAACAGATGACCTGAGAGGGTCTCTAAGGGTGTTGGTGAGAACTCAGCAGGGGGCTGGGTGTCCTGTGCGCCCCTCATCTGTAAACTGCACGCTAGTGCCACCACTCCTGCTGAGAGGATCACAGGAGACAGCAGGAGGTATGCAGTCCTTCACTCCATGAGTGTTTACTGAGCGCCTGCTGTGAGCAGATGTGGGGGGAAGGGGACACAGAAGAAGGACACAGACCCCTGCTCTGGCGGAGAGCTGGGTGGGAAACACCACAGTTAGTGACATCATCAGAGGCGGAATTCAGGAGGGAAAGTGACTGAAGTCGGCAGGAAGCAGAGGGAGGACAGTAGGATTTTAGAGCAAGAAAGAGACCCAGGAACATGGGGAAGGTGGGAAGAGGCTCCTGGAGGAGGGCCCAGTGGGTGAGCAGCAGGGTGAGCGGCAGGGGCAGGGGAAGGAAGGGCGCTTCCAGGGCTCAGCTGGGCCTTGAGAGCCAGGCTGCAGGGCACTGGGAAACTATAGAAGGTGCTTGAGTGGGGCAGGTGGGGGCAGACCCTCTGGTGAGAGTGGAGAGGAGAGAGGAGGCAGGGAGACGGGGAGAGGGCAATGAAAGGAGGCAGGAGTAGGAGGCACAGGGCCTGAGCTAGAGTCCGGGCTGGGAGACGTGGAGGGGTGGGTCTCTGACTTGGGAACAGGGAAGAGGTGGTGACTGGGGCCCATGCAGAGCCCAGTGTCAGACCCGCTGAAGTCCAGATGCCCAGAGGATGTCCAGTAATGGCGAGAGCCATGAGGTGGGCATGCCTGTTTCGTAAATCAAGTTTTATTGGCACGGGGCCACTCGATGCTGCAATCTACTGCCTCTGGCTGCAATGGCAGAATTGAGTCCTTGCAACAGATCAGCCAGCCCGCAATGCTGGGAATATTTACTATCTAGCCCTTTACAGAAGAAGTGCCAACCCCTGCGCGAGTGTGAGCTGGGCCCTGTTCCAAGTCCTTCAGCAGCCCTAGGAGGTAGGGAAGTGAGGCTCAGAGAGGTTAAGGAGCAGACCTGGCATCACACAGCACCTGAGGAGCTGAGCTGGGACTGGAACCCGGGCCCCCTGATGTTTCTGAGCCTTTTTCTTTGTTCTGTTTGGTAGTTTATTTCATTCTTTCCCTGCTAAATGGGTGCATGTTCACTGTAAAAAGGAGGTGCAAAGGCCTTTGGGGGTAAAGGTAGGCAGCCGCCCATCTGGGGCACATCCTACCCCATCTTTCTCCAGACCTCATCCAAGCCTGTTTCATTTGTTTTTGTCTTTCAGTCGCTCAGTTGTGTCTGACTTTTTGTGACCCCATGGACTGTAGCACGCCAGGTTGTCCTTCACCATCTCCCGGAGCTTGCTCAAGCTCACATCCACTGAGTTGGCGATGTCATCCAACCATCTCATCCTCTGTTGCCCCCTTCTCCTTCTGCTGTCAGTCTTTTCCAGTGAGTCAGCTGTTTGCATCAGGTGGCCAAAGTATTGGAGCTTCAGCTTCAGCATCAGTACTTCAAATGAATATTCAGGGTTGATTTCCTTTAGGATTGACTGGGTTGATCTCCTTGCAGTCCACGGGACTCTCAAGAGTCTTCTCCAACACCACAGTTCCTTTTCACACCCATTTACTGAGCACCACTGAGCAGAATCGTTTTACAAAAGCCCCAAGTACTTCAAAAGCACCTCCCTCTCTGCTCCCTCTCAACTACCCTACGGACTAAATGTGTTCAGAGCCTGAGGGCTAGTGTCCTAAGACAAGTCTGCCTCCCTCCTGATCTGTGGGGTCCACATGAATGGAGGACCCAAGATAGACCACAGAGAACAGAGGGAGGGCAGGGGATAGAGTTGGCTCTTTCAGCTGCCCGGACCTGCTCCCCCTGGGGTGCACCCCCCAACAACACGGGCCAGGCCTCCCCCTTGGGGATCCAGCTGTCTGGCCAGTGTTTCCTTCCTGTCCCCCAGGCCCCGTTCATGTCACATGTCCTTCCAGTAGCTCAGGCCGGAGAGGGGACCAATGATGCCTGTCACCCCACATCCCATCCCGTGGCCATTTGCAGCACCACCTTTCAAGATCCATCCAGAATCTATCCGGTTCTCAGCCTGGGCCAGCCTCCACCAGGTCCCTGTTCAGCCACTTCTGGACTCCAAGCCCCCGCCCCTTAGCGCCCCTTCATCCGCTCCCCACCTTGCAGGCCAAGTGGCTTTTGCAAACATAAACCGGGGTGACCCTCTCTTCCTCTAAACTCTGCTGTGGCTCCCCAGTGCCCTTCAGACAGTCTGAATTCTCCCTACTCCCTCCACGGACCCCTCACTCACTCTGACCACACAGGCCTGTTTGCCCCGAGAGCGCTATGGGGCAGATTAAGTTCCTTAACCCTCGTCCAAACGTAGGGCCAGGCCCAAAGCCCAGCCAGAGCTCAGAAGACCAGCAATTGCTTCCTCCTCGCACGGGCCCGGCTCGGTCCTATCACCGGCCTTGCGCGCTCGCCGCGCCCGTCACCCGGACGCTCTTCTCCAGACACTCCGCGGCCCGCCGGCAGGACCTTCCGTCCACAGCGGGACCGTGAACTCTCGGAGGCGCCTCCCGGGCCTCCCCGAGCGATTTGTCCCTATTCGCAGCCCTCTGGCGGGGAAGCTGGGGAGGGGAGGCATGGATGGCGGCCAAGCTGGGTCCCCGGCCGGCGCCCGGACCGGCTCGGCTCGAGAATCAGACCCGCGCCGAGATGGAATGAATGGGTCAGGGCGGCCAGAGCTTCGGGCCGACAGGGCGGGAGGGCGCGCGGTGGCCGGGGCGCGGCGGCGGCCGGCAGGAGGCGCAGGCGGGCGGCGGCGGGAGGCGAGGAGCCGGCGGGAGGGGGCGCGAGCGAAACGCGGCGGCGGCGGCGCGCGCGCCCAGCCCACCCCCCGCGCCCGCCACCGCGCGGACAATAAACAGCCGCGCGCGGGGCGATGCCCGCGCCGGTACCACCGCCCCCGCGCCGCGCAGCCCCGGCCTCCTGGCCTTAGCCCTCCGGCCCTCCCCGCGCGCCCCCGCCGCCGGCCTCGCGGACCCACTGATCTCGGCAGGGAGATGGAGTGAGTAGCGCGCTCGCGCCTGGGGCGCCCGGGAGGCTGAGGCCCCGATTCTCGCCCCCACAGCGCTGGCGGGGAGGTGGCGAGGGACTCCCGGGACCCCCGCTCAGCCAGGGAGGGACTCGGGATGGGCCATACCCGCCCCAGGCCCCCCCTTGGACCCGGCCCCGGCGGCCCACGGGCTCACGAGGACTCGGGCGGCGGCGGCTGGGGGCGGCCCGGGACGCGTGAGCGTGTGGGAAGGGGACGCACTGTGCCTCCGCCCTCGTGCCCCGGGCGGGCTGCAGCCCTCCTGCTTCTGGAGCGGTGGGGCGACCCCTCCTCACTGCACCGCCGGGCCTGGAGCTCGCTTCCCAGCCCTGGCCTGCGCTCGCTGCGCCCTGTGCCCTGGACGCGCACCGGCCGGTCCTCCCTCGCCTGGCTGCCCTCCCCAAGGGCCTCGAGTGCTGTCCGGAGCCCCTGCTAAGGCGGGGGTCTAGCCGCCCGATTTCCCGGCTTATAGTGGGCTTTGTTCCAGGATTCCGGGTCTGGCATGTGTGTGAGCCCAGGGGTCCGTGTGCTTTCCAACAGCGGAGCTTGTGTCCCCTCCCTTCTTGGGGAAAGTGTCTCTGAGGTGGGGCCCCTAATGATGTAGCCGAGAGTCTGCTAGCCCGGGCTTCAGGGTAGGAGTAGGTGAGTGGGCTGTGTGCCGGGGCTTGGATGAAGGACTGCAGGGCAGCGGCGGTCCCTGCACTAGCAGATGCCATGTGTGTGCCTGGTCATTTGCGGGGCGGGTCCTCTGTTCCTGGCGTCAGGGCGTCCCCCACGCCCCTACTCCCACAGGTGGACGCAGGGAGGCTGTGGGGTGTGTTTACATCGGCAGGGACTGGGAAGGTGGTGTCTGGTGTCCTGCATCCCCCCTGCCCTATGCGGGGACCAGAGACTGCCCCACTCTGGGCCAGATCCCCACCCTGCCCCGGGGCCCAGACATGGAGGTCCAGCCAGCCCACCCAGCTGGCTCCTGGGCCCTTCCCACTGGGTGTTTTCCAAGCCTGCAACTTTCCTCTGGGGGATTCACCCGTGACCCACCACACCCTCAGCTGGGTGGGAGCCGCTGCCTCCGGCCCCCACCTCCTGGCAAGGCGACACCCTATGTCCTCTGCTTTTGAAAACCCAGACAAAGGCCCGGCCTGGCCCGGGAGCCCAGCCAGGGGCTCAGGGGAGCAGGGACCCAGACCTGTCTGCTATGCTCCCCTCACTTGTTTATCTGCTGTGCTCCCAGGGGCCCAAGAGAGCCTCTGGGCCTCCAGACATCGGGCTCTGGGCAGGGTGTGGCCTTGAGGAGGGGGCTGCCTGAGGGAGGAGGAGTGAAGAGGAAACGCCCACCCAGAGCAAAGGAATGAGATGAGATATTCAGGATGGACCCCATTGTTTCCTTTCCCGCCACCCTGTTCATTCTCCACGGGTTTACAGAGGCCCAGAGACCGACAGCCGCAGGCCCAGAGATGGACAGCCACTGCCCCAGGGCCACAGCACACAGAGGGCTCCTGGGTGCTTGCCGCCCTGACCCCAGGCCTTCTTGGTCACAGTCAGATGTGGTGCCGGGGTCTCCCCATTAGGCGGATCCCTGGTTTTTCTGGGTGCAGGTGTGGGATGGGACTTGGCCTTAATTGCCCAAGTAGCCGTGCAAGGAAGCCAGTCCCCAGGGCTGGAGTTGACGATGGGTGGGGAGGAGCTCCATCTGCTCCCCACATGAACACCTGCCCGGCCCTCCGTCCTTCATGGGAGCACAGCCCCCACCAGGGCGCAATCGTTCACCTCCCTCGTTTCCATGGATTCTGCCATCACGGGAGATGGTGATGCTGGAAACTTTCTTTTAAAAAGACGTTTAGCATTTGACAGATTTTAATCATTTTAAGCATTAAACAAATTTTTACTAATTTGAGAACATAAGAATTCTTACCAGCCAGTGAGGGCGATGGGTGGTGCTCTAAAGGTGGGACGAGGGTGGGGCTGGGAACTGGGGGACAGGGAGCTGGGTGCATCCTGCCATGGGGAGGGGCTGCTGGTGGCCCCAAGGGAGGGGCTGCTCCTCTGGCCCCTTAGCTGGGAGCAGCCATCTCAGATGTCCACATCCTCTCTGGTGAGCGTGAGGATCGGGCCCCGTATGGGGCAGGAAAGCACAATTGGGTCAGGACTCATCAGGTCCCTTCTCATCCTGAGGCCTGAACAGTTTCAGGGAGATCGGCTCAACTGGGTGCGAACTGCATCCTTAATGCTCCTGCACATGCTGATCTCCCTCTCTAATGAGAAGCAGAACCAGTATCTAGTGATAATAGAACTTAATAATGAGTTTTTATTTTCATGGTATCTCTTTTAAAAGTGTTTTTACTCTGATGGTTTTGGCACTGGCTTCTGGTTTTCCCAACCTTGGTAACATTTCCTTTGAAAACAAAGGGGTTGGATTTAAACAGTGAGTGGATTCAAAGGGAAGAACATGACGATAATCCTAGAGGTGGTGGCAGGAAGACAGGAAAGTGGCCTAAGAGGTGCAGATGTGACATTTACTTGACAATTATTGAGTGCTTGCTGTGTACTGGGCCCCTTTCTGAATGCTTCGTTCCCGTGGACACACTTGGTCCTGTGAGGTGGGGAAACTGAGGCACGGAAAGGTGACTGGATATGCCCAAGGCGACACAGCCGGAAGAGGGTGATGCTGGCATTTGCTCTTAGGCCTTCTGGTGCTGAGGAGGGGGGCTGAGGAAGGGCCTTTGCACCTTCTTGTCCAGGGGCTGTGGACTGGTGGTTCTAGGTATCCAGACATCAGTTTTTCAGCCTGGTTGGCCGATTGGGGTGCACAGAGGTGGCCTTTGTTGTGGTCTGGTCTCCCAGGGGCCATCTACCCTTGATCCACTGCCAGGGAACCCTCTGTGTCTGCTGACTTGGAGAGGGTTTCCTCACCCACCATGGGGTCTTGGTCAGGCCGTCCCCTTCTCTGAACCTCACTTTTCTCATATGGTGAATGGAGCATCCTGGGTGGTCCCAGCCCCCGTGGGGAGGCCCATCTTCAGAGGCTTCAGGTTTTGATGCAGGAAAACGAGTTGACTTTCTTAAACATCGCATCACCTTTCCCCCAGTCTAAGACCCTACTGCCTCCATCCTTTCTCTACCCAGGAAGCCTGGCATCTGCTTTTTGGGAGGTTGTTTGTTGGTTTGTTTTTGGCCATACCATGTGGCTTGCAGGATCACAGTTTCCCTCCCAAGGATCGAACCTGGGCCCTAGCAGTGAAAGCACCAAGTTCTGACCACCAAACCACCAGGGAAGTCTCTCATCTGGTCATTTAAGAAACACTTCCTGCCAACCACCATAGCCCTGTGCAGGATCAGAGGGGCCTGGGGGAGCCTGTGGAGGGTCTTCTTTGAGGTGTGGGAAAGGTATCCTGCTCCATTATATTATGGACCTTTTTTTGTAAAAGATACTTAAAAGTTTTCCCAGGCAGGCAGAAGGGTGCAGCAGGTGGAAAGACTGGTCTGTGCAAAGGACCAGAGGTGGGAAAGTGTAGGGAAAAGAGAGCGTTCTTTGGTTTGTGCTCTTGGGGCCAGGTCCTCCTGGGCCTACAGTGCACATCTGGGAAGCCATGGGGAGCCATGGGTGGTGTCTGAGCAGAAGAGGAGAGAGGTGCTGACCCAGGCACCAGAAAGAGGCTCTGGCGGCTAAGGGGCCAGAGCAGGGAGCAGGGAGAAGCAGCTCAGGACTCAGCCTGGACAGGCCATTGGGGACAGCTGGTGGAGAAATGCCGGAGCTGGGGCAGGAGTGGCAGGACCCCACGTCTGGGTGGGCATGGACCTGACTTCAGAACTCTGTGATGATCAGAGCTGCCTACAGAGATGCGGGCTTGGTCAGGGTGAGACAGCCCAGTCCCTGGATGTGCTGGGAGGCTAGGGTGCATCAAGACCATGCTTCAGAGGGTTTCCGTGGAGCACGAGATAGCTGAGCGGAGGTTGTGGTGTTGAGGAGTGGAGATCTGGGCTGCGGTTTTTGTCTCCTGCCTGTGGGTTTCAACTAGGAACTCAGGGCAAGTCAGAACCATCCCTGGGACAGCCTGGATGGGGCCAGGTATTGGGAGGAGAAGCCTGACCCAGGTCCTGAGGCGGGAAGACAGGTGAGGACAAGAGTGAGCCTGGGAGCCCGCCTGGGCGAGTGGGGGCGCAGGTGGGGGGCCAGCAAGGCTTGGCGGGGGCTTCTAGTAACAGCTGTCAGGGAGTGGGCAGGTGATGACCAGGTCAGGTTGTGTTCAGATCCTGCTAATCCTGAAGAGCCTCAGAGCAGGGCTGGCAGGACCTTATGATGTCCCTGGGGTGGCTGCCTCAACCCCCAGTATAGCCCTTGATGAGACCGTCAGCATCTCTGCTGTATATATGTGTATATTTATTTATTTATTCTTACCAGCTTGTTTGAGATCATTCACACACCACACGATGCACCTGTTTAAAGTGGCTCAGTGGTTTTCAGTACAAGCATAGAGTCCATTTAGTGGTTTTCAGTATATGCACAGAGTTGTTCAGCCATCACCTCTAATTCCAGAACATTCCATCAACCCCCCAAAACCCCATTCCCACCATCCCCCAAACCCTGACAACCACTAATCCCCTGTCTGTGGATCTGCCTGTTCTGGACGTTTCCCATTAGTGGAATCACACCCTGTGTGTCCTTCTGTGTCTGCTTCTCTCACTGAGCAACATATTCTCAGGGTCCGTCCACCTGGTAGTGAGCGTCAGGGCTTCACCACTTTTCAGGGCTGAGTGATGCTCCCGTGTATGGAAGGACCACCTTGTGTTTATCCATCATCTGTTGGTGGGCATTTAAGTTGTTCTTGTATTAATTTGTAAGTCACTTCTGAGGCAGCTGGGGCTTGTTCTTTGTCCTCTCTTGAATGTGGGGAGCCCAGTTACTATTTTAGATGAATTTAAGATGTGACAGTGAATTTCTTTAAAAAAACAAAAAAGAAGTGATCACAGGACAGATGGTCCGGGGTGAGTGGGGGGGCATGGCAGGAGTGTGACAAGGGTGGGGAGCCCTTAGGTTGGGGCCTCCTTTGGAAATGGAAGGACCCTACCACACATGCTCACCCAGTGGACATTTATTGAGTGTCTGCTGTATACTGGGGACAAAAGTGAAAGTTAAGTCACTCAGTCGCGTCCGACTCTTTGTGACCCCATGGACTGTAGCCTACCAGGCTCCTCCATCCATGGGATTTTCCAGGCAAGAGTACTGGAGTGGGTTGCAGGAACAAAAAGAGACAGTTACTGTCCTTGTGGAGAAATCAACAAAATAAGTAAAATCATTAGGTTTTCTGGATGATAAGGGCTGGGGGGTGGGGTTTGGAGGTGCAGGGGTTAATTAGGGTCAGAGGAGGCCAGAGTAAGGACGTGACATCTGAAGACAGGCCCCAGGAGTCGTGAGCCCCTTGGAGACCTGGTAGGGGTGTTCCAGGCCTGGACACAGTCCATGCAAAGGCCCTGAGGTAGGATCGCACCTAAAATGTTTGAGGCGCTGGAAGTGGAGTGAGAGGTGGGGAGGGATGCAGGTCTGTGGGGCTGGTCTCTGCAGAGGCATTTGCCTGAAGCCAGAGGAGGCGCGGCCCTGAGGGTGGGCGGGCATTCATGCCCTGCTGCCCTGTTCTGTTGTTAG
This sequence comes from Odocoileus virginianus, assembly GCF_023699985.2. Taxonomy (NCBI): domain Eukaryota; kingdom Metazoa; phylum Chordata; class Mammalia; order Artiodactyla; family Cervidae; genus Odocoileus; species Odocoileus virginianus. The sequence continues at coordinate 40,199,450 of NC_069676.1, forward strand.
GGCCTGGGGCAGGGTCCAGCTCCCCTGCCCCCTATCCCAGGTTAATAGGCAACAGTTTTTCTTTCCTGGGTCTGTGGCCTGCTGCAACCTCCGTCTCCACCTTGGTGGTGATGTCTCTCTGCCTGGAAACTTCTGGAAAGCCCATGCCTCAAGGGCTGTCCACCTCACCGGTGACATCAGTGGTCCTAGGGGCTCACCTGTGCTGAGGGCTGAGGGGCTTCGAGAAGAATTCCTTCCTGATGAGGGGAAGAGACTCAGGAAGGCTCCCTGAAAGAGGCAGCTGTGTCTTGAGTTGAGACTGGAGGTGAAGGAGAGAAAGGGGAAAGGTGAGGGGCAAACACAGGGGCGCGAGTGCCTGCTGAGAGGCCGAGGTTCACTCAGGGTGAGGGAACTGTGGGTGGATCTATAGCGAGGAAGGTGCTGGCCCTTAGGAGGGGCCAGGGCTGGTGCTGGGAACCAGCCTCCCGAACTCCATCCCCCACTCAACATGGGGAGAGGCCACCGGGCTCCCCTCACCCCCCCCACCCCTCGCCCCGCGTGACTCTGCCTCCCCCCCACCACCACTCATGGCCAAGGTCGTTGTCAGCTGTTTCCTTTCAGTTAGCACAGGAATGTTCCAGCGCTGGGCTCCACGCCTGCCTGGACAGGGACCCCCTCATTCTGGCTGTAGCTGCCGGGCGTGGGCTCTGGAAGGACAAGTGTGACCCCCACCCCCTACACTCACCTCCCACCTCCCACACTAGACCCTCCTGCCCCCTGGGTGACCTTGGGCCGGTTGCGTAACCTCTCTGGACCTTTGAAAAATAAGCGCCTTCATAGCTGAGGCCTCTGCCGGGCTTGCTGGGTTCGGGTCTCATTAGCTCATCTCCTGGACCACGATTATCTCACGCGCTCGCAGCCGACGCCCTCGCCGAGTCCTGAGCCGCCCACAAGGCCGCTGGAGCCCAGAATCTGCTCCAAGCTCCGTAAAAATAATCGCGCGGGGACCAGACGCCTGCGCGCGCTGACGGTGGGCGTCCTGGCCCAGGGCTTGTCCCTCCTCAGCAGCTGCAAGCTGTGGCCCGTAGCCCAGCGCAGCCAGTGGAGGCTCAGAGACGCAATTGGCTTGCCCTGGGTCACACAGCCAGAGGGGGCAGCTGCCCTAAAGCCTCCGCCCAAAATCAGCTTCTCCGCCCAGTGTGTAAATCAAACGTTTTGTGATCCGGCCTCTGCTTTACTCACTGAGCCCGAGTGAGCTTCTCAGGCGTCCCACTGACCACCCCCACCGCAGCCAGGCCAGGGAGACCCTGCGCTCCCTGTGCCCCTGAGCCTGCCCGCCTGTCTGGGTGCAGATCTCACTTCACCATTTAGATCCTTCCTTGATAAAACGGCCATAATTATCCCACGTGCCTCACAGGATCTTCGGGAGATCCGACGCTTAGCTCCCCCCAGACTCAGTTTCCTCTCCGTAAAGTGCGGCCGAGACCCACCCACGGAACGTGGTTCCTATTCTATTCCTGATTTGTTAGGGAGTTCCAGCCTCCTGTTTTGTTTTGTTTTTCGATTTTTCATGCCGAGCCTTATCTTGGCTTGACCTTGGCTGCCTCGCGCCAAGGGCGGGTTCAGACCCTTCCCGGATAGAAGCCCTTCCCTGGGTGGACGCCCCTATCACCAGACCTGGAAGCCCTCCTCCTGCCGCGGGGGTGGGACAGACCCAGTTACCCATTCGGGTCCCACCTGCTGCAGGCAACCCCTGAAGCCCCGGGCAGGCAGCCCCTCAGCCCCTTAGCTCCGGGCTGGGGGTGGGAGATGCGCCGGCCCCACCCCTGAGCGCCAGCGGGCCTCTGCGTTGCCATGGGGATGGCGCGGTTGCCAGGGTGACCGCCTCCCGTGGGCCCCGCCATCCATCACCCGCAGCGGCTGAGCCCTGGGGCTGGGTAGGGTGGGGCGGCTCAGGCGACCCCAGGCCTGGGGAGGGGCACCTGAGAGGGGCGCACTGCCTGCACCCTTGGGGCTGAGACAGGAGATGGGTGGGGAGAGATGGAAATTCTCTCCCTGGGCTGGCACCTCTCCTCTCTGTGCCCGTCTGAACTTCCCCTGCCCTGGCTTGGCCCTGCCGGGACTGGCCGCCCCAGTAAGGACACTGCCCGCCTTGTCTCCAGCTTGGCGAGCTGGCCTCACAGCCATCTCTGTGTCCCTGTGTCCAGCCTCAATGGCCACCTTCCCGCCTCCCCAGGGTGGGGACCCAGTATTAGGCAGCTTGGTCCGCTTGCCCTCTGTGGCCCTGTTTGCACTGGGGTCTCAGCTGCTATGCCCCCCTCGTGCAACTCTGCCTCCTGCCTGGGTGGGCTCCTGGAGGCTGAACTAGAGCTGTGTGGAAAAGGGGAGGCCTGTGGTACAGCCTGGGGCTGAGCAGCTGTGGTTCGAATCCCAGCTCTGCCACTTTGTAGCTATGTGACTTTGGACAAGTGACTCACCCTCTCTGGGCCTCAGTTTCCAGCTATGGGAAGAACATAGCAGGCAGAGGGAACATCAAGTGTAAAGGCCCTGAGCTAAGAATGAACTTGGTGGAGAGCAGAGGTCAGGTACCAGGGCAGGGGAGAGGGTGGGGGCTGGGCTATGCCAGGGAGTGGGCTTTCAAGGGGTGATGGGAGCCAGGGGACTTGAGAGCAGGAGAATGATGGGTTTGGATTCTCACTTTGAGAAGAAGCTTCTAGTTGTGGGCTGTCAGGGTTCAGGGAGCTGGCAGGTGATGGTAGAGGCTTGGGCTGGGCTGGAGAGTGTGGGGTTTGCAAGAACTGAGGGGATGGACTTATGTTGGGGAGCGTGGCATGTCACCCTGTCTGTATCACATGAAGTGATGGGGCAGACCCAGAAATCCTGCTGGTCTGGCCCTTCAGGAAGGACATCTGAGCTGGACAGCTGGACCAAACCTTTCTTGAACTCTACCCAGCTGAATGCAGCCTCCCTGAGGAAGGAGAAGGGGAAGCTGCAGGGGTGGGGCTGGTGTGCTGGGCCCCTGGGAGGCACAGGGGGGGCAGGTGCTACCTCACAGGAAGGGAGGAGCTGGGTGGGGTCACCTGGCCGGGGCATGGGAGCCAGATGACTTCACAGGTCTCAGCATGGCCAGGAAACTAGACCCGAGTGAGGCGGGTGACCGAGGCACTGCTGCCCCGGGATGCGTGTCCACTGAGCAGCTACAGGGGGTGTGTGTGCACGCACGCACACAGAGGCTTGGCTTGAGGTAGACCTGGCACACTGTTTCCCTTCTAAACAACGGTTTGGGGGGTGACATAGCAGGAGGGCCCAGAGCTGGGGTGTGCAAATGGGGAAATGAAGGCCAGAGGGGCAGAGAGTGTGGAGGCCTCTGGTGGCTCTGGGTCCTGAGTCAAGGCTGGGGGTGGGCGGGGTCCAAAGCATGGTCTGTAATTTCAGTACCTGTGAAGATAAGGGGGTGGGGCAGATGGCAGGGGGAAGGGGGAGAGAGTGGAACAGGTTGGGGGCTCTGGCTCCCACTGCCAGGCCCTCCCATATGAGATGAGGCCTCCCGTCAGTCAGTCCCTCCCAGAGTGGCCCTGTGGTTTATCAGGGGTTTGAGGCAGATGGTCTGGAAGCCCCCCACTCAGGCTGAGGACCCTCCACCCCCTGGAAGCTCGAGGTTACCCTGAGGACGAGGAGATGTTCAGGGCATCATTCATCTGACCATTTTACTCTGCACCTACTGTGTGCAGCTTCCAGAGATGGGAGACCTGGAAAGGAGGGGGCAGGTTTCGAAAGCTCCTCCCCCCTCCCCCCTAGGTAGGGAGCGGGATGCAGGGGATCAAGGGGAGGGGCAAGGATAACCTATTTTCCAGGTCCTGTGCTCTCTCTGAAGTCCCCAGATTCTCAACAACATGAAGTCCTGTCCCTTTAAGAGCATTTGGCAACATGGGCATTTATCTAACTCCTACTGCATACCAGCTTAAGGCTAATACTGCACTGGGTGGGCTCTCAGAAAACATGGATGGGGGACTTCCCTGGCAGCCCATTAGTTCGGACTCTGTGCTGTCACTGCCAGGGCCGGCTTCAATTCTTGGCTGGGGAACTAAGATCCTGCAAACCTCATGGTGCAGCAAAAATAAAAAATGAAAGAAACAAGCAAAACATGGGTGAGATGAGGAAAGAGTCTGGGGTTGGATTTAAGCTTTGCTACTTTTTTGCTGTGTGTTCTTAGGAGGCTCACAGCTCTCTCTGAGCTGTTGGGGTCCTGGGGGACTCCGGGGGCAGCCAGTATGGGAGACACCAGAAATCCCAGAACAGCATCGAGGACTTAGCAGCCAAGGGGTGGGGGGTGGAGCTGGAGGGTCCCTCTTCCTCCAAGTGTCCCTCCCAGAGTTGGAGAAGGCTGAGGAAGGGGCTGTCTTGGTCAGTCTCTCAGTCTGGAAGAGACCCTCTACTCCAAGCTTCTATTCCCAGGGAACTCCTATGCATCCTTCAGAGCCCAGCTTCAATGCCCTCCCCTTTCCAAGCCCTCCCTAGGTGTCTGAACTGGGCCTCACCTGTCCTGTCCCTTGTCCCTGCCCTGAGAAGTGGCAGGAGGGTTTGTGGGAGAATTAATGCAGAAATAAGCTTGCATGGGGATGAGGGGTGTGTGGAACAATCTCATTTGGCAGAAGGGAACTCGGGCTCACCTGGCAGGAAGACACAGGGTGGGAATTCGAACTGGATCTGCTGAAAGCAATTTTGGGGGTCAACCCCCCACTTGATCTTTTCTATCCTCCCAGGGTCCTGGCGGCAGAGACCCCATCCCAGCAGGAGCGGCTGCAGGCCATTGCAGTGAGTTATTCCAGGTCCCAAGGATGGGGTGGGCATGGGGGGGAGATTGAGGAGGGACCCAGGGTCTCAGGTGCTCCCCACACCCAGCTTGGGGCTCAGGGACTCAGATCCCAGGTGCAGTGTGGGACACTTCAGTGCTTGCTATCATCTCCCCATAAAATTAAAACGTTGAGCGCCCCTTAGTCTTCAGCATGTGGACTCCGGCCGAGAAGCTTCTCAGAGCCCCTGGGTAACTCCCCTGCAGTGGGCGGGGGGCGGCAAGGCTGACGTGTGGAAGGAACTTGCCCTTGTGGCAAGGCTGGGGGAAGTTGGGGGGAGGCTGGTAGTCCTTCCTGGTGAAGGGACAAGGTGGGGGAGGGTGGGGGGACAGGCTGGGTGCAGGTGGGGGTGCAGTGGGCCAAGTGGGTGCTGTTCACAGAACAAGTGTGGGTAAAGTCTGGGTAGCTGTGGGGTCTCTGCGGCCCCAGCCTGCCCTTACCATGTGCGGGGTCTGCAGGAGAAGCGGCGGAGGCAGGCAGAGATTGAGAACAGGCGCAGGCAGCTGGAGGACGACCGGAGGCAGCTGCAGCACCTGAAGGTCAGGGCAGAGCCTCGGCTGGGGGTGGGGGGGCTGGGGATGGGGGGACGGAAGGCGGGCAGCATCCAGGGACCCCTGCCTCGGCCAGATCTGGGACTTAGGGGCAGGGAGCAGGAGGGCTGAGACGATCCCCACCCTGATTCCAGTCCCAACTCAGACCCTCACCTGACCCCAACCCCAGCCCTGACCCCAACTTTGACCTTGGTGCCCACTGCCCCAGTCCAAGGCACTGCGGGAACGCTGGCTGCTGGAGGGGACGCCGTCTTCGGCCTCGGAGGGGGATGAGGACATGAGGAGACAGATGCAGGAGGACGAGCAGAAGGCGCGGCACCTGGAGGAGTCCATCTCCAGGTGGGGGGCCGCAAGCCTCAGGGCTGGGGAGTGACTGGGGGTGGGTGCTGCCCACCTGACCCCTCCTCCCCCCAACCCCGCAGCCACGCAGGGGTGAGGGGTGAGCGGTCTGGGCCATGGAGGTTTCTGAAGACAGGTCTCTGAGGACGGAGATGCAGTCTCCCCTGGGGCTTCCTGGCGCCAGCCCAGCTGGTCTTTCCAGCGCTCCTGGAGCCTCGGAGGCAGGAGGCAGGAGGCACTGCAGCTGGCCTGCAGGAAGCTGGGGGAGGGGGCAGGCCAGGGAAAGTGACCATCCCCCTGGCCTGGGACAAAAGCACTGAGGAGTTTCCGAGCAGGCGGGCAGCCGGGCAGGAGGCCCAGGCTCAGTTCCCAGGGCAGCAGGGTCAGGCGGAGGGAAGTAACAGCCAAAATTCCAATGTCCACTGGCCAGGGAAGGCCTGAAAGGCATGTGCTGGCTGTGGCACCCTGGCCTGCAGCCCCGTGGGGACCTCAGGATCCTGTGTGGGTGCATTTGGTTTAGAAGAAAGTGGGGGCAGCTTGGCTGGGGTCCCCTCCCCAGGCCTCAGTTCCCCAACCTGGGAGCATGTGCCCAGAGGAGGTGGGGCTGAGATGTGGCCTGGAGGGCCACTCAGGACTGAGCAGGCCGAGGGGCGCTTGCAGGTGGGAAGGATGGTCAGTGGGAATTACCAGTCCTTGGGGGTTGGATGAGGTGGGCTTTTGCTCAATATATCCTGCTGGGTGCAGCCCTGGGTAGGGGGTGGTGAGGGGGTCATCCCTTGAGCCCCACTGTGTGGCTGGCTTTTGGGGGGCCTTGGCTTTCTTCCCCTCAGGGCTACATGCTTCTCGGGTGGTTCCATCACCTGCATTTTGCCCGATCAGTGTCTCCGCCTGGACACCTCCTCCGGGAAGACCTCCAGGCTGACCCCAGCTGTGTCCAGTCGGCTGAGCTGGGCTCACTTTGTTAGGGGGCGGTATACTACCCACCTCCCCAGTCTGTACTGAGTCTTCAAGGAAAACATCTCCTATCTCCTGGGTCCTGAGTGCCTGCACCCCAAAGGCATAGGCAGGTGATGCCTGGGGCAGGATTGAATATGCCAGCTTTTATTTATGAGCACCATTATCTCCTAAAACTTGGAAAGTGACATGGTTTTTCCAGTTTCCCTGGAGAGATAAAGCTTCCTGTAAAAATAAATGTATTTGAGTGGAAAAAGATGAGTGTGCTGGAAGCGAACAGAGTAGTAAACAGTAACTCGGGCGGCACAGGGGTCCGGGGATCGGCCGGCCTGGGTTTGGGTCTCGGCTCTGCCGCTTACTTACCTCCATTTCCCTGCCGGGAGCACGAAGGAGACCACCTTGCAGGGTCGTTAGGAAACAGGCGAGTCAAGAAAGCCCTCCTGGACGTGCCTGGCGGTGCCGGGCTCCAGAAGTGTCCGGCAGGGTGGTCACCTCGTGCACACTCCCCAGGCTGGAGCAGGAGATCGAGGAGCTGGAGAACACGGATGTGCTGCCCACCGCCGCCGCCAGGGGGAGCGTGGCTACTCCAAGCCCCGCCCCGCGCCCCGCCCCGGAAGACCAGAGAGCCGAGGCCATGCCCAACGCTCAGCAGGTAAGAGGTACCCAGGGCACCACCCTGCTGGTCCAGGTCCAGAAGCACCCACCGCCTCCGGGGCTGTGGTTGGGGGCGCCCCACATCCCAAATGCGTGCACATCCACATCCCAGCCCGGCCACATCCCAGCTGCGTCACCTGCACGCTTTGCTTGGCCTGCCGGGGCCTCAGTTTCCCTGCCAGACAGGGGTGTCACGGGTGTTTAGTGAATCAGTGAAAAACGAGCGCTTCATGGGTAGAGGGTCTTCCCCGAAGACCACCTGCTTGTCATCCTTCCTAGGTTCACCAGCACAATGGGCATCACCTGTTTATCTGCGTGCAGCCCTTTCAGGTGGAGCTGCATCCCCATTTGATGAAAAAGACTGCGGCCCAGAGAGGTTGAGAGACTGGCTCAAGGCCACACAGCGAAGTAGTCTTTACTAGGCTCAGCTGTTCATTCTAGGCTGTGATGTGTATGCCAGGCTCAGGTGAAACCAGACCCTAAGCTCGTGGTTACCGCAGCATGTTAACGCAAATTCAGGAGTCTCCCGACCACCCTTGTTGTCTTTAGGACTCAAAGGGCCTATGGGGCACGCCTCCTCTCCCCTGACCTATCCTTGTTTCCTCCACCCCGGTGAGCTGCAGCCCAGGGAACATCCCTGCTGTGTGTCCTGCTGCTCCTATGATAGTTTCAGTCTGGAGCCGACACACCCGTCCTCACTACTTGCCAAGGCTTGGTTGGGGCAGAACTGGAGGATGTAGACCCAGACCTTGGCCTTCTTGAGCTGTTTTTAAGTGGGCAGATGTGTATGTATCAATCAGCTGCAAACACAGGAAGGTGTAAGGACCTATCGTGGGGAAGCTTAGGGCACTGTGGAGTCTCCAGTGAGGTGTCTGTTTCATGGGCGGGCTGTGCAGGCTTCCTGGAGGAGATGGGTTTTGACGACTGAGTTACGAGTTCTCCAGGCCCGGATTCAAGTTGAGGGTGGCTTTCAGTGAGCTTGATTGAGCACAGGCTGAATGCTGGCATGGCCTCTCCCCTCATGATACCTGCCTCCTGGCCCATCTTCTGATCTGGTAAATGACATGGTAACCTGAGGGATAACCCTGGATGGGGACAGGGAGACACCTTTAGGTCGGGTGGTCATGGGGGCTGAGCAAGCAGCCAGCCAAGCGGAAATCCGGGAAGGGCCTTCCAAGTGGAGGGACGTGGCTCACGGAAGAGCCAGGAGGCCAGGGAAGCCGGCCAGGGGTGGGAAGAGGCGGAAGAGGCCCCGGGGGTCATCAGGAAGGGTTGGACTTTGTTCTGGCAGCATTGCGAGCCCCAGGAAGCTTCTGAGCAGGCAGGAGCGTTTCTGGCTGTCACAGGCTAGGGCGGGGTGGGGGATGGGTCCAGAAGTAGACGGCCCCCTCCGATGGGGTCGCTGCTGAACCACGCCCCCCTCAGGCTTGGGCCTCGGCCGGTGGGATCTTGGGCGGCGGAAGGGGGCGCCAACACCCCTGACCCCTCCCCTTTCTTTCTTGCAGACCCCGGTGGGCACGCCCAAAGGTACGTTTTAGGGAAGGGGCGGGCAGGGCCCCGGCGCCCTCTGGTGGCCAGACAGGAGATGGCCGACAGGGGAAGGGTGCCTTTAAGGTGGTGGTGGTTAGTCGTGTGCGACTCTTGCGGCCTCATGGACTGTAGCCTGCCAGGCTCCTCTGTCCATGGGATTTTCCAGGCAAGAATACTGGAATGAGTTGCCATTTCCTTCTCCAGGGCATCTTCCCGATCCAGGAATTGAATCCACGTCTCCTGCATTGGCAGACGGGTTCTTTCCAGGGAAGCCCCTTTAAGGTGTTATTGTTGCTAAAAAGGGATAATAAAATAGCTTAGTGGCTCTCAGTGTCATTGCCCTCAGCAAACCCAGACTCTGAGCTGGGCCCAGGGCCCCTCAACATCATTTCATCGAATTTTCACAAGCTCCCTGGGTGGACTGAAGCAGCACCTGCATTACGGATGAGGAAGCAGGGTTCACAGGGGCATTTCTGCCTGAGGTCTTAGCCCCATCGTGGGTTCATACTGTCCACCTAGAGTGCCTGGCCTTGGCCGGCCCAGCCCTGGTTCCATGCCCACTTGCTCTGGGATCCAGGGCAGGTGGGGGCCTCAGTTTTCCCATCTGTGAATTGGGGTCAGTGAGGATGAGAAATCAAGATCCTGGCCGTCCTGGAGATTGTGTACCACTTAAAAGGACAAAGAGGAGTTCCCCTGGTGGTCCAGTGGTTAGAACTTGGTGCTTTTGCTGCTGGAGCCCAGGTTCAGTCCCTGGTCAGAGAACTAAGATCCTGCAAAGCATGTGGCACGGCCATAAAAAAAATAAAAGGACAAGGGTCCCCCACACACAGAGATGTGGAAGACTGACATCCAAGAAACAAAGAAAAAAGCCCACAGTTTGAATTCTGGGAGAGATTTTAGCCCCCACTTACAAATTTATTACAGGTATGTGATGTACACATTTACAAATACTTCACGTGTACACATGACACTTCAATATGTACCATTAGCTATAATGGTTTATTAGCTATGTTAAAATTTCCTTAACACAAAGTTATATTTTAAAATATATATTCAGCATGTCTATTTCTGTGTGTAGAGCCTGGAAGGAGTGCCACCAGCCAGGACTGGAGGTATGGTCCGAAGTGTCTCTGGCCTGAAAAAAAAAAAAGTGTCTCTGGCCTGATTTGTCAGGAGTTAATTATTCATGAGGAGAGTCTGTCTCCTCATCTTACTGTGGAATTAATAATTTTAAAAAAAATCCATGCAGGCCACTCAGGGATTTTGTGAAAATCATTTGGACCCCAAGAGATGGATCATAGACTATGGGACTGCAGTGTTTTCTTTTTGCGGGGAGTGATTCACGTGTGTCTGGGTGTTCAGGGCATGCACACGTATATGGAGGGGTCCAGGTGCATGCATGCATTAGGGAGAGGGTCCAGGTGTGTGGGTGAGTGTGTGGGAGGGTGGTCTAAGTGTCTGGGTGGTGTCCAGGTGCCTGGAGGGTGTCCATGTGTCTGGGTGAAGTCCCACATCTTGGGGGGGGGGCCTATGTGATCTCCCCTCTGAATCCATCTCTCTTCACTCTTTGCTCCCCCCCCCCCACCATTGTGAGCAGAGAAGCAAATCTCCAACACCCCTCTGAGGACAGTCGACGGTTCCACCATGATGAAGGCAGGTGGGTTGGCCCCAGGTTGGGGTCCATGTCCAGCTGCTGTCCTGGGCTGAGTTGTTGGCCCTGGGGAGGCCGGGTTGGGGGGCCAGGCCCGGTGCAGATGCAACCATCAGCATCACCGGGTGGTTTTAGTGGGGAGCGGCTGGACCAAGGCCACAGCTCTGAGCCTGGGTGGGGCCGGGTGCCCCCTCCGCTTTGGCACGCCCGTCACAAGCCAGCCCAGCTTCCCCGAGAAGACGGGCCCCCTAGCATGGCGGCTATAACCTGATGCCCCCTCCCGGCTTCTATCTCCCTAACATTGCCACTTGCTCTGGGTCCTGGCGGGGGTGGGCACAGGCTCACACGCTCGCTGCAAACTTTCCCTCCTTCACTGTCTTTGGGGGGAGGGAGGGAGCACCCCATTCCTGGAGGTAACCAAGCAGGGCAGAATTGGGATTAGTGCTCAGTGCTCAATAAGGTCGGGTTCAAATCCCTGCTTGATCACTTGACGGCTGGAACCTGGTGGTGGTGAGGATTGTAGTGACCTTGTGCCCAGAGTCTGGCACAAATCTAATCCTGAAAGTGACTGAAGTCATGACAAATAGCAGAACCTTGTGGTTGCTGATATTAGAGTAAGTTTGGAGGCACAAAACCAGAGATGGGAGTGAAGACCAGGATGTAATGACACTCAGGGGAGGGAGAGGGTGGCAGGGGAAGCCTAGAGAAGGAGGGGGCACCCTCAGGGCCTCAGTGTCAGAGAAGTGGGCAGAAAGCCACAAAGCTGCATGCCCTCAGCTGGTGACCTTGAGCAGTGCGCAACCTGCCCAACTGTATGTCTGATGGTGGGGTGTTAGGCTGCATAGGGATGTGGTGATACCTAGCCTTCTTCATTCATTCATTCAGTCTCCAAGTGCTAGCTGAGAACCTGCCATGAGCCTGACAAGAGGGTCACAGCCCAGACACTGCAGATGTTCTGATGCGGGTCAAGGCAGAACATAGGGGGCTGGAGAGTGGCACAATTTGAATCACAGGGCTCGGGGAGGTCTATCTTAGGAGGTGACATCTGAGCAAGGATAAAGGAAGTGAGGTAGCAAGGCATGGAGAAGGACGGGCACTGCCAATGCAAAGGTCAAGTCTGGACCACGTCTGGACTGTGGGCACCGGTGGGTGGCAGGGGCCGCGTGCTGGTCGGGGTGGAATGAGCGAGGGGGAGGGGCAGAAGGTGAGGGCGAGGAAGGGACGGGGCTGCCCATGCCGGGTGTGGGGGTGCAGAGAGCTGGAGGTGGATAGAGCAGGGGCGTGCCTGCTCGCAACTCACAGGCACCCTCTGGCGGCTCTAGGGAGAACAGGTTGTGGGCGGAGCCGATTGCGGGGGGGGCGGGGGTCCCCGGAGGGTTGATGATGGGGGTATAGGGGGTGCGGGGGAGGTGAGAGGAAATGGTGGAGGATGGGGGTATTGTGGGGATGGGGATGGTGAGTGGGATGGTGAGAGATGAAGGAAAGGGATGAAGGGGGAATGGTGGGGCATGGTAGGGGATGCTGTAGGGGACTCACGAGATGAGGGTCGGGCTGCGGGATGGTGTGAGGATGGGGTGAAGGGGGTTGAGGGATAGTGGGGGGGATGCAACTCCCCCCAGCAGGGGCTGTGGAGGACGAGCAGTGGGTGGGTTCTGGGAGTCTTGAAGGCGGCACCCTGGAATTTGCAGATGGACAGATCGGGGCGTGGGGGAAATAGAGTCGATTAGAGAGGAGGGAGAACAAAGGTGTCCGTGTGAGAAAAGAGAAGACCCAGGAGGGGCAGGTCAGGCCGGGGGTCTTGGGCGTGGTGATGTGGAGCCCTCCGTGGAGGGAGGAGGGCTGGGGGCCTGGGGGGCCTCACTGCCAGGAGGTGTCTCCTCTGCGTGTGGTGTTTGTGACAACCTGTTTGCAGAACAGGGGCAGATGCTGGCCGTTGAATGTAATCTTCAGGGGTCGTAGCTCCATACACTTCTGGGGACCATCCCCTCTCCACGCTGAAGCGATGAGTCAGTAGTGGCCTTACAAGAGCAGTGCAGAGGACGAGCGTCCAGGACGCTGTGGGGCACAGGCTTGCTCACTTGCGTTTGAATCCCTTCTAGATTGGGCCAGGTACTCCCCCACCTGCTTGGAACTGATCCAGGCTTTGCAGCCAAGGCCGGTGGCCGGAGTGGCCCAGGAATTCAGACCCCACGCGCGTGGGCGCTGGGGAGCCAGGGAGGGATGCTGAGCTGGGAGGAGGGCCGCGTCGAGGGCACACGAGGGCACCTGCTGCTTGGCTCTGCGCTGCCACCTCCCCTCCCTGGCTTGGCTGCAGCCCGGCGTGGGGCACATGGGCAGGTGGGCGGCGGCTTGACCCGTGCCTCTCGTGCCAGCCATGTACTCGGTGGAGATCACGGTGGAGAAGGACAAGGTGACGGGGGAGACCCGGGTGCTGTCCAGCACCACCGTGCTCCCCCGGGAGCTCCTCCCTCAGGGCATCAAGGTCTACGAGGACGAGACCAAAGGTACGCGCCCCTCCCCCGCCCCGCCAGCGCCCCGTGGCCAGCCCTCCCTCCATCCCGGAACCTGTCTGGAGGCGTGGCCAGCGCCAGGATGGGCTGGGGAGCCGACCTCTGAGGTCTGCTCCATCCTGGGTGCTCTCGCGCCAGCGGGCTGAGCTCTCCAACCCCCACCTCACAGATGTTCAGTCGCTCAGTTGTGTCGGACTCTGCAAACCCATGGACTGCAGCATGCCCAGCTTCCCTGTCCTTCACCATCTCCTGGAGTTTGCTCAAATTCTGCTCAGATATCCTCGCAGAGAATTCATTTAAATAATTACTGTTGTGATAAAGGCTACAGACGCGCCCCCCCCCCCATAGAGATTGAGAGGGGGCCAGAGGAAGGTCCAGCAGGGTGGGGAGGGACAGAGAAAGTAAGCACAGAGGGTATCTGGTGTGCTCATAGCCCGTGCAAAGGCCCTGGGGTGGGATTTGGTTCACGGCCTGGGGGTTGTGGAGGAGCCTGTGGAACTAATGCAGAGTGAGGGGGTGGGGGATGGGGAGCCTTGGCAGGAGTGGCGGTGGAGGGGGGGTGTTGGAGAGGCTGTGGAGCTGAGACCTTGTTTAGTTTTTAGGGTGCTCTCTGGGAGCTGGGAAGGGAGCAGCTGGAAATGGGAGGGGAGGGCAGCCTTGGGCAAAAGCTCCAAAGTCCCTTCCCCCCACCCCCATATAATTCACAGAATGTAAAATTCACTTTCTTTTTAAAAAATCTAAGGAAAACTTTCCTTTAAACTGTGAGATCCATCAGTATTTAGACAACTGTCTTATAATGGTCTTGGCATTTAAACTTTTGTTTATTTTTGGCATGTCCTGCCTGGGGAGAGGAAGTTTGGGGCAACATTTGCTGTGATACCAGAAAAAGAAGACATACTTTCCTAAAGACACCTTTTTAAGAAACCTTTAAGGGACTTCCCTGGTGGCTCAGTGGTTAGGACTCTGTGCTTTTAGTGCGGAGGGCCTGCATTCAATCCCTGGTTGGGGAACTAAGATCCCCAGGTGCTGAGGGTGGGGTGAGTCAGGTCGGATATCCCCAGGTACCCAGGTGCTCCCCACAAGCCGTGGGCAGCAAAAGAAAAAAAATTAACGGTACATTTGGAGTCAAGGTAAGCATTTGCTTTCTTCAGGATCTGAGGTCCCCAGAGCTGATCCCTTAAGTTAGGCATAAAATTAGCACAGCTCAGCCCCAGGGTCCATTAGCGTGTCCAGTAAATGCTGCCCTCAGGAGAAGATGGAATTTGGAGACAGAGATTCAGGACACACATAAATTCCATGCACAACCCAGTGAGAACTCTCTGTGTTGTATGCCCTCAGTACCTGATTCTAGAACATTCTGTTCCTCAAATAGAAACCCCATCCCTCCCCACCCCACCATAGCAACCACGAACCCACTCTCTCAGTGGACTGGCCTGTTCTGGACGTTTCCCATCAATGGAATGATATATGGTGTGATCTTTTGTGTCTGGCTTCTCTCACTGAGCATCATGTTTTCAAGGTTCATCCATGTTTATATTTTATGGCTGAGTAATAGTTCAGAGTATGGATGGACCACATTTTGTTTATCTAGTCATCAGTTCATGGACGTTTGGGATGTTTCCACCCTTTGGTTTTATGCTATACAAGGATTTGTGTGGGTGTATGTTTTCATTTCTCTTGGGTAATACCTAGGCGTGGAATTGCTAGATCATGTGGGAATTCTGTTTAACTATTTGAAGAACTGCTGAGGTATTTTCCACAGTGGCATTACCATTTTATTTTTCCACCAGCAGTGCATTAGTGTTCCAGTTTCTCCACATCCTCAACAGCCCTTATTATCGACCATTTTAAATTATAATTGCCATCCTAAGTGGGTGTGAAGTGGTATCTCATTGTAGTTTTGATTCCCAAAGCCTCCTATTCTTAGAAGTTCAGGCCTCTGGGACATCCAGGATGTTATTAAAGGAGTCCTATCACAACCCAGCTCTGCTGTACTTGGGAATCTTTGACCCAAGTGGAATCCTGGCTCCAGTTCTCACCAGCTGTTCTAGGCATGTCCCAGCTGCTCTAGTTCCTGGACACAGGATGGCCACACAAGGCCAAGGGGCAGAGATGTCTGTGCTCATGGAAGGTCCTTACCTTGGCCACGGGGCCCAGCCTGGCCCGGCCCCTGGGGACTCAAGACCCGCCAGACTGGACTCTGGTTGCTTAGCAATGGGAAGGTGATCCATTTCCATGGCAGCCAAGGGCTCAGGTTCCTACCTTGGAGCAGTGGCCAGTGGGAAATACCTAGCTTGGTTCTGCATGGCCTGGATACACCCCACCCTCTGGGCCTCCAGCCCAGAGTCACTGCAAGGCCTTGAATCATGGATGCCCCTCCCCAGGAGTTTGGAAACCGAGAGTGGAAAGCACTTTCCTTCTGGCCAGAAGCCAGATACTGGCCGGAAGCCAGATACTGGCCAACCCTGACCCTTGGCCACACAGGAGGAGAGTTCCTAGGACACTCAGTGTGCCCCTCCCTCCACCCTAAGCAGCTGGGTAGCTGTGTTTCTAGAAGGGCTGTGATCCAGGGCTGGTGTCAGACCACAGCGAGGACTCCTCCCAGGTGCTGACATCCGGTCTTAGAGACTGTGACACAGGTTAGAAACTGACCCGTCAGAAAGACACGAATTATTAAAGCTGGAAAGATCTGGAAAATATGCTTAACAAGCTTGATTGTGCATATAAAACGATGCCCAATGAAAGATGCACATTCTTGTCAAACACAGGTGGAGCATTTTAGAAAGTGACTATGTCTTGTCACAATGTTATATCTTACATGCTGTGTTCCTGGACCACAGTTCCCCTCTTTCCCAGGTTTGAAAACACTCTTCTAAATAAATCTTGGCTTAAAGAGACAGTGAATCAAAATGGAAATGACAAGACATTTACACTTGAAACAGAATGACCTAATGTAATCCATGAGCTGCAGCCAAAACACAACTCAGAGGAAAATGTATAGCCTTCAAGGGCATTGATGAGAAAACAAGAAAGATGGGTGAATGGACTAAATTTTTGTTTAAGACCATCCACATGAAATCAGACTTCCTGCAAGTCCTCATGAAGGGAAATACACCTAGAATGGGAGAAAGAGCAGGGTCAGCCCCAGCCAGCTGTGACCTTGGACCAGTTACTTGTTACTTACCTTCTTTGAACTCCATTTTCACCATCTTTGCAATGGAAAAAATAATAGACCTACTTTGAAAAGTGATGGCCTGGGAGCAAGTTGGCTGGGAAATATGGAAATGCTTCAAACTGCAGGGCAATAAAATCCAAATTCATTTATTCTTTCTTGTTTTCTAACACATGCTCTTGTGTCTACACATTTTCCTCTGTGTGCCAACTTGGCCTTGCACACTGATCCCAATTGGGACTTTACTTGTCAGTCAGTTCTAAAGGTGTAATTTAGTTTATGATTCCCCTTTAGCCTAGAGGTGGCTCTCAACCTTGCCAGGCCCTCCCTCCGGTCTGGGAACCAGCTCACATTCTCTCTCTCCCCCCATGCCAGTGGTCCACGCCATGGACGGCACGGCAGAGAATGGGATTCACCCGCTGAGTTCCTCAGAGGTGGACGAACTCATCCACAAGGCGGACGAGGTCACGCTGAGCGAGGCGGGGTCAGTGGTTGGGGCAGTGGAAACCCGGGGGCCATCAGAAGAGGCTGTCCGGACCACACCCTCCAGGCGGGAGATCACTGGTGTTCAGGCCCAGCCTGGGGAGGCCACCTCGGGCCCGCCCGGCATCCAGCCCGGCCAGGAGCCCCCAGTCACCATGATCTTCATGGGCTACCAGAATGTGGAGGATGAAGCCGAGACCCAGAAGGTGCTGGGTTTGCAGGACACCATCACGGCAGAGCTGGTGGTCATTGAGGATGCAGCCGAGCCCAAGGAGCCTGCCCCGCCCAACGGCAGTGCAGCTGAGCCCCCCGCCACTGAGGGCTCCAGGGAAGAGAACCAGGTGGGGCCTGAGGCCCCCGCCGCCGAGCCCCAGGACCTCGACATGAAGAAGCAGCGCTGTAAATGCTGCTCCATCATGTGACCCGCCCGGCTCCCCCAGACCCTGGCCCTGCCCTCTGTACCAGACACCCACAGCCCGGCCCTCCCGGCGCCTGCCCACCCTCCACCCACAGTCACGGGCCCTGGACCTGCCGTGTCGTCACGTGTTCCTTCTGAGTTTTCTTTCACTGGAAAGAGAGGGACAGGGGTCCCCCATCCCATCACCACCCCCCACACACCCTTAACCACTGAGCCGTGCACCCACACCTGGTAGGAGAGACACGGACACACCCGCTTCTCCCCAAACGAGGACCCCCCATGTCGCGGCAGCTCCTGGCCGGTGTGACCCAGGGCCTCAACGCGGCCCCACGCCAGCCCACCTCCCTCTGGGCCTCCTGCCTGTGCCTTCCTGCCCCCTCCAATGAGGTCCCTGAGGGGACAACCCCCCAGGAGAGGGACCCTGGGAGCCAGGGGTCCTGGGAGCCTGCCCTGTCCCCGCTCAGCCTCTGGCAGGGTTCCCAGGCCAAGGCGCCTGGTCAGGATCTCAGGCAACTGAGGTGAGGCTGTGCCTCTCCAGGGAGCCCCGGCTCGAGGTCTTGGAATGAACATGAGCCCCTCTGGACACCCCCAGCCAATGCGCCCCTCCCCTCAGTGCTCTCTGAGCACAGCCAGTGGGCGATGGAACATGGGAAGGGGGCGCCCTGGGGCCACGCCCCCACACTCAGGCAGGGTGTGACCCCTGTGCTGTCTTCTGGCCGGGCTGGGCCAGGGGTCTTCGAGATGCGTCCCACACAAGGCAGGGCCATGCAAGCCCCATCCGGAGCTCCCACTCCCACTGGGCCCCCCATCCTCCTGGTGCTAATTTGGGGACCCTAGGGGACTGCCCCTGGCCCCTTCTCCAGCCTGCTTGGACCAGGGTCCCGGGTCTCCCCTACCATACCACAGAGATTGGGCCCACCGCCAGCTCTGCTGGGCTTGGCGCATTCCGGGCAGTGGAGGAGGGCACCCCGCTCACCTGGGACAGGGAGCTTCCCCTGGATTGCAGCTGGAGGTCTCCATTTGCTGCCCAGCCTGATGTGCACCTGCCTCCCCCTCACTGGAAGGGGTGAGAGGCGGGGGGCTCCCCTCCTGGGGGTAGCTGACACCAAGATGTACAGACACATCTCCTTGGTTGCAGCCACACTCGTCCCCAGAGGCACATTTGTGCACATGCTCACAGGCCCTCTCATGTGTGGGCTGCGGATGACCAGGCCCCATCTTGGCCCCTCCCCTAGGGGCCTGCAGCCTGGTGCCCAGGGCCCAGGCCCCTCCCCACCTCAGCAGGGTGGGTGCAGGGCCCGCTCTGGATGGCAGCCTGGGTCCCCGTCTCAGCTCTGCCCCTGGGTGGCTGGGATGAGAGGTCCTCTCTGAGGTGACCTGAGCAGTGGCCGTGGGACCCCCCTTCCTCCTCGAGTTCACCTGAGTCCTCGAGCTGCGAGCCTCCGCTAAAGTGCCCTTGCTGCCCCCCTATGCTTTCGATGTGTGACAAGGCCCCATGTTCTTGACTTTCCCAGAGAAGCAAATAAACAGTGTGAACAGCCCTGGGGCTGGAATTCTTGAGTTTCACCTGGGCGGGGAGGGTGCGGCCAGGCCAGGGGTTGGGGCCCTGCCCAGGCAAGGCGGTCCAGCCTTAAAAGGAGCCTGGTAGAGCCCAGGGGAACTGGTGTCTCCCATCTGCGGCTCTGCACCCCTCAGACTCACACCAGTGCGGTGGGTAGGGGTGTTGGTGGAGTCCCCACCTGCACCTGTGTGGCACCTGGGCAGGTAAGGCCTGGAGGTAAGGGGGCTGCTTCCGGTGGCGCGACTTGGCTTCTGTTTCCTGGAGGCCCTCAGGTTCCACATCTGCCCACCCCACCTTGGTTGTGAGGCCGCCCCTTGCTGGGCTCACAGTCCCCCGGGGGACAGACACCCTCAAGCTTGGCAGAGAAGCTGGCTCCTGGCAAACAGGTGGGGATATGAGGCAGAAACTGCCGGCCCTGCTTCTCTCACTACATAATCTGGGTAGGAGTGGTGGCCACCCCTTCTGGGCTTTGGCTTGCCCACCTGTACGGCAGCTGTGTGAGCCCTGCACGGGAGGTCGCCCCAGTCTGGGATCAGGAGTGCCCCAGCATGTGGGGTGACCCAGTCTCCACCCTTCCCCCGCACTGTGAGCAGCCCTGTCAGATTTGGAACTAGGGGCACATCGGATGGAAGAAGAGACAGGTTCTTCCTCAGAGGGGCTCCACAGCTGGTCAAGGGGCAGGGCAGGACAAAGATTTCCATCCCCCCCTCCGCCAGGAACGGAAGCCCAGCCCACTGTGTACCCTTCCCTGTGGACCAACCACAGTACCCGGTGAGCTGATGCTCCCGCAGGCTCAGGGCCCCTGTGGCGCTAGCAGGTCCTCTGCACCTCGGCCAAGAATCAGACACCACAGCTGTGTGCTGGGAACACCTGCTTCCACCTCGAGCCTCAGTGGGCCCGGGCCCCAATCATCCCAATGCTTTCTGGCACCTTTATGTCCTCATTTGGCCCTTTATTGGAAGTGGGTTGAGGGGCGTTCCCCCCATCCTGTGATGTACCCCGCTTCCTGAAGGAGGAAATGGGCTCAGAGTGGTTAAGTGGGATTTGAATTTAAGCCCAGCTGAATCCCCAGAGACTAGGATGCTGGGCTGGTCCCCGTAAGGGTCTCTCGGGGAAAATGGCCCTAGAGGGTGGGCTGAGTGGGGGTTGGGACTTGGACCCGCCTCTGAGGAACAGCAGCTGGCTCATGGACAAGCCCTGTGACCCCAGGAGACAGATGGCCCCTCTCTGAGCGATGCTGGGAGGCAGTGGGGAGGCCCAGAGGGTTTAGAGGTGAATTCTGGCTCGGGCTTTGTGGGCGGGGGCCCTGGGTGCCAAGGGGCAGTGCAGCGTGGCACGGCAGCCTCTGCAGCGGTGTCGTCTTTCTCTTCCTTCTCTGAACTTTGTTTCTCGAGCCCAGGTGGGGCCTGGGAGGAGGGAGTGCACCTTCTTCCCGGGGTGGGGCCCTGTCCCCTGGCAACCTGGGCCAGGGCGGGGCTGGGAGGCCTCTGTGCCAGCCAGCGAGCCAGAGCCAGGCTTGGAGCCTGTGGGGCTGAGAGCACGGGTAAGGCTGGGGCAAAGGAGGGCGGGATGGACACTAAAGTGGGGGGTGGGGGGTGGGGGTCCTGCTTGGGCAGGGAGCTCTGCTTTTGGCATGGGGGTTTGTGTGTCCGCGGCACCTTCTGACCCCAGTGGGGCCCTCTGTGTGCAGGGAGGAAGTCTTCATCCCCACCCCAGCCCCCCTCTGGGTTCAGTGGGCTTCCAGGGACTGGGGGCACTTCCCCTCGCTCTGAGCCCCCTGGCTGGCTCTGAGGCTGGTCTCTGTCCATCCTGTGCTGCACCTGCCCAGGGGAGCAGAAGTCGGTCCCTGAGCTTTACCAGGGCCCCACTCTCCACCCTGGACTTCGGGACCCCAACCATTGGCCTTGAACCCTGACCCTCTAAGGAAGGGGCCTGATCTCACCCCTGAGGCCCGAGGCACAGCACAACCCCACTGATTCTGGGAATTCGGGGGTTTTTAGGGAGACGCTTAGCACCAGCCAGAGGCTTGCTTGGGGAGGGCTTAAGCAGCCTACGACACCCCCCTCCATGAGGCTGGGGTCTGACTGGGGCTCACTGGAGGCGGTGGGGCGGTCTCAGCATGAGGGGGCTGTCCAGCGTCGGAAAGAGTGTCTGGAATCCTGTGGGGGTGGCCCAGAGTCCAGGTGTGTTAAAGGGCCTGCTACCAGGGTCTTGGGGACTGTAGCCCCAAGGGACAGAAGAGAAACCCCAAGAGCCTGTCCCTGCTGTGTGACTGGCCCTGTCTGAGCCTCAGGCCCCAATAGCAGGCCTTTGCCCAAGGGCAAATTTGCATGAGGCCAGTTGCAGTGATGAGGAAGCAGGTATGTGGCCCAGGGGCCATAAACCCAGTTTCAGTTTTGGTATCAACAGGGTACAGAGTTGGGACTGGGGAGGAGCAATCCGGGGAGCTTCCTGGAGGAGGAGGTGACTGCTCAGCTTCAGAACCTGTTGCTCTGTCACTCCCTGTGTGCCCCCTCTCAGGGCCTCGGTTTCCTCTGCTTCATGTTGGGCACAGAATGGCCCCCGGGTCACAGGCTCTCATGAGAAGCCAACAAAATGCTGGCATGAAACGCCCAGTTGGGAGGAGCCACTCGAGGAATTGGAAGGCTCTGATTGCTAGTACAACTTATTTGCAGTTTGTGAGACATCCAGGAAGGTGGTTCCTTCCCCAGAGTTTCCGTGTGCCAGGCACCTGCTCAGGCCTCCTGGTTCCTCCCAAGGCCCTGATGTGGAGTTAGCACAGTCCCACCCTACAGACTGAGGCCTGCCCCAGGATCACTCTGAGATCAGTGGTGGATCCAGGGTTTAAAAATTAAAAGCATCAGCCACTGCTGTGAAAGCATTTATCTGGTGCCTACTGCATACCAGGCTGAACCTGCACGGCAGCAGTCTCTTGTGGGGGCAGCTGCGTGCTCTGGACCTACCTACCATCCCGAGGGACACTGGGGGAACTGGGGGAGACTTGCCCAAGGACACAGGCAAAGAGGGACCCCACCCTGCTGGCCTCAGTGAATCACCCAGAAGGAATGGGCTGAGGAGGGATGTGTCCCCCACCCTGCCCCACCCACCGGGAGACCCAACACCCTCTGGGCGTGCAGTTCTTTTTCCTGGAGTTAATGTCCCCTGTGGCTTATAAATCCTTCTGGGTGAGCCTCTGGCCACTCACTAGGCAAACATTTCTGTATCAGCCCCACCATGCCTGCACTCCCCAGGAGTGCGGCGTGGGGACCAGGACTGCCCTCCAGGGTGGGCTGGGGCTAGGGGGGAAGCCTGGAGGGGCAGCTGGCTCTCCGCTTGAATGAACTCTAACCCTGGCCCCTGGGCACGTGGAGTGAGTCAGCCAGCCTTTATTAAGCACTTGCTGTGTACCAGACTCTGGGCTACTGGGAGAGATGCTCACCTGGGCCCCTGGGAGGGAGCTGATGGCTTGCAGTGGGGGGTGACAGGCCTTAAACAATCTTCTCCTTGCAAAGACATGTACACACCCAGCCACTCTCAAGTCTCTGGGATAGAGGCTCAGCCCTTTTGCCTAGGATTTATCACCGAAGCCTGCTTGTTTTTAAATATTTTTTTCCTGGTTATAGTTTCAATATTTGAAAGACTGCATGATAAGAATGAGTTAATTGTAGCATGGATCCCCGTGATTGATTTTAGGTTGCTTGGTGTCACTTTTCCAGCTCAGGGAGGGTCTGCAGTTTTCTTTTAAAACCACATTTCACTTTTACAAGCAAGTTGGTGTAAAAAGGCAGCGATGTACCCAGTAGCCTTGGTGGCATCAGGGGGCTGAGGATGGGGACAAGGGCTGCTTGAGAAGTTGAGAACAGCTTAGCTTCCTTTCCTCAGCTGTACTGGGCCAGGTACACATGGGATGCTCAGGCCACAGGCTGGAGGGACTCCCTGGGCTTCAGCCAAGGAGACTGTGGAAGAGCAGAAACCAAGGTCTTCCCAGCAGAGGGAGGAGGAAAGGGTCAGATTTGGGATCTGGTGCCTGTAGAGTTTGTGGGTTTGGGTTGAGCTGGTGGCCTTGAGTGCCCTGGGCAGGGTGTGAAGACTGCAGCCTGGAGATGCCAGGAGTTGTGGAGGTGTGAGAGCAGCTGCCTGGCCTCCACAAAGGCTCCTGGTGCTCAGAGGGAGCCCCAACTCCTGGTGGGGCTGGGCCCCCTGGGGCACTGGGTCAGGGTACCCCTTAGCTGGGCCAAGTATTATGGTGCGGAGGTCACAAACATCTGGATGGGACAAAGTGTCCCTCTGGGCAAGTTTGAGGAGAGAGCCAGATACGGGATTCTCTGTCTAGTCACACCCCTCTCTGGGCCTCAGTTTCCCCACTTGACATCCTTCAGTGAGAGATGGGGCCATCTGTAAATGTCAGATGAAACAAAGAATCACAGAAGGAACCTCAAGATGTGTGTGCCCTTACAGACAGTCTGTCGGGGGGGTGGCCCCCCTGGGTCTGGACCCAGCGAGCTGGCCCCCAGCAGGGTGTGCAGTGTCTGGGAGTGGGAAGGGTGCCTGCAAATGTTAGACACACAGGGGCGAGTTGTTATTCAGTACAGTGGCCGCCAGGAATTCAGGTGTGGCTGGATCCAGGAGCTGAAACAATGTTTTTAGGGTGCTGTGTTGCAACTGGGGGTGCTCTTAAGCAAGGTGTGTCCTCAAGGGCAAATATGGCTCCTCAACAGTTCTCAGGCTCATCCTATCAACCTCACAAGCCCAGTGGGGAAGAGGGTCCAATTTTCCACTCTAATTGCAAAGTCCCAGAGTTTAATGTCATTGGCCAGGTTGGGTCACATGTCCATCCCTGTACAAATAACAGAGATCCAAGTATAGAATGCTCTGATTGGCAGGGCTGAGTCACTTACCCATCCCTGAGCCAATCACAGAGGCCACTTGGTCAGGACTTTGTCCTTGGAGGGAGAGGGACTACAGCTCTCCCCGAGTTCTCTGACCTGGTAACCCACACATCCTTCTCCTCCTTCAGTGAGCCCAGATCATCTCCACCCTGGGAGCCTGTGGTGGGCAGAGACCTCCCTCCAAACATGGACCGAGTTACCAGATATCCCATCTTCGGCATCCCTCATTCATCCCGCATGACTGACAGTGACACCAACTACACATTTGAGCTGGCAGGCGTGGGGGCCATGGCCAGTGTCTGGAGCCCGGACGAGACACCAGCATGGCCCACTGACCATGAGGCCTCCCTGGAAATGACGCGGACAGGGACCTCCCGCAGCCTGCGTGTTTTCCCTGGCCGGACAGCCCCATGGCCACCCTGCCCCGAGGATAATGAGGATGAGGAGGTGAAGGCCTACCACCTGGAGGCCAGGGATACCCCACCCTGGCAGCCACAGAACCTGGAGCGGGAGCGCCAGGCAGTCATTCGGGGCCAGGCCGTCAGGAAGAGTGGCACGGTGGCCACGCTCCATGGTGCCCCTTACCACAGGGAGCCCGGGGGCCCCAGCCGACCACAGTCCATGCCCCTGGAGGAGAACAAGATCGACAGGGAGCAAATCGACTTCCTGGCAGCCAGGAGGCAGTTCCTGAACCTGGAGCAGGCAAACCCCCCACCCGGAGTGGCCCATGCCAATGCAAGGGTTCCCCGGAGCCCCCAGCCCAGGGTGGCCCATGCAAAAGCAGGGGTCTCTCGAAACCCCCCACTAGGGGGGGCCCACGTGAATTCAGAGGTTCCCCAGAGCCCCCAACCCAAAGTGGCCCATGTAAATGCAGTGGCCTCTCAGAACTCCCCCCCAGGGGCGAGTCAGGCCTCCAAGGCCCTGAGCAGGCCACACCTGGCCAATGGGTATGTCCTCCCAGTCAAACCCCAGGTGAAGGAGGTGGTCACGGAAGAGAAGAGGGTTCACCCTTTGCCCACCAGGTCTGGTGCCCAAGCCCTGGAGGACCCTGGTTCCCGGTCCAGAGAGGAGTCCCCAGAGCCCCACAAGGAGACGCCCATTGAGCGGGAGATCCGACTGGCCCAGGAGCGGGAGGCAGACCTCCGAGAGCAGAGGGGGCTTCAGCGGGCAGCCAGCCACCAGGAGCTGGTGGAGATCCCAGCCAGGCTGCTGCTGAGCAAGGTGAGCCTGGCTGCAGCACCACGGCGGGACAGGGGTCGTCCATCACTCTACGTGCAGCGGGACATTGCTCAGGAGTCACAGCGTGAGGAGGACCACCGGCGGGAGGGGCTGCAGGCGGGCCGGGCATCCACACCCGACTGGTCCTCCGAAGGACCCCAGCCCAGACTCCGAAGAGTCCACAGCTCAGACTCCATCCTTAACCCGACCCCGGATGCCCACACGTCCAGCCCGGCCCCAGAGGTGAGGAAGGTGAGCCGTATCCCACCTGATGCCTACCAACCGTACCTGAGCCCTGGGATGCCCCCAGGAGAGTCCCCTGCCTCCCACACCTACCGCAGGCCTAGCAACCTCTCAGCAGATGAGGCCAGGCCAGTGGGCTCTCTAAAGGCTGCAGGGTCTCAGAGGCGTCCCTCAGAATCCTCTGCAAAGCTCTCAGGCATGAAGCAGGAGCCCCCCCGGCAACCCCTGCATGCCAGCAGGGGTGTCCTGAGACAGGAGTACTTCCATCTGCGGCCCCTGCGGTTCAGAGTCCCGGATGAACCTGAGAGAGCTGAGGTCCCCCGAGTTTGGGGCTGGGAAGTGGAGGGGGCCCCAGCACTGAGGCTACAGAAGTCCCAGTCATCTGAGCTGCTGGAGAGGGAAGTGGAGAATGTCCTGCGACGGGAGCGGGAGATGGCTGAGGAGCGGCGGAGTGCTCTGTACCCTGAGGTCTTCTCAGATGAGTGCTGTGACCACGACTCTAGGAGCTCCTCCTGCACATCTGGTGAGGACGGGTCCTGGGAAAGGCTGCTTTGTGCAGAGTCTCAGAGGAGGGTGGCAGGAGTATGAGGATGCCAGGAGAGACTGAGGGTGGGGGAACGTCTGGGGGACTTCATCTACTACCTGGGTTGGCTGGTCTGTCCACTTGTCTGTCTGCTGAAGCAGTAGATTTTGGAGAAAGATGTTAACTTTGCCTTGAGTTTTTTGCTTTATGGATTTGGAGACTTTGTTGTTAGGTGCATAGAGGTTTACAGATGTTCTAGCCTCTCGATCAGTTGCTCCTTTTTGTCGATCTGAACTGCCCCCACCTTGTGTCACTTTCTAGTGTTTTTCTCCTTGCATGATCAGCCCATCTGTTGATCCAGTTTCTCCTGACTGGCTATTCTGATCAATCTGTCTATCAGTGTTCCCAACCAGCTGTCTGCTCTGTCTGTCTGTCCATTCACTCGTCTCCTTAACTGGTCCAGCCTCTCAGCCAGAATCTGAGTCTCTTGGGCTGAGTTCTCACAGATGTTATGCCCTCAGGAGACTCTGGGACCCTCCCTGATGCTCTTTCCTTCCTTCCTCTTCCCTCCCCCACCCCCACCAGGCATCACAGGCAGCTACTCAGTGTCTGAGTCACACTATTTCACCCCCATCCACCTGCACTCGGACCTGGTGTGGACAGTGGAGGCCCCGGCCGAGGATGCTCTCCAGCAGAGAAAGAAGAAGGAACAGTGGGTGAGTCTTGAGTTCTGCCGTCCCCCTGGAGGCCTGGCTGAGGTCTGACTTCCCATTAGGGGCAGAGAAGTTCAGGCAAGGTGCACAATGGATAAACCGAGTTTCTCTTCATGTCTGGGCTGTATAAGCAGAGTCCCCACCATGAGGCTGTTCCCCCTGAGCCAAAGGCTGAGGATGAGCTCTGCTTGGAGGAGAGCAGTGGCAGTCTATCAGAATGATCTTTATTATTTTCATGTGTTTATTACCATCAACATCATTTCTGATTATTATCCACATCACATGATGGATGTCTCAGGGCTTTGCAAGCACCGTGCCTTTAACACCTGGAGGGATTTTTTGTTTCCCTTTTGTTGAGAAAGCCATACTTGCCCATGCCCAGGGTCATACACGGCTTCCCAGGTGGCACTAGTGGTAAAGGAGCCACCTGCCAATGCAGGAGATGTAAGAGATGCAGGTCGGATCCCGGGGTTGGGAAGATCCCTTGGAGGAGGGCATGGCAACCCACTCCATTTTTTTTTTTTTTTTTTGTTTTTTTTTCAGTTCCACCAGTTTATTGCTACCAACCCATCTCCCTCCACCCTCATGCACGTGTTCTTAGTCATGTAACCTCATGGACTGCAGCCTGCCAGGCTCCTCTGTCCATGAACTTTTCCAGGCAAGAATACTGGATGGGTTGCCATTTCCTTTTCCACCACTCCAATATTTTTGCCTGGAAAATCCTGGACAGAGGAACCTAGCGGGCTACAGTCCATCCATAGCATCACAAAGAGTTGGACATGACAGTGACTAAGCACCCACACAGTGTCATACAGCCTGAGTTCCCAAGCCAGTACTTGAACCTAGGCCTGACTCCAAATACTACATTTGTAACCATGAGGCTGTCTACTCTCTGGACAGGAACTGTTACACCACAAAGAATAACACTCTCTCCAGCCTTACCCATGTGGTGCTCACAGTCTGGCCTAGTGGTTTGGGGTAGAGTGGAGCTTGGGGACCTGGGTTCAAGTCCCAGTCCTGCTGCTTGCTGACTCTGTAATGGGCAAGACCCTGCCCTTCTCTGACCCTCAGTCTCCTCCCCTGTAAAATGAGTGTGATAATAAGAACGTCCCCCTTAGAACCTTAGAGCAGGACTGGCTGCAGCAAGAGCTTTGTAAATGTCAATTGTCTTTGTTATGATGACATTTACAAAGAGAAAACAGTTGCAAATGATGGGCAATGCTTCAATGAGGAGGACAACATGAGGGAACAGCATGGTGGGTGGTTTTGAGTTTGGGGTGATTGAGGAGCACTTGGGAGACCAGAGTGGGCAGGGAAGGCCTTCCTTTCTGCCCCAAATGTGACTGTGTATCGAGTCCAGTGGGGAGGGCTGAAAGGCCTGGGGGACTAACATGTGCTCCTTTTCTGTAGTATGCCGGCATCAACCCCTTGGATGATGTCAACTCGGAGGTGAGTGTGCTCCTGGGGCGAGGACCTGGGCCTTCCTTCCCTCCCCCTGCGTCAGTGCCCCCCATCCCCTGGCATCAGGGTCATGGGAAGCCTTTCTTCTGGGTGTGGGTGCTTGCTCTGGTATCTTCTTGATTGGTAGTGTCTGCCTGAGGTGGACTTTTCTGTGATCTGCTTTTGATGCCTGCCATAGTCACAGACTGTGGAAAGAGGGTCCACCTGCTGCCTTTCAAGGAAATGGTTTTGGGGCAGGCTTGGCCCAAGACAGGGATATTTTCTTTGACGGAGGGGTCCACCTGAGAGTGTATAGAAGGTCATCTACCTCAGTGGTTTTGTGGAATACATTTATAACCTTCTCTGAATGCAATGCAGGAAACTTGAGTTTGATCCCTCTGTTGGGAAGATCCCCTGGAGAAGGGAATGGCAACTCACTCGAGTGTTCTTGCCTAAAGAATCCCACAGACAGAGGAGTCTGGCAGGCTACAATACATAGGGGTCACAAAGAGTCTGACAGGACTGAGCAACTAACACTTTCATTTTCATTTTGATCTGAGTCCACAATGCCAGGCCCAGGCATTTCCCTCCTGTGGGGTTCAGCATGAGTTAGCACATTCCTTGGCACTGTTACTAGGAGTGGAGGGTCTGAAACAGGAGGTGGCAGTCCTACTTTACCCGTTCTCCAGGCCTCTCCTAGGGGTTAGCGGTGGGGGGAGATGTTTGGGGGCTTAGAGCCCTGAGGAAACTCCATGCCTCCTTTTGTAGATTCTAGAGGCCACACGGGTGACCCGACACAGGAACGCCATGGCAGAGCGCTGGGAAGCCGGGATCTACGCCAGCGAGGACGAGGACTGAGCCGGGGGCCGGTCCCTGCCTTAGGACCTAGGTGCCCATTTACATCCACACCTGAGAACCACACGTCTCGAGCTGACAGTCCCAAGGGTGGATGCATTTGTGGGGTGTGGGGTTTCTTGCCCATTTTCATCTTCCTGGAGAAATTGCTGTGCTTTTGGATGACTCCTGCTCCTGTGACTTTGCCAAACGCTCTTGAGTCCTGGGAGGAAAGAGACTGGTCCCCTCACCTCCTGATATAATTATTTCTGCTGGTCTGAGAGGAGAGACACCCTAACCCTTCTCCCTCTGGGAAGTCCTAAACTGACAGGGAAGACCTGCCTGGCTCCAGCCCTTGGAAACCTCCAGTCTGAGGGAGGAGGCCTGAGTGCCCCAATCCGAGGGTTTCATAGCCCCCTCTGCAACACACCCAGCACAGCTCTGACGTTATGGGATCCCATGGTGACAGTTCCCCAGCTCTGGGCATTGAAAAGTGCGTGATTTAGGGGCTTCTGTCCTACCTGAAATAAAGCAGCCCCTGGGGTCCCTGCCTGGAGTGGGCATGCCCTGAGCCTCCGCCTGCTTTACTTCTCCAGGCGACATCACTGCCCTCTCCCCAGGGTGAGGCATACAGAAGGTGCTCAAGTAGTGCTGGTTCATGAGTGATTGTTCAGTTCTCCCACGTGGCCCCGTCAGTGACTCTCAGAGCGCTTCTTCAGTGCCTGCTGGGTCCCCAGCACCTCTGGCTTCAGAGGCAGTCGTTGGAGAGGGGTCGTTATTAGGCTCCGCACATATACCACAGGCACCACTCCCGCTGAGATCATTCCCGGGAATGACCCGGTAGTGCTGACCCTTGTGTGCCTGCCCTGCCTCGATTTCCTCCATGCGTGGGGGTAAAGTAATGCGACCTCTTCCGCTTCCCCAACCCGGACCTCAGGCATGAAACCCCAGCACCTGCGCCTGGACCCCAGAGGGACTCCGACGGGGGCCCCTCCCCCTCCGACCCGGACCCCCAGGCTCCAGACTAGGAGCAGCTGGGGACGCCC
Source organism: Odocoileus virginianus (assembly GCF_023699985.2). NCBI lineage: Eukaryota > Metazoa > Chordata > Mammalia > Artiodactyla > Cervidae > Odocoileus > Odocoileus virginianus. The sequence continues at coordinate 40,229,011 of NC_069676.1, forward strand.
ACCCGCAGGGTCTGTCCCCACCCACTGCCCCCTCCCCCCAACGGCCGGTGCCCCCTTCCAGCGCCTCCCTGGCAGGCAGCCACAGGGAAGCCGCCACAGCTATTCTGAAAGCTATTCTTGAGAGCGGCCCACGCAGGGCGGGGAGGCGGTGCACCCAAAATAGCTGAGGCTGCAGGCGAGGGCGTCCCCGGGGCAGGGGGTAGGTGAGGTCGAGAGGGGCTGCGGAGGGCAGAACAGATCCGCTGAGGGAGGGGGCCCTGTTCTCAGGGGGGCCCGAGTCTAGGAAAGAGACAGCGTCTGTATTCAGGGAGATGCCAGTCTGATGGAGGAGTGGAACTGTCCTCAGGGGAACCCCAGCCTAGGGAGGAGGTAGGGCCCCTCTGCCCTCAGGGGGCTTCAGTCTGAGGGAGGAGGCAGGGCCTGTGTCTAGGGGACCCCAGCCTGAGGGAGGAGGCGGCCTGTGTCCTGGGGAAGCACTGTAGCTGGCAGCATGCCTTCTGCCTGGTCCGAGGTCCGCTTTTCTCTGGGGTTCCCACTGTTCCATTCCAGCCCCAGGAACCAAATGTGCCCCCCCCCCCCGCCTTTTAGGAAGGCAGTTTTGGGGTCTTGAATACAACCTGGGCCTCACTGGCTCCTCCCCCATCTCTTACCACATCTGCTCCTCCTCCACCCCAGTGCCCACTGGCTGCTCCCCCTGGCCCCCTTCTGGCATCCTCAGGGATGCCAGTCTCCTGGGGTGATTGGAACAAGCAGGAGCAGAGGGCTTAAACCAGCACAGCCTGGTTTTCTGACAGTCCTGAGGTCAGGAGTCCAGCTCAGGCCTCACGGGGCTGAATCCAGGCATGGGCAGAGCTGGTCCCTCTGGAGGCTCCCGGGGAGCACCGTCTCCCCACTTTTCCAGCTTCTAGAGGCACCTCATCCCTGGCTCGTGGGCCCTCCCTCCATCCTCACAGCCAGCAGTGCAGCATCTCCTGTCTCTCTGCCTCTGACCCTCCCCCTCCCTCTTCGAAGGACCCTGTGATGACACTGGGTCCGCTGGAAATCCAGGGTCCTCCGAATCTCAGGGGCCTTAAATTAATCCCTCCTGCAAAGTCCCCTCTGACCTATGAAGTAACACGGCCACAGGCCTCAGGACCAGGATGGGGACATCTTTGGGGCTGTTATTCTGCTGACCAGACGCAGAAGGACACACACTGTCTGATTCTACTCACGGGACGTCTCTGGCAGAGTCAAATCCTCGGAGACAGGAAGTAGATGGTGGGGCCAGGGGGTGGGGGAGGGGATGGGGAGTCATTGTTTCATGGGGACAGTTTCAGTTTGGGAGGACCAGAAAATACTGGAGATGATGGTGGGGCTGGTTACACAACAGTGTGAATGTGCTTAATGCCACTGAGCTGTGCACTGAGAAATGGTTAAGATGGTGAATTTTATGTTTTGTGTATTTTACCACAGTTATTTAAAAAAGGGAAAGAAAAAAAGTGTTGTCTCTCTCACAGGCCTCAGAAGGACCTTGGGAAAGATCCAGGAAGGGTGCATTTACTTGCTTAAAACCTGAGTATCCTGAAAAGTGCATTGTCCTTGAAACTCTCGATTCACCCTCAGGGGCACATTTCAGGAGGCCGGTGGGAAGGTCTTGTTTTGATGATTCACTTTTGCTTAATTCTTCTCACTGGGCTGTGCCCTCAGGGAAGGGAGGGAGAATTCTATTCACCTGCCCGGCTGCCCTGTCCCACCGGGGCTCAGCGAGAGGTTTTTTTGTTTTTTTTTTTCTGGTGAGAGGTTTCAGTGAAGTCTTAGTGCAATTCCCAAAGGAGAGAGGGTCTGTCTGGATGGAGGACAAAGTGGAGACAGAGGCTGCGTCTGCTGGTCGCTGCTCTCTCTTTCCTGGTTTCCTCCCAGGTCGAGGTATGTGATCTCCAAGGCCATTAGAAAGGCTGAAACATAAGCCCCGTTTCCAGCTGAAAAGCCAGAACCTTTCCTCACTCTCAGCATTTTTCACCTTCTCCTTTGTCAGTGTTGCTCTTACTCCATTAACTCCTGCAGGACCATGTGGGGATCAGGATCCAGGAGCTGGGCTGGGGCTGTGGCGCTGGGTTCTGGTGTGCCTCTGTCACTATCACTCCCTATGTGTATCTGTTAGCTTGTGCTGTGTGACAACCATCCCCCAGTGCTCTGATAGCAGCTGCTATGAGCTCAGGATTCTGTGGTCAGCTGCGGGATTGCTGCTGGGTCTGGGGGACCCCCAGCCACACATCTGTTGGCCTGGGTGGCGAGGGGAGGGCTGTGAGATAACAGTTAGATGCCCAGTTCCATTGAAAATCAAGCCAACCGTCAATATATAAGTATTGTACAAGTATAGCCCATGCAATATTTGGGACATTCTTATGCTAAGTAGCATGAGCATTAGAGAGCATCACTGACTCAATGAACATGAGTTTGAGCAAACTCCAGGATATGGTGATGGACAGGGAAGCCTGGCGTGCTGCAGACCATGGGGTCGCAAAGAGTTGGACACAACTTAGTGACTGAATAACAACAGCAATATGCTAAATAAATAATTGCACACTGTCTATCTGAAGGTATGGATGGCCTGGGTTTGTATTTGTGGAATCTGTGGCCCTGGACAGGATGCCACAGCCAGGTCTCGTCTGGCTCATCCCCAAGGAGCTTGCTCACGGGAGTCTTGGGCACAACAGGAGAGGGGCACAGGCGCTTGGATGCTCGTGTCAGTCTGGCCTCTGTCCCTCTGGTGGTGCCAGGGGTGTGACCAGCCCTGAGTCAGGACAGATGGGGACTGCCAGGCTGGGTGGTGACCAGCACTCCGTCTGCCTGGCAGGGGCAGGTACGCCTTACACCATCCTGCCCCTTGGAGGTGATGGGCAGCATGTACTGGACTGGAAAGTGTGTAGACACCCAGCCCGGTGGCTTCAGGTCCAGTTGTGAGGCTTGGGGAGCCCACGTGCCACAACTTCTGAAGCCCGTGTGCTCAAGAGCCTGTCCTCCACAACAAGAGAAGCCACCGCAGTGAGAAGCCCACACACCGCAACAGAGGAGCCTACACTCACCACAGCTAGAGAAAGCCTGTGTGCATAAAGACCTAGTGCAGCCAAGAAAAAAAAATGGTCCACATTAAAAAAAAAAAATCTAGAAAACGAAATTTAAAAAGCAAAAACACCCAATATCTCTACACAGTTTCTGAGCGTTGGAAGGCCAGCTCAGTGGGGATGAGTCCTCAGCTCAGGGTCCCATTAGGCTGCAGTCAGTGTGTTGGCTGTGTTCTCATCTGAAGGCATTTTTTCCAGGCCCCTTTTTGGGTACTGGCAGAAATGTTTTACATTTGTAGGACTAAGGTCCCAGTTTTATTGCTGGCCACCCCCAAGTCTATGCCACATGATCACTCCACCAGCAGGTCATTATGTGGATGTTTGCTGCTCCCAGGCCTTCATGAAAGCCTCACCTGATTAGGCCAGGCCCACCCAGGGTGATTGCTCTTTCAATCAACTTGAGGTCAGCTGATTTGGGGACCTTAATCATACCTGAAGAAGCTCATCACCTTTACCAAATAACGTCCCACCCACATTCAAAGGGATTACTCAGGGTGTGCAAACTCAGACCTAGCATAGGGTTGAGGGCATGGGATCTGGTGGGAAAGTTTGGGTCTGAACTTCATCTCCAGTTTGAACCTCACCCTCATCAAGTTACCATGAGTAAACCGGCCTCTTCCAGTAAAAACTAGTCTCCCTTCTAGTAAATATGAGGTAACCCACTCACCCACAGGCCTAGGGGGCCCACGGACAAGGGGTTTGGCCGTTCTTCACCCTTCAGGTCTCAAACTGATGGCAGAGGGGCAGATTTAGAACAGAGGCCTCTCTTGGTCATCAATGTTTAAATCTTTTTTTCTCTCTCTTTTAAAGGATTTGCTAATATTTAAAAATCAGGAAATTTTTATAAAAATATGGATTTCTCATTTTTCTTGAGGAAGCCGAGCATGGCTGTTGCTGGGCAGCTCCCAGCAGATCCTGTGGGGAGAACCATCCCTCGGGTTTCACCACATTTCCCTTCTACAAGAGAAGTGAGGAAACTATAATTGGATAAAAATTAGCGAGGGCAGTGCTGAGAGCAGTTTCTTTAAAAATAAATCCTCCTTTGCATCTTTTTTAACTTTCCATGCCCGCCACGCTCCCCCCACCTCCATCTGCCTCTCAGATGGGCTGATGCCTGGACCCAATAGCAAACTTCCAGGCAGCGCCTTCTGTTGTCGTTCAGTCGCTCAGTCCTGTCGGACTCTTTGCAACCCCAAGGACTGCAGCACACCAGGCTTCTTGTCCTTCACCATTTCCTGGGGTTTGCTCAAACTCAGGTCCACAGTGATGATATCCAACCATCTCATCCTCTGTCTCCCACTTCTCTTTCTGCTTTCAACCTTTCCCAGCATCAGAGCATTTTCCAATGAGTTGGCTGTGCACATCAAATGGCGGAAGTATTAGAGCTTCAGCTTCAATATCAGTCCTCCCAGTGGGTATTCAGCATTTATTTTCTTTAGGAGCGCCCTCTAGTGGGACTGAATTTGGGGATAAAAACAGGGTCAGAGCTCTGAGGTTGTTTGCGGGCCCCTGCGCCCCAGTTTTCAAAGGTGGTTGCTGCTGTGGGTTAGGTAAGCCCCCTTCCCTAAATTCATGTCCAGTGAAAGCTCAGAATGTGACCTCATCTGGGGACTTGTCCGACTGGTCAGGGGTCTTTGGATTGCAAGAAAAAAAGGTTGAAGCAAACTCTACTCAAATGGGTTTTGGTAATACTGGGATTTACTGGTTCACATAAATGGATAGTCAAAGTAGGACAGCTGCAGGCTCAGCTGGTTCCAGCCCCCAAACAGGGTATTCCTCACCTCTGAGAGCCCCAGATTCAAGACCCAGCTCTGCCAGGCTGTTTCCTCATCTGTAAGGAGACTCTGATGGCTCAGATGGTAAAGAATCTGCCTGCCAATCCGGGAGACCTGGGTTTGATCCTTGGGTTGGGAAGATCCCCTGGAGAAGGGAATGGCAACCCACTCCAGTATTCCTGCCTGGAGAATCCCACGGACGAAGGAGCCTGGTAGGTCACAAAGAGTCGGACACAACTGAGCGACTAATGCTTTCAAGAAGTAGTCTCACTGACCCCTCCATAGGTGGGTGGTTATGACGGTTACCAGGCAGCTGACACACAATCAGGGCTGCATAGATAAATGTTGGCTTTTGTTGCTGCTGACCAAATAAATAAAGGAATCCTCACCAATCAGGGACTCAGATTCAACTTCCTGGATCAAGGCTGAAGGGAGCAAATGCATGCTGCCACCAGAGGGCGGCAAAACATTAACTAAGTAGCACCTAAAGGACATGAACCCTGAATATTCACTGGATGGATTGATGCTCAAGTAGAAGTTCCAATATTTTGGCCACGACTCATTGGAAAAGACCCTGATGCTGGGAAAGATTGAAGGCAGGAAGAGAAGGGAGTGACAGAGAATGAGATGGTTGGATGGCGTCACCGAGCCAATGGGCATGAGTTTGAGCAAACTCTGGGAGTTGGTGATGGACAGGGAAGCCTGGCGTGCTACAGTCAATGAGGTCCAACACAACTGAGCGACTGAACAAGCAGCACCAGTTCTATCCAGCACGAGAAAGCTGCCTCCCTACTCCTCAAATTGGCTAGCGTTTTCCCAGAACACCTTGAGGGCCCAGGCTGGAGAAAATGCAGCATCTGCCCCATCCAACCCAGAGAACCCCCGAGGCTGGTGAAGGTAAGAAGGAGTAGGGCAATGTGGAGGCTGCAGCACTAAGCGATGTTAGAGGAAACTATTTGCCTTCTAAACGTGTTTTTATGTATTTTAAAAATCTATTAATTTTTTCCCAGAACAAAGTAGTTGAAAAAAGCCGCCCTCCCCCACAAAAAAATGAAAGGTAGGTATATTAAAATGGCATTATTTTAGGCTTAAATACCTACGTTTCATTTCTACTCCAAACAGAATTTATGCTTTTGTCCAGTCTTGCCCCTGCAAACTGCATTTCCTTCCTTGGTTTCCTGCTAGGGACCTGCAGTGTCTGGATAGAAAGTTCATCCGGCAAAGAGCCTCTGGCGTCTCCAGAGAATTCTAGATACGTTGAGGTAATACTGGGGGGCTCGCTGGACAGGTGCCACTGTGGGCACTTTGTCACGCGGGATTCGGAGGGAGGCAGGGTAGGGCGTGACTGGGAGCTTTGGAGGGAGACCCCGTGCACTCTGCTCTCCCTCCACAACCTTCTGGGGCTCCCGGTGGCCAGAGGCCAAAGTCCACTGGCAGCACAGTCTCCAAGTCCTTCCTTCCTTCATTCATTCAAGCCTCCAAGTACTGTCAGACCAGCAACAAGAGCTTTGGGAAACCCTTCTATATCATCGTGGTCTTTATAGTCCTTGGAAACAGAACGCACCCCTGCCCGCCCCCCACGACCCCCACCCAGGCTGGATCCCGGCACCCCTCCCACCATCCCCTTATCATCCCTCCATCATTCTTCACCCCACCCCACACCACCCCTCTGGGACCCCCGCCCCCCCCCCGCAGTCCTCTCCGCGGTCTGCCGGCACAGTCCGCGGCCTGTTCTCCCTGTAGCCCGCAGAGGGCGCGTGAGCAGCAGGCCGGGAGCGTCCCTGCTCTGCCCCGCGCCCTGGGGGCTCCCGCGTCCCTGGGGGTGGGAGTCCAGCCCTCCGCGCCCCGGGGCCCTGCACAGCCTGCTCCGCCCTCTACCCACGTGGATCTCCTTGCTCCTCCTCCAACACACCTGCCCTGGCGCCTTTGCAGGTGTCGGGACCTCCAACAGGTAGGCGCGTCCTCAAATGCCCCTCCCCGCCACGTGGTATTTGCTCTGTAAGTACTGAGAGACTGAACTGACTGAACAACCTGAGCTTGTGAGGCGGGAACAGGCTAGAATGCCGAGGCCCAGAGGGAAGAGCCGGCAGGACCCGGCGTACAGCCTGGTGTCAACCTGCGCGGCTGGGGGCGCGTCCGGGACGGTCACTGGCCGAGGGGGTGGGGGGGAGGGTTGAGCCCCTCTCAGGGCGCAAACCCGCTGCACCGACCTCACGGGGCGAGACGAGGCCACCTGGTGGAGAGTCCATCCCCGGGCCCGGCACACAGTAGGTGCTGAATAAGTGTCCACCGGCTGAAACCCTGAAGGAGAGGGCTTCCTAGGGTGCTACCTACCTTGGTCTCCCCCCTGAGTCTGTTTACCGGGGGAGGTGGAGGCTGGACGGCGGGGGCACCAGTGGCATGAGCCACCTGGGGCCAGTCCTGACGTGACGGAGTCCAGGTAACTAGTGCTGGTTCTAGGCACAGACTCAGGGGTGGCCCTGGAATCTTTGGGGAAAGAGAGGAGCTCTGACCCCTGACCCCCAGGCATGAGCTTCAGCCTAGACTCCCTCCAGCTAAGCTGGTCTCTTTGGGCCCCTTGCTCACCCACTGGAGAAGGCAATGGCACCCCACTTCAGTGTTCTTGCCTGGAGAATCCCAGGGACGGGGGAGCCTGGTGGGCTGCCATCTATGGGGTCCCACAGAGTCGGACATGACTGACGCGACTTAGCAGCAGCAACTCACCCACTCTGAGCCTCAGTTTTCTCTTTTGGAGAGTGGGCGGGTGGTCCTGGTGTGACAGTGTGACCAAGGCTCCGGGGGCTTTGCTGCTGAAGTTAACACACAGGATGTTGGCAGATGCCAGTCAGCCCTTGCAAAGGACTTCAGGGGATCTGGGCACGGCTTTGTGGGATACAAGGCCCAGCTCTTGGGGTCCAGACAACCACCAGCCAAGTGCTTTCATTGTCTCCATTATTTAAAAATTGAGGTAAAATTCACATAACATGAAGCTAACCACTGACCATCCTAAAGGATACAATTCAGTGTTTTTTAGTGCATTTATAAAGTTGTGTAAACACCACCTCTAATTCCAGAACATTCTCTCACTCCAAAAGAAAGCCCCATCCCCATCAGCAGTCACCCCACCTCCTCCCAAGCCCCTGACAACCAGGAACCACTCTCTGTGTCTGTGGATCATCCTGTTCTGGATGTTTCCCATCAGCGGAATCACACCCTATGTGTCCTTCTGTGTCTACTTCTGTCACTGAGCATCGTGTTCTCAGGGTCCATCCATGTGGTAGAAAGGGCCCTTCACCCCTTTTCATGGGTGTGGAGGGACCACATCTGTATATCCATCATCTGTTGATGGCCATCTGGGTTGTTTCCACTCTGGTTGTTATGAATCATGCTGCCGTGAGCACATAAGTAGTTGTGAGTGTGTGTGTGTGAGTGTTTCATTTCCTTTAGACATATACCTAGGAGTGGAATTGCTAAATCATAAGGTAATTTTTTTTTTTAACTTTTTGAGGAACTGTGGACTATTTTCCACTGCAGCTGCACCGTTTTACATCCCACCTGCCATGGACAAGTGGTTGATTTCTCCACTGGGAGCTTCTTATAAAACAAAATGCATGCCCACCAAGGGAGGCAAATGGCTCGGGAGGTAGCTTTGAACTGAAGACACTTCCTGCCCCTGACTGACTGTGGGTCCCCGGGCCTGGTCTCTTCTCTCACCCTCAGGCTCCTCATATGGGCCACACCATCATCCAGCCCTGTATCCAGTGTCTAGTGGATGAGGCAGGAATTAACACAGCCTTGGAGAGGGAGAGGCCTGGGGGTCTGGGGTTGCCCTGGCTGTGTGGCTTACAGCTATTCGGAGCTGCAGTTTCCTCATCTGTAAAATGGTACAAGTTATCATGTGTGGGACATACCTGGTCCGGTGGTTAAGAATCCACAGGGGACACGGGTTCAATCTCTGGTCTGAGAACTAGGATCCCACATGCCAAGGGGCAACTAAGCCCATGCGCCTACAGCCTGCGAGCTACAACAGGAGAAGCCTGAGCACCGCAGCTAGAGAGTAGCCCCTGCTCCCAACAACTAGAGAAAGCCCGAACACAGCAATGAAGACCCAGCACAGCGAAAAATAAATAATATTAAAAAACAGTTTAAAAGAATTATCAAAAAAATAAAAATAAAAGAATTATCATGTGACCCAGCACTTCCATGTATGGGTATGTGCCCCAGAGAACTGGGACAGATATGCAGGCAACTCCACGTACACATGTTCACAGTAGCCAGAGAGCACACAACACAGATGTCCGTCAGTGGATGTGTGATACACACCATGTGGTCCTGCTGCACCATGGAATATTATTCAGCCATTAAAAAAGTGAAACACTGATTCTTGCTACAATGTGGATGAACCCTGAAAACAAAATGTTGATTGAAGGAAACCAGACACAAAAGGACAAATATTACGAATCCGCTTCTGTGTGTGTGTGTGTGTGTGTGTGTGTGTGTGTGTGTGTGCATGCGTGCTCTCAGTTGCTCAGTCGTGTCTTACTCTGTGACCCCATGGGCTGTAGCCCACTAGGCTCCTGTCCATGGGATTCTCCAGGCAAGAGTACTGGAGTGGGTTGCCATTTCCTACTCCAGGGGATCTTCCTGACCCAGGGATTGAACCTGCTTCTCTTGCGTCTCCTGCATTGGCAGGTGGATTTTTTACCACTCTGCCATCTGGGAAGCCATTCATTTATATGAAAACCCTAGAACAGGCAGGTTCACAGAGGAAGAAAGGCAATAGTGATCACCAGAGGCTGCTGGAAGGGATATGGGGAGGACTGCTAGTGGGGGCACGGCTTTCTATTGAGGTGGTGACAGTGCTCTGGAGTCAGACCCTGGTGGCATTTGCACAACTCTGAATGTACTACCAACCCCTGGATGGTTCAAATAATGGGTTTTATGGTATGTGGTTGGTTACATCTCAGTTAAAAGAAGGTGCTTCTAGAGCTTTTTCAAAAGCAGCTGCCCCACCCCTCACCTTCCTATCAGTGACATTAGGAATGGGCTAATTGCTATGGGCCCTGGCTGACACTTGGCGTTGTTGATATATTTGGTTTCAATGGTTCACATGGAGTGAGATGGCTGGCCCCTCACTGGGGTCTTACTCTGCAGAGGGGCCACATGGGGTTCAAGCTCTTTGGCCATTGGGGGGTGTCCTTCTTTAGGACCTTCCCATTCAGGTCTTTGGCCCATTTTCTTCAATTGGGATATTTAGTTGGTTTTTTGTCATTGATTTGTGAGAGTTCTTTATATATTGTAGACCCCAGTCCTTCCTTTGCTGGATTCTGTGCTGCAAGTATCTTCCCCCACTCTACTCTTTGCCTTTTGACTCTCCTAATGGTGTATTTGGACAAATTCACTTGTTTAAAATAAAAGACTAAATGTTTTAATTAGAAATAAATTTTATAAGCAAAGAGGCTCAGCATGTGAGTCACTAGGGAGAGGGTTTGCCAACAGTAGCATCAGCTTTTCCACGCAGAGAGCAGAAGGAATAAGACTGGCTTCATTCACAGATAAAGAGACCAAGGTTCCCAGAAGCACCCTGACTTGTCCTGGGTCACCTGGAGCAGCAGCTCCGAGCTCTGCTCTCCTGCCCCTGCTTTGGGAGGGATGTTTCCAGAAGACACACACCCTGGCCCACAGAAGGGGGTTTCTGAGCAAATCTGGAGGTTTGGCTTGAAACCCTTCATTTCAAGTTATAAAACCTCATTTCCAGCCAAGACAAATGGAAAAGGCTGGGGACAGGGAGAGCACTGTTTATGTCTCGTCCACTCTGGCCGGCCACTGGCATAGTCAGTCATGTAACCGAATGGTGTGGAGTGAAGACACGGCAACCCTCAGGGGATCTGGAGGACCTGGGTCAGCTGGATTGAGCTGGACACTGCTGCTTGGGCCCATCCCATACATGGGGGCCCCCAGATCCACCTCTGTGTCCTCTTTGCTCTTCCCTTGGGGGCAGTGGGTGTTGGGAGGAGCCAGAATGGGCAACCAGGAGCCACTTGAGTGATGCATGCCCCGCCTTTCTGGGCATTCGATATTTGGTGGTCGGAACTTCCCTGGCAGTCCAGTGGTTAAAACTCTGTGCTTCCAATACAGGGGTTGTGGGTTCAATCCCTGGTTGTGGAAGTAAGATCCTACATGCCACGCAGTTCAGCCAAAAAAGAACAAGCCTTAAGCAGACTATTTGGTTTTTAGAAAGTCTGATCCTGGATGTATATATACCCAAAATAACTGAAAACAGGTATTCAAAGAAAAACTTGTACACACACATTCACAGCAACCAAAAGGTGGAGATTACCCAAATATCCACCCACAGATGATGGCGAAAGACCATGTGGTCCCTCCACTCATGGAGCATCCCTCAGCCATGGAAAGGAAGAAAGCCCTGACACTTGCCACCACATGAATGGACCCCATGTTGGAAGTATCTTGGTGATTAGTGGCGCTGGGCCTGCCCGTCACATCATGGCCACGGGGACAGAGCAGACATGGGATTTTTTAATTGCTTTTGGAATTTAGTAGATTGACAATATCTGTTAGTTTCAGGTGTTCAGTAAAGTGATTCAGCTTTATATATATATGTATCCCTTTTCAGATTATTTTGTTATAGGTTATTACAAAGTATCGAATGTAGGTTCTTGTACTCAGAATTGTGATTTTTAAAAATTTTATTATTTATTTATTCTTGGCTGTGCTGGGGTCTTTGGTTTCTCTGCATAGGCTTTATCTAGTTGTGGGTGTGCAGGCTTATCACTGCGGTGGCTCACCACTTCCAGAGTAGTTGTGGCCCATAGACTTGGTGCTGGGGAGGCTGGGCCTGAGGACCAAGGCTAGCCTGATCACACCCCAGCGGCTGGTCTGAGCAGGACGCCAGGACCCGAGCCTGCCAAGAGGGTGACCGCAGGCACACCAGCCCTATTTATACCAGGAGCCCACGGAAAGTTCTCCTGGCTGCACCTAGCTGCTCTCATCAATAAGTCATTGGCAGGATGAATATTCCACCCCAGGGGGCAGCCAGGAGGTGCTGCTTCACCCCCTGCAAGCAGGCCTTGGCAGGATATTAAAATCACCAGTAGGGCTGTTATTCAGAAGGTCAAACGTAGTTTCCATGTGACCTGGCAGTCTCCCTCCTGGGTGGAAATAAGGCGAAAACAGGAGTCCACACAAATCTGTTCATCCACATCCTCAGCAGCATCTTTCACAGCAGGAAGAGGTGGACACGCCCAGACACACATCCGCGGAGGGTGGTTGATTGCAATGTGGTCCCTCACCACACAAGAGCATCGCTAGGCCACGAAGAGAGGCCCTGACACTCCCTCCAAAATGGGTGGACCCCAAGAATAAGATGCTCAGTGAGAGAAGCAGACACAGAAGGACACACAGGGTGTGATTCCACTGATGGGAAACCTCCAGAACAGGCCGATCCACAAATACAGAAGTGGGTTCCTGGTTGTCAGGGGAGGGGGAGGGGTGTGACTGCTCATAGGGTGGGGTTTCCTTTTGAGGTGATGGAATGTTCAGGTATAGGATAGAGCTGATGGTCCCATAATTGAATATATAAAAAACCACTAAATTGTATAATTAAATTTTTTCTGCATAATTTAAAAAATGTTTCCTAGTTTTTAGCACAAATTAATGTATACAATACAGCAGGGTATAATTCCTTCTTAAAAGCCTGTCCCAATTCATCATTTCCCATAATTCCATCAAGCTGTCTCTCTAGGAACACTTTTATTTTCCAGCTTTATTAAGTATGATTGGCAAATAAAAATTTTATATATTTAGTGTGCAGAATGTGATGGTTTGACACATGTTTACATTGTGAAGTGATGACCCAATCAAGCTAATTAATACAGCTATCACCTGACATGGTTACCTCTGCTCTTGTGATGAAAACATTTACAATCTACTCTCTCAGCGACTGTCAAAGTCACTGAGCAGTATTATTAACTGTAATCACTGTGCCATCCTTTAGATCCCCAGGACTTGTTCATCTCATAACTCAATACCCTCCAGCCCCTGGTAACCACCATTCTGCTTCTTTGAGCTTGACTTTTTTTTTTTTTTTTTGGCTGCACAGCATGCAGACACGCATGCAATATCTTAGTTCTCCTACCAGGGATCAAATCTGTGCCCTCTGAAGTGGAAATGCAGAGTCCTAAGCACAGGACCACCAGGGAAGTTCCTGTATTTCTCCATCTGACCTTCTCCTAGTATAATGTCCTCTGTGTCCATCTATGTTGTAACAAATGGCAGGACTGCCTTCTTTTTTAAGATAGAATAACATTTCACCATATATATATATATCACATTTTAAAAATATATTCATCCGTCAATCGACACCGGTTGTTTCCATATCTTGGCCATTGTAAATAGTGATGCAGTGAACATGGGGGTGCAGATATCTTTTCTGATTAGTGTTTTTTGGCTTTCTTCAGAGAAATACCCAGCAGTGGAATTGCAGGATGATATGATAATTCTGTTTTTAATTTTTTGAGGAACCTCCATGCTGTTTTCCACAGTAGTTGCACCAGTTTACATTCCCGCTGACAGGGCACACAGGTTCCCATTTTTTCTGAATCCTCAACAACAGTTATTGTTTGTGTTCTTTTTGATGATCAGCATTCTGAGTGGGCTTCCCAGGTAGTGTAGTGGTAAAGAATCCTGCCGATGCAGGAGATGCAGGAGACAAGGGTTTGATCCCTGGGTCAGGGTGATCCCCTAGAGAAGGAAATGGCAACCCATTCCAGTATTCTTGCCTAGAAAATTCCATGGGCAGAGAAGCCAGGCAGGCTACAGTCCATGGAGTCACAGAGTCAGACACGACTGAGCACTTGTTACTTCCTTTCTTCCATTCTGAGTGATGTTAGGTGGTATCTCATTGTGGTTTTGATTTGCATTTCCCTGATGAAATCAAAGCTATGGTTTTTCCAGTAGTCATGTATGGATGTGAGATTTGGACCATAAAGTAAGCTGAGCACTGAAGAGTTGATGCCTTTGAAACTGTGTTGTTGGAAAAGACTCTTGAGAGTCCCTTAGACTGCAAGGAGATCCAATCAGTCAATGGTAAAGAAAATCAGTCCTGAATCCTCATTGGAAGGACTAAAGCTGAAGCTCCAATACTTTGGCCACCTGATGTGAAGAACCCACTCATTGGAAAAGACCCTGATGATGGGAAAGACTGAAGTCGGGAGGAGAAGGGGACGACAGAGGATGAGATGGTTGGATGGCATCACCAACTCGATGGATGAGTTTGAGCAAGCTCTGGGAGTTGGTGATGGTCAGGGAAGCCTGGCATACTGCAGTCAATGGCATTGCAAAGAGTTGGACATGACTGAGTGACTGAACTGAACTGAACTGATGACTAGTGATATTGAGCTTCTTTTCATGTACCTGTTGGAATAGTATTTATTCAGATCCTCTGCCCATTGAAAAGTATATATTTATTTGTGTGCACTGAGTCTTAGTTGTGGCATGTGGGATCTAGTTCCCTAACAAGGGATCCAACCCAGGCCCCCTGCATTGGGCGCTCAGAGTCTTAGCCACTGGACCACTAGGGAAGTCCCCTCTGCTTTTTCTTTTTCTTCACAAAATCTGGCTCTTTGTTATTTTGTTGTCACATCTGGACCTCCCTTGCCCTGCCCTTATCAATGTGCTCCCTCCTTAAAAAATAGCTTTCCATTTTTGAGCAGTTTTAGGCTTGCAGAAAAATTGAGCAGAAATGGCAGAGTTCCCACATAGACACCCTCACACTCACTTCCCTGCTGTTTCTCCCTTGGTCATGAATGTCTGGCGTTGCTGTGCTATGGAGTCACAGCCCATGATCAACTGTGATGCTATACTATTCATAAAGGTGGTAGCGACACAGGTTTATGCTTCTTTATTTTTATTTTTTAAAGTTTTTTAAAATTTATTATTATTTTTATGCTTCTTTAGTAACTTTTTTATATTTCTTTTTATTTATTTGGCTGTGCCAGGTCTTAGTTGCAGCATGTAGGATCTTTGATCTTGTGGCATGTGGGATCTTTAGTTGTGGCATTTGAACACTTAGCTGCGGCACGTGTTAGATCAGGGATCTAATTCCCTGATCAAGGCTGAAACTCAGACCCCCAGCATGGGGAGTGCCGGAGTCTTAGCCACTGGGCCACCAGGGAACTCTGCCATAGCTCATTTCTTCTCAGCCCCAAATCACATTCTACTGTCTGCACTTCCAGCATGTATCTATCCATCCACCTGCTGGAAGGCACCTTGGTTGCCTCCTGGCAGGGCAGTTAGGGCAGTTAAGAGTTAGAAGCTGCTGTAAATGCCTGGGCACAGGTTTCTGTGTGGATGTGTCGCCTGCTGTTACCTCTTCAGAGCTCAGGCCACTCGCCGCAAGGGTTTTGAGAATCCTGGAGCCCTGGGCCAATGTCCACCGCCACCAGTGACAGCGTGGGGGTAGCCTCCCCACCTTCCATCTTCTCCCCTCCCCCCTTCATCTTCCCCTGCTTCAGGCGGACGATGCTCGAGAGCAGCCAGTGGGGCAGCCACAGGTGGACAGCCATCACCCGTGAATCCTTGCTTGTCAGGGACAAGAGCCTCCAGACCCGGGAAAGTCAAGCAGAAAATGTCCTCAGCAGGTTTTTCTGGCCCACGGAGTCCAAGGTGGTAACTCACCGTCGGGCTGCCTGAACTTGTCCAAATTTCCCAATTTCCCTCCTGTGCACAGAGAACTCAAATGAGGGAAACTCCCATATGGTCTGACAGGTACTTCCCATGTCCTGACCCCGCCCCGGCACAGCCTCAAGGGCCGCTGGGAAAAGCCAGAGTCTGCTGGTTTGAACCTGGGGACTCATGTTCTGTCCACCAGACAAAGAATCCTGCTCACAGATGGAATGAAGTAAAACGGGGCAGCCGCTGTGAAAACAGCTGTTCCTCCAAAAGACAGACCTAGTTACCATCCATCCCAGTAACACCAGTCCTAGGACTGTACCCCACCAATAACTGAAAAGTGTTAGTCACTCAGACATGTCTGACTCTTTGTGACCCCACGGACTGTAGCCCTCCAGGCTCCTCTGTCCATGGCAACTCTCCAGGCAAGAATACTGGAGTAGGTTGCCATTCCCTTCTTCAGGGGATCTTCCTGACCCAGGGATTGAACCCAGGTCTCCCACATTGCAGGCAGACTCTTTACTGACTGAATCACCAGGGAAGCCTGGAAACTGGAATAACTGAAAATAGGTATTCAAACAAAGATGTGCTCACGACTGTTCATAGCAGCCTCAAAGTAGAGACAACCCAAGTGTCCATTGATGGGTGAATGTATACACAAATATGATCCCTCCACACATGGAAACATCACTCATCATGAAAAGGAGAGAAGCCTGGACACTCGCTACCATGTGGTTGGACCCTGAGGATGTGATGCTCAGTGGGAGAGACAGACATAGGACACAGTGTGTGATTCCATTAATGGGAAACGTTCAGAAGAGGTCAATGTAGAGACAGAGTGGATTAGTGGTTGTCAGGGGCTGCTGAGGGGGTGGGGGTGACTGCTAATAGGGACCACATTCCTTCTAGGGTGATGGAATGTTCTGGAATTAAATAGAGGTGATGGTTCCACAGCATTGCAAATGTACTGCTACTGAATTGTTCACTTGAAAATGGTCAACTCTGGGAATTCCCTGCTGGTCCAGTGGTTAGGACTCAGCACTTTCACTGCCCAGACCCAGGTTAGATCCTTGGTTGGGGGAACTAGGGTCATGTTCAAAACAATGTTACTCCCTTATGAGACCTCATTGATCATGAAATTGACTGTAAATCTAAAAGAGCAGGTCATCTTACCAGCAAAATGGGTTTACTGTGGGACAGCAGACAAGTTACAATCTGAGACACACACTCTTGGGAGCCATAGGCCAGTATGGAAGACAAAGCCAAGAATTTTTTATAGAGAATAAAAGTCAAGAGGAGCTAGGAGTGTGATAGTTTTTCATTGGCTGGTCTGTGGTGGTCTCTCATTAGCTGGGCTGTGGTGGTCTTTCATTGGCTGGGCTGAGATGATCCTTCATTGGGTGGGCTGTGGTGGTCTCTCATTGACTGGGCTGTAATGGTCCCTCATTGGCTGGTCTGTTGCTGGGCAAGGAGAAACGCTTCCTTCTCAGCCCATGAGAAGCAGTAACCTTCCTCATGGGATGCAAAATTAAGTCTCTTTCTATTTGGGCTTTGCAGTGGTGGGGGTGAGAGTGCCTACTTCCACCTCCAGCTCCATTTTATTTATTTATTTAATTCAAGTGATTTTTTTTTTTTTTTTTCATTTTTGGTCCTTGCTTCTAGGGGTGGGGGACATGCAGAATGGAACCCATGCCCCCTGCAGTGGAAGTGTGGAGTCCTAACCACTGGATCACTCCAGAAGTCCCTTTTGATTCCATTTTAAGTGAGGTTTCCTATGTTCAGTGTCAGAATTCTACTGGCTGGATGCCTGCCCTATGCTGGGCAGAAGTCATGGGCCCAGGTTAATCATAAAGGCCACCATGTTGAGTATGTGTTGAGCATCTGAACCTGGCCTCCAGCCTCCAATTTTCCGGAAAAAAATACTCTATTTCAACAACAGCAGTATCGCTGACTCTGTTGGTGTCCCACTTGAGTGCCGAAGCCCCCTGAAGCCTCAGGTGTTCTCCAGTTTGGTCTTACCTTTCTGCGTGGAGGTCAAGACCACACAAAGGGCTTCTCATTGCACTGACCAGGCTCTGCAAGGGGCAAATATTGCCCTTGTTTTAGAAGTGGCACTGTGACGGCTCCAGGGTGGTCAGCCTCACTCACTCTGTGCTGTGTACACAAACCCGGACTGGATCACAACAGTCGAGGAGCTGCCCAGCCTGCAAGACTCGGGGTGGGAGCCCCTGCCTCAGTTTCGTCGTCGGCAAGCTGGATGTCAGCTGTCCACTTGGGGTCTGAAATTCTGTTCCCTCCCTGATCCAGCCTAGCCTGCCAGTGGCAGAATCGCCTGTCCACCCTCCTCCCTACAGCGGCCACATGGGGGCGGCTCCGGGGCCCCGGCTGGAGGGCGGGAGTCGGGGGATGGGGGAGAAGCAGCCAGCGCCTTGGGCCTGGGTTCCGGTAGATCCAGGGTCCGTTCAGATGCAAAACAGCCCGCCGGGTGGTAGTGGGGGGCAGGGCGGGAGGGAGGCGCTGGGAGGGTGCCGAAGGCTTGGCCAGCCGGAACTCAGCAGAATCAGAAAGGAAAAAGCAGTTCCCGGCGGCCTCTGACTTAAAACAAACAAACAAACAAAAGTGGGAAGGAGCGGAGGAATGCCAGGAATGCGGCCACTGCCCCGCGCGGGTGGGGTCCTGGCCAGCAGCCGCCAGGCCCACCCAGAGGCCCACCCAGACCACCCCCAGCCTCTACGCTCCACCAAGCGACAAAGACAATTATTAACAAGCTTGGAAGAAGCAGAGCCATTAGAACTGCTTCAAACCCTCTCTCTGGTTTCCTTTCACTCTTTGGTTTAATAGATCGTCATCTCTCAGGCGGAAGTAAAACGGAAAAATTATTAATATCAAAGGCAGTGCTAGGAACCAAAGGAATTTTCCTTCCTTGTCTGGGGTCGTGATCTCGGTGGTCCTGCCGGCCCTCCAGTAAGGGGACCTAGGGCTCTGGGCGGGGAGTCCCTGGTAGTTTGAATTCTTCAAGCTCTGGGATGGAAGAGAAACCCCGTGGAAGGTTCCAGAGACAAGGGTTTCACAGGCAGAAATAACCCTGAACTCTTCAGGGTGCTGGCGGCCCACCGGAATTTAAAACTGTGTTTCTAAAACCTTGGCCTGGTCTGTCCCTGTATGTCCCCGCAGCTCTGCCGGAACCCCATACAATATCTGGAAATGACACAGAACATTCCGGAGTCCAGAGGCCGCTCTCTGGAGATAAATACAAGACTCTCAGTATGTTTGTTTGGTTTTTTTTTTTTTTATTATGGGACCTATTTTATCTTAAGGAGAAAGGAAGTCGCCAAGAAAACAGGCTGATGGAAGCTGGTGGGGCCTTCCTTTGCCCAGCTGCTTCTAGACTGTTCCTCCAGGGTGATGGGTGGGAATTTAAAACCCTGTTGGCTCCACAGAGAAGCTTGGGGTGGGGGCAGGGGGGTGCAAAATGTGAATTTCTTTTTAAAAAAAAGTTGGATCACAGGGAAGGGAAGGTGATCACCCCAGGCTTTCAGGTTTTTTTCTGGTTGTTTGTCCAGCTCTGATGCTCTGATAGGAAGGCCCAGGGGCAGAGTTCCGGTGTTGGACGCCCTGGGGAGACCACAGGTTCTAGGTCAGTGGGGCTGGGGAGGGAGCTCCGAGACATGGGACTGGGGGCCAGTGTGCATGCACCTGGGCCCAGGGCGAGTGCTAAGTGAGTTCAGAGTTGGCAGGGCAGTGGTCTGCATGAGGGCCCAGGGAGAGATGTGAGGGCCGTGGCCTCAGCCGGGGGCTCCCACTTGGACAGCTGGCCACGGATGTGCAGTGTTTCAACCTTGATCCAGTTCGAGTTAAAGGTGATTGTTTCCAAGGGTTAGGGTTCAGTCCCTGGTCAGAAAACTGAGATCCTGCAAGTCCTGAAAGTTGCTCAGTCCTGTCTGACTATCTGCAACCCCATGGACTATACAGTGCATAGAATTCACCAGGTCAGAATACTGGAGTGAGTAGCCTTTCCCTTCTCCAGGGGATCTTCCCAACCCAGGGATCAAACTCAGATCTGCTGCATTGCATGCAGATTCTTTACCAGTTGAGCCACAAGGGAAGCCCAAGAATACTGGAGTAGGTAGCCTATGCCTTCTCTAGTGGATCTTCCTGACCCAGGAATCGAACCAGGGTCTCCTGCATTACAGGCAGATTCTTTACCAATTGAGCTATCAGGGAAGCCCTGGAAGTCCTGGGTGTGGGGGGAAAAAAAAAAAAAAAAAGAGTTGATGTTTCCAGAAAGTCCTGTGGATGGATGGCGGGACGGCTGCATGACAGTGTGAATATGTTTCATGCCACTGAGCTGTGCGCTTAGAAATGGAGAAGATGGTAAATTGTATGTTCTGTCCCTTTACCACCATTAAAACAAGAAAAAGGATGATTCAGAAGAAATATTAGTATCATCCAGAAAGTTTCAAAATATCAAATAAGTGGAAAGGAAAAGGAGGAAACCATCTTAACAAGGAGACAGATCTCTCCCCTTGGTTAACAGAATAAAACTACAAAGTAAGAATTTAAAAACTTGCTCCAGGGAACTTCCCAGCGGCCCAGGGGTTAAAACTTCCTCTTTCAATGCAGGGGTGTAGGTTCTATCCCTGGTCAGGGGTCTAAGATCCCTCGCTGCCAAAAACAGAACATAAGCTAAGATTTTTGAAGGGCTTCCCAGGTGGCCCTAGTGTTAAAAACCCGCTTGCCAATGCAGGAGCCTTAAGAGACACAGGTTTGATCCCTGGATCAGGAAGATCCCCTGGAGGAGGGCATGGCAACCCACTCCAGTATTCTTGCCTGAAGAATCCCTTGGACAGAGGAGCCTGGCAGGGTATATATGGTCCATGGGGTCACAAAGAATTTGACATGATTGCAGCAACTTAGCATGCATGCAGATTTATAAGCACTTATTAAAAGCAGTAGAGCACAGAATTATAAATACTTTTTCTTCTTGCTTTTTAGGTAAGACACTTGGAACATTAACCAGTAAATCCTACCTCAGTCTGTGGGTTGAGACTTTGTATATTAATTCCATCATTCTAACTTCACAAGGAAACATCATTAACTTTAAAACAGATCATGAGCAGTTGTATCTATCTATACATGCATTCCCTTCTTGGATCCTCATTCTTCCAATGGTTGTGGAGCTTCCATATGAAACCAGTTTCCAAAGCCTTCAATAAAAACTTCAGAATTTAAAAAACAACAGAAGCAATCTTGCAACAAATTCAAGACTTAAAAATAAAAGCCTGCTGCATGTTTTACCTTTGGATTCCTGGAATGTTTGTTTCCCTTTCTGCTTGGATTTTTTAAAAATGTTTTTCCTGACTAAGCTTTGGAGATGCCAGAGCTGGTTGTTAAATGTATTAAGGAAAAATGGATACAAAAGGCTTGAGGACTGTTTACAAACCACAGGAGGGAACCTGTGTAACACCTGGGAGTGAGGTGCTACCTTTACAATCCCAGATCCCCACAGATGCTGGGGTGTGGAAAATGCCTGCAAGTAAAGAGCCTGGAGCAACAGGAATGTGACAGGACCAGGACAGAAGAGCTTTGCACACTTATTTTATATTCTTTCATAGTTGTGCAAACTTGCTACAATGACAGTAATTTTTAGGCAAGGTTTGGAAGATATCAGTGTGATCCCAATTTTATATATATGTATCAATTGATGGCAGCAGTGAAAAATTTTATTTTCTTGGGCTCCAAAATCACTGCAGACAGACTGCAGCCATGAAATCAATAAATGCTTGCTCCTTGGAAGAAAAACTATGACAAACCTACACAGTGTATTAAAAAGCAGAGACATTACCTTGGTGACAGATGTCCATATGGTCAAAGCTATGGTTTTTCCTGTAGTCAAGTACAGATGTGAGAGTTGGACCATAAAGAAGGCTGAATGCTGAAGAACTGATGCTTCAAACTATGGTGCTGGAGAAGACCCTTGAGAGTCCCTTGGATTGCAAGGAGATCAAACTAGTCAATCCTAAAGGAAATCAACCCTGAATATTCATTGGAAGGACTGATACTGAAGCTGAAGCTCCAATACTTTGGCCACCTAATGCTAAAGAGCCGACTCGTTGGAAAAGACCCTGATGCTGGGAAAGATTGAAGGCACAAAGAGAAGGGGTCAGCAGAAGATGGTTGGATGGCATCACCGATTCAATGAACATGAGTTTGAGCAAACTCTGGGAAATGGTAAAGGACAGGGAAGCCTGGCGTGCTGCAGTCCATGGGGTCACAAAGAATCAAACACAACTTAGTGACTAAACAACAACAAGCAGCTATGGTGTATAAGTATTATATATATGCATACATATGTATAGATATGTTCATATGTGCACATCTATGTTTACATACATACACGTTTCCCATACAACCTACATAGATTCAGGAAGTATACTGAAGGGAAGACCTCTGATGTTAAAGGTACTTACTGCTGACTTGGGGGGGGCCAGGTGTTACAGATGATTTTTTAGTTTTCTTCTATTTCATTGTCTAATTGTGCAGAATGTGTATTTAATATATATAAATGTTAAAGTTGGTAAGAAAAAACACATCTAAAAGGCTCAGGAGCAAAGAGAAGCCTCACCCCTTGAGCAGTCACTTGCTCCTCCCCTGACCAGGAACCCACTGTCTGTGTCTGTCGATCATTCTGTTCTAGACGTTTCCTATCAGTGGAATCATACCCTGTGTGTCCTTCTGTGTCTGCTCCTCTCACTGAGCATCATGTTCTCAGGGTCCGTCTACATGGTAGCAAGTGTCAGGGCTTCTCCTCTTTTCCTGGCTGAGTGATGCTCCTGTGTGTGGAGGGAGCAGACCCACGTGTCTGTCTGCTGATGGACAATCAGGTTGTGTCCACCTTCTATCTGCTGTTCATCCCCTTATCATGAACTCTCATGTAAAAGTACTTATGTGACATGTTTTCATTTTCCTAGGGTGGAATTCCTAGGATGGAATTGCTGGCCATACAGTAACTCTACGTTTACCCTTTGGAGGAATAGCCACTGTCATCCATGGCAGTTGCACAGTTTCATCTCCCACCATCCGTGGACAAGGATTCTAGCCTCCCCACACCGTAGTCCACACTTGTGACTGCTGTATGGACACCATCCACCCTCGTAGTCAGGAGGTGCAGTGTCACTGTGGTCTGACTTTCGTTCCCTTCGTGATGTTGAGCATCTTTTTTTTTTTCCATTTATTTTTATTAGTTGGAGGCTAATTACTTTACACTATTGTAGTGGGTCTTGTCATACATTGACCTGAATCAGCCATGGATTTACATGTATTCCCCATCCCGATCCCTGAGCATCTTTTTATGGGCATGTTGGTTGGCTGATCATCTTTTTTGCAGAAATGGAGAGGAATTTGGAGTTTTTGCCTTTGCCCCCACCCCTCTGGGTGAATGTCAAGTAGCCGCCACCCCTTGGCCCATCGAAATGAGAATGAATTGGTGACAGACCATCTCCACTTCAGGAAGGAGACGCTTCTTTGAAAACCATGGCACCACACGCATACCTGCTGGTGTGTCCAGACTGAGAGGGGCCCGTCCTGTCCCCTGGAGGGCAGTCATCAGGAGCCTCCCGTACAGGTGGCCCTGAGGCGCCCTAGCCAGCAGCCCGCGACTCGGGATCAGGTGTCCGTTCCCCGCTATAAACTATTGATACCAGTGATGTCAGCCCCGCGAGGTCTGTGAGTCTCAGGTGTTACTGGTGGAGAAACCTGAGGGCTGCTGCTCCTCTGTCCTGGAGTCCCACAGCCCACCTGGGAGGCACAGTTCTTCCCCTTCCTGGATCCTTCCAGAATTAACTTCTTACCAGGAAGTCCCCCCCACCCCCCACCCCCAAGGAGCCCTGACCTCCAGGAAGCAGGACTGCAGAGGCCCCGGAGGGTTTCGTTGAACTGGGCTATCTCCCTGTAGGCCCCTATGGCCCCCAAAAACATTCAGAAGTACCAGAGAGTCTCTTCAGCCCACAGCATCCTCTGTGGGGCTGTCCTGGGGGCTGTGGGGTGTGGGGAGGCCTCCACGCAATGTCAGGAGCCTCCCTCTGCTGCATGACAAGCACAGATGTCCCCACATGCACCCCAGTGTGCCCGGGGGCAGAATCTCCCCAGGTGCGAACCGCTGCTTTACTGTGGTTAATTCTGCTCTTGGACTTGGTCTGGCCTTTTCAAGCCGGCCTCACCCACGCCCTGGGTCACAAGCCAAGATCTGGACAAGGCATCGACCGACTTTCCCAGAACAAGTTCCAGATGAGGCAGCCCAGGGGGTGGCCAGGCAAAGTCTGGGGTCTCCATTCCCCCCACCCGGGTCCTTGTCCAGCCCGGACCCCGAAGGCAGCCATGTGCTGTCCCGTGACCCTGCAGACAGGCGGTGGGGGTGGGGGGCGGGTGAGCAGGTGGCCTCAGATCGCTTACAGCTGGGCTCATGTTCCCAATCGAGATGTTGTCCTTGTCATGAATTTTGCAAGCTCGTGGAAGCAGCTGCCCTCCCCGCCTGGCTGGCCCCTCCTCCCCTTTTCCCGCGGGCAGAGTGGTTTCCTGTGGCCATGGCCGCTGAGAGCCTCAGGAGCAGGGTGGGGGGGTACCTAAGAGGGCACAGGGCTCTCCTCTTGCAGTTGAGGGCCGGAAGCCTGAGGTCAAGGTTTTACGGGACCAGCCCCTCCTACAGGCCCTGCAGAGCCAGCTTCCTGGGGCAGCTGGCCACCTTGGGGCCACATCACCGCTCTGCTGGGGGGGGCCTGCATCACGTGGCCCCTCCCCATGTCTCTGTGTCCTCTTTTCTCAGAAGAACACCAGCCTTGACATGAGGGCCACCCACTTGGGATGACTCAGCTCCTGACATCCGTGAAGACCCTGGTTCCAAACAAGGTTGTGATCCTGGTGCCAGTGGTCAGGACGTGGGCATCCCTTGAGGACCCAACCAACCCCTGGTGGGGTCTCTGTGGGTCCCTCCTGCACATGAGCCCAAACTCCAAGTGTTCCCCCATTAGAGGGCCTGGATTCTATCCCTGGTGGTCTGGAAACTAAGATCCCACAAGCCACAAGGGGTGGCCAAATAAATAAAAATTTAAAACAAAAAATCCACATGGGACCAGTGGCCACCTGACCAGGTGGCACAGATTCAAATGATAGCATGTTCTGGTTTTTCACAAATGCTGCATCTGTGAATTCAGCTTCTTGCTGAAGTTGATTTGCATTTATCTGTAAAATGTATTATTTTATTGTCAGTCGATGCTCCCAGCGCTCCTGTGGTCACTCTTGGACACACCATGGCATCCGAGCCCAGGAGATCTGGAACCAGGGCTCTGCCTCTGGCTCTAACCCAGGCTGGAAACCAGGGTCTCTTCCTTGCTTGTTTAGGGCCTGGTTTTTCACATGGAGGGCTTTTTGTGGGTGATTTTGGATAAAAGTATTTTTGGATAAAAGTCTTTCTACAGCCCTGCTAGCCACTGAATCAATATATGTTGAATAAGGGGTCTTCAAACAGAAACTTGCAGCAAACAAGAGGTGTGTTGACGAGTTGGTGATGGTGTTTTGAGCAGAGAGGCTCAAAGGACCCTCACTCACCCCGCATTTCCCCCAGGACCGGGGAATCTGTGTTCCCCAAGCCAGGACTTGCTGCAATTTTACAGACCCTGGATGTGAGAAAGATGACAATCACTAGGATTTTCTTTCTTTTTTAAAATGTTTATTTGGCTGTGTTTGGCCTTAGTTGTGAGTGGGCTCAGCTGCCCTGCGGCATGTGCCATCTCTGTTCCCCAACCAGGGACTGAGTGATCACGCCCCTTGCACTGCACAGTGGATCCTTGACTACCAGGGAAGTCTCATCACCTGGATTTTCTAAGCAGAATTTTTACTGAGCTGCAACTTACATGCAGCAAAACACCCCTTCAAGCTGCCATTCTTAGCCACGGACTCCCCAAGAGCATCCAATCCCGATTTCTGGCACCGTGGGTGTGTTGTGCCTGATGTTGAGCTTCCATTTGTACACAAGGAATGAAGGTCTACCTGGCTGGTCTCTGTGCTTCTCCACTGCCGCATGGGCTCCCCTGAGCGGACACACCACATGGCCCATCTGCATCCTTTGGGCAGTTGCTCACCTCCTTTCTTTCCAGTGTTTGTCTGTTATGTCCTTTTGTCAAAGCTGCTATGGAGTTTCTTGCCTGGGTTTTTGTTGACTGTTGTGTAAGCACGAAGGAGCACAGGTGCCTGACCTTAGAGAAGGCATACAGGCAACTTTTTAAGAAACTGCCAAGCTGTTTTGCAAAGTGGTTGCACTGCCTGCTCCCCAGCAGCATTTAGCGTTCACCTGCCCCATCCTCACCAGTGCTGTCATTTCTGGTCTTTACCCTAATAATTTCTTAAAAACAGATTTATTAGATGTAATTCACATATCCATACTGCCGAGCCGCTTGAATGGTTTTCACTTTATTCACAGAGCTGTGCAGCGATCAATTTTAGAACAATTCATCACTGGGGAAGATATGCCAGCCCCTGACAGCCACTTTCCCAGCACTGACAGCCAGGAACCCACTGTCTGTGAATGTCTGTTCTGGACGTTTCCCATCAGCGGAATCACACCCTATGTGTCTTTCTGTGTCTGCTTTTCTCACTGAGCATCGTGTTCTCGGGGTCCGTTCACATCGTAGCGAGTGTCAGGGTTTCTCTCCTTTTCATGGCTGAGAGATGTTCCTGTGTGTGGAGGGACCACGTTGTGTTTGTCAGTGGTCACCTGGGTTGTTTTCACTTTGGGACTGTTGTGAATCACGCTGCTGCGGACATGCATGTTCAGGTTTTGTGTGGACGTCTGTTTTTGTTTCTTCTGGGCACACACCATAATTGCTGGGTCAGGTGATAACTCTCCATTGACCATCTGAGGACTGGCTAGACTGTTGCCCACCCTCCTTGGTGCCCCCATAAAGGCAGCCTGGGTAAAGCGCAGGTGGGGGTGGGGGTTCCAGGCTGAGAGGCCCAGGGCAGCTCACTCAGCCTCTCTGGGCTTGGGAAAAGGAGACTATTTCTGACTCACAGGATTAGAGTTAAAACGGAGCCTGTAGGGAGGCGCCGGCACAGGCTGAGCTCCCAAGGGTGTGGATGGGCGGGTGGGGGGTGGGGGGTTGGCGTTGCTCCTGTCCCAGGCAGGGTCTGGGGACACAGTGGGTCCTTCCTGGAGGGAGCTGCTGGCCTGCTGGTTTGGGCAGATAACGTTTGCACGTTGGCCTCAGGACCTGGGGCCGGTGAACCTGCTGTTCCTGAGGAACCCCGTCAAGGGGCAGGAGGCAGATTCCCCCGTGAGTGTTCTCAGGCCTGAGTGAACATTCCATGTCTGTTCTGCCCCCAAGTTCTGGAGGCTGGGGTGGGGGTGGGGCTCCAGCCTTGAAGGGCTGAGGATAGCCTCTCAGGTCAGCGCACTCAAGGCTCCATCCCACAGAAATCTGGAAAATGAGTCAGAGAGGCTGATCTTCCCAGGTAAAGAACCCAACCTGCCAATGGTGACATAATGAGATGTGGGTTTGATTCCTGGGTCAGGGAGATCCCCTGGAGGAGGGCATGGCAACTCACTCCAGTATTCTTGCCTGTAGAATCCCATGGACAGAGGAGCCTGGTGGGCTACCACGCGTAGGGTCACCGAGTCAGACAGGGTTGAAGCAACTTAGCAAGAGGCTAGACTTTGGGGCTGGGGGGTGCACGGGGAGGCGGGGGTGGGGAGGGCGGGGGCAGCTATCGCTGTTGTGATCAAGGTAGTGAATAAACACAGGACCAAATACTCTAGAACAACCCAGCCATTTCCATTTGAAACACTAGGGAAAGCCCATGGGGAGGAAGGGGGCAGTGGCCCAGGCCTGCCCGTCGTGTTGACAAAGGAGTAAACTGAGGCAGCCCCAGCAGATCTGAAAAGAGAAATACTGATAAGACCCAGTGGTCCCTGCCAGTGCATGGGACACTGACCCCCATCTGGCTCCGGCCCACCTCCCTTGCTCAGGCCCTGAAAAGTATCCTTTTCAGAATTCTCAGACAATTGCAAGGTGATCACACCTTGCACATTCAGTCTAAATCATTGATGAGGCAGGCAGCTGGCAGGCGAGCTGAGCAGGGAGCAGGCAGACAGGGAGGCCAACCAGCTCCCATGAACCAGGGCAGTGATCCAGCTGAAACGTGGGGCCCAGGGGCTCCCCGGACACCTCCCCTCAGTGCAAATGTGGAAGGCCTGCTAGCAAACTTTCATGTCTGATCCAGGTTCCATAGGGGGTCCTGGGCTAATGGGTGGCTCCCAAAATGATGTGTCCACATCCTCCATCCCCCCATAACCCCCCACCCCAGGATGGTCTGCAGGTGAGATGAAGCGTGGTGAGTGAGATCATCCCAGATCATCCCAGCGGTCTCTAAATCCAAGGACAAGCGTTCTTTTTAGAGACACACAGAGGAAGGACAGAGAGGGCGAAGAGGACCATGTGACAACCAAGGCAGGAACTGGAGGGATGTGTCACAAGCCAAGGACACCTGGGCACTCAGAGCTTCAGGAAGCAGGAAGGACCCTCTGCTGGAGTCTCTGGAGGGAGCTTGGCCTTGTGGACACTTCAGTTCCAGAGAATAAACCTGTGTTGTTTTATGTCACCTAGTTTGTGGCACTTTTCCCATTTGAGTAGGGACTGTCTTTTTTCTATTATGTTCTGGTGGCAGGCAAGACAGAAATCCTCAACCGTTTTGAAAGGCTGGGGAGGCTGTTCTGATGATGGGGCCTGCCTTACAGCAGGCAGTGAAGGAGGGAGTCGGTTTAGGGAGGAACCTTAAGGGAACAGCCTTGCACAGAAGGCCTATGTAAATGAGGTCAGAAACCAGAAAGGTGCTGGCGGTGTGGGCTTCTGTGGGGCCACAACGTCGACTTGGGCTTTCTTGAGCCTTGACGGGTGGTGATCACAAGTGGGTTTGAATAGATTCCAACCGTTTAGATCCATGCTGGTAATCTGGTGGAGGGTCCGCGAACATGGCTGCCCCCTCCTTTCCCTCTGGTCCACGGAGACTCCCGCGTCTCCAACCAT
Source organism: Odocoileus virginianus (assembly GCF_023699985.2). NCBI lineage: Eukaryota > Metazoa > Chordata > Mammalia > Artiodactyla > Cervidae > Odocoileus > Odocoileus virginianus. Next base: position 40,257,658 of record NC_069676.1, read on the forward strand.
CCTCCCTGCTGTCACGGCGGGGACGGGGGCGCGTCCCTGACACCAGTCACTAAGGCAACAAAGATGAGCAGCTGCCTTTGGTGGTACCCGGAGCGGAGGGCGATGGGAGTCCTGGGGACAGCCAATCCGCAGGAATGCGCTGGGGATTCGCCCAAATCCACCGAGACATTCCTGATTAGCCATTCCTGGGCTTCAGCGACACAGCCGGCCAAGGACCTAAGGGCGGAGGCCTCCGTGGAAATCGGCAGCCGCCCCCAATCCGAGAAAGCCCTCTGGCTTCGAGCCGGGCTCCAAGGCTCCTGGGCCCCGTCCAGGCCCGCGCGGCCCTTAGATGGGCACTGTTGCCATGACTTCGCCCAAGCTAAACCGACCTGAGAGGCGGGAGCAAGGGCCCCTAAGCAACTCGTCTTAGGGAAGCGAGAAGGGTCATTTCTTTTCTCTAGGCTGATACCAGTTGAAATTTCCCCTTTTCAGCACGACTTACAGCAAACAGTATTGAGGCCAATGTCCTCTATTTATTGAACGTCTACCCCACGCTGGAACTGCGCCAGCCCTGAATGCCCATCTTCTCCCAGATGCTTCCAGAAGTCTGGGGGACCGGACCGGACCTCCTCGGGCCCTCTTTGACTCCGCCTGCCCCTCTCCCCTCGTCCCCCGCAGCCGCCTGGTTTCCGTCTCGTATCCTGAAGGCTCCCTTATCACCCACAGCCCTGTCCCACTCTTGGTATCGGCGTTCTCCGGGATAAGTTTGCAGTTTTCCTCTCCCGAGATGGAGACCCGTCCCGTTACGAACGTCCCGGGACAGCGAAGTCGGCTCTGCGCGCCCCGGGTCTCAGGTCCCCTGCGTGCTGGGCGGGTGGGTAGCGTCCACCCTGCACCCCGGGCCTCGTTTCCCTCCATTACAGTCAGGCAGGGCGGGTTTCGCCGTGCGACCCGGACCTCAGTTTCCCCACCCTTGCAGTCACGCGAGGGGATGGTGGTCCGGGTTCGCTGCTCTGGGGCGGACAAAAGACAGAAGGCCACCCGTGGCCTCGTCGTGCCGCAGGCTTTGTGGCCAGCAGTGGAAAGAGCCCCGGCGTCTCTAGAACGCCTTAAGCCGCTACCATTGCTCCGCTCGCTAACCTGAGCAACGTCTGAACTCGAAAGGGACTTCGGCCAGGTGCCCACAAACAAGATGGAGCCCTGTAGGTTTCCTGCCCGACTTCAAGATGGCAGTGAGCCTCCCTTTGACATCACGCCCGAGGTCGAGGTGGTCTCTGCCCGTTTGCAAGATGGCGGGAGGCTGGGGAAAGCACGCTTCCCACCGCCTGATCCGCCACGTACCCACTCCCAAGATGGCTTCTCCCGCAAAGCCCCACAAAAGAGGTCAGCTCCGCTAACTGGCTCTGGCGCCATCACATGGTCTCACCTCTTCCCACCTCCTCCGACTCAACCAGCCGTTTCCGCCTCGAGCTCTGACGGACGGCAGCCTTATCCAATGCCCGCCTGCCACTGTTCTTGGGCCCACCCCTCGAGCGACTTCCTAACCATTGGGAGGCGCTGGCGGGGTCCGACGGTGCTCGCCCCGCCCATCTGCGCGGCGGGAGCCAATGGGCAGAGCGCGCGGGGGACGTGTTCGGGCGTCTCCGCCATTTTGTGAGTCTATAACTCGGAGCCGTTGGGTCGGTTCCTGCTATTCCGGCGCCTCCACTCCGTCCCCCGCGGGTCTCCTGTGTGTGCAATGGACGGGTGAGTAGTGCTGGTTCGCGCTACCCGGCGCCTATATCGCTATCCAGCCTTTGCCTCGCCGCTGCCCCGTCCTCTTCGGGGCGGTACGCTCGGGGCGCCGCTCCGCCTCCACTCCAGGCCCTCGGGCGCCGCCGGGGTTTCTCTCCCTTCCCCCCAATCCTGGCGCGGTTGCGCCCGGGGAGGGGTAGCTGGGCGAGAGGCTGTAGGGATCGGGGGGGGGATGGGGGCGGCCGGACCGAGCCTTGTTCGCTTCCGGTGCCCACGCGGCCCTTCCCGAGAGCACGCGGCCGCCGCGCCGCCCTTCCCGCTTCCCGTCTGGGCCCCAGACGCACGCGCCGCTTTCGGCCCGCCGTGTGGCCCTTCCGGCGCCCCGTACAGTCTCCGCGCGCCCCTTGAGGTCCCCGCGCGCGTGCGCGCCTCCGCGCGCTCTCGGCAGCTCTGTCGCGCGTGCGCGGCCTTTCCCGCCGCGCGGACTCTACTCCGGCTTCCCCCGCCCGCCGGCCCGGGTGCGGCTGGAGACGCCGCCCTCCCGCCCGGAAGGGCGAGGGCCCTCCGCCGCCCCCTTTGTTCCCGCCCGGCGTCCCGGGGTGGCGCCCCGGGCGCCTTGGGGGCGGGGCGGCTCCGGACCTGAGCCCGCTCCACGCGTGCGGAGGTGTCGGCGCAGGCAGTGCAGCGGCCTGGCTCCGCCTTGGGAAGCTAGTAGAACCCAGCGGAGTTGCGCTCTCGTCTGGGCCCCGCGGGAAGCGTCTGGGAGCAGTTGCGGGTGTCTTGTGATGGGGAGCTTCGAGCCAGCCCTCCTTCCTCTGTCGGCCCGACCGGGCGGGGGCGGGCGGTTACCAGTGCCCGGAGGGTCACGTGCCTTCGGTGCCTCGGATTTGAAATGATAGGTTGCAGGCTGAATTAAGGTTAGCCTTTTAGAAAAATTGCTGCAACAGGAGGAACTTGATCTCGTGTTCTGCAGTCCGCTTAGGCTGGGACGTATCTTCCCACAGAAGCCCCGTCCTGACCCGGGAGCTGGGAAGCCCGGTGGGAAGAGCTCTCCTGGCGCCCTGGTCAAATTTCGGAGTTTCCCTTCCTCGTCACGGAGACGTGGTTTGGGGTGCGTCTGCGGCCTCTGGTCGGTTGTGTGGTTGCCTAGGCAGCCGGGCCTGGCCTGCTGGTGCAGCTGCAGTTTGGCCTGCTTTTTCGAAAGTCGGGGGACCTTTTGCAGAAAGGCCATCTTCTGTAAAACACTTCCTGCGTCTGCGGCCCTCCCTGAGTAGGAAGCCGCCAGCCGCTCTGGGTTAGCAGTTGGGAAACTGCGTGCTTTTCATTCTTTGTTTTTCTGGGAAGTTGTTTCTTGGCCTAGTAAGATTTTTTAAAAATCGTTGACATAGCCTTTAAGGTTTTTGTGGGGAAGAAGTGGCAGTCCCAAGTCACAGGCTGGTGAGGCTGTGGGAGGGCCGGATCCCAGGTTGTGGTGAACCCTGAGCCCGATGCTGCAGGCAGTGGCCCCAGGGCCTCTGTCCGCCAGAGGCTTGGCCAGGGGACAGGTGACATCATGGTCTCCTGTGATGGCAGGCTGGTGGCCAGGTGACCTGGTGGGGCGTAGCTGGCTAAGTTCTCCTGAGCAGACCCTTCCTGAGTCTTTAGGTGGCACCCTCCAAGGGCTCTACTGTCCCGAGGGCTTGGCCTGCAGGACCCTGGAGCCTGGGTCAGTCACACCCCACCTTCCCCAGAAGGTCACATGGACCCCGGTTGATGAGTAACTGTTGTCAGTTTGATCTGATCCTTTCCACTGGGTTGACCCCTTCTCGTCCTCTGGGGCGGCAGCTCTAACCTTGGGCCCCTGAGTTGCCTTTTCACTAGCCTGCCTTTTGCTGGAAGCGTCTCCCAAGCCTGTTCTTTTCTAGAAAGCAAGCAACAGCATTTCAATCTTAATCTGCATTTAGTGTTTCTCCAAGGGCCTGCGGAGGGGGTGTCTTTGTCTTTGGATGCATCAGAGGCGGGACCGGGGTCTTGCAGGGAGGGAGGGAGGGTAAAGGAGCCAGAGGACAATGATGGCTCCTTTTCAAGTGGCGATTAGAGGGAGGACACCTCCCTTCCCTTCCCTGAGCATTCTCATTGCTGAAGTCTTGGAGTGGGGGCCTTGTGCCGCCCCCGGCGCCCACGTGGCTGGCATGTGGTGGGTGCTTCTTGCTGATGTTTCCTTTTCTCTCTCTTTGCAGCATCGTCCCAGACATAGCAGTTGGTACAAAGGTAGGCACTGGGGATGTCGCTTTCTCCTTCTGCCCGTTCACTCTGAGGCCTGTGTACTCCGGGGGTAGGGGGGGTGTGCCACAGCCTGCTCTGTGGGAGGAGTGCGGGATGGGTAGCTCCTCTGAGGTGAGGGGCTCCCGCCCTGACTTCAGGACGTTTGCCCTGAAGTCCAGAACAGCACCTGGTTGGAGGTGGGATGCCTGGGGGCTGATGGGACTCTTTACATTTTCAAGTGGAAAAAGTGGAAGTCTCTTTCCCAGGCGGTTTAAGGGGTGGGCCTGGGTCGGGTGGATCACTGGGGGCTCTGGGGCAGATGGAGGCTGCTTCTGAGGACGTTCTCATTGAGCTCACTTTTGCTCTGAGAAGGGGGCCTCGCTGACAGAGACCGGGTGTCCTCCTCAGCCCTGGGGGTGGCCTATTATCCCTGGGAGCAGGGAGCAGCTAGTTTCTGGCTGCGGGGCCTGGGCTGGTTTCGGTTTTCCCAGGTGGACTCTTCACACGCCAGCCTTCCTGATCTTCCTGCAGATAAAACCTGTTTGTTCGGTGGCGAGAGGAGGGAGGGAGGGGGATCTCATCCAGGTGTGCTTGTAACTGGCATGGTGACACCCCCATCCCCCTGTTTCTGTGGGAGCCCATCCAGCCAGGCTGCTTCCAGAGGCTGAGGGTGCACCAGCGTGGGTGCCTCCAGGAGGGCATCCTGGGCCCCCTCTCTCAGGATAAGCACGAGCTGTGCCCTGAGTGACAGGTGTTGGGGTGTTAGTGGTGCTTAGGTGCTGTTGTCCCTGGCTCCGGGCATGCTTCGGGGGCTTCCTGGTGGTGCTGAGTTGATTTTAGAGCAGGGGCTTCAGTGTAGCTTGGCCTAACCTTTGTCCCCCCAGGGTTCTGTCCATGTGCGCTGTTTGCGCCCCAGTGGGCAGTCCCTGCTGAGCGCTGGTCACTACCTGCACTTCCCTGTGCGGGGGGGAGGGGGGGTTGCCAAGTGGGCAGACCACATAAGTATTCATGCCAGGCAGTCTGCTGTGAAAAGGGAGTTGAGGCTAAGAACGCCCCCCTCTGGAGGGAGTTCTTCCCCTGTGCATCACCTGTTGACAGGAGCTGAGATGCCCTTTTTAAAGGTTGTGCAGCTGGCGTCCATGTGGGAGCCACTTGGATGCCCTGTCCATTCTTGTCCAGCTCTGGCCAGGGGGCTTTTGTGAGCTGAAGGGAGGAATTGGTCGGCCTCCAAGTCAACTTCCCTGCCACTTAGGTGAGAATGAGGCTCAGGTGTGTTCCACCTGGTTTCTGGTTTGTTTAGGGCTGGAACTGGCCGGCTGTCCAGAGCCTGGAAGCGTCCAGGTCCCCTCCCTGCCAGGGCAGTGAGAAAAGGCATGATGGGGCAGGTCTGCCTGCACCGGTCGGGATTTTGACATTTTGCTTCATTTACATCCAACTCCAACCTGTACACATTAAGACCAAGCAGTGGTCTGAGCAGCCTTGGGTGCTGGGGAATCTGGGGTCTGGGTTCGGCAGCATGCCTATAGCTGGCGGTCTGGCAGTGAGGAGGTCCAGAACATTAGCCCCATGGCCTTGGCCTGGCTGTGCCCACTTTCTGTTCTGAGGGCTGGGGAGGGGGTCAGCGCCTGAAGGGGCTCTGGGGCACTTCAGCGCTGGACCATGGAAGGTGGGGAGGTGTCCTGGACATGAAGCCTGCTTGTTTGTAAGTGGCTGAACTGGCTGGCAGTTTAGGGGAAGGGCAGAGATAAGGTGTCCTTGATGTGAGGAGGGCAAGCTGGCAGAAAGGCAGGTTGAGGGAGAAGAAGGGTCAAGGCTGGGAGGGCGGCGGCTAGTCTCCTGCTCCTGCCAGGCACTGATTTCGTGTATCGAGGAAATCACACGCGGGTGGCCCTTTGGTGGGGTCTCATCGCCCAGCTGGCAGGAGTCTGTCTGCTTTTCTCCCTGCTTAAGCAGCATCTCAAGGGGTTCTGGGAGTTGATTCTATTAGGTTGAGACTAACAAACAAGGGAATTCTGGAGATGATATGGGCTGGGAGCCTGCCCACAGGGCAGTTGGGGAGCATGTTTGTCACCAAGGTGCCTGCTGCCTGGAGAGGTGGCGTTTCTGGTCACTGGGCTCTGGTTTCCTCAGACTGGAAAGTAGGACATACTCCTGCGGATGGCCACGGTGGGACAAGGGGGCTTTGTCCTCATGGATTGTGAGCCTGAGCCACGCAGACCCCAGACCCTGGTGGGGGGAGTGGGGAGAGGGAAGGTGGAGGTTGCCGTGACACGCAGAGGCCTTTGAGGGGCAGCCTCTGTCCCTGCCTGGGGAGAGCTCCAGGGGCTCCACAGGCGGGAAAGGAGCGGTGGGGACCGTGGGCCCTTGTAGGGCTGGTCAGGGGCTGCAGTGAGGACACTGGTTTACCTCGCCTCTCTTGCAGCGGGGATCTGACGAGCTCTTCTCTGCCTGCGTCACTAACGGACCCTTTATCATGAGCGGCACCTCGGCGTCCACAGGTAACCCCACCCACCTACCGCCTTGCCTGGTCCCTGCGCCTGCCTCCTTCACAGTCCTGGGAGCCAGGTGTGGGGACCACTTCGGCCCGGAAGCCTCCCGGTGCCGGGGAGGGCCCCACTATGAGGGAGTCTGGGGTGCCCTGTGTGACTCACAGTGCTTTTTTGCAGCAAATGGAAACGACAGCAAGAAGTTCAAGGGGGACAGCAGGAGTGCAGGCGTGCCCTCCAGGGTGATCCACATCCGCAAGCTGCCCGGTGACGTCACTGAGGGGGAGGTCATTTCCCTGGGGCTGCCCTTCGGAAAGGTCACCAATCTCCTGATGCTGAAAGGGAAGAATCAGGTATGAGGCCTGTGCCAGTTGGGGTGGGTCACAGAGGCATGCCTGGTATGAGTCGGCTCACCCTGTTCCCATGCCCAGGCCTTCATCGAGATGCACACAGAAGAGGCCGCCAACACCATGGTGAACTACTACACGTCGGTGACGCCTGTGCTGCGCGGCCAGCCCATCTACATCCAGTTCTCCAACCACAAGGAGCTCAAGACAGACAGCTCCCCTAACCAAGCGGTGCGGCACCCTCAGCTGTGGGTGGGTGGGGGCAGGGTGGGGGATGCGGGGTTGGGGCTGGGGGACTCACGGTCCTGTCCCCACAGCGGGCCCAGGCGGCCCTGCAGGCTGTGAACTCAGTCCAGTCAGGAAACCTGGCCCTGGCAGCCTCGGCCGCGGCGGTGGATGCAGGCATGGCCATGGCTGGCCAGAGCCCTGTGCTTAGGATCATCGTGGAGAACCTCTTCTACCCAGTGACCCTGGACGTGCTACACCAGGTGAAGGGACTGGGCTTCAGCTCTGGGCAGTGGGGCTGGTGCCTGGGCCCAGGCTGACCCACCACCTTCTCCCACAGATCTTCTCCAAGTTCGGCACTGTTCTTAAGATCATCACCTTCACTAAGAACAACCAGTTCCAGGCATTGCTGCAATATGCTGACCCCATGAGCGCCCAGCACGCCAAGCTGGTGAGTGGTCCCCAGGGCAGCCGTGCCCGTGGCCGCGAGGCGCCTGCTGACAGCCTCCTCGCTGTCCCCACAGTCACTGGACGGCCAGAACATCTACAACGCATGCTGTACACTGCGCATCGACTTCTCCAAGCTCACCAGCCTCAATGTCAAGTACAACAACGACAAGAGCCGCGACTACACGCGCCCTGACCTGCCATCCGGTGATAGCCAGCCCTCGCTGGACCAGACCATGGCTGCTGCCTTTGGTGAGATGCCGGGGGCAGGCCGCCCGGGCAAGACTCGTAGTTCAGGCTAGGCGCCCGCACAGCCCACCCCGCACCTGTGGGTGGGGCCCTGGCAGCCGGCTCGCACCCGTGGGTGCGATGATTAGTGTCTCGTTTGTTTCTAGGTGCGCCTGGTATAATGTCAGCCTCTCCGTATGCAGGAGCTGGTTTCCCTCCCACCTTTGCAATTCCTCAAGCCGCAGGTACTCACACACTCGCCCCAGGGCCGCCTCTGCATGTCCACATCTCGCCAGTAGCTCTGCTTCCCCGGCGGCCAACGTGGCGCAGTGCGGGGGGCCAGCCTCCTGGGCGCGGAGTCTGGACAGGGCAGGCGTTTCCAGGTTGCTGAGCCCGCTGAGGACCAGCGCCTGTGGTTGAAGGGATGCGCCCCTAGTGCATTTTGAGCGGCCTGGTAAGCGGAGCGGCATGCACTGGGTGAGCACACCTGAGCGTCCCTCCTGGGGGCCAGGCACCCACACGCGGAACAGTCCTGAGCCTGTTCTTCCGCCCGGCATGCTGCTTGCATGGTGACGGGCACCTGTGTGCACGCACGGCCAAGGCCACCGGGCTCGATCCTGCGTCCGAGAAGCCTGAGTCTTCTGTGTTGTTGGCACATATAGGTGGTCAGGCCAGTACGGTGTGCTCTGAGGAGCATGGAGGGTCGCGGGGCTGGGGGCCAGGCTGATGCCCCCACCCACCCCCCGCGTCTCTGTTTGCATGAGGATGGGCAAGACCGATTACCTTGTGGAGACTGGGCATCACACTCAGCTAACCCCATTCGCCCTGCAGGTCTCTCTGTCCCTAATGTACATGGGGCTTTGGCCCCTTTGGCTATTCCGTCGGCGGCGGCAGCAGCAGCGGCAGCAGGCCGGATCGCCATCCCGGGCCTGGCGGGGGCAGGCAACTCTGTCCTGCTGGTCAGCAACCTCAACCCCGAGGTACGTGATGCCTCTGGGAATTAGGAGTTGGGAGTGCCCCCAGTCGTAGTGCAGATGAAGCCTCTGAGCGGGCACTGGGCTCTGGAGCTGGTCCAGGCCCAGCCATGCCCGCGGGCATCCCCATCCTCCTCTCTGCGCTGACGTCACTCACTGCTGCCTCCTTTCCCGCAGTGCTTGGAGTTCTCTTGTTTCCTTAACATCTTAATTTACATTCCTAATTTCGTGATGTTGAGAGTTGGAAGTATTTGGTACACGAGAACAAACTTGAAATTTCCAGCCTAGCGAGCCTTGATCTGCAGAGGAGCGCCTTGAGAGGAGGGTGCAAGCTGAGGCCACCTGCCAGTCCCTGAGGTGGCAGCCAGACCTGGCTTGTCTCGGGGCTGGGTTAGCTCAGGGAGCTGGGGTCCAGTGATCGAGGCTCAGTATTTGCTTCTCGAGAGACGGGGTTCTTGTTTAATGAGCTGCTCTCCTGCCTGTCTGACCTCGTGTGACTCTCGGTCTCCCCAGTCCTGTCCCAGTTCCTCTGGTCAAGCTGTCCGCTCGCAGCGCCCGCGAGCCTGACTGGAGGCTCCGGTGCGGGCTGAGGAGACAGTTCCTGGAGGGCCTGGTTGGGGGAGCGAGTGGGGGGCCAGCAGGCGCCACCTCCTCCCCGAGGAGGGTGCTCCAGCTGCCTGCCCGGCGTGTGGCCTGTAATGTGTGTGGTCTTGACTGATGGGGCACCGCGTGTTTTCTTATGTATTTACTGACCTGTGTTTTTGCTACTTTTTTTCTTTTCTCCCCTTCCCCTTTCCCAATTTTTTTTCTTGCCCTGATCCGGAATTTCTTTGCCAACTGACTGCACGGTACTTCTGCTTCCTGTTGTTGCTTGAAACAAAACAAAACCATAAATAAATAAAAAAACAAAATTCCCCCTCAAACCCTGCTCTCCGGAAACCAACCTGCCCTTGAATATTAACATCCTGACAACTTCATCATCCATCAACCTGCACGCCTGCGGGGCTGCCTCCTCGTGGTGGACGATTGGCAACTCGCCCCCTGACCTCTCCCTTTCCCTGTCCCTCGCTGCCTTGCTCTGCTGTCCTCTAAAGAGAGTCACACCCCAAAGCCTCTTTATTCTTTTCGGTATGTTATCGTTCACACTTTTATTACCTTGTTTTCATGTAGTTGAGGTGGTCGTTACGCCCTGAGATTCCGACGCGTGCGGCCTGGGCTGCGGTTGCGTATTTATCTGGACTCTAGAGCACGGTTCCCTGCCCGCATGCCCTTGGCAGCGTAAATGTGTCGGTAGCATGCTACAGGATGGTTCCTTGGCAATTGACCTTTCCTGGATTTTATGGCTTCTTTGCGGAAGGCAGCCCTCCCAGTCATGCTCCCTGTGTCTAGACAGGTTCTCAGAGGCAGAATAAGCAAACTGGGGAGAGCCAGCCCTGTGTGGGAGTGTGGGTCGCGGGGACGGCGGGTGGGCGGCTGGGGCCTGGGGCTCAGCCCCCTGTCCCTGTGCTCTTGAAGGCGTGTATGGAGATGTGCAGCGCGTGAAGGTCCTGTTCAACAAGAAGGAGAACGCCCTGGTGCAGATGGCTGATGGGAGCCAGGCCCAGCTGGGTAAGGGGTGGCCTGGGAGGGCGGGGCTGTGGGTGGTGCCCAGGGCCCTCAGGTCACGTGTGCTGTCTCCCCCCACCCACCCACCCCAGCCATGAGCCACCTCAATGGGCACAAGCTGCACGGGAAGCCGGTGCGCATCACACTCTCTAAGCACCAGAGCGTGCAGCTGCCCCGTGAGGGCCAGGAGGACCAGGGCCTGACCAAGGACTATGGAAACTCACCCCTGCACCGCTTCAAGAAGCCTGGCTCCAAGAACTTCCAGAACATCTTCCCACCCTCAGCCACTCTGCACCTCTCCAACATCCCGTGAGTGCCTTTGTCTCTCAAATGCTTCCATTATCTTAATGATACCTCATTTCTGGGGCCCTCACCCATCCCTGGACATTCCTGTCCTGAGGGAATGACCTTGACCTTGCACAGACAGGCTCATACCTCTCTCCACTTGCAGGCCCTCCATCTCTGAGGAAGACCTCAAGCTTCTCTTCTCCAGTAACGGCGGGATCGTGAAAGGGTTCAAGTTCTTCCAGTGAGCAGAGCCCCCTCCCCCACTGTCCCCAGGCTCCCTGGCCCCTTGCGGCTCCTCATACCTGTGTTCCCCCACCCCTTGCAGGAAGGACCGCAAGATGGCGCTGATCCAGATGGGCTCAGTGGAGGAGGCCATCCAGGCGCTTATCGACCTGCACAACCATGACCTGGGTGAGAACCACCACCTGCGGGTGTCCTTCTCCAAGTCCACCATCTAGGCCGCCACCCAGGACCAGCCTGCCGGGCAGCCGGCGACAACTTCCATCATTCCAGATAAAAAGCCACTTTAAAAAGCAGCTGAAGTGACCTTAAAAGACCAGAGATTTTATTTTTTTAAAAGAGAAATCAGTTTACCTGTTTTTAAAAGAAATTAAATCTAATTCACTTGCTCACCTTGGGGAGGTGGGGTGCCAGCCTCAGGCTCTTGGTGACAGTGGATGGCACCACCCACCCAGCCCCTGCCCGTGCCTTCTGCTGCCTGCAGGGCGGGCGCTCCTAAACCCCCACTTGGCTTTCTTGTGCCTTAAACCCGCTGCTCTGGCAGGGCTTGCGGGGTCAGCCTCCCCTGGGATCATGTGCCTGGTGTGGTGGGGGGCTGTGGCCGCCACCCAATCCTTTAATCAAGTGTGTGATTCTCCCCCCAGCCTTGGGGCCTCCCCGGACCCTTCCCTGTTGCTTCTTCAGCTTTGTTTTCACTGTAATCTCTGTATTATGCTTCGATGCAGCTGCAGACACCTGTGCCTAGCAATATTTCCAGTTGACCAAATATTCTAATCTTTTTCATTTATATGCAAAAGAAATAGTTTTAAGTAACTTTTTATATAGCAAGATGATAAAAATGGTATGAGTGTAACCTAAACTTTTTCCTTGTGGTATGACCTTGTATACTGTACTTTTATTTTATTCCTTGTCATTGAGTCGCAGGGCAGGATCTAGTTTCCAGGGCAGACACAGCGGGGCCGGCATCTGCCGCCCGATGCCTTACACCTGACTGTCCTTTCTCCAAGGACAAGTGCTCTTCAACTTTCAGGGTTTCTTTTTTTCCTGCAAATTTTGGACCAAAGTTTTGTTTCTGTTATTTTCCTGCCTCTAATGCTGGGACCCCAGGAGGTGGGGCAGCAGCCCTCCGCTCCGGTCTTCATGCCTCGTCCTGCACTCACGGGTCCAAGGGGTGCCCCGTACGCAGGCCTCTGCTGGCCGGCCCTCGCTCGGGGCCTGGGCCTCAAGTTTCCATGTCGGGGTGGAACAAGGGTGTAAATATTTATAATTTTTTATACCTGTTGTAAGACGTGAGGGGCAGCAAATGCGGTTTTTTATGGTGACACAGATGTATATTTTGATAACAGCAATTACAGGCTCAGTATTGTAAGGAGCACGGCAGGCCCCGCCCGCTGCCGGCTTGTAATGCAGAGAGAACTGAATTAAAGCGATTTTATAACAACTTCTACCTTTTCTGTAGGCTCTTTTTTCCTGGCGGTCTGGCCAGTCTGTACTGGACTCTGAATAAACTCTCTGTATCCTGCACTTGATTCCCCTCTTTATTGGGCCTGTTGGTTTCACTGCTGTTTCTTCTGTAAACTCGGCCATGTTACCCTTCATGTGTGGGGGGGTTTCAGCCCCACCTCTACACCCAGTACTCCAGAAAGACTCAGACTGCGAGCTCTTCTCCAGGATCATCTTTTATTGTCTACCAGGACCCCCTGCTCTACCCCCCATCCCCACCCTCAGTCCTTGAACCTGCGTGCAGCCTGCATCTTCCGGTAGTAGCTCTCAGCCTCAGCCTCTGCCACCTCCCTATCACCAAGCGCCAGGCCTGCTTTGCGCCGCAGCGTTGACTCCCGGCTGCCTGGTCCCAGGGCACCATCGACTGCGCCCAGTGGGGGCAGCCCCTCACCTGTGGCCAGGTTGACAGTGGCCACAGCCCCAAACCGTGGCTCATCCTGGTCCACATCACTGACTGATGAGCCTGGGGAGATGCCCTGGGGCTTGGCCCCACTGCGGAAGCTGCGGGCCAGGTCCCCCAGCTCATAGCCACTCTCTCCCTCCACCCCCTTGGACCCGACTCCTGCTGCCTTCCACTCCCAGGGCCCATTACCCGCAGACAGGTGGACCACAGGGTGGTGGGGTGCGTGTGCATCAATGGTGACGATGCTGGCAGAGTCGCGGTCAGACGGGGACCTGTACTGGGAGGAGTCAGAGCTGGCACTGGATGAGGACGCCGTCTCGGCTGCCTTGGGGCCAGGTGCACCTGGAGCCTTGGACATGGCGATGACCTGCAGCAGCCGGGGTGGGTTGGCCACACGGGGCTGGGCCGAGGCCGCGGCCACCACAGCTCCGCTCTTCTCAGCCATCATGAGCCACTTGGCCCGCACAGCCGCGCTGCTGTTGGGGGAGAGGCCAGCTGCTGCCTGTGCCCCCTCCTCGGGGATATGAACCAGAGGTTGCGGTCCAGCCCGAGGCGGCAGGATGACACGTGGCCCGAGCCCTGGCCGAGCCTGGACTGTGGGGTACAGTGAGGGAGGTGCTGGACCCCCTTCCTCCCCCTCCTCCTCCTCCTCTTCCTCCTCCTCCTCTTCCTCTTCCTCCTCAGCCATGGGCTCTGCAGGCACCCGCAGGTGTGCAGGGCTGCCCTCGTCCGGTAGTCCCAGGCCTCGGCCCTCCAGCGACTTCTGCTTCCATTCACTAATGAGCTGCTTGGAGCGGGAGGCGTCCAGTGGAACATGGATGGTCATGTGGCGGCGGGCGGGGTCGTCTAGCGAGGGCGTGCTGACACGGGGCAGTGTGTGGCTGAAGGTCACCATGTTCTCCTTGCCCATGGGGCTGCGCGGGGCCAGCAGGTCCACATCCACGCTGGCCCGCTTTAGGCTGCCCAGCGAGGTCTTGTCGCGGGCCACAGGCCGGGGCACACCCTCTAGCCGGCTGGGTGGACCTAGCTCATCGGTGCTCACGGACTTGTTCTGCTGGTACACTGAGTCGTGGCCCCGCTGGGTCAGGGCCCTCAGCGCGTCCTTATTTGGCACCGGGGCCGCTGGTCTCTCTGCCGGTGGGGCCTGGAAGTTGCCCACTGCATGGCAGGCCTAGAGATGAGATGGGGACTGGGTGTGAGGGCTGTGGCTGGAGACCAGGGTCCCCACCGGGCCGCAGATATGCCTTGGGGGTCAGAGAGGAGGAAGTCCACCTTTCTCCCCACAGGACAAATTCTGGCCTCTGGCTACTTTGCACATTTGGCAAGTCTGGGCTCATGAGATTCTGCCTCCAGCTCCCAAGGGAGAAGATGGTAGCGTCCCCCAGGGTGGGTGGGGCTGGCCTTCCCCCTCGGGCCTCCCTGTTTGGCCCCTCACCAGGTAGGCCGCTATGCCGGCCCCAATGAGGAAGCCTGCGTAGACATCCACCGGGTGGCTGCGGTACTGCGTGATCTGGGTGAGGCCGCAGACGCCTGCCGCAATGGCGAAGGAGAACACCAGGATGGGCTTCAGCAGCTTGGTGGTGTCCGAGATGACTGAGTTGAAGTACATCTGCCAGGGGACAGGTGGGTGGTCAGGGCAGTTGGTCCCTGTGGGGCATCTGGGGTGCGGGGCAGCACTCACCGACACGTAGACAGCAGCAAAGGCAGACAGAGTGGCATGCTGGGATGGGAAGGTCTTCCTGCAAGAAACACCCAGGTGAGCCCTGAGGCTCTGGGACCTGCCTTAGTTTCCCCACATGCTTGTTGGGACAGGGCCAGGCATGCTCACCGGGCAGACAGGATGGCATGGGTGTCGTGGCCAGAGCATATGTCCTGTGTGATGTAGGGATTGGCCTCACATGACGTGCCCAGCAGGGTGTAGTTGGGTTTGCAGACAGTCAGGAAGAAGGGTGCGTGGTAGCCCGTGGCAAGCTGGATCACGTCGGTCACCAGGGCCGTGGCACACAGGCCAAACACGTGGACACCTGTGGAGTGGGAGTGTAAGGGCCAGACACGGGAGCTGGGGCCAGACCCACCACCCTCAGTGCTCAGATGCCATGGGGGACTCACCTACAAAGCGCACCGTCCGCCGAAGGAAGGAGTTGAAGTTGCAGCCGCCGGCGTGGATGCTGCCCTCGGGCCCACCTGGGCCCCCGCTGCGGCCCCACAGCCGGGACTGTAGACAGTACAGCATGCCTTCGCCCACCATGATCTGTGGACATGGAGGTGCTCAGCAAGGCTCCAGCCGGGGGCTCACAGCCAGCCCGGCCCTGCCCTGGGACTCACCGAGGCTGCGGGTGCAGCAAAGGCCAAGCTGAGGAGCATGAGCAGTGGGATGAGCTCTTCACTTGTCTCCACGTAGGGCATGGACAGCGTGCGGTCGTAGCACTGGAAGCCCACCTTAGCCGGCTTGAAGAGGTCGGTCAGCTCCAGGAAGTAAAGGGACACGATGGAGGATGCCACTATGGGCAGCTGCAGGAAGAATGCTGGCCAGGGTCACACCATGCTCGTTCACTGAGTGAGTCATCCACCCACAAATTCAGTCCTATCACTGACCCATCCACCCATCTGTGCTGTTCACCCACTGATCAGCTCATTCATCAACCGAGTCACCCACCACCCATACATGCATCTAACAGAGCCATTCCTGCACCCAAGATTAACTCATCAATCCACTAAGCACCCTATCAACTTCCAACATCCATCTATTCATTTAGTCATTTTCCATCCATCTGACCCCCACCCATCTGTCTATCCACTGATCCTCCCTTCTATCCATCTATCCCCTCATCTTTCATTCCTTCCATCCATCCACCCACCCATCTAGCCATTGTCTTCCATCATCCATCCATCAATCCACCATCCATTCATCCATTTACTCATGCTGGCTTCCTTCCTCCATCAACCCATCCATCCATATATCCATTCACTATTACATCCATCCAGCTACCACCAATTAAACCATTTATCTTTTCATCCAAACACCCACCCCTCTGTCCATCAACTTTCAACATCCATCCATCCATTTATTCATTATCCATCTGATACCCACCTACTAACTCATCCTTCCTCCCATCTATCATCCATCCATCCATCCACCATCTTTCCTTCCTTTCTTCCTTCCATTCATCCTATCTACCTGCCTATCCTCCCATCCATCCACCTATCATCTATCCATCATCCCATCGATCCACTCATCCAATTATCCTTTCATCCAAACACCTATCCTCTGCCCACCAAATTCCAACATCCATTCATCCAATTATTCATTTTCCATCAATCCACTACCCATCTGTCCATCTATACACCCACCCACCCTCCCTTCTGTCCATCCATCCATATACACATCCCTTCTGCTGTCCTTCCATCATCCATCCAATCTACCATTCATCCACCCCTCCTTCCTTCATGTATTCACCCATTCATCCATCATCCATCCAATCTACCATTCATCCACCCCTCCTTCCTTCATGTATTCACCCATTCATCCATCATCCATCCACACCTGCTTCCTTCCATCTATCTACCCATACATCCATTCACTTACTCTCCCATCCATTCATCTACCCACCTGCCATCCTCCCTCCCAAAATAAATCCATCAATCCATCATCCATTCCTAAATCCACTATCTATCCATTACCGTCCATTCAATCATCCATTCATCCAGACACCCATCCCTCCATCCATTAACCTCCATCTATTCATTTATCCATTTTTTAACCATCAAACCACTCGCCCATCCACCCATCTGTTGATCCATTTATCCATTCTCCCATCCATCCCTCCATAAATTTCCATCAGCCATCCACCCACCTACTCACCCGCCCATGTTTCCATTCATCCTTCTGCCCAACCACTCATCTACCCACCCACGCTTCCTTCCATCCACCCATCCTCACATCCATCCATGAATCAACTATCCATCCACTTACCATCTATCCATCAACTCACACATCCAATTACCCATCCCTCTATCCATCAACTTCCAATATCTTTCTATCCATTTATTCATTTCCCATCCATCAGGCCACCCAGCCAGCCACATATCCATCCTGCCATCCATCCTCCATCCTTCCTTCCACCCATCAACCTACCCACCCATCCACTCACCTGTCCCTCCATCAACCCATCCATCATTCATTTATTCAAAAACATCCACCCATAAACTTACAACACCTTTCCATCCATTTATTCATTATCCATCCATCTGACCACCCATGCTCCCATGTACCACCCATCTATCCATGCCCTGACTCATTCACCCACCTATCATCCATCTATCTATCTTTCATCTCCATCCATCAATCCACCATTCATTCATCCATCTACTTATGCCTGTTTGGTTGTTCCATCCATCCATATATACATCTACTTACTCACCCATCTATCTACCCATCCATTGACCCACTCACCCACCATGCACCGATCCATCTATCCATCAACTTATTTCCCCCAGTTAACTGTCATCCATCCAGTCCACCATCCATCCTCCCTTTTTTCCATCCATCCAAGCAACCATCCTCCATCCTTCACCAATCAATCTACCTTCTATCCATCCACTTATGTTTGCTTGCTTACTTTTTCATTCCTTCTACCCATCCACTTACCCAGTCACCCATCCTTCCTTCCATCCATCCATCCATCCATCAATCCATCCATCCACCCACTAATCACTTCATTCATTTCTCTCCAAGGCACCTTTGCTGCCTTGAACAATCTGGGAAGGGCAGACAGGTTCCTTCCTCTTGGCCTCTTCTCTCAGGGATGGATGGATGGATGCACTTAGACCTGCCTCTGGGGTCCTGGCCCTCCTTGGAGACACCCTTCCTGGCTCCAGCCTGTTCATCTCTTCTGCTGCTTTTTCTCCTCTGCACCCCATACCCCTACATGCCAGCTTCACACTAAGCCCCGGGAAAATGGGTGTTGGGCCTGAATAAATGAATTTTTATTTATAAATGAATTCTTTGAGTTGCTTATTCACACAACGTCCTTCTGCACAACCTGATCATGTGCCCCCAGGTGATGGGCACAGGGTACACATGACATTCTTTCTTGCTCAGAGCAGTTATGAGGAACAGGTGGGAGGTTGAGGTTCGGGAAAGCTGAGCTGCACCTGACCGAGTCGCTGACAGTGTGCTCGAGGAGGGCAGCGGGGCAGGCTTTACACCGCCACTCACTCACCCACTCACACTGCAAAGCACTGACTGAGCAGTTTCCAGTGGAAGCAAACCCTCCCAGTGTCCTCTGCCTCCCCTCTGGTCCATGGGTCTCAAACTGATGCATCCACTGGGGCCAGCACCTCTGGGACCAAAGTGTAGGTGGGCTCCTAAGGGGCTCAGCTGCCTTGGGAAGCTCCCACCTCCACTCTCTCTCTACAGTGCCTTGAGCAGGGCCTCCGCTCTCCATGCAATCCCGGCTGGAGGCTTCCAGAGAGGAAATGCCAAAGTTGGGTGAGCTGGGTTTGAAGGAGCTGGGCTGGTGGTGTCCAAGAAGCATTTATGGAGCACCTGCTGCATGAAGGCAGGAGGCCCAAGGCAACTGAGTGAAGCGGTTCATGGCCACCTGCCTGGGCTTGTATCACGGCTCCTCCCCTTCCCTGTGCCTCAGTCTTCCGAGCTGAAAACAGGAACAATACAGTGGCCACCCCGCAGGATGTCTGTGTAGGACTGGATGAGCAAACACATTGAAAGCACTTAGCATCTGGCTCAGTGGGCAGATGGTGTCCAGCCACAGAGAGGGTTTAGGGTACAGCTGTAACATCAGCAAATCTTTCCACAAGAGGGTCACATTGAAGACCTCCCCCATGCCTTTCCAAGCCCCCCGGCAAAGTGGCTGTAACGCCTGGCCAGCTCCCCCTGCTTCTCCTCCAGCCCTCTGCCCACATCTCCCTGCCAGACCCAGCTGGAAGCACCTGGTGGCAGGGTGGGTTGGTAGCAGGGGCCCCACTTCAGAGTCTGCCACTCCCTGAGGGTCTGTAAGTGCCTCCTAAATCCCACCACCCACTTCTCACTGCTTCCAGAGACCCTCAGCTGAAAACCAGGAACCCCTCAGAGCATATCTGCCCCAATGGAAAATCATTCACACACGATGGCGGGCTAGCGTGCTTGCTTTGGGGGCATGTGTATTTAAGAATGAAATAATGTAATACTGGGCTTCCCTGGTGGCTCAGACGGTAAAGAATCTGCCTGCAATTCAGGAGACCCGGGTTCGATCCCTGAGTCGGAAAGATCTCCTGGAGAAGGCAGTGACTACCCACTCCAGTATTCTTGGACTTTCCAGGCAGCACTAGTGGTAAAGAACTTGCCTCCCAATCCAGGAGATGTAAGTGATGCAGGTTCGATTCCTGGGTCTGGAAGATCCCCTGGAGGAGGAAATAGCAACTAGCAACCCACTCCAGTATTCCTGCCTGGAGAAGCCCATGGACGGAGGAACCTGTGGGCTACAGCCCACAGGGTCGCAAAGAGCCCGACACTACTGAAGGAACTTACCACACACACACAAACATAATGCTGGCAGTACAGGAAATGCAGACCAGGGCTGGGATATGGCTTTGCACCTCTCAGGTTGGTCAAAATTCAAACATCACCAACACAGGTGCAGACACAACTATGGGGAAACAGGCAAGTGCAGAGGCCTCAGTAGGAGGAATCTGGGATCTTTCCACACCCTGCTCGCTACAGATGCACAATGCAGACAAGCTCTGCATTCTGTGCAGGGTGACACAGGCCAAAGAGTTTACAGTCTCCTCCTAGGAATGCCTGTGAGACATCAAGGCTAGGAAACCCCCCAAATGCCCAACTCCCTAGGGCTGGCACTGGAGTACTACGGGGCAGTGAAAAATGATGGGGCAATGGTAAACAAAGATCTCTGCTAGAAACACCAAGGGCAGGGACTTCGCTGGTGGTCCAGTGGCTAAGACTCCGCACTCCCAGGGGCCCAGGTTTGATTGCTGGTCAGGGAACTAGATCCCACATGCTGCAACTAAAGATCCTGCATTCCACAACTAAGACCCTGCCTGCAGCCAAAGAAAAAAAAGGCCAAGGGCAGAACCTTCGTTTCTACAGGTGGTGGGGGAAGGGCTACATACGGTGAACTTGAATGGGAGGCTGGCTATAGTCGTTTCAGTCCTGTTGGACTCTTTGCCACCCCACAGACTGTAGCCTACCAGGCTCACTGTCCATGGGGATTCTCCAAGCAAGGATACTGGAGTGGGTTGCCCTGCTCTCCTGGGGATCTTCCTGATCCAGGGATTGAACTCACAACTCTTACTCTCCTGCATTGGCAGGCCGGTTCTTTACCACTAGCACCACCTGGTAAGCCCTGGATGAAAGGCTTTCTGGAAAGGGACACAGGTGAGAGTAGTGGGAAGTTGAGGGGAGCTGAGGGTGGGGGCTGCCTCCGTGTGGCCTGTAGAACACTGAGGAGGAATAACCTACTGTAACAAGGATTCAAATGCAAACTTGAAAAACTAACCAGGTTTTCTGCCTGTGGGGGAGGTAACCAGCCATCTGGGTGACCCTGCTCAGGGTAGGGTTGGGTACTATCTGCTCAGGTCAGGGGGACTTCTCCACCCACGCCTAGTCTGGGCCCCTCACTCCAGCCGGGTTTCCTGGCGTGTAGAGTAAGAGGCATTGTGGGTAACCCAGGTACTGATCAGGTGGATTCGCCTCACCAGCACTTCACCAGCGCTCAGGATGTGCCCGGTGGCTGCACTTAACTATCTTATTTTGCAGCACTCCTGAGGCCCTCACTACATGCGCAGCCTGTTCTGTCAGAGCTCAGGAAGTGCACGAGCCTCGACGATTAGCAGAGGAGGAATTTCAATTCAGACACTCAGGCCTCCGGCCTTCACGTTGCAGGAAGACATCGCACCCATACCGCGCCCCCCTCCCCGCCCGCCCACCGCGCCCAGCACCTTGCTCCAGCCCCTTCGTGTGAGCTGCTGACCCGAACCCCGGACTGAAGGTCCCGCCTCGAGCATCTGTCCAGCTCCCGCAAAGCCCAGAACATTCTCTTGCAACTCCTACTCGTCCTGCAAAGCCCAACTGTTCTGACCGTCCTCCCCGCGCCCTCACACACCCAGGCCCCTGGCTGTGCTCGCCCCGGTCCCTCGGCGTGAGGGTCCCCAGGGCCGGCTGAACGGAGGCCTCTGCCCCGCCCCCACCAGCGCGACCTCCCCCCAGTCACCTCCACGAAGTAGAAGCAGGGCAGAAGCGTCATGCTGTCCTTCGGGCTTTTATTCTTCTCCTTGGTCGAGATCATCGTGCCGGGGGCGCCACAAACCGTAGTTGGAGGGGACAAAGCCGCGCTGGAGGAGGGGAGGCGCAGACTGAGCCCTGGGGGACCAGGTGCCCGGAGCCCGCGGAGGAGCGGCGGGCCGGGATCCACAGAAAACGCCCAGGGAAACTGAGGCCGCGAGGCGGGGGCCGCGGCCGCCCCTGGCGCACTGCGGTCCTGCCCAACCCTCCGACTGCCTCCCCGGATGGAGGGGCCGCAAGAGGGCTCGGCAGAGAGGGCGGGGTCGGCCTGGTCGAGAGCCTCCGGGCCGGGGTCCCACCCGCGAGTCAGGGCTGGGGCCTCCGGGACCCGGAGGACCGGAGCCCGTGGAGGGGTGGGGTCCGCGCTCCGCCCGCAGGCCCCTCACCTGGCGCGCCCGCGCTCGGAGGGCGGAGCTGGCGGCGGCTGGGGCTGCGGCGCGGCGGGCACAAAGCCGGCCCCGCCCCCGCGCGGGCGGAGGGGGGGGGGGCGGAGAGCGAGTGGCCCCGCCCGGTCTGAGACCCCGCGCCTGGCGGCCTGGAGGCTGCGCCTTTGTCTCGGCGCTTCGAGGGCGCCGCGCGCGTCCGTCGCCGTCCCCGCCTCCCGGCTCCGCGCCCTCGGTCTCTGGGTCTCTGGGATCTACGTCCCCCGCGGCGGGGAGCACCAACCGGAGTCTGAGGGCTCCTCCCCTCCCGGGCGGCTCAGATGGTCCCGGGTAGCCCCATCCAGGCTGGACGCGGGCGGGGTCTCCGGGCCTCCCGCGTCTCTGCCCCCCTCCCCGGTACGCGTTTCCATGGCGAGTTCCCTGGGCGCCTGGGCCATCGGGAGACAAAAGAAGCTGGGGGTGGGGGTAGGGGCGCTGTCTCGCTCCCGGGCCCGCGCCTCGCCCACCTGCCCTACATCTTCCCCCAGCCACTCGGGGTCCACCCTCCACTGGTCCGACCGCGGCCCCTCGCCTGGCTCGCAGCATCGGAGGCGCAAGGCCCGGGAAGCTCCGGGATGCTCCGCGATGCGCGCGGAGCGGGAGGGCCCTCGTGGTGAATTCACGTGAGGCTCCTTAGGCAGCGCTTGCTGTTTGCAGGTGTTTCCACAGTCATGAGGGGTGGGGGCCAGCTAACCATCATTTGACAAATGGGGAAACAGGCCCCCGGGCACTTAAATCACTGTCCACAGTCTCCAGGCCCCAGACAGCAGGATTTTCTTTGGCTCATTTTGTTCACTATCTCCTGTACACCTAGCCCGGTACAGTCACGGGGGAGCCGTCGAGAACCGGGACAGACCCTCAAAATAAGTCCTGCGGTTAAACGTCCAGTTGGATGGGGGGGTGGGGGGAGGGCTGCGCGGCCGGAGAGCCCAGTGTGTGCAGCCATCCATACTCCAGACCCTTCCTGGCTGCGGCCCTTCTTGTGTTAAGACAATCAACTCCATGTGTCTTCAAAGATGATCCTCCGTGTGGTTAAGGGTGGGGTCCAGAGAGTTGATCCCACCGGGGTCTCAGTTCCCTCACCTGGAAATGGGCATAACAAGACGGCTTGGTGTAGGGGACACATTTGGCATGTCTGTCCCACCTCCCCAGGCCTGATGCCCACTTGGACTCCGTTTCCCAGCCAGGCAGGGGCAGAACCTGGGCTGGACAGCCGTTGGGAATCGCTGGTGTTGAAAGGTGACCACAAACTGTCCTCTGGAGGTAGGAGGAAGGGAAATGGGGCAATCATGCTTGATGCCTCCTGGGGGCATGGGCAGAAACGAAGGAATGTCCCCAGAGACCTTCCTGACAGCTTGGGGAACCAGGAGAGAGTCTGGGGCAGTATCAGGAGTGGTGGGGGGGGAATTCTTCCTCCTTGGATCCCCAGTGGTGGAAAGGAAGCGAGGTCCAGCTCTGATGGTACGTGGCTCAGCAGCAGCCAGGGGTGGGGGGTGGGAGGGTGATGACTTGATTCTGGGCACTAGGGAGCCATGGCAGAGTTTAGAGCAGGCAAGAGGGTGGAACACACCAGGTGCTGCTCAGAGACTCCTGAACACATTAATACACTGGATGCTCAACACAGCTCTATGTGTTGGGGGCGGGGGGGCGTTAATGTCCTGCTGCACAGACAGGGAAACTGAGGCCCAGAAAGGGGCCCCTGAGATCACCCAGTAGGAAGGGATGTAGGAAGGGATCTCTGGACCCCAGCGTCACCCAGCTCAACCGGCTGTGCTCTGGGAGAGACGGCAGCTGGGTCCATAGGAACGGACGGTGTGGGTGGCATGCTGGGGACTCGGGGTAGGGGGTGGGGGGAAGCATGGGTGGGATCCTAGGAGGGTGGAGATGGGAAGCAGTCTTGGGGGGGTGGACACTGGACTGGGGTAGGGTCCGGTCCTGGGGGCTGTGCTAGGGACACGGCTCAGCTGTGGGGCCATAAACACAGCAGGGATCAGTCTGAACCCCAGGACCCCACCATTTCAGCTCGGCGGAGGACCCTGAGGCCTAGCAGGGGACCCTGACACCTGCTCCCTCCACCTTCCCCAGTACTGCCCTGGAAGAGCCCCCCACAGCCCCAGACACCAACTGGTGACCTGAGACGTAGGGTCCACCACCAGCCCAACCTCTTAGTGTCACCTTGGAAATAAATCCTCTTTTAAAAAATACTTGAGGCATCAGACTTCCCTGATGGTCCAGTTGTTAAGAATTCGCCTGCCAATGCAGGGGATGTGGGTTCAATTTCTGGTCCAGGAAGACCCCACATGTTGCAGAGCAACTAAGCCCATGTGCCACAACTGCTGAGCCCGAGTGTGGAAACAGGTGAAGCCCACATGCCCTAGAGGCCATGCTCCGCAAGAGAAGCAACTGCAGTGAGAAGCCCCCACAATGTAACTAGAGAGCAGTTCCTGCTCACTGCAGCTAGAGAAAGCCCACATGGCAGCAAAGACCCAGCAGAGCCATAAGTAAATAATAAAAGCTGAGGTGTCAAAAATAAGTAAAAATTTTAAGTTGATGTGAAATTCACTTGACATAAGATCAGCCATCGTAAGTTATACCATCCACTGGCTTTTGGAGCATTTAGAGTTGTGCAACCATTTAATTCTAGAACATTCCATGTCCCCCAAAGAAACCTTGTTTCCTTCAGCTATTATTCCCCTAACCCCCTAAACCCCCAGTCCCTGACAACCAGGAACCCACCCTGTGTGTCTGTGGATCGCCCTGTTCTGGAAGTTTCCCATAAGTGGAATCACACCCTGTGTGTCTTTCTGTGTCTGCTTCTCTCACCGAGCATCGTGTTCTCAGGGTCTCTCCATGTGGTAGCAAGTGTCAGGGCTTCACCCCTCTTCACAGTTGAGGGATGCTCTCATGTGTGGAGGGACACGTTTGTCTGCTGAAGGGCATTTGGTTGCCTCCAGATCCTGGCAGCTGTGACTCACACTGTGAACATGCATGTGCAGGTTTATGGGCCCTGTTTTCAGTTTTACTGGGCCTGCACCTTGGAGTGGAGGTGCTGAGTAACAGGATAATTCAGTCTTTGAGGAGCTGCCTGGCTTTTCCTAGCGGCTGCAGGGTTTTGCATCTCAGCCAGTGTGTCTGAGTTCCAGTTTCCCACCTCCTCACCAACACTGTGTTTGTTCTGCCCTTTTCATCCTAGCCATCCTAGTGGGTGTGAAGTGGTGTCTCGCTGTTGTTTTCATTTGCATTTCCCTGATGACTAATAATTTTAAACATCTTCATGGCATGTTGGCCGTTTGTGTCTCTTGGGAGAAATGTCTATTCAAACCTTCTGCCCATTTTTAAGTGGATGGTTTGTTTTTGTTGTTGAGCTGTGAGAGCTCTTTATATATTCTGGATACGCAACCCTGTCTTTCTCTATGCTTGTCCTCATCTCTTGCTCAGGTACTGGATGCCTAAAACTTCTGAAGACCCTACTTTGAGGCCGGAGAAGGGCAGGCAATGTCTCCAGCACCTCAAGGCTCTGGGGGCTCCATGCACCTGCCCACTATATAGATGCACAGACTAAGGGCAGGTGGGGGACCCAGCCACATACCTACAGGTAAAAATCCTGTAGGTGAAAAGCTGGCCACAAAAGGCCACAGAGTTTGTGTGATTCCGCTGATGGGAAACGTCAAGAACAGGCAAATCCATAGGCACAGAGAGTGGGTTCATGGTTATCAGGGGTTGGGGGACAGGGTGTGACTTCTGATAGCTACTTTTTACTTTTGGGGTGATGAAATGTTCTAAAATTGGGGTGATGGCTGCATAACTCTGTGAAGATACTGAAAACCATGAAACTGCATGCTTTAATCCAGCGCATTGTATGGTACTTGAATCATATCCCAATAAAGCTGTTTAAAAAAAAAAAAGCTGGGATTTCCCTGGTGGTCCAGCGGCAAAGACTTCACGCTCCCAATGCAGGGGGCCCAGGTTCAGTCCCTGGTAGGGGCACTAGATCCCGCATGCTGCAATTGAAAGATCCCACATGCCCCAACTAAGATCCGACACAGCCAAATAAATAATAAAATAAAAAGCAGTAAAGACACACACACACACACACACACACGAAGCCAGCAGAACTCAATCCCAGGCCAGGTGGGCAGTGGTGGGCCCCGGCACTCAGGCTAGGAAGTCGGGCAGAGCTACAAGTGGCGGCTGGGTGATGGCCTGACCCACACCAAGGGGTGGCCCAGTATCCAGAGGGGAAGACAGAGGGTGCAGGCTGGCACTTGGGGAGTCCAGGCAGGTTCCAGGAGCGGCCAACTGGAGAGGTTTTGGGCAACTTCCTCTGCTCCTGCCAGGAGGGGCTGGACCTGGGGGTGTGTGTGCTAACGGCTGAGGCCCCAGGGTATAAAGGCGCCCTGTCCCAAGCCACCCTCAGCGGCCCCATCATGACAGCACTCAGACTCCTGGCCGTGCTGGCCAGCCTGCTAGCAACCTCCAGGGCTGGTGAGTGCTGCCCCAGGCCAGGTGTCTGCATCTGTGCAGGGGTTCAACTGCAGGGGACAGGCCTGGGGGAGAGGGACTGGCGGGTGTCGGCCCCAATTTCCCAGACACAAGGCTCAGGGAGGGACAGTGAAGCAACCAGGCCCAGGCCACACAGGCAAGCCGGCCCCGACCAGCCCCGGGAGGGTGGGGACCTGTCCTTTTAGGGAACAGGAGTGCGGGAGGCTGGGGTCTCTCTGGGTATGGGGCTAAGACTGGGGGGCTGCAACACACCCTCCTTTTCCCCCCAGGCTCGGCCCCTCTGGTGGACATAGTGGGCGGCAGGAAGGCCCGGCCGGAGGAGCTCCCATTCCTGGCTTCCATCCAGAAACAAGGGAGGCACTTCTGTGGGGGCGCTCTGATCCACCCCAACTTTGTCCTGACAGCGGCCAGCTGCTTCCAGAGCCGGTGAGACGGGGGCCATGGAGTGGGCAGGGGGGCTGGGAGCGGGAGAGAGCTCGGGGGGCCGGGGGGGTGCCTAGCAGGTGAGGAGGGAAGGGGCTTGGCAAGGGGGCCTGGTCTTAGGAAGGGTTGAGGGGCTTAGAGAGGGAAATGGGGCCCTGGAAACAGAGCGAGATGCAGCTACAGAAGGAGGATGAACAGAGGCCTGACCATCACTGATGTCCTTTCTCTGGCTCCCGGGCCGTGAGCCAGCAGGCTGGTAATTCCCTACCTTATTTGCAAGCCTGCCCCCATGTAAGTGCCCGCTGGTGAGTGTAGAAGGCTGGGGGCTTGTGGGGAAGCCCAGCCTGGTATCTGTCCCCGCCCGCTCTTAGGAACGCTGGGATTGCCACCGTGGTGCTGGGTGCCTATGACCTGAGGCGTCGGGAGCGGTCCCGGCAGACGTTCTCCATCAGGAGCGTCAGCGAGAATGGCTATGACCCCCAGCAGAACCTGAATGACGTGCTGCTGCTGCAGGTGGGGAAAGGAGTGGGGAGCTGGCGTCAGCCTGAGGGGCTAAGGGGGAGCAAGCCATGTGCAGGGAGCCTGGTGTTTAAATCGTACAGCCAAGTGCACAATCCACTTAGCCAGCCTCTGGATCCTGGACACTGAAGTTGTTTCCAGATGTTTTTGTTATGACAGAATCACAATGAGTTTTTGTGCATATTTCTTTGTGAAAGTTTTCCCAGAGCAGCCACAACAACTGAGCCAACTTACCCTTCCACTAGCAGAATTTAAAACTGCCTGTTTCTCCACATCTTTGCTGACACTGCATATTATGATTTTAAAAATTTTTCTGCCAGTGCTCACTTCGGCAGCACATATACTAAAATTGGAACAGTACAGAGAAGACTTGCATGGCCCTGAGCAAGGATGACATGCAAATTCATGAAGCGTTTCATATGTAAGGAAAAAAAATTTTTTCCTGCCAATCTGACCAAGAGTGGAGGGTGGTGCTTTGTTTTATCTGCATTTCCTGGGCGAGCTCTTCACCTTCAGGGTCTCTCAACCACCTTTGCAAGTAAGGACAATTGATTCCTCCTCTGGAGGAACCAGAGGCCCAGAAGGTAAAGTCACTTGTCCAGGACCCCCAGCAGGTTGCCTAAACTGGGGTTTGAACCCAAACTGCTTTCCAGATCAGAACTCATGTTGCTGCCTCTCTGGCTCCCAGCTGGGCCCCAGTTACAACCTCTCCTGACCCAGTTTCCCTCTCCAGCTGGACCGTCAGGCCAACCTCACCAGCAGCGTGGCGCTGGTACCGCTGCCGGAGCAGAACGCCACGGTGGAAGCCGGCACCAGGTGCCAGGTTGCAGGCTGGGGCACCCGACGGCGTAGGGGGCGTCTCTCCCGAGTTCCTAGGGTCCTCAATGTTACCGTGACACCTGCAAACCAGTGTCGCCCCAACAATGTGTGCACTGGCGTCCTCACCCGCCGGGGTGGCATCTGCCAGGTACCCACTGGGTGTTATCTGGTGTGGGCTCCGCGTGGTGGGGGAGAAGGGGTCTTGAGAGGTAGTGAGCTCCACTTGTGGGGAGAGAAAGCAAGTTCAGAACTCACCCTGGGACTAAGTATTGAATTAGAACTGGATGTTTCAGATACTGGAGCCTGAGAAACAGTATTTATTCAACTCTGCCTACCAAGCCCTATGCTGGTGGCTGGCGACACAAGAGGGGACAGGAGGGACTGCCTTTCTGGAGCCAGGAGCTCCCATATCTTGTGGTTGAAGGGCTTGGGCATCAGCTCTTAAGACAGGGGTGTCAAAAAAAAAAAGGCAGTGGTGTGCACCAGGCCGGCCCAGCCTGGGGCCTTAGGAAGTTGAGGAAGTGGGGGCGGCATCTGAGACCCTAGTTGCGAGCAAATGTAGGGAAAAGCGCAGAAAGAGGAGCAGCACACAGACAGGGCCAGGGGCATGAGCAGGTTCTGTGGGTGGCAGGGGTGGTGTTCTGGGCAGGAGTAGGGTGGAGGGCTGGGCTTAGGGCGCCCTGACCCTCCTGCTGCCCCTGCAGGGGGACGGCGGCACCCCTCTTGTCTGCAACGGCCTGGCACATGGCGTGGCCTCTTGGTCCCGGGGGCGCTGCGGTAGGGGCACCGACTTCTTCGCGCGTGTGGCCCTCTTCAGGAACTGGATTGACTCGGTTATAAACCAGCCGTCCTGACGGACCCCGCCCAGCCCGCTGGGGGCGCTGCTCAGCCAAAGCTCAGCCCCCACCTACGCACTGCGTGTCCATCCCGAGGCCCCACCCCGGCCCCCGCGGTTGTGACTCTAATAAAGATCTGTCCCCATTCTGCCCACGGCGCCTGACTGTGCTCTTCGGGGGGCGGGTGGGGGCTGGGGGCCCAGTGCCAGGACCTCTGCCCACAAGAGTGGCATCCACCCCAGGGGTCTCCACTCAGGCAATCTGATCGCGGTCCTGGGAACCAGGGGCTCTCGTGACCTCCACTCCACAGAGGCAGCACCAAGGCTCAGAGAAATTGGGTGACTCCCCTGAGGCCACACAGAGCTGGGCTCTGAACCCACACCTGTGAGACCACAGCCCCCATGAAACGTCTGTCATGATGGTGGGGAATACAGTCACCCCTGGGGCTTTCCTGGTGGCTCAGATGGTGAAGAATCTGCCTGCAATGCAGGAGATGTGGGTTTGATCCCTGAGTGGGGAAGATCCTCTGGAGAACGGAATGGCAACCCACTCCAGTATTCTTCCCTGGGGAATCCCGTAGAAGGAGGAGCCTGGTGGGCTACAGTCTTTGGGGTTGCACAGATGGAACAGGGCTGAGCAACTAACATTTTCACTGCTACTACTGCTTCGTGTCTGCAGGGGCTTGGCTCCAGGACCCTCGTGGATACCCAAATCCCTGGATGCTCAAGCCCCTTATATCAAGTGGTGTCATATTTGCAAGTGACCTACATACACCCTCTGTGCACTTGATATAATACAATGTCAATGCTGTGCAAATAGCAAATTCAAGTTTTACTTTTTAGAACTTGTTGGTAAATTTTTTTCCAAATATTTTTGATTTGCGGTGGGTTAAATCGTGGGTGTGGAACGTGCGACCACTGACGGCTGGCTGTATATTGTACAGCGAAGTCAAGAAACACATGAGAAACTGGCTTTAGACTGCTGCTTGAATCACAGAAAGATAATGAGCCTAATATGAAAGGAACTAAAAATAAACATTAAACAATAAATATAATTATATAATGATGTATAAAACATAAATATACTTGTATAAAGAACATATAAAACATAATAAATATAACTATATAAATGATATGTAAAACAATACATATAATTTATTAAACTAAAATAAAATTGTAAATCACAGACTTCCCTGGGGGTCCAGTAGCTAAGACTACATGATCACAATGTAGGGGGCCTGGGTTCAATCCCTGGACAGGAAACTAGATCCCACATGCTACGACTAAAACCTGGCACAGTCAAATATGTATATTATATATATAAAGTTAAATCTTACATTATATATTAGTACCAATTACATATTATACAAGCATTTTAAAAATATACTTAGGAACTTCCCTGATGGTCCAGTGGTTAAGGATCTGCCTGCCAAAGTAGGGGACACAGGTTTGATCCCTGGTCTGGGAAGATCCCACATGCTGAGGGTCAACTAAGCCCCAGTACTGCAAATACTGAAGCCCAAGCATCTAGAGCCTGTGCTCCACAACAAGAAAAGCCACCACAATGAGAAGCCTGAGAAGTGCAATGAGTAGCCCCCACTCGCCACAAACTAGAGAAAGCCTGCCTGCGGCGACAAAGACCCAGCACAGTCAAAAATAAAAAAAAAACATAAAATGTTATAAAAATACCTGGGGAATAATGAATCAATATTAAAAAAACTAAGATCATGATATCTGGTCCCATCACTTCATGGCAAATAGTAGGGGAAAGAGTGGAAGCAGTGACAGATTTTATTTCCTTGGGCTCCAAAATCATTGTGGATGATGACTGCAGCTATGAAACTAAGAGACGCTTGTTCCTTGGAAGAAAAGCTATGACAAGCCTAGACAGTGTATTAAAAAGCAGAGACATCACTTTGCTGACAAAAGCCCATATAGCGAAAGCTATGGTTTTTCCAGTAGTCATGTATGGATGCGAGTTGGACCATAAAGAAGGATGAGCGCCAAAGAATTGATGCTTTCAAACTGTGGTGCTGGAGAAGACTCTTGAGAGTCCCTTAGACTGCAAGGAGATCATAGCAGTCAATCCTAAAGAAAATCAACCCTGAATATTCATTGAGTTTATTTGTTTTTCATAATTTAGTGATGAAATTCACATGACATAACATTCACCTTTTTAAAGTGTACAATTCAAAATATACCTAGTGCATTTCACTAGGCTGTGTAGCCCTCACCATCCAAACCTCGCTATCCAATTCCAGGACATTCCATCACCTCAATAGAAGCCCACTCCCATCAGCATCACCCCCCATCTTCTCCCCTACCCCATGACGACCAGGAACTCACTCTCTGTGTCTGTGGGTCCTCTTTACAGAAGGGGAAAGTGAAGCCCAGAGAGAAACGTGTGTCTCAGGAGCCCAGAACAGTCCAGGGGTCCCACCTGTTCACTGTTCAGATGGGGAAACTGAGGCCCTGGGGGTTGGGGTCCCAGAGCAGAGGGTCCCAGCTTGGAGCCCCAGACACTGACACCCTCGGGGATAGAGTGTTTTCTTTTTTTAAAGAGAGGAGAGAAAAAAGAGACAGAAACTCTGAGGATGAGCCTTTCTTGCTCACCTTCCCTGGATCCCGGGTGTGTCCGCCCAGGTCTGCTCAGCCCCCTCCCAGCTCCAGTTCCCGGCAAGATCGTTGACTGTTGCGCCAGCTACAGTTGGAGCAGGAAGGGGACAAAGCCGCAGCTTCCAGCCCCGCTTCCTCTCCACCCATGGGCCTGACCCCCGAGGCCCCAGAGAGTTCCCTCCAAGTTACAACCCCCAGTGCCCCCAGCTCCCCACCCAGGCCCACACTGTCCCATCCTCCAGACCAGCCTCCACCTTCGGGAAGCCCCCCAGTCCTGCTCTCACCTGCCGGCCCCCATCCCAGGCCTGGAGCAGAGAGGCGACCCCAGGCCATCCCCTTGTTGTGACTGATGATGTGAACACCCCCTGACTCTGAGAGGCTCCTTGGGGGGTAAGAGCTCCCTGCCAGGACCTTCTGGGCCATTCTCTAGCAAAGTTATGTATGTGTGTGTTTCTTTTTCTTTCTTTGGTTAAAGATTTATTGAAATGTACTTCACACACCATACATACAACTCACCTACTTAACAATTCAGGGGCATTTAGTACAGTCATGGGATTGTGTAACCACCGCCTCTAATTCCAGAATATTCCATCACCCCAAAAGAAGCCCTATCACCATCTGAAGTCACCCTTCTTCTCCCCAAGCCCCTGACAACCAGGAACCCACTCTGTGTGTCTGTGGATCAGCCTGTTCTGGATGTTTCCCATCAGTGGAATCACGCCCTGTGTGTCCTTCTGTGTCTGCTCCTCTCACTGAGCATCATGTCCTCAGGGACCGTCCATGTGGTAGCAAGTTTCTTTCCTTTTCAGGACTGAGTGATGCTCCGTGTGTGTCGTTTCATCAGCTGACAGTTCATGGAGCTTTCTTCTGTATCAGGTGAATCAACCTCTGACATGGGGATGTTCTCATCACCCACATCACTAACAGATGTGGAAACTGAGGCTCAGAGAGGTGGTGTGCCCAGCCCAGATTCACAAAGCACAGCAGAATGTGAACCCAGATGAGGAACTACAGAGCCTGGCATGACGGTGACAGTGACACGGCTGGCACCTCTGCTCACCATGTGCCCAACACCCTCCAATACTCTCATTTATTCCACCCTCCCACTGTCATCCCCGGGGAGGGACTATGGCTACCATCACCCCACTACTGTTCAGTTACCAAGCTGTGTCCAACTCTTTGCAACCCTGTGGACTGCAGCACACCAGGCTTCCCCATCCCACACCATCTCCCGGAGTATGCCCAAGTTCATGTCCACTGAATTGGTGATGACATTCAACCATCTCATTCTCTGTTGCCCTCTTCTCCTCCTGCCCTCAATCTTTCCCTGCGTCAGGGAAAGTTGGTTTCCTAATGAGTTGGTTCATCACATCAGGTGACCAAAGTATCGGAGTTTCAGCATCAGCATCAGTCCTTCCAATGAATATTCAGGGTTGATTTCCTTTAGGATTGATTGGTTTGATCTCCTTGCAGTCTAAGAGACTCTCAAGAGTCTGCTCCAGGACCACAGTCTGAAAGCATAAGCATAACTCAATGAAGCTATGAGCTATGCAGTGTAGGGCCACCCCCAAGACTGAGGAGTCATAATGGAGAGTTCTGACAAAATCTGATCCACTGGAGGAGGGAATGCCAAACCACTCCAGTATACTTGCTGTGAGAGCCCCACCTCACCATACAGGTGGGGGAACCGAGGCACCGAGCAGCCGGCCTGCTGGACCAGAAGGAGATAGTCTGCAAAGATGCTCTTGTTGAAAGAGAAAATCCTGTTCTGAAAGCAGACAGCACAGCAGCCCCGGGGTTCTGTGGGGACATGTCAGAGCCACACCCAGAGCTGTGGCAGATGCCCTGCAGGAGGACCTGGGGACCTTTCCCAAATGACCCGGCTGGTGCATGAATTAAAAATGTGTTGGCAATACAGATGGGCATTAGGCAAACAAAAAGCTGCTCCACATTGCTAATTCATAGAGAAATGCAATTCAAAACTACAATGAGGTATCACCTCACATCAGTCAGAATGGCCACTATTAAAGTCTTCAAGGGGCTTCTCTGCTGGTCCAGTAGTTATGAATCTGCCTGCCTAGTCAATTTTGAAAAAGAAAAACAGAGCTGGAGGAATCAGGCTCCCTGAATTTAGACTATACTACAAAGCTACAGTTGTCAAAAAGCATAGTACTGGCACAACAGTAGAAACATAGATCAGGAGAGAACAGGAGAGAAAACCTAGGAATAAACTCATGCACCTATGGCCAATTTATCTATGGCAAAACAGCCAAGACTATACAATGCTGAAAAGACAGTCTCTTCAACAAATGGTCCTGAGAAAACTGGACAGCCACATGCAAAAAGGAAGTTCAGATCATTCTTTAACTCTATACCCAAAAATAAGCTCAAAATGGATTAAAGACCTAAATGTGAGACCAGATACTATAAAACTCCTAGAGGAAAACATAGGCAGAAAACCCTCTGACATAAATCACAGCAGCATCTTTTTTGATCCATCTCCCAGAAAAATGGAAATAAAAGCAAAAACAAACAGATGGGACCTACTTAAACTCAAAAGTTTTTGCATAGCAAAGGAAACAAAAAACAAAATGAAAAGACAACCCACAGTTTGGGATAAAATATTTGCAAAAGTGTGACTGATAAGGGATTAGTCTCCAACATTTATAAACAGTTTATGATGCGTAACAGCATCAAAACAAACAGCCCACACAAAAAACGGGCCGAGGACCTGAATAGACATTTCTCCAAAGAGGACATAAAGATGGCCAACAGGCAGGTAAAAAGATGTTCAACATTGCTAGTTACTAGAGAAATGCAAATCAAAACACCAGTCAGAATGGCCAGCATAAAAAAAACAACACAGGGACTTCGCTGGTAGTCCAATGGCTAAGACTCCATGTTCCCAATTCAGGGGGCCTGGGTTCAATCCCTGGTCAGGGAACTAGATCCCACATGCCACAACTAATGATTCCACATGCTGCAACTAAGACCTGGTGCAAATAAATAAATAAATGCATTTTTGAATCCATAACAAATTCTGGAGAGGGTATAGAGAAAATGTACAATGTATGTACAGTGTACATACCTACACTGTTGGTAGGAATGTAAATTGGTACAGCCACTGTGGAGAACAGTATGGATGTTCCTTAAAAAACTAAAAAATAGAGCTACCATATGACCCTGAAATCCTACTCCTGGGCATATATCTGGAGAAAAACATTATCTGAAAGGATACATGTACCCCTATGTTCATAGAAGCACTGTTTAAAATAGCCAAGACACAGAAGCAACTTAAATGTCCAACAACAAAGGAATGGATAAAGAAGATGTGGTGTATATATATATATAAAACATATGTATATGTATGTGATATATATAGTAGAATATTACTCAGCCATTTAAAAGAATGAAATAATGCCATTCACGGCAACATGGATGGGCCTAGAGAGTGTCATACTGAGTGAAGTGGAGTCCCACACAGAAGGAGAAACATTGTATAACATTCCTTACATGTGGAATCTACAAAGCGACAATACAAATGAACTTATTTACAAAACATATAAAGACTCACAGACTTAGAAAAGGAAATTATGGTTGTGAGGGCAGGGGGAGGATAGTTAGGGAGTTTAGGAAGGTCATGTACACACTGCTGTATTCAAAATGGAAAACCAACAAGGACCTATTGTATAGCACATGGAACTTTATCAATGTTATGTGCCAGCCTGGATGGGAGGAGGGTTTGGAAAAGAATGGATACATGTATATGTATGACTGAGTCCTTTTGCCGTTCACCTGAAACTACGATGACATTGTTAATCGGCTATACCCTGACACAGAACAAAAAGTTTATAAAGTTCAGGGAAAAAAATTCATGGTGCCTCCATTCTAAAGCAGTTTATGTAGACATTTAAAAAATAAAATGCCTCAAAAAAAAAAAAAAAAAAAAGAACCTGCCTGCCAATGCAGGGGACACAGGTTCAATCCCTGATCCACTGCTGAGGGGCAACTGAGCACGTGCTCCACAACTACTGAGCCCAGATGCCTAGAGCCCACGTTCCTCAACAAGAGAAGCCACTGCAAACAGAAGCCTGTGCACCACAACTAGAGTAGCTCCCTCTTGTCTTAACTAGAGAAAAGCCTGTGCACAGCAACAAAGACTCAGCGCAGCCAAAAATAATTAAAATTTTTTAAAATCTTTATTGAATTTGTTACAATACTGTTTCTGTTTTGTTTTGGCTTTTCGGCTGCAAGGCATGTGGGATCTTAGCTTCCCGACCAGGGATCGAACCTGCACCCCCTATATTGGAAGGTGAAGTCTTAACCACTGGACCACCAGGGAAGTCCCCAAAAATAATTAATTTTTTAAAAGTCTACAAATGGGTCTTCCCTGGTGATCCAGTGGTTAAGAATTTGCCTTGCAATGCAAAGGATATGGGTTCAATCCCTGGTCAGGGAACTAAGATCCCACATGCCTTGGAGAAATTAATGCCACACACTGCAACTACTGAGGCCCCACGCCACAGCTAGAGAGTCTGTGCGCAGCATTGAAAGATACCGCATGGTGCCACTAAGACCTGACACAGCCAAATAAATGTTTTTTTAAGTCTACAAAGAACAAATGCTGGAGAGAGTGTAGAGAAAAGGGAACCCTCCTACACTGTTGGTGGGAATGTAAATTGGTGCAGTCACTGTGAAGAACAGGATGGAGGTTCCTTGAAAAACTAAAATTAGAGCTACCATATGATCCTACAATCCCACTCGCGGGAACACACCCAAACAAAACTAGAATTCAAAAAGATATATTCACCCCTATGTTCACAGCAGTTCCATTTACAATAGACAAAACATGGAAAAAACCTAAACATCCACTGACAGAAGAATGAAGATGTGGTACATGTATACAATAGAATACCACTCAGCCATAAAAAAGAATGAAATGATGCCATTTGCAGCAACACTGATGAACCTAGAGATTTTCAAACCAAATGAAGTAAGTCAGAAAGAGAAAGACAAGTACCATATGATATCACTTGTATGTGGAATCTAAAATATGACACAAACGAACATATCTACAAAACAGATACAGACTCACAGACATAGAGAACAGACTTGTGATTGCCAAGGGGATAGGAGCGGGGGAAAGACTGTACTGGGAGTCTGGGGTTAGCAGATGCAAACTAGTACATGTAGAATGGATAAGCAACAAGATCTTACTGTACAGCACAGGGTACTACATTCAATATCCTATGACAAACTACGATGGAAAAGAATATGGAAAAGAATATATATATATATATATATATATATATACACACAGATATGTATAACTGAGCCACTTTGCTGTACAGAAGAAATTAACACAATGTTGTAAATCAACCATACTTCAATAAAATTTAAAAAATAAAAATATGTCAGCAGAGGTGGGGCAGCCAACTGCAAGGGTCCTCAGTGGGCAAAAGGCAGAACAGGCTGTTTCTGCCTCGGACGATCCTCCTAGACACTAGATCATTCCAAACGGGAAAGTGTGACTTGGCAGGACGGACCTGGAGTCCGAGGGACCTCCGCCCAGGACGCAGACCCTGACTCCATGTGGGGGCCCCACACAAGCTCCAAATGCCCACCAGTACACAATATGAGGGACAGGGAAGGCTGAGCAGCTGCCCCAGAGCTGAGGAGACTCAGGGGGGCTCCTGAACCAGGGACAGGCGATTGTGACATCCAGGCGACCTGTGGAAGAGACAAAATTTGTGCAAGACCAGGGTCCCAGGGATGCCATGGCAGCAAGTCTGGGAACCTTGCAGACTTCTGAAAACATAAAATGGTTTCAACATAAAAAACCTGAAAAGTGTGTTTTTGCCCCCCAATTTCATGAACTCTTCTACCTATGCTTCTGTAGGTTTGAGCCAGTTATAAATAAAAACACAAATAAATAAAAGTCTCCTGGGCACCCAAGGTCTCCCCCGCCCTCCCACCCCCGATATGGAACAGCATCTCTGGCCTCAGCCGCTCCATGCCAGGTGCCCCCACCCCAGTCATGATGACCACAGGTGTCCCTGGGGGAAGACCACCCCAGGCTAGAACTCTGCTATGGAATGAAGCATGAATCCCCCAGACAAAGTCAGGGCAGAGAGATGACCCTGTGGGTGTGAGAAGGTTAAGGGTGCTGAGACCCCCCCCCCCATTCCCTTTTATATCCCACAGAGGGGGCTTCACCCTAAGCCCTGCACCCATCAGCCATATCCGACCTTGCTGGGGCTACAGGGACCCTGTAGGAGGGGGGCAATGTCCACTTGGAAGTGTGGAAGGCTGGAAGGCTGTGGCCACACTGCCCCCTGGCCCAGAGGACCCCGGCAGGGGTGGTGGGTGCTAGCCAGCTTCCCACACTTCTTGGGGGTGGGGTGGGACCCTGAGCCTGAGCTTGAAGCCCCTGCAGCCTTCTTGGGGTGCAGCTTTAAACCCCAACCTTCCTGAGGCCCTGGAGTTGGAAGGAGGAAGTGGGGACGTCCAACCCAGGTGTGGGGTAACCCCAACGGCCTGCTGAATGCGACTATAAGAGGGGGTGGGCACATGGGCAGGGGGCACCGCTGGACCATGCCCGGAAATTGCAGATCCCCTTGCCCCTCCCTGGCCCCAGTGCTGCTGGCTGTGCTGCTGGGTGGTGAGTGGGGTCCACGTCCGCCCAGCTGTCCATCTGTCCCACACCCTCACTGCCCAGATGGGGAGAGTGAGGCAGAATCAGGCTCAGGACAGGAGCCTCAAGGGGAGGGTAGGAGGAAAGGAGAGGGATGGGTCTGTTTCCCCATCTGTGAAGTGGGCAAAACCTAGTCCCTTCCGCCCAGGCAGGTATCCTGGGGACTCAGTGTAACCGGAATCCCCAGACAGTGCCTGGCAAACAGCAAGCGCTTAATATGTGTGTGAGGGCGCACCAATGAATGCCTGACCTGGTGAATGAGGCAGGTGTCATAGGAGGCCTGGGTGAGGGGCCTCCACCCTCACCCCAAGGAACCTGACTCATGCCTCAGCTTGTCCATCTCCTGGCCCCCAGGACTGGGCGCTGGGCCTCCCGGAGCCTCCAGGAGTAATGATAATGACCTCGGGGCTCTCCGCCCCAGCGCTAACAGTCCCAGGCAGGGTCCCTTTCCCCCAGCAGACCCCAGTCGGTGCTATTATAGGACCCGCAGTTTGCAGATGGGGAAACGCAGGTTCCGCGGGATTCCGGGTCAGACAGCAACTCTGCCTCTTCCCCGTGCCCCGTCTGGGCTTCCTGGAGGTGGGGCGGGGGCATCAGACGAGGCGACTGCCCCTGACCCCCGTGTCCCCAGGAGCAGCCCAGGCCGCGGAGATCGTGGGCGGGAGGGAAGCCCAGCCCCACTCGCGCCCCTACATGGCGTCGCTGCAGCTGGCTTCCGGCAGCCACTTCTGCGGGGGTACCCTGGTGCACCCGAGGTTCGTGCTGACCGCCGCTCACTGCCTGAACAACGTGTGAGTGCGCCGGAACGTGACGGGCCGGGGTCCGAGGAGGAGGGCGGACCTGCTCGGGAGTCGGGGGTCCGGAGTCCGGGGGGCGGAGGGCGGGCCTGCCCGAGGGTCCGAGTCGGGGGTGCGGCCCTGCCTGCGCTTCGCCTGGCCTCACCCTTCCATCCGTCCACCTGCCCAACCCTCTCATCCCAGACTAGGCGGGCACCTGCCCTGCCTGCTCTCCGCGCCCGACGTGGCCCCCTGATGCCCCAGGAGGATGAGCTCAAGCCAGGGGCCCAACCTTCGGGGGCGAGATGCAGACGGGGTGGCGGGTCTCCTGGGGGCAGCGGTGGGGAGTCCCTGAGGGGCTGCACCCTGGGCTTCAGGACGGGCATGGGGAGCACGGGTAGGCTTAGCACGAACGCCCCGACCCAGGAACCCTCAGCGCGTGCGCGTGGTACTGGGAGCCCACCGTCTGCTGACTGCCGAGCCCACCCAGCAGAGGCTCGGCATCAGTCGCCTGTTTGAGAACAACTACGACCCGCAGGAGAAGCTGAATGACGTGCTCCTGCTGCAGGTAAGTGGGTGGTGCCGGCGCTGTGCTCCATCCTCTAGCGCCTCCCGCTGCAGGCGGGAGGCCAGGCCAGGCACCAACTTCAGAGTATGCGGGCCCCCCCCGCCACCGTGGACTTTGCCCGGCTGTGTCCCCTCCCTTCTCCCTGCACTGTTCCCAGATACCCTCACATTTGGCTTCCCAGATGGCTCAGTGGATAAAGAATCGTCCGCCTGCAATGCAGGAGATGCAAAAGATGAGGGTTCAATCCCTGGGTCGGGATGATACCCTGGAGGAGGGCATGGCAACCCACTCCAGTATTCTTGCCTGGAGAATCCCATGGATGGAGAAGCCTGGCAGGCTACAGTCCATGGGGTCACAAAGAGTCAGACATGACTGAAGCGACTGGGCACCCACAGCTTTGGCACCAGCCTCCTCTCCTCAGGGAGACCTCCCTAGGCTGTCCCTGTATCACCTGAGTGATGCCCCCCACTCACTGTTCAGGATGAGGCTCTATTTCCCTTGACTGTGCCACCTGCCCTCCTCTTCTCAGCCCTTCCTGACCCAAAGATCAGCTCCCAGAGCAGAGATGTAGTGTCCCTAGGGCTTAGCCAGGATCAAGCATACAGTTGGGTAACTTCCCTGGTGGTCGAGTGGCAAGATTCTGTGCTCCCAATGCAGGGGGCCCAGGTTCGATCTCTGGTCAGGGAACTAGATCCCATGTGCCCCAACAAAGAGTTTGCATGCCGCAACTAAGATCCAACACAGTCAAATAAATAAATAGTTTTTTTTTTTAAAGCATACAGTTGGTGCTCAATAAGTGCTTTGTATGTGAATGAACACCACGGTGACCAGTGCTGGAAACAGGTGGCTCATGGCCTCAAGGAAGGTTAAACTGAGCCCTTGTCAGTTTGGAGGGTGATCAGGACAGCCTCCCTGGAGGAGGTGACCCTTGAGCCAGGCAGAGGGAACAGCATGTGCGAAAGCCGGGAGGAGGCACTTTGGGATAATGGTCTGTGGGTGGATGGGGGTCTAGAGGCGGGAGCTCACTGCCCCCTCACCCCCACCCTCTGCCGTAGCTGGACCAGCCGGCCACCCTCAACACCCACGTAGCGGTGGCTCAGCTCCCCCAGCAGGCTCAACCACTGCCCCACGGCACCCAGTGCCTGGCCATGGGCTGGGGCCGCCTGGGCACCCTCAAGCCACTGCCCCAGGTCCTACAGGAGCTCAATGTCACCGTGGTTACCTTCCTGTGCCGGCCACAGAATGTGTGCACCTACGTGCCCCGACGCAGCGCTGGCATCTGCTTCGTACGTACTGGCGGCTCTGGCGCAGGGACCGCAGGAACTGCCCCAGGGAGGAAGGGTGGGCAGCGGGGACCCAGCCCTGCCTTCTCCTTCCTGAGCTCCCCATCTGGAAGGTGGGCACACCCGTCGTGAGGGGTGATGTGGCCTTTGTGGGACTGGGGGCTCATCCATCCAGGGGCTCCTCGAGTGGGTGACCAACCCCCACTCTGTGGCCACACCCATCTCCCCGTCTCACTGGAGAGGCTTCAGTGAGACAGGGAGCATTTCACCCCTGCGCGGCCCCTTCCCCGAGGCAGCCTCGTCTGGCTGCTGGCCTGGCCTGAGGGACTGACCAACCTGCCCCTCCACAGGGGGACTCCGGGGGCCCCTTAATCTGTGATGGGATACTCCAGGGCGTGGACTCCTTCGTGATCCGGGGATGTGCCACCGGCCAGTACCCTGACTTCTTTGCTCGTGTCTCCCTCTATGTGGACTGGATCCACTCCGTGCTGAGCAGCGTTGGGGGCGAGGACAGCCCCTGAGCCCCCCAGAACCCCTGCAGGTGCTGCGGACAGAGGTGGTGGGTCTGTTTCTGTGTCCGTGCCCCATCTCCCTCTCCCTGGCAGCCCAACCTGTGCCGTCAATAAAAGCTGAACCACCCCCTTGGCTCCTGTATGTCCTTCCCACGGGCAATGTCAGGGAGAATGGGTCAGGCTCCTCAGTGTCTGGGTCCTGAAACCCCAAACTCAGGGTAGGGGTGAGAACAGAGGCCTGGAGGTCAGATGAGGGCCCAGGTCACCATGGATCCCACTCCCCAGATGCCCACACCCTGCCTGTGTGACCCTGGGCACATGGCTGCCCCTCTCTGTGCCTCCGTTTCCTCATCTGGAAAACGGAGTTGCCCCACACATGTCCAAGTGTCCAAGGAGCCCCACTCTGGCTCTGGGGGCTGGGGGTGTCCTGTCCAGTTCTATGTGTATTAGTTAGTCGCTCAGTTGTGCCCGACTCTTTGTGAATCCATGGACTGCAGTCTTCCAGGCTCCTCTGCCCATGGAATTCTCCAGGCAGAAATTCTGGAGTACATAGCCATTCCCTTCTCCAGGGGATTTTCCCAGCCCAGGGATCAAGCCCAGGACTCCTGCATCGCAGGCAGATTCTTTACTGCCTGAGCCACCAGGGAAGCCCTTTCATCAAAATGGCCTCTTGACTAAGTCATCACGACCTGGGGTGCCCAGGGCTGGTGGGGCTCCTGAACAAGCATGGGCCGGCAGAGGGCCATCAGGAAGGCTTCCTGGAGGAGGTGGCAATGCCTGAGATGACTCCCAGTGCAGGAACAGGAACAAAAGAAGGGTTGTACAGACAAGGCATAGACCAGGCAAGGGCCCTACATCAGGAGTAGCTTGGGAATGTGGGGAACAGCAAGGCCAACTGAATGGGGAAGGGAGAGCAGGTCAGGGAGGGGCAGGGCTGGGAGCACACACAGCCACCGGATGACCTGGGGTCTAGAGGAGGAGCCTGAGGCAAGGCAGAGGTAGGGGTCACAAGCCAGCCATGGAGAGGGCTGGTGGCCATGGCAATGCAGCAACGGAGGCTCAGAGAGAGGAGCCAACCAGCTCTGGGCACACACCAGCGTTGGAAGGCAGCTCTTTGGTTATTGATTTACTCTGCTGCCACCTGGTGGCAACATGCAAATTCGAGCTGGAGCCAGAATCCCCTCAGGCCCGCTGCCTTTTTTTTTTTTTTTTTTTTAACTGTTTCACAACTCAGCTGACCACCCCAGCGAGGAGCTGAGGCTGCTTGCAGCAGCAGCAGGAGCGAGCCTGCGCTGAGACCTGGGGCAAGGCCGGAATTCTGGGAAACCCCCCGCTGATAAACGTCAGGGGAGGGCCGGGAATTCCCCCCCGCAGCTCCCACGGGCCCACGGCAGGGAAGTGGTTTCTATAAAAAGCCCAGAGGGACCTCTCCCGCGGCGCTGGGGATAAATGAGGTTTGCTGGAGGGCATGTTGGACTGAGCCCATTGATGGGAACAGAAAGACCCAGAAAAAACAGCCCTGGGTGTTTTCTATTTTCTGAGCTCCAGCACATGAGTGTGTGTGTGGTGTGTGTGTGTGTGTGTGTATGTATGTAAGATGAGTCAGAGGAAAGCTCTGCACAAAAATGATCAGATCCAAGGAGGGGAGAACAGGGACCTGGGAGCTGGGGCTGACTTCTGGAGGTTGACAAGGCTGTTGACATTCAGGGGAGGACCGGGCCACAGGAATTATAAACAGGATGTTGCAGAGAAGTGACCCGGGGAGGGGGGTGGCCGGGGAGAGCAGGGCGGCCCCCAGAAACACAGGATCCCCTAGCTTCCAGAGCATCATTGTCCTGTGAGATGCTCCACGTGGCATCACTACTCTGATGGGAACCAGAACACCCCCAAGAGGATCATCACCATACCCTCTGGGAGAGGGTTAATGGTTAACAAACCCTCAAGGACGGCACTTTCTTATCTAAGAACTTCACACAAGTTCATTCATTTAATCCGTGGGACAATCTCGTGAGATGGGAACCTACAGCTTCCATTTTACAGATAAGGAAACGGAGGCT
This sequence comes from Odocoileus virginianus, assembly GCF_023699985.2. Taxonomy (NCBI): domain Eukaryota; kingdom Metazoa; phylum Chordata; class Mammalia; order Artiodactyla; family Cervidae; genus Odocoileus; species Odocoileus virginianus. The sequence goes on from NC_069676.1 coordinate 40,300,690, forward strand.
TGGAGAGGGCCTGAAGTCACAGTGGTCAAGTCCCCTGGAGTCCACAAATTTAGCCATCGCAACCTGTGAGGATGTAGCATGCAGGTGGTCCTCAAAAGATCCAACTTTGTTTAAATCTGGTCTCCCCACCTGAGACACAGCCTCCTCCATTCTCCCTAGCCCCGATGGAAACTGGGTTATGTATACAGCAGGTGCTTGCCAAGTGCTCTATGGTAGCTTTAACTCAGCAAAGTGGGGAACCTGCCAAGAGGGGAGAGATGGGCCACTTGCCTGTGGCCACACATTAGGGGTGGGGGGGGGGCCAGGGACAAACTGGACTCCCACCCCAGCTGGGCTCTGGGTGTCCCTGGGTGCCCCCGCCCGCCCCTTCCTCAGATGGATCCGTTGGTTCCCGCCCCGAGCCTTGCTCCAAGCCAGGAGAACGTTGCTTCTTGCGACAGCCTTGGCTACGGCCGTTACAGCTGGAGCAGCTGGGGTTGGGAGGTGGGTGGGGTGAGGGGAACGGGCGTCGTGGGGCTGGGGGTTGGCCCTGGGGGACCCCATCTCCCTTGTCCAGATTGAGCTCTTCCAAGGTCCATGCCAAAGCCCTCAAACTTGGATGGAGATCCATGGTCCAGCCTCCAAGCCCAGGAGGGAATTCTCTCCTCTGGCTCTGGCTAGAAGGGGTTTCAGAGAAGTTCAGAGGGGCAGGGGTGGGATGGGTTGGGAGGGGTTCCTTCCCAGAACCTCAGAGGGCCCCCAGAGACTGACTGAATCCCAGGTAGGAGTGAGTTCCCTGTTAGGTGCAGCAACCAAAGACAGGTTGGAAGTCCAGGCTCCCAGAGGGACATCCAAAGCCAAGGAAGAGTCAGCAAGTCCCCCTCTAGCTGTGAAGTTTGGGTTCAAAGCCCAGCTCCCCCAACCATGTCACTGGGCAGGTGGCTCACATGGAGACCCCGCCATGCCTGCAAAATATTAGGACAGAGTTGGGTGCACGTGATTGCTGTTATCAGAGAGCCCTGGGGAAACTGAGGCACATGGCATCCCAAGCAATTCCTTTGGGCCAGAGTGACCAGTATTCTTGCCTGGAGAATCCCACGGACAGAGGAGCCTGGCAGACTACAGTCCGTGGGGTCGCTAAGAGTTGGACACAACTAAGTGACTTAGCACGCATGCATGCATGACCACATTTAGCAAAAATACAGGACACCCTGCTAACTAACTTCGTACAAAACTACATGTAGGGAATATTGGCTTCCCTAGTGGCTCTGGTGGTAAAGAATTTGCCTGCAGTGCAGGAGACCGGGGTTCAATCCCTGGGTCAGGAAGATCCCCTGGAGAAGGAAATGGCAACCCACTCCAGTATTATTGCCTGGAGAATTCCAGGGACAGAGGAGCCTGGGAGGCTATAGTCCATGGGATTGCAGAGTCAGACACAACTGTGTGGCTAACTTTCACTTCACTTACACAGGGCACCCTGCTAACTTTGAATGTCAGATAAACTTGCACATAACTACATCCCATGCTCATATGTGGGATACACTTATGTTAAAAAGATGTCTATCTGACATTACAGTTTAATTGTGCACCCTGAGTTTGAACTGGTGACCCTCCTGGGGCCTCCTGGTCACTTGCACAGGTCCTTCCCCAACTGTTCTTCCCATCACCCAGTCGGCCGTCCCCCAGTCCCTGGGATGGGGAGAGGAAGTAGGGGCACCTGGCCCCAGCGTGGGGCAACTGCAACTGCCTCCAGGCGTGGGGGCTATAAGAGGGACAGGTGGGCACAGAGGGCAGAAACCCAGGAGCCCCCAACCGACCATGACCCAAAGCTGCAGATACTTCAGCCCCGCCCTGGCCCCCATCCTGCTGGCCCTGCTGCTGGGCGGTGAGTGGGGTTGAGTCTGTCCCTGGTCTTCTGCTCCCGCCTCTCCACTTGCCCTGGACCCTGCCGGCCCCCTCATCCTCATGGGATGAGGAGGAGACTGAGGTTCTGAGTGGTGAGGGTGAAGGGGGGGTTCACCCCGCACCCTGTGGGGACTTCAGGTCTGGCTGCGCCGGGGCAGGAGGACCGCACACGCCCCCTCCCCTCTCTGGATGATAAGCAATAGAGGAGCCCAACCCAGCGGGGTCCTGGTGGGGGTTCCAGGGGTCGGGGTTCCTCCTCCGCTTACCGCCCCACCCCGCCTGTGCCCCCAGGCCCCGCGCTGGCCTCGGAGATCGTGGGGGGCCGGGCTGCCCCGCCGCACGCATGGCCCTTCATAGCTTCGCTGCAGCGACGCGGAGGCCACTTCTGCGGCGCCACCCTCATCGCACGCAACTTCGTCCTGTCGGCAGCGCATTGTCTGAACGGCCTGTGAGTATCTCCGCGCGCGCACACATCGGGTCCCGGCGCGAGGGGAGTGGGGCCGGCCCAGGGTGGGGGCTTCCGGCAAAAGCGCGAGGGTTTGCAGGGTCCTCCTGCGCCCCAGCTGGGTCTCTCCGCCGCTTCCCATCCCGGGGGCCCCCACATCACCTCCTGTCCGCCCCCCGACCCCAGGAACTTTCGATCGGTGCGCGTGGTGCTGGGGGCGCATAACCTGCGGCGGCGGGAGCGAACGCGGCAGAATTTCAGGGTCCAGAGGGTCTTTGAAAACGGCTTCGACCCCTTGAGCCTGAGGAACGACGTCGTGGTTCTCCAGGTGCGCGGCGGCCGGGCGGGCAGGGCAGGTGCAGCGCCCTGAGAGGCTTGGGGAGGGCGTGAGGAGCAGGAGACTGGGGGGTGCGGCTGGCGGGGGCAGACCTGGTGTCCCCCCTAATCCCGGGGCTTCAGTCACCCTTCTGTGAAATGGAGAAGTGCACCCCCGCACCCCGCAGGCCTGCCAGAGATTAGATGATAGGACAGCCAGAAACTCTGAGCAGCTGTCTTTGCTGGCGGTGGGCACCTACGGCCTCCTTCTTTGGGAAATGGGGCAAAATTACCTACATTCGGGCGGGTGGGAGTCTGGAGGCAGAAAACTACCTTTCCCCTCTGCTTGCACAGCTATGATTATTCACTGAGACTGTTCTAGAACAAGGGCCTTATGGTCTCTGGTGTGGCCCACGGTTTGTTCTGTTGAACACTTACTGTTTACTGCATTCAAGACACATTGAGGGACTTCCCTGGTGGTCCAGTGGCTAAGACTGCACGCCCAAATTCAGGGGGCCCAGGTGCAATCCCTGGTTGGGAAACTAGATTCCGCATGCTGCAACTAAGACCCCGCACAGCCAAATAAATAAATATAAAAAAAGAAGAAAAAAAGACATATCTAGAGACGTGGCCTCAGCCAAGGTGGTTCCTCCCACTTTACAGATGGGGAAAGTGAGGCTTGATGGGAGGCATGCTGAGGGTGGGTGTCCTGCTCTTAAACACCCCAGGACAATGGCGGAGCCTCTGCGGGGGAACCCGGCCCCAGAGTCACAGCCGTGGCTCACCGCCCCTCCCCCATGACGGCTCCGTACCCCCCACCCTCCTCTGCAGCTCAACAGGATGGCCACCCTCAACGCCAACGTGCAGGTGGCCCGGTTGCCTGCCCAGGACCAGGGCGTGGGCGAAGGTGTGCAGTGCGTGGCCATGGGCTGGGGCCAGCTGGGCACGAACCAGCCACCGCCCCAAATCCTGCAGCAGCTCAATGTGACCGTGGTGACTGGCCTCTGCCGCCCCACCAACGTGTGCACCCTGGTGCCACGCCGACACGCTGGCATCTGCTTTGTAAGTACCCTGGGTTCCCCCAGCCCCCACCCCACTCCCTCCCAGGCTGCTGCAGCCAGACCCCTGGAATATCTTACCCACCCTGAAGGGCAGGTAGGTGGAGCTGAGAGGGCTGGGCCGGGACCCCAGCCCCCCAATTTGTCTGGCTCCACAGGGGGACTCCGGCGGGCCCCTAGTCTGCAACGGGCTGGTCCATGGGATCGATTCCTTCGTCCGTGGAGGTTGCGGCTCCGGGGTCTTCCCAGACTCCTTTGCCTCTGTCGCCAAGTTTGCCAACTGGATCAACTCTATCATCCGGCGCCACGGTGACGACGATGGCCCCTCTCTCCACCCCAGGGACCCCGTGAGCAGGACCTACTAGAAAGGCTGCACCTGTCACGCCCCCTCACCTGCCCCTGGCTGGGCCCTTCCCATGAAGCATCACTCAGCATCTGGCACAATAAAAACCTCTCTCTGTTTTGTAGAAGGTGTCTGCGTGTTTGTTGGTTGTACAATTGTGTCTTGAAAAGTCCTCAGGAGAAGGTCCTGGGCATGTCACAAGTACACAGCCACCAGGTGGTGGCTAATTCAGGGCACTGGGGTAAGAAGTCCCTTCCCTACCTTCCACAAAAGGATCCCAGTTGCTATTTCTGGTTTTCCCTCCTGTTAAACAATTAAACCAGCACTGCAGGTGGTGAGAACACAGAGCACTACAGCAGGTGTTCACATATGCTTACAAGCACAGACATCACTCTGAGTCTTTGGAAGTATTCACTCAGCTGGTCCTCTCTCTGCCCTCGAAACAGAGGGGCAAACAGGTATGAAGTCACATTCAAGAGTCTGGGTTCGAGTCCCAGCTCTGTGACTTTGAGCAACTTGTGTGATATCTCTGAGCCTCTCTTTCCCTGCAGGAAAGAGTGATGGACTGTCTGGGAAGCAGCCAGCCAGGAGATGGGGTCCCGGGCCAGCCTCAGCATCATTGAGTGGGGAGACAGTCCCTCCCCCACCTCCCCAGACTTGGTGGGGAGGTGGGGGAGGAGGGAGGCAAAGACGTCAGATGTCTCACAAGGAAACACTTCAGCCCGAAGGAGTCACAACAGCCCTGGAGAGGCGACCAGCCTGTACCCCTCTTCTGCTTCCCTGAGCCTGGGAAGGAACCCCCAGGGGCCCACAACACATGTAGGCTCTGCCATCATGCGGCTCACAGGCTGATGGTGGGGGAATCAATTGCCTAAACCAGCAAATAAATTTGAGAAGTAACATCAGGCAATGCCCCCTCCCCCACCCCCTCCCCCACACCACGAGGCCAGGATAAACTTCTCTCTGCACCAACCCCGCCCCCCCCCACATCCTCCCAGTGGGGCACACCAGCCTGGGCCCTACCTGACAGTCAGTCCTTTTGCTAGTCCCTCTGTCTGCCGGCTCTTCCTGAAGGTATACCTCCCCACAAGTGCCAGCGGCTCAGAAACGTGACCCGCTGCCCAGCAATCGCTTTTTCCATTTAATACTATACCCTGGCAGTATTCCCAGGTCAACAGAGCATCCGGGGACACGCGGGGTTATCCATTGAACTGACCTGTCTTGTTGGGTCATTTCAAAATTTTGTTGCAATTTCCAATACGCTTACTTACATAATCTGGACTCCACTTGCAAATGTGCTTTCGTTTCAGAGATTCTGATTTTAGTATAGAAACATGTCAGGATCTAACGAATCACATTTGCTATGTTGTTTTCTAATTTTCTTTTCACTGTGAAAAGGAGAGGGGGAAAGATGGTGCACTGCTTCCACTGGGAACAGCTCATAGCTCGAGGTCCTCCCCACTCTTCTGGGAGCACCCAGCATCTCCCCCTAGTAGGTTCATGAGATATTGACCCGCCATCCCCAACTTACAGAGGACTGTGTGACTCAGGTTCTGCTCATCAGAACCTTTCACCCCCTGCCTGCAAAAGATGGTTTAGGGGCATGAGATCCAAGTTCGGCCAATGAGAGGCAGGCTTGAGACCCTGGCTACAGTGATGGGGAATTTGTAGAGGGACTGACCCAGCTTCTGGGCTGAGTCTAGGGCTCCTGGGGCCACAACAATGAAGTCTGTTGAGGAAAAAAGTCATCAAGGAGGAAAGGAGGAACCAGAGGGAGACCTGACCTTGTTCAGGTGCCTGGATCAAACTATAGCTGAAGGTGGACCCATGAACTTTCCATGTAATTTCCTTGTTGAAAATTCCACCCAGTTTGCCTTGGTTTTTCTGTCACTTGTATCCAGTCTTTCCAGCCACCCCTACACATCACTTTTCCCATATTCTACTTATTGGGATATCAAGCTCCAGAGCCAAACCAGTGGGAACAAGGGTGTTGGATGACCTCTCCCCACCCCCACCTGACCTCTTCTCCAAGTTGTAGGAGGAAGAGAAAGAAGGGAGGAGCAGAAAAGGAGGAAGTGGGTTGTTTACAGACTGTGGTCTTCAGCTGCTGTTGCGAAACTTTTGGAGCTGGATAGACACTAGGGGGGACTGGGCTGGGGGGCTAAGGGTGGGTCCATCCCTCTGCTCGGCCCGCTGCCCATCTAAGGGGCAGCTCTCCACACCAGGGCTGGCCCTGGGTCAGGCTCACAGGGGTAGTTGGCATACTCAGAAGCCTATCTATACTCAGTACAAAGTCCGTGGGAGAGAACCGCACCCCTGGGGAAAATGGACAGGCAGCTTCCCTTTCTCCAGCTGGGCTGATGCCCACCCGGCAGATAGGGCCTGTGGGAGTGCCCGCCTCCTTCCAGCCTCATAAAAGCACCCCCAGGGTCCTGCCTGGGTCAGTGTCAAGGCCACGGCGGCATCATGGCAGACCGCACCCTGCACCTGGTGGTTCTGATCCTCCTCGGGACAGCCCTGTGTGGTGAGTGGATGTGGGATGACCAGTGGGGGCCACCAGCTTGCAGGGCAGTCAGCGAGGTGGCCCCTTCATCAAACAGGACTATTCCCCAGCCCCACATGAACAGAAGGCTCTGGAAACCAAGGAATTCTCCAAACTTTAGGGATTTGGGGGTTGTTTTTTGTTTTGGCGGTGCCAAGCGGCTTGCAGGATCTTATTCCCTGACCAGGGATTGAACCCCTGCTCTTGGCAGTGAGAGTCCCAACCACTTGCCTGCCAGGGGATGCTCTTAAAACTTTGCATCTAGCTTTCCACACACTGGCAAACCGAGAGGCAAATGCTGGCAGAGATGTTGAGTTTGGGCGGCCCAGCTTTCCTCGTGTTTAAATTGAAGCCATCAGGCCCAGTGTGTAGGCATGGGGTTTTCCCCAGGCTCCCTCACTCCTTATTCTATGTCTTCTCAGACGTTCCTCCCTGGGGCCCCGGGAGGTTGTAACTCTGTTGGGGAGGATTGCAGGATGGAATTCCAGGTCTGAGGGGGTATTACAGCCACCGGAGGGCGGGGTCCACGGGGGATCCTGAGGGCTAGGCTGCAGTCACCTAAGTCACCAAAGTCCTCACGCTGACCTGCCCACCTCCAGCGGCACAGCCCCGTGGCCGGATCCTGCGTGGCCAGGAGGCTCCATCCCACTCCCGGCCCTACATGGCATCCGTGCAGGTGAACGGCAAGCACGTGTGCGGAGGCTTCCTGATAGCAGAGCAGTGGGTGATGAGCGCAGCACACTGCCTGGAGGACGTGTGAGTGGCCCAGGACAAAGAATGAGGCCGAGCGGAGCGGGGCGGGGCGGCGGGGACGTGGTTCTGATGTGCGTCCACCCCACTCCCAGGGCCGATGGGAAGGTGCAGGTCCTCCTGGGCGCACACTCCCTGTCGCAGCCGGAGCCCTCCAAGCGCCTGTACGACGTGCTCCGCGCAGTGCCCCACCCGGGCAGCCGGCCAGAGACCATCGACCACGACCTACTCTTGCTGCAGGTCTGCCGCGTCTAGACGCAGTCCCCCCGCTGCCCTGGGGCTCCGCCCTGCCCCGGGCCTAACGTTGGCTTCTGCCCCATCCCCCAGCTCTCTGAGAAAGCCGTGCTGGGCCCTGACGTGCAGCTCCTGCCATGGCAGCGCGAGGACCGCGACGTGGCTGCGGGCACTCTCTGCGACGTGGCGGGCTGGGGCGTGGTCAGCCACACCGGCCGGAAACCCGACCGCCTGCAGCACATACTCCTGCCGGTGCTCGACCGCGCCACCTGCAACCTGCGAACGTACCACGACGGCACCATCACTGAGCGAATGATGTGCGCGGAGAGCAACCGCCGGGACACCTGCAAGGTTCGCAGGCGGGGCGGGACAGAGAGGGTTCAGGCCTGCTGTGGGTGGGGCCTGTAGAGGGGCGGGGCAGAGAGGGGACCAGCCCGTTGGGGGTGGGTCCAGGAGAGGGGCGGGGCGCCCTGGGGACTGGGCAGAGAAGGGCAGGTATGCTGGAGGGCGGGCCCAGCAGAGGGGCTGCGCACAAGGACACGCTGGGCGGGCATGGCTGGCCTGAGGACAAAAAAGGGTTGGGAGGAGAGGTAACAACTGGGAGAAGATGTGGATGCATTGGGACCCGACCTTGAAGGCTTCGAGGGGCTGCTGCGCAGACACTGGGACGGAGGGTGGAGTGGAGCTTGAAAGAGGTGGAACCGAAATCCGTAGGCGCGGCCTTGATGCGCGGCAGTAGGTTGACCCTGGGGAAACTGACGAGTGAGGGAATGACTGGGGCCTCAGGGCTGAGCGGAATTGGAACAGGCTGGAAAAGCAGCAGGCTCTAGTGGAGCCGAACCAGAACGCGGGAGGGCGGGCCTGCACCGGACCTCACGACCCCGCTCCCCGCAGGGCGACTCTGGAGGCCCGCTAGTGTGCGGCAGCGTGGCCGAGGGCGTGGTCACCTCGGGTTCACGGGTCTGCGGCAACCGCAAGAAGCCCGGTATCTACACGCGCTTGGCGAGCTATGTGGCCTGGATCGACGGCGTCATGGCTGAGGGCGCAACCGCCTAAGGAGCCCCTGAGAGGCTGCGGTCACGGGGCCCGAGCAATAAAATCATCCATTCCTGCACCCGATCCGCCTTTATTAATTGCACGCTGCCTGCAGGAGTGGACCGAAGTGAGTCAGGCTGAGGGGGCGGCGGAGTCCTGGTAAAGATGGTAAAGCTGAGATTTGCCTGAAGGAGGGACATTCGGGCTAAAGTCCGGAGGCTCCACGCCCTTCAAGCCTGGCTTCACTTCACGCCTCAGCCACACGGTGGCGCCCTTACTCTTCCTAGGAAATAGAAGTGCCCTGAGACCTAGCAAGGGGTGTGGGTGGGGTAGTGTCCCCTTGGTTCCCGCTTCCCAAGAGGAATGTGAAGGCCTACTGTGTGCAAGACCCCGCTCTGGGCTGAGATCTAGGTACACAGACAGGTTGTATTCTTAGAACCGTGTCCCAAATGGGGAAACGCTCAGAGACACTGTGTGACTCTGCTGAGCAGCCTGGAATTCAGCCCAGAGCAAGGTACCTGCCTGCGTTCACAGTCTGTCCCCACGTGCAGTGTGGCTCACTGACTGTCCAAAGCTGACTGATGTCCCAGAGCAGCCCCCCTGATTGGGGACCTAGATGATTCACCACCTTCCTGGGTCTTGGTTTCACCCTTCTGCGAGATGACAGGGCAGAACCCAGGGACTGAGGCCCTGGGCCCTCCCACCCCCGGATAAAGGGCCACTGAAGCCCAGCACCTACTTGGCCCCAGGTGTTAAAGCCTGACCCACAAAAGGAGCCTCTGACCTCCCTTTGGTCGATAAAGAGATTGAGGGTCTGAGAAATGGTCATATGCCTCACGAGGGACTGGAACTGGAAACTGGCCAGGTGTTTTTCTGCTATGAAGCATTCATTCACATGGAAGCTCTTGAGACACAGCTAAGACCCAGCCCTGCTCATAGCAACCGGGTCATATATTCCCGGATGCACAAATAGAACTTCTGAGTGATACTGAGGACGGGCTGGGGGTTCTCCTCAGTGTGCTCAGGAATTTTTTTTATGTGGGATTTAAGAAGCTGCATGCACTTAAGTGACAGCGGAAAGGAAAATGTAACTGCCGGTCAGTCAGCCATCACAGACTCACTCGTCCCATGGTTACTTCCTGAATTAAGTCAAGACACTGGGGAGTGGCCCTAAAATGATCCAGTTGGTAGGTGGAGCAGTAGGATTATCAGATTTAGCAAACAAAAATGCAGGTTGTCCAGTTACATGAGAGTTTCTGGAAAATTTTGTTAAGTATGTCCCATGTCCCACGGGACAGACTTAGACTAAAATACCATTCATTGTCCATCTGAAATTCAGACTTAACTGTCCTTCTGCATTTTATCTGGCAATACTAGTTGGGGGTACAGATGAGATAAAACAGTGAGCAATGGCCCCTGAGGTCAGTGGCTGGAGCAGAACCAGATGGAGTTGGTGGGGCGGGTGGGGATGGAGGGGACTGTAGGCCTCCAGGGGGAGACACAGGCTCCTACCATCTACCCAGGTGGGATTGGGGGGAGGGGGGCACGTTGCTGCAGTCACCTGGAACCCTGGGACCCTGGAGGGCTTCCGCTTCCACTTCTATCTGGAGGATGGTGTCTTCAGCCTCCTCAAGCACAATGGGGTCCCGTGGGCCCGGCTCTGAGGAGACTGAGGGCACAGGAGACATGCAATCGGAGGGACCGAACTGCCTCTTCTTGTCACAGGAATGCCTGCTCTTGTCCCCAGAAGGGGACCTGTGTGGACACGCGATGGGGGAAGGATGAGGGGCAAGGAAATCTCCCCACCCACAAACCCCCTTCCAACAGGGCCGTCAGATGACCTGACGCTTCTGGACAGCCGGGCATGGGCACGCCCACTGGGCTTGTCACAGCAGCTCATGGGCGCCCTGGTCATCCACCGCTCAGTGACAAGCTGCCCTGAACTCGGTGACGCTGAGCCATCCCATCCCCTTCATCTCACTTGGTTTGTGTGGGTCGGGGTCACACGGGCATAGGGGTGTCCCTACTCCACCCCCTGGATGACCAGACCCTAGGGGCCAGCCTGCAGGTGTCCAGAGGCTCTAGGAGGCAGCCCAGGAGCCAGGCCAGGTCCCACCAGCCTCAGGTCAGCCGGCACCACCTCCCCTGCACAGGATGGGTCGGAGCAGGTCCAAGGGGAAGGGCCTAGGACTCGTCCTCCAGAGACCATCCGAGGATGGTGGGTGTGGTGTAAACCCCCACAATTTAACCTTAAAGCAATGAAATGAGTGCAAGAAACACGCTCACTTTTCTAAAACAAGTAGCTGCTTTAAAGACTTTAGAATGACTTGAGAAAGGCAAGTGGCTTAAAAAATATACAGTCAGATGAGGTAAAAGGCTGAGAAAATGTATGCAAGAACCTGGGCCATGTGCCGCTCCACCAGAGAGGCTGCCCATTTCAGGCCCATTTCTCCAAGGGGCTGGGGCACCAGCAGCAGCACGGGTGGGGGGTACCCCAAAGGTCCCTGCAGAAAGCACTACTCAGATGGCAAGACATGGACACCCCTGAGTGCTGGGGCCACAGGCAGGTGGGCAACTGGCTCAGGTAATGGGGCCCCTGGAGCGCTGCCAGTCCCTGAAAGCCCGACACAGCGGGCAGCATGCTGACCTCCACAGGGCGCCTACCCGGCCTGCCCTCCCTTGAGCCTCCAGAAGGAAAACAAGAGAAGCAATTACCGCTTAACAGGCAGGCACTGTGCCCGGGCCCTGGGGAGCCACATAATCGGTAAGAATGGTTGCTGGCGAGGCAGGACCCCTGGGAGCCACAGCCTGAGCTCCCAAAAACCTGGTGGGGGAGGGGAGGAAGGCAGGGAGGCAGAGAGAAAGAAGAGACAGAGATACTCCTGTGTACAGGAACCCAGGCAGTAGGAAGCAGCCCCCGCCCACGTCCAGTCCACTGCTCCCCACTGGGACGCCTGCAACTGGTAGACAGGAGGTGCTCAATAAATGCTGGCCAAGCAGGAGAGCAACACACACAGGCACAGAACCCCATGCGTGTGAAGGGGGAGGGGCTGTGGGGGGTGGCGCCCAGGACACCGACAAGACACCTGCTGCCCAGGGGGATGTTTCTGGGGCCTGCCCATGTCAGAGACAGCAGTGACAGGTACAGGTGGGGGACCCAAGGCTGACGCCCAGATGGTGTCCTTGACAGTGGCCACTGGATGCCTGGCAGATTCATGTGTCATGTTCTAAAGCACAGAGCCCTCAGATCCTGGACCCTCTGAACTGGGACCTAGGGGTCCTTGGGGTCCTGAGGGGCAGCACTTGCCGTGGTTCTGCCTGGGGCAGGCCCCAGCCTATCAGTCACCACCTTGCAGGGTGATCACATGGCCAGGTCCTCCTCCCAGGTAAATCAACAGGCTCCGAGGGAGAAAGCCTCGACGGCTGGGCTGAGGTGCCAACTTGAGGCTTCAGGCTCTGTCCTCACTGGCCCTGTCGGTTACACGAGTGCTGGCGCAGCAGACAAGGCCCCCAAAGCATAGTTCCAGGGTGGTGGTGTCTAAGAACACCCAACGAAGGTCTGGAGCACGTGGCTGCTCTGTCACCGGCAAGGGGACAGCATGGCTTTCCTGTAAGTTCATTAGGAATCCACTGACATTTTGCACAGCAGAGGAAACCATACACAAAATGAAAGACAACCTACAGAATGGGAGAAAATATTTGGAAACGATGCAACTGACAAGGGTGCAATTTCCAAAATATACAAACGACTCATATAGCTCAATGTCAAAAAACCAACCCAATCAAAAAAATTGGCAGAAGATCTAAAGAGACATTTCTTCAAAGAAGACATATGGGTGGCCAACAGACACACGAAAATGTGCTTCACATCGCTAATTATTAAAGAAATGCAAATGAAAACTACAATGAGGTATCACCTCACACCAGTCAGAATTGCCATAGTTAAAAAGTCTGCAAATTCTGGTGAGGGCATAGAGAAAAGGAAACCTTCCTACATTGTTGGTGGGAATATAAGTTGGTGCAGCCACTGTGGAGAACAGTATGGAGGTTCCTCAGAAAATGAGCATTCTTACTCCTGGGCAAATATCCAGGCAAAATTATAATTCAAAAAGACACATGCACCTCAATGTTCACTGTAGCACCATTCACGGCTGTCAAGACATGGAAACAACCTAAAGGGCTATCAACAGATGAATGGACAAACACATGGTACATATGTATATAATGTAATACTGCTCAGCCATAAAAAAGAATAATGCCATTTTCAGCAACAGTGGTTGGACCCAGAGATTATCATACTAAGTGAAGTAAGTCAGACAAAGACAAATATCACTTGATATCACTTACATGTCAAATCTAAAATATGACACAAATGAACTTATTGACAAAACAGAAACAAAGAATGCCAATTTACAGTACCAGAGGGGAAAGATGGGAGGGATAAATTGGGAGTGTGGGATGAGCAGATACACACTGCTACATATAAGAAAGATGAACAACAAGGTCCTACTGTACAGCACAGGGAACTACATTCAATATGCTGTCATAAGCCATAATGGACAAGGTATGAAAAAGAACATGTGTGTATACATATGACTCAATCACCGTGCTATATGCCAGAAACAACACTGTAATCCTTACTATAATAACTTTTAAAAAATTATCCAACTAATAATTAAAGACCATAACAAGTGAAAAAAAGAAGAAAAGAAAGAAAAAGAATGCACTTACAGGCCGGGATGCAGTCAGGGGTAGCTGTGGGGCATGCGCCACCAGAGCCCCCCACACAGGCAGTTCTTGATCCAGCGCTGTTCCCACTGCTTGACGGCGGTGGTCTTGTTGGGTGACTTGAGCATGGTGACGCAACCGCACCTGCAGATAGAGTAAAAGTGGGTGGGATGCTAGGCAGGCCAGCTGTAGCCACAGGGCCTGGCACATGCTACGCCACCTCAGGAATGGTGTTCCCTGCAACCCTACACCCCCACAGTGAGCTAATTATGCCACATCCTTCCATCCCCACTCAATACCACCCCTCACTTCCCTGAGTGGACAGAGGCTGGGCCAACCTTAGTGGTTGACCCTGGGGTCATCTGGCAGCAAGCAGGACCACATCTGCACAGAGCAGCACTGAGGCGGTCACTCCTCCATTTCTGCCCTTGTCAGGTCACTGGGAGCCCCAAGAGGGCAGGCTTGGGCCAGCCACTCGCCGCCACCCCCCTACCTCGGCCCCACCCTTTATGAAGACCGCCAGGGATACCCGCTCAGGAGCCCCAAGGAGCCCCAGAGAGACACACTCCTGGGACCCTGGCTTGTGGGCTGGGAAGCTGCCGGAGGCGGAGCAGAACCGTGTCTCCTGCAGCTGCTCACCTGGTACAGGCCTTGCAGGCCTCCGTGGGGTAGGCGCCCAGGTGCAGTCTCCGCAAGTGGTCCATCTTGGGCTGGCCAGGCGCCCTGATGGAGATGAGCAGGGGAAAGGCTCGGGGATGTGTACATGCACATATGCACACAAGCACTGGCGCACACGTGCATGCACACACACGCATGCGCACATGCAGACACAAGCGCATGCACACATACAGCCGTACAGGCCGATCTCCTAGAAGCAAAGCGTGTGTGAGAACAGAGAGAATCCAGGAGCCGGGCTTCTACACAACCTCTGTCCACAGGCCCCCACTGAGGGTGGCGCTTGGAGCAGAGTGGGGCAAGCCCATCAGGATTCCTGAGGCTGGGGCACTCGTATCACACAAGTTTGAAAACCGAGAGTGTGAAAGCCCTTTGGCGACCAGCCACCTCTCTGTGTAAAGTGTTTCCTGAAACTCGAGCACAAACCACAGTGTGTGATTCATCAGGCCGTTCCTCCCACGGCTTTAGAGATGAGAAAGAAAATCCGGAAGTGGAGGAGGAAGGCCCAGAGTCTTCCCAGGGGGGAGGGGGGCTGTGGGGACACTAAGGCCCCTCCCCAGTAAAGGACTCTCCCCAGTAAAGGACTACTTGATAATCCATCCCATGACACCTTGAATGGGAGGTGGCCTGTGGGGTCCTAGGTTTGCCTTCTGGCCTGGTGTCTATCTCTGGACTGCACCTCGGAGATTGAGTTTACCTGCCTGTAAAGTGGGGACAAATCCTCCACCCAGGGTGCTGCTCCCTCAGCAGGCCTGGGCTTTCTGGACTCCGCACATTCAAAGAATGGCCCCCGAGGTCACTCCCAGCCAGGTCTGCCTAAGAGTGTTCTGCTTCCTGGGGCTTTGGGACCTGCCAGGCACTCTGGGCTGCAGTGCGATTTATGGTGGGGGCTTGGGGTGTGAACCTGAGCTCCAGAGCGGCTGGAGCCCGAGTAACCAAAGTTGGCGACATGGGCCCTCCATGTGGGCCGAGACAGGCCAGGGGGAAGATGACTTCACTCGGACAAGCAAGGACACAAATCAGTACAAGCCGATGACCTGTACACTTTAGTACAGTATAGTGCCTGGATGGAGGAAGTGACAGGGCAGGGGAGGTGGGTGGGGAGGGGAGGAGTCTGGGGGCAAGGAGGAATATCAGGGGCAAGGGAGGGGAGGAGTACTGGGAGTAGCACTCAGGTCAGGCTGGAAGGAAGCAGCAGGCGCAGCACAGGCACAGGCCCTGAGACAGACATGTGAGGGGGAATGTCAGGCAGGTCTAGGGGAGACCCTTCTGGAAGAAAGGGTATACAGGGCCCTGAGTCAGAGGTGGGTGCGCATACCTGATGAGGCCGTCCAGCTGCAGGCCGGTGGAGCCACCAGGCAGAGCAGGGGCCTTGCCAAAGTGCAGGCGCAGGGGCTGCTTGGGCTGCAGGCGACTGACCAGTCCGTCACTCACAGGCAGCCAGTCAAGGCTGGGGATGAGTAGCTGGCTGGGCAGCAGACAGCACTCATCCACCAGCGCCTCATCTGGCTCACTTGTGGGACCCTCGTCACGACCTGCAGGGGGAGCAGGGGACACAGGACATCATGCTTAGCGCCCCTGCCCACCAGGAGGCATCACAGCCTCCTTTAGGCTCACAGAGTGCCAGGTGCAGGCCCTAGCCCTGCCCTGACTTCGTGAGGAGCCTGGGAAGCTCCTCCCCCTTCTTGGGCCTGGTCCTTTCCTCTGTAAAATGGGGACCCACTTATTTTCATTTAAAAAATGTGCAGCAAGTCCTGGGTGCCCTTCTTGGCATCAGGGAGCAACAATGACAGAGCCTGGTCCCAGAAACACGACACAGAACAACTAGGAGCTTAAGAGTGGCTGAGGTTTACTGAGCACCCACGCTGTGCCTGGATCTGTGCCAGGTGCTGGGGAAGCAGTAGGGGGGCCACAACAGAGCAAATTTGACCTATGGGAGATTATATTATGGTGGGGGGACTCAGCCAGGGCTTGTATTTTGGTGGGGAAATGAGAGAAGAGGAGCAGGTGTCTTACAGCAGATCCAGAGCTTGGTGAGCAGGCGAAAGAGCAGGGACATGCTGTCCTGAGTGTCTGAGGTAGCCGTGTACACAGGCAGGCAGCTGGGCTTCAGCAGGCCCCAGATGCGGATGACAACCATCAGCTCTCGCAGCATGCCCAGTGATGTGCCATCCCGCAGGAAACTGTGGCCTGGTCGCAGCGGGGAGCCCTATGGGGAGGAAGGTTCTGTTTGTGCGCTTTCATGTTTCAGCATTCCAGGACCTCTGTGAGTTGGCGTCAGATGGCCTTTGGGGAGGGGTGGGGCCAAGGAAGTGGGGCTTCTGGGAAGAGCTGAGCCGGAGGAGGTGGGGTGGAGGGGCACACCTGGTTGGGCAAACTGGCCAGGAGGTAGAGCACAAAGTCGCCCACCCACTGCAGGAGCTGCTGCAGTGCCTGGAGCGTGTTCATGTCCAGAACGAACTCTTCCGTCTTGAGGTTGATCATGACCTTGTCAATGTCTGGGAGGGGACAGACAGTCAGGGGAGGTTGGGACCTCAAACGGGGGCCCTGGAGGGCAGGGCTGGAGGGAGAGGCTCCAGATACCCACCACAGGACTTCAGGACACCCCGACGCCCCTTGGACCCCTTGTGCAGGACAACCTGGAGTTCCTGCCAGCCTCCAGGCGCCCATACATACAGTGCCCCTGGGGATGCCACCCAGGCTGCCTCATCTTTGTTCCCAGTAACAGCCACCATGTGTCCCCACAGGCAGTGGTGGTGGGAGGGCTGCACATGCGAGACACCTGAGAGATCCTCCCTGGCAGACAGCGAGGGCACTTGGAGGGTGGGGGTGGGACCCAGGATGCCCTGCAGGGTGGACCCACCAACGTCTGTGATCTTGGCACAGATTTCGGTCAGCCGGTCGCCAGGACTTTTGTCAGGTGTGTTGAGCACGTGCGGGCGCAGCAGTGACTTGAGCGTGGAGCTGATGGCGATGAGGAAAAGCTTTGCGTGGTAGTCGCATACGCGAGTCACCGTGCAGGGAGACAGCTTGCACAGTGAGGCCTTCATGGCCAGGATCCGGGTGGACAGGACCTGGGGGCCAGGACGTGAGCGGGTGGAGCCTGCGCCTCGGGGTGGGGCCAGAGCAAGGCGCTGGGCACAATGGGCAAGGGGCTAAACCTCTGGACCTTGCCCTCCTTCTGGAAAAATCAAGTAGAACCTTCCCTCACAGGACAGCAGGGTTTCAACCTGTGGGTGGGTCTGCCCTGGGGCTGAAGGGCCGCATCTGGGATCCCGAATCGGGAGTCAAAGGGCCACATCTGGGATCCCTAACGATTTTGGGGTGCCTGGCATGAAGTGGGTGGGGGCAGGGATGCTGCTCTGCCCCTTACCCCACCTCGTTCCTTGACCCTGATGTCTCCCGGGATGCCATGACTGAAGGACTGCAAGCATCAACATGCTCACACACAGCTCAGCTGAGCACTGAGCGGTTGGTCACTAGCGGGGTTCCTGGCTCTGAAGCCAGCTCCCTCCTGTGCAGTTCACGCTGGCAGCACCCTCTCACATCTGAGCCCTCTCATGTCTGAGCACCGGACGTCTGAGCCCTCGCACATCTGAGTGGGCTGCTAAAAACCATGAGACCTCTCCTTCCTATTTCCTCCTGGTGTTGGAGACTGGGGCACAGAGGACAATTCCGGATTCCTAGCAGTGCTGACCTCAGGGAGGCTGTAGGTTTGCAGTTACGCCCAGTGGCGTCTGGGGGATCATTTCTCCCTGCCCCTCCCATCTTTAAAACTCGAGGTCATTGTTCTTAACACAGGGGCAAAGGCCTCCACTGACACGCAGAGGCAGGTGCAGCCAGGCCCGCAACCGTGCCCTCCCGGGCTGAGAAGGCAGCGAAGTGGGCCATCTGACCCACAGGGAGGAAGGGGGCCCTAGGGGAGGGAGGGGATGAGCTGGCACCTGCTGCAGCTCGGCCTTCTGGCGCGTGTACTCCTCGTGCAGCTTCTCCACCAGGCTCTGCACCATGCCAGGCTGCACGTGCAGCAGGATGTCCCACCAGTCGTAGCCGGTCACCATGCAGTACTCCAGCAGGAAGAGCAGGTGCCGCAGGGCCAGCCCCACATCCAGTGAGTGGCCCATGGATGGCGAGATACGTAACATGCTCAGCTGTGGGCAAAGGACGGGGCGTGAGAGGCGGGGTCTTGAGGGGATGGGAGTCTGAACGCCAGGGACAAGGAGGGCTCAGCCCATGTGGGGTCCTGGCCTGCCTGATCTCCTGTCACATGGGAGGGTTACAGAGCCACAGCCTGTCCAGGTGGCATGAACGGAGCCCTTCCCACCAAGGGTGCGCCTGTGGGGTGGCAAGACCTCCAAGTCTACCTGGGGGCCACATGGTCCTCCCCACCATGCCAAACCCATCCGTACCCCGCCCACCCAGAATGCTGAGGGCAGGGCCAAGTAGGTGCACTGCCCGATAGCTACTTCCTGGGGAGTAGGGGGCACATGCATGTGTGAGCAAGTGTGTAAACACATGTAGATGTGTGTAAGCAAGTATGAGTGGGTGTGAGAGGCACCTGTCCTCCTGACAGGCCACGGCCGGGTTCCTCTTAGAGCCAAGAGGCCAACACAGGGCACCTGCTGCACATGTGGGGGAAAGGTGTGGGGGGGGGGGTCGGAACTAGAACCCGACATGTGAGGAGAAGCCACCCTAAGGGCCCCCACCTCCTGCGTGACCCCCGCAGGCCACAGGCCTCACCCTGCAACAATGACCGCACCCCACAGACAGAGGCACGGGGCTCCCCTCACTTTTGGCACCCCTAGCACAGCACTGACCCTGCCGTGGTTGTCAATGCCCACGAGGGCCAGGGAGGTCCAGGAGAGTTGCATGGCCTTGAAGTGGACGGCGGGGCCTGTGGTCCGGGGGCGCTTGAGAGCCGGCTCGTCCACGGGGCGCGGGGCGGCGGAGCTGTAGAAGATGGCCATGGTCTGCAGCGAGAGCCGGTGCACGATGTGGACACTGCCGTCGTGGAAGGCCAGGGCCAGCCCTGGGGGCACATGCAGGTCAAGCGGCCGAGCCCAGCCTTGGACAATGGGAAGTGGCTGTACCGTGCCCAGCTTGTTAGCAACCTCATAGCCTTTCAAGCTCACTGGATATCAAGAGCAGTGTCCTCACCCCCATTAGGACTGACATAACACTGGGCCAGGTTCCCATGACACTGAGACTGGAGGTGAGGTCACAGTGCATTCCTCCCTCTGACCCCCAGGAACCCCAAGACACTGTACCGAGGCCAGGGTAGAACTGGGTGTCACTGGCCACCTTCAGGTCAGTGTTGGTGAGCGAGATGGGCAGCTTGGGCAGCGCCACAGCAGACACACGGTCCAGGTCATTGGTGGCCGAGAGAATCCGCCATTTGAGAATTGTGGGCTGTTTGTCGCCAACTGAAAGGGGGTGTGGGGGACAAGGGGCAACAAAATGAAGATGAAACTGAAACACAACAAGGGTGGACTGGACCCAGCGCCCTTCCCCTCCTGGGGGCCCCAGCTAGCTCATAGGAGCATGGAAGGGGGGTGGGGGGGCCCCCACAGGGCCTGGTGGGCCTTCACAGGGATGGGAAGAGGTGTCTGCCTGGGCAAGAGGCTGTCAACTTACGGGGGTGGCCACCTTGTACCCTCAAAGGAGCCAACACGCCAAGGAGGGGAACCCATCCCAGACCTTGCTGCCATACAAACCCCACAATTCTCCTGTGGACTTGGCTGGTCTGCACAGGGTTCTCTGACCCTGTGGTCCGAGAGGTCCTGGGTGGACCCCAGCTCTCCTCAGGAGGTGGACAGACAGGCCCCTCCCGGCACCCACACCCTCAGTGCCACAACAAAGCCCCCCAGCAAGAGGCGGGGTGGTTTCCATCCATCCGGGCTTGGTCCCTGCATGCTGTGGGCATGATGTGGGCAGAGGTGCCTGGACACTAAGGTGACTCTGAGACAAGCCCAGGCACCCAGCCGGTGGCCAGCATTCCAGCTGCCCTGGGGGGCCAGCAGACTCAGGGAAGCTGGCCAGAGTAGTGAGGCAGCCCGACCCAGGAGTGTTCAGCTGTGTTTGTGAGAGTTTGAGGCTGGCTGTGACAGCACGCCTCTGTGCCCACCTGTCCTGAGAGCTCTGCCCCAGACATCTCAGCATGAGGGGTCTCCTGGAAAATGTCATGCCACAGGGAGACGGAGGCCCAGAGAGGGGCGGCACTGAGCAGAGCTGTCAAGGTGACAGCCATGGCGGTACCCAGAGAGGGCGTACGTTCAGGCCAGGCCCGCACCAGCCGCCCACACTGGCTTCCTGACAGCCTTGGCCGTTACTAGGTCACAGAGGAGAGTGGCCGCTGTCAGAGGCTGCACAGCTTGCCTGAGTCTACCTGGACCCACTGTCCACCCAAGTCAGGCCACCCCCTCTACTGTAGGCTGGACGGTGGCTGGTAGAGTGGGGCCCGGGGGAGATCAGTGTGGGCAAAGGTGAGGAGGAAGGGACAGGAGAGGCAGGTCTAAGAGCCCACAGGGCTGCAAGGCTGGGACAAGGGGTGGGGTGGGGCTGCAGGTGAACTCAGCAGAGACCCTTCAGCACCTGGATGCCTGCCTCGGGAAGAGGCTCCACCAGGACGGGAGGGCTTTCTGCGTGAAGTCTGGTCCTACTGTGACAAGGTCCCAGGGCGGGACTGCAGGGCAGGTGGGGAGCAGGGCCAGCCTGGGACTCGAGAAGGGCCAGGACCCCACTTAGGAGGTGCAGCCCGACCATCCTCACACACCTCCTCTGGGGCCGTGTGGAGCAGCGTATGTAACCCACCTGCGGGCGGATGGATCTCAGGGGCCTCTTGACTCAGGCCAGTCACTCCAGGGCCATAAGCGCTACTGGCAGCGGGAACGCCCCTGGGCTATGTGGCCGTGGTTCACCCCCGGCATCTCAGCCACATGGTTGTCAGGAAGCAGGCCCCTCTGGTGGGGATGTGGGGCTCCGCGTGAGTGCAAGGTCAGAGAGGGAGGGAGAGGTGGGCACGTTCTAGCAAACTCAGGTCACCCCTGCGCCGCCTCGCTATACCGAGGGTAGTCTGAGTGTGCCTGGCCACCTGGGTGACTCACCAGCCGGTGAGAGCTGCTGGAAAATATTATTCACAGGGAGCCCCTCCTTGCGCAGTGACCAACACTCCACCACACTGCTCGTCTGGCTGGATGCACACAGCAGCACCTAGGGGTGGATGCGTGGTGAGGGGCCTAGAACAGCCCATGGCCTCTGCGGGGTTCTAGCTCGTCTTGGAGCTCACATGCCATTGTGAGTCCAACCCAGGTCTGCCTGGCCTGCGTCTGCATCTGCCCACCCATTGCCCACACTCCCCTGGGGAGTGCTGTGCTGTGCTAGGGGCAGTTATCCATGGTGCCCTGGCAGGAAACAAAGGTACTAGGGAAACACATCAGGGACTGGTGAAGCTAGGGCTGGTCAGCACAAGGCTATGAGGGACCTCAGAGAACTTGGTGCAGGTAGCTCAACTTTGCCCCCAGAGACCCCCCCCCCATCCTGGTCTTGGGACCTGTGGATACATCACCTTATGGGGCAGAGGGGACTTGGCAGCAGGGATTAAGCTAAGGCCCCTGAGATAGGGATGACCCTGGATTCCCCAGGGGGAGTCATCACAGGGTCTTTATAAGAGGGAGGCAGAGAGTCAGAGGCAGAGAGACGGGAAATTTGCACTGTTGGCTGTGAAAATGGAAAGAAAGGCCATGAGCCAGGGATGCGGTCTCTCTATAAGCTGGAAAAGGCAGGAGCCTCTGGAGGGAGCAGTCCGGCCCAGGTGTGGGTTTAGCCTCGAGGTGGCGGGGCGGGCTCACCTGCTCTGACATGTCGCGGGCCAGGAACTTGAGGTGGGTGATGGCGGGCAGCCGGTCGCGGCGGCTGAGATCAGTGGTGCAGCGCATGAAGAGCGAGGGCAGGAGCTCGGTGTCGATGCGGCACTTCTCGTTGACCACGCTCACGCACACCTTGTACAGCTGCACCGGTGATGCGCTGCTGCCATCCGCTGTGGCCACCACGATGTTGCCACCACCTGTGAAGGCGATGTCGGCCAGAGCCACGCGGCCGCGCAGCCGGCACAGGCTCTCAGTCGAGGTGAGCACCTGCCCGCTGGGCTTGAGCAGGGACACAGTGACCAGGCCGCTGACCGTGACAGCGATCCAGCCCTCCATGGGCTTGCCCCCGAACAGTGTGAGCGATGGTGAGAACTTGACGCGGGAGAACTTTTCCCCGAAGCTGGAGGCACCAGACTGTGAGGGAGGGGAGGGGTCAGCTGCAGGGGGGTGGGGGCGCCCAGGTCACGCTCGGCCTTTAGGGGTCTATCTTCATGGCCCGAGGAACCCCTCCTGGGAACCGCACCCTCAGGAACACAGAGGAACCAGGCAGCAGAAGCCTCAAGAGCCCAAGCCTGAGGTCAGATTCGGCTTCAGCCACTGAGCACTGGGTGACATGGGCCTCTCTGACCTTCAGTGTCCTTGTCTGCATGTCCAAGGACACGATAAGGAGGACACAGCTAGATACACAAGGGACAGCAGTCAGCCGTGTTTTCTTTAGGGCCAGATAGACGTCCAGTGTTCTCAAGTGCTCAGTTCAGCCACTCGGGGCTCCTTGTGTGGGCAGTGTGGAGCATGGCCTGAGCCAGTGCACAGAGCAAGCCAGGTGCAGACAAGAATCAAGGGCTGTCACCACATCAACCACGTAGGAGCTGCTGGCAACACAGAGGCTGACAACTGGGTGGCAGGTGTGACGGCCTGGCCCCATGAGAGGAGGAGCCAAGCCCTCCGTGGGCTTGAGGCCTGCTCCCCCAGGCAGGACACCCACCTTTTCCACGTGCAGGGCCAGTTTCACGCCGTTGTGCAGCCAGGACAAGGCCACGATGGGGTCCCCTTCCACCACGCTGCCCACGGGGCTCTCCCAGCTGTTGGCCAGGTGGTCAGCCATGCTCCAGCACTTGATCTGCCCATCAGCATCAGCTGACAGCAGACGCGAGCCTGGGGGGAAAGGGGGAGATTGGGCAAACCTGCGTCACAAGCCCAATCCCTGCAGTTCATCAGGGTTGGGCGGGCTGGCCTGGAGGTCGTAAAGCAAGGAACCAGCACAGGCGAGTCCAGAAACAGGGGCGAGAAGAGCAGAAGCCTCAAAGGCACAGGTCAGGGTTTCAGGTCCCAGCTCTGAGCCCAGGGCCAAGGCCAGGAAGACAGAGAAGGCAGCCCTGGCATTCAGGGTGGCAGGCCGCCCTCACCGGACTGGTCCCACTCCAGGCAGGTGATGGCCTCGCTGTGCTCTGAGCGGATGGAGTGCACGTCCCAGGGATGCTCAGTATCCAGGATGTGGATCATGCGGGTCAGGTCTGCGAGGGACAGTGAGGTCAGTGTGGCAACAACGGCTTGGTGCCTGACCACCCCAGGGGATCGGGATGTCGAAGCCGATCAGGAAGCGTCAAAGCCTGGCTGCAGGGACTCCAGAAAAAGATTTATACACAGGCAGCCCGAGGGGAGACAGCAGGCCCATGACCCCGCCTCCTGTGAGGTTACAACTGTGCTTTCAAAATGGACCCAAAACAGTAACAGCAGGTGTTGCTCCATGGAAGGTTAGGGTTCTCCTCATCCTTAAGTTTCACGTTTTCCTAATTCCCTCTAAGAAGTGCATATTGTTCTGTGGTGGGAAGAATACCAGCCCTGCGGCAGAGTGCACCGCAAAGGTGGTGGTGACACATGCGGCTGGAAAACTCCTGAAGGAGCCTCAGCAAGCCACAAGCGGTCACCGTCCTCCCTCCCCAGTGCCCCGCAGCCGTGGCCATTCCTCAAGGTTATCTCTGTGCCCCTCAGCACCTCCGTCTCAGAGGAGGAAACACCATGGGAGCTGGGGGGGAGGGCCCTATGAGGGGGCCTGGGATGGGGGGTGACACACCCTGGTCATCGCTGCGCAGGTCCGTGGTGAAGGCGATGAGGTTGCGGCAGGACCAGGTGCAGGCCAGGGGACCCTGAAGGGCAGTGGGTGCTCTTGGGCCATTTTTCCCACTCACAGATGTAAGCTAGGTCCATGGCGCCCAGCTGCCAAGGTCATACAGGGAGGACAGTCACCAGCTCCTACAAGAGGGAAGACAGGCTTGTCATCCATCCTCACAAGGTGACTGCAGGGCCCCGAGTGCAGTGGTGGATGCTGGTTACCGCGGGGGACAAAGTGGACTCAACCCCTGCCCAGTGTGTGGCCGGGGAGCTGCGTTTTACACAAGCATGGCCAGGGATCAATCCATGCAGCTGGGAGGAAGAGCATGTCAAGTGGAGAGAACAGCCAGTGCAAAGGCCCAGAGGCTTGACTGAGTCTGGGGTGCTCAAGCAGTGTCAGGCCGCAAAGCAGGAACAGAGTGAGTGTGGGGGCGGGGGTGGAGCAAGGTAAGGATGGGGAGGGGATGAGGTGGGTCTTGCAGGGCCTGGGGGTTTCACCTGGAGGGAGATGGGAGCCCCAAGAAGCCTGTTTCTGTTTCACAGGTCCCTCTGGCTGTCTGGAAGGCACGGCTCAGGGATGGGGTAGAGGTGATGGCACTGGTTCAGGTGCACAGTGACGGGGACAGTGTAAGCTGTGACAAGAGGTAGGACCCAGGTCTACTCTTAAGAAGGAACCCGTGGACACAGGAGAACCAGTGAGGCTGCCTTAGACAGAGGCAGGAAGGCAGGGTGGGGGTTAGGCAGCAACTTGGGGCCTGGCTTCCAGAGGGACCGAAAGGGACAGTGAAGGCTTTCTCAGCAGGCTCTTAGCGCCCAGGCTCTTAGCGCCCAGCAGCGACTAAGGTTATTTCCTTTCACCTTCCCAATCACACTACCCGCTGCTCCTTAAAGCCCCGCCCCAGAACACTGAGGCCCCGCCCACAAGCCCAAGCAGCAGTCTTTTTAAGCTCTGTCCCCAAAGCCCTCCGGCCCCACCCCTACAAAATGTGCTTTCAGACCCCACTCTCAATTTGTCCCTGGCGTCCCCAGGCCCGGCCTAGGACCAAAGTCTTCAAAACAATCCCAAAGCCCCTTTTCCACACACCAGGCCACCCAGGACCCTCCCCAACCCACCCGACAGTCCCTAAGCCCCGCCTCAAATGCATCCCAGGCCCTCCCCGGGGAGGTACAACCTTAGGCCCTCCCCGATTTTCCACCGCCCACCCCAGGACGCTTCAAGTCACCCTAAATTTCCGCCACGACCCCCCAGACCACGCCCAGCGCACTCAGGGAGCGTACCCAGCACCCCCTGCTCTCCAGGACCGCCCTCTGACTCCACAGGCCCTGCTCCGACTCACAATCCCAGCAGCCTCGGCGCCATCCGGAGGCTGGCCGACTGCCCAAGCACCTAGCCCTGCACTCACTGGACCAGCCTGTACGCCCACCGAGAAGGAGGCTGCCGTCTGCATTCGCTCTAACACCCCGGCTCCAGCGCCGCCATCTTCCCAGAACCAACTAGTCTCCCGCGCAGCCCGGCTGCTTCCCGGAGACTTCTGGGACGGCAGTGGCTCCGCCCCGCTTCCGGGGTATTTTGCATACGACCGTGGCTTTCCAACAGACATCTGCGTTATATTTGGTGGAAACAACAGTTTCTCAATTTAAGTGAATAATCGCCTTAGATTAAGCTACGATTGAACTAATTTCGTAAAGGAAAGGGGGAAATTGGCGGATTGGTTTTTAAATAGAATTCACCATCACCGTAAAGTATTTGATTCTGTCTACTATAAATAGTTCTGCCGTCTCAGCACAGTTTGTGCTCGCTTCGGCAGCACATATACTAAAATTGGAACGATACAGAGAAGATTAGCATGGCCCCTGCGCAAGGATGACACGCAAATTCGTGAAGCGTTCCATATTTTGCCTTTTTTCCACGATATCTAGCCAAGGTGTTGTTAACTCCTTCATAAGCAAGGTAACAACACATCAAGGTCCTGTAGAGTCAGTCTCCATCCTCAATTCCTCCTCCAAAAGCTGTCGGACTCTCCCCAGTTTGTAATGTCTTTTCCATAAAGACCTGGGATTGATTGCAGGGAAGGGTACACTAAACAGAAGGCAACACCTGAACAAAGGTCTGGGGGCCGGGCTGTCTAGGGACGCGGGGTGTGGAAAACCCACACAGCCAACCAGGACCCTGGGCAGGACAGAGTCCGCGTGGGTCTGGAGGCAGCGTGTGGGCTTGCCCTGGGCCCCACATCCGTGCCCTGAGCCCCAGCCGGTCTTCTCAGTTCAGTTCAGCCGCTCAGTTGTGTCCGACTCTCTGAGACCCCATGGACTGCAACATGCCACGCTTCCATGTCCTGTCCATCACCAACTCCCGGAACTTGCTCAAACTCATGTTCATCGAGTCGATGATGCCATCCAACCATCTCATCCTCTGTTGTCCCCTTCTTCTCCTGCCTTCAATCTTTCCGAGCATCAGGGTCCTTTCCAGTGAGTCAGTTCTTCGAATCAGGTGGCCAAAGAATTGGAGCTTCAGCTTCAGCATCAGTCCTTACAATGAATATTCAGGACTGATTTCCTTTAGTTGACTGGTTTGATCTTGCAGTCCAAGGGACTCTCAAGGGTCCTCTCCAATACCACAGTTCAAAAGCATCAATTCTTCAGGGCTCAGCTTTCTTTATGGTCCAACTCTCACATCCATACTGGAAAAACCATAGCTTTGACTAGACTGACCTTTGTAGGCTTTTTAATACACTGTCTAGGTTGGTCATAGCTTTTTTTCCAAGGTCAAGCTTTTTTTTCTAACTTTTCCCCCAAGTCTTTTAATTTCATGGCTACAGTCACCATCTGCAGTGATTTTGGAGCCCAAGAAAATAAAGTCTGTCATGGTTTCCATTGTTTCCCCATCTATTTGCCATGAAGTGATGGGACCTGATGCTAAGATCTTAGTTTCTTGAATGTTGAGTTTTAAGCCAGCTTCTTCACTCTCCTCTTTCACTTTCAAGAGGCTCTTTAGTTCCCCTTCACTTTTTGCCCATAAGGTGTCCTCTGGGCACTGGAAATTCAGTGCCCTTGGCAGGTGGGGAAACTCCAAGCTGGTTATTCAAGTATTAATATTTCTTTGTGTCCTCCTAACAAGTGCTTTGGGCTTTGCTGGTGGCTCAGAGGTTAAACTGCCTGTCTGCAATTTAGGAGACCTAGGTTCAATCCTTGGGTTAGGAAGATTCCCTGGAGAAGGAAATGGCAACCCACTCCAGTATTCTTGCCTGGAGAATCCCATGGACAGAGGAGCCTGGTGGGCTACAGCCCATGGAGTCACAAAGAGTCAGACTCACTGAGTGACTTCACTTTTTTTAACAAGCCCTTGGGAGTTCCATTATTTAGTATCTACATGTAAAACTTTTTCAATACTTGTTAAAATAGAAGACAGCAAACACAGCACCCACATCTTGGTTTCTAAAACATGCCCCCAGGGAAAGGAACCAGGCTCCTTGGCAAAACGGCTGGTTCTAGGATGAAGCAGGAATATACCAAGAAGCCCTGTGCATCTCGTAGCAGCGTAAAGTAAGGCCGTTTCTCAAATAAATAAATATAGAGGTGCCTCAGTGAGACACAGGAGCCATTGAAGGGGCTCCCAGAAGCTGAACCTTGAACACTCTAAGCAAGAAAAAGGAATATTAGATTGCAACCCAAACTAAAAAGTAAACACCCAGGCATCTGTACTGATAGAACTGGTTAAATAAACACTGAATACACAGGGCAAGAGAAAAACCTCTCCTGGGGAATTTTCAGTAATTAACATAAATATTCCACCTTCAGACAGGTGGAGATCAGCAGAGGTCAGTAGCGAGGACCCCCATGGAAAGCATGGAGCTGTGGTGTGGCTCCATGAGAACAGCAGAAAACCCAGGCTAAGGGGCCCTGCAGGACACACAGCCAGTCCCAGACACACACAGATGGAAGACATGGGCAGGAAGCCATGTGAAGACAGAACCAAAGGCTTGAAGGTTGTGGTCACAAGTCAAGGGAGCTGGAGCCCCTAGAAGCTGGAAGAGGCAGAGAGGATCTTCCCCTGGAGTCTCCAGAGGGAGTAGGACACTGGGACACCTTGATCTTGGACTTCCTGCCTCTAGAACTGGGTGCCAATAAATTCCTGTTTTGTTTTTTGCCAGGTCTTAGGTGCAGCATGCACAATCTATTTCCCTGACCAGGGATCAATCCCAGGCCCCCTCCACTGGGAATGCCGTCCTAGACACTGGACCACCAGAGAAGTCCCTCAAATTCCTGTGGTTTTTAAATTGCAGTGTGCTGTATTGTGTTTAGCCACTCGGGAAGCTCACACAAGTGACCTTTTGGAGGTCACACAGGTGGTAGGTTGAAGAGTTGGGGTTTCAGCCTGGGCACACAGGAGGAGACCAGCAAGGGTAGCATAGCCAAGGGCCAGGATCTCCTGGCAGAGTCTTCACACACACCTGCCTCCACCTGGGGTCTCACTCAGCACCAGCCTTCTTCTAAGGCCTGCATCCCTCAATGACCAGGACCCAAGGGTATCGTGAGTGCCTGGAGCATCCCCCGCCCTGCCCCAAGGGAAAACCCTAGAGCGAGAGACCAGAGCACCAGAAATTTATTGAACACTCTGCTTTTCCCAAAGCACAACTAGCCACACCCATGGGGATTGTGGAAGGGAGGGAGTGGGGCAGTTTCCCAGTCCTGCTCTCCTGGGCCAGGCCAGAGTGACCAGCAGGAGGACACCCCAGAGCCAGGCTGGGGGCGGAGGACACAGAGAGGGGAAGAGGACAGTCTGAGGGTGGAGGCTTCTGTCTGGAAGTTCCATGTCCCCAGTACAATGGGAGAGGAGTGTGTAGAGCAGATGGGGCCCTAAGAGCAACCAAAGGGCACCAGGAGGGCAACACACATTCCCCAAAGAGGGTGACACCATTTTTTAAGATGAAGCTCCTGTCCTGGGTCGCGGGGAACACACAGACTCAAGCACGCACACACACATACACAAAAATGTTACACTCCTGGGAAGAGGGGCGGATCCCCCGAGACCCAAGCCAAAAACTAGGAAAGGGTCAAGCAGGGACTGGAATGAAGCCCCCCGATTTATCACTTAGGGTGAGTTTTTGTTTTTTTCTTCTCAAAAGGGATATGTAAAAATCTACAACAAATCATGCCAAATGCATTAAGAATGATAAAAACCCAGCCTCTCCCTCCTCACTTAAGCATCACACAGGGCCAAAATCGCCAACTGAGGAGGTGGTAGGGAAGTGACCAGGCTGGGTGCCGCCTCCCTAGTCGGAGCCCGGGGGCAGATAGCGCAGGCAGCCCAGCCACCAGCTTTATTCTGGAAAGCTGGGCCCGGAGGGGGCGGGGGCCACCCCAAGGGGAAGAGCACGTTTCCAAGGGAAAATTCTAAAAATAATAAAAGATATTTGAGCGGATGGTATTGGAGGTCTTGGCGCTAGGGGTGGGGATGGGGGTGGGGCCGCCATCAGCTGTGCTGCTCCAGGTAGGCGGACAGGAGCAGCCCTGGCGGCAGGAAGTCCAGGTGGCGATTGCTGACCTTCATCTGTCGCTTGCCCTCCAGGTCAGCGCCTGCAGTGGAGACAGGCAAGATCGGGAAGAAGGCGAGGGTGCTGGCACCCAGGGACACAGCCCTTCGCCCACCCTGCAGGAGGTTCCCGCGAATTAGGTTGCCCCACCCCCCCAGGACCCAGGACAGTGTATTCAGCAGCTCCTACTTCCAGCCTGCCTTCCCTCTGCCAGCCTGTTCCCTTCTCTCCCGTTACTTATCCCATGTCCTAATGACACCCAGATGCACTACTGAGACACACTGGCCTGATGTCAAGGGGACTAAACGAGGGTCCTGCCTGCTTTGGTCTCCCACCCCCTCAGAGGAAACTCCAGGCCCTGGGTGACTCAGTCCCCACTGACCTCCCTTTTCCCAACTCATGTCACCCCAAAACTTGAATATAGCAGTACATAACCCAAGCTAGGCCCACCTCCCAGCCTCTGCCCTGGCTGTTCCCTCTCCCTTGATCCCCATATTCCAGGGCCATTCTCCTATTTTCAGGCCAGGGTCCCACTCTGGCAGAGAAGCACCCCCAGCCCAGCCCCTCCATGCCAAGTCAGTGGGAACAAAAGCAAGTGTGGGGGCTACACCTCCCTCGGAGCCATCCTGAGAGGAACCATCTTGGGGTTGCCATGGAAACTGTCTCCTCCGCAACTCTGGGCAGGAGACAGATAGGCCTGGAGAGTGTGAACCCTGTGGGATGCCAAGGGCCATGAAGGGCCTGCGAGGACCCTCCCTGAGGGGACTTTGTCCCAACAGCATCCCCATTGAAAAAGGGGGTGCTGGCCCCTGGAGGGGAGACTTGCCAAATGTCACACTTGTGGCACAGTGGAGGCAGGCTACAGCTAAGTGAGAACTCTACAGACATTGGGGTCCCCTCATCTCATCTCAGGGTTCCTGGAAGCTCCACATAGGCCCCTGAAGATGCAGACAGAGGCAAATCTGTGTCCACAGCATCATCCATCATGGGGACAGAGGTACAGGAGCTGCTGTTGAATTAAGGAAGCATCCCCCTGTTACCTTTGTGCTCATGATGTCCCTCCTCCCCTGATGCCTGTTGCCGGGTGAACAGACTCCGGTAAGCCCAGCCTCAGTTTCCCTGGGATAGAATCAGCTAACTGGGGCCCAGGGGCCACCAGATACTTACTGGCTGAGATGAGATCCATGTATTGGCAGATGGCATGAAGCAGGAGCCTCTCGAAGCTGCAGAAAATGGGTGGTGAGTGGCCTGAGCTGGACACCATGGTGGGGGGGGGGCGTGCCCACTGCACCTGCCCCCACACATTCACCTGTTGTCCAGCATGGCCGTGTACACGGCCTGGGGGGACACAGAGAAGAACCTCAGCAGCCGCTCCTCCCAGGTCTCCAGTGTTTCCTGCAGGAGAGACAGGTCCAGGGGTCAGGCCAACTGTGGCACGCTGGTCCCCCAAATCCATGCCAGCCTCTGGAGCCCAAAGCCTTGAGTTCAATTGTGGCCTCTGACTCACTACATGAAGCTACTTAACTGTTTCCAAGGATACCAGGCACTTAGACATATCCACTCTTGAATGTCTCAGCCTTCTGCCTGGTGAACTCCTACACATCCTTCAGTACCCAACTTCCTTGCCCCTGCTGCTCCCACCCTCAAGGAGAGTCCTTGCCCAGCCCTGAGTCCTGCACTCAGATCACATTGGTCTGTATCCTGCCCATCTTCTCCATCACACCCCATTCACTAGGTTTCTGGTCTCTCCTCAACCCAGCCCCCAGTTGAGAAGCTGAGAAAAAAGGCCTTCAAGAAAGACCAAAGACAAAGAGAGGCAAGAAGAAGACAAGGTCAAGGCCGGGGCCTGGTACTCACCATGGGAATACGGCTCCGCTTGAGGACAGCTCGCAGACGCCTGCTGATGCGTTGGAAGCACTCCCGCGGCGTGTAGGCAGGGTCCTCTGAGAGAGTCCAAGCAGTGGGGCAGATGAGGGAGCAGAGCCCCAGGCCCCACCCACACACGAGACTCCACTCCACCCACATCGGCCCCGCCCCCACACCGGGCTCCTCCCATCTACCAAGCCCTCAGCCCACACATCAGACTCCTCCCCCACCTGCCCCGGCCCCACCCTCTCACCCTAGGCCACGCCCCCATCATGCCTCTGCTGCCACCTGCACCCCAGATTCAGACCCACCTCTCCGCCTGTCTTCCCCGCGGGTAGGCCCCCTCCTCCGCGCCTTGCTCTTGCTCTCATCCTCCAGGTATCGGAGAACACGCTCCTGCTCCTCCCCAGAGCGGTTCATGAAGTCGTTCCAGATCTGGAAGAGAGGAAGGCAGGCCCTGACTGATGACTGACCACTCTCAAGCCTCAGTTCCCCCATTTGGCCAGTGCACATGGTGGGGCCACAAGCGCACGGAATTACTCCTCGTGGACACATTTGACCACTGGGTCAAGAGTTCGTGGATCATCTGTGTTGGGGGTGTCAATATGGACCAAATACATCCCCAATTCTGTCAATAATTTCAAGGTAAGCAAACGAACCTCAGGTGCTGGAAGGTTCTGGGGTGGAGGGATTGCTGGCCTCTTGAGGGAGACCCAGGGACATTCATCAAGGGACCAGAGAGGGTTCAGTGCAGGCAGTGCTGGTGGTTTGCGGGGGGGGGGGGGGGGGGGGGGGACGGCGGCGGGGAGCCAGGCAGGACATGAGGCCCCACCTCCACATAGGTCTCATTGCTGCAGGCTTCTGCAAAGATGCCAGGTGCCGCGGGAGGTGCCAGGTCCCCATCCTCCAGGCCAGGTGTTCCTCCATCTGTCTCCAGCAGGGTCAGGAGGTACTGTGCTAAATGGAAACAAACAGTCTCTGGGCTGGGGGTTGCATTTGGGTCACCCCAGGCTTCATGGGGTCCAGAGGCCCATGTTTCCTCCCATCCTCCCCACCTCTATATTTAGGGCCTTTACTCTCCGGCTCACACCAGCCTCCCCTCCTCCACACTCCAGCTGTCTTTCCCAGAAGACACAGGAACCATCCAGCCTCCAGAATTCCTCCTACATGGCCCTGGCTTGGCTTGTTGCATTCCTACACCACCTTTAGAGCCCCAGCTCCAATGCCCAGAGCTTCCTCACATTTTCCAGCTCAGGGCCAGTCTCAGATAACAGAACATGCACACCATTGCTGTCTGAGGCCTAGGAGCCCCCAAGAGGCGCCCTTCGACCCCTGCTCACTGTTCTCCAGGCGCTGGAGGCTCTTCCGCCCCTTGGCCTTGGGCACGAGGTCTGAGTTCCGTACAGCCTGGTTGATGAAGTGCTGCTTCCGCCGGGAGGCCGAGAGCCTCTTCACCTGGGGGCTGGCTAGAGCGGGCAGGCAGCCCGGAAGGGGCCTGTGGGTCGGGTTCGGATGGGGGGGGCAGTCCTCAGGGCCAAGATAGGCCAGGACCCCCAGGAAGAACCCTACCATCGCCGCTCTCTCACAGCCACCCTGGCTTGGTTTCCCTCTGCAGTGGGAAGCTCACCCCCATTGCACGTGGAGCCCTGGACCCTAAGAATGTCACTGTGCCACAACGCTCAGGAGGCAGATACCACTGAGGACAGATGAGTAAACCAAGGCTCACTGAAGGGAAGCCACATGTTGGTGGGGCCGCTGAGGGGGGTGAGGGAGCTGCTCCCCGTGCTCCCAGGCTTCCAGGTTTGAGCTGTAAGCCAGTGAGGCCCGTGTCTCCTTCCTCTGGGAGTTTCTCAAGAGATTTAATTTGATGATGCATTCCTACCTGCCCCCCCCCACCCCCAGCCTCTAACAGCAGGTAAACCAGAAAACAGCTCCCAGAAGCTAAGGCGCTGCCTGAACATATCTGCCTTGTGCCCCCAGAGCCCCCCTGCTATGTGCTCAGGGCCTGGGTGGGGGAAGCAGGCAGAGTGGCCCCCTCTGAGCACAGGTACTAATCCTGGAAATGGATTAGTGGCCCAGGCAGGCCTCCCACTGGGGACGTGAGGGCCAGGCAGTAGGTGGCTATGTGGGAGGGAGGGGGCAGGTACTGAATGGAAACTTCCTGGTAAGAAGCTGCAGGGCTGTCATGGTCAGCCCCTGACTACACGCTAAGAGGAAGGTCCCACCAGGCTCAGAAACCCTCATGCTGAGAGGCTGATGGTAGATTCTGAGCCTTGGAGGGTCTGGGGTGCCAGGACTCCCCCTTCCTCCTTGCCCTGCACTCTGGCCCTAGCCCACCAGGCACCCCCTCTGTGCTGGCTGTCCCCCACCCCACTGGATGCCCATGCCCCAGTCTCCTCACTCCTCACTCCCATCTCCTTTTGCCTTCTGTTCAAATCTCCCCAGCCCCTCACTGCTTTCTTCTCCTGATGGCTGCATCTCCTACCTCCCAGCCCACAACCCACCATGACCTCCATGCACAGGTAGGGTCTGATGTCCTTTGCACCCCTGTCTAGCATACAGTAGGTGCTCAGAAAATAATCACCCAATCAGGTCTCCAACAAAACCCCATGATTCCAAGACTGAGTAGAACCCAGAGTCCAGAATTCCACCCAAACTTTCCTGGTGTTTGGGTGATCTCAAGACACAAATTAAAACAGAAGTGTGACCCCTCATGCACAAACAGCTGCTAGAAAATGCCATGAAGCCTTAGGATATGAAAGAAGGTGCCTCAAAGAAGTTAGGAGTGAAGCCCATGCTCATTAAGGCTTATACACATAACTCCTTGAAAGGAAAGCTATGACAAACCTAGACAGCGTATTAAAAAGCAAAGACATCACTTTGCCAACAAAGGCCTGTATAGTCAAAGCTATGGTTTTTCTAGTAGTCATGTATGGATGTTTGAGAGTTGGACCATAAAGAAGGCTGAGCACTGAAGAACTGATGCTTTTGAATTGTGGCCTTGGAGGAGACTCTTCAGAGTCCCCTGGACTGCAAAGAGATCAAACCAGTCAGTCCTAAAGGAAATTAACCCTGAATATTCACTGGAAGGACAGATGGTGAAGCTGAAGCTCCAATACTTTGGCCACTTTATGTGAAGAGCTTTCTTACTGGAAAAGACCCTGATCTGGGGAAGATTGAGGGCAGGAGGAGAAGTGGGTGGCAGAGAATGAGATGGTTGGATGGCATTACCAACTCAATGGACATGAGTTTGAGGAAGTTCCGGGAGATAGTGAAGGACAGGGAAGGCTGGCATGCGGCCATACATAAGGTTGCAAAGAATCGGACACAACTTAGCCACTGAACAAAACAGAGTCCCCAGCCGTTAAATTTTTGCACTGGACAGAAAGCTTGTTACATCTTGATTAGGAAGCAAACAGGCTTATGAGCCCCAGCCCTGTCGCCTGAGGTTGGAGTGGGACAGACTTCATGGATGATACTATATGTTAGGCAAAAATCTATGAAGAATTAGCTGATGGATAAATTAATCTGGCACAAGTACCCATCAGCGGAGACACACAATCAGTGGATAGGATTCAAGCACTTTCACTACTGGGGCCTAGATTCAATCCCTGGTTGGGGAACTAAGATCCCACAAGAAGCACTGAGCAGCCAAAAAGAAAAACAAAATAGGAGACTAGCATGCAGGCAGAGACAGGGATCAAGCCTGGTATCAGCCTTGAGCTTGAATCCCAGCTATGATACTTAACGATGTGACCCAGAGCCTCAGGTCTTTCTCTGCAAAGAAGATAAGAATGGCCCCCTGCCAGTCCAGGAAGGGCACTCAGAGCCAAGAGAAACCAGGACACACACCTCATCCCAAGCTGCCACCTGCTTGGTTTCTTCCTATAACTGAGAGCTCACCCCCTGAGCCACAAGATTGATCACAGCAACATCCTTGGTTAAGTGACAGTCCTTAGTTAATCAATCACTGTTACAGTAGGAGGCAAATACTACTGTCCAGACACCCTTTATTCAGATTTGCAAACCAAGGAGCAAAGTCTTTATCCCAAGATCCCACAGCTGCAAAGAGAGCAGCTGGGAGAGGATGGGGCAAATCAAGTCAGCACACAGTCAATGACTCTGAGGCTGGTTGTGACCTTCCTGAGGCCTGGGCACCAACACCCCAAGCTCCAGATTCAGCTGTGGCCTCCTCAGGGCTCTGAAACCTGTGTCTCCACCCCAGCAGCTGGATGCATGCCAGGATGGTGCCTGGTGGGGCTGATAACAAGACCACATCCGGGAGGGGTGGGGGGGGGGGGCTGTTGGGAACATCAGAACTGGGCGGGACTCAGGGAGAGCCTGGGCCCTTGGGGTGTGAGGCTCCCTGTTACCTTAGGACCCAACATGGAACCAGGGCTGGAACCTGGTCTGAGCAGGACCACTCCCGAGCCACCAGCCTCTGCTTCCCTTTGGGGCCACAGTGGGGCAAGGGGCTCAAACTCAGGTCTAGTGGGCCCCTCAGACCACACCCCACTGTGCTTGGATCTAGCTGCTCCCTGCCCTGCTCCACCACTACCTTTGGCTCCCTAGCACCCTCAAGGCAAGGCTCAGCCCCTCCCTGGCCTGGCACTGCACTTGCCCGGTCCCACAGGGCTCCTGGGGCCTCACTGCTCTCTAGGATCCCAGCACTTCCAGCAGGAGCCTTGGGGCAGATAGCAGGACAGCCATGCCCCACCCTGTCTCTCCCTTTCACTCCCTCTGCTCCAGGCACTGAGTCCTTTTACTGCATTTTAAACCCACCTCAGGGACTTTGCAAGTGCTCAGCCTCCTGCCTGAAGCAACCTTTTCCTGGCTCCCAGTCTAGGCTCAAAAGTTACCTCCTGGGAGAAACCACCCTGCCCCCAAGCTGGCCCAATCAGCCCCATTTCCGGCTTCACCAGTTGGCATCAACAACCAGCTGGCCCTCACACTTGTTTACTCCTGGTTCTCACCTCCTTCACTAACCCCAAACGATAAGGACAGGGTCCCTCTCTGCCCCTGCTGGGCCCTCAGCAGCTGGCCCCCAGCAGGCTCTCAAGAGCTATTTGTTAAATGAATAGCTGAACTTTTGTTTACACTCACGAAAGTGCCAATTCAAAGTGTCACCCAAAGAGACCACTTTACAGACGGGGAAACTGACCACACAGACAGGCATTTGAGGTTTCCTGGACCAGGCAGGCCCTGGGGAAAAGTCTACACTTGGCAGGGGCCAATATCCAACAGGGATGGACGGGCCTGACAGTGGAAACAGCTGCTAAGCCAGGTTGGCCCGGGGTGGGGGAGGTGGCTGACAGGCTTCTTTGCCTCCCGCAACTCTGCTCCCCAGTTTTGAGACCGGCCTTTGACATCCCCTCCTCTGGGCAAAAATACACCTTCTCAGGCACTGGCCCCTCCCCCAGGGACAGGCCAGAGAGGAACCTGCTTCCCCAGCAGGAAACCAAGGAGGGCTCAGAGCGGAGGTGACTCAGGTTGGGGTGGGGCTGACGGGGGAGCAAACCACCACCCCACCCAGGACACAGAGGTGAGCGGGGTGCGGGCAGGTCAGAGGGACTCTACTGTCAGGTAAATTACCCATTTTGGGTGGTTAAGGCCCTTTAAAAGGGGGTAAATAACCACATCTGTAGACACCCGTATAGCTTCTGGGTAAATACCCTGGTGGAAGTAATAACACCAAATAAAAAATACAATAAAGCAATCATAAAATACCAAAGTGATAAAATTATTTTAAGACACCTACAACAGTAAGCTATTTAAGATAATTATCAAAGAACAGATGGTCCTCTTTGCTGGGCGCCTCCAATCGCAGGGTCACCGACCCCGGCCACTCTGAGAGGGGGCCCGTTGTTCCATTTTACAGATGGGGAAGCTGAGGCACAGCAGCGGGTACTAACCTGCCCAGGCCGCTTGGACGTGCCCACGAAGGGGCAGAAACAGAGCACAAGCGGGTGGACCGCGGGAATTTCTGCATAAACACTCGGATTAGGAAGAAACCTACGACCCCTTCCCCGGGGGTGGGTGGGTACCCATATGGGGTCATCCACCCGCTTTCAGTCTACGTCCCAGGACACACAGCCTCGTGTTAACCGGCTGTGTAAGCCCCCCTTTCTTCTGGGTGTTCGCCCGGAGAAAAACAAAGAGCGCGTCCGCCTGGAAGTTGGAGACAGACAACCCCGACGAGTACCCAGGACCGGTGCTGGGTGAATCCCCAGCTTGGAGGCACGAACAGCTGCCAGTGGGTAAACTCCAGATCACCACCAGCGCGGTGACGGGTACATCTCGCGCAGCGGCAGCGCCTCCCTGGAGCCAGCGATTCGGGGCCTGGGACCCGTGAGGCTCCGGGACTCCAGAGCCCCGGGCTCCGCAAACGCGGACACGGGGGTGCCCCCCTGCGCTCCGGCAAGTACCCAGGCGTGACGGGGATGGGGTTTCCCCAGGAACACCTTGTAACAACAAAGCCCCTCGCCACCCAGCTCCACTCGAGTGGGGTACCCTCAGGAAAAGGGGCGGGGCGGGGGCTGCCGCCCGCGAGGGGTAAGGGATGGGAGCCCCGGAAGCGCGCCCCGCCCGCCACCACGCCGCGCTCACAGCGTCCTCCGCCCGCCCGGGGCGACCCTCGCCGCCGCCGCTGCTTCCTCGGGACCGGCCGCAGGGTTCTCCAGAACGACCATAGCTTAGATGCCGCTGCCGCTGATGCCGCCGCCGCCCGGCAGGGCCTTCTCCGGGCCGGGCAGGAAGTGACGGGCGCCCGAAGGCGGGCCAAGGCGGAGCCTGGAGGCTGGACACGCCGGGCGGGGGCCGTGGCCACGTCCCGGCCAGGCCCCGGCGGCGGGCCGGGGACACCCAGCCTCGGGGCAAGGACGGGGACACCGAGGCAGGGGGCCGCTGCCGGGCTGTGGGCCGGGCCCTCTGACCCCGAGGGACCGTGGGCAAATTGAGGCCTCGGAGGGAGGCAGGAAGGGGACGTCCTTTTCAAATGCTTGGACAGACCTAGTGCCCCGTGCCACACACCACCCCACCCCACCCCCCAGCGGCAGCAGGGCTCTCCTTCCACCAGCCCCCTCCGGGAACCTCCTTCAAAGAGCAGCCTCCGGATCCCGGCTGAGTGCCTCAGTTTACTCTACTCTAAAGATACAACGTTGAAAAAAGAAATAAATAAACATACAACGTTGAAAGGACTGATGCTGAAGCTCAAGCTCCAATACTTTGGCCACCTGATGCGAAGAACTGACTCAATGGAAAAGACCCTGATGCTGGCAAAGATTGAAGGCAGGAGGAGAAGGGGACGACAGAGATGGTTGGATGGCATCACCGACTGGATGGACATGAGTTTGAACAAGCTCTGGGAGTTGGTGATGGACAGGGAAAGCCTAGCATGTTGCAGTCCATGGGTTCGCAAAGAGTCGGATAGGACTGAGAAACTGAACAAAACTGAAAAATACAACATGGACTTCTCTGGTGGTCCTGTGGCTGAGACTCCTCCAGCCCAGTGCAAGGGTCCAGGTTTGATCCCCGGTCAGGGAACTAGAGTCTGCTTGCCTCAATTAAGACCTGGCACAGACAAATAAATAAATAGAAAATAAACATTAAAAAAAGGAACAAAGCTAGCGGCACCTTTCTTTGCCTTTTAGAATTTATTCATTTAACAAATGCCCACTGTCACTGGGATAGGGGCTAAGTCTCCAGACCCAGTGGTAATCAAACAGACCCCTTCCCCTGAGTGGGATCAGGAAGAGAGGACTTTTGGAAAGAGGACTAGCATATGCAAAAGTGAGAAGGGTGCAGCAGGCAGAAGGAACAGTGTAAAGGTCCTGGGGCATCCAGGTAGCCAGAGCAGGATAATGGGAGACAGGTGGTGGTGGTGGGGGGGGTCAGTGGTGGGCAGAATAAGATAGAGAAGAGGGGACAGACCAAAGGTTGTCCTTTAATGGCAGATCTGGTTTTTGACCCAAGGGCAATGGGTAGCCAGGGAGGTTTAAGAACAGAAACTTAGACCTGCTCTAGAATCTAGAATCCATCCTTCATTCCACAAGAAAAGTGGGAAACTAGGACCATGTTGGGCCTTCCCAGGTGATGCTAGTGGTAAAGAACACCCCTGCCAATGCAGCTAGACATAAGAGATCCAGGTTTGATCCCTGTGTGGGGAAGATCTCTTGGAAAGGGAAATGGCAACCCACTCCAGCATTCTTGCCTAGAGAATCCCATGGACAGAGGAGCCTGGTGGGCTACAGTCCATAGGGTCGAAAAGAATCAGACACAACTGAAGCAACTTAGCACGCATGTACAGAAGACCATGATATGGGACACCAAGGGATGCAACCCACCCAGATCCAGCCTGGTGGAAGCTGTACAGGACAAATTATCACATTGCTTTAACAAGTAAAGAGCAAGAGGAGAAAAAAGAGAGAGAGAGGAGGAGGAACTATTACAAGACCCAAGAAAGCACACATTGTATGACCTCATGTAGATAAATGTGGAAATAAGGGAAAGAATCAAGGTGATGGGAAATGGGATCTCTGGGGACAGTGCTTGGGCAGGGTCTCTAGATGTAGGGGCAATATTTGGTCTCCAACTCTAGCCCATGATGACTAGCCACTCAACAAATGTGCCAACCTGGGTCTTGACCTGATTCTTGAGCCTCATTCATTCTGTCCTCACCCTTTTATTTTCTCCCCTTGACTCATTCCTCTCCTCACCCTTTTTTTTTTTTTTTTTGGCAAAGGTCGGGGAGGGCAGCACAGTGGAGCATTTGGGATCCTCAACCAGGGATCAAACCGACATCCCCTGCTGTGGAACTGCAGAGCCTTGACCACTGGACCACCAGGGAAGTCCCTGTCATCACCTTCCTAACACCCTCCCAGATCCTTGGCCTGTCCAGGAGCCACCGCTGTCCCCCAGAGCCCCGGCCCCCTTCTCACTGCTCTCCCAGGCCCACGCAGCTGAGCAGCCTCCCCAGAACAGTTCCTCCCCTCTCCAAGTATCCCAGGGTCTCCTCATGCTGACCTGGCCCTCATTACCACCCTTGCGTGCTTAGTCACTTCAGTTATGTCCAACTCTCTGTGACCCCTCAGACTGTAGGGGTCTGTAGGAGAAACTGCCAGTCTCTCTGTCCATGGGCTTCCCCAGGCAAGAATACTGGAGTAGGTTGCCATGCCCTCCTCCACAGGATCTTCTCTACCCAGGGATCAAATTTGCACCTGCTGCATTGCAAGTGGGTTCTTTACCACTGAGGCACTGGGAAAGCCCCTCCAATACCACCCCAAAAGGATGTTTTTCCCTTTTCTGAATTTTTAGGCCATTGTCATGATGCTGAAGGTATGAAGAGGGTGAACAGAGAAATGTCCCCCTTCCCCCCCCATCCCAGGCTCATTGTACTTTCTTTTGGAGATATTTAATGCACTTTGGAGCCCATGCACATTTTTTTAATTAATTAATGTTTTTACTATGCTGGATCTTTGTTGCTGCACTCAGGCTTTCTCTAGTTGCAGATAGCAGGGGTTACTCATTGAGCTGGCTTCTCTTGTTGCAAAGCACAGGCTCTAGATTGGGCTTCAGTATTTGTAGCACATGGACTTGGTTGCCCCCTGGCATATGGAATCTTCCCAGATGGACCAGGGATCAAACCAGTGTCCCCTGAATTGGCAGGCAGATTCCTAACCACTAGACCACCAAGAATGTCCTTTGTGCATACTTCGTTTTTTTTCCGCCTTTTAATCTTCGTTTTACACTGAGGACATCATCTTTTCTTCTGCACCTTCATGCCCTGTTTCCTGCCTCACAGGCTATTACATCCCCAGAAATGGGATACATTTCTGAGTGTGGATTTAGAGATCAACATTGTTCTCTA
Source organism: Odocoileus virginianus (assembly GCF_023699985.2). Taxonomy (NCBI): domain Eukaryota; kingdom Metazoa; phylum Chordata; class Mammalia; order Artiodactyla; family Cervidae; genus Odocoileus; species Odocoileus virginianus. The sequence continues at coordinate 40,341,941 of NC_069676.1, forward strand.
TAAACTGCCCTCCACCTGGTTCCCACCAGCAGCAGCACACAGGTGACTGTGTCCCCAGTGCAGACAGCGGGCAGTTGATTGCCCTTTAGGGTGAAGGTGGACAATCCCTAGGGATCTGATTTGCATCAAAGTCTTGGGAAGGTTGAGTTAGTGAAAGAACAGGCATCATCTGACCACCAGATTCTGGGCAACCCTCCCTCGCCCTGAACTTTCCATGGCTCCCCAGTGTCCTGGGACAAACCCTGGCAGCAATGATACTCAGGGCCTCTGAGGGCCATGGAAGGTCAGAGGCATGGCCTCTCACAGGCCTCATCCCCTAGTCTCTGCTTTTCTTATTGGTGAGTCTCCTGGGGTAAGGATGGGTCCTTCCCGGATCTACAGCATCCTCTAGGAACCCTACCGCTCCCCCTGCTCTGCTCCACACTCCCTTCCCTAGTCCTCCTCCTGTGCGCTCATCCTTACCTTGGAGGGGGAGGACGGGATGCAGGAGCAGGGTGTTGCTCCGGTGAACAGAGGGCGCACAGGCAGGGGAGGGAGTGGTCAGCGGCTGCAGGAGAGGCGGGAAGGCGGGGCACGGTGGGATGAGGGGTATAAACGCGCAGTGGCTGCAGCTGAGGAGTCCAGGAAAGCTGTGACCCAGACCTTGTAGCTCATCCCCAGAGGGCGATCGGGAAGGTCACGGCAGCGATCGCAGGGTGCAATCCCGGAGGGTGGTCAGGAGGAAGAGGGTGGCAATGCAGCCGTTGTCCGCGTCTGGGCCTAACGCGTCCTGGTGGGCGCCGGCCAACACAACGGTCTGCCCCGGCTGTGGCGCCAACACTTCGAACGGTGCGATCCCTGCGCCTTGGCCCGTGGACGCCTGGCTGGTGCCGCTCTTCTTCGGCGCGCTGATGCTGCTCGGCCTGACAGGGAACTCGCTGGTCATCTTCGTCATCTGCCGCCACAAGCAGATGCGGACGGTGACCAACTTCTACATCGGTGAGCACCCGGCGCTTCACGGTGCCGGAGGGCCACTCCGGGGGTCTACGAGAGGGGGTAGTGGCCGGGGAGGGGGGACGCCCCTAGCGGTGAGTCGGGGTCCTCTCAGTTGGGGATTTCTCTGCTGCAGGGCTCCTGGTCCTTTTTCCCTACTGTCCTGGTATCTTAGGCTGGAGGTCGCCAAATGTGGCGTTGAAGCGTTCCATCTTGACTAGAGTAGTTAAAAGAGAGGTTGGAGAGTGTGGCCCATGAAGCTTTGCCCCCTGCCACTCAAGGAAGATGTTCGATTGAAATGTGGTTCTTATAACACCGTGTGGGATGAATAAAAGGAGTGGGGGAAAGACTGCGTGGCCCACGGGCCCCCAGTTGGCAACCACTGCCCCAGAGGCTCAGTTTATACGTTTGTGCGATGAGGGTGCTCTACCCGGGTGAGTACTCACTCAGTCCGTGTTCTCCATTCTCTGTTGGCTGGCACCACTCAATTTGCAGATGAGAAAACTGAGGCTCAGAGGGCAAGGGCCTATTTGCAGTCTCGACAGGGGTGAGCACGGCCCATTACTGCTTGAATGGCTACAAAGCAGGTGCTGGGTGAGGGGTGTTTGAAATATTAAAAAGTGAGAGGAAGCGCCCAACTTCTTTGCCCACGGATGCTGGGGTCTCTCTGGGTGCCTCCCGAGCCGCCCTGCTGGTCATTCGGACAAAGGCGAGACCCAGGAGGCTGGGCCAGGGTGCTGAAGGGCCAGGGCGATGCGCCCCACATTCAGAACCCTCGCGTCCCCGGCCTGCAGTCAACCTAGCGGTCACAGACTTAACGTTCCTGCTGTGCTGCGTGCCGTTCACCGCTCTGCTCTACCCGCTGCCCGCCTGGGTGCTGGGCGACTTCATGTGCAAGTTTCTCAACTACATCCAGCAGGTGCGCGGGCTGAGGGCGGGAGGGCCGGGGGCGGAGTCTGGGTGTGGGCGGGGTCGGACCTCCTACGGGCCGGTGCGAGCCAGGGGCTGCTGTGGAGGCGGGCGGGGCAGAGTCTGGGTGTGGGCGGGGCCCGTCTCCCGGCGGCCTGGTGAGGGCCGGGGACTCGGTGCGGAGGCGGGGCGGGCACTGGGACTGGGTTACCCACCAGGGCTAGGGCAGGTACTGGGATCCTACTAGGATGGCTCTGCCTCTCCTGGTCTCAGTCTTGGGGGTTTCAGGCTACCCCCGAAGGCTCCTCCCTCCGCCACCACCCTGGGCTCCTTTCTGGCATCCCCTTCTCCTGCCCCTTCAACTGTGGGCCCTGGAGACCTTCCCGGGTCAGGTCCTGCCTGTACTCGAGTGGCTGGACAGTGGGGGACCCGCAAGGAGGGCGCGGACAGGGAAAGGCCCTGACGGGGCAGGGGGCCACGCGCCGGACTCCCGGCCTTCCCAGGTTTCGGTGCAGGCCACGTGCGCCACCCTGACCGCCATGAGCGTGGACCGCTGGTACGTGACAGTGTTCCCGCTGCGCGCCCTGCACCGCCGCACGCCCCGCCTGGCGCTGGCAGTCAGCCTCGGCATCTGGGTGGGTGAGTTCAGCGTGGGGGTCGCACGGGCTGGGGGAGACAAGTCTTCGTCCCTGGGCTCACCCCCTCCCACTGCCTCGATCGTGCATCTGTGAAATGGGCGCACTAGCGCTCCCTGCAAGGGCGCCTGAGGGCGGGGACACAAGGGGACCCGTGCCTAGCAGGCTCTCGGTGGCCCACTGCCCGGGAGGCACCGGGGAGACCCGGGCCCTCTTGCGCCCCTCGTCCCCCCGGGGCAGGATCTTCAGCAGGGCCCTGATGCAGGCTCGGCTGTCGTGTCGGCGCCGGTGTTCGCCCTACATCGCCTGTCGTCCGGACCGCGCACCTACTGTAGCGAGGCCTTCCCCAGCCGCGCCCTCGAGCGAGCCTTCGCGCTCTACAACCTGCTGGCGCTCTATCTGCTGCCGCTGGTCGCCACCTGTGCCTGCTACGGGGCCATGCTACGTCACTTGGGCCGGGCCGCCGTGCGCCCAGCGACCGCCGACGGCACCCTGCAGGTGCGCGGCTGGCGGGAGGGGGGACGGGACGCGGCCTGGCTGAGGGTGGGGGGAGGTACAGTAGCGGGGAGTGAGGCGCATCTACGGAGGGGGGTGGGGCGGTGGCCCGGGTTGGGGAGTAATTCGAGAGGGTCAAGAAGGGGAGCGCCGGAGAAGGGGTGTCGTCGCTGCCGGCCCTTCGCCTTCCCTTTTTCTCCTCCCGTCTCTCCAGGGGCAGCTGCTGGCGGAGCGGGCGGGTGCCGTGCGGGCCAAGGTCTCCCGGCTGGTGGCGGCCGTGGTCCTGCTCTTCGCTGCCTGCTGGGGCCCCATCCAGCTGTTCCTGCTGCTGCAGGCGCTGGGCCCAGCCGGCGCCTGGCATCCGCGCAGTTACGCCGCCTACGCGCTCAAGATCTGGGCACACTGCATGTCCTACTGCAACTCGGCGCTGAACCCATTGCTCTACGCCTTCCTGGGCTCCCACTTCCGCCAGGCCTTCCGCCGCGTCTGCCCCTGCGCTCCCCGGCCGCTCCCGCGGCCCTGGCGGCCCGGACCCTCGGACCTCGCGACCGCCGGCCATACCCAGCTGCGACGCCTGGGCCACGCCAGGCCCCCCGAAGTCAGGCAGCGGTAGTCCCGGGCTGCGCAGGCTGTGCGTTCTGAGGGGACACGCTGTGTCTCTCTGAGCCCTCTCTGAAGGGATCAAGATGGGCCCCTCTGAAACAGGCGGGCTTAAATAGCAGCTGCTATTATACTGTTTTTACCCCAAATCATAATAGAGTAAAGGCCTTGTCCTCTTGCAACATTTGATACAAATCTGCTGTATGTTTGCCACTGTTGATGCTGTAATTATTATTTGTGTTTCCTGAATTGAAGATGCTTTGATGCTGACATTTTCTGGAACTTTGGAGGAAGCGTCAATAGGACTTTTCACACACTGCCCTGTGGATGACTGTACAATTGTAAGCCTGTACAAATGCCATTTTCAGAGATACTAAAAAGTGAACGTGATGTCCATCTTATAATGGATGAAATAAGGTATTCTTCTTGGCACCTTGTGAGTGAGTGTTCAGAGTCCTGGCTGGAAAATCATGGGTGTCATTGAATAAATAGCAGAGACATCACTTTGCAGACAAAGGTCTGTATAGTCAAAACAGGTTTTTGCAGTAGTCATGTATGGATGTGAGAGTTGCAACAATCTTTATAGGAGGCTGAGTACCTTAGAATTGATGCTTTCTAATTGCAGTGTTGGAGAAGACTTGAAATCCCCTTGGACAGCAAGGCCATCAAACAAGTGAATCCTAAAGGAAATTAACCCTGAATATTTATTGGAAGGACTGATGCTGAAGCTGAAACTCCAATACTTTGACCATATAATGTGAAGAGCCGACATACTGGAAAAGACTGTGATGCTGGAAAGATTGAAGGCACAAGGAGAAGGTGGCAGAGGATGAGATGGCTAGATAGCATCACCGACTCAATGAACATGAATTTGAGCAAACTCTGGGAGACAGTGAAGTACAGGGAAGCCTGGCATGCTGCAGTCCATGGGGTCACAAAGAGTGAGACATGACTTAACGACTGAACAACAATCCAAGGGAGCAGGATTATTGCTACATAACACACCCCCAAATAAAGAGGCATATAGCAACATCAGTGTATTTTTCAAAACTAGTGTCATTAAAAATATATATATATTTATTTGCTTGGAGAAGGAAATGGCAACCCACTCCAGTATTCTTGCCTGGAAAAGTCCATGGACAGAGGAGCCTGGCAGGCTGCAGTGCATGGGGTTACATGACTGAGCATGTGTGCATGAGGGTGGAGGGAGATGGATTGGTAGCAATAAAGTGGTAGAACTAAAATAATAATAATAATAAATTAAAAAATTAAAAAAATATTTACTGGCTACAACGGGTCTTAGTTGCAGCACACAGCTCAGTTGCTCTGAAACATGCGGTATCTTAGTTCCCTGACCAGGGATAAAACCCATGTCCCCTGCATCATAAGGGGGAGTCTTAACCACTGGACCACCAGGGAAGTCCCCAGCATCAGTGTATCATTGCTCACGGTTCTGTGGGTGAGTGGACCCAGCCAGGCAGTTCTTGTGATCCATGGGTGGTACTGGGTGGAGCCACCAACCCAGCGGCTGGACTGGGAAGGCCAGAGAAGGCTTTGCTCTCAGGCTGGTAGCCAGTGCACTTCCATGGCTGCCTGGACTTCCTCCCAGCAGGGCAATCTGGGGAAAGTCAGACTTCCTCCTGGGCAGAGACTTCCAATTAGAGGAGGAGCCCACAACCTCAACCCTGCCGCAGGGAGTTGTTGGGAGCTATCAGGATCACAACCAGATTCAAGGTGTGAGGGCAGAGCCACCTCATTGTGGGTTCAACTGCATTTGTCTGTGGGGTGGGGGGGAGGGCTAGGATCAGTCCCTGCAGGCCTCAGGCTTAGTCTCCCTGAAGGACAACTGCCCATCTCGAGGAGGGCTCTGTCCCCGCAAATTATTAGGGAACATCCTAGGTCTCCAAAGAGCCCAAATGTGCAGAGATGTTATGTGAGAAGGGGAGGCCATTCTGACATTGAAGTTGTCCAGGCCCTTACCTGTGGCCTTTGCACAGGCAGGTCCCTTGTTGGTCCAGGTCTCCTTAACCCTTGCTCATCTATCAAGTCTCAGCTCAGCTTCCTCCTCCTCCAGGAAGCCCTCCTGGATCCCAGCAGGCTGGGTCAGGCCCCTCACCTGTGCCCAGGGCTGCCCCATCTCAGTTCTGACATCCTTGTGCTGTACTTGCTGGGTATGTATCTGGATTGGTCCCCAGTGTGTCTCCAGGGTTCAGCACTCAGTGGGAGTGATGAAAAGAGATGGTGTGTATACAGGGAATGGCAGAATTTCTCTATGAAAAATGAATAAAAACAAACAAACAAGGAGTTCCCTGGTGATGCAGTGGACATGAATCTGCCTGCTGAAGCAGGGGACATGGGTTCGATCCCTGGTCCAGGAAGATTCCACATGCCAAGGAGCAACTAAGCCTGTACACCACTATTACTAAGCCCACATGCCCTAGAGCCTGTGCTCTGCAACAAGAGAAGCCTCCACAATAAGAAGCCCGGGCACTGCAATAGACAGTAGCCCCCACTCACCACAACTAGAGGAAGACCATGAGCAGCAACGAAGACCCAGGGCAGCCAAAAATAAGCAAACAGTTCAAGGGGACTCTTAGGCATCTATCTCAGAGAAATAGAAACTTCTGTTCACACAAAACTATGGCTTCCCATGTGGCACTAGTGATAAAGAACCCATCTGCCAATTTAGGAGACATAAGGGTCACAGGTTCAATCCCTGGGTTGGGAAGATCCCCTGGAGGAGGGCATGGCAACCCACTCCAGTATTCTTGCCTGGAGAATCCATTGGACAGAGGAGCCATGGACAGATGAGGTGAAGCTACAGTCCATACCACACACACATGATCATAGCAGCTTTATTTGTGATACTCCCAAACTGTCAATGAACCAGACATCCTTCAGTGGGTGAGTAGTTGAAAAAACCATGGGCTGGTCCATCCACAACTGCTCAACTGTTCTAAGTTATGAACACACTGTTGATACACACACACCCACGGCAGATTTCTGGGAATGATGCTGAGTGTAGGGAGGAAGCCTGCAAAGGTTACATGAGGTATGATTCCATCTGTGTAACCTCCTCAAGGTAACAAAAATATGGAATGGAGAGCAGATGCAGGGTGGCCAGGGTAGGAGATGATGGGAAGCAGACAGCATGTGGGACCTTTGTGACGGAGCCACTCTGTCCCTGGATGTGGTGGAGACACAAACCTGCACATGTGACTGAACTGCAGAGAAGGAAAAGGGCACACACGAGTACAAATGAAACGGGGGCTCCAGACCCACAGGTGGAACAGCAACCCTAATACCCTGGTTCCAATGTTGTACTGCATGGTTTTGCAAAATATCGCTGTTGGAGATGCCTGGTAAAGGGCGTGAGGGAGCTATCTCTGCATTAGAATCTGCAATACTCTTAAAAAAATTTTTTTAAGAAATGATGTGAAAAGCTTGAAAGGGGACATATAGGAAGCAGCATCTTCACAAAACTGCAGACCCTTGCTTTATCCTCAAGTCTGTTCATCTGAGGACTGTTTTCAGAGCCCCTTCTGTGTGCCAGGTGCTGTGTGAGAGGCACCCTCCGACCCCTGCCCCTACAGAGCCCCTGTCTAGTTGGCAATGGGGCCAGTAAGTGGTAAGCTACTGAGATAGATGCAAATAAAAGCAGTGCAAAGGGTTACCAAGGAGATGTGGGTGTCCTTTGTGAGCAACTATAAACCTGACCATGATTCAGGGAAGGCTTCCTAGATGAGGTGAAGCCAGGAAATGTGACCTCAGCTCAGAGGTGGGGAAAGAGCGTATCCAATGGAGGCCACAGCCAGTGCAAAGGCCATGAGGCAGGGTATGCCTGGTGGATCTTAGAAATAGGTGGGAGGAAGGTAGGGCTTCCCAGTTAAGGATGGGAGATGAGAGAAGTGAGAACAGAGAGGTGGCCGAGACCTTATAAGCAAGGAGATGTATTGGGTCTTTCCTGATTGGATGGGAGCCATAGGAGGCTTCTCAACAGGGAGGGGTGTGGTCTAAGGTATGAGGAGATTTTTTTTCAATTCATTATATCGTTATTATGATTGCTGTAACCTTTGTGGCATCACCGACTCAATGGACATGTGTTTGAGTAAACTCCGGGAGTTTGTGATGGACAGAGAGGCCTGGCGTGCTGCAATTCATGGGGTCGCAAAGAGTCGTACACGGCTGAGTGACTGAACTGAATTGAACCTTTGTGGGGTGCCAACACCAGGCATAGGCCAGTGCCGCTGATTTGGGTGGGGATGGAACCCGAAACCACAGCATTAGAATAAACCCCAGAGGTTAGGGTGGGTCAGGAGACGGGTTAATTTCAATTTCAGATAAACAGTGACAAAATTTTTAGTATCATTATGTCCTGTGCAAAATTGGGATATATATAAATTATTCATTGTTTTGTTTTTGAATTGCGGTGCTAGAGAAGACTCTTGAGAATTCTTTGGACTGCAAGGAGATCAAACCAGTCAGTAGAGAAGAGTGAAAAAGTTCGTTTAAAACTCAATATTCAGAAAATTAAGATCATGGCATCCACTCCCATCACTTCATGGCAAATAGATGGGGAAACAATGGAAACAGTGAGAAACTTTTTATTTTTGGACTCCAAAATTACTGCAGATGGTGATTGCAGCCATGAAATTAAAAGATGATTGCTCCTTGGAAGAAAAGGTATGACCAACCTAGACAGCATATTAAAAAGCAAAGACATTACCTTGCCAACAAAGGTCCATCTAGTCAAAGCTATGGTTTTTCCAGTAGTCATGTATGGATGTGAGAGTTGGACCATAAAGAAAGCTGAGGCCCGAAGAATTGATGCTTTTGGACTGTGGTATTGGAGAAGACTCTTGAGAGTCCCTTGGACTGCAAGGAGATCAAATCAGTCCATCCTCAAGGAAATCAGTCCTGAATATTCTTTGGAAGGACTGATGCTGAAGCTGAAACTCCAATACTTTGGCCACTTGATGTGAAGAACTGACTCATTTGAAAAGACCCTGATGCTGGGAAGAATTGAAGGTGGGAGGAGAAGGGGATGATGAAGGATGAGATGGTTGGATGGCATCACCGACTCAATGGAAATGAGTTTGAGTATGCTCCCAGAGTTGGTGATCGACAGGGAAGCCTGGCATGTTGCAGTCCTTGGGGTCGCAAAGAGTCGGACATGACTGAGTGACTGAACTGAACTGAAAGGAAATCAACCCTGAATTGTCATTGGAAGGACTGATGCTGAAGCTGAAGCTCTAATACTTCGGCCACCTGATGTGAAGAACCGATTGGCTGCAAAAGACCCTGATGCTTGGAAAGATAGAGGGCAAAAGGAGAGGAGGCTTAGGGTTAGAGAAAGATGAGATGGTTAGATAGCATAACGGACTCAATGGACGAGAGTTTGAGCAAACTCCGGGAGATAATGAATAATAACAGGGAGCCTGGCATGCTGCCGTCCACGAGGTCACAAAGGAACAGATACAACTTAGCAACTAAACAACAATAACAGCAAATTCCTTGTTTATTGGAAATTCAAATGTAACTGCAAGCCCTCTGTTTTATCATCAAATCTACCCGGGAGCATTTCAAAGGAGCCACAGGAAAGGCTCGGCTTGCCTGTTTCCTCATCCGACGGGAAAAGCTGATTTACAAGTCAAACGGCGCTCCCTGGCGGCCTTGGACTCGAGGCCCCGCCTCTGGCTGCATCCAGTAGGTACCCGGCAGGGGGCGCGCGCACTCCGCGGAGGATCGAGTCCACCCCACAAAGGAACCCCAGCGCTTGTAGGGAGTCTCTCCCCAGTACCCCAACCTGGACCCCTGGCTCAATGTGTGCCCGCTGCAAAATAAGTCACGTAGAGCTTCATTATGAATGTCCTGGGTATCCTGGGCCCCTTCTATGAAAAAATACTACTAATCATATTTTGCTGCTGCCTTGGTATAAAGACAGATTATTTTAGGGTGGATTCATGACTATACATTCCTTATAATTATACTCCATTTTTTCATCTTATTCTAAGTTAAAATTACATTTCCACAGACCCTGGCTCGCAGAGACAAGTGTGGAGTGACAAAAGAACGTCCGGGTTCAGGGGGTTTTGGAGGCTGAGACATTTTGAGATTGAGATGGTGAATAGTTCAATTTGCCCTTCACCTCTGTGCAGACAGACATCAGAAATACTACAGGATTAGGGAGGACAGAGAGAACCTGTGAATTCATTCATTCAGACAACTTCATATGTCAGGCCCAGCCTCAGCACTGGACATGCAGCCAGCTATGCTCAAGGCTGACTAGGTTAAATAAATACAGCTGTTTTGAATAGAACAGCCTGGAAAAAGATAAAAGAGTATGACCCAAGGTTCCAGTTTGAATGAGAAGGCACAGCTGGGGAAGGGCAGGCCAGGCAAGGGAATGGCCAGGGCAAAGGCCCTGAGGCAGAATATGTTTGAGGAGGAATATGCGTGGAAAGGTGGGCAGTTTGGAATCTGGGTAAACTTTATTTATTTAAATAATTTATTTTTAGTTTATTTGGATGCACCAGGTCATAGTTGAAGCATGTGGTATCTTTAATTGTGGCATAGGAATTCAGTTGCAGCATGTGGAATCTAGTTTCTACACGCGTGCATATGTGCTAAGTCGCTTCAGTCACATCCGACTCTGTGAGACCCCGTGGACTGTAGCCCGCCAGACTCCTCTGTCCATGGGATTCTCCAGGCAAGAATACTGGAGTGGGTTGCCATGCTCTCCTCTGGGGGATCTTCCTGACCCATGGATCTTGAACACGCGTCTCTGGAGTCTTGCATTTCAGGTGGGTTCTTTACCACTAGCACCACCTGGGAAGCCCCCTAGTTCCCTGACCAGGGATCAAACCTGGGCCCCCTGCATTGGGAGTATACTCTTAACTGCTGGACCATCAGGGAAGTCCCTTGGCGAACTTTTTAAAAGGTGCCTCCCAACCCTGAATGGAGGGCAGGATGAGTGTCTTGAGGGGCTCAGTGAGAATCAGGCTGGTTTTCACAGGTGGCCCACAAGCTGGTTTGGCCAGGAAAACTTACAGGGCTGGGGTCGCTGTACTCATTTTCCAGTTTGGGAAACAGAGACCAGAGAGGGGTCCAGGCTAACCTAAATTCACACAGCCAGGTGCAGCCCATACCTGCTGCCTATCCCTGGAGGAACCAGCAAAACTGGGGTCAATTCCCAGCTAGCTCCCTGCGCTAAAAATAGGACCCCCTTCACTAAAGGCAGCTGAGAATCTTGCAGCCCCTCACCCTGCTGGGCCAGGCTACTCTGGGAAGTTGCCCCCAGCTATTTAGAGACAACTGCTTTCCTCTGGAAAATGCGGGGGGGGGGGGGGGGGCTAGGTGGCACCCCTCCTGGTCCCCAGGAGAAGTGGCCCCTTCCCTTTGACCAGAGGGGAATGAGATCCTCAAAACCACTGAAGGAGGAGTGAATGTAAATTGACCCATTTTAGAGAGGGGGAAAGGCACAGTGAGGCTCATCCTCCTGTGCCGGGAAAGGCAGGGCTTGCATCCTAATGTTTGGCTCTTTGGTGGAGGGGGGCCTCTTCTGCACTTTGGAACTGACCTGGGGCCTGGTCCTTAAAGGACAGCTTCCCTCCCCCAGCTCATCAGGGTCTCCAAACTCTCCTCTCTGCTGGGGCAGGGCCGTTATTGCCCCTCTGGTGGCAGGGGCGGTGAGGTGGGCAGCTAGGGGGTGTATGTTTAATAGCTTCAAGGTGGAGGCCTCCCTGTCACCTGCTGTCAGTAGGCTATAATGGCCCAGGGGCTGGAAGGTTGGGTTCCTGAAAGGAGCAGGCAGAACTCTGCCTCTGACCACCCATCATGGATGGAGGTGGCTCCCTTGCACTGTCCCCTGGGTTTGGGAATCCCCCAGAGAGACAGGGCCTCAATGGGGGTGGGTGATATTGAGTGCGGGGAGGACCCCCAGAAGATGGCAATGCTGTCTGTTATATTGGAGGGGCTGCACACACACACCCCCAACCACAACTCAGGATCAGGGACTGCAGTCCCTCCCCATAGGGGCCCTCTGGGTGGCCCCCGCCTGCTCTCCATGCTCTTGCTTTGCTCTTATCTGGGCTGGAGCCTGGGCCCCTGCGATTAGCTCCCAGGGGAGGCCTCAGGGGCTCACACCCCCAAGCCCCACCTTACCCCAACCTACTCTGGCCTCAGTTTCCCCCGCTGTCTGAAATGGGGACAGACATCTGCATTACACAAAAATGTGAACTTCATGCGTTGGGCACATGGCCGCGCGACTGAGCGCTGCTTAGAAGATGGAAATTATTGAATTATGATTACCCACAAGATAACCTTGCCTCTCCTTCTGGAAGGTGTAGGCCGTCAGGTTTCCAAGAGGAGTGGGCTATAGGGGAATGGGGAGGGTAGGGGTCATCATGACTTCGCGATGAGCCCTCCCAGGAATCCTGTATGCCATCCCACGGCTTTGCCAGTGCGGTGCCCAAGGCTGGCAGCCTCTCCCTCTCCCAACCCCCCTCCACCATGCAGCGCCCTCATCGCAGAGCCCTGGCCCCCTCCCACCGACCCAGCACTGCTCTTTTCCTGTCACCGCAGATCCTTTGTTTATCAAGTCTCTAATCCCCACTTTACAGACTTGGAAACCGAGGCACCAGTCCTGGGGGTGAAGTCTTCAGCGCGAGTGGCTTAGTCCAAGGGACAGAGGCGAAACTCCGAGCTAGGTAGGTATATCCTCGGCTGTCGTTACAATAGGTAGAGGTCCCGGACCGGGCTCCTGTGCCCTAAGCCCATCCAGGAGGAGCCCCAACTTTCTCCCCTCCCTGTTCCCCTGGGTCGCTTCCAGCCCTGCCGGCCCCCTCGGTGTCCTGTACACTCTGGCCCACGGAGAGCACATTACCGACCGTCCCTAGATAGGGGCGGGGCATACCGCGTCCCTGTTCCCCTTCCCTTTCATTATTTATTATCATTTAAAGGGGCCGCGACTTGAAATTTTCCGTCCACTCTCTCCCCTTCCCTAACACCCCTGGGCTCTTGGAGCGCCTTCGGACCTAGCGTGGGGGGCGAGGGGGGTGTCCGGGAAGGGGGAGGGGGCCTTACGAGAGCCCTCCCCACGTCCCGGGCCGCGGCGCTGAATCACCGGCGAGGTATTTGCATCTGAGAGCGATTTGTCACCCGGTGATTTGTCTGCGGGGCGGTGAGCGCGCCGGTGGGGGGGAGGGGAGGGGCGGGGGAGGCCGCGCGCGGGGAGACTTTTACCAATCGGGTCGGTGGGGGGTGTAGACGCGGACTCGGCTGGCGACTCGGTGAGTCGGCGCGCGGCACAAACCCGGCGGTGGCCGGGAGCCAGCAGCGCGCAGCTCGCGGCCCGGGCCGGAGGCCAGGCGCGGCCGGGGCAGGGCCGGACGCCAGGCGTGGGGCATGCGCCCCCCGAGCGGGCCCTGCGCCCCCCGAGCGGGCCCCGCGCGGTGAGGCTGGGGCAGTAGGTGGGCCGGCCTTTTAAAACGTGGGTTTCGTCCCGGGTGGGCGTCGCGCGCCCTGGAAGCTAATGAGGGGGGGTCCCCTCAAAGTTGGTCAGGAACGTGGGTGCGGAAAGGCTACCCGAGTGGGTCGGAGTTGGAACGATTTTCTCTTCGACCCCCTCGGAGCCCTCACCCCCTACCATATTGTGAGGGTGCGGGAGTGACCGGGGGTCGCGAGTGTGTGTGCCCCCCCCCCCCCCCCAGCGGAAGGAAATGGTCTTTAGGCGCGCGCGCGCGGGGGGCTATGGTCGGGGTTATTTCATTTATTGTCGCTGGAATCCGTGTTTTATTCTGGAGCTTCGAAGGGAGTGGGAGCGCCGGGTCGGGAGGGCAGTTCTCTGGTGACCCTCCTCAGCCTGGATGGTTTATTTATAAAGTGTCGGCTCTGGGGCAGAAAGGGGCCCCTGGAGGGGACACCACGGGGCCCGCGGCCGGGGAGTGGGGGAGGCTCGGCCCGAGCCCTAACTCTTTGGCGGGGATCCTCTGGAAAAGCCCCCTCCCTCTTTAAGTACCCCCCAGACACAAAAGCGGGCGCAGGAAGCGTGGGGGAGAGCGCGTTGGTCAATTCCAACGTTCCGCGGACCCGGGGTGGCTGGTTTGTCAATAATCTTCCGTTTTCAGTCGCCCAGCCTGGAGGGTTTGCCCCCCCACCACCACCATGCAAATCGGTCGCTTTCCAAGAAGCCTTTGAAATCGGACTTGGGTTTCTGTCGTCTAATTTCTTCTCCCTCTTCGGTGTTTCTTTTCTCACTTCCTCCGGGCCACCCTCTCCGGACTCTCCTAGCCCCCTCCCCACCTTTCTGCCCCGCCCTCCCCCTCCTCTTCCCCTCGTGAAGTGAGGGCCCCCTTTCGCCACCCGCGGGGCCCAGCCTTGCACAACTCTTTAAATAACCGTGTTTTGCAAGCCCTGGGCCGAGCTGGTGACCTCTCTCCGGGAGGCCTGGGAGGGGGGGAAGAGGGTGTGGCCTCAGATCCCTCCTTGCCGCCCCCCACCCCAGCCAGGTCCCAGCGACCCCCCAGCAGCCCCCTCCCATCCCAGCCCGGTCCCTGCCTGGGAATGCCTCTCCCCTGGGGTTGTCATAAAGTGGGGGTAGGGCCAAGGACAAAGGGCTCTTTCGGGGAGGGGTCTGGAGGGGTGGGCTTCCTCAGCCTAGGGTTAATGGCAGCCACGGTTGCGGGGGAGGGGGGGGGGACCCAGGCCCAGGCCTAGAAGGGCTTTGGGGTTCCCACCTGCCCCCTCCACCAGCCCCTACGTGGAGGCCTGCACTGCTCCCCTCCCCCACCCATGGACCCGGAAGGGTCATTAAACCCAGCAGGCCTGGGGGTGGTGGCTTGGGGGGGAGTGGCTTCCTTTGGCCTCTTCCTTCTCCCCCCCCAAAGGGAGGGGGCGATGCCCAGAGCATTTCCGTGGGGAAGGGGGGCTCATCTTGAAGTTGTCAATGGTGGGGGAGGGGCAGCAGACCAGACTAGACACTGGGTGAGAAATGTCCCCTCAGCACTTCTTGGGGCTGGTGGGGGGACGAGTGACTGCCCATCCCCAGGGGTGGGGGCTGGGTGCTCTTCTGCTGCCTCTAAGGGTAGGCTGTGCCAGTAACTCTTCAGCAGTATGGCCTCTGAGAGGGTCTTTGTGCCCTGGTACCCCTGCCCCTGCCAAGTACTGAGGGCCTTTAGGGATGGGTCCCTCCCCACTTTCCTGCAGGTGCCCCCACTCCCCCCCCACTGCCCTTTCACCCGTCCTTCTGGGAACCCTATCCCTGGGAAGGGGCCCCCTCCCGTGACTGGGGAGGCTGGGAGGGTCTCTACTATAAGACTCCCTTGGGGGAGGGGTCAGGCTTCTCTTAGCAGGTCACAGGAGGGGCTGGCCTTGTGGCCCATGTCTACTGTCAACCAGGAGCCCCTGCCCACTGGCCCCTTCTGCCTGAGGAGATGCTCAGAAGCCTGTGGGGGTCACTGGCCGGCTGGAGTGGCTCCTGGACCCTCCTGTTCCCCACCCCCCAGCTTCTCAGTGATGTACCATCTGGGGTATCTCTGCCAGGCCTGTTGAGTTCTGCCTGGTCTATTTTATTGGCCCCCTGGGCGGGTGGGGGTGTGGCCTGGGCTGGAGTGGGGGCTGGGATGCAGATAGGGGGCTACATCCTCCTATCTTTGGTGGTGGCTCTGGGACATCCATGCCTGGAGCCTGCCCAAGGCCCTGGCAGAGCAGGTTGGCAGTGATTCAAAGGGACCCCAGTCTTGGGGAGGGGACAGGGGGCAGAGTGGGCTGTGTTCTGGGCCCTGGCCCCCACTTGGGGTTCTAAAGGGCAGGGAAGCTGCCAGAGAGCATGGCTGTTGGGAGGTTCCAGCATTCCCCTAGACCTGGGTTTGGATTTGACCCCAGTCTTGCCCGGAACCTGCTGTGTGTCCTCCAGCAGGACAACTCAAGCCTATTTTCTCCATCCGTGAAACATGGCCCGTCCAGCCTCCTTCCATAAGTCTAGCGAGTGCCTTCTGGGGTTGCGCCTGCATCATCACAGACTTGCATCATTCCTGCTTTGGCACACAGGGAGATGGGTGCTGTATGGGCCCTGTTTTGCAGATGGGGAGACTGAGGCCTGGAGTAACTGAGGTTTAGAGATGAGGTGGGAGCTTGAGTAGGGAAGCCTGAGCCTGTATACAGCAGGTGCTCCATCTGGGTCAGCCATGGTTTCTATAAGAAAGGAAGGTGCTTGGAGCCCCCTGGGCCAGGCTGCACCAGCATGTCTGTGAGCAGCGCCTAGAACTCAGAACTGGAACCCGGAGCTCCCTGGACTCTGGCACCTGATAGCTGGCTTTGACCAATCAGAGACCGGGAATACTTGGTCCCCTTGCTCTGTTTATGAAGCCATAATCCAGCTGTTTCTGGGGGGTGTTGTTTCTCTGTGGCCCAGACGGGTGGGGGCTGCCTCGAGGCCCTCGGGAGTCCAGTGCAGAGTGACTCTGCTTCTCAGCCTGCTGGAGGGTGGACAGAGCGGGGAAGATGGGGCGAGCATGCTCCTCCACCTCCAGGGAGGCCCCCAGGTTTGCACCCTTATGGGCATGAATGGAAGGGATTTTCCCAGAGGCCTTTGAGGTCCGACCTCAGTGGGGAGGAGCCCAGGTGTGGTCTGACAGTCTCTTGTCACCCCCAGGTCTCTGTACACACGTGAATGAGCCACCTGCCAGCCGCCGCCAGCCGCCGGTGCCCAGTGTGAGAAAGGAGGCGTCGCCCGCCTGCCACTGGCATGCCCCGCCAGCCCTCAGCCTGAGACCAGCGGCGCCTGCCCCTGCCCCCTGCCACCCTGCACTGCCCCGGCTCCCCCGCGGCCCCCACACTGCAGTGCGGCCGGGCCCCCTCCCCACAGGGGCCGCCCCCACCGCCCCCTCCTGGTGCCCGGGGCGGCCCGGCCCGCAGGGCCATGAAGCTGCAGGCTGTGATGGAGACGCTCCTGCAGCGGCAGCAGCGTGCACGCCAAGAACTGGAGGCCCGGCAGCCACCGCCGCCCCCTGAACCCCCAGCCCGCACCAGGGCCACTCCGGAGGAGGACAGGGAGCCTGAGAGCGCCCGGATGCAGCGGGCGCAGATGGCTGCCCTGGCCGCCATGCGGGCCGCTGCCGCTGGCCTTGGCCATGCACCCAGTCCCAGCTCGGAGGATGGGCCCCCCGGCTCGGAGGATGAGGATGCGGCCCTGGAGGGGGCACAAGGCTCGCCCACCCCACCCGGCCGAGGCAGGGAGGCAGCCAGCCTCCCCATGGGCGATGGCCGCTTTGAGGATGCAGGCTCCGACGATGACCTGTGAGTCGGGGTCTGTAGGCTCCTTATGCCGACCACATACCCTGCACCAGCCACTCTCAGCCCTGGGGCACTGCCATAGAGGAAGGACAAAACTCCTGTCCTGCTGACCTCCCAGGGCATACCATCCTTTAGAACTCACTGGTGGACAGTTCTCCATCTGCACCACCCAAGATGGGGTGTCCTGTCCCAGAGGGCTCACATACATGTGGCCAGTACAGCCGCACTCTGCGTCTGTAGCTTTATTTCACCTTAATGTAAATGGAGCTACTCACACGGGATTGGTGGCTCCCATCACCTAGCGAGGCTGTAAGAGATTTAGTGACGGGGACAGACTTAGAGTCCATGGCCCAGGAGAAGCCTGCACAGAGCAGGCATCCATTGGCCCTTTCGTGTGTCTCGCCAGCGTCTGATGCAGGTCCCGAGCTGGGCACTGGCAAGACCCTGGTGGGATCCTCCTGGGAAGAAGTTTGGCAAGTCACACATGAGTGTGATTATGGGCAGTGATCAGAGTTGCCAAGAAAAGAAAGCGGGGATGTTGAGGGGAGGGATGGCTGGGGCTGGAATCAACTTTGGGGGCATTGTGAGTGAAGGTCTCCCTGTGTAGGTGACAGCCCTTAGGAGGGGATGAAGGGAGCAGAGAACAGCATGCCTGGCAGGGGGAACAGCCTCAGTGAAGGCCCCAAGGCAGGAACAGGGTCGGTATATTCAGGGCCTAGTGAGGAAGCCTGTGCTGGAAACAGGGAGAGGTGGGATTAGCAAGTAGGTAGGGGGGGTTCATTGCCACAGGGACACCTCCAGTTGCTCTGGACTAACTGGGAACAGGGCAGTAAGGGCCGCACCCTGAGCAGTTCTGCTCATGGGTGCTCTTGACAGCTCACCCACATCCAGACAGGGAAACTGAGGCCGGATGAGCTGGGTTCCTTGCCCCAGGGCCTGACTTGAGCTGGCGCCTTCTCCCCTGACCTGTGCCCCTTGTCCGCCCCAGGAAGCCAAAATGGGAGGAGGAGGAGGAGGAGGAGGAGGAGCTGGAGGAAGACCTGGGGGATGACGAAGAGGATGAGGAGGATGAGGACTACGAGGACGAGGAGGGGCTTGGGCCCCCGGGCGCCGCCAACCTGGGCCCCACAGCCCTGTTCCCCCGCAAGGCTCAGCCGCTCCAGGCCTTCCGTGGTGACAGTGGATCCCGGGCACTGGGTGGCCAGGAGCGCCCGGGGACTGGTCCGGCTGTCCCCGGAGGGGCTGCCCATGCTGCACCTCAGCTGCAGCCACCAGACCACGGGGACTGGACGTATGAGGAGCAGTTCAAGCAGGTAGGCCTTGCGTCGTAATTGGGGCTGCGGGTGGTCGCTGCCAGAGTCCTGACCTGCCCTCAAGGGCCAGGAGCTCACCTGTTGGAGCCCCAGTGTGGGATCGTGGCCCGTGGGTGGGATGGGCCGGCCAGTAAATGCAGGGACATGGGGACACATGGGGACAGGAGTCAGGAGGGGAAGCTCCACAGACTGTCTGTACCAGAAAGCCGAGCAGAGAGACCTAAGCAGAGTGGGTTCTGACTGGAGGCCCTGGCTTGGGGAAAGGCCACCGTTCTGTATGGGGCTCTGGGGGTCATGGGTGTAGCCAACAGGCGCGGCCAGAGGCATTGTCAGCGGTGTTGCATCTGATCTGTTGAGGCTGTGGCCGTGGAGGGGCAGGGGGTGGCCACGTCGGTGTGGACAGTCAGGAGGGGCGGGGAGGAAGCAGGCGTCCTGGTGCCGTCCCCGCGGGCGGCCAGGGCAGAGGAAGTGGCCAGGCCGGGGAGCCTTTGAAGTCGGGCCTCGCCGGGCTGGGCAGATGGAAACCAGATGGCGGCCGGGGCAGCCGGCTGGGCTTGCATTCCATCCTGAGGCCAGCTGGGCCCTGCCCCGACCTCCGAGAGTGGACTTGGGGACTTGGCCTCCCAGGCCCAGTGCCCAGCCCTCATCTGGGCTCCACGGGGCTGGGGACGCGCCAGGCACATGGGAGCCGGGAGGTGGCTGTGTGTGGCCTTGGGGCACGGCCCCCCCCCCCCCATGCTGGCTTCCAGGATGGGCAGTGGGACCCCCCTCGAGGGAGCAGGAGGCCAGGCCGCCACGTGGGGAAAGGGCACTGGGACCCTGGTAACCCTCAGAAAACTCAGACAAAGTATAGAATCGGACATGCAGCATGAGGGGGATGAGCCAAGGCCGTGGTGGGATGATGCAGAGGCAGGTGTAAAGGCTGGAGGGGAAGGTGCCCCTGGAGTGGGCGTGGCCAGGGCAGTAGCCTGAGGCAAGAGGCCAGACTGAGGAAGGCTGGAGGGTTAATCCCCTGCCCAGGCATCTTGGGCTGGGTGGGGCTGCCCTGGCTTCCGGCTGGGTCCTGGCTCGCAATGTGGGGGGTGGAATGACACCTAGTAGACGTCACCTTCCCAGGGCGTGGCTGGCCACTCCCCACGCATGACCCCAGCTGCCCCCTTCAGCCTAAAGTCCACACCCTGGCATGTAGACCCCAGCCTGCAACCTGCCTCAGTCTGCCTCCGCTTCCAGAGGGCCCACTTATGTCTGGGCTGCTCTCCGTCTATTTGTACAGATAAGAAAACAGAGGCAAGGCGTGAGGGGGGCAGGGAGAGTGGTGGGTTTCCCAGAACCGAGCTCCTGACGTCTGTTGGGGTAAAAGTAATGAAACAAGAGTCTCATGGGTGATTTACATCAATGTTTGCCATCTGAGTTCAGCCCTCAGGGAGCCCCAGGCTGGAGGCCAGAGCTGGACAGATACCCCCCATCTCACAGGGTCACTGCTGAGCAGGAGGAAGGGACAAGTCACAGCCCCTGTGGGATTGAGGGTGGACAAGCACCCCCAGCCTCGCCCAACCTGGTTTTGAGTGGCCAGGCCCGGCACAGGCCAGGGGTCAGGTGTCCTGACTATAAAGCCCCCTCGGCCCATCAGGAGCAAAGTAACTCAAGGGGCCATTCTCTTGCTGGTCTGGGAAACAGGGATGATGTCTTGAGGACCCCCAGGGTCAGGGCATAGATGGGGAAACTGAGGCCCAAGAAGCACAGGGAACACAGGTCACAAGTCAGCCTCATGCTTGTGGAGTGTCTATGGGATGCCCAGCTCCCCTGCCAGGGGCAAAGAAGGTCTGTAAACAGATGGGTGGGAAGGGATGATAAGACCCAGCCTGGCAGCTGCTGGGGGATGTAGCTCATGGGCCAAGCCTGGTTGGCAGAGGAGCTGAGCACTCGCACCGTGGGGCACCCATGCAAAGGCCCTGGGGTAGGATGTAGCATGGCTTGTGTGTGGAGGCCAGATGCTGCCACTGGGCTTGGCCCTGCAGGGCCTGGGATTGAATTCCCAGGTGGAGGGGGCTGGGGGTGGTGGGCAGATGCCAGGGTCTTATTGCTGCCTGGCTGTGGCAGTTCTAGCCACCCGCACTGCGCTCCTGCCCAGCTGGCCAGGCACCTGTGCAGCCAGTGTCAACAGTGGCCCAGGCCTAGCCGGCCCAGCAGATGTCGGGGCTGTGTTGACTCTGGCGCCTGCCCCACCCCCTTCCTGGCACGTGGCAGCCGGGCCGGCCGGCCGCCTGCTTGGCACCATCTCTGCCTCTTCCTCCCCGGTCTTGGCAGGGCCCAGGCCTGACTTCCGCCCGAAAACCCTCGACAGCCGTGAAATCCCGCCATCAGCCGCAGGGTTTGGGGGGCAGCCAGGCTGGGGAGGGGCAGGGAGCAGCAGGCTCACGGCCACGGAATCTTTCCTTGGAAGCCGAGAGCCTCGCTACTGGGCGGCCCCAGGGACACACGCTGATGGAGGCCAGGGCTGGCCAGGATCGCAATGTGTCACAGGGCACAATCAGCAGCTTGCCTCCTGCCATCAGATATGGCATCCTAGTGACATCCCAGTGACTTCCTGTCACCAGCAGGGCTGTGCAGGGCTCTCAAGAAAGTGCCATCATGGGGTTTTTAAGCAAGAAGACTCAATAGCGGGTCTTCAGCCACTTAAGGACTTGAATCTTTAGTTTCAGTGACTCTATAGATAAACGCTGGGATTTTTGCTCGTGGTTTTATTGATAATGAAATTTATGTAGCATGTGATTCAGCCATGGAAAGTGCAGTTCAGTGGTTTTTCATGCATTCACGGGGTGTGCAGCCATCACCACCATCAATTTTAGAACATTTTATCTCTTCAAAAATAAAGCTTTTAACGTGTGCCATTTCACTATTACCCCACTCCTTCCCCTAGCTCCTGACAACCAGTCTCTAGATCTGCCTGTTCTGGATGTTTGCCATCAGTGGAATCACGCCCTGTGTGTCTTTCTGTGTTTGCTTCTATCACTGAGCATCTTGTTCTCAGGATCTGTCCACATGGTGGGGAGTGTCAGGGCTTCTCTCCTTTTCTTGGCTGAATAGTGTTCCATTATGCACATGCCATGCTTGTGTGCATGTGTTTGTATGCGCGCACACACACACACACACACACACACACACACACACTGCATTTTACTTACCCACTCATCCCTGATGAACAATGGGGTTGTTTCTCCCTTTGGCTGCTGTGAACTTGTGTGCACGAGTTTGTGTGTGAGTATGTGCTTTCGGTTCTCACAGGCACGTACCTGGGAGAAAAGGTGCTGCGTCATATGATAACTGTGTTTAGTCTTCTGAGGAGCTGCTCTTGTTCACGGTGGCTGCTCCATTTTGCATCCAAGCCGAGGGTTCCAGTTTCTCCACGTCCTCGCCGACACTTGTGGTTATGACTGATTCCAGCTGTCCCTCCGGGGGTGGTGTGCTATCTCCCTGTGGTTTCAGTACGCATTAAATGTTGGGATCTTCTTCCCCCTGCCTCCCAAGGTCGTGTCTGCTCACCATCACTAGTAAATAAGCTCAGAGATGTAGAAATGACAGTTCCAGGTAGTGTTTGTCACCTAACTATGCACAGGTGGCAGGTTGAATGCCTTGCGAGTGTCTTGTGTATACTCACTTGGTGATGGTGGGGGGCACTGTGTTTGCACCATTGTGCAGGTAGGGAAACTGAGGCATAGACCAGTGAAACCACTTGCCCACGGTCACACGGGGGACGTGTCAGACTGGGACTTGACCACAGGGTGTATCAGAGGAGTGGATGGATGGGAAGGGGTGGGGGGCAACCCGCACTGGTGAGGGTTTGGAGGGAACCTGGGTGGCTCTGAGCCTCCGTCTCCTCATCTGAAATGGAGGTGGTCGGTCAGGGCCCCCCAGCAGGGTGACAGAGCCCAGGGTCTGGACACAGAGGCCCCCAGACAGGAAAGCCACCATCAGCCTCACGTCCCCAGCCCTGAAAGGCTGCCGCATCCTTGTTGTGGACCCTGTCTGTCCCCCCTTCCCCACCCTGCCCTGGGCCTCCTGCAGCCCCTTGAATTTCCATGGGTGTCCTTCTCCACACAAGCTTCTGTGGCCCCGGAAATGGGTTCAGACAACTTAGGGTGCAGCCCTGGTCCCCAGAAGCTCCCTCAGCAAGGGACTGTGGTCACATTTTTTTTTCCTGTGTTTTTCAGCTCACTTGATTTTTTTCTTTTAATTATGGAAAATATACACACATATATTTTTAAAGTCTTTTTTTGGATTTCAGAAGTGACACTTGATACCATTCTGGTAGGAAAAAAAGGAAGGATTCCAGAGAGGTCTGAGCCCGCCAGCCTCCTCCCCAACCTTCCTGGCATCAGCCACACTGTCTTTCCAGGCCTTTCTCTGTCCACTCACACAGAAGTGTGACGGGCAGGGTATTAAAGTGTGGTCTTTTGGGGGTTGCTGGGGTCTGCCATTTGCTGAGCTGGACATACAGCTTTTCTCGGTTTTTCCCATCATTTTCACTCTTTGTTTATTTTATCAGTGTTTTGAATAGTCTGGTTCTTTTAGCTGCTTCAGTTTCCCTTGTGGGGCTGACACCAACACACTGGTCTTTTTTCCTATTTCCCAGTTGTAAACAACACTGCAGTAAACATCTCTTGGGGTTGTGTAGGGTGGGGGTGGGGAGCAGAAATTGCTGGGGCTGCAGGAGGATGTGGCAGATACTTCCTTCACCTGGAAGGCCAGAGATGGACACAGGCACTCCAGCCATGCAGTCCGGGCTGCGCTAGAGGGGAGGCTGCCCAGAGTAATGGGCTTTGGAACTGGGGCTTTGTAGGATGTGTAAGAGTCAGCCAGATGGCCAGAGAATGGTTAGGGTCTGTATCTGGGAACCATGTGACTGGACCATGAAGTGGGAGAGGTAGAGGTGGGCAGAACAATAGGGCAAGCCAAGGTGGGCTCAGAGGGGGCTTTCGCAGGATTTAGCAGTGCTAGGGGAGAGAGAGGGACACTGGGAGGACCCTGCTGGGATCCATGGCCGGGCACCACAGCTAGGCCTCTGGGGCCAGGGAGAAGGGTGAGAAGTTTTGGTGGAGAAGTGTGTTCTGGGCACGGGCTGGAGGTCAGGCACTAGTTTCTGGGCCCAGTGATGTTTAGCCGGCGTGCTGGGGGTGGAACAGGCCAGGGGCCAGGCCCGTGGGTCCTGTGGGCCAGCTCCGGCGCCAGGCGTCTTCCTGGGGAACTGGGGCCCTGGGCCCTGGGCTGGGGGTGGGACCAGTGCTGCGAAACCCCCCAGCAGCCCAGCCCTGCCGTCCTGAAGCAGCACCCGCCTCATCAAAGCCACTGCGGCTGCTGGCGCAGAGCCAACCGGGCCATGGCAGGCACAGGGAGGGTGCCCGCCTGACAGTCCTGGCACCGTGCCCCCGCCCGTGCCAGGCTTGGGAACCACACTGACTCAGCCGGAAGAGCCTTATCTGGCCCCGGCGCCGCCGCCTGGCTGCCCGGTCACTGCTGTGGGGTCACCGCCACTGTGGCCTGGCCCCACGCCCACCACCACTCCCCACCCTGGTCGCCGCTGTCAAGCGCCCGGCCCCTCCCCACGCTTTCTAATAACACACGCGGCTGTGGAGGGCGTGGTGGCCAGCGGGCATGGGAAGCATGTGGAGTCCAGCTTCTGACGCGGGCACGTGTGTGCACGTGGGGAAGGCCTGGCTACGTGGAGTCCCCTCTCGAGGGGCTCCATGTGCATCAGAGTCTGTGGAGCTGGGTCTCTGGGGGTCTTGTGAGACCCCGTGGTGTCCGTGACCATGCATGTGCCAGTGTGGCTCTCCCGTGTGTTCATTTGGATGGTCTGGGGCCACGTGGAGCTACTTACGGCATCTTTTATGTGTATCTGTCATCTTGGGTGCCTGCTGGTGGGTCCCCCACCTGGAGTGTTGGTGTACATCTGTGTGTGCCCCCATGTTACATGGACCCAAGCCATGTGGGTGTCCCGCCAGTGTGCCCTGGGGTCTGGACACACTTGAGGGTGGCCAAGCTTGTGTATCCGAGTCATCAGTCCCAGCGCCGTGCATGTTGGGGTGACCCTCTCCCATGGTGACCCTCTCCTCTGCACATGGCTGTGTGCCTGGGGGTCTGCAAGAATACACACTGATGCCCCCTACCCCCCCACGCAGCCCCTTGTCTCAGCAATCTTGAGGGTGTGGTGGGGCCCATTAACCGTTAGCCAGAAAGTCAAACTGCCCCAGTCAGTGGCTCGGATCAGTGGCCCGGACACAGGTCAGCGTCCCGTGCTGCCTTGCTGACGCAGCCCCAGGAGCTGCGAGGTGTGACGAGGGCCTCTGGGCTGTAGGGGCTCCCATCGCTGGGTCCCATCCTTCTCCCCTCACGTGCTGTGTGATTGTGGGTGGAGGTGTACCCTCTCTGATGCAGAGGTGCAGTCGGAGGATGCCAGGCATGGCTCCCCTGCTCTGTGCCTTGGTTTCCCCATCTGACACAGAGCCTCTTCAACCCACCCATCCTTCTGACTCTGAGCCTGCACCCCACACAGTGACTTGGGGGTGTCCTGGGCCCTGTGGAAGACCCCATCTGCTGATGCTGCCCACTGCTGGGTCCTGCTCCAGGCGGGGTCTGGGGCAGCTGGGGGTGCAGGCCATGGGTGGGCACGCGTGGGGGCGGGGCTGGACCGCCCTCCTCTGCTCGACTGGCTGCGCTCGGCCAGAGGACAATTGGGGGTCACAGGGTTAAACGCTAGCCAATCTGCCTGTGGAGGCTCCAGCTCGGGACTCAGCCTTGCCCCTCGGTCAGGGCTGGAGGGCGTCTCGTGGGGCCAAGGGGTGGGGGCGGGGGCAGGGAGGGCATAGAGTCAGCACCGCCTGCCCCCAGCAGGCTTGTGGCCTTGGGGACACCTGCCTTCCAGACAACAAACTAGGGACAGATAAAACCCCGTGTTCCAGGGAGAAATCTATTGGGGGCTGAATGGTGTCCCCAGAGTGACGGGACCTTGTTTGGAAATCGGGTCTCTGTAGACGCAGTAAAGATGAGGCCATAGCAGAGGAGGGCAGCCGGGGTCTTTATAGAAAGGCAAGGAGGCAGAAAATAGCCATGTGAGGGCAGAGGTGGAGATGGGTGATGTGGCCACAAATCCAGGGCCCCCCAGAAACTGGAAGAGACAGGGAAGACCCTCCCCTGGAGCCTTTGGGAGCATGGCCCCATCCACACCTTGATTCCCAACATCTGGGCTCCAGAATCATGGAAAAACGAACCCCTGTTCCAAGTCCCCCGCCCTGTTGCCATTGCAGGAAATGAATACAAAGTCCAGTGAGGGGTTTGGGTCCCTGACTCTTGGGGCTCAGCAGTGCCAGGCAGATGCATAGGGAGCCGGTCTGCCATGGAGCCTCCTCCAGACCCTGACTGAGTGGTCCATGGTGTCATGGACTGCTGTGGGCAGAAAGGCCAGGCTGCACACCCACATGCATACGTGCATGCGTGTGTGTGTGTGTGTGTGTGTGTGTGTGTGTATGTGTGTGTGTGTGTAGCACTGGGGGTGTGCCTGAGAACAAAGCGCACAGAAGTGCTGCCCACGTGGCTGCATGGCAGTGGGGGCGCCGGGCCCAGTGGGCCTGGTGGGCGTGGCGGCCGAGCGCGGGGCGTCTGGGCCAGTATCTGTGAGCCAGCCGCCGGGCGAGGGTGTGTCTGTGTGTGTCTGTGTCTGGCTGGACGGGTGTGTCCATGCGTGCCTGGGAACCACAGTGGGGTGGCAGGACCTGCCCGGCGGGGGCGGGAGGGTGTCCATTGGGAGGGTCCACATGTGGGGGTGATGGCACACGTCCAGACAGGGGTGGAAAGGTCCGTGTCTAGCCATGGGGCGGACACAGGTGTCCACAGCCACATGGAGGTCCAGGTGGGGGGCTGTGTGGTGTGTCTGTGTCTCTTGAGGTGGGGTGGGGTGAACCCTGCTAGTGTCTGGGGGGGTGTCTGGCATCTCTGTCCGGGCTGCAGTGGCCATGGCCCTGATGTGCCATGTGCCACTTTCTCCCCCAGGAGGGGCCTCTGAGGGTCCCCGTGGCCACCCTAGCCTTTGCCCTGTTAGGCCATGCCCCCAACCTCACCCCCTTGCTTCCAATGTGGATCTTCCAGACTTGTGAGGTCCCTACCCGGGGAGGGGCTCCCCCAGCCCCAGGGCTGCCAACTCTGGATGGGGTGGGCCACGTCCTCCTTCTGTTCTTGTTTTTTAAATTTTATTTATTTTGGCTGTGCTGGGTCTTTGTTGTTGCGTTCGGGCTTCGCATTGCAGTAACTTCTCTTGTTGCAGAGCACAGGCTCTGGGCGGACGGGCTTAGTTGCCCCGCCAGCATAGGGGATCTTCCCCAACTATGGATTGAACCAGTGTCCTTTGCATTACAAGGCGGATTCTTAACCACTGGACCACACCGGGAAAGCTTCTCCTTCTGTTCTTTATCCCCCCCCTTTTAGGGCGAGCCCCATAAGTTCTTCCCCAGGACTCCAGCCGGCCCTGGGTCCTCACTGAAGGCTGGAATCAATGTGAACTGTCCCCTTCCTGCTAGGCCACTATGCCTGGCACTGGGGGAGCCGGGCCTGGGCCTGGAAACTGACTGTGTCTGTCAGTCTCCATGTTTCTAGTTTCTGTCTCCCCCTCATGGCTCTCTGTTTCCTTTCTTGTCTCTGATGGAAACAACCCCCATGCCCCTCTGTCCATCCTGCCCCCATCACCCTGTAATTACTCATCTGCCCTTTCCCTGGGAGTACCTGGGGACAGTGTGCATGGCCCCAGCTGCCACCTCTCCCGGCCTGGTGGCTGCTGCCCCACCTGGCACTCTGCCCAGCCAGTGGCCTGCCCGGCCCCTCCCTGGGCCCTCTGGCAGGCCCATGTGCCCGCTGACAGGGTGCTGGATTCTTAGACTGGAAGTGGGGCCCTAGGGCACCTCTGGGGTTATTGTGGGTGGGGTTTTTTTTTTGGCTACTTGGTATGCTTTGCAGGATCTTACTTCCGCAACCAGGGATTGAACTGGCACCCTTGGCAGTGACAGTGCTGAGTCCTAACCACTGAAGTACTGGTGGTTATTCCTTTATTCCATGCCATGGCTATCTGGGGGAGCCCAGCCCAGCTGATGTAGGTGGCAGCTGATCTCAGCACTGTCCTTCTGGGCACAGTTTCCCCATGTGGAAAACTGGCAGATTCTGAGCTGGGGTTTTGTTGTCATCATTGTTTTTTTATTTTATTATATTTGTTCATCATTGTTAGTTACTCATCACCGAGGGTCCCGGTGGAGGAAGGCAGGGTGTGGTGGGCACCTGCTCTGTCCCCAGGTGCCCAGCATGGTCTCCTCACTGCAGAAGTGTTCCCTGGGGAGGTGGGAGGTTCCAGGAGAGGGGTCCCCCCCCTGCCGTCAGGGGGCAGGTTTTGGTGGCACCCTGAGTCCGATGGCCATTGTGGGGCAGACTGTGTTCCGCCCTGGGCCCAGGTCTGATGGGGGTTCCTGCAGGTGTGTTCAGCGGGAACTCCAGAACCTGAGCCCCCTGGGGCCCCTTCCTCTTGACTCCTGGGTGGGAGGCAGGAAGCAGCCCCCTTCCTTCCGGTCCCGTCTATGAGCGCCCCGGACGGTGGGGACCTGGTCAGCAGGGCTGGGGAGGGATGGGACCTGCCCCCACGACTCTGTGTGCTTCCGTTGAATGAACCTGGGTGGGGGGCAATGGGGACGTCACTCCCTGAGCAGGTGGAGCTCTACAGGCTGCTGGACCACTAGGAGGGTCCCTTTCCGCCTATTGGGGGCTGCCCACAGCTCTTCTGCAGGTACACGGGGCTACTTTCTTTCAGAAGTTACTCCTGCACAATGCAGGTTTTTTGTTTGTTGTTTTTTTATCTGGCTTCGCCGGGTCTTAACTGTGGCATGTGGAATCTAGTTCCTTGACCAGGGACTTAATTGTGGCATGTGGAATCTAGTTCCTTGACCAGGGATCGAACCAGGACCCCCTGCTTTGGGAGCACAGAGTCCTAGCCACTAGACCACCAGGGAAGTGTCCCCCATGGTGGAAGTTTTAATTCCCAGGTGCCAGGCTTTGGGTGCAGGGCTCAGACCCCTCAGCTGCCCTGAGCCAGCAGCTAAGCAGTAACAACAGTGTTGTCCTCAGGTTGTGGGGGTCCCAGGACCCCAGAACACAGGAACCATCATAACTGCAGGTGGAGGCGGTGGAGAAGGAGAAGATGCTGGATTTTTCACTTTCTGACCCCAAAGCCTTGCCCGGTGCTTCACACATGCCAGGCATTCTTGGGCAGGGTCCCACCCCAACCCCCAGTCCCACCAGATTTTGACATGGCCAGAAGTGCCAGGGGGCTCTGTCCCGGGTCCCAGTCCCACTCTGTGACATCTCTCAGCACCTCAGTCTCCCCATCTGAGAAATGGGCTCCCATATGGACAGTGGTCTGCTCCAGCCAAGCCCGTGGGCGGGGGGCTCCCAGGTGGATGGAGGCCGCTGCCCAGATTTGCATGTTGGGGCCGCTACCTTCCTAGAAGTTTCTCTCCCCTGCTCCCCGTTCTGGGCACATCCTCGATGCCAGGCCTGGCTGGCATCCCCAGCTGTGACACGGGGCCAGAATGTTCTCTCTGCACAGCCTGTTCCCACAGTCCCTTTGTCCTCCCCCACCTGGATGCCCCAGGTGCACCCCTGCCCACTTCCCAGGTGGGGAGATTGAGGCTCCAGGGGCCCCCACTCACATGAAAGGCTGACTGGAGACCAGGGCACGTCCCCGGAACCTCGCAATCCGGAAATCCAGAAAGAAGTGCCTTTCATCGCTGACTTTGTGGTCAGGCTCTGTGACTTGTTTCTGGAAGTTTTATTAATATCTGTGTCGTGGGTGGGGGTGCTGCGTCTCTGCAGAGAGGGGACACACACCAGTTGGGGGGGGGGTGGCCAAGCGGGCAGATGTTTCTGCCCTGCCCAGAATCACTTCCCCAATTTCCTGCCGGCCGAGTGGGGCCCCTGCAGCCCTGGAGTGCTGACGGGAAATGAAAGGGCCGTGTGGCCCTGAGCCTGGGTTGGGGTGGGGCTGGCCCCAGGGGTCAGGTGCATGGAGAGGCCAACTTGTGGGAAGGGCCTGTCACCTTGTGGACACTATTAAGCCCCTGCTGTATACAGCAGCAAGCAAGACTGCCCTTCCCCTACCCTGCAGGGAGCTGCCTGGCTCCAGGGGTCCTGGCCACCCTTGGGTGGGATTCCTGCTGCCCCCCTTTCAGGCCAGGTCTCTCTTGGGTGCACTGTGTCCCCAGCATCCAGTATGGACCTTCACATAGAGAAGGATGGGACTTGCCTGGCAGTCCAATGGTTAGGACTCAGTGCTTCACTGAATTGGGCCCAGGTTCAGTCTCTGGTGGGGGAACTAAGATCCTACAGGCCCTGCACCCGAAATGCACAGTGTGGCCCCCACAAGAAAACCAACACAGAAGGTGCTCAGTCATGGCTATAAAATGGCCTGACCTGACCCCAACCTGGAGAGCTGACACTGCTCTCCCTGGCTTCCTCTTCCTCTGCCCTCCTCCTGAGCCCCTGCCACCCCCAGAAGGGCTGTGGGTACCGCACCAACTTCTGCTTACTGCCCACCCGCCACAGTCCCCCCACCTGCCACGATGGGTAAACTGAGGCAGACAGGGAGGTTCCAGACTCCAGGTCCTTCTGCCCCACCCCACCTCCTCCCACAGCCTGGCCATGGTCCTGGCTTCATCCATCTGACCCTGCCCCTCAGGGTCTCTGAGGAGAGGGGGCGAGAAGGGGCAGAAGCGCACCCCCTAGGCAGGTGCTGCGGAACAGGATGGTTATAGCGCCCAGTGGCTCAGCAACTGGTGGGGGCAGCACTATAGCCAGACCCAGACTGGTCACCAGTGTGCATGCAGCCCTGCCCCCGCCTCATTTTCCTGGGTGCAGAGTGGACATGAGGGGAGGGGCCATGGGGATGCAGTGCACCCCACCCCCAGCCCTCCTCCCAGGCTGTGCGTGGGCGGTTCTGTGAATGGGTCCGCGGTTGAGTGGTCCCCAGGGACCCAGCCAGGGCCTGGGCCCACCTGGCAACGGCTGCCCATGCTGAGTCATCCCCTGCCCAGGCCTCCCAGGGCCCAATAGATAATGTGAGGAGGGGCTTTATCTGCCCAGGGAGGGTCCCCGGGGGGGGGGGGGGGGGGGGTGTGGACAAAGGGGCTGAGCTGTGATGGAGGACACACCAGATGGGTAGGAATCTAAGTTCTTCTTTAGCACCTGCTGTATACCAAGCCCACCCACTGTTACCTGTTTTGCCCTGGGGGGTGTCATCTGGGTGAGAATGAAGAAAGGAAAGAAACCATCCCCCAAATAAGTGCAGAGTCACGTGACCCGCGACAGATGCTGGGGGTGGGGGGGACAGGGAGCATTACTCAGGGTGTTTCCCTGGCTTGGGGGTCAGAGCAGGAGCCAAAGAGGGTTTTAAGGATGGAGGAGGGGGACCCAGATGGGGGCACCAGCAATGCAGAGGCCCCAGACAGGACCAAGATGGGGACAGTGAGGGGCCAGCACTGGGGAGGTGCTAGGTGCTGGCATCCAGGGGGTCAGCCCCACCCACCCAGCCTGGCAGGTAGGAGGTCTGGCTTCTCCTGACAGAGGCAGGGAGCCAAGGGCAGCCTTGGAGCAGGGGAGACACAGCCTGATCTTGTAGAGATTGAAAGCTCCTGGGACCCTCCACTCTGGGAAGCTGCAGGGAAGTGTCATCTTGGTTGCTCTGAGGGGGGACGTTAAGGATTAAAAGCCAGCTGTAGGGCCTTCTCTGCTCTTTCACTGCAGTTTCACTTGGTTTACTGGCGGTATGATGAATCAGTTTTTGTCCATACCCCAAAGGATATAGAAATAGGTGAGATTTGTAATAATGGCCAAAAAAGGGAAACAAGCCAAATGCCCATCAGTGGTGAATGGATGAACTCATGTGTCCCTCCACACATCTGGAATATTTACTCAGCCACAAAAAGGAGAGAAGCCCTGACACTCACTATCACGTGGACAGATCCTGAGACCCCAATGCTCAGTGAGAAGCAGACACAGAAGGACACACAGAGTGTGATTCCACTGATGGGAAATGTCCGGAACTGGCAGATCCACAGACACAGGGAGTGGGCTCCTGGTTGTCAGGGGCTGGGGGGGAGGGGGTTCTGATGAGGACAGGGTTTTTTTGGGGGGAATGGAAGGTTCTGGAATGAACAGAGGTGGTGGCTGCCGAACACTGTGCACAGAAGGCCCCTGAATCATTCACTGTAAAACAGCTAATTCTATGGTACGTGACTTTCACCTCCATAAATATTTTCTTTAACAATCCAGGATAAAGTAGGCGAGATTAAGGCGGCGCCCAGCCCTGCCTGTCGCCCGGCTCCTCCTCCATCCCTCATCCCTTCCCTAACCCCCTCCAAGTCCTGTGCTCCCCATGGGGGTGGGGGGTCAATGGGGGTAGGGTGGAGGTTCTGTTCCTGCCCCCACCCCCACCCCATTGCAGCCATGGGGGATGCATCCTTCTCTGGTTCCCAGGAGCTGTGTGTGGTTGGACACAGTGTGAAAACAGGCCTTTTTTCGCCTGTCTCCAGCTGTGGGCTCTCCAAGCAGCATCAGTGTCTGCCGGGGACAGAGTTGTCCTGCTCAGGGCCTGGGGGCTCTCCGTGATCCCTAATCCTTCCAGTTTCTCCTGATTTGAGTCCCTGTCTCTGCTGTCCAAGGACACAGCCTCACTCCTAGAGTCCCCCTGCCGCCCGGTGGCCCCGTCCCTCCGATACAGGGCCCCTCGGACTTTGGAGCTGCCTGGGTGGCAGGAGGGGGCCGAGCAGACACTGTTGAGGGGGCAAAGGTCCTCTCAGGGGCCCCGGGCTGGCAGTCTCTTTACAGCTAGGGCCTCCTCAGCCTGGGGCCGGACGCAGCCCTCACCTTCAGCCCCGTGGGGACTGGGGACGAGGTGTCTGGGAGGGGTCTCCTGATTGTGGGCGGTCCTGGGGGCCCCTCCCCCCTGCACCAGGCCCCACTGTGGGTTGATAGAGGCCTGTCCTCCTCTTCCAGGCTGGCAGGTGGTGCCCTGGCTCCTGAGGTGCCTGCTGTCCCCACAGGGCAGCTTCCCGTGAGGGAGGGTCCCACCCCAACCCCCACTCCCACCCCCAGCTCCAGCTAGGGCTTCTGGAGGCCTGGTCAGCAGCCGGGTGGTGGTGGTGGTGGTGGAAATGCTCACCATTCGCCACAAACAAGAATTTCCTGTTTGCCCCTCAAGCACTTGGGGGATGGGGAGGTTATCTCGCTTTTTCCTCCGCAGCCCCTCCCCCACCCACTACCTGAGCCTGGAGCCCCGAGCCTGCTTGGCTTTATCTGCTTCCTCCTGGACACTGGCCCCTCCACCCTCTATGGGGCGGGTGGGGGGTGGGGGTGGGGTGGGAGGGATCCCTCCAAAGATCCCCGCTCCGTACCCCCTCCAGCCTTCTCCCACACCTGTGCTGGACCCAGAGCAAGGCAGGTGTTGGGCCCTCACGCTCACTGTCCCCCCTCCCCAGGGTGGTCAAGTGTCCACTGAGAAAGCCATATGGGACGCCAGGCTGGCTTGTGTCTTTGCCTGAAAGGAAACTGAGGCTGAGGCCGGGATCAGAGGATGAGGAGGGGCCAGGAAACTGCTTTCCAGGGGAGGGAGCACAGGTGGAAAGGCCCTGAGGTGAGCTCTGTGCCTTTTGCTCCAAAATCATGATGTGGTCCAAAGAGGCTAAGCAGAGGGAGGTAAGGGCCAGCAGTGACCACAGGGGAAGTATAGTCCTCGTTGGGGTGATGGGGAGACGGGAGACTGCAGGGCAGGGGAGGTCAGGACTGGGCTCTACCTGGTCTGTGCCTCAGTTTCCCTTCTGTAAAGTGGGTGGTGCTGAGTAGGGGGAAGATGGACCACGGGCAGCCAAGCCTTGGTAACTAGCCGACAGATGTGTTCCACCAATGAGTGGGGGCCCCGCCACAGCCCAGAAAGGTGGCATGGCTATGTCCCAGTGACTCTGCCTGGCAGGTAGAAAATGGGAAGGGAGGTGTGCACTTGGGAGCATTTTTGGGGACCCCCAGCCCAGGCCCACACATCCACACCCACATCCTCAGGCTCCTGTGCCCCCTTCACAGATGGGGCTGGGGGAGGGCAGAATCTGAACCAGCGGGGCAGACCCTAGGAACCCCCAAGATGCTTATCTGCCCAATCCTGGGCTGCAGGTGCCCCAGAGCATGGGTCGTGCCCAAACATGTCTGGGATTTGGGAAAGGATGGGGGGAATCCTGTCCCCAAGTTGGGGTGAGAAATCAAAGTCCATTTTAATGAGCACTTTTGAAGCAGCTTCTGTGTGCCCAATCCTAGACTCCTAGATGGGAAAACCGCCTACACTCTCCCAGGAGGACAGTGTGAGTCCACGCAGCTCAGTTGTGCAGGGGACAGGGCGGGGCGGGGTGGGGTACACAAGAGAGTCTCCCACAGTTGGTGGACCTGGTCCCAGTGAGAACGCAGCTGCAGACAGCCCTCCGGGGTGACCTCAGCACAGAGAGCTGGGTGACAGGGAAGCCTGGGGGGCAGAGAGCTCAGCCAGGGACAGGCCAACATTCCAGGCCAGAGGAGCTGCCAGGTCAAAGGCCAGAGGTGGGGCCGCGGCCCCTGGCGGGCTTGAGAAGCTGCAGGAAGGCCGGTGAGAGGTCAGTGGGGAGGGCCCTGGCAGGTCCTCCAGGACCATGTGGCCTCAGGGAGGTGGGGTGCCCTCAGCCGGAGGAGGCCCCGTGATCACAGCACCTGTGGCCCCAGTGCTTAGCTTTGGGGAGGGAAGGGCCAGGCAGTTTATCTCCCGCTTCAGCCCCAGGGGGGTTTCCTGAGGTTTTGCCCAACCTCCAGCCTGGGTTTGCAGCTCTAGGCATGACAGCACCTCCTGGGCCCTCCTGAAAGGGGCAGGGTTTCAGCCAGAGGACCCAGGTGGGCCGGAGGCCTGGGCGTGGCCAGGGAGGTGTCCTGGCCCAGCTATGTGGCTTGAAAGCCTTGTGAGACCAAGTAGTTGGGCCCAGCAGCTCATGGTGGCGGGGGAGGGGGCGGACACCATCCACAGCTCCCCCTTGGCTGGGGCTTGGTGGGCTGCCTTGGCCAGCTGACCAGGGCAGGACACACCCCACAGGGGTGCAGAACTTGGGGCCAGAGCCCCATAAAGCTCGGCGGCCTTTACTACCCGTCTTTGTTGTCGGCTGCCCATAGCAACGGCCATTAAAGCTGCCCCCTCTGCCGGCTGCCTGGGGACCTACCCACCCCCTTTATGGCCTCACATAATGCCCCGGCCCCGTGGGGGTCTGGCCATGCCACCACTGCCGCCCACTGGCCTGGGGGTTAGTGAGTGGACCCCCTCTAAGCTGGGCCACCTGTGCAAGCAGCTGGTCTCTGCCCTGAAACTCCATTTGCCCACCTGGAATACGGGCGTCCTGATGGTGCCATGAGTGCTGGGTGAAGCTGTTGTACTTATCAACCACTGTCCCTGAAAGATGGGGAAACTGAGGCAGGAGGGGAGCTCTGATCTCTTGTGGGGGCTAAACCTGGAAAGGAAGGGGTTCATGCAGGGTGGGCCCCCCTCCACTGGGGTTTGAATCTTACAGGAGGAAGTGTTGCCCCTCATCAAGACAGGCTTGAGGTTGGGTGAACCCCACGTGAGCTTCCTGGAGCAGGTATGACAACTGACTGGACAGGACGACTGACCACACACCGGATGGCTTAGATCTACAGAGATCTTCTTGGTTCTGGAGAGCTAGTGGCCAGGGTCAGGCCACGGCAGGGCCCTGCTCCCTCCAGAGGCTCCAGAGGCGAGTCCTCCCGCCTCTTCCAGCTCCTGGGTCTCTGGGCGTCCCTTGGCCTGTGTCCGCATCAGCCCAGTCTCTGCCTCATCTCCCCATGTGTCTGTCTGTCTTCCTCTCATAAGGACCCCAGTCGTCCTACTGTGAAAACCCATCATGACTAATGACATCGGCAGAGATGCTGTTTCTGC
Source organism: Odocoileus virginianus (assembly GCF_023699985.2). NCBI lineage: Eukaryota > Metazoa > Chordata > Mammalia > Artiodactyla > Cervidae > Odocoileus > Odocoileus virginianus. The sequence goes on from NC_069676.1 coordinate 40,377,196, forward strand.
ACAAGGTCCAGTCCTGAGGTTCTGGGTGGATGGAAATTTGAGGATGAACCCCCACAAGTCACCCTAGTCTTCTCTGCCCAGCCTGGCCCATGTCGCAGCTGAGCAATCAGGGTTCACTTAACGAGCATCTATTAAGCAAACTGCTGTGTGCTCAGCCCTGTTTTAGACACCAGAAACAAAAACAGACAAACTCCCTGGGCAGACAGGAGACCAGACCAGGGTGTGAATCACGCGCTCTGAGAAAGGGGTGAGGGGCCCACACAGTGCTGGGGGCTGTGTGGGCCGGAGTGGGGGTTGGGGCGGGGACAGCAGAGGGGCCCGGATGGGTGTACGCCTCTGGCCACCATAAATCAGTGCAGGAATGCAGCTGGCCGGCCTGGCTGGGCAGGGTGGAGACAAAGGCTGGGCCTAGACCACCCAGGGCTGGACTCCTAGCTCTCCCAGCCTGTTCCCTTCAGTCCCCGCATTGTCTCCACTGCACAGACTAGGAAACTGAGGCCCAGGGAGGGGCCAGATGGCTAATGGTAGCCTCCCCGAGGACCCTGCCTTCCCAGGCCCAGGGGTGTCCCGTGCCACGGGAGCTGGGCCTTACCCTGTTCTTAGGCCTCGATGACGGATTATCCCAGCTGGAGCTAATTGGTGGTTTCAAGGCCCCCCACCACAGTCCTGCTCGCCCTGTGTCCAGGCAGCCAAGGGGGCACATTCCCTAGAGCTTAATTTGAAGCCTGCTATTTGCACTGCCCCTCCTCGACAAACCCCCCCCCCCCCCCACCTCCAAGCTTTGCTCTCTAATTACCTCTACTGGCTTCCCTGCCCACCAGCACCTGGGAGCTGACAGTTGAGACTAGGACACCCTGCCCTGCAAATACCGCAGACCTCCATAACTGGTGGACCCAGGCAATGGATGTGCAGGACAGAGCTCCTGAGAGTCCTGACTCTGTCCCAGGCCTGCCTCTGTGCCCTGCAGGAGCATACACACTGGCTTGGTGGACAGTGCCAGACATCCACCACCCTCATGGTGGCAATAGTCTGGATGAGACAAATTGTGTCCCCCAAAATTATATGTTCAAGACTCAGCTTGAGCACATACCTGTGATCAGAGCATGACGCAGGAGTCGGGTATCTGCAGGTGTGAGCAGTTAAGGATGGAGATGAGATGGCCCTCAGCCAGTGAGTGGGTGCCCCATGGGAAGAGGGGACTTTGGACAAATCCCCAGGGAGAAGCCACAAGATAGAGGCAGAGACCAGGGTGGTGCAGCTGCAGGCCTGGGACACTTGGGCCCCTGCAAGCTGGGAGAGAGAGAAGAATCCCCCTTAGAGCCATACCTTGACTCCAGATGGCTGGTCTCCAGAACCAGGCAGGAATAAAAAAATATCCATGGTTTAAGCTGAGAGTGTGGTCAACTGCTACGCCCTCCCTGCACAATGTCTCAGTGTCTTTGTCTGATGGCAGCGGTAGGCTCTCGCTGCCGGCTCAGCGGGACCTCGGCAGATGTTTGGATGCTGGGGGACAGGGCCAGGGCTGAGACCCTCTGCTGGCTCTCCTACTGCCAGTCCCCTCAACTAACTTTCCAAGTGACGTGAACATTCTGCCAGCTCCGGCACCCGCTAACCCATTCCCCTCCCTGCCTTCACAGCTCTACGAACTGGACGCAGACCCCAAGAGGAAGGAGTTCCTGGATGACTTGTTCAGTTTCATGCAGAAGCGAGGTGAGATCTGCCTGCCAGGAGGATGGGCCCTGCTGGCCATGGCCTGGGGCAGATGTGTCAGAAAGTGAGCTCCCCATGGCTGGAGGCATCCAAGAGATGCCTGAGCAGGAGACACAGCCCTGCCATGGTGGCAAGCATCTGAGAGAAGAGGCACCGTCCTGCCATGGGTATCTGACAGAGGAGGCCCAGCCCTGCAGGTCTGGTGGGAGAGGCACAGCTATGAGAGTATAAGGGGTATGTCCTTGGGTGGGGGGAGGGTCTCGGGACCCCAACCCAGAAGTGACAGTGCAGGCTTCCTCCCTTGCTGCTCCCAGGATCCCCCACAGCAGGCCGGCCTCTGTGTGGGGAACAGGGTTGGATTCCCAGGAGGGCAGGCGCTGGGTGGTGGGCAGAAGCTCCTGGCAGACTGGAGACTGGCATTCCTGCTGCTGCAATTGGTGGGAGGTTTGGGTCCCTGCTCCCACCTGGGGCCTCAGTTCCTCAGTCTGTGAGATGGGCCACCTGCACCCCCTGCCGTGTGGTGGTCAGTGCCCACATGTGCTGAGTGCCAGGGCCACAGTTATTATGCAAAGACAGGGTACCAGGCCCGAGCCACCTCTGCCCCCCAACCCCACCCCCAGTGTCTGGCAGATGCCAGACACAGCCTTGTGAACAGGAGATGACCAGAGACAGAGGCCAGGCCTAGGGGGCATTCAGGGAGAGCCAGGCCCAGAGGACCCCCAATACCCCCCCCCCACCCCCAGCTCAGAGCTTCAGCCAGATGCAGATCCTAGGAGTACCCACTGCAGTGTGGGCTCAGTTCCCTGATACCCCCATGCCCCCCTTGTTCAGGGAAGGAAACTGAGGCCTGGAGAGGCAGGAAGGGGTGGGGCCAGTATGGACTGCAGGGGCCTGGCAGCTTCTTTGTCCAGGGCCCCTGCCTGCCTCTCCCTGCTAGCAGCTTCTGTAAACACAGGCCCAGGCCGGAAGGGAAGGAGATGAAAGGGGAGGGGGCTGCGGCCTCCGCGTTAACCCCTCCTGTACCGGGGTAGAGGAGTCCAGCCCAGCCCAGTTATCTTCCAGCCCAGCCAGGCCTGCTGCCCCCTATGCAGTCAGAGAGCTCCTACCCCACCCTTTATCAGCCCGGTCCACACCTACCAGAGCCCCCCACTGTCCCCCCAACCATGGGGCTCCAAGCCCTTAGGCCCAAAGCCCACCCACTCTGCCTAAGACTGGGTTTCTGGTGTCCTGGAGGCACGGAGGGAGTATGGTGAGCTGCTCTGGAGTGGGGTGTCAGTGAGGCCAGGTTCTCTGGGGCCCCAGCTCCTGGCCACCCAGGCTTTCAGGGTCTGTGTCCAGCCCTGCCTCCCTCACCAAGCCAGGTGCTCCTGAGGACAGGAAGCAACAAACTCCTATGCATCCCTCAGAACCCAGCTCCAAGGCCCTGCTTCCCCACCTTCCTATTGAACCCTCCTGTCTATAATTGGGATGGAGGGCTTTGGGGCTGAGAATCTGGATATCATGTCCTGCATCCCACAAGCCCCTTCCCGTCACTCCAGGGGGAGAGTAATTCCCGCTTCCCCTGCCCCCATCACAAAATCAAAACGTCTCTAACTGGATGGTTCTCCAGAGTCTCCAGGGCTACAAGTGGGGGAGGGGCCCTGCCTGCACCCCACCCTCCTGCTGTTTCCTTGACGACCTCTCCACCCTTCCTTATCACCCCCCTGCCTGCCTCCATCAATGCCTCTCTGTGCTCACCCAGCTCCACGTCTTCTATAAACATCCGCCTGCTGCCGAGCCAGGGCCCAGGGTCCCGGGAGAAGCCCAACTCAGAGCCTAACTCAGCACCCCGGGTGGGCCAGGCGGGCGCTGGGGGTGCCTCTGGGGCCGGGTATGCCACTGACGCCTGGTGTTGCTTGTCTGTCTCCTTGGACTGGAAAATGAAGTGGGGGGATCTGAGGCCCATCTTACTCCACCCCCGCCAGGCTGTGTTTGTTCCTTGGGGATTTGGCGACTTAGGAAGCAGCCACGGTTGGCAGGAGGTGGTTCTGAGATGTCCCACTGGGGCTGGGGAGTGGGGAGTGGAAACCAGGGTCCCAGGTCCAGAGCACCATGGGGGCAGCGGGAGCGGGAGCCAGATTCCATTTCTGCAGTGGGGGCAGACCTGCCTTCAAGGCTGCAATTGGATGGGGGCCCAGCTGCCTTCACTGTTGTTTACTGACACCTGCTGTATGCCAGGCTGGGCATGGGGTGGGGGTACTTCATGTGAGCAGGACTGTGTGGGGGCCTCAGAGAGTAAACCTGTAATTTCACTGCCCGGGGGAGAAGTATAATTGGGGGCTTCTCCACTGTCAGCCAGGAAGGTGCCAGGCAGACTGACCTGAGACCTAGGGGCTCCCTTGGCTGGGACGTGTTCAGGGGCTCAGACCATCAGGGTGGGCAGAAGTGGGGAGAAGGCCTGTCTGCAGGGAGGGGCCCCTCTCCCCTGGCTGGCCCACCTCTGCTATCTAAACTGCAAAGTGGATTAACCAGCCCCGCTTCCCCACTGCAGAGCCCCAGGGGACCTGGAGGGAGCCTGCCTCAGGGAACACAGCGGAGTTGTTTTGGCAGCTGTCAGTTGTAGAAACAATAACAGAGGCTGTATTTCTCATGCTGGGCCCCCAGGTTGGCCCTGCAGCACCTCCTCATCCCCAGATGAGCAGCATGAACCCAGATCACTGATGGAAATACTGAGACACAGCCGCCTCCGGGCTCTTGCAAGCTGGGGTCTGACCCAGTGACCCTGCCCCCAGGGGATGCTGGGTGCCACACTGGCTGGGGCAGGGATGCTTCTTTACCCCCTATAATGCCAGGGGCAGCCCTCCAGAGGGCCAGATGCCTTGGGTCAGCTGTGCCAAGGGTACCCACTCTCACTGATGCATTGGGCGCCACCTCAAGTGACAGCACCCGCCTCTCCACAGGGACACCTGTGAACCGCATCCCCATCATGGCGAAGCAGGTACTCGACCTGTTCATGTTGTATGTGCTGGTGACGGAGAAGGGCGGCTTGGTGGAGGTCATCAACAAGAAGCTGTGGCGGGAGATCACCAAGGGACTGAACCTGCCCACGTCCATCACCAGCGCTGCCTTCACGCTGCGCACCCAGTAAGTGCCCACTCACGCCAGGCGGAAAGGACCCTAGGTAGAAAGGACCACAGAGCAGGGGGTCACGGAAAGTCCCGGCCTTTAGGCCCTGCCAGTTGAGTGCTCAAGGATTAGCAGGTGGTGGTCATGGGATGGGACGTGCTGCAGGACAGGCATCACGACAGAGGGAACAGCATAGGTGAGGACAGGGGCTCAGAGGACCAGTGGGCATCCAGGCAGGGAGGTGGGGCTTGGCTTCATGCAGACCCCCAAGGTGTCCTGAGTGCCATCCTGCCTCTTGTCCCTGCCCACAGGTATATGAAGTACCTGTACCCCTACGAGTGTGAGAAGCGTGGCCTCAGCAACCCCAACGAGCTCCAGGCAGCCATCGACAGCAATCGGAGGGAGGGCCGGCGCCAGAGCTTTGGGGGCTCCCTCTTTGCCTACTCGCCGGGCGGGGCCCACGGCATGCTGTCCTCGCCCAAGCTGCCTGTGTCCTCCTTGGGCCTGGCCGCCAGCACCAACGGCAGCTCCATCACCCCAGCCCCCAAGATCAAGAAAGGTGAGGGCTACGCAGGGCCTGGGGCCTGATCATGACTCTGCTTTAGCCTGGCATTGTGACCTAGGGATGGGGATGTCTCTTTCCCTTTCTGGGTGACCAGGAAGATTAGACCCCAAAGTGGGTGTGGAAGAGGGCTACCTACCCACCAGTGGTATGCCTGTGGCAGACATTACTAGTCAACTGCTCTTCCTTCAACCTTGGCCCATGGCAGGCAGACATCTCTAATCAATTTTTTTCCCCTAAACCTGTTCCCTTGGCGTATATCACAAATCAATAGTTGTTACCTCCAATTCTGTGCCAAGTCGGAGAAGGCAAACCATGCCCAATTTTCCTATCCTTTGCCCGTGGCAGACATTGCTAATTAATCACTCTTTTACTGTAGCATTTGTACAGGCTGCTGCCCGTGGTTATCTCTAGTCCCTTGATGTGACAGACATTGCTAGTTGATCAGTGTATTCTCTTCCCTTTGAACTTTAGAATTGTTCTGAACACACGGTCCCAGTGTGGGTCATCAAACTGACTGTAACCACCCTTGGAGCTATTGCTCAGTGCTCACTGGCCCTTTCTGAGCCTAGCTCTTGTTATGGGTAAAGTGCAGGAGATTATACCTTTGTGGAGTTGTTGGGGACCTTGGGTGTGTAAAATGCGCAGCGTGCAACACCCTAGACCCCATCTGTGGCAGATATCACCAGTCGATCATTGAGCTTCTGAATCCTTCCTAACACAGAATCACCAACAGCTCATGTGGTGGCCTGGCCTCAAGCAGGCCGGTGCACTGTCCAAGGTCCCGTTTCTCATCTGCCACACGAACTGCGACTCCCTACGTCACAGGCTTGGCCCAGGGATCCAGGATGATCCTCCCAGCACCCTGAGAATTCAGGGCTGGTCAGATCTAAGGTGAAAGAGATCTCGCCAGTGTCAGCTCCCTCCAACCTCTATGGGCCTCTGTTTACCCTGCCCCAGCCTCGGGGAGTCACAGCCATACCTGTGAATGTCGTTAGGCATCTGTTCTCTGCGAGCCCCGTGCTGGAGCTCAGAAGGACAGTGGGGGACAAAAGAGAGATCCGAACCCGATGGAGCTCATGAGGGAGCTGGGGAAAGATGGTTGTAATGGGTCTGAGGGGCTATTTGGAACTGAGAGTAGCAGAGATGGCTGCAGAGACTCCAGGGCAGAGGGGCTGGCAACTACAGAAGTTGGAATGGGGTCCATCCTGGAGAGGCAGTCTCCGGCCACTAGAAAGAGACTCAAGAGGAAGAATTGGGACAAGAGAGAGTGGGTCACAGTGGGACCACTGAGTGGGAATGATGGGGTTGTTTGTTTCAACTGCTGGAGAGGGGAATGGTCCAGAGCTGGTTCTGGGCTTGGGCTGTGTGCGTTTGATTTCAGCTCAATTTCTCTTCAGCTCAGTGGCCTCAGGAAAGTTATCCATCCTCTCTGAGCCTTGGTTTTCTCAGCAGTAAAGTGGAGAAGAGGGTGTCTAGGTAGAAATGGGGTTGATGGGATGGTTCACATTAAGTGCTTTAGACAAGATGTGGTGAGCTCTGGTTGTAATTAATATTGTATGTGTATGTAACGTGTGCTACTATGGTCTCTGTCTGATACTACTTAATGATGCCAAGCAGTACTATATACTGTAACTATCACTAGTATTGTTACCATTATGGTGGTATCTGATGTCAGCCTGAGAGTAGAAAGGCTCTTAGCACTTGTGTTTGTTCCAAAACCTGTCCACTTCATCCCTTGAGAGGAAGTGAGCACCCCATCAGGGGAGGTATTCAAGGAGGCACCTTCCTGCCTTGTGTGGGAGGCAGGGACTAAGCTACCTCCATTCCCTTCTGGCCACCAACTCCTCTTCTCTCCTGTCCAGAGGAGGATGCAGCCATCCCCATCACAGTCCCCGGCCGCCTGCCAGTCTCCCTGGCAGGTCACCCCGTGGTGGCGGCCCAGGCAGTAGCAGCCCAGGCGGCCGTGGCAGCACAGGCGGCTGCCCTGGAGCAGCTTCGGGAGAAACTGGAGTCTGGGGAGCCTCCCGAGAAGAAGATGGCCCTGGTGGCAGAGGAGCAGCAGCGGCTGATGCAGCGGGCACTTCAGCAGAACTTCCTGGCCATGACGGCACAGCTGCCTATGAGCATCCGGATCAATAGCCAAGGTACCACCCCGGTGCTCAGACCCTCTGTGCTTCTTGCATAAGAGAAGGGCCTCGTAGCCAACATATGTAAAGAGTGCCTGCAGATCAAAAAGAAAAAAAGGTAAACAGACTAGTACAAGGAATGGGTAGCTGGGACTCATCATGCATACTCAGTCGTATCCAACTGTGCAACTTCATGGACTATAGCCTGCCAGGCTCCTCTGTCCATGGGATTCTCCATGCAAGAATACTAGAGTAGTTTGCCATTTCCTCCTCCTGGGGATCTTCTCAACCCAGGGATTGAACCCATGTCTCCTGTGGCTCCTGCATTGGCACATGGATTCTTTGCCACTGAGTCACCTGGGGAACACAACTTATAAACTAGTAGGAAAAACTGTTTAACTCCATCTCTTTGGGGCTCTGCAAGTTAACTAGGGGATTCCATTTTTCATCCATCAGAGTTTATTTATTTATTTATTTTTATTTTTTTTCATCCATCAGAGTTTAATAATATCAAATGTTGGTCAGGATGTGGTGGAAATGGGCCCCCTTGGTCCTACTGGTGGATGTGTAAACAGGTGACAACTTGGCAGTCTTTTTTTTGGCTGTGCCTCGGAGTATGTGGGATCTTAGTTCCCTAACCAGGGATCAAACCTGTGCCTGCTGCATTGGAAGCATGGAGTGTTAACCACTGGACTACCAGGAAAGTCCCGGGGGGAATCTTTTTTAAAGATAGAAGATGTACTTGCCCCAGAACTGGGTGATTCTGCTTGGTATCTAAAGCAGAGCTGATGCAAGGGCTCTAGGAAACTCACGTGTCCAAGGATGTTCACTGCAGATGTTTGCACGATGTCCCATCAGTAGGGGAATGAATGAACCAAGGCTGGAATACTCTGGCCATTAAAAAGAATGACATGATTTAGGCTTCCCCGGTGACTCAGACAGTAAAGAACCTGCAATGAAGGAGATCCAAGTTCGATCCCTGGATCAATAAGATCTCCTGGAGAAGGGAATGGCAACCCACTCCAGTATTCTTGCCTGGAGAATCCCCATGGATATAGGAACCTGGTGGGTTACAGTCCATGGGGTCGCAAAGAGTAGGACATGACTGAGTGACTAAGCACAAACACATTGCTTAAGACTTGTAATCCTGCTGTACACCTGAAAAACTTAGCACTGTAAATCAACTAAACTCCAATAAAAATTATTAGAAAAAGACTTCCCTGGCATTCCAGTGGCTAAGACTTTCCACTTCCACTGCAGGGGGCACAAGACTTCCATCTCTGGTTGAGGAGCTAAGATCCCACCTGCTTGGCAGTGAAGCCAAGAAATTTAAGGAAAAAAAATTTTTTTTAATTATTAAGGGAAAACAAGAGTTATAATCATGCAAAAAAACAAATTTGAGACAAATACATTCTTATTCAATAAGTATTTTTTGAATGTCTACTGTGTGTGCTGCTGAGAGATCAGGTCTGAAGCTCTGTGAAGCTTCACATCTGGTGGGGATGACCCACATGATACAGCTCATTGCAGGGGGGCTGGTTTATGGTGACAAAGGGTGTTTTTTCTTCTTCCCACAGCCTCCGAGAGCCGCCAGGACTCGGCTTCGAACCTGACCAGCACCAACGGCAGCAACAGTATTAGCATGTCAGTAGAGATTAATGGAATCATGTACACAGGTAGGCTGGCTTGGCGCACACGCCCACCTTGACCATGTCTTTCCAGAGTCCTGGTTGCCCCTCAGGTGTGGCTGGCTTGAGCCCAGAGCTCTTCCCTCATGAGACTAGTGTATGAGCGATAGTCTGTGTCTTATACTTGGGCAGGTGCTCAGCAAGTACTAAGTAAGTGCTCAGCATGGTCATATCAGGTGTTGTGTACTTCAAAAATAATGTGGTCAGACCCATGACTCCTGTAGGCCACCAGGTGGCGATGTTGACACAGAACAGCTCTGTTTCTGTAAAGACCCCATGAGGGGAGGCTTGAGGAGGTGGTGGTGTCCTGCGGGAGAGGGACTTTGCTGGGAATCGCTCAGGAATCGCTCACTCCTGTCATGTGATCTTTTACATTCTCCACGACTTGTCTCTCCTCCTGTCCTTGCACCAGGAGTGCTGTTCGCCCAGCCACCAGCCCCCACGCCACCCTCTGCTCCCAGCAAAGGTGGAGGCGGCAGCAGCAGCCGGGGAGGAAACAGCGGGACCAACAGCGGCAGCAGCAGCAGTGCAGGCAGCCAGGCAGGTCCAGCAGGGATGTCTGCACCCCCCACATCTACCTCAAACAACTCATTGCCTTAACCGCAACACTCCCCACCCTGGGAACCTGCCAGATTGGGCAGGGAATCCAGGTGGGCCAAGCAGGGGCTGGGATGGCGGAAGATACGGGTGGGGAGGGGAGGTATCCACAGAGGAGCGACAGCTTAACGCCAAAAAGAAAAGAAAAATATATATACATATATATATATATATATAAAGAAAATTTAATAAAACAGGGGAAAACCAAGGAACACTTGAATTACTCAGGTTTCGGACATTCAGAGATGAATTGTGAGAATATCAAAGGAAATTAGAAATGAGGGAGGCAAATGTTTACTAGGGCTCTCCCGCAGCCCTGGTGGACCCAATGTGGACTGGTGTCTGGTTTCAACAGGCCAATCCTGTTTACCTCATACATCCCTGCACTGTGTTTTTTCATTTTTATCTGTTTTTTTCTTTGCTTTTTTTTTTTCGTCCGTTTGTCACGCACTCACCACACCCAGCTCCTTGTGTTGAATGAAACCCCTGAGCCAAGATCAGTTGAATTTTGTTGTTGTTGTTGCTTTCGGGAACTTTGTTGTTGTTTTTTTAAAAGAAATAGTGAAATTCAAACTATAGGGTTTTTAAGAGGTTTTAGGGGTTTTGTTTTGTAAATATTCTATTTTATTCTTGGGGGAAGAATCAAACCTAGGAAAAGGATATATATATCTATATATTTGTGTTCATTCAGGGAAACTGGACTTGAAAAAGAAAAAAAAAAGGCCAAAAAAAACCCAAGTAATACCCTTTATTTTTCCCATGACTGATTTGGGTTCGGTTGTGCATTTCCTGTGGTGCAGTGGGCCCAGGACACTGGATGCCTAGGCTGGAGTCAGCAGAGCCGATGAACTCAGGTGCTGTGGGCTGGGCTGGGCTGGGGGTGCATGGCGGGGTCCTGGGGCAAGAGGGGCAGGGATGCGGAATGCTAGATGTCACCGGACTTGTGTTTCAGGCTGGGCTCCTCAGTCAGGAGCCCCGAAGTCTTAACTCAAAAGGAGAAATTGCTGGGGTGGGGGGTGCTCCCCCGCCAGCCCCAGGCTCCTGTCTCAGGGATGAACACAGCCTGGGGGTGCCGTGTCTGGGGATGCCATGTCCGGGGATGCCGTGTCCGGGGATGCCATGTCCGGGGACGCCGTGTCCGGGGACGCCGTGTCTGGGGATAGGGGTGACCCGGCCTTAGCTCAGGGTGGGGTTTCTGGGGCCATGGCACCCTGAACCCCCTCACCCCACCCCACTCCCGTTCTCATCTCTTTAACTTTGTCCCTCTATACTTGCTGGGAGCCCTGCAATGACTCAAGGAACTACACACAGGCCGAGGGGGGGCCACCCTCCTACCCCCCCACCAACCCTGTTCCCTAGGTCAGAAGGCAGGCGTTGGTGGGATACAGCTGGGGGTCGGGGGCGCCGGTAAGATGTAGCACGCAGCCTGCACATCCGTCCGCCCTAAGCCCAGGCGTGCTTTTGGGCCCAGTTTCCTTCCGTCCTCAGGACCAGGTATTGTTGGGGGGAGCTGTGCCTCCCTCCCGCAAGGCAGCGCTTTTTCACATCCCTCTGAGGTTGGGGGTGGGCTGGGAAGAACGCAGCTGTTCCCAGGTGAGCCTGGAAAAACTAATTGGACCCCGGGAGCCCGACCTAACGAGCCCGGAGGGGCGGCTGGGCTCCCCCAGCAGCCTGCTCTCTCCCAACCCAGGCGTCATCTTGTTGCCTTGGAGACCTTGGGGGTGGTCCTGAGACCCCAGTCTCACCGGGTTTGCCTTCCTGTGGGGTGAGGTGTGTCTCTGGGAGGGAACCCATTTCTTTGGTGTATCTCAGGGTCGCTGACGCCCCCCCACCCTCCCAGGAGAGGGTGGCGCAGGGCTTGGGTCTTTCTTCCTGCTTCTGGAAGGGTCTCCCCTCCTGTCGTCTCCCACTGCAGCGGCACAATCATTGTGGGAGGGGGATCCTTTTGTTCCTAGACACAATCTGCCCCCCTTGTTTGCCATCCCCCCTCTCCCTCTGCTCTTCCCTCACCTGACCCCAGGAGTGTGCGCGGCTGCCCTCTGCCCCCCACCCGCTTCCTGCCGGCATCGTAGAGGGGGGTGTCTGCTGCGAGTTTCTTTCTACCTCAGGTCTGACTCTTGATGCCAAAACCCCCGCCTGGGTGCCCACCTCCCTAGCCCCCAGCTCAGGGTCCCACGCATGCGTGCTGTTGCATCGACGTATATAGCGGGGCCCTGGCATCGGGGGACAGAGCATCGTGCAGGCAATGGGCCAACCCCCCCACCCCCCGTGTCTGACTCAGGGTGTGCCTGTGGTGCTGGGCAACGCTGATGATTGTAGGGGAGGGGGCATGGGCCCAGGATGGGGGGACCCACCAGCCATGGAAATAGCAGGGGGTCCTGGGGCCAGGAGAGACTTCGCCCTCTAAGGGGCCCTGCCTCTGCCTAGGTCGCTCCAATCAGTACCCCCACACTCCCAGCCCCACCGCTGCCTATCGGTGTAGGGTGCACTTAGCACCCCTTATGCAAACCTGGGGGGACCGGGGTTGAGTGCTGTTCATTCCTGAATAGGTGGGGCTTAGCAGCATGCCTTGGATGGGGGCCCCCAAACTCAGGGTGGAGAGGGGCTCGAGGGGTACCCCTGCTCTGCTGATGCTTGTGGACGGGCTGCTTCTAGAACCTTCCTTGTGACCTCCAAACTGGCCGCAGGTCTGTAGCTGTCCAGCTGGGGGTGGGCAGGGGTGGGGGGCGGGCACGGGGTGGCGGGTTGGTTTGTAATAGTTGTGCGTTTGTACAGTCACTTTTCTCACTGTTAGCATTTTTGCCCACCACCATTTTTTTTCCCTTAATTTTGCTTCTGCATTTTTTTCTTGGCAAACACGACTTCAGCCTTTCATGCCTGACTTGTGAAATTTCAGTTTCTCTGGGGTTTGTCAGAAGGCGTGGGGAGCACGCCTGAACTCAGGTTAAAGGGAAAAAAAACTTCCAATAAAAAGACGTAAAACTACTCTCTACCTCTGGCCGGGCTCAGCCTGTCGTACCTTGGCTGCGGCAGGGCAGCCCGTGACGATTTATTTCAGTTTTTGCAGGATATTCAGGTATTAAAAGGAAGGGGGGAAAAAGACAAAAAAAAAAAGTGTGATTTTGAAATTTAAAGGAACACTGAAAGTTTACATTTTATAACATTATTATGCAGATTGTATTTAAACTTCAGAAATATTTAAGACAATTGTAACCCTGTAAAGCTGATGAAATATTAAAACAAGACAAAACACTTCTGACTTTTAACAGAAAACTGCTCCTCTGGTGGTTTTTTTGGGCGTCGCCCCACCCCTACTCTGCTCCTGGTGGCAGGAGGCTGAGGGCCTGATGGTGAGGTCCCCCAGTGGGGACTGTGCCCCCCATGGCCACTAAGCCATGTCCCCCATGTCCTCCAGTGGGTGCAGTGGTGGGGGGAGGAGGGGACAGTGGATGGCCCACCCCCAAGCCAGCAGTGCCTCGCCCTTGTGGGTGAAATGTAGGGACCCCCACACACCCACCAGGAGGAGCCCAGGCAGTCTTGGCGGCCATATGGGTCCACCCTGCACCCACCCCCCAGACTTCCGGCTGTGGTTCAGTCCACACTTCTACACTTGACCTAAGGACCCAAAGTAAGTGGACCAAGAGTCAGACTCAGCCCTGGGACCCTTGGGCTCAACACACCTGGAAGGGAAGCCCGTGTGCATTTTCTGAGCATCCGTTCCTCATCCACCTCTCGCCCCCACCCCATGAGCAGAGGACCTAATGGCCTCAAGGTCAGTATGGCCAAATGGTGGGTAGGACTGGCCTCTTGCGACCTGTTTCCCTGGCATCGGCTGGCCTGGGCCGGTCCCTCCTGCCTGGGTCAGCCCCCAAGTCTGCATTGAGTGAGGAAAAACAATTCACTCCTGGTGCACGCACCTCCCCATAGCCCATTCACGTGGTCCCAGCCTCTGGGAACCAGGGGGACCTGTGGCACTCAGAGGACAGGCGTTAACCCACCTGTCTCTCAGAGCCCCTCTGCCCTCCCCCACCAGGGAGGTAAAGGAAAAGTGATTTTTTTTTTTTAAAAGGCCCTCTGGGCAAACTGGATCGGCCAGTCCAGCATCTTCATTCCTCTGAAGAGGCCCAGAGAGGGGCCCAGAGGCCGTGAGGTTACACAGCCCCGAGGCTGGGGAGGGAAGCAGGGAGGGTGTCGGGCCCCACCCCCTCCTCCCCAGCCTTTCAGATCCCCGCGGAGCCTCCCACTCCGTGCCTGTGAGTAGGCCGGGGAGCCTCCCTGGAGGTGAAACTCAAAACCACGTCTGATCAGCAGAGTCGCGGGAGCCAGGCCAAAGCCAGAAGAAGAGGGCTTTCTCTTGAGTCATCAGCCTTCCGCAACGCCATTAGTGCACTTAGCAGGCTAGGCGCTGGATTTGAGCCTGGGTTCTCGGTCCCCGCCCCCAACCCACAAGAACCCCCCTCCCCGGGCTCCGGCTCCAGGTGGGCAGGGCGGGAGACGGGGCAGAGTGTACCCTGAGCCTGGAAAGAGAAGGCACTCAATACCCGAGTAGGGAATAAAGAACGGGGTTGGGGGGCTTAGACCCAGAGCTGTTCTGTAGACCTCTGTGCCTCGGTTTCCCGTTCTGCCCCGCCCCTACCCTTATGTCTTCAGGCCTAGGAGTGTTAGTGGATCTGGGACGGGGCGCCAGGCTGGCACCAAGGAGGTCTGGCGACTGGGTGGTCTGAGAGGCCCCCAAAGTGTGGCTTTTGTCCTGGCCTTCTGACACAACTGGTCTGTCCTCATTCCGGAACCAGGCTGGGGGTGGGGTGACCTCTGACCTCACACATCAGCCGGGCTGAGCTGGGTCCCTGGGGAGGGGAGGAGGGGAAAGGGAAGGAGGGGAGGGAGGGGGCCCAGGACTGCACCGCAGCTGCCTGCCCTCCAGCGGAGCCCTGGCCTGCCCAGGCCTGGGCTTCCACATCTTCGACTTCTGTTTGTAACGGGTCCCCCTGCGACCTGCACCTGCAGGGCCCACCTTTCCTCCTGGAACCCCGGTGCTTGGCAACTTAGCCAGGGAAGACCTCCCCAGAGGAGCATGCAAACCCAGAGTTCAAATCAGCATTCCTGACTGGCCCCTGGGGAAACTGAGGCCCAGAGCTGGTCAGTGACTTGCCCCGATGCTAAGAAGGAGGACTGGGTTCAAGCCCTGAGCTGGTGGTTGGAAAAAGGCCACCTTGGTCTACCCCTGGGAGCTTCAGGGTGTCACCATTCTCAACTGGGGTTCCACAGAATGACCAAGATTCAAAGAAAGATGTGGTTTGGGGAAAACAGTATCCAGAAAATGTAAATAAGCATTCAAGGTGTTTCATTTTTCTTATTCACATTAAGAACAAAAAAAGTTTGAGGAACTGGGTTTCTAGCTCCAATTCATCTTCAGACTAGGTAGTACTTGCCTCAGTTTCCCCTTTTGGAAGTTTCTGGAGATTTGGACACCCACCTCTCTCCAATTTACAAAAGTCCTTCAGTTTCACATTCTACACACACCCCCTAGCTTCCCTGGGGTTAAAAAATAACCCAGGTCCCTATGTCCAGCTCCCCCCTCCACGGTCAGCCTCAAGGCCTTTGTTCGCGCGTCAGTCCCTCTTTCTCTTCAGGACACCTGTTCAGGGAAGCCCTTCCGCCCGATCAGGCCGGTCCCCCTGACACCCCGTTATGCGCCCCCCGCCGCTCCCCGGTTGCTGCTTGTTGCTGTTGGTTCCCCGCGCTGGGAGCTACTCCCTCCGGCATCTCGGTGAATGGCTCGAGCCTGCCACCTGGCGGCCGGGCCTGGGCCTGCGGAGTCCCCGGCTCCGGCGCCGCGCCTACTCCAGGAAGGCCCCCTCTTCCCCATCCTCTCCTCCTAGATCTCGCGGCGGGGTTGGGGGACGTACCCAGATTGCTTCTGGATACACCTACCAGGACAGGCATGAGACCGCGACTTTTGAGCGAATTCTCCGTTTTCAAAGGTTGGCAACTAATTCCCTATTTAAAATGTATTGTTTGAGGACACAGCCTGCAGCCGGCAGCTCTGACACGAGGTTAAGTGCTCCCTAGACCTCACGATTTGTTCGACCTGCACCAAGTTGCCGAAATTAAAATGTGGGTTTTGTGGCCCCCGAAGAAGCGAGGTCCAGGGGGAAGCGGACCGTGGGTCCACAAACACACATCTAACTGGCTATGTTTTGAACGCCAGCTACATGTTTTGTTGGGGTTTCCCTGGTGGCTCAGCCGGCAAAGAATCGGTCCGCAATGCAGGAGACATGGGTTCGAACTCTGGATATGGAAGATCCCCTGGAGGAGGGAATGGCAACCCACTCCAGTATTCTTGCCGGGGAAATCCCATGGACAGAGGAACCTGGTGGTCTCCAGCCCATGGGGTGGCAAAGAGTCGGACACGAGTACCACTACCTGTTATGTTAGGAGCGTAGCCTGTTTTACGTGCAATGTCTCGATCCTATAAGGTCGGTACTCAGTATTTGTACAATTAGAAGAACCATAGTCTGCGAAATTGCGTGCTTGGCCAAAAGCGCTCATTGCAAACCAAGCCAGACCTCCAGGCTCTGAAGCTACTAACTGTTCTCAGGAGACTCTAGGCCTTGGTTTCGCCAACTATTTCTGGAAGTATTCTTCTAAGAGCTCTAACCAGGCGGGGCACCTCTTATTTTTCGCGGGGCAGGAGGATAACTCAGCTTGGATCTAGGGCAGCCCCCTCGCTGAGGCGTGTGCGCACGCGCAGGACAGCCGGCCGCCGAGAGCCGGGCAACCTGTGCGCCGCTCTACCCGGCACGGCGCAGTCGCCCGCGTCTCGCTGATGGTGACGCACGTCCGGGGCGGTGGAGAAGGCAAGATGGCGGCGCCCATGGAGGTGGCCGTGTGTACGGACTCGGCGGCCCAGTTATGGAGCTGCGTTGTGTGGGAGCTGCACTCTGGCGCCAACCTGCTCACGTACCGCGGAGGCCAGGCCGGGCCCCGCGGCCTGGCGCTACTCAATGGCGAGTACCTGCTGGCCGCACAGCTGGGCAAGAACTACATCTGCGCCTGGGAGCTTCAGAGGAAGGTGCGGCGGCGTGCTCCCGGTTGCCGTTGGCGAGCTGCGTGGCGCTCAGGGGTCGGGGGAAAGGGCGGTGGGGGCTACATGGACCCTGAGCCGGGGTAGGAGTGGGTAGTCCCGTTAAGGTGTTCTGCGCAAGCGCAGGTCTAGGGTCTTTGGGGGTAAGGTAGGGAGTCGCGCGCCTGTCCTTATTGCGAGCTGTTAGGGCGCTGCGCGCACACGCCGAGCTGAGAGTGGGCAGCTGCTTCGGGGTGGGAGTGGGGTTGCTATCGGTGCGCACGCGCACAAGGAGGGCCGGGGTGGGTCCCTTGGGGTCCCTGCGGGGCAGCCAGTGCGTTATGCGAGAAGTTTAGTTGAAAAGAGTTTGCATTAGGGGTTCCGTCGGTAGCCTGAGCTTGGAGGGTGAAGGTCCGAGGCTTGAGGGAGCCCGCTGAAGGGTGACTCGGGAGTCTAGTGCATTTAATCGTCCCGAAAGACGCTACCTTTTGCCATTAGGGCCCACGTCAGAGAAACTTAAAAATGCAGCCCTTGACGCTTCTTGCTGCCTGCTTTTGCCAGCTGACATCTCTTTGGGTGGGTTCTGTGTTCTGGCTCTTCCTGGTGTGGTCCACAAACTTGAGAAGTTGTTCCATTTTAGAGATCTGGAAACTGAGGCTCAAGGTCCCAGGCAACACTTTAGTGGGGATGCTGGACTAGGGCAAAAGCCAAGTGGCCATTGGGTCCTCCTGGACCCTCTGTGCCTTCCCCACCCGAACACCCAGGGGTCCCTCTGACCCCCCAGTCCAGAGATGTGCTGTCTTGCCTTGAAAGAGATTCCATAGGCCTCCACCCCCACAATGCATAGCATCAATTGGAGCAGATCCCTCTGCTGAACCATGGATTTGCTCACAGTATCCCCTCCCCCGCTTCCCTCCCCACCCCCACCTTCTCTCTGCTCCTGGACTTACCGGCTGTCTCCTGCCCCTTCCCCAGCTTCCTCCCCCATGAAACTCAGACACCTTTTCTGTCTCTAGGACCAACTTCAGCAGAAGATCATGTGTCCCGGACCAGTCACCTGCCTTACCACATCACCCAATGGCCTCTACGTCCTGGCAGGGATCTCAGAGAACATATACCTGTGGGAGGTGAGCCCAGGGACTCAGAAACACGAGGGTGGGCTCAACCTGTGGGTGGGTTGCTGGTCAGACCACTGAGTGGGTTGTCACCGACAGGCTGTTACATTTGGGGGGACACTCACCTCCGTTCCTGTGCATAGTGCAGTGTCCAAGGTCCCAGGACAAAGCCTTTCCTGATCCCTGCCCGGCAACCAGTTGCAGAAAGGAGAGGGAGCTGGCAGTCTCACTTCCAGCTCTTAAACCTCACTGCGCGATTCTGAAACTAGGAAGCCTTGCCCAAGTGCAGGGAGAGAAACTGAGGCACTCACCCTGTGGTAGAGATCCTCCTCTGCTGTGGTTAGGCCAGTGCAGGGGGTGTGGGCAGATTTCAGCAGCCGGTCCACCATCATTAGACGGTTCCGGTGGCTTGCCAGTGATTGGCCCTTCTTGATGGGGGAACAGTCTGGGGTCGGTCTCCCCTGCAGGTGGAGGCTGCCTGGCCTGGACGACCCACCCTCTAGGAGAATTCCTGGCCAGCGTGCGTCATGACCACAAGGGGCACCCCACAGGGCTGCTCTGACTTGGGCTCTGACTCCTGTACTCTGGACCTTCTCCCCTCCCCTCTGCGGGATGAGCGCCTGGGTGTCTGTGTCAGGTGTCCACACAGAGACAGTGGTCACCTCATTCCCATGTCACCTCATCTGAATGGATTATATCTCCAAAGACTATATTCAAGTGAGGTCACAGGTTTTGGAGGTTGGGGTGTGGACTCGTTTATCTGGGTGATGAAGTTCATCCTACCACAGCATCTCTGCCCTCTCACCCCTGCCCAGTCCTTCCCTGGTGTCCCTGCCACCAGGGACCTCCTCTCCTGGAGCCCAAACTCCCCCTCCCCCATGGCTCCCAGAATGAGCCCCACCCCCACCCCCAACTCGGAAGGTGGTCACTTGAGGCTATGACCAGCTTGTCACAGGAGCTGTGAAGCCCTGGTGCAGGGGCCGTGGGGGTAGGCTCTCCTCGCAGGCCCCCCCACCAAGCCGGTTCTCCTCCCCCCAGGTGTCCACAGGGAACCTTCTAGTCATCCTGAGCCGCCACTACCAGGACGTGTCATGCCTGCAGTTCACGGGGGACAGCAGCCACTTCATCTCAGGGGGCAAGGACTGCCTAGTGCTGGCCTGGAGCCTCTGCAGGTAGCACCATGGCCCCAGTGGCTCCTCGTCCAGCTGTGGCCTCTGGGCAGAAAAGGCCTTGACCATGAGGGCGGGAAGCAAGGGGCTCTGGGTCAGGCGGGCTGGTACCAGGAGGACCGGGGGCCGGGCTACCACCTGGAGATGAGATGAGGGCGTGGAGATGCCCGCTGAGGTCTGCCCAACCCCTCCCCAAGCGTGCTGCAGGCAGATCCCTCCCGGACCCCTGCCCCCCGGCACGTCTGGTCTCGCCACACCCTCCCCATCACAGACCTGCACTGCGGCTTTGGGGGGCCCCTAGCCCGGGTGGCCACCGCCTCGCTGGACCAGACAGTGAAGGTAGGACCCTCACCCTGCCACGTCCCCCGCAGTGGATGTGAGCCGAGCCCAGCTGGCAGGTTCCTGGCCCAAGGGAGCCAGCACATAATGTCCTCCTCCAAGCCAGCGGCTCCAGACAGCTCTTGATCCCCCGACGCTTCCAGCCTCAAGGACGGCCAGAGGGTGGACAGTCTAGGCCTGTGTCGGCTTGGAAATTCCCACTTGGCCACTGCTCCTGGTGGCTCCTGACCAAGCCTTAGGGGATTCAAGGGCGTCCTCGGGTCTTTGTCCCTGGTTGGGGGATTCAGGGCTGAACTGCTGGGGGCCTGGGGGCTGACAGTCACTGAAGTAGGTGGTGGATAGGTGTCCCTGAGCCCCTGAGATCCCTGTGGCAACAGTGCTTGTCGGAGGTTCTGTGGGACCCAGCCTCCCAACTGGTCCTTGGCTCTCACACCGCCACCCACCCCCAGCTGTGGGAGGTCTCCTCAGGTGAGCTGCTGCTGTCTGTACTCTTTGACGTGGGCATCCTGGCTGTGACCATGGACCTGGCTGAGCATTACATGTTCTGTGGTGGCAGTGATGGCTCCATTTTCCAAGTCGATCTCTGTACCTGGGTGAGTGTCTGGGGGCAGCAGGGTCAGGGGACGGGTTCGGGGCTAAGGCATTGCCAGGCCCCTGCTCACCTGCCCTCCTGCATCTGCAGCCCGGGCAGAGAGAGAAGAGCTTCCAGCCGGAGCAGGAGCACGGGAAGGTGTTCAGAGGGCACAGGTGCGGGGACCAGGCAGGGACAGGGGTTGAGGGGGGTTGCTGCCCTGGGGCACAAATGCGGGCCTGGTCGTGCTGCTGCCCCGCCCCCAGCCCGAGCATCCCAGCTGATACATTCATCATCAGGAACCAGGTGACCTGCCTGTCGGTGTCCACGGACGGCAGCGTGCTTCTGTCGGGCTCCCACGATGAGACCGTTCGCCTCTGGGATGTGCAGAGCCAGCAGTGCCTCAGGACGGTGACCCTCAAAGGTGGGCGTGGCCACCACCACCACTCCCCAACCCCAGGCAGGGCAGAGGAAGGACTCAGGGCCTGCCTCGTGGAGGGCACAGCCTGGCTGAGGGTGGTCCTGACCACCTCCCCCACCCCACCCCCAGGCCCCGTGACCAACGCCTGCATCATGCTTGCACCTGTCAGCATGCTGAGCTCCGACTTCAGACCAGGCCTGCCCCTGCCCCACTTCAACAAGCACCTGCTAGGTGCAGAACACGGGGACGAGCCGCACCACGGGGGCCTCATGCTGCGCCTAGGCCTCCACCAGCAGGTATGCCTCACCTGGCAAGGACAGGGCACCCTTTCCCACTGAGACTGGGCTCTGTCTGCTGTCTCTCTGCCCTGGAACCACACAAGACTGCAGGGGCTTCCATACCCCTCCAGGGGACTTGATGGATGCCTGTGCCCAGCATTGGCTACTGGCCCAGAGCGGTGCGCCCAGATGGTGTCCGGCAAGAGACAAATGGCCTGGAACAACAGCAGGGTCCAACCATTTTGCCAGGCCAGCAGCCTGTCCCCACCAGCTGGAGGCACTGACTGACTGCCTGGCCATCCCTGGTACTGGCTGACTGATTTGGCTCTTGTGTTTCAGGGGTCAGAGCCCAGCTATCTGGAGCGGATGGAGCAGCTGCAGGCGGTGATGTCCAGCACGCTGGAGAAGGTGGGAGGAGGAGCAACCCCAAGATGGGGAAGGGGCAGGGCCCAAAGATGGGAGAACGAGCCTGGAGGGGAGAGGCCCAGGGTGGGCGAGGGGCTGGGTTCAGGATGGCCAGGCTCACCTCAGGTGGGCTGCTAGCGGCAGGCTTGGCTCAGGCTATTGGTTGGAGAGGATCTACCTGCGCCCCCTCTCACCATCCTGGACTGTAGGGACAGTGGCCTTCAGGGCAGGGCAGAGGTCCGAGCCCAACTCCCCACAAAACCCCGGCCCAGTCTGAGCGCCCCGCCCCTCCCCCAGAACGTCCTGGGCGGCCAGGACCAGCTGCGGATCCGCGTGACTGAGCTGGAAGACGAGGTGCGGAACCTGCGCAAGATCAACCGCGACCTCTTTGACTTCTCCACACGCATCATCACGCACCCAACCAAGTGACACGTCTGGACTCGCCCTCAGCCGGCAGAGCCCACGGCCCAAGCCTGTTCTCTGCAAGGTCCCATCGCTTGGATTGGCACCCCCACCAGGGTTGCAGTCGAGGGTTGACTGGCTGCCCTGCCGTGACCTGCCATGTCACATGGGTGCTCTGCTGTTTCTAACAAAAGACTTGAAATCCTACCTTTCGGCCTCCTTGTGCCCCCACCGGGCTGAGGACCCTCGCAGTGGGACCTGCCAGGGGGATTCGCCACAGCTATCACAGAGTCCGAGTCCCAGACATAACTACTAGAAGCCTGGGTCCTCACCTGCCGCCCCTGTGCAGCTCCCAGGGGGCTGGGCCATGGGCCAGGTCCCCAGGGGCAAGGGTAACTCAGGGACAGCAGAGTGCTCACACCAGGCCTGTCTCCCCAGCCTGGCTCTGGGCAGCTGACGCTGGGGTGGCAGCCAGTTCTGGGCCAGGGTCGTCTCAACCAGAAAGTTCTTGGTGTCAAGGGCCCGAAAGAGGCCAACCTCCCCTCCTCCAGCACCACACATACGTACACACTGTGCAGGGTAGACGGGGACACTGCTAGCTGCCAGCCGGAACCTGGAACCCAGCCCAGACTTGGGCCCTGAGCCTCCCATGGAACCTTCCAGAAAGCTGCCCCTAAGTGACAGTCTGTTTAATGGTCCGGAAAATCCATGTGACTTAGCCGGTGCTATAGTAACTGCAGCTCCTGCTTTTAGCTGATGGGTGTCCTCTCCTGGGGCCCTGCAACCCCCTCACAGCCCACCTTGCTCTCAGACCTAGACAGGTTTACTTGGGGCCATCAGGTGAGGAGTCCTGCTGGCCTCCACATTGCAGTCACCCCACACAGAATAAGGTTCCAGCAGCAGGGAACCTGGTTGGTTCCTGGCAGCAGGGTGGGGGAAGAGGACCTAGGGGCTCAGTGTTCCCCTCCTCTCCCTTTGGTTTCCAGGGGCTCTGGAAGGTGGGGAGGGCATCAGGGTTGGCTGAGGCTTCCCCGGGGCCTAGGGCTACCTTGCCTGCCTGGCACCATTTCCAGGCGCTGCCATCCTCTGCCTGGTGCTTCTCTGCACCCTGGCCACTGCACTCAGCTCATCGTTCAGTGACTTGGGAGGAGATGCCAGTTCTGGAGACCTGGGTACTGTTTTCTGTGTCTGGTGAAGTCCCAGGCAGGAGCTGGCAGGGTCAGCCTCTGGAGTCACCTCCTCTGGCTCATGCTTCTTCCCTGAGCAGGAGGGGCGCTGTTGTCACTGCCAAGTTCCGGGGCACCTTGGCACAGCTGTGGACCTTCAGCTGCTGACTTGGGTCCTGGGGTCCCTCCTGGCTTGCCCAGGATATCTGTGGCTGCAGCTGAGGGGACCTTGGTCACTCATGGCTCCTGAGGGGCTGAGGGTAGTGCGCCCCTGGGTAGGGATGGTGGGGTCCCACCCCGGGGTGGTCACTGTGATGACTCAGGCCTGAGAGGTGGTCCCAGCAGGGCCTAGGGAGAGCTTCCAATCAATGCACAACCAGCCTCGCCCAAGCTGTCCTTGCCATGAGTCCATGGGGGCCTGGAAGGTCCCCTTTCCCCCTCCATAGGCCACACAGAGTCCAGAGAAGGTCCTGGTGGGCTCTAAGGGCTGGAGCCCACTGGCCCCTTTCCCTGAAATCCCCACGTGGCCACGGACAAGCCACACCTGGCCCTGAGACTGTGTATTGTCACTCAAAGGAAACGTACCTCCTTGATTCATGAGGAGTCTTCAAGAGCCAGTGTGCAGCTGTGCGGGTGCCCAGCACAGTCAGTACTCCTGTTGCTTGTCTGAGAATCTGTAGAAAACCAACCTGACCCTGAATCCTGGGCCGTCACTGCCAGAAGGGGAAGTGCAGAGTGCACCTGACATTCTCAGGTGACTGCCTGAGTTGATGGAAACCCCTCCTGACCAGGACAGCTGTTATTTAAAAAACAAGTGTCAGGATATGATGGAGGTGTCTTCTGAGCACTTGTGCATCGTTGGTGGGAAGGTGAAAGGGTACAGCTGCCCTGTCAAATAGTCAGGAGGGTCATCAAAAAGTTAAGTATGGAATCACCATGTGTCCCAGCAATCCCACTACAGGTACCTTGCCCACAGAAATGAAAGCAGGAGGCTCGAAGAGATGTTTACACACCCGTGTTCACATCAGTGTGATTCACAGCAGCCAAAGAGTGGAGACAACCAAATTGTCAAAGATGATGGATGAGCAAGGGTGGTCCTTCTGCACGGTGGAATATTACTCAGCCTTTAAAAAGAGATTCTGACACCCGCTACAACCTGGTTGGACCTCGAGGACATAATGCACAGTGAAATAAACCAGACCCAGAAGGAGACACACTGTCTGATTCCACTCACTGGAGGTCCCTAAAGGAGTCAGATCCACAGAAACAGGAAGTAGATGGTGGGGCCAGGGGCTGGCGGAGGGGTTGGGGAGTGTTTCATGGGGACAGAGTTTCTGTTTGGAAAGATGAGAAAGTTCTGGAGACAACGGTGGGGCTGGTTGCACAACAATGTGAATGTGCTTAATGGCATGAGCTGTAGACTCTAGAAATGGTTGGAATGGTGAGTTTTGCATTATATATATTTTACCACATTTAAGGAAAAAACCTCGCCTGTGTTTGTGTGTGATGTGAACTACTACCAATGCCCTGTAAAGCTGGGAGCTGAGGCGCAGAGGCCAGGCACCCACCTCAGGTCACCCAGATGGGGGCAGTCCCAGTTTCCATCAGGGCCCTTCACTGGCCCAGGAGATGGGGAGATAGTGGCCAAGTGGGCCTGGTGGGAGGGGAGATGTGGGGGCTTCCGGGGCTGCCCCCACATGAGTCCCAGGAGGGCCTGAAGAGCCTTCTGGCATGTGCCTGCCTCCTAGAACCAGCCCTAGCAATGTCTATTGACTGACTGTGCTGAGGGCTATGTTAGGGTGAGGAAGTGTCCCTCCCCAGGCTGGGTCCCTATTTTGGAGGACTCATGCTGGCAAAGGCATCTCTCCCCATGATGGAGTAATGTCCTGGTGGTCCCTGAGGACTGTTTTCAACTTAGCACCTTACCCAGAAGAATGGGGTGGGGGGGGGGACTCCCTGGTATGACCGTCCTTGTCCTGGGACTCCTGGCCAGGTGGCTGGATGAAGTGGCCTTGTCACTTGGAAGCCAGTCAGCCACCCAGCCCTCATTAGTCATCTCAAAATTCAATCTATGCTGCTGGCCGGCACTTAACATTTTTATTCATCTAATGGAGTTTGTTCCCTGCCTCTTGAACACTGGCTCCAAAAGGAGATTTTTTTTTGGGTGTGTAAAAAAATAATTGAGTGTAGACTCATCCATTAGAGATGGAATGATCTGGACTGATCTGCTGCCCTGTGCCCTGCGGGGTCTTGTCCTCCTGTGGAGGCTTTCTCTACTCACCCACCTGGGATGGGAGATGGGAGGAGTCCATGCACAGCGCCGCTGGGGCCCTTACTTGACCAGTGTTCATTGAGCATCTGCTGCATGCCAGGGGCCGTTTCTCATGGGGAGGCACAGAGAACATAGGAGGCTGAGGGATTGGTAGGGGAGCTATGGAAGGTTCTAGAGCAGTCATGAAATCAAGTGTCCTCATCCAAACAGTTGCTCAAGCAGAGTGCCTACTGTGTGCAAGCACTGGAGACAGAGCAGTTAACAAGTCAGGCTCACCCCTGTCTCCCAGAGTTGCCCACTAAATAAATAAAGCAGCAAAAAGATGACAAGTGTGTGATGGAGTTAATGTAGGCAGGGGTGAGAGGGGGTGTTCTACATCTTTCAGGGAAATTTTTCAGTCAGGGACATTTGGCTTTGGGTCTTGAAGGGTGAAGAGGAGCTGTCTGGGTCAAGTTTCCTGCCCACAGCTGGAGGGCATGAGATCTGCCCTATAGGTTCCCATCAGACAAGTCGTCTTCAGTTTCCCCAGCTGCCCAGGATGGTAGAACGCACCCAGAGGGGTCGGTCTGGGTAGACACTGCCTCCTGGCGGAGGGAGAAGTACTGCTGTGTGACTATGGAGGCACACTGACCCCTTCTCGGCCTTAGTTTCCCTGCCTTATCAATGGGAATTATTTCCAGGCTGGAGAAGGGGGATGAGGGATCCAGGGGTCAGTGTGGGGACCAATTTTGATGCAGAATCCCTCCCTGCTACTAACCTCATCTCGGCTTTCTCATCTGTAGAGTGGGCACAGAGCCAGGGATAGTGGTGGTTAGACTCCACCCCCACCCCCGCCTGTTAAGATCATCTGAGCCTCAGTTTCTCCCCCTGCGTCGTGGATCCGATTCCTCCCAAGTGGCTTACCTGGCACTGGGGGACCAGGAGGGGCGAGGGCGGGCGAAGGCGGGCAAAGGCTGGTGGACTCCGGCAGGGAGGGAGGAGTTGGCCCGGCAGGGGCGGAGAGGGTGCGGTGGGGGCGCGCGAGATCCTGCCTCCCAAGGTGCCAGCCGCGGCTCCGCCCCGTGGAGCCCGCCGGCAACTTTGGGATGGAGTTTGTGCCGGCGCTGTGGCTCGGCCTGGCGCTGGCGCTGGGACCGGGGCCCTCCGGGGGCCACCCGCACCCGTGCGGCGTCCAGGCGCGCCTGGGGGGCTCGGTTCGCCTGGGCGCTCTCCTGCCCCGCGAGCCTGCCGCCCGCGCCCGCGCCCGCGCCGCCCTAGCCCGGGCCTCCCTGGCGCCGCGGCTGCCCCACAACCTGACCCTGGAGCTAGTGGCTGCCGCTCCCCCCGCCCGCGATCCCGCCTCGCTCGCCCGCGGTCTGTGCCAGGCGTTGGCGGCACCGGGAGTGGCGGCCCTGATCGCCTTCCCCGAGGCGCGACCCGAGCTGCTGCAGCTGCACTTCCTGGCGTCCGCCACCGAGACCCCCGTGCTCAGCGTGCTGCGGCGGGAAACGCGCGCGCCCCTCGGCTCCCCGGTACGCGCGGGGACCCGGGGCCGGATGGGAGAGGCCCTGGGAAGCTCCCGGGGCGTGGGGTCCGGGGGTCTGGAGACAGTCCTTGGGACGCCCAGGACTCGGACTTCTGGACCGTAGATGCGCGGATTCTCGGAGTCCGGATGACAGAGGCCCTGGATCCCTGGACCACGGATGTCCCCGGGGCTCAGGGACACGGAATGGGAGACGGGAGCCCCGGGACGCAGGGACCTAGAGCCACGGACCTGCGGCTAGGGACCCCGCGGGACGCCTCTGGACTCCAGACGGAGCCAGAGGGCCTCGGAGGTGTAGACCCCCCGGGAGCGGGACCCCCTTGTAGGGTCCGGGGGCGCCTTCGGATCCCCACCCGGCGGGATCGCGAGGCTGGGATGGGGAAGCGGGTCTCCCTGCCCCCTCTCCAGGGGCAACAGTTTCAGAGGCTGAAGCTGGAGGCCTTCCTCCCGTCAGCATCCTCCCGGAGGCCCTCGAGGCTAGGCCGCCCCCACCCACAGCCTCCTTGACCCACAGCCTCCTCAGACCCCCAGACTCCAAAACCCTCGTCTTCCTCCGCCACTCCTCGACCTTGGAGTTCATTCTCTCGTCTTATTTCCACCCCTAGACTGGAATTTGGGTCCGAATAAGTAGAGAATGGGACAAAGAGGAGAGAGGGTGACTGGCAGAGCTCTGGGAACCCCGCGGTGCCCCAGGGAGAGACCCCTCCTCTCAGGACTAGCTGGGAGGGACCCAACGCCGGGATGTGGGGTCTGGTAGGGGACGTCCCAACCCACCTTGAAGCCCCCTCCAGGTCTTCCTTCTGAGGGCGGGGAGACCCTGATCCTACAGGAGGCCTGGGGTCTCTTTAACCCACCCCCACTCCGTTCCTGCCCCCTCCCGGTGGGAGAGATGCAGGACCCAAATCCATGCCTGTGGGGCCCTCTGCAGCCGGATCCAGGAACTGCACCCCTGCAGTTGGCCCTGTCAGGCTTTGGGCGGATAATGGCTTGCCCCCTCTTCCCCTTCCCCCCTCCTCGCCCACGCCAGGGACTAAGCAATAGACTCCAGCCTCTCTCCGGGCACTCAGCACCCTGTCCCCACCCACACAACATCCTGCCTACCCTAGGTGTCTGGTAAAGTTCTCATCCCACACTGAAAGCAAATCCAGGAGAACTTTCAGGGTGCTCCAGGCAAAGTGGGGCCCTTCAGTGCCTGGTTGGCCTGGGTAAGTCTGAATAGAGAGGGGGTATGGAGCTGGGCTTTGAAGGATGTGTAGGAGTTGGCTGACCTAGATGGGGAAAGGTCTTCCAGCTGGGGAATCCAAAAAGCCTCAGAGTGACTGGAGTCAAAAGAGCAGGCCCTGCAGGTCAAGGCAGGGCCAGGCTTTGTGCTGATGGCGATGGGGAGCCACAGAGGGGTATAGAGCAGGGGCTGGGCTGGGAGGAGGTAGACTCAAGGTCCTTTGAGTAGCTAGGGGCAGCCGAGGGATGCAGCCTGTAGCACCTGTCGGGAGTAGGTGCTGTGTGCATGCCTGGCATTCCTGGGGGCACTAGCAGAGGGGGAGGGGAGGGGGGAAGGCCCCGGTCCCCACAGTCATACTCCTGGGCTGCAATGCGGCCCACTCCTGACATCAGCTCAAGGTGATGTGTGTTTACTGGACATGTACAGATGGGGGTGGGAAGAGTGGGTGGTGGGACTGTGAGGTCGCCAGCCCTAACTTGACCAACCCCTCTGCCAGAACCCGTTCCACCTGCAGCTGGACTGGGCCAGCCCCCTTGAGACACTGCTGGATGTGCTGGTATCCGTGCTGCGGGCTCACACCTGGGAGGACGTCGGCCTGGTGCTCTGCCATGTACGCGACCCTGGCAGCCTGGTGGTCCTGTGGACAAGCCGGGCAGGCCGGGCCCCGAAGTTTGTGCTGGACCTGAGCCGGCCAGAGCTGGGTGATGCAGGGCTGAGCGCACGCCTGGCACTCCTGGGGGCACCAGCTGGAGGGAAGGCCCCAGTCCCTGCAGCCGTACTCCTGGGCTGTGATGCAGCCCGCTCCCAACAGGTACTGCAGGCTGCACCCCCTGGTCCCCGCTGGCTGCTGGGCACACCACTTCCTCCTGAGGCCCTGCCCACTGAGGGTCTGCCACCCGGAGTGCTGGCGCTGGGCGAGGTGGCCCGGCCCCCACTGGAGGCCGCCATCCAGGATGTGGTGGAACTAGTGGCCCGTGCGCTGGATAGTGCTGCCCGCATGCAGCCAGAGCGTGCCCTGCTTCCTGCCACAGTCAACTGCAGTGACCTACCACCACCAGAGCCCGAGTCTTCGGGCCGCCTCTTGGCACGGTGAGCGGGGCCCCAGCTGCAGGAAGCCACCTCTGCTGGTGGGCTGTGACAGACGACAAGATCGAGTGTTTGCTGTGTGCCAGATGCTGTGTCCATCTTGCATGAAGGCAGAACCTAAGAAGGGGATTCTGTAGGGCTGGGGTGGGGGCTTTGGGAGAAGAGGGAAGGGAGGAGAAGGAATGAGTGAGACTGCTGAAGTGAGTCACCTTCTGATCGCCAGGGCCCTCGAGGGGGACAGTGCCCCAGAACGAGAAGGCCCCACCTGGGCCTCTGAACTGGGCAGCAGCCCTTGGTTCAGGGCTGGGACGTCGCCCCAGTCCCCAGGGCGCGGGTACCCTGCTCGGAAGGGGTCATGGGATGGGGGGCTCGACAGAGCCTCCGGTGGCCCCAGGTGTGTCTGAGCTGCAGGGCCAGGGGTCTCACCTGGGAGGAGGGATCCCTCCGCCCTGACGCCGCCCCCACCCCCACCAGGTTCCTGGCCAACACATCCTTCTGGGGCCGCACGGGGCCGGTGTGGGTAACCGGCTCCTCGCAGGTGCACATCTCCCGGCGCTTCCGCCTGTGGAGCCTCCGCCGGGACCCCAGGGGTGCCCCGGCCTGGGCCACGTTGGGTCGCTGGCGGGACGGGCGGCTGGAGTCGGAGGCATGGGGCGCGGCCGAGCAGCCCCCACCCCCGCCAGGCGCCCAGGCGCGGCCCAGGCTGCGGGTGGTGACGCTGGTGGAGCATCCGTTTGTGTTCGCCCGCCAGCCAGATGAAGACGGGCGGTGCCCGGCGGGGCAACTGTGCTTGGCCCCCGGCACCAATGATTCGGCCACTCTGGACGCACTCTTCGCCGCGCTGGCCGACGGCTCGGCCCCCCGCGCGCTGCGCAGGTGCTGCTATGGCTACTGCATTGACCTGCTGGAGCGCCTGGCGGAGGACGCACCCTTCGACTTCGAGCTCTACATCGTGGGCGACGGCAAGTACGGCGCGCTGCGCAACGGCCGCTGGACCGGCCTGGTGGGCGACCTGCTGGCCGGCCGGGCGCACATGGCCGTCACCAGCTTCAGCATCAATTCGGCCCGCTCGCAGGTGGTGGACTTCACCAGCCCTTTCTTCTCCACCAGCCTGGGCATCATGGTGCGCGCGCGCGACACGGCGTCGCCCATTGGCGCCTTCATGTGGCCGTTGCACTGGTCCATGTGGCTGGGCGTCTTCGCCGCGCTGCACCTGACCGCGCTCTTCCTCACCCTCTACGAGTGGCGCAGCCCCTTCGGCCTAACGCCCCGCGGCCGCAACCGGGACACCGTGTTCTCCTACTCCTCTGCCCTCAACCTCTGCTATGCCATCCTCTTTGGACGCACTGTGTCCAGCAAGACGCCCAAGTGCCCAACAGGCCGCCTCCTCATGAACCTGTGGGCCATCTTCTGCCTGCTTGTGCTGTCCAGCTACACGGCCAACCTGGCTGCCGTCATGGTCGGGGACAAGACTTTTGAGGAGCTGTCTGGAATCCACGACCCCAAGGTGGGCAACTGCAGGTGGTTTGTGGTCAGAGCTGAGAAGTCTAATCCCCCCACCCCATCTTCACCCCAGAGAGGGCAGCTGTTCTTTCTCTCAAACTCATACTGAGCCCAGCCCCAAGCCAGGACAATACAGGCAAGGGTGCTGGTGAGAGCTGAGAGAGAAGCCAAAAGGATGGTGTGTGAGATGGTGGTAAAGTTCCAGGCAGGGACTTCCATGGTAGTCCAGTGGCTAAGACTCTGTGCTCCCAATGCAGGGGGCCTGGGTTCCTTGGTTGTTGGGGAACTAGATCTCACATGCCATGACTAAGATCCAGCACAGCCCCCCAAAAAAGTCCCATGGAGGAAAATTAGGCAGAGTTGGGGACACAGGGCACAATGGAGAGGAAGAATTCTCCAGTGGGGGTCTCCAGTGGGGAGGCGTGACCCATGAGGTGCTTGGTGTCAGGGAGCAATGTGGTCAGCAGTGGCAACCTGTGCAAAGGCCCTGGGGCAAGACTATGCTTGATGTATTGGAGGAGCAGCAAGGAAGCCTTGTGTCTGGAGCAGAGGGGTTGAGGAGGGAAGAGGGAGGAGGGGAGGACAGGAAGAGGACAGGGCAGGGCCTGCAGGGCCTGCAGGGCCTGCAGGTGTGGGAGGATATGACCCTTGAAAACAGCTCTGCTTAGAATTTTCACCAGGAGTCCTAGAGGACTGTGGGCAGAGCAGGGCATGCCCTGGCCTACATATTTTTCTTTTTTAATGAAAAAATTTTAATATTCTGGAACAAGAACAACTATGAATGAAACCATTGCCCAGCTCTAAAATAACTCCTGGCCAGTTTCATTCACCCACCAACCCCAGTCCCTGAATTATCCTAAAGTAAGATCCAGGCCTCCTGTCATTTCATTATGAATATTCGGGAAGTTAAACATCAGGGACTCATTTTCTCAGTTGTCTTCCACTCACTCCGCCATGGTTTGTTTGAATCTGGATCCAAAATGCATAGACATTGAGGATGGCAGAAACCTCTTAGTTATCGAATCAAACTTAGATCCACTCACTGGTGTGCAGTGAAACCATTCTATTGACATGGGGTCATGGCGAAGGAAACCGCAGGGTTTATCGCAGGTGCCAAGCAAGAAGCCCAGGCAGCTAGTGCTTAAGACCTGAACTCTTAGGTGGCCCTCAGGGAAAAGTGGTTTTCATTTGTTTGTTTTTTAATATTGGGGAAAAGACTTTAAAGACAGGGTGAGGGAGGGGTGTTTCAGGGTGTGTGTGATCAGGTGGTGGACATTCTTCTGACTGGTTGGTGGTGAGGTAGTCAGGAGTCAACATCATTAACCCTCTGGTTTTAATCAGCCTAGGGCCTCCGTGCTTATGGGCAGCATAGTTAACTTCTACCACCTGGGGGCAGGGGGAAACAACTGAAAGGACCTGGCTCAGGATTTTTTTTTTTTTTTTTGGTCACACTGCATGTCATATGGGCTGTCAGTTCCCTGACCAGGGACTGAATCTATGTTCCCTGCAGTAGAAGTGCAGAATCTTACCACTGGACCACCAAGGAAGTCTGCTGGCTCTGGATATTAGCTATAGCACCTGAGAAGGAATTAAAAGTCCTTGGTTTTAGTGACTAAACTATTTTTGTCTTGACTCTTTTCCTTTGTTTCTGCATTTTGTCATTTCTTTGATTTATTCTTTTGAACTCAGGGAAGACCTAGGAGGCTATTTTCTATAGACAAAAGGCAGGTAGAGGGCAAGGGGGTGGTCTGTCCTGAGAAGGCCCCAGAGGGTCATTTTGACACTCCTGTCTTTTTCACTAGTGATTTGTTTGTTGAAGTTGTTTTGTGTTTTGTCCCATAGTATCTCCCAGTGTTTTGATCTGGCTGATCTTGTCTCTGAGTGGTGTTTAGTCTCTTCTGTCCACCCCCAATTCAGGGCTTCCCAGTTATCGATAATGGTAAAGAACCCACCTGCCAATCCAGAAGACATATTAGGAGACATGGGTTTTATCCTGGGTCAGGAAGATTCTCTGGAGGAGACAGTGGCAATCCACTCCAGTATTCTTTCCTGGAGAATCCCATGAACAGAGGAGTGTGGCAGGCTATACAGACCATAGGGTCGCAAAGAGTTGGACACGACTAAAGCGACTTAGCACACATGCTGCCCACCCAATCCACCACCACCCCAGTGTCCTCTGTAAACCATTAAGGAGATGTACATGGGCCAGCCACTCTCCACATGTGGCTACTTTTTAAATTGATTTAATTGAAAGCATGCAATAGCCATATGAGAACAGCACAGTTGTAGAGTGTTTGCTTCCACAGAAAATTCTGGACAGCCCTGTTTACCTCAGGTTCAGCTTTTCGGAGGTGCATAGCCTCACCAAGGAGGCCCCGGTCAGTGTGGCCCCAGTTTAGTTCAATTCAGTCGCTCACTCCTGTCAGACTCTTTGTGACCCCATGGATTGCAGCATACCAGGCTTCCCTGTCCATCACCAACTCCTGGAGCTTGCTCAAACTCATGTTCATCCAATCAGTGATGCCATCCAACCATCTCAACCTCTGTCATCCCCTTCTCCTCCTGCCTTCAATTTTTCCCAGCACTAGGGTCTCTTCCAAGGAGTCAGTTTTTGCATCAGGTGGCCAGAGTATTGGAGTTTCAGCTTCAGCCTAAGTCCTTCCAATGAATATTCAGGACTGATTTCCTTTAGGATTGACTGGTTTGATCTCCTTGCTGTCCAAGGGACTCTCAAGAGTCTTCTCCAACACCACAGTTCAAAAGCATCAATTCTTCGGCGAAAGCGGGGCACGAGGGGGGAGCGGGGGCAGGGGTCAAGGCCCTCCTGTGCTGACTGGGCGCTGGCCCGCAGCTGCACCACCCGTCTCAGGGCTTCCGTTTCGGCACGGTGTGGGAGAGCAGCGCCGAGGCCTACATCAAGAAAAGCTTCCCGGAGATGTATTCACACGTGCGGCGCCATAGCGCACCTACCACTCCCCACGGCGTCGCCATGCTCACGTGAGGGGGGCGTGCGGGGTGGGGCTCAGGGCGGGGCCACGCGGGCGGGCGGGGATAGTGATGCTCATCCTGCCCCCATGCCCTCCGCAGGAGCGATCCCCCCAAGCTCAACGCCTTCATCATGGACAAGTCGCTCCTGGACTATGAGGTGTCCATCGACGCCGACTGCAGGCTGCTAACCGTGGGCAAGCCCTTCGCCATTGAGGGTGAGGAGTCCCCAGGACCAGTGATCTGCGGGCTCCAGGAGGGTTCTGGTCCTCTGGGTCTGCGTCTAGCCTGGTCCCAACCCAATGCCCGGCCTCCCCCAGGCTATGGTATCGGACTCCCCAGAAATTCTCCGCTCACCTCCAACCTGTCCGAGTTCATCAGCCGCTACAAGTCCTCCGGCTTCATCGACTTACTGCACGACAAGTGGTACAAGATGGTGCCTTGTGGGAAGCGGGTCTTCGCCGTGACGGAGGTGCGGCAGGTCCCTGCATGCGGGGTGCGGGTCGGCGTGGGGGAGCCCCCGAACCTGCGTGGTCCTTTACCAGGGTAGTCAACCTCTGCTCATTTCCAAAACGAGGGTATTTGTCTGCTTTTGTGCATCCTATTCATCCTACAAAACCCCAGCTCTAGTGCTCTCTTGTCCATGACACCTCTGAAAATATAGCCCCAGGCCCTTCTCTCTGGCCCAACCTCTGTCCCCGCTTCTGTCCAAGGCCCGGGCTCCACCGGGGTCTGGTATGACCCAGAGGGACTATGTGCCTGCATCCTACCCACAGACCCTGCAGATGGGCGTCTACCACTTCTCCGGACTCTTTGTGCTGCTCTGCCTGGGTCTGGGTAGTGCTCTGCTCAGTTCTCTGGGTGAGCATGTCTTCTACCGCCTGGCGCTGCCGCGCATCCGAAGGGGCAACAAGCTGCAATACTGGCTGCACACGAGCCAGGTGAGGAGCTGGCCAACCCAGCTGGCAGTGGGGCAGGAGGGGGGCTGGGGGGGGGGCTGTCTTCCCGCTGAGCCGAATTCTTGGCTCCTAGAGAATTCATCGTGCCCTCAACACAGAGCCACCAGAGGGGCAGGAGGAGGCGGAGTCGAGGTAAGGGACTTAGGGGATGGTTCTCCACCCCAGCAACTCCCACACCTGCCCTCCGACCTTGGACTGGGTCCACACCTCCTTCCACTGGCAACTTCCTCAGGAACTTTGATCCTAAAGGGCAGATGGGGACTGTGGGTAGGACGTGGCTGCCCAGCCCATCCATCCCCCAGGGGTCTCAAGGAGCCGCAGCAGAACACACAGGCCGCCCCTGCGAGCCGGGCGGGCTGGACACGGGTGCGCCGGGCCGCGGTGAGGGAGCGTCGAGTGCGTTTCCTGCTGGAGCATACTGTGGTCTCTGCCTCCCCGGATGCGTATGTCCCAGATGCGGATGCAGCCGCACCACCCGAAGCCCCCGTCTGCTCCAATGGCCCGCCCGCCAAGCTTCAGTCTGGCGCCCCGCTCCCCGGGGAGCTGGAGGAGCTGGAGCAGCGCATCGTGGGTGCGCAGGAGAGGCTCCGCCAGGCGCTGCTGCGGCGCAGGGCGCTCCTGGCCCAGCTTGGGGACAGCACCTGAGAGCCGCCGTGCACATGGCTCCTGGCCTGCGTGAAAGCACGGGAGATGGCCCCCTGAAGTGGGATCCAGCCTTTCTCCACCT
The DNA here is from genome assembly GCF_023699985.2 of Odocoileus virginianus. Taxonomy (NCBI): domain Eukaryota; kingdom Metazoa; phylum Chordata; class Mammalia; order Artiodactyla; family Cervidae; genus Odocoileus; species Odocoileus virginianus. The sequence continues at coordinate 40,412,195 of NC_069676.1, forward strand.
GCTGTGCCTGCTCTGAGGGGGCCACCTGGCCATAGGGTGGGTGGAACCTCCCTTCCCCCGCGGCTCCCGGGGCCCCCCAACCCCGCCCCAACACACAGACGCTGGCTGGACGCTGTCAACAGTTTATTCTATATACAAACACCATTCTGTACACTGCAATTAAATAAGAGTGGAATGAGCGCTCTTCTGCATTCCTCACAAAGTGATTGGGTTGGGTCACCGGCCATCTCCCCACCCAGAGCAGGGCGGAACCCCGGTGCCCCTGGCTGCCTTAGATGTTGGCGCCTATGCACCATCGGGGCCGAGCTCCACCTTCCCGGGGCCCCAGCCCGGGCGCGTAGGGTGGCCGTGGAAAGGCACTGGGCATGACAGAGCACCAGCTAAGCCAGCCCCACCCGATGCTTTGCTCCGGGGCAGCTTGCTCCAGACTTTTCACCACCTTTTCAGAACCTCCATGGAGCCCCCACCCCTTCTCCTACCCTGGTTCACAGGCTGGTCTTCATTTACTAGCTGAGGAGACCCACCAGGGACAGGGACAGGCTGTAGGCTGGCCCCATGCCCTGGGGGAGAGACGCCTGCCTCCCAGCAAACCTGATGGACCCCAAACCACCCAAGGCAGGCTGAGCATTCCCAGAGCCACTGGGGACAGTCTCCCTGATCCCCGAGGGCTCCAGCCAGGTCACACCCAGCTGGCTTGGATGGCCAGGGACAGAGGCAGTCAGCTGCCCAGAGTTCAGGAGCCGACCTCTGAGGGCGTGCCCACTAGATCAGTGGATGCAGGGCTGGGCCTGCCCCCCCCGGTGGTCTGAGGGACTGCATCAGACCCTGGAGAGTTGCTTGTAGGGGCATTGTCCTGCAGGGCCTGTGGGAGCCCCCCACTGGGGCTCAGGGGGCTGGCTGGCCGCCGGTCCAGGAGAGAGGCGCTCAGGCCAGACAGGAAGGAGGCGTCTGTGATGATGGCAGCCGTCTCTGCCATCCAACCCAGGTCACCACTGGCTGCTGCAGCCACTGAGGCCGCTGCGGCCACCAGGGAGCTAGGTGCCTCAGCCACGGGCCCGGGGGCCCCGCCAGCACCTGGCAAGCCAGGGCCCAGGGCAGGGGACTGGTTGGCAGCGTCGGGGGTGATAGGTGGGATGCCTCCATTGTTGTTCAGGTCGTCCGGCAGGGCCGTGGGGGTGCCGGGGCCCAGTGGTGGTGTTTGCAGCAGCATCTCCTGGACACGGATCTGCTGCAGGATGGCAGGTAGTTCGTAGTGGTGGAAGAAGTAGATCATGGAATGCTGGGGGGACAGGCACTGGGTCAGGCGAGGGACCCCCAAAAGGCTGGACCCTTGGACTGCCAGTCCCAAGGAAAGCCCACCTCACCTGGATGAAGAGCCAGGAGGTGACGAGTGCCAGGCTGCTGTACTGCCCGTTGAAGCGATAGTGGTAAGCGTAGAAGGCAAAGTGGTACAGGTAGAAGAACCTGCAAGGGAAACAGTGAGGTGCTGCCCACCTGGCTGCCTCCACCCCGGACCACATGGCCCCTGGTGCCCACCGAAGCCAGTGCCGCTTGCTGGTGTTGGTGTGGCAGCAGATGGCGTCATACTGGTCAGCCAGCCACACAATGAGGATGATGTAGAAGGCTGTAGTGGTGTCGTTGAAGAACTCGGACATGATCGCCTCCATTCCTGGGGGGGAGACGGGAGCCACCGGTTGAGGCGGGTGGCCAGCACGCCAGGAAAGGGGGCAGGGTGTGGGGGCGCAGGGTCCTCACCCACAAGGGCCAGGATGACGGTCAGCAGGGGCGCTGCGGGGAAGGCGATGGCCATGTTCATCTCCAGCATCTGCAGCAGGTCCACTGCGGGAGAGGGCGGCGGGCGGGCAGACCGGGTGAGGCGCCCGGAAGGGGGGAGGGGCAGGGGAGATGGCCAGAGGGGACACTCACCAATGAAGACAAAGATCTGGTGGTGGGAGTAGCGCAGCAACATGGACACACTCAGGGTCTGCAAGTGGGCCACCGTGAGGCTTTGGATGGTTGCCCCACCCCTCCGGCCCCACCTTGCCCCGCCCCGCCCCACCCCACCCCACCCCACCCAACCCTGCTGAGGCACTCACAAAGATGACCATGATGACGAAGGCGGCCAGGTAGGACGTGCGGGCCATCCACATGCTCACGAAGCGGTAGTGCTCGCCGGACACCACATTCCTCAGGAAGCCTGCATGAGGGGTGGAGTGGAGGAGGCAGTGAGCAAGCGCCCCAGCCCAAGACCCACCTAAGCAGGCCCCACCTTCGCCCCCGCACCTTTGTTCTCCTCATTCTCCGCCAGGCCCTTCACACTGGACATGAGGATGTCATCATAGCCCAGGAACTCAGCCAGCAGCAGGCGGCTGAAGCGGTCACCAAAGCACTGGTCCCGTGTGGGATCTGTGGGTAGGACCGGGACAGGGATGTTAGTCCAGGGGCACAGAACTCCACTGCCCAGCAGAGCTGTGACTGACAGGTGTGGAGGAATGGAGCCTTGGGAAGCTTCCTGCAACAGGACAGCAGGGCCAGCCCTGAGACCTTGGACACAAGTGCTTCCGGGTCACCCCTCCCCAAGGAAGACATCCAAGACTGAGGAGAAAGGAGCTCCCTCTCCTGGGCATTGCTCTGTTCGGCAGGGGCACTCACCCAGGGTGACCACCATGACAGGGATGCTGAGCCGCTGGCGCGTGGCCTGCGACAACCTCAGGAAGCCATACTCCAGCGAGTACTCCACGATGTACTCGTCCTGTGGCCAGGCTGCAGGCGGGGATGGCTGGTCAGCAGAGGAGCCCTCTCCTGGGAGGGCTAGGGGGACTGCACCACACCCCCACCTCCGTCACTGGACGTAGCCCCAGGGAGTGGTGGTACCTTTTGGGGGCGTCTCAGGGAATGGGAACTCCTGGCTGTCATTTAAGGCCTCGGGGCCACCTGGTGGCTTGAACACCTTGGGCTCGATGTCCAGCTCAAACTGCACAGTGGGAGGCAGAGATCAGCAAGCCCTTGGTACCAAAGGGTTGGCCTGAAGGTCTCTGCACCACCCCCCCAATGGAAGGAGATGTACCCCTGACCCATAAAAGCCCTAATCCAAACATTGAGCTCCCTGAGATTTCCGGGTGAGGATATGAAGAACAGGATCAGCGAGGTGGGGCCTCCTATTGGGTCTGTACCAACAAACACTCTGCCCACACCCACCCCTGGCCTCTGGCCACCTGAGCACAGCCCTCCCTCTGGGTTCCCCATCTTGTGGGCAGCCACAACACCAAGGATGGCTAGGACCACCTCAGAGCTCTGAGCCCAAAGCCTGCTTCTCAGCCTGTCTGCCCTCAGCACCCCAGAACCAGGCCTTCAGTAGACAGCTGGGAAACAGCCCAACAGGTCAGGAGTGTTCCCTGCAGCCCTGACCATGCCCCGGCTGCTCACCTTGATGGAGCTGTTCCCGAACATGTCCATGGTCAGCTCCTCCTCCTCCTCCTCCTCCAGCTCCAGGCCATCTGGCTCCACAGCCAGGCCGGGGAAGCTGCCATGGCCACCATTGCAGAACTGCAGGAAGACGGGCGCGCGGCTTGAGTTGTGTTGCACCTCTACCCGCAGGATGCCCTCACGCGGCCACTTGTCACGCACGTGCTCCAGGCAGTTGATGGGTGAGCGGGAGAAGACGATGTGGATGTAGGCCAGGACAAACAGCACGAACAGGGCCTGCAAGGCAGGGAGCAGTCAGAGGGGAGCTGCCTGGGACCCCCACCCCCAGATGGAGGACCCCTCCCAGTACAGGCCCCCACAGCTGAAGAGCCTCCCATAGGCCAGCCTGCACCGGGGCCAGAGATGTGCCACAGGCTCAGTGTCTCTGGGAACCCCAAGCACCTCTCCGCAACATGTATGGGGACCTGTGAGCTGACAATGGGAGTCAGGAAAGTGTGGGGCCTATGGTGGCAGCCAGCTGTGGTCAGAGCTGACCCACAGCCCCAGCTGTGCTCTCTGGGCCCCAATGTCCAGCAGGAGCCATGTCCAGGACACCGTTCACTCAGCCATGAGGACAACACCACACCACATGCCGAGACATCACAGAAAGTGCTGACATGCAGGTGGCCTGATGCCAGGGGCTGCCCGAGCTCGTCCCTGCAAGGCACGTGCCTGCCATCATCCCCAGTTTGCAGATAGGAAAACAAGGCAGAGGCCACACAGCCAGGACGAGGTGGAGCTAAGAGTTAAACCTGGAGGAAACACCATGCAGGGCAGCTAGGTTCTGAGAGGGGCATATGGATAGATAGGGGACCCGTGACCTCAAAGAGTGGCTAAGTCCCCACTGTCACCCTAGAGTCCTCTCCAGTGCCCCGCACAGCCCCCCTACCATGAACTGAAACCCCAGGTGGGGTCCATCACCCTGACCAATTGGGTGGGTGCCTAAAGACAAGCCAAGACTCTCGCTCCACTGGACAAGGCCTGACCCTGAGCTGAACCTGGTTCCCCACCGCCTCCGTGGAACAAGCTGGCAAACAGCTGCCTCCTAAGACCTATCGGCAGACACACCCGGCGGCCCCACCCCTTTATCCCTCTCAGCATTTCAGGAATCCATCCAAGGCCTTTTCTGTCCTCTGCCTGGCAGCTGGCCTGGCCATATCACAGGCCCTGGATGCTCCAGCCCCCAACCTCTGGTACCCCGTGACCGAACACTCCACCTCATTGGCCACGCTGTCCCGTCAGCTCCAGGGCCTCTGCACACGCCATCCCTGCACCCACCTTCTTCCTCCCAGTCTGAGGCTGTCTCCTCTGACTTGGACCCTGCCCTGGTGGCTGCTGCCTCTCCCCGCTTCCTCCTGGTCCACCACTCATCTCTGGTCCCAGAGATTGGCACAAGGTGGCAAGGAGCAAGGAGGGGGGACCCGCTCTGCAGGTGGGAGAACAGGTGCCACAAGAGGCGACCAAGTGAGGCGGGGAGGGGAACTTGATCCCTGCAGCTAGAGTCCAGAAGCTAGGCAGCTGGAAAGCAAAGAAGGGAGCTTTCTGGAACTCAGGCAGCCTCAGAGATTGGTGAGCTCAGCCCTCACTTTGCAAAGGAGGGAAACCAAAAGCACCAGGGGTCAGGGAGGGACCTGAGAACTGAGAGGGGCCTTCTGGCTGCAGCCCCGTGGAGAGAAAAGATGTAGGCAGCTAAGGGTGGCCTGATCCCGCGGGCCCCCACACCAGGGGCACGACCTGGATGTGTGGCCTGTCTGCTGAGTCGGCCCAATTCCTGACTTGCTCCTTGGTCCCAATTGGGAAGCAACCAGAAGAATAAAGCCAAGGCCTCAGGCAGGACTCTCAGGAAGGCTGAGCTCCGTGGGGGCCCACCTCACACAGGGCACTCCCTCCCTCGGGTGATATGGGGTCCTCCTGAGTGTGCAGGGAGGTCAGGGCTTCCTTCCAGGAGGCAACCACGCCCACACTCAGCCTTCTGCCCACTCTCAAGCTGCTCATGGGTCCCACGCACCAGGTAAGGGAAGCCCTACTGGGGAACCCTCCAGAGTCGAGGCCCCCGGGGGGGGGGGGGGGGGTGGGACACCTGCTGCTGCTCGGGAATTGGGAGGCTCAGTGGGGACCCACTCCCCACTCCCAGGTCAGTAGGACAGCCCTGCACGCACCCCTGCTACCCAACCCCAAAGAGCTGGCGGCTCCCAACCTCGCTGGCCCGTGCCCCACCTGCCTCAGACCCCTTTCTGTGGATAAGGAATTCAAGCTCCCTTCTAAGTCGGCAACCTTGGCCCCGGCCCCCACCCAGGGGGCACCCTAAGACAGGACACAAACACGAACAGCCATTTCCCCATTTCCTCAGACCCGCCAGACAGCCGGGGTCCGGCACCCAGCGTTAAGACCCCTCCTTGGAGGGACCCGCGCCGGCCCTCCAGAACAGGCGAACCGCCCACACAGCCGAGGGAGGACAGGGGGCGGATCCGCGGGACGCCCCTCACCGAGCCACCAGCGGCACCGCTGGCTGGGGCTCTGCCAGGAACCCTGGTGACGTGACCTCGGCCTGGTCACCTTCCCCCAGAGGTTCAGAAGGGGTAGAATCTAAGTTGGAGCAGAAGGGCTCCAGGAGGCGCGCCCCAAGAAAAAGGGGGAGAGAAAAGTAGGGAGCAGCTTCCGGTGCAGGTGGGCGGTCCGGGGGTGTGTCCAAAGAGGCGGCAGTGGCGGTAGGGCCCGGAATCCTAGGGTATGTGGTTCGCGGCGAGGTGAGGCTCGGTAGTGGGGACGGGGTCATCCCGGGAGGAGGATCCCAGGCAACAGGGTCGAGGGTCACGGGACTGGGCTCTGGTCTCCCGAGGTGGGGACACCGGGGAGGGGGAGGCCAGCGGTAGGGTGCGGCCTGGAGGAGCTAGGAGTGAGTTCCTGGAATCGGGATCAGGGGCCACTAACCCGGGGAGGCCCGGGCCTTGCGGGGTGGAAGCTTCTGGGAAGGGGAGCGGGGGCGGCAGGCTTAAGGGAAGGGTCAAAACCGGCCCCGCCGGGTCTATGCTTCCAGGAAGGAGGGGCACGCGGCCCCGGGCGGAGTCAGAGGTCGAACTCAGGGGTAGGGGGTCCATCCGCCGGGGTTAAGGGTCGGGGCCGCGGTCACCTTGAGCAACACGAAAAACTCGAAGAGCCGACGGAAGGCGGGCGGGAAGAGGCGCGAGTAGGTGACAGCCATCTTGAAGAAGAGAGCGTGGAAAAGCCGGTCGCGCACGTTGATGAGAGGATTGGGGTTGAGGTTGGGGGTGCGAGGCCCGCGCGCGGGGGCCGCCGCCGCCGCCGCCGCCGCCGCCGCCGCCGCCGCCGCCACCACCACCACCACCGCCGCCACCACCGCCGTTGGGCCCAGGCCCCGGGGCCCCGGGTGCCGCGTGCTCCGACATGCCGCCCAGTGTAGCACCCTAACGGCCCGCGGCTCCCCGAGGGCGCCTCCCGGCCGCCATCGGCAGTCTTCGCCGCCGCCGCGCTCCTCACAGCCACCGGGCCGCTGCCGCCAATCTTCCGCCTCCGCTCCCCAGCTGACGCCAGCGAGTCGCAGCGACGGCTAGAGCGGCCTCCTTGCGCTCGCGGAGCACGCTGGGAAACCGGCTGCCGACCCGCGGTGGCTCCGCCTTCTGGAGTCTCAGCCCGCTCGGGAGCGCTGAGGGGCGGGGCCCCGTCTGGCCCCGGTCTCTTGCATATTGCCCCCACTACCGCTGCAACTCGAGCGTCAAAATTAGTCAATATCTGAGGTGTTTAGAAGTGATAAAATATACTGAAAGGAAATACGACTGTTGGAGCTGTCTTCTACGTTGCACTCTAGAAAACTATACTGAAAATAGGCTCACAGTAGAGTATTCTGGCTGAAAAGTGATTTAATTTGCGGTCTTTAAATTACGTCCCCAGAAGTGTACGGAATTCTCCTTTCGGCCGGGGCCGCTGTGCCCCTAAGCAGACTAACCTGATGCGCCGTGAAGTCATAAAGGCCCGTGATGTTGCAGGGCCTCGCTTAGTTAAGTACTACCTCCCCCTCCTCGCAGAGGTCGGTAAGTGGAAGGACTGACGGACCTCTCTCTGCACTTGGTGGCGGTCTGGGGGGTTTTAGGGGTCTAGAAGAGGCTAAGCGAACTGCCTTTGCCCAACCTTCTAGCCTTCGGTCCGTTCCCGACTTTTGGTTGTTCAGTCGCTCAGTCGTGTTGGACTTTGCGACCTCATAGACTGCAGCACGCCAGGCTTCCCTCTCCTTCACTATCTCCAGGAATTTGCTCAAACGCGTGTCCACGGAGTCGGTGATGCCATCCAACCGCCTCATCCTCCCTAGGTTTTCCTTCTGAGAACGCGGGCCGGCTCAGCACCACCCATCTCTCTCCGGCTCTTAGGGCGTCAGACCCGCGGTTCCAGTCTTTCCAGGACGACTGAGCAGACAGCCCTTTGTCAACTAAAGCGGGATAGCAAATGGTGTATACCTGACCAGGCCCTCCTTGTTGACTGCCACCAGTTGCCTGCCCGAGATGTCCCAGACCTGGGAGCCCACATGTGAACTACAGACATGCTCATTCATTCATCTTTGAAAAGCCTGGGCGCCTCCTAGCAGCCATGGTAGTAATAGAATCCAACATTCACTAGGCACCTACTCTATGCCAGGTACAGTACTTCCATTCCATGCTCCAAAGCAAGAACGGGTGGGCTGCAGCAGGGAGCATGGCCGGTCAGGAGGAGCCAGAGGCTGGGTGTGGGAGAGGACACCTGAGTACAGACGCTGGGGAAGGACACCCAGGGAACATTAAGGGTCAGTCAGGGCCTCTGAGAAAGACCAGGGTGTGAGGCAGGCATGGCGGGGAGGAGATTTTTCAGCTGTTCTAGAGCCTCAGAGAACGTTCCAGACCTACCTGCCTGGTTTCATAATCCTGGGAGCCCCACTTCGTTGAGGTGGACAGGAAGCTAAGGTCATCCCATCTCTTCCTGTTTCATAGAGAATGCCCTGTATGGGGGCCTAGCATACAGTGGCTGCTCAACCAATGCACATTCTTGACATTGTTACAGGCCACCCCAGATCATTTATTGGTCACAAAAGGAGAACACAAACTCCTCTTTTATAATGGAGAGGCCAGTCGATGTACCCTTGACCTGGGGAGAAAACCCAGCTGCTCAGTGGGGGTGGGGGGGTGGGCTGTGAGTCCCTGAAATGTGCAGTGAGGTCTAATGCGTTAGCCATATGCAACTTCTAAGTTCTGGAAATGTGGCCAGTGCAGCTGAGGAATGGGATTTTAAACTTTATTTTTATTGAGGTAATTTGTATTGAAGTAGGGCCGTGTGGGAAGCGACTGCTGTACTGGTAATCCCCGTCTAGCACTCACTTCCACGTTAGGGAGACACTCGACTCGGGAGCAAATGAAAGTTACTGTCACAAAAAAGGAAAATGGGGGGAAACAGTTCTAAATCTAAGACAAAGATACGGAGAAGGACCAGAATCCGCACTTCTGGAAACAGTTGGAGACTTTATTTTACTTTATTTTATTCTTTTTTATTTGGAGGATAACTGTTTTACAATGTTGTGCTGGTTTCTGCTGTTGTTTTTTGGTTTGGGTTTGTCTTCTGTTGGGGACTTCAGAAGATGGCTGGATCTCACAAGATGCTGTGAGTGTCACTTGGGACCTGAATGGTATGTGTGAGTGGCATTGGGCTGGGAGTCCTGGTTAGGGCTCACTGAGAAGATTCTAGAAGGCAGACAGTGAACATGCCAGGTGGAAAGAGTTTCAGGTAGAGAGCACCGTGGGAGCAAAGGCCCTGAGGTAAGCCTGTAGCTGATTATTGGAGGCAGAGAGAGGAGAAGCCCCATGCCTCTGGAGTACAGTGAGCCAGGGAGACCTGGGGACCTGGAGATGCCTTTGTTGAGGGGTGATAGGGAGCCTGGCAGATTGTGAGCAAGGGAGATGCTGACCTCAGTTAACAGGCTTGTCATTTTTACTGTAACTATCATTGTTTTCTTGTCACTGCATCATTTGGCACATAGGACCCCTGGGGTCTCATGCAAAGCCCAGAAGGCCCTCACCGCACCTGCAGCTCCTGTGCCCACCCACTCAGACCCTGGGGCCCAGCACCCAAGGCTGAGGCTCCAGGGTTTCCTGCAACCCCAGGTCATCCAGCCGTGGCCCCCATCCCAGAGTACCTGAATCTGTCCCCAGTGAGCCTGCGTCACTCCACAGCCGTCCTACCCCCACAATGTCCCCAGGGTCAGTCCTGGACAGAGAGGTGAGCGCCAGCGTTCAAGGCTGTAGGGCAACTGCAGAGGCCCCAGGCCTCCCGGCTGTGTTCCGAGGCTGAGCCAAAATTCCTGAGATTTTGACATGCCTTTATCTCAGCTGACCGGGAATTTGAACCCAGGTGGGGCCCACTGAGGTTGTAAGATTACACAGAACCACATAGTTCTGTAAGCTTCAGGTCCTGGGGGAAGTTTCTCAAATTATAATATTCTAAGCTTTTGGAACCTCAGGGTTTTGAATTCTCAGATGTCTGACCTGAATTTCTGGGTTTCAGGAGGCTAAGAATATAGTGTGTTCTCAGTTGTTCAGTTGTGTCCGACTCCTTGCTATCCCATGGGCTATAGCCCACCAGGCTGGCTCAATTCTCCTTCCCACTACTGCCAGCCCCCACAGTGCCCTGGTCCTGCCCACCCCCTGTGGAATCTGCAAGGAGTCCACCAGCGCAGCCCCTACCCAAACAGCTCCCCACCTAGACACTGAGAAACCACCCTGTTCCCACTGGCACATAGGACCCACTCAGACGCACTGTCTGGTTGAGCACTGGTTCCTTTTTCACAAATGATGAAACTGAGATCCGGATGGGAAGGGACTCACCCAAGACCACCCACCTCGGACTTGAGCCCTGAAGAAAGGAGCCTTCACATAGAATAGGAGATGCATAGTAAGGGAAAGAGTCAATAGACATCGAGAGAGTGGGGCACTGGGGAGGGGTGTTCCCGGGAAGGGCAGAGTGAGTAATCTCTAAGCCCTCACAGATCATTTGTCAAATGTTTCAAACTCCTACTTATGCTTCAAAACCCCACTTCTCATGCCCACTCTTACATGCCTCTTTCCTTTACCCCTCCAGGGGAGCACTCACTCACTCCTGGGGTTCCTCCACCCCAGACACCTCTCTGTCCTGTACCTGCTCACATGGGGTGGGAGTGTCTATGCCAGGGTCTGTCTTCGAAGGGATGGGCAGGGCCAGAGCCATGGCCTCCTGGGAGCCAGTACAGCCTAGCAAGGGATTGGCCCAGAGGCCCTGTCATAGAGCTTTCGATGAATAAGTAAATAGGTGTGTGAATGAATGTTACTGAAAAAGTGAAATTTATTCCTTTATTTATTGATTTATCTGTACAAGCAGGCAGCATGTATTGAGTGCCAAGTGTGTGCCTGGCTTGGTTCTCTTGGCGTCCTCAACTCTACCCCTAAGGCATCTCCTGACTTCAACTCTCTGCTGTTCCATCTCCTCCCCATTCCCACCATCCCCCAACCCAGAATCTAGGGTCCCTTCTCATCCCCCACTTCCCCAACCTATCTGATTGATCTCTGCGCACTTTCAACCACTGATGGTCCCTCCAAGTCTTTGCACTTTTTGTTCTGCCAGGACAAACAATACCCTTTGGACTGGCAAACTCCTACTCCTATATCAAAGTCCCAGCGCCAATGGCCCCCTCCGCTGAAGAGCCTGTCCTAGTTCACTTGCTTACCACCCAGCTAGGAGGGTTTCCAGAAGCGGACCTAGACTGGGAGGCGCCTCTAAGCATCAAAGAAGGAGTTCCCCTGCACACCCCCTCCCACATTAGTGTCCAAAGGGAATTAGGGTCCCATTCAACCATTTTCCCCGTACCATCCTCATGTAGAAAGGTTAGTTGAGGCCCAGAAAGCATGGGGAGAGCTGCCCGGGAGATCCCAGCATTGAGTAGGAGGGGGTGCCGGGTCTCCGAGGTGCGGGGCCCCGTCCCTCCCGGCCTCTGTCTCCCGGGGGTTCCGAGGGGGCGGGGCGGGGGTCGGGCGGTTCAGGGGCTCAGGAAGCCCGCGGCCTCAGGAATCCGGCGCGGCGCAGCCTTATAAGGACATGTGCGCCCCGCGCCAATCAGCGGTGGGGGCGGGGCGCTGGGTCCGCGTCCCCTGTCCGCTCGCCCGCCAGTCCGGCCGTCGGTCCGTCCGTCCCGTCCCGCGGCGCCGCGCCCGCCAGCCATGAGCTCCACGCAGTTCAACAAGGGGCCCTCGTACGGGCTCTCGGCCGAGGTCAAGAACCGGGTGAGTGAAGGGAGCTCCCTCTCCGCCAGCCCAGCCCGTCGCACCCTCCGCGGCTGCAGGGGGGGCGCCCCGCTGGGCTCCCCGGACATCGGGGGCGGCCCTCCTCCCCCGAAACTCCGAGGGTGCCTCCGACGTTCCCTAAACTCTGGGGGAACAGTAAGGTCTGTGCTCTGGCACCCCCCAACATCTAGGAGCGGTTGGGTCCAACCCTTTACTCAGCCCTGCTCCCTCAGCCGCTACTCGTCTGAAGTCCCCCGCCCACCGCTCTGAACCCCCCAGCCCTGGGCCCCTCTAGCCCTTCAAGGCCTGAGAAGGTCTTGAGGGAACCCCAGCAGCCCTTTCTCATCCCCTCCCCCACTTCTGCTTTTGGACCACTTTAAACTTCGGGGAAGGAAGGGGGCGGGCCAGGTGTTTTTGAGAAGGGTGTGGCCCCCCAAAAGAATTTCCCGACTTCTTACACCTGGGAGGTGGGGCACTGGGTGGGTGGAGGGGAGCTGGAATCTAGGGGGCCTACCTTCCCCAGTCTCTTTGTCACCATCTGACATACTTAAAGAAATAGCAAAGAGGTCCCCAGTCCCCTGAATGTGACCCTAGCATGTGGGTTTTGTAACTTGAAAACGCAGGCTAGGGTGTTGGGAGGTGGGGCACTCTTCTTTTTCAGAAAGTTCTTTTGGTTCCAGCCCAGGAGGGCAGGACTTCTGCAAGGTCACACAGCAGGTTCAGCGCATCCAAGGAAACAGGAGCAGAGAGTGATCCCTGTCCCAGAGGGCAGGGGAAGAGGTCCTAAGCCCGACACACAAGGGTTTTCCAGCTGGAGGGGAGTTTGTCATCCCTGTCCACCCCCTAGGCACACACTGTCACCAGGCACCTGGGAATGTGGCCCCAGGAAGGCGGCTGACGGGAGCCTGCCTGGGCACACTGGGGACACAGCCCTGCTGGCCCCCAGGCCCGTGCCAGGTCATCAGACCAGAGGGAGAGTTTCCACATCTCAACTCTGTGAGCTCCTAGGAACTTCCCTGCAGCCTATTTGGGAAGCCCAGGATCCGAGCATGGTCACCCAGCAAGCTCCCCATCTATTCCCTCTTGAACACACAATTCCACACTCCAGCAGTAACGCCTTGGTGGGGAGCAGAGTGTTGACAGTCCCCACCCAGCCGAGACCCTCTGAGATTCCTGCTTAGCACATGGAGTTCAGAGACATCGCTCAGATGGCCCAGACCCACGTAACAGATCAGAGGCAGGGTCAGGACTCGAACTCAGACCTGGCATAGGCAGTGTCCGATGGCCAGCAGCCTTCCTGGGCAGCCAGGCGTCTCCCCTGAAGCAGCAGGAAGTGGGTGAGGGCACAGCACCCCAGCAGGGTGGGGGCAGCTTCCTGCGATGGAGTGGGATGGAGGCAGGTTGTTACCTGCCCTGTGGGGGATGAGGTCAGAAGCTCCTTGTGACCAGCCCTCAGTCTGCGGGCCTGGAGAATGGGCGGGGCCCCCACCCCCTCACCGGAGTCACCTCGGGGCCCCACCTGAATTGGAAACCAGGTTCCTGTGGTTTCTAGACCGTCCACTTTGAGAGGAGGAAGACCCCCTGCTCCCCACCCCCGGCTTCAGTCCTACTTCTGGATGGCGTACAGGCAGGCTGAGGTCCAGTGCGTACCCCTCAGATCTCCGGCTGGCTGGGGGGTCTGGACCGCTGGGAACAGCTGGTCCTGATTTAGCAGGGAGGCAGCGGCTGCATTCCTGGCAGTTTGCGGTGGGGAGGAATGCGCTGAAGGCCAGCTGGGCAGCAGGGTGGAAGGCGGCCTAGCGGGTGGGGCTGGGCCAAGCACCCCTGCCCGGGACCCTCCCTGGCCCCAGCCCCAGCGAGCTGTCAAGGATGAGGACAGGGCCCAGCTGGGCAGGCAGGCCAGAGGTCCAGACCAGCCTGGCTGCTTCAAGTTCAGCAATCCTAATAACACCCCCTCCCTCCCCCCCACCCTTCTGCCGGGCGTGGGAACCAGAGACAGGAGACAGAGGAGATCCGAGGAGGGAGTGGGCTGGACAGATCAGGTTCACAGGCCAGGCTCCCGCCTTTGTCTCCCCTGCACTCTGAGCAGCTCAGCCCTGATCCCATGTCTAGGGGTTTAAATGCAGGAAGCAGGAAGAGGAGCCCAGGTCTGGAAAGCCTTATGAAGACCATTCAAACATAGCTGGGGAGACAGAGGCATGAGGTGAAACCTGTCCATGATCATTGAGGAGGTGGGGGCTGCGAGGGCAACCCTGAGTCCTTGTGGGTGTGGAGGACAGAGCAAGGTGGGCACAGAGTGAGTAGAGGTGAAGAGGGGTCTGGGGTTGGGGCTTCCCAGGTGGTGCTACTGGTAAAGAATCCGCCTGCCAATGCAAGAGACATAAAAGACACAGGTTTGATCCCTAGGTTGGGAAGATCCCCTAGAGGAGAGCCCTCCGGTATTCTTGCCTGGAGAATCCCGTGGACAGAGGAGCCTGGTGGGCTGTGGCTCATGGGGTCGCAAAGAGTTGGACACAACTGAAGCAACGGAGCACACACACACGGGATCTGGGCAGAAGCCCACCCAGCTGGGCAGCCAGGTCCTCAGGTTTTTACCACCCCTCCAGGGAGCTGCCCTGGGGGCAGCCAGTGCTGTATCTGATGGGGCAGCATGAGCCTCCTTACTGAGAGAGAGCCTGAGTTGGCCCGTACCTCTTGTTGCTTGTCATGAGCTTGGACCATCAGCTAGGAGACAGAGCATACCGCAAAAGGTAGAAAAAGCTAGAAAGAAGATAAAGCAGGGACTTCCCTGTGCAGGAGGCCTGGGTTCAGTTCCTGGTCAGGGAACTAGATTGCACATGCTGAAACTTCAGAGTCCGCATGCCACAAGTAAAGATCATGTATGCCGCAACAGCCAAGCCAAATAAATATTGTTTTAAAAAGAAGATAATAAGGACTGGGGGTGGGGATGCAGAGGGTCGTCACAGCCAGGTGGTCAGGAAAGATCTTTCCAAGGAGGTAACCTTCAAGCTACAACTGGATTGAAAGGAGGAACCTGTGCAAACATGAGTCCAAGGTGGCAGCATGTGCAAAGGTCCTGAGGTAACCGCTAGTGTGGCCAGTTCAAGGAGCAGAGAAAGGTTCAGCAGTTCCAAAGTAAAGGTAGAATTATCATGTGACCAAACACTTCTCCCTGGTATATACCCCGAAGAACTGAAAGCAGGTTTTCAAATAAAACTTACAAATGGATGTTTATAGCAGCTTGACTCACAAGAGCCAAAAGATGGAAGTGACCCAAATATCCATCAACGGGTTAATGGATAAGCACAGTGTGGTCCTTCCACACACAGGAGCATCACTTAGTCAGATAAAGGGGTGAAGGGCTTCCCTGGTGGCTCAGTGGTGACGAACCTGCCTACCAATGCAGGAGACACAGGTTCAATCCCTGATTTGGGAGGATCCCACATGCCACGAAGCAACTAAGCCTGTGCACCAAAACTATTGAGCGTATGCTCTAGAGCCGAGGAGCTGCAACTACTGAAGGTCAGTCACCCTAGAGCCCATGCTCCACAAGAGATGCCACTTCAATGAGAAGCCCACACTGGCCATGACTAGAGAAAAGCAGGCACAGCAATGAAGATTCAGCACAGCCAAACAAATAAATAAATAAAATTATATAAAAAAAGAAGTGGAGCCCTGACACTGGCTCCGTATGGATGGACCCTGAGAACACGATACTTAGTGAGAAGCAGACACAGAAGGACACACAGGGTGTGATTCCACTGATGGGAACTGGTCAGAACAGGTAGATCCACAGACACAGAGAGTGGGTTTCTGCTTGTCAGAGGCTGGGGAGGCGGGGAGAGCTAATAGGGATGGGCTTACTTTGGAGGTGATGGAATGTTCTGGAACCAAACAGATGATGGTTGCACAACCTCATGAATGCACTGAATGTCACTGATTTATGAGCTTTCAAGTGGTACATGTTGTATGTTTCTCACCATAATTTAAAAACAACAGAGAAAGGCCAGTATCTAGTGCTGGGAGACCAGGGAGGTGGCAGGCACGGAGGCAGATCCTTTAGGTGGGGGCTGGTGGCAGGGCCATGTTGGCTGTCCTGGGAGGTTAGCACCATTGAAAGTAGATTAGCCCCTATGTTTATCAGTGAGAGACTGGAGTTTATCTGTGCTGATGGGAAAAGGAAGAGTCTCCTCCAGTGGTGTGGGGACCTCCTGGCTACTCTGTTTCTTCTTTCCCGAAACACTGGATCTTGCCCAATGAGGAGCTTCACTGGGCTCACCCCAACCCTGTGTCCTCTACCCCTCCAGCTGCAGTCCAAATATGACCCTCAGAAGGAGGCGGAGCTCCGGAGCTGGATTGAGGGACTCACTGGCCTCTCTATTGGCCCAGACTTCCAGAAGGGTCTGAAGGATGGGATCATATTGTGCACGTGAGTGCATGGGTCTACTGTGCTCATCACCATGACTGCTATGCATGATGAGGTCATGCTGTGTGTGACTTCTGCTTGCTTTTTCTTGATGAGTGTCTGGTTTTGCTCTTCTTTTTCCTGTGTTACTGCTTTGATCTCTAAAAGCATTCTCTTAGAAGAGCCATAAGGTTTCTGGAGGCCTTTCTTTGCTGCCCCTAATTCAGCTGTGGTTCAAACATTCCATGGTTTGCACCTTAAAAATTTTCATGGAAATTCCCAGAATCACTGGATAGCTCAGTGATTCTGAATTGCATTCCCAGCACTGGTTGTTGTCATTCTTTGGCATCTTTGTTTCTTTGGTGGGTGGAGACTGGATTGTAATAGGGGAAACTTAGGCCCAGAGAGAGGGTGGCCAGGAAGCTGTGAATAAGTCTTGGGTCTCTGAGGTTCCCCTACACTAATGGAGATTCCCCTTTTCCCCCCACCCCATGTATCCTCCTCAGACTCATGAACAAACTGCAGCCAGGCTCAATCCCTAAGATCAACCGCTCCATGCAGAACTGGCACCAGGTGAGGCACCAGGGGGAGGGAGATGGAACCAGAATGGGGCTGTGGGACCCTATCTGACAGGTGGGGAGACCAAGGCCCCTCACCATCCTTCTCTTGCCTCCTCCCAGCTAGAAAACCTCTCCAACTTCATCAAGGCCATGGTGAGCTACGGCATGAATCCTGTCGACCTGTTCGAGGCTAACGACCTGTTTGAAAGTGGAAACTTGACTCAGGTGCAGGTGTCTCTTCTTGCCCTGGCTGGGAAGGTGAGGTTCAGAGAGGGTCAGCAACCTGCCCAAAGTCACACAGCAAGCCAGGCAGAGATTTTTCAGATGCTCTTCATTCATTCTTTTACAAAGATTTCTGAGCTCTCATGAGGCACCCAGCACTTTGGATTCAAGGGTGACCAAGGCAGACACAGTCCACCCCTTTATGCATAGGCAATGAATGAATTTTTTTTTAATTATTTTTTAAAAATTTATGTGTTAGAGCATTTTTAGGTTCACAACAAAACAGAGTGGAAAGTACGAAGACTTCCCATGGCCCCACTCCTGCACAGGCTCCCCCACTTCTCATGCAGTCAGTGACCCTCCACAGGCACCTTGCTACACCCAGAGTTCATATTAGCGTTTGCTCTTCAAATCATTGCTTTACAAATTATAAATTGCGAGAAGCCCCTTGAAAGAGAAGAAAGCATGATGCTGACATCTAGAATAAAACTGAGACCAGGGCAGGCTGGAACAACATTTTAGGAGGAGGGAACAGCGAGCTTCTGCCATGGGGATGAAGCGGGGGGGTTGTGTCAGGTAAATTGTGTTTTGAACCTCCTGTGGCTGCTACGTGGGCAGTGAGGCTGGGAGACCAGTGAGGAGTAGGAGACAGGTGTGGGGGAGAGATGGTGGCTGGGGCTGGGTAGAAGGAGGTGAGGAAAGGTGAGAGAGATGGGAGGTGAGGATGCCCCCCACAGTTCTTGGCCTGTGCAGCTGGAAGGGTGGGGATGCTGTTGCCTGGGAAGGGAAAGCCAGGGGTCAAGGAAAGCCATTGAGTCCACAGTGCTGGGTGGATTGTACAAGGCCAGGTTGCAGCCGGAACACCGGGCCTCCTCTGGACTTGGATACCTGGGACCTGGCTGCCCCAACCATGATACTCCCTCTCCACTTTCTCCCCAGGCCAAGACAAAGGGATTACAGAGTGGTGTGGACATTGGCGTCAAATACTCGGAGAAGCAGGAGCGAAACTTTGATGATGCCACTATGAAGGCGGGCCAGTGCGTCATTGGGCTCCAGGTGGGCACCTGGCTGCTCCAGCGTCGGGGCACATGGGTGGTGGGCTTCCCGTGGCTCCTCAATTTCCGGGCAGGGTCTGGAGGCTTTGTGGGAGCAGCCTGACCTTTTCTGCCTCCCTGCAGATGGGCACCAACAAATGTGCCAGCCAGTCCGGCATGACAGCTTATGGTACCAGACGGCATCTGTACGACCCCAAAAACCATATCCTGCCCCCCATGGACCACTCGACCATCAGCCTCCAGATGGGCACAAACAAGTGTGCCAGCCAGGTGGGTTGCCCCAGTTTCCCCAGACTCCCTGCTCTGACTCTACCTCAGCTTGCTGTTTGTCCCCAGGGAAGTTACTACCCAGCTCTGTGCCTCGGTTTCCCTCAAAGTTGGATGCCCAGAGACCCATCCAATATTTTTAGATCCTGCAGTCATCACTTCTCCTGCTGTGTTGATGTATCAGTGTAATGATTTTGGAGCATTCAGGTCTGTGTCAGCCCTGAGCCCCAGCCCGGGGAGCTTCGACTCAACACAGAGTCAGAAAAGAGAGGGTTCTGAGCAGGGCTAGGAAGGATCTGTACAAAAGGAATGCCCACTGTGAGTGCACACATGGAGGCGGGAAAAGGTGTGTGGGAAGTTCTCTGGGGGTTCTGTTTCTCCTCTTCCCTCCCTGATGCCTCCTCTCTCTCTTCAGGTGGGCATGACGGCTCCAGGGACCCGGCGGCACATTTACGACACAAAGCTGGGGACAGACAAATGTGATAATTCCTCTATGTCCCTGCAGATGGGCTACACACAGGGTGCCAACCAGAGTGGTCAGGTGTTTGGCCTGGGCCGGCAGATATACGACCCCAAGTACTGCCCTCAAGGCCCAGTGGCCGATGGGGCTCCAGCAGCTGCTGGAGATGGCCCAGGCCCAGGGGAGCCCTCAGAGTGCCCTCCCTACTACCAGGAGGAGGCAGGCTACTGAGACACCCGTGCAGGCCATCTCCCCACATCATTGCCCCATCTGGGTTTTCGGGTCTTTCTGTGTTTTTTGTCTTGTTTTTCTACATGTCTGAATGCTGCCAGGTGAGACTCTGGGGGAAAGGGGTGAAGGCCATATCCAGATGCATGTGGGGGTTCCCCTTCAGGGCAGCTCTAGGCATCAGGTTTCCCAGCAGACTTTGGGCCAAGCTGTTAGGGGGAAGAAGAAACCCAGGCAGGGAGGGGAACTGGCCCCAAGTGGTTTCCGGTTACGTCTTCCCTGCTTCTCTTTTTCCTGCCGATCAGTTTGTGGTTTCTGTACCCACAGAAGTTTCAGGCTGTTTTAATGAAATGAAAATACTTTTTGTTCGGGGGAATGGTGGCAGGGGGTGGGGGTGGGGGGGAATGCTGAGAGAAGGTCAAGCCACAGTCCCAAAATATTTTAGGCCTCATGGATTTCCCTAGGACTCTCAGACCACCAATCCTGGGCCCTCCCAGGGGCCCAGTGGGGACACTGAGGCCCAAGCAGGACAGTGGAGTTCTGAGTGCTTGAGATAAAGCCAGCCCCCACCCCCCACACTTGTCCCCACTCCCTCACCAAGTACTGCACAGGGACCCCTACCCAGAGGCCCCCACAGGGACCAGCCCCTGCCCAGGAGCCCTAGGACCAAGAAATAATGTGAAAATACCAACTGTGGACCAAAGTAAATAAAACCTCTTTTTGGAAATGAAGGTGTTGGAGCTGGTGTCCAAGACAACCTGGGGGTGGTGCCTGGCTTGGATTCCCTCTGGGGCTTCCAGGGTGGGGCAAAGGACAAATCTCTTGAGTAGGTCCTCAGGACTGCAGCTTCATCCAGCCTGCAGGCCTTAGTGCATTTACTGCTCACAGAGGAGTTCTCTCCTGACAAACTCCTCTTCATCCTCAAAGCCCCAACAGCAACAACCTCTCCTTTCTGGAGCCCTTCCCACACTTCTCACCCTTCCCAGCACCTTCAGAGCTGTGGATTCACACACTTGTTTCATTTTCATCATGATCTTGTGAAATATATCCAATTTCCTGGGGGGGGAAACTTCTGGAGGTTTTCTTCGAAATCGAGGTGACCATTATGACCCCAGATTCTAATCTTAGAATGTTGAGGGCCACCTCCCCCTTCTGCCATAGCCTGGCCCACTGTAGGGATGTTTGTGGAATGAATGAATGAACAAATGATGATTCTAGTCAAACTCCCGTTTTCTGGATGGACAAATAGAATCCCAGGGTACCAGGGCGAGTTTGGTTAGGACTGGGGGGCCCCTCTGGCGAAAGTGGGGAGAAAGAGATCTCCTGAGACCCGGAGCTGCGGTATTGCAGGCGGTTATGCAACGTGAGAAGACAGTCTGGCGATTTTGTGCCGAGGACAAGTTGACCCGGGCACCCCTCCTCCTCGCGATGATGCAGCAAGAGCGGTCACTTTAAGAAACCCGGCTCGGCGCCACCCGCTGTGACACCGCCTCCCGCGTTAGCGCGCGCGGCTCCGGCTGGCCAGGTCTTTGAGTGGCGCTTACAGAAGCCAATGGGAGTGGGTGGGGCGGAGCTCTGCCCGACATAAGCGGCCGCGGGCACCGGAAGCCAGGTACAATCCGCAGCTGGGGCGCCTCTCCGGCGGTTAGGGCTCCTCATAAAGGAGCCGCTCTCCCCTGCGGCTGTGGAGGGTAGGGAAGGTGGAGAGAGCTGGGGGCTGGAATGGTGAGACGGTCCTGAGGAAGGTCCTGAGAAGATGCGGGGGGTGCAGATGGGTAGAAAGGAGGCAGATTCCGTGGGAATTAAAGGGTGTGGCCCGAATCCAGACTCACTCATTTTCACTCACTGGCCGGGGAGTGTTGGAAGCTGCAGAATTGACCAATAATTCTCCAAGGGGAGGTTGGGCTGGCGACCCGAACTAGGAGTAGGCCTAAGTTTCTGTTTCCCCCGAAATGGTAAGATTCCCTACCGCCATCAGGCGCCAATCAACATACGCCCAGTAAGAAAAAGGGAACCTATCAGGGGAAAGCTGAAGAGCCCGCGAACGCCCAAGTTTGAAAAAAGCTGGCGAAAGTTTGGACAAATAAAATTGCTTTGCAAACATGTAACCAATTCGCTTAAGCCGGCTACCAGCTGCTTATGCTCACCCTATAAATTTGTGTAACAGCTTGGGCTTGGGGGGGGGTCTCTGACCCTGCACCACTGAGTTGGATGTGGCAGGAGCCCTGACTTGAGTCAGCAATAAACTTCCCTTTTTGCGAGTTGCATTGTCTTGGAGGTTTTCTCTCTTCCCGCTCGGGGATTCAGACATCGGGCATAATATTTGGGGGCTCGTCCGGGATCCCTTGACCGGGGGAAGAGAACACTTCCAGGACAGAGGGGAAGGATAGATAATAGCACCGGTGCTCAGGCAGGACAAGAAGTCCAGTGTAAATCCAAGGCCCTGCTGTGAAGCAGGAAGGTATCTGGCACAGGAGAAAGCTTTCTATAGGGGGTCAGGCCAGCCGGCGTAAGACCGAGGCCAGCGGACGCGCTGGAAGGCAGCCGCCTCTGTGGGAAGGAGAGTTCCTCTCCTGATCCTGAGTCTAGTGAGCAGTGGACGCCATTCGGTAAGGTGAACCTAGTACCGGGGAGCAAGAAAATTCAGGGGGCCCAAAAACCCAGCGCTGTGTTGTCAGCTGTCCGAGTGTTTGTCTTTGGCTTTCCGTGTTTGTGTGTGTGCCGGCATTGTCTCTGGTCTCGTTCTCTTCTGGTGCATCGTTCTCTTTTCTCTCTTCTGACTTACTCTCCTCTTCTTCTCTGATCTGCCCTCAACTCCTTTTCTTTTCAGGAGTTTCAGTGAACAGGCGAATGGTTGTGGGGGCAATTGATGAGTCCCAGCCAGGGCTACACTCTGGCGGACTCTGAAGGCCCTACAATAAGTGAGCCTCAGTAACTAGAGCCCGGCCAGGTGAAACTCTCCTTTAACATCTTTAACTGAGGACGTGGCCTAAAATTCTTCGTGTGGGCACAGGTCAGGCTTTAGGGCGCCTGCCACTTAAAGACTCTCGTGAGAGGATAAGGGGGTCACGGAACGGGCTAGAAACCCCTAGGGTGCCCGCCCCCAGCAAGAAAACTTCCGTGCAATGACACAGGCACATAAACAGTTCCAAAAGCATACCATAAGCCCAACTTCTTGGCCACCACCACTCCCAGTAGGATTTTTTGGTGGTCATTCTCAGTGACTTCTCTCTCTCTCTCTCTCTCTCTCTCTCTCTCTCTCTCTCTCTCTCTTCCCTACCATTTATTCTTTGACCATGGGTCAGGGAGAATCTACCCCACTTTCCCTCATCACTGACCATTTTTCGAATGTTAGGGCCAGGGCCCATAACTTGTATTTGCTAGTCAAGAAAAGTAAATTAATAACCTTTTGCTCTGCAGAGTGGCCCGCCTTCCGGGTTGGATGGCCTCCAGAAGGCACCTTTCAACCGTCCATCATACAGGCTGTGAAGGAAGGAGATTATGGCTCCTGATCCCTGGGGCCATCTGGGTCACTTCCCCCATGTCATGGTTTGGCAGGATCTAGTGGAAAATCCACCTAAGTGGTTAAAACCTTTCGTTCACAAACCTCCTAGTTCTTCTAATTCACAGGTCCTGGTGATGGAGACCCCCCGGAGGAAACCAAAAAGAAAGAGGACCCAAAACTAGTCTTTCAGGAATCATCTTATCCAAACCTGATAGATCTAGAAATGGAGATGAGGCCTCCGCCATATGTACCCCCCTTGCAATTACCTCCGAGGAGAGAAGCTCCCACGGGTGAACCAAGAGGACTAGGAGGGCCAACGGGAACCGACCGTGAGGGGGGACCGGCATTGGGGACCCGGGGGAGGACTAGGGGAGATAGGGGTGGCCAAGACCCTGGGGACCCAGAGTTACCTTCATCCACTGTTCAGACGCTCCCCGTCCGAGTGGGACCAGCTAACCTGGACGGAGAGCAAACCTATCAGTACTGGCCCTTTTCCACGAGTGACCTGTACAATTAGAAGACACCAAACCCTCCTTTCTCAGAGAAACCCCAAGGCCACATTGACCTCTTAGATTCCATTTCGTTCACTCACAACCCCACCTGGGATGATTGTCAGCAGCTGTTGCAGGTGCTCTTCACCGCAGAAGAACGGGAGCAAATTCTGGCAGAGGCACAGAAACAGGTCCCGGGGGCCGACAGGAGGCCAACCGCCCAGCCTCATCTCGTGGACGAGGGGTTTCCTCTGTTGCGGCCTAACTGGGATTTTGAGCGAGCGGAAGGTAGGGAGTGTCTCCGAGTATACCGCCAGACTCTGATGGCAGGCCTGCGGGCCGCAGCTAGGAAGCCGACAAATTTGGCGAAGGTAAATTTAGTAAGGCAAGAGCCCACTGAGAGCCCGGCAGCCTTCCTAGAGAGGCTGATGGAAGCTTTCAGGCAATATACACCTATGGACCCCCAGGCTGAGGAGTCACGCGCTGCAGCTCTGTTAGCGTTTGTAAATCAGGCAGTCCCAGATATTAGAAAGAAATTACAAAAGATAGATTGGGAGAACAGAGAAGACAAGATTTACTGAAATCAGCTGAAAAGGTATTTAATAATAGGGAGACCCCAGAAGAAAGGGAAGAACGACTTCGTCGGGAGAAAAGGGAACTAGCTGAGAAGATCAGGAAAGAAGATAAGGAACATAGGGCGAAGGAAAACTGGAAGAACGAGAGAGAGCTAGCCCAGATTCTTTTTGCGGGGATGAAGGCCGGAACAGAATTGAGGGAGCCTCGAGACTCCCAGACGGGAGAAAAAGAGAGACCAAAAAGGCAGGCCCTAAAGAAAGATCAGTGTGCCTACTGCAAAGAACAGGGGCACTGGAAAAACGAGTGCCCTAAGAGGGACCCAAGGAGAGGAACGACCCAGAGAGAGAGAATCTCCCCTGGAACTCGAGTTCTATATGCGGGGGAAGACAGTGACTAGGGGGGGTCAAGACTCGGCACCCCTCCCCGAGTCCTGGGTAACCATACATGTGGAGGGGAAACCCGTTGGCTTCATGGTAGATACTGGCGCCCAACACTCTGTTTTAAATCAAAAACTGGGACCAATGTCTAAGAAAACCAGCTTAGTGCAAGGAGCCACGGGGACAAAAAGATATTGTTGGACCACAGAACGAAAAGTAAATCTGGGGACCCACCACGTGTCCCATTCGTTTTTGGTGATACCAGAATGCCCAGCCCCTCTACTTGGAAGAGACTTGTTGACTAAAGTTAATGCTCAGATCCATTTTGACCCTGGGGGAATGTCAGTCACGGATGGACTTGGACAACCGATACATGTCTTATCCCTAGCCTTAAGAGATGAATACAGACTTTTTGCACCTAAGCCCTCAGAGACCATAGCACCAGATGTACAACTGTGGGTCCATAAATACCCATTGGCCTGGGCAGAAACGGTAAGAATGGGACCGGCCAAACAGAGACATCCGGTCATCATCGAGCTAAAGGCCGAGGCAATTCCTGTGAGGGTGAGACAGTACCCCATGAGCCAGGAAGCTCAGCGGGGGATCACTCCCCACATTCGACATCTCATGGATACCGGAATTCTCAAGCGGGGCCAATCCCCTTGGAACACCCCCTTACTGCCGGTGAAGAAGCCAGGGGGGACAGATTACAGACCTGTCGAAGACCTTCGAGAAGTCAACAAATGGGTGAGTGACTTACACCCCACTGTCCCTAACCCGTATACCCTCCTGAGCAGTTTGCTGCCTGAGTACACTTGGTACACTGTGTTGGACTTGAAAGATGCCTTTTTAAGCATACCCCTGGAGGCCCAGAGCCAGGAGATATTTGCCTTTGAGTGGACCAAGGGGGAAGGCCAACCGGTAGTACAATTAACTTGGACCCGCCTCCCACCGGGGTTCAAGAACTCCCCCACCTTGTTTAATGAGACTCCGAGTGAGGACCTCTACGAATATCAGGCTTGCCACCCAGAGGTCATTCTGCTACAATATGTAGGTGACCTTATGTTGGCTGGAACCACAGAGGAGGCATGCAGCCGTGCCACTGGGGACCTCTTACAGACCCTAGGCACCTTGGGGTATCGCGCTACTGCAAAGAAGGCGCAAATAGCTCAGCAAGAGGTCACCTATTTGGGGTATAAGATCAGGCAGGGGCAAAGGTGGCTAATCCAAGCCATGAAGGAAACAATATTGCAGATACCAGAGCCCAAGAACCCCCGCCAGGTGCGAGTTTCTGGGGACTGTTGGATATTGCAGACTGTGGATCATGGGGTTTGCTGAGAAGGCCCGGCCCTTGTATGAGGGAAGTAAAGAGACCCCAAACTGGACTTGGACTGAACCAATGAAACAGGCTTTCCAGACACTCAGACGGGCCCTACTAGAAGCCCCAGCCCTTGCCCTGCCTAACCCAAATAAGCCATTCCAGCTGTTGGTAGATGAAAAGCAAGGAATAGGAAAGGGGGTCTTGACGCAACAATGGGGACCATGTAAGCGGCCAGTGGCATACCTTTCGAAGCGATTGGACCCAGTGGCCGCTGGGTGGCCCCCTTGCCTTCGCATCGTCGCAGCCACTGCCCTCCTCGTCCGCAACGCTGACAAGTTGACGTATGGACAGCAACTCTTGGTTTACACCCCCCACGCCGTTGTAAGGGTTTTGAAGCAGCCGCCGGGTAAGTGGATCTCCAATGCCCGCTTGACACATTACCAGGCCTTGCTGCTGGATGCCCCACTTGTGCGTTTTCAGACCCCTTGCTTCCTGAATCCGGCCACGCTCCTACCTAACCCAGAAAAAGACCGCCCTCTCCATGATTGCAGTGAAATACTGGCTGAAGCCCTGGCGGCACGAAAAGACTTAACTGATATACCCCTAGACAACAGTGAGCTCGTATGGTTCACCGATGGGAGCAGCTATGTAAAAGATGGGCAAAGGAAGGCGGGAGCCGCCATAGTTGATGATTCAGGACAGACGATATGGGCTGAGACACTTCCCACAAACACTTCTGCGCAAAAAGCAGAATTGATTGCCCTAATACAGGCTCTGGAGCAAGCCAAAGGGAAGAGAGTCACCATTTTTACTGACAGCCGATATGCTTTCAGCACTGCCCATATTCAAGGTCCAATATACCAAGAAAGGGGATTTCGGACAGCTGAGGGAAAAGAAGTCAAAAATCTGCCCGAGATTCGCAGGCTCCTGGAAGCTGCCCAACTGCCTGGGCAGTAGCAATGGTACATGTACCCGGTCACCAGAAAGGAGAAGACCCTAAGGCACGGGGCAATCGTGCCGCTGATGCGGCCCCTCGAGAAGCGGCTAGCCCGGACTACGCCGCCCCCATATTAGCCGTGGGACTCCCACCTTCTGGTATGGGGACCTTGCCACCAGTTTCCGAATATTCCCTCTCTGATCTCGCCTGGATCAACGAGGACACCACCCTTCAGAAAGATGACAAAGATGGATGGTACTGAGATCAAAACAACCTGATATTGCCTGCCATCCTGGGTCGTCACCTGTGTGAACACCTACACACAACTACACACTTGGGAGAGAAAAAGACCCTAACACTTCTCCAGACTGCCTGCCTGAGGTTCCCTCGACAAAATGCAACTGTACAAGAGATAATTCAGGCTTGCAAAGCGTGCCAGCTAATGAGAGCAGGGAAGAAGCAGCACACAGGAACGAGGTACTGAGGGGAAAAGCCTGGGCAACACTGGGAGATAGATTTCACTGAGGTAAAGCCAGGCAAGTATGGGTATCGCTATCTGTTGGTTCTGGTAGATACCTTCTCAGGGTTGGTGGAAGCCTTCCCCGCTAAGGGAGAGACAGCAATAGTGGTTGCTAACAAGATCTTAGAGGAGATAGTGCCTAGGTACGGGCTGCCAGTGACTATGGGCTCTGATAATGGACCTGCCTTTGTGAGTCAGATTGTACAAGGGCTGGCCCAAGCTCTGGGGATAAAATGGAAATTACATTGTGAATATAATCCCCAGAGCTCATGACAGGTTGAGAAAACGAATCGGACCCTAAAAGAAACTTTGACAAAGTTGGCAGTAGAGACTGGCGGGGACTGGGTGACCCTCCTTCTCTTTGCACTCTTTCGGGCGTGTAACACCCCTTATAAGCTGAATCTTACCCCTTTTGAAATTCTGTATGGAAGACCCCCTCCTGTGTGTCCTATTTTCGAAGGAAAATGCCTGCCACCCCCTACTTTGGGACAATTCCAGCAAACTCTGATGGCATTAAATAAGGTGCATAACCACGTTTGAAAATTGATTCTAGAGATACACGAGGGTCAAAATAAGGGGGTCATCCCCTCATATAATATTGGCCCGAGGGGATTGGGTTTGGGTAAAACGGCACCAATCTAAAGTATTAGAACCTAGATGGAAAGGCCCTTATGTTGTTCTCCTTACCACTCCTACCGCTGTCAAGGTCGATGGGATTGGACCCTGGGTTCACTGCAATCACCTGCGGCAAGCCACACCGGAAGAACAGGAAAAAGCGCGAGCAGAATGAAAGGCGAGTCCTCACCCGTCAAATCCTTTTAAACTAAAACTCGCCCGCCAGGAGGCCTCCTAATTCTCCTGCTGATGGCAGCTGTCATCGACCCAGGAGCGACCAGTCACAACCCCCATCAACCTGCTAAGATCACCTGGAAACTCAACAACGGGTAGACTTATGAGCTGCTCAATGAGACCTCAGGAATCCACCTTCCTAACACCTGGTGGCCAGATCTATATTTTGATCTCAGGAGACTCTTTGGTACTGGGGCAGGGTGGTATGGGGGGCAAGAACACAACTACCATGTGTTACAGAAACGGGCGTTTATTAACACAGACCAGGGATAGTCAGCAGAGGGGTTCTGGGCTTGCCCGGGCAACATAAGAAATAATTGGAAAACCTGTGGTGGCTTGGAAAGCTATTTTTGCAGAGCTTGGAGCTGTGTGACCTCTTGTGACGGACCCCAAAAGTGGGACGTAGGAAATCGGGATTTGATCAAGTTTACCTTCCGAGACCCCAAAAACCAGGTACCTCAGGTACGAGTGCAGTTTAACCAGGAAAGGGCGAAGAAAGAAAACAGGTGGACCTCTGGATTGACTTGGGGATTTCAGCTTCATGTAAATTGGCCTGGTCCCTATCCGAGTGGGTTATTGACCATAAGACAGGTTATTGAGCCAGTGCAGGTACATAGTTTAGGTCCCAATCTGGTCAAAACATTACAGGGGCACAAGGCGACCCCCAAGCCAACCACCTCCAGACCAAGCTCGCCAAGGACATCTAACATCTCCTCTACCCCGAGCCTCGGAGGCAACCTGACGGAAACCCCTGGCCCTCTGACTGTTATCACTAGGTCAGCAATTCAGGACCCCCTATGGGCCTTAGTGAATGCAGCCTTTACAGACTTAAACCATACCAACCCTAATGCGACCCAATCCTGCTGGCTTTGTTATAATCTTCACCCCCCCTTCTATGAGGCCACAGGCCTCAATGTCTCTTACAACTTGTCTTCAGGCCAGAACCCACCCCAATGCCGATGGGAAGAACGCAAGGTTGGCCTCACAATGAATGAGGTTTGGGGACAGGGACTCTGTTTGGGCACAGTGCTACATGATAAAACTCCCCTTTGTGCCCAGACTATTATTGACCTACGCTTACATGGCAAAAATTGGATTGTGCCAGAGGTTGGGGGTTGGATTTGTTCACATACTAGGCTAACCCCATGTTTAAATGTGAAGGTTTTTAACCAGAGTCAAGAATTCTGTGTCCTGGTTGCTGTAACACCAAAAATCTTATACCACTCTGAAGAGGTTATGTACTCACTTTGGGACCGGGAAATGCTAAGACAAAAGAGAGAGCCAATCAGTGCGATCACCATGGCAACCTTGTTCAGTCTTAGGCTGGCAGGAGCAGGGACAGAAATAGCTTCACTATCTCTGCAAGGCCAAGGGTTTTCCTCCCTACGAGCTGCTATAGATGAAGACATAACTCGCATAGAAGAATCAATCAGCCACTTGGAGCAGTCTCTGACTTCCGTGTCTGAGGTGGTCTTGCAGAATAGGAGAGGATTAGACTTGATTTTTCTCCAACAGGGGTGGGGTCTGCGCGGCTCTGGGAGAAGAATGTTGTTTCTATGCAAACCATACAGGAGTGGTAAGAGAATCTATGGCAAAAGTGAGAGAGGGGCCGGCGCAACGAAAGAGGGAACGGGAGGCCCAGCAGGGATGGTTTGAGTCTTGGTTTCAACGCTCCCCCTGGCTGACCACCTTAGTTTCCACCCTCCTGGGCCCACTTATAGTGCTACTGTTAACACTCACGTTTGGCCCTTGTATTTTAAACCGGCTAGTGTCATTTATTAAAGAACATCTAAACACCATTCAGATTATGGTACTGAGGCAACAATATCAGCCAGTGGCCCCAGGATGGTGAAGAGAAAGATTCCTCTACAGGGACAACAAGACAGGGGGGAATGTGAGACTGACAGGACTAGCGCCATGACAGGCGACCCAGACTAGGAGTAGGCCTAAGTTTCGGTTTCCCCCGAAATGGTAAGATTCCCTACCCCCATCAGGCGCCAATCAACATGCGCCCAGTAAGAAAAAGGGAACCTATCAGGGGAAAGCTGAAAAGCCCGCGAACGCCTAAGTTTGAAAAAAGCCCGCGAAAGTTTGGACCAATAAAATTGCTTTGCAGGAGAAGGAAATGGCAACCCACTCCAGTATTCTTGCCTGAAGAATCCTATGGAGAGAAGCCTGGTGGGCTCCCGCCTATGGGGGTCACAAGAATTAAACACGACTGAGCAACTAAATCACCATAATGTTCAAGACTAGCACAGACTGGGGGCTCAGATGGTGAAGAATCTGCCTGCAATGCAGAACTGGGTTTCGTCCCTGGGCCAGGAAGACCCTTTAGAGAAGGGAATGGCTACCCACTCCAGTATTCTTGCCTGGAAATTCCATGGACAAAGGATCCTGGCGGCCAGAGGATCCTGATGGCTACAGTCCACAGAGTCTCAAAGAATCGGATGTGACTGAGCAGCTAACACATACACACAGCACAGACTAGGAGAAATTTTTGTGAGTAACACACAGGCAAACTACTACAGTCTAGAATATACCAAGGACCACTGCAAATCATGAGAAAAAAGGTAAATGAATCAATGGAAGACAGGCAAAGGAACACAGGGCAGTGTGTAGAAGAGGAAAATACGAGCCAATATACCTGTGATATGGTGCTTAACACCCCCATTATTAAGATGATGCAGATTGTAACTAAGGACATCATTTTATAACCACTGATGAACAAACATTTCAAAATTTATGAGGATATGGGGAAACAGGGACTGTCATACATTGCTGGTGGGATGTAAATTGGTACCCCTCCTTTGAAGAGAAATTGATAATATCCATTAAAATGAAGGACAATTATAACATGAGTTGATGAAAATCTACTGAAGTTTGTACTTTATAGCCATGGTTAATTCCAGAGTGGGAGACAGGGACATGTAAGAAGGAGGTGTATTGCCTCAGAGGAATTTAAACATTTTACATGGTTAAAAAAAATCTGAAGCAAATGGAGAAAAATATACCATTATTTAAAATATGTTAGGGGTAAAAAAAATAATGTACTTTTGTATTATACTTTCCTATATGATTGAAATATTTTGTAATTTATTTATTTAAAAGTTTGAATGGGGAGACTTGAGGACAGGAATGAAAGTTTTCAGGACTTTGATAAGTAGCTCTTCCTGGAACCTATATACACATTGCTCACATCCTTACTTATTTTATATTTTTATTCAAACACTAACTTCTCATCCAGGCTTTCCCTGGTCTTTGACATTTTCTAACTCTTTTTTATTTATTTTGATGTTGAACACATTACTATTTAACATGCTATATGTTATCTGTATCTACTTGTATTTTTACTATTTATATTGTATCAATGTATTTGTATTGTTTGTAGCATTAATTTGTATTATTTCTATTTATCCCTCTTTCCTGCCAGAAAATAAACTTTCCATGGTAGGGGGGAAAAAAATTGCTTTGCAAACATGTAACCAATTCGCTTAAGCCAGCTACCGCTTATGCTCACCCTATAAATTTGTGTAACAGCTTGGGCTCCGGGGTCTCTGACCCTGCACCACTGCGTTGGATGCGGCAGGAGCCCTGACTCGAGTCAGCAATAAATTTCCCTTTTTGCCAGTTGCATTGTCTTGGAGGCTTTCTCTCTTCCCGCTCGGGGATTCGGACATCGGGCATAACAGGGCAATAGACTCACCTACCTGCAGCTGCCCTCCCAGTTGATACGCCGCTAAGCTCTCTCCCCCATTTTACCAATAGAGAAACTGAGGCCGCTCCCCGCCCCCCGATCCCATTTATAAATGAGTCCTGAAGTGAGGGTCAAGGGTCCTGGGTCCATTCCCTGTCCTTCCGGCGGCCTCAGTTTCTCTGTGTGTACGATGATGAAGTAGGCCAGGCTGGACTCCAAGCAAGGGACATGATCAATAATAGCTGCTTCTAGAAGCGCCCCTGCTTCTTACTCAAACAGTACGTGAGGGGTGAGTAGAGCTGGAGCCCCCTATCAGCTGGGTGACTCGCCTCTCTGGTGGCCTGGGATAGCCCTTCTTTCAGACAGCAGTATAAAATACTCCTAGCAATCATTGTTGGAGGAGAGCGGAGGGAAAGGGAATCCTTGCCTGGGTTAAGGATGAGGCTGGGGGAGGGGACCTGGAAGCTCCCCCAGGAGGGCTTAGGGCGGAGCCTGGTAATGAAAGAGTTAAGCCTACGCTCCGCCCCCTGCAGGACAAATTCACCGCCTTGGGGACGCCAGCTGCTGCTTTGGAGGAAGCGACAGATCCCGCGCAACCAATCAGATGTGAGGAAGTATTCAGGCAGGTCTCCCATTGGCTTACTCCACCCCTCCGGAGAATAGAGCCCCTTGAATAAGCACCTACAATTTTCTTGGCTCAAAGCAGAGCTTCCGAGAATGCTGAGCAATGAAATAGATGATGAAGTTCAGAGAGGGGCAGGGAGTTGCCCGCAACCACACAGTACGTCCTCAGCTTGACCCCTCCGTTCTGTCTGCTGTCCATTTCCACCATGGCCTTCTGGACACAGCTGATGCTGCTGCTTTGGAAGAATTTCCTGTATCGCAAGAGGCAGCCGGTAATGTCCGGTTGGGTGGGCCGGGGATGGGGCGGCCCACGGCCCTCCATAGGCCGCCACTCCCCAAGCCTATTCTGCCCCCGCAGATCCAACTCTTGGTGGAGTTGTTGTGGCCGCTCTTTCTCTTCTTCATCCTGGTGGCCGTTCGCCATTCCCATCCCCCACTCGAGCAGCATGAATGTAAGACCCCCAGCGTCCAGAGCTTTGGGGTTAGGATTAGCAGTGGTCACTCTATGCACAGGGGCCCCAGTGAGAACCCGGAGCACAGACCGGACGCTCGAATAATAGCTGAGAGGGGCACTCTGTCACCGGGGGTGGGAACTCAGCCAAGAACCCCACACCTGGTGTCCCTGCAGGTCATTTTCCCAACAAGCCGCTGCCTTCAGCGGGCACTATCCCTTGGCTCCAGGGCCTCATCTGCAACGTGAACAACACCTGCTTCCCGTGGCAAACCCCCGGCGAGGAGCCTGGCATCCTCAGCAACTTCAAGGACTCCCTGTAAACCAGTGGGAGCCGCTGGGCAGGGGTGGGCAGCTTCGCCTAGCCTCCGCCTCCAGCTTTCTCTCTGTATCCAGGGTTTCCCGGCTCTTGGCAGATGCTCGCACTGTCCTGGGGGGCCCCAGTGCCCATAGGATGCTGGCTAGCCTGAGAAAACTGATGCCCATTCTGAAGGCTGCACGCACAGCGCGAGCAAGTGAGAAGGCGGGACTGTGGCAGGTAGGGCTGGGCTCTGCGCCTCCACCTGATGACGCAGCTTGGAGTGGGACAAGTGGGACATGGCTCCAGCTAACCTTGGCCTCACCCTGGGCTTCTGTGCTTTACTCCCTCGGCCTTTCCTTGGCCCAGTGACCAGCCCAAGGAGGGATTATCCCTGGCCACTCAGCTGCTGGGGACACTGCTGCAAGGGGTGAGGTGGGGACAGGGCAAGATCTGGGACCCTGATCTCACTGAATCCCACCCTGCCCCTTTCGGGTGCCAGCTTCCAGGCCTTTGACTGGGCCTTCCCTGATACCTGGAGTGATATTCCTTAGACTTTAGTCCTGAGACCTTGAACAAGCTCAGGTGCCTCTCAGAGCCTTAGTTTCACTGTAAAATGAGGCTATGATAGCATGGACCCCCTGGGAACTTGGATCCCGAGTGAGACGACCGCAAACCTCATTGTCACCTTGTCATCTTTCTCCCCAGGAGTCTCTGGGCTCTGTGCTGGGCCAGGCCCAGGAGTCCATGGGCAGCCTTGTGGAGACTGCAGAGGACATGGCCCAGGAGGTAAGAGGCCAGTGTAGTCTCCGCCCCTGCCAGGAAACTAGAGGGGTGGGCTGCAGAAAGAGGAGAGGACAGAGCAACCCTGGGCACCTGTCCTCAGTAGTTGTGTGGGAGTGCTGGGGCAGAAAGAGAGGGCAAGGGTGCTCCTGGTGGAGGGCCCTGCCCTGGTTATAGCTTGGTGGTGGGGTCACGCAGAGGGAAGCCTGCCCAGCCCTCTGGTGACCCCCTCCTCCAGCTCCTGGAGCTGCCCAGCCTGGGGGAGCTGTGGGCCCTGCTACAGAGACCCCACAGGCCAGGTGGTCCCCTGGAGGCGGTGGCAGAAGCCCTTTGCAGTGCCAGGGGGCCCAGCAAACCAGGTGGGCCCTCCCTCAACTGGTATGAGGCCAGTGACCTGAAGGAGCTTGTGGGGCAGGAGCCAGCGCAGGCCCTGTGGGACAACAGCCTGAGTGAGTGACCAACTTGGTTTCCACCCCTCTCCCTGGGGAAGCGGGGCCAGAACGTGGGCACAGGGCCTCATGGTGCCCCCACCCTGGTCCTAGGCCCCACCTGCGCTGAGCTGACGGGGGCCCTGGACACCCACCCCCTATCCCGCCTGCTGTGGAGGCGCCTGAAGCCACTGGTCCTGGGGAAAGTACTGTTCACGCCTGACACACCCTTCACCCGGCAGATCATGGCCCAGGTGACAGTGCGAGGGGCCCTCAGTCCCAGCCTCAGCCGAGGGGGAGAGCCAGGCCACAGGAGAGCCCTGAGTCCCAAGACTGGCTGCCCCTGGGCTGGGTCCAGGAAGCAGGGTTTGAAGTGGAGGGATTGCCAGATTTCAGGCAGTGCTCAGAGGTGCAGGATGGAGCAGAGGGGAGAAGGCAAGAGGGGTGGGCAGGGGCTTCACTGGAAGGAAGGGTCATAAATGGCTGAGGCTGGTGTGGACCTCAGCACCCACCTCTTGCAGGTCAACCGAACTTTCCAGGAGCTGGCGCTGTTGAAGGACATCCAGGAGGTGTGGGGGCTGCTGGGACCCCAGCTCTTTAACTTCCTGAACGATAGTGCCAATATCGCCATGCTGCAGGTGGGGCCAGGACGGGAGTGGGAGAGGGGTACTGGGGGTGGGGATATGTGGCAGCTGGGTCACCCCTGCTAAGGATTTGGGCGAAAGGGCAGGAACTTCCAGGCGAGGGTGTGGAGGTGGGGAGTGGTATCCAAGGTGAGCTCAGGCCGCTCACTGGGATGGGAAGAGGTGACAGGCCCTGAACGTCCGATGCAGACCCCCACCTTCCCTGACACCCCTACAGAGGCTCCTGCAGATCCAGGACAAGGGAAGGAGGCAGCCAAGACCCGGAGGTGGGGCCAGAGTGGAAGCTCTTCATGCCTTTCTGAATCCCCGCAGCGGTGGCTACAGCTGGCAGAAGGCCCACGCTGATGTGGGACACCTGGCGGTCACACTGGGCCGTGTGATGGAGGTGAGGGACCGTCCACCTGGGGAAACGTCTCCGAGTGGAGAGGCAGCCCTGCTGAGGGCCTGCTAGGAGGAAGCGCGGCTCCGCCTTTAGGTCCAGGGGAGGAGCCTGGGGCCTCGAACTCACGCCCAGGCCCCTCCGCAGTGCGTGACTCTGGACAGGCTGGAGGCCGCCCCTTCAGAGGCTGCCCTGGTGGAGCGGGCCCTGAAGCTGCTCTCCGAGCACCGTTTCTGGGCCGGCATCGTTTTTCTGGGGCCTGAGGACTCCCCGGACCCCGCTCAGTCCCCAGGCCCTGGCCACGTGCGCATCAAGATCCGCATGGATATCGATGATGTCACAAGAACCAATAAGATCAAGGACAGGTGGGGGGGCCTTGTGGGGCGGAACCAGAGGGGGTTGCTAGAGAGCATCCCACCTATCAGAGATCTTGGTGGGTGGGGCCCAAATCCTTAGACCAATAGGGATCCATGATGGGCGGGGTTTATGGTGTGATGGGCACAGCCAAGGGCTTGGTGGGCGGGGTCAATGCCTTGGTTTCTGGGATAAGATTAAAGCAATTGGCAGGTGGATCTAGATAGTTTGTACACAGATGAGGGCGGAGCTGAAGTTGTGATGGGCAGGTCCCAGCTACTCCCATACTGCTTTCAGGTTTTGGGACCCCGGTCCGGCCGCTGACCCCCTGACGGACCTGCGCTACGTGTGGGGTGGCTTCGTGTACCTGCAGGACCTGCTGGAGCGCGCAGCTGTGCGCGTGCTCACAGGGACCACCCCCCATGCCGGCCTCTACCTCCAGCAGATGCCCTACCCCTGCTACGTGGACGATGCGTGAGCACCCTTTCCTCACTTCTCTCAGATGCCAGATCCCGGGTCTCAGGGTGGGGGCCTGGGTGCCATCTGGAATATTCACGCAGTCAAAGCTGAGAACTACAGTTCAGAAGGACCACTCCCCGTGACCTTGTAGCTGGAGGAGCCGGGATCCCTCAGGGTCTGGGGTCCCTGGATACAGGGAGAACGTAATCTGACAGCACCATCAGGAGTCCGAGGACAAGGGAGGGCGAATGTCCTCGGCTCACCTTGGGGTCCCAGGGCGGGAACTGTCGTGCCAGATGGGGGCAGCGCAGGGGTGTCTGGCGTCCACTGCAGCTGCCCACTGCCCCAGGTTCCTGCGCTTGCTGAGCCGGTCACTGCCACTCTTCCTGACACTGGCTTGGATCTACTCGGTGGCGTTGACGGTGAAGGCCGTGGTGCGTGAGAAGGAGACTCGGCTGCGCTACACGATGCGCGCCATGGGGCTCAGCGCCACTGCACTGTGGCTGGGCTGGTTCCTCAGCTGCCTCGGGCCCTTCCTCCTCAGCACCGCGCTGCTTGTGCTGGTGCTCAAGGTGCGTGCACCCCCCGCCTTGCCTACTCGGGATGGGTGCGTGTGTACGGGGAGGTAACAGGCAGGAGGCGCCTCGCGGGGTTGCGTGTCCCTGGGCGAATCCGCGAGCTCCCTCCAGCTCCCCTGTCCTTCTGCAGCTCGGGGACATCCTCCCCTACAGCCACCCGGGGGTGCTGTTCCTGTTCTTGGCGGCTTTCGCTGTGGCCACGGTGGTCCAAAGTTTCTTGCTGAGCGCATTCTTCTCCCGAGCGAACTTGGCAGCCGCCTGCGGGGGTCTTGCCTATTTCGTACTCTATCTGCCCTACGTGCTGTGCGTGGCCTGGAGGGACCAGCTGCCCGTGGGCGGCCGCGTGGCCGCGGTGAGAGCCGGGCCGTGTGGGTGAGGGGTGCAGGGCACCCTCAGCTGCACTTGTTTGCTGACCTACCCACCTACCTACCCGCCCCCACCCATAGAGCCTTCTGTCGCCCGTGGCCTTTGGTTTTGGCTGCGAGAGCCTGGCGCTGCTGGAGGAGCAGGGCGAGGGTGCGCAGTGGCACAACATGGGCACCGGGCCTACAGCAGATGTCTTCAGCTTGGCCCAGGTCTCGGGCCTTCTGCTGCTCGATGCCGCTCTCTATGGCCTCGCCACTTGGTACCTGGAGGCGGTGTGCCCAGGTGGGCCGTAGGAGGCGCAGGGGAGACTGGGCTGAGGGCGGGCACGGGATGGGGTGGGGCTGAGGGGGCCTGGAATACAGGTGAAAGGGTGGGTCTTCCTGGCACCTGCGCACATGTGCGCTGGTGGCTGCGTTTGAGGGAAGGCCTGGGGCAGGCGGGTGGGCGGGGCTTCCTGGTTATCACTTACCTGGATCCCCGCATCCCCAGTGGGCTCCAGGGGGAGCGCCTCAGGGGTAACTGAGCACCACTCCCCACAGGCGAGTACGGGATTCCCGAACCATGGAACTTTCCCTTTCGGAGGAGCTACTGGTTTGGGTCTCAGACCCCCAAGGGTCCTGCCCCAATCCTGGCTGTGCAGGACCCCAAGGGTAAGGCCCAACAAACAGCTGTCACTTCCCTGTCTGGATTCTCAGCCCCCACAAAACCCAGGTCCCCATGGATTCCAATCCTCTGCATATTCCCAGGTCCTGAGGCTCCCCTAACTCCCACAGACCCCAGCCCCATAAGTCCCTGACTCCACAGACCAGCTTGAATGGTCCCCAGGCTTCTGAGGGTGCCCAAAACTGAGGCTGCCCTCCTTCCTCAGTGCTGGTGGAGGAGGCACCCCCTGGCCTGATTCCGGGGGTCTCCATACGCGGCCTGGAAAAGCGCTTTCCTGGCAACCCGCAGCCAGCGCTGTGCGGACTCAGCCTGGACTTCTACCAGGGCCACATCACCGCCTTCCTGGGCCACAATGGGGCTGGCAAAACGACCACAATGTGAGCAGCCATCACTCCTCTCCCCCCACAGCTCCCCTCCCCCCCAGCTCCTCTTCTTGGGTCTCAACTTGCACTTGTTCAAGCGGAAGGACATCTGGGGTCAGAAGGTACCTATTTGTACAGTGAGGGGGGACCCTGATGCCCCCCCAGCCCCAGTTCCCTTTGGACCTCCCCCTTAGTTCACTTTGGATCCACAATAGGCAGGTGATGAATATTTTCTCTGAGCTTCGTCTTCCCTCCCCTGTAAAATGGGAACATAATACCCCTTTGGTCTGGGCATACAGTAGGTGCCCTTAAGTGCTGGGAGCCTCAGCTTCCCCTCTGAAGCTGCCCTGAGACCCCTGCTCCTGCAGGTCCATCCTGAGTGGCCTCTTTCCACCCACGGCTGGCTCCGCCTCTGTCCTGGGCCACGACGTCCGGACCAGCATGGCAGCCATCCGGCCCTGCCTGGGTGTCTGCCCGCAGTACAACATACTCTTTGACCTGTGCGTCTCCATGGGCCTGGGGCGTGGCAGTGGGAGTGCTGGGTGCTCTCTGTGGCCTTGCCTGCCATGGTAACCCCCCCACTGTCTTTTGTACATGGCCTCAGGCTGACTGTGGATGAGCACGTCTGGTTCTATGGGCGGTTGAAGGGTCTGAGCGCAGCTGCCATGGGTCCCGAGCAGGACCGGCTGCTGCAGGACATGGGGCTGATCCCCAAGAGGCATGCACAGACTCATCACCTGTCAGGTGAGCCCGGACTGGGGGGAGCCTCCAGGTCTGCAGAGATGAGGCTGGGGAGCTGGTGCTGGGACTTTATATTGAGGACTGTGGAATGCCAGAGGAGATGGGCAGACCTGGGGACCCAGGAGGAATCAGGCACTGTGGTCCAGGTGGGTAGGGAAAGGTGCAGGGAGAAGGACTGCAGCCCTGCCCAAGACTGTGGAGATCTTGACCCCTGTCCCAACCCAGGCGGGATGCAGCGGAAGCTCTCAGTAGCCATTGCCTTTGTGGGTGGCTCCCAAGTTGTTATCCTGGATGAGCCCACAGCTGGTGTAGACCCCACTTCCCGTCGAGGCATCTGGGAGCTGCTGCTCAAATATCGGGAAGGTAAGAACTGAAAGTGACCTGAGATTTCCCTGGATGCTGCTTGAGAGGCCAGAAGATCTTTCTGACAGAGGTGATGGAAGATGGGGTTTTGAGGGATAAGTAGGAGTTTACTGCACGAGGCAGGGGCCACAGCTTGGGCAGCCTGATAACATGTGTGGGTTGGGTCCCCTGCCTAGGTCGCACACTGATCCTCTCCACCCACCACCTGGATGAGGCGGAGCTGCTGGGAGACAGGGTGGCGATAGTGGCAGGGGGCCGCCTGTGCTGCTGTGGCTCTCCTCTCTTCCTGCGGCGTCACTTGGGCTCCGGATACTACTTGACATTGGCCAAGGGTCCCCCACCCCTGGCCACCAGCAAAAAGGTGAGGGCTGGAACAGACCTCCGACCCCAGTTCTTAAGACTCCATCCAGCCCCGATGGCCATGGCAGCTGGTGCCCCTCTGCCTCCAGGGTGAAACTGGCTTGAAGAACAGCATGGATGCTGGGCAGAAAAGGGAGCCAGGAGGCCAGGCCAGCTCTGCCGGTGAGGGCGGGTGTGGGAAAGCCTGAGTGAGGGGCTGTGGATGGGGCTGTGAGAGCCAGAGGGAGGGGCCAGTGGGGGGCAGTGACTTGGTTCAGGGCAACAGGCCTGATAACCCCAAGCTTGACCCCTGACCTGACCCCTGAGTTGAGCTGACACACAAACCTACCTCTGACCCTGACCCCAGGTCAAGTCCTGCCCTTGGGTGCTTAATCCTGACTTCCTTTGCCCTCAGGGACTGATCCCTTGTGGGTCACCCAAGCCCCTTCCCCAAGGGGGTGGAGCAGGAGCCAGGGCAACATGGGACCCCAGGGCCCCTGACGTGCCTGCTGCCCACCCAGGTGCAGCCCAGCTGTGGGCCATAGTGCAGCGCCAAGTGCCCGGCACACGACTGGTCAAGGATCTGCCACATGAACTGGTGCTGGCATTGCCCTACAAGGGCGCCCTGGATGGCAGCTTCGCTGAGCTCTTCCATGATCTGGACCAGCGGCTGGGGGAGCTGGGACTGGCTGGCTATGGGATCTCCGACACTAGCCTGGAGGAGGTGTGGCTGCTGGATGAGGGGGGCGGCAGGAGGAGGGCTTCCTGGAGGAGGTGGTGCCTGGAAGGATGAAGAAGTCTGCCTGTGGACAGCTGGGCATCCCAGGGAGGAGACAGGGGCCACACGGAGGCTTGGAGGCCCTCAGGGAGGCTTGGGGACCCCCAGTGTTTGAGGGATATGTGGCCCTTGAGTCCCCCTCCCTTTGTGTGTCCCCAGGCTCTGTCTGAGCCCCCTGCTTTGTCTTCCCAGATCTTCCTGAAGGTGGTGGAAGATTGTGCTGTGGACACAGGCCCAGAGGGTATGCCTGTAGGCCCCTGTCCTGACCCCTCACCCCGGTCCAGAGTCCGACCTGACTTTAGACCAAGTCCCCACTCTTGGCTAACATGGCCCAACCTACAGCCCTGACCTCCACCCTGATTTCTGACCCCTTTTTTGTGAGCCTTGACACAGGCCCAGACCCCAGGCCAAACACTAAGCCTGACCCCAACTCTGGTGACTCTGCAGATGGTAGGCCCAGGCAAGGTTCGTGCTTGGGTATTTCTCATCCCGACGCGACTAGGCAGCTCCAAGTTCCTCCAGAGGAGACAGCCCTGGAGAATGGGGGGCTGGGTGAGTTGTCCCTGCCCCACCCTGTGGCCCCTCCTGGTCCCCAGGGCCAAGCACTGACCCTCCCATCCCCCACAGCTGGCTCTGCCCCTGAGACACAGGCACTACAGGGCTCTGGGCCGGCCACCGCAGGCCGCGTACACAGCTGGGCGCTCACTTGTCAGCAGCTCCGGGCCTTACTTCTCAAGCGTTTCCTGCTTGCCCGCCGCAGCCGCCGTGGCCTGTTTGCCCAGGTGAGGGGCCACCTACTGGGGGGGGGGGGAAGCCCCTCAGCATCTGTTTTCCACTCTACAACCTAATTCAGCCCCGTAAGCCCAGGTGTATGCCTCACTCTGAACATGTTTATTGAGAGCACTGGGGAGCCATGGATGGTTCTAGAGCAGGATCAGGGAAGGGTGCAGGTGAGCCTGGCGGCCGACAGGCGGGGAGCTGATGGGCTGGCCCTTCAGATTGTGCTGCCTGCCCTCTTTGTGGGCCTGGCACTGGTGTTCAGCCTCATTGCACCCCCGTTTGGATACTACCCGGCTCTGCGGCTGAGCCCCAGCATGTACGGCTCCCAGGTGTCCTTCTTCAGGTGGGTGCAGAGGAGAGGGGCCTGGTGGGGGGGGGGCCCAGGGCCTGTGGGCACAGCCCTGACCCTGCACCCACTACACACAGCGATGACACTCCAGGGGACCCTGAACACTCCCGCCTGGTCGAGGCCCTGCTGGAGGAGGCCGGACTGGAGGAGGCTTACCCGAAAAGTAACTCCAGCAGGTGAGGGTCCTCCAGTCTGGGCCTGGCTCCTCTCTGGCCTCGGTTTCCTTGTCTGGGCTCTGGAGCATCCCCCATGCCTGGTTGGGAGCAGGGCGCCTCCAGTCCTACCCCCACCCTGCTCCTACCCCCACAGGGCACCAGCATGCACACGGCCTGCCCTCTGCCACTTCTCGGTGCCTGAGGTCCCTGCAGACGTGGCTGAAGTCTTGGCCAGTGGCAACTGGACCCTGGAGTCTCCATCCCCCGCCTGCCAGTGCAGCCAGCCTGGTGCCCACCGCCTGCTGCCTGACTGCCCTGCTGCAGCCGGTGGCCCCCCGCCACCCCAGGCACCAACCAGCTCTGGTGAAGTGGTCCAGAACCTAACGGGCCGGAACCTGTCTGACTTCCTGGTCAAGACCTACCCGCGCCTGGTGCGCCAAGGGTGAGCACCACCCTGGATTTGACTTGGCCAGCTGTAGCAGGGGTCCAGTGGGGAGGACGTGGTCCAGTCTTGGGAGGGGTTGCGGGGGATGCCCAGGCTGGGGCTCTGGGCTGGGGCATCCTGGGGGCCATCTGTGCCTCCCCCTTTTTATTTGTCTCACTCAACTCCCCAGTATCTTTGTCTCTGTCCCACTCACCTCTCTGTCTGTGTCTCTCTGTCTCACAGCCTGAAGACCAAGAAATGGGTGAACGAGGTCAGGTGAGGAGGGTCCCTTGCATGGGTTCCTTTCCTGTGCCCTCTGCCTGCCTGCCGCCCCATTCTCCTGACCCTCAGCTGTCTCCCACCTCTGCTGCCCCTCAGGTATGGGGGCTTCTCCCTTGGGGGCCAAGACCCAGGCCTGCCCTCGGGCTTGGAGGTGGGCCGCTCTGTGGAGGAGCTGCGGGCACTGCTGAACCCCACACCAGGCGAGGCCCTCGACTACCTCCTGAATAACCTCACAGCATGGGCTGTTGGTCTGGACACTCAGGATGGCCTCAAGGTGGTAACTGGCGGTGGCCGGCTGGCGCTGTGGTGGGGGAGGTCTGATGCCAGGTCACTGACCCCTTGGCCCCAATTCCATCACAGATCTGGTTTAACAACAAGGGCTGGCACGCCATGGTGGCCTTTGTAAACCGAGCCAACAACGCTCTCCTACACGCCCACCTGCCACCAGGCCTCTCCCACCATGCCCACAGCATCACCACGCTCAATCACCCCCTGAACCTCACCAAGGAGCAGTTGTCTGAGGCTGCGCTGTGAGTCCCCTGACCCCGTGTATCCCCCCGCCTTGTGAGTTGCCCCACCTTGTGTGCCACTCCGCCTTGTGTGATCCCCTGTTCCATGTATCCCCCCACCCCGGTTGGTCTCTCTGTTGTCTCTGGTGGTGGGAGCTGAAGTTACGCTCTGCCACACTCTTGCTGTGTAAACAGAGAACTAGAACTTCCCCTCTCCACCCCTTAGGCCAGGGTAATAGGGCATCATCAGGCTTCATGGGCTGCAGTCTCCCCCAGCTGCCTGCACGTTTTTGTCACATCAACATCTATCCTACTAGAGACCTGGACGATCTCTCCCTGCCTAACAGTTTGAAATGGCTCAGGACATCCCCCACCAGCCGTGTCCAGCCCCGGGGACCTCAATCCCATCAATGATGAGCACAGTGATGAGCAGCTCATGCCCCTTCACCCCCAGGATGGCCTCCTCAGTGGACGTGCTTGTCTCCATCTGCGTGGTCTTCGCCATGTCCTTTGTCCCGGCCAGCTTCATCCTTGTCCTCATTGACGAGCGTGTCACCCGAGCCAAACACCTGCAGTGCATGGGAGGCCTGCCCCCCACTCTCTACTGGCTTGGCAACTTTCTCTGGGACATGGTGCGCAGATCACCTGGAGGGGTGGGGGCCCTGCCACCACTTGCCACTGCCTCTTCTGGCCCTTTATGGTCAAGAACTTGTCTAGGATGTCACCACTGAAGTCTTGGGGATAATGCAGACCTCGTCCTATTATCCAAAGCCCAGGGAGGTTGGGGTGGTACACAATGCCAAGGATGGCTGTGGGCTTCCCTGGTAGCTCAGCATACTGAGGGTGTAACCACCATCTCCAA
This sequence comes from Odocoileus virginianus, assembly GCF_023699985.2. Taxonomy (NCBI): domain Eukaryota; kingdom Metazoa; phylum Chordata; class Mammalia; order Artiodactyla; family Cervidae; genus Odocoileus; species Odocoileus virginianus. Next base: position 40,455,386 of record NC_069676.1, read on the forward strand.
TGCAGTGTAACTACTTGGTGTCAGCGTGCATCGTGGTGCTCATCTTTTTGGCCTTCCAGCAGAGGGCATATGTGGCCCCTGCCAACCTGCCTGCCCTCCTGCTGTTGCTACTACTGTACGGGTGAGGTTCCCAGCCCCTCCAGGACTTGTTCTTACTGACCCCCTCGACTCCGTTGAGGGAGCTGGGACTCTATAGCAGCTTCTAAGGAGAGGATATGGAGATCTGAGAGGACCCCAAGTGTGATCTTATTCAGGGGTATGCCAAGGAGGCCTTAAAAGCTCATCTTGACCTGACCATGTTACAGAGGTCTACAACACAGTTTGGGAATGGGAGATCTATATTCTTCTCAGGGCTGCTCAGCCTGTCTGGCAATAACAGTGGCTCCTGTTCCCCTCAGCTGGTCGATCACGCCACTCATGTACCCAGCCTCCTTCTTCTTCTCTGTGCCCAGCACAGCCTATGTTGTGCTCACCTGCATCAATCTCTTTATTGGTATCAATGGCAGCATGGCCACCTTCGTGCTTGAGCTCTTCTCTGATCAGGTAGGACCCACAGGGCTGGTCCTTGGGTTGGGGTCAGACTGGGCCTCAACCTCAGTTTCTGACCCACCTCCTTCTTAATCTGCCCCTGAGCAGAAGTTGCAGAAGGTGAGCCGGATCCTGAAACAGGTCTTCCTTATCTTTCCTCACTTCTGCTTGGGTCGGGGCCTCATCGACATGGTGCGGAACCAGGCCATGGCTGATGCCTTTGAGCGCTTGGGTGAGAACTTCTCTCCAGGAGGGGAAGTGCCAGACAAGAGTCAATCCTACAGTGCAGGGACAAACAGCAGCCCCTGTTTGAAGCCCTGTAGGAAGAAAACTTGAGGTTTTAGATGACCTGGAAGGGTGGGTAGGCAAAGTTAAAAGTGCAGCAAAGCAGCCATAAAAGTTAATTCCATCTTGGTCATGTCACAAGAGGTCTAAGGCACTAAATAAAGGAGGTGGCAATGCCATGGTTTTCCACGCCAATTAGACCCCAGTTGAGTGTCTATTCATCTTGGTGCTTTCCCTTAAGAACCCAATGTGACCTGAATGGGGAGAGGCCCAGTAACCAAGACCCTAAAATGACCCTATCCCTCCTCATGTCCACACAGGAGAGGGGCATTTCCAGTCGCCCCTGCGTTGGGAGGTGGTCGGCAAGAACCTCTTGGCCATGTTCATACAGGGGCCAATCTTCCTCCTCTTTACACTACTGCTTCAGCACCACAACCGCCTCCTACCACAGTCAGTGGGGACCAGGGAGGGTGGCAGGGACTGGGGTCTGGCTCTGGGCCCACTCATATCTCTGTCCTCAGACCCAGGCTGAGGCCATTACCCGCCCTGGGAGAGGAGGATGAGGATGTGGCCCGTGAGCGGGAACGGGTAGTACAAGGGGCCACCCAGGGGGATGTGTTGGTACTGAGGGACCTGACCAAGGTGGGTTTGTGGGCCTCCACTGTTGGGTTGGGGGGCCTCCACTGTTGGGCTGGGGGGCTTCCACTGGCCTACCCACCTTTCTCATGGACTTCCATCCTCCCAGGTGTACCCTGGGCAGAGGACGCCAGCTGTTGACCGCCTGTGCCTGGGGATTCCCCCTGGTGAGGTAAGTCCAGGTGGTACAAGGGTGAGCGGCTGTCCTATTGTACGCCCACTGGTCTTTACCATGTTTGTGTCTACCTCCCCCTATAGAACACCTACTCTGTGTCTGTCCTAAACTCAGTACCTACTGGCTGTCAATATTTGAGCTCCTATTTATAGCCAGCAAATCTCATGAAGCTCCTACTGCATGGTTACATTTATTGATTCCGACTGTGTGCAATAGGATTAACAAGATCTTAGTGAGGATAAATTTATTATTAAGTACCTACTGGGTTCCCATACATGTGCCAGTTACTATGTGCACCTACTATATGTTAGCATTTATTGAGTACCAACTGTATAGAGTAAAGCTTGTTGAACCCCCCCACCATTGTGTGTACCAAAAGTGTATTGAATGTCACCTTTGTGATGATCAACTTTTATCAAACACCAACATTTATTGAGTCCATATTGTATATGTATCAAGCACTTGCTCACAACCAATATTTAGTAGGCACCTGCTCTGTACCAATGCACATTCAAGCAACTACTTTGTGCAAACTTGTCTGCTGTGGTCCATTTCCTGGCCACCTACTAGGGGCTGGCACACACCTGTGGACACTTGTGGTGTGTTGGTATAAACTGCCATCACTCTTTAGCAAATGCCTACTGTGTTCAGTCAACCTCTCCATCTTGAGTTGACTGTGTGCCCAGTATGAATTCTCACCAGGTGCTCTTGCTGTTGGTACCCACTAGCGTGGCATGAAACATTCAGCCAGCTCCTGCCTCAATATTTAGGAAGCACTGACTGTGAGTGACCTTTATAGAACATCTACTGTGTCCATTGATTAAACACATGCTGTGTGTCATCTAGCATTTCTGCTATGTGACAGCTTGTGCCTACTCACATACCCCAGTATCTGCCCAGGGATCCCCTTGCCCACAGCCCTCCCAGTGGAAGCTGAGAAACCCGTCTCAGAAGTCAGAAATGCTGGGACAAGTGTCCAGGCTTCTATGAGTGCCCTCTGTGGGTGTACCTGCAGTGTTTCGGGCTGCTGGGCGTGAACGGAGCAGGGAAAACGTCCACATTCCGCATGGTGACTGGGGACACTCTGCCCAGTGGGGGCGAGGCCATTCTGGAAGGCCACAGGTGAGGGGCTCCTGGGCTCTTGTTCCTCCCCACCTCCCCCTGCTCTCGCATGTATGGACAGGATTGCCTGGCCTTGAGTCCCCCTGCAAGTGGACCCGGCCCTGAGTTACCTCCTGTCCCTTACCAGGGTGGGTGGGCCCCCTCGCATGGCCAGGGCCCAGCCAGGGCCCTGAGTTCCCTGTCCCCCATCCCGCATCCCCAGCGTGGCCCAGGAACCGGCCGCAGCTCACTGCCGCATGGGCTACTGCCCTCAGTCGGATGCCATCTTCGAGCTGCTGACCGGTCGCGAGCACCTGGAGCTGTATGCACGCCTGCGAGGAGTCCCTGAAGCCCAAGTTGCCCAGGTGACCGCTCTCCCCACTAACCCCTCCGGTCCTCACCCCAGTCTCTCCCTTGGACCACAGTCTCTCTGCTGCTCTCGGTCCCCTGACCGTAGGTCCTCTGGCCCTGCCCCTGCCCTCCCTGAGTGCCTACACACTTATTGGGTCCACCCCACACCCCCAGTCCTCCCACCGTCCTCAGGGGGCACTCTCCACCTCCCTGCTAGGGGCCCGCCCCTTCTCTCCTAGACCTTCCTGGCTATGGCCCCGCCTACTTTCATCTCAGGGTCAGGGCTTCCTTCCTGGTGGCTTCCTGCCACTGGGCCAGGCCCTGCCTCTCTCTTGGTCTGGCCCCGCCTCCAGTCGCAGCCCCGCCCCGTACTCGCTCTGGCCCCACCCTCTTTAGTTACCGTCCCACGTTATCCCTGGGCTTCCCTGGTGGCTCAGTTGGTTAAGAATCCGTCTGCAATGCAGGAGACCGGGGTTCGATCCCTGTGTCAGGAAGATCCCCGGAGAAGGAAATGACATCCCACTCCAGTATTCTTGCCTGGGAAATCCCATGGAGGAGCCTGACGGACTCTAGTCCATGGAGTCAGAAAGAGTCCACCACTGAGCGACTAAACCACCACCATATCCCCTCCTTAGCCCCTCCCACTCACCCTGTACCCTATTCTCACTCTGCCCTTCCCACTCCATCCTGCCATAGACAGCAAGCTACGGCCTGGCACGCCTGGGCCTCCCTCAGTATGCTGACCGACCTGCGGGCACCTACAGCGGTGGCAACAAGCGGAAGCTGGCGACAGCCGTGGCTCTGGTGGGGGACCCAGCTTTAGTCTTTCTGGTATGTGTGTGCAGATGGGAGGACAGAGTGGGGGGAAGTGGCCGCATTTAAGCATCTCCCTGCTCTGTGCCCAGGACGAGCCGACCACTGGCATGGACCCTGGTGCCCGGCGGTTCCTCTGGAACAGTCTTCTGGCCGTGGTGCGGGAGGGCCGCTCCGTGGTACTCACCTCACACAGGTGGGCCTGGGGAACAGAGCAGTCTGGGACTGACAGGAAATGTCCAGAGCACAGGGTGGCCCAGAGCTGCAGGCTGAGGGTCCCTGGGGGGGCAGCCCAGAGCCGAGCACCATGGGTCCAGGCCTGGTCGGAGCTCACGTCACTGGGCTCCCACAGCATGGAGGAGTGCGAGGCACTCTGTACGCGCCTGGCCATCATGGTGAATGGGCGGTTCCGCTGCCTGGGCAGCACACAGCACCTCAAGGGCAGGTGAGTGGGGAAGGCCTCAAGCCCTGGGTGTGGGCAGATCAGGGTGGCGGTGTAGGTAGGCCTGGAGGGGAGATCAGGTGGGGCCAGTTTGAGTTCTAACCAGAGAACAGGCAAGGATCATGAACTGTCCAGGAGAGGGGGCAAGGCTGGACTGAGATGGGGAGGAGGTCTGAGGGGTGAAGGTGTGTCCATGCGTGGAGGCCAAAGAGGGTCCGGCAAGTGGGTATGACCTGGATATTGGTGTGGGGCATGGCATTGTGTGGGCGGGACCAGGGGGCAGCTGGGTTAGAGACTGGATGAGCATGTAGGCGGGGCTAGGAGCAGAGGCTGGGGTCAGGTTGGCCTGGGGTTCTGGAGGAGCCAAGTATAGTGGTGGGGCTAGAAGAGGGCTGGAAGATGGTATGGGCGGATCCATTAGCTATGGTCTACCCCACCCCACCCCACCCCAGATTTGGGGCTGGCCATACACTGACCCTGAGGGTGCCCTTGTCGAGATCCAAGTCGGCGGCTGACTTCGTGGCCCAGGCGTTCCCGGGAGCTGAGCTGCGGGAGGCACATGGTGGCCGCCTGCGCTTCCAGCTGCTGCCAGGAGGGCGCTGCACCTTGGCGCTCGTCTTTGGATTGCTGGCGGCAAGCGGCGCAGAGCATGGTGTGGAGGACTTCTCTGTGAGCCAGACCACACTGGAGGAGGTGACCGCTGCGCCAGGACGGGGCTGGGGGTAAAGATGGGGTTGGGGGTAAAGATGGAGTTGGGGGCTAGGCCCTCAAGCTGACCTTCTCTCCTGTTTCCCTGGGCCATCCACTCCTAGGTATTCTTGTACTTCTCCAAGGATCAGGGCAAAGAGGAAGATGAGAAGGAGACAGAAGTGGGGGCTGACCCTGTGCCAAGCCCACAGCGCCCCAAACTCATAACCCAGTTCCTTGATGACCACGACATGGCTGAGACGGTCCTCTGAGCCTCCTCCTCTATGGAGCTGGGGGGACCAAAGCAGGGCAGAGGGGCTGAAGCCTGACCCAGACTCCAGGGGCCCTGGAGGAAATAAAGGGAAGCTGTGGTGTGAAGCACCATGCACCTGTGTCCCTGTGCCAAGTTGCATATTCATCCCAAAATGGCTCTGTACATGTGCCTGGACACTGGGCTTGGCACAGAGTGTGTGCTGGAGTGAGTGTGTGGATGCAGATGTGAACCTAGCTACAGCTAGCTGGACTCCCAGCTGTGAAAGCTTGTGTGGTGGCTGGGGAGTGTCTCCTGTGCAGGTGCACCCTTCATAAGAGCCTGGACACTGCTCCCAGAGCCCCTGAGTGCTCCTGTAGTTCTGACGCCTGAAGGCGGTACCTGTGAGTGGCTGGATCTGAAGTGGGCATGAAGTCAGGGCTCAGGAATGTCTGGGGCAGCTGGGGGAGCCCAGAAGGGGTGGCCCAGACTTAAGGCCTCCAACCAGGCAGAGGCCCACCAGCTAGCCAGCCCTGCAGCCAGCCCTCATCCCCCGATCCTGGCATCCAGAGCGATGAGTGGTGGACAGAGGATCCTCAAGGGCCTTCTGGGATGGGTTAGTGGATGGACCTGGGCCTGGAGAACTGGGTTTGCCGTGAGGGGCTGTGGCCTGCGTGCCCTATGCCCTGGAGATCCGCCCCTCCCACCTGAGGTCAGTGGGGGCCAATGGTGGGGAAGGGGTAGGGGATGAGGGGGTGAGACTCCAGAAGGGGAGGGGAGGAAGACTGGAGGAGGGGAAAAGGCTCAGATTATGGGGGCTCCAAGATAAGAGGTGGTTATGGGGGGAGAGGGTACAGGGGGTGCTATACACACTGCCAATGCCCCAGGTCTGGGGGCCAAGCCAGGGAGGGAGGAGGCAGCATGGTGGCCTCAGCAGTTAGCATTAGGGTTAACCTGTCCTGCTGAGTGTCCCCAGAATGTAGAATTAGGGGTGGGGATGAGAGATGGATGGAGGGAAGGCAACCCACTATACCCTGCACTGTTCCCTGGGGTCTGCAGAGGGGGTTGCCAAAGGGTGGAGGGCGGCCATACACAGAAGCGATGGGAGGACTGGAAGGCAGGTGCCTGTGTCCAGGGTACCCATTGCATCAGTGGAACTGGGTGGCTTCTGAGCACACATCAAAGTCTGTGTCCCCACATGTCCGTCATGTTCAGGTATCTGTGCTCCTAGGTGCATCTGGGTGTGGCCGAGTGGGGGTGAGCATATCTGCCGTCGCTGTGTCCCTGCTGGGGTCAGGTGCCTGGGGCATCGGTGTCTTGTCTAGGGCATTGCCGTCAGGCAGGGCCTGGCACCTCGGCGAATGTGCACACGCACAGCTCAGGAAAGCGGAAGCTGGGGGCGGGGCCTGGGACCCCACCTTCGAGCCCACTGTGCGGAGGGGCAGGCTGAGGCTGAGGCTGGGGAGGGTCAGGGGCGGGTCTGAGTCACCGCCTCCGGAGGCCTTTTCCTGTGGGGGGAAGCGCCCGCCAATGAGGGCTGGGCCTGTCACGTGAGCCTGACAGCTGAGGAGGGGGTGGCCAGCGGCAATGTGCTCCCGAGGCTACCAACACCAGGAGCTGTGGTACTGAGACCCCCGGCCTACCTCCCCCAGCCTGCCCTCCTTGGGCTTCTCAGGCCGCTGGGTCCGGCCCCACCATGTTCTCCAGGAAGAAGAGAGAGCTCATGAAAACCCCGTCTATCTCGAAAAAGAACCGGGCGGGAAGCCCCTGCCCACAGCCCTTGGGGGTGAGTGAGCCTCTTAAGGGGAGCACGGAGCGGGCGGGGACCTTGGAGCGACAGCTGGGCAGCACGGGGACAGGAGGACACCCTGTGATCAGGCCCGGCAGGGCAGGGCCAGGCAGTGACATGCTGGGCCAGTGGCGGGGGGCACGAGCCAGCTACAGCCCCCACCAGGCTGGACTGCAGGGGCCTCGCAGGATGGGCTGGGATCCTTGCGTTCAGCTTACGGTAGGAGCCCTTGGGATGGCCATGAACTCTCCCACCCTACCCAGTGCTGGCTGTGGGGTCCAGGGAGTGGTGGGGTGGGTACCAGGGTGTGGGTGCATTGGGCCTGGACTCCGTCAGGTGGGGGCTCAGGAAATTTGGGGTCTCCAGGCGCCGTTAGATCTGAGAGCTATAGCCAGACTGTTAGGCAGAAGGTTTATAGGGAGCAGAGTGTGGAAGGAGACCCACGGGGGCAGGCCTGGTGCAAGCCTGGGGGCATCTACAGGGCCGGTGGTGTCTGTGGGCTCAGGAGTCTGCTGGACCATCAAAGGACAGGAACCGAGGAGGTGTCTACCAGTGAGTAGGCATCTGCAGTGGCCTCTACTGAGGCAGTTCAGGAGACCCCAGCCCTCCCTCCCCCACTCCCTCCCCTGCCTCCGGAAGTGGGGCGCCCCTCCCCCACCCGGGCTGTGGTTTGGGCAGAGACGTTGTTTGTGAAAGCTCCAGGAGAGGACGTTGGGTAACAGGTGTGGGAGGGGCAGGACACCAAATCTCAGCCCTCTGACCTGTGGCCTCTGACCCCTATGGGGTCAGGCTGAAGACCCTCCAGAGCCCCACTTCACTTCCAGGGAAACTGAGGCAGGGCCTGATAGGAGCACCTGCTTTACCAGCTCCCCCCACCCTCCCAGGAGCTGCCTAGGAGAGACGGGGCTGATGCAGTGTCCCTGGGGCCCGGCCTAGAACCACCAAGTGTGGCCTCGAATGCTAAGGCCACGGGCACTCTCAAGAGGCCCACCAGCCTGAGCCGCCATGCCAGCGCTGCTGGCTTCCCTCTGTCGGGGGCCAGCACTTGGACGCTGGGCCGCAGCCATCGCAGCCCACTGTCTGCGGCCAGCCCGGCTGAGGCACCCATCCAGGGACCCTGCCCAGACACCGTGGAGGACATCTCCCACCTGCTGGCTGACGTAGCCCGCTTTGCCGAGGGCCTTGAGAAACTGAAGGAGTGTGTTCTGCATGATGGTGAGAACTGGCAGGGACACCAAGGCTTGGGTGGAGGAAGGCAGGGTCAGACCTTAAAACCTAAGGGGTCAGCACAGGGTTGGGGAGGGACTTGGGGAGGCTCAGAAGGAAGTGGTTGGGAGGGCTTTGTGGAAAATGCAGCTAGGGTTCTGACAGATGAATAGGAGTTCAGTAGCAACTAGGAAGGAAAGGCATTGAGGTAGAGGGAATGTCATGTGCATAGAAACACAAAGTAGAGATGCATTTGGGGAATAAGGTTCAGGCGTATGAAATGTGTAAGGCTGAAGACATTGAGAATGGCAAGCAGAGGGACCCTGGATGTTATCCTGAGGGTGCTGGGGAGCCATAGAAGGTGTCAGAGCAGAGGTGGAACAAGGTCAGATCTGCATGTTGGACTGAAGTGAATGGGAGGCAGACTGAGGTCTGGACACAGAGACTCAGGAGGGACAAGGGGCAGGACCGGCACGTAAGCTGCGGGAGTGAGCGGGCTGTGGATGGCAGTTCCGTTTTCTCCACGCGTCCGCTGACAGCCCAGCTTCCTGCCGAGTTATTTTCATCTGCTTCCTGTTTGTCCCTGACAGCCAAGGAGGGCACTGTGATCTCTCCTGCCGGAAACCGCAGTGCCAGGGCCATGTTAAACACCCTGGTCTGCTCCTTTCAGGTACCCATTTTATGGATGAGGAAACTGAGGCTCAGGGTGGCCCCCTGACTCCAGCTCACCTGAGCCAGAGCCCAGGTTCAACCTCCACCTGGAGAGGGACCTCAGCTTTGCAGGCTGTAATGGGGAGCTTCCCTGCTGGCCAAGCCTCTGCTGGGGGGTGGTGGTGTCAGCCTGTGGGGTTATCTGGTCCTGGGGTGGAGCTGGACTTGTTTCCTGGGGAAACTCTCTAATCTCGGTTCCTTTCCGATCCTAGCGCTTCCTTGGAGGCCAGGCCTGGGCGGAGCTGAGCCTGTGGGGATTGTGCATGAGGATGGCCAGGGCAGGGGCCCCCTTCTTTGCACCTTGGGGCAGCCCTGGTCAGAGGGAACAGCCTGGAGTAGAGAGGATTTGGGTTTGAATGCTGGTGCTGCCCCTGCCGGCCTGGGAGACCCTGGTATTTCATCTGTGAAATGGGGCAAGACACGCCCTGCAGGGATGCTGGCTGTGACCAGAGGTCCTCAGCCTACAATGATGGTTGGGGGATAGCCAGACGGCTTTCAGCCTGGGAGGCAGTGAGCGCAGGGATCCACGTGGGCGGGGTCTCCCTGCACCTCCCCACACCATGTACCTGGGCCTGTTTCCCTGTCTGCCCTTGGCAGCCCCATCCCCAATGGAATCACATCTACTCGGGTCTGAGTCCTGATCCTTTTGAGTTTGGGGAGCCGAGAACACCAGCCAGGGCTCGCGGGATTCCAGGGGGCGGAGCTTTCCTCGGCGGAGGCGGGGTCTTTGGACCGGCCAGAGCCGGTTTAGCTGATGAAGACGCTGTACCAAAGCCCATATTCCGTCGTGCGAGTTCACGGTCCCCGCGCTCTGACGGTACACCATGTGTATCTGCGGGACGGTGCACCCCGCGCAGGACCAGAGGCCTGTGCGCTGCCAGGCAGGGCCCCGAGGTGAGAGGATGGTGCGGGGTGTGGGATGCAGGCGCTGGTCAGGAGCACGTGGCGCTCTGGGCATTTGCCTGCCCACTGGGGACGCAGGGCTACCGGGCGCTTACCTTGGCCGGTGCAGAGCTGGGCATGTCTGGGCTTCGCCAGAATCCCATCTGCCCGGGTGGGGGTGCTGCGGGGACCCAGGTGGCCGAGGCCCAGGAGACACGAGGGGCGTTGTGCCTGGGAGGAATGTCTGGGGAAGGGGTGGAGCCGGCCTCCCTGGATTCCTGAAGCTCCTTCCGGCCTCCCGGAGTTCCCCGCTGATTCAGGTGCAAATCCTGAATCCGAGGAATGTTGGGGCCAAGGACTCCATAGGGGTCTCCCTATCGGTGGTATTCAGTGGGTCCTCAGTGCTGAAAAGGGATCAGACACCTATTTCCAGATTCCTTTTTTTTTTTTTGAGTATCACCTACCAGGCTGAGTCAGAAGCACACAGGTGGGGGAGGTCCAGGCAGGCCCCTCCTGGATGTCAGAAGGTCTGCTCATTCCTTCAGCATCTACAAGTTTCTTCAGTTTTGTTTCCATTACATGGTGCATGTTCTGCCTGCACACTCTGCTTTTTTTCCAGTTAAGAATATCTGAGGAGGGCACTTAAAGCCTCCCTCAAAGATGTAGATCTGACCTTGACCTTTCTTGGCTCTAACACCTTCCATGGCTTCGCATTGCCCACCTGATAAAGCCAGGCGGTGTCCTTCTGTCTTCAGAGCTAGTGTAAATGGAAAAGCTGTGTGATCCTTGCAAAATGACTTCTCCCCTGTGTGCCTCAGTTTCCTCATCTTCTAAATGGGGGTGAAAACAGTGCCTGCCTCATAGGGTGGCTGTCTGGAGAGAGATAATGGGGTGTTTAAGCCTTAGTTCCCAGGCCGGCGGGGCCAGGGGAGAACTGAACAGAGCTTTGCAACTTGGACGACAGTGGAAGGTTATTTTCTGGAGGAACAAGGAAAGGGTGTTTTAAGCAGGACTGTCTAGACTGCCATCTGGCCTTTGTCGACCTGGCCAGCAGTCCAGAGAGGGACAGTCCACCCCATCCCACCCCCTGAGGTCACTGATCCTCAGGCAGTTGCCTTCTCCCACCTCTGCCTCAGTTTCCCCAGCTGGGGAGGGAAGTGTTAGGGTTAGGTAGTTAGGTGGACAGGCTTTCCCTCCTTCCCTGCTCATACCCACTCTACCTGGCAGAACTCCTTGAGGCCCGCCGGCCACTGGCCCATGAGTGCCTGGGCGAGGCTCTCCGTGTGATGCGCCAGGTCATCTCCAAGTACCCACTGCTGAACACTGTGGAGACACTCACGGCTGCTGGCACCCTCATTGCCAAAGTCAAAGGTCAGCCGGCTGGGACAAGGCACAGAGGGCTTTCTGTCTGGGAGGGCTTTCTGAAGGAGGGGATGTTTGAAGTTGGTTTTGAAGGATGCATAGGAATGTGATGGACACAACAGCTCCAGTGCTCCCCCTTCAATTAGTTGCACCGTTGGTCACCTCCCAAACAGACTGGGCCAACCTTTCTCATCCTTGTCTGTCCCCAGCCTTCCATTATGAGTGCAACAATGAGTCAGACAAGCGGGAGTTTGAGAAGGCTTTGGAGACCATTGCCGTCTCCTTCAGCAGCACGTGAGTGTGGGATAGGGGTGGGGAAGAGTGGGGGTGGGGAAGGGTGGGGACCCATGTGGACCCATGTGCCCCTTGACACTTGCTCCTCCACCCTGCAGTGTGTCTGAGTTCCTCATGGGTGAAGTGGACAGCAGCATCCTCCTGTCAGTGCCCCCTGGGGACCCAGGCCAGGTGAGCAAGGGTGGCCTGCATATTGCTTGGGGTCAGGCTGGCAGGGCGGGTGAGTGCCCCTGTTCCCTCTGTGGACCATGGCCACTCGCTCTGTCCAGGGGGGCGGTGACTGTCTCCTGCAGGGTGGGCCTCAAACAGGGCCCAGCCCAGGCTGGACTCACCTGTCTCTTTCTGATATAGTCCATGGAGAACCTGTATGGACAGGGGAGTGAGAGTGCTCCCCCCAGCAGCGAGGAGTGTGATGCGGGTGAGTCTCTGAGCCCAGCAAGTGGCAGAGGACTGGGGGGGGAGTGGGAAGAGGGGTGGGCTGGGGCAGGGGAGGGCTGGGCAGGGGCGGAGCCTGAGCTGAGGGGTATCTACTCCACAGGCTGCCTGTCCCCGGAGGAGGTGGACACCCTGCTGCAGCGCTGTGAGGGGGGCGTGGATGCTGCCCTGCAGTACGCCAAGAACATGGCCAAATACATGAAGGACCTCATCGGCTACCTGGAGAAGCGGAGCGCGCTGGGTGAGAGCTGGAGCCTGCAGGGTGGGGGTCTGGCTGGAGGGCCCCTCCGCCCCCCTGCCCTCACACTCCTTCCCCTGCAGAGATGGACTTTGCCAAAGGCCTGCAGAAGATTGTCCAGAACTGCAGACAGAGTGTCACGCAGGAGGTAGGGAACTTGGGGGGAGTGTGTGGGTGGGTGGGGCACCGGGCAGGGTTCCTCAGGCCTGGATGTGAGTCTCAATACCTCCAGGATGGACCAGAGGAAAGGGGTTTCCAGTCTGTACAAGGCTGGTTGAGGGAGCAGGGGGGCAGCAGGGCTTTCAGGAGGGCTCCTGGCCCTCCCCCACGTGACTGTGACACTGGCCCCACCCCACAGCCGCACATGCCCCTCCTGTCCATCTACTCACTGGCGCTGGAACAGGACCTGGAGTTTGGCCATGGCCTGGTGCAGGCAGTGGGCACGCTGCTGACCCAGACCTTCATGCAGGTAGGCTGCGCCTGGGAGGGTGGGTGGGATGGAGGGTGCCTGGTTCCCCACTCACACTTGTCTCCCCCAAGCCCCTGAATCTACGGCGGCTCGAACATGAGAAGCGCAGGAAGGAGATCAAGGAGTCCTGGCACCGTGCCCAGAGGAAGCTGGTACGACGGGTGGGGCACGGGGGCTGGGAGGGGCCAGGGCGGCCAGCTCGTGCATGGGCAGTCCTCTGGTATGCACCCAGATGAAGTTTTCCCGAGTTTTGCCGACACGATGCAGAGTGCCCTGTGCCCACATGAGGCAGGTCCTGCCTCCAAGCTGCTTCAGGCTCCTGACCTCCAAGCTGTGGCAGGAAAGGCCCAGGCCCTAGGGCCCCCCTCAGTGTCAAGAGTTCGCTGTCACAGGGGAACAGGGTCACCTGTGGCTGCCAGGAGCAGGTCTGGGGTAGACCAAACGGGCTCATCCAGGTCTGGTGGATGCTCCAGGTTCTTCCTCCAGGTTACTCTTCTCACCTCTTTTTGGGCAGTTCCAAAGGCACTTGTATCTTTTGTGTTGTTTTTTAGATGTGTTAGACAGGGTTGGTGGTGAAACCAGCTCTTGTGGCCCCAGCTCCAGCTAGTGCAGTCCTGCGACTCCCTCTAGCATGTCTGGCAAATGCCCCTCTCCCCAACTTTTGCACACCTGATGACAGCTTGCCGAGTACCCCATTCTGCTTCTGATTTTTTTTTTTTTTTTTGCTTCTGATCTTTTATTTATTTATTTATTTGCTTCTGATCTTTTAAACTCACCTTCACATTCAGGGACTCGCCCCATCTCAGTCCACATGAACCCTCCTGCCTTTTTCTTAGCTAGGCATTCTCAGCTACAAAGCTACATGGCTTATTTCAGTACATCCCTATTGATGGAGTTTAGTTGTGGTTGAACTGTTGCTGTTTCAAACATCGCTGCTATGATGAACTTGTGCCGCTGTCACTCAGACCTGTGACCTAGCATTCATCTCAGATCAGTGCCCAGTCCCCTATGGCTGGGTCATAGGGGATGAGGGTGGGAGGCTGACCTCCACAGCCACAACCATGCTTTTCCTCTTCTGTGAGCTCTCAGTTCATATCCTTTGCTCACCTTGGACTGGACAGTAGCCTGTTTCTTATTGACTTCCCAGAGCTTTCTACCTATTAGAGAACCCAGCCTTGGATGATACGTGTTACAGACTCCTTCACCCCCAGTTTATTGTTTTGACTTTTGATTTAACCTGTTAGCCTGTTTTCCCAGTTGAAACCCATGATCGTTATTTTTTTTCTTTTTTTTTTAGTAGTAGTCTTATCTTTTATGGTTTCTTGGTTCTGTGTCACATACGGAAAGGCCTTCCCTGTGCTATGGTTACTTAAACAAATTCTTCCATGGTTTCTCCTAGTGCTCATATGAATTTTTGTATGTTTAGGCTTCTGATGGTGTAGGCTGTAAGGTGTGGCCCCCAGAAGGCTCACTGGGTTTTAACTGAGTGCTCTTTGAGGGTGCCTCACTTCCTGTCTGGGCGACCTCATTGGTCTCGTCTGTAAGAAGGGAAGTGAAAGAGACAAAAGCGCAAGTCACTGTGGTGGGCGTGGGTGTAGGTGTCGAGAGGATGATGTCGTTGGTGTCTCCTTCAGAGCTTAGCTGTGCCTTATTTTCCCCAGCTGTAAAATGGGCAGGCCAGATGCTGGCTCCTCCCAGGGTCCCACTATGGGTGTCACCTTCTGCTCTTCCACCATCAGTCCCGTTTGTTTCACTGGCCACGGGATCTGTGCACAAGAGATGTAGGTGGCAGAGGTCTCTAATGTGTATTTGACTGACCTGGGTCATCTGCTCACTGCCACACCCACAGCAAGAGGCAGAGTCCAATCTCCGCAAGGCCAAGCAGGGCTACATGCAGCGCTGCGAGGACCATGACAAGGCCCGCTTCCAGGTGGCCAAGGCGGAAGAGGAGCAAGCCAGCATTGGGCCCGGCACAGGGGGTGCAGCCTCCAAGACCCTGGACAAGCGTCGTCGCCTGGAGGAGGAGGCCAAGAACAAGGTGAGGGCTGGTGATGGAGGGCAAGACCCATGGTGACAGATCCTCATGCCACATACAGAACTGCCTACCTCTGGTCCCTTGTCCAGGCTCTGCCTCCTGGCAGGAATGCCTTCCCATCCTTTTGTGCCTAGTTGATTTCTTTGTGGGGCCTGAAGATGCCCTGAGGGCTGAACCCTGGACTAATGCTTCTCTGGGCAACTGCCCACCTCCCGCCCCCACCCCAGGCGGACGAAGCAATGGCCACCTACCGAACATGCGTGGCTGATGCTAAGACACAGAAGCAGGAGCTGGAGGATACCAAGGTGACAGCACTACGGCAGATCCAGGAGGTCATCCGGCAGAGTGACCAGACCATCAAGTCGGTGCGCACTGGGGCTCCCCTGGAGAGGTGGGCGGAGCACCTACCTGTTAGGTGCCAGGACCGCTAGCACTCACCTCCCGCCCGTCCGCAGGCCACCATCTCCTATTACCAGATGATGCACACGCAGACGGCCCCACTGCCCGTGCACTTCCACATGCTGTATGAGAGCAGCAAGCTGTACGACCCAGGCCAGCAGTACGCTTCCCACGTGCGCCAGCTGCAGCGTGGTGAGGAGCCCGATGTGCACTACGACTTCGAGCCCCACGTGTCCACCAGTGCCTGGTACACTACCTTCTGTGCATGCCCAGGGAGCCAAACTTCCTGCCTGAGATGAGGGTGGGGGCAGCGAGCCCTTGTGACCCCCATCACAGCCCCTCGTTTTGGCTGTTGGTCCCACCAGGTCCCCAGTCTTGCGTGCTCGGAAAAGCAGCTTCAATGTCAGCGATGCTGTGGGGGCAGAGGCTGCTGGTAGCCCCCCAGAGGAAGGCGGATCCAGCGAGGGGGAGATTGCCAAGGAGCGCAGGGGTGAGTGCCAAGAGGGGTTGGACGCAGCCCCCTTGCAGACCCCCTCAGACCTTCACTGGGGATACCTCTTTCACAGGTGGGCGGGGCCACCAGGTGCACAAGTCGTGGCCCATCTCCATCTCGGATTCGGAAGCCAGTCTGGACCCCAGCCCTGGCTCAGGTGAAGGGGCCTGCTGGGACAGCGGGAGGTAAAACGTTGAGACCCATTACAGGCTTCACTGGGCTCATTGTGCAGTGGGCAGCAGGGGTGGGAGGGCAGGGGGAGTCTCTGAAGTCCTGTTTCCTGCTCAGAGGACTTTAAGAAGTTCGAGCGTATGTCTTCCTGTGGCACCATGTCGTCCAACGAGGAGCTGGCCGACCAGGAGGGCAGTGCGGGGGCGTCAACCTTTGATCAGGGTGAGGGAACCTCTGAACGGGCAGTGGGAAAAGAGGGGTTTTGGAGATTCTCTGTGGGTCTGGCCCTGACCTCCCTCAGTGACACTGACCACTTTCCCCCTCCCCCACCAGCTGAGCTCAACGGCATGACCCCAGAGCTGCCTGTGGCCATGCCCAGCGGGCCCTTCCGCCACGTGGGGCTGTCCAAGGCGGCCCGGACCCACCGGCTTCGGAAGCTCCGCACACCGGCCAAGTGCCGGGAGTGCAACAGCTACGTGTACTTCCAGGGCGCCGAATGTGAAGAGGTGAGTGGTCCCAGTCGGGTCCAAGGGAGCCAGGCACCTGGATGTGCATCCCATGTTGGGAGAGAGCACCGGCGGCCTGGAGGTGGGGCCAGAGCCGTGGGAGAAGCGCAGGTTGAAGGGTGAAAGCCATTTCAGAAGCTGCACTGTTGTGCTCGCTTTGGCAGCACATATACTAAAATCAGAAGCTGCACTGTGGCAGGGCGTCAGGGATGGGGTGGGATGGGGGAGTGGGGTGTGTCTGTGTGTGTGTGTGTATGTGTATGTGCTGAGTTGAGGCAGGAGATGGATCCAGGGGTGTCTGAGCTGGACCTAAGCCAGGAAGGGCTACTCACACTGCCCACCCCTAGTGCTGCCTGGCCTGCCACAAGAAGTGCCTGGAGACCCTAGCCATCCAGTGTGGCCACAAGAAGCTGCAAGGCCGCCTGCAGCTCTTTGGCCAGGACTTCAGCCATGCTGCCTGCAGCACCCCCGACGGCGTGCCCTTCATCATCAAGAAGTGCATCTTTGAGATCGAGCAGCGGGCGCTGCGCACCAAGGTGACCACCGCAGGCACAGTGGCAGGGACTCCAGCCAAGGGACTGCATAGGGAGGGAGAGGCATAGGCCCCTGCTGACTGCAGGCTTCCACAGGGCATCTACCGGGTCAATGGGGTGAAGACACGTGTAGAGAAGCTGTGCCAGGCCTTCGAGAATGGCAAGGAGCTGGTGGAGTTGTCACAAGCCTCGCCTCACGACATCAGCAATGTCCTCAAACTCTATCTGCGCCAGGTGAGCTAGATGGTGACAGGGCAGAGCAGTTCCTAGGCTGGACAGGGAGCCCGCTGGGGGCGTGACCAGCGCTAGGAAGGGGTGTGGTTTCTAAGCTGGGGCGTGGTAAGTATTGAGTGGATGGGACCTGTGCCTAGAGGCGGGGCTGCTGTCAGGGGCAGGGCCAGTGCAGGACTGGCAGTCTGTGGGCCAGGACCACTGACCCTCCACACCTGACCTGCCACCCCGCAGCTGCCTGAGCCGCTCATCTCCTTCCGCCTCTACCACGAGCTTGTGGGGATGGCCAAAGAGAATCTGAAGGCCGAGGCCGAGGCCAAGGCAGCATCTCGGGGTCGGCCAGATGCCACAGAGAGCGAGGCTGCAGCCATGGCCATGGCAGGCCGGTTGCGGGAACTCCTACAGGACCTGCCTCGGGAGAACTGGGCCACATTGCGGTACCTGATGCGGCACCTGCGCAGGTGAGGGCCAAGTCGGCCGGGGTCAAGGGTGGCAGGGTCCTGGGAGCTGCTCACACCTGCCCCTGCACCCTACAACCCCCCAGGATCGTGGAGGTGGAACAGGACAACAAGATGACACCAGGGAACCTGGGCATTGTGTTTGGGCCCACGCTGCTGCGGCCCCGGCCCACTGAGGCCACCGTGTCCCTTTCCTCGCTGGTGGACTACCCCCACCAGGCCTGCATTGTGGAGACTCTCATCACCCACTTCAGCCTGGTCTTCGAGGAGGAACCCGAAGAGGCCGCAGGGGGCCAGGTGAGGGCTGCCCACTGTGGACAAGGGGTGCAGGGCTCTGAGCAGGGTGGGGGCTAGGAACCTTGCTCACCTATGGGGGGATTAGACAGGGGTTTCTGCTGGGAGATGTTTGGCTTGGACAGGGCTGTCCGGGGCATTCAAGGCACATTTTAAGCAAAGAACTTGGTGAAGTGTGGGTTCAGACCTGTGGATGGAACCTGCACCCTCCCCTGAGCTCATATGACACCTGCACTTTACCAGCTGTCCTAGCCCCTCTGGTTTCCCACTTCTGCGCCACCTGTAGCCTGTCCTTGTGTCCTGGCTCCCACACAGCTCAGCTGGGTCCAGCCTGCTGCTCTGCTTGGTAGAGGGTCTTACTTCCAGGCAGCACTGGCTCCCATGCTCAGTCCCACTGCACATCTTTAACCCGGCAGCTGCCTTTAGGGGCGGCAGGCTATGGAGGGACATGCCTGCTTGTAGCTCTAGGACAGTGGTCCCAGTGCTGGTGTCCACACCGGGACTCAGCCCTGTGTGAGCTCTGCCTGTCCAGATGTGGGATGGGGGGCTGAGGGCCCTCATACGCTCAGCTGCAGCAGGTGCTAATGGTTTTTAGGGTTTTTACTTGGTTAACTTACAAGAGAGTAAATGGAATGTGGCATGGCCAGAACCGTGGCGCTTCCCTGACCTCTCCTTCTGCTTCTGCAGGATGGGGTATCCAGCCAGCGACCCGAGGTGGTGGTCCAGGCACCGTACCGGCGGGGCAGCGGGGATGCAGCCTTTCCCTTGACAGAGGCTGAGGACGGGGGCCTTGGTGAGTGGGGTGGCCCTGGAGGTACTGGGCAGATGGTGGGTGATGTAGTAGGTCCATGTCAAGGGCTGCAAACTGAACTGTCTCCCCAGACACAAGTGTCGCCTGTCTTTAATCCATTAC
Organism: Odocoileus virginianus; assembly: GCF_023699985.2. NCBI lineage: Eukaryota > Metazoa > Chordata > Mammalia > Artiodactyla > Cervidae > Odocoileus > Odocoileus virginianus. The sequence continues at coordinate 40,474,073 of NC_069676.1, forward strand.
AAACCCTTGCAAAGAGATACCTTTTCAAGGTGTTTTGCCAGCTCCAAGAAACAGGCACCCAGATGTGGAAACAACCCCAAGTATCTGAGACCCTGCACCTGACTTGAGAGGGTTCTGAGCAAGGAGACAGGCCTGCTGGGGTGGGGTGGGGGGGAGCCTCTTGGTGTCACCAGAGGCAGATACCCAGTGGTTCCACCCCCAGCTCACAGGCTGTCCATCTGTCCCTCTATCTCTGTCCCTCTCCCTTGGACTTTTCAGAACCCGTCGCCTCCAATGACTCCGACTCAGAGCTGGAGGAGGCCTCAGACCTGCAGTCCCCGGCGGGAGGGGCTGCACTGCACCGGCTCAGTTTTCTGGAGAGGCAGGGCGGCGAGGCAGGCACAGAGGGCAGTCAGGGCAGCCACAGCGGCAGCGAAGAACAGCTGGGCGCCACAGCCGGGGAGTACGGGCCTGGGGCCTGGGAGGGCCCTGGGGAGGAGCCAGCCCGGAGGCTCTCCGAATACAACACCAACCAGTGCAACAACACCAGCCAGTACACCACCACCAACCAGTACAGCACCACCAACCAGTACAGCACCACCAACCGGTGCAACAGTGTGGCCGCAGCTTGGCTGCCGGCTGTGAGGTTGCGTGGTGGGCGGTTGGTAGGGGGCAACAGCTGCAAGAGGCAGCCGGAGTTTGTGTAGCTGGGGTAGCGGGCAGGTCCCACCCCTGTGGACACGTCACTGCGAGGCCTCTCTTTTGGGCCACAGCAGCCGGGGCATTACTGATCTGCCTTCCCAGAAGCTTCTGCCTGCACTGCTCTGCACACCCGCTCTCAAACTTGCTGTGATGGAGGACCCTGCCTACCCTGAGCCAGGCCGAGGAGGTCACAGGGCACCTGGGAGGAGGGCTGGAAGCATTGCGGAAAGTGGGCTGGCCGGCCTCAAGACAACCTGGCTCTTACTGAAGAGCGGGTTTGGACACTGGTGTTACGTTACAGGAAGTACCCACGATGGGAGTTTTCCAACCTGTACTTTCTTTTTGCATACAATAAAGTCTTCAACCTGAGCCTGCCTCCTCTGGCAGCAGCAGCCTGAGCACTGTTCCCAGCTCCTAACTGGGGAAGCTGTGAATAGAAATTCCACCACATGGCAGGGCAACCCCATAGGGCGTGTGAGCCCAGGTGGCCCTGGGACATAAGACACAAGGCACCACTTCCCTGCACTCCTGGCTCAGGAAACCCACACGGACTGAAGAGCCTCAGGGAGACAGTAGCCACTGTCCGAGACAGCATAGCCAGGAAGAGGCGAGGCTCTGCCTCCATTCCTACAGGTTTATCCTGGAGGGCCAGGGATGGCTAAGCAGAGACCCAACTACTCACGAGATGAATGACATGGATTCACACCCCATCATGGTAAAACCTGCTAGGCCTCCCTTTCTGACAGGACAGCTCTCCAAAACAGCAGTCCTCCCCAAGCTTAGGTAAAACCAGCTGTGGTGGTCAGAGTTCTGCCCCTGCCTAAGCGTCCTGAGAGCTCAGAAGACTGCCTGCAGTTTTGCAAACCAAGATAAAGGCCCAGTCCGTACCCTCTGGTTGCATGTGACCTGTAGCCACTTCTGCCCTGCAGCAGAGTTGAGTAACTGCAGCAAGGCCACCTGGCCAGCACAGCCAAGACACTCACCCTCTGGCCTTTACAGAACAAGTATGCTGACCCCTAAGCTTTTAAAACAGAAGAATGAGTGAATAGATCTGTGAACACTTCCAGGTGCTCCTCAGGGCAGAGGGGCTCTCCACTTCTCCATGGAGGAGGTAAGATAAGCACCCTGCTCCAGGCACCCAAGTGCCAGCGAGGAGCCCGGCTTGGCCTGCTAACAGTTCCAGACGCAACCCCACCAAAGGACTTTAACTGGATGTGCCACCTTCAGGCTCAATTAGGGGAAGGGCCCCACTTCCTGAAGCTCTGAGGCTGGTGTCTGGACCAATTTCAGGGACTTACAGGCAGCTGAACCGATGCGCAAGCAACAAGCAGGGGTTGGGGGCGGGGGGCCAAAGGAGAGCTGGTACCGCTGGTGGAATGTCCACACCTGCATCCGAGGCCCTGCACCGGTGGACAGGCCTGCACCCAGCCACCCCCCACTAAACCCCCAACCAGAAGAAAAGGAGTTTTCAGGGAATCAATGCACTGATTCTAGAGTTCATTAGCAAGATAAAAAATCTAAGAACATCCAAGACTGTAAACTACATGTTTACTGTTTCTACCATTTTAACTTGCATAGTTCACAAGCACAGCACATTCACACAGTTGTGCAACCATCCCCACCATCATCTCCAGAACATTCTCATCTTCCCAAACTGAAACTCTGGTCCCCAGGAAACACCAACTCCCTCTCTCCTCCCAGTCCCTGACCCCCCAGCACCATCTACTTCTGTCTCTGTGGACCTGACTCCTTTAAGATTCCAGGTAAATGGAATCAGAATTTTTCCCTCTACATCTGGCTTATTCTGGCTGAGACAGTTTTGGAAAACAACGTATGTCTGTTTTGGAGAAAGGGGAGACCTGTTTGCCTGTTAAGATGTACTGTAAAATTATGATTTTAAAACCTAAGTTTTGGGGAGGGATGTTCCAGAGGGAGGGGCATATATATACCTACGGCGGATTCATGTTGATGTGTGGCAGAAACCAACACAGTATTGTAAAGCAATCATCCTCCAATTTAAAATAAAAAAAAAAAAACCCACCTAAATTTATCAATGAAAAGAGGACCTCAACACAGACTCACGTGGGTCTATGCATTCACTACAAGAGAGTGGAAACTCAGGGCAGCACTATTCCTCAATAAACAGCGTCAAGAGCACCATCTGTCTGTGGGAAAGTGATCACCCCAGGTCACACGATGCCCAGGAGTAAACCCAGAATTTGAGACCCACAAATAAAGACTGCAGGGGAATGGATGTCCCTGGGGTCGTGGTTGAGAATCCACCTGCCAGCACAGCAGGCGGTGGTTTGATCCCTGGTTGGGGAACTAACATCCCACACATGCTGCAACTAAGACCCAAGGCAGTCAGAAAAACACTACATGGGGACACCTAAGAAATACAAAACATGGAAAACTGTTTTGTAATTTGTGCCTAGGATGTATAAAGAACCCCTAAAACTCAGTAATGGAAGACAAATAACCCAGTTACACATGAGGCAAAGGACCTGCGCACAGACACATATCTGAGGTAACCCACAGGCAGCTGGCAAGCCCCATGCTCACTACCACCAGCACCTGGCAAGGGAACTGGAACCACAGCGCCACCACTGGCCACCCTGTACCCCCTCCCCGCCCCCCAGGCCATAAGAACCAGTGCTGGCAAGGAGGTGGAGACCCTGGGACCTCTATATGGGGCTCCGGAATGAGAAACAGGGCAGCCACAGGGAAGAGTCTGACAGCTTCTCCAAAGAGTGACCAGAGCTTCTGTCAAGACTAATTCTACTCCAAGGTACACACCACACCCAGAAAAATAAATACAACCACAGCAATGTGTACCTGGACGCTCCCAGCAACACTACTCACCATAGAAATAACGCGGGTCCATCAGATGAAGAAGAAACACAGTGTCCCTCCACACACAGGAGTGTCCCTCAGCCAGGAAGAGGAGAGAAGCCCTGACATTCGCTACCATGTGGACAGACCCTGAGAACACGATACTCAGGAGAGAAGCAGACACAGAAGGACATACAGGGTGTGATTCCACTGATGGGAAAGGTCCAGAACAGGCAGATTGACAGAGTTAGTGGTAGTTGGGCTGGGGTGACTGCTAACAGGATGGGGCTTTTTTTTAGGGTGATGGAATGTTCCACAGTTGACTGTGGTGCACAACTGTGCATGTACTAAAAATCACAGAACCATGAACTTTAAACGGGTTAACTGTATGGTACGTAGATAGCATGTCAATAAAGCTATTAATTAAAAATACAAACAATGGCACTTAGCCTGGGGAGGGAGGCCTCTGAAGTTAGTATAGAGGAAAACTAGGTAGTCTGACCTCCAACTGCTATGGAAGAAGAGCACCAAGAAGCAAAGCTAGAGGGCATGCTGGAGCCCCACCCCTGCCCACCCCTCCAGGGGAAGTGGGCAGTGACCCTGTGGAGTGGCTTAGAGCCTGAGCAAGACTGCTCACAGCAAACCCAATGTTGTTTTGCCTTGGTCTTCAGATGAGTGAACTTATTACTCAAAATAGCTTTAATTCTTTAAGATGCCCAGCATTCCAAAGCAACCAAATCCCAGTTTCCATCTCACCACCACTGTCCTCAGAGCCCCTGGACAGGCAGCATCAGGGCCACCGTGGGGGACACAGCAAGTTGAGGCCAGAGAATGCCGGGCCACCCTGAGGTGTCCTGGCCCCTCCAGAGGCACCGTCAGCTGGGATCCAGGGCCAGAGCTTGGCATCCAGGAGAGGCTGCAGGGACTCACTCTCAGCCCAGGAAAGGCAGATCCATGGCGCAAGGCAAAGCGCCCTAGGATCCAGGGGGAGCAGAGGCAAGGTTCACAAGGCAACCAGCTCCCACACTCCTGGCCAGGAGTGGCGGGGGTGGGGTGGAGTGAGGGGGTGGTCACGACCGTCTCTCTGTCCCCCAGGGGACATGCTGGGAGAGAAACAGGCAGTTAATCATGTGATCTGTGACTGATCGTCACAGAAGCTGGGCACAACCAGGCCGGAACTGGGGCTGCCTCCAGAGACGGAAGTGGTGGGGCGCGCTCACAGGAGTGGGATGAATGCCACTGCCTGGCCCCTCGACGCCAGCTGTCTGTCCACAGGCAGCTACTGTACCAGCCGGTAGGTGATGTACCTGCCCGCAGTCTCGCTCGGCCGGATGATCTTCACCACCTAGGGGCAGGAAGCAGAGCTGGAGCAGCGCAGGAGCAGCAGCCTGGGGTTCCCTCCGCCCTGCCCAGAAGCCCTGGCTCTAGTTCCACCCTGGGAGGGCTTCTTACCTGTCCGCGCTTTATCCCAAAGTACCGCGCCACAGGGTCTCCTGCCTGGATCCTGGGCAGCTGGTTCTCTCGGAGTTTACTGGGTAGCAGGTCAGGGAAAAGGCCTTGCTGGACTGACTGGGGTTGGGGTGAAAGGCAGGGTGGGGAGAGGAGCTGGGCCCAGTCAGGGGCCAGAAAGGATACTACCGGGCCAGCAGCTCCGTCACCTCTTCCTTGGTCATGACCACATGCTCTGGGACCAGCTATGAGAAGAGAACCCGGTTTCCATGGGGCAGCAGACCCTGGGAGCCCCCAGGGGAGGGGTACAGCTCGGGCTCCAGGTGTCTGCGCCAGTCCTGATTCCACACTGGGAGGGAAGGGGTGGGTGTCTGGAGCCTACACACCTGCCCTGCAGATGGGCCACAGGGCACAATCCTGGGACCCGGGGCACCAGGGGAGATAGAAACTGCACCCTGCCCCCCAACTTCTGACTGAAGGCTGGGTCGCCCTACCTCCTTTCCACACTGGGGGCCCCCAAGATGTCTGCTGTTCCTAAAAAGGTGAGGGGCTGGGGGGTGGCTCTCCAGTCTCATCCCACCCGAGACCCCGCACCCTTACCTCGTGCTCTGTGATGTTGATGAGCAACTCCTGCTGCAGAAACTGCTCCAAGATGTACTTGGGTGCCATGTCAACCAGGGACTGGAAGAGACATCAACCCTCAAGTGCAGCAGGGGCATCCGCCCACCCCCGTGTGGCCCCCAGGCCCGCCCTAACCCAGCTCCTCCTCCTGGGCAGCTGGCACCCTGGAAGTGGAGCAGGGTTTACCCTTGTGGCTCAGAAAGACATCTCACATCATAAATTGGGAAACCCCATCCAACTCCGCCCAGGATCTCAGCACAGTGATAAGGCCTTGGTCTCACATCAAGAAAGGTGAGCACCTGTCAGGATGCTCTGAGAGTTGCTGGGAGCTAGTGTGGCAGCCGGTCCCTGGGCCTGGGGACAGAGGTGCTGGCCAGGCTCCATCCCACCCCAGCGGGGCAGGCTTACCTGCTTGGCAGAGGGCGTCATGCCCTGCTGCACCACAATGAGGGCACGCGTGATGTTCTCTTCCTGCATGCGCTGACAGTACACCTTGATGGTCTTGATGCCCACCTTGGGCTCCTCTGCAGGCAGAGCACAGGCTGGTCAGAGCTGAGGGGCCCCTTCCCGTCAGGCACCCAGGTTCTAACCTGGCTCTGCCAAGGCACTGCGGTGCCACTCCCACTCTCGGGCCTCAGCCTCCCCGTGTGCAAAGCAAGAACCAGGCAACTGGTTCCCAGAATGGGGGGGGATGGCTGCCTCCAGGTCACATGGGAGCTGACAGGTGCCCTGGGCCCCCTGGACCTCAGGGACCTCTTCTGGAAGTGGGGTCTGGGAGTCTGGGCTTGCCCAGGGCTCAGTGGCTCTAAGGTTCGGGAAGCCCTGGATTAAGTCGTGTAGTCTGGGGGTTCATGAGACAAGGGCTGGGGTTCTCAGAGATGAGCTGAGGTGAGATGACCCAGACAGCATGGTCCTGCCAGACACATATCACCCATCTCCATGCTGCAGCAGTGGGGGTCCTCACGATCTTGGCAGCAGGCAAGGCCTGCCACAGAACAGCTGGACCCTAGAAGCCCAGCAGGTCAGCGCCTAAGGCAGCCCCAGGGTCTGTGTGTAGTACATCCGCCCCCTCAAGCTGCTCTCCTCACTTCCCATTCCACTAACCCCCTCTATCCCCAAAGTCCCTCTGTTGGGATCCTGGCCCTAGAATCTCAGAATGAAACTGTATTTGGAAATGTGATCTTTAGGCCCAGAGAGAATGAGTGGGTGATTGAGAAAAAGGAAGCTGGAGAAGGGGTCCCCACAGCAAGGAGGGCAGGGGGCAGAAGGATGAGGATGGGTGCCTGACTCTGGGGCACATAGCAGGTGGCTGCTGTGAGCTGGCCCCGAGCAGCCCTCACCTGGGAAGAAGACGAACATCTGGTCGGTGGGGTCATCGTTGTGCGCCACTAGCACCGTGAGGTCCGTGCGCCTCGGCCGCCCTTCACTGGGCTTGTCCCCAAACTGGGCCTTGAACTCCTCCAGTGTCTGGTCCAGCTCATCCTGGGTCACCAGGTAGCCACGGTCGTGGCACAGCTGCAGAGAGAAAGGGCAGATGATTGCACAGTGGAGGTGGGACAGCAGCCAGAGCTCCGGTGGGTTGAGGCCACCGCAGAGGAGACTGGGGAAAGGCCTGAGATGCAAGGGAGGATGTTGAGTCCAGAGCCAGGCCCCAGGGCGTAGGTCTGACAGGTACAGCAGGCCGGGAGGGTGCTGGCTGGGAAACCAGGTGAAAGCCTGAGGCTCAGCAATTCAAGGTCCTGCTCAGAAACTTGGGCTCTGTGATCACACGGACTAGGTGAGGACCCGGACAGAGAAAGGAAGGTTGGAGATGCCACCCAGCCCTGCCCACATCCCCCACCCCCCGCCGAATCTCCATTCAGAGACCTGGGTCTCCTCTCCCGTGGCCCCGACACCATCAGGTAGAAGCACAGTTGTTCCAGCCCTGTCTTGGTTAGCTCTGCCAAGCGTTGGAGAGGCTGGGTCACGGCCCGGCCTTAGCTCCAGCACGATTCCCAGGCGGCTGGGTGCTCTTGATCAAGGCCCCAAGTCTTTGTGGCATCACACTGGACCCCTCTCACAGGGTAGCTTAAAGCATGTGGTACACAGAAAAAGCTGGTATGACTGCTGTGACACTGAGACCAAGTTGGTGGGCAAGGCATCTATGTAGCCACCAGACAGCGGTCAGACCAGCCCACCAGGGTTCCTTCCACCGTCAAGAACCCGGGATTCTGTGTTATACACTTAAGGTGGTGCTGATAAGACAGACTGGGAGCTGCGGCCCTTTGCGGCAACGCCTGCACTTGGACAAATGTCTCCTCCAGCAACAGAATACCCAGAAACTATGTGGGACTAAAAATAACTGTGCACTTGCCCAGCTGGAGCAAATTATAAACAACAAAAAGTCATAAACTACACTGTTACTTCTGAGGTGCACGGAGCAAAAGCTGGGTGCCAGGCATGATCCCTGCACACTGCAACACCCAGAGGGCGGGCAGACCACCCAACTCATCACTCTGGCATGACCCCTGGACCCGCGCCCACCCTCACCCGTCAAGACGAGCTAGGAAGGGCGCCTGTTGCTTGTTTTCGCTCCCTCCTGCTGCACCATAAGCTCCAACAAAGCCTTGCCTGAACTTCTAGTCTGGCCTGTTACCAACTCTTACTGATTAAGGACTTCAAGGATCAGGGGCTATAACACCACAACCTTCCAGGAACACAAACACACGGCGACCCAGCGTCTCCCGCCTTCCCTCCCTCCAGCTCGAGCGAGATCCTGAGCCCCTCTCGGGGGGCTCTGGGGCTCGACTCCTCCGCTCCAGCCGCGCGGCTGCGAGTGAAGAGGCTCGTTCCTATCAGCGGGTCTTCGCACCCGCCGTTCACGCCTCGGCCGCCGCGTGCCCAGTTCGTCTGGCACAGCCAGGCCCGCCCTCACCGTGTTCTCCAAGGAGGGCGGCCCCCGCGCGGCTCACCTGCATGATGGTCTTGCGGATCTTCCACAGCCGGTATGTCTCCTCCTCGTCGTCCATGATTGCCGCCGATCTCACACACAGAGCCTGCCACCGGCCCGACCCGCGCCCACCGTGCCTACGTCGAGTCCTGATCAGGCCCCCAATACGTAGTCTACCCGTGCAAGGCTGTCGCAGGCGAACGCCTGAATACAGAGACCTTCGGGAGCGGCACTGCCAAGGGCAGCCCTAGCCTAACTAAAGCTGCGGTTGGCTGCGCGAGAAGCTTTCAAACAGCACCGCCCACCCGCCCCTCAGAAGTTCTCGCGATGCTTTGACGCAAGTCCTCTCGGGAGTGGTGGTTTTTGCTCAACGCCAGTCTGGAGAGACTGTTTAGAATCTGCAGAGACTGTTTAGAATCTGGAGACTGAGGAGGTGTGAGTGGAGCCTTCGTTTTCCGTTTTGTATAATGGAAAGAATAACGTGTCCCCCCACTTTAGAGGGTCTAAAGAGATCCTCGTACTTGGGAGGAGCTTGGTATAGTTCCTGGTGCTTATGAAATGCACCCATCTCTCTTTTCCCCCTTTCCTGTCCCCTGAGCCCCAGCCCAGCCCCTGCTTGGATACGCCGCAGACCCCCAAGAGTGCACAACCTCTGCATCGGCCCTTCCCCTCCGAGTTCATTCAGGAGGTTTGCTCAGGCCTGCTCAGCCCAGCTTACTTGTGTCAGTAACTTTTCATTCAGTAATATATTAATTCAATGATTCAATATTTAATGAGGAGCCAAAGGGACAGGGAACAAAACAGACCAAGCATCCTTACATGCCAGGGAGAGACAGGACAGAAACAGTGGACATAAGTAAATGATACAGCGTGTTAGAAGGAGACAGTGCTGTGGAAGAAAAAATAGAGCAGTCTCAAATGTGGTCAGGGAAGGTTCCAGCAAAAACCCAAAGGGTGAGAGGGTAGAAGCCCTGGGGATGTTGAGGAAAATGTATCAGGTGGAGGGTACAGTGTGTGCAAAGGCCCTGAGGACTAGTGTGTTGGCAGCAAGGAGGCCTGTGGGTTAGTGTCAGGTGGGGCAGATCCTGGGAGCCCTTGCTGGTTGGGTTTGAGAAGTTTTCGTTTGGAGCCATTTTCAGCATCTCTGCAGGGCAGAAACAGGGAGACCAAGGAGTGGGCTAGGGAGGACCATCCTGGCCAGAGATAGATGAGGCTTCAAGTGAAGGGTGAGCTGTGGGCAGGTCCAGGGTGTCCGGAAGGCAGCGCTCACGGGATCTGTAGGTGGACAGGATGTGGAGAGACACAGAGACAAGCAGAGGAGGAACAGACCTCGCTGGGGAGGTGTAGGAGGCATATCAGGAGCAGCTCTTGGACATGGTGAGCTTGGGACTCCTGAGGAACCCTATGGGGAGACATCCAGGGGACAGCAGGGTACAAGCCTGGAACTCAGGATGAGCTTGGAGTGGAGACTGACGTGGATGTTGTGGGCGCACAGTGCAGACTGGAGTTGAGAGTCTGATGAGGTCACGGAGCGCATGGGAAGTCAGGCCTGAGCCCTGAGGCTGGGAGGAGGGGAGGAAACAGCAGAAAGCAAAGAGATGTGGCTACCTGGGCTCCAGTGCTGGCTGTGTGACCTGGGCACATTACTTAACCTCTCTGTGCTTCAATGTCCCCCTCCCCCTTTGTAGAACAGGGGCAAGAACAGCACCCACTGCGTATGTACTTGGCTGAAGATTGCAGGGTGCCGGCGCTACATAAGTGTTCCTGGAACAGAATAGAGGATGGGTAGAAACCAGGTATCCTGGAGCCAGGTGAAGGAGGTGTCTGGAGAAGGGGGCATGGAGCAGCTGTCAAAGCAGTCTGCGGACTGAGCAGGGGACTGGACCACAGAGGGCAGATCCAGGGAGGGGGGCCTTTCTTTATGGGAGGAAAGAAATTGGAGATGTGGATATAGCGGGGAGAGAGGCAGTCTAGAGTGGGTTTTATTTATTTTTGGCTGCATTGGTATTAGCTGCTGAGCACAGGCTTTCTCTAGTTGTGGTGAGTGGAGGCTACTCTCTAGTTGTGGTGCACAAGTTTCTTATTGCGGTGTCTTCTCTTGTTGCAGAGCACGGGCTCTAGGGTGCCTGGGCTCAGTAGTTGTGACACACAGGCTTAGTTGCCCTCCAGCATGCTAGATCTTCCCAGACCAGGGATCGAACCCATGTCTCCTGCATTGGCAGGTGGATTCTTAACCATTGAGCCACCAGGGATGTCCTAGAGTGAGTTTTAAGACAGAAGAGTGTCTTTGATGGGCAAATCTGAGTGGGCGAGGGGGCAGAACTGCTGGAGGCTCCTGAGGGCAGCCTGGACGTAACCCGGGGAAGGTCCAGGTATGGGTGGTAGGGGATGTTAGGTGACCTTGCTGTTACTTGGGGCAGGGAAGAGGGGAGAATGGGCTCACAGGAGCAGGTGGGCCCCACCCCATCGCCCATGAATCAGAATTCTGCTTGTGACTGCATGACCTCAACAATGGGACATGGAGTTGCAACTTTCTCCTGGGAACCTGCCACCATGCAGCTCTGCCAGTTGGGAGAGCCCAGGGGTCAGAAATCAGGCCACAACCCCCACACTCCTGGCCGGGGAAGTGAAATCCAGCAGCAGCTGTGGGGAAGCCTGGCAGCTCCTTTTAACACTTAAAGTGACCATGTGAGCCAGCAATTCCACTCCCGGGTGCATGCCCAGGAGAAATGAAAACATACGCCCACGCAAGAAGTCTAATACAGCATCACAAAGCCAAATGGTGCAACAGCACAATAGTCATCAATGGATACATGGGTAAACACAATATAGTCCATTCATATCATACGATATTACTCAGCCATGAAAGGAAGCACTGACACACGCTATAATGTGGATGAACCTTGAAAACATGATGCTCGTAGAGAGAAGCCTCACACAAGAGGCCACCTAGTACCTGACTCCATTGATGTGAACAGTCCAGAACAGGCAAATCTGCCCAGACAGAGTAGATTCATGGTTGTCAGGGGCTGAGGTAGGGAGATGGAGGAGACAGGTAATGGGGACAGGGTTTCTTTTTGAATGACCTAAGTGACACAAAGCAAAGAAGTGCTGTCTAATTCCACTCACAGGAATTTTAACAGGGACAGGAAGTAGATGGTGGGTGCCAGGGGTTGGGGTGGGTAACTACAAATGGGGATGGAGTTTATTTTGGGGTGATAAGAATTGTTCTGGAATTGGATAGTGGTGATGATCCCACAACATTATGAATATTCTAAAAATCACTTTACTGTATGCTCTGGTGAAAATGGTGAATTTTATGTTATGTGAATTTTTTGTTGTTGTTCTTATGTGAACTTTAAACTCAAAGGCCACCACAGGGGCGCCTTCCTGGAGCCTGGCTGGGGCTTCCCCAGGATTCCACTGTCTCCTCTGTAAGGGAAGGAATGTTTGGAAAAGCAGCGAATCCCCAGGCACAAAGCCCTCCCAGAGCCAGTGGAACCACAGCCGGCAGCTTGTCCTGCCCCCTCTGCTCTCACTGTAGCTGGTATGAAGTCAGGAATGGGATGAGACCTTGCCCAGTCTCCCCTGCAGTGGGCTCCATGGGGAGGGGGAGTCATCCTAAGCTATTTTCCTGGAAACCCTCAAGTAACCAAGCAGAGGGTGGCCATAGTCATGACAAAGTTACAGATCCCACCATAAGGGAAACTAGGAACAGCTGTGTCATTCTAAGGGCCACTCAGACTGGCTGGTGTGGACGTTGACACCCAGTGCTGCCCACCCCCCACCCGGGGCGGAAGTGAGGGGGCATTTCCTGAGAAGTGAGATAGCTAAGTTGAGACAATGGGGGCTCCAGCAAAGATGTGACTTCAGAACTCACCGGCTCTGGTTGATCAGGCTGAGAGGCAGAAATACATGAAGGCTGTTGTGCAAGACAGGAGTGTGGCAACCTGGCCCCAGGGGTCCTGTCACCTTTGCCACCAAATGCGGCCTACTAAGCCCCCTGGGGCAGGCCTAGGTTGCAGGGTGTGTGTGTATGTGTGTGTGGGGGAGTTCCCCCAAATGAGCCCAGCCCCAACAGTTCTGCCCCCAGGCCTCTGCAGAAACGTCCACGGGGAGGATCCAAGAAGAGAGAAATTGACCAGCAGCACAAGCTGAAACCATCCTCCTGACCGCAGGTCAACGTCCTTCCGCGGCTGGGGGTGGGGGGCAGCCAGGCGGGCTGGGCTGTGGAATTCCGTGACTCAGGTCCCGAGAATGGGGTGGGCCTGCTCTCTGGGCGGTGGCCCAACGCCTGAGCCTCAAGTGGAAATGCGCCAGGAGCCAGATCAGTGGGCGCTCTGTCCCCAACCGCGTGCACTGGTGCTGTGTCACGTTGGAAGTGACAGCAGATCCCTCTGGTCTTGTGTTTTCCTTTCTAAGCACACACCTGCGCGTCCGCTCAGAGAAGGGGGCGGGACCACAAGGTAACTGCCTAAGCTTCCCTTCCCCCGCCCACAGCTCACGTTCACTTATATAAGCGGCTAAGCCAAGCTAAGGTCCAAGGGCGGCGACGTTAGGCCGCGCGCTGATGGCGCATCCTGCGGCAGCGCCACCGCCACCGCCATCCGGGCCTGTCGCCAACGGTGACCTCCAGGCCCTCGTAGCGACACCGCAGCCCGAGTGGGGGTAGTCCGACGCCCAGCGTGGTTTTATTTACATTTTAAAGAAACAAATACGTTTTCAGTAAGCTGAGGCATGTTTTCTGAGAGTTCGAGCCAACCTTTCCCCCCACCACCCCGATCCCCTGACACGGGCTTCCAGTAGTATCTCAAGTTGTCGGGCATCCTTCAGTGCGGATAACTGTCCTCAACCCACCTCCGCGGCGCCTGCGTGGACGCGACCGCCCGCCCGCGCATGAGCATGCGCAGTCACACTTAGCGACAAAAACCGCAGCCCGGCCCAGGCCCCGCCCCGCCAGCCTCACTGCGGCCTCCCATTGGCTGGTGTGGGCACGCGTCTGCGACGCCTAAGCATCCGACCAGTGAGTGTGTTGCTGGGCGTGTCGTAGGGCGGGGAGGTGAGGCCCACCGGCGCGCGTCCATTGGTCGGTTCGGCGAGGGGAGGAGCGCTGCTTTCCCGGGCCCCCCACCGCCGAGATGAGCTTTAGCCGTCTGTATCGCCTGCTGAAGCCAGCGCTACTTTGCGGGGCTCTGGCTGCGCCGGGCCTGGCTAGCACCATGGTGAGTGCGGCGCCGTCTGCCGGCCAGCGGGCCGTTGGGCGGGCGCGCGACCTGCCTTCTGGCGACCTTGGGCGGGGGGCTCCAGCGGCCCCCTCCGCGGCCATCCGGACCGTGGCTAAGAGCGCTGGCGGGGGTCACGGTCCGAGTGTGGGTCGGGGGCCGAGGCGGCGTACGGGGGGCTGGGGACAGGGCTGGGCGGTCAGAACCCCCTGTTGGAAGCCCCTGACGCGCCCAGGCTGCTGTATCGGGGCAGCTGCGGGCGGCGCCGTCGGCCTCTGGCTCCCCGACTGCGGCCTGGAGAGCGGGGCGGCCGAAGGGGTGGAAATCCGGGATCACGCGCCACGGGTCGTCACTGCCCCTCCCCCGCCCTGCGCGCTCCGGGGCCCCTTGCAGCGGCGTCACAGAGGAGCGGCCTGGCGCCCTTGGCTACCGGCCCTTTGTCCCCGGGGCCCGGCTCTCGGTGGGCACAAGTTCAGTCAGAGACCTGCGGGCATGGGCCGCGCAGCCGCCTGCTCCCCGGGTCGTCGCGGGCAGCGGCGCCGGTTGCCGGCCGGGCGACGGCGCCGAGCCCCTCGAAGGCGGAGGGCTCGGATATGCCGTCGCAGGAGGGCGCGCCCCCGGCGGAGGAGGCCAGCTCCTGAGAGCCCTGGGCTAGCGGGACCCCCGACCGGGGAGAGCGGCTGCGCCACTGAATCCCAAGACCCGGTGCGCACAGAGGCCCCCCACACCCAGCGGCCTCCCCCATCCGCTGGGGCACCTGGCAGGGTCCCGAGCCCTCCCTAGGTCTCAATGACTCCGGCCCAATGCGCCCTGTTGTACAGGGGAGCCTTTGAGGAGGAGCCTCACATTTTGCTTAGTCCCAGGGCCCGGGTTTTTCTCCCTTAGGTACCCTGGCTGGGCGAGTGGGCCGAGCGGCTGCGGACGCCACGCCCCGAGGTCAGTCGGCCGCTCAACCAGCTCTTGCCTTGCAGTGCGCGTCCCGCGACGACTGGCGCTGTGCTCGCTCCATGCACGAATTCTCAGCCAAGGACATCGACGGGCGCATGGTTAACCTGGACAAGTACCGGTGGGTCCTTGCCCACTTAGTGGGGGCGGCGGGGGTAAGGTCGTGGCCCTGACCTGACCGCCTCATCCCATCTCCAGGGGCCACGTGTGCATCGTCACCAATGTGGCCTCGCAATGAGGCAAGACTGAAGTAAACTACACTCAGCTGGTCGACCTGCACGCCCGATACGCCGAGTGTGGTTTACGGATCCTGGCCTTCCCTTGCAACCAGTTTGGGAGGCAGGTGCGTCGTGGCTGGCCCTGGATGTCCCTGTGTGTCCCTTTGTGCTGGCTGGGGAGAGGACCTGTCTGTGGAAGCGGGGACTGAAGGGGGTATAGGCCCCTCCCCACTCACCGCCCCCCCAACCCGTGTCTACACAGGAGCCAGGGAGTAATGCGGAGATCAAAGAGTTTGCCGCTGGCTATAACGTCAAATTCGATATGTTCAGCAAGATCTGTGTAAATGGGGACGATGCCCACCCTCTGTGGAAATGGATGAAAGTCCAGCCCAAGGGGAGGGGCATGCTGGGAAAGTGAGTTGGGGGCTGGGGGACGGGGGGAGGACAGGATGGCTTCCCCAGGGCAGTGGAGGGGGTATCTGCAACTGCCAAGGGATTCCTCACAACTTCTTGCTTCTCTTTTAGCGCCATCAAATGGAACTTCACCAAGGTAAGGGGGGTTAGATGCCCTGGCTGGGTGGACAGACATAGCCACCTGCCACAGCTGTGCTGCTTTGAGAGTTCAGAGCCATGGGGACGACAGGTGGGGGCCACTGTCTCACCTCAGCCCCACGGTGGCCTCCTTGCAGTTCCTCATTGACAAGAATGGCTGTGTGGTGAAGCGGTATGGTCCCATGGAAGAGCCCCTGGTAGGTGCCTGTCCGGGGAGCCCGCTGGGGGGACTCAGGAAAAGGCGCCCCTCACCTCCTTCTCCCCCGCAGGTGATAGAGAAGGACCTGCCATGCTACCTCTAGCTCCACAAGGTGCTGCCCCTACCCAAACCTGCTGCCTGTGTTCCGAGGAGCCTTCCCCCGGTGCCTATGACGGTCTGTCTGAAAACCAGCCCCTGGTGGGGCAGACCCGAGAACCTGGCGTGCACTCCTGCCGGAGGAAGGTCCCTTGGCCTGGCTGTGGCTTGGCAACCCCACCCCTGGCTGCCTTGTGGGAATAAAATGTACAACACAACACAGATTGGCTTGCTCCTGGCTTTTGCTAACCCAGGGCTCAGGGGGTGGGGGCAAGTGGGAGGTGGAGTTCCTTCGGGGTTCAGAGGGCTGTGCGTGTCCTTCTGCCTGGGGTTGTTAATCTCAGCCCAGCCCAGCCCAGCCGAGCTGATCCTGGGGGAGGTAATGCCGCCTCGTTGGCTGCTGCTCTCAGCCCAGGTGGCCTTGGTCTCTAGTGTACCCAGGTGTGGGAGATCAGGGGACCTGGACTCGTGACCCTGCTGTTGGAGGCCCGCTGCACCCAGGCTGGGCATCAGGCCAGGCTGGTTTGGGCACCGAGCCATGCCTGGCAGGGCCTGCTCACTATGCGGCCTTGTGATGAAGACAGAGCCCGGGCGTCAGGCCTGCCCATGGGCTTCACCTGGCGGATACAGCCCCACTCCCTGGGAAAGGGCTGTGGGTGGGTACAGCCTGCCTGCTGCTCAAAGGGGCCATCTTGTGAGAGCGGTGGGCGGGCGCACAGCTATAGAATGGCTGAGCAGGCTCCCTTCCTGCCCACACCAGCCAGGAAGATCAGCAGCCTTCCCCCAAGAGTGGTGACCTACAGGGGGAGGGGACTGGCCAGGTCTGGCTGGTGGGACAAGAGCCACCTCCACCACCCTTGGCTGCTTCTAGCAGGGTCTCCTGACTGCTCCTTAGTCCCTCTCCAACTTCCCGGCCATAGGCTAGGCATCCCGTCCTGCCTTCCAAACTGAGCCCAACTCTTGGGCTCGCCTGTCCCTGGGCTGCCTTGCCTGCCACACCCAACACCATCTGGAGCAGACCTGGGAAGAAACCAAGGCAGAGAAGGCAGTCAGTCCAGATCAAGGGGTTCTGAGGAATGGGACTCAACATCACCAAGAGGGGCCCAGTGGGGTCACATCTCTAGTGGGCAGGGAGCAGGGCATCTGGTCCAAGGCTCTAGGGGTTTGGTATAGTCAGTTCAAAGGCAGCTGGCCTGCTGCCCAGGTGCCAGGATAACACTGGACAAAGGGCCCAGCGGGGTGGGGTCTCCCCTAGCCTGGCCCCAGGCATCCACAAGGCCAGGCGCTGTTGTGGGTGAGATGAGCTGGCAGAGATGAGGGCCAGCAGCCATCCTGACCTCCCCCACACCCCACTGGAAAGGAACATGCAGGGCACCCGCCACCATTGCCCTCCTCCCGCCCCGCTGCCCTGCAGGTCGCAGCAGCAGACAGCCTGGGAAGTAGTGAAAAGGCACATATATTTAAAAAAGATCTCTTTACATATATACACTTGAATTAATTATAAATACACATAGAAACCAGGGGGCCAGCCACCAGCTCTGCAGGGATTCCAGGCCCCTGAGAGAGGTGGCTGGACAATAATTTAGGGCACAGAGAGCAGGGAGGGGTTGCATATATTAAGAGGGGATCTGCCCCTTGGAGCCCCCCAGAGGCGGTGGGGCCCTGAGCACCTGGGATTTCCTGAGTTTCCAGCTCTTGGGGCCACCCAGTTTTGCGGATGTCAGGGGTACAGGCCTGAACAGGGCCTTCTAAGGTGGGTGGGGTGGGAGCCCCAACCCAGGCCTGGAGGGGGGCAGTAGAGGATAGAGGCACAGAGAAGAAGGACCGCCACCCCAGGCCCTGCCTGGCCCCCAAGTATCCTGAGTGGGGGCTGCACAAGGCCTCTGCCCACCAGGCAAGGCCTCGGAGGTCCCCCCGGGGCGGACAGCATTTTGGGGGTCTGCCCAGGCACCGGGCGGGAAGGCACTGCAATGGAGGCCTCAGGAGGCTGGACGAGGGGCCCCTGGCCCTGCTCCTCTCAGTAGTCGGCTGGGGTCCTGGACCTGCTCGGCTAGCCACCCTCTTCCCCGTGTAGATGGGAGCCTATTACGGATAAATAAGTTTCGTTCGGGAAGGATGCCTGGACCTAGGAGTTGGGAAACGGGGGGCTGAACTGGATGACGCTCTGCCGCTCTGGTGCTCCACCGGCCGGTGCCCCCGCCGCTCCCGCACCCAGAGGGCCGGGGGGTTCAGGGGGCGGCGCGGCATTGAGCGAGCGCAGCATGTCCTCCAGCACCTCCTTAAAGTTGATTTCACAGCCCTGGTGCAGAAGTGCCACGGGGTCAGCTGGGGCGTCGGGGGTGTCGGGGGCGCCTAGCAGCTGGCCGCCGGAGCCGGGGCCTGGGCCCAGGCCCGGGCCCAGGGCCGGGAAGGTGAAGGGTGAGGGCGTGGGGAAGGCCTGGGCCGGCGGGCTATACGTGAGGTCCAGGACCTCCCCAGGGCCGAAGGGCAAAGCAAGCGGGCGTGGGGTGGGCGGCGGTGCAAGGAGACCCCGAGTGCACGCTTGCTTGCGCTTCACGTCAGCGTCCATCAGCCGCAGCTCCTGCAGGACTCGGCGCACGCAAACCTCTGGGATCTTGATGCCTGTGGGGGCGGGGCAGGGGCGGGAGCATCAGGGCCTGCGGGGCGGGGCTGAGGTCGCCACCTCCCCCAGCCCA
Organism: Odocoileus virginianus; assembly: GCF_023699985.2. Taxonomy (NCBI): domain Eukaryota; kingdom Metazoa; phylum Chordata; class Mammalia; order Artiodactyla; family Cervidae; genus Odocoileus; species Odocoileus virginianus. Next base: position 40,492,513 of record NC_069676.1, read on the forward strand.
CCCCCTTGACTCACCGACTTGCTTCTTCTTGTCCTTGGTCTTGAGGCGCACGATCTGCAGGTAGCTGCTGCTGGTGACATCGGCCATGACGGCGGCGATGCGGCCCCACACGCGCAGCAAGGCCCCGCACAGCATGTAGTGGTGGCGCAGCCGCAGGCCCTGTGCGCAGTCCTTGCCCTCCTGCACCAGCCGGCAGTGCCGGTTCCTGCGAGGGACCACGGCTCTCACCAGCTGCCGCGCAAGCGAGCGCGTGCCCCCAACAGTCCCCCCAGGCCACCCCAGGCCCTCACCACGTGGTGTGGCTGCAGTGCGTCAGCGAGAACGTGTAGCTGCTTTCCCAGGGCTCCCTGGCCTCCTCTGCCGTCACCTGAGGACACAGCGGGTTCAGCCCCTGCAGGAGCCTGTCCGAACTCCCCAGCTGGTCGGCGGGCGGGAAACTGCGGCGCAAAGGACCCAGGGCTGCTCATCCCCCACCTCGCAGCAGGGGGCGGCCTGGGGGCTGCTGGACACTGGAGCATTAAGTGCACAGAGGGGGCCCCGGGAACCTACCCGGTGGAACCTCCGGCTCAGGCTATCCAAGGACTCTAGCTGGCTCTGCCGCCCTATGTTGGGCTTGTACACGGTGAAGAGCTTGCCGCGGTTCTGCTGGGCCAGCAGGCAGCTGGGCTTGTTGCCGCGGACCTGGATGGGGCAGTGCGCGGGAGGGGGCGCGCCGCATATCCGAGGCGTGTCAACCGAGAGGGCGTGAGGATGGCCACCACCCTCTCCTGCCAACCCACCAGCCTGGGTCCTGCCCCTGGGAGAGCATTGGGGGCTCGCTGGAGGACCCACCTTGTAGGAGAGGTAGAAGCCGTCGTGGGTGCCCGTCAGCTCCAGCGACCGGGCATAGGCCTCTTCCCACTTTAGGCCGCGGTCCACACTGATCTGCGGGCACGCAGGTGTCAAGTGATGGGAAGGGCTGTGAGCCGGCGGGGGGAGGGGCGGTGAGCGGGGCAGGGCTGCTCACCTTGTAGAAGACCACCTGTCCGTCCTGCGGGTGCCCGGGCGCCAGGAACACCTGCTGGCTCTCCTCGTAGATCTCATCGATGCCAGGGGCCAGGTCTGTGGAGGGTGAGCAGGTGAGCGGGGTGAATGGTGGTCTGGGGCCCGGCCCAGGGGAGGGTGTCCCCACAGGACTCACCCAGGATGCCCATGTCGTATTTGCCCTCCCTCTTGTCGGCAGCGATGAGGTGGTCAAAGGTGTCAGAGAAGTACTGGAAGAGTGCGTTCTGTTTGTGCACCTCCAACCCCAGGATGCGGTTCAGGAACTTGCTGATGGAGCAGTCTGTGGACAGCAGGGTGCCTCAAGCTGTGTCCAGGCTGCCTCCCTGTCTTCCCCCTCTCCCCTCATATCCACCCCCCTCCCCCCATCCTGGAGGTGCCAGCCAGTGAGGGACTCACCCTTCTCCACGTCCAGGCAGCCGGACCGGGACTCACGCCCGCCAATGCCCACTGACAGCAGCCCTTGCTTCATGTCTGCGGGGAGGGAGAGCCTCACACGACTGCTGGCCACAGCCTACGGGGCTCCCCCTCACCACCAGCATCTCCTCTGCCCCTGGTATGTATGTGTGGGGGGGGTCTACCAGCTCACCGCGGAAGAAGGTGGCATCCCCTCCGGGGTAGCCCTGGGGCAGTGGCACCTTGCTCTCCGTCTGGCTTAGGATGGTGGTAAGGACGCAGCTGAGTGCCCGGGCGCCGTACTGCGGGGAGGGCCAAGGGCCATGTCAGAGACCAGGGCACCCCAGGTCTCAGCACCCCAGGAACACTCCTCTCCTGGGCCCCACCTCCTCGGGTACCTTGTTCTCAAAGTTGTACTTGCTCAGGTCCCGGGACTCAGTGGCACGGCGGTCCCCGTGGGTCAGAGCCCCCTGCCCAGGATGGGAGGCCGTCACATGTTACCTATGTGTTGCTCCTCCCTGGCCCACCTCCCTTGGGGAGCTACCAGCCCGACCCCTGCCTGCAGGCTCACCAGGCTCTCCAGCCGCTTGGCCACGATGGAAGCAAACCTACGCTCCCCCGCCAGCTCCGAAATGAGGAAGATGTACTCCGGCGCAGAGACCTGGTTGGAGCGGTGGGTCCGCCCTGGAGGCAGAAGGGGTGTTTAGGGATCAGGTGGGCCCCCTGGGGCAAGGTGGCCTGGGGCGGAAGCAGGGCTCACCAAACTGCTGGATGGCTCGGTCAGCACTCCAGGGCAGCTCCAGCGTCATGTGCACCCGGCGCCGCTGGTTCTGGACGCGGCGGTCAGCTTGGAGGGAGACACCAGAGCTGGAGGCCTCTGAGATGATGGCCACAAGCTGGGACACATGGTCGGGGATGGGTGAGAGGGGCGGCAGGGCGGGCAGCCTGCTCCACCTTGCCCCACACCCCATGTGCCCTGGGTTAACTGGAAGCATTCAGGGTGATCCACACAGGAAAGTCAGGTATGTGTGTCCCTGAGGGGCCTCTGTGGGCTTACAGTGGAGTCTGGACCATCCTGAGTCACCCCCAGAGTCTGCTGACCCTGCAGACATCAGCTCCCACGGGGTGGCTCAGCATTAGCGGGCCAGGCACTGAGAGAGAGCCTGGACGACTCACACTGAAAGTGGGACTGGCAAGGGCTAGGGGGCCCTACTCAGGCACACAAGCACAGCACACCCCCCTACACACTGCTGGTGGTCCTCCAGCCAGTCTATCAAGAGCCCTGCGCCTCTCAGCCCACATGCAGCCACATACGGGGTGCCCCAGGGCCCCCACCTTCTCCCCACTCATGAAGCGTTCCTTCTCCCTGAGGTTCACGTGATCAATGGAGAGACCCTGCTCCGCTCGTGACTCGAACGCCACTGTCCCGTCAGGTCTGGACACTACGCGGCCCTTCCTGCCGGTCATCTATGGTCGTGGTGGGGGGAGAGGACAGGTTGTCAGCTGGTATGGCCACCCAGGGGCTGGTCCCAATGGGCCTCAATTTCCCCATCTGTCCTGCCACCTAGCTCCTGGGGCTCCTGGGTGTGGGTGGGTGGTGGGGGCTGCCAGAACTTGGCCTCTCCCTAGGCTCGGGTACCCATGGGGTGGTCAGCAGGCACTGTCACTTCATCTTCCTGAGTCTTTTTATTGCAACCCGACCATACGGGGCCAAGATAGATCTGAAGTGGCACCAGGGCCCGTCCCGGGAAAGCGCACAGGCACACAGTGGAATAGAGGAAGCGGGGCGGGGCGGGGGGGGGGTGGTCAGGGGTCGGGCCTGAACGGGAGAGCAGGATACTGGACCAAGCAGCCACCCCCTACCCACCCACCCCCACCAAACTGGCCACCAGGGGGCACCAGAGCTCACCTCGGCCACGCACTCTGGGCCCCCTAACTGATCGATGAGCTCGTCCAGGGTGTTGACTGGCAGCTCCCGGCCCAGCGCCTGCACCTTGGCCAGCAGGTCCTGCTTCAGCCGCTCAACCCGCTCCAGGACACCGGGGCCATGCAGGTCCCGCTGTGGGGGGCACAAGGGGCCTGTGGGGCCGGAGGGTCAGGGGGAACTGGGCCAGGCCGCCTGTCCACAGCCCTGCTCCCAGCCATGGGCCCTTAAGGATGAGGGAGTCCATGGGTAGTAGGGGTCCAGAATCTTTTCCCGAACCCCTGGCTGCCCCTGCTCATGTGCCCCTGACTTCCTGCTCAGAGCCTGAGAAGTGAGGATGGGGAGGGCGGTATTGGGCCTCACCGCGGTCATCGGCCGGGAGCCCGATGGCATCCACGATGACCACATCGTCGTCCAGCAGGGACTCGGGGGAGGAGTGGAAGTCACTGTCCAGGCCGCCATCTGACTCCGTGCTGCTGTCATCACTGATGCGGATCACACCCGCCGCTTCACACGCCAGCCTGGGCGCCTTGGCCCCACGGCCCCGTGGCCGCCCTGCAGAGAAGCAGTCAAGGGTCTGGTCCCGGGAAAACTCCCAGTGGTCCAGGGACAGGCTGCATGCCTGGATGGTTAGGGCTTACAGCCCAAGCCCCTTCCCCCTATGCAGCTGTGGCATGTCTGGGCCCTGATGCTGGTGGGGGCATGTTACCGACCCTGCCAGACTTCCTGACATAGCAGCATGCCCTTGGGTGGTGCCTGGGGAGGCCACATGCCCCACCTCACAAGGCGGCGTTGGGTGGGTCAGCCACAGGACATGCCCAAGCCCTGGGGGATGGCGGTCCAGGGGCCCAAGTAACCTGGATACTGTCCCAGACACCCTGCAGGGTGCTCCCAGGAAGCCTGAGGGGCAGGACTGGGCCCCAAGGCTGGCTGTGTGCCCTCAGGTGAGTTGCTTGGTCTCTCTGAGCCTCACTTCCCCCTGATGAGAGGATGCTCAGCCTTTGCCTGCAAGAACAGGGTGCAGTGTGTGCCTGCAGGTAGGTCCTCAGGCCACTCCCCTATCCTGGGGTGCTTTGTAAGAGCTCCATCCTGGTCCCCTGGACCAGTGTGGTTTCAACCTCAGACTCACTTTCACCTAGGGAATACGAGGCCCTGCCTTCTGGGGATGAGGCTGGAGGCCTTCGGGATGCACTAGCCACACTGCCATCCTGCAGCACTGGGGTTTTTTGCTGACTGAGCAGCTCCGCTGGAGGGTTGGGGTGGGGATGGGCTCAGGCCATGTGGCTGTGTGGCAGCACACCAACCCAGGTCGAGGGTCAGAGAGGAGGGAGGCTGGAGGGCTGGCAGGAGCAGTGAAGGGCCATAGGGGCAAGGTCCAGGCGGGTGGTGGGCACTTACGCTTTCTCTTACTGCCTGCTCCTCTCTCTCGCCTTCTCTTGGTTGAAGGAAAGTGCTTCTGAATTAGCGACAAAAAGACGCCTCTGAAAGTGAGATGCAGAGTTTGTTTTCACTGGGAGACACCGAGGGGTTGAGTTCCATGTGTAAGGGCTGCTCTGCGGGGAGTAGATGCCTAGCACTAAGGGGCCCTAAGGGTGGGTCTGGGCACAGGGGCTCAGAGAAGATGGGTAGAGGGGGAAGGAGCTGCAGGGCCGGGGACGGGGGACCCACCGGGGTCCTACCCACACTTGGTGGGCAATGGATGAAATGTAGGTGCGGGGCTGGGTGGGGCTCTGCCTGCAAGCTCTGATGGCTCTGAAGAAGGGGAGCATCCCAGGGTGGGGGGCCCAGTGGAAGGGAGGACATGCTGGACCATGTAGGAAAAGATGGGATGAGGCAGAGCGGGCAAGGGGCCTCATGCTGGGATCCTCCCCCAGGGTGAGAAGGGAGGCCAGGGGCTTCAGGGACCACCAGACAGTCCCTAAAATCTGTGTAGTCCTTGAAACAGCCCGGTACCCACGTAGTGGGCAAGCCTGGGGAAGACTCTTTCAAAAGTCTCGGGACCCTGGGCCAGCGCCCACCGAGTCCTGGGTCAACATGGTTACCCTTTCTGGCTTAACAACCTGGGCTGGACCTAAGGTCTCTGAGGGTCAGGGTTGGCTCTTTCGGCTGGGGTCACAGGCAGGGCTAGGCCCCAGGTCGGCCCCAGGGTTGGTCACACAGGGAAAGGGCCCTGCAGTGTCACTCACTCGGCGGCGGACACGAAGCCATCAAGCTGTCCCTCCTTCTCGCCCAGCACCTCCCGGGTCCGCGCCTCACCTGTGGACTGCAGCCCGATGACCACACACTGCGGAGGTGGGTGTGTGTGAGCAGGCTTGGCACCCCTGCCCCCATAGCCACCCCTGCAGCTGGAAACCTGGGGCTGGCCTGTTACTCTGTCTTCTCTCCCCTGTGTTTCTCAGGCTGCCAGACCCCAACAAGCCCACATCCCCTGGGACATTAACCTGGCACCAATGGCTGGCCTCAGCTCCCAGACAACCCCGTTCTCCACACAAGTCTGTGCCCACTTCTTTCTGGGGACTCAGCCCAGCCCAGCTCACCTTGTCCTGGGCCAGCTCCTCCTGGGCCAGCTCTACCAGCCGGTGCACCTTGGCGGCCACACACAGGTACTTGAAGAAGCGCTGATGGGCTGACCAGAACTGGCCCCACAGGGACTTGCGCGACTCCAGGCCGATCCAGTCGGCTGCCTGCTGGAACACGCCCAGGGCCTCGGCCCACTGCAACGACATGCCCAGCTCAGCTTGCTACTGCCGGCCCCTGCCCCACAGAAATGTAGGGACAGAAGATGGGGGCTGCAAGTGGGGCTATACAAAGGCCCTGGCGATAACTGGGTGGTCAGAAATGCTAAAAATCCAAAATGTATAACGTTGGGAAAGCCATGGTGAAAATGGCGCTCATGCAGTCAGAGGGTAAATGGACAACACCTCCAGAGTGGTGGGGATATCTGTCATGCCTGCCTCCTGCCACTGGCCTCCAGGGGACAGCAGGCCATGTCTGGGGCATCTGTAGTTGTCACCAGGGAGGAGGTTCTTGGTATTGACCTGGTGGGGCCAGAGAGGCTGTTCCACACCCTGCAACACCTAGAATGGCCCCATGGAGAGAGACTGAAATGGCCACCAGCTCTGGATCACACCTTGGGGACAAGGGGAGGGGAGTCTGACAGCATCCCCAGCTTGAACGGGATTCAGATGCTGGGCTCCCGCCAAGGACAAGTTGGGCGGGCCAGCCAATTCCTCCTGTCTACGGTCTGACTAATCTGAGTGGCGCCCTCAAGGGCAGATGCTGAAGGTGATGGGGCAGAACTCCAAGGGGACACCGAGGCTGTCTGTTAGGTCAGAGGCTCACCAGCAGGGCTGCCCGGTTATAGATGCGCTCGAAGGCCGGGGTCAGCGGGATCTCCTCGATACGGAAGGTGACACCAGAGAAGCTGAGTTGGCGAGCGATGTACATGCCACTGACCTTCATGTCCATGGCCACAATCTCCATGGCGCCCACACCCCTGTGGGCAAGCACAGGCTGCCTGGGTGCCAGCTAGGGACCACATGCTGGGTCCCAAGAGATGGAGCCAGCGAGGTAGGGGCTGTCACTGTGAAGAGTGAGGAAGGGCTAGGTGCACGGGGTGCGGTGTGTGGGGCAGAGAGCATTTGCAAAGGCCCTGTGGTCATCAAGGGCCTGGTGCGCCTTGGAAAGAGAAAGTGGTCTGCCTTGGCCGGGGGCAGGGGAGGGCCCTTCCCCTGAGATGACTGGAAGTACTAGGCAGAGAAAGCATGCAATTTTCATTCTAAGACCCCCCTGGTTGCCACAGCAAAGTGGGTGGGAGGGGTGCACCTCCACATATGACAAGCAGAGCCCCCTGCGGCCCCACCTCCATCACGTGGGCATGAAGAGCGCACCTCTTCTCGATGGCATGCAGAAATTCCTCGAAGGTCCGGAAGGGTGTGCCCTCACCCCAGATGCCCAGGCGGCTCATGTAGATCATGTTCCGGGGCTCAGAGGCACCTAGGGGAGGGGGGCTGCTGTCAGCTCCTCTGACCTGGCTAGGTTGGAGGCCTTGGATGGGGCCCCAGAAATGGCATGAGGGCCTGCAATAGGGACCTGAGGCTCTTGGAAAAGTGCCCACAACCAGTGGGCAGAGGGGAGGCCCTGACAGGGGCTGGTACCTCTGCAGACAGGCTGCAAGGTGGCTGGCAGGAGTGGGCTGTAGATCAGATGCCCCTACAGCTGCACTGGGGCAGGCATCACCCATCAATGAGTGGGCCCTCACCTGTGGCGCTGGCATAGACCACCCTGGCCAGGGGCAGTTTGTTCTGCAGATCCAGCACAGCCTTGCCCATCTTGGTGGAGCTTGCGTTCTTGGCTTTGTGGCACTCATCAAACACAATCTGGGGTAGGCGTGGGTTAAGGACTGTTCTGGAAGGCAGGCCGCCCCACAGACCCACCACACTGCCTCCCTTCCTGGCTGGGGGAACTCCAGAAGGTGCCTGGGGTCTCTGGCCACAGGGCGGGGTCCTTGGGGTATGAGGCTACCAGGGGCACTGGAAAATAGCCCTAGACCCCAATGATGTTCACAGAAGTTGGAAAACATAGAAAGTTCTTCGTGTTTTCAGTGGAGCAAGTTACAGACAAGTCTGTCACAAACCTATCTGAAAGACAAGGTGTGAGTGCCGTGTGTGTGCACGTGTCCACACAAATGTACATAGGGTCGATGGAGAACTTGTGGGAACATGGGTGAGGTTAGCCTGATGCCAACAGCCTGCCCCCGGGTGTGAGGTTAACCTTGGTATTTTTCATGCTGTTACTGAGCTGATGCATCAGCAGACCTGCTGCTGTGTCTTGCTTGAGGGCCTCTGTACAGACTTTGTCCTTTGAGCAGAGGACCTCAGGTCTCCTCTCATCAAGAAGGGAGGGGGAGCCTTGGGAGAATGCAGCTGCCCCACTTCTGGGAACAAGGGCGGATCCTGGGAGGATAGAGCTTGAGGGTCCTCTGTGGGCCCCTGCAGAAATCCCCAGGAGTCATGGCCCTTGAATGCCCAGCTGTGGGGAAGCCAAGGTGGGTCCTCTGGAAGATTGTTACTGGTAAGAGGAGTGTGTGAAACAAGAGGTGGACAAGCCACAAACATCAGACTCTAGCTTACACTCTCCTACACTTCATTTTCCTACAGTTTGGTGTGACCAAAAAGGAAGTGATCTCAGGCTTAACAGTGAAGGAGGGAGAGGCCTGGGACCCACACCAGCTGGCCAAGCTCGGGGGCGGGGGGGGGGGGGGGGTGGGCTCTAGCCTGGCTCCCCTTTGGATCGTCTGGCCTGGCCGGCCCACTCAGCCCCACTACTAGGCGGCTGGATGAGGATGGGGGAGGAACTGCTTTCCATCTCCAGACCTTGAGTCTCACCGCCTGGAGTGTCTCAGCCAACACCACCCTGATCCTGTGGGCATGGGTCTGGCCCATTGGAGCCAGGAGGCCTAGGCAGACAGCCAAGGACGGGTAGCAACGGTCACTGAGGGCGAGCCTGTGACACCAGGCCCTCCCTGCCGGGAATTCCTCCCGCGCTTCCTCCCCTCCAGAGCCTGCCAGGATGGGACTTGTCAGGGTCTCCCAGCCACTTGTCCTAGACCCCGCCCCTCTAGCCCCGCCTCTGCGCTCGGCTCCGCCCCTATCCCAGCGAGGATACCACGCCGTCGAAGGCCTCCCCGCACCACTCCAGGATCTGCCGGATGCGCGTGCGGTGCTGCCCACCGGCCTGGCTCTCACCGATCAGGGCGGAATAGGTGGCGAAGAGGACGCCCTCTGAGGTAGTGTTGTCGCCGTACTTGATCTGGGGGAGAGGGCGGACATCTGTGCATGAGGTGGCTTGGCCAGAGCTGGGCTCCGAGACCCCGACCCGCGCCAGGTTTGGGGCTGCAGCCCACCCACCTTGCTCAGTGCGTGCACCGCGATGCCGGGGGCGGCGATGTCCCGGAGGTCGCGCTCCGCGTCGTACTTGAGATCATTGGAGACGCTGAACCTGGGGTTGCGGGCCAGTAGGCTTCAGGAGCCCCCTCCCCGGCTGCAGGCCCGCCCGGCACCCAGGGGAGGCAGCTCACCACAAGGCCTTCTTCCTGCCCCGCAGGTAGTTCTCCAGGATGACACCGGCCACCGTGCGGCCCTTACCCACACCCGCGCCATCTCCGATGAGGAAGCCCGCGCGCTGCCCGCTGGGGAGCAGGACCTCATGTTGCTGCAAGGGTGGGGGAAGGAGGTTCAGCGTGCGACAGGGTCAGGGTGGGCACTAAGACTATCCCCACGCAGGACACAGACCCGGTGGGAGACCCCGGGATCACCTGACAGGCATAGGTGATGGCCTCCAGCTGCAAGGCGGACAGGGCCCCGCTGTCCGAGGAGGGTAGGGCGAGGGTGTAGGTGATGTCCGGCGGCGGGACGCTGGACAGCGTGCTGGTCTCCACCACACGGTCCGGGTGCTGCCTCCCAATCTTGGCTGTAGGGATGGGCCGAGAGGGCAGGTCAGGGGCGTGGCCCGGGCCTGAGCACAGCACTAGAGAGGTCCACCTGGGGCCAGGGTGGGCGGGGCACGCCCCAGGAAGGGGAGGGGAGGGCCCATCAGCCTAGTGCCAGCAGGTGGCAGATTCCTACAAGCCTCCCAGGTGCGGAAGAAGGTGGCCTGCCTCTCCATTGTAACCTCGGCCTGCCGCTGGTTTTGTGCCAGGTGAGGATCACAACCCTGATTACCGAAGAGTCTCTCAGGAGCCCACCCACAGCATGCACACCTGCTCTGGCAGTTTAAGGTTCCCTAGTACCTTCAGAGACCCCCAAAATTGGTGCCCCAGGCCAGAGGACCCAGGCCTCGGGCGCTGTGCAGCTGGGGGTCTCCATAGCAGGACACTCACACTTGGATGGCACGTAGTCAGCGTACGTCTCCGCGTGGCCCAGCTCCTCTGCCTCATCCTCCTCGGCCTCGTCGTCCTCCTCAGGCTGACTCTGAGCCTGAGGAGAGGTGCTGTCACACTGGGGACTGTCCTGTCCCCTGCAACCTGCCAGCCTCCCTGTCAGGGGCAGGAGCCTGGACCACTAGCCAGCGCAGTGACTCAGGTGATGGGAAGATGTTACCCTCCCCCACTGCCCCCCGCAGCATGGTGCCTCCCTGGGACCTTAGTTTCCCTGTCTGTAAAATAGACCATGCTCCCAAGCTGGCCCAGACTCTGCACACAGCAAGTGCCTGAGTGGCCCTCCCTAGTGCCTAGGAGGGGTGGGCAGGGGTAGGGAAGGTACCTGGCTCACCTGGTAGCTGATGAGAAGTGGGGTGCTGGGGAGGGAGGACACAGGGTCCTCGAGGCCTGTAAATGGCCCACTGGGCGGGAACAGCTGGAGGGGAGAGGCAGGGAGAGGGGGCATGAGCCTGCAGGCCAGAGGTGGGGTTGAAGTGCCTCTATAGGCCCCCAGCCTCCAGGAGGGCTTGCCCGATTATCCTCAAGCCCCTCAGCTGGCTACAAGCCTCCCTCCTGCTGCCTGCCCACTTAGATCTGCTGCATAAATAAGTACCTGGGGCACACAAAGCTCGAGATAAGGAAGAACTAGGAATGCAACATGAAGCATGGTAAGTAAACAACACTGCTGTATGTTGTATATGAAAGTTAACAGTAAATGCAAGGAGTTCTGGGCACAAGAAAATAAAATGGTTTTCTACTTCTTTTTTTTCTCCTTTTTTGGCTATGCTGTGTGGCTTGTGGGCTCTTAGTTCCCCAACCGGGTATTGAACCCAGGCCTCCAGCAGTGACAACTGGTTAGCAGTCCAGTTCTAACCACTGGACCACCAGGGAAGTCCCTCTATCTCTTTATTGTTGTATTGATATGAGACAGTGGATGTTCACTGACTTATGGTGGTCCTTTTTCATGACATATGCAAGTCAATCGTTGTGCTGTGTGCATCTCCTGAAACTTACTGCCATGTGTCAATTATATCTCAATAAAATTGGAAGGAAAGTAAAAACAAAATTGTTTTTTTAATCAAAGTGTAGTGTGTGTGTGTGGCGCCTGTGTTGTGCCGCATGCAGGATCGTGTGTGTGTGTGTGGCGCCTATGTTGTGCCACATGCAGGATCTTAGTTCCCTAGGGATCAAACCTGTGCCTCCCTATGGTAGAAGCACAGTCTTAGCCCCTGGACCACCAGGGAAGTTAAAAAAAAACAAAACACAAAGTTTTCTTGAAAATAAAATGGAAATGATGTACAAGGAGATCAGAAACCTACTCTCAATTCCGTTTCCCTTTTCTTTTTTTTGAATTAACAAAAACAAACAAACAGCCTTGGGCTCAGGTTCCTGGAAGGCTGAGTCAGGTTCCCGCAGCCCTGCTGGCCGCAGCAGGAGTACGTGTAGGGTTTCAGCTGCCCGCTTGGGCCTGGCAGATGCTAGGAGCCAGCGGGAGGGTCCTGGTGAGGGGAGGGCAGGGTTACTGCCCCACTGGGCCCCTGCAGCCAGAGGTAGGGTTGGGCCTGGGTTGCCTACTGCACCTGCTCTGGGCATGTCACATCCCCCTGACCCTTCCTGAGGGTCCAGGAGTTTCACGGGCACTGAACCTGTCAGGGCAGCTGGGAAGATATCCACCAACATCCACTAGTGTGTACTGTGCTCCCCAGAGTCCCCCTTCACCCTGGGAGCCCCTGCATCTTCAGGCCCACATGGGAGACACGAGCAACCTTGAGTAGCAGCGTTGTCTGGGTCTGAGCAGCCTTGGCATGGCTGCCAGCTTGGAGGCTGGGTGTACTGACCTTGTCATGGGCGGAGGGGCCGGTGCTCACGTCCCAGATGGTAGGCACCTGGCTGAGGCTGTCAGCGTGCGGGAAGTCAGGCGTGTCGGCTATGTCCGAGAGGGAGTCCACGGACGAGGAGAAGATGGAAGCGTTGGAGAGGTCATCGAGGTATGAGGAGTCCTGGAAGACAGGCTAGGTATGGGCGGCTGTGAGGCCACACAGGCAGAACCACAGGCCCAGCCATGCCATGGATGATGCTTGGCCACACAAAGGGATAAAGCCCTGACACTCGCTACCACGTGGATGGGCCCTCAGAACATGATGCTCAGTGAGAGAAGCAGACAGAGAAGGACACACAGCATGTGATTCCACTGATGGGAAACGTCCAGAACAGGCTGATCCACAAAGTAAGTGGGTTCCTGGTGGTCAGGGGCTGGGGAGGAGAGGGGAGTGACTGCTCTTGGGGAAGGGGCGTCTTGGGGGGGTAATGGAATGTTCTGGAACTAAACAGAGATGACATTTGCATGACTCTATGAATGCACTGGAAACACTGAATTACACATTTCAAATGGGTCAACTGTATGGTACATGAATTATAGCAATAAAGCTGTTTTTTCTGTTTTAAAAAAAAAGGGGAAAAGTAAGGGGAGGTGAAAGAAAGCAGACCCCACAAGTACACACTGGAGTCTACTTAGGGCACACCTATCCTTGTGAAGGGATGATGCCAAGATGCAGGGGCCCCCCCAGTGCCTGGAGCTTGGGAAGGTGAAGGCCCTAACCACCTCCCTTAGCCCTTCAGTGCCTGAATGTGGGGCACGCTCAGCTGATCATTCCAGGGAAGGAGCCCTCCAGCCTGCCTGACATGGGGCAGGAGTTATGGACAGCCTGTGGTCCCAGAGGGCATGTCAGTGGGAGCATTTCTCGAGCAGGAAGGGGCCGAGGAGGTAGGGCCAAGGTGGAGGGGGAGGGAACAAGCCCTTTGGGAGCACCCAGCCCAGCGCACCTTCCACAGGTCATCGTCCACCAGGGCGGGCGGAGGGCCACAGCCAGGTGGGCTGAGGCAGGCTGCCAAGAAGGCTGCATGTGTCCCATTAACCTGTGGTGGGGGGTGGGGGAGGCAAGGAAGGCGGGCGGGACAGACCAGCTGGGTCTCCAGCCTAGGGACTCAAGATCAGTGGACTCTGGGGAGGAAGGGACGCAGGAGAGTGGGGCCCACCCAATGTGCCTGGCTGGGGCCTGGAGGCCGCAGTTGAGCTAGCTCCTGGCTAGGTTGGGGGGTAGACGGGGATGTCCCCTCAGCCCCAGGTCACTAAGACTAGGCACCCTGGCTCAGGCAGTGCCAAGCCCTGCCCCACCCCCCTGCAGAGTGTTTCTGGGGCTCCCCTCCCACTGATGGGAACCACCTGCCCCCGCCCTGGGGTGAGGGGACCTCCAGGTGACACTGACCAGCTTCCCCAGACCCCCATGCTCCCATGCTAGCAGGCAGGGGAACCCAAACAGGCAGGTGGGACCCACCGTGCCCAGAGAACAGGGAGAACAGCAGGAAGGGGCATGGCAGGGGCAGGGCCAGGTCGGCCAGTCTAAGGCTGGGGGCCCTGGGAAGATGGCCTCCCACAGCATGCTGCCCTGGCTTGGGGGGTTTGTAAGGAAAGCTTTCTGTCCACTAGGCCCCTACTGGCCCCTGCCCCCCGCCATGCACAGCCTGGTCTCACGGTGTTGGGGGGACAGACCCCAGCCTCCCCCACCGCCTGCAGTGGCAGGACCCTGTGACCTGGTCAAATCCAGGCGAGGCAGTGAATAAAATCTTCGAGGTTGGGACAGAGCAGGAAGGGAAGCAGGAGGGGAATGCCAACGCCAGGAGTGGGAAGAGGTGCTCCGTGATCCACTTTAGGCTCCTGGCACCCTCACACAAGCTGGGTGACTCAACAGGCCAGAACACCCATCTCAGGGGACACTGAGGCAGTGAGGGCTGGGGGGTCTGGCCTGCCTGCTCCCTAGCCCATCCCTGGTCAGCTGGGGTCAGAGGTGGCCCATCCCAAGCCTGGTGGACAATGAGGAGGTCCCCAGACTCTGCAGGCTGGCTGGGGTGGGGTCGGAGTACAGGCAAGGAAAGCTGTCTTTGCTGAAATCCCCTGGTACCACATCTGTGTGGTCCTCCCAGTGGATGGCACTGAGTTTGGGCACAGTGATGGTGGCCCGGGCCATCAGCCAGCAGACCTAGAGCCCTGAGGCGTTGCCCTGCTCCCTGAAGGCAGAACAGATGCTGAGCAGTGGGCAAGAAGCAGGGCGGGGGTGGGGGGCCAGCCCTGACTATCGCAGAGTCCCTGGGCTGAAGGGGACTATACCCTCTGAGAGGGCTGCACGGAGACCCTTCCCAGGACAGTGTGCAGGGGAAGGACACCTCCTCCACCATGGAGGAGCCAGGAGGTCAGGTCAAGGTTGGCAGCAGGGATCCCTGGTGTGACAGGTGAGAAGGGCACATCCCCTCCTGGGTCCCTCCCCTAGGAATCCATGGTCCCAAGGTGACCACAAGAAAACACCAGACAAGCCCAGACTGGGGACATCCTGTAGGATGCCCAGCCCCGGCTCTCCACCCACAACTGCCCAGGCCCCCACCCCCAAGGGGAGACAATAGCAAGACCAAGGGGGCCTGGTGACATGGGGTCCTGGGGCAGAGAGGACAAGGGGATGTGCAGACCCTGGCCGAGGATGACACATCAGCACCAGCCCATCAGCTGGGATGCAGGCGGTGCTGAGCTGAGGTGTGACCCATGGGGACCCTGAACTGATCCACAGCTTCGCTATAAACCTAACCCTGTTCTGAAAAGTACAATTTATTAAGGAAGTGGGTGCCCTCTCCCCAGTCTGTGGACCCTGTCCCTACCAGATGCCAGAGGAGCAGCCAGCATCGTCTGGGGGCCCCTGGATCCTCAGGGGCAAAGGGAGGTGGGGCCTCACTGGGGTCACCAGGGTTGGGGGTGGGGCTCCCAGGGCCCCTCCTGCCCTGCCCAGGGTGGGTGTTTGGAAGCGAGTGAGAGGGCGCCTGCCCATGTCAAGACTTGACCCCCGGCAGCCACAGCAGAACTGCAAGACGACCTGAACCCAGATCCACCCTCTCTGGGTCCCAAGGCCCAGTAAGGCCAGGGCAGCAGCTCCCCGGCCCTCACCAGAGCCAACTCAGCAGCCTGTGTCCACCCCACCCCCAGTCACCTTCTGACATGTGTCCCCACTCTGCTCCTTCCACTGCAGCCCCCGAGTGGGGAGCTGGCTGGTTACCCTGACAGTTCTCTCAGCATCCAGAGACCCTGGACCAGTGAGGAGCTGGAGGGACCTGGAGGAGCTGCCCACACAGCGATGCTCCCACCAGTACCCAGCAGGACGGAAGAGGACAGACCTGAGGCTGGAGGTGACTCTGGGTCTGCTCAGCAACCCTTCCCAGCTGAGGAAGCGACACCAGAAACGCCCTTCAGACACAGATCCAGGGGCCCGGAGGACAAACCGGGGAACAGAGGGATGGGAGGATGGGGGTCAGGGGGATGGAGGAGAGGGGGATGAAGGGAAAGGGGGATGGAGGGATGGGAGGACAGAAGGACAGGAAAGGACCATTCCTACCTGTCCCATCAGAGCCCGTCTCAAGCCGTGCCCCACCCCGGCCCATGGAGCCAGTGCCCCCGTGCCTGGAGTGCCCCCGAGACTCCAGGTGGGGTGGCTCTGGCCCCCTGTTGCCCCCCTGCCTATCCTCCCTGGCTGTCCCCACATCCCACGTGGCTCTGCTCGGAAAACTCCAGCGGAATCACCCTGGCTGCCAAAAAAGCCGGACGGAGCCCGCCTCCCCACCCCCACCCTGGTTGTTCCCACGGGCAGGCCCGCCCCCCCCCCCCCCCCCCCGCCCCCACCGCCCCACCGGCCTTGCGCGCCCGGCAGGAGCCGGATTACCTTGCCGATAGTGGCAAACTGCAGCCAGAAGCGCAGCTGGGACATGGTGATGGCCGGGTCTCTGGGAGGCAGCGGGAGCAGCTGCCTCATGACCGCGGGGGCTCAGCCCGGCCGGCCCTCAGCCCTCAGCCCGCGCCCGCCCGGCTGCATTTGCATGTTGGTTTAGTCACCGCCGGCGCCTACTTCCCCTAAGGCCGGCTGACTTTCAGGAAATGATGCCTGCCTGGTAAGTCAGGGCGATTACTGGCAGAGTGCAGAGAATTACTGAACGGGGCGGATTCTAGCCACAGACGGCTGTCAACAATGCCGGCCTGCCGCCACCGGCCTGAACCCTGCTGCTGCTGGCCTGTACCCTGCTGTCCTGGCACCCTCCACGCCGAGCCTCAGTTTCCCCAAATTGCTGCCCCCCAGAGTCTGGGCCCAACTGTTCCTGGCAGGGACCACGGCTGTCCTGGGGGTGCCCATAGCAGCAACTCAAAGGGCACAGACCCCATGCTGTGGGGAGGAAACCAAGGCTGGCCCCTCCTGGGTCTGCGGTCGGTTCCTCAGCCTGCACCCTAACCTTCACTGCCTGTCCCGGCTGCCCTAGAGCTGACCCTCAGTGCCTGCTTCCCCAGGCGGCTTGGCCCAGGGCCTTTTACCATGCTGTAGGCTGCCCCCCAACTTGGAGGGCCACCCTGGCAGGGCTCTGAGGTCCCACCTAGCTCCCATTCCTGCCTTGGCAAGGGGTTTCTGTCCTTCCCCTTCTCCATCTCCCCCTGCGACCCATAACCCAGCACAGAGGGAGAGACACAGACAGGGCCAGCGGCTGGGGGACACAAAGCCGTCAGGCTAGGCGCCCCATCCTGGACTATTTCTTTTGATCACCACCATCCCAGGACAGTTCAATGCCGGCCCATAACCAGGAGAAGCAGGTGGGCCTGGAGGCCTCCCTGCACCTGCCCATTGCCCCGGGACTCTAGTTGGGACGGTCCCTGGGGTCAGGGAGACCTTGGCCTGGCGCTGCAACCCCACTCAGTCTGCAGCCCACAGCTGGGGAGGAGGTGGGGGGCACATGGCCTGGAGGCCACTGCTGAAGGCAAGGAACATGTAGAAACGGCAACCAGGATAGGTAGGACATACACAGTCTGGCAACAGGGAAACGAAAACTGAAACCAGCAGGACACATTCCATACCCGCCTGAATGGCTGGATCCATGAAGCCGGCAGGGACCAATGTGGGAGGATGAGGAGAAATTGGAACCCCACATGGCAGGTGGGCTGTGAAATGGGGCAGCGTCCTCAGAAAAGTCACTCCATGACCCTGTGATTCCACCACCAGGCACCCATGAGGGGCAGTGGAGACACAGGTCCACATGGAAACCCACACACGCACAGCAGCCAAAGGTGAACACCACCACGTGTCCCTCCGTATCCGGGAGCATCCCTCAGCCAGGAAAAGAGGGAAGCCCTGGCACTTGCTGCCATGTGGACAGACCCCAGGAACACGACGTTCAGTGAGAGAAGGAGACAAAGGACACACAGGGTGTGATTCCACTGATGGGAAACGTCCAGAACAGGCCAATCCACAGACACAGAGAGTGGATTCCTGATTGTCAGAGGCTGGGGAGTCATTGCTAATGAGGATGGGGTTTCTTTTTAGGGTGATGGAATGTTCTGGAATTACATAAAGGTGGTGGTTGTACAGCTGTGCAAATATACTTTGGAGGAATAAATTTTAAGGTGTGTAAATTCTCAGTTTTAAAAAGAACTACTAGGAGACTGACATGAAAAGAAGACCCAAAAAGGACAAGCACAAACTTTTGTTATTAGATTTCAGGGGCAGGAAACTGGTAGGATTGCCAGGAGTGTGCTCAGACTCTGTCCCCTGTATCTTGTCACCAGATGGCTCGTTGTCCCTGTCTGGCGTGGGGCTGCCCAGCTGCCGGGACGCTGGACCACCACTGGGCTGGGCACGTAGGGGTGGGTGAGGCCCATGATGGGACCCTCTTTGGGGAGGGGTCGCTGCAGAAGTAGTCAACTAAAATGTGGTCATGCTGGAGTAACGGCTGGTGCCCTCACAAAAGGGAGGCCTGGATGTGTACAGAGAGAAGACTGGGTGAAGACGGAGGTGAGAGGGGCATGACGGGACCACAATCCTGGGACACCTGGGGCCCAGGTACTGTGAGAGGCAGAACAGACCCTCCCCCCAGAGGACCCCGGAGCAGGGGCCTTGGCCATGGAAGTGAACCAGGGGCTTCCCATGGGAAGCAACTCTGTGCTGGCAGCCAGTACCAGGAGCTCTGGGAACTGCTGGCTGGGTAGGCGGGGCCTCCAACTGTGGGAGATACACCCGCAACGCAGATGCTGATGCTCCTCCCCACAACCCGCGTAGGATGCTGCCGAGAGTTTGCGAAGCTGTGACCTCATCCTGTTTCCCAGAAGCCCAGCTGGCGAACGGACAGCGCCCTAATCCAGGCCCACCTGGGATGCCTGGAGGGACCCTCAGGGCACATGCTCACCTTCACGACAGAGAGAGAAGGGTTCAGTGCACTGCAGAGTCCCCCTCCCCAGGGCCTAGCAGAGATGCAAGGATCCAGGGAAGCTTGTGAGGAAGGGACAGGGTAGCACCTGCTCCCGGGGGGCTGCAGGGGGCTGGGCACTGAGGGGCAGCAGAGGAGGGCGGGGTGGTTACCCCTGCAGCCAGGATTCCAAAAAAACCAGAGTGGGGAGGATCAGAGGAGGGCCTGTAGGGGTAGGGGCAGGGACAGCTGGAGGCACAAAGCCTGAAGAGGTGTGTCTGGAAGGCTGAGCACTCCCCCCGAGCCCTGACCCTAACAAGGCCCCAAACATCCCCCTGAAGAGATTCAGTCACATCTGGAACACATGTTTACAGCAAAGTCTGTACATGCATGTTCTCACCAGCACGATTCACAGTAGCTGAAAAGCAGAAATGACCCACAAGTTCATCCACAGGATGGATAAACACAATGTGGTCCCTCTACACAGTGGAATATGATTCAGCTAGGAAAAAGGCTAAAGCCCTGACCCTAGCTGCCACATGGAGGGAACCTGAGAACACAATGCTCAGTGATAGAAGCAGACACAGGAGGATACACAGGTTGTGATTCCAATGATGGGAAATGTCCGAAACAGGCCAGTCCACAGACAGAGATTGGGTTCCTGGTTGTCAGCGGCTGGAAAGGGGGTGGGGCTTCTTTGGGGGGATGGAATGTTCTGGATCTAGACGTGATGGTTGCACAACTGTGAATGTACTAAAACTGAATTATAAGAAATGCAAATAATATTTCAATTTAAAAATGAAGAATAAAGAAAAGCCATCTCCCCCAAACACATAGTACACCCCAGGCCTGGAGACCCCACATGGTGCCCCTTGAGCTGTCAGGGGTGTTGAGGTCTGAGCGGCTTAGTGCCAACTGCAGTGCACAGTGGAGTGACTCAGTGGACGCTGCCCCAGCAGGGGTCTATGTCAACCCATCAGCAACGAGACACACTGATACAGGGCCTTGGAGTTGATGTGTTATGTTTGTGGGCCTACCGCCAGGGACTCCGACCCCTCCCAGCGTGGAGCACCCTATAGACACCTGGTTGGTTCTCCTCGAAGCCTCAGCACACATATGGGGGCACACAAGTGTAGTCATGTGGGTTGCACCTGTGATGTCGGCCTTGGCCGTGTAAGCTGGTACACGTAACATGCAGGGAAACGGTGAGGCAGTGAGAAAAGTGAAAGTGTTAGTCACTCAGTCCTGTCCAATTCTTTGCGACCCTAAAGACTATAGGCCATCAAACTCCTCTGTCCATGGGATATTCCAGGCAAGAATACTGGAGTGGGTCGTCATTTCCTCCTCTTGCACTGCTGGCACATTCTTTGCCATCTTAGCCACAAGGTGAGGCAGGGCGCTCAGGGATTTTCTGTATCATTTTGGCTACGTTGCTGTGAATCTAAGTTTTTTTTTTCTTCTATTTTTTGGCCACACCATATGGCATACAGGACCTTATCTCCTCAACCAAGGATGGAACCCACATCCCCCTGCATTGGAAGCAAGGAGTTCTAATCTGGTGGACTGCCAGGAAAGTCCCTGTAAGGCTAAGGCATTTTATTTTATTTTTTTAAGGCTAAGACATTTTAAAGCTCATTGTGTTTCATGAAAACCTTCAAACATACAGAAAAGAGCGTCAGGGATGAAATTTTCAGTGGACCCTTCCCTGGCTGGAACTAGGGCTGTGGCAGTTCAGCGGGCGCCTGGTCTGACGGCCAGGACTGTCCAGACAAGCAGTTACCCCCAAGTGGGAGCCAGACTGACCTCTTGTCCTAGACCCCCAGAGCAAATTCCCTTGCCTGTAGATCCCTCCCAGATAACTGATGGATGGGGACCCCACACAGAGGCAGGCTTGACCTCACCAGGTTCTGGGCTCAAGCTGGCTGTGTGGAGCCTCCAGGGAACTGCTCCAGGCCCCAGGGGAAGGCAGGGGGAAGCTTTCTGCTTGTGGGCTATGAGGGTCACACATCCCCCCGATAGTCTTTCCCTTTTCACTTTGGCCAGCAGGAAACTCGGGGCTCAGGTTTAGTTACCAGGGGGATGTGTTAAGGCCTGCAGGTGTACACCCACTGCCTGCCCCCAGCCCAGGTCTGCACTCCCCATTCCAAAACTCCTTCTGATGTACTAACAGGAGCAACAGCTTCTGGTATGTGTCATGGGCCTCGTGAGGGCTTCACGTGATGGAGCGGCTGTAATAAGACTACGCTGAACTCCACGGCTTCCAACAGCACATTTATTACTTTATGGTTCTAGAGGTCGGAAGTACGAGATGGGTTCATGGGACTGGTAACCTCTGGAGGCTCCCCGCTTTTCCAGCATCTAGAAGTACCGCATCCCTGGCTCACAGCCCCTCCCTCCATCCTCACAGAGAGCAGGGCAGCATCTC
The DNA here is from genome assembly GCF_023699985.2 of Odocoileus virginianus. Taxonomy (NCBI): domain Eukaryota; kingdom Metazoa; phylum Chordata; class Mammalia; order Artiodactyla; family Cervidae; genus Odocoileus; species Odocoileus virginianus. The sequence continues at coordinate 40,513,474 of NC_069676.1, forward strand.
CCGTCTCTATGCCTCTGACCCTCTATATCCCTCTTATAAGGACCTTGTGATGACACTGGGACCCCAGGGGTCATTCCCATTTCAGGGGCCTTAGCTTAATCCCACCTGCAAAGTCCCCTCTGCCCCATGAGGTGACACATCCACAGGTCCCAAGATGAGGATGTCTTTGGAGCTGTCCCTGTGCCAGCCACCATGCGATGTCACTCAGTCTGAACCAGGAGCAGAGTGGACCCACCAGGCGGGAGCTGGGCTGGGAAGAACCTTGAACGCCAGGCCCACTCTGGACTCTGTTCTGCTTTTGGCTACAGGCACAGGGGTCCCAGGGGAGATGGAGGATGCTGACAACAGAGTCAGATCCTGGCTGCACTACAGTCTCACATCTGTGTGACCCCATGGTCGGCAATGGGGTGAGAGCTCGTTTGAAGACATTTCACAGCTTTAAAGGGATACCTGGTCCAAGTCGTCCCCTGCATGGGAGACTGGAGAGTGAGTGGGCTGCGGCCACACTCTGTGAGCTTCTGTGGGGTGGAGGTGTGACCTCCAATGAGGGGCCATGCAAGTGCTCTTCCCCACCTGCAGCAAGAAGCGGATGCAGTGCCCCAGGGGATTCTTGGCTTGGAAGCCATGTGAATTCTTGACAGAGCCCAGGAGGCGATGGAAGCGGTGATTGGGACGGGGAGTGAGACCCATGGGTAGCCGCAGGAGCTGGGTCAGCCCACAAAGGCTTCTGCTGGCCCTGGACTCGGCATGGCCCAGGCCTCATCCATCCAGGACGGGATTTCCCAGCAAGGGAACAAGTCTGGACACAGAGTCAGGCCCTGGACCCAGTGGACAAGAGGCCCATCAGCTGCCAGCCCATGGCGAGCCAATGCCCAGAGACGAGGGGCCACGGCAGATGCCCTGGGAGTGTGAACCCACCAACCTTCCTCTCCTGGTGGTCAATGGTGTCCTCATGGACCAGAGGCCAGCAGTAGAAACCGCAAAGCCTTCTATAGATTCTGGGAGGCTAGATCCATGGGCCTCCTGTCCTCACTCCAATATCCTTGCCCTGGGGGGGTCTCAGGGGTCCCCAGGGGCAGGCTCTGCTCCCCGGGCCACAAGACCAGCATGTCACCTCCTGGGCAGCCATAAAGATCACTGATGGGGCAGCTCAAATGACAGACATATCTCGTGTTTAGGGCAGGCGTCCAGGGCATGGCATGGGGGCAATGCCTCCAGGCTCTGGGATCTCCCTGCCTCCCCAGTGCCAGCTTTTGCCTCCCTCATCACATGCCTCCTCACACTGTGTCTCCACATGGACTTCTGGAAAGGTTAGGGCCACTCTAACCAGGATGACCTCAGCTCTGTCTTTACTAATTGACCCACAAAGTCCCGACAGCCAAGTAGGTTCTCATCCTGAGGTCCCAGGAGGATGCAGATTTGGGGGGATGCAGTCACCGCAGCACACACCCCCACTGCCCCGTCTAGCTCTCTTGCCAGTCCTGCTGCCTCCGGTGGGTGAAGACCAATCAAAAGGGCCTTGGCCTGGGTCCATGCGAGTCCAGTGGGCCTGCACTGGCCTGTGTGTGTCGTGGCCTTCCTCAGTCTGTCATCTAGTGGGGCCCACAAGCTCCCACTTTACGGAAGGAAACCTAAGCACCTGACACCCCCACTCCAGCTGGTCCACTGGATGGTCCCCAGACAGTGTGCCGAGTCTGCCCAGACACAGGAAGCTCTTGGGGCCGAGGATTCCAAACTTCCAAGGGAGACTCAGCACCACAAAGCCCCTGTTGCCCCTACTTCCTGCCCCCAGGTGGGGGTCACCCTGGCACTAAGGCCCCCTCCAGGATGGCACTGGGCTTCTTCCCACAGACCTCTCTGCAACTCTCGATCAAGGGCTGCTGAGTGGAGGGAAGCGTGGCACCACCTGTGAACCCCCTGGACAAGGCATGGGGATTGTGGACCCACGAAGGCGCCCGAATGGAGAAAGCTCAGGTATGGGCAAACCACTTGTGATGTGGCCTGTGACCCACACGCAGGTGGGAGTGACAGTGGATGGGACCCTAGCCTCAGTGACATGACCTCTGACCCAGCGCCCCTGCTATGAAAAGTCACACCGGCTATCCCCCAACATAAGCCCCGTCCGCAGGTACTAACACCTCCAAGAGGCATGCAGCCCAGCCAAGGTCTCCTACCTGAGGAAAATCACTGCTCTTTGGTGGGAAGCTGGGGGCGGTGGCCGCAGGGCCATAGCTGGTGTCCATGCAGGGCTGGCCCATGATGAAGGAGGAATTCATGAACTGGCTGCAGGAGGAAAAGGAAGCTGAGCCGGTAGGTGTGGTGGGACTCTGCCCACCCACCCCGCATGCAGGACAGAGGTGGGGGTCACCAGCCTGCAGGAACAATTCTGTCACCTCAGAAATTCTGCTTAGGAAGGGCCCACATGCCCACAACCCCAGACATGGAACCCCAGAAAAACCTTGAGGCTCTGGCTGCATGTTCTTTTAATGCCCTTTGCATGGGCCATTCCTTGGCCGGATTCCAGGCCTGCTCCCCACCCAGCAAACTTATTTATCCTTCAAATCCCAGCTTGCCAATGCCCTTCACAAAGTTGCCCTCCAGGTTCCTTTCAGCCCCACAGTTTCTCACTGCCCACGTGATGTCCCCACAGTGGGGCCCTCCCTGGCCCCCTTGTCCCACTGCTTGTCTCCCTGAAGGGTTCTCGTTAAGGCAGATCACAGCAGGTCAGTTTAGGGTTGGGTCTCAACTCTCCTGATTGGACACTGAAGCCCCACTCCCCGACTGAGAGCTCTGGTTCCATTTAGCCCCAACTGTGGGATGGAGAGGCAAAGTAAAGCCCCTGTGGGTGAGGGCCCCCCAGCAGAGCCCTGGGAGCTGGACACTTACTGGCTTTCACTGGAGAAGGCTGGGTATGTCGTGGGCGAGAAGCTGTTCCACCAGGGGTAGTGCAGCATGGTGTCCTATGACAAAGCAGTGGGCATCAGGGCAGGGGGTGGTGGGGCAGGGTCCCTGGTCCCCTCCACTGCCCTGGGGCAGGGTCCAGAGGGCACTGAGCCCCGCCCCCACCAGAGGCCTCCCAGCAGGTTCACTGTGCCTCCGTTTCCCCAGAGAGCCAGTGTGAACAGGAAGGTCCATAGAATGTGACTGGCTCAGAGAAGGGGCACATGACCCCAACCAACCAGTTAGAGCCTTCCCTGGGATTTTATACCTGTAGCGAGTGGGAGTGACACCACCTTCAGAAGGCAGGCCCTGGGGGACCTGACTGGTCCCAAGATGGGTCCCTATGCAGGCTAGCCAATCAGAGCCTGCCTGAAGACAAAGAGGTTGGCCCTCCCCTGGGGAGGAGAAGGTCCTGGGAGATTAGCCAGGAGCTTCCCAGGCCTCATGTAAACTGATGAAGGAGATGACACTCCTGCTCAGGCGTGCAGCAGATAACAGAGAACTGCCAGATAAGATACAGAATGGCCAGTGAAACCTGGCCAGTGAAATTGGAATTTCAGATAAAGAAAAGATAGCTTTTAGTGTCAATACTGTGGGCCAGTCCCAGTGTGGCCTGAGGGACCACCTCCATGTTCAGTGGCCCGAGAGGGACAGGTTCTGTGCACAGCCCAAGAGCCTGCTTTGTGGGCTCTGACCACTCAGAGCGAAGCTCAGCCCCCATGCCGCACCTCCCTGTACTCAGGTCCCCATCTTGGCCCAAACATCCTCCCCCAGATTCCAGTATCTCAGCCCCTGCGGTCCCCATGTGCTGTCCCTGCAGAGCTCACCTCCTGGCCCATGGCCAGCTTCCTAGGTCACCACCACGGGACATGGCAGGAGCCTACTCCCTGCAGAAGAGCTCCATCATCTGCAAACCTGCCTGAGCTGGGGCTCGCTCTGACCCAGGAATTCTATTCCAGAAGCACACCCCTAGGGACTCATCCAGGAGCAGGGGGAAAACACAGTGGCACTATTTATAGTGGCAGAAAACTAGAGTCGCTCCAAAGGCCCAACAACGGGGAAATAATTAAGCAGATGACGGGATGCTGAGGAGGAGGAATCCTGAAGGGTTATTAAGAATGACAGGCGCAGGCTCCAAGCCCATGAAACGGAGAGACATGGCATGTGAGGAAGGAACACTCCTCATGCCACAAATCAGAGAGGGCTTGGGAGGAGGCTTGGAGAGAGGCGGGGCCGAGGAGGGCAGAGCCCCTGTGGGCATAGCTGGATGGGCACAGGTGTGCCTGGGGGGAAGCCTAGCCTGAGGCTGTGGGGGGTCTTCAGCTGGATCTGCTTTCACTCTCTCCCCACCAAATAGCAAGGTCTGCTCGACGTGACCTGGTGCTGTGCTCTGCCGTGTCAGGGTGCCTCATGGGCACAGCCGGGCAAGGGGTTGGTCCTGGGTTTGTGCACGACCTACAGCCCCGTCTGATGCTACACTTGGAAGTCTGGGGTGCCTCCTCACAGCTCTGGGCCCTTGACCTGGAACTCTGCCTTGCTCCAGAGGCCTAGTGCCCGGCCTCTCTGAACCCCAAGCTGGATCCTCGCTCTCTTCCCCCACCAGCCTTTCCCTCCCATCCCAGCAGGTATCGGGGGAGGACATGCCCGAGTGTACCTGCTGCTGCTGCTGCGCCCATGCAGCCCACATCCCACTTGTTCCCCCTGTCAAGCAGCTCAAGTCTCCCCACCAAGACATTCAGGTTCTTTTCTTTTCTTCAGGGAAGGAGCCCTGTTCTGCTCCAGGCAGGCCTGACTCGCTGGAGTATGCTGGACCCTTCTCAGTACAAGACCTCCATACCCTCTGTGATATGAGGAGGCCCGACACCCGCAGTCGTCCCATCACTTGCGGTTCTTTACTGCAGCCATCATAGCTCAGATGCGAGTGAGCTGTCTCTCGGCAGGTGGAAGCATAAACCAACCGTGGGACATGCAGGTGATGGAAAGAAATGGGCTGTGAAGCCATGGAAAGACTCAGAAGAGCCTTGCACACACATCATTAAAGGGAAGATGCTGGTCTGAACAGTATACACAGTGTCCTAATGTCCACCCTAGAACATTCTAAAAAAGGTGAGACTCTGGAGAGAGAAGGATGGATGGGGGCAGGGGGGTTTAGGATGGTGACACTGTTCTGTAATGCTGACCAGTGGATACGGGTCACCTGACATCAGTCAAAACCCACAGAACACCTAGCAATAAAAGTGAACCAAATGTCACTACGGCCCTCAGATAGTGATGCTGATGGGCACCGGCTCCTGGGCTCAGCACCCTGAGGATCCTGAGACACTAATGGAGCGGAGGGGAGCAGGGAGGGTTGTACGGGAACTTTCTGTGCAGTTTTCCCATAAACCTAAAAATGCTTCAGAAATAAAGTCTTGAAAAATAAGGAGAAAAAAGTGCTGCAGCAGAGTGGATGAGTGTGACTGGCCAGCAGTCCCAGCTATTGACGTCTCATGGGTGGGGGCAGTCACCCAGGCCGAATGTTCCCAAGGGCCAGCCGAGGTCCTGGCGTCAGAAACCTTACAGCAAACGTGTAAGGGACTCGGGGGTGGCGCATGACCCCCAAAGGGTCTTCCCCACACACCCGGGGCAGGGGCTCACCTGGACGCTGGGCCCACACAGCGGGGTCTGCAGGGGCGGCGGACTGTACAGGACGCTGCCAGCTGGCGGGGGCTCGTGCGAAGGGAGCTCCCCGTCCATGGCGGGCCCCACTGCCAGCATCAGGGGGCTCCAGGAGCCAGGCTGCAGGGGCAGCTATCTGGGCTTCTTGCTCCGCGGTGGCGGCATCATGACCTGGGGAAAGACAGGCACGTCCCAAGGTTGCCTTCCAACCCCAAAGGGTGGGGAAGGGTGCCTCTGGTGACAGTGGGCTGGGGGCGACAGGATCCCTAGGGGAACCTTCAGATGACCCCAGCTCACCTGACTACCCAACCCATGCAGGGGCTGTGCTGAGGGATCCATCAGCTGCCCCGTCACTCCCTCCTAGGCAAATGGCCGAGACCTCCAGGAAGATGGCAGCCCCTTGGGGGTGGGGGTCCCGCTGCACTCCCACCCTTGTTCTCAGGCCCCTGAATCCTGTGGGCTCCAGAGCCACTCCAGCCACCCATAAAGGGAACCTTGAGCCCTGGGAGCCTAGCGTGAGCCACAGGGACACACCCCCAGATCTGTGACTAGCGTCTGGAAGAGAAGAAGTTTAGCCAACTGGCAGCTCTGAGCTGGAGGGGCCGCAGGGCCATGGGAGCCCCATCCTACTGCAGCCAGGTCAAGTGTGCCGAGGCTCTCTGGGCAGCTGGGCTGAGCCGGGAGGAGCCCCCAGACCTGGGTGGGGCTAGGTAGGATCGCATAGGGTGCCACTGACAAGGGGGGCAGACACCCAGCTGGGGAAAGCACAGGGGACAACCCAGTCCCAAGTGATCTCCCCACCCCGCCATGCCCACCCGCCCATGGCCTGGGTAGGACCAACATACTGCAGGCCACATCACCAATGGAGGGTGGGGACCCCAGGCTGACTGAACGCCCCTCAGGACAAGGCCTCGGGACGTTAATCACCCAGAGAGGCAGGAAGGGGAGGCAGCTGCCACTCCCAGCCAAGCCCTGAGTGAAGAAATCCTCAGGACTTCCAGTAATCTCTGCCACACAGAGTCTTGTGCAATCCCGCGGGGGGCGGGGAGAGCCGCCTGCACCCACTCGCTGCCCGTGAGTGCCTCACCCGAGGTCCAGAGGGACAGGGGTCGCGTCCAGCTCTTCAGGAAGCCTGTGGGGGCTGGGCCGCCCTGCTTCGGCTAGAGAGGCTGGCAGGACGCCAGTCCCCCGGCTCCCAGCAGGACCTGGCGGCACCAGGAGGAACACATGGCTGCTCTGGGACCCGTGGCCTTGGTCAAGCGGATGGTCAAACCCAGCTCCATGTCTAAGGGTTGGATAATCTCCAAAGATTCGGGACCCAGAGCTCTGTAAGCCTCAGTCTGATCATCAGGAGAATGGGCTGTCTGGGCATAAGGCTCGTCAGGAGCTCCACAGAGCCTGGAGCCTCCAAGACCCCAAGCCACTCAAGTGACCGCAGCCATCACAGAAACCGTCAATTCAAGCTCCTTGATTCAAGAGACTCCTCAACAGGTCTATGTGGGGCTGATCCTATACTCACTCCCAGGCTCTTCTCAGCTCCACACCTACAGAGGCTGGGGCTGCTCCCTTGGGAAGCACCATCCAGAGACCATTGCCAAACGGCACAGGAGGGGGACCCCTGGGCTGTCCTTGGGGTGCATGGAGCCCCAGGGACCCCCACTGGCAGCAGGCCAGGCCTGTATAGCACCCGTTCTGAGTGTCTGGCCCCGCAGGCTCAGGCCCCACACCGCAACCCAGGGTATCACATCCTTCCAGAGGAAGAAGCTGTCCCCGTGGGGAAGGCTCTCTATGCTCCATGGGGGAGTCATGACTGGAGGGGGGGGTTCCTGTGACGGGACCTGTCTGTCCTGTCCTACCAAGACATGAGGGGGGCATGCCCTGGGGACCCCAGAAGTCTTCTCTGACCAAGCAGAGCATTCAGACTTAGACCTGGGGGGGTTGTGGGGAGGGGAGCAACGGGGCTACGAGTCAACAGGGCCACTGGGGATCGTGAACCCAAATGGGGGGAGGGGACATGGTGCCACCTGGGGGCTGGCAGAACCTCACCCGGCTACACAGTAACCTTGGAGCCAGCAGTCCTGCTCCCACGTGTCCACCCAGGAGAATGGAGACACGCCCACACAGCAACCTGAACACTCACATCCACAACACCCAAAGGGTGCAAACAGCCCGAGTGTCCCCAAGTGGATGATGGATCAACATACGTGTCCCTCCACACCTGGGAGCATCCCTCAACCACAAAAAAGAGTGAAGCCCTGACATTCACTACCACGCGGATGGACCCTGAGAACACGATGCTCAGTGAGAGGAGCGGACACAGAAGGACACAAAGGGTGTGATTTTACTAACGAGAAACATCCAGAACAGGATGATCCACAGACACAGGGAGTGGGTTCCTGGTTGTCAGAGGCTGGGGTGGGGCTGACACTGTGCCCACCACCATCCCCACACTCCCAGAGGCCACCCCTACAACGTCGCCATCCTTGGATGCCCAGACCCAAGGTCATCTCCAGGCCCCACCACCAACTTCAGCCCACTTCACCTCGTTGCACCCTCAAACACAGTCCTCCTATCCCCTCACTTTCTGACCTCTGCTGAGCAACCCCAATCTGCCCACCCCCCTGGGGTCAGGACAGCGTCACCAGCTCCCAAGCTTCAGAGGCTGCACTCCCCGGGTATGAAGGAAGCCAGGCCACAGCATGTTTGTTGAGACATGAGCCCCATGGCACGTGCGGCAGGGGTGCTCGCAAGGTGCACTTGGGGAGGGGCCCGCACTTCACCCAGCTTTGAGCTGCAGGATTTCCTTTTGAGATCACATTTCAAATGAGTCATTGTATAACAGAAAGATCAAGGAATTGGTGGCCTGGACAGGATGATGGTGGGGCAGGAGGAGGAATGTAGGAAGAGGGCAGATCTGGGGCAGCCTGATCCCTGGGATGCACCCAGCTGGTGGGTGACCATGGCCACCCCTGCTTCTCGGCTGAGCCCACTACACCTCAGTGCCCTGGCCAGACCTCAGTGCAGGGCCAGTGCCCCCAGAGTGGGCCATTTGATGCACACTAAGGGCTCAGCCCCCCAGGCATCCTTGGAACCAGCCACCTGGATCCCTGCCTGGTGGTGCCTGGGCTCTAGTGGTCACATGTCACCAGGTCCCCCAGGAACCCCCTCTCCAGGCATCAGTGACCTGCCAGTCTCCCCCAGGCCGTAGGCCAGCAGTCCCTCTGGCCACCCCTTGGCTAGACTCTGAGCATTGGCCCTGGGATCTGGGATGGGGGAATGAGTAGGGGGCTGGTGGGGGCAGTGGCCTAGGTGGGATCAGGGGGCCAGGTCTGGGATGTCTGGGGGAGGGCTGGGGTGGGGAGGCCCCTTCTTGCCCTACTGGTCAGAGATAGCCTAGGTCTGTCCTCAGCAGGGGTACCCGGAGAATCTCCTCTACTCCTGATAGAGGGGTCCAGCCGGGTCAGGATGTGCTGCAGTCAAAGGGGCAGAGGGGCAGGGAAGGTCAGGCAAGGGGAAGGAGCTCTGTCCTGGGGGCACTGACCAGGCCTTGAGGTCCCATCTGGGCTGGCTGGCACAGCTTACTCTGTCAGGACTCCCAGAAGGGCACAGCCACCTCCATGGGTGGGCCAAAAAGGGAGGGGGTGGGTCCCAAGGGAAGCCTCAGGGCCCCCTCCTCACTGACTGACCAGGCCATGTACTCAGGTGGGACACATGGGGACACAGGGCCAGCTGGTGAGCGACGGGGGTCCAGGGCTATGGAGGAGGGCCCAGGGTGTGTGTGGACGGAAGTGATGGAACAGGTGAGGCATGCTGGAGAGAGGGGTGACCCCCAAGCTCAGGTCCACCAGGAACAGGCCCTCACTTAGAAGCAGGCTCTTCACAGGCAAAAGGAGTTAAGATGGGGTGGTGGGGCCTGTGTCCTTACAAGAGGGAAATCTGGAAACAGAGACCCTGGGAGTGGCCGTGTGGCAATGGAGGCAGAGACAGGGGTGCTGTGCCCACAAGGCCAGGACACCAAGGACGGTGGGCCACACCAGGAACTGGGAGAGGAAAGAAGGACCCTCTCCTGGAGTGGGTGGAGGAAGCACCACCCCGCTGCACCTGGATCTCAGACAGCTAGTCTCCAGAACAGGGAGAGTAAATCCCTGTGGTTTAAGCTGAGCCTGTGGTCAGCTGTTACAGCCGCCCAGGGACGTTCAGATAGAAGGCAAAAACAAACCCTAGCTGGAGGAGAACTAACCCCAGACCCAGGTGACGGAGTGATGTTTGCGGAGATGAATGTTTATGCAGAAGAGGAGACCCCAAGGCTGAGTCCTGTGGGCACCAATTCAGGGTAACCTGCACTAGCTGTGTCTGCGCCTGCAAACCTGTCCGCTAGCGGGCACAGAACCACTGGCCCAGGGTACTCTGAGGGCCGACTGCGGGCCAGGTGCTTCTCAAAGCAGCTCCCACACCTAGAGGGCCACCTTGAATCTGTAAGGACCTGCCAGAGTCTCACAGCCCTTGGGAGGCCAGTCAGCACCCCCGCCAGCTCCAAGGACACAGCTTAGGGGCATGGAGCCCTTCATACCCAGTCAATGGCCCAGAAGGGAAGGGAAATGAGGACAAGGAACTTCTTTAGTCACAGCTGGAAACGCTGAGCCTAGGTCTCGGGGCCCTGATCCCTGGTCCCCCCTCTCAGGTGCAGTCCAGCCTTATCAGGAGAGACCCCGAAGGATGGCACTTCAGCTGGCCTCCCCTTGCAGCTGATGGACCTTCCAACCTGCATCCATGTGGACAGGTATGGAGTGGTGCCCATGATGACAGGGCACATGCATGCAGGGTTCCTCTTCTGGGAAGTGCCTGCTCAGGGCTCGTGTTTATTCGTGGTCTTGAAAAGGCTTCAGATACACTGAGCTTGTGGTCTCCTCTGACCCCCAGACCTTCCTCCCCTGAGTGGACATTAAGCTGAATCCTGCAGGCCTGACATCCCAGTCTTTGGACATTGATGTCCAGGGTTGGCAGGGAGAAGCGTCTGTTCCTCCTGACGCTTGCTGCTTGATGACAAGAGTCTCAAGCCAGCTGGCACACCAGGTCCCTCTGCCCAGCTCCTTGGAAAGCCCAGAGGCGGACAGTGGAGGGTGCCCCCTATGGCTAGATCACACCAGGCCTGGGCGAGTGATCAGACTGGCCAGTGACCTCCTTGGGCTCCTATGGTCCAGCCTGGTGCCAAGAACATCACAAGAGACCTTTGCCCAAGCCAAAGGGCACCCCTGTGCCACAGAAGGAAGGGCCTGTGCTGGGAAGAGGGCAGACACTCCTAAGTCGCAGCAGCAGGGGCCCCAAGACCCACCGACAGGCCTGTGTCTGCTTTTCAGGTGCAGATGAGCATCCACAAACTCAAACCCTCCCCCAGGCCTGCAGGTCAGATGTCCAAGCAAGCTCGCCAGCCCTTGGCTCTGGGTCTCCCAGGGTTGGCGCAGCGCTGACACCGCCAGCAGGGCAGAGCTCTCCGCGGGGCTGCACTGTGGTTAGAGCAGCCACAGTCGCAGCGCACGGACGCCCCTGGGCTCTGACCCTCCATCCCTTCTGGCTTCATTGGAGAGAGTCCTCGGCTCATGAGGACCCCGTGATGATGCTGGGGCCCTGGGGACCCAGGGTCACCCCATTTCAGGGTCTCTAGTTTAATCCCACCTGCAAAATCCCTTTGTATGTGAAGGGACACATCTGCAGGTCCCAGGATCAGGACAGGGGTATCTCTGGGGCCCTTACTGAGCTGACCCCAGAACACAGCTAGGACACACCCCATGAGAGGACAGGTGGGCGGTAGGGCTAGGCACGGTAACACCCCAGAGGTGCCTGGAGGTGGTGAAGCCCCCAGTGGCCCCTCATGGGGCAGCCTCTTCAGGGCCACAGAGGAGCTGCAGGCTGGCGGGGCTTTCCCCCCACCCCAAGTGCAGGAATGTGCTGGGGCGTCTAGATGGGCAGGTTCTGCAAGTCGAGTGGCAGGTCTGGATCTGGTGGGGGCAGCAGCACTCCAATTCTGTCCCAGCATGGGGCACCTTCCTCCAGGTTCTCATGGTGAAGATCACCCACCCCTAAGGGTGTCCTGGATAGCCCCTGACGCCCACCTGGGGGCTCACTCTGAGTCCTGCCCCCCAGACAACAGGCTGAGCTCCCAAATCTGATGAAACCCCCCCTCAAATCCCTGGTCAGCTGACATACCCTGAGCGACAGCAGAAGGGCCCCCACAGGGCTATGGGTGGGTGGTAGGGAGGGGTCTCTTGCCCTCTTTGCAGCTTCCAGGCTGGAGCCACACCCCCAAGCTGGGGAAGAGTGGCCCTGGTGGCACTGATCTTTGAGGACACACCTGAATGTTCAGAATAGGAGAGGGCTCAGGGGCGGAGTGCTCAGGCTTGTCTACCCACCCCCGCCCCCACTGTCACAGCTCCTGGATCAGTCTTCCCTCACTGCACCTCACCTCCAAGGGGGCCCTGGCTCCTGGTGGCTCTGGGCATCTCTGAGCGGGACTCTCACCCCATCCCAGTCTGACTCAGAGCCACAAAGGCTCCCTGCCCCGCAATACTACTCCTCCCCACTTCATCCCCACTTCCTGGGTCAGCCTCTGACCCCAGGCTGCTGTGACTCCCACCCACCCGGACTCCCGGGAAATGCCAGGCGCCAGCCTTCCGGGATGTGGCCTGGCAGGAAGGCCAGAGAGGCCACTTTCGGTTTCACTTGGGGACGGAGGCCAGGCTGGAGGCACCTGCCCCTCTGGGGCCCAGGGGAGGCTGGGCAGCACCTGGCACAGAAGGGGTGCCTGAGGACCCAGGGAGGTGCTGGGTGACCACTGCTCCCCCCACCCCACCCCCTGCAGGGGCCAAGTTCAACGCCTTCCCGGAAGTGTCCCAGCATAGCTGGCCATGGATTCGCTTTCTGCCCCATGGGCAGCACAGGGGGAGTGTAGGACTGACGGGAGAGGAGTCACTGTAATGGGGGAGGGAGGGAGGCGGAAACGTGCTGGGCATCTCAGCCAACAGGGAGCCTACAGGAGGGTCAGGGCACTACCAGCTACAGCTACCAGGGTGCCTCCTCCCACAGGGCCAGGCTTCAGGGAGGGGTTCCTGGGCCTCCTACTGCCCACACCCGGCCCAGGCACCCTTGCACCAGGAGCCTGCCTCCCCGCAAGCCCACTTCCTGTCAGCAGTTGTCAGCGCAGAGCTGGGGCTTGGGGAGCTCCCAGGGGAGTCTTGTTCACCCTCCATAAAACAGGGAGACAGCACCTCCTCTGCCGTCTTCATGGGCCAACACCCCCTCACCCCAGGCTAGGCCCTGCTGTCTCTCTTTTTTTGTCTCTTTTTTTAACCACTTTTCTGTTTTATGGAGACACAATTCACATGCCATGCACTTCATCCATCTAAAGTGAACAGCACAGTGGCCTTCAATACATCCACAGACTTGTGCAACCACCACCTCCATCTAATTCCAGAACATTCCATCACCCCCAAAAGGAAAGCTCACTCCCATCAGTAGTCTCCCCCATGCCCTCCCCAGCCCCTGACAAACAGGAACCACTCTCTGTGTCTGTGGATCTGCCTATTCTGCACATTTCCCACCAGTGGAATCGCACCCTGTGTGTCCTTCTGTGTCTGCTTCCCTCACTGAGCATGGAGTTCTCAGGGTCCACATCACCATAAATAAATGACAGGTTTTAGCAGTGGATACCCGGGCTAGCCCAGAGCATCAGAAATCGCCCTCACCTGAGTCATCCACTTGAGGACAGGGCAGCCACACCCCCCAGCAAGGGAGGATGGCAGCTGTCACCATGGCAGGAAGATGCAGAAAGTTGGCTCTGTCCCAGCCCCGCTCAGCTGGCCCATGGGGGACTGACCTACCAGCAGCAGGGGACAGGGCAGTTCCAGGGGGACTAGGGGCCCACGGACACCAGGCCGTATCTGGGCTGGGCAGATGGGGAGATGGTGGGTGAGCAGGGCTGGCCAGGCTTAGGCCTGAGTGACCTCGCTCCTGGCCACCCCAGGCGGCTGGCTGCAGCCGGCCCTCCCCGTGCCTGACCACGCGGCCCTTGGCTGCAGAAAAGCGGCTGGAGATGCTCCAAGCTGGCCCACTGACGGACTGCACGTACGCAAGGCACACATGCATGCACTCTCACATGTATGCACACAGGCAACACCACGCACACGTGTGCATGCAGCACTCACACGTGACACATGCATACTCCAGCACGTACGTGCACTGCCACACATGTGTGTGTCACAGACACACACTGGCACATATGTGGGCAGATGCACACACACCCCCTGGACCTGTGTGGCTGCCCAAGAGGCTTGTGTTCCCACTCTTCGTGTCAGACTCTAGGTGCCCCCACTTCTCCATGACCTGACCCCACATGAGGAACAGGCAGACCCCGCCCCCACCAGCGGCTGTGAAAGCTTCATGGGGCGGAGGCCCTGTAAGGAGGGAGGCAGCCTCTGGAGACTGGACACAGTCGCCTCTTTATTCCCAGCCGGCTTGCTCATGAGGCCAGAGCCCTCTGCTGGGTCAGCGTTTCCGGCCCAGCCCCTGTTGGTTGGCGGGGTGGGGGGGGTGGTGCTCTGAGACTTTACTAGAACCGAGCTAGGCCAGCCGGCTGGTCATGTCCCCAGTGGCGGTCCAGCCTCCATTCCCCACCCCACCAAGGGTCGGTGTGACCAGGTAGCTGGAGAGACCCGGCCCTGGGCTGCACATCTGAGGCCAATGCTGTCCCACCCCAACTTCAAAGCCAACTGCCTCCTCTGCGCTCTGCCACACGGGCTCCCCTGGAAACAAGGCCCCTCACCCCCTTATCAAAGCATAGACATCTCCCCCAAATGTGTGCACACGTGCAAGCGCACACACACACACACACACACACACACACACACACACACACGGCAGGTCCAGCTCCAGACAGGTGTGAGCAGACGTCTGCTCAGAGGCAAAGAGTTAAACAAAGGGCCCTCCCGCCCTCTGAAATCCCCAAATGCCTTCCCCTAGGTCCTCACATTGGCTGTCCCTAGGGATAGCGTCTCACTCGTCAGACTCCCCAGGGTCTGTTTGATGCCCACCTGGGTCTCCCCGGCCCAGGGGTGCCCAGGGATCACCCATCTCCGGCCCACTCACCCAGGGCCCAAGCAGACAGCCCTGAGCAGCCATCATCCACCTCTGGGGACTCCCCTAGGAAAATACAGGGCCTTTAGAAGAAAAGGTGCAAATGGGCAGGGAGTGGCCTCCCCAGGCCGCCCAGCAGGCCCAAGTCTCAGCCCAAGGATGGGGTACACAGCCACTCCTCTGCTTGCAGCGTCTGTAACTGTCGAACTCCCCCCACAGCCAGGCACACAGAGCCCCAAGAGGGGACACAAAATCAGGGTCAGATCCAGCTCAGGCTGTCTAACCTGGAGAAAGGGTGGGCCTGACCTCTACAGATTTCCCTGGAACCTCAGCCTCTGACAGGTGGCCCTTCTTCCCTCTGGACTCTGGGGGCCCAGGCCCACTTGCCTGGAATCTTTCCTACAAGGACAGACCCACCACACTGGCCTCCGGGTTGGGTCACCTGGCCTGGCAGAAGGTAGGCAGGTTCCTATCTGAAGTCTGTCCAACACCAGCCCCCGTCAACACGGGTGCAACATTCACCACCCCTCCAACTGCCAGTAGGCTTCCTCCCAGACGGCTTCCAGGCCATGTGCAAACAGAGGGGATCACACCTGCCCAGTCAGGCAGTGGACAGGCAGAAAGGAGGCCCAGGGCAGGCAGGACCGACACACTTCCCACACTCAGCTGTCTCTCCCTTTCCGGAATGTAATAACATGATGCTAGACACTCCTGCCTGGCTATTCACGCCTCTGCTCCCAGACACCAGCCTCTCCCCACCAGTGCTCTGGTGCTGGGAGGACACCTCACCTTTCCCATCAATCCACACAAGCTACTGCTCCACAGGCTCCAGGTCTCAGCAGCCCTGGGGTGCTGAGGTGGTGGGCCACCTCTGCCCACCAGCGCTCCGTGCCCAGCTCCAGGAGACACTCTAACCCAACATGCTCTCCCTGCTCAGTTAATACCAGCAAGGGTCCCATCCCAAGGCCATGGGATCGCACCCATAAAAACGCAGGGCGGAGAAGCCAGGACAGCAGGAATCCGGGGAGAAGGGTCACTGCGGAGAAAGGGTGGGAATCTGCGAGGAGCCTGAGGTCAGGGGTCACCCAGAGAGTGAGGGCTATAGTCACGGAGCTGGAGAGTCACAAGAAGAGAGGAGTCAAGGAATGACCGGGGAGAAGCCAGAAGGAGGTCACCAAGTGCAGGAGAGCCACAGAGAAGCACGGGGTCAAGGGTCACCAAAGTAAAGTCCGGGTATCACCAGGGAGCGCCAGATAGCGGGGGATCAGGGAATCAGCGAGGAAAGAGAGAGGAAAGGGTTGGGAGTCGCCCTGTTTCAGGGTTCATGCCAAGGCGGGTGTCAGGCGGGGGTGACGGAGCGGCGCAAGGTCTGGGGTCGCCAAGGAGGACCGAGTTATAGTTGACGGCGAAGGACGGGATCGGGAGGGTCGCGGTGGAGGGCGGGATCAGGGGGTCGCCCATGAGGGCGGGGACACGCCGCCGTGCTCCCCCCGCCCGCGGCCCCGGAACCCCAGAATTCCGTAACCCCTAGCTCGGGGCGCGGGCGGCCGCGGGGTGCCATGGCCTGCGCGGGCCGGGTAGAGCGGCTTGGCCGGGCAGGGGTGGCGGGAGCGGGCCGGGGTAGGACCGGGCGAGCCTCACCTCGGACCCGGGTCCGGCCGGGCGCGGAGCCCACGGCGCCTCCGTTTCTCTGAGCTTCCCCGCGGCCGCGCTTACTTCCGGGTTTCGGGCGCCATCTTGGGGGGGCTCGCGCACTTCCGGTCATGCCGTGGGGGCGGGACCTCTGGTGGGCGGGGTTTGGGCGCGGGGCCTTCTCTCGGTGTGACCCCCCTCTCCCAGCCCCTTGAGGCCCTTCTGCCTTTGGAAGGGGCTCGAATTCTCGAGTGAGCCTCCGTTTCCTCCTCTGCAGCTTGTGGAACCATGCCTACCTGCAGATCTTTGCATGACTCTGCCCTCCCCTGGTGCACTCTGACCCTGACCTTTCAGCCACTGGGGTTCTCGGACACCCCAGACCTTGGCCTCGCAACCATCTGAAAGGGCCCTGGGTCCTCCTATCATGCTCCCTCTCTTGGTTGCTCCCTACTAATAGTAGTCTGCTCATTAACCTATCTCCACTCTACAATAGGAGTCCTGGGGCCACCTGCCCCCGGACAGGGAGCCAGGCACACGGGGTCTGATAAGCCCCAGAGGCCATCCTGAGAAAAGCAGGATCCTTTCAGGCAGGGGCCTTGAGACCTGAGTGGCTCCCCTGCTGTCTCCTTCCCCATCAGGGCTTACAGGGGCCTCATGCAAACAGCGCTGGGATCTGCCTCATTGTCAAGCACAGGATGGGACTCAGCTGCGGCACAGGCCTGCTGTGTTCCTGTGACTAGGGCCTACTGGACCCACCAGGGGCTGGGCCTGGCAAGTCAGACAGAGCCAGTGCAGGAGGCACCACCCCCTCCCCATCAGGGAATGAAGACGCTGCCACCTTTTCCTGGACCCACCTCACCAACCAGCCAGAGGCCTCCTGTACCTGGTTCAACCCCTTGAATTTAGAGGCCACCTCTTCACTTGCTTGTCTATTCAGTGAAGTGTTATGGATGCTGCTATGTGCCTGGCCTTGAGCTGGACAAGTCTGGGGCCCCCAGAGAGGACTCAGTTCTCATCCTTGCCCTCAGGAAGCCCCCAGTCTAGGGGAAACAGAGCTGGGACCAGACACTCCCATCTGCAAAATCAGGCATAGGGCTCAGTGAGGAACAAAGTCTCTGCCTAGGGCATCATGGAGGGCGGTGTTGAGAGGGTGTTGAGGCTGGGGCTTTGAAGTTCAAGTAGGAGTTTGCCAGACAGATAAACTTAGAAAGAGCAAATTAAAAGCTGTTCAAAGGCCAGATCTGGTAAGGAAGATGAGTATGTTTAAAAAATCTGTTTCCCTTGGGACATCCCTGGCAGTCCAGTGGTTAAGATTCCTTGCATCCACTGGAGGGGGCGTGGGTTCAATCTCTGGTTGGGAAACTAAGATCCCACATGCCATGGGGTGTGGCCAAAAAAAGAAAAAAAAATCTGTTTGCCCTAAAAATTCAGGACCTCCTGTACCCAAACCCACAGGCACAAGAGAGCAGATGGGGAAACTGGGACCCAGAGAGAAGTAATATCCAGATGGAGCTCCACTTTGGCATGCGTTATTTTTGGCAATTGAGTTGTAACCATGACCCTGGAACTATTCTTTATAGCTAATGAGAAGAAATCCAATTGAGCAACAGACTTAAGCTTCAAAAGGGTGAATAAATTGATTCGCGGAGCATCTGGTGGCATGTTTCAGTTTCTGCTCACACAGGACCATCAAACAATTTGCAGGGCCCAGTGACATGTGAAAACGCAGGGCCCCTTGTTCAAAAAATAGCAAGAACTTCAAGACGGGACCGTTAAACTGAGCACAGCCCCCCAAGCTCACAGCGAAGTCCTAAGTTACACACCCATGAAGCTGGCCCTGCCCCCACTGCAGCCCTCTGGGGTCTGACTGATAGTACCTGCTTTTTGCCGGTGGGGAAACTGAGGCGCAGAACTGTTCCACAGATGGCTCAGGTCACAGAGGGAGCCGCTGGGAGGCGTGGACTCGATCTCGATCTCGATCGTCCACCTCAGAAAAGCACGAGATCTCTACGGGTAATTCTGCCTGAAATGGGGGCAGTTTGCCCAGGCCGGGGTGGGTCCAGCCATCTCAGCATGGAGGAAACTGCCAAGTCTGGGGATGTCTAGGGAATTAGTCAGATTTGGGGATTTCCAGGGAATCACGAGAGGCAGCTTGGGAGACCAGAATGGATGCTACTCTGGAGCTCAGAACCTGGCCCAAGGTGCTGTGTGACCCCCAGAAAGTGACTTAACGTCTCTGTGCCTCCATTTCCCACAGATAATAGTGGCTATTATTTTTTCAGATAGCTAAATGAACAGTGCCTAGCATTAAGACGTTATGAATGTTTCCAGGTGAACATCTGGATCATGGGGTCACCTAAGTGACTCCATTCAATTGTCAGAAGTGATCAAGGCTTTTCATCTGGTGGGGACAGGCTCACAGAAGACCCCAGGTCTGCTGGTGGAGTTCTGTTTAAGGTCAAAGAACCTCCTCTTCAACCCCTCCCTCTGCCCCTGCCCCATGGAGGGGCACCTGACTGTCCCCCAGACACTTTGACCAGGCTCAAGGAAGTAGGGTCGCCATCTAAAATGCAGCACACAAAGTTAAGTGTGAATTTCAGGTACAGGAAGAATAATTTTTCGTGCCAGTATAGCCCAGGCAACGTTTGGGCTATATTTATACCAAAGAACTAGCCTCGGTGTATCTGGAATTCACATCTAACTGGGATGGAAGTCCTGTGTTTTTATTGGTGAAATTCAAGCACTCTATGTGGGAAGTGCCACGGACAGAAATGGGACCCAAGGAGAAGCCCTGGTGAGCGGCTCCCTCTCGCGGAGCCTCGGCGTTCCCGCCTGCTAAATGGGCGAGCTGTTAGCACGAAACAGAGGCGAGTTCCCCATGTGGATCATTATTTCAAAAGAGCAGAAAACTTCACACGGATGGAGGTCAGATCCCTGGGGGCTTCCCTTTGAGCCAGGTGATTCTCGGCCTAAGTCAGGAGTCCCCGACCAGCCTCGGTTTCCCCCGGGGGTAGGACCCCAGGGCTAGGCCCGCCCAGGGAGGAGGAGCCGGGTGATGGGCAGGTAAGGCGGGGCAGGTGGACCCGGCCCGGGGGCAGGGGCAGGGACTCGCCACTTCCTGTTTCTCCACATTCTGGAAAGCCCCGGCGTTCCCGGACCGCGCAGCGCCTCCTCCCTCCCCGCGCCTCCGGGCCCGGGTCCCTCACCACTTCTCCTTTCCGCACCCGCTTCCCCCCAGCCCAGTGGTCGGTTCCCGGCTCTCTCTCCCCTTCTCTCCCCGCCTCCCCTCCTTTTCCCATCTCTTCTCCGGCTCTCCTCTTTTCTGTCCTCCTGGAGCCCCAATCGGCGCCTCCAGGGTGAAGAACAGAAAACCGAGGCAGCAAGGTCCCACGAGCCAAGTCTGTGTCCCCCGGCCTCCGGTCACTTTCCGTCTTTCCTCCCCCCGCCCCCCCACCACAGTGTCTCTCTCTCGATCGCCGTCCCCTTGTCCCTCACTTCGTCCCAACCTCTGTCCCCGGCTCCACCAGTCCTCCCGCACACACGGAGCCGACTCCGCCCTGTCCAGCCACCACGCCCCCTCTGTGCCCACCTGACACTTGCCCCGAGGCGTCCTCAGGCGCTGGCACTGGCTGGCGGTTTCCAGGGCCTTACAGCTCCCTCCCGCCGTGTCTGACCCGGAGCTGGATCCTGCCAGGCTCGGCTAGGCTGCCTCTGAGCCGGGGCCACTTCTGGGAACAGCAAACCTGTCCAACAGGTTTGAGATCCGCCCCAGACAGGGCTTCCCGCCTCTCCGCTGGGCCGGGGACACCAGGGCTGCAGGGGTTAAATGTGACACCTGACTAGTACCCCCCAACCCCAGGCTGGGTCCTGGCTGGGCCCTGAGGTTGGGGAGCAGGTGGGAGGGGAAGAAAGATCAGCAATTCACCCACCAAGCCCACAGGGGAAGAAGTGTAGGGGGGGGCTGGCATGTGCCAAGGCCCCGAGGAACACCTATGGGGGGCTCAGGCAGTGAGGCTGGGAAGAGGGCGGAGGAATTGTTACCCTCCCCCGGCCCCCAACCAACATAAAGCTAGGGCGAGGCTTTTATCCTGGAGCACTAGGGAGCCACTGAAGGTTCTGAAGCAATGGTGTGGTATGGTCAGGGTGGGGCTGGAGGTCACCTGATCTGCCACATATGCTGGACAGGGGGCCACATCTGCAAATCTCATCTGGTGGAAAGACAGAGGCTGGAGGAAGTGGAGCTGTTGCCCCAAAGCCAAAGAGCCAAAGTTTGTATTTCTTCCTTATTTATTTCTTTTTGGCTGCATCAAGTCTTATTTGCAGTGCATAGGCTTAACTGAGACATGTGGAATCCTAGTTCCCCAACCAGGGATCTAACCCGCTTCCCCTCCATTGGAAGGTGGATTCTTAACTGCTGGAACCCCAGGGAAGTCCCTCTGAATTTCTTTCTATCCAGCGCCAGTAGTGATCCAGCCAAGGCAGGGGGCGGTTGGTGAGGGGAGCAGGGGTAGGTGTAGGCTGGGGGTTGGTGGGGGGTTACCCAGAGGAGGGTAGGAGGGCTGTGGTGGGGGTAGGAGGTGGACCTCAGCTTTGGTGACATACCACGCGTTCATCCACTAAATGTTTATCATCCCGGGCCAGGCATGAGGGATGGAGCAGAGCACCCGACACATGCGTTATGCTCCTGGGTCACAAGGAGATGAACCCACTGCCCCTGTGGCACAGGACAGGTCCCTGCAACACAAGTGCCAGAGGAAGATCCAGGCAGGTGGACCAGGCCCTGCCTTGCCCTGGCCTGACCTCCCCGCTGTAAACCACAGTCAGCTCTGGGTACTGATGTCACCTGTGCTGGGACTTCCTGAACCTTCACCTTGGATCTGCCCGGACCCATGGGGAAATTCCAAGCCAGGCGGGGACCAGCTGACTCATGTCCAGGCTTCAGTGGCATGCAAGTGGCCACACTTCTGAGGGGCATCGGGGGCATTTGGATCACTCTGTGGAATCCGCCCCCAGGCTTAGGGAGAAGCCAGACTCCCCAGCCACAGGTCAGGAGTCCCCATCAGAGCCTGCTAGGTGAGGCCAGGAAACTGGGTTCCAAAGGGTGAGAATTTGGGGCTGTCAGAGCTTCTCTGGAAGTGGGGTACTGAGCTGGTCATTTGATATCCCCAGGGCTGTACAAATGACCAGCCAAGAAGATGGAGCTCCAGCAGCAGAGCATGAGGTTACTACCTCCTGGATTCCAATCCCAGCTCTGCTAGTGGCTCTGGGACCCCAGGCAGGTTACTTAACCTCCACGTGCCTCAGTTTCTCCACCTGTAAAATGGAGAAAAATCACTACCTCCTTTGGAGGGTTTTTGTGAGAATTTGGTGAGTATCACTGTGAGCTTGGGGACGTTATGGTAAAAGTGTTTTAAAAAAACAAACTCATCGCAGCACAATTCATAACAGAAGTGGAAACAACCCCATGTACTTCAGTTAATGTAGTCATGTACAGATGTGAGAGTTGAACCATAAAGAAGGCTGAGCACCAAAGAATTGATGCTTTTGAACTCTGTTGCTGGAGAAGACTCCCAAGAGTCCCTTGGACTGCAGAGATCAAACCAGTCAACCTAAAGAAAGTCAACCTTGGAAATTCATTGGAAGGACTGATGCTGAAGCTGAAGCTCCAATACTTTGGCCACCTGATGCGAAGAGCCGACTCGTTGGAAAAGACCCTGATGTTAGGAAAGATTGAGGGCAGGAAGAGAAACGGACAACAGAGAATGAGATTGTTGGATGGCATCACCGACTCAATGGACATGAATTTGAGCAAACTCCAGGAGATGGTGAAGGACAGGGAAGCCTGGTATGCTGCAGTCCATGGGGTCACAGAGTTGGACATGACTGAACAAGAATAACATCAACTTCAGTTAATGGGTGGACACACACACCGGTCCCTCCACACACAGGAACATCATTCATCATGAAAAGGATGAAGCCCTGACACTCGCTACCATGTGGGTGGACTCCAAGAACATGATGCTCAGTGAAAGAAGCAGACAGACAGACACATGATGGGATTCCACTGATGGGAAGCGTCCAGATCAGGAAGATCCACAGACACAGAGAGTGGGTTCCTGGTTGTCAGGGGCTAGGGAGGGGGTGAAAATGACTGGTTATTTGGGATTCAGTGTTTTAAAGGGGTGATGACAATGTTTTGAAATTAGAGGTGGTGGTTGTACAGGGTGAATGTACTAAACGCCACTGTACTGTACATTTTAAAATGGTCCATTGTGGACTTCCCTAGTGATTAAAAGTCCACTTGCCGATCAGGGGACACAGGTTCAATATCCCTGGTCAGGGAAGATCCCATAAGCTAAGGAACAAATAAGCCCATGTGCCACAACTATTGATGTGCAAGCGCCCTACCTGTGCTCATGAACAAGAGAAGCCCCCATACCCTAACTAGAGAGTAGCCCAACTCACCACAACTAGAGAAAGTCTGGGCACAGAGCAGCCAAAATAAATAAGCAATAATAATAAAACAGTTAATTGTATGTCATGTGAATTTCACCAAACTAACAAAAAAGAAAGCAAAAGGCAGTTGGCCCTGTAATCAAAGGGGTGACAGATGTCACAATCAAGTCATCATGAAATCCTAAAGTTGCATTCGGATCCCAGGAAGGCCTCCAAAAGCAACAGGTTTCAAACACACTGGAGAAATTCCATGACCACTGACTGTGATCTTCGGTGTGGACAGTGGGGACCCTTGATGTAATGGGCTGGGATAACTCCTCACCCTGTGGTCTTCCTCCCCAAGCCCATCACCCTGATCTAACCCTGAGAACACCACCATGTGTGCTAAGTTGCTTCTGTTGTGTCTGACTCTGTACAACTCTATGGATTGTAGCCCATCAGGTTCCTCTGTCCATGAGATTCTTCAGGCAAGAATACTGAAGTGGGTTGCCATGCCCTGCTTCAGGGGATCTTCCCGACCCAGGGATTGAACCCACATCTCTTAACATCTACTTGCATTGGCAGGTGGGCTCTTTACCACTAGCGCTGGCTGTGAAGGTCTGAGAACAACACTGGAAAGACTCAATCAAGGGACTATCTACGCGATTTCCCACCAGTCTCCCTTCAAAGCTGTCCAGTCATCAAAAACAAGGAAAATCTGGACTTCCCTGGTGGTCCAGTGGTTAAGACTCCATGCTTCTAACGAGGGGGCACAGGTTTGACATCTGCTCAGGGGAACAAAGGTCCCAAATACCCTGCAATGCAGCCATAATAAATAAATAATAAAATAAGTAAAAACAAGGGAAGTCTGAAAAATTGTCACAACCCCGAGTTGTAATGACTAAATGTCATGTGGGAATCCTGATGGGGTGTCTTGGGGCAGGAAAAGGACCTTAGGGAAAAACTAAAGAAATATTTTTTTGAAGTGAGGAATTTAGTTGATCACAATATATTAATGACGTGTCCTACACTCATGGAAGATGTTAACGTCCAGACAAAGTGGCTGCCAGAAGACAGGAGCTCCCTGTACCATGCTTGCAACTTTAGATTTCTAAACCTATTAAAAATTATCAAAGTATAAGACCTGATCCATCCTCCCACCCCACCCCATGGGATGAAGCCCATGTCCATCCCTAGGCTGGACACCTGCAGCTTCCATTGCCAAAACCCCCTGCATGAGTCTTCCCTCCAAGTTTGGTTAGAATATTTTGGTTGCAAGTGATAGAAACCGCAACTGAAACGGGCAGGTTTTTTTTTTTTTTTTCTTTTAAATGGGAATTTTGGGCTTGTGGAACTGAAAGGTTCAGGGATAGATTTAACTCAGAGTTCTCCCCCTTAGCACAGCTGACATTTGGGACTAGATGGTTCTTTGTGTTTTACAGCTGTCCTGGGCACTGTGGGGTATGGACAGCATCCCTGCTCCCTACCCACCCAATGCCAGAAGCCCCACAGTTTTTTTGGTTTTTTTTTTTTGACTGCACGATATGTAGGATTTTAGTTCCCTGACTAGGATCAAACCCATGACCTCTGCAGTGAAAGCTCACGGTCTTTTTTTTTTTAAAGCTCACGGTCTTAACCACTGGACCACCAGGGAAGTCCCCCCCACAGTCTTGACAACCACAGATGCCCCAGTATCCCCCGGGGGCAGGACTCCCTCTGATCCAGCTATCAGACTCAGCTGGATCCAGAACCCTCAAACAGTGTCACAACGATTTGTCCACCTCTCCATCTCTCAATTCTGCCATCTTTGCTCTTGGCTTTTTTCCTCAAGTCTCCCCAGCTTGGGACAAAGATGGTACCAGCAACCGTTGACTAAATCCCCACATGAGCTTAACAGCCCCAGCAAAAGGTCAGCACCTCTTCTGCAAGAGAAGCAGCAAAAGTCCCACGGAAGGTTTTGATTGGCCCAACTTTAGCCACATGACCTTGTTGAATCAATCTCTGTGGCCAGGTAAGGGAAAGCCCTCATTGGCCAAACTGGGATCACATGATTGTATGGAGCCAGTCAATGGGGTTAGAACCCCATGATGTCAGCCAATGGGGTGAGTACACTGTGGACTGGATTGGAAGCAGGGGGAGTAGCCCTGGGCAGTAGAGTCTCCTGCTGGGCAAGGTTGGCCTGTCATCCCACTGTGGGCTTTAGCAGGGCAGCATTAATAAATGAGTGAGTGGTTTATAGTAGTGCACAATAAATGCATGCTGGATGTAAACTAGTGAGTGGATGGACAAATGGCAGAAGCTGGGGTGATTGCCACATATGGCCTCTATTAGCAGCTGCCATGTAACAAATTTCCCCAAACAACAGAGGCTTAAAACAACACATACATTGATTATCTCACAGTTTCCAAGGGCCGGTGGAGCTGGGTCCTTTGCACAGGCTGCATCACTGGTGTTAACCAGGGCTCAGAGCTCATTGGGAGGCCTGATTAGGGAGGGGGTCACTTTCCAGGCCCCTCACATTGTTGCAGGATTTATACTCTTGCTGCTTTAAGAGTGAGGGCCCTGTTTCTTGCTTGGTGTTGACTGGAGGCTGCCCTCAGCCACACGTGGGCTCCTCCAACTCGGCTACTCACATTGTCAAACCCACAGGGAGGGGATATAGGTCTGACCACGCATGGCATGATGTCACCTTGGCCACAGTCTGTTGGCCCCACCCTCTCAAGGGAAGTGGCCAGCAGGAGGTAGGATCTGGATCACATTAGGGTCTGTCCTCCACACAGCCTCCAGGTTCAGCAGAGGAAACATCAGCCTTGTGTAGCTCAGAGCTTGAGTGCCACAGAGTGCCATCATCTGGAGGGGGGTCCATAGACCCCGGCCTGTGAGCCTGGGCCAACTGCTGTCCATGTGTATGAGGACTGCAATACCCTATGAGTGATGTCTACATTTCGAAGTAGGTGAAAAAAATAAAGGAGACTTCTTTTGTGACACAAGAAAATGACATGAAATTCACATGTTGGTGTAGTTTCCTTGGCAAAGATGTATACCTTCCACTAAGCATCCGCTGTGACTGCTTCCATGACATGACAGACAGAGGTGGAGAATCAAGAGTCCAGCAAGTCACAAAGCTGAAAATGTTTGTTCTCAGGCCCTTGACACAAAGGGCTGGCTGAGCCCTGCTCTACACAGTCCTATGTTCCTGGCTTTTGAACTGTGGTGTTGGACAAGACTCTTGAGTCTCTTGCACAGCAAGGAGATCAAACCAGTCAATCCTAAAGGAAATCAACACTGAATATTCATTGGAAGGACTGATACTAAAGCTGAAGCTCTAATACTTTGGCCACCTGATGCAAAGAACTGACTCATTGGAAAAGACTCTGATGCTAGGAAAGACTGAAGGCAGGAGAAGGGGACAACAAAGGATGAGATGGTTGGATGGCAGCTGATTCAACGGACATGAGTTTGAACAAACTCCAGGAGATGGTAAAGGACAGGGAAGCCTGGTGTGCTGTAGTCCATGGGGACACAGAGAATCAGACACGACTAAGCAACTGAACGGTGACGATGATGCCCCTGACAAAGGATGCTGTGAGCTCTCTTAGCCCAGAAATCTCCTCTCTCAAATGGGGTGGTGAGAGGGAGGAAGGATCTTGGCCTCCAGGCCATCAAGAGGTGAACTTTGGGTCAGATGATGATCACTGTCATTCTTCGGGTGGCCTGGGGCAGGGGCATCCACAGGCAGCAGGTGGGAAACGTAGACACATTCTGCACGTTCTAATGGTCTTAGAACCATAGCACAACCTTGTGAGATCATCTTGAATGGGGCAACAGGACCCTGCAGCCTGTAATAATGGGGGCAGCAAGTGTGTGTCAGGGGTGGGGGCTTAGCCAGGGAGGTCAGGGGACATGAAGCTGCAACTGGAATGAGTGAAAGAGGGAGTTGTGTGGACACTTGTGGGGGGAGGGGCAAGAGCAAAGGCCCTGGGGTGAGGCAGAAGTTGGTCTGGTGACTGGAGATGAAAAGACAATGTGGCTGAAGCAAAATGACCCCTAGCCAGGGCCACACCTAAGCACACAGGGCTGGCATGGCCCTCTCCACCTCCAGTCCAGCTTCCCCCAAGCCTCAGTGACCCCAGTTGCAGAATGGCAGCCAGAGCCCAGTGATGTCCTGGAATTTCAGGTCTGTGCTGGCCTGACTGTGTGTCAAGCTGGCCACCACATCTCTGGCTCCCCAGGCCAAACTGAGCAACGGGACGGGCCAATGGTCCAGGGCTGGGGGATGCTGACCAATGTCCCTGCTCTCTGATTCTGGTAGGTTCTGTCCCAAAGCCTCCCCCGTACCATGCAGGCCAAGAGGTATCAATGTGAGGCTGTGGGTGTCAGGGAGAGGAGAGTCCTGGGCACAGCTGGGGATGAATATCCAGTGACCTCCGCCTGTCAGGACCCTGCTCTCATGGGGCTGGCCGCCTGCCTTGCCCCTTCCTGGTGATTCCCCAGTCATCCAGGAACCCTGGGTCCCAGTGAATGGCCCATTGCATAGGTGGGCCTGCCAAGGCCAAAGGAGGTGTGGGACCCCAGAGCTGGGGCTGGGAACTGGGGTCCTGAGTGAGTGGGAGCAGGCATGGATAGTGTGGCTAGCACTGGGCAGGCTTTCTCCCCTTCGTCACTCTGATTGCCCACTCATTCATCCACTCAGGGTTTCTGGTGCCCAAGCGTCTGAGTAGATGCTAGCCCTGATGACCCAGTCCAACCTGCTCATGCATAAATGTGTAAACAAAATGTAGCTGATGCCGCTCACATTTTAATTTATAACTTCGTACTCCCCTCCCCCATTCTTTTCTGTGGTTTGGTGGGTTTTTTTGTTCTTTGTATGTTTTGTTGTTTTGTTTTTTTTTTTTTGCTTGAAACCCGGTTGTTTTTCCTGTTAAGTTTCCCGCAGTGTAGAACTTGCTGATGTGTTTCCCTGTGATGAGTTAAATTTTCAAAGAGGTAGTTCATCCCCTTGTTTCAAAACTCAAGAGTCAAAAGTCCACCCAGAGGGCAGCTGCAGGGAGAGAGTCCTACAGCTCCTCAAAATGTTGAACAGAATCACCTCCCGACCTAGAAGTTCTTTTGCCAGGTGTGAGTCCCAAGCCCTGCAAGCAGAGACCTGACCCGTTGTGTGGGAGTGTTCCTGGTAGTGAGTTCACAATGGCCAAAGTTACAAGGAACCCAAGTGTCTATCGATGGATGATAGATGAACAAATGTGGTCCATCCACACAGTGAAATGTTACTCAGCCTTAAAAAGGAAGGAGGTTCTGACACCTTCTACAACAGGGATGAACCCTGAGGACGTGAGGCTCGGTGAGAGAAGCCAGACACAGAAGGACACACACTGTCTGATTCCACTCACAGGAGGTCCCTGGAGAAGTCAGATCCACAGAGACAGGAAGTAGATGGTGGGGCCAGGGACTGAGGGAGGGGACAGGGAGTCAGTGTTTCACAGGGACAGAGCTTCAATTTGGGAAGATGAGAAAGTTCTGGAGATGTTGGTGGGGATGGTTGCAAGACAATGTGAATGTGCTTAATGCCACTGAGCTGTGAACTCAAAAATGGCTGAGATGTTGAATTTTATGTTATGTAGATTTTTACCATAAAAAAGGTGTGCCCCACTCATAAAATTCAGCATTTTCACCATAGCGATGTCCATTTTTACCCTAGAGACGTCCATCTTCACCACAAAGACTTACATCTTCACCATAGAGAGTTCCATCTTTACCACAGAGACTTCCTATGAGTGGAATCACAAACTGTGTGTCTGTCCTTCTGTGTCCACTTCTCCCATTGAGCATCGTGTTCTCAGGGTCTGTCCATGTGGTAGTGAGAGTCAGGGCTTCTGTCCTTTTCATGGCTGGGGATGACCATGGATGGACCACGTGGTGTGAATGGACCACACTGTGTCTGTCCATCATCCATTGATGGACACTCAGTTGCTTGCACCTTTTGGCTGTTGTAAATCATGCTGCTGTGAAGACCGGTGTGCCAATATCTCTTCAGGTCCCTGATTTTGACTCTTTTGGTTCTGTACCCAGGAGTGGGATTGCTGGGTCATGTGGTAATTCTATGTTTAATTTTTTTGAGGAAACTTCTGACTGCTTTCCACAGTGCTTGCACCATTTTACATCCCCATGAGCTGTGCACAAGGCTTCCAAAAAAATTTCTCCACATCCCCACCAATGCCTGCTATTTTTGGCTTTCCTTTTTCTTCATAGCCATCCAAAGGAGCATGAGGTATGAGTCTCCCAACTCTTTGCTGTGGAGTACTTCAGACACATGGGAGAGGAAAAGGTAGATTGACCCCTCCACCCCCATCTAGCTTCAACCAGTATCGACTCCAGACGAGTCTTGTGTTCTCTCTAGTCCACCCTTGGATTATTTTTTTCCAACCTTTTATTATGAATATTTTCAAGTGTGGAGAAGAATTGAAAGGATTTTGTGGTTAAAAACACAAAACCTACTTCCTACGACTAACACTTTATTTAGCACATAACTGAACATTCATCCTTTCCTCTATGTGGCTGCATATTTGTGCACACGTGTGTTAATGTGCCACCTATCTGAATGGTAAAGCTAAAACCAAAAAAATTGGACACCACCAACTGCTGGCAAGGAGGCAGAACCACCAGGTCCCTCAGATGTTGCTGCCGGGAATGCAGCCACTTTGGGAGATGGATTAAGGGTTCTCAAAATGGGAAATCCAGAATTGCCAGGTGATTCAGCTGTTCCACTCTTGGGTGTTACCCCAAGAGAAATAAAATCTTCTGTACAGCAAAAAAGCTGTGCACATGTATTCACAGCAGTATGATTTGTAATCGCACAAAACTGAAGACAGCCCAGATGGTCCTCAACTGGTGAATGGATGAAAAAAAAACACAGAATATCCATATGAACGGATATCATCCAGACCTAACATGGAGCCAGTGCTCACAACATATGCATCTCAGATGAATTCTGTGGGTGAATGAAGGAAGCCAGGCTCCTACTGTCCTATTCCATTGCATGGCAACTCAGAGAAGACCAAATTATGAGGTCAAAACTCAATGCGTACTTGGGGAGGGCTGGGGGTGGAGGGAGGTGAATACAGGAAGCAAGAGGGGACCTTTTGGGGTGATGAAAATATTTATTTCCTGATTATGGTGGTAATTACACAACTACATCTTTTTGTCAAAATTCTTCTGTAATAAATAATTCTCAGAAACTCGCACATGAGTTTCCTGGGGCTTCCCTAACAAATGGACTTTAAACAACAGAACTGTACACAGTCACACTGTGTAGGCCAGACTTCATAGGTCAAGGTGATGGCAGTGCTGGAGGCTCCAGGGCAGGGGCGTTCCTGCCTCTTCCGGGGGCTGCAGGTGTCCTGGCTGTGGCTGCACCTCCCCAGCCTCTGCCTCCGTCTTCACATGGCTTCTCCCTGGCCGTCAGATCTCCCCTGTGTGATTTTTATAAGGACAAGTGTCATTGGCTTTAGTGCCCACCTAAGTAACTCAGATCATGAACTCCTTATTGCCAAATTCAGACTTAAATTGAAGAAAGTAAGGAAAACCACTAGACCATTCAGGTATGACCTAAATCAAGTCCCTTATGATTATACAGTGGGAGTGAGAAATAGATTTAAGAGACTAGATATGATAGACAGAGTGCCTGATGAACTATGGACGGAGGTTCGTGACACTGTACAGAAGACAGGGATCAAGACCATCCCCAAGAAAAAGAAATGCAAAAAAGCAAAATGGCTGTCTGAGGAGGCCTTACAAATAGCTGTGAAAAGAAGGGAAGTGAAAAGCAAAGGAGAAAAGGAAAGATATACCCATTTGAATGCAGAGTTCCACAGAATAGCAAGGAGAGATAAGAAAGCCTTCCTCAGTGATCAGTGCAAAGAAATAGAGGAAAATAATAGAAAGGGAAAGACTAGAGATCTCTTCAAGAAAATTAGAGATACCAAGGGAACATTTCATGCAAAGATGGGCTCAATAAAGGACAGAAATGGTATGGACCTAACAGAAGCAGAAGATATTAAGAAGAGGTGGCAAGAATACACAGAAGAACTGTACAAAAAAGATCTTCACAACCCAGATAATCATAATGGTGTGATCACTCACCTAGAGCCAGACATTGTGGAATGTGAAGTCAAGTGCCTTAGGAAGCATCACTATGAACAAAGTGAGTGGATGTGATGGAATTCCAGTTGAGCTATTTCAAATCCTGAAAGATGATGCTGTGAAAGTGCTGCACTCAATATGCCGCCAGCAAATTTGGAACGCAGCAGTGGCCACAGGACTGGAAAAGGTCAGTTTTCATTCCAATGCCAAAGAATGCTCAAACTACCACACAACTGCACTCATCTCACATGCTGGTAAAGTAATGCTTAAAATTCTCCAAGCCAGGCTTCAACAATGCATGAACTGTGAACTTCCAGATGTTCAAGCTGGTTTTAGAAGAGGCAGAGGAATCAGAGATCAAATTACCAACAACTGCTGGATCATCAAAAAAGCAAGAGAGTTCCAGAAAAACATCTATTTATGCTTTACTGACTATGCCAAAGCCTTTGACTGTATGGATCACAATAAACTGTGGAAAATTCTGAAAGAGATGGGAATACCAGACCACCTGACCTGCCTCTTGAGAAATCTGTATGCAGGTCAGAAAGCAACAGTTAGAAATGGACATGGAACAACAGACTGGTTCCAAATAGGAAAAGGAGTACGTCAAGCCTGTATATTATCACTGTGCTTATTTAACTTATACGCAGAGTACATCATGAGAAACACTGGACTGGATGAAGCACAAGCTAGAATCAAGATTGCTGGGAGAAATATCAATAACCTCAGATATGCCTATGACACCACCCTTATGGCAGAAAGTGAAGAAGAACTAAAGAGCCTCGTAGTGAAAGTGAAAGAGGAGAGTGAAAAAGTGGGCTTAAAGCTCAACATTCAAAAAACTAAGATCATGGCATCCGGCTCCATCACTTCATGGCAAATAGATGGGGAAACAGTGGAAACAGTGGCAGACTTTATTTTGGGGGGCTCCAAAATCACTGCAGATGGTGACTGCAGCCATGAAATTAAAAGATGCTTACTCCTTGGAAGGAAAGTTATGACCAACCTAGACAGCATATTAAAAAGCAGAGACATTACTTTGCCAACAAAGGTCCGTCTAGTCAAGGCTATGATTTTTCCAGGAGTCATGTATGGATGTGAGAGTTGGACTATGAAGAAAGCTGAGCACCACCGAAGAAATGATGCTTTTGAACTGTGATGTTGGAGAAGGCTCTTTTCTTGGACTGCAAGAAGATCCAACCAATCCATCCTAAAGGAGATCAGTCCTGAGTCTTCATTGGAAGGACTGATGTTGAAGTTGAGACTCCAATAGTTTGGCCACCTGATGCAAAAAACTGACTCATTTGAAAAGACCCTGATGCTGGGAAAGATTGAGGGCAGGAGGAGAAGGGGACGGCACAGGATGAGATGGTCGGATGGCATAACTGACTCAGTGGACATGAGTTTCAGTAAACTCTGGGAGTTGGTGATGGACAGGGAGGTCTGGCGTGCTGCAGTCCATGGGGTCGCCGAGAGTCAGACACGACTGAATGACTGAACTGCACTGAAATAACCCAGGCTGACCTCAAGATCCTTGTCTTGATGACCACAGCAGAGACCCCATACTTCAATTGGTCCCATTTACAGGTTCTAGGGATCTGGACAGGAACATTTCTTCGGGGAGCTTCCACTCAACATGTTACATTTTACTTAAAAATGAAAACAGTAGTGACAGGACTTCCCTGCTGGTCCAGTGGCTAAGACTCCACTTTCCCAATGCAGGGGGCCTGGGTTCGATCCTTGGTCAGGGAACTGTATCCCATATGCTGCAACTGAGTTCACGTGCTGCAACTAAAGATCTTATATACAACAGCTAAGACCCAGTGCATTCAAATAAATAAATAAAATATTTTTAAACACATACACAATACAACAGTGGCCACATCAGAACACTTTCTCCCAAATCCTTGGGCCTGAACAGCGCACCCTGGAACGTTTTGAAGCAAAACCCTGGACATTATGTCCTTTTATCTGTAGATAATTCAGTGTGTATCTCTAAAGCTGTGATTCCCAACTGGGGGTGTGGGGTGGTCCTGCCCCCCAGGGGTCACTGGGCCACCTCTGGGAGCATCTGCAGTTGTCACCACTGGGGAATCTCTTGGCATGCAGTGGATGTTGGCATGCACACATACACACACCACACAGATACTCATACACATAGAAATGCTCATACACACACACACACAGAGAATCTCATACATACACACATATACACACACAGATGCTCACACAGAGATGCTCACACACAGACAGACGCTCACATACACAACACGCACACACACACACACATAGAAGCTCACACACACACGAAGTACAAGCTCACACCACTCCAGGCCAGCCTCAGCCATGATCCTTACCTGCCCCCTGGTGGCCACACTAGCCCAGGCTGAGCCATCCCCTGCTGGATTCCTGGTGGGGACTAACCTTGATTTTGGAAGGACCCCTCTGATCCCCAGAATTCCCTGGTGGCTCAGATGTAAAAGCATCTGCCTACAATGCGGGAAACCCGGGTTCAATCCCTGGGTTGGGAAGATCCCCTGGAGAAGGAAATGGCAACCCACTCCAGTACACTTGCCTGGAGAATCACATAGACAGAAGAGCCTGGTGGGTTACAGTCCATGGGGTCGCAAAGAGTCAGACATGAATGAGCAACTTCACTTCACTTTCTCTGACTCCCAGGGGCCTCATTTCTCAAGTGGGGGCCACAGCTGGGCCCCTGGAAAAGAGGTGGCCCTGGGGCCAAGAGCTTAACATTTAAGAGACCCACCAAATGGGAGGAGACCCAAGGTGGGGCAGTCAGCCAGGAGAAGGCCAGAAGGACCTCTGCCTCCTCAGTCCTCAGGGAGGGGGTGAAAGGGGACTTGGCATCAGAGGGAAGCAAGGGGGTCAGCCAGAGGAGTGAGAAGGAGCAGACGGGTCTGGGGACCAGCTGTGCATGCGTGTCTGTGAGAATTGTAGGGGGGCGAGAGAAACGATAGGTGTGAGGGGTGGGGTAGGCAGAGGGGACGACTGAGCCCTAGAGGGGTCTGAGTATAACCTGCCTCTCCCTGTAAGCTACAGCTCTCCATTTATAATCTGAGGCCACCCATATATGCCCTGGAGTTCTCCACCTGTAACCAGGGCCCCCTGCTATGACCTGGGGCTTCAATCTATAACCAGGTGTTCGCCACTTGTACCTTGGCTCCCCCAGCTATTACCTGGTGCCCTTACTTATAACCTGGGGTCTCCACCTCAATCCTGGGGCCCCTCACTTTTAACATGAGCCCATAACCTTGGGTCTCCCAGTATAACCTGGGGCCCCCATCTATAACCTGAAACCTCCCACCTGTAACCTCGGGCTCCGTACCTATAATCTGGGACTCCTATCTATAACCTGGGACCCCTTGCTATAACCTGGGCCCCCCACCTGTAACCTAGAGCCTCCACATGTAACCTGAGGACCCCACCTAGAAACTGGGGCCTCTCAGTGATAATCTGAAACCCAACCCTGGGTTCCAACCTATAACCCAGCGTCTTTAGTAGAACCTGAAGAATGGTGAGGGTGAGAACTTTTCGTCAAAGCTGTTTTTCCCCAGGGTTACCATAAATATTCATACTTATTGCCTGTGTCTATTAATAATCCCATTTGTCACAGTTCACTGTCCCAGAGGTCAGGCTGCCCCTCTGGATCCAGAGTGTCATCTCTGACTGTTAAGTCTTTCCTTTTCATGGTGATTCATAAAGTAATAGCACACCTCACTTCCAATGGCCTCTTGTATTTCATGACATACGGTACTCTAACTCCCCACTCAGAGCAACAGGAAGCCCCGCCCATGTCAGCAGCCACCCCCTCCACCCCACTCCCATCCCCACCCCAGACACTGACAACCAGGAATTCACTCTCCTGTCTCTGGGGACTTGCCTGTTCTGGACGTTTTCCATCAATGGAATCACACACTGTGTGATTCCTTCTGTGTCTGGCTTCTCTCACTGAGCATCGAGTTCTCAAGTTCATCCATGTATG
The DNA here is from genome assembly GCF_023699985.2 of Odocoileus virginianus. Lineage (NCBI taxonomy): Eukaryota > Metazoa > Chordata > Mammalia > Artiodactyla > Cervidae > Odocoileus > Odocoileus virginianus. The sequence goes on from NC_069676.1 coordinate 40,548,407, forward strand.
TCAATGCCTCTGTCCTTTTCATGCTGAACAATATTCCAATATGTGGACATGCCATGATCAGTTTGTCCATCATCTGTTGCTGGATATGTGGGTTGTTTCCACTTTTTGACTATTGTGAATTGTGCTGCTGTAAACATCCGTGTACAAGTTCTTATGTGGATGTATGTTTCTTTCTCTTGAGCAGAAATCTCAGATTGGAATTACAGGGCCATATGGTGACTTAATGTTAACCTTTCAACTGGTTTTCCAACCTGGCTATACCATCTATAAGAAAGTTCCAGTTTCTTCACATCCTTGCTGATACTCCATTTTTAACAAATTATAACCATCATAGTGGGTATGAAGCGGTTTTGTTGTTGTTTAGTCACTCAGTTGTATCAGACTCTTGCAACCCCATGAACTATAGCCACGAGGCTCCTCTGTCCATGGGATTTTCCAGGCAAGCATACTGGAATGGGTTGTCATTTCCTTCTCCAATGAAGTGTTACTTTTATGTTATTTAATTTATTGTTTTGTTTGCACCCTGTGGCTTGCAGAATGTTAGTTCCCCAAACAGGGACTGAACCTGGGCCCAGGCAGTGAAAGCACCCAGTCCTAACCACTGGGACACTGGGGAATTCCCTGAAGTGGTTAATTTTAATAATATATTTCTTTTAACCTAATATATCCAAAATTTATCACTTCAATATGCGATCAATATGTTATTGTTTTCATATTACAGTTATTAATAAGATATACACATATATTGTTGTTCTTTAGTCACTAAGTTGTGTCCGACTCTTTTGCGACCCCATGGACTATAGCCTGCCAGGCTCATCTGTCCATGGGATTTCCCAGGCAAGAATACTGGAGCGGGTTGCCATTTAATCCTCCAGGGGATCTTCCTGACCCAGGGATTGAACCTGCATCTCCTGCATTGGCAGGTAGATTCTTTACCGCTGAACCACCAGGAAGCCCCGTACGTAAACATCATACATACTTTTTTCCCCTTCACATTAGGCCTTCAAAATCCAGTGTGTAGTGCGTCCCTGGTAGTCCAGTGGTTAAGAGTCTGCCTTGCAATGCAAGGACACCAGTTCAGTCTCTGGTCCGGGAAGATCCCACATGCCGAGGAGCAGCTAAACCCATGCACCACAACTACCGAACCTATACTCTAGAGGCCGTGCTCTGCAGTAAGAGAAGCCACTGCAGTGATAAGTGCCTGCATCACAATGAAGAGTAGCCTACACTCACAACTAGAGAAAGCCCGAGCATAGCAACAAAGATCCAGTGCAATCAAAAAGAAATACATTATATATATATGTATATATAAATTCAGTGTGTATTACACTCACAGCGCATCTCAATTCCAGCAGCCACATTATAGGAGCTTAACAGACACATGTGGCCAGTGGCTATTGTACTGAATGACAGCTCAAGTTGCTGAGGATACAGCAGTGGCCAAGACATATCTAGCCTCAGCCCCAGAGAGCTTCCAGTGCAGTTCCAGAGACTAAAGAAATATGGGGAAAATATATATACAAATAAGATAATTTTTGCTGGTGACAAGTGTTAAGAAGAAAACTAAACATGAAAGGGGCTACATTGGAGGGAATGACCAGGAGGACTTCTTGGAGGAGATCACATTTGAGCCAAGAGTTCACCTTCACATACTCTTTCTGCAATGATCACCAAACATTCCTATGTCCTTCCATGTGTCCTGCACATCAGGAGAGGGGTGGAGTGAAGGAGAGTGGGATGTCAAAATTATCAAATACCCCCAGACTCTAAGAAAGTTGGGCATAAGTCAGCAGTTAAAAACATAGAAAATACCAAAAGGAATTTGAGTTGGGCAGTGTTGCCTCTTTGTTTTCTGCAAGATTGTTTAGAACTAATGTTATTTCTTCTTAAAATTTTTTATTATTAAAAATTTTGGGGGGTGCCTTGGGTCTTCATTGTTGTTCATGGGCTTTTTCTAGTTGCCTCAGAGTGGGAGCTACTCATTGCTGGGGCTTCCCATATTGCAGAGCACAGGCTTTAAAGTGCTGGCTCAGTTCTTATGGCACAGGGGGTAAGCTGCCCTGATGCATGTGGAATCTTCCTGGACCAGGGATTGAACTGGTGTGTCCTGCATTGGCAGGCAGATTCTTAATTAACCACTGGACCAGCAGAGAAGTCCTTCCCAAAATGTTTGATGGAAATTCATGAATGAAAACATCTGGGCCTTAATTGTCTTTGTTGAAAGGTTTTCCCCTACAGATTTAATTTCTCTAATAAATCTAAGACTATGCAGATTATCTATTTTTTCTTCATAGAGTTTTCATTTTAGTGTCTTTTCAGGTGTTGGTCAATTTCCTATTGAATTTTGGACATAGAGTTGTTCCTATATCTAATCATTTTAGGTCAACTAGTTTTCTTGCTTAGTCTGGCCAGAGTTTTAATCAGTTGTTTTAATTCTTTCAATGAATAGTCTTTTGGCTTCATCAGTTTTCCCTGTGTTTGTTTGTTTTTTCTATTCTGCTTCATTGGTTTCTGCTCTGCTCTTTATGATTAAGGAAAAGGAATTTGGGGCTAATCTACACGTTCTGATTAGGGCTTGCTGGTATGTTGGTGTGACTTGTGGTCCCCCCACCCCCAAAGCCACAGCAATCCGCCTTCTGTAGGTCATTTGAGAATCTGATGAAAGTCCTAGATGTCCCTAAGAACACACACAAGGACACACTCAATTTCACACATAGATTTAGGCAGTCCACAGGTGTCAGGCTCAGAACTCGCAGCCTGGAGCCCAAATCTGACGGTGTCAGCTCCCACCGTTCCCACTAAAGACAAGCAGTTTGTTCTGGCAAAATAATCAAGTGATAAAAAACAGAAAGATAGAAAAACCCCAGAGGCCTGGAGGAATTTTCAGTTTCATCAAGCCCTAGTATTTTGCCATCTCAGTATTTTTCATCCAAAGCACTTTGCTGGCACCATGTCAGCTGAGTACTGCGTTTTACCCCGTGAGATTCTTTAGGGTAGAGATGGTCCAGCGCACTTTTAGCCCCGTCTGGTCTGAGAGATGCTTAATAAAAGGTTTTTTGCCTTCAGTTGGCCACTTTCGGCTACTTTTTGACCCTTGACCTCGCTTCAAAAGGGATTTCGGGGGACAGACCCTATCAGGCGCCCACCAGCATCTGTGAGCTGCAACCGACCAGCCAGGGCTACGCCCAGACACCCTCCCCCGACTCCCGGTCCGAGGCGCCCCTTGGCCTTTGTGAACTCCGATCTTAGCTAGGTCAACGCCACTCTCACCTCCCCGAGCCTGCTTCCCGCCCCCTCCACTTGACGGGCGTGCCCGCGGACCAATGAGAGTGCAGTAACCACCCCCTGGGCGGGGCCAAACGAGAACCAATCCCCGCCGCAGGGCCCGCCCGGGTCCAAATGGCCCAATGGGCGCTGGCGGCAGGGTTCGCTGCGGGGGCGGGGCTGGTCGGCTAGGCCAACGGGCGTGCACGTCGGCGTCGCGAGGGGCGGGCCCGCGGCGGGCGTGCGACGGAGAGGCGGTGCAGGGCGGGGGAGGAGGTAAACAAGATGGCGGCGGCGTGTCGGGCGCGGAAGGGGGAGGAGGCCCGGGGCGCCCGCGACTGAGGCGGGGCGCGGCGGTAGCGGCGGCGGGCGCCGGCCGGCAGCGCGGCCGCCTTGCATGGGCTGGGCCCCCGCGCCGCCCCGCCTGCTCCACACGCGCGGCAGCCGCGGCGGGATACGCGCCGCCCGGGCCCCGGCAACCCCGGGAACCCCGGTCCGGGGCCTGCGGCCTGCGCCGCCTCGGCTGCCCGGAGCCCCGCGCGCCCCGCCGTCCGCGACCGACGGCATTCGGGCGGAGAGCGAGCGCGGGCTGCCGTTTGGGGCAGGGCGCCCGCCGGGCCCGCGCGGTCGCTCGGTGTCCCGGGCCGGTGTGCGGGCGCCCGGGCGGCGGCTGGCTCGGACGAGGCTTGCTCCTTGCAGCCGGCGGGCCCCGGGCAGCCCCGGCGCTGGCGGGAGCCGGCCGAGCTGGACGAAGGTGCCCCGCGCGCCCCGGATACGCACCTGCCGGCGTCTCGGGCGCCCCGGACGGCGGGAGACGCCCCCGAGCTGCGCGCCCTGCCCCCGGCAAAGCTCACCTGCCCAGCTCTGGGAGCCCCAGAGCTGGCCTGCGCGGGTTCCCGGGCGCGCGCCATGGCCCGCTGGTAATGGACGGCGCGGAGAAGACTCGGCCCGGCCGCGTCCGTGTTCGTTCGAGGGTCTAAAGTCCCTGGAGGATGACCTAGCACTTCGCGGCCCCACCGGCCTCCGGAGGGCCCCCGTGGACGCGCCTGCCCGCCCCGAAGCTCCGAGGTCGGGCGGCCCTCAAACTTGGGACGCTGCGCACGCCCGGGTGCCCGGGCTCTGGACCAGCCGCGCCTTTTGAACTTACGTTCAGTACAATCGTTTCTTTTCCAAGAGGGTTTTCCTTTATTTTTTTTTTCCTCTTTCTCTTATTTTTTCGATTTTGTTGACTTTTAATTTTGGAGAAGGGAATTTTGAGGCGGGGTGGGGGGGAAACAAAAGGAAGAACCGCTCCCCGCGAAGTTCACAAAGGGGATAAGGGACCGCCGGCCGGAGACGTAGGCCTGGAGTTCAGGATGGAGGTGGCGGACCCGCAGCAGCTGGGCATGTTTACAGAGGGCGAGCTGATGTCGGTGGGGATGGACACATTCATCCACCGGATCGACTCCACCGAGGTCATCTACCAGCCCCGCCGCAAGCGGGCCAAACTCATCGGAAAGTACCTGATGGGGGACCTGCTGGGGGAGGGGTCGTACGGCAAGGTGAAGGAGGTGCTGGACTCGGAGACACTGTGCAGAAGAGCCGTCAAAATCCTCAAGAAGAAGAAGTTGCGAAGGATCCCCAACGGGGAGGCCAACGTGAAGAAGTAAGTGCGGGCTTCCTGGGTGGGGACGCGCGCCGCTGGGCGGCCCCCTCCTTTCCCCTTCCCTCCCTTCCTCTTCCCTTCTCCTCTCGGTTACTTTCTTTCGTTCTCCGTTTCCTTAAGCACCCCGAGTCGATCTGCCAGGGAGAGTCGTGGGCAACACTTTGGGGGACTTTGGTGAAGTCAGGATCGCTCGTTGCGGCTGGGCGTCCTGGGCTCTCAGCCGCTGCGGGGCGCTCCTCGGAAGGGGGAGTCCCTCTCCCCCTGTGCCCTTTTAGCTGTCCGGAGGGCTCAGGTACCCGGTGGAGGCGGCCAGTGTTGGTTTGGCTTCGGAAAACCAAAAGCAGTTGGGTTCGGAAGGGCTGTGCCTGCCGCCAGCAGGTTTCCTCCCAGCGTGAGGCTGTTACTAGGGCTGGGACACGCCATTTGTTTACCCTGTTGGAGGGGGACGCTGCGGTTGCCAAAAATAATTGTTTGCACTGGTTTATCAGCCTGCAGGGGGGAACTTGGCCTTTTCTCACTCGCCTGGGATGTGCCACAGGACACATCCACGACTTGCAGGCTCGGTGGCTCCTGAGAAGTGGGGGTCGGCTTGTGTCCCCGCAAACTTTTTACACAGAATTTTTTCAGGTGCCTGTCTGGCCATAGGCATCCCTGAGGTGGTGGGAGCCCTGCCTCCGTCCTTTTTGCTGGCTCTGGGAGGGGACACCCCCTCCTTATCTCTGCTGCCTGGGGATCCCACCCTACCCCAGCCCAGGGCTTTATCTAACGGGCCAGGCGGCAGTTCTGGCTGGTGACCTTGGCCAGTCCTGGGAGTGCTGTTCCCTGATCACTCTCACCCCTCCCCCCGGTCCCCCTGCTCTCCGGGCAGTTTGACAGTGAGCACCCAGCTGCTTCTGTCTTCTGTGGGACACCTGGAGAGCAGGGCAGTGGGGCCAGACCGGCTGCGGACCGTGCCCCAGCCATGGACCCTCAGCAAGGGCAGGATCAGCCCAGCCAGTTCTCTGTGCCCATCTGTCACCTGCATGTTGAGGGTTAGGCAGGAGCCACCAGTGTCCTGGACGAGACAGACCAGGGGACAGTGGGTGCCAGTGCCCTCCTGCAGGCTAAGTTAGGTCACACTTCTGATCCAATCCCCACTCCCTGTTTCTCTGAGTCACCTTTTCTCCTTAATCCAGAAGTGTGTGGGGGAGAGGTGACCCTCGGGCTGCCAGTTGGCCACCACTGCAGGTTGAGGGGCAGTGGGCTTCTGGATGCTCCTGGCAGAAAGGGAACCCCCCCCACACACACACACATACTCTCCAGGGCTGGTCCTTGTCCTCCTGGCTCCTCTTAGGCCTCATCCCTGAGTCTGTCCCAGGAGTGGGATGCTGGACTCTTCCAGTCTGGACAAGCCCTCCTGGATGGAGTTGGCGCAGATTGCCCTAGTGTCTGGTGCCTTACGCTCTGCTGCATCCCAAGCTGGGAGGGGCCAGGCTCATTTCCAGCACCAATTGATGTTTGGTTAGGGCTGCCCCAGCCACTGCTGGCCATCCCGGGGGCTTCAGAGAAAGTGGGGGACCAGGGGCGTGCACCTGGAACATCTGCAGATGCCCCAGCCTGAGATGAGGGAGAGGTGTCAGGTGGGTGAGTGCCGAGTTCTTCCAAGTTCTTCCAAAGGGTGATGCACACCTGAGGAAGCCCCTCCCCATCTGCAAATGTACGTGGCCAAGGTCAAGTTAGAGGGCGATCACCACCCAGAGATTCCCTCCTGCTTGGCCACCCGACAGAGGATCACGGCTCCCAGTTCTGGTTTCCTGAGCCATCAGCTGTGGTCTCAGGAGCTGTGGAAACAGTGTCTATCGAAGGAAGCCCTGGGGAGGCAGGGTTGTTGGCATCCACAGCGGCCTGGGGGTCACTGTGAGGTGCCACAGCTGCAGGGTCGGACCCTTTCGTCCTTCTCAGCCCCAGAGGCACAGGTCTTCCCCTCTCCGAACACAGCTCTGGCCACCTGCGGGCTGGTGCTGGGAGGGCCCACTGGGTGTGTGCCTTCAGGTTAGAACCCTCACGCCTCCTTCCTGAATGTCGTGAGGGCGAGCCCTGCTCTGAGCATCCTGTTCCCTTGTCCTGAATCCTGATGATACGTGCTGGACTGCTTTGTGTGGGTGCTCAACCAGGGCCCCAAGATCCAGGGTTCTGGGTCAGCCTTGCCGCCAAGGCAGCTACAGGGGGAAAAAAAGGCTCCTTTGTCTTGGAGAGACTTAATAAACTCAACTCCAGACTCTTCTCATGGAGTGAAGTGTCCGGAACTTTCCAGAAAAGCCTCAGGAGTCCCGCAGCTCCAGTTGGGATTGGACGCATTCCTTAAGAAATGCAGTGTGTGACAGAGGAAGTCTCCCCTCCTGTGGCTTCTCCCAGGAGGGCTGCTGTGGTCTGTGCCTAACCCTCTTTGTTCTTTTTTTAATGTGTGTAAGTCACTTAGTCGTGTCTGACTCTGCGACCTTATGGGCTATAGCCTGCCAGGCTCCTCTGTTTGTGAGTTTTCTACTGGAGGGTATTGCCATGCCCTTCTCTGGGGATCTTCCCAACCCAGAGATGGAACCCTTGGACCCCCTGCGTTGGGAGCTCGGAATCTTAGCCACTGGACTGCCAGGGAAGTCCTGCTAACTTGTTCTTGTTGTAAAATAGGAAGACTCAGAAAAGCATCAAGAAGTGAAAAAGAAAGCAGTCGTCGTTTTAACACTGACACCTTCGAACTTCTCTTTACCAATCTAAGAACTTTTTAATGAAAAGGGTCATTTTCCATGTAAGTTGTATCTGCTTGTTTTTCCAGTCAGCCACTGAGGCCACGCTGGTGTCTCCCTGGCCGGGGGCAGCCCTGGGGCTTCATGCCTGTACAGATAGTGAGTGTAGACCCTTCTGCCCCGACCCCTGGGAGGCCAGGTGGGCCCAGCTCCCAGGATTCTCACCTGTCACAAGGTCTTGTTCTTTGTGGGCTTTTTTCCATCAGCTGTTGAGAAGCAGGGACAGTCTCCGTTCTCCCACCCCACATTCCCTCTTTGAGAGGGCAGCTCAGGGCCTGTGCCTGCTGTGTGCCAGATGCATGTGCTCGGTGAGCTGTGCAGAGCCGGGACTGGCAACTCGGGGCCCTGCTAGCTTCCCTCCTCATCAGCGTTCCTGGTGCTCCTGCCTTGCGTCCTGGCCCAAGTGCCCAATGCCAGTCTCCAGGCCAGCAGTGGTGACTGGTAGGCTCTTGGACCTGAGAGTGAGTGGTTGGGATTTTAGCGGAGCCTGGACTTTTCTGGCCCTTGTTTGCATCCCAAGTGGCCTCTGCCAGGTCCTGGCATCTGCTGGTACCCCCACTACCCAGGTATTGGTAAAGCTTCCTCCCTGAGGCCAGCTGGCATCACCAGGGCACGGCTGCTGCTTGAGGCACCCAGGCTGTCATTGCACGTCCTGGCTGAGGGGTGACTAGACACAGTGGAGCCCGGGGGCCGTAGGGACTCCCCAGGCTGGGGCGTAGGGGACACTGTCCCTCACCCAGAAGCCTGTTGGAAGTCACGGCCCAGTCGCCCATTATCATGTGTCTACTACACAGCCGGAGGTGGCATGTTGTCTGAACAGCTTTAGTGAGACACGTTTTACATGATGTGAAACTCAGCTGTGAGCAGGTAACTCACGGTCAGGTACTTTCCTGGAGAGTGCGACCACAACCTATCTCTAGTTTTGGAACAGTCCATGTCCCAAAAGGAAGCCCCATCCCTGTCAGCAGTCACCCCTGCTCCCCCTCGCAGCCCCTGACAACCAGGAACCCACTCTCTGTGTTTGTGGATCGGCATGTTCTGGATGTTTCCCATCAGTGTAATCACACACTATGTGTTCTGTGTCTCTTCCTCTCATGTTCTCAGGTGCGTCCACATGGTAGCAACTGTCAGAGCTTCTGATGCTGCCCATGTGTGTGTAGGGGGACATGTGTATCTGACCCCATCAGTGGATATGTGGGTCATCCCCTCCTGTGTGTGTGTGTGTGTGGACATGTGTGTATCCATCCCTATCAGTGGACGTGTGGGTCATCTACTCCTGATGCCCATGTGTGTGGACATGTGTATTCATCCCCGTCAGTGGACGTATGGGTCATCCCCTGCTGATGCCCATTAGGAATTGTGCTGCTCGGCAGTTGTGCGAGCACGTGTTTTGTGTTGAACTTCACTTTTCTTGAGTTTCTCCTCATTTTTGTCTCTTGCCCCTTGCCACATGATTGGAAGCATCAGCAGAAGGACCGAGTGGTGAGGGGGTCTTGCTCAGTGACCCTCGGCCGGAGCAGCCATCACCCCTTCCTTGCTCTCTGTGGACCCGTCAGCATCTAGAGGGAGTGAGGTGGCAGGTCCTTGCGCCCTGAGGTGGGTGGCCGTGGGGGCAGCTGCACCCCTCTGTGAACTCCAGTGCTTTAGGACCCGGCTGTTTCATTGCCTTCCGCTTGTGGGCGGTCAGCGAGCCCGCCCTGGGTCCACTCTGCTCCCAGCGCCACAGGCGGGTCTCTGTGATGCCCTCCCTGAGCAGCTGCGGCTGGACCGGAAGGCTTGCTTCCCCTCACTTCACTTCCTGCATCCTGGCTGAGCGCCTGGCTTTCCTCTTTCTTTAAATAATGTTTTTCTTTTTCTCTGGCCAATGGTGCTACTCCTAGGTGACGAGAACATCTCGGCCCCTGCAGTGCATGTTTCAGGGATCCTCCTGGACCCCCTCACCTACTCGGAGTGTGTCTTTGTGCTGTCTCTGGACCTTGGTCCTGGCCTTGTGGGCGTGCGGTTCCCTTCTCTTAGAATTTGACACAGTGGCCCCTTCCCTGGTGTTGTCACCCCTTCCTTGGTGTTGACAGCAGGCTCACTCACTTTCTTGGAAGGCTGTGATCATGTTGACTGAGGGCCCTTGCATAGGCCCTCCCTCCAGAGCTGACTTTACTGACGTGGGGTGGGGGGTAGTGCTGTCCACTGCTTGGGGGTCCCTCCTGCGTTAAACTTTTCCTGTAGAGGAGTCTTGCCCCAGTGGCAGTGGTCAGAGGGGGAGGCTCGGCTGGGAAGATGGTCCCGGGACGGGTACTCATGGCACAGAAGGCAGAGCCTGGGCTTATCCACGCCTGGGCAGGCCTGGGGCAAACACCACCGCGCGTGTGGTTGGCAGCCGCATCTGAGTTTGGAGGCTGCACATTAGGACTTGGGGCTGCTTCTTGAAGTCTGGCTGTGAGGCCTGCCTCCCCGAGGTGGCCACGTGTTGGCTCAGGTGTCAAGGGCTCCTTGTCTCCACAGGTGGGTTTATGTAGCGTCTCTTTGGATGGAGAGGGGACGGACGGTCACCTGGGCTGTCCTGTTGCCACAAGAGTCACGGTTTGGGTTGGGCCCTCCTTCGTGTCTCCCCTCCCGTGTCTAGCAGGGAGGCCGATGGGGATGGTCACTTGAGCTGTCCCCATGCCGCAGGAGTTTGGTCTGTACTGGGCCCTGTGTCCTATCCCCGCCCCAGCCTGTGGGCTCTCTACTGAGCTTGCTGCCACGTACCGCTTTCCCCTCTGGGCTGCAAATCCCATCCCCGCGGTGGGTGCCCTTGCTGGCCAGTTAGCCCAGCCGGCATCAAACACTGAGGGAGCTGCCCTGGGACCCCTCCCCAGGGCCTTCTCTCCTGGCACCTCTGAAAGGAGCTGCTCTGTACTCTGACCAGGCAGCATGCAGCAGAGACCCCAGAGGCCTGGTCACCACTGTCAGGATAAAGGCTTCCATTTGGACGGCCTGGGGTATCCACCTCTCTGTCAGATTGAGGGGGTGGAGAACTTATAGGCAGGGGAGGGGCCCTGAGTCACCACAGTTGAGCTCTGGCCCTGAGGAGCCGGCAGCAGGCTGGGAGTCAGAGCTATGAGGTGATGGGGGAAGGAAGCCTGGGAGCACAGGACCACTGCCGACGAGTGCTGGTGGGCCTGGCGCGTATGACGGGGCCCCCAGGACAGGGTGCCCACGGACCCAGTGCCTGGCCCACAGCAGCCTGGGAAGGCCCGTTGCAGGAGTGAGTGGGACCTATGGGTCCACAGTGGGCCCAAGCTGGGCGGGTTGAGGGAGGACCTGCCAGAGGCAGGGTTGGGGAGTCTGCCCCACCCACCAGGACTCACCACACTGCCTTGTCCCCGGGGACACCCAGAGACCCTGGGAGATGTCCTGGTTGTCGTGTCACGATGTGGGGGACTCCTCGCATCAGAGTCTGTTTCCCACGTACCCACAGAGCCCGCACAGCCAGGGTCAGGGCCCAGGTGGAGCTGCCATGTGTGTGGTCCCTGCTCACTGAGCTGGACAGGAGGCTAAATGCCCGGTGGTCAGATGGTATGAACCTGGGGCCCAGCCTCTGAGTCACTTCCCCCCGGTTCAGCTCAGGGGAGCATTTAGATGTGCAGCCTCTTGGCCTGGAGGGGACCCTGGGCAGGGACGGGGCAGCCAGTGGGCTTGCAAGAAGCCATTGTAAAGCTGTGTTTCCTTCTGCAAGTGGAGGGCCTCCTGTGCACTGGTTCTAGGGAGTGGGCGCTCTGAGTGCTGGGCCATGATCCACGTGGAAGGAGGACCTACACTATGAGGGCCCAGGATTGTGCACTGGTCTATGAGGGTGGGGTGGGTTTTCTGGAATAGGCAACCTTTTCATGAAATGTGGACAGTGGGAGGGGTGGAAGCTGAGTCTCAAGAGAATGGGCCCTCACCTGCCCCGATGTTCCTGTGTTTCACGCGTGGGCTTCCTGGTAAGGACTTTACAAAACCTTTATTGAGTCATCACTCACATAACCATGGCACTTGGTATCTTCTTAGTAATGGTCATCTTTGTGTAGGTCCAGGACATTCCATCACCCCAAAAAGAAGCCCTGTCTCCTCTGTCACCCCATCCCCTCCCCAGCCCCTGATAACCAGGAACCCACTCTCTTTATCTGTGGATCAGCCTGTTCTGGACATTTCCCATCAGTGGAATCACACCCTGCGTGTCCTTCTGTGTCTGCTTCTCTCACTGAGCATCGTGTCCTTAGGGCCTGTCTACATGATAGCAAGTATCAGGGCTTCTCTCCTTTTCAGGGCTGAGGGATGCTCCTGGGTGTGGAGGGACACTGGCATTGTGTCCACCCTTGGGCTCCCATGGATGGTGCTGCCGTGAGCACATGTGCATAGGTCGTGTTTTACTCAGTCCTCCCAGCCACATACCCTGAGTGGAGGTGCTGGGTCCGTTGGTGACTCTGTTTAGCGTTCTGTGAAGCCTCCTCACAGACCTCCAGCTTTTACCCCTTCACGCCCACCGGCTCCTGCAGAGAATCTTCAGGAGCTGCGCTGGCAGCAGGGGTGGGGGTGGAGTGGGCTGTCTCTGGAGTCCCAGCTCCCACACCCCTCGTGCTGCCCCGTGCACCCTTGCTGTGGTCTCCATGCACCTTCAGTCCAAGTGTTGGATGTCCCTGGTCTTGTTGCTGTGTTGAAGCCCTGCCAGGCTCTGGCAGACCCAGCACCCTCTGTGCGGTGCCCTCCACATGGTGGGTGCAGCTGGGCTGCCGGGACTTGACTGACCACCCATCCTCTTTTCAGGGAGATCCAGCTGTTGAGGAGGCTACGGCACAGGAACGTCATCCAGCTAGTGGATGTGCTGTACAACGAGGAGAAGCAGAAGATATATCCTACAGGGGGTGGGGAGGTGGGCATGTCCCCACGGTGGGTGGGCATATGGGCAGTCTCCTTGGCCTTCCCCTCTCCTTGGCTGCGACTCCCAGAGCCCAGGTCTAGGGGCCTAGGGTCCTGCTGAGGGGTCTATCCCTGACCTGCTGGATGCAGAATGACTGGGCTCTTCTCCACAAAGAGGTGTGGTTGGGGGACCTCAACCTGACCTTGGCTCCCACCCTTCCTCACTCCCTCCCCTTCCCCACCCCCAACTCCAGCCTTCTCTTTCCCAGGGCCCACATGGGCCTCTATCCCTCATTCCCCTTGGGGGGGGGGGGGTGGGCAAGACTTAAGCTCCTCCTTGGGATGGAACAACCAGGGGCCTTCATGCTGGACTGTGCAGGCTAAGCCCAAAGGTGGCGTCCTGAGCTCCACAGGACGGCCCTGGAGGATCCATGGAGGGGTGGGGATCCACTGCAGTGCCCATGATCCCTCCCGGGTGCTCCCACTCACTGCACTGTTGCAGCCCCACCCCCAGCATTTGTCTGTGTCTGAGGGCCCATCCTGTCCAGAGCAGGGTGCCTGCTGCGTGTTTTCCTTAGCACGGCCCACGTACATGGTGATGGAGTACTGCGTGTGTGGCATGCAGGAGATGCTGGACAGCGTGCCCGAGAAGCGCTTCCCTGTGTGCCAGGCCCATGGGTGAGTGAGCTCGAGCCCTACCGCGGCCCCCACCCCTGTAGGTCACTCCGGGCCAGGGCCTTAAAGGACCTGGTCCTATGTTCAGAGAGCTTATTCTGAGCATGAGTGAGATGGAAGTTCAAGTGTGTTTTAAAACTCGGGGCTTTGGCGCACAATTTGCAACTGTGTAGCCTGGCTGCTGTGCACACCGTGCAGCAGCCCACCGGCTCCTCTCTGCACACGCACTGCCCCGCATGCCCATTGCCTGAGGCTGTGGGGCCTCCTGGTGCTGGGGGAGCCCCTGACCGGGCCTCACTGCCCCGAGGCCAAGTTCTCCTGGAGAGTCAGCCCCCAGTTGCTTGTAGGACCAGCTGGCCTGTGGTAGGAGGGGACAGGGGGCAGAGGCGGTGAGCAGCATGGCTCTTTCCAGGCCAGAGACTGGTGTGACAGCACAGCCCAGGTGGCTGGCCCTGGGTGGTGGTCACAGAGCTGTGCCTGCAGGTACTTCTGCCAGCTGGTGGACGGCCTGGAGTACCTGCACAGCCAGGGCATCGTGCACAAGGACATCAAGCCCGGCAACCTGCTGCTCACCACTGGTGGCACGCTCAAGATCTCTGACCTGGGTGTGGCTGAGGTGCGTGGGGGGGCCCAGGGTGGACTGGGCATGGGGTCCAGCCCTTGGAGCCACTTCCTAAGGACTACCTGGTGTTGCCACAGGCACTGCACCCGTTTGCTGAGGATGACACGTGCCGGACCAGCCAGGGCTCCCCAGCGTTCCAGCCACCTGAGATCGCCAATGGCCTGGACACCTTCTCTGGCTTCAAGGTGGACATCTGGTCAGCAGGAGTCACGCTGTAAGTGCCCTGGGCCTGGTCCCTTTACCCCAGGGTCCCTCTACCTCACCCACCCCAGCCCCAGGCACTCGGTTCAGACTCCAGGCCTTCATGACCTGCCCCTCCTGGCAGTCCCCTATGTCTGGGGAGGCCACGAGCCAGGGTCAGGAACTCCTGTGGGTGGGGGCACACACTGGGACCAGCTGTCCTTCGGCCCACCTCGCCTTGTGCTGGTGTCCCCTGCGCTGATCCCCCTGTGCTGTTGCCCCTGCGCGAGTCACCTATCACTGTTTGGGCAAGGCTTTCTGTCCTGACTCCTGGGGCTGAATTCTTAAAGATATCACGAGTCACCAGTGATGCTTGGCTCCCACCCAGACTGCCTTGCAGGCGTCTGTCCCTCCATAAGCCTGGCAGTAGCGAGGGGGCCTGTGTTCTTCCACCCAAGGCGAGTTGGCGCTGCAGCCCCGTGGACAGCTGATGGTCTGGACAAAGAGGCATCCATTTTATTCCACTGAGAGCTCAGTGACAGGTGTCCCCTGACCCAGCCTGTTAGAGTGCACAGTCCAGTGGCTTTTCGTGTCTTCACAGTGAGCCAACAGCACTGTGTGTTCCAGACCATCGTCCTCATGTCCGATCCCTGCAGGGGGTGGGGTGTGTATAGTGGGGGTGGGGGAGTGTGGCAGAGGCTCCAGGGCCACAGGGCAGGCTCTGACTGGTCTGTCCTTCCGGGCCACAGGTACAATATCACAACAGGCCTGTACCCGTTCGAGGGCGACAACATCTACAAGCTGTTTGAGAACATCGGAAAGGGGGACTATACCATCCCGGGGGACTGCGGGCCCCCGCTCTCAGACCTGCTCAGAGGTGAGGCCCTTGGAGTGGAGGCCAGGCTGCAGGTGTGGGGGCTCCCGAGGGTCTTCCCTAGACCACTGGCCTCTTGAGAGCTGAGCCACCTCTGTGCCGCAGCCACAGCCGCCTGCCCCACCCCCCCACATGGGAGGTGGGCACAGCCTAGCCAGGCTTGGAGAGCAGCCCGAGTGGAGTGTGCGAGGAGTCCCTGGCTCCTTTGGGCTCTGCCACCTGTCCTGGGTGTTGGTTCCACCCTGTCCTGATTACCCATCCCTACGGGAAGTAAGAGTGAGGGGGTCTCCTGCAGGACCTCTTTCTGCTGCAGTTCCCAGGCTGCTTAGCAGGTGGCACTGTCCCTGCACACAGGGGCCTGGCCCACCGTGGCCCCCATAAAGCCACACCAGGATCCTGGGGTTTGGCTGAAGTTAGTGTTTTATGTTTTTGCACACCCCACATGGCTTGTGGGATCCTACTCCCTGACCAGGGATTGAATCCAGGTCCACAGCAGTGAAAGCGCCGAGTCTTCACCCCTGCACTGGCAGGGAGCTCTCTGGTGAAGTTAGTTTTGATGATACAGCACATCCAGGGTATTGCCTGTGTGACTGGTACCGTCCTAGGTCCTCTACCCACAGTCCCCGGGCCTTGTGTAACTGACCTGACGCTCGGCTTGTGCCAGACACCTAATCCGTGCTTTAGCCTATATGTAGCCTACAGATGAACAAGCTGCTTCACAGTCCTGCGTGGCTCCGGAGCCTCCTGATGACCGAGTCACGCCAGTTCTCTGGTTGTTAGTGAAGGTGAAGTGAAGCTGAGCAGCTGCAGTTCAAGTGCTCTGCAGTGGTGCAACCCCGTCCTGCCCTCTGCATCAGGGCCACCCTGGCAGCCAGGCACTGGGCTCCCCCGCCCTCCCAGGGTCTTCTTGGAGTGTGGGAGGTGGCAGCCCCACCGACTCAGACCTGGCCCTCCCTGCCCAAGTGTTCCTTGAAGGCTCATGGCCCAACCCCCACCCCTGGCCTCCCCCAGCTCTAGCAAAGATTGATGTTTCAGACCCTCCTTCCTTCAACGGGGACTGATGAGTTGGAGTTCTCTGTTTAAAGCTTTCTTTGCTCCAGTGACACAGATGATGACCTGTTATTGCCTTCACTCCCATGAACACTTGAAACAGTCCCAAGTTAGGGGGACTTCCTTGCTGGTCCTGTGGTTACAACTGCAAATTCCCAATACAGGGGGCCCTGGCTCAATCTCTGGTCAGGGAACTAGATCTCATGCCGCACCTAAGACCCAGCGCAACCAAATAAATAAGAAGCAGCCCCAAGTCTGGCTGACGAGATGGCAGAGGGCATTGGTATCCCTGTCCCCCAGGTCCAGGCAGTGTCCTGTCCTCTCTGCCTGTGCCTGCCTAGAGGTCTTGCATAGCTGGGCGGCGAGCCTCCTGCCCACAGGTCTCTGGAACACCGCCCCAGCCCTGCCCTCGCTCTCCCACAACAGGGCTGTGACCATGACCTTTCCTCTTCTGCACCACTCATGCTCAGCTCTGAGGGCCAGCATCCCAAAGTTACACTTTCTGAGAACAAAGCCACCTGTGGGGGGTGGGGGTGGGGGTGCACGTAGACAGGGCTTGTGGGCTCTGCACCCCTGTAGCCCTGCCACCTCGGGGCAGCCCAGCGAGGCCTACAGGGCTGCCTTGCCTCTTCTGCATGTCCGGGTCTTGGGCAAACGCCTTCACACAGGTTCTAGGGTGTGTCCCTCTGGAGGCCCCTGGTTCTCCTGCTGCCGCCTTGGGGGTTTGGGGTTCCGGCAGGGATTGCCGGTCATCGGCTTTGCTGGCTAGAGCCGGGCGGGCACTGCAGGGTCGACCCCTGTGCTTTGTCTTCGTGGGACGTGTGGACAGGTTCAGGATCCCTGGGGTGGGCTCTTGTCCTGTGTTCCAGCCTGCTCCGGTCTCCTTCCTGATCTCGCTTTGCAGCGGGGGCGGGGCTCCGCTCACACGCGCCACGCCCCCCCACCCCTCCCAGGCAGGGGCGGGGCCTCTGCCCGCGCTAACCCCGCCCCCGGCTGGTCTCCTGGCAGGGATGCTGGAGTATGAGCCGGCCAAGCGGTTCTCCATACAGCAGATCCGGCAGCACAGGTGAGTCTCCTGCCCGGCTGGGTGCTGGAGGGGGAGGGCGTGGTGCAGGGGTCTTGCCGGCTCAGTCTCTCCTGTTGGCCCCACCCTTCTCCATCTCTGCACGCCACGTAGTTCTCTGTGGGAATTGAGGGTGGGCCCGTGTGGGGAGCCAGCCTGGACACCCTGATGACCCGCTCCCACAGTTGGTTCCGGAAGAAGCACCCGCCAGCCGAGCAGCCGGTGCCCATCCCGCCCAGCGCGGACTGCAAGGACCGGTGGCGGGGCATGACAGTGGTGCCCTACCTGGAGGACCTGCACGGCTGTGCCGATGACGTGGATGACGAGCTCTTCGACATTGAGGACGACGTCATCTACACTCAGGACTTCACAGTGCCCGGTGAGCCCCGGTCGGGAGGAGGGCCGGGGGCTCTGCCTGAGGGTCTGGTGGCCCTCTCGGCGCCGGTGCCCTGCTGATGCCTGGCCTTCTTCCCCAGGTGGCGAGGAGGCGTCTGAGGCAGGGCTTAGAGAGAGAGGCCCACGGGAGAGCCCGTGCTCAGAACTTTCTGGAGAGGAAGCTGAGGCCAGGGCCTTGGAGGAGCTCCAGGCAGAGCCCAGGCCCTAGTGTAGCACCACCCCGCCCGGCCCGCGCCCTGTGCACCGTGGGCTCTCGCTGACCCTGCCCAGGGTCTGAGGGAGGCCAGGCCACTGCCCCGCCACCGCATCTGCGGTTCTGTGCTGCCCCCGGGGCTGGTTCCACTGGCTCCGCATAAAGGTCTGCCTGCTTTGTGTGTGCGGTCCTGCTTGCCTCCTTCTGGCTCGTTGGCCAGGGCTCAGGTGTTTTCTGTAGAAAGAGCCTGTGTGCAGGGTGGCCTGCGGGCATGGGCCCGCCCTCCCAGCACATGTTAGGCCTCTGGTGCCCATGGTGGCTGGCTGTAGCTGTTTCCCACTGGGGTCCTGGGGTCAGGTCAGAGACCCTGCCCTGGGAACCTTGGCCACAGCCCAGTCCTAAGTAAGGCCTCCTGGACCTCTGTCCCTGGCGGGATAGGATCAAGGTGTTCTCCTTTGGGAGGCACTGGGGCTCTGGGACAGGTGTCTGGCTGGCTGAGTGTGGACCCTGCCGGATCCCCCAAGCCCCTCTGGGCACTGACCACACGCCGTCCCTTCAGGCCTATGCCAGAGGCCTGGTCTACTCTTCCTGGGTGCGGAATGCTTGTCCAAGAGCAGTTCTCTGGGCCCAAGCTAGACCCCTAGCCCAGAAATGTCCCTACTCCAGATGGGGGACAAGCCTGCAGTGAGATCAGGCAGCTGCCCCTTGCCGAACTCCCCTAGGCCAACGGCAGGCTGTGTTGGGGCTGCTTCTGCTCCAGTCCCGTCTCATGATCTGCTCACCAGGGTCTCCCTGGTCTGTCCCTCTTCCTGCCACCCACCATGGTTTTGTTTGAGCCAGTGCCCTTGGTGCCTTGAGGGCAAGTGGAGCAGATTTCTTGCCGGCCACCCCCCAGCTGTGGTCGCTGTGCTGGAGGCTGAGTAGCGTTGTGGTACTCAGCACCCTGGCAGCCCCCTCCGCCATTAGAGCAGGCTCCTGACACCCGCCCACTCTGCCATGCTCTGAGTTCTGACCTGAGTTGCTGCCTGTAGACATGCCTAGGGGGCTTCCGGCAAGGTCCAGAGGCCAAGTTAGGCCCCAGACACCGCTGGTGGAAACGCATTCTTGTGTGAGGACCAGACGGGCTCGAGGCAGCTGTGGTGGTTTCCTGGTATCCACGGGAGGAGGGTGTGCTGTGATCAGCCTGGGCTCCTGCACCCCTCCCTCCCCCACTGCTCAGCGGGCATGCAGCAGGACCCCAGGACCCAGTGAGGGCTGGCAGGCCACGTGGGAAGGAATGGGGTATGGGAGGTGCCCGAGCCTGCCTCTCTGTTCTTTCGTGCCTGGCATGGAGAGCCAGGGTGGGCTGTTTCGAGAATGACATCGAGTCTGGACGCCTGGCCCAAGTACAGCCCCTTGTGTTCCACAGGGCCCAGTGGGCTCTGGCCTTCACCCAGGTGAGAGAGCTGAGGCTCGGGCCCCAGGTCTCTGGTCTTCCACCATATTCCCACTCACCTGAGTGTGGAGCCCCGCTCACAGCTGAATGAGCAGGTGAGCATGGGCTGGGCCTGATTCTGGCCGGTTGGTTTGAAGGCCCGCCCTCCCGCTCCCTGGATGAGGCCCTGTGGCAGGACCGGGCAGGTCAGATGGGACAGGTGGTGGGGGGCCTGGGTCTGGGCAGGAATGATGCAGAGCGTGTGTGCTTTGGGATCCCCAGTCAGCACACTCTGGCCCTCTCCCCTTGAAGGTCAGGTCCTGGAGGAGGAGGCTGGGCGGAGCGCACAGAACCGGGTCCTTCCCAAGGCTGTGTGCGTGAATGGCACCGACACCACCCAGCTGAACACCAGGTCAAGGGCAGAGCGCCGGGCCAGCGCTGCCTCCAACCCTGCCCGCAAGGCCTGCTCAGCCAGCAGCAAGATCCGCCGGCTGTCGGCCTGCAAACAGCAGTGAGGTTGGCTGCCCGCAGGTAGGATGGGGCCGGGACCAGAGGGGTGGGGGGGCACATTGTGGACACTACCATCTTGGTTTGTGTCACTGTCCCTGGAGTCTGGGTTGGAGTTGAAGGAAGTCACTTTCTGCAGAATACTGGCTACTTGGTGTGGTGCAGGGGCTTGGTGTGTGTGTGTGCAGGAGGAAGGCCCCTCAAGCTGACAGCCTGTTTTGCAGACCCGAGGGGCTTGCCTCCTGTCCAGCCCAGGCTGCTCCTGGCATTGGAGGAGTTTGAGGGGTGCAGGGGGCTGTGCTCTGACTGAGGTTGTCGTTTCCTCTCCCTGCTCCCTCTTCCCAGCTCTGACCACCCAGTCCACAAAGGGCGTTTTGGGTGGGCCTCAGGGGTGCTTGTGCCCCCATTGCCATTCAGGATATGAGCAGCGGGGTGGAGGCCTGAGGGTCCAGCCCCTGTCCATCCATGCCTCCTCTCCCCGGGAGCTGCCTCTGAAATGGCCCCCATAGAACTTACCTGCCAGTATCAGAACCGGTCAGGTGGGGTAGAAACTCTTTGCAGGGAGGCCTGGTTCTGTGGCACAAGGGCCCTGCTTAATCCCACCAGGCGACCAGAGATTCCTGGGGTGGCCCCTTGAGGCAGTGCAGCTCTCCCTGGCCAGTGGAGGCGTCTGACAGCACTGCGTGACTAGGCCTCCGTTTCCCCATCTTCTGGAGGGATCCAGGGAGAGCGTGCTGCTTGTGACACAGGACCTTGCTTGGCCCAGAAGTGACCTGTCTGTGTCCTGGTCTCAGTCTGTCTCCAGGAGCCCCGGCCAGGTCCTGCTCAGTCTTCCCGTCGACGGCTGGCCTGCTGCCCACCGCCCAGGAAGGCTGCCACAGCGCCCTCCGTGCTGACTGCTCCTCTGGAAGCCAGAGGGTCCTGGAGGACTGTGGCTGGGCGACAGCAGGGACTGGGATCTGGCCCTCCCTCGGTGGCCAGTGGACACGACCTCCTGCTGACTGCAATCCTGTGCTGAGCCCCTTCCCCCAGCTAGGGGAGGAGGGAGAGGGCCCGGCGTGGCCCCATGCCAGCCTTTGCCATGCACTTTACGTTGAGACTACTGGTTCTCGTCCACCCCAACTCCTCTTTTTACTCTGCCACTGGTTAGCACCTCCCACACCTGGTGATGTGTTCATATCAACCACAGCCGCAACGGGATGGGCATGACACGCAGGCCTGCCAACCCAGATGCATGCCCATGCCCAAGGGAACCAGGCGGCCTCCTTGTGTTTGTTGTTTGGTTGGTTCCTTTTTATTTTTATTTTTTAAACAAAAAATAAAACAGGTGGATTTGAGCTGTGGTTGTGAGGGATATTTGGGAACTGTGGGTGGCAGCATGCTGTCAGGGGATCTGAGCCTGAGCCTGGGGTCCTTTGTGGGTCCCACAGTGGAGGGGCTGGCCAGGCTACCTGCTGGAGACCTGGGCCTCTTAGGCATATTTGCTTCTAGCCATGCTGGATCTCTGCTCTTAGCGAGAGCCCGGCCTCCCCAAAGCTCCACAGGCCCCTCTGCTCAGCCCAGGGCCCACAGCTTCACAGCATGGTGGCTAGGGGGGTGCCTCATCCCCTTCTGCCCAAGACATCTGCGCTCTTGGGTCCCCAGAAACAACCCAGAGCAAGCAAGAGTATGCACTAAATATTTATAATCAACCAGAAAACAAAACACAAGCTCCATCACTGGATGGTACACAAACTGCAGGAAGCTTAGGAGGGAGGGGCGGGGCAGGGCGACTCGGCCGCTGGCGAGGGCTGCCCCATCTTTTGGCAATAAATAAAGCTTGGGAAACTTGAAACCTTGATCATTTGGGTTTTATGTCTCAAACACTGGTGAGTCCAGGCGGCTCTTTGGACGGAGCGGTTACAGGGCGTGCGGCCCGCTCAACATGCGGAGGGCGGGTGTGGGGTGCAGACACTGGGAAGGAGCGAGGTGGGAGGCGTGTGCAGGGCTGGGGGCAGCGGCAGCAGTTATTGCTCAGGGGTGTGTGTGGGGGGGTGCGGACTGCCGCGAGCACTCGCCGCGGTGAGGTAAACGGCTTTGAAGGGTTGGTGGCCGCGGCCTCGAGCTAACCTCCCAGCCAGGGACGGCCCAATCAAGAGATTGAGCTTTGGCACCCTGCGGTCCCTGTGCATGTGTCTTGGCGCGAATTGCAGCGCGTGCGCATCGAGCAATTCTCGAGGCTTCATTGGTCTCTGGAAGAGGCGCTGTGCGCATGCGTGTTGCGCAGTTGGCCCGTATCACCCCGTCTGGATGCAAGCCCTGCGCATGCGCTTTCTGTAGCTTGGCCAGAGATGCGGCGCCGTGCGCTTGGCAACCCCCGTCAACACCCCGAGGCCACAGTCTGGGGCCAAGGGAAGTTGAGTGTGGCTCTTGGGACCCCAAGGTGAGAATCCGCCACACTCCCTCTAGTCGACTCTACGAAGTGCCTGGAGGGGACTGTGCGTGCGCACGTTGGGGCGCCTGGGGAACCGCACTCGTGCTCCAGGCCCGTGGTCCCAGCGCAGGCGCGCCGGGACGTCGCACCCCAGGTATGTCCGGCACCGGGGCCCCGCCGGTGCCGAATAAGCTGACGAGGTGGGCGCGGGGCGCAGGCTTAGACCGGGCTGTGGTCAGGGGACGTGGGCGCGGCCGTGGCCAAAGCAGGG
This sequence comes from Odocoileus virginianus, assembly GCF_023699985.2. NCBI lineage: Eukaryota > Metazoa > Chordata > Mammalia > Artiodactyla > Cervidae > Odocoileus > Odocoileus virginianus. The sequence continues at coordinate 40,570,632 of NC_069676.1, forward strand.
GCCACGGCGACCGGCTGGGCCAGCCGCGGCGGAAAGAGCCTGTCGTCGAAGGTGGCCGCCAGCTTGTCCAGCAGCGCACCCGGGGTCCCGGCACACAGGCCGGACCCCGGGCATCCACCACCGGGCTCCTCCTCGATGACAGGGATGGAGGATGTGGCTGGGTCGTCGCCTGCTCTGCCATCGGGCGGACAGTCGACACTGTCTCCGCGGCGCAGGGGTGCGCGTGCGGGGCGGGGGGCACCAGATTGGGCTGTGGATGGGGTGGGGGGCGCAGCGCGTGCTCCAGGGTCGCTGTGCTGTCGGCCCCGCTGCTGCCACTGTTTGCGTGCATGGGGGTGGGGGTGTGCGCGCGCCCTATGGCGCGCTGTGGCAGACGGGGCGTCGTCGAAGTGCGGGTCGTGGCGTAGAAACTCGTGGAACAGCGCATCTGTCTTCTCATCGATGCTGTAGTCGCGGCGCGGGGCACGGCGAGGCCAAGCACGCGGGCTGCGGGGACGGACGGGTGTCTCTGGAGCGGAGCTCTCGAAGCTGCAGCCCACGGTGGCCTCGCGGCCTGCACTCGTAAAGGAGGAGCGCTTCTCAGGCGCACTGGGGGGCCCATCATCCCCCGCACCGCGGCCTTCGATGCTGGCATAGCCGCTGTCCATCTGCAGCAGCTTGCGCGGTCCGCCCGTCTCTCCATCCGCCGGCCGTGGCACGGGTGTGGGCGGCGGCGAGGGCGGTGGAAAGGCGGGTGCGGCGCCCCCGGAGCCTGAGCCCGAGCTGTCGCCACTGCGCACCGAGTCACGGTCGTTGCCGCTGCTGCTGTGGTCTGAGGAGGCAGCCGCGTGCAGCTCGAGTGAGGCACGCAAACTCCAGATATCGCGGTAGATGGTCGGGGCCTGCTCGAGCCCCGCGTCTCGCTCTCCATCTGAGTCTTGTAGCTGTTCAGGCCCTGCGATGATGCCGCGCTCCAGGGGGGACTCAGGGCTCGCTCCTCCTGCGGCGCCCACCTCCTCAGCTGCCTCTAGCCTGCAAACCAGGCCGCAGTCAGGAGGCTGCATTAGGCCCCCTCCTTCCCCCAACCCCGAGCCTCCTCTCCCACCCGCCTCCTGACCACCCTGCTTCTCGATCCAGGAGGATGGGCACATGTGGGAACCCTCCAGGCTTGGCCGGGCCGTGGAAGATGATGTTTCTGAGTGCTGCCTGTCCACTTTGGCCTGGATGCTCTTGGGTTAACCCGGAGCCGTCCTGGCGCCTGCCAGTTCAACCAGGGCCTTACAGGATGAGAGATGGGAGGGAGGTTCAAGAGGGAGGGGATATATGTATAATACGTATATCTATGGCTGACTTATGCTGATGTATGGCAGAAACCAACATGATATTGTAAAGCGATTATCTTTCAATTAAAAATAAAATGTTAAAAGAAAATGTGACCAGGGCATCTGCTGGCAGTGCAGGGGGTTGGCCCCTTGCCCTGAAAGAGTTAAGGCTCTTCTCAGGAGATGCCTTCTTCATTGGATTGGATCAAGTGGAGTCCAACTGAGCCCAGACACCTGGGTGACCCCCCCCCCAGGGGGCCACCTCAGCTCCCCCACCACAGATTGACAGGGACCCAGGAGGAAGATAGCACATAGAAAGTGTTGATCTCCCCAAACAGGAAGCACCCAGGACTAGGAAGCCTGCCCTGCTCCTGGGGTCCAGTTGTTCATCCTGCTGACAGGGGCCCAGAGTTTCCTGAGAGTTGCCCTTGGGCTGGGGGAGAGGGTGGCACCCTCAGAAGTGGTCACAACGGTTTCTGAGTAGCAGCTGTCCAGCCCCAGGAGCACCAGCAAGTGGGAGATGCCCTGGGTCCACAGCAGAGACCTTCACGCCCTAGGCTTCAGCAGGAAGCAGTGGGCCCCAGCCATCCCTCTACCCTTACCCATTTGCCCCCGCTTCCCTTCTCCGATCCGAGCTGGAGAGATGGCCCCAGTGAGGCAGCCTCCAGGAGACTGTGGAGCCAGAGGGACTCGACCGCCCATCCTCTGGGCCACCTATGGGGGATGGGATGGGGCAGGGGCCTACAGGTCCACCCCAGCACCTCTATCTACTGAAAAATACCTGCCGAGACTGGGGGGCGGGCTGGTGGGGCTGGCCAGAAAGGGGCGGGGGCTTGGGAAGACCATGGTGTCGCCCGCGCTGGCAATATACTGGATGAAGTCCACGTGGGGGGCATCCCCTTCCTCCTGCTCCATGCTCTCGCTGGCCGCCCGCTGCCGCTGGAAGTGGTGTCGCTTGGGGGAACCTGTGCAAAGGAAAACCGACCACTTGCCTAAGCCCTCCCAGCACCAGGCTCACTGCCCACATCTGAGCCAGGCCAGTAGACAACAGCCTGGGCCAGGTGAGTATTTATCCCACCCCGTGGTGCAGCTGGGAAACTAAGGCACCAAGGACGGGAAGGCCAGGACCAAGAGCCCGGCGGCCAGGGCGGGCATGAATGGAGGTGCCAAGGCAGCAAGCAGGTGTGGCCAGAGCAAGGACTTTTCCTGGACATCAGGTAACAGACATGGCCTGGCTGAAGGCCGAAGGTAGGGCCAAGTAAGGGACAGGGAAGGGGGAGAGGTGACGCTCTCTCCTGCCAGCTCCAGATCCTGCCTCACTGGTGGGCCAGGGAGCCGGGTGGTGGAGCCTCAGGGGTGGGGATGGTAGTAACCCAGCAGACAGGTTCTGCTTCTTCCTGCCTGCATTTGCCTATAATCACCTCTGGAATTACAGGCTCCATCTAGGCTTCCAGTGGGGCAGCAGAACAAGCCCTCCCCTCCCTTTCCCGGCCAGGAGCACTCAACCAGAAATCAGCCCTCCCTCGCCCCATGGCGCAGGAGGTTGGCTCCAACAAGGGGACTCGTGCTGTCCCTGGTCCCCTCACCCTGCCTCTCCTGGCACTGGGATCTGCCACCTCCACCACAGGGCAGTAGATGCCCTAGCAGCCTCGCCCTGCTGAGCTCCAGTGAGCAGCCTTGGTCCTGGGAGTTGGTGCCACACCCCACCACCGCCACCCCCCACCTGCATGGCCCTTGGGTTGAGGTTTAGAAGCCCTGTGTCCAGGGCTCCATGAGCAGGGGTCTGCAGCATCAAATGCCCACCACCTGTGGCTGTAAATGAAGTTTTACTGGCACACAGCCATACTACTGTACATGTCATCTAGGGGTGCTCTCACTAGCACAGCAAACTGACTACAGTGCCAGAAACACGCAGTATGAGGCCTTACTGGAGAAGCTCACTGTTGTCCGCTCTAGCTAGACAAGCCCTGGCTTTACTGGGGCACTGTGTGCAGCCCCAGGTCATCCTCCTGACCAGCTCATGGGCCAGATGCCCACTGGTGAGCAGATGATGCTGGCCAGTCTGGGGTGGGGACTGGGGACCCCCCCCACCATGACGGTGCAGAGCAGGTTGCTGCTCCACATCTCCCTGGGCCTCACTCCCCACCAGGGGCTGCAGCTTACCTCTTGTGTCCAGACTGGATGCCCGCTGGCTGGGCTCCAGTTTCCATTTCTTGACCTTGAAATAGGGGCTGGCCCCATCCAAGCTAGCATGACGCCTCAGGCGGGTGAAGAACTGCAGGACGGGGCCTGCCCCAGAGCCTGGGCCCACATCCCCAGGCCCTGCTGCGGCCCCCTGTGCACCAGGCTTGGCGCTCCTGGCCCCAGTGTCCAGCTGTGAGAGAAGAGAGATGCTCTGAGACCCGCTGACCCCTCCCTGCTACCCGAGTGCCCACCTGGCTTGGGCCACTTGTCACTTACTTGGAGTGCAGAGGAAGAACAGAGAGCTGGGGCTGGTGGGGGCCACGCTAAACCAGGGGGCTGGGCCTCCCCCCACCCCCCAGACCCTGTCTGAGAGGTTCCCCAGGCACAGGCCAGCTCTGTCCTGCCCAGCCCAGAACAGGACAGGGTAGGGGATGTCCTGTCCCACAGCCTGGGATGGTCCTGACCATGCCCTCTCCTGTTGCTGGACAACCCTGGAGGAGGTGAGCCAGGTGCATGTGTGCTCCGTGTATAACCGGCCCCTCTTCCTCCCGGGGAGGGGACCAGGTAGAGGCCCATAGGCTGACCCATGCTGGAGGAGGGGGCAGAGGACGTGGGGGGAGGCCTCACCGAGCTGCCTTCCCCGGAGTCACTGGAGGCTGAGGGGCTGATCCTGAAGTTGGCAGGGCCCACGGCCGAGTTGTAGGGGTCACCTGGCAGGGCGGAGCTAGGGCCCACGGAGCGGCCGGTGAGGGCCTTCCCCGGGGGCTGTGGGACAGAGCCAGGGGGGAGGAGGAAGCAGTGACAGGTCAAAGAGCACGGGTGGGTGAGGGGGTGTGCTGGACCCCCACCCACTGGACCTGGCCAGGCCCCACTTCCCACGCTGAGGTAAGGGGCACAGCTGGGGGAGGGTGTGGGTGGGCAAGGTGGTACCTGCTGGGTGGAGGTGGGGTGGGGTGGGGTGGGGTTCCACCCCCGAGCTCTGGGCCACCTGACACCTGACTCACCTGGAATATGGCAAGGCTGGCCTTGGGGGCAACCGTGGGGTGTGGTGTGGCAGTTGCACTGGCCTCGCCAGAGTCGCACTCGTGAATGGTGACGATCTTGAGGGGCGGCAGGTGCAGATGGGTGAGGCGGGCATTCTTCAGGTGGTGGAAGTCCCCCTCCGTCAGGGTGTACCTGCGCCCAGCGCGCCTGCCCGTCACCTCGGGCAAGCGGGCCCCCCCACACACACCCCAGTGCCCTCTCCAGCCCCACTGTCAGTCTGCCCACCAGGTGCTGGGGAGGGCGGGGGTGGCAAGGCAAGTTCCCAGGTTAGCCGCTGCACTGGCCCTCCTTACCGGCGGCCCTTGTCCTGCGCTTTCCGACTCTGCTCAAACAGGGCTGCTTCATTGAAGGACACCCGGCGGCCGGTGGAGCTGGTGGACAAGAAGCGCTGGGTCTCGGTGTCCTGACCCTCCGGATCCTCCCCCCTGAACTCAGGGTCTGCGAGGAGAGCCAAGAGAGGGTGGGCCACGAGTGGGCCGGCAGGCAGCTAGGGAGGGGAGTGGTTGGGAAGGGAGCACAGAGGGCCCGGCTAACCACCAGGGGCGGGGCAGGGTGGGAGGGTGGACGGGCACTCGCTCATCCGCTCACACACTCACTCACGCAGCACGCGCCTGTGAGCACCTACGCGTGGGCTTAAGGAAACAGAGATGAGTCGGAATCGAGCCGCGCCCAGTCTGGTGGGGGAGACAGACAGACACAGATGGTCAGGTGGCCCAAGGGGGGCGGCCGTGGAGTGGCCAGGTGGGGGCAGACAGGCTGGGACAGGGCCTGGCAGAGCGCCTCACCTTGGGCAGGGTGGGCACCGTTGTCCAGGTAGGTGGTGGTGGTCTTCTCTGCTTCCTCTGGGGCTCTGGGGAGCGCAGTGAGAGAGCACGGTGGGCCTGAGGACCCAGACTGGCTGCCCTCCCTGGGGCCCCAGCAGGGCTCCTGTCCACAGGCAGCATCCTGAGCTCACTAAACCTGCTCTTAGCGGGGCGCTCACGCTGACCTGCTCCACTTCCCCTGGGGGGGTCTGCGCACCTGTGGAGGCGTCGGTGCACCTCCCAGCAGCGCCTGCAGAGCAGCAGTGCACCTGACAGCACCACGAGGGCACCCCCGACAAAGAGCGCCATCACCACCATCAGGAGCAGATAGTTGTCCAGGACTGGGTCGGGCTCCACCTGCGGGGTCAGCAGGTCAAGGGTCAGGGCCAGTGGGCATGACCTCTGGCAGCCCTGCCCCACCCCCTCTCCCCCCATCCCTCACTCACTGTGGGGCGATCCGTGGCGTTGTCCCACGTCATGGTCAGGGCAACCGTGGCGGTGGTGGTGGTGGTGGCGGCGGCGGCTGTAGCCATGGTGGCTGTGGGCTGCATGTTGAGGCTAGGAGGAGGGTGGGGGGCGGAGGCAGGGCCTGCTCAGCTCCAGCTCCCGCGTCCCCCCTCCTGCCTTCCTTCCCGGGAGCGGGAGCAGGGGCCCACACAGGGCGGTGACTCACAGAGTGGTGATGTGGGGGGAGCCCCGAGGCAGCCCCCACCGGCTCGGATCAGACCTCCATGTCCCCTTCTTTGAAAAAGAGAAGACGCGTGCGTATCAACAACCAGCTTCCCCAGCCGGTGGGGCCGGCCCGGCAAGATAGCGCTGGCAGGGAGCCCTGCCCGGGAAAGGGGAAACTGAGACCTGAATCAGCTCACTACCGCCAGACCCCAGGGGTCTGGCCTGCCCCATCCGGGGAGCCTCGGCCCCAGGAGACGGCTTCCAAAATAGCAGGGACTCGGACCATCCGCGGGGCTGTCTAGCCTGGGGAGGGGACGGAGAGGCCGAGCCCCGGGACCCCCAGGTCACGACTCCAGGAGGTTCAGGACTCACTCCGCCCAGCGCTAGTGGGAGTGACAAGGCCAAAGGAGGCGCATCTGTTCCCAACCCTCAAGAATCTGGTTCCCATGGTGACTGAGCTAGCAGGCCGAGCGGGGCGGGGGGGGGGGGGGGGGGGAGGGGAGGCGGGTTGCCAGGGAGCATTGGGGAGGGGAGGGGGCGCGGGGGAGGGAGGCCTCCTACTGGGGCGGCTGGAGCCAGCCCGGGGCGGCAAGATGGCTGCTGCCGCCGCCGCCCGCCGGTGCCCGCCGCCCGCATGCCCCCGCCGCACCCCCTCGCTGCCGGAGCCGGCCGGCTCCACGTCTGCCTGACGCTTGGGGCGCCGAGACAGGAAGGGTCTCAGATCTCAGCAGAGGGACTGCCTGGACGTTGCACCTGACCGCCCTCCCCAACCCGCCCTCCGGGTGGGAAAGACCGGCGGCCGCACTCTGGAATGTCAGGGAACGGAGTCTGGGGCAAGGATGACCAACCGCTCTGACTGGGCACTGCGCGCTGCCCCTGCCCACAGGAATGGGAGAGACTGTGCACAGGTTCCAGCGCCCCCAATCCATTGGGGTTTTCACCCTACTGGACGCGAGGAGCGGGGAGACCGAGGCCCATTGCAGGGGAGGGGCCTGGCAAAAGCCAGGCGTCCTCGACACTTCGGGTCAGAGGCTGGTCGCGGCTCCCCTGCATCCATGGGGGAGGGGGCCCCTCTATGTAGGTCGGGAAATGAGTTCAGGCTAGAGGGGGAGGTGGCAAAGGCACAGGGACGTTGACAGGAGACCAGGAAAGACAGTAGGAGGCCCAGGGGGAAGGGAGGTGGGCTTCTAGGGGGCAGTCGGGGACGTGAACCTAGGGCGGAGGTTGGCCACAGGCCACCCTTAAGTCCCGCGGGGCCTCGGCTCCGGATCGGGCTCGTCACTGCGCCCACCCCCGCGTCCCCAACCGGCCCCGGAGATGGGGATGGCGAGAAGTGAGATGCAGATAACCGACTTCGGGCATGTCTCAACCTCGGGCTAAGCCAGGGGGCGGAAATGCCACGGCTCTGGCCGAATTTCTCAAGGGGAAACAGGCTGGGAAGGGCGTGGGCGAGGGTCCCTATGCCGGGCGCCGAAGTCCGGGTGCAGAGCGCCGCAGGTTGGCCCCCACGCCGGCCACGGCTCCTCCGCTCGCAGCCTCCGGCCTCGCCGCCTCGCGGGCAAGGGCCGGAGATCTCTAGCCAGAGCTAGCCGTGCGGCCTCGCCCTGCCCCCCGCCCGACCCGGTGCAACCCCAGGCCCGCGCGCGCCTACCTCAGCGCCGGGGTGCGCGGCCCATGGGCGGCGGGCAGGCGGCTGCGCAGCGCTCCCGGCTGGCTCCGGCGCCCGGTAGCCGCGGTAGCAGGAGGAGAATTTATGAATGGAGAGCGCGGCGCGCGGGGGAGGTAGGCGCGAGAGGAGGGGCTGCACACGTGATCGCGTTGGCGGCTAGCCAGCTCCGACCCGCTCGGTACTGCCGGGAGCCGCCCGGTCCCCGGCCGGCCGCCCCCACCGCTCTCGCCACCGCGTCTCGCTTGCTTGCTCCGCGCCGGCCGCCGCCTCTCCTTCCCTTCCGGAGGGGGCGGGAGGCGGAGTCTACGCTCCCGGGCGCCCCCTCCCCACGCGGAGCCGCCCTCTCCAGAGGCAGCTGAATCTCCGTACCAGGTCCACGGCGCACGATTCCTCGACCCTTCCCGTGGATCCCAGGGGACGGGGGAACCAAAGGGGTGTTGGTCCTGGGGCGCACGACTCCCCGCAGCCCAGTGTCCTGGGGGTGCACAGACTCCCCGTCGATGGCTTTCCCAATTTGGGAGCCTACTGGGTGCACAGCCAGGGAGCTCTGGGGCAAGTGTCTATCTTTCTTCCTTTGTGTGGGCTGCACTGTCAGGGTCGCCTTGTTAAGACTAGCAGAGATAATGGAACCCAACCTATTGTGAGTGCCACCAAACAGGACTACCCTGCTGAAACGCCATGTCAGGTCAGCCCCAAAGCTGTTCTTTCTCAGACAACTATGCATATTCCCTCTAGATGCTAAGGTCATCAAGCTACCACCAGCGTGGCTGGGGTTCCATCCCAGTTTGCCGGGCCTTGTGTTCAATACAGCTCAATGGCTCCACTTTCCTGTGCAGTGAGAGTGGAAGGACCATTCCAACCCCAGGGCCTTTGTACCGGCAGCTGCCAGGCCTGAGCGGCCTGCTCCCTGCCTTGCTTCCTTCAGCGCTTACTCTCACCCCATGTTCCCATGCCCTGCTACACTTGGCTTCTCTTCGAGGCCCTGCGTGTCGTTGCCTGCTGCTTGTTCCTGTGTGTTGTGTCCCTGCTCACCTCTGCCTCCTGACCTCCCAGAGCAGGAGTTCAGTTGCGTTGGGTCCCTGAGCATATCCCTGGGGGGAGCACAGTGGAGGGAACATGAGTGTTAAGTGGATGAAAGGGGGACACTGCCAATGGAGGACAAGGAGCAGTCAGGGGGACAAGTACCCAGGAAGGCTGGCTCTGGGCACGTGTGAAATGCATGTGCGAAGTCCTTGAGGTCCCAGAGTGTGTGGGCGGAAGATGAACATGCCAGAGGAACAGGGGGAAGCCAATTTGTGGTTCCCAGGACGGGAGTGATATTGTCCCTCTTGGCTGTGGGTGGACGAGGCACTGTGATGAGGCCAGGAAGGAGCAGGGGAGCCATCCAAGCCAGTAATGGCTGCAGTGGCAGAGATGGGTGGAGGACCCTTGTTGACCGGTCCAGCAGAGAATTCCAGGATAACCCCAGGTTTGGGACCTGGATAACAAGTAGCCCTGTCCCTTTGACTACCCTGCAAGGGGAATTAGAGACCAGTCCCGTAGATTGGTTTGAGGTGCGGATTAGAATAGGCCTCCATTCCAGTAGGATCCAGCGCTCCGAGAGGCGCGTGGACAGGACGCACCCCCTAAGAAATGGGAGTACAGCTTCCCTCTACAAACATCCAACTAGGGCTAGGATGCCCAACGCATAGGGACGGAATCCCTAGGAGCCCTTAACAGCGCTGGTCTAGAGGGTCTGGCGGGGGTCTGGGCCCCAGGCCTCGGGCCTCCCCGGTGTGGGAGCCTCTTTTGGACACAGCACCTGCGCAGCCACGAGCCCAGGTGTGACACCTCTCCCTGGCGCTCTGCATCCGTCCGCTCCTCAACCAAGGCCCTTCCGATGTTAAGTCCCAGCCCCGCGGAGCCCGACTTCGCATTTTCCCGGAGCCCAAGGTGGGGGCTAGGACCCAACCCCTGGAGACGACCTGCCGGAGCGCGGGGGCGGAGCGGTGACGTCAGCGCCGCGAGCGAGGAGGCGCGGGCCGGGGTGACGGCAGCGCAGCCCTGGGGTGCCCGCGCGCACGCGCCCCTGCGTCAGCAGCGCGCGGGGGCGGTGGCCGGGCGGGGCCGAGGGGAGCTCACCTCTGGGCGCAGTGCGCCCTCTGCCGGCGCCCTTAGGGTTACAGCCAAGAGGTTCCCGTTGGACGCTTGCAGGAGCTGGACACTAATTCTACCTGGGATGCCGTCCCCGGTTCGCCGCCTGCACCTCCCACAGTCACAGCCTGTTCTATCCGGCCCTCGCCCCTTTGTTATTTTTATGTATTTGTTACCTCCTTTTTTTTTTGTTACTTCGTAATGTACTGCACAACTTATAAACTATGTTGAGCGCGTGCTAAGTCTCTTCAGTCGAGTCCGACTCTTTGCGACCCTATCGACTGTAGTCCACCAGGTTCCTCTGTCCACGGGATTCTCTTGGCAAGAATACTGGGACGGGTTGCCATGCCCTCCTCCAGGGGGTCTTCCCCACCCAAAGGTCGATCTCGCGTCTCCTGCATTGGCAGGCAGGTTCTTTACCACTATTGCCACCTCGGGAGCTCTTATTATTACGTTAATGTCTGCTAAACGCCCCCACCACCCCAAACTAGAGCAGGAATCTCGCTATTTCCTTGATGGCTCCCCAGCGCCTGACATCCAACGAGCGTCCCCCAAATCTTGAATTAAGTGTTTCCGTAACTTCTCCGCGCAGGCTTCTGGTCCTCAGGGTGCAGAGCCGTGTAACCGATCTCCCTCAAGGTACCACAGGGCTAGGAGCGCTCACCGGAAGGAAACTACAATTCCCAGCATGCCACGCGCCCAGGTGGTGCTTCTTCTTCAGCATCGCGCGCAGCGCGCCGGGAGTCGTAATTCGCGCGTGCGCTCTCGCCAGGATCTTTCTCCCAGAGGTCCTCTCGCGTCGTCCTCCTCGCCCTCCAGGCCGCTCGCGTTTAACAGGAGTCAGTTCGCCTCAGCGTTGCCTTCTGCTGTCCGCCAGCCATCATGCTGCCCGCTGCGTTGCTCCGCCGTCCGGGTTTGGGCCGCCTCGTACGCCAGGTCCGCGCCTACGCCGAGGCCGCCGCTGCTCAGGCCCCTGCGGCGGGTCCGGGACAGATGTCCTTCACCTTTGCCTCACCCACGCAGGTTCGGACGTCCGCGGTGCTCGGGACCCCATTCTGGACCCCTCCCCCATGTGGCCCAGGATCCGAGCCCCCAATCCTCAGGTCGGCGACTTCCACTCCAGACCCGCGCCCCTCCTCCGTGTGATCCGGGATGCGAACTCCCAACCCTCAGATCGGGGACCCGCGTTCCAGACCCTCGCCCTTCCTCCTTGTGGTCCGGGATCCGAGCCCCCAACCTTCAGGTCGGAGACCACCTCCATGCCGGACCTGTGGTCTGGGATCCGAGCCCCCAGTTCTCGGGTCGCCTGCCCTCAGCCCCTGTTTCGACATGCACCCGTCATCGCGGGGTTCACGACCTGAGCCCCTCGGCCCTTTGCAGAATTCAGTGTGTCCTCCCTGGCGGCTCGCTGGTGGTGATTTAACCGTATCTGCTTCCGCGAAGGCTAGGGTGTCGATTTCGTCCTCAAGTAGAGGAAGGTGCTGCACCCCTCCGAAACATTGGCCGCAGCGGAGCCGCCTGTGCCCCCCTCCCCTGCTGTCAGTCCTGTTCTAGCTATTTAACTACAGAGGACACCGAGGGGCTGGCCTTAGGTGACCCTTTCTTCACGTGTGTTCTCTAGGTGTTCTTCAACGGCGCCAACGTCCGCCAGGTGGACGTGCCCACGCAGACCGGCGCCTTCGGCATCCTTGCAGCCCATGTGCCCACATTGCAGGTCCTGCGGCCAGGCCTGGTTGTGGTCCACGCTGAGGATGGCACCACCTCCAAATACTTCGGTGAGTCGAGTGGCCACACAGAGAGTAGGGGACGTTCGTCTCAGCCGACTGTTTTCAGTCCTGTTTTCAGCTGGCTGCTTGAGAAAGGGCGCCAGGGACATAGACCGTCCCCATACTGGCAGTGGTCTAATTGTGGTTTGGGATGTAACCGCTCAGCAGTTGGGACTGACAGACTGGGGAAAGAGATCTAAGAGTGCTGCCTGGCAGGGGCCTTTTGGAGAAGGGGTCCTTGGTTCTGTAAAGGTCTTCCACAGCATGGCTCCTGTCCAGCACTGGAATTCAGCTGGGGATCACCCCAAACTTAAATCAGCTGCTGGGCAAAGAGCGGGGTCTCTGTCTCCATGTCCAACCCCCAATGGATGCACTTGATGGCCACCTGTCCACTCGTGTGCTGGGGCCTTTGAACCCTGGAGCCAGGTTGTAGGGTCAGCCTCCCAGCCTCACAGGGTCTGTGGGGCTGACTCTCAAGCTCCCTCTTCCTGCAGTGAGTAGTGGCTCTGTCACAGTGAATGCTGACTCCTCCGTGCAGTTACTGGCTGAGGAAGCCGTCACCTTGGACATGCTGGATCTGGGGGTGAGTGTCCCAGGGGAAGTTGGGGTTTGGTGGGAACAGGTGCCGGCTGATGTCCCTGCTCAGCCCTCACCCACCCCCACCCCCTGCAGGCAGCCAAAGCGAACCTGGAGAAGGCACAGTCGGAGCTGTTGGGGGCAGCAGACGAGGCCACTCGGGCTGAGATCCAAATCCGCATCGAGGCCAACGAGGCCTTGGTGAAGGCTCTGGAGTAGGCGGTGCCTGCCTCACACTGGTCCAGCCGGGAGACCGGGCCGGAGCTGGGCAAGGGTGGCCTGGCATGAAGACACAGCTCCCTGTGGGTGCAGGCTGACAGGGAGCGGGCCTGTGGGGAGCTGTCCTGTTAAAAAGCCACTAGGGGGCAGCACAGTGCCAGTTTCTGCCCAGAGCGCCTCTTGGGGCCCTGCCCCTTTATGCTAAATAAACCCAGGGAAATAACCCAGCTCTGGCAGGTCGGGTGGCTGGGGGCAAGTTGGGACACTTGCCCTGCCCGCAGGGAATGCTGTCCCCCTGGGGGAGTCTCCTGCCATCTGCACCACCACTCTGCCCCTGCAGTGTCTGCTGCAGGGACTGTTGCTCCTAGCCACCGCCAGCCGACAGCCTGCCCCCTGCCCAGCCTATATTAAAGACCTGGGATTCAACTTGTGTACGCTGATTTTATCCTGCTTGGTGGTGGGCTCCGGATCCAGCCCAGCGTCTCGCTGGCTTCCTGTGTCTGCCCACTGAGGTGGGGCGCTGAACGCCAGCTTCAGCTTTCCTGGGGCCGCAGGCTGTGTCCTGAAACGTCCTGAGTGTCTGCAGTAAGCTGGGGGAGGTAGGGGCACTGCTAGTAAAACCAGGCTGGGTTCTGGCCTTCACCCCGAGAGGGTGGGGACAGGCAAAGGTCACCAAGCTGGGTCTGGGGATGGTGGGCAGGGGTGTGGTTTGCCACTTGTGGGCTGGGCCTGGGCTGCCCAGCGGACAGCAGGGCTCCACCAGGTTCCAGACTGTGACGTGTGCCCCGCGGGCGCCCCGCCCAAGCTGCACTGGGAAGGGGCCGGCTCTGCCTGCTCCCACGAAGGCCCCGCCCTGTGTTCTCCTGGCCTGTGGGTGGCCCCAGCTGGCCGGGTGCCCAGTCCCTGGTGGTGTTGGCACCTCCGTGGCACCCCGGCCCCTAGAATGGCCCCGGATGGGTGGGGTGGTTGGGCGGGGGCAGTCCTGGCACCTGGAAGCTTCAGTGCTGTCCCACCTCCTTCAGCCAGTCACTCCTTTTTTTGCAACTGAGGGGTGTTCCTGGAGCTGGCTTCAGGTGGCCAGCAGGAGTTGCCTTGCCCCCTTCCTGGCCCTGGGTCTGAGCAGAGCTGGCAGGGGATTCCAGGGGAGTGAATGTGTGGGAGAGCTTGGGCCTCCCTGTGTGTCACTGGCAGCTAGAAGGTGACAGGCCACTCCAGGGCTCTTCATTGGTACGGATGGGCTGTTTGGTCTTGTGTCATGGTCCCGTGCAAATGACTGTCCCATGGCTATTTCTGAGGCTTGATGTCCTGGGAGCTGCCATGCCAGCTTGCAGCTCTGAAGAGGGCGTTTGTCCGGGCTTGATCCTTCTGGGCAGGTGAAGGCCAAGTGGCTGGCCCCCACTTGCCCAGGAACCCCCAGCTCAGATAAGGCTGGAACTGCCATGGGGGCTCAGGTGCAGCCCTACACCCCCCCCACCCCCCCCACCCCCCGGCTTAGGGCACAGGTCCTCCAGTTCCTGGTCAGCTCCTTATCTGGTCTATAAATAAGAGTGAGAACATGGCAGGGGGCCTGCAGAAGGAGACCATCGCCGACCACTGAAGCAGCGGCCCTGACACCAGGGAACCTGCCTCTGGCCCCTCGCCCCAAGGCCACATTTTGGGACTGGGATACAGCCGGGCCCCACAGCGCAGAGCAGGCCCCCTGAGGGATGGGCAATGCTTGGAGCCTGGCCTGGGGACCTCTGCTGATAGACTACAGGGATGGCCAGCATAGGCCAGGTCCTGTCCTGGGGTCAGGGCACCCTGGGTGGGAGTGGGTGACAGGGCCAGGAACCAGGGACCATGACCCCCTACTGAGAGCGCAGACTAGATGGTGCTCATCTCCTTCCTGGGAAGGGATGCCCTCATACCTAGAGTGTGCTCGAAACCTGAGACCAGCAGCCAGGTGAGAGGGGTCTTCTGAGAAGGAGAGCCTGAAGCAGGCTGATCTGGCACGTTTAATCAACTTGGATTTGCAAAGCCAGGCAGGGGCTTGTCCCCTCCTGTGTGTGTGACCCTCAGGGGGCCCATGTCAGGACCAGCCCACTCCCCTGCAGGCAGAGGAACCCAGCCAGGTGAGATCAGAGACCTACCTGAGGTCTCCACAACACCCCCACCCAGTGCCACCTGCTGACTTGAGGGTCCCACCTGGCCTGCCTGCCCTGGTGCCCTACTGTGCTCAGATGCTGCAGCTTCAGAGCCCACGTACCCCATGCTGCCTCCCTGCTCTCCCTGGATGCAGGCCCAGGGCCTGGTCCCACACCTGACCTTGGGGCCCTCTTTTCGAGCCTCTTGTGCTTGGTGTGGAGTTGCTCCTCCCTGGAGCTCTTCTGTCTCTGGCAAGCTCTTGTCCATCCCTCAGGCGCAGCCTTGATCCTGTGGGACTGGGAGTGTCTGGGTGTGCCTGTGACAGGGTGGGGGGCAGAGGCTGGGGGGCCTTGGGTGGGAGCAGGATGAGGACTGGCTCCATCCTAGGAAGGAGCACAGCCCTGGGAGGGGCCCCAGGGCAAGGGTGGAGGTGGAGGTGGTTGGGTCAGATAAAGGGAGGCACAGATAAGTGGATGGGGGTATCCTGGGGTCCCCCTCTGGACAGAGAGGGAAGGAGGACGGAGAGGGAACTGTCCTCAGTCAGGGTCACCCTTAGAAAGCGTGACGACCTGCAGGGACAAAGCTACAGACAAACCAATGGCTGTATGCCCTTGGTTTCATCCCCTCTAAGATGGGTAGGGTGAGTACACCAGCAGCTAAGGCTGGACACCAGCAGGTAAGCTAACCTAATGGGCTGATGTCGATTGCCAGGCTTAGGTGAGGGCCCTGTATCCCTGGGGTTCCAGAGAGACCTGCCGTATTTTCTCACTCCATACCACAGGAGCTCACAAACGTCACTGCCCTCCAGAGTCACAGAGCCCAGCAGGTAGTGACAGATGCACAGGGCAGGACTGGAGCTGGTGAATCGCTCCATAAATACCCTCTGAGGTCACCGTTAAGGGATGCAGGAGGCCAGGGCAGCTGGCTGGGGCACCCCCACTGCAGGCAGGTGACAGGCCTGTTTTCCTGGACGCAGGCCGCTGACTCAGGCCCCCCTTTCCCGTTCCCTAATGCGGGCGCCCCCAAGCGGAAGCACCGAGCCTGGGGTAGCAGGAAAGGGGCGGGGCAGCAAATCCAGCAGTGCACCCCAAAACCCTATGGCGGGGGCCGGAGTGCGGGTGCCCTCAGTCGTCAGCTGCCGACCGTGACCCTTGATTCGTAGCAAACAAGGATGGCTACACCCCTCCCTGTTTAAAAGGGCAAAGCTTAGGGGGCGGGCGGCCCAGGCAGGACGGTGCCCCAGGGCCCTGGCCGACAGGCAGGGGCGGGGGCCGGCCTGCGTCACCGACCGCCCGGCCCCCCGCCCCCTGGCCGCCTAAACTCCACCCCGAGGGAAGGCGGTGCGGATAAAGGCTCGGGGGCCGCCCGCTCAGCCCCAGACCGGCTCCGCCACCGCGTACTCGTCCCGGACGTGGGTACACTCTGGACAGTTGGGACCTCGGACGATCCGCTCCTGGTGAGTGGGGGGCGGGACCTCGCTGGCCGAAGAAGAGGGTTCTCACTCTAGGCTCTTAAGGGTGCCCTACTTTTCTTTGTTCTTTGAGCAGACAGGGTTCAAGGTGTCTCCAACCCTGAGGAGCCCCTTGGGACGTGGAATGGGAAGGACTCGGCGCTGCCGGCAGAGCCCAGTCTGGACCTCTGCCCCCGCCCCGCCCCCGGGGCACTCCCACTCCCCGCGAGTGACCTTGAGTTAGTTTCCGTCCTGGCCTCTGTTTCTCCGACTGTGTAGCCCCAGTCTACTGACGCAGAGGCTTCACGCTCTTAGGCTCCCTTGACGCCCGCAGTCGCGTCTGACTGCCCCCTACCCCGGGCTGCATCGGCGCCCCCTGCCCGGGTCTCTGGGCAGCGCTCCCGGGCGGGGCCGGCAGAGGGCGCGCCAGCGCTGCTGACTCACCGCAGCCCCGAGCGGCGCGCGCGGGCGCAGCCGGGGACGCCGCGTCACGTCACGGCTCGGGCGGGCGCGACTCGGGAAGCGGGCCCGGCCCGCGGGACGGGGGTGGGACGCGAGGTGGCACAGGCGAGGGAGGGGCCGTCCGGCAGCGGCCACGTCACCGGGGTGCAGGCCCCGCCCGCAGCTCCACCCCTTGCAGGGGCTTCACGCTTCTCGGGAAAGGGGGCGCCGCAGGTCGACCCTGCCGCGAGTCCTTCAGCGGGGACCCAGCCACGAGGCGCAGGGATCGCGTCCCGCTTCCGCTTGCAGCGGTTTCCCGGACAGGCCCAGGGGGAGGCCCCGGCTTCCTACTCTTTCAGCTTCGGGCCGCCGCCTTATCCCACGACAAACCACCCCAGCCCGGGGTCTCGGGCCCCGAGCGCCCCGCCGCCCGCCCTTTGTTGAGGGTCCCGGCCTTATGAATGGCTGCGGCGGGGCGGGGCGGGGGTGGGGGCGGGCCGGAGCGGAGTCGGCTCCGCCCCCGTCGCACTCCGTTTGGCCACCGGGTCGGGGGCGGGGCGAGAGGGCGGGCCCGCGCGGCCACGTGGGGCGGTGCCTCGGCGGCTCCCATTGGCCGGACCGCGCTGCCGACTGGGCCTTCGGCGCACGCTGATTGGTCGGCGCGGGCCGGTGGAGTAAGTAGTGAATGGGAGGGGGCGGCTGCCCCGCCCCTCGGAACGTTGATACATTATAACTTTTTTTTCTGTTACTTTCTCCCCCAGATCCTCTGGCGGCGGCGGCGGCGGCGGCTGTTGCTAAGGGAGGGGACGCGAGGGGAAGCACGGCCGGAGTAGCAGACATCCCTGAGCGCGGCTGGGTGAGCGGCGCCCCCTCCTCTGGGACCCTTCCCGGAGCCCGCCGCCCTGGAAAGGAATTGGGAGTGTAGTCCCCACCTAGGAAGGCGCGCGACCTCGGAGCTCCACTCGGATTTTTGATTTCTGATTCACCTTCCACTCGTGGAACCTTCTCCAAAGGGACGCTCGCTGCCCCCCGCTTCCAGGGACGCAGAGGAAACCAGTTTGGGATCTCTCTCCCAACCCGCTCTGCCCGGAGGCGCGGCGAGAATTGGCTGCGCCCCGCGGACCCCAGCCCCTCAGCGCGGGCCGGGGATGGAGCCGCAGCCCGGCGGCGCCCGGAGCTGCCGGCGCGGGGCCCCCGGCGGCGCCTGCGAGCTGAGCCCGACGGCCGAGACGGCGCCCATGAGCCTGGCCATCCACAGCACGACAGGCACCCGCTACGAGCTGTCGGTGCCCCCCGACGAGACGGTGGAAGGGCTGCGCAAGCGGCTGTCCCAACGCCTCAAAGTGCCCAAGGAGCGTCTGGCGCTGCTCCACAAAGACACGTAGGTACCGCGCGCCCCCAGCCCCCGCGCCGCCCCCTCGGGCCCCGGCCCCGGGGCGGGAACAAAGAGCGCGCCGCTCGGGGAAGGAAGGGGGCGGCCAGACGGGGGGCGGGGGCGGGGGCGCGCCGCGCGCTCTCGGGCGCCCTCTGCTCGGCCTGCGTGTCTCGGCCCCCTCCCCCGCCCGGGGTCGCTGCACAAAGGCGGTTGCGAGGGCTCCTCGGGTCGTTCTTAGGCGGCGTCGCCCACGGGAAGGCAGGAGTTCCGGGCGGAGTAGGGGTCCCAGCTGCGGGGGTGGGGGGCTCTGCGGCGGCCTCCTCTGCCTGCAACCCGCTGGCTTCCGCATCTGTTCAGCGGCCCCCTCTGCTTCTGACTGTTTCACCCCCCACTCGCGTCTCTCTGCCCCCCTTTGTTCTCGCCACCGAGCGCTCTCCGCAGTCTACCCCTCCCCCCTGCCATTTAAATCGCCTCCAGGCCGGGGAGCCCTCCCTCCGCGGGCCTCCGGGGACACGCAATGTCCATCCCCAGCGGAGGGGCCCGGTGGGGGAGGGGAGGGTGGGGGAGGGTCTCCTTTGTCTGAGCGGCGGCGGCTTGCGCCTGGGAGGGAGGGAGGGAGGAGGGGAGCCCGCCTGGCAAAGCCCCGAAAGGCTAAGCGCTTGGCCCGCAGGGACAGCCCAGGCCCGGGTGGTTGAATTACAAGGGGGCGGCCCCGGGGTGGGAGGAGGGTGCCAAGGGGCGCGCTGGGCCTGGATGGTGAAAAGGTGCCTTTCTGAGGCTTAGCTGGAGTGTCCCAGTGCAGAACTAGGGTGCCTTGGAATAAGGGGTCTGAACTGCCAGCATGGGACTCCCAGGGTCTGACCTCCACCCTTCACACAAACTCAGGGCCCTGGATCTGGAAACCAGGAAGGGGTGGGGGCGATGGACTCCTGTCTCTACCACATGAGCATAGCCCTCCCCCGCGGACTCTGCTTCCGAGTCCCTGCCTTGTCTCGGCGGTATAGCCTCACCCTCTTCCTTCCTCCCCTCTTCAGCCGGCTCAGTTCGGGGAAGCTGCAGGAGTTCGGCGTGGGGGATGGCAGCAAGCTGACGCTCGTGCCCACCGTGGAGGCGGGCCTCATGGTAAATGGCTGGGGCAGCGAGCCCCGAAGCCCCGCGTTAGCAGGCAGCCCCCTCCCCTGCGAGCACAGCCCCCAGCATTGACACAGAACCCCTTCCCTGCAGGGCTGCACACCCCACCCCACCCCACTCCACTCCATCCCACTCCTCCGTCAGGGCCCACCCTCAGGGTCTCCTCTTCCTTCCTCTCTCTGTAGTCTCAGGCCTCCAGGCCAGAACAGTCTGTGATGCAGGCCCTGGAGAGCTTGACGGAGACCCAGGTAAGATGCGCACCAGCGCCCTCCCAATCCCTGGGGGCAACCGGTGGAGTACCCGGCCACTCCGGAGAGCTTAGGGGTTGTTTGTGCTCCCGGGAGGCCTGTGGGAAGGGGAGGGGACGCGCCGCTCCGCCTTCGTGCCAGCTTGGCCTGGTCACCCAGCTTCCTCTTCCTCCTCCCCGCCCCCCCAGCACTCTCCACCTGACCTTGAGAGCCTTCTCTCCCACGGTGGCCGCCATGGGGGAGGGGGCCCAGCTTTCACAAGCCTGCCTGCGGGGTGACCTTGGCCCATGCTCTCACACCACTCCCACTCACCGGGGCCTGGGTCCGCAGCCCCACTGGCTTTGTCGTAGAGCTCCCCCTGGCCAGACTGTGGTTTCCCCAGAGCAACCTTTTTAACATTTCTGATGGGGGGGTGGTTCTGGGTGACATTCCTTCCGCCTTCTCTGACCCCATTGTGAGGGGTGGGGAGTCACCCCTACTCCTCCTTCCTCTGGCCTTTGTTCTCTGCCCCAAAAGGGGGAGGGGGTGGGGGCACCCAGCCCTGGGGCCAGCACAGCCCAGACAGGATGTTAGGAAAATATTTAGTAAGCGCGCGGGAGGGCGGTGAGGAGGAAGGCTGGGGCTGGCCCACACAGGGTTCCCGGTTTTGTTGCAGCTTTTTTTTTCCCCTCCTTTCCTCATTTTTCTGGCAGCGGGGCCCTCCTCCTAGGAGGGTGACACAGGCCTCAGCTATCCGCCTGCTGCCAGGGTGGGGGTGGCAAGTCCTCAGCCTCCCTGGCTGGGCTGGCCCCCGGCCTCAGAACCTGCTCAGCGGCTTCCCTTCCTCCTGCCCCGAGGCCCTCGCCCCCTCCCCGGCGTGCTGCGTCCTGCCCTCGCCAGCCGGCTAGCGCAGGGGAGGAGGAGGGGCCCTGGGAGCTGGGTGGTCCGCCATTGGGAGGGGCAGAGGAGTGGGGGGAGAGCCGGGAGCCAGCTGGGGGTGTGCTTTTTGGGGCAGATGTGACCTGAGCTCCCTGCTCCTGTGGAGGGGGGTGGTGCTGTGGTTGGCAGGGGGCCCCTGGGGCGTGTTGGGTTCACATCCGCCCCAGGGTGCCTGCGTCAGGAGGGAGTTGGGGAGGCGCTGGGCGGAGTGACTGGGCTCCCAGCATTGCTTCCCTGCCTGGCACCAAGTCATGCCTGCCCCTTCGCCCTCCCCTGGGAGGAAGTTGCAGGGTGGAGTTGGGGGGGGGGGCAGCCATTCTTACAAAGCCACCCAGGCCCTTTTTGCAAAGGGCATCTCGGGCTGGGGAGGGCACATGCAGAAGGGGC
Source organism: Odocoileus virginianus (assembly GCF_023699985.2). Lineage (NCBI taxonomy): Eukaryota > Metazoa > Chordata > Mammalia > Artiodactyla > Cervidae > Odocoileus > Odocoileus virginianus. Next base: position 40,591,073 of record NC_069676.1, read on the forward strand.
TGCGGGGAGTGGGGAGTGCGCTCTGTCCGCCTCCTTTGCCTCCTCCCCACGGCCCCCAAGCAGGGAAGGTTACACCAGCCTCTGCCAGCAGAGAGCAGGGAGGAGGTGGTTCTGAGTCATCCGGGCCTGTGTCATTTCTCAGAAACCTCCATCCCCCCCCCAACAATCCCGGCCCCTGGGGAGAGTGCAGTGCTGGCGGGCCCCCAGAGGAGGGGGCCAGTGCAGATAGGGGGATCTTATGGGCTCCTCGCCTGCTCCAAAGGGGTTGCCAGGTTGGAGATTCATGTTTGCATGGGCTGTATTGAGGCCTTGGGGGACTCAGGCCACAGTGAATGGTCAGGGCCCCCCCACTGCCGGCAGAGGCAACGCCTCCCCTTTAGCCTCAGCCCCGCCCAGGACAGATAAATATTTATCTTGAGAAAGCAAAGGTTAGGACAAGAATTTGTCCAGGAATTCCTCCCACTCGCTGCCCAAGTAGCTTAGCTGGGAGGGGGCCTGAGCCTAGCCCCTGCAGTGTGCAGGCAGAGAGAGGGTGGGGAGAGGTGTGAGCTGGGGGTTATTTGAGAGCAGAGATGCCGGCTGGGCCCCGCCCCCTCTGGCCTCGGTTTCCCCTTGAAAGAACCAAGTTGGCCAGGGTGGGCCAGGCCCCCGTCTCATCTGCCTCTGTCCCCCCACAGCCCCCAGCGGCTCCCGACCTGGGCCGGGCTGGCGGAGGCGGCTTCCGGAAATACCGATTCATTTTATTTAAGCATCCGTGGCACCGACAGGGACCCCAGAACCCACAGAGGGGCGGCGAGAGGCCCCAGGTCACACAGCGTGGGGGGCCGGGCTGGGCCGGGCTGGGGGCACTGCGGGCTAGGGCCCTAGGCTTGACGGGCCTCTCTCTGCAGGTCAGTGACTTCTTGTCAGGCCGTTCGCCGCTGACCCTGGCGCTGCGTGTGGGGGACCACATGATGTTTGTCCAGTTGCAGCTTGCAGCCCAGCATGCCCCACTGCAGCACCGTCACGTGCTGGCTGCTGCCGCCGCCGCTGCCACCCGTGGGGACCCCAGCATGACCACCACCCCTGTGTCCTCTCCCTGCCGGCCAGTGTCCAGTGCCGCCCGCGTCCCCCCAGTGCCCACCAGCCCTGCCCCCGCATCCTCACCTGTCACTGCCGGCTCTTTCCGCTCCCATTCAGCCTCTACCACCTGCCCTGAGGTGAGTCTGGGGAAGGGTGCAGCGGGAGGATGGCAGAGCTCCAGATATGTCTTCTGTATCCAAAATCCCATAGTTCTCCCCACAACCTGGGCTTGTGTGGTGTGGTGGGTGATCCCCTGGCCCTGAACCCCAGGGGTTACCCTCACACCCCAAGCTCACGTGCCCTCCTCCCCCATCAGCAGATGGACTGTTCCCCCGCTGCCAGCACCGGTGCCAGCCCCACGTCCCCCACTGGGGGCAGCCCCACCTCCCGCTCCCGCAAACCTGGCGCAGTCATCGAGAGCTTCGTGAACCACGCCCCAGGGGTCTTCTCAGGGACGTTCTCTGGTAGGTGTCAGAGTGTCCCCATGAGCAGTAACACACACTTAGGGATGAGACACTCCCCGGGGTCGCCACGCATGTGGCTGGCTATACAGCTGGCCACAGGTCCCCAATGGGGGGTGCAAGTGCCCAAGTCAGCCAGGGGTGTCCTCATCCATGTCTCCCCACAGGCACGCTGCACCCCAACTGCCAGGACAGCAGCGGGCGGCCGAGGCGGGACATCGGGACCATCCTGCAGATCCTCAATGACCTCCTAAGTGCCACACGGCACTACCAGGGCATGCCCCCATCACTCACACAGCTGCGTTGCCACGCCCAGTGCACCCCAGACCTCGGCCCCAAAACTACCTCCTGCGAGAAGCTGGCGGCCGCGGCCCCGGCCTCCCTGAGCCAGGCCCGCTTGTGCAAGCCCCCGGGTAAGTGTCCCCCTTGCACCCCCCCCTCAATGGGTCTCTCAAGGCCCCTCTGTGTGCCTCTTGCAGCAGCTGAGCCCCCGGTGGTGGGGAGGGGGCCGCCAGCTGCCGCTCACCCTGCTCTGCAGGCGCCTGTAGAGAAGGGAGTGTGTGTGTTGGGGCACACAGTGTCTTTGTGTCCTCCAGAGGGGGCTCCATCCGCACTTCCTCCTCACCCCCCTTGGGCACCTTCTCCAGATGGTGGGTGAAACCAATGTGAATGGCCCAGTCAGCCTGAGGGAGGGAGGGAGTCAGCTTCTCCTCCTGCTCAAGGGCAGCTTGCGCCCCCCTGCCCCCACAAAACTTGGTTATTCTGGACACATTCCGAGTCCTTCAGAATTGTGAAGTGGGCCCCTGAGACCGGGTCCTGAAGGGGAAACACATATAGCCTGAGCAGCTAGTGCTCATGACAGCTGAGTCACTAAAGGCTGTCTTGGGCCAGCCCTGCCCTCATGGAGCTGACAGCCCAGTTGATGGAAGGTTCAGTAGATATTCTTGCCTGGCTCCCTCGCTGGAGGGAGTGTCCTGGGTTGGGCCTGATATCCAGGGGCAGCTGCTGGGGATCCTTGCATTTGTTTGGGACTCTGGCCTCCAAGGGACCCTCAGAGTCACACCCACTGCGTCCTCTGTAGGGGACCGGCTGCGGCAGACAGAGAACCGAGCCACCCGCTGTAAGGTGGAGCGCCTGCAGCTGCTGCTCCAGCAGAAACGGCTCCGCAGAAAGGCCCGGCGTGATGCCCGCGGTCCCTATCACTGGCCACCGAGCCGCAAGGCCGGCCGCAGCGACAGCACCGGCAGTGGGGGAGGTGGCGGCCCCAGCGAGGCGGCCGGCTTGGGCCTCGACTTCGAGGACTCCGTCTGGAAGCCAGAAGTGAACCCCGACATCAAATCAGAGTTCGTGGTGGCCTAGGAACCCTGTCCCTCGCCCCAGCCCTGTGTGGCCACCAGTGTGGCCTCGAACGGGAGGGCAGGCTGTCTCTCGGTGCAGCAAGAGGCTCCCCCCTCCCAGTTCCGTGTCCTTCCGGTGGTTTTTTTTTTTTCTTTTTCTTTTTTAAAATTTCAATTCCTACCATGGTTTTCCGAACTCTCCGTGGACTTGGGTTCCTGCCTCCTTGATTCGGCTCACACTCCCCGCCCCTTCCTCCATTGCCTCATCCTCCCGACCTGCACTGGGTCCCTCCCGCCCACCTTCCCAAGCTCCAAATATGTAGCAGTCTTTCCAGATGGTTGAGAGAGAGCGGAGACTAGGAAGCCGCCCCCCCCTTCCGTTCTGCCTCCCTCCCCACTCCTTTCAGGTTTAAGTCAAAAACGTAGATGCCTCATTATGCACTTTACAGACAGGGGAGGGGGCCACGGAGAGGAGAGCCCCCACCGCAAACCCTGGCTCTGAAACCACCGGGTGAGGAACCCCGCGGTCAGGTGCGCGTCAACCGCGACCAAGCCCATGACTGCCAGGGATTGCTTCTCTTCCATGTTCGAACTCTTGTTCCTGATTTCCTTTTCCATGTTCCTTTTTCCTGGAAAAGAAAAGAAAAGCCGTTTCAGGGGAGAGGCTGGCCAGAGCCTGCCTTGGGGTGCAGGCTGGGGACCCTTTCCTGCCAGGAAAGGAAAGGGGGGGAGGAGCCTGCCGCCAGCCTTCGCCGCCGTCCACGCACTGTGCGTTTCCTCCCACCCCACCCCGTTTTTCTGCGCTTGGGGTATTTATAGACTATTAATTTTCTGACTGAGCCAATAGTGGTTGGGAATCTCTTGAAAAATAGGGAGAGAAATGGCTGGGGGGCGGGGCCGGGGTTGATGCCCCACCCCCGGCCCTTCTTCCCCACCCAACCTGAGGGATCTGGGCCTGTGGACTGTGTCTGGGGGGCCCTTCAGCAGCCAGGAGGGGCGGGGGTGCTGAGCTGTGAAACCCCCACTAGGGGCAAAGCTGTGTAGCATTAACCCCCCGTGGGGGGGGTTCGCTGCTGGTCTAATTTGGACCCCCCCCACTCACGCCCCTGTCCCAGGGGCATCCCCAGGGCAGAGGGGCAGACCTCCCCATTATTGGGGCCATTTCAGTGGGGGTGGAGTTATTTTTTCATTCATTTATTTTTTACTGATAATGGAGACGTTTGGGCCCTGCCCCCCACCTGTCAGTCTTGTCCTGGCCCCGCCCCTCTGCTGCGCAACACTCCCCCCCACCCTCTGCCTGCCCCTCCTTGTTAGATGAACCCCAGGTCCTCACCCTACCCCAGGTTATGTGTTAAAGTTAATGGTTTCAGATGTGAACATCTTGTGTTAACTGTAGCTCTGTACATTTTTTGTGGGGGGGGTGGGAGGGCAGGGGGGGTCAGAGGGGAGGGGTCAAGGATTTTGTTTTTATTTTCATTTTTCCAAAAAAAAAGAAAAAGGGGCGGGTTTGTTTTTGAAACGCTGTCTTGGATATCTATTTAATGTGTGTTCTGATGGTTTTTTTTTTTTTTTAACGATTTTTAAATAACAGTATGTGCCTCCGCTGGTCTGAGGGTGGAGGCCCCAGGCAGGAACTGTCCACCCTTTCTGCCCTTGGGAGGGCCCCTCCCCTCCCCAGAAAGCATTACCCACCTTGGGGGGGAGGTCGGTCTGTGGGGTGTCCCAGCACCTTGCCAGAGTTTCCTGTATGAAAACATGAGATTGGAAAAGAAGCCTACACAAACACGGTGACTTCAAGGAATAAACAGAAAATGAAACACAAGTGTACCTCCGGCCTGCTCACCTGGAGGGTGGAGTGGTTACTGAGGGCGTTTGAGTATGAGAGAGGGTGGTCTTACCAGGAGGGCCACCAGGTCAGATGCTGGGGTAGCCCACCACCCCGGAGAGTGGGAGAGTGGAAGGGCTGCGGGGAGAGGGGCGCGTCCCATAACAGTTCCCACACTCCCTCCCCGCCCTGGGGTGAGGGTGGGCAGGAAGCTGTCTGGCAAGGGAGGGAGGGGCCCGGCCACTTCCCGGTACCCAAGGCCGGAAGTCTTGCAGGGTGTGGGCAAGGGGCTGCCCAAGGGCTGTGTGCCCTGGGTGGGGCCTCTCAGTTCTAAGTGGGCTGCAGGCGAGCCCAAAGACTTAGTCTCCAGGGAGACCTGGCCGCACACTCGGGGCCACGGGTTCCCTAGCCACAGAAAGGGGGAAGTAGTTACATCCGCCCGCCCACGCGTGGGGGGGTGGTGGGCAGCCTGAGGACCCCTGGCCCAAGCTCCACCCCTCGGGGGGTGGCGCCAGGCCTTCACGACACCCATCGCACCCAGAGTAAAGCCAGGGCCTAGGGCAGGCACTCAAGGCCCGTCAGTTTGGCTCCACCCTGGCCCTTAGTGGACTCCTTTAGGCCTGCCAAGCCTTGCATTCCAGCTCTCCCCAGCCCTGACCATTGCGATCAAGCCTCCAGGCCTTTGCTCGGTCCGTGCCCTACCCAGGAACACTCCTAGTGCCCCAGCTCTGGCTGGGAACTTCCCCAGCCTGCGTCTTCCACCACAGCCCACCTGGGGCTCCCTGAGGGCCGGGCCAGGTGGTAAGTCCCACCTTCATCCACTTTGGGGCTGGGCAGAGACACACCATAATACTGAAGGTCGTTTTACATGTATTTCCTCACTTAACTAAGAGAACTAATTATCCTCCCACTTGGTAGATGAGAGAACCCAGGCCCAGAGAGAAATACCATTTGGTCCAGAGCACTGAGGGTGTTTGTTAAATTAGTGACCACCATCCCTAGGCTCATTTCCTGTAGCCAAGACCCAGCCCTCTTAAGCCCCAGTTCCAGGAGCCCCACCCAAGGGGAAGGGAACAGGTGCAGTCCAGGAGTGTCCTGGGAGCACTTGCTAAGGCCCTTCTGCCCCTCCTGCCACCCAGTCACCCCTAAATCATCGCACAACCAAGCCGGGAAGGTAGGATGCCCGGGTCTACCTTATACCTTCAGACCTTAAGGTCAAAAGCGCAAATGTCCCCTCTGGTTCGGAGGACCACAAGATGGAGGTGGGGATGGGACAGTTAAGGTCGAACACCCTGCCCAGGCAGCCGGACCCCCGGAGATTAGGGCTGTGAACCAGCTGGCCACTGCAGGGCTGGGTAGGGGATAAGGAAGGAGGGTGTAGATCAAGGCACCCGCTGAATCACAGGAGCTGTGTCTGCACGGTGCAGGGCGGGGGGGCACTTGGTCTACTGCCGGGTACTCCTCAGGGCGCTGTCTGGCGCCCAACCCTGGGGTCCGAGGGTCACAGCCCTACCCGGGAGTCCTAGAACCCCACCCCGGGTTGAGACTGTGGCCCTTGGTCCCTTCCCGCTGTGCGGGCCTGAAACGCAAACGCCTGCGGGTGGGGGGGGGGGGGCGAGGAGGGAGAGGCGCCCAGCCGAAGGGGTGCAGCGACCTGAGAGGCGGCCGGTCAGGCCACGTGGGCGTGGGCAGCACAAAAAGGTAAATTGAGGCCCAGTGTAGGCAGGGGCTGCGGAATCACAGGAGGCGGGGACGGCCCTGCACCAACCAACCCCTCCTCTCAGGGAGGAAAAAGTTGAATGGGAGGGGGCGGCCCCCGGAAGCCCGCAGGGATGGAAACGCGGCTTCCATGGCAACGGGCCGCGAACCGAGCCTGACGTCACTGTGAGGCGGGTGCCCCGCCCGCCCCCGTCCTAGCGTTGAAAGGCTCAGGCCCCGCCTACTCTTGGGACGCCTCATTGGCGGCCACCTCGATCGCTGCTCTGCTCGTACCAATAGACGCGCGGGATTGCTGCCGGAGGCGGGACTGCGTCGTGGCCAGGCCGAGTGCGCAGGCGCGGCGCGGGGGCGTGTGGCCCCCCCCCCCCTCCTTTTCCCTCTGGCCGCACGTCCGCAGTTTGGGGGCGGGAGGCGCGCCGAGGGGTCTGACGACCGCTGCAGCTTTGAGATGGAAGAGGGGGGCGTACCTGAGGGTGCCGCACGTGGACCCCCGCACGGGCGCGATCGCGTGCACCCGCCTTTCAAGCCCGGCCATTGTCTGTTGTCTCTTCCCCCGACCCTGTGTGCGCGAGCTCCTGGCTAGGGGAGCGCAGGGCGGGAAGAGGGAGAAGGGCAGTTGGGCTAAGGCTCTGCCAAAAGAATAGGAGTTTGCCAACTACAGGAAAAGGGAAATGGTGCCCCCATGTTGGGGGCACGGCGTGCGCAGATGTCTGAAAACGTGAATGCGGGTGCATTTGGGAAACATCTGAAAGTCAGTTTGGGGGACCTAAAACAAAAGGCGACGGCAAAGACCCGACAGGAATGATTCCTCAAATCTGGCTTGGGGGCGATGAGATGGGGACCCCAAGGAGGAGGAGCAGGTGGAAGGAGCAGAGGCCGGAACATCCCAGGAGATGTCTGGTCTGGAGCTCTGCTTAGACAAGCCTGGGAAGGGACAGATGAGGCATTGTCTGAAGGGGGCCTCTGGTTCACAGCGAGATGTCTGGCAAGGGGGCTGCAGGGAGTTCGGAGGTTGGGGACCCAGGAAGGGTCATGGCGGCAGGAAGACCTCATCTCTGCCTGGCTATGCCTCAGTTTTGCTGTGACCAGTAGTCCACTCAGAGAAGGCAGCGATTAGTAGGAACAGGGTGACCTTTGCCAGGTGGGGAGATGTGAGCCAAAACCTCTGGTCCGAGGTTACCCCTGGGACTAGCTGGGGCGGACAGAGAGCCCCAACACTTAGATGGGGGTTGGCACTGGAGGTGTGGACAGGTGTGGCTGCCAAGGTGTGGAGTCCAGACAGAGGCCTGGATCCAGGTGCTGCCTCAGAGATGGGCCGTGTTTCTGGGGTGGTGAGGCAGCTGTGGGCGGGAAAGAGAAGGTCACTGGAGTCACGTATTTTTGTTCAAGGCCCGACAAGGCCTGAGTTCCCTGCGGGGCGGCCAAATGGATAACTGGGGCTAGCTGCACGGTTTTGAAATGCCAAACGACGCGGCATTGGGGTGGCTTGGGAGGAACGCTGAGAGAAGCCAGGTCCCTGGGGAGGTGAGGGTGAGTGGTGCCCTGCTGGGGCGCGCCAGCACCCCCAACACCGGGCGTGTGCCCCAGCACAGCCACCCTCGCCCAGGCCTGGCGGGAACGCCCTCCTCTCCAGACGCCCTGGGAATGGGAGTTGCCAAGCTACAGCCAAGGGTGCTAGGGCTCAATTCAGGAGTCTCCCCTCCAGCCCCACCCACGGCCGCCCCCACCCGGCCGGGCAGAGGACAAGGAGCCTCCGGTGTCACTCGGGACAGGTGAGCCGCCCAGCTCGCAGGTGGGGGCGGGGCCGCTGTCACCTGGGGCCCTTTCCCGACGGGAGCCTCTCCCAGCCCTGGCCTGCTGCCTCGGTTCCCCTCACCCACGTGTGCCTTTCCCCTCCTCCCTTTGAGTTCTCCTTTCCTGTGTCTTCCTGTTTCCCTTTCTTTCCGCCTTTCTTGGTTTCTGGGTCTGTCTGTGTTTCTGTCGGAGTCTCCCATCTCTCTCGGCGGTCTCCCTCTATTTTCGTCCATTCTCGGCCTCACCGGCTCCTCCTCCCGACCTCTCCCCCGCTTCCGCCCCCTCTTGGGGGCCCCCTCCCTCAACCCCGGCGTACATTCCAGCCTCCGCCCCCGCTTCGCCGCCCCTCCCTGGAGCCAGCTGCTGCAGTGGTGGGTTCCCGAGATACTGCGGGAAGGCTTGAGCTGGAGTCAGAGAGGTCGGGAGCCGGCGGGGGCTGGAGAGGGCACCCCCTAACTCCTCTGGAATGTGGGCTGGGCCGGCCCCACGAGGTCGGGAGAAGGAGGTCGCGAGCCCGCAGGCTGAGCCGGCCGGAGACGGCTGGCTACATCTGCCCTGTGCACGGCCCACACCCCGAACGCTACCCACGGGCCTCGAGGAGAATCAATCCAACCCCGGACGCCCACGCAGGGCCCCTTACTGCCACCAGACCAGACCAATCCGCCTCCCCGTCCCACACGCGTGCGTGCTGCACCCGCTCTGCAGTCCACGGGAGAGGCTTATCTCGCCTGTAGCACAGGGACCCCCATACGCAACGCCCCCCACAGTCCCAGACCTACCACAACCTACACTTATGGGTGCCACAACCTCAGTCAACTGTGTGACCCTCAGAACCTGCTCTCACCCAGGACCAAGACCTCCCTGACAAAAACCGCAGCATTGAAGGTCACATCAGGCAGCCCAAACTCAGACCCTCAGAGACGCTGCTCAGCGGAGGCGGCACCCAAACCCGGGGCGCCCCAGCCACAGACACTGCCTACGCACCCTTCCTCCTGCAGGCCCAGCCAAGCAAAGCGACCACTGGGGTGGGCAGGTGCAGGAGCGTAGGTGCACCGTCAGAAAAAGTTGGGCTTCCTCGTGCACTGCGGACCATCCCCTGAGCGGCCTAAGACCCAGAGGAAGAAGAGAAAAACGACCCTAGGAGCCACTCCAGGGTGAGACCTGGTTGCCTCGCTATGACTCTTGCTGACCCAGGGAAGTGTTGCTGTTGCACCCATTCTCAGCTGAGGTACCCCAGGCTCAAACAGAAGCCCAGACGCTGCCTGCCCTCACAGCTGGGCACCCAGGCAGTCGCTGACCCTTGAAGGAGGGATGGGGATGGGCGGCGGGCAGGACAAGTCCTGTGGGCACCTGTGTCTGCCAGCTTGGGTGTGGGGGCAGGGATGTGGAGGCTGCTATGTACGTCTGCTTGGACACACAGGTCACAGAGGTGTCTTTCCTGAGCCCTTGGCAGCTGCCCCAGGAGGGCGGGCTCTCTCCATGGTTGCCACTCCCAATGTTGCCATGGAAACTACAGCCCCAGTCAGGGGTCCTTTGTCCCCTCCAAGTGTCTGCAGTGAGCCTGTATATAGGGCCAAGGTCAACGGAATCCACGCTTCAGTGGGACGGCTCCTCCTACCTCTGCAGTGGGGCTGTGGACCACACAGCCCTGCCTGAGTCTCAGAAACCCAGGAGGTATTGCCTCCCCAGCATCCCAACCCAGGGAAGCTTTGGGGTTTCCATGAGCATGCAGTGGCTGCACTGGGCCAGCATTTCACACACACTTGATATGTCTCATGAGTGAATGCATGTATTGGTGTGGGCCTCCAGGTGTCCCCTGGGTCCCTTCACAGTCTGCCTGCAGTTGGTGGGGGTTGCAGTCACTAGCATGGTCCAGGAGCTGCCTGACCGTTGTATTCCTGGTATGAGGGACCCGGGCAGGAGCAGAAGAGAGACAGCCATCACATTCCTGGGCCATGAGTCACAGGGAGCTCCACCCAGGTGCCCGCCACGACCCCCTCCACCAGGAAGCCCCTTCCTAGGAACAGGAGGGAAGCAGAAGCTTTCCAGGCTGCAGTCAGCTAACTTCTGTACTCACCGTGGGCAGCCACCTGGGCTTCCTAGGGATCTCACATGTGCCCCCTACGCATGCAGGTGGGAAATGGGGGGCAGTTAACCTCTTCTTCCGGGCTTCTGGCCTCCTTCCTGTCACCCTCCTCTGCCCTAGAGGCCCTGGTTGCTGCTGACACAGCACAAGGCATGTGCCCACCCCAGGGTAATGAGTCACAACACGCCACCAGCCATGGGCACATATGATCTGGGAGTTCTGGTCCCCTGAGTCACGCACACCCAGCCCTTCTGGGCTGATTCCACATCCTGGTTTTGCACATATTTTGGGGTCTGTGCACAACCCCTCTGTTCTTGCACATAGAAAATGACCATGCAAACATGTTTCCATGTGTGCACACGCATGCACACACCTCCATGCCACTGCACATACACGTGAGTTCTGTGCACACACTTCCACACCCATGTGCACGGGCACACAGCACGACTTTCATGCTCACACAGGCATGGTCCTCAGATCCTGTTTCTCCATCTCTGCACCCACGGGTCCCTTGCCCAGAGGCACACATGTGCACCACACCTGGCAACATACACATACATCCAGTCCCCACTTCTCCCTCCCTGGCTCTGGGCCCCGGGGATCTGGGCCAGGCTGGCGGGCTGGAGTTTCTGCCCGGACCGTCCCACTTCCGCGCCCCCGCCAAGCGGCCGCCAGGTGCACCGGCCCGGCCCTCGCCTGGTCGGCCGGGAGGGGGCGGTAATTACGCGGCCCCGGGGTCTCTCCCCCTCCACGCGCCTTTCATCCCGGCCACGCCCGACCCGAGCCCAGACGCTCATTACCGCCTCCCGCCCGGTCATTAGCCGGGGTCGGGGGAGGACCCGGCGTCCGGCGGGCCGGGCCCAGCGGGGAGGCCTGGGGGTTCGGTGCGGGAGCGCAGCGGCCACGCCCCCGTCTCCGTGGCAACGCGAGTGGGTGAGATGTCCTGCCCCGAGGAAGTGGGGTGGTCTTCGGGCGGGCGCCTGTGGAGGAGCGTCTTGTGAGTGTGCAGTAGACCTTCGGCTTAATCCGCGTCCAGCCGGTCAGGCGGCAAGCCGCGCATCGCGGCCGCGAATAGCAGCTTCGCCCCCGCCCAAGGCTATTTTAAGCCCCCTCTCCCCGACCACCCCAAGCGCTCTGGCGGAGGAGTGGGATGGAGGGGGCCTGAGGGCAGGACGGGAACCCCCTCCCACGCCAATGCTCGTGGCAGTCGACTGGACCGCGAGGCGGGTCTGGGAGCCCCTGGCCAGGCTTACAACGAGGCCGAAGCGCCCCCTTGTGTCCTCGGGGAGAACGTGGAGCAGGGCCGAGGCAGGGAGCGAGGTGGTCCCAGCCCCCTACGACCACCCTCCCTACCCCGCCGCTCACGGGGACAAACAGTCCTTGTTACACACTGAGTCACAGGGACACGCCGGCAGCCAGGTACGGATACAGGTATCACACCTGAGACGCAAGCACACACTTCCCACACTGTGCCCGGGGCAGGCGCACCTGAGGACAGGTATCCACAGGTATAGGTCCACACTGCCGTGGGAACCCAGGACAGTCGTGGGTACTTACTCAGCCCTGTACCAAGCAACAGTCTCATAGTAAGTACACGCTGAATAACTGCTGGTGGAAAAATGAATGAACCAAGGTACTTCATAAAACCAGGAGAAGGCAGATTAGGAACCACAGAACAGTGGGGACCGGGGGCAAAGAGTGATGAGGGTCCCCTGTGAGTCCGGGGCCCCCGTCGCCTGGGCTGGGGCCAGGAGCCGCCGACCTGACTTTGCTGGGGGAGCAGATCAGAACGCCGGTGGAGGGGGGATTACTCTCCGGCTGGGCATGCCCAGCCCTCCGGCTCCACCATGGGCGCCGCGGGAGGGGGAGCTGAGCGATGAGTCCCTCTGCTCCTTTTAATAACCGCCCTGCGTGAGTGGCTGACGCAGCAGCTCCTGCTGCTGCTGACAGAGTTGTATGGTGGGGGCTGTGGTGTGGGGGACGAGGCGCAGAGAGATGGCTGCCAGGAGTCATGAACTACTGCCTGAAACTGGGAGGGGTCCCAGCGACCTTGTCACAGGAGACAGTGTCCATACCCCCGTGCCTACTATGTCAGCTAGACCCACCCGAGCGTGGGATCGAGTGTGGGGCTTGGGGAGGCCTGGAGCTTGCCTGGTATGTGTGTGAGGTCTTTCTTCTCGGATTCCCTCTTAATTTTTCTTTTTTTAAGCCTCAATTTGGGGCATATGTGATCCTAGTTCTCAGACCAGGGATTGAACCTGCACCCTTGCATAAGAAGTGGGGAGTCCTAACCACCGGACCAGCAGCGAAGTCCCTCAAGTCCCTCTAACTTTTAGCAGAATGTCTGCCTTTGAAGACCGTCTGGAGCAGGAGTATTACCTTGGACCTCTGGTCTGGAGAGGCAGGGGTCTGCATTAGCTTCTTGCACCCCATGGAAGGGTTCAGGGCCACAGAAGGTAATATGAGCCAAGGCCTGGGCAGGGGGAAAGGGGTGACAAGAGGAGAAACTGGGAACAGCCTTGGTGGTGAATATCTCTGCAATAGCAGAGGTGTTGGGAACCCCAGACAGGAAAAAGTTTCATGGGGAGGAGCCAACTGGCACGCCCCTGGCATGGGCAGTGAGTGGGTTCTAGGTGTGCAAAACAGTGTTCTTTGAGGAGAAGGGAGGGGGCTGGAGCACACAGTGAAGTTGGGGGCTGAGCTGAATGTTGGGGTGCAGTGGAGACTCCAGGGCTGGGCACAGAGCCAGTCAAGGTCAGCCTGCAATCTAGAGCCTGGGATGCACAAAAATGTGTGGCCGGCTGACTGTGGGATTGTGGGTGCCACCTACCAGACCTGGTGAAGTCAGGATTGGGGTGGGAATTAGGTGTGGATGCAGTCTGGAATTTGTAAGGGAACAAAGTTGGGAAGCAGGAAGAATTGGGATCGTGGAGAATACTGGGGTCCACATAAATGGAGTTGTCTCAGTGTTAGGGTTTGGGCGGGCTTTGGGGCTGACCACATGAAGTGGTGTATTCAGGAGAATTGAGGTTCTAGGAGTTCCGGGTTGTCCGTTAGGTTGGCAAGTTTATAAGGACTGATGCCGGGGTTCAGATGAAGGTGGGGTGTCTGAAAACTGTATCTCGGGTGGTTCTGGGTACCTAAGTGAGGTTGGTTAGTCGGTAATTGCTGGAGCACCGCAAAACTGGGGGTTTCAGCCACCCCCAGAAGGTTCCCAGGAGATGCTCTGGCAGCATTCGCCAGAGCCCCTTTGTTCTCCGCCACAGGCCAGGGGGCGGGCATGCGGAAGTAGGTCCGCTCCGCCCCGCCGCGAACCTGCCCCGCCCCCCACTCACTGGCTGGGAACTGCGGACCCCGCGCGTCCCTGTGCCCAGCGCCCACGCGCGGGAGGGGGCGGGACCGCTACAGGCCCGGCCCCCCAGCTCATGAATATGAGGCACAGCCACGGTCTCCAGGGCCTGGGATTGGCCGGCGCAGCGCGGGGAGGATAGCCCAGGGGCGGGGCCTGGCGGCGAACTATATAAGTCCAGGCGCACAGCGCCCCCCTCCTCACTCGCGCGTTAGGAGGCTCGGGTCGTTTTGCTGTCCTGTCTTCCTGCCTGCGCCAGGGACCTGCCCAACTCAGTGGTGAGGGCCCTGGTGGCACCGGCTCCACGGGCCCGGGGCGGCGGGCGGCCTGCGGCTAGCTGGGCGGGGCGGTGGCGGCACGCCCTTGGGCGGGGGCGGTGCCAGGGCGCGCACGGGGTGGAGTCCGCCCCGCCAGCGGCGAGGGGCAGCGTAGACCGGGTAGAGCCGTGGCCGGACGGCATTCCCTGTGGGCCAGGCCTGCCGCGAGCGTGACATCTCCGTAAAATGGCGGCCGCGAGCGCGAGACGGCGCCTATCGAAATGGCGGGAGCGCCAATGCCCGGATGGAGTGGCGCAGGACGCGCGCGGGGGCGCATGCGCATGTTGGGCGTGGCCGGACCAGGGCTCCTCCCCGCTTTCCTATTGGCGTTCTGCGAGGGCAACACAGCACTGTTGCCACCCACGGCTTAAGTTTGGGTCCTAGTTTCGCGGCTGCAGGTCGCTTTGTGGCCTGTTTCTGGCTCCTCGACGGAAGCCTGTGTCCCATAAAGGGTCAATCTAAGCACCGCCCCACAATCCCGCCCTGCGTTGGCATCCCAGCGCAGACGCCCCCCGCCCCCACTCCCCCGCCACTCCCTGCACAGTACCATCCAGTGGACCAAGCACTCTGCCATGATGGTCTGGTTAGGACTTAGTCCTCCGGTGTTTGCAAAGTGCGGAAGCCAAGATGCACTCAGCAGTGGTGGTCGATGCCTTCTTTAAGGGTCCAGTGTTAAACCTCCTGTGAGGGTGTGACCAGGCTGGAGTTTGGGGGCCCCATGGTCAAGTAGCACTGACGAGCGCGGCAGAACCGCGGTGTGGACCCAGCTTTTGGAGCTCCGAGTATTGGTTGAAAGGGGTCGACTTGGCCCACGCTCAGAGTAGAGGCAAAGGGCCCGAAGTGATAAAGGGATTAAGGGCTTGTTTGAGATGAAGTACTGGGTGTGGGCTTGGGACAGTTAAAGGGCAGCAAAATAATTTCTCACGGTTTCCCCCATGAGCATATGTTACTTGTATAAAGTAAAATAGGGAGGGGTGAGTTTGGAAGCCCCTGCAGGACCTCAGAGTATTTCAATGGTGTTTTCCTCAGGCCACCATGGCATCAGATGAGGGCAAGCTTTTCGTCGGAGGGCTGAGTTTTGACACCAATGAGCAGTCACTGGAGCAGGTCTTCTCAAAGTACGGACAGATCTCTGAAGGTGAGACTGGTACCAGAGGAGGTGGCTGAGCAGGGCTGCACACAGGGAGGGCGGGGTCCTGACCTCAGACCTCTCTACTGCACAGTGGTGGTCGTGAAAGACAGGGAGACCCAGCGATCCAGGGGCTTTGGGTTTGTCACCTTTGAAAACATCGACGATGCCAAGGACGCCATGATGGCTATGAATGGGAAGGTGAGGGGTGGCCACTTTGGGGTCCGGAGGGTCTGGGCTGCAGACCAAGGGCGGGAGGTGCAGAGGTTTACCGTGTTCACTCTTGGTCTCCAGTCTGTGGATGGGCGGCAGATCCGGGTGGACCAGGCAGGCAAGTCATCTGATAACCGATCCCGTGGATACCGAGGTGGCTCTGCTGGAGGCCGGGGCTTTTTCCGCGGGGGCCGGGGCCGGGGCCGTGGTTTCTCCAGAGGTGAGTGCCACCTGCGGGGATGAGGTGGGGGGCATTGCTGCAGGAGCTGACACTTTTCCTTCTGTGCCCTCTGTAGGAGGTGGGGACCGCGGCTATGGGGGGAGCAGGTTCGAGTCCAGGAGTGGGGGCTATGGAAGCTCCAGAGACTACTATAGCAGGTGGGGCAGCGGTCCTGCAGAGGGTGGGGGCTGGTGGAAACCCCCTGAGGTGCCCTCCATGCCCATCTTTGTCCTTGCAGCCGGAGTCAGGGTGGCGGTTACGACCGGAGCTCTGGCGGGTCCTACAGAGATAGCTACGACAGTTATGGTAAGTGGCACTCCAAGGGCTGGTGGTGGGAGTTAAGCGCGCCTCAGTGCGCTCTGCCAGTCTCGATCAGAGCTGGTTACTCTGCTGACCCTGTAAGGGACAAGACTGCCCTCTCGGGTCTTGGTGCCAGCAGCCACTTCTACTGACCAAGGAGAAAAGGGAGATCCAGGGCCTCTGAGCAGAGTGGGCAGGCAGCATCCGTGCGTGTGGGCCACCGCCACCCTCGGCTGTTGGGGGGTTGGTTGCTCTTGAGGCTGCAGGGCTGGGCCCCCAGGGCCGGGCCAGGCGTGGACTGCTGCCTCTTGCCGTCTGCTTCCGCGCCTTTACACTGTGCCTGCTTCTTGTTCTCAGCTACACACAACGAGTAAAAATCCTTCCTGCTCGAGATCGTCCTTCCAATGGCTGTGTGTTTAAGGATTTGGGGAGCGCCGCTGCATCGTTAGTGTGTAGTGACCACGCCTCCTTGTGCCCACTTCTGTAGTTTTGTTGGTTCTGATCTTGTCAAACACAGCCTGACTGCTTCTGACCCCCAGATGGCCTCACTGCTGCCCTTTGCTTTTTAAGGAAGTGCATTCTGTTTTTAAGGGTTTTTAAATCGTTTTGAAAAGCACTTCCAGTTTTACTTTTAGCCTTTTTACCACTAGCCAAGAGATTTTTTAGAAAATAACTGGGGGTTGTGAGGGTTTTGTTTTTGTTTTTGGTTGTGTTGCCATTTTCGTTTCTTTTCAGTGGGGTCAACCCCGTGAGGTTGCTCTTTTTTGAGGTTGAACGAACTCTGGATCCACTCTCTTTGTCGGAAGCTGAGCAAGCTGTGGCTTTTTTCCAACTTGGTGTAACATTTCTGAGTGTAGCGTGGTCAGACCGTGCAGGAGGCAGTGGAGGTGCCCGGGCTGCCCGCCTGTCCTGGGCGACCCACAGTCCCCAAGAGGTTCTTGACAATGTGTGTTTATATTGTCCTTTTTTACTGGAAGTCATACACATATGCCATCACTGTTGTATTTGAAGTGGTTGAGGAATCCTTGTATGCCGTTTTCTTTGGCTTCACGAAGCTGATTAAAAGACTGTCTGAATGAACCTCGCTCTGAGCATCTCCCTTTGATCACACCACACGCGTCCTGCTGCCAGCTTGAGGCAGGCAAAGTAGAGCAGAGCGGGCAGCTAGAGGACTAGGGTTGCCATCCTGCCTGCAGCTCCCAGAGCTAGAGGAGGAAGGTGGAGCCAGTGATGCTGGCTGGGCCCCTGTGACCGCCGACTGCCCCCACCCAGTTAGGCGAGCAGGTGGGTGACGGGAGTGGGCTCTCGGACTGCAGGGCAGCCCCGGGATTCTTCTGGCCATGGCAGCTGGAGGGCTCGATGGGCGGGCAGCCTAGCAGGGACAGTGGACATGGGGGCGCCCAACGCTGACCCTGAGCCCCTTAATCTAGAATCAGGCCAGAGAGCGAGCGGATGCAGACAGTGTCCCTGGGTGACCACAGACTGACTGGCTCATTAGCTAGCTCTGCTGTTGCTTTACAAGTTCTGAGCATTCTCTGCTAGCCTATGGAAGCTGCAGCCCCTCGGAGGACAGAAGTGTTGTGCGCCCAACAGAACCCTCTGAGACGCAAGCCGCTCCCTGGGCTAGCTCATATGTGGAGATAGTCCTGTCACCGAGGTAACTCCTTTTGCTCGTCCGCATTCCTCCTCTCTCGGGCGCTCATATGAAAGGAAAGCCATATCACCTGGGGAATGTTCCTTTGACTTTTTTGCTTTTCTATTTTTTTTTTCCTTTTTTTTTCTTTTTTTTTTTTAAATAAAAACAAGGTGGAACCAAAGGCAGGCCCCAGCCATTTGCCCTTCCCCACCTGCAGCCAGGCGAGCAGCCTGAGCAGTTAAGCTTCACTGGTAGGTTCCACCCGCTAGTAGGATTGGAGACCACCAAATGCCCTGCCTTTTGGAATTTTTTGTTCATCAGTTGACTGTCTTTTCCAGACCTCTTTAAGTCACACTGCTAACTAGTTCTCTATGGTGTCTGCTGCTGCCATGACATTTTTCCCAGAGCTTGTGCCGTTTTCTAAGCAGCTCCGTCCCAAGTGGGTGGCTGGCTCTGCTTAAGAGTGGAAGATAGCCTGACCCATCTGAAAGGCTCAGGCCTGCCCATGGCGGGGCCTCAGGTTGGCCCCGATGACTAGCTTGAGACCCTCCTAGGAGCTGTGGATTGTTCTGGGGGAAGCAGGGAGGGGAGCTCAGCTCTGCCAGAGGGTAAGGGCTAACACTTCTTTGCTTTGGCAGGTTGAATGGAAGTCAGTGTGACCCAGAGGAAGTGTGGCCTGAGAACAGTGTTGACCTGGGGTTCCTGTCCCAGGAGGGACTCTACCCAGGATCGAGCCAGAGGCACGGATGCCTGCCCTCGCAGCCCGTCGCCTGTAAGTGCTTCCTGGGGCGGGAGGCATGTGGCCCTTTGGCCCAGGCCCTTGCAGTGGGTTCTCCCCTCCCAGCAGCGTGATCCATTGGGGACAGCATCTTCGCCTCCTGCTGGAATGGCCCTTGTGCTCCCCCCAATCCCTCCTATCTTTTCAGCAGATGTTTTACTGGCAAGGTTGGGGCACGGGGTTCAAGGTGCTCCCAGAGGACAGGCCTGTGGTGCTGGCAAGGTGATGGGTCCTCACCCGCGATGTGACAAGAAAGCGTGGAAGTCACGTTTGAATAAAGGGATGGTGTGTCCACCCACAAATCTTGAGTCTCGTTTGGGGCGTGGTGTGGAGGGTGGACACCGATTCTGCAGGGGTGGTCCAGATGGAAGGGGTGTGGTGGAGAGTCCACTGGAGAAAACCTATTTCAGCCTTCCTCTGGGCATGAGCTGGAATCAAACCAGGAAGACCATCTTGGCAGCTCATTGCCTTTTTGGGCAGTTCCCCTGGGACTGTTCTCTCAGGGTCTGAGAGGGTGTGGCCAGCCTGAGCAGAGGAGGAGGTGGTCCCTTGGGTCCCCCATCCCAGGAGGGCAGGCATTTCTCCCAGAGCCCAGGCTGAGGTCTTGGCAGTGACCCTGGGCATCTTAATCTTTACAGCCCACGGGGCTGGTGGCCTTGCTCCCAAGCTGCTTGCTTTCTGCCCCCGTCTTGGGGTGCAGAACCTTAGGGTTGAGCCGTGGTTCCACTGCCTCGGGCTCTGGGCTGGTTGTATCAACTCCGATCAGGGTGTGGCCCTGTGAGGTCCAGGTCACTGGCTTAACTCCCTGCTTCTCCCACGGGATGTGTTTGGTCTCTTCTGGTCTCCCCCGCCCCCAAAGGCAGGATGTGCAGGTTCGGGGCCTGGATGTCTCCTCCATGGGAGGATCAGGCCCAGTGTGCCACCGCGCAGCTGTCACCGTAGCCCAGGGCGAGTTGGGTGGGGACGCAAGTGTTCCCAGGGCCCACCTGGGAGGGAGACCCGCCGGATCCCGTAGCACCTGCCTCCGCATCAAAGTCCCTGACACTGGTAGGTGTTCCCAATAACCCGCTCCCGACGTGGCGTGCGGGGCGGCCGCGGTGCTCACGCTCCGGTCGGGGGACAGGACTGAGGCTTCGAGCCCTCGGGAACAGGCTGAGCGAGGAGCCAGCCGGTTCGGGACGCGGGGAAACATGAGCCCAGGTGAAGTGAGGTGAACGGCCGGGGGAGTGGCTAGGCATTTCCGGCTACGAAGCCACGCCCCTGAATCCCATTGGCTGAGACTGCCCCGCGCCATTGAATGACAGCGCCTAAAGTGGGGCGGGGCGCAACCAGCGCTTCCGCCGGGCCATGGGGCCGCGCTTGCTACCGCCGCGGCTCCTGCTGCTGTCGGCGCTCTTGCTGCCGCCACTGCTGTGCGGAGCCGAAGACACGCCCCCGTCACCACAGGCCACGTTGCCGCCGCCGCCCGTCGTGACGAACGGGAGCCAGCCGGCTGCATCGTACAACAATACACATCCGCGGCCGCCAGGCTCGCCACTGCTGCGCTCTCTCTACGTGGTCACGGGCCTCATCGTTCTGGCCGCGCTCTACTTCCTCATCCGGGCATTCAGGTGCGTCAGGCGCACGCCGCCGCCGCCCGGGCGCAGCCAATCCTCGCGCGCCTCGCGCCCCACGTGCTTAGGCGCCTGAAGCCCGGTGCGCCAGCGTCACGTGGCTGGTTGGGTGAGTGCGGTAAGAAAGTCACGTGATGCGCTGTCCCCCCCCCCCCCGCCCCCCGTCCCCCGCCCCTGAAGTTTGGGTGCTGCCGCTAGTTTTCCAGAGGGAGCCACGGAGGCGAGAGGTTGTGGGTTGCGTAGGGCACCGGGAGTCTCCGGAACATTATGCGGCTCCGCCAGCCTGGCGACGAGCGTCGCCGCCACCAGTCCAATTTGCGTCTGCGAGTCGGGGCTGGCCGCATCGTTCCCTGTAGTTAATGCTCACAGCCCGGCCGGTGCCAGACCGGAGCCTGGCCCTGTGATTTGCTGCTCCTGTTCAGTCCAGGGCTGGCCATGATTATAGGTGTCTAGGTTCTGCCCATGCTCCCCCAAGTTGAGGACCCTCTTGCTTTTCCCGCCTGCAATACGGGAGACCTGGGTTCGATCCCTGGGTTGGGGAAATCCCCTGGAGAAGGGAAAGGCAACCCACTCCAGTATTCTGGCCTGGAGAATCCCTTGGACGGAGGAGCCTGGCAGGCTGCAGTCCATGGGGTCGCAAAGAGTTGGACACAACTTAAGCGACTTCACTTTCTTTCACTTTGCTTTTCCCGAGGCATACCCCCTGCCTGGTGCGGGCCCTTTGGCCCCTCCTCGGGCCCCTGACCTCCGCATTTGGCTTCCTCTCTGGGGTTGATCTCCAGAGAGCCTGTGTCCCACAGAGCTGACCATGTTCAGGAGCTCTCAACGGGCATTTTCTGTCTTCCTCGAACACTGCTGTGGGTGCACAATGCTTGTCTCCATGTCAGTGCATGCTGTATCCATCATAGAGACCTCGCGATTTCCCTGGTGGTGGTCGGGAGCCAGAGCTTCTATCTGAGACAGCTCTCAACTTGATGTTTCTGGCAAACCCTAATACTTTCTCTGAGACTCAGTCTTCTTATCTGTATAGTGGGAGAAACCCACCCCCCCCAAGGGTCCTAGCTCGGGGGCCTGCCAAGGGAGATGTCCACCTTTTGTTATTGATATAAGAGCAATTGATGATGGTTGTGACCATTGTGAGAAGAAGTGCAATTAGGCCGGGAAGGTACACTGCAAGGCTTTGGGAGTCATGCAGAGGAGGATTATGGGGAAAGGTGGGAAGCTGGACAGGGGGTCAGCAGCTTCATGGAGAGGTTGTGAGAGAGTCACTGAGTGAGCCTGGGCCTGCTTTCAGATTGAAAAAGCCACAGAGGAGGCGGTACGGGCTCCTGGCCAACACCGAGGACCCCACCGAGATGACCTCGATGGACAGTGATGAGGAGACAGTCTTTGAGACGAGGAACCTGAGATGGTAGGGTAGCACTCTACACACTTTCTGGGGCTCCTTGGGTGGATTGGGGGTGGGATCAGCAGGAAGAGAGTCAGGTGGATTACCTGTGCCTGTGCTCAGCATAGTCAGCACCCAGCAGCAGGGGTGGGCCTGGAGTGAGCACTGTTTTGCTGTCACAGGCTGCGTGGCCTCATCTGAGGCCCCTGTCTCACAGTTTCAGTTTCCCATTTCTTTAACATGGGAACTAGCTGCATGGTTGGAGTAGGTGAGCACTTCCTCTTTGCCTGACACTGAAGGCCAGGATCAGTGTCAGAGATGGAGGATTCTTGCCAGGTGCTACCAAAGCTGCGGGATGGGTCTGAGACTGCTTCTCCAGCTCCCAGCCCTAGTAAGAGTGTCCCAGACACAGGGAGAGCAGAGAAGAGAGTGGGTTGACAACTGAGGTGAACCAGGGGCTTTGGGCTCAGGGCCAGCGACTGCCTGAGCGGGATTGATGGCCCCTTTAACCCCAGCATGTTGCAGGCTCAGGCCCAGAAGCTTGGAGACCATAGGATGATTCTGACTTTCCGGCCCCCTTCCTACCCCCAGAGGGAGGCGTGGGTATGGTCCACGAATCCCTCTGGTGTCTGTATCTCCTGGCTACAGCACCTACGGCCTTTCCCCCCAGGTCGGGAGTCAGCAAGGCCTGCAGGCTCGGGGCAGGGGCTGGGATGTTAGAGGGCTCAGCACTCAGCCTCAAACACAGCTGGGTGGGGGCAGAGTGGGGTGGGCTCACCCACATTTCTCACCACCTTCTACTCCTCCTTTCCAGATGTTTGGTTCGGGAAGGCAGCATTTCCAGTGGCTCTGGGGGAAGGATGAAAGGCAGGGGCCCTCCCAGTGCTTGGAACACCCTGCCTGGACCAGAGAGTGTGTGTGGGGCCCTCCCGGCCCACTGGAAGCCAACTCAGCCCTCCCTGCAGACAGGACTGCCCAGGTTACCAGGTGGAAGCCAGAGGGGCACTGGCAGCCCCACACAGGACTCTGAGGCCCCTGGCCATGATGTGACTTATATCAGTCACCCTTCCTGGTGGGAATGCAGCAGCACCAGCCTGAGGCCTGGAAGGCGGGCAGGCTGGGTGTCCTGTCTGGGAGCACCGTTCCTCTGGGGCGGGGACAATAAAGGCAGCAGTGCTTTTGTAGCCGGTACCCAGCTCCACAGCGGGCCAGACCCGGCACCCTGGCTCACGGGTGGGGCAGGGGGCAGCAGATCTGGGTCCATATCAGCCTCAGTTCTCCCCCCTGTGACCATCTGGATCATCCCTAGCTGTTCAGAGGGTCCCATGGGGAATCCCACAAAAGAGGGATAGAGATGGGGAAGACCTGCCCCCACCTGTCTGGAAGAAGACCCTGCCACTAGTTATCTCTAGGCTTAGTAAAGGAGAACTCCTGTTTGTCCAGCAAACTGCTTAAGGGGTTCCCTTCCAGGCCGACTTCAGCCCAGGGCCCCTCAAAGGTGGTGTCCTCTGCTTCACCACACACTCCTGCTCCAGAGTCATTTCTCACAGAGCCCCAGGCTGCAGCGTCCAGGTCTGGAGCCAGCTGAGGCTCCCCGTGCCCACCCTGCCCTCTCCTTTCAGCCTCCAGTGAAATAACTGGTGAACCTGATCCCCCATCCCAGGCAATCTGTGCTGGCACTCAGGCCTCTGTTCTGGCTTCCCGAGTCCCATGGGGACACGTGAATTCCACAGTGTGTGGCTCAATGCCCATCTTGGCCACCTCAGTCCCATATCTGGAACTTAAACCCCTTTCAGGCATCTTGAGTCCCATCAGGGCAACTGATCCCCATTCTGGGCACCTGAACCTCTTAGGGGTACCTCAGTCCCCATCCTCATAATCTGGGATTCATCCTGGCACCTGACCCCATAGGGGTGTTTCAGTCCCCATCTTGACCGTCTGAGGCCCATACTGGTCACCTGAGTCCCACTGGAGTACCTTGGTTACCATCCCTTGTGATGGGCTTGATGAGTTCCTCTGTGGGCCTTGTTTCTAGGCAGAGTCTGGCTCTGGCCTATTCCCCCTTGCACCCTATAAATGTGGTTGTGGAAAGCAGGACCAGTGTGGCTGGCCTGTAGCTCTGTGCCCAGCCTGAGTTACCCTCAGGCCTCTGGCTGAAAGCATGGAGGCCACGTTGTTAGAAGGAGCTGTCATCAGAGGGAGCTGCCACCAGATGGCAGCCTTGTGCTGCACAATCTCTACTCTGTTGGCCTACGGTCCCAGGTGTGGCCTGAGCCAAACTTTGTACAGGGGGGAAATAGGTTCGGCTGGGGCCCTGTTTCTCACACCTCAGCTCCACCTTGCTGCCGTGTCCACCATGGGGTGGTCTGAGTGTGCTGCCCATTCAAGCCTCATCAGCCCCTCTGGCCAGTCTCCCTCAGACCTGCTGACCCTTCCCACCCAGCCTGAGCCTGGGTTCCTGAAGAAGCACCATCTCTATCACAGCTGGTCCCCCCTCCCTCCAGCCGGGGTCCTTTGCGTTGGCCCCCAGTTGACTTCCTTCTCTGTTGGCAATATCTCCCATCATGCCCAAGGCTGCTCACAATTCCTCTTCCCCTTCTGATGCACTGCTGCCACCTCCAGGAGGTCCTCCCTGACTGCCCACTACCATTCTTTGGCAGACCCCTGTACAGACTGGCCAGCAGGTCCCCAGTAACCAGGGAAGGTTGAGGAACTGAGGCCACAGTCCCAGGGAGGCACTGAGATGACATCTCCCAACCCAACCCCCCTGCTCTCTCCCCATCTGTTCCCCCCGTGGGTCTTTCCACGCATCTCTGCTTTTTTGTCTCTGTGTCTCTGCCTGTACTTTATTCTGAAGCCTTGCTTACCTCCCTATTGGTGTCTCTCACCATCTGCACTGCCTCTCCCTTGGCCCCCCTCCGTTTCCGTCTGTCCCTCTGTCACTCAGGCTCTCTCTGTGCCTGACTCACTGGGACATGCTTTTAACAGGCACACAGACACCATCCATGGCCCGCCCCCCCTGTGATCTGCTCCCCTTTCCCACAGCTCTGAGCGACTTCTCCAGCTTCAAAAGGCACATTAATTACTCTAATGAGGTCAGGAGAGACCCCGGCGCTCT
Organism: Odocoileus virginianus; assembly: GCF_023699985.2. NCBI lineage: Eukaryota > Metazoa > Chordata > Mammalia > Artiodactyla > Cervidae > Odocoileus > Odocoileus virginianus. Next base: position 40,615,417 of record NC_069676.1, read on the forward strand.
GCCATCCGGAGCCAGGAACACACCGCGTGCCCCCACAGCCCTGTGCCTCCTGCCCACCCCCCTCGGGTGGGACGGGGAGCCCCGCCCGCTACCCGGCCCCTGTGCCTGTCAGCGCAGTCAGCGCGCGCACCCGTGCCCCCCGCACCCCCCGCATTAGTGTCGAGTAATTGGCAGCCCCCACCAAGGTTAATGCACTATTAGCAGGAAGTTCTCGGTGGCTAAAAGCCGGGAGAGGGGCCTGTCAGCGCGAGATGAAAGGCCCTGGGGCCTGGCTGGCTGGAGTGACACGTGTGCGTGTACGTGTGCGTGCCGGATCGGGAGGCCTTCCAGCACCTTCCTCCACCTTGTGCACTCATGCACGGGCATAGGCGTGACACACAGCCACGGGGAAACGCGACATGGCAGCCACGCATGCGGGATGCACACAGGACACAAGCCCACACTCGTGCACGGGTGTCGCTTGCAGCCGGTCCCAAGCCCCTGCCAGGTGCTGATTCGCAGACTCACGTCCTGCGCCCTCGAGGCCCCTCCCACCATTTCCGTCCCCTCCACTCGCTACCTGGGGAGTGCCCACTGGACACGCCGCAAACCAGCCTCTTGGCCTGCCGTGGCCACGTGGGAGTCTCTGGCTCTTGGGTGGCTTGCTGTGCGCAAAACACCCCGCTCCCAACTTCCTATCTCCATCTGGGGAATGGGGCCAGGTGGGGGCGGGGAGGGCTGGACACCTTGGGCTCAGAAAGTGGGTAGCCAGCAGTCAAGGCCAGGCGTCTTTCCTGGAGAGCCGGCTCCTCTGCCGGCGCTGATGTGGGTCTCCCTCCGACGTGGCCCCAGCACCCAACAGGGCCACCTCCTGCTCACCTGGGATCAGCAGGCAATGGAGCTATGCCCTCTGGATGTTCTGGGACCTCTCCCCTGGTTCCCCATTCTTCCGGTGGGACTCAGGGCCCCCCATCTCCTGCTCTCTGGGCTGTCTGCGCCACCACCTCCCTCCTTCTGGCGGCCCTTCATGTCCAAGCGCCCACCGAGGCATGACTCTGCCCACAGCTGTGTCACCCGGTGGACCAGCTGTTTAGATGTACCTTCACTGAAAGTAAGTGATGTCTAAAACCCTGCTCCTTATCCTGCTGTCACATGTTCTGTGCCCAGTACCCACATGGAGCTGCTGCTGGTGGCTGTGTTGGACCCAGCAGATCTGAAACTTGGCCATCCTTGTGGGAAGTTCTTTTGGACAGCAGTGGTCTAGTCCCCAGACTGGCAGGTGGCCCTGGGAGGAGGGGGGCTGTATCCTGGGCCCTGCAACTGGGAGGGTGAACCGGAGGTAGGAAGGAGTTGGGGAAGGGGGAGGAGGAGGAAGGGACATTGCAGGGGAGGCACCTGGTTGGTTGGGCTCTGGCCTGGTTGGGGGGGGGTTACAGGGATGTTAGATGTGGGCCGAGGTTCCAGGGCCTGACTGGACACAAGGGTGGGAATTCTAATTGATCAGCAAGGGAAAGGGACAGGTGTGTTTGTTTATTCTCAGTAACAGCCTGGGGAGCTCTCTGAGACCTCTCCCACTTGCCAGCAGATGCCTGCTCCTCACTGCCCGTGGGGACACACACCACACCACACTCTGACCTGGGCCTGTGGAGCCCCAGACCTGCCAAGGCGCCCACCCTCCCAGCAACCCTTTCCTGCCTCCTGAAAAACTCTTGAATCAGAGCAGGTGATGGATTTGGTCCACTTTTTTCTGTAATGAGAAATTCTTCCCCACATATTTTTAGCTTTCTCCAAGGCACCACAGCCTTTGAAGGTTGAGGGTGCCCTGGACACTGATCCCCAGCCCTGGCAATTCTGCTGAAGGGCTGGAGTGCCACAGGTCATGGGTGCTGGGTGGTGGGCACTGGACTTGGGATCAGTGGGCAGGTGATGGGGAGTGGGTGATGTGCTGGGGGTGGTGGGCAGTGGGTGAGCAGGGGTGGGTACTGGGTAGGGCTAGTGGGTGCTGGGCTGGGAATAGTGGGTACTGGGTGATCGGTCACAGTTGTTGGGCAGTAGGCGGTGGGTGGTGGACCAGAGCTGATGGGCACAGGCTAAGGGCAGGTCTGGGCCTGGCTTAGTTGAGACACTCCCAGAGTCTGAGGCAGACCTTCAAGCCTAGGAGAGCAGACCACTGTGAACAGGGACAGACCCCCATCAAAGACCCTGTCCTGGGTCTGAAGCTGAGGCCGACAGTCAGCTCTCAGTGACCCTTGTCCCTGAACTGAGCCTTGAACTAAGACTGACCCCTGTCCCCGGAGTGAGCCTGACCTCTGACCCTTGACTCCATGACCCCTGACCTCCTGATGGCTGGTCTGGAGACCAGAATGGCCAGGCACTCTGAAAGGGGACAGAGCCTCCTGGGCACCCACAGCGGTCCCCACCAGGCAGGGGTCCCCAAGGGCAGCTGGGCAGCTGTGCCTGCGGCCCCATCCCTGCCTCACCTGGGGCCAGGCCATGGAGCTGCCCTGCCCTCCCCTGCCCGGGCCCCCTCCTCCGGGAGCGGCCAGCAGGCGCAGGGAGGTTGAATGGGGGACGTGCGCTTTGTTCCTGTCCCCGCTTGGGCTCTGACCTTGAGAGAGAGACGAGAACAGAAGGAAAACGGAGCTTCTGCTCAAATCCTCTCAGCAGCAGCAGCGGCGGCGGCTCCCGCCTCGGTGGCCCCTGCATGCAAATGAGTCGACCCATCCCAGCCTCAGCCAGGGCATCCCCTTGCGCGCTGTGCCCTTCCGACACCCCCACCCCTGCAGGTCCAAGTCCTGCTGGGTGTGACAGAGAAGACCCCCCCACCCATGAGGTCTCATGACGTGGGAGGGGGCTCTCGTCCCAGAGCGAGAGGTCCCCTTTGGCAGCCAGGCCTGGCCCCCTGGGCTCATGGCCCCTGTCCCTGGGCTTGGGCCCCACACCTCCCTGAGTGACCACCCCATCACTCCCCAGAGAGCCAGACCAGCCAGCCTGGGCTGAGCCTGGCCTGTGTGGCTGGAGCCCCAGACTTGGGCTCCAGTGGTCCAGACAGACTGTTTGGTGGCCTTGCCAGGTGAGCCTGGGCCAGTTCTGGTCCTCTTTCAGCCTTCTGGGCCTGCCCCGGCCACCGCCAGGGGTGGGAGGTGGGGCATGTTCCTACCTTCCTGTGTGGAGCCCTCTAGGCTAGGCCTGGGACTTCAGACTCCAGCAGACTACAGTCAATGGACAAGATCCAGAAGCCAGAACACCCCAAACAGATGGGCAGAGTTCCCTGGAAGGCAGAGGACAGACAACCTTGTGGTGGGGCTGGGGGTGAGGAGGGCTGAAACATGGGGAGGACAGTCCTTGAAGGAAGAACTGAAATTTAACAGGAGGAAAGGGGAAGGCCTCCCAGGTAGCAGCCTGAGCAAAGAGGGGTAAGTTCCGGAAGAAAATGCTCAGGGCACACCTGGCACATGCCCACAGCATATCCGAAATGCATTTACCCTCCCCACCTGACTGTGGTGAAGCTCTGGCCTCTCCAGTGAGTTTTCTACAAGGAGTTCTGATAATCCCTCACGCATGACCTTTCAGCTCTAGGCTCCCAGACTCTGCGCCAGGCCAGGCCTGGAAGAGAGAAACAAGTCCAGAGAGGTAGAACCTGGCTGGGCACTGCTGACACTTTCCAACCAGCACTTGGTGACAGTGTACCTTCACAAACTCAGTCTGATAAGAGCAGAAATGAAGGACAGGACCCGGTTCCTGGCCCACAGTCAGCCTCCTCCTAACCAACTTGTTCCCCACACCCAGGAGTGGTCACTCTGAGTGCCCCAAACAGGTCAGGCCCTCTAGCCCTTTGCTCTACCCTCTTGCCAGACACCCTTCCTGCTCTTTGCCCTGGTCAGACTCCCCGTCCTCCCACCTCCTGCTGGCCTGGACCCCAGTCTGGGCTGCTGGGTATACTGGGCACCTGCTATGCCTGGTACCCTTTGTGGCTGAGGTCAGGATTTCTGTTTCCTTTCCTAGATGAGGAGACAGACTCAATGAGAATTGACCACCCCCGTGGTGGTGGTGGTGGGGGGGGGTGTCCCCAGGGTCCTGCAGGGAGGCAGCAGTAGCTGCTGACTTCCCATTTTGGGCAGTGAGACTGCAAAACCCTTCATCAGGATGGACAGGGTGGCTCGGTGTTGGGGGAGCCTGGGTTAGGATTCTGGGGTCCGGGTTTGACTGTGGGAGGGCACAGGGACGTGAGCCATTTCTGGGTCTTCTGTTCCCTTCGCCTGGTTGGCTTTGCAGACCAGATTGCTGGCTTGAATGGAGGTGGTTGAGGACAACTCCGCGACCCTGGGTCTGGCCCCCATGATGACGAAGGTGCACTCAGGGCCCCACAGAGTTGGGATGACAGGGGGCAGGACCTGGGGCACGGGGTGAAAGTAGCCCGACCGGGGAAGGCATCCCGGACGGTCTGGGTGGAGCAGGGGTATGGGGAGGTGGGGGCGCCGTTGGGGCTGCAGCCCCCCGCCCAGCCCCCGCGTGGCCGGGGCACGGCAGGAGGGGGCGCCCGCGGCCCTCCCGGCGTTCGGGCGGGACAAAGGCCGGAGCCCCGGCCCCTCCCCGGCGGGTGCGGTGGTGACGGCCCGCGCTGTTAGTGTCCGCGCGGCCGGGCCGGCGCCCGGGGCGACCCCGGCGCCCCGCCCGCCGCCGCCTGACTTCTCGGCGCCCGAGGTCGCGCGCGCTCAGGCGGGGGCGGCTGGGGATCTCCAAGCGCCGGCGCGCCCTCCTCCCGCCCGCCCCGCGCCCGCCCGCTCGGCGGCGGCGGAGGAGGCGGAGACGGCTGGCAGGCGGCGGCCAGGCGAGCGCGGCGGCCGGACCGGGGCCATGGCGCCCGCGCAGCGCCCGCTGCTGCCGCTGCTGCTGCTGCTGCTGCCGCTGCCGCCGCCGCCCTTCGCGCACGGCGAGGACGCCGCCCGCGCCAACTCGGACCGCTACGCGGTCTACTGGAACCGCAGCAACCCCAGGTGAGCGCGGCCGCGGGCGGGGACCGAGCGCCGGGAGACCCCGGACTCCCCCACCCCAGCCTGGCCTCCCACCCCGGACTCGGGGAGCCCCTGTGCGCCACCCCCAGGAGTAGGGGCTCCCGCTTCCCACGGGAGCCTCCAGGGAGTTCCGGCCACCGGAGTTTGGGGGACTCACTCCGCGTGCATCTCCCCCCGGGGCGCCCCTCCGCCTACAGGTTTGGGAGACTTGGCGCCCTGCATGCTTCGGAGCGCCGCCGGCCCAGGAGTTTGGGGATCCCCTCTGGCACCCTCAGAAGCCGTTTGGCCCTGAGTTCCCTCCCCGGACTTGGGGGACCCAATGCTCAGGTCTCTCTGGGGACCTCCGCTAGCTTTAGAGTTGGTGGGAATGCCCAGGACTCTTGTCACTGAGCCGCGCCCAGAGGTGAGGGACTGAGGTGGGGGACCGTGGCCCCCCAGGGGAGGGTTCCTCAGGCGCGTTCTGTCGGAGGCTCCCCAGATGAACTTGGGGAAGTTGGAATGTCCCTCCCCGTGGACCAGTGTCCACATTTGCTCCAGCGGGTCCCTGGTCCGGGCTCTCAAAGAGACGGAGAGACTGAGGCACGGAGGAGGCTCAGGGTCTGTCCCCAGAGTCCTGATCAGGCTGTGTCCTCCGCGGTCCTCCTTGCACTGACTGGGAAACTGAGGCGCAGAGGGGCCAAGCAGCTGGCTCAAGGTCACGGTGAGGGGAGCAGGGCTGGGGCTAGGACCCAGGTGGCCTTGTGCCCAGCCTGCCACACCCGGCCCAGGTGCCCCGCCCGCCTGTCTGCAGACCTCCTCTAGGTCGGGTACTGAGTACAGTCTGGGGGCAGCGAGAGCCCCTGCTACTCAAGCGAGAAAAGTTTGCTAGGGACTGACCACATCCTGGTCAGCAGTGGAAACCTCGGACCTTCTGGGGTCTGGGAGGCGGGAGTGGGCTGGGGGTCCCATGGGAGATGGGATCTAGGGTCCTACAGCTCCCGGTCCACCCCACCGTCAGGGTCATGGTCATATCCAGGCCAGCTGGGCTGCACGTGGGGGCAGGGGCGCTGGCCTCCTCACCCCCTGATCCTCTGCCTCCAGTCACTTTCTTTCGGTTTTCAAGTGCCAGAACTGCCTGGCTTCCAAGCCAGCGGTCCCCCGCCACCCCCTCGCCGTCCCCTGCTGTCCTCGGTCCTCCTGCAGAAAGTTGCATAAAGGACCGTCTTTGAGGCCAGCCCTGGGACCAGGGCAGCCTGTGTCCCAGGTCGGGGCAGGTAGCCCACCCAAACACCCCCCCCCCCCATCATTTTCCTGGCTGTGGGGTCAGCCCCAGGGCTGAGGGCAGAGAGCCAGGGCCGAGGAGGGATGGCTGGGCCGCTGCGGAGCGGGTTCCCTGCACCGCTAGCCCCGCTGGTCACATGTGGGTTTGATTACGGTTCTTCCCTGCGGCCAAGCAGGGAGCCCAGCGGGCAGCGCTTCCCTGGCCCAAGTTTTTGGTTTCAGCCTTGGAATCCTGTCCCAGCGTCCCAGCGTGGCCTGTCCTTTGTTCTAGCAAACGCCAGACCCACCAGGAGCTTCCAACAGGGACGGAAGGGGGTTGCGGGGGCCGGCCGCTGCCCCACCTGCCACAGGGCGGCAGGCAGGATGCTGGCTGGGAAGGAGACAGCCCCCGGGGCCGGCTCTGTCCAGCCGCTCAGCCGCCTCCTGTTGCTGACCCCACAGCTCTCTCTGACCAGCCGCCCGAAGGGACAGCCTCACTGTCCAGCACAGACCCTGGTGGTCAGGGCTGGCCTCTCCTCTGCCTCCTCCTGCTTGGGGCGTCCTGGGTGGGAGGTGACCTCCCCCACTTCTTGCAGCGGGGCCTGGGGTCCCAGGGAGCCCTTCGCCTGGGAAGCCCGGTTGGGTCAAGAATCAGGGCTCTGTTCACCACTATGGTTGGGGGTCTCTGCTAAAGGGTGGCCCCCTTGGAAGGCTGGGTATCTTGGGGTGTCTGGAACGGAATCTGTGTCCAGTGACTGGGTGAGTGCCGGGCAGAGGAGGAGGGTGCTGCCCAGCCTCAGGCTCTGAGGGCACCCGGAATGGACATTTCCTGAGGGTGCCCAGTTGCGGGCACAGCTGCCAGGGTGCAGGGAGAGGTTTGAAGTCGGCGGGTGGGCCTGATGTGGGAGGTAGTGCCTTGGGCAGAGATGAGAGACAGGCCTGTGCAGGGACAGGCGAGAATGGGGTCGAAACAGGGAGACTGGTGGCGGCGGCCGGCAGAGGAGCCAGGAGACGCAGGGACAGGCCGTGCAGAGAGAGAGGGGGGCGCACACAAAAGGCACCGTGAGTTGGGAAGGGGACCGAGCCAGGGCTGGGCCGCCTCGGGTGGGGTACCATCAGGCAGTAGAGGAGCCACGGGGATGCATGTGGGCTGGTGGAGGACCACCAGGCCCAGGCAGGGCTGCGGTGAGGCCGGCCACCCTCGCCTGGCTGGCCTGTACCTGCGCCGAGGTAATGAGAGTGTGGCTGTGCTTCCCCAATTGTGTTCTCCTGCTGTGCCGTGGATTTCCTGTGCACACGAGGCTGGCCGACGCTGCCAGGGAGCCCCACACCCACCTCCACTGCCGCTGAAGGGTGGAGATTGGGTCCAGCCACGGACCCCTGCACCCTTGCCGGCCAGCTGTTCAGCCGTCTATCCGTACAGTCCCCGCCTGAGCTGGGCACTGTGGGTCTGGCTGCCGGGCATCTCTGGGCCTGTCTGTGGCCGTATTGGACTGGGCCGGGCATCCTGGCGGGCTGCTTCTGGGGCTGCGGGGGCACAGGGACACCTCGGAGGCTCGCTGGGCCGCAGGGCATGTCCGCCCCATAGCTGCGTGTTCTTTCCCATGCGGTTCAGGGGTCCCGGGGCCCGGGAGGTGCATAGCAGTGTGTGTGGAGCACACACACTGCTCCCCGCCACTGCCACACAGACACTCAAGTGCCTACATGTGTTTGGCAGCCCTGGCCCTGTGTGTCTGCACATGTTTCTGCATGTGTGTGCCTGGAGAACACGCGTGTGCAGGGTGCATGCGTGTTTGCAGCAGTGTGTCTGGGTGTGGGGTGTGCGTGTGTATCTGCATGCAAATCAACACCTGGGGAGAAGGTGTGTCTGTATGTGGGGTGCACGCGTGTCTTTGGAACGTCTTCATGGCGTGCATACGTGTCTGTATGTACGGCCTGGCTCTGGGGGCCCTGGTGGGGGTGCTGACAGCCCACACCAGAGGGAGGTGATCACAGCTTGCCTTCCACACATACCTGACCGCTCCTCCACCCCCTCCTCCAGCCCAGGTGGGTCCCTGCTGGAGGTACGTGTCCGGGTCCTGCGGACTGGGCTCCTTGCTGCCCATGGTGCAGAGGGGCCATCGAGGTTCAGAGCTGGCACTGGCAGGGACCCTCCTGTCCCTGAGTCCCCCACTTGGTTGGAAGTCTGCAGCCTGGGTGGACCCAGTGGTGCAGACCCTGAGTGGGACCCTGATTGCCCTTGGGTGTGGGCAGCGGCCATGTTCCCATCTCAAATGCCCAGGGGGAAGATGGCGACTAGGACTGCGTCCTCCCTGTGGAGGTGTCATGCACCCCTGGCGCCTGCCAGCCATGCCCAGGCCTCCAGGGAACCGGCTTTGAAGGGGGCGATGCCATATTTTGCCGCATGAGGCTTTTTGTTTTGTTTGAAAGAAGCTCATCCACCCGACTTAAGGGGGACTTGGAGAGTGAGGACCCATGGACCTGGAAGCCTTGCGGTCCGAGGGTGTGGTCTGGGGGGCCATGGAGGGCTGGATCTCGGACTTGGGGATCTGGGAAGCCCTTGGGCTAGTGGATTGGCTGCTCAGAGCCCCTGTGTCATGTTTCCTCTGTGAAGTAGGGCGGCGGGCTGTGCCCCTCTGCGGATGGCAGCAGGGTGGGCACGGTGTGGACGCCCGAGGCATGGGTGTGACCCCAAGGGACCAGAGGACCCCGACGGGGAGGGGAAATGGAGGCCATTCCTGCCTGCAGGCAAGCAGGGAGGCTCCAGACCAGCCCGCAGTGCATCTGCAGCAGCAGCGAGGTTCAGGTGATTGTGCAGGGGTGGGAACTGCAGTGCTGGGGTGGGGGGCCAGTTCTGAGGTGCCCCCACCTGCTTGCAGCCTGGGCTCTGAGGCTTGGATCCACAGGGTCCCTTTCCCCAGCCTTGGTCCCTCCCCACGGTGGACAACTGCTTCCCACCCCCACCCTGGGCAGCTCAGCATGCAGAGGAGGAAACTGAGGCAGCAGCCGAGCTGAGGATTGGGGAAAGGGGAGGGACTGGCCTCTAGCCTGCCTGGGAGCTGGGCCTGGGGAAGGGGCAGACATCTCTGACCTCAGGGGCCTTCAGCAAATGTCCCCTGTGGGTCATGCGTCCCTTGAGGCTGCAGGTGCAGAGGTGGCCGACCTTGGGATGCGCAGGTGTGTGAACAGGGGGTCTGGGAGGCAGGGTTCCTGCAGGTTCGATGGCTCATTCTGCAGCCCCTGAGCTAAGCCCAACGCAGGGTCCTGCCTTGGTAGAAGGTTCCCTCCCCTCACCAAGCCTCCAAGCACGGACCAGCCTTGCCCCCCACCCCCCTGGCGTTGCCTTGGGGAAATTGTCTGTGGGGGACAGTTCCAAAAGGAGGGCTTGACTGTGTCCCCTGTGCAATGGGCCAGGCAAGGAAGGGCACAGCCACCTTTGTGCTGCCCCATCGCGGACACACAGCTGAGAGCTTGGAGCACACAATCTAGACTCCGAGCTCTGAGTGCTGGTCCTGGTGGGGGCTCACCCTCATACCCACTCCCATGCGGGGGTCTCGACTTTGAGGGGCTCTGTTTGCCACCCCGGCCACGTTTCCCCTCGCCCCCCCTACCCCAGCCATGCACCCCCTCATCTCGCCTGTCCACTTCATGGGTCGGGCTCCCCATTATGCCTCCGTTTCATGGACCCAGGGAAAGTGATTTACCCATGGCCACGAGGAAGTTATGTCCAGTGGGGGGACCCCCTCTGAGAGGCATGCAGGTCTGGGGCTGGCTGAGGAGTGCGGGGACACCATACACGCTGTGGGGGCTGAGGAAGGTGGGGTGACCTGGGCAGGCATGCCCCATGGACTGGGCACCCGGGCCTCCTCCTGCCTGAGACCAAGGCCGGGGGAGGGGGGTGGGCTGATCCTGCGGCCCTTCCTTCACCTTCCCCCACCTACCCTGCCCCATTTGTTTCACCTCCTGCTTCCATGGTGGGGCCCGTGCCTCAGTTTACCCTGCACCCACAAGGCCATAATTGTCCTTTCTGAGCTGATGCTGCACTATCGTGAGGCCATGATATTCTTTCCTTTTCCTTTAAAGCCTTTTCTTATATATTTATTGGGCTGTGCCAGGTCTTGGTTGCAGCACGCGGGATCTTCGAGCTTCTTTGTGGCACATGGGATTTAGTTCCCTGACCAGGGATGGAACCCATGCCCCCTGCATTGGGAGCATAGAGTCTTAGCCACCGGATCCCCAGGGAAGTCCTGAGGCCCTAATTTTCAGTGAGGTCCCAGCCTTGGCCTTTGGGGGCCCTGCTGTCCATTTGAGCAGGCCTGGGTGTCTCTTTGCTGGGGTCTTCATTGGCATCTCTGAGCCCTTTAGTAGGAGCTGTGAAATGGCTCAGACCAGGGAGACAAGAGACAGAGAGTCGGAGAGTGAAGGGGACAGACTCCCCCGCCTGCCCGCCCCTGCCTCAGTTTCCAGGTTGGGAAGGCAGCCCAGCAGCCCACTCCCATTTTGGGTGAGACTCCTAATTAGTTTCTGTGCTGTTAGCATCTAATGACTTGACTGTCGCCTGACTGGAGCTAATTAGCTGCAGGCCGGGTGGTTGCCAGAGGAAGGGGTGGTGGGTGGGGTTGGAGCGGCTGCCTGCAGGGTGGACATTGGCAGGGGGTGGGCAGGGTGAACCACTGAGGGTGAAGGTGTAGATGTTGGGGGCGGGGAGGTCTGAAGCCTCGGGGAGCCCTGTGTCTGGGAACCATCCCAAGTCAGTCATTAACCCCTTAGTGAGAATTTCGATCTGTATCTACTGCTCCCAGGGATCATTTGCATATCAGGCCTCAGCACTGGTGGAGGAAATGAAGGCTTTGTTTTGCTCTCACCGGGCTCGGCTTGGGGTGGGGTCCATCTCCCCTGCATCAATGCCACCCTGAGCAGGGGCGAGGCACCAGCTTGGAACTGGGAATGCCAATGCAAGGCTGTGGCTATTTGAGAGCAGGGAAAGGAGAAAAATGTCCATTTTGGCTCCCAGAGTTCAGGTGTGGGGGGTGAGTAGGGGGGCTTCTCCTGGGATCCACCTACCTGGGGTCCCGGTTTCCCCACCTTGAGGCAGCTTTCTGCTCCCATGACTCTAGCACCTCAAAGACCTCAAGTGTTTGGCCTTTGACCGACTAACAAACATGTATCGAGCACCACTGTATATTGGGCTCATGCTGGCCACCAAACAAGGTACAGAGGAGGAGGCTGACCCCCAGAAGGCAGACAGTGGACTGTGTAATGGTATAAATACGACGATGTCCAAAAGATGAGTTGGGGAAAGTAGAGAAAGGCTATCAGGCCGAGGGAACAGTGTGTGCAAAGGCCCTGGGACAGGAATAGGAGCAGCCCCGAGGCTGGCATGGCTGGAAGGGAGTGAGCTGGGGAAGTCAGGGGGTGATGAGGTTGAGGGTGGGGGCCATATGAGGCCCCATGAGCCTGGGAGGACTGTGGATTTTGTTCTGAGTGATGGGGAGCTGATAGAAGGCTTTGAGCCAGTGGGTGGCGAGGTCTGATGGACACTCAGGAAAGTGAGTCCTGGATTTAGGGGGGCTCAAGTGGGACCTGGGTGTCCAGCCTCTGACCCAGCAGAGCAGCTTTGGTCGCTGATATTCTAATGAAGGTGAGCTGGGGGGACCTGATGGTGCTGGTGTCAAGAGGGGAGAAAGGGGAGGCAGTGCAGCCCACCTTTTCTCCAGAAGCGCCCTGCGTGGAGTCACATTCTCTTTCAGACTGAATGTACATCCCTGGCATCAAGCCAGGGATGAGAGGAAAAACTGAGGCCCAGAGGGCAGGACCAGGACTCCCCCACCTCTGCCTATGGCTCCCCGTCACAGCCTCCCCTGCAGGGCCTGCTGGGGTGAGGGTGGGCCCCTGGGCGGCTGCTGGGCCGTGGCTGTCATCGATCGGTTGATCAATTGGGCTTTCAGTGGGGCCGGGAAGGAGCGAAAATGACTTTTCAAAAAGCCTGGAGCAGCTTCTGCATCGATCGTGCCCAAGGGGCCGGAGGACGCGGCCGGTCAATGAGACGCCTGTGCCCGGCCAGCCGCGGAGCGGCCCATGGGATGGGCAGGCTCCCAGCCCCACTCAGGGCCACCCTGCATCTATGGGGTGCCTGCTGTTTGCACAGTTGAAGTTCTTCCATCTGCCTCAGGGACCATCTCCATGACAGAGTTGGAAACAGTCTTTGAGAAGGCAGGACCCAGCTGGGCTCCATCCTGGGTTGGAGCCAGATGAGGTTCCTCGGCCCCCAACGGACCTGCACTGCCAGACACATTTATTGTGCAAAGGCCTTCCCACCTCTGCAGGAGGGAGTGGGCGCCCTATTCCTGGGTGAACCCAATGCAGCAGGGAAGGGCTGGGAGTGAATCCACTCCCCCTAGTCCCCGACCTGAAATTCTCTGAACCTTGACTTCAGCCACAGACTTGAAATCATCATCTGGGGTCCCTCCTGATGGATCGGGAAACTGAGGCACCATGGGCCAGTCCCCTGCCTGCCTCCTTCCCAGTTCGAGGGTCCCTGGAGCCCTCACCCCCATCTGACACTGTCTCGGGGTGGCAGGGGGCCAGCCAATGCCATCTGATCAGCCGCCCCGTCAGGTGCTGGCTGTGCCAATTAGTGCTCCTGGTATGGGGGCTGCCTTGCTCCCTTCCGCGGTCCGGGGTGGCTGGCACACGGGCACAGAGGCAGCAGCGGGGTCGGGGTCCCAGTGACGTCGCCCTCTCTCGCTGCCGCTGCCCCTCACCAAGCCTCAGTTTCCCTGCTGGTGTGGGGAGGGAGGAGGTAGGGGAGCCTGCCCCCAAACCTCTGCTGCCAGGCCTTTTATGTGCTAATAAGCCCCTCTGGGGAGGCCCCCTTGTCCCCCCTCGGTCCAGGCCGCGTTTACATGACAGGGGCCCGGGGGAATGCGTCCCAGAGATCTAAGGGCTCCTGGCGCTGTAGCCGGAGGCATTGATGGAAGGGTAGCTCCCTGTCCCTTGCTCAGCTGACCTCCATCCTTGCCTGATGAGGCTGGGTCAAAGGGGCCCCCAGGGAAAGGGGTACAGGCTCTGCGACAGCTGAGGAGACCTCCAGGGCCAAGGCTGGGAGGCAGAGCTGGTGGGTCAAGGTGTCAGGGGTGGGGAATCAGGGAGTTGTGGGGTAGCTGCCAGATTTTGGAGGCTCTGGAGGGAGGATGAAGAATGTCACTCAGGGTGGAAGGGGTGGGGCTGAGGGGGGTCAAACCCAGGGCACCCCTGAATTGGACTGAGGGATGGGGGTGTCTGAGCATCTGAGGGGGTGTCAAGCCCCACCCCCTCTGGGGATACAGGAGAGGGGCCAAGCTTGCCTCAGAGAGGTAGGGATCACTGACCTGTGTCCCAGATACCCTGGGTCTTTTGGCAGGCAGATCTGCAGAAAGAAAACAGGAGGCTGTCTCGGGATGGCATGGAGGGCTGGCTGCCTGGAGGAGGGGGCATTGAAGTCAAGCAGTTAAAGTTTTTGGAGTGGGACTTCCTGGTGGGGGGATATCTTGTGCCAGGCCTGTTGTGGCTGAAGGGCCCAGATGTGGATTCTGCAGGCAATTGGGGGTCTGGGGGGCTGTGTCACAGGGCGCCTGCTTGCGCGCATGTGGTTACCCAGAATGCCTGGGGGCAGGCCCTCTTCCCTGGGACAAACCTCACCTTGGGGCTCAGGGCTAGCCTGCTAGCCTGCTCTGGCCTTGGTGTGGCAGGGTTGTTGTGCCAGGCAGGGGACCATGGGCTCAGACCCTGGCACCTGACTGTGGGCAAGGTCCCCCCCCCAACCCCTTGCCCTTCCCCCATCTCCGATCTACCCTTTACCCTGCACTGACCCATCATCCACACACTCTCCCAGGGCTCCCCATCCCCCTGTGCTGACTAGTGACCCCTCCCCATTTACCCTTTCGCTGACTCTGCACTTGTCTGCTGCACTGACCCGTCAACTCCACACCCTCCCCGGGCTCCCCATCCTCAGGCCCCACCCCTTCCCTGCGCTGACCAATGACCCCTCCCCATTTACCCCATCCGTTAGTTTTACCTTTTCTCCTGCACTAACCCGTCACCCTACTCCCGGCCCCTGCCCCGCATCCCTGAGCCCCCCTCCCCCGCGCTGACCGCCGGCCCTGCCTCCAGGTTCCACGCGGGCGCGGCAGACGACGGCGGCGGCTACACCGTGGAGGTGAGCATCAACGACTACCTGGACATTTACTGCCCGCACTACGGGGCGCCGCTGCCGCCGGCCGAGCGCATGGAGCACTATGTGCTGTACATGGTCAACGGCGAAGGCCACGCCTCCTGCGACCACAGGCAGCGCGGCTTCAAGCGCTGGGAGTGCAACCGGCCCGCGGCGCCCGGGGGCCCGCTCAAGTTCTCCGAGAAGTTCCAGCTCTTCACGCCCTTCTCTCTGGGCTTCGAGTTCCGCCCAGGCCACGAGTACTACTACATCTGTGAGTGGGGCCCTCCCCTCCCCTACCCCCTCCCCTCCCCTACCCCCTCCCCTCCCAATCCCCTCCCCCCCCTCCCCCTCCGTTCCCCCTCCCCTCCCCCTCCCCTCTCCCTCCCTCCCCCTCCCTTTCCCCTTTCCCTCTCCCTCCCTCATCCCTCCTCCGCAGGGGCCTCATGTCTCCATCCTCGAGCCTTCGTCCTGCGGGTCAGCCTCTGGGCCGCTGAGCCAGTGGCCCCACGGTCAAATCGTCTTACCCTGAGACCAGGGGGGCCCACCCCATGTTGCACTGAGGCCAGAAACTAGGCCTGCCTAGTCTGGTCGCTGAGGAGTGATGGAGGACACACCGTGCCTACCCCGTCTCGCACCCGAGCGCCCAGATTCCCAGAGGAGTGTGGAGGCGTTAAGATCGGAGGCAGCCTTGGTCCAGTCCACTGGGCCTTCATGCCATGCTGTAGGCCTGGGGGCGGTGGGGGCGGGCGGGTAAACTGTCCCCGCCTCTGCTGGGCGTTAGGGGCTCCCGAGGGGTCCCTTCTTCCTCCTCCCCACTAAATGCCAAGGGCAGGGCCTGGCGTGGTGGAATGTGCCCAGGGTTCAAGTTCCCACCAGCCAGGCCTCAGCAGCCCGTGGTCTCTGAAAACCTGAGAACAGGAGGGTCCTGCCATAGCCCCTGCCAAGATGGGGTCCCAGGAACCCCACCCCGGCCCAAGGCGCTGACTCTGAAGGGTTGTGCGGTCCCATTTCTCAGCGTCCTGGAGGCTGATGGGGAGCAGGTGGGGAGAGGGAGGGGGGCCTGCCCCTGCCCCCCCAACCCCCACCCCAACCCCCGCCCGGGCTTGGGGAGGGACCCAGCGCCTCACCACCCTGGTTCCCGCTGAGTCAAATTAAACTCTACGAGGCTCCATTTCCTCCTTCCTCTGCTCTATTTGGATTTTTTCCTCTTAATTCAGGGAAGAAGAGGGTGGGGGAGGGGAAGAAGGTGTTTAAATTAAGTCCCTGTAATGTAAGAAAAATTACATTTTTCTTTCCGAGATGGGAGTTTCATAAAGATAATTATTGTAATTATTCGTCCTATCTCTGTGACGAATGTTATTTTTATTACGTGCTTTTTATCTTCATCTCTCAGCACAAGGGACTTCTGGGGGGCAGGCAGAGGTGATGGCCACAAAGAGGACCGGCCAAGAACACAGGCGGGCACAGCCCCGGCCGTAGCCATGTGGGTGCCCGCGCCTGTTCACCTGTGTGAACCCCACCACCCACGGGGCCTCAGGCCTCCCTCCCTATCCCCATCCTGGCCGCCAAGCCCCTCTCTCCTGACTCGTGGGCAGTGCTCTTGGACCTCTCCTGTCCCCATGTGGACCAAGAAGCAGGGAGCCCGGTGGTGGAGTTTCAGGTGTGAGGACTCAATGCACTTCAACCTCACGTGACCCCGGGCCTTGTGGGCCACTGTTCAAGGGAGGCCGGATGCTGCTTCCTTCCCAGGCTTAATGGGCTCAGGCAGTCACCCAGTGGGGGATTCCCTGGTGACATAGTGATGATAAATCTGACTACCAGTACAGGAGACGCAAGAGATGTGGGTTCGATCCCTAAGTCGGGAAGGTCCCCTGGAAGAGGGCATGACAACCCACTCCAGTATTCCTGCCTGGAGAATCCCATGGACAGAGGAGCCTGGTGGGCTATAGTCCATGGGATCACAAAGAGTGGGTCACGACTGAGTGTGCATGCACGCCAAAGCACCTACCTGGGGCCACATGAGGCCTAGGTAGGGGGTGACTTGCCAACATCGCAGATCCCTGAGAGCAGGGATTTGATCTCAGGTCAATCATTTGTTTGTGGGTTTTTTTGCTATTTGATTTTGTTTTGTTTTTGTTTTGGCTGCACTGTGTGGCATGTGGGATCTTAGTTCTCTGATGAAGGATCGAACCCCTGGAGCGCCAGAGAATTCCCTTTATTTTCTTATTGAAAACACACATTTTTGTTCATCACCTTTGAACTTTGCCTTGTGCTGCCCTGGGGTAAGATGGAGTCAGACATAGACACCCCACCCCCATCTCTGGGGTTAGGATTCAGTGAAGTGAGGGGCAAGGGGAGCATGCAAGAGGACTTCTGGGAACTCATGGCCATTATGTCTGGGCCTTTGATATATGATGAGGAGTTTTATGTGTGGATTCCCCTACCTGGGGTCAGGCTTGGGTCACGGGCATGGGGAAGGAGATGCAGTCCCGCGAGGTCCCAGGCACCAAGAGTCCTCTGCCCTACTAATCCCCAACCCCTCTCTTCCAGCTGCCACACCGCCCAATGCTGTGGACCGACCCTGCCTGAGACTGAAGGTTTATGTGAGGCCAACCAGTAAGTGCTTGGGGGTCAATGGCGTCCTCAACTCACAGAACCCACTGAGTGGTCAGTGAAGTAAGGAAGGAGGTGGTGATAGCATACCCTTGGGAGTCCCACAATCTCTCCAATGGCTGGGACAGGCCCTGCAAATAGGGCCATGTCAGAACTTCAAGAATGAAGTTTTGGGGCTTCCCTGGTGGTCTAGTGGTTAAGAATCCTCCTGCCAATGCAGAGGGCGTGGGTTCGATCCCTAGTCTGGGATGATCCCACATGCTGCGGAGCAACTAAGGCTATGCACCACAACTATTGAAGCCTATGTCCCTAGAGCCCGTGCTCGGCAGCAAGAGAAGGAGCCAAAATGAGAAGCCCACACACCACAATGAAGAATAGCCCCTGTCTGCTGCAACTAGAGAAAGCCTGTGTGCAGCAATGAAGACCCAGTGTAACCAAAACCAAATAAATTTAAGAAAGAATGAAGGTTGAAGTCTGCAGCTGGGCCTCCCTGAGGCTGAAGCCCTCTTTACCCAGAGTGGGCTTCAGGAAAGTTCTCTAGAATACCCATGTTCTGAGCTCTTGAAACATTGTGATGCTCAGAGGAAAGGGGGGTTCCCATGGCCTCACCACTTCACCTGGCTCCAGGCACATTTATTGGGCTCCTGCTGGTTGCCATACTCTGTATTGATTGGAGGCATTGTCCCAGAGGAACAGGAACATGGAGTCCTTAGAGCAGGGTCATGATCTCAGGTCAGTCATCTGGTGACACTGTTTTCTTATTTTTGCTGTTTGATTTTATTTTGTTTTTGGCTGCACTGTGCACCATGTGCAATCTCAGTTCCCCAATCAAGGATCAAACCCGTGCCCTCTGCAGTGAAAACCTGGAGGCCTAACCACTGCACTGCCAGGGAAGTCCTGAAACTGAGATGTATAACAACATTGGGTCTTGATGAGGTCTGGGAAGCAGGGTGGGGGTGGGTGGGCCTGCCACTGACTACCCTGTCTCTTTGCCCCCCCCACAGATGAGACCCTGTATGAGGCCCCTGAGCCCATCTTCACCAGCAATAACTCCTGCAGTGGCCTGGGCAGCTGCCAGCTCTTCCTCAGCACTGTCCCCGTGCTGTGGACCCTCTTGGGCTCCTAGCCTGCCACAGGACGTCAGCTCCACCTTGACGGCCCGCCTCTGAGACCAAATAGAGACGCCGCTCCTCCTACCACTGGTGCTGCTCTGGCAGGCGGGGCTGTCCACACGTCCCAGGCTGGCCGGGGCGGGGGCAGCCAAGGCCCCCCCAACCCGCGCCCAAGAGGCTGGTTGTCCACCCAGCTCATGGCCTCGCTGTCTTGTCTGGAGGCCCTGGTGAACCTGGGGACCTCTTGGCAATGTTGGATTTTTGTTTTGTTTTGTTTTTAGTGTATTTTTCATGGTTGGATCGGAAAGACTTGAGTTTCTAATTTAATTTATTCCTTGCTGTCGCCTGTGACTTTGGGAAGGAAACAGAATGGATGGATGGGGCAGGGGTTCCCGAACCACTGGGAGAAGGGGGACCAGGGACCCCTGACCTGGTCATTCCATTTGTTGGTCCTGGCTGGAGGTTACCATGGAGTGGACTCCCAGGTGTCCTGGGACAGGCTGGCCTGAGGCAGAAGGGGCAGGCGGGTAGTGAGTTCCCCTGACTCTGGTCCACGGGCCCTCAGACCCCCATCAACCCAGCTCTCCCCTCCTCCCTCCGGGTCTTTGTCTCCCAGAGAAGAAACCATGGGGTTTCACTGGAGGTCGCCATGCAGTCCTGGTCCTGGGAATCATAGCATCCTAGTATCTTAGCGATGTCTTAGGCCCCCTCGTTCCCCCAGCCTCGCACAATCACCCCAGAGGCAGAGAAGATGTTACATTTCTGTAAATAGAGCCAGCAAGTATATACTGTGATTTATTTTTACTGTATTCCTGAGGATGGACTGGAATGTTTCTTTTTTTTCTCACCCCTTCATGTGGGGTGAGGGTGTTTTATTTTGGCGGGGGGGTGGGGTAGACTTTTTAGCGTAGAAGCCGCACTTCGCAATAAGCTCCTTTGTCTGTCAGACCCCCTTCCCTCTCCTCTATGACTAATGTTTGTAAGAAAAAAGGAAAACAGGACAAAACAAAACTGGGGGGAGGGGGGTATTGAACATCACCACCCAAAAGAAACCCCCTCCGGAAGACACTTTAATGAAGTAAACAGCTCATTTATACAGATTTCATATTTCTACCCGCCTTTCCTGATCTGTGTTTTATATATATTATATATAAATATATATGGTGCGCGGCCGCTGGGAGCTGGCTCAGGCACGCCGGCGGTGGGGGGGCTTTTGTAGGGGTCGTGGGCGGGCGGCCTTGCCACGCCTGGAGCTGGCGACGGGGCCTCCCCCACTCCGTCACAATCAACTTTGGATTCTGTATTTTTTTATAATAAAATGAGCGTAAGCATCCAGGGTGTGTATTTGTATTTGGGGCCTGGCAGTCCTTGTTGGAGGGATGCTTTGAGCTCATAATTTGGGATCGGGTCTGGGGTCTGCTGGGGAGCGGTGTCTGCAGACCATAGGGCTGATGGCGAATAGGGTTGATGCTTCTGGGCATGCGTCGTTTGGGCGCAGGGCCCTGGCATGAGCATTTGTGGGGTGCTGTGCCTTTTTTCACCTCCCTGGGAAATGGAAACAAGCCCCTGCTCCCTGGGGCAGCTATGGGGAGGCCAGGAAGTGGTGAGGCTGCCTTTGAGTACACAGCAGGGGCTTATTAAGTGTCCACCACCCAATGCACCTGAGCAGGTTGGAGTCCTCAGACCCCAGGGCCAGTCGTTTCCTGTACCCCTCATTCACGCTGGGGGGCGGTCCCCAGGTTCTATGACAGGTCTCTTAGGATCCTACCAAGTTCTATGTGTGGTGGTCCACTGCCCAAGACTCTGAGCTCTCAATGTAGGGGGCTCGGGTTTGATCCTGATCAGAGTACTAGATCTGACATGCCACAGCTAAAGATCTTGAGTGCCACAGTGAAGACTGAAGATCTCTCATGCCACAGCTAAGACCTGGTGCAGCCAAATAATAAAACAATGGGAAAAAAAAGTTCCATGTTATCTTGGTGCCAAGCTCTGCCAAAGTGTGACTCAGTGTCCCCAGTGACTCCAGGCCAGCCTGGAGGTTTGTCTGTCTTCTCGAATCCCCTTCTGGCTTCCAAACAGCATGTATCAGAGGGTTCTGGAGTCCCAGGGGCCTTCACCCCAGCCTGGCCCAGGAGAGGCACAGAGTGGGGCTGAGGGAGGGGGCCTCGGGGCTGCTCCTCGCCTCAGTGCCACCCGAGGGGACTGTAGCATCCCGGCATAATTAGTGGAGAGGGAAGGCTCTCGGCTAATTAATTCGGTCGTGCTGGGTCCAGCGACGGGGGCTGCCTCTTAATGAGGCCAGCAAGCGACACAAAGACCCCTGTGTGTGCCCCACCCGCCCTGCCCAGCATCAGGGGATGCAGGGTGGCCACTGTGCAGAGTGCCACGGAGGGAGAGCCGAGGGACCCCTGCACTCCGAGTCTTCCTTTGCCCACCCTTCCCGAGACCCCTCACCCAAACACCCCAACTCGACCACAGGGCTGGAAGAAACTGGCGAAAGAAGGTTAAATGCGAGGATTGTGGGGTAGAATCATAGCAGCTCATTTTGATTTTGTTACTAAAAACTTTATTGAGATATAATTCACATACCACACAAGCCATCCCTTTCAAGTGCAATTCCACAATTTCTATTCATTTACAGGGTTGAGCAACCATCACTACTATCTGATTCCAGAACAATCCATCACCCCCAAAATAACCCCACTCCTGCCCCAGCCCCTGACAACCAGGAATCCACTCTCTGTGTCTGTGGATTGGCCTGGATGTCTCCCATCAGTGGAATCACACCCTGTGTGTCCTTCTGTGTCTGTTTCTGTCCCTGAGCATAGTGTTCTCAGGGACCACCCACATGGTAGCAAGTGTCAGGGCTTCTCTCCTTTTCAGGGCCAAGTAATATTCCAATATGTGGAAGGGTGACATTCTGTCCATCCACCAGCTTACAGACATTTGGGTTGTTTGCTTTTAGCTATTATGAGGATTTTGTTATTTTTGAGACAAAGTTTTAACACAAAAGGTGACCTGGGATGGGTAAGTACAAAGAGCTCTGTTCACACATTGGGGTCTTTGCACATGTTCCCCCAGCAGACCACACCTGGCTCTCTCCCCAACCCCCTTTAAATATGTCCCATGTCCCCTCTCGACCTCCCTGGTCAAACAGCCCTCACCCCACACCCTCCTGCTGTTAAATCTCTGATAGTTTTCCTTGTCCATTCATCTTCCCTCTGGGCTGAGAGTCCCCAGAGTGGAGGAGGACTGGTCCACAGTTGTGTCTCCTCTGGGACTTGTCATCTGCCACGGGTGCAGACACACATACACACATATGCAGAGAAACTACACAGCCTTGCCCACCTGTGCGCCCCCTGTATGGAGAGGTGCTTGCATTTGGGACCTAGGTCTCTCAGGAACCACACCGTCCATCACTGGCTACTGGTAATGGCCTTGAAAGCCCACACCAAGGTGCAGGGTGGCCCCCACTCCTGGGGCTGCACTGGACACAGGTACCCCAGGCAGCCATGGGTATGTGGGTCCTGTGTGTACCTGGAGGTTCCCCACGGAGAGGGTTGGGAGGCGGGGTGGGAGAACCCTGAGGTTCCCCTCACATCATGACTGTCACTCTTGGGTGGAGCTGGGCTTCCTGGTCAGGTACCTCTTTGATCTGTGGACATCTTGGTTTGGGGAGTCAATGCCCACAGTCACAGGAAGGCACCGCAGCCCCTCCCCTCTGGGTTGCTGTGTCCCCATCTAGTCTGAGAAGAAGCCCCAGGCCATGCCTTTGGCCCCCAACTCTGGAACCATGACAGAAGGGGCTCACACATTGCCCTCCGGACTGATGGGGACCACCCTGGCTTTCAGGGGGTCTGATCAAGTCCCTTGACGACAGCCACACAGTGGGTCATATCGGAGGAAAGGCCACTGTTCCAGAGGCCCTGGGCTCACCTCCCCTCTCCAGGTGTCTCCACCCCCTCCTCCCTCCTGACACCTGCTCCCTCAGGGACCCTCCGACACGATGTCCCGCCGTCCACGTTTCCCGCGTCAGTGTCAGCATCCTCAGTGCGCGTTCAGTGAGCGCCTCCTGTGTGCCGTCAGTGCTGAGCCCTCCCTCAGCCTGTGGGGTCAGGGTGAGGATGCTGAGTCCTGCCCCGATGGCCCCTAGGCCGCATATTTGGGGGCATATGGGTCATGGGAGGAGGCCACAGTGATGGGCACCCTGGACCTGGTTGCAGGTGGCCATGCACAGACAAAAAGTGAGCTCACAATCTGGGAGCCCCCAAGGAGCCATAAATCACCACAAGATGACATACAAGCTGGAAATTAAGAGGCTACAGCTGGGCTAGTGGGGCCGGTGAAGCTGAGATGGGCAGTTGTGGTAGGCGGGAGCCAGGAGACCCTCCCAAACTCAATCTCCCATCCTGGCTTGCTGGCGATGGCCCTTATTGGACCTATACTGGAGATGATCACTAGGGCTGGGGCAAGGCAGTTGGAGAGGGGAGGGAGGGGCTCAAATGTGGGGCTCAGGGCAGGTGCAGGACAGGGACAGATTGCTGGAGATTCAGGCACTGCTTTGCGTGGTCTTGTGGGAGGCTGGGAGGGAGAGGGCAGGGGCAAAGAGCTGGCTGGCGGGTGTGTGCACAGGAGGCTCTGGGGCAGGACTGGAGGCCAGGAAGGAGTGAACTCGGTGGGGTCTGCTGAGCCTGAGGCCTCAGCTTCCCCCAGGGAGGTGTTCCGGAGGCCACTGACCCTCCCTGTCTCCTCCCTGCACTGTCGCCTGCTGCAGGAGAACTGCACACCAGCCATCCTCTCCTCGCTCTCTGGAGCCAGCTGGGAACCTCGGGGTGGAGGCAGGGAGGTTGGGGGCCGGACCCCTTCCTCTGACAGATAGACTCTCCCAGGGGGCCGCCTGCCCGACAGCCCTGACTTGCCCCATTGATCCCTAAACAGAGACTGAGGCCCAGAGACGACCTATGAGCCCTAATGGACGAAGTCCCTGGGGAAGGGGATGGATGAGTGGTGGAGGAGACCCCTCTCCTGTGCAGAGGGGGAAAACTGAGGCCCCACAGGTCAATGAGGGTGGATCCAGGGTGAGTCCCAGGCCTCCCTGGGACCTGGGAGTTGGATCTGAGCTGGGCCCAGGGCAGCTGGAGATGGAAAAGGCATGGGTCTCCCCACAGCAGCCAGGGTGGGTGCCACTCTGCAAGTCCTCCAAGAAACACAGGTTCTCCCACCAGGCTGTGCGGGGTAGAATGGGGGGGCACACCTCAGGGCCTGAGCTCTGGGGGTGGACAACTCCACCAGTTCCCGCCCCTCTGTGCAAGGATGGTGCGCAGAGAGGCAGAGGGCGTGGGGGGGCTATTGTCTATGGCGCCCTCAGAGTCTCTGGTCCCCTGGGCCTCCTTCCTCCGCGGCTTCCCTGATTCAGGGGTCTGCACTGACCTGTTGAGGCGGCGGGATGGGGTAGGGGGGACTGAGGCAGCCTCGGGGCGTTGTCCCACCCCCACAGCGCCCGATGGGAGGAAGAAGAGGCAAGAGGCGGTGCTGGGTCCCGGGGACCCTCGGGCGGGCTGGAGTTGGGGCCGGAGAGCCAGCCGCTCCCCTCACAAAGTTTGCGGTTCTAAGTGCTGAAAAGCCTCCTGCGGCCCCTGGGACCCGCGGGCGGGCGGGGGGGGGGGACGGCAGTGGGGACTGAGGCTGGCGGCGCCCCCACCGGAAAAGGCCTTGACCCTGAGATAGGAGGGGCATCCGGGCACACCACCCCACGCCGCGGAACCCAAGGTCCCGGCTCCCACACCCCTTCCTCTGCTCCAATCCCTGCGTGGCTCCCCAACACTTAGGACAGGGCCCCACCCCTCCAGTGAGGCCCCGCCCACTGCGCCCAGCCGCCCAGGCGGGTCCCCCATCCCACCCGCGCCACGGTCCCCTGCGCGCCTTCGCTTGCGAAAGGGCGTCACTTCGTCCTTGAAGACCCCGCTCTGGGCCTCAGTTTCCGCGTTTACGAAGTGGGGGCGTGAGCTCCGGTGTTGGGGGTAGGGGAGGACAGGCAGGCAAGGTCGAGCAGTCGGCTTCCCCAGGACTCAAGTTCCCCAGGTGTGCGAAGTGGTGCAAGGCCTGGGTCCCAGCCCGCACTCAGCCTCTCTCTCCACTGGGAACGCCCCCCCACTCCCCGCTGGGCCTCAGTTGACCTCTCTACTAGCAGAAGAGACCCAGCTGAGACCCATTTTACAGATGAGACACTGAGGCCGGAGGAGGGGGCCCCACAGCTGGCACCTGGCCGTCAGCGACGGGTGGGTGGGGAGGGAGGCAGCCAGCGGCTCAGGCGGGTCCGGAGTCTTTATTATCGGCAGAACCCTCCGCAGCGGCTCGGCTGGGGCGCCTGAGCGGGCGGGGCGCGGCGGCAGGACCGGCGTTGGGAGTCCTCCTTAAGCGGCAAAAATAAGAGCCTGCTATTACCCTGCTGCGGGAGGCAAGCCGAAAGGGCCCTCTCTCCGCGCTTCTGCCTCCGCGCCGCCCGGCAGGCGCGCCAGAGTTATGGTTTGCAATATCCTGCTCCCCTCCGGGCCGAGTGTTAATGACGCAGCGCCGCCCCCGGCCCCGCGCACCCGGGGGTCTTTATTAGCATCATGCATCATGCCTGCAGCCCCGCTGAGGTTAGAGACGTCCGGTGGCCAGGAGGGGAAACTGAGGCACAGAGAGGTTAGTGCCCTACCTGGCCGAGGGCATAGCTATAGGCATCAGGCAGACTGGGGTTCCATCATAGCAGCTCTGCCACCCACCATGCTTGAGGCATCGCTCTTCTCAGACCCTCAGTTTGTTGGCCCAGAAAATGGCACATGGTGGGGCTTCTGCCTGGGGTGGGGGGTTCTTTTTTCTTTTTTTTAAGTCTTTTTAAAATTCCTGTATTTATTTGGCTGTGCCGGGTCCCAGCAGAGGCATGCAGGACCCTTTACTTGAGAGAGTGGGACAGAGGATGGGATGATTGGATGGCATCATCTACACAATGGACATGAGTTTGAGCAAACTGCAGGAGATAATGAAGGACAGGGGAGCCTGGTGTGCTACAGTCCATGGGGTTGCAAAGAGTTGGACACCACTGAGCAACTGAACAACAATATGGGATCTACCTCCCCAATCAGGGATTGAACCTGGGTCCCCTGCATCAGGAGCGTGGAGTCTTAGCCAGTCTTCCCTGAACCACCAGGGAAGTTCCTTGCCTGGGGGATTCTCGATGCCCTGAATGGCCCCATAAAGGCAGGACTTTCAGTTCTCCCCCACCCCCGGTGGCCCCAGCATCTGGCACAATGTCAGCCAGCCCCCAATGAACATTTATTGAATGACTTACTGAATGTGTTTGGTGCATGGACTCCAAATTGAGAGCTTCTTCTGCTCACCAGCAAGGCTGGTGGCACTGGCCTCCTTCTCTGGCGCTGGTTCCTCAGGGAAGGCCTGGGTGTGGGGAGGTAGTGGGGAATAGCCTCTCTCAGACAAGGGGGGCATAGGGGGCACCACAGGAGTCAGCCCTGCTGGCTGGCAGATCTTTAAATTAAAATACATATATACACCAGATAAATAACCCAGCCCACATCCTGGTGACAGGCGGAATTAAGTCGCCCGGTTGGGGACCCTGCAGCAGTGGCTGGGGTGGGGGTTGGGGAGGTGTTGCTGGCTTCTTGCCCCTGGACCGCCCTTCATTCTGTTGGGAAACATCCCAGCTCCCCTGGAGCCTGCTGGGGACCTGGGGGGACTTTAGGGGTCAGAGAGCAAAATCTGGGTCTGAGACCTGAATTCTGAGCCCTAGGGTGTGCGTCCAGGACCTGGACGTACTGGATGAGACCCCCCCCCCCCCCAGTCCATGGCACTGGACGTGGGGCTGGGACACAACAGGTTTGAATCCTGGTTGGGCCCCACCCCTCCCGGAGGTAACAATCCTGGTAACCCCCCCACCCCCCATCAGGTTGGCTGTGAGAGAGACCCCCTCTGAGTTCAGGGGGAGGCCCCTGTGGGGCCCACATGGCTGAGGGGTGCTCCCGGGCCCCATCCCTCTGCCTGAGCTCGGCCAGGAGGGCCAGAGGGGGCGGAAAGGGAGTTTTCAATTAAGGAGCAGCTAATCACCCAGCAAGGGCTGTTCTGGGGCCCAGTAAATCTATTATGAAAAGCCTCTAAATGTATGTAAAACCAGCCTCCACAATCCTGGGATTAGGCCTCCGGGAGGGGAAACCGAGGCGCAGGCTGGCTAGTGGATTAGCAGAGTGAGGCCCCTGGAGGGTTGGGGGAAGCTGTCCCTGGGGTGGGCAGTGGGGGAGCAATCTCACTCTGCGGAAGCCAGGACCTGTGTTCAGCAAGGGTCTGAGGCCCAGATAGAACCAGAGTGAAGGTAAAGATTCTGCCTGTAATGCAGGAGACGCAGGTTTGATCCCTGGGTCTGGAAGATCCCCTGGAGGAGGGCATGGCTACCCACTCTAGTATTCTTGCCTGGAGAATCCCCATGGACAGAGGAGCCTGGTGGGCTACAGTCCATGGGGTTGCAAAGAGTCGGACACAACTTAGCAACTAAACAACAATTCCTTTGTGCTTTAAGAATGCCTTTATTGAGCACCTGCAGTTTGCGAAGACCAGTGCTGAGGGCAAAGAGTGAACAATAAGGAGGGAGCCTGGGGCCTGGGCAGCTTAGGGTCTGTGTGCGTGCGTATGTGCTCAGTCATGTCTGCTCTTTGCAACCCCATGGACTGTAGCCTGCCAGGCTCCTCTGTCCATGGGATTTTCCATGCAAGAATACTGGAGTGGGTTGCCATTTCCTTCTCCAGTGGCTCTTCCCAACCTAGGGATCGAACCTGCATCTACTTGTGGCTTCTGCACTGGCAGGCGGGTTTTTTACCACTAGCACCACCTGGGCAGCTTGGGATCTGGTGGGAGATAGACGCCTGCTGGACGAAGGATGAGTCCATGAGGAGGTTGCCGCAGGTGGAGGCAGTGAAGGCTGGAGCCCAGGAAGGGCCGAGGTTGGTGTGGGAGGAGGCTGGCAGAAAAGAATCTAGTCTCTCCTTCTGAGGGGCAACAAGAGAGCCCTGTGAGGTTTTTAGCCCAACTGGCCCCTGTCCC
This sequence comes from Odocoileus virginianus, assembly GCF_023699985.2. NCBI lineage: Eukaryota > Metazoa > Chordata > Mammalia > Artiodactyla > Cervidae > Odocoileus > Odocoileus virginianus. Next base: position 40,642,659 of record NC_069676.1, read on the forward strand.
CCATCCCTGTCCTCCTTCCAGCATCCTTTGCGGAACACTGACCCTCAAAGGCCACCTCCCTCTGGGGCTCAGTTTCCCCAGCGTGGTCCCCACATTCCCTCTGACCCCATCTGACCTTCATGCTCCACGAGTCTGCTAATTATCCTTGGCCCAGCTGCTTCCTCCTCTCCTCCTGAGGTCGTTGATCCCTCCCTACAGAATCCCTTCCAGGCACCCAGGTGCAGCGGAGGAGGAGGCGCGCCCTGCCAAGCGGCCTGAGCACATGGCAGCTAGCCGTGTCTACCAGCCTTGGCAGCAGCCAGTGGGGCCTTCCCTGGGCCCCTGGCCTGGCTTTGGTCCAGCCACCTGTGTGTACCTGCCTCCCAGGTGCTGGGAAATGAACAGGAGGCCGGTGGTTCCCATGACTCAGCTGGGTCCAGGCCCCAAAATTCCCCCAGGTCACCAGCGAGGCTGTGTGGCCAGTGGGGACGGGAAGGCCCTGGTGAAGCTGAACTGGGGTCTGGGCCTCGAAGGGCTGCCAGCCCTCGCTGTGTGATGTAAGAGGTCATGTGTGCCCTCCCATGACTCAGTTTCCCCAAGTTGTCATCAGTGATGGTTTGAGGCTGTTCCCAGCACTAGGGGGTGTAGGGGGGGCCCCAGGTGCCCGCCCCATCGGCCTGGCCGTCAGTCAGGCCCGCGGGGCCCCTTCAAGTCGTCACGGCCCAGCAGTGGTCGAGGGAGGGATTATTCCAGCCTGTCCAGGATGGACTCAAGTGGAACCGACGCTGACGAGCGGAACGCGCCCCCGCGGGCCAGGCCTGCCCGCCTTTGTCCTCCGCCAGCCCCGCCTGCCTTCACAGACACCGCCTCCAGCACTGCACAGCACAGCTCCGAGCCCGGCGCTCAGAAGGCAAGGCTGGCACAAAACTCCACTGGGCCTTTGGCAGAGCAGCTTCTGGCCTGGAGGCCCAGCTGAGCCCCTCCCCAGCCTCAGTTTCCCCATCTGTAGCATGGGTGTGTCCGCCATGGCTGCCCGTAGGTAGTCTGAGGATTGATGGGGCTGTGTGGGCAGAAGTGCGGGGCGGGGGCAGATACCCTCCTTGAGCTGCTGCAGTTTTCCCAGGGGTGCTTGGCCCGGCCCTCCGCCCAGTCCCACCACCGAGCCTTTGTCCAGGAAATTCGAGGTGGCAGGGAGAACGGATCTGCTGGAGGCCTGAAAGGAGCCGAGGCAAATGCTGTTGACCCCTGACCCCGGCCCCCTAATCCCAGAGTTGAGGCCCTCACTGGGAGGGGCCCTGAGAGATGGGCCCGGGTGTGACCCTCACCCCAGGCACCAAGGGGGGCTTCCGGGTCAGGGTCACAGGGGCTTTGGAAAACACATCAGTCCCCTTGGCCACGTGTCCGGTCACCACCCTGCAGAGGCCCACAGAAGAAACTGAGGGCCGGCAGAGCTGTCGGCAGCCCCAAGGCCCTGCCACCTTCTGGTTGGTGACCGGAGGCCAGCAGCTGCCCTTTTTGAGCCTGAAAATGGGCTCTGAAAATGAAACTCTAGAAAAGCTGGGGGTCTTGGAAGGCGGCTTACCGCCACGCTGGGGGTCCCAACTCCCGAGTGGCTCTGTGCCTCAGTGCACCCCTCCGGGCTGAGGGATGGCTAAGAAGGTACATGGCCCTGGTGTCCCCTCTGGATAGGCCCCCAAAGACCCTGGCCTGGAGTGAGGGAGGGGCTTTCTGATTGGACTGCCCTCTTCTAATCTAGATCCCTCCATTGCTCCCACTTATGTCAAGACAGTTTTCCTCACCCAGACAAAGGCTGCAGAAACAGTGATGAAAGCTTTGGCCATCAAGCTCCGTGGCCTGGCTTCTCATCTCAGTTCCCCCTCCCCAGGGGTGAGTCCACAGGTAAGCCACCTTCTTCTCTGGCCCTCCCCTGGTGGCCAGGCTGTTGTGAAGATAAAATGAGGAAACGCAGTAATCAGGCTGAGCCCGGTGCTGGGCATACAGCTGGCGCTCAATAGATGCAGCTCTGTATGGTGCTGGACGTCAACCCTGACTCTGGTCCTGACCTAGGGCCACTGTGCAGGAGCGTTCTGCCTCTCTCTGCTTCTACTGGCCTGGCAGGGCTGGCTGAGGAGAGACTGAGACAATAAGCAGATGCTTGCTAAATGCCCGAAGAAGAATGGGGTGAAGGGATGAGGGGAGGCGGGTGTCCTGGCTTCTGGCAGCTGAGGCGACTTAGACTGCCGGCTCCTTGGAGGCCGATGCTAGGAGCCTGCACTGAAGATTAAACGATTCCCCACCGCTGGCTGGCTGGGATGCGTTCACACGCTCGGGCGCCCCTGCACTCCCTGGCGGCCGCGTGTCTGTTCCACCCTGCCGAGCTGTTCCCCACGATCAATTTCAATTTGGCCTGGTCTCTGCCTCTGCAGCCTGGCCCTCCGTGGGGGCTGGGGTTGGAGAAGAGGAGGTGGTGGCTTCCTCAGCCTGCCCACCCCCAGGTCCCAGCACCTGTGTCTGATGTCAGTTGCTGCCCCCTTTCTGGGCCTCAGTTTCCTGGAAATAATGAAATGGGGAGGGGAAAGCAGCCTGGGGTCAGGCCTGTTTCATCTGACCTCCTGCATTTCTTGAGTGCCAACTGTATGCCAGATCCTACACGGGATGCTGGGAACACGGTGGGAACCAAAGTAGACAAAACTGAGATGGGCTTAATCAGCTCAGTTCAGTTCAGTCACTCAGTTGTGTCCGACTCTTTGCGACCCCATGATTTGCAGCACGCCAGGCCTCCCTGTCCATCACCAACTCCTGGAGTCTACCCAAACCCATGTCATCGAGTCTGTGATGCCATCCAGCCATCTCATCCTCTGTCGTCCCCTTCTCCTCCTGCCCCCAATCCTTCCCAGCATTAGGGTCTTTTCCAATGAGTCAACTCTTTGCATGAGGTGGCCAAGGTACTGGAGCTTCAGCTGTAGCATCAGTCCTTCCAATGAACACCCAGGACTGGTCTTCTTTAGGATGGACTGGTTGGATCTCCTTGCAGTCCAAGGGACTCTCAAGAGTCTTCTCCAACACCACAGTTCAAAAGCATCAATTCTTCGGTGCTCAGCTTTCTTCAGCATCCAACTCTCACATCCATAATGACCACTGGAAAAACCATAGCCTTGGCTAGACCTTTGTTGGCAAAGTAATGTCTCTGCTTTTAAATATGCTATCCAGGTTGGTCATAACTTTCCTTCCAAGGAGTAAGCGTCTTTTAATTTCATGGCTGCAATCACCATCTGCAGTGATTTTGGAGCTCCCAAAAATAAAGTCTGCCACTGTTTCCCCATCTATTTCCCATGAAGTGATGGGACCAGATGCCATGATCTTAGTTTTCTGAATGTTGAGCTTTAAGCCAACTTTTTCACTCTCTTCCTTCACTTTCATCAAGAGGTTTTTAAAGTTCCTCTTCAGGGCAAGTTAATTGGGCCTGGAGGGGTTGGGGTGGGGAGGGGTAGCACATGCAAAGGCCCCGAGGCAGCTGTAGGAACACAGGGAGGCCTGTGTGGCAGGAGCAGGTTAGGAGATCTGGCAGGGGAAGCCTGGAGGAGCCCAGTGACAGTATTACTCAATGTTAATCAACAGCATTTATTTAGTGCCAACTGTTTGCCTCATCTCCCTAGATCTCACAACTACCCTTTATGTGCTCAGTTATGTCTGACTCTTTTGCCACCCCATGGACTGTAGTCCACCAGGCTCCTCTGTCCATAGGATTTCTCAGGCCAGAATATTGGAGGGGGTTGCCATTTCCTCCTCCAGGGGATCTTCCCCACATCTTCTGTGCCTTCTGCTCTGCAGTAAGATTCTTTACCACTGACCGCTTGGGGGAAGATTGAAAATTGAAGCCAAAGAGGGGGTCTCTGGCCAGGGCTATCGTCTGGCAGAGATGGGGTTTGGTCCACACTCAGATATGTTCCAGGGTCCCAGGCAGGACGGTGGTAGGGCCCATCGCACCCTCTGCAGTGCACTGTCAGTCACCATACTGTACCCGCCACCCCCCCCCAACAATCCAGCCACCCCTCTCCTCCTCCCAGCTATTCAGGGGCTCCAGGACCCCTTCAATTTCCGGGGTGAGGAAGGACATAAATTGGGTCTAGAGTCCCTGGAATTTGACTTGAAGTCACCTGTCCTTCTGGATGACCTTGGGTCATGCCGGTCCCTTTTGTGCCTCTGTTTCCCACTTTGTAACAAGAGACTGTGGGAGACTTCACTCTCAGAATAAGGTGGAGGAGGGTATGAAGCTCCCTTCTCCTGGCTGTGAACACATCCTGCAACCCTGCTCGGGCCTGGACCTGCCCTGTGCACCTGGTGGGGAGGGGGGTGACACCCCATCCCCGCTGGTGTACGCCCAGGGAGGTGGTACCCCTGGCCCCAACCCGAGTGGCGCGCCTGGTGGTCCCCTCGCGCATACCCAGTTGTGCGCCCAATGGCCTTGCGCCCTTCCTGGGGCCCGACCCAGGCTGTGTGCCCAGCGGCCCCGTGCCCTCCCTGGGCCCCACGCGGCTCCGGCTCCGGCCGCCGCTAGGTGGAGCGAGGAGGCCGGCGGAGACGCCGCGCGGGAGGACGCGCGCTCTGGAACGCGGGATCCCGGGACGGCTCCGTGCTCAAGCCCCTTGCCCTGCAGACAGGGAAGCGAGCCGCCCCCGGGCCGGGACAGCCGGGGAGGGGTGCGCGTGGGGGACGGGAAGGGCGGGTCCGGAGTGCTCGGTGAGGTCCCACCACCGACCCGACCTTGACCCCCGATTCCTGACCCGGCTGCCTCCTGTGGATGCAGGTGTCCGGGGAGGTTGAGGCTGCCTGCCTCCAGCGTGCAGGGGCATTCGAGAATCCTTTTGGGTCAGGTCCTCAGGACCAGCTTCCCATCCCCAGGCACGGACTCAGTGTCAGGGCAGACAGGTGGGCTTCTCTGAGGAGGTGGCCTTGCAGCTGGCCTGGAGCCTGAGGGATCCTGAGCAGGCTGAGCGTTCTGCAGCAGGGGGCAGCTTCCCCCCACCCCAAGGTGGGCTGCAGGCCACCCCCATTCCAGGCCTTCCTATGCCATAGGACAGGGTGATGCACTTTAGTTTTGTGCAGATGGTACTGGGAAGCCATGGTGGGTGAGAGTGGGAGAGTGGTATGGTTAAGTTACTTTGTTTCCAAGCTCCCAGCACAGGCAGGAGTGAGGGCCCCGGTGGGCCAGGGGGAGGCTGGGGCGTCCAGGTATGGCCTGGGCAGGGATGGAGCAGGAAGGCTCAAAATGTGGATGGCCTGAGTGGGCTCAGGTGTTACCACTGGCCCCAGGCTGTCCCCTGCCTCCCAGAAGCTCAGGGCTGGATCCATCCCCAACAGAAACCCCCAGCCTCCCCCACCCCCTCACCCCCACTCCCTCCTGCCTGCACTAGCTCCATCTGCCCTCTGAGGAGTGGCTTCTAGCTGCATCCTCTTGGAAGACCCATCTCTCAGAAAAGGAAACTGAGGTCCAGAGGGTTTGGTCACTCACAACATATCTGGGGCTCCCTCTGTGTAATTGGAACTTCCCAGGTGGCTCAGTGGTAAAGAATCTGCCTGCAATGCGGGAGATGCAAGAGACATGAATTCGATTCCTGGGTCAGGAAGCTCCCCTGGAGGAGGGCATGGCAACCCACTCCAGTATTCTTGCATGGAGAATCCCATGGACAGAGGAGCCTGGCAGGCTACAGTCCATGGGGTTGCAGAGTAGGACATGACTGAGTCACTGAGCTGTGTAAGTAGCACATATGGGTTTCCTTTTCTGCAGTTAGCGCATGTGGTTCCCCTTTTGTACAGTTAGCACATGTGGATCCCCTTTTGTGTAATTAGCACATACGGGGCTCCCTCTGTGTAATTAGCACATGTGGCTTCCCTTTTGTACAATTAACACATATGGGTCCCCTTTGGTACAGTTAGCACATATGGGTCCCCTTTTGTGTAATTAGCACATACGGGGCTCCCTCTGTGTAATTAGCACATGTGAAATTCCCCTCTGTACTATGGTCACATCTGGGGTGCATCTGTGCAATTAATGCTTTGTGGTCCTCATGACCCCTTCTATGTCATGAGCACACCTGGGTCCCCACTGTGGTGTGATTAGCCCATCTGTGTCCTGGACCACAGAAAGGCCACATTGCCCTGGCACCCCTGCTTGTTTCCATTGTGGGGGGATCCCCCAAAACACATGCTTCGTTCCCCCCTGCCCACCAGCTGCTCTGGGGGCAGCCCTGGGGTCCCAGCATTGTCGAGCTACCCTGCTCGACCCCTGAATCATGTCCCTAGTCACTTTCCTACACATGTTCCTGCACTGAGAGCCAGAAATCTGACACCCACCTTCTCCCCATAGGCCACCTCTCCTCCTTGCTCCCTGCCCCCAGCTATCCTGTTCTGTTTGTCCCTGCCTCGGGGCCCTTGCACAGATGTTCCCTTCCTGTGTGTGACAACCCTGGGCCAGCCAGGCAAAAGTTAGCCCCCCCCAATGTGCCGACCCATTCTCACTTTCAGTCCAACAATATTTATTAAAAATGAGGTGGGGGTTGTGCTCCTCTCCCTCAGAAAGTCACGGTCAAGTTCAGGAGACAGACGTGCTTGAAAAAGGGCTACCTTGTACACCAACAGAGTGAGAGGTATGTTCTTACCCAGAAGAACTATAAATGCACACACCACGTAGTTCACCTGTTCAAAGTGGGCAGTTCACTGTTTTCAAGTCCATTCACTCTGTTGTGCAACTATGACGTCTGTCTAATTCCAGAACATTCTATCCCCCTTAAAAGAGACCCTGTCTCCATCACCGTCACCCCCATCTCCTCCCCCAGCCCCTGACAACCAGGAACCCACTCTCTGTCTGTGGATCTGCCTGTTCTGGACATTTCCCATCAGTGGAATCACACACTGTGTGTCCTGTGTCTGCTTCCCTCACTGAGCATCAGGGTCCGTCCATGCAGTAGTGAGTGTTAGGGCTTCATCCCCTTTTCATGGCTGAATGATGCTCCCGTGTGTGGATGTTCCCATTTCATCCTGTCCTTTTCTCCACGTTAGTCAAGGTCCTGATGAGATCCATGTCCCAATATCATACATAGGCCACTGGAACTGACCCTTCCTCCCTGTGGCCAGCACTTCCAGGCTGGAGTCCCACAGGGATCTACAATTTTCCCCAACCCCCCCCCAACTGTCCCCCTCTAGTACAACACACATGGAATCAGTGCGCTTCCCTCATGCAGGACTCCGTTCTGGGAGAGGCCGGACACTCCCTGCTTCCCGGGGTAACCAGGGCACTTGTAAAAATCCCCAAATCAGACCATGACCCTCCTCTGCCTAAATCTGTGGCTCCCGACTGCCCTTGGGGTTAATCTGGATTCCAGGGCATGGCCGGACATCCCTGATGCCACAGGGTGGGATCACGTCATCCTCAGGAGGGTCCTGGCTCAGATGGGAAGGGAAGGGCAGGCAAAGGCTGGGTGCATGAGATTGGCCCCATCCCCAGGTAATGAGATGGAGGTTTGGGTGGTATGGTGTAAGTCGGGACTCCAGAGAGTGGGGTCTCAGCTACCCTAGGTGATGTCAGCTGAACCCCTAGACATGTGGACCCTGCTACCCGCCCAGCATCCCTGTCCGGAAGGAATGACCCTTGTGGGCAGCTCAGCGTCTGGCTGTGGCTTCCGGTGATGGTGAGGCGGGGATGGTGCTTGTCAGAGATCCTCAGACCTGTGGGAGCACCGCCAGCCTAGTGAGGGTCCCCAGGGCCCCCGGATGGCCCGCTGTCCCTCTGCCCCCACCCTAATGGGATTGAGACTTTTGAAGTTAATAGGAAACCAGGAGGCTCCCACGTAGAGAATAGACGAGAGGGCTTAGAGGGGCCTTTGTGAGCCAGGCCTGCGGTGATGAAAGTACCGTGAAATCCACGGTGTCACCGATGCCCCGTGACCATGACAGGCTCCTTTACTGGAAGAAAAGAAGGGAAAATTCCTCGAATAGTTATATGTGTGCATGTGAACATACATGTATGTACGTGCAGTGGCAGCGGCCCTGCTAGGCCTGAGGTGCCATCTCAGCAGAGCGCTCACCCCTGGGGCTTCTGCATCAGGCAGGATGGTCCGAGACACTAGGGACTTTTAGCAGCCAGGAGTTCCCGATTTTCAGGCTCAGCCTGAGTCAGAGGCCATTTGTCACCCAGGACAGGGAGCCCTGTTCACAGCTTGTTGCTCTCTGCTTGCATGCCTCTGGAGATGGGAGGATCAATACTTGCAAATTTTCCAGACAAAGCCTCCTTGCATGTGGACCTGGTTGAGGGTGAAGTTATGCCTTACCTGGGGGTGGACATCCAAAGTCAGGGAGGACAGGGACACAGGACAGAAGCGAATGCCACGGTTTCAACATTACTGAGATACTAATATCTTTTACTATTTTTGGAGGGGTCTTTATTTTTTGTTGGGGGGTCTTTGTTGCTACACATGGGCTTTTTTTAGTTGCAATGAGCGGGGGCTACTCTTCGCTTCAGTGCTCAGGCCTCTCATTTCAGTGGCTTCTCTTGTTGCAGAGCACGGGCTCTAGAGTGCAGGCTCAGTAGGTGCAGGACACAGACTTAGTTGCCCCACGGCATGTGGAGTCTTCCTGAATCAGGAATCAAACCCATGTCCTGTGTATGGGCAGGTGGATTCTTATCCACTGGACCACCAGAGAAGTCCGAGGTACTCACATATCCTACAGTTCATTCATTTACAGTGTATAGTTCATTTGTTTTACTCTATTTACAAGGTTATGTGTCCATGGACACAATCAATTCTAGAACATTTTCATCCTTCTCAAAAGAAGTCCTATCCCCATCAGCAGTCACCCCCACCCCCTCCCCAGCCTCTGACAACCAGAAACCCACTCTCTGTGTCTATGCATCGGCCTGTTCTGGACGTTTCCCATCAGTGGAATCATATCCTGTGTGTCATTCTGTGTCTGCTTCTCTCCCTGAGCATCATGTTCTCAGGGTCCATCCACGTGGTAGCCAGTGCCACGGCTTTACCACTTTCCAGGCTGCATGGTATTCCTGGGTGTGGAAGAACACGTGTGTTTATCTATCACCATTGATGGGAGCTTGGGCCGTTTCCCCTCCCTTGGAATTAATGGAGAGAGTGCTGTTCTTTTGAAAACCCTTTAACCATCCTATGCCTTGTGCGTTAAACCCTCACACAAGGTCAAGGCCCCCTGAGGCCAAAAGTAAAGTATGGGTCCCAAGCCAGTGAGGGGCGTCTGCAGCTCCAGGGGAAGACCTCCAGTGGGGTTGAGTACGGACCCTGAGTCTCTTCAGGTGACCCCACGCTGAGCCCGGTGTCTGCATCTGCCAAAGGGCTCTAGCAGCACTGTATGTCACAACCTAGGGACAGCATCTGGCCTGCACCTGCTTTCACTTAAAGGTGGCTCGCACACTCCTGCAGACGGGAGTCTCACCGCTGCTGTGACTGGAGGGCAGGCCGAGCATATAAAGGGGGTCTCCCCGTGCCCATGACCCCTCCATTTTCTGTCCAGACCCCCAGGAGGGTGACTTTCTGCCTGTGGTCCCCAACCTCAGAGGGGGTGGTCCCAGAGGAGTGTGTTCACACCTGCTGTGCAGAAGTGGGGAAGGAAGGGGTGGGGGGGATCCCTGAGCCCACCCTGGGGGTGGACCCACCTGATGCCTGCAGCCCGGTGGGGGCACTAAATCCTCCTTGTCCACTGGCTGGGCCCTCCCTGGACCTGCCCCACTCTGCCCATCATGCCAGGCAGCCTGCACCCGACAGTCCCCAGGGAGGAGGGGGGCTGCATAAATCCCTGCCCTCATCCACCCCCAAGTGCATCCATCTCCTTCTTTTCCTAAAGGAGGTCCAGGAGACCGAGTGGAGACTGTGTGGGGCAGAGGCCAGAGATGTCATGGGGGCCAGTGGCCACACGGTGGTTCGGAGACACAGAGACAGAGAGACACAGGAGGAGCTGGGGCCAGGTTGGGGTTTCCAGGCTAGGAGCTTCATTCTCAGCTCCCAACCCCCCAAACCCCATGCCCTGACTGACCATGACCTGTTCTGTGGCCTCAGGTGGGAGGCCACCTGACCCCTCTGAGTCTGGGATCAAGGGTGAGCTGATGCTGCCGGGTCAGGGCTCCTGGGAGTTCAGGGGCCGCTTCATGGCCACTCCCAGTGTCCAGAAGCTCTGGGGTGGCCCCATCTAAGCGCCTGCTGAATGCCAGCCACAGCCTCAGGGATTGGGGGAAGTGCTGGGACACCTTTGGGCTCTGCCAGGTCTGAGCACCCCAGGCCCCTAGGAAGGGCTGCCAGGCCTGATCCTGGAGCTGAGGGGGGACCCTCTTCTGTGATTTTTTTTTTTTTTTTGGCAGCACCATTCAGGATTTTTGTTCCCAAACTGAGGATTTTTGAAATATAATTAATTAATTAATTTTCGGCTGTGCTCGGTCTTCATTGCTGTGTGGGCTTTTCTCTAGTTGCGTTGAGTGGGGGTTACTCTCTAGTTCAGAAGTTCAGGCTCTTCACTGTGGTAGCTTCTCTTGTTGCAGAGCACAGGCTCTAGAGTGCAGGCTCAGTAGTTGTGGCACACCAGCTTAGGTGCTCCGAGGCATGTAGGATCTTCCCAGACCAGGGATGGAACCTGAGTCCCTTGCATTGCAAGGCAGATTCTTAGCCATTGGACCACCAGGGAAGCCCCTGAAATGAAATTTTAGAGGATGATAAACTAGGGACTTCCCTGGTTGTCCAGTGGTTAGAACTCTGTGCTTCCCTTGCAGGTAGGTGTGGGCTTGATCCCTGTTTGGGGAACTAGGATTCCACATGCTATGTGGCACGGCCAAAAAAAAAGAAAATAAAATAATGAAGACAGAGCAGTCCTGTCCTCAGGGAGCCTGCCGTCCATGAGCTCCACAAGCTGCCTCTGTCTCTTTCAGCCCCGGTCTCTCCCTGTCCATCTCAACAAGCTCCAAGGGAAGGGGCAGGAGGCTTTCCCAAAGGAGGTGTCATCTGAGCTGAGGCCTGAAAGGAAGGTCTTGCGGTGAATTGGGCAGAAGGCATGAGAAGAGCAAAGGGCCCGAGGTGGGGGCGCAGCTGGGTGTGTTTGCAGGTCTACTGGGTGGTAGGTGTGGCTGGAGTGAGGGACTAGGGGAGGGAGAGTTTGGCACGAGGAGGCCAGTGAGGGCTTGGGGAGGGTTCCAGGGAGGAGCTTGCTTCCTCCCTCCACTCTCTGAGGTTCCTGGGCAGCCATGGCAGAGTTTGGAGCAGGGGAGGGACATGATCTGGTAGTGGCCCATCAGGAGAACCAGGCACAGAGGGCTGCCTGGAGGTGGTGGAAGGAGCCCAGGGCAGAAGTCCTACCAAAAGGACCTTGGATGGTGGCTCCTGTGCCTGGTGGCAAGGGTCCTGGTGCCCATAGCCACTCTCTGAGAAGAGGGGCCCCTGCCGCCCTTCCAGCTCTCAGCTATTGTCTGAACTCTGAGGGAGCACCGGGCCCAGCAAGAACCCGGGCGTTGACCAGCTGCAGTGGGGGCAGCTCCTTCCCGCCCTGGGCAGGTGAGGGAGGCCTGGTTTGCAGAGGGACCAGCATGTCCCTGTGGCTGGCATGGCGGTGTCTCTGCTGGGGGAACTGCCCCTTATGGCCCCTGGCATGGCCAGCCGGTCACCTCCACCTGCTAGGTTCTGCAGCATTCAGTGTTGTTGTTTAGTGGCTCAGTCATGTCAGACTCTTTGTGACCACATGGACTATAGCCTTCCAGGCTCCTCTCTTCATGGGATTCTCCAGGCAAGAATACTGGAATGTGTTGCCATTTCCTGCTCCAGGGGATCTTCCCAACCCAGGGACTGAACCTCCATGTCCTGTGTCTCCTGCATTGGCAGGTGAGTTCTTTACCACTGAGCCACCAGGGAAGCCCAGCGTCCAGTGTACAAATGAAAAAACTGAGGCTGGGGCTCTGACCTTAGCTGGACTGCATCTCAGGCCCCATTCTGGTTCCCAGGCCCGCCCTGGCCCAGGACGCTCTTCCCTCCTGGAACACGCGGATTGAAATTCTCAGGCCGTGCCCGCCAGCAGAGAATCCATCATGCATTGTTTAGACAGATGCCTTTAAACCGCTCTGTGGCAGGGGGTTGGGGGAACGGTGAGGAGGGGGGCTGCATTGGGAGGGTCACCCTTTTTTCCTGCACAAAGGTCAGCTGCAGACTGTTGCCAAGGCAACGGCCAGCTTAAAGATGGAGGCTTAAGGAGAGCAGACATTCCCTTCCCTGAAGTACCCTGTGTGAGGGGCCCAGTCATAGGCTCTGGGGGCGGGGGGTGGGGTGGGGAGCAGAGCCCAGGGAGGTACAGAGTGGGGGCCCTGGGAGGAACGTGGGGAATGAGGGGCAGATCTCAGTCCTGCCCCGGTTGGGCCTGGGGCCTGCTGAGACCCCCTGAGCCTCGGTGTTCTCAGTGGTGAAGTGGGAACAACAGGACCCCTGGCCCAGCTGGTGGTGGAGTCACCTCCCAGGCCCTCCAGCAGCTCTGATGCAGCCAGTGGTGCCCGGGGCTTAGAGGGCGTCCCCATCTCCCGGGGGGTATGTCCCATCTGAGCAGTGCCCCAAAGGATGAGCTGAAGCAGGGGAGAGGCCAGGGTTCTCCTTCCCTGATTCCCGAGCCCAGGGCAGGAACCCTGCCAGCCCTCTGGGTCTGAACAAGACCCGAGGCTCAGATTTGCAAACACAAGGGCAGTGATCTCCGTGGAGAAACCATCCCCCACCCTGCCCAAGAGGGATTATGGGGCCTGAGACCCTTGGGTAGCAGCCACTTCTGACCCCGTGGGCTCCCAGGTCCTTCAGAACCAGCAGGAGTAGACGTGAGTGGCCCTCAGCTTGGGACCACATCTGTGGCTGACATTACTGTTTGGCTGTTACATAAAAACAGCCTGTCTGCACAGATGTCTCTCCCAGAGAGAACTTTGAACTAAGGTGTGCGCCTCCTCACAGGCTATAGTCTTTCATGACAGTTTTAGTTAGCAGTGACCACATCTGACTCCTGTGATACAAGAGATGGAAATAGGAAGGCAACATTTTTGTGAGATGAACTTCACACAACATAAAATTAATTGTTTTCAGGCAAATAATTCTGTGGAATTTTGTACATTCACAGGGTTAGGGTTACTAACCATCACTTCTATCTGATTCCAGATCACCCCATACCCCCAAAAGGAAGATTGTCCCCATCAGCAGTCACCCCCTACTCCCTCCCCAGCCCCTGACAACCCACTCTCTGTGTCTGTGGATCGGCCTGTTCTGGACATTTCCTACCAGTGGAATCACACCCTGTGTGTCCTTCTGTGTCTGCTTCCCTCACTGAGCATCGTGTTCTCAGGGTCCATCCATGTGGTAGCAAGTGTTAGGGCTTCTCTCCTTTTCGTGGCTGAGGGATGTTCCCGTGTGTGGAGGGACAGAGGCACCTTTATGAAAACCTGTGCTGAATCATGCTCTACATGCTGATGGCACCCACCACCTAGGTGGGTCAGAGCTGCCCCAGGGGAGCAGGAGGGCCCAGGACAGAGGCCAGGGTCCCTGCCCGAGGCTGTTCTAGGGGTGCTGGCCCCAGCCAGGGATTGGGGGTCAGCAGGTGGATTAAGGAGACCCACAGCAGGTTCTCATGTGTTTGAAGACTATGTATATACTGTGTGCTAGGCACTGCTCTGGGCACGGGGAAAGTGAGGCTCCAGCTTTCTCTGGGGGCTCTGGGGGAGGGTCCATCCTGCCTCTCCCAGCTTTTGGGGGCTCCAGGCATCTTGGGCTTGTGGTCCCATCACCCCAGTCACTGCCTCCATTGACACATGGCCTCTTCTGTCTCACGAGGAAGCTTGTCAGTGGTCCTAGACCACCCTAATCACTTGGGGCTTCCCAGGTGGCTCAGCAGTAAAGAATCTGCCTGCCAATGCAAGAAACACAGGTTCAATCCCTGGGTCTGGAAGATCCCCTGGAGGAGGAAGTAGCAACCCACTCCAGTATTCTTGCCTGGGAAATCCCAAGGACAGAGAAGCCTGATGGGCTACAGTCCACCGGATCTCAAAAGAGTTGTACTTAACAATTAAACAACAACAACAACAAATCAGAGCAAGGACCCCAGGGCCTTGACTGGCTGCAGTGGGGACGTCTTTACTTGGGGAATTGCTCTTTACTGGCCTGGCCAGCTGTTCATCTCCTCTTTTCTTTTCTCTAGACCCTTAACTTAAAAAAATATGGCCTGTATGGACCAGAGAGTCAGGCTGGGGGGCATTCAACTCCAGTTCTAAAGTCAGAGTCACCCCCACCACGTGGGTCAGGACACTAGGAGACCTTGGTCCTCTGGCAGAGCAGTGGGCCCTCCCATCTTGGACATGCGGGATTGAGTACCAGCAGCTTCTTCATTTCCATATTTTAAAAACTTGTGATAAAATACACATAACATTAAACCTATCACTTCAACCATGTTTAAGTGCATAGCTTGATGGCATTAAGCATATTCACACTGTTGTGCAACCAGCCGCCCATCATCTCCAGAACTTTTTCATCTTCCCAAATGGAAGCTCTGTCCCCATGAAACACTAGCTCCCTCTCCCTTCCCCCACCCTGGCCCCACCATCTACTTCCTGTCTCTGGATCTGACTCCTCCAGGGACCTCCTGTGAGTGGAATCAGTGTGTGTCCGTGTGTCCTTCTGTGTCTGGCTTCTCTCACTGAGCATCATGTCCTCAAGGTTTGGCCACAGTGTAGGAGGTGTCAGAACCTCCTTCTTTTTTAAGGCTGAGTAATATTCCAATGTGTGAGTGGACATGGGTTGTTTCCACCTCTTCATAACCATGAATCACAGTGCTGTAAACACGGGTATGCAAATATCTTTTTGAGACCCTGCTTTCAATTGGGCAAATACTCAAAGATGACCCAGAAGTGGGATAACTGGGTCACATATGCATCTATGTTTAATTTGGGGGGAGGGAGCGCTGATATCCTGTTTTGCACAACGGCTACCTGTGTTGTGCTCCGTCAGCCATGCACCACCCCTCAGCCAGCCTGGCTGCCCAACACTGTGGCAGAGATGCCATATTTGATTACTGAGTTTTTACCTGCTATTTTCATAATAAATACAGACACGGGGCACCCTCTGTAGGGGAACCTGTTTGGAGACACACCTGCTTGGGGGCTCCCTGTCAGGGGAAGCTCCAAGGCAACACTTTGGAGGGTGCACACCATGCCTAGATAGCGTATTCAAAAGCAGAGACATCACTTTGCTGACAACGTTCCTTCTAGTCAAAGCTACGGTTTTGCCAGTAGTCATGTACAGATGTAAGAGTTGGACCATAAAGAAAGCTGAGCACTGAAGAACTGATGCTTTAGAATTGTGGTGTTGGAGAAGACTCTTAAGAGTCCTTTGGACTGCAAGATCAAACCAGTCAATCCTAAAGGAAATCAACCCTGAATATTCATTGGAAGGACTGATGCTACAGCTGAAGCTCCAGTACTTTGGCCGCCTGATGCAAACAGCCGACTCATTGGCAAAGACCTGAGTTCTGGGAAAGATTGAAGGCAGGAGGAGAAGGGGACAACAGAGGACGAGATGGTTGGCTGGCATCACTGACTCAATGGACATGAATTTGAGCAAACTCTGGGAGATGGTGAAGGACACGGAAGCCTGGGGTGCTGCAGTCCAGGGGTCGTGAAGAATTGGACACGAGTGACTGAACACCACCACCACGCACTGCAGCCATTCAGTATCCTCTGCCTCTGGCCCAGTGTGTGGTTTTCTGGGGGCGGCTTTAGCAAATGACCACAAGTTACATGACTTCGAATGACAGGATTGATTCACTCCCAGTTCTGGAGGCCAGAAGGCAAAGGTCCAGGTGTGGGCAGGGCCATGTGGCCCCTTGAGGCTCCAGGAGAGGGTCCTTTGGACCTCTTCTAGGGTCTGGTAGTTTCCTGATAATCCTGGGCCTCCCTCGGTTTGAAGCTGCAACACCCTGATCCCTGCCGCCACTCTCATGTGGCCTCTCCCTGTGCGTCTGTGTCCCAGTGTTCCTCTTCCTACGTGGACACCAGCCATGGCACCAGGGCCACCTTATCCATTGTGATTTCATCTTAACTTGATCACGTCTACAAAGACCCGATTTCCAAATGAGCCCTGGATCCCAGGTTCTGAGACTTGGGACATGGACCTATCTTTTGGGGGCATACACAGCAACCCACAATACTGAGGAATGAGAAAACCCACCTTTATAGATTAGAACTGACTCTAAATTTGTGTAAATTTCATGTCAATGCCCTTGGGTGGGAGGAGTCAAGCAGATTCTTATATGACAGTAAGATCTGGCCAGAGGAGCCTGGGGATGTGAGAACTCTGAAACATGAAATGAAACATGAAATCCTAGATGAGATCCAGGAGCAGAAAGAAGATATCAGTGGAAAATGGGTGAAATCAAAGAAAGCCTGGTTTCCTTGTTAGGGAATTCCCCCTCCTGTCAGAGTTTCCCATGGGAAGCTGGGTGTCAGGAACCCAACAGCCTGGCTTTACAACTTTTCTGAAAATCTCAAATTATTCCACAATAGACAGTTCACTTGGGAAAGACATCCTTGGATTGTCTGTAGATCCATAAAGTCCTAGAAGAAATTTCAGATAAGCTTCTTTTTAGTTTTGAGATGAGGGAATCCTTTTAAAATTTGCTCTATGGAGAAGGAAATGGCAACCCACTCCAGTATTCTTGCCTGGAAAAGTCCATGGACAGAGGAGCCTGGTGGGCTGCAGTCCATGGGGTTACATGACTCAGCATGTGTGCACAAGGGTGGAGGGAGATGGGTTGGTAGAAATAAAGTGGTAGAACTAAAACAAAAATAAATAAAAATAAATAAAATTTGCTCTAAATGCCAGAAACCATCAAGGGGGAAAAAAAAAAAACCCTTCAGGGACTTCCCTGGCAGTTCAGGGCAGTTAAGACTCCACGTTTCTACTACAGGGGGCTTGGGTTCCATACCTGGTCAGGGAACTAAGATCCCACATGATGCTCGGTGTGGCCAAAATAAAAGAAAAAAATCTTCAACTATCAGATCATTGAAAAGTTTACAACAAATTATATGTGGGTAACCATTGGGACACACAATTAATATCATTAATGTAAAAAACTCTGCTGCGAATCAACAAAGACTGGCAACCCAGGAGAAAAAATGGGCAAAATCAGTGAAAATGCAGTTCTCCATGCGAGAGATGTTCAACTCAACAGCCAAAGAAATCACTGAAAAGAGATGTCTTTTCATTTTTTTCTGTGTTTTTTTTGGACAAGGCTGAATGACTGATAGAGATTTAAATTGGTTACACTCTATATATCCTTCATATATTATATATATTGGTTAAAAAAAACAATTTTTTTAACCAATGGTCTGAATCATCTATTTTTAAAGATTTAATGCATGCTCAGTGAAATAAGTCAGAGAAAGGCAAATACTATTTGATCTCAGTGCCAATGTAGAATCTGAAACAAAAACCAAGCTCACAGATGCAGAAAGCCAGTGAGTGGTAGATAGAGGGGGTGTTCAGGGGAATTGGGTGAAGGGGTTCAGAAAATACATTATTCCAGTTATGAGATTGGTAACTTACAGCTTGGTGACTATAATCAACAGTGCAGCCTATATTTGAAAACTGCTAACAGTGATCTTTAAAGTTCTCATCAGGAGAAAAAATAATTTGTAGCTTGGTGTGAAAGGATGTGAACCTATCACGGTGGTCATTTCTTAATATACACAAATATACATTTCTAATATACAGAATCATTCTGTATACCCACAATTAGCACAATGTTATATGTCAATTATATCTCAATTTACCAAAAGAAAAAAAAGGCAATGTAAAAAATGTTCAAGGGCAGTTGGGGTGGGGCCATGTGGCTCCTCATATCAACACCAGCTTGGGTCCTGGGTTCAGTGGTTCTGCTTCTAGAAAAACATTGTCTGAAAGCCACAGCAGTCAGGGGGCAGCGTGTATCCAGGGCTGTGTCCCTGCCAGTGACCTGCACGTTCATCTCCAGGGATCCTAAGGATTCACTCCCTTCTGTGTGGTGGGATCCCCAGCAACCACCGTAAACAAGTGAGTCTGAAAAAAAAAACAAACAAACAAGTGAGTCTGGCTGTGAGGGACGCTGTCCTTGATATGCTGGTGTCAAACTCGCCAAACAGCATGTAAAACACTTAGGACGTGCCCCAGCCATCACCGCGTTTATCCCTGGCGTTCATCCCAGAGAAGTGAACATTCATGTTTTGCTCACAGCCTGTGCAAGAACGTGCAGGGCAGCTTATTTTCAAAACCTCCTAGTGGGAACCAACCCAGATGCCCTCAGTTGGTGACTGGCCACACTGGCTGGGACGTGTGCACCACAGAATGTTCCTATGCACGACGTCGGAACCAGCCACAGGGATGGGCAACACAGTGCGTGTTACACGGGTGCTGTGCGGAGCTCTGAGGGCTCTGAGCTGCACAGTTGCATCGACAGAATAATCTCAAGATGAGAAGAGACAGAGAAATGACATGGGGCTGGGGGGTGGGTGGGGCAGGAGTTACAGGAATCTGCACGGGAAATACAGTGATACAACCAAAATTCATACAACCTATATACAATGGATACAAAGAAGTCTGCATCCACCCAGCCTTATGCAGCATCTTAGTATCGGATGCCTGGTTTTGACCGTGGAGGGAAGCTGGGTGATGGGTAGATGAGCCTCTCGGTGCTGTCTCCACTTCTTCATGTGATTCTGTCATTATCTCCAAATAAACAGCAAGAAAAAAAAATAAAACAGCATAAAAAAATATGATCCCATTTGTGTGAAAGCACAGACTCCCTGACAGGGTGTTCCCAGGATGGTGATGTCCGTGCAATCTAGGGGAACATCTCCTTTCTCCCTTTTCTGAATGCTCACAGAGTTTTTCCACAGGAGGTATATTTTTTTTTACCATACCAAAAAAAAAAAAAAAGAGCATGTTTGTATTTTTTGGAAAAGACGCGCCTGTGTTCTAGCCAGCCTCCGTGTGTGTGTCATGTCCTTGGTGCCCGAATGGATGAATGGGAGCCACATTACATGTGGTCCCCACAGATGCGACAGTGTGATTTAACACTTGTCACGGCTTCCTGAGGAGGGTCACGCAAGGGCAGCAGTAACCCTGCTCCGACAGGGAATTAGTGTCAGCCCCGGGCTGGGGTGCGAGACTGGCCGCCTGACGCCTGCCCTTTCCCTGGCGGGCCAGTGACCCCCGAGTCTCCCTGTGGCTCTCTCTCCTCCTGGCCATGACAATGGGGCACCGGCATCATAGAAAGCATGGAGAACACTGAAAATAGTTCTAGATCAAGCCACAAACTCTCACTCGAAGGTCTTCACCCAGGACCCACCCTGGCACCAAGGAGTATATACCCCCCTGCCCCTCCCCTCCCGGATCCATGTGCGTGCGTGCGTGTGTGTGTCCGAGCGCCTCTGTGTATATGCTCACCCACTTTTCCTCTCCTGATTAGGGGTATTTTGCCTGCTGATTTGTAACTTGTTTACCACCCAACAATGTCTCCGGAGCTACCACAGCTCTTCTCTCATGAGGATGGTGCTGGGACAGAAGTTTTGGCAGCTGCAACAATCCTCCTTCTGGTCCGGGCAGTGGTTTGATGCTTGCTGGGACTTCTCCCAGGAGGCAGCCCCCTCGCCCCCCTCCTCCAGGGAGCTGAACAGATGTCCCCTGATCGTCCTCCAGGAGGGCAGCTCAGGTCCACACGCCCGCTGGCCATGGAGGACAGGAGAGACTGGGCAAGCAAGGCCGATTCAAAAAGCCCCAGAGGTAGGTGGTTACTCTAACATGGGTGGGATCACAGGTGATGCGCGGCCTCTTTCTCCCCCCAGGTGTTTTTAGTGGTCTTGTATCTTCTGACACCTGCTGCCTTGTCTCTGGTCTGCTTTTCTCTCCGGAGTCTTTGTTTCTTTTTCTCTGGCCAGGCAGAGCTCTTTCATACAGCCTGGGAGTGTGGTGGTGTTGAGCAGTATGGTTTGGGGTGACGGGACATTCTCTCCTTTCTTGATGGCCCCGGACCCAGCAGGGGCTGATGGCCTGCCTTTGAAAGTGGAGAGGATGAACAGCTTGGGGTGTTCAGGTTGGCTGCCCACCTGGTCTCCTGCCCAGGAAGCCTCACTCAGGTCTGAGGACCTGAGTCCTCAGGACCTGGGGACCTTCACCCCAGTCCTCTGCCCACTCCTTCAGGCAGGAAATTTCTGTGTCTTCTTTTGAGATTCCTACCCCCCGTTTGGCTCCAGGAGGAATACTTCTTTCTTTTTACCCTTCTGGAAAATTTCCTGAAGATTATATTCAATTCTCCCTAAAAACCCTTTGCACATTCACTCCCAGCCACCAGGCAGAGCCCCCCAAATCTGATGCAGACTGGAGAACAGGCTGGTGTCTGGAGGGGGCCAGGAAGGACCTGCCACAGCTCGGCTTGTCGTATGACCAGGGGCAAGACCCAGGCCTCGGCGCCCCGACCCCGGGCACAATGCTGTGCGGGGCCCACGCTCAGCGGGACCCCAGGCATCCTGGAGGGGGTTGGGGCAGGCGAGGAAGGGAGGTAGGGGCACAATGGGCCCCTGAACCCTCCCCCGGGGTCCGGTTCTCCAGAAATCAGACGGACACGGCTGTGGAAAGCCGAGGCTTGTGGTGCAGCGAGGCGCTGGGCGCACAATGAGGGCTGTCGACCCAAGTTTTCTGCCATCCCTGTGGCCACCATGGAAAGCGGGGGCCAAGGGCCCTTCCAGGCTGACTGTCTTTGTCCCCTTTCTGTGTGTCCCTTGGGGGAGACAATAGGGACACCTTCTTTTCCACCCTCTGGACAAGTCGGGTGACAGCTCTCGGTCCGTAGCGGTCACGGTCGGACTCTTGCCATGGGGTACTTGGGGGAGGAGTGGGGGTGGGGCGGCTGGCTCTGTGGGTACTGAAACATCCCTGCCCAGCAGAGTCCTGATCTGGGAATAGTGTGCTTCCCGTGGGGACACGGGGTCTCCCTCTGCGGCCAGCTAGGGGAAGGTGAGGGCAGTGACTAGCTAGGAGAGGCTGGAAGCCAGGTGGACTTGGGTTGAGGGTGGGGACTGGAAACACGGGTGATTATCTGACTCCTACAGATCGGGGGCTCCTTCGGGTAAGCAGGTGGGAGTGGGGCTCTGGAGCCCCCAGCCCAGCCCAGGCCAACACCTCGGAGCTGCCTGGTGCAGAATTACAGAACGGTGCTGAAAGGCAATGAGCACAGACCCAACTTCCACAATGGCTGGAGACCAAAGACACAGGCAGCGATAAACTAAGCTTCTCCTTTTTCATGAAATAAGAAGCCTGCTGCCCCCCATCAGCCGGTCCCAAAAGTCCCTGGGATTGGCACATTTCTGACCAGAGCCTCTGGTTCTCGGGACACAACCCTTGGTGGGCATTTTGCCCTGGAGGTGCCTCTGCTGTCCTTCCCCTAACCTCCAGAGTGGCCATGGCATGGGGATCACAGCTCCTGGTGTCGGTGGTCCTGGCCTCCCTGCTAAAAACCTGTAATGGTTACACAGAGTCGGGTTTCATGAATAAAACACGAGGCCAGCCTGGCGCTTCTTCTCCCACGGTGAATGTATAATCAGAGCAAACTGCAGTGGCTGTGGTGGTGCATGGCGGCCGCGCCCCAGCGACAATCACTGATTCATCCCCAGTGGCTGATGGCCTGCGGGTCGGTGGGTTGTCCTCACTCTGGTGTGTCTGCCAGGGCCGCGGCTCTGAGATATGTGTTAGGTACCCGGGGAGCCCCCACGGCCAGGCAGCACCATCTTCCTCAGGGTGCCTGTTTCACAGAACTGGGGTTGTATGTTGGGGGAGGAGGGGAGAAACTGGCAAAAGGTCAATTTCTCAACTGAGAGGTGGTGGCTGTTCCCCTCAGGGGAGCAGGGCCGGGAGTCCCCATCTCTGTGAAGCCCTGGGTGGGCGTCACAGCCCCACCTGTGGAGAATGTCCTCCAACCGGCAAAGTGGGCCCAGTCGGATGCCTGGGCTTATGGGACAAATTCCCCCCTGAAGTGGTCCCCTGAAGTTCTTTTTTTTTCCCATTGATGTGAAATTTGCATAAAATGAAAGTAACCATTTTAAAGTGAACAATTGTGTTTAGTACCTTCATAAGTTTGTGCAACCATCACCTCTACCTAATCCCAGAACCTTCCATCACCCCAAAGGAAGCCCTGTCCTCATCAGCAATCAGCCCCCCACCCCTTCCCCCCGCCCCTGACAACCAGGAACCCTTTCTCTGTGTCTATAGATCTGCATTTCTTGGCTCCCAGGAGCTTCCCAGGTGCACAAACAGCATCACAGAGATCTGCTTCCAAACCATGAGGGGGGGCACCCATCGTTCACCTGGAGCTGAAAATGTAAATGGTGTCAGAATTGTATCAGGGCTGTGGGGGAGATAGAGCCCACACCCCGCTGCCGTGTGCCTCCTGGGGTGGGAATGGGGGCATGTGGATGCTGGTGGTTACAAAGGGACCCCCGATTCCCAGCACAGGTCTGGGCCCCGACCTCCACCCCGAGTCAGGAGGGCTTTGGTCAGGGAAGGAGTACTGGTGGCTGTAGGGCAGGGGTCCCCAGTCTGTTTGGCACCAAGGATGGGTTTCATAGAAGACAGTTTTTTCCACAGACTGGGGCAGAGGTGGGAGGATTGTTTCGGAATGATTCAAGCATGTGACATTTATTGTGGACTTTATTTCTATCATTATTACATGAGCTCCAGCTCAGATCATCAGGCATCAGATCCCAGAAGATGTTCTGGTTCAGTCCTTCAGTCATGTCCGACTCTCTGCGACCCCATGGACTGCAGCATGACAGGCTTCCCTATCCTTCACTATCACCCAGAGTTTACTCAAACACATGTTAATTGAATCGGTGGTGCCAAAAGTTGGGGATCCCTATTCTAGGGGACAGACATAGCGTAGGCTTTAGCCTACTGCACCTACTTTAGCCACTGAACCCCAGAGAATGATTCCTTGGCCGCCCCCGGGACCAACCTGGGTGACTGTTTCACAGGACAAAGAACACTGTGCTTATAAAGCATTTTCTGAACATTTGATTACTCTTCTTACTATTTTTAATACACTCCACTTTTTTGGAGGATCTTAGAGTCACAGAAAGGGTGCAAAGACAGCACGTGACTGCCGTATGCCTGTCCCCAGTGCCCCCAGCAGCTCACCTTGACCCGATGTGTTGGTCACAAGCAACAGGCCAGCACTAACTGCTGCGTCAGGGCTCGCCGACACCCACATGCAGTTCCCTGACGTCCTCTCTGCCCCAGGGTCCCTCAGGCTCCCCCCGTGACAGCCAGGTAGGTCTCCCATCTCTGGGGTCCTTCTGGGCTGTAATGGTTTCTCGCATGCCTTGTTTGCTGCCCTGGGCAGTCGTGAGACGGCTGGGTCAATTCTGTGGATGCCTCTCTACTGGGATTTGCTGATGTGTTTCACATGGTCAGACTGTGGTGATGGCTTTTAGGGAGGAAGACCAACACATCACACATAGTGACAGTCGATAAAAGCACTTAAAAACATTTTTTTAAATAAAATAAATTGAAGTATATTTGATTTACAATGTGTTAATTTCTGCTGTACAGTAAAGTGGTTCATTTATACACATAAGAGGCTTCCTTGGTGGCTCAGACAGTAAAGAATCTGCCTGCAATGGAGGAGACCCAGGTTTGATCCCTGTGTCAGGAAGATCCCCTGGGGAAGGAAATGGCAACCCTCTCCAGTATTCTGGAGAATCCCAAGGACAGAGGAGTCTGGCAGGCTACAGTCCATGGGGTCTCAAAGAGTTGGACACAACTGAGCAACTAACGCTTTCATTTTCACTGTATACATATATATACACATTCTTTTTTATATTCTTTAAAAAATTTTTTATTTGTTTATTTATGTTTGGCTGTGCTGGGTCTTCGTTGCTACATGCGGGCTTTCTCTAGTTTCAGTGAATGGGAGCTACTTTCTAATCTCAGTGCATCAGCTTCTCATTGCCGTGGCTTCTCTTGTTGCAGATCATGGGCTCTAGGATGCATGGGCTTCAGCAGTTATGGCTCGAAGGGTCCAGAGCACAGGCTCAATAGTTGTGATGCACGGACTTAGTTGCTCTGCAGCATGGGGGATTTTTCCGGGCCAGCAATCAAACGCATGTCTCCTGCATTGGCAGGCAGATTTCCATCCACTGTACCACCAGGGACGTCCATCTTTTCAATATTCTTTTCCTTTATAGTTTATCAAAGGATATTAAATATAGTTCCCTGTGCTATAAAGTAGGATTTTGTTGATCAATTCTATATATAATAATTTGCATCTGCTAACCTCAATCTCCCAATCCTTCTCTCCCCATCCCTCCCGCCTTCGCAACCACAAAGTTATTCCTCTATACCTATGAGTCTGTTTCTGTTTTGTAGATAAATTCATGGAAATGATATCATATGGTATTTGTCTCTCTCTGACTTACTTCACTCAGCATGATAATCTCTTTTTTTTTGGCTGCACTGCACAACTTCTGGGATCTCGATTCTCTGACCAGGGATTGAGCCCATGTCCTCGGTCGTGAAACCGAGGAGTCCCAGGCACTGAACTGCCAGAGAATTCTCTAGTATGACAATCTCGAGGTCCAACAATGTTGCTGCAAATGGCATTCTATCATTTTTTATGACTGAGTGATATTCTGTTGTACACATGTACCACATTTTCTTTATCCATTCCTCTTTCGATGAACGATGAATGTTTAGGTTGTTTCCTTGTCTTGGCTTTTGTAACTAGTGCGGCTATGAACATGGGGTGCAAGTGTCTTTTCAAATTATAGTTTTGTCTGGATACGTACCCAGGAGTAGGATTGCTGGATCATATGGTAGTTCTATTTTTAGTTTACTGAGGAACCTCCATACTGTTCTCCATAGTGGCTGATCCAATTTGTATTCCCACCAACTGTGTAGGAGGGCTCCCTTTTCTCCACACCCTCTTCAGCATTTGTTATCTGTAGATTTCATAAAAGCAATTTTTAAATTACAAACTTTTTAAGTGGTAGAGATTTTGGAGAGAACAAAACTCAGAAAAGAGAGCAAAAAAAAAAATCCATCAAAGTAACTATACATATACAAACGTGTAAAATATAAACATACATATGTGTGTATTTTTAAAAATTAAACATAATTGAAAGGTTGAGGCCATAGCATAATACTGAATTAAAAAAACAGGTTTATCAAAACATAATTTACACATCAGACAGTTCACTTATTTATAATGCACGATTCAATGGTTTCTGGAAATATTATATTATCAATTTTTTTTAATTGCGTCAAATATATATATCATAAAATGTGCCATTTTAACCACTTTCATTGGTACAGATTCTTGGTATTTTTTTAAAAACCTGACAATTTAGAGTTAGTCCCTATTTTCAATTACCTGCTGAAGATAAAGATGTCTTTCTCCCGAGTCAATTGAAAGTGCAAAGTGAAGTGTTAGTGTAAGTCAGTCGTGTCTTACTCTCTGCGACTCCATGGACTGTAGCCTGCTAGGCTCCTCTATCATGGGATTTCCCAGGCAAGAATACTGGAGTGGGTTGCCATTTCCATTCTCCAGGGGACCTTCCCGACCTGAGTTGGTTAGCCATTTGTATATCTCTTCTATCAGCCTACTGCTTGTCTTTTCCTCGGGGACCTGCTGGCTCCCCATGGTAAGTGATGAAGCCTTTCCCAGCCAAGCCCTGCAAACCTGCTTCCGTCCTCCACTCTGCAGCATGGCTCCCGTCCTGAGAAGTAGGTCAGGGTTTCAGTTCGTGGTCTACTTCCAAGGACTCTGGCAGCTGTTGAGAGGAGGGTTGGAAAAATACTTTGGAAACGGCTGGACCATGAGGCTTGTTGGTTTCCCATCAGGTTTAGAGTGAGACCAGCCTGTGTGTGCAGGCGGCTGGTGTGTGGGAGCCGCCAACACCAGCGGTGGTCCTCAAACCTCCTCTGCCCCCCGCCCCCCCCCCCCCCCCCACTGCCCTGGACCCTGCACTCCCAGCCTCTGGCTGGTCCCTCTGGAGCGCCTCCTGCTTTCCAGATTGGACAGGAACATGTATAAAGTGTTCTGAGAGGCAGATTGTGTTTTTATTGTTCGGGACGGGCCTTCATTGAAGCCTTGGGCCCTTGGAGCTAGAGGGATCTTGAGACTGATTCCTGTGGCTTCTCTCCACAGCCGTTGGGTTTCCTACAGGGGCTGGACCAAACCACTGCAATCGTGGTGGCTCAAAACACAGCTTGATTCTCTGACAGTCCTGAGGTCAGGAGTCCAGCTCGGGCCTCACGGGGCTGAATCCAGGCGGGGGCTGGGTTGGTCCCTCCGGAGGCTCCTGGGGAGCACCGGCTCCCCCCTTTTCCAGCTTCTATAGTCGCTGCATCTCTGGCTCACGGCCCCTCCCTCCATCCTCACAGCCAGCAGAGCAGGCTGTCTCTGGTCTCTCTGCCTCTGGCCCTCCCCCTCCCTTTTATGAGGGCCCTCACCGTGTGAGATGATGCCTCCACAGGCCCTGGGCCAGGGAGCCGACACCTCTGGGGGCTGAGTTCTAACACCTGCTCCAGGGGCTGGGGACATTCTGTCTGGGCTCTTGGTGCCCGTCTCTGTGGCCTCGAGACAAATTGCATACAAGGCTCTTGTAAGCTGGGTGGGCCTGGGGTCTGGAGAATGCCAGCGGGCAGACGCGGGGCCCCTCCATCCCTTAGCCTCCCCCGAGGGGCCCAGACTGAGGCCCAGGCCTCAGAAGGTGGGTCCTGCCTGGTGTCAGGGGCACAGGCTGGCCCTGGGAGACTGGACGGGGCAGAGAGGCCCCTGCAGGCTGGGTCTGGGGATCCCGTCCAGAGAAGGGCTGGAGAAAGCCAGGAGGTGTTGCAGAGGCGTCAGTCCATGAGCCCAGGGCCGGGGGTTTGTGAGCTGTCAGGCCTCACACCATGCTCTTTCCTGGCCATGGTACATGACTTCAGGTCGGTCTTTGAGCTGCCCTAGCCCCTCAGCCATCTGGAAACTGGGTCATTTTAATAGGAGCCGATAACCAAGGAGCACGACTCATGGCTAGGTTGTGGGGATCAAGGTGGAAACTGGGGCCTCAGCATTGCTGGAGTGTACACATCCAGGGTTGGGGCCCACACAGGAGATTGAAGCTCCCCCAGAGGCCCCCTCAAATCTGTAGGGGCAGGGGCAGAGAGGTGGCCCCCGGGCAGGAGCCAGCCTAGGACCCCCTCAAAGCTGCAGAGCTCATGGGCAGCTGTGGGGGAGCAGGTGAGCATCCTGGCCCAGGAGGTGAGACTGGGCACCAGGCAGGGTCCAGGCAGCAGGAAAGAATAGGCAGGCACCTGGCCAGCCCTTGAGATCCCGAGCGAGATGCCCTCAGCCCTCATCACATCATGGGGCCACGTGGAGCTGTGTGCTGGGGAAGAAGGGAAGAGAAGGCTCCAGGTGCCCATGTTAGCTCCCAGCACGTGTGGACCAGTGTCCTTAGAGTTCAGGTTCTGTTACCGGTTGAATGGTGCACCCCCCACCCGCCACCCAACAAATTCTGAAGCTGAAGTCCTGACTCCGAATCTCAGCACGGGATCTGTCTGTAATGGGGTCTCTGCAGGAGGAGTTAGTTAAGGGGAGGCTGCCCGGGAGCAGGTGGTCTTGATGAAGCAGGACTGGGGGCCTCATGCGAGGGATGCTTGGACACAGACACATGGGGAGGGGCTATGTGAAGGTGGAGGCAGAGGTGGGGTGAGGCCCTTTACAAGCCCAGGGTGACTGGCAACCCCCAGGAGCTGGGAGACAGTGGGGTAGGGGGAAAGAGGTGGTCCCTGGGCAGGAGCCAGTCTGGGACCCCTGATCTCCAGCGTTGTTCAAGTCTGTGCTACTTTAACTGAATACAGGTGTTGATTTTTACTGTTATTGTAGAAGACACACCCGTTGTCCATGTTCTTCCCTCAGGGGTCAGGGGAAAACTGAGTATGGACACTGTCATCAGCTCGATGTGTGGCTTCCCCAGGGGGCTGATGGGCTGGGCTGCAGGGGACCCGTGAACCAGCCCACCCTAACGCACACCTCGAAGTCTTGGTCCCCTCATACCATCCGTTTGTCACAACCAGCAGACTAGAGATGTTTAGGACTCATACACATGCTCCAATCGCATTGGCTCGGGTTCCCTGATGCCCGAGGGGTCCCCAGTGATGTCCGGGCCCCCCTAAGCTGTGATTTTTGGTGCCCTGGGCAGTCGGGAGGGGTTCATTGGCTGTTTTCTTGTGGTTATCAGCCTGGGAGGTGGTTTTGAGGAGGGGTCCTTAGTCCACACCCACCTTTGTGGTTCTCCTGTGAACTCAGGTCACATATCCTCGGGATCCAAATCCTGGAAGGAGACCTCAGGACACACACCCAGCATCTCTAGTGTATTTCACATTGTTGATAACTGGGCTCTTCCATTTCCTAAACTTATTTCATTCTGGTGTTCTGTATGTTTTACTCATATTTTACGACCTTTAAAAATGAAAGGATGCCACCTGTATCTGTAATCCTAAATGAAGCATCTCCTTCGTCCTGCTTTTGAACTTTAAAGGGAATCATACTATGAAAAAAAAAAATTAAAGGAAAACCTCAGATCTCAGAATCTGAAAACAAAAAGTAACATTTTTGTGTCCTTAAAAAAAATTACTCAAGTGTTTGGTCATTCATATTAAAAAAAAAAGTGCCCTTTCTCGAATTTCAGAAGTTAACACAGCTTTTAATCGCTGGTGGCCTCTCTCTAGGACATTTTAAAGGAAACTGCATGTTCTTCAAGCTGAAAAAAGCAGCACTTTAGCTGAGATGAGTTTAATAGAGGTTTACCCACAGCCATAGGTCTCACTTGGGCAGTCCTGCCCCCAGGGGACGCTAGGTGACATCTGGGGTGTCTGTGGTCAAGGGGGGCTCCTGGAATCAAGGGGGTGGGGCCAGGGAGGCTGCCCCACACCCCACAGTGGCCTGGATGTCCCCCTAGACATCCTGAGGGGGAGTTCGCAGGACCCCAGAGGGGTCCAGAGGGTGATCAATGGATGTCAGCAGCCTCAGGCGATGGGGCGACCCTATGCTGACAGAGCCCACCCCTGTGTGTGTCTGTGTCCAAACGTCCCCTTTTTGTAAGGACACCGTCATGTTGGCTTAGGGCCCTAATTACACCTGCAACAGCCTTATAGCCGAACAAGGTCACACTGTGAGATTCCGAGGCTCAGGTCTTCATGTGTGGACTTGAGGGTCGGGCTCAAGCCCCACCAC
This sequence comes from Odocoileus virginianus, assembly GCF_023699985.2. Taxonomy (NCBI): domain Eukaryota; kingdom Metazoa; phylum Chordata; class Mammalia; order Artiodactyla; family Cervidae; genus Odocoileus; species Odocoileus virginianus. The sequence goes on from NC_069676.1 coordinate 40,671,960, forward strand.
TGCCCTCTCTTCACACAGTGGACTTGCCACTGCCGAGGAGGTCTTTACCTTGTCAAGGTCACCCGGATTCTAGTCCTGTCCTTGCTGGCATCTTTGCATCAGCACCAGCAGCCTCAAGAGGCAGAAGCGGCATTTAAAAGCTTCTTTTCAACTTGCCACCTCCATCCTGGGGCTGGCACGGTCTCTGGAGTGGCCTGGAGCAGCCCCACGTGGCTGTCTCCCTGATTCCAGACATGGTCCCCCAAGAACAGGCACCTTCAGGGAGCCCTGGCCATGCCCAGGACCCCCCCACCGAAGCCAGCATGGGGGTGGCGCAGGCACTGCTGCAGTCAGGCACCTTGTTTTAAGCCCCCGAGGGGCCCAGCTGTGGCCTCCCTCTGGCCTGGAGTCCCAGAGTCCCGCAGTCCCATCAAGTTTACGTTTTCAGAACAGTGTGTGTCCGTTACTTCCGGAACCTTTGGTTGCCAGTAGAATATTGAAAGTGAAAGTGACAGTTGCTCAGTCGTGTCTGACTCTCTGCGACCCCATGGATTGTAGTCCATGAAATTCTCCAAGCCAGAATACTGGAGTGGGTAGTCTGTCCCTTCTCCAGGGGATCTTCCCAACCCAGGAATTGAACCCAGGTCTCCTGCATTGCAGGCAGATTCTTTACCAGCTGAGCCACAGGGGAAGCCTAGTAGAATATTAAGGCCCTCTTCCATCCCAACAAGGACACGGGCACTGTCTCTGTGTAGGACACTCTGGCTCTGACACGGGTTTGTGGAAACATGACATGCTGCGGGGTTCTAGATGCCTTATGGGGCTTGGTCCCCATGGATCTGGGCCCCGTCAAGAATGCAGTCTGGGGCCCCTGAGTTCCCTACTTGCAGATCTGGGTGGAGGTGGGCATACTGGGAACGCCGAGGAGGAAAGGGGCTGGTGGGGGTAGCCAGGGCTGCTCGGAGACCCCCAGTTGGACAGACGGCAACTGGTCCTGATTTGAGTGTGAGGGGAACACAGTGTCAGAAATGGTGCATCCCCGCAAGAGAAAGGACCTGCCCGCATCCCCAGCCATCCCGCTCTCCGCCCCACCATTCCCCTTGGGGTGGGGTCACACAGGTGTCCACTCACCTCTGTCCTCCTGCAACCCTGCTGGCTTGTGGAGGGAACTGATTTCTGGAGTGTTGCCCTCATTTTTTAAAAATGTATTTTCAAACTTTTTACTTGAAATAATCATAGTCACAGAAAGGTACACCAAAATACACAGGTATGTAAGTGTATGTAAGTGTCCTTGGCCCAGCCACCACCAGTAGCAACACCTGGTAACCATGGCACCAGGACCCTACAGCATCTGGTACCAGAGCCTCAGAAGGAAGCTGATACCAGAATAACCAGAGTAGCTAGATTAACTAGGTACTAGTATGTACAGATAGTAGCTGAATACAACAGTTGGCAAAGAGCTGACTCATTGGAAATGACCCTGATGCTAAGAAAGGTTGAAGGCAGGAGGAGAAGGGGGCATCAGAGGATGAGGTGGTTGGATGGCATCACTGACTCAATGGACATGAGTTTGAGCAAACTCTGGGAGATGGTGAAGGACAGGGAAGCCTGGCGTGCTGTAGTCCAGGGGTTGCAAAGAGTCAGATAGTGACTGAACAACCAGAGTAAGTGGATGGCAACTAGATTAACTAGGTACTAGTGCACACAGATAATAACTAGACACAAGAGTAAGCAGATGGTAACTAGATCACCTTGGTACTAGAGTGCCCAGAGAGTAACGAGATCCCAGGAGAGCCAGACAACAGAGTAGCTGCCCTGCAGAGCATCATCAAGTCCAGGATGCTGCTACCGGCCCAACCCCAGAGCCCACTCGGCTCTGCCAGGTCCATGCATGCCTCTGTTTATGTTTCCCTGCCATCTGGTCACATGCACAGATGTAAGTCACAGCTCCCGGGGTCAAGTTACAGGAGGATGTGGGCCCCCTTCCTGCCCCCCCCTGCAGGCCCGCCCTCACCTGGGTGCCCTCCATCCTGAGCACCACCTCCACCGATGCCGTGGGTGCCTGAGGACCAGGCAGATTCCGGAGCGGCTGGCGGGAGGACTGAGAACACAGCAAACGCACTGTATGTCTGAAAGTTTGTTCTGATTATCTTTCCTCTGTTTCCCTCACTCCTTCATATTCTGATGTATGGTGCTGATTAAAGCAGGCATCAGAGCCTAGGATTTTCATACAAAAAATGTTGGGGGGAGTGTTTATGGAAACATTCACAGCTACATTGTACCACCGATGAGGTATGTGTTGATGAGCGGTGACCGGTGACAGGGGCAGCTCTGTGGCTGGGCAGAGGGCATTGTGATTGGTGCTAAACCCTCTAATGAGGACAGAGGCTCCCTAACGATAGGAGACAGTCAACACACAGATACAGGTGGCCCAGGAGAGCTTTGCACATGAGAGATGGGAACGTGGTTGGTCCTCAGCTGGAAATGTGACTTTTCCTCCAGTTGCCATCACTCTGACAGGCGATCATAGAGTTTCACACTCTTCATTGATCAGTTTCACATTCAGAGAATGAAATTCTGGATGGTAGGGAGATAGACACCTCCCAGCACCATCCCACTTCGTTTTGGTAAGATTGTTGAGCGAAGTCGTCTGGTCCTTATCGAAAGAATTAAGAGCCTAAATACACCACGGTTCAGGTCATAAGCTGACCCGTGAACCGTGGCAAATACAAAATATGACTCGACTAAATTAACTAGACGCTTGCAGTTTTCATCTCTTAACCAGATTTATGATGGCCTCTTCTGTCCAATGACAGTTTTGGATGGAAACAAAAAGTAGAACCCAAGCTTCTAAACAGGGCCAGATTCGGGGGTTGGGGACAGGAGAATTTCATGGGGACAGGGGTACAGTTTGGGAAGACAGCAAGTTCTGGAGATGATGGTGGGGATGGCTGGCTGACAATGTGAATGTGCTGAGTGCCACTGAACTGTGTACTCAGATAGTAAATTTAAATTATGAGTGTTTTACCATAATTTTTGAAAACTGCCCCGTATAAGAATTAGACACAGAAATAAATAACCCTTTTCATCCACCCTGAATCTATTCCACGGAACTGAGGTTTACCTGCCAGATGAGAGGCAAGTGACAGTCCCTCTGCCTCTGGTGAGCAGCCCGGTTCCTACCGGGGTCCAGCCTGGAGTGAGGACCTGGCCCCGTGCTGCAGTTCTGGGTCCTTCGTGCAGCCAAGGTTCTAGGGGACTTAAAGAGGCAGAATCCTTATTTTTGCTCAGTGTGTCTTGTGAAAAGTGAAAGTGTATGTTGCCCAGTTGTGTCCGACTCTTTGCAACCCCATAGACTGTAGCTCACCAGGCTCCTCTGTAGAATTTTCCAGTCAAGAAAACTGGAGTGGGTTGCTATTTCCTCATCCAGGGGATCTTCCTGATCCAAGGATTGAGCCCCAGTCTCCTGCATTGCAAGCAGATTCTTTACAGTCTGAGTCACCAGGGAAGCCACTGTGTCTTGGGTGGAATGGAAACAAGGTTGGGGTGACCCTGAGAATTTGAGTTTTTGGTGCCCCGTTAGAGGGCTGGCTTGGAGCCTGGGGGGATTGGAAGGGGACGGTCAGTGCTGTGTCCGTGCGGACGAGCTGCAGACAAAGAGGAAAGTTACTGCCTGGAACAATGTGAGATAATATGATAGAGGACCTTGAAGAAAACAAATAAAAGACGGTTGTAGATTACCGACGTCTGGGAGAAGAACAAGGAAACAGAAAAAAAGCAAGAAAACAAACCCTCACAGCGGCGCTTGTTTGAAATGCAGATGACACTGTGCAGCCTGCCCTGAAATGCCTAATAGTTAAAATGAAAGGCTTTTTAAAAAAAATCAAAGGCAAACAGGATGGAAACTCAACGGGGCCTAATCCTTGACTCTTTGTTGAAGAGACACTGCAGTGCGCCGCCCTCTCCTGGTCTGGGGACGCGGGGATCTCCATGGAGTGGGGGATGCAACGACAAGAGAACAACTGAAGGGGGGCCGCGGCAGGGTCACGTTCCCGGCAGGGTGTCTGCTGCCCTCTGAGCCGAACAGTGAACACATTGGGAGGTGTCCCACACAGTATGGGAAATGCTTGCTGGTAGGGATGAATTTAGAGAAAAAATATTCTTTATGTGGTAAAATATACATAACATAAAATGTACCATTTTAAAGTGCACAGCTTGGTGGCATTAAGCACGTTCACATTGTTGTGCAACCAGCCGCACCGTCATCTCCAGAACGTTCTCATCTTCCCAAACAGAAACTCTGTCCCTATGAAACACTGACTCCCCAGCCCCTGGCCCCACCATCTACCTCCTGTCTCTGTGGATCTGACTCCTCTAGGACCTCCTGTGAGTAGAATCAGACAGTGCATCCTTCTGCGTCTGGCTTCTCTCACTGAGCATCACGTCCTCAGGGTTCATCCCTGTTGTAGCAGGTGTCAGAACCTCCTTTTTTATGGTGCAGTAACGTTCCAGTGTGTACATGGACCACATTGTGTTTATCCATCATCCGTCCATGGACACTTACATTGCGTCTACCTTTTGGCTGTCCTGAATGGTGCTGCTCAGAACATGGGTGTGCAGATATTTCTAAAAATTCCCTAATCTCCCTTATTTTGGGTCTGTACCCAGGAGTGGGACTGCTGGAGCATATGGCGATTCTATGTTTAAATTTTTGAGGAACCTCCAGACTGTTTCCACAGCAGCTCTACCTTTTTACATTTCCAGCATTCACGGAAGAGGTTTCCAATTTTCCTGCATCCTCACCAAGTTGTTATTTCCTGTGTTGTTGTTGTTGTTCTTTAGTATTTGCCATCCTAATGGACATGAGGTGGTATGTGTTTTTGAACTCCATTCTTAGTAATATGACCAGGCTCAATATTTTTTACTTCTATAAAGATGGGTTTGGAAATATGTAAAATGGGGATTAGAAAGCATGGGTACTTTTCTTATTCCATTGTCCACAAAGGCAATTTTTTTCAAAGGCTTAAAACTACACACATTGATTATCTCATAGTCCTTTATAGTCCTGCAGGTCGGGAGTCTAACATGGGTCTCTCAGGCTGAGATCCAGGTGTGGGCAGGGCTGTGCTTCTTTCTCAAGGCTCTCATCTGTTTCCTGCCTTTTCCAGCTTCTAGAGGCATCTCTGTCCTTGTCTGGTGACACACTTGTCTCTCCAGGGGTGGCCAGATTGCTCTATAGACAGGGTCTGTGGCCAGATACTGTAACTGCTGCCCAGTTAGCATTTCATCTGCAGGGCTAGTCCCCGGTCAGGACAGTGCCGTGAGTGGCATTGAGTCCAGAGCCCCGTGAATGACTGTTCATGAGCCAAATGCACACGACTGGTTACTGACGTGCTCGACTGGACCCGTCTCAGATCCAGGAAGGAAGGTTTTGGGTGAAGAGGAAAATCAAGCTGTTTGCCAAAATCAGTTCGGGAGTACCAGGAGATGGCAGGCGGGGTGGCTGGGCAGGGTGAGGGAAGATGGGGTGAGCTGACATTGGGAGCTGGCGAAAAGACGTCATGGGATATGCCACCTCACCCCGGGCTCTCCCCTCCTCCTGCTGTGGCCCCTGCCTGATGGGCAATGCTGACCTATGAGGGAAAGTTCAGGGAAGATCTGTCTGCTACAGACGGCTGCCTTTCATTTGTTCAGACACCAGGTGGAGGGCACACACTGGATGCAGGCACTGGGCTTGTCCCGAGGACACCCCAGGGAGCGAGCTGACCCAGGCGTGGCTACTTCCAGGGCTCTGGCAGGGATGCAATTAGTCTATGGCTGCGGGTCTCCCCCGAGGGGCACTCTGCTCCCCTAAGACATGGGGCCATGTCTGGGGACATGTGTGGTTGTCATGTCTGAGGGTGCCCCCGGCATCAAGTGGGTGGGGGCCAGGGATGCTGCTCCATCCCCTATAGTGCCTAAGAAACCCCACTCCCCTCAGAAAATGACAGGCCTCAGCATTAGCAGAACTGGGGGAGATGCCACTCTAGTATTAAACTGGTCAGCACACAATAGGATCAGTGCTTAGCAAGGCACACAGCTTCTTCACAGAGGTCAGTGGAGCCATGGATGACACCTGAGGTCAAGTGAGGAATCTGGGCTCCCAGGACAGCTGGCAATGGGGCAGCTGTGGGGGAGAGGGTTAACACAATATGGGAAACAGCAATTAGCTCAGTGGCACCTGATGACCCCTTGGGGCCTGGATGGAGGCAGACACGGAGCACGGAAGAGCTAGCATTGTGTAACTGGTCTTAAAGCTTTTTACTTTCTTTTTTTTTTAAAAGAACAATACAGGGAATTTCCTGGCAGTCCAGTGGTTAAGACTCTGAGTTTTCACTGCCAAGAGCCCGGGGTTAGATCACTGGTCAGGGAACAAGGATCCCAGAAGTTTCGCATCAGGGCGAGCAAATAAATAAACAATTTTTTAAATAAAAGAAGAACAATACAGAAGTAACACAGGTCAAAGGCAATGGGACAAAAGGAACAAGGTGGAACCCCACTGGCCCTTCCTTCAGTTCACTCACATCTGGCTGACATCAGCATGAGACAAGCTGGAGTCTATGGGGATGTGGGCACGTTAGGGTTTTGTTGTTTTAATCAGTAGCATGATTTTCCTTGAGCTTTCATGAATTGCAGGCATCTTCTAATCACCATGTTAATATTCATCTTTGTCAGACATGGTCATACCACACACCAGGGTACCACTGGCCAGGGTACCTGGGTGCCGGGCTCCAGCCAGCTGGCTGACTGGGTCATGCAGGCTAGTTCTCTGCTTTAGCTGAGCCAGTCTGGCTCTGCCAGGACCTGGCTGATCCTGCCATGTGGCACAGGGCATGAAAAGGGGATGTTGGAGGTCCCTGACCACACCTGCTCTGCCGTCTCCGGGCTGTCTCTCTCTCTCTTGATCTCCGTGGGTCCCACCTCTCTCACCTCCTCTTCCTCTCCTTTCAAATAACAGCTATTTTCTCACACAGAGGTGTTGAGCGGTCTCTCTGTGTGCCCTTTCATCTCGCATCCTCAGGGCCTCGCTCACCATCCCCGAGTACTAATTAAGGTATTTTCCTAAACAAGCCCAGTTGCATCTCTAAAATGATTTCTGGTGCCAGCCGGTAAAATTAATTTCTTTCCTAACCATCCTCTATGATACAATAACAAACGACATGCCGTCTCTCTTCAGCGGGAGGTCAGCGTCTGGGGAAGACGAGTGTGTAGACAAATAATTACATTACAGCGTGAATCAGCGAGGCTTCGCGCAGTGGTGCTGTGGTGACAAATACCCCGAAGCTCACCATCTATAAACAACTAACATCCATTTCTCACGGACACTAGAGGGACTGGGTTGAACATCGTTCTCCCCTAATTCACTTCTACCCAGAATCTCAGAAAGTGGCCCTGTTTGGAAACAAGCCTTTGCCGACATTAATTTATTGAGAAAAAGCTGTATTGGATCAGGGTGGGCCCTAAATCCAATAGTGGGTGTCCTTACAAGGGGAGACACAGGGAAAAGGGCCATGTGAAGATGGAGGCAGAGAGGGAGTGGTGTGTCTACAAAGTTAAGGACAGTCAGAGCCCCGGTAGCTGGAAGGGGGCAGCTTCTCCAAGTCCCCAGAGAGAACCAGCCCAGCCCATGCCTCAATCTCAACATCTTCACAGATGTGAGGTCATGGATACTGCTGTCTGAATCCAGGGGAGCTCTACCACCAGAGCTGACAGGGTCCCTCTGGGTGTCACCGTCTTCCTCGATCTCAGGCCCAGCTAGTGAGGCAGCCAGCATCAGCAGTAGAGCCAGTCCCCAGGGTGGACAGAAAGGGGAAATGGGGACATGCATGCTTGCCATGACGCTCTGCTCATATGTCATCAAAGCAAGTGCCCTGACCACATCTGGATCAAGTGGGCAGGATATGGGCATGGAGGAGAGAGGACCACACAGATGAAAACAGTGCCAGTGAGCACCAAGCTTTAGGCTCAGACTGGCTGTGGTCTCAGAGGGAGAACCCAGCTCCCTGGGCTAGGCTCCCAGGAGGGTTTCCTGAAACTCGAGCTGGGATTGGAGGGGGATGTGGCCTGGGGAGCATGGAATTGGAGGAAGGCAGGTGAGGCAAGGAGGGAGCTCTGCCTCAGTGGAGCAAGAGGCACCATGCAGCAGGCACCAAACACGGCGGGTTAAAACAACACCTTCTGAAAGTTTTTGTGGGTCAGGGGCCTGGGCACGCATGACTGGGTGTTCTGCTAGGGTCCCCATGGTGACTCAGGTGTCACGGGGGCTGTGTTGCATCCGAGGCTGGCACCTTTTCCAAGCTTCACAGATCATTGACTGAACTTTTCTGGCACTCGGGGCATCTTTCCTCCCCGTGAACCACAGGAGAGCTTCTAGAGCCTCTAGGGCCTCTAGGGGACCCTAGTCTTCTCCCTCTTCTAAATGGCTCCTTCGATCTGGCCAAGCCCCGCCACGATAATCTCCCTTGCAATTAACTACAGGTCAACTGACTAGGGACCTTCATTCCGTTGGGAAAATCCTTTTGCCTTTGCCAGAGTATCAAAGGATCACATCACAGGCTTTACCCACACTCAAGGGTGAGCCGTTGTGGACTGGCTTAAGACTGCCTGCCACAAAAAGACACTGACAGTGGGTGGGTGGGGGGGGTCCAATGGCACCACAGCTAGAGGTGTGGCTGCTGGCTGTTGGCACCTGTGGTCCTGGCAGGAGCGATTCAGGACGTGCGGGTGCCTTTCTCTTTGGGTTTTTTTCTTGGCCCCCCAGAGTCACAGCCAGCCTCCCCTCTACTTTACATGCTACAAGTAAGGGCCCTGAGTAACAAAAATACTGCTCTGGGTTACACAGGGGTGAGCTATGGATGGCTTCTGCTGTGATTTTTCAGCTGCCTCCCAATATTCCTTCTCCCCCAAATGGAAGACCCCTGTTCTTAATTGGGAAGGTGGTTCCCAGAATAAAGACAGCTCTCCCAGCCGGCCTGCCCCCTAGGCTTACTGGGAGGGTCTGTTTGGACCCTATGTGGGATGTGGGACAGAGTTGATACAACAAAGGTCTAGGTGACTCAGGCCGTCCACTGCCCCTCGACCCCCTGCTGTGGGCAGATTGGGCCCCGAAGATGTCCACCCCTTCCTCTCTGGAAATTCTGTATATATCATGTGAGATGATAGAGGGGACTGTGCAAGTGGGATGAGGTTAGGCACCTTAAGATAGGGAGGTCACCCACATGTGCTCAGTATGGATTATTGCTCAGTAACAAAAAGGAAGGCAGTCCTGATTCGCGGGTGGGCTCAGAGGCATCTCCCGGGTACTGTGCTGAGGGGGAAAGCAGTTTTGTCAGGATGACAAAGATGGAGAAGAGTCCTAGAGCCCAGGGGTGAGGCATGGCAATGGGGTAGGGGGCAGTCTATGTGGGCGGGGTAGGTGGAGGAAGCTCTCTATGGGGACAGAAACGTCCTGTAACTGGGTTTGTGGTTACAGGAATCTACACAGACTGTTCCCATGTCACTGTCCTGGTTTTTACACTATAGTTACATAAGCTATAACCTTAGGAGGAAGCTGGGTGACAGGTACAAGGGACCTGTCTGTACTGTTTTTGAAAATTTCTATGAATTTATAAGTATTTCAAAATTATAAGTTGGAAAACCCCAAAAACCTTCCAAGAGCACATCCAACCCCAAAGGGACTCTTGCGTGTCACTCCACCCTCACACCTTGGTCCTGACCTCACCAGGCTTCACTCAGTTCCTCTGTGCAGTTGGGCCTGATGCCACACCAGAGCCATGCAGTTCCCTAAGCTCTGAAAGCTTGCTCCCAACACATTTAGGCATCAGGTTTCAGGGTTAAATGTTATTTCCTTTATCCTGACCCCCCACCTCCTCACTCCAGACAAAGTTGTCTTTGTTATTCTCAGGGTTCCCTGCACTTTTCTTGTATAAACTTCCTCACAACCTGTATTTATCTTATGGTGCAGTGGTTAACACTCTGGACTCTGCAGCAAGACTTCCTGTTTTTAATCTTAGCTCTGCTTTTGACAGGTGATTTAACCTTTTTCTATCTCGGTTTCCTTGTCTGTACTATGGCTGGGCACAGCGATGCCCAGTGATTCATGTCTGCTGTTACAATCCTTTCCTCTTATATCTTAGCTGGGCCTGAGACTCACTTTCACCAAGAGAACGTGGTGGAAGTGAAGCCGGGCCAGTTCAGAATTTATGCCTTAAAAAGGACCTGCAGTGTCCACTGTTGTGGTCCTGGGAACCTTGAGCAGTCGTGTAAGCCAGAAGTCAGCTTCCCTGAAGGAGTGAGCACCTGGAGAGAGGCAAACCCCACAGGCCCAGGCTCTGCTGAACACAAGCACCCATGTGGTCATTGGCAAGACCAACAGAACAACCACATAGGCGAATTCAGGCCAGACCACACACCTGTGAACAAACAAATCGGTTTTCAGCTAAGTGTATACATCTTTGTGTATGCTTCATGATGCTTTGTTGTACAGTGATAATTCAAGCAACGGGGCTTATTATTACACCATCCTTTTAGGGCTCGTGTGTTCAATAACATTAATTATAAAGCACTTATAGTAGTGGCAGCAAAAAGTGTTACAATGCTTCCTTGTGATTTTATTTTTTGTGCTTTTATTAAATGTCTTCCCTATAAGGCTGAGTTCCCCAAGTGCTATTTTCCTCACCACTGTATGCCCAGTTCCTGTCACCAAGTAGCCATTCAAGTCTTCATTTCAAGAATACATACATGCCCCAAATCATCGAGACTCACAGTTGCACCAAAGGGCCTCCTTCTAAAGTGGCACAAATGCCTGGCAGAGTCGCTGAGAGAACATCCTTTAACAAGATCCATCCTTCTTGGAAGTCTGTTTGGCTTTAATTAAAAATTTTTCCCTCCTACTGGAAATGTATCATAAACATTTCTTACGACTGAACACATTTTAAAAAATAGCTTCCAAAAAAAAAAAAAAATAGCTTCCGTTGTGTTTTTGCTAACCAGACCTCTATTGCTGGACATTTCAGGGCCTCCTGATTTTTCTTCCACGATAAAACTAACATTGCATAAAGCACTGCTGTACATACATCTTTGTGCACATCTGATTATATCCTTACATGTCCCTGGAAGTGGAAATTGCGGGGTTGGAGGGTCTGAAGCATTTCTCAGGAATTTGACAGATAATGTCAAGTCATTTGCCAGAAAGGTACCAATTCACATGTCCCAACAGCCCTGACTTAGTGCTGCCCATCTCACAGCCGGCGCTGGGGCAGGGCCTGAGTTCTCTCCTCTTTGTTAATTTGATGATGGGAAGAAAAACATACTAAGTTTGTTACTGAACCATGAACCGAATCAAAGATGAAAACATATTTACACACACCCTAGCAAGGGAGCCTTTATAAGGACGGCATCTGTATTTTCTTTTCTAAAACATTTTTATTTGTGTGGGCCGGGTCTCAGTTGCCCCCATGTGGGATCTTCCTTGCAGCATGTGGGACATTTAGTTTTGTGAACTCTCAGCTGTGGCATGTGGGATCTAGTTCCCTGGCCAAGGATGGAACCCCGGCCCCTGGCATTAGTAGCTCGGTATTAGCCACTGGACGACAAGCGAAGTCCGCAATCTGGTATTATCTAAAACGATGGAAACGGAGTATCCAAATCGCTAAAGGAGTGAGACACCTGCCCTCTTCCACGATATTTCCATTGATTCGGGTAAGGAGGCCATGAAGGGACCCCACTGGTCACCTCGACCTCGTTAACCCGGACTCTAATCCCCGCGGGATGGGCCAAGCGGCCACCTGTCCCTGTGTGGGCTGCACAAGTGTCCACGGCCCCAGGGACCCACCACGTTTGACACAAAAGTTCCCAGAACGAGGAAGGCCGAGTAGCACAGGCTCCCTAAAGGGCCACCCCGAATCCCAACTTCTGCCTTTGACGGGATACACTTGGAGCTGAGGTGGGGGTGGGGGCCATCTGTGGGGTCGCTAAGTCGCACATCTGACCGCACATTGTCTTCACATCGACCCCACAGCGGGAAGGCGGGCCCGAGCGTGGTAGCCGCTTCCGAAAGCATTTGCGAAAATGCACGACCCCTCGTTTGGTGAACGCTGGTCGGAACCGCCGTGGCGCCTCACGTCAGGCACCTCCGGCCTTGGAAAGTTCTGGAAGGCTCTCAATGGTTCCTCCAGGGCCTCGGCAGGAGGGGCCTCGAGGGCCGCGCGGACCCGACCGGCGCAGGCGGAAGGCGGAGGGGCCTGGGCCGGGAAGATGGAGGCCGCAGCCATCGCCGCCCACCTAGCGCCAACCGTCGCGGCCCGCGCCCGTCAGTCAGCCTCGCGCGCGCGCGCCCGCTCGTCATTCTGCGCCTTGCGGGGCGGAAGGGGTGGGGTCACGACGCGAACGCAAGCGTCTCACTGGTCGGCGGCGGGGGTGGGACTTGGCGCCGACGCCAGACTGGCCCCGCCCCCTGCCCGCGGGAGCGGCGGCGGCGGCGGCGGCGGAGGCGGTGAGCGCGAGCGCGGGCGCGGGCGGCGGCGCCTTGGGCGGCACGGGTTCCACCGCCGTTAGGCCGCCGCGGCTATCTCGCCCCCAGCAGCGGGCTCGGGGACGCCGCGCTGGGGAGGCCGAGGGCCTGGTGAGCCCGGCAGGCTGCTTTCCTCGGGTCGGCCGTGGCGGCGGGGCTGGGCCTGGGGGGAGGGGCGAACCCCGAAAGAGGCTCCCCGGGGCGGTAATCCGCCCTTCCGCGGATCTCCCATTTCTGTTCATTGAACCTCTCTGCTCTCTGAACCTTTGCTCGCTGAACTCCTCTGCCTGAACCCCTTCCTCTGCGCCTTGAAGCCTCTCCTTTGCTTCTTGAGCCCCCTCCTCCCTGCCCTGAACCCAGCCTCTGCTGTCTGCACCCCCACTACGCTCCGTGAACCTGGCTTCCTCTCTTTGAATCGCCTCTTTGCTGTGTGAATCCCCACCTCTATTGCCTGAATCCCTCTCCCCTGCTAATGGACCCACAGTCTCTTGCTGTGGTGAACCCCCCCCCAACTTTGCCCAAACGAACCCCCACCCTCACCCCCCAGCTCCTCGTTTCTGTCAGCAGCCAGATAAGGCTTCCTGGTTGATGTAATGAATGGCCCGCAGCTGTCCTCATCCTTTAAGAGCAGTCGTTTTCCTCCGATTTTATTTTTTTTGCGCTGGGGTCAATTGTTAGCTCCCCAAACACGGGAGGGTTGTAAGCTTTGACTGTTTAAAACGCCTCTCGTGCCGAGGTCAGAAGCAGGCCCTCAGCACGGGGACGATTTATTCAGGAGCCTTTTAAAAATAATCTAGGCGGAAACTTTGGGAGGGAATTTGGCTGAATTTTATTTGTAAAAATAATCCAGGCGCCTCCCCAGGAATCAAGGCCAGTCATTTCTTTTTGGTACGGAGCCCCTCGGTACAGGATGATGGAATTGAACCATCTACTTGAGGATCAGCCCTGCTCACCTTCGCCCTTAGGGGTTGTGGCTGCGTCGAAGGGGGAAGCAAATGATGTTATAAACCACCGTGCAAATTTTGTTGCAGGGCACATCGCGTCAGACCTTCAAGTGCTTTGTTTGTGCCAAATCATTACCACTTGCCACATGAGTCTAAATCATGACGGATGCCAAGTATGTCCTCTGCAGATGGAAAAAGCGATTATGGCCCGCAAAGGTGACAGCCATTATTCTGTAATTTCAGGAATTAGAAATGACTTTCGGGTGACAAGTAAAATCTTTATCAGGAGCTACCTAGGAGTCACTTCAGCAAAATAATTGAGTTTGAACAGTTGGTGCTCAGATCTGTTGGCACTGGTCCTTGCTCCTGGTCTAATGGGGTTTTGGTTGAGTGCTTACAAGGTTACACTTCCGGAACTGTCTTTTTCTTCTTTTTTTCCCTCACGCTTTAAAAAAAAAGAATTTTAGCAGTGTCAGCTATAAAAAGGCATGTAAGGCTGTAACTCAAGGAAATTTTTGGCAAGCAGCCCTGATAGTAAATAACAGGACTGTCTCGGGGACGCTTTCCAGCAGTGTGGTGGGAAGAGGGCCAGATCTTGAGGCAAGACCCTGCTTCTGGTCTCGGTCTGCTGCTGTCCCTCGTGCCTCAGTTTCCCTGTATCTGCAGTCCTATCTTATATTCATTAAGAATCACCCACTGCATTTATGTTTATATGTCACTACTGCTTGCCAGGGTGAGCTGTGTTTTGTGGCTTGTAACAAGGTTGTGTGTTTTTTTTTTTTAACATAGGTCCTGGCCGGAACTGAAAAGTCAGCTAAAAATAAGAGGAAAAAGGGATTTTTTCTAAACGTTCAGATACTCTCCCTAGACAAAAAGTTAAGTGTTGTGTTTTTGTAGTCCCCCTGCATGGGATTTGTGATATCACCCCCTCCCCAAAAAAGTGAAGTCTGCTCTTAAGTCTTCTCACCTTTTTGCTTATCAATGTGGTCACAGTAACCCGAAGAGGACAACAACCAATTTTATGTACGTTTGGAAATTGAAGAATCTCTATGTGGTATTGATGTCCAGGGAGATCAGTACAAAAATGGGATGGGTGTAAATTATATGCTGGTAGACTCTCGCTGGGGCTCAGGTAGGCCTGTTTCCTTCCTATAGATACGTTTGTGTGCCTTTCTTTCAGAAACGTGTGACAGCCCCCTGCGTTCTGGAATATTTGATGTTTGAGCCTGTGCTTGTAATAAGAAAGTGTTGTTTAGCATTCAGAAGGCAGATGCATGGGGGTGCAGGGTAGCACGTTGCATCCCATGGTGGAAGGACACAGATGACTGGGGAAGATTAAAATGGCCCAGGTTGTGTGTTTCTGATGGGCGAATTCCCGATTCTAACTAGAGAGTGAAACAGGGTCAGCCCCTGCTCCTGCGTCGCCGGGTCCTCATCCTTCTTTCTTTAGAGCCGATCCTAAGCCTGCTTAGTCCGCAGCTCACACTTTCCCTGAGGCTGGGAAAGTAATTGAATACTCGAGTTTAAAAGGGAAGCGCATCCTTTTAAACTAAAACACACCTGCTGGGCTGTAAACAGCTTTTAGTGACATTATCATCCACTCTGGAAATCTAACAAAGGAGTTATTTGTGCAGTTGAAAGTGGGATGTACCTCATAAAAGTCACAATTTAAATTCATTTTTACTCTTAAATCCAGCCAGCCTTTTTCTGTCTTAAAAGGGGAAAGGGAGAAAAAAAAAAAGCCACATTCACAAGGGTCCTCGCTGCCTCTAACCTCAGGCAGGCGCTTGAATTCCTGGTTGGCAGTGACTCCTGGTTTGAGTGGAAGGGTGCAAAAGCAGAAACGAATCTGATTCTTTTGTCGTCTAAAGCAAAACACGTTTGCGAAGGTCTCGGTGGCATTGCTGGTGGCGCATAACAGGCCTCCCTGTCCCCGCAGGATTAAGGTGAAGAGCGCGGAAGCCAAGGTCCTGAGAAAGGTGCACATCGAAGACATCGCCTCTTCGTTAGGTGAGAGCGTGTTTTTCCGTCCCAGTGAGGTCTGGCAAGAGCATGGGGCATTCTGGGAGAAAACAGACTTGGCCTTCTGGATGCAGAGCGACCTCATTCCCCGTCTCTCCCCTTCCTGCAAGGAAACGTGATTTCCCTGAACTAGAGGAGCTGTGTCTGTCTGCTGTCTCTAACCTTCTAGAATCTGCCCCTCGAGCCTGTCCTGTCCTTGACCCCCCCCCCCCCCCCGATGGCCAGTGACAGCAGCATCAGGACCGCTGGCTCCGTCCATGGCCTGCAGCACACTCAGAAGGGGTGCGCCTCCCCCAAGAAAGGGCAAGAGGCTTCTCTTTCTGTATGGTTTTTTTTCTTCCCCCACTTATCTGTAGTAAGACTGTAAAAGGGTTCTGTTGCTGGTCTGGCCTCCGCCCAAGGGTTAAGAAGCAATTGGGTGTATATTTACATTCTATCACCCAAGCCCAGGGGAGAAAAAAAGTGTGTCACTGCCACCAGCCTTTTGGCCATTGGTGTCTGCAGGGCTATGGGGGCAGGGGCAGGGCGAGGCAGGCTGGAAGTGGAGCCCTGACTCCCATCTCTTCGGGGGTCAGTGTCATAGGTGAGACAGACCTGGCTGAAGTCTGGCTGAGCTTAACCCCTGGTGCACTGCCCCCTCCCAGACCCACTGGGTGCCCATCTAAGAGCTTATTCCACGTGCAGAGAATTTTCTGTCTTGTGAAAAGATTGCCCAGGATCTCCCAGCAGCGACTGGGAAATAAGGTCTGTTTTCCTGCGTTTTCGGGGAATGGCTTTGGCTCAGAGCAGGGTGCCCAGTTCAGGCGGCATCCACCACCACCTCTCGGCCTCCCTGATTGTTCGTGCAGATTGTGTTGGGGGCTGGTGTTTGTGGGCGCTTTTAATATTAAACAGGGCAGAGTCCTGTGCTGAAGGAGGTGTTATTTATGCCTGCTGAGTTCTGATATTGTGTCCGTCATCTTGTTCAAATAAAGGGCGCCAGAGCCGCGCATGGGAATGAATGAATAAACTGTGGTGGTGGGGAGGTCAGGCTGGAATCTCTGCACCTGCGATGCCGTCCATTGGCTTTGAAATGCCCTTGCAGGGAAGTGTGGACAATTTGCTGGCCCACAAAGAGGCTTTTAGGCAGCTGTTCTTACCCACCCCCACCCCTGCCACCCCCACCCGAGAATACCCTGCCAGCAGTGTCCTTTATTTATTGATCCTGATTGAATTGAAATTGTAAGGCTGAGAGAGGATTTGAGAAATATTTGAATACATTTTGTGGGGGTATTGTTTTGTAATCTGGAGGAGTATACCAGCCCAGGCAGGGCAGGCTCAGTCAGCGTGCTTTCTGGGGAAAGGAAGCCTTGCAGCCCTGAACCAGCAGTTGTGGTTGGATGCTCAAGTCCCTATTCTGGGGAAGATGTCGGTGAGAAGCATCAGCCCCTCTTCAGGTGTGAGGACCAGCTTTGGCGACACACCAGAGCTGGCAGGGTGTTGCCGGGCACTGGATCCCGGGACCAACTCATCACCAGGCTTTGTTCCTCTTCCTCTGTCCCACAGCCTCACAGGACGGGGCTCCCGCTGCGCCCCTGGAGGAGCTGGCCTACCGGCGGTCACTCCGCGTGGCTCTGGATGTCTTGAACGAAAGACAAGGGAGCTCTTCCAGGGAAGGAACGACTCCTCGGCCTCCAAGAGGGAAGCCCGTGGAACCAGCCCCCTGGCCCCCCAAGCCTAGCCTTTCCCCATCATTCCTCGAAGACACGGTGGGCAGTCCGGGGCCCACAAGGAGGGAACGCGTGTCCCAGAGGCCATCCGGCCTGCCAGCTGGTGAGGAGGATCTGGAGTGCAGAGTGAACCCCAAGGAGGTGCTCAGGAGAAGCGGAGGCCTGGATGCCCCGGCTGTGTGTTCAGCCAGTGGTGGCGCTCAGGACAGGGGGGCATCCAGAAAACAGCGGGCAGATTGGATGACGCCCCCCAGTAAACAGGGGAGGAACCCGGCACAGGGACCCTGCTCAGGTCAGAGAGCGGCTCCATCCTCAGAGGGAGCCAGCCAGGAAGATGGTGAGACAGGCGCCGGCCTGGCAGCCCTGTGCTCGCCTCCTGGAGGCAGGGACCCGAGTCCACAGGATGGCTGTCCCGCCGAGCGCCTGGGCCTGGATGGTGGCCAGAAGCTGAGGGCTCACATAGGTCCTCACAGTCCTGCTCAGCTTGGCCCCGCAGAGGAGGCGGCAGACACCCGGTCACTGGAGGAAGGTAAAGGCCCTGAGAGGGTGAGTTGGGAGAGGTTGGCAGTGGGTTCTCCTTTGGCCGATCCAGAGCCAGGCCCCAGATCTTAATGAGATCATTACCAGAACAAATCCTGAGTAGAAGTTTCCTGGAGCCTCTCTCTCTGTCTCTTCACCACGCTCTAAGCACTTCAGCTGCCTCCCACACTTGTGTTTTTATTTTTGTTTGGCGGCGGAGGGACTGGAGGGGCATACGGTGGCGGCGGTACCGCCGTGTCTGCTCCCGGAGGATTAACTCCTTTCTCCTCCCATTGCAGAAGCCCTAGTGCATTCCCGTTAAACTGGCAGGAATCTCAGAAGTGATTAACTCACTTAAAAGGCCCCTGACTTTTTCAGGATTCCCGCGTGCATGTGTTTTTGTGTGGCTGCAGCCATGCGCTATGGTTTTCTCTGTTCAGATGCCTTAGCATCCCACTTAGTTTTGAAATGCTAATTTGGAGATCTTCATTTCTGCATGGCTAGATACCGCGCTTTGCCTGCCCACACTCTCTCCGGGTGTCTGCCTTTCTTCTTCCCCTTTCAAGGGCCCCCCTCCCCAGCAGTGGCAGTGAAGCAGGGACTACTACTTTGAAGGGGGCCAGCCCCAGAGCCGCATCCTCCCCATGTGGCCGAGTGCACCCTAGGGAGGGACAGGCCCCTGGTCCGTTCATCTGCCCTCTGTGCACTTGCAGCCACTCCTGCCCTGTCTCCTCTATTGAACATGCCTTCACCGAGCGAGGCTGAGGGCAAGTCCTCTTTGCAGTGGCTTGGCTCTCTGAGCTGATGTTCAGGGATCAGGGCGGGTGTTCCCTGGGTAAGTCCCCAGTACTGTGACTGGTAAGGTCTGATCTATCCTTGTTGGTAGCCCGGCCATTGTCTGAAGAGTTTATGGAGCCGAGCACTGTGAATTCTCTCCTGGAGGAGGACGAGGAGGACGAGGAGCCCCCGAGAATCCTGCTGTATCACGGTGAGTGACTGGCACCTTCCTGGGGTGAGGTCCCTGACGTCCCCGTGTCCTGGGGAAGGTCTCTTCGCTGTTTGGCTTTTGTCCTGAACCCAGACCTCACAGAGAGGGAGTCCTGGCTCCCATCTCTCAAGGACAAACTCGTACGGGGGTTGGGGGAGGCTCCCAGGACGCCATTCTGAGGGAATGGCTGAAGGCGGCCAAGTGAACAGATGGGCTCTGTCGCCACCGTTGGGTGTGGCCTGGCGCTGCCTCTCAGCCCTCCAAAACAGTGTCCCCACAGCAGGGTGGGCACCCCCCAGGTGTACACAGGACCCCCGCCCCAGCGCTGAGCAGTGCACAGGTCAGCTGCCCTGTCCTCACAGGCAGGAGTCGGACACAAGCCCAAGCATCCAAGCCAACCATGGGACGGTTAGTTGCCTTGAACGAAACAGTTGAGGACTGGCTTCAGTTTTCCACTTACCCATTAACCATTCATCTTAACGTAGTCTAGTTTTGTTTTGTTTTTTAATTTTTTTAGCCTGAGATATTTGTACATTCAGAGACTGTGGCCGGAGCTGCACGGGGTGGTCTGGGGGCCCTTCCTGCCTGGCTGGAAGGTTGACCTGCTTTCTCGGGTATTTCCCACGGGCTCTTCCGATTGTTCTCATGGTGGCTGGTTATCCTTTAGTGAGAGGGACAGTTGCGGGGGGAAGGGGTCACTCACCAGGCCCTACCCTGCTGTTGGGGGTCTGGATGCATCCAGTTTGGGGGCCTGCAGTGTTTGGGCTCTCCGGGCATCACTGGGGTCAGTTCCTGCGGGCACAAAAAGGGGCACCATACCTTCCTGCAGAGGGCGTGTCTGTCTGCCTGGGGGTCATTCAGCCCCCAGAGTCCCTAGTCAGCTCCTTTCTCCTGCTTTTGTCTTCCATTGGGTTTTGGTTGCTGGTGTTTGGGTTGACTGCACCTGTGACTCTTGTCCTGGGTGGCCCTGTGCTCCTCCCGAGGGTGACCAGCTCTCCGCTTGTGCTGCAGGCATCTCCCCTTCCTCCATCACGGCCCCCTGTCCCTCAAAGCTCTTCCTATTGTCATATGCTGCAGCTCGGCCATGAGCCTCACTCTGGTCTGCAAGCAGCCTCTGTTCCCTGCTTGCTTTTGTTACCTGGTTTTTTAACATTGAGTTATTTACTTGTTCTGGGTTTTTTTTTTTTTGGTTGAGGATATAGTTAAATTTTGTTTAGAAATCATTTGTAGTTACCTTATGATTATTTAAATAGTTCTCCCCCCCCCACTTTTTAAAGCCCCCCAGTTTCTCAGATGAGCTTCTCAGAAATTTACTCCCCATGTGGGGTCCTCACTGTGTGCCATGGTCTCCTTTCTGTTTATGTGCTATGTTTAAAAAGTGCTTTGCCCTGGAGTAATCTGAGACTCAGAAAAGTGGCAGAGGTGGCATTGCGCCCCTGCGTGGTCCCCACCAGGAAATTCACGTGCACCCCAGCCGCTGGTGGCCAGCACTAGGTTCCAGGGTTAGTAGTACACCCTGCCCTCCCGACTCTTGGGTCTGTCACAGGAACCATGTTAACACTGGGCTTGAGCAGCATCTCTGTGGTTTTGTTTTCTCAAGCAGCTTTGTCTGGTGTTCGATATGGATCTAACATGTCTCTCTTTTGTTTTTTTCTTTCCTTTAAATTTTAGAACCACGTTCATTTGAAGTAGGGATGCTAGTCTGGCATAAATATCAAAAATACCCCTTCTGGCCAGCCGTGGTAAGAACACCTTTCTGCTTCCCGCTCGGTCAGTTGGTTCCCTAGCGTGCAGCCCAGGTTGCCCCATTCTAGACACTGGGCCCGGACAGGGTTTTCACTGTTTTTGCTGGTGAAACGGTGGGTCCATGAGCAACAGTGTAGAGACGAGTTCATCTAAGCAAGGGGTCTCAGCCTTCCAGTGCTGCTGAGAATGAACCTTGTAGGTCAGGTTTTCACCAGGCAGCTTTAGAAAGTCTGGCTCTGAAAAAATGCCCACTATTTGCTCATTTTAACTATCGTACATTTGAGTTTTTCAGTTTGTAAGTTAAGAGTAGGGGTCCACCACATGTGTAATTGCAAGTGTTTGAGGTTCTGGCTGTACCCTCAGTGGGATGAACACCCTTAAACATGGTCGTACCTCCTCCAAGTGCCCGAAGGGTGCTCACAGTGGGTCAGGTGGAGAATTTTTGAGCCAGGGGCGCCACCCACCTGCCTTTGCCCCTTCTATTTCCACCTGAATTTATCCTGTGTCCTCTTCCAGCAGGGACAGGATTCTCAAGGTTCTAGCTATAGGTCTTTAATTTGGGAAAGAGGCAGTGAATTGGAAGGTCTCTGCCCTGTGGAGCAGCTTTCTCTGCTGCGGTGAGTCTCGGCTCACGCAGTCAGCATGGCCTCCAGGCACGTGACTGGAGGTCTTGAGAAGGACAAGATTAAACCTGCGTGGTGTCTGTGGAAAAAGCTTGGCCGCGCAGGTGAACCTGGCTCCCCTGCAGCTCCTTGGCAGTTGGGACCTGACCATCGGGGCCACTCGCCTCCCTCCAGTGCTTGCTTGTCGGAGGCGCCGTGTCCCCCTGTGGTTGGCAGCCTTATCCATGCACCTCCCTGTTTACCAGTTCCCGGGGGAGCTTTTGGTTAACCAGGGCCAGCACTGTAAATGCCCAGTGAGTACAGGAAATGGGGTAGTCAGGCCAGCCACCCCCCGGCTGTGGACCTCCCCACGCTCACTTTGTTTGTCCCCCAGAATGAGAAGCAATGCGCCCTGAGCCTGAAGAGACTCAGCGGGAGGAAGGGCGCTCACAGCAGCTCTGGTTCCTCTTTTATAAAACTGACCAGAACCCACCCCACCCGCTTCTGCTCAGCTGTTACAGTGCTGGGAGCCGGGTAGCGCTTGCTGAGCATTTCCTGGTGTCAGCTCTGCCCTGGTCACCCCGGGCCAGCCACCTTTCTTGTCACACACTTGACACGGTGCCAGCATGGAAGTGTTGAAAATGCAAACACAGCCTCCTGGGTCCTGGGTGCTGGACACCTTGTGTTCTTGGATCTGCCTACAGGTCAAGAGCGTCAAGCGGAGAGATAAGAAGGCGAGCGTGCTCTTCATTGAAGGGAACATGAATCCTAGAGGAAGAGGGTAAAGCACCGTTATCTGCTCTGCCCAGTGCTCCAGGTGGGGGGGCCCTGAGGTTGACCCCCGATGGAGCACCCCCACAAAGACTGTATTGAGACACCTGGCCAGATAGTCGGGTTTTCCAGACTGCTTGTTGGCTTCCAGAATCAGCCCTGCCGGACGGCCATGGGCCCCCACAAACCACAGCACAGTTCGCTCCCTGAAGGCCTGTGAGCAACACCCCGCCGGGTGACCATTCGGTAACCCCCACAGACCTTTATCGTGGTTCAGAAGCACCGTTTGCCCAGAGCTGATCTTACAAACACCCCACTGCCAAGGACGGGGGGAGCCTAGGGACCCCTGGAGGTACACCTGGGCCCAGGCCTGGCTCCCTGGGGCCGCCTCCCCCATGAGTGGGGCTCTCCCAGAGGAGGGGGGCTTTGGGGTCATGAGATGGCACCAGTCCCATTAACCTCTGCTCTCTGCTCCTAGTATCTCCGTGTCGCTCCGACGACTGAAGCACTTTGACTGCAAAGAGAAACAGGCACTTTTGGTGAGTGGGTGGTTCCTTGTGCTGCTCTGAGCTGCTGGCTTGGTGGTTGGTAACCCTGTCCCCATGTGTACCTTTAGACAGTGGCCATCCTGGGAGTGGCATTCGGCCCCGGCTGCTCTGCTGGAGGTCATCACCCTAAAGTCTCAGCCTCCAGCGAGGCTGCCCACCATTCCCCCTGACCCCGTGCAGGGTGGCTGTTTGGTGGTGGACAGGGTGCCCCCTGGAGGGGAGGTGGTAGGGCTCAGGCTGAGGCCAAGGGCCATGAGCTGCTGCCCCCAGATGCGGCCGTGATTCTGTGCACCGTGCTCCTCAGGGAGACCTCCCCATGGCCCTGTGACCGGCCCGCCTACGCCCCGGGAGCTGGTGCAGGCAGAGCACTGTGTCTGATTTGAGATAGTGCTTTGTGTCAGCTCCACCTTGATGCCAGGATCTGCTTGGCCCAGTCAGCGGGTTCAGGCTCTGTATGGGATGAGGCTTCCCTGCTTAGGAAGCAGTGTCTTGGCCATGGTCAGTGAGCTAGGGCCTGGGGTGTGTGGGGGCTGTTTGGAAGGTCGGCACCTATGAGGAACCCATCCTTGGTCTCTCAGGAGCAATGGTGGGGGGCAGGAGGAGAGCAGGAATTGAGGTTGAGATCATGTGCATTAAATACTGGGGGGATGCCTGGGTTTGCAAAGATGACATGTGGTCCATAAATGACCTGGTGTTTGGGCATCCCTCGGCATTCTCCTGTTTCCTGGAAACGGGCTATGGGAGTGGCTGCCTGTCCTGGGGCCAGACCCCAGTTGTTCCAAGTGCCTGTCAGCAAGCCTGGCCACAACCCAAGCACTCTTTTCACCCCAAGCTGCCTGCCTGCTCCCATTAGACACCTGTGGGTCTTGGGCTGGTCTCGCTGGTCCTCCCAACTCAGGGGTCTCCCACCCTGGGGGCAGCACCCTTCTCCCACCAACATTCTGGGAGGAGTGTGTGTTTGGAGTCACAGGCGCAGAGGCTTCTTCTGTGGGCTTGGTCTCACGCATCCCATGTCCCCTCTGTCTGCTGGCCCATCGGCTGTAGTGGGGTGGGGTCTCTCCGTTCCTGTTCTCAGGTCTGTGTTTCTCTCTTGGCCCTGAGGGCTCGGCCCACAAGTGGCCATTTTCTGAGCAGCCCTGGCCTCAGACGTGCCTCGGGATCCCCGCTCAGGTTCCTTCCTGGCCAAGGGACTGAGGACACAGGACGAGCAAGGTACTGCCTGCGGCCTCCTGCTGACAACTGCTGTCCGGGTCTCATTGCAGGATGAGGCAAAGGAGGACTTCGCCCAGGCCATCGGCTGGTGTGTCTCCCTCATCACTGACTACAGGGTCCGGCTCGGTGCGTGGGGCTGGGGCAGTGGTGGAGGCTTCCCTTCATGCCCCCAGGGTGAGCACAGCCTGGCCTTCAGGTGGGCCTCTCCTCTCCGAGAAGCCTAGCTAAGGTCCATCCTGGGTCCAAACAGGACAGTTGCCTTTGCATGTCGCTGGTTTCCATCCACAGGGGCTCATTGCCCAGGGCGGGGTAGGAGTGCTCTGCCTGGTCCTGATCGCAGTCAAGGTATACACCTGGCAGACAACCTGGTACCGTCAGTGCTGTGTAACGGGCTCCCCTCCTGCCCTTGCAGGCTGTGGCTCCTTCGCTGGCTCTTTCCTGGAATACTACGCAGCTGACATAAGTAAGTCTGCCAACTCCGCCAAAGCAGGACTTGCTTCCTGGCCCTCGAGAAGTGGCAGTTTCTCTGTCTGATCTCTGGACAGGGTGTGCAGTGGGCAGCGCATCTCGAGCCTGAGGCTGACTGTGCAGCCATCCCCGGGTTTCCAGGCCCCACAGATCCCCCTGCTGAGGGGCCCCCATCTGTTGTCTGTACTCGAGGCCACTCACCAAGTGTGCAGAGCTGGGGCATCTGGGTGGCTCCTCTCCTCTACCTTGTCCTGGGCATTTTCAGTGGCACTGGTCCTTATGGAGCAGTGCGGATGAGCTGATGCTGATTCCGTGGGGTGGGCAGTTGGGGGCAGAGCTGGGAAGGGCGGCAAGGGTCCTGTGGGGGTTCCTGCCCATGTGGGGTGTCCTGGCCCTTGCCTACGGGGCTGCTGAGGGCGCCCAGTTAGGGGAGACTGTGCCCTTCCTTCGCAGGCTCACCTGTCCGCAAGTCCATCCAGCAGGATGTCCAGGGGACGAGGTTCCCCCAGCTGAGCGGGGGAGACCCCGAGGAGCCTGTGGCTGGGAGCCCACAGGGCAGGCGGCCAGCTTGCAGGAAGGTGTTGCCCGACCGCTCACGGGCCGCCCGGGACCGGGCCAACCAGAAGCTGGTAGAGTACATTGTGAAGGCGCGGGGCGCTGAGAGCCACCTGCGGGCCATCCTGAGGAACAGGAAGCCATCCCGGTGGCTGAAGACCTTCTTGAGCTCTGGCCAGTACATGACCTGCGTGGAAACCTACCTGGAGGACGAGGAGCAGTTGGACCTGGTGGTCAAGTACCTGCAGGGCGTGTACAAGCAGGCAGGGTGCCAGCTGCTGGCACGCGGGCACGGAGACGGCATCCGCTTCATCCTGGACGTGCTACTGCCTGAGGTGAGTTTCCAGCGGACGCCCTGCACGCGGGGTGTGTATGTGGGGAAAGTCTCCCAGGGCGTGCAGGAGGGTGGAGGGGCCTGGTGTCGTTCTCCAGGAATCTTCCCTGAACCTGGTGCCACCTGAGCCTCAGTTCGGAGAGAGCACTGCCATATGGGAACAGAACATGTGGGACTGTATCAGAAGGCTCAGGAACACTGAGCTTTATAACTGCAGAGAATTTAGAGTGTGTTAAAAAATAAAGCAGCGCTGTGAACCCTCATGTGTCCATTCCCATCTGCAGCAGTGGCCTTGCTCCATATGCTCCTCCAGCCCCTTCTTCTGGACATACTTTATTTTTTTTTTTGGACATACTTTAATGTGAATGTAGGAAGGGTGACTGTGCCCCCAGGGGCACTGGGGGCATCTCAGGTTGTCACAAGTCGGGTGCTCCTGGCACGGAACAGGACGCTGCTCCACTCCCTACAGCCCAGGACAGCCCCATGTCAGCCATGCCCAGGTGAGGGACTCTGGTTGGAATGAGAAGGACTTTCTAAGAATTTTGAAGTAATTGCAATACTCTTTTACCTGGAGGAACCAACAGTGATCCTGTGATTCCAGACATCTAATGTGTATTCAATTTACCACTTTGCATTTTTTTGTTTGTCTCAGTTAACTCAGACTGTTACAGTTGCTCTTTGTTTGGCAGCCTGCCTTTTTTGGGAGCTGGGGGAGGGCACTGCTTATCTTGCTTGTGGTATCTTAGTTCCTGACCAGGGATTGAACCTGGGCCTTGGCAGTGAGAGCACCGAATCCTAACCACTTGGCGCCAGGGACATCCTGGGTCCTGCTTTTCTTTGCTTTGAGTGCCATGAACTCTCATCTTGTCAATTTCATTTGGGAGCTTCACTGGGAGCAGAGATTTTGCAGATGGTGTACACGTGTGTGAGCCCGGCGCCGGGAGAGCCCAGCTCTGGGAGGGCCCTGGCGACTGGACTGTCTACCTTTGTGGTCTTCTCCAAGCCTGGTGTGAGTGGCCATGCACCGCCCAAGCCTGACCTGCACTGCCTTTTTGCAGGCCATCATCTGCGCGATCTCAGCGGTAGATGCGGTGGACTACAAGACGGCCGAGGAGAAGTACATCCGAGGACCGGCGCTGAGCTCCCGGTAGGTGGGCCACGCACTGTGTCCCAAGGACTCTGTCTCTGCCTGCGGGTGGCTGGGCCTTGGGGCCGCTGGTCCGAGTGGGCAGAGCTGGCCCCTCGTCCGAACTCATCCTCAGTGCTGACGTCCACCTCCCCCTTGTCCTCCCCCGTCACCTCGCTACCATGGCTGTTTGAGGAAACCGTGAGATTAAGCGGCAGCTGCCGCCTGCCGTCCCTCGCTGGCAGGAAGAATGCAGTGATCAAGATGTTCCTCTACATCCATGGTGAGCCGCCCTGGGCTGGCCTCCCAGCCCCTAATCCCGGCTCTGGGCTGGCTGCCAGGCTGGCTGGGAGCAGGCCGGCCGCGTGGCCCTGACAGGCTGAAGACTCAACTAGGGTCTTGGGCCAGGGCTGAGCAGGCGCTCGCAGTGGAGTCTGTCCCCTGTCTCAGCGATCAGCTGGCCACCCCTGTAACCGCATTGAGAGAAGGTGCTCCCGGAGACTGAGATCCAAGTGGCCCCTCCCTAGCCAGCGCCTGCCTCATGCTCGGGCGCCAGTCAGAGGGCATCCTGTCTCTACAACCCAAGCAACTGCACATGTCCCGGGGCCTGGGGGGATGTGGGCTGCACCAGTCACTCTCTGCTGCTTCAGGGACATGGTCCAAGCAGCTGAGCCTGGGCGGCCAAGGTTCCATTGGGCTCGGTTTTAGTTGTCCTTCCCAATGCCCCCACCTCCCCCGTCTTCTCACACCATGATTGCGTTTAGGTTCTTATGCACAGGCCATTGAACCTCGACACAGAGACAAGGTCAGGTCTCCTTGTGGGGTCCTTAGGCTGCTGTGTCACATTTCCCTCAAGGGCATCCCCCTCAGGGTCACATTTCTTGTTTAGCCTGAGAGGAATGGCCAGTCAACTACCTGATAATGTAATTTTTTTAATAGATAGTCATTTAAAGATGACTTGATACTTCATCTTCTTTTCTTTGTAGTTTATTTTTTTTCCATTGTGGTGAAATATACATAGTATTCACCACTTTCCCTACCTTTAAGCATACATCCTAGTAGCATTAAGCTCATTCACATTGTTGTGTAGCATCCGCGCCATCTCCAGGACACTCTCCCAAACTGAAACTGTGTCCCCACTAAACACTCACTTCTTGTTTAAGGGATCGTGGGGGTGGTTCGTTGTTTTTTTTGTTTGTTTGTTTTTGGGTTGTTGGTTTTAACAGACCTGTAGTTGATTTACAATATTAAGTTATTTTCAAGGAAACAGCAATTCAGTTATATGTGTATGTTTGTGTGTATATCTTTTCATCTTTCAGGTTCTTTTCACGACAGTTTGTTAGAAGATACTGAGTGTAGTTCCCTGTGCTTTATAGTTAATCTTTGACGTTTATTTTATACATAGCACTCTGCATCTGTTAATCTTTAACTCCCAATTGATCCTTTCCCCAACCCTTCCCCTGTGATAAGCATAAGTTTGTTGTCTATGTCTGTGACCTGTGTTTTGTAAAGAAGTTCTTTTGTGTCATATTTTAGATTCCACACATAAAGTGATATCACACAGTATTTGTCTTTCTCCGTCTGATTTACTTCATTTAGCATGGAAATTTCCCTGGTGGTTGGGACACCACACTCTCTCTGCTGGGATCAGGTTCCATCTGTAGCTGGCAACTAAGATCTGGCACAGCATGCTGTGTGGCAAAAAAAAACCCCAAAAACTACAAATATTTCACTTAGTATAATAATCTCTAGTTGCACCCATGTTGCTACAAATGACACTGTTTTATTCTTTTTCATGGCTGAGTAGTATTCCATTGTCTATGTGTACACATCTTTATGCAGTCATCTGTTGATGGACATTTAAGTTGCTTTCACATGTTAGCTGCTGTCAGTAGTGCTGTTGTGAACATTGGGGTGCATTTATCTTTTCGAAGTATAGTTTTATCTGGATATTTGTCCAAGAGTGGGATTGCTGGATCATACGGCAACTCGGATAATTTTGAGGGGAGCCTCCATCCTGTTCTCCACAGTGGCTACACCAATTTATATTCCCACAAACAGTGGAGGGTTCCCTTTTCTCCACACTGTCTCCAGCATCTGTTATTTGTAGACTTTTTAACAGTGGCCATTCTGACCAGTGTGAAGTGAGACCTCATTGTAGTTTTGATTTGCATTTCTCTAATAATGAGTGATGTGAGCATCTTGTCATCTGCCTCTTGGCCATCTGTCTTCTTTGGAGAAATGTCTGTATAAGTCCTCTCCATTTTTCAATTGGGTCATTTGTCTTCTGGTTATGAAGTGGTATGGGTTGTTTGTCTGTTTTTTGGTTATGGAGTAGTATGACCTGTTTGTATATTTTGGAGATGAAGCCCTTGGCAGTCACATCATGTACAAATATTTTCTCCCAGTCTGTAAGCTGATGGTTTCCTTTGCCTTGCAAAAGCCTGTAAGTTTGATTAGGTCCCATTT
The DNA here is from genome assembly GCF_023699985.2 of Odocoileus virginianus. Taxonomy (NCBI): domain Eukaryota; kingdom Metazoa; phylum Chordata; class Mammalia; order Artiodactyla; family Cervidae; genus Odocoileus; species Odocoileus virginianus. Next base: position 40,700,502 of record NC_069676.1, read on the forward strand.
GTTTATTTTCTGCTTTTATTTATGTTGTCTTGGGAGACTGTTGACGTTTATTAAAACACAATTACTGAGTAAAATGAAGTGATCTTTTGTTTTTGCAGGGAAAAAGAAATATTTGATAACCAGCTCCTAGAAGAACGGAATCGGCGATGCTGAAGCAGGTGGTGGCAGTGCTGCATGCCTGCGCTCTGGGGGCCAGGCCGGCCGTTTGCCTCCTTCTGTCTGCGGGTTCTATTTTCCTGGCTCTTGTGGAAGGTATACTTCCCAACAGGCTTTTAAAGAACAGAAATGCATTATTATTATTATTTTTTAAACTTCACGTCATTACCTGTGACTGTACCGCGTAGTTTTATAGAAGGTGCACATTTGTTTTTTATGTTAAAAAACATTGTATCTGACATTCAACAGGAGTTTTAAAGACATACGAGTGTGCTGCTCCCGGCACGTCAGTGTGTTTCTCCGTTTGTTTCCCTCCTCTGTGCGGTTCCTCTCACACTGGCTCCTGAGTTTGCTGTGCCTCTGTTCTGTGTTTTTGAGAAAACCCAGTGTTTGTGAGAGGCAGACCAGAGACCTGCTGCTGTCTGCGCTCTCCCCTCTGCTGGCACTCGGGCAGGGGAGAGGCAGACCTTGAACCTCTCTGGCCACTTTCTCCTCGGTCCCTCTGCGGGTTTCTCCACCCAGCCCACTTCTGGGCCAGTGTAACAGTCCCTAGTGGTCATCGCTCCCATCCGGCCTGGCCAAGGTCACTGTGTGTTTGGCCTGGGCTGTGGGGTCATGGCCTGGCACCTGTGGAAACCAGCCCTTTGTCCTAAAGCCAGAGCATGGACAGGTGCCCTGCCGCCCGAGGGTCCTAGGCTAGGGGCCCCCACTTTGGAGACAGTTGCCTGAAGGCTGGGTCCTCAGTGTGGTCACAGAAATTATGTACACCGCAGATTATTTATTCTAAGCTGACGTGGAGCTGCTTGTGGAAGGAGACATCCAGGTCCCCACTGTGATGGCTGCACCGCAAAGTCTGAGCCCAGCCAGCGGGGAAGGGTGGTCGTGGGGGTTGGGGGAGTGGAAGGGTGAAGGAATAGGCCCTGGCTGGAGTGGGGTGGTCCAGGAGGAAGCAGGTACAGCCATCACTGCAGGCACCGGGCACCAGCATGTGATCTCTCTGCTGGTTTTGCATGACCCTGAGCAGAGGTGCAGCTGCTGGCCTGAGGTCCGGCTGAGCCACCCTCCAAGGACACCCCAGGGGTGTCCTGGCTGGGCTGGCTTGGAAGGGCTCACCCGCTTTTGGACGGTCCTTTGACACTGAGCCTTCTTGAAGTGGGTCAGGGTGAGAGCAGTATGCTCTTGTGGGCAGGGGACCACATGAACTATTCGTTACCATCGGGTATTTTTATATATCTCTGTTCTGAGCTCTGCTTGTGAGCTCTGCTTGTGGAACTGAACTGTTGAGACTGGAATTAAAGGCCATTTTGCAGCCCTGCTTATTCTTTTCTGGGACCCGCCTGCAGCCCACCATGTGCAGGCAGTCAGGCAGCCACACTGTCCCCAGCAACTGCTTCTGGAGGCCTGTACCCCACTGGGGAGGGGTTTCCCACACCAGGCCAAGTAGAGCAGGTGTCTGTAGATGCGCTGTGCTGAGCAAAGGTGCTGGGGGTTTCTGCCCCCCACCCCCTCGTTACCTGGCGCCTCAGCTCTCACTGTGTCTTCTGCTCTGTGGATCCTGAACATGTCTGTCTTCAAGCTTTGTCCTGCATCCACCAGGGCAGGCGGTGGTGGGTGGGACCTGCTGAAGACGCCAGGTGGCATTGGGCAGCGGTGAGGAAGCTGGAGCCAGCTGACCCAACTGGCTCATCAGGTGAAGGATGTTCAGAAGTGCCTGCCAGGTGGCCCCAGCTCCCCATGGAAGTCAGCACACTGACTGCTTCTGAAGCATCAAGAAGACACCCAGCACAGGAGTGCAGGCAGGGGCCCCCACCAGCTGGCCTGTGGCCTCCTGCATCCCTGTCCCCCAAAGCCCCAGATACCCTGCGCCCCCTCACCTGCAGTCCCACCTCAGCCACCCTGGGCTCCAGCCAGCTAGAGACAGCTGCCTGTGCCTCTGCACGGCCACCTTGCTGCCCCCGGGTCTGGTCATCTCCCACCTGGTCACACTCCCGGTCTGCCCTCCCTGACCCTCCTTCCACCCAGACCCCAGACCCCAGACCTCATCGGTACGCTCTTCCTACATTTGCTTCACCTGTCGCTCCAGCCCGGATGGCGTGAGGGGTGATCAGACCCCCGATGGAAGGAGCAGCACATTTCAACAAAACTGCTTTCTGGAGGGGAGTTCCCTGCGTTCACTTGGGCACCTCTTCAAGCCCATCATCATTCGGGAAATTGATTAAAACGAGGAATGCCGGGCACAGATGTGCGTGCTGAGAATCTCAAATCGGCTATGCATGTCTGGGCAGTGTGGTCAGGGCCTCTCACCCCTGAGGCAGGGCTTCTCCCTCCTGGCTTTCCTGTCAGGGCACCCCCTCCCCCAGCCCCTGCTTGCCCTCCTCCCCCCCGCCCTGCCGCTTCCCTCCACCTCTGGCCCCTCTGCCTTCCTCCCTGCTCCTCTAGCCCTGCTCCCCCTCTTCCTCCCTCCTCCCTGCCTGCCCTCTGTTTACTCCCTGCCCCATCTGACCTGCTTCTGGTGGGTTGCCCTTTTGAAGGTTCTCCCTGGACGCCCCAGGCTCCTGATGCAGGCTCTTCCCTCTCCATCCAGCGCTTGAGTTATCCAGCCCTGCATCGACAGTGAAACCGGCCCCGCCTGCTGGCTAGAACCTACATTCTCCTGTGCGCCACTCTGTGGTCTCTGGAGGTCTCCGGCTGGGGCAGCACCTTCTGAAGGCTTGGGTGGGGCTAGGGGCTCGGCTCCCAGGACTAGGACATGGGGAGAAAACAGGAGCCTGAAAAAGCTGTGACATGATCATGTTGGCGATGTATCCACATTGGTTCCTGAATCGTGAACGTGAGTGTAAGATGTTAGCAATAGGGGACACTAGGTGTTGAGTATAGCAAGCTCCATACTATATTCACAACTTTTCTCTGAATCAACAGTTTATTTATTTATGGCTGTGCTGGGTCTCCTTTGCTGTGTGTGCTTTTCTCTAGTTTCGGGAGCAGGGACCACTCTCTAACTGCAATGTGTGGTCTTACCACTGCAGGGACTTCTCTTGCTGCTGAACACAGGCTCTAGGGCCCCCTGGGTCAGTAGTTGTGGCTCTCGGGTGCTAGAACACAGGCTCAATAGCTGTAGCACAAGGGCTTAGTTGCTCCAGGGCATGTAGGATCTTCCTGGACCAGGGATTGAACCTGTAACACCTGCATTGGCAGGTGGATTCTTTACCAATGAGCGACCAGAAAAGCCTCCCGGCCCCCCCCACCTTAAAATTTTATTTATTTTTGGCTGTGTTGGGCCTTCATTTTTTAAAATTAATTAACTTATTTGGGTTTATTTAAATTAAAAAAACAAAAATCCAGGTCCACAGCCTGGCCAGTCGTGGGAACTGAGGACTTGTAGGGTTCCCCTCGGCCCCACCTACTCTTGACTCCTGCATTTGTTGGAGATGGATGGTGAGGGTGGCCAGAGGCCATTTGCCCCTGCCGGGACCTCGATCGCCAGGCTCCGCGACACCCCTGCGCTGTTCCACGCCCGTCAGGAGGAGTTCTGCTGCTCACCTGAGTTCCCCCGTTTGAGCGTCAATTTCCCTATAAATAAAATGGGTAGAACAGGTGCCTCACAGGATTGTCAAAATTAAACCACATAGGAGGGGCTTCCCTGTCAGTCCAGAGGTAGATAGAGTCTGCCTGCCAATGCAGGAGTCACGGGTTGGATCCCTGATCAGGAAGATCCCACATGCGTCGGAGCAGCTAAGCCCCTGCGACACAACTACTGTCCCGCTCTGCGAAAACAGAAAAGCTTGTGCAGCAGCAGACTCAATGAAGCCAAATATACTTAACTTTAAAAACATACACACACATCGGAGACAAAGGTATTTTTGCAAACTCCCTTTTGCCGCTCTTGGTGTTCAGCATTGTTTCTTTTACAATTAGCATTCGTTCTAATCCTACCACTTAAAATATATTGGAAATCGAGGTAGGAGGGGGCGGTGCTTTGGGGCTGGAATCACAGTTTTGGGGATTGGCGGGACGGGGCAGGGCGAATTTGAGGTCTTTTTCCATTCAAGCCCTCCCGCGTTGGCATAAGCCAATGTCAACACCCACACATTCTTGGTAAACGAGCTAGGAGCAGCTGGATCTGCCCTGAGTCAGAGAAGGCTGATGCTAGCAGCGCCAAAACTTTTGCCGAAACCCGGGATCGAACCAGGGACCTTTAGATCTTCAGTCTAACGCTCTCCCAACTGAGCTATTTCGGCTGGATAGCAAGGGTTGCTCTCATCTCCCGACTCCGCCCCGCCCTGTACGGCTCGCGCGCAGACGTAGCTCGGGCCTCCCCTGCGGGCCGCGCATGCCTCGTAGGGTCGCGCCTGCAACTCAGCCGCAACGCTGTCTCTGTGGCGCAATCGGTTAGCGCGTTCGGCTGTTAACCGAAAGGTTGGTGGTTCGAGCCCACCCAGGGACGGGGCTTGTGTCTTTTGCTTCCCCGGGTAAGAAGAGAGTGGGATACCCTCTTCCTTTTGCCAAGACTGTCCGCGCGCACCTCTGTGTTCTATTTCCGCGTGGGGTGTCCGCAATCGCGCGGCCGTGGGGCGTCCACAGAGGCGGAACGTCCCAGCCCGAGTTCCGGTTTTTCCCCACCAGCCGAGCCGCTTTGGGCGACGGCCCGGGGCATCCGGAGCGCTACAGAGGACGGACCGTAGAGGTTGTCTGAAGGCCGAGGCCAAGATGGCGGCTCTAGCGGGTGAGCGGGTTGGGGCGGCGGGGTCGGGGCTTGGGTCGCTCCGGGAGACTTTACCCCCAGCCGCTCGGGCAAGCGGAGGCAGAGTGTGATGCAGGCTGCCATTTTTGGGAGGAATTCCAGGCTGGGCAGAAGGGGCCCACATTTGGTCCAGGATGCTGCCCCTGAAATTCCCGGGAAGAGGCGGCGCCGGTGGGTACAGCCCTGACAGGGAGAAAAGTGAGGCCCAGAGAGAGGCTGGGATCCCTGGAGGTCACGCGCCCTGGCAGGGCCGGAACGCGACTCAGGGCAGCCTGACACCCTGGGAAGGGGTCAGTCACCGGCTGAGCAGGCGTCCTAACCCTGGCTGCTCCAGGGCCCTTTCCTCCTCCGATTAGCGATTAAGTACATAGGATGGATTCCCAGGACTGTAAAGGAAAGTGGGTATCCTGACAGCTGTTAAGATACTGTCTGGGAACCAGGAATCTGTTCGCAGTCCGGGTGCTTCATTAGTCATGCCTGGAAGGCCAGGGTCTAGTGGCGGTTCTGCCAACTGCTGTGTCCTTGAAGGAATGGAGTGGGCACGTTCCTTTACACATGGTTGGCAGCAGTCCCTGTGGCGTAGTTAAGAAATCATTGTCATTTCTGTTGGTGAAATGCCTGCGTCCTGCTACTAATGCTGTAGTTTTGGCTATACTCAGATTTTAAGGAAAGGCCAAATTTTTAATAAGACGCGGGTGACCATAAAATGGGTATTTTTCCTTCCCGTGCAAGTTCACCGGCCTTCTGAATCCTTACCAGCAGCCTCTTGCTAAGTCTGGACCAGAGGTTGGAATTCCCTCACCTTGGAGGTGAAAGGCATTTACCGTGCTGTGAATTTACCTAAAGCCCTAAGGTCAGGTTGCGGGGCTGAGGCTGAGAGAGAAGCAGCTCACACAGGAGTCAGGAGTTGCCCAGCCTCTGGGACTCCAGAACTCCCAGCCCAGGGCCTGGAGCCTCGCTAAAGTCTGTGGATATGTTGGCTTGACACACACCTGTCTGTCTGAGTCAAGGCCATGACAGACACTAAGGGAAGCCAGGGAGGCCCTCGCATCTGGGGCAGGCAGGCACACACAAGAACATACGGATGTGGCAGGATCAGGAGGACCTAGGAAGCTAGTGTAGACCCAGGCAGTTGAGCTGAAACCTGTCCCACAAGAAGGGCCGGGTGCTCCAGGCAGAGAGCATGGCAAGTGCAAGGCCCTGAGGCAGGTGGGACACTGATGTGCCTGAGGAAAGGAGCACTGGCCTCCAGTGTGGACTGTGTCATTGGAAACAGGGGAATGACACTGGACACTGTCTGGTGTCTGCTTCATATTCTGAAAGATGGCTTTTTTTTTTTTTTTTTTTTGGCTATACCTCACAGCTTGCAGAATCTTAGTTCCCTGACCAGGGATCAAACTCGGGCCCCTTGCAGTAGAGGCACGGAGTCCTGACCCCTCGACCACCAGGGAAGTCCCCTGAAAGATCGCTCTGTACCAAACATTTATTAAATGGAGTCTAAATAGACTGAGGGTGAGAGGAGGGGGTGCTAGGTTCTGGCAGGCAATTGCCTGGCTGGACACTCCCGGCCTGTGTGGCCTCTAATGCTGCCTCAGCTCACTGCCCACTCACTGCCTCCACCCTGTGGTTCTCTCTGCAGCTCCCCGCCTGCTCCGCCCGATCCTTGCTGTGAGGTGAGTGCCTGCCTCCGGCTCTGATCCTGACCTTCTACCCATAGCAGTGAGGCCCTGGCCGGGAGAGGCTTAAACGGGGCCAATAGGGTGCCTCACACTCGGGAGGGCCCTCCAGCAGCACCAGGTTGGGGGCCGCCTGGCCTCCAGACCCATGTCTCCCTACTCTCGTGCCCTCAACTCAGCCATTACCTGGCACTGGAAGGCTTCTGGTACATTTGCTCAGGCAGCAGCCCTGTGCAGACCTCCTTGGGACGGGAAGGCAGGTGGCTGCCAGGGCCTTGGTGCAAACAAAGCCCAGAAATCCAGCCCCAGCCCCGAGCTTTCAGGGACACAGCAGATCTCAGGGGAGGGTCTTCTTTTTTTTTTTTTTTTAATACCAAAAACATTTTGTCTTGGGTTGCAGCTGATTAACAATGTTGTGATAGTTCCAGTGAACAGTGAAGACGCTCAGTCATATATATACATGTATCCATTCTCCCCCACACCCCAGGGGAGGGTCTTCTTAATGGAGGGGAGTTGGGGGCTCTGAGGATGGTGTGGATTTGGGCTGATTTTGATAGGCTTTTCCCCTGGGAATAAAATAGGTAATGCAAAGCAAAGGGAAAGTGGGAAAACAAGGAAAATTTCAGATGCAGAGTAGGTACTCTCTAGATCAGGGATCAGCAGATTTGTTTCTGCAAAGGGCCAAATAGTGAACATTTTCGACTCTGGCTCTTTAAAAACAGCCATAGCCACCAAGAAAGTGAACGGGCATGGCTGTGTGTCAGTAAAACTTAGTTTACAAAAACAGGCGGAGGGCTATATTTGGCCCCTGGTCGGTCCCCCCATGCTGGTCCCAGGGTGACCCTGTCAGCAGGCGCCCTGGGCTCCCTGTCATGTGTGGTCCATCTCCTGACAGCTCTGGCGTGGGTGCCACTCTGCAGGTGCGCGGGGTCCATTCGAGCATGGCCGCTGACAGCCCGAGCAGGTGAGGCCGGCCTTCCCGGGAGCTAGCCCCCCACCCCTGCCTGCACAGCAGTGGCCTGTGGTAACCCTGGGCCCTCCCACCACCCAGTGGGCAATACCAGGGATCCCTGCCCTCAGAGTGCTGCTGAGCCCCCTCCTGCACATCCAGGCTGATGGCTGCACATGTCCAGACCAGGAGCTTCCTGACAGAGTGTGTCAGCCAAACCCGTTTTCCAGTTGAGGAGACCAAGTTCTTGAGAGGACAAGGTCCCACTGGGACGGCAGTGAGGCATGTCCTGCCCCAGGCCTGGGCAGCAGGTGGGGGCAGAGGGGGCACCTGTCTGGCTGACGCCTTCCCATGCCATGTGTCCGTGTCCAGCACCCAGCCTGCTGTATCCCAGGCCAGAGCCGTGGTCCCCAAACCTGCCGCACTTCCCAGCAGCCGGGGCGAGTATGTGGTGGCCAAGCTGGACGACCTCATCAACTGGGCACGCCGGGTGAGCCCCTCCCTGTCTCCGTCCCTCAGGCCCCTGCTGCCAAGTGTCCATTGAGTGGGCCAGGCCCCTCTGTGTGGAGACCTGAGGCTCTGATTCTCAGGATCTCTGCCCTTCCCCCTGCCACCTCCCAGAGAGGATGACCCACCTCCTTCCTGTCCTTCTGTCTTCTGTTCCTCTTTTTTCTCTTTTAATGTAAAACCCATGTTTTTAACTGGAAATGGGTGATGAAAACAGTAGCTCCTTCCCAGCAGATATCCTAACTTCCATCCCACCGCCTGTGTTGGCCTTGGGAGAGTCTGGTATCCTTGTGCTCATCTGTGTCTCCCTCAGGAAACATGTCCTCTGCCCTAGGACAGGGACTCCTTTCAGTGCCCCTAGGGCACCCTGCTGGGGAACAGGCCCCCATTGATGGTGCTGTACAATGTCCATGTGTGACCAGCAGGGCTGCAGTGAGCACCCCTCCAGACCCGCAGCTCCAGGGTGGCCATGTCACTGTGGCCAGGCACTGTGGAGTCGACCACTGTGGGCACCGCTCGGGTGCTCTGCCATGTTGGGCTGCCCTTGCCCTCTGGGTGGCCTAAGCCCTGTCACCTAAATTAGCACATCTGCAGGGCAGCAGGGACCTTGGCCAGATCCCAGAATGGACACAGACAAGCAGAGAGAACAGCTAGGGTGGTGGGGGGCGGGGGGTGGTGGGAATCAGACACCACAAGTCGGAGGGAAGTCAGGATGCATCCAGGAGAGCTTCCTGGAGGAATTGGTCCTTTGAGTTCAGGCACTGTTGGGAACAAGGCTCTGCAGGGGCTTAGTCACAAGCTCTAAGTCTGTGCCAGGTGTAATCACTGGGTGCCCAAAGCAGCATGTGCCATATTGGAGGCCAGATTTAGGGGAGACTGGGGTTGTGTGCACTGTATCATTAAAACTATTTGCACTTGGTTTTAGGGCTTTTCTGTTTGTTTTTCTTTTTGGTAATGTGGCTGCTGGGAAGCATGGACCCACTGGCCAAATTCACTTTCCCCTCCTGGCAGGCAGTCCTGAGCTGGGGCAGCATGCTCAGGCTGGTGACCAGCATCCAGAATGCCTTGGGGTTTGGAGGTCATGTAGTCACTGTGGGCTAAGGTGTCATCTTTGAAGAAAGGCTAGGCATCTGGATTTTTCTTTGTGAAATCGCCCAATTTCTTTAAACATGGTGGGCCCCTCAGTCTGCTCACTGGCTACCCACCCTGCCCTGCAGAGCTCGATGTGGCCCATGACCTTTGGCCTGGCCTGCTGTGCTGTGGAGATGATGCACATGGCGGCACCCCGCTATGACATGGACCGCTTTGGCGTGGTCTTCCGTGCCAGCCCGCGCCAGTCTGATGTGATGATCGTTGCTGGGACGCTCACCAACAAGATGGCCCCTGCGCTCCGCAAAGTGGGTCCAGCCCCAAGGCTCACCCTTACTCCCCATCCCCCACCCCCCAGCCTTGAGCTGCACACAGACAAGGCTCACCCTTACTCCCCATCCCCCACCCCCCAGCCTTGAGCCACACACAGACTCCTGTCTCTTCCAGGTCTACGACCAGATGCCAGAGCCCCGCTACGTTGTATCCATGGGGAGGTGAGTGCCCAGCGGGGCAGGGTCGGATGACAGAAGGCGGGTGACACACTGGCCTCTCTCCTGTCTCCTTTCTGTGCTGCCTTCTGACGGGGGTCGTCCAGAATGTCCCCTTCTGCCCTGTGACAGCCATGCCCCCACCCCACAGCCTGTCCAGTTCCTGTCTGTGTCCACGGTAGGACAATGGGAGGGACGTCCTGCCCTGGGGGGCTGCAGCCTTCTCCCCATCTGGCCAGCTCCTATTTCTCCACGCCATTAAAGGTTGTGTAGTCATCTAATTTCTTGGTAGAGGTAGAATTGACATACTATAAAATTCTCCCTTTCAAAGTGTACTGTTCGTGGGTTTTGGCGCATTTAGTGTTGTGCACCCATAGTATCTATGGAAGAGGTGTGGGTTGGGAGCTGGGAGGGGGGAGAGAGGTGGCCAGGGTGGTGGGAAAGGCCCTCACAGCCCCGCTCCCCTCCCCCAGCTGCGCCAACGGAGGTGGCTACTACCACTACTCCTACTCAGTGGTTCGGGGCTGCGACCGCATCGTTCCAGTGGACATCTACGTCCCAGGTGAGCCCCCACGGGGCGCACAGAACCCCATCTCCCCCACTGAGAGGGCTCGCCCTGTGAAGCATGAGCAGACTTAGGGTCCCAGAAGAGTGACACCCCAGCCTTTTCCCCGTCGTCCCTGGAAGGTCTTCCCAGCTGTAGGTCTTTGACTTTACCCGGATTCAGCTTGCTCCAGTCTGCCCCCACCTCTTTGAAAGGGCCCTGGGGGCGGGGCAGTGTGGTCTGGGTGTCAGCAGGCCGCCCACACTTGTCTCCTGGGTCCCGGGCCAGGTAACGTGGGGGTGAGGGCCGTGGACAGGGCAGATCACCTGGGCGGGGCCCTCCGGGCCTTCCCCCACCCATGTCTTGGCCTGGAAGTCAGTCCTGGGTTCATGCCGTCTGGCGGGCCTGGACCCCCAGGGTGGACCTGCCCACCCCCGAGCCCATCCCAACTGGTGTTGGTTGAAGGGGTCAGGAGCTTGAGGCACCACTCACACCGCTCCCCTCTAGGCTGCCCGCCTACGGCCGAGGCCCTGCTCTACGGCATTCTGCAGCTGCAGAAGAAGATCAAACGGGAAAAGAGGTTGCGGATCTGGTACCGCAGGTAGTGCTGGCGCCTGGCCGCCCTGTGAATCGTCCCCCCAAGAGGCGGTCAATAAACCCGATCAACCTTCCCTGCGCTCCCGCCCAGCGTGCTCTTTGGGCGGGGCTGGGGGCCTGCAGGGAAGGCGGGGCTTTGCTCTAGTGTAGGGGGAAGCTGAGGCCCCGGGAGGGCCTCGAGTCAGAGGAAACAGGATGATGGGAGAGTTGGGGTGCAGCCTGACTGGGTGGGACCGGAGGGTCTGAATCTTGGGGCTGCCACCCTGTTTGGCCCTGACCTAGTTCCGCCTCTTCTGAGGACCTCAGGTGCCCACCAGCGGGAGGGCGGGACGGGCCACGGGTGATTGATCGTCAATGTCTGCCAAGGGCGGGATGGGAGATCGGAAACTAGTGGGGAATGGCCACCAGCTCCTAAAAGCCCTTGTAGCAGATTTCTTTCCTTTTACCATTCTTTGGAGAGGCAGGAAAAGTAAAAGCAAACACACACTTGTGTCCCACTGCTGATGGGCCAGACCAGCATTAGCGTTTATTTCATCCCCAGGTCCTCTGGCAGAGAGGGACAGGGAAGCTGGCGTGGGTCTGGACCAGGGCTGAGGGCTGGAGCCCTCAATTCCGGTCACAAAGGCACTGAGTAGGGGTAGGGGTTCCCGAAACCCAGGTCCCCCAGGCGGCGTGGGCAGCTGGCCCTTGGGCTCAGTGCTTGGTGACCAGGGGCGTGATCATCCGCGGGAAGGCGTAGTAGCGGCAGTCGGCTGGCGGGACCAGCTCCAAGACCTGCGTGCTGATGTTATCCCGCCGGAAGCCCGCCTCCAGCAGGGCCGGCACCTGCGTCTCCTGGCCAGAGGGAGGCGCCAGGTCACGGGGAGTGGGGGGCAGTGGTGACCTCTGCTGACCGCCCCTCTGCCAGGTACCCTGGGGCCTAGGCGGGGTCGGAGGCCTGGGTGTGGGTGTCTCCGGGTGTTCAAACACCACTTCCAGGCTGTTAGGGTGTATCGCCTAGTTCATCTTCACAGATAGAGGAAACCAAGTGGGCAAAGGCCCGAGACAAAGGTGGCCAGACGAATAAAGAGAAGCCTGGGTGCAGGAGGGCAGAGGGAAGGGTGCGGGGGCTCTGGGCTGCATCCCTGTATCCCCAGGGCCTAGGGAAGCCACCAGATGTCAGTCTGGAGAGACTGACCTCTCCTGATGTACAAGTGGGCGCTGAGTCCACCGAGATCAGCCCCTAGGGCCAGCGGAAGCCAGGGACTCTCCCCAGATCACAGCTGCCTCCCCACCCAGAGTCACTGCCTGGGATGGGGGTGGGGCACCTCAAACATGGTGGTGATGTCCGAATACTTGGTCTTCATCAGCTCCCCCCAGGAGGTGAGGTTACAGTAGGTGAGGACACCCCCTGGCTTCAGCAGGCGGAAGGCATGGTCCTGGGAGTGGGGGTGAGGGTGAACAGTGGTCAGGAAGGGATGTGAGGGTGGGCAGAGGTGTTCCCAGCAGACCTCCCACCTCCTGGCAGATCAGGGGAATAGTGGAAGGAGAGGTGACCCCTCCATGGACAGCAGGTGCCCCCCACGGGGCTGGCCCTCCATCCTGGGGCTGGTAGCCCACATTCCACCATCAGTGGCCCTACCCGAATGAAGTTGAACTGGTGAGTGTGCCAGGTCTCCTCCGACAGCGGGTACGTATCGTACAGGATCCCTGTGTGGGAGGATGGAAGTCACATGGTTGGGGGGGGCAGCCTCACCGGGCAGGGCTGCCAGTGGGAGCCTCAGGGAGGCCTGAAGTGCCACAGCCACTTCTACGCATCATGTCTCTTCCGTCCTTCAGGAGATATATGCGCACCTGCGTGCCAGGCTCCTGGACATGCATCCGTCCATGCCTGCCTCTTGGCTCTGCGCCCCAGTGAAATGTAGAGGCTTCATAAGCAGGCAGAGGGGCTGGCAGACCCAGCAGAGCCCCCCCTCCCCAGCTCCCAGAGCCCCTCACCATCAAAGTGACTGTCTGGCAGGGTGGGTGCCACCTCTTCCCACAGGCCTTTCAAGGGAACCACCTTGGGGCAGAGGAGAAAAAGAAGGCTAGGTCAGAGGGGGCCCAGAACTCCCATCTGTTACAAGGGAAGGGGCAAGGCCTTCACCCTGAAGACGGAGACCAAGGGCAGAGACAGGCACCTTATGTGGCTGCTGCAGGGCCCAATCCTGGAGCCGCTGGAAGACGCCCTCGTTGCACTCAATAATCCAGTGTTCCTCGATGGGAGCCTCCTGCACCTTTGTGGCTGCGATGGCCATGCCGAAGCCCACTTCTAGCACCCGGCCCCCTAGGCAGATAGAGAGCCCAGGTGTTAACCCGCTGGGTGGGGCTGATGAGGCCACCTGGAGGAGGGGGCACGGGGGCAGGGCTTTGACGGGGAGAAACATTTGCCACAAGGACCGGGCAGCACAGCAGAGCAGAGGTGGGACAGAACACGGCAGCTCTGAGAGGGAACAGCGTGGGCCTGGGCCAGCAGCCAGGGAGGGTGGCGGGCCAGGGAGGCCCCGGACAACGGCCACTGGACTGGCCAGGCCAGGAGGCAGGACAGACCCTGGACTTTGAGCCCTGGCCCAGGCTGTTTACACTGAGGGTGCTTATCTGCCAATTTGGGCAGTCCCCCAGCCCCGCAACAGTGAAGTCAACAAAGGACAAGGAAGAACCAGGATTCAAGGCCCAGGCCTGGAACAGGAGGGCGGGGATTGATCCCCTTTGGGTCAAAGACAGAGGCAGAGAAACACCCTAACTAGGCAGGGACGCTGGCTGTGCCCATTTGGTAGATGGGGACACAGGCCCAGAGGTGGCATGCACAGACTCTGGGGTCGTGGGGATCCCTGAGCACCCCCACGGGCTCTGACACCTGGTGCAGGGCCACCTTCGACAGCTGTCGCCCGGCCTCAGCTTTCCTGGAGCTATTCTTAGCTGAGGCGGGCCTCCCGCGACTCCCAGGCAGAAGTTCCCACGTGGGCTTGGGCAGCACCTCGCCAGGGGGCCATTCCCCGTCCTCGACCTCGCGCGGGGTGGGGGTGGGGGGCCGGAGGCTGAGTTCCGCATCTGAGGACCCATCCCCCGATTCACTCCCATCCCCGAGTCGGGGCGTCAGTGTTCCTGGAGAGGGCTTTCCTGGTACTCAAGGCGCCCGCAGCGCCCCCAGGACAACCCCGCTGCCCTCGCGAGCGGCCCTACATTCCAGGCGAGGAAAGAAGGCGCACAGAGACTCCGCCACGTCGCCGAAGAGCGGGCTGGCCTCGGTCGGCCCCGCTCGCCGGGTCGGGCTACCTCTGGAGGCGGCGGCAGCCGCCAGCGCGTGCATGTAGGGGGTCTCCCAGCGCTCCATCACCGGCTTGCCCAGGATCTGCAGGTGCGTGTCCGATGCGTCGTAGGCCGCGGGCGCAGCCCGCCAGGCGGGGCTGCAGTTCTCGCCGGGCGCGAAGATAGGGGTCGCGGCGGGGGCGCTCATGCTGCGGGATAGACCGCACACTCTGCAAGCTCCGGAGGGGCAGGGCCGCGTCCCTGCAGGGCCTTCTGGGCAGGGGGCGGGGCGGGGCGGGGCGGGGCGGGTGGTGGGCGGGATGGACGGCCCAGGGCGCAGGGCGCGAGCTCATTGCGCGGCGGCACGAGCGGCCTCTAGCGGCTGTGGTGGAAAAGGCGGCCCTCGGTGAGTCCCGGATCCCCGCGAGAGTCCCTCCTCGCTAAGCCTCCTGGCGGGTAGACCAGGCACTGGAGCCCTCGGGGTCCTCACCCTGTCGCTTTCCTGCCTCAGTTTCCTCATCTGTCACCACCGACTGCATCAACATCCCCCTCCTTGCTGGAGTGTGAAGGTCTAAGGATTTTCCAGGCAGGGTTGGAAGTGCTTTAAAGTGTTTACAATTACTCGTCCTTCAGAAGTGTTGCAGTGGCTTCTTTTATCCTCGTCATTTTTATCTTATTTATTTAATTTTTAGTTTTGGGCGTGCCACATGACTTATGGGATCTTATTTCCCTGACCAAGGATTGAAACTTGGATGCACAGTGAAAGCGCCACCAAGTCCCAACCCCTGGACCACCAGGGAGTTCCCTTATCCCTCCTCATTTTACAGGTGGGGAAACTAATGCTCCACAGGCAAAGCTGGCAACCTCACAGCTGTGAGTGCACGGGTGTAGGGACCCAGAACAAACCCTGACCACCCCTCCTGAGCTCAGATCACCCCCCCCCCCCATGCCACCTGAGACCCCAGAGGCCTAATGAGCAGCTCAGGGCACAGAGGCCTCTAGCGCTGGGACTGAAACACCCACCCCAGCAGTCAGCAGTTGCCAGATCCTCCTCCCCAGGACAGTAGGCAGGACAGCCCACCCCTGCTGTCTCGCCCCAGGGCAGCCTGGGAGTCAGCTCTGTCCTCTGCCTGTCACGCTGGGACCCGGCCCCAAGTGGAGCTGGGATGTCCTCCAGGCTCTTCCTTTTCCTGTCTGTCTGCACACGGGGGCCCCAGGGTGTGAATCTGGAACACTCCATCCCTGCCAAACCTTTTGCACATCCCAGTGAACATGTGGGAAAGCTGAGGCCCAAAGAGGCTGAGGTCTGAACAAAGATCCATACAGCCAAAGCTATGGTTTTCCCAGTAGTCATGTGCAGTTGTGAGAGCTGAACCATAAAGAAGGCTGAGGGCGGAAGACTGATGCTTTTGAACTATAGTGCTGAAGAAGTCTCTTGAGAGCCCTTTGAATTGCAAGAAGATCAAACCAGTCAATCCTAAAGGAAATCAATCCTGAATATTCATTGAAAGGGCTAATGCTGAAGCTCCAATACTTTGGCCACCAAAGAGCTGATTCATTGGAAAAAATCCTGATGCTGGGAAAGATTGAAGGCAAGAGGAAAAGAGAGCGACAGAGAATGAGACTGTTAGATAACATCATCGACTCAATGGACATGAATCTGAGCAAACTGTGGGAAATAGTGTTGGACAGGGAGCCTGGCGTGATGCAATCCATGGGGTCACAGAGAGTTGGACATGACAGCGAATGAACAACAAGCCACGCCCTTCTGTGTCCACCTCTGGATGGCTGCTAACAGCCCTGACCTGGCTCCAGACTCCTCCCCACAGGCCCTGCCCACCCCCTGCAGAGCTCCTGTGTCCCTCCTGTCCCCGGTCCTTTGCACACACACTCTCCCCTGCCTAGACAGCTTCTCCACTCTCCTGGCCTGGTTGCCTTCTCTTTCTGCTTCATGGCTGCAGCCACACCTCCACTGGGAGGCACCCCCCTTCCAGGCTGAGTACAGCCCATTTGAAGCTGTTTTGTCTCTGGTACCTCTCTTTGGTATTTTACTCACTGAAGGTATTTCTTTAAGGTGGTATTGTCTGACCCATCTGGTACACAGAAAGTGCTTGATTAAATCTTGGGGGTACATTGGTTCTCATATGGTCTGGATGGAAGACACTCTCAGGAAGAGGCACGGTGAATAGATGTCCCAGGCACCAGGCACCAGGGTTCAGCTCACAATGCTTTTTGTCTCGCGTGAGTTCATGTTGTCTAGTTACAGCTGTGCTGGGCACTGTGGTGGGGGCTTTGCAGGCATGCACCCCAGTATCCTTGAGCCACCCATGTACACAGGAGGCACTCACTAATGTCACCCAATTCAGGCAATGCCCCAGAATGCCCAGCCGGAGACAGGGGAAGGCAGGCTGTATTCATTAGCTATTGTTGTTATTCAGTCACAAAGTCATGTCTGACTCTCTGTGACCCCATGGACTGTAGCCCACCGGGCTCCTCTGTCCATGAAATTCTCCAGGCAAGAACACTGGAGTGGGTTTCCATTTCCATCTCCCAAGGGATCATCCAGACCCAGGGACTGAACCCATGTCTCCTGCATTGGCAGGTGTGTTCTTTACTGCTGGGCCTCCAGAGAAGCCCTCATTGCTATTTCTATATAACAGATTGCCCCAAATGTAGCCGCTTAAAACAACCCAGTTTAGCATCTTTCTGTGGGTCAGATTCAGGTGCAGCTTAGCGGGTCCTCTGCTTCACAGCCTGTGGCATGGCTGCAATTGAGATGCTGCCCAGGGCTGGGGGACTCATCTGAAACCCCAGCTGGGGATGGGTCCACTTCCAGGGTTGGTCACTGGCAGTTGGCTGTGTTCAGTTCCTGGCCACGTGGGTCTTCCTAAATTTTCACCTTGGCTTCTAGCAAGACGGAAGTCAGAACCGTTTACAGTCTGGTCACAGAAGGACATCCTCACACCCTGGTCATGTCCTATTGGTTAGAAGCCAGGTGCCCAAGGGTAGGGACCCCAGGAGCCTATGAGGTAGGGGTCACTCTCAGAAGCTGCTGACCACTCAGACCCTAAGAGGAAGCCATGGGCAGAGGAGGGAGTCAGACAGCACTGTCACCTGCAGCTTTGCTGTCAGGAGACATGGAACCTCCCATGTCTGGTCAGGTTGCCACTTCCCAGTGGTTGCCGGCAAACAGCCGGGACTCCATCCCCAAGAGTGGCTGACAGCATAGCACAACCTGGCTGGCAACTCAGCCCAGGGGTCTCTGTTCCAGCCTCAGCAGCTGGTGTCCTCTTCTCTCAGTGGAGTGATTACTCTTGCCCCACTGATGTCTTCAAATAAACGACACATGGTGGTTCCTTGTGTCCACTTTTCTCGAGAGAGCCTAGCGTGCGTGCCCTGTTATCTGCATTTCGCAGACTTGGACTCAGAGAAAGAAGGTGACTTTCTCAAGGACACACAGTGAATCAGTGGCAGAGAGGATGGGAACAGGGGTGTACCTGACTCCAGACTGCAGTCTTCAAAGATGTTTTAAAAGAAAGAAAATATTTATTTTCTGATTAGAAAGGTGACACAGTTGAACAAAACATTCCAACATTATAGAGTTGGCAAACTCTGACCTGTGGGTCACATCCCCTTTTTGTGGTTTTGTTATAGCATCAGTAGATAAAGAATCTGCCTGCCAGTGCAGGAGACACAGGAGATGCAGGTTTGATCCCTGATGGGGAAGATCCTCTAGAGAAGGGAATGGCAACCCAGTCTTGCCTGGGAAATCCCATGGACAGAGGAGCCTGGTGGGGTACAGTCCATGGGATCATAAAGAGTCTAACACAACTGAGTGACTAAGCAGGCAAGGATGTACGTGAGCTAAGAATGTTTTTTTTACATTTTTAAATGGTTGAATGAAAATCAAGGTATTTTGAGACACGGAAATTATATGACAGTCACATTGGTGTGGCTGTAAATAAAGTTGATAGTCACAGCTATTTGTTTCCATATAAACTCTGGTGCTTTCCGATTATAACAGCATAGAGTCATTGCCATGGACCTTCAGAGCCGAAAACATTTACTGTGTGGCCCTGAACAGAAAGCTTCCCAGCCCCCTTCCAGAGCAGCCCGCAGCTCCTTCCTGGAAAATGAAAGTCACCCAGTTACTCAGCATATATCAAGTTCCTCACCCCGGGGGTCCTTCCCTGGCCCCACCCAGAGCTCAAAGCATACTGAGGGATGGACAAGAAATAAATAATAAGTGCATGTCACCTGGCAGCTATGACAAAACAAAATCCCCATGATCCCTGCCCTCTGTCCAGGTCTCTCCTCTACCAGGCAATGTCCATGCCATGCATTTTCTCTGTACACAATGTTACATATAGTTTTTAAATTAAAAGGGTCCAGTGGGCTTCCCAGGTGGCACTAGTGGTAAAGAACCCACTTGCCAATACAGGAGACATAAGAGACGTGGGTTTGATCCCTGAGTTGGGTAGATTCCCTGGAGGAGGACATGGCAACCCACTCCAGTATTCTTGCCTGGAGAATCTCATGGACAGAAGAGTGGTGGGCTACAGTCCATGGGGTCTTGCACAGAGTCAGACACAACTGAGCGACTTAGGACACACAAAAAGGCATTTGTACATCCATGTTCATAGCAGTATTATGCACAATAACCAAAGGGTAGAAATTACCCAAGTGTCTGTCAGTGGGTGATGAATAAACAGTATGTGGTCCTTCCACACACGGGGGACTATCACTCAGCCATGAAAAGGGATGAAGTGCTGCCACTCACTGCCACATGGATGGACCTTGAAGACATGATGCTCAGTGAGAGAAGCCAGACACAGAAGGACACACACTGTTTGATTTCACTCACAGGAGGTCGCTAGAAGTGTCAGATCCAGAGACAGGAAGTAGATGGTGGGGCTAGGGACTGGGGGAGGGGATGGGAAGTCAGTGTTTCATGGGGATAGAGTTTCAGTTTGGGAAGATGAGAAAGTCGGGAGATGATTCGGGGAGGGGCTGCATGACAGTGTGAATGTGCTTAATGCCACTGAGCTCTGTACTGATACATGGTTACAATGGTAACTGGTATATTTTACTGCAATTGAGAAAAGGGCAAAACCTATATTCTGTGTATTAGGTATGCCTGAACCAACCCATGTTAGGAGTTACATTCAGGAAAGTGTGCACATACCTGTTTTTGATTCACTGTTCGCCCTTGGGTGGGAAGAAGAAAGTGAACGGGGAGGAGGGAAAAGCAAGCCTTCAAGTTCATCTCTTTAAAAAAATCTGAAGCAAAAGTTACAAAAATGTTAAAATGTGTTGGTTTCAGTGACAGGTACATGGCTGCTTGTTTTATCTTGGGTAAATGTCTGTGTTTTTATTTTTATTTATATATTTATTTTGCTGCATGGACGATCTTAGTTCCCCAACTAGGGATTGAACCCCTGCCCCCTGCAATGGAGGGGTGTTGTCTTAACAATTGGGCTGCCAGGGAAGTCCCTAAAAGTACATTATTTTAAACAATTTATGTCTGCCTGCCTTCATTTGACCACATCCTGTGCATTTCATTCACGCCCTTATGGTTTATTTATCCAGTTAACAATGGACGGACAGGTGAAGTGAAGTGAAAGTTGCTCAGTTGTGCCCGACTCTTTGCAACCCCATGGACTATACAGTCCATGGAATTCTTCAGGCCAGAATACTGGAGTGGGTAGCCTTTCCCTTTGCCAGGGGATCTTCCCAACCCAGGGATTGAACCCAGGTCTCCCACATTGCAGGCGGATTCTTTACCAGCTGAGCCACCAAGGAAGCCTGGATGGACACACGGGTGGTTTTCTACTTTCTGATCTTCTAATAGTGGGGTGTGTGCATTAGGGCATGTCTATCTGTTTTCCCACTTGGGCCATGCTCCTCCCACTCCTGCCAAGTGTTACAGGTTTCTTCTGACCTGAAAAGCTTTGCAAAGTCCCAGGGGAAGGACAGAACACCTCTCTGATGCTACCTGAGCTCACTGCTTTCCCCCTCTGCTGAGCCTCTGTTTCTTACCTGCAAATGGGGACTGATAAGTTACCCTCCTCCTGTGGAATCGATGATGCCAACGTGCTTAGCAAATTGTAAAGTGACCTAAGTGAGGTGTATTATAAATGTTTTATGTTATACTCTTGGCCTGACACCTGGTTCCTTCATTCCTCACAGTTCATTTGATTTTATGGTGAATCAGTTATATTGTTAGGCTACCAAGAGGCTGAGAAAGTGAGTGAAAAGTCACTAGGCAGCAGGAACCACCATCTGACAACAGCATACAGGTCAGTTTTTATCATATCATGGTCTATGGGTTGCTCCACCTCCCTTGTTGATGCGGTGGGCAGATTATTCTTTGTTGGGGGACTCTCCTGCCCATTGTAGGGTATTTAGCAGCACCCCAAGCCTCCACCCACTAGGTGCCAGTAGCACCCACAGCCAGTGGTGATAACCAAAACTGTATCTCCAGACATGGCTCAGTGTCCCCAGAGGAGGCTGAATCACTCTGGATGAAACCCACCCCTGTCGACAAACGAGGGCAGGACCATCCTTGGCACATGGCAGGGACTCAATGTGTTTTCATAATCATTGGACCTACAGCCAACTGTTGGGTTTGATTCCAGTTATTCCCCTGAGTGAGTGACCTTGGGCCGGCGATTCAGCCTCTCTGACCGTCGGCATCTTCTGGGGCAGCTGGAGAAGCTGAGGCGCGAGAGCTGAACGTAGGGCCCCCGCCTCCTGCGGTCTGGCGGCGTGAGAGCGCGGCCAACACCCGGAGCTAACTCCACCCGCGTCCGCCGGCCCCCACTCGAGACCGAACAAGGAAGCCGCAGCAGCGCCTGCGCCCCGCAGTGCCTAGCCCGGAGCGCCCGGTCGCGCACGCGCCCCGCGCCGCCGCGCATGCACACACGCTCTCAGTACGCGCACGCACGCAGCTTGGCCCGCGCGCCCCCTCCGCGGGGCGGGGGTCGGAGACGGCGCGCGGGACTCCACTTCCCAGCATGCCCCGCGGCGACGCTCTCAGCCGCTGAGGAAGAAGGCCGAAGCGCGGCGGCCGAACGGCGGGGGCGCGGGTCCCGCAGCACGCACGCACGCACGCACACGGGCGCACCCCTGGCCCCGCCCCCGGAGGCCCCGTGCGGGAGCGCGCTCGGGCGTGCGCAGGGCGGCGGCGCGGGCGCGGGGGCGCGCGGTGACCGTTGGCGCTGAGGGGAGGAGGTAGCGCGGCCGCCGCCGTTGCGCAGATCCGGGCCGCGGCTGTGGGGAGGGCGCCGGGGCCAGTGACCTTCCGGAGGCGGGAGCGAGCCAGGGGGCCCGGACTCCGAGCGCTGCCGCCGCCGCCATGAACAACTCGGGCGCCGACGAGATCGGGTGAGGACGCGCCGGCCCGCGCCGCCGCCTCGGCCGGCCCCCGCCCAGACCGGCCCGGCCCGTCAAGGTCACGCCGCGGGGCCGCGCCGAGCCGGCGGCCGGGGGTCCGTGGGCGCGACGGGCCGGGGGCCCTTGGGATTCCGGACGCCCCGCTGCCTCGTGGCCTGGGACCCCGAGCAGGAACCGGGGTCCAGGGAGTCCTATGGGGCGGGTTTCCCCGCCGCCTCGTGGTCGGAGACCCCGAGGTTCAACCGGAGAATCCGAGGAGTCTTGGAGGTCCAGGCGCCTTGCTGCTTCCTGACCAGGAACCCCGAACCTGACCTGGGGGTTCTTGGGGCTCCCCACTGTTTCATGCTTGAGGGAGACCCCGCCGCCTAGCCAGAGTTTACCGTCGGGGCCCCTCGGTCGGAAACCTAGGGGGTCCGGGGCACCCCGTCTGCCCCCGCCCCTGTATTTCCCACTGGCGGGGGGCAGAAGCGTCCCCGCGCCCGTGTTTTAACTCGGGGACCTCGAACAGGAACCTGGGGGGTCCAGGGCGCCCCCAGCCCGTGAGCGAACTTGGCGGCTCAGCGCACGTGGCGGCCGGGTCGCGGGGGGTTCCAGTGCTGCCGCCGCCCAGCTTTACCCACCCAGTACTCCCAGCGGCGGCCCCTCCACCATCCACTCCACTACCAAGTGAAGGTTTGCAAACCGAGGGCCCGAGGGCCAAGGTCATGGGGGCCGGCCCCCGGTCTACTTGCCGAGCACCCTGAAGCGTCCACCATCTCGGCGCCTCCGCGCCACCTGATCGGGTGTCTGCAACTGTTGTTTTCATGTTGCTCGGGCCCCTTCCTGCTCAGCCCCCATCTAAGCCCCATAGGTGTGTTAGAGACCTGGAAACTTGGGCGGTGGACTGGCGGTGGTGCTTCTGAGGTCTTTCTTCTTGGTGCAGCTATTAGTGAGAGGAGGTTTGTTATAGCTAAGTTTTCCCTTTTAATTATAGCCTTGACTAATGCTAAAGGAGCGGGAGAGCAGGAAAGCGCTCCCAGAGGAACCAGAAAATCCATTTCTGCCCTAGTCGAGGGGTTTGGTCTAGTTTTCTTTGCAGAGATTGGCTTCTACAGCATCAGCATAATTTTACAGTTAAATCCTTTTTGCGAAGATGGCAAAACAGCCTGGGCTGGGTTTCCGTGGCCTTGTGTACATTTCTGAGTGCCTTTCACTTTGAACAGATGCGGTGTTTACAAAACGCTTGATTTGATGAGTAAGTCATTGTTTGCCGTTGGGTGGCTGGCCAGGCTTCGGCAGCAGGTTACACCAGAAGACAGAAAATGCGTTTGTGGGGTCCCGGATCCAGAGTCCCCACGGCTCCTAGAGCACCAGAAAGAAGGCACTTAGCTTCTAGCCTGGTCTGTTTGGGAGAGAGGTGCAGGCCCTGGCAGTCTGAGTTGTGTGTAGGGTAAATGAAAAGTTGCAGCACTTCCGATGGGAAACTAGCCTGTGGGCAGAATGAAAGTTGTAGCCCAAAGGGCCGGACTTGAGGGGGGCCAGCAGTCTCCCTCAGCCAAACGGATTTTTTCCTGACTTCCTTAGACCTGGAGGGGAGGGAGCCTCCAGATCTAGGAGACCTACGTCTTGTTCTTGAGGAGATAGTCAGGCTGGGCTCCCTGGCAGTTTCCCTCTACAGCTTGTACCAGCCCCTGGGCGAGGGCAGAGCTAGGATCCCCACTGGTTCTGGAGGGTCCCACCCTCTGTACTGTAGACCCACCCCAGACCCACGGGCACCCTGGAGAGGCCGCAGAGTTGGTAGCAGAACCAGGATGGGATCAGGGACCTGCCTGGCTGTTCCCTGCCCCCTCACCCCAGCGAATCCAGCCAGGCCACTTGACTTCTAAAGCCGTAGATCTCGGGTGTCCCAGGAACTGGTCATCACTTTGCCCCACAGCATCGCTCAGTTTGTTTCCTGTGGGAACCTTGTTTCTGGTGACTATGGGGAGTGCAGGTCCATCTTAACTTCCTTGTTCTGTTGGCTGTTCCGGTGCAGTACTTGTGACCTTGCCGTCTCTCTGACCATGGGCCCTCTTATGTGTGTGTGTGGGGGGGGGGGCGCAGTTGCCCACTCAGGGTGGTTGCCACATGGTGCTCAGAGGAAGCAATCGCCTGTGTTGCGGGGATATAGCGGCCTGACTGGTCACTGGTGGCACCCTCCATCCTCTCTGACTGCCTGCACTGTGGTGTCCAGTCAGCCCCTCCGAGTGGCTCTTGGGGGGAGGTTGACAGGCCATGGGGAGGCTCCCCTCTTGGATGGGGACCCACATCCTCAGGAAGTGTGTGATGCGTGGGTGCCACCCCACTGGAGAACTGCGCTTCTGCACTGGAGTCTCTGAAGGCAGACCTTCCCTGCACCTGGACGTGATGGGCTGGGCTTCCAGCATCCTGGTTGTCACAATGGCCTAGTGGCCAGAGCAGAACCAGGGCAGGTCTCAGGACAAAGGGCCAGGGGGAGTGGCCACTGTTACATGTGGCCTCGCAGGGAGCCGTTGGTGCAGTAGCCTGGTCTCTGCTATGGCCTTGGAGAGTCAACTTGAAGGAGGGTCTTCCTACTGAGGTTCCCGGAGCTGACAGGTTGTGGAGGCAAAGAGGAGTGAGTGGGGCTTTCATCTGGTAGACGCAGTTCTGCTGGCAGCCCATGGGCTGGTGAGGAAGGACCCTGATGTGTCCGAGGAGAGGGTTCTAGGGGGACCTGTGGGGGGAGCAGCACTGGGTGTGGGTCTCTGGGAGAGAGACCTGGGCAGGTTGGGGGGCGGGTAGTCAAAGGCTGGAGGTGAGTGGGGGTGCAGGCCATGTAGGGCTCAGGTGACTTAGCTCCAAGGGCTCCAAAGGCGAGCTGACGGTTCTGTGGGCCAGCTCTCTGTGGAGTGGTTGGTGTGGAGCTCTGGCTGGGTCACAGGGTGTGAACCTGGAGCATGCCAGGCCGGCTTGCCAAGGCCTAAGGGAGTTAGCACCCATTTTGGGGGGGGGGGGTCGTCTTGTGGTGGGAAGGAGGTGTCTTGTGTTCTGGACCTGTCCTGGGCACTGCGGGGTGGAACAACATCCCTGGCCTGATGCCCCTGGCAGGCAGGACTGTCCTGTTGAGGTCTCCTGTTTGAAAGAGAGTGCTTTTTGAGACCTGGTTCCCAATGTGTCCAGGCCACCTGCTCCCGGGGGCTAGGATATGTGTCCAGGGCTGCTTGGACACCTGCACGGTTGGCTGTGAGGGTTGGGGGCTGTTCCACTTGACCCCTGTCTGGTTCTAGACATTGGGGCAGAGCCTCCTTGGTAGAGCAGACTGAGGCTTAGGAGGGTCAGGGAACCTGGCCAAGGTCACTCCTGGCATGGCTGAGCTCGAGTGGAGAGCCTGCACTCCTGGTGAGCTGGCCTGCTGCACCTTGCACCCCTGATGCTCCTGCAGTGCTTCCTCTTGGGGGGTGGTGCTGTGGCCAGGTTTTGGTGAGAGGTCACTGTCAGCAGGGAGCAGCGCTCTGGCTGGGGAGAACACACTGGTCCTGTCTCGGGGCACCCAGTGAAGGCCAGGCTAGGGTCTCGTGTGTGCAGTCCCCATAGTGCATGAGAGGTGATCTCACCTGCAGGTGAAGGAAAGCCCAGACTGTAGGGAGAGATCCCCAGCTGACCCCTTGTTTTCGGGCATCCAGTCTGTCACAGAGGGCCCAAAGTGGGATGGCCCCCTAGCTGCAGTAAGGCGTGAACACAGGCTGTAGAGGAAGAGAGGGCCTGCCAGTTCACGTGATGGGCCTGGCCTCAGCCCCCTGCCCTTCGTCTGGTGGTGCCTGCCGTCCACCGGGTGGCGCCTGCTGTAGGCAACCCAGTTGAGGAAGCCCCCGAAGGCTGACTTTCTGGCATAGGTGGCACATGGTTGCCCTCAGGAGCCATCCAGGACCAGGTTTCAGGTCAGCAGGCAGAAGACAGGGCATGCTGCCCAGAGCCTGCCACCCGGTCACCCCTCTACTGTTGGGGTACAAGCCCAGGAGCCTGCGCTTATCACAGACTACCTGTCTCCGGTCCCAGGGGTGGAGGAGTGGGGTGCAGGGTCTGTGGGGGCCCCCAACTTCAGCTGCAGCTGAGGGATGAATGACACTCTTTAGAGTAGGGCAGGGTTGGAGAGGGAGCCACACAGGGTTAGCTGATCCTTTCACTTGCTGAATTGCGTGTAAACGCCCAACAAGGCCTCAGGTCACCTGGTGCCAAGCAAGTCTGGGCTGGAGGGTGGGCACAGGCCAGTTCCCACGCAGGTGTGTCCGGCTCATCCTGCCCAGTGCCCCTGAGACCGCCCCCGCCACTACAGATCAGTGAGATCTCCTAGGACCTCCTGTCTGCAGGCGGGGAGCAACAGGAGAGAAAATAGATGAAGCCCCAACACAGTGCTGGGCCTGGGCTCTGCAGTTCGTCCCCAGCGTTGTACCCTGTGCCAACCAAGCCCTGGCACTTCCTCAGTTTTCACCTCCTAGTTTTTGTAACTTGGGGCCCGCAGAGCAGTGACAGGAACAGAAGTGCAGTCCCCCGCCCTCCTCAGGTGGGCCAGCATGCCTCTGCGGACACTCCACTGTGTCCTGTTTTCCAAACCTAGCGAGATGATAGCATCAGAAAGCCCCCGTGTCCATGTTGGCTCCCTGGCCAACTCGCAGTGAGAGTTCCGGTGTTGTCAGCTGCACAGAGGATGGCCTTTCTGTCTTTTTCCACTAATGTCTGATTTTGAAATTTAAACACGGGCTGGAGCCTGGACTGGTCAGACCAGTTCCACCCTCTGCAGCAGCAGGGGGTTGGGTGGCTCGGAGGGACACCACTGAAGCCTTCCCATCTTGGTCAGATGCAGGCTAAGCAGGCAGGTATTCCTCTCAGTTGGGGTTTTTCCTGGGTGTTCTGAGGATGCTCAAGATTTTTTTTACTCTCCAAGCTGCTTTTCCACAGCAAACCCATTTGTGCCTGTGCCAAAGGCCTGAGCAGAGAGGCAGTCCACACCGGCCTGGGCCAGCTCAAGTCCTTCTGTCATTTGCCCGCCTTGGTGTCAGGCGCTGGGGTGGGGGACACAGATGGGACTTATGCTCCCCAGGGTCTTAGGAAGCAGGAGGAGCCTGCCTGACCTCCCAGGGCTGTGTAGGGGATGGACAGAATGGTCAGGAGGCTGGGTGTGAGCCCCCTGGCCTCCATCCAGGAACACACCCTAAATGTATATGGGGGTGAGGGGCTACCACCCCAAGTGGGGTGGGAAAATTGTTTCTTCTACCCTGAGCCTCTCTCCCCCAGGGAGAGAGCCGCAGTGGGAGGGACAGCTGAGTACAGCTGAAGCCACCTGGTGGGTCTGTCCCTGTGCCCCGGCTGCTGGTTCTGGGGGCTCAGTGCAGCCAGCCTCAAGGGGCTGTTTTGTCTCCAGGCTGTGATCCAAGGGGGGATTGCCTGTGGACCAGATAGCGCCCAGATGCCACTCTTGAGAGTGCCAGTTTCACTCCTTTTTCTGGGGCAACAGGCAGGATGGAGAGTGCCCTGCCTTGCCTACTGGTCACACCTGCCCCAGTTGGAACCCACAGCACAGGGCCTCTCTCCTTTCAGCCAGCCTAAGCATGGCACGCACTGGTGGGCTCCTGGGTTCTGGACCCAACCTGAGGTGCGTAGACACCAGGCAGGGAGGCTCTGGGAACGGCGGCTCCAGGGAGGCCACCAGTACTTTTCCTCTCATAGTAGGGCTTTGGCTTGAAAATACAGCCTAAGCCACTCGGCTGAGTCCAAGCTACAGGGTCCTCCCCAGCGATTGGTGGTGCTTACTCATACCCATGTACTGGGTACCCCTGCTTTGTCCTAAAGCCCCACCGCTGCTGCCCATTGAGTTTGCCATATGGGGTCTCAGATGTGGACCTTGAAGTGTTCAGTGTTTGCAGAGCAGTTGGGAAGGGGCTGTGTGATCCCACTCCCGCACTGGCAGGGTTGGGGGTGGCAGTCTTTCTTACTGTGGTTGAGGTAAAAATTTGTGTGCGGCTCTGGATGTTGTGACTCATACTCCGGCCGTTTGGGCAGATTCTGGTGGCATTTTTCGTGCCATACCATGGCCATGCCCCCAGGTGACCACCCTAGGGGGAGCCCTATAGGCAGCCCCGCAGGCAGATCCCTCTGTGGCCGTTGGCCGTGCCATGCACCTTGTGGGGTCTTGGTGCCCTGACCAGGGATTGAACCCAGGCTTTGGCAGTTAGAGTGCGGAGTCCTAACCACTGGGCCGCTAGGAACATCCTGCACAGAACCCTCCTGACCCTGAATGTTTTCTTGTTGAATTGCAGGAAGCTCTTCGTGGGCGGTCTTGACTGGAGCACCACCCAAGGTAAATGCAGATGGGCTGTGGGCTTGTGACCTTGTCTTCAAGTTGTGAGAATTAGCTTTTCAATTCTTGACTAACTTACTGTCTGGGTTGCGGGGGACACTTGATTGGGAGTAGACTAGGGCAGCGCTTTGGAACTAGATCTTGTGCTGATGCTTCTGGTCAGGGAGGGTGGAGACCGGCTTTGAAGGCAGAGGCTGAAGGTGGAGCCAGCAGTTAGGGGTTTGTGGTGGTCCCTGTGTTCAGCCTCAGGCCTTGCAGGTGTCCCTCCTTTGGCAGCTCATTCTCCTTCCCTGGGAGATGTGGTGCAAATTACCTTCCTTGGCACCTGTCCTTCCCCCTTTCCCTATCCGCCGCCCCCATGTCAGTAGGTCAACCGGTGTAAAGGTTACTGGCTGCACACTCTCCAGGTCAGGCTGCCAGGCTAGTAGCAGCTGTGACCTGCCTGACGCCTGGCTGTGTGTGTCCTGACCTCTGAGCAGAGACGCTGCGCAGCTACTTTTCCCAGTATGGAGAGGTCGTGGACTGCGTGATCATGAAAGACAAGACGACCAACCAGTCTCGAGGCTTTGGCTTTGTCAAATTCAAAGATCCAAACTGCGTGGGCACGGTGCTGGCCAGCAGACCACACACCCTCGATGGCCGAAACGTGAGTGCCCGGCCCTGAGGAGGCACCTGCCGCCTTCCTGCTTGGTGCCCCTGTGCCCCAGCATTGCGTGGGTGCCAAGGATGGCTTTCCCCTGGGGTTGGACTTACAGCTCCCCCCAAAAAAAGTTACAGCTCTGCGCTTAGACCGGATGCTGGGCCAGGATGTGGCCTGGGTGACCTGATGGGCCTGTACCCCTGACTCTACTGCCGACACCCCCTCTTGTTGGGAAACGAGCCTCCTGTTCATAGCTGGTCCTTTGAAACTTTCGACAGATTGACCCAAAGCCATGCACGCCTCGGGGGATGCAACCGGAGAGGACGCGGCCGAAGGAAGGCTGGGTAAGCGGCAGGGGCTCCCTCCTGCATGCTTCCCTGGGGCCCTTGCTCAGTCAGACTGAGCGACAGCAGGCCTTCCCGTGTGGCTCTGAGCAGCCAAGCACCTGAGCACTTGGATTGATTCAGTGCTGGGAGCTTTTCATCTTATAGCCAAGAAGTATCTTATTAGTCTACCTAAGAATCCGTGGCTCTTGGCTGTTTGTTGTCAGCAACCTTGTGTTCATCCATACCGACTACTCCCACTGCCCCCACTCAGCACTCTGCTGACTGCTCCCCTCCAGGGCTGAGGCCTGTCTATTTTAAAATGCGCCTCGGGGACCCTGTGAGCCTCCTGTGCCCCCCAGGGCCTGGCCAGCTGTCAACCAGAGTGTTCCGTTCTCAAGGAGAGCCCTACCAGACATGGTGGACTGGTGCTGTTGAGGACTAGGACCTGGGAACCTTTCATTTCTGGCAGGATTCCCAGCTGTGATGGTAGACAGGGCCTCAGACCAGGTGTGTGTTTTTGAGTCTGCTAGGAAACATCAAACACAGACAGTGGTGCAGCGAACACCTGGGTAGAAACACTGCCCAGGTCCTTCGGTATTCTGCACAGCCGTGCCTCTGTGTGCGATGCGGGCAATGTGGCCAGGACGCCCAAGGGGACCAAAATCCATAGGCGCTCAAGTCCCTTCTATAAAATGGTTATGACGGCGCACGTCCTCTGTGCACCTTAAATCGACTCCAGTTGACTCGGGTTGCCTGATACAGTGTAAATTGCTGGCTGGCATGTGGCAAATTCAAGGTTTGCTTTTGAAACTTTGGACTTCTTTTTCTCCAAGTGTTTTTGATCCTTGGTTGGTCAAATCCCAGATGCAGAGCCTGTGGCTGTGGAGGTCGGTGTGTGTGTGTGCGTGCATGCATGTGCGCGCGTGTGTGTGTGCCTGCCCACCTCCGCTCGTGTCCCCACCACCAGCACCCCTGCCCACGGCCCCCCAACAACGTAGTCGCTGAGTTCTCAGCTGTGGTGCCTGGGGGAGGCAGCTTTAGGGGTTGTCCTCAGAGGGCGGGATCTGGCCCTAAAGGTGAAGAAGGTGGCAACTGTCCTCAGTTTAGGAACTTCCCACCAACCTTTGGTCACCAGTGGGGTTGATGCAGGCCCCGCTGCTCATTCTCCAAGCTGGAGACACTCTGGGGCACTTGGGCCCCTGGGCCCTGTTGGCCTGTAAGGCTCTCCTGCACTCTCTGGTCCCCCTCTGGTGTCTGGTCTGCCTTCAGGGACTGTGCTCTGTACAGCAGGGTGTGTTTGGAGGGTTCCCCACGTGGACTAACCATTTTCTCTTTGTTGAAATAGCAGAAAGGACCCAGGAGTGATAACAGTAAATCAAATAAGATATTTGTCGGAGGAATTCCTCACAATTGTGGTGAGACAGAGCTCAGGGAATACTT
The DNA here is from genome assembly GCF_023699985.2 of Odocoileus virginianus. Classification (NCBI taxonomy): domain Eukaryota; kingdom Metazoa; phylum Chordata; class Mammalia; order Artiodactyla; family Cervidae; genus Odocoileus; species Odocoileus virginianus. The sequence goes on from NC_069676.1 coordinate 40,730,651, forward strand.
CAAGAAATTTGGAGTGGTGAGTCCTCGCCCTGCCCACAGCCGCGATCGGGGCGGGAGTGGCAGAGCCCTGTGTCCTGGGGAGGCAAGACGGCTCAGAGCACCCCACATGGCCAGTCAGGAGTGGGAGTGCTTGCTGCAGACGGGGCGGCTCTCCTCCTGGGAGGCCCTCGGCTGGTTGTAACCCCGCAGTTGAGAGCACTTGACCGCGTCTGGAGAAGTGCTGGACATGGCTGGCTCCCATTCCCTTCCCACACACACCCCCCCCACCCCCCACCCCAGGACAGGGTGTGAGGGGATTGTTTCCCAGAAGAGACTAAAATCTTTCAGAACTTCATGGGGGCTTATATAGGAACTGAATTCTAATAAGGCAGGCAGGACCTTGGGGGCCTGCAGGTGTCAGGAAGGGAGGCTATCCCTTGTCTTAAGCAGAGGCACGAGGTCACCTCTAGCTTCCACTCGGCACGTGTTCTCTGGCTGCAGTGTGCTTGTCTTGGGGGGGGCTCCTATGTGTGCCCAGGACCTGGCAAGGAACTTGTGCTGCAGTGCATGATGTGGGAATGTGGGGAACATGGGGGCCTAGCCAGGCCAGGGGCACTGACCCTGAGTGGGAGGTCCTGGCACATGGAACCCTGGGCCCCTGGTGACCCAGCACTGGTCCTGCCCCACCTATGAGCACCCCTCGGCCTGCTCGCGGCCTCGAGGGTCTCACACCCCAGAAAGCGGGCCTTTTGCCTCAGGACCTCCTGGCTGTGGGCAGACATGCTGCCTGCCAACCAGGGCCCTCAGACGCCTGTCTCTGTTACAGGTCACAGAAGTGGTCATGATCTACGATGCGGAAAAGCAGAGGCCTCGAGGTAAAAGAGATCGAGTTTGTCCTTATCCTTCCCCCTCAGATGGCAAACTATTTCACACTTAGGTGGTGGTTGTAGCGAGCCTGGCCTCAGCACAGGGCGACTCGAGACTAGCATAGTCCTTCCCACGCAGCCCCGGCCTGTCTGCTTCCAAAGGTCAGGCGGTACAGTCTTGGGGTCCTTTCATTTTTGTTTTGTTTTTTAAGCTCATTCTTTGGAAGTTTTTCCAACTTGACATGAATTTCAGCATGGTTTCTGTTTTTAAGTGTGTCCTGAAAGATGAGTGGTTTTGTTAAATGGTGAACTTCCTCAATTATGATCATCTCCTATTTGAAGTTCACTCAGTGAATTCGGGGGTTTCATTTCATGTTGTCAGGCTAGGTCTCCCCCAGCTCGGCTTGAACGTGGAGTTTCTTTGGTGCGTCCCACGCTTTTTTCTTGTTTTCCTGTTCTTTTTCCTGAAGTCTGTGGGACAGGCAGGAGGGCGCGAAGCTGCCCCAGCCGCCCACACCTGCACGGCCACATTGGTTTGCAAGGCTGGGACACTGGGCACCCAATTTGCGAGCCCTTTGTTTTTTTTTTTCTTTTCCTTTTTCTTTTTTTTTTTTTTTGGCTGCTGCTATTTGTCCCCGCCTCTGTGTTTTGGTTCCTGAACCGCTTTTGGACCGGCCTCGTGAGCCAGTGCGTCCAGTCCGCGGCCCCTGCCCAGCCCCTGGAGGCACTGCACCAGCCGCGCGCCCGCAGCATGCGCCCGCCATGCTGGAGAATAGTTTGCCATTTGAACCTCACCCTCCTCTCCCTCCATGGTTAAGTAACGTACTTTCACCTCATGTTGATTAAGCTGTTAAGTCTTAGTCTTAACTTTACATAGACGTACTTGCTTAGTGATGCACTTAAGTGTTTTCATAGAAAAGTACAATAATGTTAAGTAAGTTGTTTCTCCTTTTCTCTCTGTGAATTATTTGTGATTAACGATATCTCTTTAGATTTCTCTTCTCCAGGTGCTAAATTATATCACACAGGTACAGGCCAGTCCCGCAGTCAGAGGAGGGAGCGGGCTTTGCTCCAGTGGGGTGTAAACGAAGTTTCAGTGTGTTTCTGTTCCGCTTCCTCAGCGGTGATGTCGCCTCTTGACAGACAGACGCATCCCTAGAGGGCCCGCCCCGGGGCTCCCTCCCCACGACTCACCGCCTCTTGCACTCTAAGGACCGCGAGCCCTGTGGCTTCAGACACTCCTGCACTTGGAGAAAACGTTCACTTTCTCACATGCCGCTCATCACCCATGTTGTACTCCACCACTTGCCTCCGATTCTGGGGCATCTTGGGACATGAGGTCCTGAGGCTGCTCTTAGATCCCCTGCAGGGCTGCCTGCCATCCTTGGCCTGGGCCCCGGGGTGCACCGGGCTGCCTGGGCGGGGTCTGGGCAGGAGGGGATGGCAGGAGGGCACTCCAGGCTTGACCCGTGTATCCGCGTTCTGTGTGGGTCCTGCCATCCTCAGCTGTGGGCCTTGTCGAGTCCCCGTGGGTCCCCCAGCGCTAGGTGGGCGGAGGGTGAGCACCACACCAGGAGCAGCAGTTGGTCAGCAGGTGCCCCAGATAGCTCATCCCCAGCTTCTCTTCCGGAGCCTTCCGTGCAGCCCCTGCTCCCCCTCCCTCCCTGTCGCACAGTCCATCTGAGGGTCCGTGCCCCTCCCAGGGCTCGATCCCCGTGCACCCGGCTCTGCCTCTGCTCTCTCACACTGCCCCTCCACCCCCCACATCCCCATTGCCTGGCCTGTCTTCTCTGGTCTGTCTCTCGTTTCTTCTCATGTGGTGTGCGGGCTCAGGCTGTGTGCGTGTGTCATGCTTGGACACACTGTGCTAGAAAGCTGGCCCACCCCACAAGGCTGGCGCCCACACTTCTGAGCTAAGCTACTTTTTTTCCCCGTCTTTGTCCTCTTCCCACCTCGGTTCTGCCAGGAGTCTTTCCCCATGGTCCCTGCGACTGTGGACCCACATCCCTCTTTGTTCAGCTTGAGAGGCCGGGATCCCAGGGCTGCCCCATCCTGTGTCCACATCCCTGGAAGCTCTGAGCCCCGCTCCTCCCCTGCACCCTCGTCCCTCCCCTGCGCCCCTGTTCCGACCCTCCTTGGCCCTTCCCTGGCCTGTCCTTTGTTCTGCGGGGTTTTCCGGCAGTTGCTGCCATGAGTGGTCTCAGTGCTCAGCGCAAATGGGCCCCCGGGGACGAACAGCAGCCCGAGGGCTGGACATGCAGGCTAGCCAGGCGGCCCGCCCACCAGACCAGCAAACTTCGTTTATACTGCACTCTCTTGTGTTTGGGAAACACTAAATTGTCTTTCCCGTTAAAATTGTCCTTTTGATGACATGGTGCCTCTTGCTCTTGCTGCTGACAGCAGTGTTTGAGCTGCTGGAACCCCTTGTGGCCTGTATCTCTGTGTATTTAGTCCGTAGATAATATAGACACTGTGTGCATACGTATGGTACTTGGGCAGGACTCCTCGGGCTTACCCAACAGTGTTGGGCAAGCTTGGCGAGGCTCTCACTGTGGTAGAGACGTGCCTCCGTTAACGCTAGAGCAGTGTACGGCTGCTGTCAGCACTAGCTGCCGAGCGATTGCCAGCCGAGGGGGAGGACCCTGGGTTTCAGAAAAGCACAAGTGCACCCATGACACATTTGGGGCTGCCTGCCCGCTGGGCCCTCACCACCCCACTATCCAGATGGCGGCTAAGATGCGCCCAGGGGTCCCAAGGTTGTCTTTGATTTATAACTGGCCCCAGCGTCTGGGCTGAGATCAGCTCTTGCCCCGCAGCCTCACACACCGGCTTCGCTGAAACCCTTGGTCGATCCCTCGGCCCGTCCCTAATACTGTTCATCATCCTGTTTTGTGTCACAACACCCTGCTACCTTGATTCACTCTTCGTCGTTGGCTAGGTTTTGGATTTATTACTTTCGAGGACGAACAATCAGTGGACCAGGCTGTCAACATGCATTTTCACGACATCATGGGCAAAAAAGTGTGTAGTTGTAGTTTTATTTTACCTTAAGACCAAACCAAGTCTTAGGCAACCTAGGGATTTCACTGGAGAGGAGATCCCTTGGCAGGAGAAGGGCCGGGCGAGTGGTCCTGGGACCCTTCTGTGGGTCGGACCTGGTTCAGGAGCCCCGGCTCTAGAGCCCCTGGGGATGGCCGGGGGGGGGGGTGGGTGGGCTGTGTCCAGTGAAGTCGCGGGTTGCCTCAGGCTTGGTTTCAGTGACCTCTCCTTCAGATGTGTGTCCCCTCCCTGACTGTCCCATGCCGGCCCGGAACGTGCCGGGCCGCGAACCTTTGAGAACTGGTTCCGTGTAAAACTGAAGGCAACGTAAACATCCTGAAGGATTGGTTTCCAAATTGGGTCACTTACTGTGAACTCGGTCCGACCACATGCTCCTGGTAGTTCTTAACTCCATGCAGTCAAGTGACCTCTGGTTGTTTCATCTTCATACTGTGTTGCTGCCTCGGAGGGAAACTCAGAAAGTGGCCTGACCCCTCCTCGCCCCATCCCCCAGGCCCCTGGCTCCTCGTCCCTGAGGCAAGCCCAGTCCCCCCTGCCAGAGCCCCGGCCACCCCATCAGCTGAGACACAGAGGGAACATGGCCCAGGGTGGCCCCCTCTGTCCCTCACATCACAGATGGGCAGCTGGGTCAGCTCCACCTGAGCCTGCTTTGCAGAAGACACAGGCTGTTCTAGGCGCTTATCAATGGCTAGTTTAGGGTTGGCATGCAGATCTCCGGGGTGCGTGCCGTCATGAACACAGGTTCTGAGGTGCCAGTGTACCCTGCTCAAGGTCCTGTGATGGTTACAGCTGGGGAGCAGTGAGGACCTCCTTAGGGCGGGGTCTGCTCCCAGAGGCAGAGTCCAGCCTCAGCTCTGTCTTAAAGGGCAGGGGCCCACTTGTAATTAAAACCTGAGTACAGGCCAGGAAGAGCAGGAGATTTATTTTTTTTTTTAATCACAAGGGCTGCTTTGCTTTGTAAGCAGGAACCATATTCCCTTAAGGAAAGTGTGTGAAGACTCATTAATTTGAGTTCTTTGAAATGTCCTGCTGTCACACCGCCCCGAGCTAGCAGGGGTTTTGTTCCCCTCTGTGGAGTGTCCTTGGGGCATCGGAAGGCGGGGTCTTTGTGCCTCTGTGCCCTCCTTGTCCTCTTACAGAAAGGGGTTAGGCCAAGCTGACAGGGTTCTGAATACACAATGTTTGCCAGACTCCGAGACCCCAAGGACGACTCCAGTGAATTCATTGTCTCTTTCTCATTAAAATTTATCCTACAAACAAGAGCACCTGGGGATTCTTGAGTGCTGATGGAGCCCTGGAGTTGGGGGTCTGCTGTCAGTTGGCCCAGACTGAAAAGGCTGTGTAAGGGGGGCATGCAGCCTTACAGGGCGGGCACCTGGTCCTCCGCCTGCCTTCCGCATGCAGTGGCTCCTGGCACCTCCAAAAGGGAAGGCTCCTGGGCTGCTGACCTAACACAGTATGAAGATTGCTTACTGATTCAAATGTCCATTTTATTGCATGTTTGTTTACTTTTTTGTTAGATGTAATGTAAGATTCTCTTATCACATCCATCCCCTCTGACATTATTTTGAGTTAATTGAGATTCTTTAAGCGTTAGCCTGGGGAAGGTAAGTCTTTTATCTTCCATTAGACATTTTAAATACAAAACCTAAGTAAACCAACTGTGTTTCTCAGGTATGAGCTGGAAGCGCAGGCAGGTGGGGGCTCTGGAGAGGGCCTGCCCGCCGAAGCAGCCAGGAGGAGGGCTGTGCTTGCGGGGAGGAGCCTGGCCTCTGTGTCCCTGGGCCTACACTGTCTCTTACCTTGACCCAAAGACCCCTTGTCATACACAGAACTCTGCAGACTCTTGGTCCTCAGCCCTGTCTGCAGTGGGTGGGGCCTTACATGTTTTATAGTTGGATCTGTTGTACCTGAGAAACATTTTTTTAGCCAAAAAAATTAAAATTTTTTAAGAAAAAAGTTACTAGTCTAAATAAGGTTTATAGTTAAGTATTTAGTTTTAAGTCATAATAAGATGCTAAGTGTAGTCGTAAGTTACCTGAGGGTGTGTCTGAAGGGAAGGGGGCTTGAGACCCCTGGCATCTCCCTAAATTAGAGCTTGGTTTGTCCAGGTGGAAGTTAAACGGGCCGAACCTCGGGACAGCAAGAGCCAAGCGCCGGGACAGCCAGGTGCCAGCCAGTGGGGCAGCCGGGTCGTGCCCAATGCCGCCAATGGCTGGGCAGGCCAGCCCCCGCCTACGTGGCAGCAGGGATATGGCCCACAAGGTAAGGGTGCTGCCTGCCTGCCAGCCCCAGGAGCTTCCTGCAGCTCTGGCACCTGGGTGGGCCATGTGGGATACGGGAGCCAGAATCGGGGAGCATCCTCACCTGGGGCCAAGTGGGTCTGTCCCCTCTGCTACCCCCAGGCGCCAGGGCTGCTGGGGTGGTACCTCCAGGGGAGGTCAGGGGTCATGCCCAGCAACCAGCTTTGCCCCCAGGGCAAGCACTGAGGCTGGGAGTGGACGTAGGCGGGTCAGACTGTCTTCATAGCTCCACTTGTATCCTCAGAGAAGCAGGGAGGAAACATGAGCCCTGCCTTATGGGCCCTTTGGGTCTGTTCCACCTCCCCTGGTTTTGGGCTTGCCATGTAGCATGGGTGGACCTTTTACAGACCACTTAGGATGGCCAGCAGCCTCCATGCCCTTTAGAAACCTAGAGAAGGGCCGGCGTCCAAGGAAGGATACCAGTATCCTGAGCTGTAGAGCTGTTTCTGCCTGGCTCCAAGCTTCACCCTGGTCTCTTCAGAGCTGGCTTTAAAAGTGTTTTTTATTGCAAAATGAGCCACAGCTATAGGAAACCAGCCAGTGGGACCGGATGCTCTCACGCCCATCGCAGGGAAAGGACCAGCGCTTGGCCGGAGGACACCCTGAGTCCCCACTTTCCTGGCTGACAGCTTCCCCATTGGGTGTCCCTGGAACTGCTCTGACGTCTTTCCCCTGCACCTGAGATGTGTCAGGAAATTGGGTCCCCTTGGGGGGGCAGGGTCTCCCAATCCATACCTGGTGCTGATGTGGCACACCCCACCCCACCCCTGTCTCCCTGCAGGAATGTGGGTGCCGGCAGGACAGGCGATCGGTAAGTCCCTGTTGGAAGAAAAGCTAGAAGAGCAGGATCTGAGCGGGGTGGGGCAGGGCAGGCGGGGAAGAGGGCTTCTCCGCCTCACTTGTATGCTGTGTTCCAGGTGGCTATGGACCGCCCCCCGCAGGAAGAGGAGCCCCCCCACCGCCCCCACCCTTTACCTCCTACATTGTGTCTACCCCTCCTGGAGGCTTCCCGCCTCCCCAGGGCTTCCCCCAGGGCTACGGCGCGCCCCCACAGTTCAGTAAGTGCCTCGGGCCCGTGGGGGTGGGCCTGGGGCATATCAGCACAGAGAGCTGGCTCCCCACACCTCAGGTGAGGGCTGGACTCACCTTGTCCACTTGGCTGGATTCTTTGTCCCCAGCAGCCTGTGTCCACCAAAAGAGGAGTGTCCCCACTGGGCCGGCAGGTGGGGTTGCCGGGGCATGTCGTTCAGCTGGTAGGAGTCCTCCCCCCCCTTTCCGTCCCTCTCCGACCCTGGGCTGAGTGGCCATCTGTGAGCAGGGACCCAAGATGCTGCAGTTCTGTAGCCCTGCCGTGGCATGCGAGCCACCCGACAACCAAGTCAAGCTCCCACTCCCGGTCCAGCCCTAGGTCACTTTCATTTCTAATAGGAAAGAGCAGGTCTTTGTTCATGGACACCCACACTTCTCATCCTCCTGGGACCCTGGGCTTGGAACACGGCCCCACTCACTCTGCCAGGCCACTGGCTGGTCACTGTCTTCCCAGCAGGGTCATTCCCTGGGCTGCAGGCTGGGCAGCTGGGGTGGATGCATGCTGTCCTGGCAGCTGAAGAGTGTGAGCACCGCGTCTGTGTCTGTCTCCTGTCTGTCCACAGGTTTTGGCTACGGACCTCCACCTCCCCCACCAGATCAGTTTGCCCCTCCGGGGGTTCCCCCACCACCGGCCACTCCCGGGGCTGCACCTCTGGCCTTCCCGCCACCTCCATCTCAGGCCGCCCCGGACATGAGCAAACCACCGACCGCCCAGCCCGACTTCCCGTACAGCCAGTATGGTGAGTGCCTTGCTCCCCATCCACCTGGGGGGTGGGTACCACAGGGCTGTAGGATTGCTTGCAGGGCCCAGACTTGAGCAGGCCTGAGGTGGGCTCTTGGCCAGGGTGCTGGTGTGGAGGAGCATTTGTGGCTCGGCACCTGTCAGGGCCTGTGGGTGTGGGGACCCCAGTGGGCCTGCGCCGTGGGTGTCTAGATCTGCCATGCGCAGGGTGGGCTTGGGGGCCATGCGGCGTCAGTCGGCATCCAGCTTCACCAAGGGGTGCTCACCAAGTAGGTGTTGGAGACCAGGGTCTGTGGCCTGTGAGAGCAGCTCGAATGGGGGTGGGGTGGCATGGGGCTCTCTTGTGCTGAACAGATGCCCCCCCAGCACCCCCACATCTCGGGCTCTTGTGCCCTCAGGGCCTTGCCCGGCTGTGGTCATGTGGGTTCTCGCCTCACCCAGAACAGATCACCGTGGTGGCGGGTGCAGTGTTGCTGACCCCTGGGGGGGTGTACGAACGACTGAGCAAGCATGTGACCCCCCACCCCCTGCTCCTCTGCCAAGGCCGCCCGGGGCAGTCACCCTGGTCTCATCTCTCGCCAGGCCTGGGCACCTCTTCTCCAGAGCCGCCAGGCTTCGGCCCACACTTTGTTTACACTCTTTTGGTCAGGCTGAGCAGTGATGTGGCCTAGGTAGGTGGTGCCTCCTCCTCCATGGTCCCCACTGCCTGCGCCCGGGCCACGGACGGCACCTCCTCTGCCGTTCTGGGCGGGGGTGGACTCGGCGGTGCCCTCGGGGACGGGCCCTTGCCAGGGTGAGGATCTCAACTGGCCACCACCCCACTGGCCCTGGAGCTCTGCCCCCATGGTCGGCACCACCGACCCAGGGGGCCTTGTGGGGCGGGTTGGCCCTGCTCAAAGGAGGGGCAGCACTGTTGGGGTCCAAGCTCCGCAGCTCAGCCTGATCTGTAATGTTTCTTCAAATCCTGGAATCTGCCACGTCCACCCTGAGTTCCACTGGAGAACAAACTTTGTAGGAGCCCGTGGTCCCCCAGGTCTGGCCAGGTGTCTGTTTCCAAGCTCGAAGGCCTCGCCAATCGCGAGGGTGCGCCGCAGGCCCCCAGCCCCGAGACAGGGCAGGAAGTGGGGGAAGGGGTCTCGGAGCTGCTCTCCTTTCTGTGAAGATGGCTGCCCGGGTCCCACCCCAGCTCACCGGGCTCTTCCCTGCAGGTTACGGACAGGACTTGGCCAGCTTCGGACAGGGCTTCTCAGACCCCAGCCAGCAGCCCCCCTCCTACGGGGGCCCCTCGGTGCCTGGCTCAGGGGGTCCCCCCGCTGGCGGAAGTGGCTTTGGACGCGGTCAGAACCACAACGTACAAGGATTCCATCCCTACCGACGCTAGCTGCGGCCCCTCCTTGTGAACGGCAGGCGGCTGAGACCAGGATTCAAACTTGTGAACTCGTGACAATCACAAACTTGGTGGAAATACCGACTCGACCGTGGGGGGAGGGGGGGAGGCTTTTGGCGGTGGCTGTGGGTACCTGGACTGAGGTTTTTAAATATATTTCTTTCTCTAACCCATCAGCACAATAAAAAAAAAGTCACTGGTTCAACAACAGGGTTTAAAAAAAATTCTTCAGCTTTAATTCAAAACTTCAGGTTTCTTTTTCTTCCTTTTTTTTTTTGGAAATTATTTTCCTGAGCCTTTATTTTACCGTATATTGTAAACTTTTATGTTAAAGAAAAAAATATACATTTACAAATTGTGAGATTTTTAAGAGAAATTTTCTACGATGTATACTCGCTTATTTTTTAATTTAAAACAGGGTTTCCGTCGGCACTGGTGGAGGTGAGGGGCGTTTTTAGTCCCTCGCTCCTGGCTTTGAGGGTTGGGACTTGGTCCAGAAACTCTGGGAGCATAAAGAAGAAATCTACTGAGTGTGTTTTGTTTTTTGTTTTCTTCTCTGCTTTTGTCGACTGGCGTGCCTGGCCATATCTGCAGGTGCGTTGTGGGGCCACTCCCGCCTGTGTCCGCCCGCCATCCAGAACCAGGGGGCCAGGCTGGCCCATCTCCCGTGCTCGGGGCTTCAGGGCATCCGCGCTGACCAGTTTGAATAAAGAAAGTGCGTTTGGACTAGAAACCCATGTTGTGTCCGTCTTTCCCTCTGCTGGGAGTAGCCCCTTCCCGTGCGGGGAGCAAGGCCCTCCTCAGCAGGTATGGGGGTCTTGGGGTCTGGAGCCTGGGGTTGGGGGCCTGCTCAGAGCTGCAGACACCCTGTGAGGGGCCTTGGGCGTGGGGGTCCACTGAGCCACTTGCTGGGTGCCGAGGAAGAGGAGTTTAGACAGATCTGGGTGGGGCTTGCCAGGTCCCTTGCACCCCTGCGGAAGTGACACCTGGACTGTGGCTTCAGGCAGGCTGCTCACCTTTCCAGGCATTGGCTGTGGGCAGGGGTGGTGGGACTCCCAGTTCGGGGCCTATGGGGTGTAGCTCGTGGAGCTGAAGGTCATGGTGGTGGGCCAGGAACCTGGGGGCAGGGAAGTGAGGTGGGATGAGCTCCCACCTGCAGAGTTCCCCCTGCCATGTGAAAGGATGGGGCTGTCACTTCACTGTAAAAATCACAAGCAAGATTGTAGGAAAAAAGTTACTTGAAAATGTCCTAGATGGCTCCAGTGTGCTGGACTGGAGATAATGCAATGAACTCAAATAGCCAGAAAGCCCTGCCCCAACCAACAGACCAGCTCAGAGAGCTGGGAAGAAAGGCACCTTCTCCCCTAGACCCCAAATGCCCCTCTTGTTCCTTCTACATGTCACATCTCTTTTAGTCCTCAGACTACTGCTTTTTTGCATTAAATGAATATTTTCTAGTGTAATATTTTAATTCTTTCAATGATTTTTTTCATTGTAGTTTTGAGGTTTTTAGAGTACCATATGCACCTGTTTAGTTGCTTATCATGACAAAATTTAAGATTGGTCATTTTTAACCATTTCTAAGTACACAGCTCAGTGGCATTAAGCACACAGTCACATTGTTGTGCAGCCATCCCCACCATAATCTCTAGAACTTTCTCATCTTCCCAAACTGAAATCTCACCCTCCTCCAGCCCCAGTCCCCCACGATCTACTGTCTATGGGTCTGAGTCCTCTAGGGACCTCTTCTGAGTGAAGTTATGCAGTATTTGTCCTCTGTTTGGGTTCTCACACTGATGTCTTCCAGGTCCATCCACATTGTAGCAGGTGTCAAAATGTCCTTCCTTTTCAAGACTGTGTGGACTATGAACCACATTGTTTATCCATCATCCATTGATGGGCACCAGTTGTTTCCACCTTTTGTCAATCATGCTGGTGTGAACAGGCATGTGCAAATCTGTTTGAGTCCCTGCTTTCAGTTCCTCGGGGTGTGCACCCAGGAGTGGAATTGCTGACATCATGGAACAACACACATCTTAACGTACCAGAATCACCTTTGGATGGACACTGTTCCACTGAATATTGACAAAGTATGCCTGGCGTGTTGTGGTTCATGGGGTCACAAAGAGTCGGACACGACTGAGTGACTGAACTGAACTGAACCCCTGTATACTTCTTGTCTCTTGTCCTGTTCTCGGTATTGTTAGATATATTACCCCCCTATGTGTTGCAAACCTAACACTTTATATAATTCTGTCTGTTAAAGGCTTGCAGGTCCTTATCAGGGATGCCATTTCTAACCATCTGTGCAAAGCCAGTGTCCCACCCTCTTGGCTCAGATATCTGTATGACCTTGTCCCTTACAGGTCTGCCTCGTCCGTGCTCCCTGTGGAGCCAGCCAGAACCCCAGACAGCGCCTACTGCAAACAGGCACTCCGTAAACACTTTTAAATATGGGTTTTATTATAGAGGTTATGCAGCACCAATATGAGTTTTCAAAATGGGCAGAGACAAGTCACACGTGCCCTAGTTGAAGAAGGGGCTCCCATACAGTCAGCTCCAGCCTGGGGGTTCCAGCAGTGGAGGGCAACTGGTTGTTCAGTCACTCAATAGTGTCCGACTGCAACCCCATAGACTGCAGCACGCCTGGCTTCCCTGTCCTTCACTATCTTCTGAGTTTGTTCAAATCTGTGTCCATCAAGTCGGTGGTACTATCCAATCATCTCCTGTTGCCCGCTTCTCCTGCCCGCAATCTTTCCCAGGATCCTGATGCTTTTCCAACGAGTGGGCTCTTCGCATCAGATAGCCAAAGTACTGGAGTTTCAGCTTCAGCATCAGTCCTTCCAATGCATATTCAGGGTTGATTTCTTTAGGATTGACTGGTTTGATCTCCTTGCTGTTCAAGGGATTCTCAAGAGTGTTTTTGGAAAAGGCAATGGCACCCCACTCCAGTACTCTTGCCTGGAAAATCGCATGGACAGAGGAGCCTTGGTAGGCTGCAGTCCCTGGGGTCGCTAAGAGTCGGACACGACTGAAGAACTTCATTTTCACTTTTCACTTTCCTGCATTGGAGGAGGAAATGGAAATCTCCTCTAGTGTTCTTGCCTGGAGAATCCCAGGGACGGGGGAGCCTGGTGGGCTGCCGTCTATGGCGTCGCAGAGTCGGAGACGACTGAAGCGACTTAGCAGCAGCAGCAAGAGTGTTCTCCAGCACAATTCGAAAGCATTAATTCTCTGGCGCTTAGCCTTCTTTATGGTCCACCTCGCACATCCGTACATGACTACTGGAAAAACCATAGCTGTGATTATGCAGATCTTTGTCTCTGCTTTTTAATTCGAGGTCCAGTTTGGTCACGCCGGCGTGGCTCTTTTATTCTTCGGAGACAGAGTTCTGACCTCCGGACAGCAGACGGCGCGCGTCCTCTGTCGGGAAAGCGGAAGCGTCTGCGCGCGCAGGCCGGGGGCGGGGCATTGAGTCACCGTGATAACTGCGCTGGCGCAGAACGAAAGATCCTTTCTGAAGAACCGGCAAGATGGTGAGTGTTACATCCTCCTTGTGTGTTCCGGGTTCATCCGGTGCCATCCGAGCTCTGGCCCGCAGCGGAGGCCGAGGTCAAGCCGCGAGGCTGCGGGCTTCTCCTGCAGGCCTCTGGAACCGCCGGATATGGGGGTGCGGGGCGGGCTTGCTGGTTGTCAGGATGACTCGGGGCAGGGAAGGCCTGTGTCTGCCCTCTTGTCCCAGCCGAGCCCCCGTACCCCGGTGCGTGCCCACGGGCTCCCATACCAGGAGCGCCGCGCGGTTTTCTGCGGGAGCCGCGGGCCTATTGACCTTGCCGTGGGGACTGGGGGTGGATCTCAGGGCCCCGCTCATCCCCGGCCCGGCCCGCACAGGCGGAAGTGGAACAGAAGAAGAAGCGGACCTTCCGCAAGTTCACCTACCGCGGCGTAGACCTCGATCAGCTGCTGGACATGTCCTAGTAAGTGGCGGCAGGTCAGGGGGTTGGCGGCTGGAGGGGTCCCCCTGGTGGGTTGGGGGCTGCAGCCTTACTTGCGACCGTGGACCGTGTGTAGGCGAGAGGGCGGGGCTGCGTGCGGATAAAAATGAGTCCTTGAGGCTTGAACTGAACAGGTTTCCACTAGTCCCTTTTGGACATCTTGGCGTCCACTCGGACATGTAAAAGCCGCTCTAGCCCGCGAGCATTACAAGATAGGCTAGCCGCGACTGGGATTTGGCATGTGGGCGGGAGTTTGGCGACCCTTGCTCTAAGGTTTGGCCAGAGCTGGAAACTTCTAGGCAGGGTGGGTGCGAAGCCCGAGCCCCGGATGGGAAGGGAAGCTTGTGAAGCCAGGGACGCCCTTTCTCCTAGAGGTGTGCGCGGTCTGGGGCGGAGGGGCCGGTTTCGTAGGGGGCACGACATAGGGTCCTCATCGGCCGGGGTCTTCTCAGGGTGGCCCCACTGCTGGGTTCTTGAGGCTAGCAGAACAGAGCAGGGTGCCCGCGAGTTTGCAACTCACCGAGTCACCTGTTTCCCGGCTCGGCTTCCTCTTTTGTAGATAGCGGAGCGGGTATTCTTGAACTGGAGGGCTTCTCCCGCGCGAACGTTCGAAGCGGGTGTTGTGGGCCCCGGCCGGGCGGGAAACGTTGCTCTCGCAGCTCCTAGTGAAGCAGGAGTGTTCCTGGTGGGCTGTGAGGCTGGGCCGGGGCTCAGACCGCCCGCTCTGTGCCCTCGCTCGCAGTGAGCAACTGATGCAGCTATACAGTGCGCGCCAGCGACGGCGGCTGAACCGCGGCCTGCGGAGGAAGCAGCACTCGCTGCTGAAGCGGCTGCGCAAGGCCAAGAAAGATGCGCCGCCCATGGAGAAGCCCGAGGTCGTGAAGACGCACCTGCGCGACATGATCATTCTGCCCGAAATGGTGGGCAGCATGGTGGGCGTCTACAACGGCAAGACCTTCAACCAGGTGGAAATCAAGGTGCGTGTGGGCTGCGCTGGGCCCGGGGGTGGGGCCCCGCCACCGTCCCTCTGCTGACTATCCCGCACCCTTCCTCTGCAGCCTGAGATGATCGGCCACTACCTGGGCGAGTTCTCCATCACCTACAAGCCCGTGAAACACGGCCGGCCCGGTATCGGGGCTACCCATTCCTCCCGCTTCATCCCCCTCAAGTAACCTGCTGGCCAATAAAAGCAGAGATTTCTCTAGTCCTGAGTGCGACCTGTTTTTACTTCCCGTGGGTGCTGTGACCCATCGAGGCTCCCAGGAATGGGGCTGGGCATGATCACAATATCTGGAAGCTAAGGTGAAAAACTAAGCTAAGGTGCCAGAGCCAGGCAGCATGTGACCTGGGCTTTCCTGCTGTAGACACAGCCGGTCTCAGGTAGGTTGAGGCTAGGGATCAGGTGTACTGGGTTCTGTGACAAGTCCTGGGATGTCCAGGGACCTGTGCTGCCTTCGCTATGCCCCAGCCACTCCTGGACTGAAGGGAGCATTTCCCCTTCTGGAGCCCCTCTTCCCGAGCTCCCCCAGTGGGCCCACTTGTGGACAGTGACCTGCCCTCCCTCCCCCATGCTCCAGCTTCTCACACCTTGCCTATGGTTCCTCAGTGCCCTGGGCACTCAATCATGCTGCCCATGTCTGTCCCTCTTTTTGACTTCCTTGCACTCCTGATCAGCTTCTAAAGATTTTCCAAAGTAACTCCAGGGCCCAGCCCGTGCACTGAGGCTTCCTGGGGTGTTGTGTGGGTGGGATCACCCCCATCTACCATGTTCCCTAAAGTGTTCCTGTCAGGTGTTACTTCCTTCACAGTGGCAAAGAAGACAGGTGCATTGGTGAATAGACAGGGTGGGTAACTGTCCAGGCAGCAGTGAGGCCCTAAGGGGTCTAACTGGCAGGACGAGGGAGAACGTGGACAGGACTCCCAGATTTAAGCCAGAGCTGGTGGAAGGTGGACACAGCAGGGGTGTGTCCTGCAGATGTTGAGGGATGGCCGGAGTCTGGGTGTGGAGATAGAGCACAAAGGTGCCTCCCTCTCCCCTCAGTGGCCGCTGCTCTGTGCTCATTTATCTCAGTTTTAACATAATTTGTTCTTACTGTCTGGGGGTGCGGTTGGCACAGCACTGTGGGATCCTAGTTCCCCAACCAGGGATCTAACCTGCTCTCCCTGCAGTGGGAATGTGGACACAACCAGAGGACTGCCACGGAAGTCCCCACGCTGTTAATATCCTGATCTGGAGTTTAGTTGAACAGAAAGCACGGGTCACTTAACAACCTGTCGTGGAGAAGGCCGGAGACAGTGTGACAGCACTGAGACTAGAGTGTCTGCAGTTTGTCTAGTAGTGTCCCTGATTCACAGGGTGCTCCTATAAACCCCTAGGGAAAGGGACAACCTGGAAGGAACAAGGCTGATAAAAGTAAGCAATGTCCAAATGCTGCCGGACCTCTAGTCCCTGCCCCCATCCCACCCAAGCTCCCGTTGGCTGAGTGGGGACCAGTGGGCCTGACCTACACCTGGCAGGAGGGAAGGGTGAGGGGAACGAACACCTGGGTGGTGGTGGTGGTGAAGAGCATTGAGGGGCTGCCCGCTGGTTCATGGGGTTGAACACTCTGGACGGCCCCCTGTACCCAGTCAGGCTTCAAAGGGACCAACTAGAAACTTGGGCCCATCATGTGAGGCTTGGGTGTCAGGTGAGATCGCTAGCTGTCTGCTTCATGGACCTTTGTCAGAGATACAGCCTGGAAGATCTGGGCTATACGGGCCAAGTTCACTTGAGACCTGCCTGGCCCGACTCGAGAGGGAGGGCAGGAGTGGGTGAGCATTTGCTGTATCCTCGATTGTCTGTTTTGGGGGTTTCCATAATTCAGAAAAACACATGTGCTGAAGTAAGCATGTTTTTCACATTGAATTCAAAGCGTATATAGAGGGGTAAGTAAGTGTTAGTCACTTAGTTGTGCCCAACTCTTTGTGACCCCATGGACTGCAGCCCACCAGGCTCCTCTGTCCATGAGATTTTTCTAGGCAAGGATACTGGAGTGGATTGCCATTTCCTTCTCCAGGGGCTCTTCCCAACCCAGGGATTGAACCTGGGTCTCCTGCACTGCAGGCAGATTTTTTTTTTTTCTTTTTTCTCTCTTGTTGCAGAGTGTCTTCCAATCACCAGATACTGAGCAAACTGGGAATGGAATGGGTACCTCTGCCAGGCTTGCTTTCCCTCCCGACTCTGAAGCTGGCAGAATACAAGCCATTCTCCAGATGAGATCATGGGAGGTTAGGCAGATTTTTTTTACTGACTGAGCTACAAGGGAAGCCCCATATAGAGTACACCTCAGAGAAAATTTGCCCCTTTTTGGAGAATTTTTTGACCCTGAGCTTGAAAAGCTGTACAAGTGCAGTTTTGGAGCCTCCAGGCCCCTGCAGGCGCAAAATGTGAGTACCAGGATTGTGAGCCCCCCCACCCTGCTGGGTGGAGAGGCCCTGGTAGAAGTGATGGGTGTGGTGTCTGGGTGGGCATTGCCATCTGGCTTTGTAAATAACCACGTATGATTAGGGGACAATGCAAATTAGTACCTCAAGGGGAACACCTTTTCCTACGCAGCTAGTGATGCGCGCAGCAGCAGCCAGGTGGCGCCCTATTCCGGGAGAACTTTTGGAGGTCCAGGGGGCGGGGCAGGAGTCCTTGTAGACTCGCATGGCCTCTCTCCGGTCCGCTGGCTCAGGCCATGCCACGCTCCTGCTTTGTCCTGTCTCCTGAACGTATCCTATTGGTTCCGCTCCCCGTACCCCAACCCTGGGCGCCATCTGCACCATCTCAGAGGCAGTTCCGTCACTCGACCCTCGGTTCCTTGTTGGTCAGAGTCGGCTGCCTTCAGAACCGCTTCCCCAGCGCCCCACTCCTACTACCCTGGCCGTTAACCTAAATGCATGTCATCCTCCTGGAACCTCCCCAGGTTCCAGAAGAATTACTAGGGTCCGCCGTGGTCCATGAAGTCCCTCCTCCCCGCTGCTCCTCATCCTCTTCCGACTAGCTCCCCTCTCCCAGCCTTCCCGCGGGCTCCGCTCTCCGCCCGACGCCCTTCCTGCAGAATCCCAGCACCTGCTTAATGAGGCCAGCCCTCAGCATCCCGGCCACAGCAGCGCCCTCTACTTCCAGGAGTACAGTAGGACAGGTTGTTCTCTACTTCCCAAGACTTAGCAGAGCTCGCGATAACGTCCCCTCCACCACCCTCACCATCCTCCCTTCTCCATCTTCCCCCAGCTCCGACTTATCCGGGACCCCCGCAGTCCCCTGCGTCTCCCAACGCCGCTCAAGGCCGTTTTCCCTGAAGACACCAGAGGGCGCCTATGAGCAGCGGGCGGGGCGCGTCCCTGCTCTGACCACTGCCCTGGGGGCTTGCGCGGTCTCACCCGCCCCTCCCCCTCTTCCCCCTCACCTCCAGCTCCCTCTCTTCGTTCTGGTTGTTCCACCTGCCCGGATGCTTACCCTTCAGGTCTCCACTCAAGTGCACTTTCCAGCAGCCTCTCAGCATCCGGGCTGTTTCCTCTTCGGCACCCTCCTCTACCCAACATGTTCTCTTGTTGACTGTCGGCCCGTCTCCACCCAATGTCAGCTTCCCAGACAGGGGTTTTCACTGTTTTGTTCCATGCACAGGGCCTGGCATAGAGTAGGTGCTTAATAAGTATTTGGTAAATTACTGAAACCTTGTTTACTAGTGGTGTGATTCCACCAGTTCCCCCACCCGCGCCCCTCCCCGCCCCTGCCCGTGCCCAGCGCCCAACTCAGAGCTCGCAGCCAGTGTTTGCTGAATGACTAATGAACCGAACGTGCCGCCCGGCCTCTGCGCAGACACCTTCCAAGCGAAGGGCGGCACCACCCCCGTGCCTACGAGATCTCCATCCTCCGTGGGACCCCTCCTACCGCGACACTTCCCAACACCAACTTCCTCCGCAGCTCCCGCGAGAGCCCCTCCCGGCCTCTAGGGTTCCCCAACCCCGTCGGACCCCCGCCCCTCCCCCCTCCTCCGCTCATGCTGGTCCCCACCCCCACCTCCCTCCCTCCGGATCTCACACCACCCCTCCCAAGTCCTCAGCCCTCGAGACCCCAGCCGCCCGCGCGGGTCCTCCAGTCCTCCCCTCTCTAGCCCCCTCGGCTTTAGAGACCCCGCCTGCCTGGATGTGTGACCCCGCCCCGCCCCTTGCTCCGCGCAGGCGCAGACGCCCCGGTCCGCTCCTCCCACCCCACCCCCAGCAGTCGAGGGGCGGGGCGCGGGCTGGTGGAGGTGGCCACAGCTCCATGGGGCTCCTGGGGCTGCTGAGCCTGCTGCACTCGGCCTTCTTCCGGGACCAGGTAGGCCGCGGGGGTCCAGGCCTAGTGGGTGGGGTCTGGCCGTGGGTGCGGCTGAGGCGCGTAGAGCCGCAGCCGGGGATGCAGTGAGGACCGCGAGGAGGCGTCGGGGCACGCGCAGTGAATCTCCGCGAGTCTGGGGTCTTGCGCGATCGCTGTGGAGACCGTTGCCAGGGAAACCGTCTCAGGTCGTTCGCAGGGCTGGGAGCCCCTCCCCCGGGCCGCAGTCAACCTCCCCCCACTCCCGGGTTTGCGCAAGCGCGGTCACCTCGTGCCCAGCCTAAAGCCTCCAGGAAAGACTTCCTCCAGACCCCTCCTCACTGAGCGGACCTGGAGACTGGTGGGAGAGGGAGGCTGCAGCTAGGGCGCACTGTGCCGAAGCTCGCCAAGCACAGGCGGGTGGAGGGACGTGCCACGCCCTGCGCCTTTCCAGGCCTCAGTTTCCTTCTCTGGACGCCGAGCGTATGAGTAACATCGCCCATGGTGATGTTAATACTAATGTCCATCCCACCGGGCCCGAGCGCTTTGCTACCTCTGACATCCTAATCCTGGGGCTCTAACATCCCCTCCTTAGGAGGAAACTGAGGCTGGGGGATGCAGCGGGGAGCCCCCAAGGTCATGCCTAGAGCTGGGCTGGAGCCTGAGCGTGGAGCAGATACGCCCGCACATGACACAGCCAGGAGGCCGGCGGGAGCTATCCACGGTGCTGACGGGCTGCGCGCCCGGCCCCTCCACTCCCGGGAAACTGAGGCCCAGAACCGCTGTCAGGCGACCAGGATTCAGGGATGCGGCCTGGCCTGGCAGGCTCCACCCCTCTCCCACCTCCAGTGGCATTTTCTCCTCACCTGTCAGGGCCCTGTTCAGTCACCTAACCTGAGCCCATCTCTGTGGTCTCATGACCATCTGGTGTCTTCCTGTTCCCACGACGCCATCATCCAGCTCCGAGTCGGGGGCCACTTCTGGTTTCGTCTCCAGCTCCTGACACAGCTGAGGCTCAGTGGGGGAGGGCAGAGAATCAAGGCGGCAGAGATGCTCATCGAGGTCAGGCTCAGAAGACCCAAGAGTGAACCTGGCTGTGTGCCGGACCAAGTGCTGGGGTGGGGGTGGGGAGAAGACAGCCCTGTGCACTAGGGGGTGCAGATGATAGCAGGGATGGAGACTGGGAGGGGACCCCCCACTAGACCTGGGCACTGCTTCTCAGCACCTCCCAAGACTGAGCCTGGGGTTCTGGGAGCCTCTGAGGGTTACGAAGGCTCTTGTGGTTCTAGAATTTCCAGTGATGCACATTCTGGCTGTGCCTCAGAGATTTACAGGGTCAAGTCTTGGGTGATGTCAGCGACATGATGTTCCAGAAGCTTGGGGACAGGGCATTTTGCCTTAGGGTCTCGGCCCTCAATACTTCAGCCACCTGATGCAAAGAGCTGACTCACTGGAAAAGACCTTGATACTTTGGAAATTTGAAGGCAAAATGAAAAGGGGGAGGCAGAGGATGAGATGGTTGGATGGCATCACTGACTTAATGGATATGAGTTTGAATAAACTCCAGGAGACAGTGAAGGACAGGGAAGTCTGGCATGCTGCATGCAGTCCATGAGGTCGCAAAGAGGCAGACATGACTTAGTAACTGAACAATAACAATCCAGCCCTCATGCGCTCTAGCCTTCCAGGTCAAAGACACACCCAGAGTGGTGAGAAATGTCCAGGGAGGATCTAGTGGGACTCCTGCATGAATTTAGGCAACATGCTTCCTGCCCTGAGCCTCAGTTTGCCCCTGTGTATGAGGATAAGACTGGTCATTGGACCCTCCAAGTCCCTGCCAGCTCTAATGTTCTGGCTGAGGACAGTGTCATCTGAAACTGGGTGGGGGAGCTAAGATTTCATCCCATGGGGGTGGGGGCAGTGATTCTCCAACCCACCTCCCAGTGAACCAAGTGGGAAACTGAGGTCAGAGAGAGATGTGCCCAAGGTTGTAGAGGGGAGTCAAGGTGGAGCTGAAGCTGAGGCCCTGGGCTCTGTCTTCTCCCCACTCCCACTCAGCCCCAGGAATCCTCCATGGGGACTGCCCCTGCTCTAAAGGCCTCATCATTTTCCTGATCCAACCCCACCACCCTCTGTCCTCTGTGGCCCCACCAGAAGCCTGTATGCCTCGAGTGGCCTCTGATCTTTCCTGGCTCCAAGCATCAGACCTGCTGTTCCCTCAGCCTGGAAAGCTTTTCCCTTCCTTAATCCCATGCCCAATTCTGATTCATCCTGAAGGGGTCCAGCACCCATGTCCTCTTCTCAGTGCAGCCTCCCCAGCCTCTGAAAGGACTTCTTCTGCCCGCTGCACCCCCCTTCTGAGCCCTGCAGGCTGGGGACAGCAATGTCCAGCTCTAGAGGCTCTGGGACAGTCAAGGTCTGCATCCTCTCAGGGCCCTCAGCATTGTCATCCCAGGATGGGGCACACGGGGCCTCCTGCAACTCACCCAACAGGAAACAACGTGGTCCTTGTGTCCTTGGCTGCCCCTCCTGTCCTGGCCTTCCTTGCACCAGCCCTTGCAAGGGCTGCAGCCACCTTCCCATTTTATAGAGAGAGAAATGGGAGGGTCTCCAGGTGAATGACAGTTTGCTCTGGTCCCCCAGCCAGGAGAAGATGGAGGCAGGTCTCGAAGCTGTGTCTTGTGGCCCTGGTGCCTCCTTCATAGCTTTGGGCACCAGGCAGCCTGAGCCGCAGCTACAGATTCAGCTTCTGGGTGTTAAACCCTCAAGTGGCCTCCAGGGACTCATTGAGGATCTGATACAGCTGGGGATGGGTACTCTGGGGACCCCAGACCTACCCCTCTGGCTTCCCTTATGCAAGGCTGAATTGTGGATTCCACCTGGGACAGAGTCAGAGAGATTCAGAGAAAGTCAGGGACAGAGGAATGTGGGGAGGGACATGGAGTCACGGAGGTGCTGACACACTCTGCCAAGGAAGCGGGGAGAAATACAGGGTCCCAGGTGCTCCCCAGCGTGCCTGCCCACCCCCCAGCTCACCTCCCTATACTAGTCAGGACCCTCGAGGCCCTCCAGCTGTGTCCCCAGTCCTGGCCTGCCCTAACCCATCGGAACAAGGCCAGGCTGGATCCGTGGGGAAGCGTTTCCTGCCCCACCGCCCCTGGGGCTGCCCTCCCTCCACCCTGAGATTCTGATGTAACACCCAGGACTGGATGCTTTACTCTCAGATTCTTCAGATTCAGCCACTGCAGGTTCTAAGAGGCCATTTCACCCCGAAATGGAGTAGAGGACAAGAGGTCATGATCATTGGGGCGCTTCCTTTCATTAGGGGGGGTTCACCCACACACATACACACCCCCCCTGAACCCTAGCGAAGGCCCGACGCCCCGCAGCCAGAGGCGGTCCCCGCCCCGGGCCGCCATTGGCTGTTGCCATGGCACCAGCCCATCTTCCCGCGCCGCCATTGGCCGCCGCGCCTGCATCCATCCCGCATCTTCCCCCGCTCCCGGTGGTCTAGCCCAGCGCCCTGAGCGGCGGCGCCGCCTGGCGAGGCCCAGACCGGGCTTTGTCCGCCCCGGAGCCCCCTGTCAGAGCCGCCGAAATCCCGGAGCCCTGGAACCTGGGCCACGCGGCCGCCCCAGCCCTGGAAGACTGGGAGCTTGGGCGGGGCCGGCGTAGCTGCGCGGAGGGAGGAAGACCCAAGCCCTCCGCACCGCACCGCAGCCAGCCCAACCCAATGAAATAAAGTAAGCGGGCGCCTTCCTTGGGTGGAGGGCAGGGAGGGCAGCCTCCTCCTCGCCAGCAGTCTCCATCCTTTTCTCTCTGCCTTGCCTGTAAATACACAATGTGGAGACTCCATTTCTTCAGGGTGGAGCCAGAGGAGAAACTGTGTCCCAGGGAGCTAGGCTTCTGCGTCGCTGCAGCTAGTCCCATGCAAACACCCACTCACAGGTTTCAACACCCAGGCCTCCCAGAGTCTGCGGGCTGGCCAGTGTGCCTAGGGGGATGCTGCTGCGTCTCTCTGGGTGTCAGTTGAATCAGAGGAAATGCGGCCTCTCGCTGCTCATTCAGACAAACCCCTAGCTGTAGGTGCTTTCCTATTGGCGATGGAGATGTCTGATGCAGTCCCTCGAGGCAGCCTGGGATGAAGGGCAGGCAGGAGGGCTTCCAGGAGGAGGCTGCACTGTGAGGGATGGCAGGAGTCAGGAGAGGTGTTCTGGTCAGGAGAACTGCATGTGTCAAGGCCTGGGGTGGGGGAAGAAAGAGCTGCCAGGGGCAGTGACGTGGGGCCTCTGTGAAGGAGTCACAGCTTATGCTGAAGGCCCCGGGGAGCCCTGGAGGCATTGGCACAGGGGAGAAATGGGGTCCAGCTTGTGATTTTCCAAGTTCCCTCTGACTGTGAAAAGTGGATCGTGGGAGGCCAGGAAGGGGCTGGCGAGGCTGCCCTGAGAGGGTCCCCCCAGGGCAGAGCTTGAGGTGGGTGATGAGAGTGTGGGGTTAGAGACCCAGGTTGGAATGAGAGGGGGAAGCCCGGGGGGTGGCACAGCTGCCAAGTTCAGTCTGATGGGGACATAGCAGTAACTACTAGGTGTGAGGGGAGTGAAAGGTCTGAAGTTCCACTGGGCCATTCCAGAAGAGCCCGTGAGGGCAGCCTTGGGAGGGGGCTGCAGGCGGGTTCTGGGTTTGGGGAATGGGAGGGTTATGCCCGGGACTACTGCTCCCCCTGGGTGGGCACGTGTGGTGGCCTCCACCAGGACACAGGGCCCCCGCTGGACCCCAGGGGTCTCACCACAACTCCAGTCCATCCTGATGCCCAGCTGGGACCCCTGGCTGAGTCATAGGCAGGATCAGTACTGTGGTGGGAGGGGAGGCTGTGGTCTTCGGGCACCAGTCTCCCCCACCTGACACGCTGTCTCCCATAGGACTGTCTTGTCTGCCTGTCACTTGTGGTTTGCTCCATGACAGCCATCCCACCTAGCCCTCTAGTCTCCCACAAGACAGGCCTGGCAGATCGAGTTCTCCCCATTTTTCAGACGTGCAAACTGAGGCTTGCAGAGAGGGCGGGGCTGGTATACCTCCAGCACTGCCTGGACTTGTGAGCACTTGCAGGGCAGTGTCTGAGTTCCATGCACGCCTGGTGCATCCCCCACCACCCGGCTCAGCTTCTCTCTCTGGGAACAGTCTAATGGTGGTCGCTGAGACTCAGGACTGTGACAAGGTGTCAGATGACAGAGCCAGGCACGCAGTAGATCCTCTGAGTGATTAGAAAGGACTGACTCCATGTCCTGCCTGGAGCCAAGCCCCCGCACCCCCACTCCAGGCTCAGCTGTGCCCTTGGGATCCCTAGGGTGAGTGGGGGGCTCCTTGGTGGGGGAGAGAGAGAAGAATGAGTGAAAAAGTGAATGAATGGATGCGGCCAGGTGGTGGAGGGGGAAGGGAGGGGGCAGGGGTGGCTGACTGATTGACTTGGGGAGGGGGCTCCGAGGGAGGAGGTGGCGGAGGAAATGAGCTGCCATTGGTGTGCCTCAGACAAAGGCGGAGGGAGGGGGCATGGGCTGATGGGAAGGGAACAAAGAGGGAAGGGGGGCTGGTGGTGGGATCGCACCGTCAGGAGGGCGAAGACGAGGGAGGAGGCACTGGCCAGCTGGACAGACGGAGGAGGTTGGGCCGAGTGAGGAAGGACAGCCAGACACACAAAGAAGCAAGCGGCTGTGGCCATGTGCTGGGGATGGGGCAGGAGGTCCCGGGGACGACAGGGGCTAGCAGAGGGCTGACCAGAGGGGCACCGGGCCGAGCAGGTAGGTACTCTGGATCCAACTGCTGCTTGGATGGGTGTTGGGGCTGCAGGTGTCCAGGTTCCAGACCCCTAGGTGACCCTCACGCTTCTGGGTCTGTCTGTCCAACTGTACAGTTGCCAGGGCTCCACCATCAGCTTGTCCACCACTTTCTTAGAACCTTCATGGCATTCTTATTGTCCATCATCTGGGCCAGCTGGCAGTCTATCCACTCAGCCTCTGGGCAGATGTGCTCATTCAGGAGAGGGTCTTGGTTTATCATCTGTCTGTCTGTCTGTCTCTGGCTGTGTGTCTGTAAGCCTGGTGGCATTGGGCTGGAGAGCCCACCTGCAAGTTTAAATTATCAGGTTGGGGAGTACCTTGGTGGTCCAGGGGTTGAGACATAGCCTTGAATGCAGGGGGTGTGGGTTCAATCCCCGGTTGGGAAACTAAGGTCCCACATGTCGTGGATTTGGCCAAAAATTAATAATAATAATAAAATTAAATTGTCAGGCCATATGTCTGTATAGCTGACTGTCCGTTTGTGTGTCCAGAAGCCCCCACAATGAGGGCCAGCATCTGTCTGTGTCTTGTCTATTGGTCACTTCGGCTGTCTGTCTGAAAACCTGTCCAATGGCTCAGTCCCTCTGTCTCCTGTTGTCCCTGCCTGCCTGTGTCTGTCAACCCATCTGCCAGGTGGTCTGTCCCCCAGACTCCCTGGGCCAGCACCATCCTGCCTGCAACATTCAGCCACCCTGCCTGAGATCCACCCAGGGCTGGGTGGGAGGGCCAGAACCTAGCTCAGGGGCTGCCTTCTCCCCAGACCCTTGGATGATCCCTCTCTCCCATGGCCCCAGGCACTGCAGGAGCTGAAGATGACGAGCTCCGTGGCGCCCTATGAGCAGTTGGTGCGGCAGGTGGAGGCCTTGAAGGCCGAGAACAGTCACCTGAGGCAGGAGCTTCGGGATAATTCAAGCCACCTGTCCAAGCTGGAGACAGAGACATCAGGAATGAAGGTGTGAGGGGGAGGCGAGGCGAGGCAGAGGACACAGCCTGTGGCACAGGGACAAACACAAGGGATGAGTGGGCAGGACGAGGGCATCTAACAGATGGCCAGACCCAGAGCTCCCAGGCATTACCGACCACTGTCTTTCCTGCCTCCATCTTCAGGCAGTCCTGCAGCACTTACAGGGCAAGCTGGAGCAGGAGGCCCGTGTGTTGGTGTCCTCCGGGCAGACTGAGGTGCTGGAACAGCTGAAAGGTGAGGCACTGACCTGGGACTTCCTCTGCATACTGCGGGGAGGGGAAGCAGGGAGAGGTGCTTATCTTCACCTCTCTCCATGCCCACCCAGCCCTGCAGATGGACATCACCAGCCTGTATAACCTCAAGTTCCAGCCCCCAGCTCTGGCCCCCGAACCCACTGCCCGGACCCCTGAGGGAAGCCCAGTGCATAGCT
Source organism: Odocoileus virginianus (assembly GCF_023699985.2). Lineage (NCBI taxonomy): Eukaryota > Metazoa > Chordata > Mammalia > Artiodactyla > Cervidae > Odocoileus > Odocoileus virginianus. The sequence goes on from NC_069676.1 coordinate 40,756,620, forward strand.
CTGGGCCCTCCAAAGAGAGCTTTGGGGAGCTGAGCCGGGCCACCATTCGGCTCCTGGAGGAACTGGACCGGGAACGGTGAGATGGGGGGATCTCCACCCACCTTGTGAGTCCTCCTGCCCCCACCCCACCCCACCCTACCCACTGCCCCCAGGGGGCTGGTACCTCAGCCCCTTTCCCTGGCCCAACTGACCTCAACTGGAGGACAAAGAGGAGGGGGGTGTTCCTGCTGAGGGGAAGACTCCTGGGAGACGTCCCCAGGGGTCCCGGACACACAGGCATTGCCAGGGACAAGGCTGTGTCCGGTGCCAAGGCTCAGAGTCAGGCCTGGAGCCAGGGGGACTCAAGGCAATCTTTGTGGAGAAAGGGCTGCTGCCCAAGAAACCTGGGCCTGAGGCCAGAAGAAGGCAGGGTCTGTGTGCCTAGCTCAGCTGGGTCGTGTAGGGTCAGGTAGAACAGCTCTGGAGCAAGCTGGAGTTAACTGTATGCTTTGCTGTCTGACCTCAAGCAGGAACCCTAGCCCCTGCCAGCCTCAGATTTCTGCCCTGTAGAATGGGAATAACAGTGTCTCTGCACAAGGCATGAAGAAGTCTGAGCCTCAAGTTTACCCTGTGTAGGCTAGAAGGCCATTATCCAGTGTTGCAGAGGTGTTAACCTCTTCAGAGCCTCTCTCCGAGGATCACAGTTTACAAATGAGTTGCCTTTTGTACTTTCAATTAATTTCTCCACCCCATCCCACCCCAGTCCCGGGAGTGCTATGGGCGCTGAGACTGCCACACTGCCTTTTAAACATGGCACCCAAGAAGTGTTCATTAAAATCAGGGTAGACAGCTCCCGGCCTGTGAGCCCGCGCCCACCGACCTGCCCTCCCCCAGGTGTTTCCTGTTGAATGAGATTGAGAAGGAGGAAAAGGAGAAGCTCTGGTATTACTCGCAGTTGCAAGGGCTATCTAAGCGCTTGGATGAACTCCCGCACGTGGAGACGGTGAGCTCCCGGGGCGGCCCAGGGGTCCACAGGGCCCCGCCTATGGCGGGGGGCGTGGAGCGGAGGTGGAGGCCCCTCCCCCTCCCGGGAGCCCCCTCACGGGGCCCGTCCGCCCCTCCCAGCAGTTCTCGATGCAGATGGATCTGATCCGGCAGCAGCTGGAATTCGAGGCTCAGCACATCCGCTCGCTGATGGAGGAGCGCTTCGGCACCTCGGACGAGATGGTGCAGCGGGCGCAGGTACGGCGCGGGCGGGGCAGTGCACCAGTGGGCGAATCAGAGCGCAGATCTTGTGGGAGGAGTCTGGGTTAGTGCGGGGTTATATATACCTGTGGGCGAATCAGAGCGCAGAGGCTCCTGTGGGTGAGGCCTGTCGCAGGTGGCAGAGCCACAGCTAGAGCGGGTTTAGGCCGGACCCAGTACAGAGGGCAGAGTACCCGGGCGATGGGGACGGAGCCGACAGTGCGAGGAACCGAGTCTGAACAAGACTTGGGCGTTGCCAATCAAATGGCGGGACCAACCAAGTCAGAAAGTTGAGTGTGTTTGGAGGGCAGCCAGGGGTCTAAGTTTTGGGCGGGTCCAGAGTCCGGGGTTAAGGGTTGGACCTTGGGTGGGGCCAGGAAGAGAGTGGAGTCAAGTAACTGGGTGGGGTTTAGAGTGGGAGGGCCACATCGTGGAAGAAGCCCAGGGTCAGAGCCCAGGGGCTTTGGCAGTGGATGTGGCCGATTTGAGCTGAGGGCGGGGCCATATTGGGAAGTGCGCGGAGTTGGGATGGGTCAGGATTTCCACAGCGTGCATTTTCTCCCACTCAGATCCGTGCTTCCCGCTTGGAGCAGATCGACAAGGAACTGCTGTCCGCGCAGGACCGGGTGCAGCAGACTGAGCCCCAGGTACCAGGGGGTAGGAGCTAGGGCCCTAGCAGGTGATGACAGCCAAGGCAGTAAGGAGACCCCCAGGGCCCTACCCCCACTACGTTGTCATGGCAGCCTGAGAGCTTTGTATGGTGCCCCTGGGCAGAAACCACAGGCCTGGCGCTCTCCCACAGGCCTTGCTGGCGGTGAAGTCGATGCCCATGGACGAGGACGCCGAAAATGAGGTCCCCACGCACCCTGAGGATGGTGCCCCTCAGCCGGGCAACAGTAAGGTGAGGGGAGTCCAGGTTGGGGGATGCTCACAGGCGGGGTGGAGGGATGGCGGCAGCTTGGTTGGGATACACTGTGAAGTGGGTCCTGTACCCCTACTGCATTTGAAGGCCCTTCCTCCCCAGACCTCCATACAGCTTATCCAGGTGTGGGATGGTCGCCCTGAGTTGGAGTGCTTGGTGAGGCTGGGTTGTAGTCTGGAGCCTGGCGTTGGTGTGGCTACCTGTCCTGTATATTTGGAGGGCATGCTAGCTTAGGAGTACCCATGGTGCCGGTGGGCATCACGGACTGGGGGCGTCTCTGCAGTAGGGTGTATGTGTGTGTTCTCTGGGAGGATGCAGGGTGAGTGAGGGCTAGCATGATGGGACTCCCTTGTTTAGGGGGAGTCACCAGAGGCTGGGGGACTGTCCCTGGCTGGGGAGTGCAGGCTCCCCACCCTGACATCTCCTGCCCCTCACAGGTGGAGGTGGTCTTCTGGCTCCTGTCCATGCTGGCAACGCGGGACCAGGAGGACACGGCGCGGACACTGCTTGCCATGTCCAGCTCACCTGAAAGCTGCGTGGCCATGCGCCGCTCAGGCTGTCTGCCGCTGCTGCTGCAGATCCTGCACGGCACTGAGGCCGGGGCTGGGGGTCGCAACGGGACCCCGGGGGCTCCGGGAGCCAAGGACGCGCGCATGCGTGCCAACGCAGCGCTGCACAATATCGTCTTCTCTCAGCCCGACCAGGGGCTGGCACGCAAGGAGATGCGCGTGTTACATGTGCTGGAGCAGATCCGCGCCTACTGCGAGACCTGCTGGGACTGGCTGCAGGCCCGGGATGGCGGGCCTGAGGGCGGCGGTGCCAGTGCTGGTGAGTGCACATCCTGGGCTCCCCGCGGGGCAGGGCAGCACCCTGGGGTGTCAGGGGCCTCTGGCTTCTCCTGGGCACCTGCTTTGTGCCTGGCGCTGGCTGAGGTCTCATGGGAACCTGTGAAGATAGACTGGTGAAGGGACAACCAGGAACAACCCAGGCCGCGGGGTAGATGTTCAAGAAACCATGGATTGTAGGCAACCCTCCAAACGTGAGTGCAGAGTTTGAGATTTCTAGCTTTTGTGGCTAATTGCAAAGTTAATTTCCGATGCTGAGCACCAGACTGGGTGAGGCAGGTCACTCCTTGTTCACTTTAGAGGTTCTGTAAAGGAGGCCCCTCTGCTCCGAGAGTGACTTCCACAAGCCCAGCGCACAGCACTTTGAAAAACTCTGGGGTTTTGGCAGGCCTGCAGAGTGCAGACTGCAGGGAGGGGCGGGGACCCACCAGGTTACATCTCCGTGAGTGGGAGGGCTCTGACCATGGTCCTTGCGCCCACAGCGCCAGTGCCCATCGAGCCTCAGATCTGTCAGGCCACCTGCGCCGTCATGAAGCTGTCCTTCGACGAGGAATACCGCCGTGCCATGAATGAGCTGGGTGAGTGTCCCTCATCAACCCCTGCCCCCGATCTGGTCCAAGGTCTCCAGGCCTCCTCCAGTGCAGGGCAGGCTCTGGGCCCTAGTGGTCCTGGGACTCAGGCAATGGGGGTAGGGGTGGGAAAGTCAGGAGCTGAGGTGAATCTAACCTACCAGTGGTCAGGGCGGGGCGACCCTGTGAAATTTTAGGTTTGGGAATATTACATCTTTTTCCTAACGAAGGTCCGTTGAAATGTTGGAAACAGAAATACCAAGGGCGCAAATTACATTCATCTGCTTTGTTTTACTGTAATACAAAATGAGGCACATACCTCTCACCTGGCAGGTGATCGGAGCACTCAGAAGTTCCCTAAGGTCTCACATGGTACAACAATGTGGGGTGAGGGGCGGGGTGGGGGGCATCTGGAGCAGTGGCCACTTTACAAGAGGGCACAGCTCTTGAGGCTTTCCTCTCTTGGCTGTTTCACAGACTCCTGGGGGTTACCAAGTCCCCTCCAGGAGGCCTGAAAGGTCACTTATTTGATGAAGTTAAGATATGATTTACCTTCTCCCCTCTTGTGGGCATGGTGTGTGCAGTGCAATTTAACAGGCACTGCTACTCTGAGGACCCCTGGGCTGTGCATTCTGGGTTATAAGATTTCTCCATTTTAATTTATAGTATGGTAAATATTTGTTACTGGAGTATAGTTGATTTATAATGTGTTGGTTTCAGGTATAAATTGATTCAGTTATATATATTCTTTTTGAATTCTTTTCTATTATGGCTTATCACAGGATATTGAATATAGTTCTCTGTGCCATAGAGTAGGACCTTGTTGTGTATCCGTCCTGCACATAATAGCTTACATCTGCTAACTTCAGCCTCCCACTCCATCCTTCCCCTTTGGCAACCACAAGTCTGTTCTCTGTGTCTGTGAGTCTGTTTGGTAGATAGATTCATTTGTCATATTTTAGATTCCACATTAAGTAACATCATATGGCTTTTGTCTTTGTCTTTCACACAAAATCTCTAGCTGCATCCATGTTGCTGCAAATGGCAATATTTTGTTCTTTTTTGTGGCTGAGTAATATTCCACTATATATATATATATATATGCTCCTAGGAGTGGATTTTTAAGATTAAGAAGCAAAAAGGCTTTGGATACCCCCCTCAACTTTGAATTATGTATCTCAACACTTTTTTCATTCTGCTATGCACATTATACACACACAGGGTCCCTTTGGAAGCTTGTAGGTTAGTGTTGCTGAGCCCCTTCCCCAGGATGGCCCCCACTGGTGTGTTCATGAGCAAAAGTACTTCACAGTCCTGAGAAGGATCCCATTGCTGAGCGAGGGGAAGGGCCATGTGTGTCTGGGTTCCTGTACCTTTTGACCATCACCCTCCACATTCGTGAGAACCCTGTGTCCTAGTGAACAGAGGGTTGTGTGTGTGGGCCATCAGCAATGGCTCCTGAGCATATGCCATCTGGTCCGTCCTGGGGATGTGGCACGGCACAGCCTCCCGCCCCACCCTCAGTGGTTCGCCGTCTAATGGTTTTGAGGCTTCTTGTTTGGGAAGTTGGGGGGCTTCCCTGAGGAAGTGACTCTTGAACAGAAGGGGACACAGGAAACTAGGTGGACAGTGGGGAAGAGCACCTGGGCAGAGGGAATAGCACATGCAAAGACTCTGTAGTTGGACCACGTGTGACTGGAGACTGAGAGTGGAAAGGAGGCAGGCGTGGAGGCACAGGGCACTGAGGGGAAAGGCAAGCCTGCCAGCAGGCTATCTGGAAGAGGTGTCCTCAGAGTCGGGTTTCAAAAGTAGGCTTGAGGAGAGCAGACTGGGGGTGGGAGAGAAGGGAGGGTGTATAGCAGAGTGACCTGTGAGGCGGGATGGCTGGGGGCACCTGACGACCCTTGTGCTGCCGGGCCCCCCACAGGTGGGCTGCAGGCAGTGGCGGAGTTACTGCAGGTTGACCATGAGATGCACAAGATGACCCGGGACCCTCTCAACCTGGCCCTGCGCCGATACGCCGGCATGACCCTCACCAACCTCACCTTCGGGGATGTCGCCAACAAGGTGCCTGGGTGGGCGGGTTGGCCTCACCCGGCCCGGAGTAGCACTGAGCTGTGGGACAGGTGGGGAGACTGAGGCCCAGCTTCTCCCTCAAGCAGGCCACTGTCCTCTTGGCCACTCTGCCCTGTGGACTACGGGGCCTCTGGGCTGTGGATGGAGGGCTGGAGGGGAGACCAGTGTTTGCATCTGCCTGAGCCACATGGCTCATTTGGGCAATGAAGTCACTGCTTCCCTCCCTCCATGGTGGTGAAGATGGGGGTGGGGTTCATGCTCCAGCACATTGCAAGTGCTTGGTTGACACTTGCCCCACCTGTCCCCCCGACATGGCATGACTTCCCTGTGCCCACCACAGGCTGCACTGTGCGCCCGCCGGGGCTGCATGGAGGCCATTGTCGCCCAGCTGGCATCAGAGAGTGAGGAGCTGCACCAGGTATCAGGAGGCTGTGGGAACACGGGGGAGGGGGGAGGGGGAGGAGGGCATCCCCTGTGCTTTGCTGTGTGCCAGCTGCTGCAGGCCTTTAGGGTGGGAGCCTGGCCCAGGCCCACCCTGCCTGCCCTGCCCCGCCCCGCCCCCAGGTCGTGTCTAGCATCCTGCGCAACCTGTCCTGGAGGGCTGACATCAACAGCAAGAAGGTGCTGAGGGAGGTGGGCAGCATGACTGCCCTGATGCAGTGTGTCCTGCGAGCCACTAAGGTGGGTGTTAAGTGGGGCGGCTGGGGGGCGGGGCAGCCAGGGTGGGCAGGAGGCACTGGTGGCAGGTGGTGAGTTCTCCACCTGGGGGGAAACCAAGTCAGACAACCCACTGCTTGGCAACGGGCCCACACCTGGGGCTTCCAACATTGCCGCTCAGAGAACCTGTCATAGCTGACTCCATTACTTGTTAAATTTGAAAATGCATCTGGGTATCTCATGTGGGTGCCTCTGGGGAGAGGGCCTGGTGAGTGGGCTGTGTTGTCCCCCCTACATTGTTGTCCCCCTGCTGCTCCTGCCCTGCACCCAGGAGTCCACCCTGAAGAGCGTGCTTAGCGCCCTGTGGAACCTCTCAGCGCACAGCACGGAGAACAAGGCGGCCATCTGCCAGGTGGATGGTGCCCTGGGCTTCCTGGTGAGCACACTGACCTACAAGTGCCAGAGCAACTCGCTAGCCATCATCGAGAGCGGTGGCGGCATCCTGCGCAATGTGTCCAGCCTCATCGCCACCCGTGAGGACTACAGGTCAGCTGGGGGCAGGGGGAGGGGGTGGGAGGGGTCCCCGTTGGGAGGGGGGAAGGAGGTGTCGGGGAACGGAGTAGGGAATGCTGGGGTCAGAGGAAGGAGGTGTGGGGGGCACTGGGGCAGGGCTTGAGGAAAGGGGGGTAAAGGAGGGGGTGCTGGGGGTGGAGGAAGGAGGTGTAAGGGGTGCTGGAGCACTGGGGGTAAAGAGGTGGGGGGAGGGAGTGGGGGCACTGGGGTGGGGGGGCTGGCAGCTCCCCCTCTGCAGTAAACCCCCTCTGCAGTAAACTCCCTGGGGAGCCTTACCTTCTCCTGCCAATGACTCATCTAGATGACCCCCAGGTGCTATTTTTAGTATAAATATATCCCCAATACTACATGGGATATACTTGTACTACATCTTAAACTAGCTTTGTAAAAATAAACATAATATTCAAGTAATATTAATAATACTTGTTCTTTATTAAAATGTTATTCACTATGTAATAAGTAACTTACTACGTAACATTAACAACAAGCAATACTTCACTATGTGAACAGACATTAACTTTTAAAAGTATATCCCAAACTCTGCATGTGATATACTTGTACTAAATTTTAAATTAACTCAGTAAAAATATACATAATTTTCTAAATAACATTAATAGTAAATACTTGCTCTTTATTAAAATATTAAGTAAAACAATACCTATTCTTCATTAACATATTTCTTTCCTACTATAACATTGCATACTTATATTGAATTTTAAATGAATTTATTAAAATAAAAATGCCGGCGGGACCTTGAGAGCACACAGGGCTTCGTTTTGGAGGCTGATCTTAAAGCTGGGAGTGGGGGTGGGGGAGGGAATAAAAAAAAATGATAATAATAAAAAAAAAATAAAAATGCATTTCTAAATAGTAGTAATAAAAACTTGTTCTTTATTAATATCACTTATTAATAGTACTAGTAAGTAATGCTTCTGATATATGAAAGTACATAAATTTTAAAAAGTATACATCTCAGTATATCCCAAATATTGCATGGGATATACCTTCACTGAAGATTTTATCAGTTAAAACATTAAGAAACAATACTTAGATGTCTGTTTCCTTTTAATACTATGTGTGTGTGTGCTTAGTCACTTAGTTGTGTCTGACTCTCTGAGACCCCATGGACAGAGGAGCCTGGTGGGCTACATTACAGTCCATGGGCTCCTCTGTCTATGGGATTTCCCAGGTAAGAACACTGGAGGGCACTGCCATTTCTTTGTCCAGGGTCTCAATCCAGAGGTTGAATCCACCTCTCCCATATTGGCAGGTGGATTCTTTACCACTATCGCCACCTGGGAAGCCCCCAATACTATTTTCAGGATATCCCAAATATTACATGGGATAAATAAGTGTAAACATTAGTCGCTCAGTTGTGTCCGACTTTTTGCGACCCCATGCAGTATAGACCTCCAGGCTCCTCTGTCCATGGAGTTTTCCAGGCAAGAATATTGGAGTTGCCATTCATGTCTCTAATTACATGATATACTTGTGCTAATGACCTTACCCCAGTAGAGAATTCCCTGGCGTGCAGTGGTTAGGACTTGGTGCTTTCATTACCGAGGTCCCGGGTTCAGTCATCCCTGGTGGGGGAAATAAGATCTCACAAGTCATGGAGTGGACAGAAAAAAAAAAAAAGTCTTATCAAGCAAAATAAAACATTTTATCTACTACTAATGCTAATAATAAATAGTACTTAGTATCTCTAGAAACAAACAGGAATCTCTAGTATAGGTATATAATGAGATATACTACACACTACTATATGTAAAATAACAAGGACCTACTGTATAGCACAGCGAATTCTACTACAGTAACGTAGATGCTAAAAGAATCCAAGAAAGAATGTATAGAGGTATAACAGAACCACTCTGCTGTACGTCTAAAACTAACAACATTGTAAGTCAACTATACTCCGTTATAGAATAAAAATTTTTTTAATGAATTAATTTCACTTTAAATGAGTATTAATAACAAATTAAGAGTACTGTTTAATAGTTTGATATTAATAAAAGCTTTGGCACAAGTACATCCCAAGTGTTTGGGATACACTTATACTAAGAATTTAGCCCTGTTTTTGAAATTCAGTTACCCGGGCATCTTCTGTTTGGATTTGCCCCATCCTGCCGCCGAGGGTGGTGGGCGGTGTCCAGGTTGGGCGGGGCCTGACGCGCTCCGCCCTGCTTCCCGCAGGCAGGTGCTGCGCGACCACAATTGCCTGCAGACGCTGCTGCAGCACCTGACTTCGCACAGCCTGACCATAGTGAGCAATGCGTGCGGCACGCTCTGGAACCTGTCGGCCCGCAGCCCCCGCGACCAAGAGCTGCTGTGGGACCTGGGCGCCGTGGGCATGCTGCGGAACCTGGTGCACTCGAAGCACAAGATGATCGCCATGGGCAGCGCCGCCGCGCTGCGCAACCTGCTGGCTCACCGGCCTGCCAAGTACCAGCCTGCGGCCACCGCGATCTCCCCGGGCTCCTGCGCGCCCAGCCTGTACGTGCGCAAGCAGCGCGCGCTAGAGGCCGAGCTGGACACACGGCACCTGGCGCAGGCGCTTGACCACCTGGAGAAGCAGGGCCTGCCGGAGGCCGAGGCCGTCTCCAAGAAGCCCCTCCCGCCCCTGCGCCACCTGGACGGCCTGGCCCAGGACTACGCCTCTGACTCGGGCTGCTTTGACGACGACGATGCGCCCTCCCTGGCCGCTGCCGCCACTGCCGCAGAGCCTGCCAGCCCCGCAGTGCTCTCCCTCTTCCTGGGCAGCCCCTTCCTGCAGGGCCAGGCGCTGGCCCGAGCCCCGCCCACCCGCCGAGGAGGCCTGGAGGTGGAGAAGGAGGCCTGTGGGGAGGCAGCCGTGGCAGCTAGGGCCAAGGCCAAGCTGGCGCTTGCGGTGGCTCGCATCGACAGGCTGGTGGAGGATATCTCAGCCCTGCACACCTCCTCTGATGACAGCTTCAGCCTCAGCTCCGGGGACCCTGGGCAGGAGGCCCCGCGAGAAGGCCGTGCCCAATCCTGCTCACCTTGCAGGGGGACCTGAGGTGGGGCGGCGGGAAGCGGGCGGAAGCCGGGCTCACCCACTGCTGCGGCTCAAGGCAGCCCACGCCAGCCTTTCCAATGACAGTCTCAACAGCGGTAGCACCAGTGATGGGCACTGTCCTCGTGAGCACTCACGGCCCTGCTCGCTGGCTGCTCTGGCCGAGCACCAAGAGGGGCCCCCACGTGGCCAGGCGCGGCCCAGCCGGCTTGACCTCAACCTGCCCGGAGGCCAGGCTGAGCCTGAGGCCCGGGATGCCAAGGCCACAGACGCCCACGTGCGTACCATCAAGTTGTCACCCACCTACCAGCACGTGCCGCTGCTGGAGGGCGCCACCAGGGCGGGTGCAGGGTCCCTGGCCCCCGGGACCCGGAAACAGGCCTGGCTGTCCACAGAGGGCCTGAGCAGTATGCCTGAGAAGCTAGTGGTCAAGAAGGCACCCCTCTGCCTGTCCCGCTGCAGCTCGCTGTCCTCGCTGTCCTCAGCTGGCCGCCCGGGGCCCAGTGAGGCTGGGGACCTAGACGAGAGCGACTCTTCCCTGGAGGGGCTGGAGGAGGCTGGCCCTGGTGAGGCAGAGCTGGATGGGGCCTGGCGGGGCCCGGGGGCCACGTCCCTGCCCATGGCCATCCCGGCGCCCCAGAGGGGTCGGGGCCTGGGGGTGGAGGATGCCACACCGTCCAGCTCCTCTGAGAACTGCGTGCAGGAGACACCACTGGTGCTGAGCCGCTGCAGCTCAGTCAGTTCACTGGGCAGCTTCGAGAGCCCGTCCATTGCCAGCTCCATCCCCAGTGACCCATGCAGCGGACTGGGCAGCGGCACGGTCAGCCCCAGTGAGCTGCCTGATAGCCCCGGGCAAACCATGCCGCCGAGCCGCAGCAAGACACCACCACTGGCCCCAGCACCACCGGGCGAGCGGGAGGCCACCCAGTTCAGCCTGCAGTGGGAGAGTTACGTGAAGCGCTTCCTGGACATCGCCGACTGCCGGGAGCGCTGCCGGCTGCCCTCCGAGCTGGATGCAGGCAGCGTACGTTTCACTGTGGAGAAGCCCGACGAGAACTTCTCGTGTGCCTCCAGCCTCAGCGCACTGGCCCTGCATGAGCTCTACGTGCAGAAGGACGTGGAGCTGCGGCTGCTGCCCCCTGCCTGCCCAGAGCGTGGCAGCGGAGGAGGTGGAGGCCCGGGGCACCGCAGACGGGACGAAGCCAGTGGCTGTCTGGAAGGGCCGGTGTCCACTGATCAGGAGCTGGAGCTGCTGCGAGAGTGCCTGGGTGGGTCCGTGCCTGCCCGGCTCCGCAAGGTGGCCTCGGCACTGGTGCCTGGCCGCCGCGCGCTGCCTGTGCCAGTCTACATGCTGGTGCCTGCCCCGGCCCATGAGGACGACTCCTGCACTGACTCGGCCGAGGGCACTCCAGTCAACTTCTCCAGCGCCGCCTCCCTCAGCGACGAGACCCTGCAGGGACCCCCCAAGGATAGTGGGCGTTTGGATGGGCAGAAGCCCGCGGGTCGTGCCGCCCCCACCAGGCAGCCTGCTGGGCAGCGGCACAGGGTGGGGGGCATGGGCCAGAGCACAGAGCAGCCCCGGGGGGCTGGCAGGAGCCGGGCAGGGCTGGAGCTGCCCCTCCGCCGGCCCCAAAGCGCCTGCAGGGACAGCCTGCGGGACAGCTCCCGCCCAGGCCGGGAGCATGGGGATGGGGCTCGGCAGTCTCTGTGCCTCACAACGCCCACTGAGGAGGCTGTGTACTGTTTCTATGGCAATGACTCAGATGAGGAGACGGCCACAGCGGTCACAGCAGCACCCCCACGGCGGGCATCTGCGATCCCCCGGGCGGTGAAGAGGGAGTGCCCAGCTGGTGCCAGGAAAGAGGTGCAGGCTGTGCCCAAGGCTGCACCCAAGGCGGCACCACCTGCCCGTGCCCAGCCCAGCCTCATTGCAGATGAGACACCACCATGCTACTCCCTGAGCTCCTCGGCCAGCTCCCTCAGCGAACCTGAGCCCTCCGAGTGCATGGCCAGCCGGCCCCGGGTACACAAGCCAGGGCTCACCAAGGACCTGGGCCCCGGGGGCAGGAAGGATGGCACCCCCAGCCCGCGGGCTGAGACAGAGCTGCTCAGGCGCTGCATCGGCTCAGCCTTGCCCAGGCGCCAGCCTCAGGTGTCTGGACCAAGGCGCCGCCCACCCCGAGAGGCCCAGCCAAAGGAGCGTGCAGCAGAGGGGCCCCGGGAACACGGTGAGGAGGCGGCCAGCTCAGACCATGCCTCAGACCTGGATAGCATCGAGTGGCGTGCCATCCAGGAGGGTGCCAACTCTGTTGCCACATGGCTGCACCAGGCTGCAGCGGCAGCTGCGCGCGAGGCCTCCTCAGAGTCTGATTCCATTCTGTCCTTTGCAACAGGGCAGTCAGTGGGTTCCACCCTGAAGCCCACCCTGCATAGGAAGGGGCGTCAGCCAAGGGCAGAGGGCCAGCCAGGTGGTGCCCTGCGGCCAGAGAAACCAGAAGGGGCCCTCATCCAGCGCAGCAGCAGGCCGGAGAAGCTGCGTGGCACTCAGAAGGCCCCGAATGGGGTGCCGGCGGTGCTCCGGGGACATACAGTGATCTACATGCCCAGTCCAGCCACCCGGGCGCAGTCCAGAGGTGCCCCTGGTTCCCGCAATGCAGCAAGAAAGATGGGAGCCCCCAGCCCCGTGCAGCCAGCGGCCCCCACCAAAGCCCCCAGCACAGGGCAACAGAGGTCTAGGAGCCTGCACCGGCCTGGCAAGATCTCAGAGCTGGCAACGCTCAGTCCCCCGCAGAGAAGTGCCACACCACCAGCCCGCCTTGCCAAGACCCCGTCGTCAAGTTCCTCTCAGACCTCACCGGCCTCCCAGCCTCTGCCCAGGAGGTCACCCCCTGCCGCCCAGCCTGCAGGGCCCCTGCCCGGCCCCAGGGCCTCCCCAGTGCCCAAGACTCCAGCAAGGGCCCTGCTGGCCAAGCAGCATAAGACACAGAAGTCACCCGTGAGGATCCCCTTCATGCAGAGGCCCGCCAGGCGGGGGCCGCCGCCCTTGGCAAGGGCAGCCCCGGAGCCAGGCCCTAGGGGCCGGGTGGGCGCAGAAAGGGGCCCTGCAGCCCGAGGGGGCCGCCTGGGCCTGGTGCGCGTGGCCTCCGCCCGCTCTAGCGGCAGCGAATCCTCCGAGCGCTCGGGTTTCCGGCGGCAACTGACCTTTATCAAGGAGTCGCCGGGTCTGCTGCGTCGCCGACGCTCTGAATTGTCCGCACCCGAGGCCACCAACCCGACCACCCAGGCTGCCTCGCCCTGCCGCGGCCGGCCGGCACTACCCGCTGTCTTCCTCTGCTCCTCGCGCTGTGATGAGCTGCGGGCAGGCTCCCAGCAGGCCCCGGCCCCCCAGCGGGCCCCCGCGGCCCGTCCCCGCCCCAGCGAGCGGCAGCCTCGGCGCACCAGCTCCGAGAGCCCGTCCCGCCTGCCCGTCCGTACGCCGGCCACCGGGCCCGAGACGGTCAAGCGCTATGCCTCCCTACCCCACATCAGCGTGGTCCGCAGACCGGATGCCACCAGCCCCGAACCTGCAGCGGATGCCACCCGCCGCAGCAGCGCAGGGGAGGCCGGGCCACTGCCCAGGGTGGCCGCGCCGGGCACCACGTGGCGCCGCATCCGGGACGAGGACGTCCCGCACATCCTGCGGAGCACGCTGCCCGCCCGCGCACTGCCGCTGCTGGGCTCCCCGCCAGAGGACGGCCCGGCCGGCCCGCCGCAGCGCAAGACCAGCGACGCCGTGGTCCAGACTGAGGACTTCGCGGCGGCGAAGACCAACTCCAGCACGTCCCCGAGCATGGAGAGCAGGGCACCCCCCCAGGCCACGGCCGGCGGCCCTATCTCCCTTCTTGGCAGCGACGTGGACGGGCCGCCCGCCAAGGCGCCCGCCCCCACCCCCTTCGTCCCCGCCAGCCGGCACGGCTCCCCCAGCCGCTCCGCCCGCGTCCCCCCCTTCAACTACGTGCCCAGCCCCATGGTGGCGGCCACCGCTGACTCCGTGGAGAAGGCCCCCACCCCTGTCCCCACCAGCCTCCTGGAATAGTGGCCAGGACTGGACTTCCAGAACATCCTCTCCTGGCCCAGGGCCATCTGGCTGCCCCAAGGGTGGTCCCAGGACCCACCTGCCACCACCCCCTAGGGCCCCGCCCTCCGAGCCTCACCCCTGCCCACACGGCCCTCGCACTCATGCGTAGACGCTTGCTTTTGAGCCGAGGAAAGTGAGCTGCGGGCTGGAGCGCGCGTCACCGCAAGGGGGCGCCTACGAGGCGCCCCGCGCGGAGACCACCCTCCTGGCTCGGGCCGTCCTCAGCGGTGCCCTTCTGGGTTCCTGACCCTGCCGGGCCCGGCGTTAGCACCACACTTGCTCCCCTCCCCTCTGGGGAACGTATGGGGGTAGGGAGGGAATGACAGTGCCCGCCGAGGTGGGGACGGGGCTGAGAGGGTGGCGGCTGCAGGAGCCTGCCAGAGGGGGGCGCGGAGACGGCTGCGCATGCGCAGGAGAAAGCCTGTAATTACGTGCAGGGCCGGGTAATTGGTTAACTACCGTTTAGCTGGTTTGTTTGCCGTCTCCGCCTCAGCTGGGGGCGTGCGGGAGGGGCGTGTCTGCGCCTGGCAGAAAGGCCACCCCAACCCGACAGACACGCGCAGGGAGCCTGGAGCACCCCGAAACTGGTCGGGGGCGTTGGGGACACAGAGCGTCCCCGCAGTACTCGTAAGGAACCAGGAGAGGCAGGCGTGCCAGGAGGGTCGTGGCTGAGGAGACCGAGAAACGGAGGGGAGGCCGGGGCCTACCCACCGCCCAGTAGCCAGGCCTGGACCACAGGACCTGGACCGCACTCTGCGGGAAGTGCTCCCCGCGGGCGCTTGCCCGGTCCCAGGCCTTTGCCTTTCACCCTGAGTCTCCTTTTCCTTGGATCTGCGGGCTCCGTGGGGCGTGGCCTCCTCCCGGGGGCCAGCACACCTGCCCGAACAGCCGATCTCCCTTCCCTGAGGAGCCCGGCTGTGGGCGAGAGCCAGGAGCTGCTCTCAGCCGCCCTAAGGATCTGCAGTCACACCGCCCTACCGGGCTGCTCTGGGGGCCGGGGACAGTGTGCCGGTTGCCATCCCTTCTCTGGGAGGAGGAGGGCAGAGCCAGGTGGAGAGGAGGTGCTGAAGGAGCCCTGCCTCCGCCCCCTTGGACGCCGTGCTGCCGCTCCTTAAGACACACACGCTGCGACATCAAGTCCCGCAGGCCAGGGGCTCGGCTTGAGGGCCAGGAGAGGAAGCAGGACTCAGGAAAGACTGCACCACATACTCCTCCTGGGGAGAGCGGTGGGAACTGAGCAGGGCGCTAGAACAGCCACTGCTGACCCTGAGGCCCCTCTCTAAGGCGGATAAGACACTGCTCTGCAAACGGCTGCTCCCTTCCTGTCAGTAGCCAGGAGGGGAGGGAGGAGTGGCCTTCTGAGCTCCTTCTCAAATGGGGGGGGGGGGGGGGGGAGGGGCTGCAGAATGCTGCACCCCATCATCATAGGCGAGCCACCCCTGGAAATGGAATGCCGCCAGCTTGCCAAGCTGTGGGGGCCTGGAGTGGAAGCCCCGGTACTGAGTCCCAGGCTGTGCTCTGGCAGCTGTGTGCCTGCTTCCCCACGTGGGCCGTGGGGAGAATTTCCAGAGCTACCTCTGGGTTGAGCATGTCAGCTGCCATGACTGGTGGCAGAGGACCGTCCAGGCTGGCTGCCCCTAGCCATTCTCTCCACAGGCAGGAGCAGGGCCCGAGCCATCCCATCCTGTCCAGCGCCCACCCTGCCACCTCGATCCATCAAAGCAGTGGTCCACGCAGCCGCTGGGCCGGTGGGAGCCCGAGGCCCTGATTACAGTGGCTTCCTGGAGGAGGCAGTGCTGGCCATTGTGGGACAATCAGCCTGAGGCCAGAGCTTAGAGGAACAAAATCCGAGGACCCCAAACACTCCTGTGAAGCCCTGACCCAAGAGACATAGGGCACCAAGGCCAGACCTCGGCCCAGAGCAGATGGACACCGCAAGCTGGGTGCTGACTTTGGGGCACTACCTCACCATGTTGCCGCAGCCTGAGCCTGGTTGTCTTGGCTTGTCCCCCTCACCGCGTCTCCATCCCAGGTGCCGCAGGACACCTGTAAATACGTACAGCCCCCACCTGTAAAGCCATCACCTGGCGAAAAGAGGCCGCAGAGCCAGGCATCTCACTGCACCTTTAATAAACAGCTGTTGAATCGCGCTCCAACTGCCTGCGCCTTAGTCTCCAGAGGGGTAAAGCAGGGTGGGGGTCAGGAGGGGGCTTTGCAGGCCTTCCATCCGGGTCCATGTGCTGCCTGCACAGCCTCACTCCCCACAACCAAGTGTACTCGAGGTTGACACAAGGGTTTGTTGTGTGCAAGAGTGCCCTCCCTTGGACGAGGAGGCTGCTCGGTGTCCATTGCTGCTACTGGGGCTGCATCCACACTTTCTCAACACCTGGGCCCCCAAGTTTCCAGTTTTAGAGTCTCTAGGCGTGAAGAAGACACCTTTTCCTCCTGGGATACGCGAGGTCTCCTCATCTGCTGTGCGGGGTCCCAGCGCCGCCCTGAGCTTTTGGGACCCTGGAAAGGAGGGGCCCATGGGGGGACTGTCGTCGGAGGCGCTCAGTGGGCTCACCACCTCCCACTGGTCTGCTGCTCTGGTCTTCACGGGACTGGTTTTTTAGGCTGAAAGCCCTTTTCATGGTCCTCACCTGGCCCACAGCCCACCTATTTGCGGGTGAAGGTGGAAAGAGGAAGGGCACTGGGTGAAAGCCGGGGCGGAGACTGACTACCACGTCCTCTCACAGTATCCCCATGTGACTGGATCCCACAGGTGACAGAGAGACAAGAGCCTGCCCTGGGGGAGCACCCAGGTCCAAGACGGGGAGCCAGGGGCCCCAAGAGGTGGCACTCACCCTGAGGGCTACTGCTCCTCACACAACCACAGCCACTATGGGCTGGGGAGGACACTGAACACCCCCACACTCTTCTGGAACCTCTGGGCCCCCCCTCAATTCACATGGGGATGGGAGAACCAGAGGGGTGGGTCCCACCAGCTCAGTCTGATTGGTCAGTGAAGCAGGGTCGCCAGAGGAAGGGAAGGGGGATGGATTGATGGTCCTGGGCCCCGGGCCTTGAAGGAAGTCCAGTCTGGGCTCCTCAGGGCAAGAGGCCTGTGCACAACCTGGATCCCTTCCTCAGGGAGGGGGTCTATGTCCAGTGAGGCCCCACACCGACTGGGCAGGCTGTGTCCCCTGGGGTCTCTGGGTGCCAGGGCATACCTAGGCCGCAGAACAGAGAGCCAGAAATCTTCTGGGACCCAGGGGCCCAGGTGTCAGGTGAGGGGTGCCAGGCCAGATGCTGAGTGGAGGACCCGAGGTTCTGGTGGGCCGGGTTATCCCAAGGAGGCGGCTGCTGTGCCGGGCAGAGCCACTTGGCCCACCTGGCTGATGTCCCGCTCCAGCTCCTTGCCCGCCTGCTGCAGGTCTGCACGCTTCTGCTCCAACTGGGCACCCGCCTGCTGCAGCCGCTGGTTCAGGGCCACATAGATCCGGCTCTGGAGGTAGAGTTGCTCTTGCTGGGCCTCGGCATCCTCGGCCCTCCCATAGGGGCCCAGGGGGTCTATGGATAGGATACGGCAGCATCACTGCCTGTTAACCAGAGGACTCAGTTTACCCTCCAAAGAAAACAATTGACTAGAGGGGACAGGTCACAGGAAAGGCTGGACTCCACTGACCCACAGTCCCTCCAAGGGGTGGGTCCTGGCTCCTGGAAAGGGCTCTGACCCTGATCACAGAGCACACTGGCTCTCACCAGCACTCTGAGCACTCAGGGAGATGGGAAGAGGCCAGGACGCACATTTCCCAGTGACCACACTTCCTAAAGGGTACAGGAGAGGGTGGGGAGTCAGGACAGAAAAGGCACAGGCTCCAGGGTCACATGGACACACATCAAGGTCCTCCTTGCTCTGCCTGGTCCCCTTGTCCACAAACTTGCCAGAACCTCTGCATTTGATTCAGATCACTTTACCACCTGCCTAACACCAAGGCGGGAAAGGCCAGACAGTGCAGGTGCACACAGAGGTGGACACAGGCCAGCAGGGGAAGCCCCCTGCTCCTTGAATGGCCCCAGCACTGGCCACGCCTCATGGCCCCAACCTCCAAGTGCTGGGGACCGAGGCCTGTGATCCTTAAGCTGGGGCTCAAGCAGCAGCCAAAGACCCAGCTGTGGGCTGTGGGTAAATAGGTGCTGTGGTTCCTCAGGCGGCCCCATCAACACAACGTTCCAGGTGACAGAAATGTCCCCAGCTGAGCCCCCAGCCCAGCAGCAACAAGGATCTCCTGAGCCTGTAAAATGTGGTCATGTGCAGCAAAGAACAGAATTTTTACTGTTACTTAATTTAAAAACAAATTGTCCCACAGCCACTTGTAAGTCAATGAAGTTAGAACCCTCTCTTATATCCTACACAAAAATAAACCCAGAATGGCTTAAAGGCCTAAATATAGGACATTACACCATAAAACTCCTAGAGGAGACCATAGGCATAACATTCTGTGACATAGATCTTACCTATGTTTTTTATGTCAGTCTCCCAAGGCAACAGAAATAGAAGCAAAAACAAACAAATAGGACCTAATCAAACTCACAAGCTTTTGCCCAACAAAGGAAACCAGCAGCCTACAGGCTGGGAGAAAATAATTGCAAATGATGTGACTGACAAGGGCCTGATTTCCAAAACATACAAACAGCTCATACAACTCAATATCAATACACAAAACAACCCAGTTGAAAAATGGGCCAAAGACCTACATAGACATTTCTCCAAAGAAGACATACAAATGGTCAAGAATCACATGAAAAAATGCTCAGTATTGCTAATTATCGGAGAAAGGCAGGTCAGTATGGCCATCATTAAAAACTGTACATTAAAAACTGGACTTCCCTGGTAGTCCACTGGCTAAAATGCCATGCTCCTAATGCAGGGGGTTGAGGTTCAAACCCTGGTCAGGGAACTAGATCCCACATGCTGCAACTAAGAGTTCGCATGACACAACAAAGCCCTGGCACAGTCAAATAAATAAATATTAAAAAAAAAAAACACCAAAACTCTACAAATAACAAACGCTGGGGAGGGTGGAGAGAACAGTAAACACTCCTACACTGTTGGTGGGAATATAAGCTACTGCAGCCACTGTGAAAACAGCACAGAAATTCCTCAAAAAACTAAAAACAGAGGTACCATATGATTCAGCAATCCCACTCCTGTGCAAATAAATCCAGATGAAACCATAATTCAAAAAAACACATGCACCCCAATGTTCACTGAAGCACTAGTTACAACAGCCAAAACATGGAAGCAAGCTAAATGTCCATCGACAGATAAATGGATAAAGAGAAATAAAAAAGGTACGGTAAGAAAAAAAAAGGATATGGTGTATATACACACAATGGATTATTACTCAGCAGTGAAAAAGCACAAAAATATTGTCACTTGCAGCAACATGGATGCAACTAGAGATTACCATACTAAATGAAGTCAGAAAGAGAGAAATACTGTATGATGTCACTTACATGTGGAATCTAAAATATAATGCAAATGAACTTACCTATGAAACAGAAACAGACTCAGACACAGAGAAAAGACTTGTGGTTGCCAAAGGGGAGGGACAGCAAGGAAATCAACCCTGAATATTCACTGGAAGGACTGATGCTGAACCTCCAAACTTTGGCCACCTGATGCAAAGAGCAGACTCATTGGAAAAGAGCCGACTCATTGGAAAAGACCCTGATGCTGGGAAAGATTTCGTGCAAGAGGAGAAAGGGGCAACAGAGGATCAGATGGTTGAGATGGCATAGCAACTCAATGGACATGAGTTTCAGCAAACTCTGGGAGATGGTGAAGGACAGGGAAGCCTGGCCTGCTGCAGTCCATGAGGTCACAAAGAGTTGAACACGACTGAGAGGCTGAACAACAAACACAAACGGGAAGGGGGATAGTGGAAAGAATGACTGGGAGTTTGGATAACCATACGCAAACTATTATATACAGGACGGATAAACAACAAGGTCCTACTGTATAGCACAGGATTTTCAATATCCTGTGATAAACTATAATGGAAAAGAATGAGTATGTGTAACTGAGTAACTCTGCTATAAAACAGAAATTAACATTGTAAACCAACTATAATTTAAAGAAACAAAAAGACAGAAAGACGAACCCCCCAAAAAAGTCCCAATGTGTTTCTCACCTTCTGACATTCCACAAGCCTTACACTGATCCTCTCTACTCACTAGAATGGCCTGAGGACAGGCACTTTCATCTTTTTTTTTTTTTTTTTCCCTTTTCTTGGCTGTGCCACGTGGTATGTAGGATCTTAGTTCCCCGACCAGGGATTGAACCCATGCCCCCTGCAGTGGAATCGCAGAGTCCTAAGCACTGGACAGGCAGGGAAATCCCAGGGACTTTCAACGTTCAGATATCACCTCACCATCTCAATGATTAGAATAGAACCTGGCCCATAAGAGGTTCTCAATAAGGTTAAACGAATAAACGAACCTCAAAGAGAACACAGTATTCAGACTACAACTGTATGTCGGACCCTGCACTCACTGTTTTCCGTTTATCTTCTGAACAAGGGGTGGACACTCTTTCTCTGCAAAAGGCCAGACCTAAGTATTTTGGGCACTGTAGGGCCAGACAGTCTCTGTCCTGACAACTTAACTCTGCCAGTGCGTCTCAACAGCAGCCAGGTGCTTCCCTTCTTGCTGGGGTCTCGGGACCGCCCCTACCCTGCACGACCTGGGCTCCCCCTACCTTCCCGAGCCAGTGCGGTGAAGACGGGGTCCTCGGCGGGCGCCCCCCGCACGTCCTCCAGGATCTGCTCTACCGTGGGGGGCGCCGGGCGGGTGGGCAGCACCACGCGCTTCTTGGCCTTGGAGCCCATCCCTGCAGGCTGGAAAAAAGAGCGTTGACCGCGCAGTTCCTGCCACCCAGCAAACTCCTACACACGCTCCGGAGCCCCGCTCCCGGCGAAGCCGGTACTGCCTCGTTCCTCCCAAGGCGGAACACCACGGTGTCTGGGGCTTCAGTGTCTGGCTCCACTCAAGACAAGTTTCCAGGAGAAACTCCACCTAGCCGCCGGTACTCAGCCGCCACAGCGGCCGAGAGGCCACTTCCGCTTCCGGTCTGCCTGCTGGCCCGCCCTATAGGCACGTGATGCGCACTTCCGGCCTCCTCGGGTTCCCGCCCTCCGCGAAGCCACCCCCCCCCTTTAAAGGGGCCACGCCCGAGAGCGTTTCGGTACCACTGGACCAGAATGTGTGGGGCTTCCCCGATAGCTCAGTTGGTGAAGAATCCACCTGCAATGCAGGAGACCCCAGTTCGATTCCTGGGTCGGGAAGAGCTCCTGGAGAAGGGATAGGCTACCCACTCCAGTATTCTTGGGCTTCCCTTGTGGCTCAGCTGCTAAAGAACCCGCCTGCAATGCAGGAGACCTGGGTTCGATCCCTGGGTTGGGAAGATCCCCTGGAGAAGGGAAAGGCTACCCACTCCAGTATTCTAACCTGGAGAATTCCTTGGACTGTATAGTCCATTAGTTCCCAGAGTTGGACAAGACTGAGTAAGTTGAAGTGGGGTAGTGGACCAGAATGAGGAAGGAAGCATCAGCTTCCTCGCGCAGGGCCTAGAAGCACAAAGGGTGGGCGTAGGGTCCAATGCTGGCTTCTCTCACTGCCTAACAAAGCATCCTCCAAGCCAGTCTTCAACAGTACAGGTTAGTAGTATGTGAACCATGAACTTCCAGATGTTCAAGCTGGATATAGTAAAGGCAGAGGAACCAGAGATCAAATTGCCAACATCCATTGGATCATCGAAAAAGCAAGTGAGTTCCAGAAAAACATCAACTTCAGCTTTATTGACTACGCCAAAGCCTTTGTGTGGATTACGACAAATTGTGGAACATTCTTACAGAGATGGGAATACCAGACCACCTTACCTACCTCCTGAGAAATCTGTATGCAGGTCCAGAAGCAACAGTTAGAATCAGTCATGGAACAACAGGCTGGTTTCAAATTGGGAAAGGAGTAGGTCAAGGCTGTATATTGTCACACTGCTTATTTATCGTATATCCGGAGTACATCATGTGAAATGCCAGGCTGGATGAAGCACAAGCTGGGATCAAGATTGCGGGGAGAAATAACAATAACCTCAGATACACAGATGACACCACCTTTATGGCAGAAAGCAAAGAAGAACGAAAGAGTCTCTTGATGAACGTGAGGGAGAAGAGTGAAAAAGTTGGCTTAAAACTCAACATTCAGAAAACAAAGAACATGACATCAGGTCCCATCAATTCATGGCAAATAGATGGGGGAAACAGTGGAAACAGTGGCAGACTTTATTTCGGGGGCTCCAAAATCACTGCAGATGGTGACTGCAGCCATGAAATTAAAAGACACTTGCTCCTTGGAAGAAAAGTTATGAATAACCTAGACAGCATATTAAAAAGCAGAGACATTACTTTGCTGACAAAGGTCCATCTAGTCAAAGCTATGGTTTTTCCAGTAGTCATGTATGGATGTGAGAGTTGGACTATCAAGAAAGCTGAGCACTGAAGACTTGATGCTTTTGAACTGTGGTATTGGAGAAGACTCCTGAGAGTCCCTTGGACTTCAAGGAGATCAAACCAGTCAATCCTAAAGGAAATCAGTCCTGAATATTCATTGGAAGGGCAGATGCTGAAGGTGAAACTCCGATACTTTGGCAACCTGATGCAAAGAACTGACTCGCTGGAAAAGACCCTGATGCTGAAAAAGATTGAAAGTAGGAGGAGAAGGGGATGACAGAGGATGAGATGGTTGAATGGCATCACAGACTAGATGGACATGAGTTTGAGCAAGTTCTGGAAGTTGGTGATGGACAGGGAAGCCTGGTGTGCTACAGTCCGTGGGGTTGCAGGGAGTTGGACAGGACTGAGCGACTGAACTGAACAAGGCATTTGAGGCCAAGTTTTCTGCAAAATGGGGACATGACCTCCAACCCACATGGCTGTCATGGGAACACAAAAGGTGGCAGGCACACAGGGAGCACTCAGTAATGCCAGCTGTGCCAGCCCCACTGAGGTGACCAGGGGTGCAGCATTCTAGTCTGGGCTCTCCTCCAAATCCAAATCATGGTCGCCTCTCCAGTCTCTAAAATCCCTTCCCTCAGGGTGGGGTCATAGCGCTGGAGGCTGATCTTGGCCTCTCCCCTCTTAAGTAGGGTGGGAAGATCTGCTCAGACCAGGGAGGTTTTTCTGTGTTTAGGCAACTTTATAGAAAGTAAGTTAAGGCTTCCCTGGTGGCCCAGCGGTAAAGAATCCGCCAACAATGCAGGAGACCACCAGAAATGCAAAAGACTCGGGTTTGATCCTTGGGTCAGGAAGATCCCCTGGAGAAGGAAATGGCAACCCACTCCAGTATTCTTGCCTGGGATATCCCATGGACAGAGGAGTTTGGTGGGCTACTGTCCTTGGAGTCGCAAAGAGTTGGAGACGACTTAATGACTAAACCACCACTACCACCACCTACCAGTGGTTAGGATTCCTTGTTCTCTCTACCGAGGGTTTGGACTCAGTCCAAGGTGGGAGAACTAAGATCCTACATCCCATAAGCTGCCCTGGTGCAATAAAAAAAAAAAAAAGCAATTTACATAATTTACAAGTAGTAGTATTAGTAGTATCAGTCACTCAGTTATGTCAGACTCTGCGGTCCCATGGACTGTAGCCCACCAGGCTCCTGTGTCCACGGAATTCTCCAGGCAAGGATACTGGAGTGGGTTGCCATTTCCTATTCAAGGGGATCTTCCGGACCCAGGGATTAAACCAGGGTCTCCCTCATTGCGACCAAATTCTTTACCATCTGAGCCACCAGGGAAGCCTGCAATACCATAAAATCTACCTGTTTAAAGTGTACAAGTCAGTGTTTTGGGAATATATAGACTGCCGGGGTCCAGCCTCGGCAGGATCCAGGGGGTACCCTCAGGATGAATGGCATCAGCGAGAGAGAGAGAGAGAGAGAGAGAGAGAGAGAGAGAGAGAGAGAGAGAGAGAGAGAGAGAGAGAGAGAAAGAAGACACGTGAGACCAGCCTTGATAGGGCCAAGTCTGTGAGGGAGAGAGAGAGAAAGAGAGAGAGAGTGACCAGACGGGGGGTGCAGCAGAGTCTGGCAATCTTTTATTTTTTACCGTGGCTTTTATACCCTAAGTTAGTACATTTCTAAGGAGAAGATAGTTTAACATTATGTCAGCTTGTCCTTCACGAAACCAGGGTGTTTTCTGCATACATCTTTGTTTATAAGGGTCTTGTACTTTATCTTCTGGCCTTGGGGCCTATTAACATTTTATGCAGGTCAGGTGAATGTAAACCTATTTTCTGTTTCTATGGTGACCTTAACTGAAAGGTAGCAGTCTCATAGGACAACAGTACAGAGTAGAAGTATAACCTTAACACAAAAATTAATCCTTCTGCAGAAGTTGTCAGTTGCGTTTATCTGAGAAGTTTACCCCACACAGACTCTGCGGCTTCAGTGAGGCAGCCTCTGCCTAGCATTCCTGGCTGACAATTAGCAACCATCATTGGTACCACACTAGGGCTAAGCTCTTATTTTTCTAGATCCATAACTATACTAACAATGGTTTCCATAACACGACCTTAGCACATTAAGAGCAAAAACACAGCAAGCAAAAAATACCAAGGGCATAAATGCATTTGCCAAACAAACTAAAACTAAAATACCAGCAAAGGAGTTTAAATTAAAACACTCCTTTCATCCTGGATAATCTCATAAAATACCACCACCTGGGAAACTTATTGATTAAAGTTCTAAATTGATTCTTATTTGGGAAGAGATCGGGGAAGGCCTTCTGCCTGTATCACAGAAATTAGGGAGTAGTCTATTGAAGCAAGCATCAGAAAGACAGATATCATCTTTAAGGTGAGCGCTGGGGGCAGCTTTTCGAAATCCCTGAAAACCTGATCTGCCTTGCCTGTCAGGTTTTCTCCCTCATGACCTTGTCATGGGTAGGGTCTTGTGTGTTGGCTCCTGGCAATAGACAGTGATGTTTCACATCAGCGGGATCACACAGCCTGTGTTCTTTTATGTCCTGCTTCTCTCACTGAGCATCGTGTTCTTAAAGTTCATCTGCAGTTGTCCGGAGTGTCAGTGCCCCTCTCCTTTTCATGGCTGAGTGATGCTCCCTGGTGTGGAGGGACCCCCCTGCATTTATTCATTCACCCACATTAGTGGACATTCAGGCTGTTTCCACATTTTGGCTGCTGTGAATCATACTGCTGTGAACATCCTGGCATAGTTGTTTGTGTGAATGTATCTTTAGTTTTCTTGGGCATTTGCCTAGGAGTGGAATCACTGGGTCCTTCAGTAGCTCCATGTTTGTCTGTGGAACTGTTTCCCAAAGTGGCTGCCCCAAACTGGCATGATTTGGGCACTTACCGTATGTCAGGCCAGAAAACTACTTCTTTGGATTTGGTGAGGCAGGTGCCAGGTTTAATGCTGTTGCACAGGTGTGGTCACTGAGGCTCTGAGAGGGAGGCCAGATGGCTCTGGACTCACAGTCTGGAGCTAACTCTGGAAGCAGGGGCTGAGCTGGGTGGGACTCTAGGGGTGTGGCTGGGACTTTAGAGGTGAGGGCAGCTGGCTGCTGCTCCTGCTTACAGTGGGTCCAGCTGCAGCCCTTGACTTCATTCCCATTACTTTCCAGCTTGAGGCTGCCCAGCCGGAGCCTGGTGGCTCAGCAGGTGCCCAGGGTCCCTGGAGAGGAGTGTCTCTGGGGCTCCTGCAACAAACCAGGACAGCCTCCATGGAGTTCAAAGGAAGCCTGTGGTCAAGGCACAACCAGCCTCCACTTCCTTGTGGAAATTGCCTCCCAGCTCTGAAAATCAGAAGGAACGAGGAGTGTCCCCACCCCATAGATGTGTGTGAGGACAGAGGAAGGACTCTCAATAGCTTCATCCATGCCCTCCCTACCCCAACCCCACCCTCCCTGCACTTTGGGATCCTCAGATGGGGAAGTGGAGGCTTGAGGGAGAAAGAGCATTGTATCTCCAGTTCATGATTCCCTCAGCCTCCCAAGGACCTCAGAAAAACAGAGAAAAGTGCAATTATCAGAAGCCGGTAGACAGGCCGTGTGGGTAGATCTGCAATTGTCATTTGCAGATCACACTCCTGTTAGTTCTCAGCCTTAAAGAGAAACTCATGCATAAGGATGGAAAAGGTGGGACTTCCCTGGTGGTCCAGTGGTTAAGAGTCCAGTTTGCAGTGCGGGGGACACAGGTTCAATCCCTGGTCCGGGAAGATCCCACATGCCATGGAGCAACTAACCCTATGTGCCACAACTACTGAAGCCTGAGCACCTAGAGCCTGTGCTCCACAGCAAGAAAAGCCACCAGGATGAGAAGCCCGTGCACTGCCAACTAGAGAAAGCCTGTGCGCAGCAATGAAGACCCAGTGCAGCAAAAATTAAATTAAAAAAGAAAAAGGATGGGAGAGCAGTAAGAGCAGGCCAGGACACTTCCAGGGCTCTCAGAGGCTTTGCCACAGCTATCATTCAGGAGCCCACCAGCCCCCACCCCCAGGGCATAGGCTCTGGACTCCACTGACCCCGACCCCTTCTCCAGGGACAGACATGGAGTGCATGGGACACCCCCCGCCCAGCAATCACACCGTGGGGAAGAGAGTGGTACCCCAAGGACCCCACAGACTTGCACCTTCTATTCAACCTTTATTTGCAAATTCTGCGCAGAGGATGAAGTGCCCAAGAGGAGACTCTGGACAGTGTCATCTGCTCTGTCTCTCCCTCCCTCCACTCTTGGGACAGGGAAGTGATATCGGCCTCCAGCCTGGTTCCCCACCTCCCCACCCACACCACCCAAACTATGCAATGAGACTTCTCTCTCTCTCTCTTTGACCTTGACTTGCCAAATCCGGGGTGCAGGATCCCACATGGCCACCCCTGGCCTGTGCCTCCGAGGCTGCCAGGGCCTTCCCGGGGCAGGTTCCTATGGGGCGCCAGTCTGGACAGTAGGATGGGGGTGCCCACCAGGGCTCGAGCAGAGGTGCATGCTGGCTGTCTTTGTCAGCCGGTTCTGGGTTCCAGCCTGCTGCAGGGTCTGGAGTGGTCCCCTGTCCTAGGGGGTCCCATCCATGGCAGCAGGCAGCCCATGAGCAGAACATGGCAGAGGAGGTGGCTCCCAAATGCCATGGCCAGCAGGGACAGCACCACAGCCTGGGCTGGGCCATGGTGGGAGGGGCGGGCAGTTGCCGTGGAGTGGGAATGGCCCTCAGGGGGGTAGGGTCCCGAGCAAGAGCCCTGCTGCTCGTCCAGCACGGACTGCGGAGGGCAGGCAGTGCAGTCCAGCGGGGAGCTGCCTCGGCAGGTGTAACAGGATGAGTGGCAGCTGGAGCAGACCTGCATGGCAGGCGCAGCTGAGCGCCTGGGTCCAGCGGTCACCGCCTGCTGGGTGTGGTTGAAGTATCTTGGCGGGCAGTAGGCGAGGCAAAGGTGGCCCAGGATGTAGGCGGGGCTGTGGCACTCTGCATGAGGGACAGACATGTCCATGGGGCTGTGAGGCTGAGACCTGCCACCCCAGCCTGCCCGCCCCTTCACCCCAGGCTGCACACGCACACTGCCCCTGCTACCACCTCCTGGCAAATGGGCCATGCCGCGCCGGGCACTCACCCTGGCACAGCCCCTCTGTGTCCCTCTGCACGCACGCGTTGCTGGTCACCTGGGGGCCAGAGGGCCGCGCCGTCATGTCCTCAGCCGTCCCATAGAGCAGCAGCGTGTAGCGGTACAGCGTCCCTGGGCAGGGGTTGTGGTGGGCACAGGGAGGAGGGAGAGAGGCTGTCGGCAGCCTGGTCCTGCCATTACGGGCCCCCCGCCCTGCCACCCACACCTCATCCTGGAACCCTGGACACAGACGGTGCAGAGTTGCCCAGTGCCCTCTACGGGCTCGGAACCAGACACCTGGTGTGTGCTGGTAAGTGAGCACCTACTGTGTGCCAGGCCTGCCTGCTCAGTCTCTCCCAGACCAGCAGGAGCCCTGTGAGGTCCGGGGGCAGCTAAAGAGGCCACGGGCTCCAGTCTGCAAGGTGGGTAGGGGTGGAGCCCCAGCCAGCACCCGGCTGGACCTCACCTGTGTTGAAATAGTAGCCCTTGTTCTCCAGGCCCAGGATCCACAAGCCCCGCGGGTCTTCATCCCAGAAGTGGGTGGACATGAAGATCCAGTTGTTGTAGCCTTGACTGCTGATGTCAAAGGGTCTGGGACAGACAGGTGAGGGGGGGTTCATAACCAGAGTCCTGACTGGCATGGCCAATGTGGACAGGGCTGGGGTCCAGCTTGCCTGACCCCGGGGTGCTCAGGCTCCTCCACATGGGGGCACCCAGAAAGGAGGGAGAGTTTGCACCTAGGGCCAGCCTCTGCCCCTGCACCTGATGGCCACGAGGGTGGAGCGGGTGCCCATGGGGCTGGTGAGGGAGATCTCCAGGTCCCCACGGCGGCTGTAGGACAGGGACAGCTGCACCTGCACGTGCTCCAGCGAGCGGATGGAGTTGGGGTCGCCGGCGCAGGCCGACACATTCTTCCTCACGCGCATGACTGGCAGGATGGGGCTGGGGGCCAGGGCCTCTCCTGCTGGCCTGCTGGTGGGGGGCCAGGCAGAGTTTGGGCTCAGATCCTGAAGCCTACCCTCTCCTTGTTCAGACAGGCACACCTCCCTATGTCCACTCCCCAGGTAGCAATGGGAGGTGTAGGGAGAAGGCAGGTACAGAAGCAGGTGGAGGAGGGCTGGGGGAGGTGGCAGGTGGGGGGAGGGAGTAATGGGTGAGATGGCAGGAGGGAGAACAGCTGTGGGGAGGTAGGCACAAAGGCTGAGTTGGATGCAGGCGTCCTGTGGGCAAAGGGGCGCGCTCACGTGCGGGTGTGCACAATATGAATGACACATTTCTTCTGGGGTTGCGTAGGCAGCCAGGAGCGAGCCATGCCCACCAGCAGTGCAGCGTCCAGCAGCCCGTAGCCATAGTGGTGGCTCACTGCAGGGGGAGGGGCCGGCGGTCATGGATCTGTGCGTGCGGTGGCCCCCCCACCCCACCCCCCGTCCGGCCCTGCTGCACCTCGGCGCCCAGCGCCATTGGTCCTCCAGTCCTCTGCTTGCAGCTGCGCGGGCCTGGATGCCCGGACCACCAAATGCTGCATGTCCCTCCATGTCAAAAGTGGGCTGCGAGTGGGCGAGGGTGGGTGAGCCAGGGCCACGCTGTGGGGTGCGGGAAGCTGGAGGGACCCCACCGTCACCTACTTGGCCTCCAGAGCCAGAGCGATCATGCCCGCTGCCAGCGGGGCAGAGGCCGAGGTCCCTGTGTGCTTGTCCGTGCACTGGTGGTGCAGGTCTGTGGTGACCTGGGGGGCACAAGCAAGGGCTTGAGACCAGTGCCCATAGAAACCCCACCCTGCTTCAAAAGTCCCAAGGGCTTCAATAAAGAGGCACCACAGAGCACAACAGCAGGCCTGGGGCACTGAGGAGGGCCGCCTGGAAGACAAGAGGGTGCATGAAGGGGTGCCAACCCATGGTTTGGGACCCCACTCTGTGTCCGGTGCCAACGGGGCAGCCCTGGGAGGAGGCCAGGCGGGGAACAGGAGGGAAGGAGAGAGACAGGCGGCTGGGTGGGGCAGGCAGAGGCAGGAGGCCTTGGGAGTCTGGCCGTGGGAGGGTGCAGGGGGCGGGGGAGCTCACGATCTGAGGGTCTGTGGCGACACCGCTGCTGTAGGTGGTGGTGAGTGTGGAGGCACAGGCCTCACTGTACCAGGGCACATGGCCTTGCTGGGTGGTGCTGCCCACCGAGAGCGTGTGGATGCTGTTGGTGTAGCCATCGCAGTTACAGTTGTCGTAGTGCAGGCCTCCATTGCCTGAAGCCCAGATGAAGAGGGTGCCCAGCCCGCCTCGGCCCTGCAGGAAGGGACCAGCACAGAGGCGGGAGTTGGGGTGGGGCGGGAGCCTTGTGTGTAGGCCCCGGACCCACCATGCCTTGTACCCACTCACCTTGGTCACGCCACGCCTGAAGGCTTCTCGGGTGAGGATGCCTGGGCCGTCCACCGTGCGGCCATCGTCCTCGGGGCCCCAGCTGGCGCTGTAGATGTGGATGTGCTGTGGCTGCAGGCTCAGCGACTGGGCCTCGATCACGTCAGTGATGGTGCCATCCAGCATGCGCACACCTGCATGGGCGGCAGCTGCGGCCTCGCTGGACACCCTGCCTGTGCCCCATGTTCTCCCCGCCTGGGGGTGAAGGTGTCGATGACGGGGGGTGCTCAGTTCTCCTCCACCCTGGGCCTGGCACCTTGGCACCACTGCTCAGCAGCAAGGGCATGAGGCCAGGAGGCTCCCCACCCCCCAGTCTGAGTACCTCCGATGCGGGTGTTGTAGGCGACACCTGCACCACAGAACCTGTTGTTTGCCATCGCCGCCACTTCCCCGGCACAGCGGGTCCCATGCCTGGCACCAGGGCAGAGACAGGAGCTCATCACATCCCCCTGGCTCCTTGTAGGGAAACAGGGTCTGCCCCCATACCCCTGGGAATGCCAGGCTTACCGGTTCTCATCGCTGGGTGTGTATCGAGGTTGGGGGTCTGGGTCATAGTCATTGAAGTCATAGCTGGCCAGGGGATCCTGGGGGAGGGGGGTGGAGACATGAGGGGGCTCCCACCAGCCAGAAGACATGAGGCAGCCCCCACCCCAGCCCTGCAGGCTCACGTAGTTGGCCCAGAGGTCTGGGTGATCTTTCTCGATGCCGTCATCCAGGACGGAGACCACGACACCCTGGCCCGACAGCCCCTGGCTCCAGACCTGCAGGATGTTCAGGTCTGACTGCATCTCATTGTTCTGTGCAAGGCGGGGCCAGGGTCAGGAGGGCTCTGACATGGCCAGGCCCCGCTGCCCGGCCCGGCCAGCTCACCATGTACCACTGCTTGGAGAACCAGGGGTCCGTGGGCACCACCAGGGAGCGTTTCACCCGCCTCTGCACTGTCTGCTGTTGGAACCACTGCACCTGGTGGTGGGTGGGGGGCAGAGGAGACCACACTGTGGGAGGGGCTGGACCTGCGAGCAGCCAGCCCTACTCCCAGCTTCCTGTCCTCACACCAGAATACTTTAGAGGGCCCTGCCTCTTAGCTCTTCTGCAGATTCCTGGCTAAGAGGCCAAAATCTGCTTCCAGGGTTTGGGCAGGCCTCTTCCTGGGTCTGCTGGGGTGGGGGGCAGAGGTGTGTGGGGTTTGAGGGTTAGGAGGTTGTGTGTCTGGGCTGTCACCTACTTGTCCCATGGGGACCCATGTGATATAGGATGGAGCCAGGGACCCTGTGTTTGCTGGGACTGCTCTAGGAGGTTCCCGTGTGCCTGAGGCTCTGCCTTGGGAGGACGCTGAAATCCTCAGAGCACCCATCCCCAAGGGACCCCCACACATGTGGTAGCTACTGCCCAGGGCCACTGTGGCTCACTCTGCCTCTGTCCACATTCTAGAATCCCTCTCCCCTTGCAGCATCCACTTCTTTCAACCACACTCTTCCGGGTGCAGGACACACCTGTATGGCCATACCCACCTCCTGCCTGGTCCTCTAGCTGCTCTGTCCCCGCCACCTCTCTGCAACTCACTCTAGGCATGCTGCAGCATCACTGTCTATGAACCTTCCTGCCCCACTCTCTCTGAAGCCTGAGAGGCCCCCTGTCTGTCTGGCCCCCACCAGCCTTCCTCTGCTGCAACCACAGTGGCTGCTGCACCCAGGGCCTTTGCACATGCCCTTTTGCCTGCCTCGGGCCACTCTTCCTCAGGCCTTTATTCTTACCCCCTTTTCCTTGTTCTACTCCCACCCCCTGCCCAAACTGGCTCATGTTCCCCCTCCCACCCCTATCTCAGCAATCAGGACCATCTTCTGCCCATTTGCTCAGCTCCAGACATGGAAGCTGCCCCTGAATTTTTCTCTGCCCCCCTACACCCAACCAATCTGCCAGATCTGGCCTCTATCAAGACCACATCTCCAACCAGCCTTTTCTCTTGGTACCAGTGCTCCTGGTGGGTTTCAGATTGACTCTTGCGAGTCAGCCCCCCAGGCCATCCTTTTTATACCTGGGGACCTTGATCTTTCTGGGTGAGATACAGGAGAGAGGGGGATGACAAGAAATGCTGACAGGGCACCAGGCCGTGGGGTGAGTGATGCACTCACACATGATCTGTTGCTTTCCACAGATCTTCCCTATCTGGCTCCCGACTGTAGACTAGGGAGCCAAATCCATACCAAGACTCAGAGAGAGCTGGTGACTTGCCCAAGGTCACACAGCTCATTACAAATACAAGAATAATAGGAGGTGGCGGAAACCTTTGAGGGAAGGCCAGGCTCACCTTAGGGTCTTTCTTTAGGCGCAGGCAGTGGCCCCAGTGCGGGGTCAGGGACTGCTGGACCACGCCCCGGTGCCGCAGATGGAAATACTGCCCGTCAGGGAAAATCTGGGAATGAAGGGGAGCATGGCTGAGACCTGGTTCCCCTGATGGAGCTCTTCTCAGGCTGGGGCCAGTCCCTTTCTTACATCTTCCCCCAACCAAGATTCTCGGGGTCCAAGAATCTGAAGTTAGACAAAGTAGGGGTGAGCTGGGGGTCCTTGATATATGGGGAACGAGGGGGCCCCTCCCTTCTGCAGAGATCTGGGGTCGTCCCCTTCTTACATCTTCCCGCCTCCTCCCGTCAATCTGGGTCCCGCCCACCTGCCCAAAGTTGACGAAGCCGAATTTACGCGCCAGGCGATCGACCTCCTGGTAACCCTGGGACACTCGCACGGCCCAGCTGCTGACATAGATGGGGGCCCGGGTCGAGGCCCACCCCACAGCCATGGGGCCAACGAGCGCCAGGCCCAGGGCCAAGGTCAGGTGCAGACAGAGCGCAGTACAGGCGGGCCGCATGGCGGCGGGGGCGGGGCCGGGGCGGGGCCTCAAAAAGCCCCTCCTCCTGGCCAAACCGCCGAGCCGGCCCAAGCGCCCGCCCCGCCCCCGGCGCCATAGCAACCCCTGAAAAGCTTCAACTCCCAAGGAGCCTTGCGGCTCCCCCAATGGAAGGGCGCAAAGCTCTAATAGAAGTGTTGGGGAGACACATGCCCAGACCGGTCTTCTGTAGACTCAAACCCTCTGGAGCTTCAGTCTCCCCGTTTGTACAATGACCCGCAATTCTTTTGACCTAGAGGAGCGAGTTCATTGTTGCTATAATTGACTCCGCCCCATATTGGCCCCGCCGACTTCATATACACCCCTACCCCTAGAATAAGTCTTACCTCCTTCCTAATCCAACCAGAATAGCTCTTTTGAATAAACCCCGTCTCCTACATTTAGCCCCTTGTTCTTGGGCTCCAAAATCACTGCAGGTGGTGACTGCAGCCGTGAAATTAAAAGATGCTTCCTCCTTGGAAGAAAAGCTATGACCAACCTAGACAGCATATTAAAAAGCAGAGACATTACTTTGCTGACAAAGGTCCATCTAGTCAAAGCTATGGTTTTTTCCAGTAGTCATGTGTGGATGTGAGAGTTGGACTATAAAGAAAGCTGAGCGCCAAAGAATTATGCTTTTGAACTGTAGTATTGGAGAAGACTCCTGAGAGTCCCTTGGACTTCAAGGAGATCAAACCAGTCAATCCTAAAGGAAATCAGACCTAAGCATTCTTTGAAAGGACTGATGCTGAAGCTGAAACTCCAATACTTTGGCAACCTGATGCAAAGAACTGACTCGCTGGAAAAGACCCTGATGCTGGAAAAGACTGAAGGCAGGAGAAGGGGATGACAGAGGATGAGATGGTTGGATGGCATCACCGACTCGATAGACATGAGTTTGAGTAAGCTCCGGGATTTGGTGATGGACAGGGAGGCCTGGCGTGATGAAGTCCATGGGGTCGCAAAGTCGGACACGACTGAGCGACTGAACTGAACTGAAGCACCGCTTTTCCGATTCCGTCCCTCCTCCTTTATGTTCAGCCCCACTTCCTGTTTTCCCTAATAAACATTTTCTTGTTTCTCCAATCAGCTCTGAACTTTCTCCAGCCCCGCCCACCATCCCCGCCTCCCCAGCACTCTTCTCTACGCCCCCGGCTCCACCCACAACCGCTCAGCCAATAATCCCCCGGCCATGACCCCGCCCCTCCAATCAGCTACGTCCCCTTCCCGCTCAGCCAATCGGTGCCCTCAGTCACCGCGCCCCGCCCCCTTCCTCCAAAGTCGCGGCTGCGGCTGCCGCGGCCCTCCAGAGGGCAATGCGGCGGAGGAGACGGGGCAGGCCCCACCTCCTTTGTCCGCCCTGCCCTCCCATTGGCCAGAGCGGAGGGCAGGAGGCGGAAACCAGCCCGGGGGCGGAGACCCGCCCGGGAGTTGAGCGGTGCGGCTCACGCCGAAGGAAGGCGGTGTGCAAGCAGTCTAGCCGGTGCGCGGCGAGACGGTCAAGTTCAAGCTGCCAGTCCCGGGCGCCCAAGTGCCATGGACGGCCTGCGCCAGCGCTTCGAGCGCTTTCTGGAACAGAGGAACTTGGCCACCGAAGCGCTAGGGGCGCTAGAAGCCAAGACAGGTGTCGACAAGCGGTACTTGGCCACGGGTGAGCCGTCGTGGGCAGCGCTTGGGGCTGCCGCCCCATTTCGCCGACAGGCATAGTGAGGCCCTGGCCTCTCGGGGCCTCGGACCTCTCCCTTTCGGCCGCCCCGGCTGCGGGTTCCAACCCAGGCGGCGGGGCGCTCCCACAGTCCAGCTAGGAGACCGAGATCCTGGGGAGGGGTTGAGGACCAGGACCTTGGTTCTGGCCGCAGTCTCTTCTCGCCCCCGCCGTGAGACCTCAGTCGAGGACCAACCCCCTCTCGGCCCTGCAGCCGTCCTTTGCCCCCTCCTCCCTCCTGGCTCTGGGTGCCCTCCAAGCAGAAGTCCGGTTTTTCCGGTTGTTCTTCTGGTCCTGGGGGAGGAGAGGGCAGGTAGATAGCAATGTCCTGCCAGTCTCGCCACCCTCTTCCCAGATGGACTCCAGCCTGGAAGCAAGTGTAGAGAGCTTCCCGTTTTCCCAGGGGATGCTCCAGACCAGGAAGGGAAGGGTCACTCCCACCCCTCCTCCCGAGGTTTTCCTGCTAGAATCACCCCACCCCAAGCTCAACCCCTTGGTCTGCCCTCTCACTCTGCCCCCCTGAGCTGGATTGTTTGACTGCTGCGGTGGGCTTGCAGAAACGTTGGCTGGCGCCCGTGGATAGGGAGTCCAGTCACCGCTAATTGTCACTTCCATTCCAGTCCCTCCTCTGCCTTTCCTCCTCAGTGACTTTGGGTGGCTCCTGCCATTCTCTGAAACTGTCCAGTAAGTGCCCTTTAAGTGCCTCTCCTCTTTTTTGGTGCTTCAGACCCAACCCCCTTCTGCCACCTCTTCCGAGGAGCCCGCCTAGAATGAGTCTCAGGACAGTTAGTTTGGACACTGGGGGGCGGCTCTGGGTGAGGACATGCCATGTTTTTTAAGCACCTGTGTACAGATCCCGAGAGTCCGCTTTCCTCCCATTTCCCACCAGCTGGGGGATTGTCATGCCAGGCAGCCCAAGGAAGGATCCAAACCTGTCCCTCCAGGTTGCTGGTGCCCAACTCGGGTCAGCCAGAGACCTCCCCTGGGAGCAAGCCCTTTATCCCCTGCCTGGCTTTCCACATCCCTGTCACCAGTGGGTGGGGAATTTAGGTCATAGAGCTCTGGGGAGGGGCCCGTTGAGAGAGTCCTGCTGAGGAGACTGGAGGGTCACAGGGCAGAAAAATGGCCCAGAGCAGCAGGGGCTGCATGGGAGGCTGCCCCTGCAATCTGCCCTGTCTAGAGCACCCCACCCCACCCCATCTGCTGCTGATCTCGAGGACCACCCCCGCCCATGCCCCAGGTCATCCTCCCGTTGCTGAGGCTGCAGAAATCCGGATTGAGGGAAGGGAGGCCCTGCGAGAGCTACTGCTCCCCAAGTAGCAATCTCCAGGGAAGGGGTGCCACTCCCCCACCCCCGTTCCCAGATGTAGAAACCCTCAGGCCCCACTTGCCTGAGATCGTCTAAACCCTCCTCCCCTCCCAGCTACCAGAGGAGGAAACCCAGGTGAATCAGTGAGCAGGCTGCCTAGAGCCAGCCATATATTCCCCCATTCCTCTCCTGATGCCAGACCCCAGGGATAAAGGCTAACACAGGTTGGGGGGGAGGGGGAAGGGAACTCTGCCCTCTGGTCCACTGGTGGCCTCTGTTTCTCTCTGCAGATAACAGCCTGGAGGTGGGGGAGGGGTTGTAAGTGCTCCCAGAAGTCAGAGGCTCCCCAAGTGACCTAGTGTGAGCCTGACCCCCGCTGTACCCTGCCCCCCCCCCCCCCCCCCCCCCGCCAGCTTCTGTTTCATCTGGCTGTTGAATGAGATAGAACAGGGGGAGGATAGAGCCCTGCATACAAGAAGAGCTTAATAAATGTAACCGACCATTCTGATTTCAGAGTGGCT
Source organism: Odocoileus virginianus (assembly GCF_023699985.2). NCBI lineage: Eukaryota > Metazoa > Chordata > Mammalia > Artiodactyla > Cervidae > Odocoileus > Odocoileus virginianus. Next base: position 40,793,109 of record NC_069676.1, read on the forward strand.
AACACTCGTGGCTCTCCCCCCCCCACCACAATGTCCTCTGAACCCTCATTGCTGAGAGTGTGTTTGGGCTACCATAGGGGCTCACTGTGTAGGGAGGGGTCCCCTCTTTTGTCTTATTTAGTTACCCCCACACCAACCCTCAGAGACTGGGCCACTACTGCCCCACTGACAGATGAGGAAACTGAGGTTCCAAGCAAAGAGACAGTCACTAGGGGTCTCATAGTGGGTGAGAGTTCTCCGTCTGAGGGACTCTCAATATGACCCTTTGCATCCTGCCACGAAGACAAAGGCTCTCATAGGAGGGTTCTGTTGCCCCCCCAGGGACACTGGACAGTATCTGGGACATCTGGTGGTCATGACTCTGGGTGCTCCTGCCATCAAGCAGGGGGGAGGGCAAGGATGCTGCTCCCTGCCCCACAAGATCCCCCAAGTGCCCAAGATCCCCCAAGAGTCAGCAGTAGCAAGGGGAAGAGACCCTTGACTAAGATCAAAGTTACAAACTCTGTTGCCTTTCTCCGCTCTCCAGGAATCAAGTATTAACAACAGAATGGCCTCATTTTCAGGTTCTTCTCCCATTGTTGTTTTTGTTTAGTTGCTTAGTCGTGTCTCGGTCTTTGTGACCCCATGGACTGTAGCCCACCATGCTCCTCTGTTCATGGGATTTCCCAGGCAAGAATAGTGGAGTGGGTTCCTATTGACCCAGGGATCAAACCCATGTATCTTACATATGCATTGTCAGGCGGGTTCTTTATCACCGGCGCCACCTGGGAAGCCTCTTCTCCCACTGAAAGTAGAGTGTTAGTCGCTTAGTCCTGTCTAACTCTTTGCAACCCCATGGACCGTAACCCACCAGGCTCCTCTATCCATAGAATTCCTTGGTGATTCAGAGGGTAAAGAATCTGTCTTCTCCCATGACTTGTATTCAAATTCTAGCCCCTTCAGCTCAGTGACTCCTGTAGGACCTGGAGTGAGATGGTTATAATTGTAGAGATCCCATATTCATTCAATAAACACTGGGCAGCTACTTGGTACAGACCAATCCTGAGGTGCCCACCTGCCCTGGGCGATCTGGCAGTCCTGTGGGGGAGATGGACATATTAGGGCACAGACCCAAGAGTCAGGGTTCACAGCCATGATGGGGGTGCCCAGGTGCTACAGGGGCTACCGAGGCTTCTGGGAGGCTTGATGGTGCAGGATGCGTGGGCCAGGCCCATGGGACGCTGGGGTCCGGGCTCAGCAGGCGAAGCCCACGCCTACCACCTTCTGTCTGCAGGAGCCGCCACTCTGCTAAGCCTGTATCTTCTGTTCGGGTACGGGGCTCCTCTGCTGTGCAGTCTCATCGGCTTTGCATACCCCGCATATGCTTCGTGAGTGCCTGCTGGGGCAGGGCGGGGGGCGCCAGGGCACTCTCTGGGCAACCTCTGACCCTGCCATGCCTCTCCCAGGATCAAAGCTATCGAGAGCCCAAACAAAGAGGACGACACTGTGTGGCTCACATACTGGGTGGTGTACGGCCTGTTCGGGCTAGCCGAATTCTTCAGCGATCTACTCCTGTCCTGGTTCCCTTTCTACTACGCGGGCAAGGTTGGCACCACCTGGGTAACACCACTCCATCCTGGGGGCGGGTACCCAAAGGGGTGTCTGATGGGGGAGGCCAGGCCCATCCCTAAGGGTGTCTGATGGGGGAGGCCAGGCCCATCTCTAAGGGTGTCTGATGGGGGAGGCCAGGCCTATTCCTAGGGGTGTCTGATGGAGGAGGCCCAGTGTGACTCCTGACCTCTGCCTGTAGTGCGCCTTCCTGTTGTTCTGCATGGCTCCAGGCCCCTGGAACGGGGCTCATATGCTGTACCATCGCATCATACGTCCTCTGTTTCTAAAGCATCACGAGGCCGTGGACAGCATCGTGAGCGACATCAGCGGGCGGGCCCTGGACGTGGCAGCCGGAATGACGAAGGACGGTGCGTGCGTGCAGGGCGAGTGGTGTCCGTATGCCTGGTCTCTGTCTCCCGGCTTCCCCAGCCCCACTCACCTTCACTCCTGCCTCCTGTCCTCCTGATTCTGTCTGGCATCCCTGCTGCCTCTGACGGGCACTCCTCCTCCCCATCTCACTGTCCACCTCTCTCTCCCACGCTCTCGGGAACCAGTCCTGCAGGCCTTGGCCCGCAGCCGGGCTCTCATCACCCCGGCAGCCACAGCAGCGGGCCCCTCTCTGCCCTCGGAGTCGACTGTACGTAAGCACCCACCCCTGGAAGGGGGCTCCTAGACGTGTGTGAGCGCACATGCGTGTGTGTGAATGCCTGCACCTGCTTCTATCCCAGCCAGGGCTGGCTGCCGGTCCCTCAAGTGGGCCCCATGCCGGTCCTCAGTGGCCTGCGCCCAGGTGTTACTGGCCGAGCCTGGCCCTCGGGCCCTCGGCACAGGCAGACTCGCCTCACTTACCCCTGGCGTGCTTTTTCCACAACAGGGAAAGTAAGCGTGACCCAGCTTCAGAAGGCCGAGTAAAACCCCCAGCCAGCCCGAACGCGGACGCACCGGACCGTGAGACAGAGGATGTGCCACAGCACAAGTCGTCTGCGGATTCCTCCGCCGACTCACCAGCAGAGCCCACCACCAGCCCCTCGTTCGCCACAAAGCCCGCCCTCAGGAGTTCTACCAGCCTGGGCCAGGCCCAGGCCCAGGCCGCAGCTGCCACCACGGCCACTGGCATGCAGCTGCCTGGCAAGCACCGGGGTGGGCTCCGATCTCAAGCCAACTCTTTCAGCCAGACCCAGGACCCCAGGCAGCAGCGTGCCCGACCCTCCACCACTTCCTCAGGCCCTTCCCAAGGGCCCTCAGGCTCCACACCTCGGCCCAGCACCACCTCCAGCCAGGGCCCTGCCCTTGGGCAGTCTCCCAGTGGCACCACCACCCCCACGCAGCCCCCCAACAAGACCCCCAACGGGCCAGATGCCTCCGCCCCCAAGTCCAGCAGACGGCACCAGAAACGGCCCATGACAAAGGCCACCAGCAGCACCTCGGTGCCAGAGCTCCCCTCTTCCGGCCAGCCTGAGTCCTCCCCAGAATACAGCTCAGAGTCCACCACTGAGGTCACCTACAGCTGGCCTGACTACAGACACAGGCTCCGCTGCCTGCAGCACTGCTGGCGGATGAAGCACCTGGCCTGCTAGGGAGGGCTCAGTAAAGCTCTCTGGACCAGATTCATCTCCCCTGTCTGTCCTCTGGCTCTGGGGAGGGGCTTCCCTGGGGCGGGTGCTGGGCCAGCCCCACTTTACAGATGAGAAGACCAAGGCTCAGAATGGAGGTCTCACCAAGTGGCTGAGATGGACCCTGAGCCCATGTCCTTAAGCTTTCTCTCTCCCCTTCAGGAGCTCTCAGGCCTGTTCACCACAATCTCCTCCTTGTTTGGCCACACCAGGCAGCATGGGGGATCTTTGTTCCCTGACCAGGAATTGAACCCATGCTCCCTGCAGTGGAAGCCAAGGAAGTCCCCTTCTTTGAAAACTCTTCCAGAGGAGCCAGCTAAAAGCAACAGTCCCACCTCACAAGAATCTGAATTCAAGCTCTTTATTTGGGAGGGAACCCAGGAGGAGCCTATAGAAAGAGATCGAAGTGGGAAGAGAAAGAGGCCGAGAAGGCAGGGGTGGCTAAACCCAGCACACCTGCTGGCACCTGTCGCTCTGTCCCGTCGGAAGCATATCTGAGATTTTTCCTGCCCAGGAGCCAAGAGAGCTGGGCAGGATCCACCACCCTGCTGGTCACTGGGGAAGTAGTGGCCATTCACTCCAGCCAGCGCCCCCTGCAGGCACCTCTGAGGCAGGGCCAGGCTTGCAGTTGTTCAGTGGCTAGTGAAGTGAAGTGAAAATGGCTCAGTCATGTCCACCTCTTTGTGACCCCCATGGACTGTCACCTGCCAGGCTTCTCTGTCCATGGAATTCTCTAGGCCAGTATACTGAAGTGGGTAGCTGTTCCCTTCTCCAGGGGATCTTCCCAATCCAGGGATTGAACCCAGGTCTCCCACACTGCAGGCGGACTCTTTACCATCTGAGCCACCAGGGAAGCCCTGTTTAGTGACTAAGTTCTGTCCAACTCTTTGTGACCCCATGGACTGCAACATACCAGGCTTCCCTGTCCTTCACCATCTCCTGGAGTTTGCTCAAAGTCATGTCCATTGAGTCAGTGATGCTGTCTAATCATCTCTTGCTCTGACGCCCCCTTCTCCTCCTGCCTTCAATCTTTCCCAGCATCAGGGTCTTTTCCAATGAGTCAGCTCTCTGCATCAGGTGGCCAAAATATTGGAGCTTCAGCATCAGTTCTTCCAATGAACATTTAGGGTTCATTTCCTTTAGAAATGACTGGTTGAATCTCCTTGCAGTCCAAGGGGCTCTCAAGAGTCTTCTCCAGCACCACAATTGTGAAAGCATCCATTTTTTTGGTGCTCAACCTTCTTTATGGTCCAACTCTCACATCCGTACATGACTACTGGGAAAACCATAGCTTTGACTGTATAGACCTTTGCCGGCAATGTGATGTCTACTTTTTAATATACTGTCTAGGTTTATCATAGCTTTCCTTCCAAGGAGCAAGCATCTTTTAATATCATGGCTGCAGCCACTGTCCACAGTGATTTTAGAGCTCAAGAAAATAAAATTTGTCAGTGATTCCACTTTTTCCTCTTCTATTTGCCATGAAGTGATGGGACCAGATGCCACCAGGCAACCTTCAGCAGAGAGGCCGGGAGGCTGGCTGTGGATGTCTGCCTGGCCTCCTAGGAAATTGGGGGCAGGAGCTGAGTAAGCAGGGACAGGACCCCCTACAACCTGCCTTTGGTTTCCTCTGTGAGGCCAGCGCCACCCTGATCATAAAAACAGGCAGAGACAGGTCAGGTAAGGAAGGTGATGTGCCTGTCGTGTGGATATAGGTGCAAACACATCTGAGCAAAAAGTAGCAAATCAATCCAACCAGAGAGAAAGCCAGGACACCCTCCTTCTCCCACTTGTTAAAGTTCACATCCCTGGAAGCACAGCCTGAGTCGGAAGGTAGGGAGTGAGGGGAGCTGAGTGAGGCAGTGGTCTCAGGGGAGCCCCTGGAGCAGGTATTGCCTCCTCATGAAAACTGTCTGTGATGGACAAGCAACAACCAACTGGGGACAGACTGGGCCTATAAGGACGGAGAGGGATGTTGTGTCCTGCGATTGCAGGGGGCTTCCCTGGTGGTCTCCCACAAGGCGGCTGCAGCCACAGCTGGAAGGACCATGGTGTCCCTCACAGTCTGCCCCCCACCAGAGCTCTACACACCCCTGATTCTGGTCAGTCACACTTCTGGTGCAAGAGGAGGGTTAGGAGGAGAAAGCAGGGACCCCAGTAGGGCGGTGGCTCCACGGGCAGCTCGGTGGTTCCCAACAGGGGATGTTCCTGCCCCGGGGCCACTGGGCCACATCTGGAGATATTTGGCCATGTGGGATCTCAGTTCCCCGTCCAGGGATGAAACCTGCCCCCTTGGCAGTAGATTTGTCTTTGGATGACAGCAAGTATCTCCCTGGAGATGCCCTCGAGGTTACGGCCTCCTTCTTGGGAGTAGACTGGAGTCAGTGACTGACAGCTGTGAGGGCACTTTTAAAACATGGGCTCCTGGTGGGGTTGATTCAAGGTGGGGTACCTGCTTCAGGGGCTCCCCTGAGACCACCACATCGCTCAGCTTCCCCCGCCCCCCACCTTCTGACTCAGGCTGTGCTTCCAAGGACCTGAACTTGAATGGCTGGGAGAGGGAGGGTGTTCTGGTTTTCTCTAACCAATACACCACCAAGGAAGTTCCCTGCAATCCCAGGACACATTATCCCTCTTCCCTCTTGTTGGCCCAGTCTGCCTCCAGCTGGTGGGAGCTTCTCCACCACAGTTTTCACAAAAAGGAGGCAGTTCTGCACAGCCCCCAACTGGGCAGCCCTGAGTCCTCATCCTTGAGAATTCCAGCAAGGCAGGAGGAGGCACGGTGTGAGAGTTACCGGTGAGCAGTGGGTTCAGTTCATTCAGTCAACCTCTCAGCAAATGCTGAACACCTACTGTATGCCTGGCCTTGCTCCAGGAGCCAAAGGTAGAGTAACGACCCAGAGAAACAAACTCCTGCTCCTGAGAATTTGGGGAGGTCACAGTTGACAGGATAAATGCATAACAGGTCAGAAAGAGTATCATGGGAGAATATGCAGCGAGGAGCTACAGCTGGGGGCAGGAGCTGGAAGCATTGGGAAAATGCCTCTCTGTGGCAGTGATTTTATGTGTGTGTGTGTGTGTGGCCATGCAACGTGTCATGTGGGAGTTTTGTTCCCTGACCAGGGATTGAACCTGTGCCCCCTGAAGTGGAAGTGCAGAGTTTTAGCCACTGGACCATCAGAGAAGTACCTGGAAGTGACTTTTGAGTACAGACATGAAGAAAGTGAGGGCACAAGTTTTGTGAACATGGGGGTAGGAGTGGGTCAGGTATGGGGGATGTGCAAAGGCCCTGAGGCAGGACCATGCTTGGCAGGTTAGAGGGAGAGCAGAGAGACCCATGTGCCTGGAACCTCGAGAGCCAGGGCAAGACAGGAGGTGGGTCCAGGGGTTGGGCCATGCAGGTCCCTGGAAGGTGTGGTGAGGACTTTGGCTTTTACTAGAGGGTGTTGGATTTGTTGGGAGGAAGGGATGAAGGCTAATTATTAATGAACCCCCACCCTACTGAGAAGTCCACGTTGGCTCTAGGGATGCAGATCTTATTATCTGCTTATCACTGGCCCAGGTGTTTGAGTTGGTGGTGTGGCCTGGGTCTGGGGCAGGAGACGCGGCCTTGGCTCGCTCTGCACCTGGCCTTGCTCTGCCCCCCATGCCCCTTGAAGTTTGTCTCTGGGCCTTGCCTCCACCACCACCCCATCAGCTCATCTGGGAGTACAGGTGAGCGGATACACACCTGTCTCCCAGGTGGAAGCACTGACATTTATTTAGCTCTTCGGACTTGTTTTTAATTTAAATGTATGGAAAAGTGTAACCAGCAACTTTTGCCAGGGGCAAATAACACAACAGGACAGGCCCCACCCAGTCACTTTCCACCCAGGGAGCCCCCACCCTTCCTCGGTCCCCTCTGTCATTGATGGTCACTTGCAGCATGTCCATGATATCTTCTATCCCCTCCTGTCTGACTCACACTCGCCCTGCTGCCATGGGAGTGACCTGGGTGTCATTCTTTGTCATTGGAGAGCATGTCATTTTGTGGAAAGGCCAGAGAATGATCTGGTCCCCTGATGACAGGCATTAGAGTTGTTTCCAGTCAGGGCTATTGTGACGACAGCTGCTCGGAACATTCTAGAAGCAGCCTTTGGTGAGTGGCGCTATCAACTCTCTTATCTGTCAGAGACTGCAGGGTGTGGGGTGGAGCTTCTGAGTCTCAGGGGCTGCTGCCACCAGTTACCACCAGTGAGGCAGCTTGGGACAACCAGAATTCTCCCTTTCACCATCTGGAGGCTGGAAGTCCAAGATCAAGGTGTCACTGGCCTGTGCTCCCTCTGGATGCCCCAGTGGAGGGTCCTTCCTCCCTCTTCCAGCTTCCGGGAGTCCCCAGACATCCTCCCTTGGATCTCTGCCACTGTCTTCACACAGGTATCTTCTCTTTCTGTGCCTCCTCAAGGCGATTGGTCATTGGATTTAGGATTCACTCAGGTACTCCTTTGAGACCCTCAATTACATTGCAAAGACCCTTTCCCCAAAGGTCCTGTTCACAGATTCTAGAGGGTAGGACACGAACATGATAATTCAACCTTGTACATGAGCATTACTTCAACTGTAGCAGAAACAGCCAAACTGTTTTCTCAGGTGGTCACACCATCCTAACCCCCATGCCCTCAACTAACCCTCTGGGTGTGAGACAGTTCAGGGGTGGAGGGCAGCCCTTCAGCTGGATGTGTGTCCTCCTGTGGGCCAGCCAGATGGTACAGGGTCAGTGAGACAGAAGTGCAGCCAACAAGAGGGGTGATCTCTGCAGAGAACTCAAAACAGTAAGAAAAGCATCGTAAGCCCCATCCCACAGCTGGCATGCTGCAAGATTGCTGAATACAATCTTCTGGGGGGAGGATGAATTAGCTGCTGTGATTACTACAGTTTTATTAACAGGAACGCAAGTTCCAAACTTGCCTGTTTTCATTCTTTGTGTGCTCAGTCATGTCCAACTCTTTGTGGCCCCCTGGACTGTAGCCCACCAGGCTTCTCTGCCCATGGAATTTTTCAGGCAAGAATACTGGGGTGCGGTGCCATTTCCTTTTCCAGGGGATCTTCCCAACCCAGGGATAGAACCTGCATCTCTTATGTCTCCTGCACTTGCAGGCAGATTCTTTACCATTAGCACCACCTGGGAAGCCCCATAATAGCTCCTTATTTGTCTCAAATCTGCTAGATGAAGTCCAGATAGCTCCAATATTAGCCTCAAAATATCACTAGGAAGTTGAAGTCCCAAGAACTTAGCTTTAAGTTACACAGACCCAAAGACCAAGGAGTTGTTATTGTTTAGTCATTAAGTCGTGTCTGACTTTTCATGACCCCATACACTGTAGCCTGCCCAGCTCCTCTGTCCCTCGGATTTCCCAGGCAAGAATATTGAAGTGGGTTGTCATTTCCTTCTCCAGTTTTCATCCTTTATCCTTTAATAAACATTGCCTCCTGAGGGAAGTCCATTTGAAGAATTCCCAGCACAGGAGGCTTGAGTGGACTCAGTTGTGCATGCCTCCCTGGAGAGGGAGTTTCCGTCTGTAATCACCTGCGGTCCTTCCGGGCAGCGATCCAGTCGCTAACCCAAGTGGACACAGTCAATAATAAACCCGAGGATGGTAAAGACGCAAAGAAACAGATCTTGAGTCACTCATTTCCTTTGTTGCATGTAACCACCTGGCCTTTTTATTCATGTTTAAAAGGAAAGAGTCAAAGCGGTGTGGAACTTTTGCTGGGCAAGGGCTAATGCTAGTTTCGACCAACGTTGCTGATTCGAGTATCTTTAAAATTGCTATGTGTTCTCTCTTTAAATGGCTCCATCGATCCCTGGTTACATGGTCATTTCCGGAAACAATGTTGCCCCCTGAAAGAGTGGCTTCGGGAAGTCGCGGCTGGTGGGGTCACAGGCCATGCCGTCTGCTAGTGAACCCTGCACTGGCGTCTCTCTCTCCCCACCCCCAAACCACCCCGGGGCAGGCGCCTCGCCCTGGTCAACCGGTCCAGCTGCCTGGGGAGTAGATGACAGCGCTACTCCGCAGAGCTCCGGGGAGGAGGAAGCCAGAGACTCAACTTCCACGATCCATCCCCGCACTGCAATGAGGCAGAGGGGCCCATCTGGGCCTTTCCGGGACCCTTGGGGACTGCAGGTAACACCCGGAGCGCTGAATCCCTTCTTCCCCATCCTACCACCAGGGGGCGCGCGGGCACCACGCCTCCCTCCAGAGCTGCGACCCGCTCAGCCTCGCGGGGTTGCGGGGTGGGCGGTCCCGAGACCCTCCGGCTTCATCACTTTTCGCAGAATGAACAGGCCTGGGCTGCCCCAGGAGCTGCTGGTCCCAGGCGTACAGTAGGCGCTCAATAAATAGTCTTTGGAGGAACGCACGAGTGAACCGAAGGGGTAGGGCAGGAGTCCCGAAGGATGTGGTTCCCATGGTCAGGGCTGAGTGGGGCTGAAAGGGTACGCACAGGTGGGGAAACTGAGGCCCAGAGAGCTGCAGGGCTTGACCGGAGGTCACCCACAAGGTCAAGGGTTGAGTCCACTGAGACCTGCATGTCCTGCACCCCTTGCACACTCCCACCATCCTGCGCCCCAGAGGAAAACAACCACAGACGGTACAGATGAGCAGGTTGTCTCAGATGATGGCATGAGCCACCCCACTCAGGGTGGCGAGGCAGAAGGAGAGGTTTGCTGGTACCCCGCAGACACTTCCAATCCCCATGACCTCGGCCTACCCTCCTGGCTCTAGAGTCTGTGAGGAGACCACATCCAGAACACAGGAGGACAGGGCACGGGCTGAAGGTGGGGCACTGACCTGCCTACTCTGCTGGAGGGGTCCCCCCCCGAATTGGCCTGAGAGGTATGTGTGGCCCCAAGGGGCATGGGGACAGGATTGGGACCTAAGAAACCCCCCACCTTCCCTTATCATCTATTTCCTTGTCATCACCGTCCTCCCAGGACCTCCCTCAGCCATGCTGGAGGGAGTTGGGGGCTGGAGCAGGAGGAGGAGGGGCAAAGTGCACATGATCACATGTGCACACGGGGGTTGGTGGAGGGGGGGGCAGGGAGCATGACTGTGGATCTGACTACCAGCGCATTCCAAAGTGTCTGTGGCCAAGTGTGTGTAACTGGGCTTGTTTTTTTTATTATTTTTTTAAAAAACAGCTCTTGTAAAAATTAAATAGGAATAAAAAAAGGGGTGAACAGCAGGGTTGCCTGGAGGAAAGCCCACCCCACCCTCAAATTGCTGAAGCTGTTAAGATTATCTGTGAACTTCCTGGTAGCAAGGGCAAAAGGGGAAATTGGTATGTTACAGTGCCTGGGTAGGCATGTTTTCTGGGGGTCATGCCTGTTTGTGACAGTGTCTCTGAAAATATGAGAGTGCGTGTGTAAGTAGCAGCCTAAAAGGAGAGAGTGTTGGGGGTTAAACAGTGATGAACTTCCTGGTAGGCAGGACAAGAGGGAAATCCGTTACCACGTCTCTTTAGGCATGTTTTCCTGGGACCAGGCTTGTGTGTGACAATGTCTCTGAGCACATGAGTGTGAAGCAAGGGGAATAAAAGCAGACACAAAGTGTCTGGGTGTAGAACAGCTATGCGTTTCCTGGCAGCCAAGGTGAGAGACGAAACCAGAATTAAAAGTCTGTTCATTGAGTCCTCACCACTGTGGACCTGCTGGTGACAGTGGCTCTGAAGGTAGGGGTATCTGAGTGTGATGATGGGAGTCATAAAGCTGCAGGTGGAAGACAAACAGTTCCTAGCTCCCTGGAAGCTATAGAAAGAGGAGACATATGCTGACTTAGACTAGTCACCCATGTGTGGCCAAGGTCTGGTCCGGGGGCTCAGAGAGGGCAGTGCCGTGCAGCCAGGCGCACGCGACTGTCCTCGGCGGGGCTCCAGAGCCGGGCGTAGCCAGCATGGGGGAGTAGCAGCCGGTCCTGGGTGCCATCAGGGCTAATGAGGCGCCGGGCAGCCAGCAGGTAGTCCCGATGGAGGGCCAGCGGGGGGCAAGGGCAGCGGCTTGGCGCCCACACGTACTCCAGGGCCCGCAGTGGAGAGCGGTTCTTGTAGATGAGCTGTACACGCACCTCATAGCGGGTCTCCTGGGCCTGGCGGACGCGGCCCAGCACCCGGGCCTGGAACACTGTGGGTGGGACCATGCTGAGCCCTGCTGGACAGGGCCTGGGTCCCAACCATGTACCCATTGCAAAATGACAGAACTGGGGGTCAGGTGGGGCAATGGAGGCTCTTGGGAATGTGGTCAGCTGTGGCCTGGGGTCAAGGTCAGTTTAGGGAACAATGAAGGATCAGGAGTCAGATTAGGGCAAAGGATCAGATCAGGGAGTCAAATTAGGGTCAGAACGGGTCAAGTTTAGTCAGGTCAAGGAGTGAAGAGTAAAGTTGGACCAGGGTTAGAGGTCAGCAGGACAGGGGTCAAGTTCAGGTCAATTGGGGGCCAGGTGAGGGATGGGGTCAGGGACCTCTCACCGAAGTCACTGCCGCAATAGTGGAGCAACCGGTGGGCACGACCGCGGGTGTCCGGGCAGGGGGGACAGGGCTCTGCAGGGGCAGTGCGGTCAGGGGTGCGGGCCTTGCTCCTGCTGGCCCCCAACCCAGGCTGTCCCCAGCTCACCTGGAGTGGGGATCGGGATCGGTGGAGGGATGACAGTGGGGGACTCAAGGGGCTGAGGGTCTACCTCCCGAGGCTGAGGCTGCCGCGGGGACCAGCCCAAGACCTGAGCCTGCGCCTGGAAGGGGCCATAGCGCTCCCGAGGGAGCCAGAACTCGAATTCAATGCCTGGGTTGGGCTCCTGCAGGAGGACCTGGGGCGGGGGCGGGGGCGGGGCGGGGAGAGTGTTACACACTAGGGAACTGCACTAGGACCTGATGGCCGGCCACTTCCCCCCCCCACCCCCGCACACTCTACCCAGCCTCCTCTCTCTTACTGGTAGTCCCCAGCCTTCCCCGTCTGACCCCTGCTCCCCCCCAAGATTCTTTGACCCCACCCCCAACGCCCAGCCGCCCTCTCAGGCCCACCCCCACCTGCAGGAGCAGGTCTTCGGAGGTGGGCCCGGCGGCGCGCAGCGTCTCCTCCGGCCCTGTGGCGCGGGTGTAGATCACGCGGGTGCCCGCTGCCTCGTAGGTCCCGGCTGGGCTGACCGCCCAGTTCCCGTTGAGCACGTAGCGCCCGTCGCCGCCCATCAGCGCTGCAAGAGAAAGGTCAGCCCGGGCTCCCTGGAAATGACCTTGCCCACCACCCCGACCCTGCCATCTCCCTCCCCGCGGGATTCGGGCGGCCAGCGCGGCGCCGCCTCCCTCGGACCCTGCGATACCCAGGTGGTTCCGGCTCCGGTGGGCGGCGCGGATGTGTCTGGCACCCTCGGGGATCAGGGTCACGTTCCAGTACCCAGCGAAGGCACCTGGGCGGGAGGGAAGGAAGGTGTTGGGGAGCAGCTAGGGTGTATTTGAAGGATGGTTTGAGGGTTAAGTGAGATGCTGCGGTAAGGAGATTAGCCAAGGCCCTGGTCCTCCGAAGACCAGTACTGACCGATGGGTTGGAGTTAGGATTATTACCACCGTTTAAGTGCGGCAGCAAAAGAGTTAAATCCACGTCTGTTCGGGGAAGGGCGGAATAATCTGGCAAAGACCAATCAGAATGATGGGGGGTGGGGTGGGCCGGAGACTGTCCAATCAGCGCGGGACATTAAGGACAAAAAGAGGTCTGGGAGAACTCGAGGACAGGGCAGGCGGTCACCGGCGTCGCGGAACACGCGCTGTACGAAGAGGCACGAATCGTTGGCGCCGCCGCAGCGGCCGCAGCGGTCTTCGCGGGCGTCGGAGCCCAGCAAACCGTCACAGCCGGCACTCTAAAGGGGTGGGGTGGACACGCGCACCGTCAGACGATCCCCGCCCGCCTAGGCCATCGAAGGGGCGGGACCCTGGAAGAAAGCTGAATCTAGAACTAAAAGGATGGAGCCTTGGGGGCAGGTCCTCGTGGGAGGAGGCTGGGGATGGAGTCTAGTGATAGATGGGGCAGGGGAGGGCAAGGACTTGATACGGGGCGGGGCCTAGGGAAGAGGGCAGGACCAGGAACTAAATAAATGGGGTTTGGAGGCGAGGTTTGGAGGGAAGAGGCGGGGTGGAATTTAGGGGGCGTGGCCTTGGTGGGAATGGGCGGGGCGGGGCGGGGCCTGGAATCCTCACGAGGCAGCGGCCAGCCACGCAGAGTCCCTGGGCGCCCGGACTGCAGGGGGTACCGTCCAGCACGCGACCGAAGCTGTGATAGAAGTCGTGCCCCACGGCTAGGCAGTTGAGGTCGCACTGGTTGGGTGCTGGGGATGCGAGAAGTCGGCGGGCGTGCGGGGGGATTTATATTTGAATTCCAGCTCCCTCCTTGCCAGTCTTCCCCAGACAGCCATCCCCTTGGGCATATGAGGCTCAGAGACTCAGCCAAAGCCACAAATGGAGGCTGAGGCAGAGCACGGACTGGACCTTAGGCATTCTGCTTCCTGTTCCCTGGGATTGTCCCAGACTCGTATACTGGGCCAGAATGTATTCCATTCGTTCGTTCATTCATTCATTCATGTTAAGTCCTAGTACTAGGGACCCATTATTAACGTCATCTGGAGAAGGAAATGGCAACCTACTCCAGTATTCTTGCCTGGAAAATTCCATGGACAGAGGAGCCTGGCTGGCGGGCTACAGTCTATGGAGCTGCAAAGAGTCGGACACGACTGAGCATGCACACACAATATCAACGTCATTACCTATTCTTCACTCATTCTTTAATATATTCATTCCACAAACAGTCATCAAGCACATTTCCCAGACAATGTTCTAGGCTCTGGGTAGAGTGGTGGGCAGAATTCATTCAGCACTTGGACCCTGCACCCAGCAGGTGCTCAATAAAAAGTATTTACTCAGTGCTGAGTCCTGCATATCCTGAGTATGTTGCTGTCCTTCCCTGGGACTCTGTTTCCCCCTCTGCCTGGCAGCGGGGCACAATGGATAGTCTGATCACACCCACAGGCTCACAGCCCCGATCCCTGCTCCCTCACCCCACCCCTGCTCAAACTCCCTCCATCTCCCAACTTCCTGAGGCTGGCTGGCAGACCCTGCCTGGAATGGAGCCTAAGCTGGCCCTGGCGGGCCTCTGTGGGGGTGAGATCATGGCAAGTTTCCTCCAATTCTTAGGGTGAAGGGAAAAAAAGAAACAACCCATGAGGTTGACGGTTGGAACTTTCTCCATTCCAGGATTTTCTTATCTGTGTCTACCCCCACCGTGGCGTCTGAAGCTGCCTTTCCCCCTTAAATCTGGAGGCGCGCTGCCCTGGGCACACAGTTATATAACTTGCTATTTTCAGCTCAACAACATTTCCTGCTACTGGTATAAGTTTGAGAACTCTTGGCCTCTGGATACAGCTCCCAGTAAATCCTCAGCTTGGTGTTCAACTCTGTGCAGAATAGACCCTTCCTCCTTCTGCCCCTGCTTCACAACTCCCACATGCTTTCTCGGCTTCACTTCACCAACTCCTACATATCCTGCAAAGCCCCAGTGCTAATGCCCCCCTTCTTGCAACCCTCCAAGTTCCTCTTCCTTTTTAGAAGCCAACTTTTTCTGGCCAGTTTTGAGTTGTTCCCTCTGGACTAACAGGAGGCTGGGCTACTCACCACCATAGAAGGGCACCCATTGGTAGGTCTTCTGGGTGCCTAGGACGGGGTGGCCATTGTAGAGGGCACATTGGAGGTCTCGAAAGGGCATGGCCCCTGGGGGACAGTCCTGGGGACAGAGATGGGTGAAGCAGAGGCTGGGACAGCCCTAGAGCACCTGGTATGGTGGTAAGCATATTTGGGGGCTTGAGCAGGAAAGCAGGAGGGCTTCAGGGAGAACTGAGTTTAAGAGATGGGGTGGGTAGTACATACAGGCTGCTGGCAGAGGCGGTACTCATGGGTGTCTCCCCAGCACAGTTCTTCCCTTGGAAACCTATGAGGAGCAAGGGGGCCAGACTGTTGTCAGCACCTCCGGGAACCCCCTTCCCCAAAACCAGCCTACCCATCAGTCTACCCTCGCCAACCCCACCCACATTCCAGCTGGATCAGTGGGATTAAAAGTCACAGCATGTGTGGGCAGGCCAAGGGTGCGGCCAGGGGCTAGGCTGGGCTGGCAGGAGAGGAGGGGCAAGGACCCCCCTCCCATTCCACTGGGCAGCCTCCTCACTGGATACATCTCCGGCTGCGCACTGAGAGCCCTCGCCCGCAAGAGCTGGAACAGCGACTCCAGGAACCCCATGGCGTCCACTCACCTGGACCCTACTTGGGGAGAGAGAGTCACAGTCAGCCTGGAGGGGAGGCTGGCTAATCCCGTGCCGCAGCCGCGTCCCCATCCCTGCTGCCCCAGGGCCTATGTCCCCTTTTACCTGAGCGTTGCCCCCCAAACCACAATTCAGGAAGGTCCACAGCAGAAGCAAGAGGTTCCAGAGGGAGCGGGGTCTGGGGGGGCAGAGGGTGCACGGAAGTGGGGGTGCCAGCAGGCCAGGGGTTGAACCCCAGCTCTACCCCGACTGGCTGTCTGATTTCAGACAGTAACTCAACCTCTCTGAGCTTCCCTTCTCATCTCTGAAAAATGAAGTCATAATAGAGCCCACCTAATAGAAAAGTTTTGAGGGCTCCGTCAGATTAGGTGAGAAAAATGGGAGGCACAGAGCCTGGTATGGAGAAGGAAAACGTAAAAATTATTATTATTGGTTGTTTATTGTCATGATGCACAGTAGGTGCTTATTTAGTGTCTCATCATGGAAAGAATCATTCATTCCAGGGATGTGCACAGGTCTCTCTAGGGTCCTAGGTCCTTCCCCACTCTCCCCACCATCTTTGCACTTACCTTCTGGTATGGCCAGGGGCCAGGTGCGCCTCTTTCTCTGGCCTCAGTTTCCCCATCTGTGTAATGGGGACCAGCTCGGTTCTGTCCAGTATTCTATGAGACCTTGCAGAGGGTGTGGCTGGTGGGAGCTGGGGCTGGTGCCTGGCAGAGACACCCCCTCACAGGCAGGCCCCCAGCCTCCAGGGCTCCCTCAGCTCCCAGATGTGAGACAGCAAGGAGCTCCTGGATGGGGTAAGGGGCAGGGAGGGGTGACCTGGCCCTGGTCCAGTGGGTGCCTCATGGCCTCATGTGTGGAGGGTGTCGGATGGAGCCCCCGAGCCGCCTGCAAGAGGGAAAGGGGCCGCCAGTAAGGATGATGGAGGGAAGAGGGAGGCAGCTGCGTGGGGGTAGGCGAGGGGGTGGCAGAGAGACTTTGCCTCCTTGGGCCTCAGTTTCCTTATTTGTCAGGGAAGGATGCAGTCATTTGTCATCCCCACCCTCCACATGACCACAGTACTGGATGAGGAAGGGGAGGGAAGCAGCCACCTAGTGAGTCCTTTCTCGGGCCAGGGCCATGGCACCCGGCAGCCAGCAGTGCCCAGAGGACACACAGGACGTTGGAGGCCTGCAGCGTGGAGGTCCTGGCGCTGGGTGGGGCAGGCCAGCCCACTAGACCACCCTGAGCCCCTGTTTCCCTGGTTATCCAGTTCTCCTGGCTCAGAAACACTAAGGAACTGGGCGGGGGGGCAACCCCGGGGTGGGACCCCGTCTGATCAGAGCCCTGTGACTCGCTGCATCTCTAAACCCCAGCCCTGGCTGGCTTAGGCAGCAGGAAAAAGTCCGGGCTGGGGAGCAGAGGGAGGGGGAGGGGGCTGGCCCTTCTGACAACTGCTTCCCACTTAGCACTGGCTTGTTGCGGTGGGGGGGTCTAGGTGATGGAACATGAGGGGCCAGAAGGACCACCGTTCCCACTCTCTAGGGTTCCCTACCCGAGGAGCCGCACGGTGGGTACAATCTCAGGGTGTCCACGCCTCCGCGCCTCAGTTTCCCCAGGAGGAAGTGGCTTCCTCCCACCCTATGGATGGCTGCCTCATCCCCCAACCCCAGCTTTGGGTGGGGGAGAAGACTCTGGCCGCGATAGTGGGGGGATAGAAAGAGGGACTTACCGGCTACGCAGAGCCCAGGCGGCTCGTCCTGGCTCCCCGGGCGGCCCCTGGGCGAGCGGAAGCGGCGGGGCCCGCGAGGAGGGGCGGGGGGAGCCCGGCGCGGCCCCTCCCACCCGGCCTCCCAGGGCGCGCCCCGGCCGGGGTCCGGAGGGGCTGCGGCGCCGTGCGCCCCCGCGCGGCCGTTGCGCGCCCAGGCAACGATCTGCGGCAGGGGACTGCCCTGCACGAGCGGTGCCCCTCCTCCCCCCGGGGCTGCGGCCTGGTGTCCGACCGTCCGCGTCCCGGTGACCTTGGGAAGCCCAGGGCGGGGGAGCCACGCGGGGACTGACCCCCACCTCGGGGCTGCTATTCCGGGCGCCGCGCTCAGGGCCCGGGAATGTTCGCACACCGAGGGTGCCCTGCTGCGGCTCCTGGAGGCGCTGCCCTCTCTCCACCGACGCCCAGATCGCGTCGCCCCGAAGGTTCCTTTTCGCGGCCACTACCCCTCCCCAAATCCCTTTGCCTACCCCTCCCTCAAGGTCACTCAGGGTTGCGGTTGCAGGGTTCCCGCCCCTGGTCCCGACCACCTCCAGCGTAGGGCCCCAGAGCATTGGGGAGAAGCTCGGCCCCAGGGGCCGGGCGTGGGGGGCGGAGAGCCCCTTCCCAGCCTGGCGCATTCCCGGGCGCTGCTGTCACCAGAGGACGCGCCCCACCCTGCCTCCCGCCCTCCTTGCACGGCCCGGGGAGGCGAGCTGTGGCTTCGATGCTAGCCCTGGTCGAGGAGGTCCCCCTCTCATGTGGCTGCGGATCCGCCCTCCTCGACCTCAGGTTCCCCAGCCAGGCAATGGGGCCCGCGGGGACCTGTCTCCACCGCGATACTTTGTGCGGACCGGCAAGGACAGGGTTACCCCAGGGCTCCCCACCATCCCAACCCTTTCCTGGTTTAGCATCTGCGTACCCTTCATCTCCCTCCCTGGCAGGGATGCCGCAGGCGCCCTCCACTAGCCCCCTCCCCCTGGCTCCTCCCCGTCGCCCCGGGATGCCCCCTGGCGAGAGGCTTGAGACGACTGGGTCACCAAGTGGGCGAAGGGAGGACTGCCCTTCTTCGTGGGCTCGCCCAGGCTCAGCTTGAGTGCTGCCTTCTCCCGGGAGCCCGGTGTGGGGTCTCCCAGCCCAGACCACAGGGAGGGCGCATTGCAGATCCTGCTCTTTTCTCCAGCGTGGAGCAGCTAAAAGCAGGGCTATCCAATGCCATTTATTTGTCCAAAACTTATTGAGCACTTACTGTGTGCCACTGCGGGCTTCCTGGGTGGTTCAGCGGTAAAGAATCTGCCTGCAATACAGGAGACTGTGGTTGGATCCCTGGGTTGGAAAGAGTCCCTGGAGGAGGTCATGGCAAACCCACTCTAGTATTCTTGCCTGGAGAATCCCATTGACAGAAGAGTCTGGAGGGCTACAGTCCATGGGGTCAAAAAGAGTCGGACTCGACTGAAGACTGAGCACACACTTGTACTGCTGCACCCGGAAACAACCCCACCAATTAGGCTAGTGAGGTAGGCATCCCCTAGAAGGGTGTAAGGCCACCTTCTGACCTAGAGGCTCTGAAAAAATAGCTCAAGCCCACTGCAGATGGGGTGGGGGGTCAGGAAAGCCCTTCCCCAGAAGGTGATTGCCACAGGGAGGTGGCAGAAGGGCACCTGGAACAGCACATGCAAAGGTCCTGAGGCTGGAATTGAGAATAAGGTACCATAGGGAAGTTAGTGTGGTTGGAGCAAATAGCCAGGGTTGTGGTGGAGATTGGTCAGAGAGGGGTGGGGCGTGGCAGCCCTTGGGGGTGGGGGGGCTCTGGTTTGGGAACACCTGCCTCTGGCATTCTGGGGGCAGGAGGGGGCTCCAGAAAGCAGTGGGGAGGCAGCAGCAGGCATGGTGGGGCCAAGGGCTGGGGTGGGGGAGGGGACAGCACTGGGTGGTTCCCAGCAGTCTGGGAGTGGCGTCTGCAGGCTGTGTGACAGATCCCAGGGGGATTGGATGGGAGGAGGCAGGCAGGAGGCTGGCCTGAGAAGCCAGGGAGGGGAGGCGCCCTCTTCCCTGAGGGGTGGGGGTGGGAGGCAAGTTCAGAGGTCAGCTGGGGATGGGTCTAGGCCTGAGGCACCAAGAGGCTGGGAGCCCAGGGGCCACATCTGGCCAGAGAGGGACACGTGGGCATCCACTGCACACAGTGGTGGTGAGAGTAGTGGATGAGGTCATGGGGTGTGCGTGTGGACAGAACAAAGACTGGGGTCCCCTCAGTTCTCCAAAAAGTGGGCGTCTGGGAGGGGGGAGTAACCTGTGTGGGTGAGGTAAGGATGGAGCTGAACCAGTGGCTGGTGGATCAGCATCGATGGAGGCAGTGACCTTGACAAGGCTGAGCCTCGTGGGTCAGGGCTCGAGAGGGTGGCAGGAGGAGGCGGGTAATGGTGAGGGCAGGTACCCTCTGCAGAGCACCTACTGTGTGCGAAGCTGGGGCCTAGGGCCTGGGCGGTGTCAGAAAGAAATCAGGCTTGACCAGGAGCGCCACCAAGTGGACAAGCTCATCCCCCTCCCATGTGCCTCAGGCCCCAAGCCCCAGGGGGTGGAGACAATGTGCCTGCGGGAAGGTATACAGAAGGCTTCAAGGACTGCATATGCCAAGCATTGTGCTCAGCAGAGTGCATACAGCAGGCACTGTGTCCTGCAGGGAGCATACACAGCAGGCATTAGGCTTTGGAGGGGATATATACAGCAGTCACTGCATCCTAGAGACATGCATCCAGCAGGCCCTTTGTCCTGCAACGAGCGTATACAATAGATAATACTGCAGCCTGCAAGGAATGCATTTAGTAGATATTGAATGTCCCGATATGGTTTTTCCAGTGGTTATGTTTGGATGTGAGAGTTGGACTGTGAAGAAAGCGGAGCGCTGAAAAATTGATGCTTTTGAACTGTGGTGTTGGAGAAGACTCTTGAGAGTCCCTTGGACTGCAAGGAGATCCAACCAGTCCATCCTGAAGGAAATAAGTCCTGCGTGTTCATTGGAAGGACTGATGCTGAAGCTGAAACTCCAATACTTTGGCCACCTTATGCGAAGAGTTGACTCATTGGAAAAGACCCTGATGCTGGGAGGGATTGGGGGCAGGAGGAGAAGGGGACAACAGAGGATGAGATAGCTGGATGGCATCACCGACTCAATGGGCATGAGTTTGAGTAAACTTCGGGAGTTTGTGATGGACAGGGAGGCCTGGCGTGCTGCGATTCATGGGGTCGAAAAGAGTCGGACACGATTGAGCGACTGAACTGAACTGAACTGAACGTCCCCAGGAGTGTATGCAACAGTCCATGTAGCCTGCAAAAAAAATGTATACAAAAGTCACAGCACACTGAAAGGAGTGCACACAGCAGGCACTGAGTACAGTGTCTATGGCAGGCATTGTACTCTGCAGTGAATGTATACAGCAGGCACTGAGTCCTGTAGAAAGAGCATAGAGCAGCCCCTGTGTCCTGCAAGGACATCACACAGCACTTACTGGATCCTCCAGGGAGCATATACAGTAAGCCTGTGCCTAGCATGGGGACACAAGCGCTTGAGGGCTGGCGACATGCGACTGGGGTGAAGGTGTGGAGTCCTGTGCCTGCCCGTGCCTCCCAGCCTTTGCTGCTCCCCAGGTTTCCAGCCTCGCATACCCAGCCAGGATGAAACTCAGCTGGGTTCAGCTGATTCCCAGAGGGGAAGGCTGAGCGCTTAACTCACAACACCTGCTGCAGGTGGAGGGGTGGGTGTGAGGTTTGACGGCTCCAGGTGCGGTGGCATCTCACCACCCCCAACTCATGCACTGGCCTGGACCTAGTGCAAGGCCTAGTTGGACCTAGGCCCAGGGGTTATGGGGTCCCCCAACACTGAACTCTATCCTGAACCCCACCCTTGAAGCTGGGCTTGGACATGATCAGGCCCAGTGAACATGGGTCTCGAGGGAAGTGGATCAGCCAGGCTCCCTCTGTGGCCTCACAAGCTTGAACTTCCCGAACACCCTCCCCAATCCTCTGCAGCCTCCCGTGATCCCTCAGACCTGGCCACGTGGTCCACAGGACCCTCCAGCCTCCTGTGTAGACTAGGTAGGAGGGGTCCTGTCACCCTGCCCCAGAACTTGGGTCCCTGAAGCTGCCCAGCTGTTCCTGGCCATGAGTGGAACAGGATCGGGGCCCCACCATGGCGAGGGCGGCCCATGTGAGCTGGGATGGTACTGCTTCTCCACCCTAGGAAGATGCCAACAGAGGCCAGAAGCAGAAAGGGCTGGACTTCTGAGACAGTTGTTTGAGTCCCTGGATAAAGCCACACCTGAAGCCATCCATTATGTTTTACTTGAGCAATTTTGAGTTTCTGTGACTTCTCATCAAGGGGTCCCCACTAATAGAGAACAGCATCTTTTCCATCACCTTCACCTCCTCAGACAAGTCCTGTTTCTTAGGTCACTGACCCTGTGATGGAGTAGTTCACATCTACAGGTCACCACTGCCTTGAAGGCCTCCATATCTGATGTGACACCCCCCACAGCCCCCATAAGAGAAATCCTCACCCCACCTCATGGGTCAGGACTCTGGGGAGCAGAGGGGAACAGTCACACGCAGCAAGACTTGGAGGGTGTGGGGTGACTTCACACTCATATCTGAATGGGTGTCCTGAGCTCCTTTTTTAAATTTTTCTTTTTTTTTAACAAACTATTTTCTTGACATGTACACACTGCTTTATTTATTTTTGGCTGCAGTGGGTCTTTGTTGCTGCACGTGTGCTTTCTCTAGTTGGGGAGAGCGGGGCTACTCTCTAGTTGTGGTGCATGGGCTTCTCATTACACAAGCTTCTCTTTCTGCAGAGCACGGGCTCTAGGCACACAGGCTTCAGTAGTTTTGGCACGTGGGCTCAGGTGCTCTGAGGCATGAGAAATCTTCTCAGACCAGGGGTCAAACCCTTGCCCTCTGCATTGGCAGGTGGATTCTTATCCACTGTGCCACCAGGGAAGTCCCTAATTTAATTTTTTTAATTTTTGGCTGCACCGCAAGGCATTCGGGATCTTAGTTCTCAGAACCCGGGCCCCCTGCAGTGGAAGCCTGGATTCATTGTTTTGTTTGTTTGTTTAATTATTTTATTTTTAATTGAAGGATAATTGCTTTACAATATTGTGTTTGTTTTGGCCATACATCAACTTGAATCAGCCGTAGTATACCTATGCCCCCTTCCTCGTGAACCTCCCTCCCACCCTCTCCTACCCCTTTCCACCCCTCTGGGTTGTCCCAGAGCACGGGGTTGAGCTCCCTGAGTCTTACAAGAAGCCTGGATTCTTAATCACTGGACCGCCAGGGGAGTTCTTCCTGAGCTCCTTTTGAGGCAGTGGGGTGGGGGGACACTTGAGCCAGGGGATGCTGGAGGCAGGACCTGGAGAATGAGGGGGAACTGAACAGAGGAGGGTGTGAGAGAGAGGGTGTTCCTGGCTGACAGAACAGCACGTGCAAAGGCCGAGGGGCCAGAGGAGCCGGGTGAGGACCAGGCCCTCTGAGGAGGCCTGTGTAATGGGGTGAACAGGAAGCCGGGGAGGTGGGGGGCAGGGGCCTCACAGCACCTGGGGCTAGGAGCATGGGAAAGTTACACAGAAACAGCAAGAAGCGTTAGGTGAGAAGGTTAGAAAAGTTATGCAGGATCCAATGGCAGGTATATAGAAGTATCTATGTTAGCATTAGCTCAGACAGGAAGGGGATAGGAATAAACCCCCATGGTCACCCACAATGATCTGGGGGTAGAGGTTAGAGGTGACTCTGAGTTACTTACTGCCTTTGAGGTTTTAATTTCTCGGTCACCTTTTAATTATTTGTTAAAGAGAACTTTAAAAAAATTTTGGCCACACTATGGCGATTATGGGATCTTATTAACCTGACTAGGGATTGAACCTGCACCCCCTGCAGTGAAAGCACAGAGTCCTAAGCACTGGACTGCCAGGGAAGTCCCTAAAGAGAAATTTTATTTTGGAATAATTTTAGATTTACAGAAAGTTACAAAAATATTACTATCAGTTCTGTCTATCCTTTGTCATCAGTAGTATAATCCCCACCCCACCCCTTAGGATGTTCACATCCTGGTCCCAGGGCCTGTGACCATGTAACAGGGCAGAGGGGACCCTGCAGGTGAGATTAATGCCCCTGAAATGGGGATGACCCTGGATTCCTTGGAGGGCCCAGTGTCATCACAGGGTCCTTATAAGAGGGAGGGGGAGGGTCAGAGGCAGAGAGATTGGAGATGCTGCACTGCTGGCTGTGAGGATGGAGGGAGGGGCCACAAGCCAGGGATGTGGTGCCTCTGCTGCTGCTGAATCACATCAGTCGTGTCTGACTCTGTGCGACCCCGTAGACGGCAGCCCACCAGGCTCCCCCGTCCCTGGCAGGAACACTGGGGTGGGCTGCCATTTCCTTCTCCAGTGCATGAAAGTGAAAAGTGAAAGTGAAGTCACGCAGTAGCGTCAGAGTCTTCACGACCCCATGGACTGCAGCCTTCCAGGCTCCTCCGTCCATGGGATTTTCCAGGCAAGAGTACTGGAGTGGGGTGCCATTGCCTCTAGAAGGTGGAAAAAGGGGGAACCAGTGCTCCCTGGGAGCCTCCAGAGGGACCAGCCCTGCCCACGCCTGAGCTCCAGAACATTAGATATATATGTGTGCTTTCTTTTATATTTATTTATTTATTATGGTGTGCTGGGTCTTCCTTGCTGCTCAGGGTTTTCTCTACTTGCGGCGAGTGGGAGCTTCTCTCTAGTTGAGGTGTGTGGGCTCCTCATTGCAGGGGCTTCTCTTGTTGCAGAGCACAGGCTGTAGGATGCTCAGGCTTCACTAGTTGCAGTTCACAGGCTCAACAGTTGTGGTGCACTGGGCCCCATCGCGCCCTGTCGCTCTGTGGTACGTGGGATCTTCCTGGACCAGAGATCAAACCCATGTCTCCTGCATTGGCAGGCGGATTCTTTACCACTGAGCCACCAGGGAAGCCCCATGTGTGCTTCCTTAAGCTGACAAGTTTGTAACTCATTACAACAGCCACAGGAAACAATGACTATTGTGATGTCTAAGGAAATGACATTGGTATATCACCATTTCTAATTAATAATATTAGTAATTACTATAACGACTGACAAAACTCCAAATGTTATTTGGATTCCTTTTGGTTTTTTTTCCAACTAATTTCTTTTTTGTGTTCGAGGATCGCATCCAGGAGCCCACGTGACACTGAACTGTTTCTCTCATAATTGCTCAAAAGGCCCAAACAGATAAAATATGAATTATTCCTGTGGGAATCTGGCTGCTTCTGATGCTCACACAGCACTCTGCTTGCAGCCAGAGTTGATCAATGTCCCTGAACAGAGGTTGAGATGGCGTCCAGCTGAGGACATGGTGGGAAAAGCATCCACCCAGGGTGGGCAGCACGCACTTGGGACCCTGAGGGTGCCCACCGAGCAGGTGGGGTCGGGGCGGCTCGTGGGAAGGTCTGAACTCGCCCAAGTCCTCCCCAGGGAGCGGGTCAGCACCTGCAGGGAACACAGCAAGGAAACACACAACCTGCTTCTACTGTGGAGCCCCCGGTCCTTGGGGGAGAACCCAGCAAACCAACAAGGAAACAGCATGATTTCAGGTTGTGTGGGAACCACAGAGGGACTCTTGGGGTGTGGGGGGGCCCTTGCCTGGAACTCAGAAGATGAGAAGGAGTTACTGGATGAAGACCAGGGGGCGGGGAGAGCTTTGGGCTGAGAGAATGGTGTGTGCAAAGGCCTTGAGGTGGGATGAGCTTGGTGTGGGATCTCAGACCGACAGAAAGGCCAACGTGGCTGGGCCAGGGTGTGGGTGTGTGGGAGAGACATGGGGACTCACTAGCAGGCTTTTAGATGCGATCCAATTTAGTTCCAGAAGACTTCTTATTGTCAGGAAGAGGCTGGACTGTCCTCTGAATCCAACTCTCAGCCAGCCCCTGGTTCTGTGAGCCTCAGATGGCCAAGACATATTGTGTCCTCTGACCTGGCTGTGGCTATCCTGCCTGCTCCTGACCCAGGGCCCTGGCTGGTCCTGAGCATCATGACAGGCAGCACCCACTGGTGTCTTCAGCTCCATCTCCTCCTCTGGTATCCCCTCTCTGACCCTGTCCACCCCCCGCTCTGGCGTGGACATGCATCTTAGTGTCACAGGTCAAAGGGGAGAGGTTGGAATGACTGAATCCAGGCTCTGCTTTGTTCTGGGTTAGGCAGTGAGCCCCTCAGAGATTCCCACCCACACCCTTCCTGTCCCAGCATCACTTCATCACTCTCCAAGCTGCAGTCAGACCATGTGTGGGAGACATTCCAAGTTGCACGTACAGGCAATGAGCATCCAGGGTGGAGGCCCCAGCTAATGAGGGGCTGAGGCCAGGGGTCCATACACTCCCCATCCTCCCTGTGGACAGGCAGCTCTGGAGAACCATCTACCCCATTCCTCAAGGGCCCATAGTGGTTTCCGAGTCCTTCCCTGACTCATCCTCCTGGGCCCCTCGCTCCTGCTCTTCAAATCAACTCGCTTCACTAAACCCTTGCTTCAGGCTCTGCTTTTGGCAGAGGCCAGACTGAGACAGGGGAGGAGAGACAAGCTGCCCACGTCAGTCTCCTGCTGGCCTGGACTATGCCAGAAAGAGGGAGTAGACAAGGGGTATGGGGGCGTCTGAACTGAGCCCCAGGCTCCAGGAGGACAAATAGGGGCCTCAAAGGAGAACCAGAAAGATGGGGTGAGAAAGGTGGGAGAAAAGCCTACAGAGAGGTGTCTGGAGGACGCGAGAGGACAGAGCTTCTAGAAGGAGTCAATGACAGTGGGCTCTGGGAATCTGGGAGAGACAAGGATGAGGTCTCCTCCTGTGGAAACTCAGGGGACATGGCACCTGGCCCCAACCACCCGTGCCAGCTGGGCCAGTCTCAAGGCAGCAGGCACTGTGGTCATGGGGTTCCCTCCTGCCCGCTCTGCTCATGGGGCCTGTCCCTGGAAACCTGCAAGGTCTGGCTGAGGGCTCCCAAGTACAGACAAGCAGGAAGAAGGGAGCCCACTGCACTTCAAATCCAGGAGACAGGAGGCTAGAGAGGGACCTAGAAGCCGGGCTGAGTTATGCCTATGCCTGTCCATCTGCTCCCGCACTGGTTCTGGATGGAAGGAGTCACACCACTGTGGACCCCAAAGCTGACCCAGCCCACCCCCTGAGGAAAGCCTCCCTAGCCCAGCCCCAATGCTGTCTCAGCAGTCACCCCCTCCACCTGCGGCAGGTATTATAATTTGAGCAAGGCTCCGTGGCACTTCTTCCAGGAAATCTGCTGAGTCTGGGGAGTTATCTCAGGTCAGAGAAAGAACAGACTGGAAACAAACCAAGCCTGTGGCCCGGAGCAAGGGGTCTCAGGGGGCTGTGTGGCCAGCCTGGGCTCCAGCCCACAACTCCTCAGCCTCCTGAGCCCCAGGCAGGTGTCAGCATGGGAGAGTCAGGCTGCCCCACTCAGCCTCCTACCCCAACACCGGCCCCTTTGCAGAACTACAATTCTTAGCTTGCCACACATGTGAGGCTTCAGTTTGCTCATCAGTAAAATGCGGTTCTTAGTCAACCCCTAAGGCTAAGGACTTCTTGGGGTGTGATATCTAATATGGTTTTCACTTTTGATTGTGGCAAAATATACATCACGCAAAATTTGTCATCATCACCATTTTTGAGAGAACAGCTCAGTGGCATTAAACACATTCACACTGTTGTGTAACCAGCCCCACCATCATCTCCAGAACCTTCTCATCTTCCCGAATGGAAACTGTGACCCCATGAAACACTGACTCCCCCTCTCCTCCCCCACCCCCTGGTCCCACCATCTACTTCCTGTCTCTGTGGATCTGACTCCTCTAGGGACCTTCCATGAGTGGAATCAGATAGTGTGTGTCCTTCTGGATCTGGCTTCTTTCATTGAGCATCATATCCTCAAAGATCACCCATATTGTGTCAAGCATCAGGATTTCCTTCCTTTTTAAGGCTGAATAATATTCCCCTGTGGGCTTGGAGCACATTTTGTTTATCCATCACCTTTTGATGGACACCCACGCTATTTCCACCTTTTGGCTGTTGTGAATACGGCTGCTACGAGCATCTAAGTTTTTCCTTTTATGATAAAGTTTTCCACTCTAGAGTGCTGGGGGAGGGCATCCCTGCCCGAGAGGGTGTAGGCTGAGGATGGAAAGTCTCCCCAGTCCGGTGGAGGAGGCTTAGCCAGGAAAACAGCAGGCTGCCGAGCGACTGGGGCAGAGTTGCTGTCTGCAGAGGGTGTCAGCTGACAGCCCTGCTGGGAGGCGCCGGGCCAGGAACTTGGGATTTCTTTCCCCAGGAGGCTTCTAGGGGTCCAGTGGGCTCAGCTGCCTGCCCCAGTGTGAGAGCTCTTTCTGTGCTCCTGGGGCCACCAGGGAAGGAGCCAGGGGGTAGTACTGGGGGGGTCAGGGGCTCCGGATCCCCTAACCTGCACTCCAGGCTGAGCACAGCTACAGTCCGGCGACTGGCTCACATATGCCTTCCTGAGCCTCGGTTTTCTCATCTGTAACATGGGGCTAAGAACAACCCCAGCCTCTGGCATGAGCCACTGTGTGGAAGGGGTCTGGGTTTCTGACGCTGACCTCCAGAACTGGCCCAGACCCCTGACTTTGGTTAAATCTGGGTGATCTCCTGTCTACAGATTCCTGAGGGCTAGGCAGGTCTGTCTTGGCCCCACAGAGCCCAGCACAAGCTCCACACGCTAGTAAGTGTTAGACAAATACCTGAATTAGCAGGTGGCGGAGGTGCGGCCCTGAGAAGGACCTGGATTTCTGCCTGCCCATGCAGATTCCAGGGTGACAGTGACATGACAGCTCAGACCCATGGGCCCCCAGCTGCCTTCCTCCAGTCACACTGCACCTGATCCTCATTAGCAGGGGACTCAGGCTCTCTGGCCACAGTCAGTTGGGCCCCCGTCCCTGCCCCACACTGGCCTGGAATCCTTGACCCTGGCACTGAGGCCAGCCCCGCTGGAAAGGTGCCAGAGGCTGGCTCCCATCAAAAGCACTGGGGCCCCCTTAGAGTCCCCCATGCCCTGGGCACCCCCATTTGACATGCCATCTGACTACACAGAAGGTGCTTACTATCCCTGGTGGCTTGGCTGGGCCGGACTCTGAAATCTGGTCTCTGGAAAATTCCAAGGCCTAATTCCAGCCAAACGGAGCCCTTCTAACCCCTCCCCATTCATTGTGTTATGTAAGGTGTGGGTATTAATTCTGAAGCATCTGGAGGCAGCTGCCTATATTCAAACCCAGCATTGCCCCTTCCTGGCTGGGGAAGTGAGTTCACCTCCCTGGGTCTCAGTGTGTTCATCTGTGAAATGGGGACAAGGCCAGTACCTGGGTCTCAGGATCAGTGAAAGGGTGACTTGAGACAGCGGAAGTGTGAGGCACAGCTCAGAGATGCCACCATAGTTCCGCAGGGCCCAAGCCTGCCCTTTTGTCCTCTATCTGCCTGCCTCTCCACGGCTGCCCAACCCAGAGCCAGGAGTCACCACCCCTAGTGCCTCTGTTTAGTCCTCAAATCCTGCTCCTGATGCCTAGTGTCCATAATGCACAGCAGCTTCCTAGCAGTGCCCCTCTGGGCTGTACTTCCTTCCCTACCAGCCCCAGTCACAGAGATATTAGGCTTCTTCCACTTTCTCTCTCTTCCTCTGAACCCTGCTGTGGCTCCCCAGGGCCAAGATGATCAAGCCTCACATTGTCATACAGGCAGGCCCCAGGAACCTACCAATCTGCAGCAGTCCCACGTGTGTATTCAGGACGATTAGACTCAGACCTCAAGCGCACCTTGTGGGGAGCCCCGCCAAGCCCTCATTCCCACCCACCCTTCCTTTTGAGGCCTCGAGAAAGTGAGACAAACCTTCTGACCTCAGTTTCCTGCTCAGAGAATGGGCGCGTGGACAATTCACAGCTTGGCGGGAGGTGCAGGATCAGAGAAGCCAGTGAGCTGAGCGCGCGACTGGCGCGGGGTTTACGTGCAGGATGCCAGCGCCGCTCTGGTCCCTGGAACTCCCGCCAGCCCATGAGTCCCCACGCGCCCGCCCCCTCCCGCACCGGCCGCCCGGAGCGTCTGGACTCCACCCCTCCCCCCTCGGCCAATAAGAGGCGCCCCAGTAGCGCGCGGCCCCCGGAGCAGCGCTGTGCGCGGTGGTCGCGCCCGAGGCTGCGCCAGTGCGCCAGCCAGGCCCCCGGGGAGGGATGGATCCCCGGCCGCGGCGGCGGCGGCGCAGTTGCTGCCCGTTGGTCTCCGTCTTCCTGCGCGACCCGAGCTCAGGGCGCGTGTACAGGCGCGGGAAGCTGATCGGCAAGGTGGGGACTCCAGCACTCCAAGTCCGCGGCAAGGGGGCCGGGCGGAGCGGGGGTCCCAGCCCGGCTGAGCGCAAGCGAAATCCCGACCCGCAGATGAGCCAGTGTGCGCCCTGGCTTTTGTCTCTGCGTGTCCGCGTGTCTGCGGGAGTTTGGAGGCTGGCGCGGGGCTGGCGTGGGTAGACGCCTGGGTCTGCGATGTACTCGCTGTGTGGCGCGCGTTGTGTGGCGGGAGCCGGTGTTGGGCGTGCAGTGCTGTGTCGTGGGTTATGTGTCCAGGGGATGGGTGTGTGGTGTGTTTTGGAGCCTTGGTGCGGACTCCCTGAGCGTGTGTGTCTGCGTGTGTAATAGGTCTGTGCTTTCTGTGTGCGGGCGTCGTAGCGTGTGTCTGGGTACTGTGTTGGGGTTCTGTGGTCTCTGCGTGTCCAGGTAAGGAGGCGTCTGTGATGTATCTGTGTGCCGTCGCGTTTATCTGTGTTGTGTTGCTTTGGGATTCCAGATAGGAAGGTGTGAGCTCTGTGTGTGTGTGAGAGGAGGCCTGGCCATCTGTCCTCACACCTGTATGCACCCAGCTTGTCTTTCCTGCCCTGCAGGGCGCCTTCAGCCGCTGCTACAAGCTGACCGACATGTCCACCAGCGCTGTGTTCGCGCTCAAAGTGGTGCCTCGCGGAGGGGGCGGGGCTGCGCGGCTACATGCCCGCGGCAAGGTACTCTCTGCGCGTCAGTGCCCGGGAGCCCCAGGACTGAGCGGGTCCCCAGAGAGGTCCCTGCCCTGGGGTGGGGAGCTCGCCTGTGGGGGTATGAATGCCTCGGGTGTGGGCGCCTACCGGGTGCCCTGCCTGCAGGTGGAACGCGAGATCGCTCTGCACAGCCGCCTGCGACATCGCAACATCGTGGCCTTCCACGGCCACTTCGCTGACCGGGACCACATATACATGGTGTTGGAATACTGCAGTCGCCAGGTGCGGGGGTGGAGTGAGAGGGAGGCATGTCCCCTCCCACCCGTGTCTGCTAAGCTCATCTGTGTCCTCCCACCCTTGTCTGTCTCTCCTTACCTGTTTTAACCTGAGACCACGCTAGGCCCACCTGTGCACCCCTGCCCACCCAAAGGCTCTCCTGACCCACCTAGGCACATCTTAGCCCATCCGTGCCTCTCCTGTACTCAGCCAGGCCCCACTTGCCCACACCTGTCTCCAACTGGGCAGCCCCGCCCCCTTCCCCAGGTTCGGGGCTCCCAGGGCCACTCACATGGTGCAGCCCAGAGCCCAGATGTCTGATTGGCAGGGATGCCCGTTCCTGGACCCAACTGAACTTAGCTGCACCTTCACAGCCCACTTAAATAAACTCAGCCCACTTAAATAAACCTAAGCTCACCTGTGCCCAGCGTGCACCCACCTTGTGTTTATCTCTGGCCTACAAGCTCATCGTGGCCCCTCCATTCACTGAACTCCTGAGCTCACCTCTGCCCAAGCCACAATCAGCAACGTCCACCTGGGCCTGGCTGAATTTTCCTTTGCTTTCTTGGGCCCCTGGAACTCACCTGTGTCTCCTCGATGGTGGTGTGGCACCTGTCGGGCCCCTGCAGTCGCTGGCCCACGTGCTGCAGGCACGGCAGACGCTGACGGAGCCCGAGGTGCGCTACTATCTTCGAGGCCTGGTCAGCGGCCTGAGCTACCTGCACCAGCGGCGCATCGTCCACCGGGACCTGAAGCTCAGTACGGACCGGGGTGGGGCTTTGGGGCAGGGTGAGGGCGGGGCTTCCACTCAAGCCACGCTCCTTCCTCACCGCCTGCTGCGTTCCCCTCCACAAGGTAACTTCTTCTTGAACAAGAACATGGAGGTGAAGATCGGAGACCTGGGGTTGGCCACCAGGATGGGGCCAGGGGGCCGCTGCCACAGGTGACTGCAAGCTCTGAGCGGGCTCTCTGGGTGGGTGCAGGTGGGCCTGGCCTGGTGTGGGGGCTCCCAGTCTTCCTGAGCCCCCGTTATGCCCCCAGAGTGCTCTGCGGGACCCCAAACTTCCTGGCTCCAGAGGTAGTGTCCAGAAATGGACATTCCTGCCAGTCGGACATCTGGGCTCTGGGCTGCATCATGTGAGTCCCCCTGGGAGCCCCAGGCCTGGGGAAGGGGGTTAGGAATGCCCAGGTGGGGACAGGCAGAGGCAGGTAAGGATGGGTGTAAGCATATATGGAGGAGGTTGAGTGTGGGGACAGGCAGGCATGAGTGAACATACGACCTCAGTGTGTGCAGCTGGGGGGCAGGCAGGAGCAGGCACCTGCCATCACTTGAGCCTACAGGTATGAATAGGGATACAGGAGGGTGTATGTGCAGCAGAGGACGGGTTTGAACATGCCCAGAGGTGTGGACAGGTGTGTGCAGGTGTTAGCTACATAGGCAGATCAGGACATTTGTACAGACATGAGGCATATGCAGGATTGGGACAGGTGCGAGCAAGCATAAATTAAAACTGGAAAGGTCTATGCAGGTGTCCAGGTGTGACCCAGGTGCAGGCAGGGTACAGACAGATGCTGCTGTCTTCTGTGTAGACAAGAATGACTAGGTGACAGTGGACGCAGGGCAGGTGTGAGAAAATGGGTGTGAAGCGGGGATGGTGTCAGGGATTGAGGGTAGGTGTGCACAGGTAGGTGTGACCCAACCCTGGATGCCCAGAATAGATCTAAGCAGGTGCCCTGCTTCCTGCCCCCAACCTGGCCAGGTACATGGTGCTGACTGGCGTCCCTCCCTTCGTGGCGGCTCCCCTGTCGGAGATGTACCAGAACATCCGAGATGGCCGCTACCCTGAGCCTGTACACCTGTCTGCCAACGCGCGCCGCCTCATCGCCCGCCTGTTGGCCCCCAACCCAGCCGAGCGGCCCAGCCTGGACCACCTGCTGCAGGATGACTTTTTCACGCAGGTGTGGGGTGTCAGCGGGACAGGGCGGCCCCTCTCTGGGGTGTCTCAGCAGCCCCAGGTGAGGGTCAGCACCCCCAGGTAGCACAGGTACTCAGGAGCAGCCTGCTGACCTCCAGCTCCCCACTCTGAAGGGCTTCACCCCAGACCGGCTGCCACCCCACTCCTGCCACAGCCCGCCCATCTTCACCATCCCCCAGCCTCTGGGCAGACTTTTCCGAAAAGTGGGCCGGCTGCTACTGCCCCATTACCGGGCGCCCTGTGAGTACCTCCCCTTCCCCCATCACCTGCTCCTCCCTGCCCTGCATCTCACACACCTGTCATATCCCCTTCCTGCTCTGAAACCACCTCCACGGCAGATGCCCTCCATGTAGGGCCAAGCTCTGCCCCCACCCCTAAATCCTTGTGTCCCCTGCAGGCCCCTTGGCTCCTCAGGAGGCCTCAGGTTCTGGAGAAGACGGTTCAGACCCTGACTCCATGGAGTGGGGCAGTGAGGTGAGGACTGGGAGTGGGGAGGTAGTGGGGAATGCAGAGGGCGTCCTCACAGCTGGCTGGGCATGGGGAGAAGTCACAAGGTCTCCATGGGGAGGCCAGAGCCCATCACCAATTCCCAACATCTGCTGCTCCCTCCCCAGGACTCCCTGTTGGAGAGCGGGGCTCTGTGCCCCCGAAAGACCCATCCAGCTGTTGGCCCAGGGGACACTCCAGAGTGACCCGGCGGGTGAGCACGCTCCATCCTAGACACGGGGGTGAGGGTGGAGAAGTGGGGGTGAGGATTGCGCCTTGCAAGCATCACAGCCCCTCTCCTGGCCTCAGTTTCCCCACCTGTAAAGTGGGGACAGTGTCTGGATTCCTGGGTTGAACATGGGACTTTTCTGGATGTGGGAGAGGGGCTGGGGTTGCCCTCCAGATCCTGTGCCCCCCAACAGAGACTCCCGAGGGGAGTCCAAGGCAGGAGGTGGAGGCAACCATCAGGAACCTGCAGCTCTGCCTGGATTCGGGTCCCCCAGGTAGGGGCCGCACAAGATAACATGAGATTTGCTGAGAAGCCCGGAAGACAGACTTCCGGCTTCCCCTGGCCCTCCCTCTGGGCTGCTGGATTTCCCTAGGCTCCCCATTCCTGCCTTTTTCCTCTTGCAAGCATTTGCTCCGGGCTGCCATGTGGACTTGAGCAATTTTATTTTTAATTTTAAAAAGAATGCTTAATGAAATAAAGCAAAGCCCTGCAGTGTTTTGGACCTTATAGGCATTTCAGATTTATTGATTGCTAAAAGCGGCTGTGACCCCAGGGTCCCCCAGTCCTCTCCCCTCAAGGCAAGAGTTGCTTGGGTTGTTTTTTTTCGGCTACCCCATGTGTTATGCAGGATCTTAGTTCTCCCTACTAGGGATTGAACTGGCTCCCCCTGCAGTGGAACATGGAATCTTAACCAGTGGACCACCAGGAAGCCCCAAGAGTTGGTTTTCTATGCCCTGGACCTTTCTCCCCACGTCCTGTGCCTCCAGCAGGCCCCTCCAGGAACCCACGCTCATGTCACTTCCTCCTTGTGCCCAGCCATGCAGGACCCCCAGGAGAGCAGCAGCCTGTCTTCTGGGCCCCCAAGTGGGTGGATTATTCTAGCAAGTATCGCTTTGGCTACCAACTGTCAGTGGCAACAGGGTCTTGGTTTGGGATAGCACCCACATGGCCCTGCACCCCCCAGGGAGATAAATCATGGAGTTCCTACCCTCTGTGGGGCCAAGTCCTCCCTGCCTTCACCTTTCTTCATTCACTCAAGTATTTAATAAACACCCACTGTGCATACCTACAGGTGCTTAATGCCTGCTGGGGGAGAACAATGCTAAACAAACGAATCACTAAGTTGATTTTGGTGGCAGTTTTCTGAAGAAAATAAAGCAGATGAGGTGACAGATTGGTGGGGTGGAGGCAACTCCATAGAGCGGTTGTGGAGGGAGGGGATTTGTGGTGGAGTTATGCTCCGGTGAGACAGGAAGGATGAGAGAGGGCCTGTCAGGAGCAGCATCAGAGGCACAGAGAACAGCATGTGCAAAGCCCCCAAGATGGGACCCAGTGTGGTGGGTTTGAGGAGTGGCATGGAGGCAGACATGAAGTTACAGAGCCTCATAGGCCACTGCTGGGCTTGGAGCAGGAAGGAGGAGTCTGACTTGTACTTTTATTAACAGGAGACCAGCAGGGAGGTGGCTGGACTAGCTGGGTGGATAATGGTGGTGATTTGGGCTGGGGTGATGGCTGTGGAGGGGTGAGCAAGGGCTGCAATCTGGGTGTAGTTTGCAGGTTTGGGGAGGGGATGGAGCAGCCACCAGAGAGGAAAGTGGCAAGAGGGCAGATGTGGGGAGCCATCAGGATCTCAGCATGGACAACCAAGCCTGAGGAGCCATGGATCTGGAGTTTAGGGCCGGGGTTTGGACTGGATGGACAGAGAGGGCTTGGTTTCAAAGCCCTCTGCAGAGCTGGTTTCAAATCATGGTCCAAGGGGCTACAGGAGAAGGTGTCCTCGGGTGTGAGGTGCCCAGGATGGAGCCCCTGACTCCATGCTCACCGCCCTGTGCCCCCCCGCCCGAACAACAGCCAGGTGAGCTACGCGCCCCACTTGGGAAAGCTGCAGATGTTTACCCTGAGGAATGTTCCCAGCCTGCTGGGTGCCCTGCTGTTCCCCAGGGCACAGGGTTCCCTGCTGGCTGTCCTGAGGCTCTTTGCCTGGTACATGCAGTAGCAGCTTCAAGAGGTGAGGGTGGAGGTGGGGGAGCCAGGGGGCCTGAGGCCTCCCAGCTGGGTCTGTCCACAGGAGGGGGCCCTGTCCATGCCCAGCTGGCCGGGCGCCCCTGGCCTCCGCCTGCTGTGCTTCCTGGTGTCTGAGCATGTGGTGCTGCTGCTCTTCAGCGACGGGATGGTGCAGGGGAGCAAGGGGCCCCCTCAAATGGGCCTGGGGTGTTGCATGCTTTTGGGAGAAAGCCCTAGGAAGCAGTTGGTTCCTGGTGGAGCCAGGAACTGAGATTTATGACTCCCAAACATAAAACTGGAAATAAAATGTGTTCGAATGATGGCAGAATGTCACTGGGGATCATGGTCCCATGTGGTCACCGGTAGCAGCTGGCAAAATGTCATCTCACTGCAGAATCAGTTGTAGGTTTTCCTGAGCAATTCTGGCAATCTCTAAGAAATTGCAGCCGCTCCTAAAACAGACTTCCAACACAGTAG
This sequence comes from Odocoileus virginianus, assembly GCF_023699985.2. Classification (NCBI taxonomy): domain Eukaryota; kingdom Metazoa; phylum Chordata; class Mammalia; order Artiodactyla; family Cervidae; genus Odocoileus; species Odocoileus virginianus. The sequence continues at coordinate 40,828,876 of NC_069676.1, forward strand.
TATACAATCCTTACTATCATCTTAGAAAAATTACTATGATTTTATTTTACAGTAAAAACCCCATCTCTGTTTAGACCAGAGTGCCCTGACCAGGGCTGGGTCTCAGAGGGCAGAAGTGGCTTCCAATGACCATGCCCAGTGGCAGGGAGAGCTGGCACCAGTGAGGAGCTGCTGTTCCCCAGGGCACAGGCTTGAGTAGGAGGTCTCACTGGGTGAGACTCATAGGCAGGGGCTCCCATCTGAGCCTTGGTCTCCCTGTCTGTGCGGTACAGCCCTGGCTTCTGGCCTGGAGTCTCCACGGGTGGGGCAGCCACTGAAACTCAGGTCAGGGCACCCTCAGTCTCCTGTCCACTTGCCCCCTGAGGGCCGGGGCCTCTTCTCCCTTCCACCCCAGCTTCTCCCCACATTGGCAGGTCAGCGGCAGCGGAGATCAGGAACAACTCGTGCTAAGCGGGGGTGGTGAGGAGCTGCTGCTCACAGTCTGGGAACTGGGCCAGCCTGGCACCTCCTACCCACTGGGCATCCTGCGGGGCCATGGCTGTGCCCCAGGCACCCACCAGCACCTTCAGCATGCCATGCTACAGAGCATCTAGCGATCCCAAGGGTCAGAGTGGACCTCTGCATGTTGATACCCAGGACCCAGGGTCCATTTCTGCTCCCGTTGCCCCCCTTTCCTCCCCAAGGGATGTCCTTGGGAACAGCATAGGGAGTGTGCAGGGGGTTGGCGGGGGGGGGGGGGGGTCCTTGTCTAGCCTCTTGGCATGACTGTTCAACCCAGACTTGTGTCTGGATTTGTTCTTTTTTCATTAAAGGAGACTTGACTCTGCAGCCTGCCCCATCTGCCTCTCTTTGGGGCATTTAAGGAGCTTTGGCCAGGGGGCACCCAAACCCAGTATGATCTGAGCCCAGTGCTCTCTGTGACACAGATAGGTGGGCCAGATTTTCACCAACACAGAAATCCTTACCAGAGTGGGGTTCTGCCATGACCAAAACTCTCAAATATGGAATACTGCTTAACGGATGGGCAGGGAGGACACGGATGGGGAGGCTGGGAAAATGGTGACCTCTGTCATGCCAAGGCAAGACATTTGGCACCTTTGCCCTGGGGTGGGGCGTGTGCGCTCCTAGAGCTGGAGGCTCTGGTTGATGGACAGCTGGTCGTTATGTGCAAGAGGAGAGTGTCAGAAAGATGAGTTCAGGAAAGTGCTGGCTGGCGAGCCAACAGAAATGAGAGAACTCAGAGGCTTGAGCCTGGCTGGTCTGGAAAAGACAATTGCTTCCTGAATCCAGATTGTAGGAGGTGGTGTTCTTCAATCCATCAGGCTCCCTGTGCTGGGTCAGGATCAGGTCAAGTGAAGCAAACCCCAAGGCTTTTTGTTTTGAAGTTGTTTTTTTTAATGTATACCATTTTTAAGGTCTCTGTTGCATGTGTTACAATATTGCTTCTATTTTATGTTTTGGGTTTCTTGGCCATGAGGCATGTAGGATCTTAGCTCCCCAACCAGGGAGGTTCCAATCCCAAGATTTTGAACAAAGGTTCTGAGCCCTTTGATGACATCCTTGCCACCTGGCGTGGCTGCCTGTGGAGGCGGGAGGTTCAAGCCCATCGGCTGTATTCAACGGGAAGATGTCTCAGGGGTTGGAGACATGGCCCAGGCAGAGCTGCAACCCTCACTCAGGTGACCCTTCACAGCCCTGGGAAGGAGCCCAGGGCCCACAGGCACCCACCTGCAGGCAGGGCACAGGGGCACCTGAAGAGGGACGAGACCTGCATCAGGTCACCGAGCAGGTCAGAGTTGGGAACCTGAGCCCTCCCCCCAGCAGGCTTTTCCCTTTGAACTGCCTGCTTGGAAAGAATCAGTGCAGGAGATCCAGGCTCAGTCCCTGGGTGGGAAGACTCCTTGGAGAAGGGAATGGCAACCCACTCCAGTCTTCTTGCCTGGAGAATTCTATAGACAGACGAGCCTGCTGCTGCTAAGTCGCTTCAGTTGTGTCTGACTCTGTGTGACCCCATAGACAGCAGCCCACCAGGTATCCCCGTCCCTGGGATTCTCCAGGCAAGAACACTGGAGTGGGTTGCCATTTCCTTCTCCAATGCAGGAACGTGAAAAGTGAAAGTGAAGTCGCTCAGTCATGTCCGACTCTTAGCAACCTCATGGACTACAGCCTACCAGGCTCCTCCGACCATGGGATTTTCCAGGCAAGAGTACTGGAGTGGGGTGCCATTGCCTTCTCCACAGAGGAGCCTGGCAGGCTACAATCCACCGGGTTGCAAAAAGTCAGACACGACTGAGCAACTCACAAACACACCTGCTATCAGTTTCCAAATTGCAATCTGACAGATGAAGCTAAATCCCCAGGGCTGATGCCTCTCATCTCTGGTCCTCTTCCTTCCTGGGGAGGAGGCCCCAGCAAGTTTCTCTGGATCTTTCTATCCATTTTCAGGCACTCATGCTCCTGTGGCTCCCCTGGTGGCTCAACTGGTAAAGACTCTGCCCACAATGCGGAAGATCTGCGTTCAATCCCTGGGTTGGGAAGATCCCCTGGAGAAGGGAATGGCTACCCACTCCAGTATTCTGGCCTGGAGAATTCCATGGACTTTACAGTCCATGGGGTCTCAAAGAGTCAGACACGACTGAGTGAGTTTCAGTATGTTCCTATGGAAAAAATTAAACCATCAGTGTTGCTCTTTCTCTCAACCCTGTGACTGGGTGCATTCCTGCCTCTGGGTGGAAAGACCCACCTGGTGATTTTGTGGAAGAATAGGTAAAGGGAGGGAATGAAGGGGCTGGGGGCCCATCAGGGGAGGTCACAGGCCTGAGTGTGGTCAGACCCAGGAAGAGAAATCGTTCTGCATAAAAGAGGGAGAGTTTAGAATCTCCCTGGATTCCCTGGAGAATCCAGAGGAATGGGGTGTGAGCAAAGAAGTACACAAACCATGTGTGAATTGTGTTTTTTTAATCTTTTTTACTTTGCTACTATTATTACTACTGAAGTAACATAACATGAAATTCACCATTTTAATGTGTACAGCTCCATGGCACTGAGTGCATTCAGTGTTGCACAGTCACCACCCCTGTCTAGTTCCAGAACAGTCCATCACTCCAGGAGAACACCTGTCCTCATCAGCAGTCACTCCTCACCCCCTCCACTTCCCCAGCCCCTGACAACCAAGAACCCACTCTCTGTGCCTGTGGATCTGCCTGGAGATCCACATTTCCCATTTTCTGTTCTGAGCATTTCCCATTAACAGAATTACATGCTGTGTGGCCTTTTGTGTTTGACTTCTCTCACCATCATATTTCTTCTTTTTTAATTAAAAAAATATTTATTTGGCCTTGCTGCATAGCATGTGGGATCTTAGGTCCCAGACCAGGGATGGGACCCTTTCCCTCTACAGTGCAAGCCCAAAGTCTTAACCACTGGACCTCCAGGGAAGTCCCGAGCATGGTATTTTCAAAGTCCATCCATGCTGCAGTGTGTCAGAATGTCACTCTTTTTCCTGGCTAATACTCTAATGTATAAATGGATGTTTCAAGTCACTCATTTTGGGGGTGATGCATTACCCAGCAATAGCTAACTAACACACATGCCAAAACATGAAAAGGACCCAGCCCCTTTTCTGCCCAGAACATTTGTTTCTGGGGGGGGGGGGGGGGGAGGCAAAACATCCATGGTCCATTTAACTGTGCATCTTGCAAAATGACCTACCTAGAGTATTTATTTCCATCTGTTTGTGGGCGTAAGAACAGCAACAATCTGTGAGAATCGCCCACACCCTGAGCCTACAATGGTGGTTTATTAAAAATAAACCAACCACGGAATATATTAATTTCATAACCTCCCAGGCCGATTCTTATTTCTAGGTATGAGAACTTCGAGAGATGGCAAAGTGCCCACACCACCCTCACACTGAAAATTTCTGGAATCTTCTTCAGAGAGGTTAACTGTGTGTCGTAAGAAATAAAATTACTAGGAGAATTATTAGCCTCACCTTTTGGGGCATTTACAACGGGCTGGAGCTTCATGAAATGGAAATGAATTCATTCCAGGGATGACCAGGCCGTTTTTGTGTGTTTTTTTTTTTTTTAAAGAAACCACGGAAAGTCTATTTAAACCTGAAGAGTGAGGGAAAATTTGGCTTCACTCAATTCTACCCTTTTCCTCCAATCTAAAGCGTCGGCAGACCCCAGCCTCTGGACTACCTCTTCATTGGTCCGTGGGAGCATGTGTCACGATGCCTCCTCCAATCACCAGCAAGCGAGGCGGGACCAGGGCTGTAGCATCCCGGGCAGGCAGGTTGGTTGGTGCCATGGCAACCTGGTGCGCCATCACAAAGCCTCGCAGGCTCCGGGTCCTGACTGCGGGCACCTGGTTCCCCATCTACTCTAATTCTCAAAGCTCACCTGAGTGCTGGGAGCTTTCCTCTCCCCATTTAACAGATGAGAAAACTGAGGCACATGGATTGCTAGGAGAACAGCTGTAAGTAGGTCAACCTGAATAATATCAGACCGCCTCACTGAAGAGTTTAAAAAATCCTGATGACTCCGGGGAATCATGCTGAGCAAAAAACAAAAACAATGTCAAACATACTTACAGTCTCACATACTGTAAGATTATGCTTATATAGCACTTTTGAAATGATATCCTTTTTGAAATGGAGGACATTTGAGTGGTTGCCAAGGTTAGGGAAATAGGCCACTGTGGTGTGTATACATGTACCTACCCTACTGATAAAACTGTAGACAACTAAATACACACACATACACAAATGCAAGAAAAACTGAGGGACCTGGAAATCTGATTTAGATATAAACGTATCCTGGTTGAGGTACTGACTGTCGTTTTGCAAATGCAAACTTTGGGGGAGACTGGACAGAGAATGTATAAGGGATCAGCATTATTTCTTTTCTTTTTTTTTTTTTTTCAGCATTATTTCTTAAAACTCCAGGGGAATCTACAAGATCTCAATAAAAATTTCAATTAAAAACTCTGTTTCGGACTTCTCTGGCAGTGCAGTGGTTAAGACTCCTCGCTTCCATTGCAGGGGTGCAGGTTTGACCCCTGATCCGGGAACTAAGATCCCACATGCCAGCATAGCTCGACAAAAATTAAAAATAAAACAAACCCAAAAAACTCTGTTCCTTGGTTCCTCAATAAATTAAACATAGAATTACCAAATAATTCAGCAATTTTATTCCTAGGTCTATATGCAACTAAGTCTGTGTGCCTCAACTACTGAAGCCAGGACTTGGCAATGAAGACCTAGCACAGCCAGATTTTTTTCTTTAATTTTTTAACACAAAAACATTTAATTAAAAAATTCATCCCTCAAGGATGAATGGATAACAAAAGGTGTATTCTAATACACTAGAATATTCTTCAATCATAAAAGGAGAGAAACCCTGACACTCCCTACACGGTGGATGAAACTTGAGAACACGATACTCAATGAGGTAAGGAGACACACGAGGACACACAGGGTGTGATTCCACTGATGGAATGTCCAGAGCAGGCCGATCCACAGACACAGATCCTGGTTGTCAGGGGCTGGGGGTGGGGAGTGGCTAATGGAGGTGGGATTTCTTTTTGGAGTGATGAGAATATTCTGGAATGAGATGGGGTGATGGACGGGCCAAATTGTGAATATACTCAATGTACACTTCAAAGTGGTAAATTTTGTTATGCTTACCACAATTGAAAAAGAATCCTGCTGCTCATGTGGCACCCAGACTAATTACAGCATAACTGGGGGGACTCAGGCTTTGATATTTTTTAAACCTCCTCATCCACACTGAGGATCTGTGTTGGGAACCACTGGTTAGAGTACATGAACAAGACATGATAGCCAGATCTGCAGGGAGTACGCGCCGGATGCAGATTGAAACCAACTGACTTGTAAACAATAACAATACACTCACGGAAAGGGAAATGCTGTCCAGAGAGTTACTGTTAAGAAATCAGCCTTACCGTGAGGATTCCCCTGGTGGTCCAGTGACTAAGACTGCACTCCCAATAGAAGGGGCCCAGGTTTGATCCCTGGTCAGGTATCTAGATCCCACATGTCTTAACTTTTTTTTTTTAAGTTATTGTTAACAATTTTAAGTTCTGATGGTGACACTGTGGCTACGTGTGTTACTCAGTAAGCATCCTGGCCTTGTGGACAAATGCAGTTTGCTACAGAGCCTGGTGGGGGTGGGGCAGGTGGAGAGAAACAGCCGAGAATTGCTAGGGAATTTGAGAACTGGTTATTTGCTGAAGCTGGGTCCTTTGGATTGACCCTCTCTGCTTGGATTTACACGTGACGTTTCCAACACTAAAAAGTTTTACGAGTCAAGCATAAGTCATTTTAGCTGGGACATGAATCCATCTTAAGGGTTGCTTGAAATAAACCAAAATCAGATGTTCCAACTCTGCAAGCGGAACCCTCCATGTGGGTGGGTATGTGGGGAGATTCCGGGACACAGCATGTTCAGGGCCAGTTTGGTCCAATCCCTGAGAAATGGGATGAATGGTTCTCACTGGGGGAGGGGAGGTTCCTGCCCCCATTGGAGACTTTAGAATATTTTCATCGTCAGAACTGGGGAAGGGGGGCTCCTGGCATTGAATGAGAGGGCAAGGATGCTGGTCAACCCCCGCAGTGTCCAGGACGCCTCGCAGAGGATGATCCAGGCCCCAAATGACCACAGTGCCTAGGGGAGAACTTACATTAATTATCTGGAAGAATAAACTCCAAGCCCTGCTCACACTGGACACCAGGGTAAATTCCCAATGGTCAGATGGTGTAAAGCAGGTGCCCTCCAGCGTCTGTGTTACCTCCTCTCCCACTCAGGTATGTATTTAAATGTGCGCAGTATCTCAGGACCTCAGGAGGTCAGGCGGTTAGGGATCTGGTTAGGGTAGAGAAAAAACCCTGTTTTATTTGGGTGGGGTGAATCGGTCCCTGTCGTGTATTCAGTCAGCAAACGTTTAGGGAGGGCCCACTGCGTGCCGGCGCTGAGCTGCTGAGCGATGGATGGTGGGCTGTGGAAGGGGACCGGTTTGTGTCCTGAGGAGCCCACAGGCCTGGGCCGAGGGCAGTTACACCCACTTTACTACATAAATAATAAGGAGCGGGCTCTGCAGCTGTATCGGGCAGAGTGTCATGCGCAGCTCTGGCCACACGGTGGCGACAGAGGACAGGCAGTTCTGGTCCCTCCCAGCCGCTGGAGGGGCCCGGCTGGGGATGGCGCAAGGGGTTAATAGCAGCAAAAGTGCTTGGGGCTTTCTGGCTTCCTCCTGGCAAACCCGCTCCTGGAATGGCAAGGATCAAGGCGCTCAGTCCATATCCATAAATGTGTGGGGAATTAATTCTGCTCCAGGTTCATGAACCTGCCAGTCCCCACCCCGTATCCTGGCGCTGTTCAGTCCCTAAGTCGTGTCCCAGCCTCTCGGAACCCATGGACTGCAGCACACCAGGCTCCCCTGTCCCCGGCTACCTCCCTGAGTTTGCTCAAATTTATGTCCAATTGAGTGGTGATGCCATCCAACCATTTCATCCTCTGCTGCCCCCTACTCCTCCTGTCCTCAATCTTTCCCAGCATCAGCGTCTTTTCCAATGAGCTGGCTCTTCACATCAAGTGGCCAAACCAAAGCTTTGACTCTACAGACCTTTGTTAACAAAGTGAGGTCTCTGCTTTTTAATATGTTGTCCACATCCTGTTAGGCTGCTCTGCATCTTTAAAGTCAGAGTGGAATTCAGGAATCACAGGAGGGACCTCTCCAGCATATATGTATTTCCCTGCAAATCAGTGGGTTCTCATTCCCCTTCATACCTCATAGAGTTACCACATGAAGCAAATAAAAACATAGTACATTCTGTTAAATCTGAATTTCAGGTAAATAACTGAATGATCATCAGGTCGAGGGGTGTCCCAGGCAATATTAGAGACAGATTTTGACTAAAAGCATGATCCACTGTGTATTAGAAATTCAAGTTCACTGGGCGTCCTCCATCTTCTAGGATGCATTATTTCAGCTCTGGCATCTGGCTTCGCTGTCCCTTGGATGTGCCCTCATTCTCATGGGGTGTTTTGAGGATGTCTTTACTTTCTGGCACTGCAAGATGTCTAGGCTCATTTCGTAGTTTCCCTGCACAGAACATAGAATCAGCCATTTCTCCACGGTGCTGGGGCAGCTTTTAACACAGCTGTGCGAGTTTCCTATATTGAAACAAAGCACCACACATGTGGGGGCTTAAAGCAACACAAATTTATTCTCCCTAACAGTCCTGGAGGGCAAAAGTCCTCAGATTCACACGTGGGCAGGGCTGTCCCCTCCGGAGTCTCCCGGGGAACACTGGCTCCCCCCTTTTCCAGCTTCTAGAGGCACTGCATCCCTGGTTTGCGGCCCCCTCCCTCCATCATCACAGCCAACAGTGCAAATCTTCCATATCTCTGCCTCTGACCCTCCCCCTCCCTCTTATAAGGACCCTGTGATGACACTGGGCTCCCCCTGGGGAATCCAGGGTTGTCTGCATCTCAGGGGCTTTAATCCCACCTGCAGAGTCCCCTCTGCCGCATGAGGTGACACGGGGACAGGCCCTGGGATCAGGATGTGATGTCTTTGGGATTATTATGCTGCCGACTGCATCAGCCCACAGGTTTTCCCTCCCCCGTGGCTTTGTCACCTTGGGGCCACTCTGATAAGGACCTCCACTCCCTGTTACTCTCATCACAATCTCTGGGCACACTGGCCATCCTGTTTCTCTGCTTTAAAAGAGTCTACATAGTAAACAGCTTCCCTAGATGCTATCTCAATTTAAATTAAAGCCAAACAACATTTAAGATTCAATCTCTTGATTGCACAAGTCATATTTCAGATGCTGGGTCACCCATGTGGCTGATGGCTCCTGTACTGGTCGGTATAGGTCTACAACATTGCCATCATAACAAGATGCCCTATGGGACAATTCTGGACTGGAACATTCCAGAGAGATGTGGCCCACAGAGGAACCTCCGGCCACCTGGGGCTATTTACATTTGAATTCTCTTGGCCAAAGTCCAGTATGGGCTGGTGTGTATTTCTCCTTGTAAAGGGGAAGGTCCAAGGGTGAGGAAGACTGTGGCAAAAATGGGGACCCAATAAAAGTCCTGACACAGGTGGGAGAAATTAAAGGAGGAATTCCAAGGCCTGGCTCCAATTCACCTTTTCAACTCGTCTCCCATTATTCTCACCTGTCCCTCTGATCAACCACTCTATGTTCCCTGGATGTGTCCTGGGATCTCATCACCTCTAAACCTTTGCCATGCTATCTGCACCTGACTGTGCCATCCAGTCAGTCCCTCAATCTAGCCTACCTACCGTATCAGTTTCCCAGGGTGGCTTTAAAAAATTACCTTAAAGTGGGCGGGTTAAGACAATAGGTATATGTTCTTCCTGTTCTGGGAGGCCAGAAGTCAGGGATCAAGGTGTGGCAGGACTGTGATTCCTCTGAAGACTCCAGGGCGGGTGGTGGGCGGTCCTTCCTGCCTCTTCCAGCTTCTGGGGGCTCCAGGCGTCCTGGGCTTGTGATTGCATCAACCCCTGTCTCACCTCCAGTGTCACACAGTTTCTTCCCCCATGTCTGTGATCCTGCTGTGTCTCTTACAAAGACATTAGATTTAGGGCCACCCTAATGCAGGATGAAGGTTTTTCTGATAGCTCAGAGGGTAAAGAATTGATCTGTGATGCAGGAGACACGGGTTCGATCCCTGGGTTGGGAAGATTCCCCTGGAGGAGGAAATGGCAACCCACTCCAGTATTCTTGCCTGGAGAATCCCATGGACAGAGGAGCCTCCAGAGTCACACAGTTTCTCCCCTCATCTGTGACTCCTGCTCTCTTATAAGGACACTCTTACAGGGCCACCCTGATGCAGTATGATCTCAAGATTCTTGACTATAGCTGCAAAGACGGGTCTGTGAGCTCCCACACATAGGTTCCAGGGTCTGTATCTTTTGGGGGCCATGTACCAATGCACTCGAAGACTGGAGCCTCACCAGTGCCAGGAGTGTGGACCTAGGTGTTTCCCCATTTACAGATGGGGACATTCCAGCAGGACTGGACTGGAACCCTGGGTACACAGGGTCTGTCCTGAGACCCACCTGGGTTCCACAGCCTGGGGTGACTAATCCCAACCAGAGGGTCTGAGGTGGCCGCCACGTGCTCTTGGGGGTGCCCTGTCCATCTCTGGCTGCTTCCTCTCTGTCCCTGTTGCCCCTTCAGATAATCCTGTCATCCCAAACTCTCGGCCTTCCCCTGAAAGCCCTCCAGGCTGCTCTGTTCTCCAGGTTCCTCAACGCCTGTTCCCTGAGCCAGCAGCCTGTGGTCGCCTGGCCCCTGGGCTTGTCCCTGGAGCAGTCCTGGGCCCCTCTCTGTCAGCACATCCCATCCTCAACTCACTCCACAGCTTCCTCCCACCTCTGGAGCTCTGGTGGCCCCTGCCAGCTGCCCACAGTCCTATCTGTGGTCCCCCAGTCCTCGCTTCTGGGCCAGTCCCAGTCCTGAGGAAACACGTCTGGCAGCCCTACACCCCATAGTCCTCTGCTCCCAACTAGATGCCTGGGGGACACCTGAGGCTTATCACTCAGATGTTCCTCAGGTCCAGGAGACCTCAGGACCCCTCCTGGGAGGAAGATCTGCTCCTTTTTACAATGTCATCCTGCTGGGCATGGGAGTGCCACAGCGGCAGGCAGGTGCCCCAGGAAGCAACCAATATCACCACTCCCCCACATGGCTCACAGCTGTCCCCATGGTTGGTTGTCCCCTAGGATGTGGGGTCCTGAGGATAAGAGGACCTGGCTGGACTACCTCTCTGTAGAGGCCCGATAAGATGCCAACAGCACCTGGCTTGTGGAAAAGCCTAGACGTGGAATATCCTGAGCCCTAACGCTTTGACCTGGAAGACTAGGTGGGTGGGGCTGGATCTGAGCCCCCACCCCATCCCTCCCCCATGCCCACCCACTCCACACCAGGCCAAGGTCTCACGTGTAGTAAAAAGACTTTATTAAGAAGGCTTTGAAGTCAAAAAATAAAACTCTTGATACAATTTTCTGAACCCTTAGGTCAGCTCAGCAAATATATAATCAGTAATTTAGCTGTGTAAGATTAAAGGTCCGTTACTTTATTTAAAATAAAATATATTTTAGTCTTAAAATTTATTCCATAAAGTACATATTTCCCTATAAATTCCCTACATATACACAAGAGGTAAAAAGTAAAAGGTTTTTTTTCTTTTTTAAAAACAACAAAAATTAAAAACTGTCAACAGAAACCACAGCAGAAAGGGATTAATAATTAAAAAAAAGTTAGAAAGTTCTGGACGCCCCTCGCCCCCCCACCCCCCACCCCCCTCCGGCCTGCACGCCGCTTACAGGGTAACCATATGATCCCCCCAAAGGGAGCCATCCTCCTCCTGGCAGTTTCTGCAGAGGTTGAGACCGTGGGAAAACAAACACTGTCAAATTGATATCCGCTACATACAAAAGAAGTACACCCCAGAGTTGTAAAAATCGTGTTTTGTTTTTTCTTCTTAAAAAGATCACCTTGGGCTGGGGGCGGGGGGTGGGAATAGGGGGTAGGGAGTGTCTTAAATAAAAAGTGCAAGCAGGCAAGCAGGCCTTTTCTCTCTGGTTTATTTTAACCTGTCGACTCAATACTGTCATTTGTTAAGAACTGAGGTGCCGCTTGGCCGCGTAGTCTCCACGCCTGGGACCGGAAGAGTTAAAGCTCATCTGTAAACACTGGCCGCGCAGCCCGCCGCCCCGCCCCCTTCCTCCCCTCCAGGCCCTGCGCACCCACCCTGCGCCCACTGATGGCCCCGGGGGTGGGACCACTGGCGCGCGAGGGGCCCAGCTAGGAAAAGATATGAATGGCCTGGGTGGCGGGTGTGCGGCAGGCCGGGCACTCTGGCTCGCTCTTGCCGCAAATGCGGACGGCGCAGTCCATGCAGAAGAGGTTGTGGCCGCAGGGCACCAGCGCGGCCATCACCTCACCCTCGGCGCATACCACGCACTCCCGCGCCAGGGCCGCAGGCGCTGGGGCCGCAGGGGGCTTACGGCCGCTCTCAGGGGCGCTGGAATCCAGCGCCGAGCACGAGGAGGCCGAGGAGCTGCTGGGCAGCGAGGTGGCTGTGGAGAAGCTGGCGCTGCTTGAGAAGGACGTCAGGGAGCCCTGTGGGGGCCGCCAGGGCAGGGCGCCCACTGGGTCCGGTGTAGGCCGGCGGGCCAGCGGGAGCTCCAGGCCCAGGCCACCGGGCTCGGGCAGCGTGGGTGAGTGGCGTGGTGTGCCGGTCCCGCTGCTGCGTCGGGCACCTGGGGCTGGTGGCGCGGGGGCCCCATTGACTGCCGAGCAGCCGCCGAAGGCCGACAGCGGGGTGGCCCGCTCGAAAGGCGCCCAGATGGTGGTCGCGGTGGGCACGGTCAGGTCCAGCGCCAGGAAGTCGAAGCCAAAGTCGCAGTCCTCGGGGGCGGGTGGCCCCGTGGGGGCCCCGGGACCGTCCCCGCCGAAGGTGAAGCCCCCGTTGCCAGAAGTGCTGTAGGGACTGGCGGGGCCAGCGTCTGGCACCGGCACAGGCACCGGCGGTCCCCCGCGGCTGCCCGCGTAGAAGGACTCAGGGCCTCCCGGGGCGCCCAGCGCAGTGTCCCCACGGAGGCTGGCTGGGGGCCGTCGGCCTGGGTTGGGGGCTTTGGCCCAGAGGCCCGCGGCCGCCCCCAGCAGGTCCAAGCAGACATCTGTGCCGTTGGAGTGGAAGTCGCTGTCGGGGCTGGCGTCGGTGAAGGCCCCCGTGCGCAATGTGATATGGGCCTCGATCTCCTCACGTGCCCGGTCCACGTTCTCGGGCATGCCGGTCACGGCAAACACCGGCTCCTTGTCGCGCCCAGGTGTCACGATGTACGTATGCGTCCGTTGCTGGATGCGCTTGATGGTGGCGCCCTTAGGCCCCACCACCAGCCCCACCACGCGGTAGGGCACGCGCACCTGGATAGTGGTCTGTCCGGGCAGGTTGGGTGGGCCCTGCGCGGTACCCGGCAGCCCGCCTGCCTTGCTCCGCGTGGCCCGGATCACGGAGAAGTGCTCAGCGGCCGACAGGATCTCACGCTTGGCCATCTCCACGTCCTCCTTGCGGCCAGTCACGATAAAGACCGGCTCCTCCCCTCGCACCGGAGTCTTGATGTATGTATTCGTCTTGGCTCGCAGAGCCTTGATCTTGCACCCTGGGGGTGGAGGAGGGGGAGACACGGTGAGGGAGTGGACCCCTCCCTCGGAGAGCCCCTCCAGGGCCACAGCTGCTTGAGACAGCCAGTGACCTGGGTGGGAAGGACCCCACCTTCCAGCTGTAACATTAGACTGCAGCTCTACATGTCCTTCCTCCTCTATAGAGACACTAGTCACTGGATTCAGGGCCACCCCAACCCATCATGACCACACTCTTAACTACATCTGCCAAGACTCTTGCCCAGTAAGGTCACATTCTGACATTCCAGGTGGACATGGATTTGGGGGGACACCTTTCAACCTACAATAGGGCCTCTCTTTGCCTTTTTGACAACCCCCCCCTGCTATGGGGCAGGGATTTGTAGGACCAGAGGGGACACTGAGGCACAAGGATGGAGGGAGGGACACAGAGTGTCCCTGAGAGTACAGCCATGTGAAAAACAGAGCCCAGGGCTGGAGGGAGGTGGCCACAAGCCCCAGGACACCAAAGCTCATGAGCACCACTGGAAGCCAGGAGGCCAGAGAAGACCCTCTCCTGGAACCTCTGGAAGGAGCATGCCCCCCGCCGACACCCCGATTTCAGATTCCCACCCTGCAGAACCGTGAGCATTCAGTTCTAGTTTCAAGCCATTTGGTCCACTGTACCGGACAGAGGATACTAACAGACTATCTGACACCAAGTCCCAGACTGCCTGGAGGGGAACCCGAGGCCTGGGTGGTGGGAACTTCTGATCACATGACCCTCCCCCAACAGCAGATCCTGTGCCCCAGGTCAAAACACCTCCACAGGCCTCCAGTGGTCCCAGCCACTGAGGGGAAGCTGGGGATATGCCCTGGGGGTTCATCACTGCTGCCCAGGTGGGCTGAGGGTTGACCCTGCAGAAAAGGGCCGGGATATCTGTTGAGGAGGGTCAGTCATGCAGGGTCCTTGACTTGGCACCTCACCCAGCATCTAGGCAGCCCTCCCAGGGCTAAGGGGAAGCCACCCACGAGAAATCTAAATGCAAGGTGTGGTTTCACCAGGCCCCTGACACCCCATCCCGACTCCAGGGCCTTCTGAGACATTTTGACCTGGGGCCCAGGAGACTGGGAGACCCCCCACTCTCTAAGCACTGGGAAGCCAGAAGGACACAGGAATATATTGTTTCCATGCGCACAGAGGGCGGCTCTGAGTGGAGTTAACAGTGTGGCTAAGTTCTCAACAAGAAAAGATACAAAGTTAGCCGGCAAGCCTCTGTGCTGATGAAGTCAGACTGATGGAGCCTGGGTCCCAGGCAGGCGCCCCTCACCCACAGCTGAATAAAAGCAGGGCAGGTGAGCAGGCGTCTGCCATCTCTCAGCCTTGTCTCCTGGTCCCTGGCCATTCCCTCCATGCCCACCTGGGGTCCTCCCCTTGGTGGCTGCCCGGCCTTTCTGGCAACTCCAAAGGCACCCTGACCCGTGGCTGCCTCCATGCCTGCCCTGATGTCTCCTTGCCCTTGCACCTGACCTTTCCCATCTGCAACGTTACTCTCATATCCTCTTCCTTCTTTGTATCACATCACAGCCTGGCATGCCCTCCTCCGGGGAAGCCCATCCTGACTATAGTGGGCCAGGCCCCAGTACACACTTCTCAGATCTTATGTCTAACTTTCTGAACTCTCTGAGGCTGGAGGACTGTGATGTAAGGCTGATGCACTGGGGATACCCTGGGCATGTGAGAGACCATTCCATGCCTTGATTTCCTCATCTGTCAAAAGACAGCAGAAACAGACCCAGCCTCACAGGTTTGGGACAGGATCTGATGGGCCAGGGACTGGAGCCTGCCCTTGTGGGGGAGCCTCAAGGGGGGTGGAACCCTGCAGCTTCCTGTTCACGGGACCCCATCCTGTCCTGACCTGAGAGCAGCCTTGGGTGGAGCCCTCAGTGGCCAAACAGAGCCCAGCTCACCACCCACACTTCAGCTGTGACAGCCACTGGTCCCCCAACCCCACCTACACTAAGACCCCTAGAGGTGGCAGAGCTTGGGAGCGTGGGACCGGGGCTCCAGGAGTGACCCTGGGGCCATTGCCAATTGGTGGGCACAGCAGAAATGCAGCTTCCTGGGCCCTGCCCCAACCAGGATTCCAACTCAGAGAACCGCAGAGGGCGGGTGACTTCCCCTGGCCCCAGCAAGCCCCATAGCTGCTGGACTGGCCCTCAGAGAGGCAGGGCCTCGGGTCCCCACAGGCAGCCTAGTTGCAGGCAGTCCTGCTTCCTGTTGCTCACATGAGCCTGGACCAGGATCCAGGCCACCCCTGCACTGAGTGCAGTAGGCATTCAAGGGAGCAGGCCCCAAGGGAGCCCATGCAAGTGACCACAGACCACACTTATCCAGGGAACCTCAAGGCCACGTGGGGGAGACAAGGGCACCACCCCGGGAAGGAGGCTGTGCGCTGGGGGAGCACTCCTGGCTAAGGGGACAGTTGGGACAGCGTTCCACAAGCAGGCGGGTGCTGGGACAACCCAGCGGGGTGCTGTCCCAGAGCAAGGCTGAGTCACAGTTGGATGTCTGGGCTCCCATGTGAAATAGGGACCCGTTGTGCAAGCAGGGAAGGCTGCGACCTCCAACCTGGGCCTGGGGATGGCTCTCTTCCTATGCTCCCCACTTTGGGTGGGTAGATAAGAACATCAAGGCATGGCCCCCCATGACCCTAGGACCATCCCACAGGGATGGGGCCACACACAGGCAGAGAATAGCAAGCAGAGGCCCTTCTCACCAAGGGACAATGGAGGGGACCCTAGGAGGCTGGCAGGTCACTTGTTCCTGACTGTGACCTGGTGTGTTGCAGGCCAGGCCTGGTGCCGAAGACCCAACCCCAACACCCCAGTCATGGCCACAATGCAGACTCTGGCAAGGGGAGCCAGGCAGGAGGGCACTGGGGTGGATGGGGGCGGGTCTCGGAAGGAACTAGGCCAAGGTCAATGGCAGCAGATGTGTGCCATCACTGCCCACTTCTGATGACGGGCTGGGGTGACACCCCCCAACTGGTCCTTCTGAGTTCCCACTTTGTTTGTCGAAAGGGGTCAGCTCCTGATACACCCAACCCTGGAACTAGTTCTCTCCCAGCTCACCTTTTCTCCCCGCAGTGCAAAAAGAGCCCAAGAGACTAGAGTGCAAATTCCGGTCCTACCAGCTGGCTCTGGCTGCACTTCCACTTCTGCCACTTTACCCTCCTGGCCTGGAGGTGGTAGGTCCTCAATAGGGGATACCATGGGGCAGGCTGAGGCCCCCACTCCGTGGGTCCTCTCAGTCCCTCAGGCCTCTCAGCCTCAGAGACCAGGGAGCACCCAGGGGTCACGGTCCCTACCCCTTGCCCAGAAGGTGCACAGACCTAGGGGGGAGAAGACTGAGGCTCACGGAGCAGCATGGGGTTGTCCAGGAAAGGGAGAGCCCAAGTCTGTGGCTCTGGTTGCCAGAGGAGGCTGGACAGATGCACACCCCCTCCATGAACTCCAGGGAAGGGGCGGCCTTGCACCAGGGGTCAGACAAAGGAGTAAGTTCAGGGCAGGCCACAACCCCTGCACTCGAGCCAGAAGAGCAGGAAAAAGGGACAGGCTCCATGTTCAGGGACCCACAGGGCAGACGGGGCGGGGCGGCGGACTGTGACCGGAGAAAGGGCGTAGTGTGTTTTCCAGGCTGTGCTTGGGAACTGGGGAGAGAAGACGGGGTCACAGACACTTCACGAGTGGGGAGCAAGGGCTGCTGAAGCTGCTGACCTGTCCTGGCATGCGTGCTCCACCCCGAGGCCCTACACCTGACTTATTACGGGGCGGCGATGGTGTGCTGGCAGGGACTGGGCGGAGAACCAGCATCTTGCTTGAGAATTTTCACAAAAACCTCCAAAAACCTCTCCCCCCACCCCCCATCACAGAGAGGAGCCACCCTAGATGTGGGGAGAGCTCTGGGGGTCCCTGCCTTGCTGCCTGCCATCAGTGGGAACCCAGGCGGACACCTAGTAAATGGGTTATCAGAGGCACAAGAGACAGGGCAGAGCCTGACGACTCAGCCACCAGACCGCTCAGATGAGACCAGGGCTCAGGGCCCTCTGCCTGCTGCCCACACCCCCAGGTGCTGCTATGTGCATCCACAGGAGCTTGCCCTCATGCTTCACCATCCATGGATCAGCCTAGTGACCTTGGGCGGCATCCCTGGCCTCAGTCTCCACATCTGCCCCCAACGGGCTTCCGGACACTTGGAGTGGGGTGGCTGTCTTCTTCCAGGACCCAGTGTGGTTACAGGGGACCGGGCAGGGAGGGGACAGCACAGGGAGGGGAAGTGTCCAGTTGGGGTCTCTTGGCACCTGCCCATAGCCAAGGACCCCCTGATGGCAGTCCTCCGACCTAGCACCACACCTGGCCGTCCGTGTGTCCACACGTAGGGTGGACAAATGAATGACTGAATGTACCTGCAGCTGAAGCAGCAGGCTTGCTGGCCCCAAGGCCCCACCCACCCGGAACTAGTAGAGGGTGGTGTCCAGGCATCCCTGTAGTCCTCTGCCCGTGGCAGTTAGGGTGACAGGTCATCTCACAACTCAAGCCCCCCACACCCTTCTCTACCTCCTGTGACTGAGGTCCCAGAGGCAGGGTCCCCCAACCCCATCTCAAGCCCCGCCCAGGCCCCACCCCAAGTTCTAGAACCTGGCTGACTAACAGCGAGGCCAAGCCCAGAGGTGCCGGAAAGAGAAAGTTGAGGCTGGTGGGCAGGCAGCTAACAGGGTGGGTGGGTGTGTGCTGGGCTGGGCACTGCCCACCACCCTCCGGCCCGCCCGCCCCGCAGCTCCAGGGCCAATGAGCGGCCGCCGGCCTGATGTCACCCAGCCTGGCTCTCTAACAAAGAGAACAATGGGGAGGCTGCAAAGACCTCCGGCAATGCTGCTTTGGGACCCCCACACCCTTGCCAGAGGAGAGCTGTGGGGCTGGATCCCCCCAAGTGGCTTTGACAGGGGGTCCTTGTGCACACCCCGGATCCCTGACTGGGGGCTGACAGCCGGGAGGGATACTCGCTCACCCTGTCCTGTTCCCCACCCCCAGCAGGGTGCCCAGGCTGGCAAGTCCTGAGGTGTACTCTCTTTGTGCCACCAAATCTCTCTCCTGACCCTGACAGAATGCCCTCGCCCCTAGCCCCCCTCACACGAGAGCGAACCGCCCAGGGCCATTTCTGGGTGTGGAGAGGGCACTGCCCGGCCCGACCCCCTTGACCCCGGGATGGAACCTCCGGGGGCCCAGGCCCCAGGCAGCGAGGGGCACGCAGGGCGCTCTCCAGGCTGGAGGCACCCAGACAAAGGCGGCAGCGGGGCCGGAGCGCCGAGGGGAGGAGCGCGGGGCCGCGCCCAACTTTCTCCCGCGGCCAGCGGCAGGACAAAGGCGCACAGGCGGCCACCGAGGCCCGAGCCCACGCGGGGCGTGGCCGGGGTCTGGTGTCCAGCCGTGGGCTGGGCTGGGCGGCCCCTCCGGGGGCGAGTTGCGCGGGAACCCCTGGGGCGGCGCCCCCGACGGCGGCCACTCACCCTGGCGACCCACGATCTCGGCGACGTGCTCGGAGCTGGGCACGGGCACACACTCGGTCATGTTCACGCTCTTCTTGCGGCTGCCGATCACGCTCATCTGCTCGGCCAGCAGCGTCGGGGGGCCCAGCGCCGCGGGGTGGGGCGCGAAGCCAGCGAACACGTCGGGCGGCGACGGCCGAGGCGGCGGCGGGGGGCTCACGTCCGGCTCCAGCAGCGGCAGCGGACCGGGGGCCACGGCCACCCCGGGCGCCCCCGTCTCAGGCCCGTCGGGGGGCGCCGGCTCCGCCGCGGCCCCGCCGTCTGCGCCCCCAGTCGCTGCACCAGCCCCGTCTCCGCCGCCTGCGGTCGCCCCCTCCTCGTCCTGGTCGCCCGCGCCCCCCAGCCCCAGCCCCGAGAGCTGGTCCAAGGCCAGGCGCAGCGCGGCGGCCGCGTCGTCGGGCTCGGGCGGCGGCCGGGGCGCGGGCGCGGCCTCATCGGCGCCCTCGGGCGGGGGCGGCGGCGGCGGTGGCCCCGGGCTGGGGTCCCCACAGACCGGCGCCCCGGGTCCGCCGCCGCGCGCGCCCCCGCCGCCGTCGGGCTGTCCGGTGGAGATAGGCATGGCGGCGCTAGCGCTCGGGCCCGCGCTCCCGCCTCCCGGCCGCCGGCCGCCCCCGCCGCCGCCGCCGCCCGCGCCGCCGCCCTCCGCCTCTGGGAGCTCGGCCGCCGGCCGCCGGCATCCAGCGGCGGGGCGGGGCGGCGGCGGGGCTGCTCGGGCGCGGGCGGCGGCGGCGCGGCGCGGCTCTGCTTGCTTCTCGGCGGCGGCGGCTAGTCGGCGGCGGCGGCGCGGACGCTCCTTCCCTCCGCCCTCCCGCCGCCTCCCTCGGGCCGCCGGCCGCCCCGCCCCGGCCCCGCCCCCGTGACGCGGCCTCCGCCAACAATGGGGCGCCGGGCAGGGCGCACGCGCGGGGCGGGCGGGGCGGTCACGTGGCGCGGACACCCCTGCCGCGGGCGCTCGGGCGGGCCGGGCTCGCTGGCACGTGCGGGCGCGGCCGCAGGTAGGTGCCCGCGGCGGCGGCCCGGGTGCGCTAGGGCGTCTGGCCTCCTCCTCGCCTCTGCGCCGGGGTCCCGGGCTCCCCACTCCGAGACCCCTTAGCGTCTCGGCCGGGCTGTGTACTCCAGCCCCCTTCCTCCGCGTGCACACCTGGCCTCTGGGCAGCCCCGGGAGGTCACGGGCACCCACATCCCCTAAGTGGTGGTGTTTCCGGGCTTGGGCTAGTTTCCACAGGCCAGAGCCCTCAGACGTGAGCGCCGCTGGGTAAGAGAGCGGCCCCGCGTGCCCACACCTAAAGCCATCCGGTCCTAGTGGCCTCCATCGGCCCTTCAGGGCCTTCTTTTTGCCTTTGGGGCGAAAGAGCCTTCCGGTTTCCCTTTACAGGTAAATAGATGGGCTGGGAGGAGGATTGGCCCGCCGAGTCGCCAAGGGGACCTTGGCCCCAGTCCCTGGCTGGACGGAACCTCAGGACAGTTGCATGGGCTCTTTGGGTGGGAGAGGGGACGGCCTGCCCCTTTGCCCAACACTGGTCTGTCTCTCCCTTGGGTCTCCTGTCATCCTCACCGGACTTGGGTTCCTGCCCTGAATTCCATGGAGTCCCTCAGCCATAGCTGCTCCCATGACTAGATGTCCTTCACCTGGTCTCTTCTCTTCATGGACTCTTGTCTCTCCTGGCAGGTGCCCCCTGCCTCTTGAAGCCCTCAGCTCCCTGCCTTCTCATGCCTTTCCTGACCCCAGGCTGCATTCCACCCAGTTTCTCTCTTGGGGTCTGAGAGGAACTTTTTTCCTTTTCTGTGTTTGAATGCTCTCAGGTATTGATTACTTCATCCTGACTTATGTCTGTCCCTTCCCTCCTAGTACTGGGCTCCTGGAGGCAGGCACTGGAGCTACAGAACTGCTGGGCTCCCAGGAAGCACTCAGTGTGACCCCGGCGCTCCCTCCCATGCCTCCCTCTGTTCCAGCCACAGGCTTTGTCCTGTTTCCTCACCCAAAGTTCTGCTGGCTGTAGCTAGTGTTCAGGGCACAGGGGGACCTGCCCTGGCCCACCTGGCCAGCCTCAAGTCCCCCTGGGGGCGGGGCGGGGCTTGGTGCCTGCTCATCCTTCCCCCTTCCTGGGATCCCACCCAGGGTGGCATGCTGGATCCTGAGAAGGGGGCTCAGGTGGGGTGAGGAGAGGTCAGGAATGGAGGAGACAGTGTTGGAGCTGGGGCAAAGTGGTATCCAGCCCTTACTGGTGACAGATGGGGAACAGGCCAGAGTGGCTTGTCCTGGGTGCACCCCTGTGGGTGGTCGTGCATGCACATACATGTTCTTCAGACAAGCTCAGACTGGTGAGAGTTAACAGCACAGTAGCAGGAGTTCACCATCAGCAGGAACTCTCCCAGAAAGTCAAGCAAAGAGACAAAAGGTGGGGGAAGAGAAAATAGAGGAAAGGGAAAGTGGACGTAAGTTGTCCGGGAAATAATGGAAGGGATAGTGGAGTCAGAGCCTCCAAACAGCTAGGACCTCACAACTTGTTCTGGGGACTCAGGTGTCCTGGGACCACCAAGGGCTTTCATGTCACATTCCAAAGAATCAGGAAGAAAGTCGAGCTCCCTGGGGAAAGTGATGACTGACCCCAAGGTCCCTATCAAGAGGGAGGAGGAGTCAGGATGTTTCAGGCTGGCAGGTCATCACAGATTAGCTTAGTATACTGCAGGATGCACTCCAGCAAAACAAGTGAGTAAGTAAATGAAGAAACAGGTGCTGCCCCAGGAAGGTGAGTAATGTGGGGCTGGATGATCATCTGAGGGGTTTGACCGAGGCCACTGAGGGTATGAGGGGAACCAATCATCAGAAGCAAAGACTGTGATTTTAAAAGAAGGCTGTCAGGCAAAAAATGGACAATAATGAAGAGAGAAAAGGGGGAATGGGGACTCTGGAGCCTTGATTTCAACGTGCAGTTGGAGACACCTGAACAATGACCTGTTGTACGTACATGTGGATTTGTTCACGATGGCCCTGTGGTGATGTGCTTTAAAAGTCCTTTTAATAAAATAAAAATTAAAGAGCTCTACAGTAAAAATAAATAAAAGTCCTTGTAGAATTGCAAACCACCAATCTCTTAAGTGATTTTCATGCTGAAGTATTTAGGGGCAGGGGGTGGTCTCTCCTTCAAAATGTATCAGAAATAAGGTGAAGGGAGGGATGGACAGAAAGGTGGATGGGGGTTGGGGGAAGCTACAAATTAAATGGCAGTCCTGGACCCCTGAGCAGGGTACTCCCCTTGGCACTGTGGACATTTGTGGCTGGGTCTTTCTTGATGGCTCAGGGGTAAAGAATCCACCTGCCAATGCAGATGTGGGTTTGATCTGTGGGTGGGGAAGATCTCCTGGAGGAGATAGCAACCCATCCCAGTATTTTTGTTTGGGAAATTGCATGGACAGAGAATCCTGGAGGGCTATAGTCCATGGGGTCGCAAAGAGTTGAACATGACTGAGCGACTAACCAACAACATCCTCAGGGCATGGGGTGCGCTGTGGGGTATGGAGCAGTCTTCCTGGCCCTACCCACTTTATGCCTGGAGTCACCTCTACTCCCTGGAGTAGTTTTCTGTGGTGCCATCTCTCCAGCTTCCACCCATGAATCACTGTGTTCATCTCCTTGTGTGGCTGTGTCCTCGCTTTTTATGAGGGCACCAGGCCTTGGTTCAGGGTCACTCTACTCTGTGCGACCTCATCTTTATAGTGACATCTGCAAAGATCCTGTTTCCACACAAGGTACTACTCACAGATTTAGGGGCTGGGATCCAGATCTTTTGGGGGGACAGTGCGATGCACCAGACCTCCCTGGGTGCAGAATCACCAAGCAGAGGACCGCTAACCCCCCCACACCCACGCATCTGGCATGGAGGGCCTGGGTGGTCACTTAAAATGCTCTCAACCTTGTTCTTAAAGTCTAGTAAAACATCAGAATATACTGTTGCAAAGGGTCCCTGATGGGTCGGCTGACACCCAAATTGGTGAGGATGTTTTTCTACTCAGTCTACTGAATCAAACGCTCATCTTTTCCAAAAACATCTGTGTAGACACACCCAGAAACGTTTTACCAGCTATCTGGGTGCCCCTCAGCCTGGTCAAGTTGACCCCTAAAATTAACATCACGGTGTGGTTATATCTGGCTTCTCACTGACCAGCGTGTTCTCAGGGCCCATCCACACCCATGGTAGCAAGTGTCAGAGCTTCTCTGTTTTTTGTGGCCGAGTGATGCTCTTGTGTCTGGAGGAGCTGGATTTTTGTATTCACCAGTGGATAGACACTTTGGCCATCATTAAAAAAAAAAAAATTATTTATGGCCATGCTGGCTCTTCACCGCTGCAAAGGCTTTTCTCTAGTTGCAGAGTGGTGGCTACTCTTTAGTTGTGATTCAGGGTTTCTCACTGTGGTGGCTTCTCTTGTGGAACATGGGCTCCAGAACATGCCAGATTCAGTTCTGGTGCAGGGGCTTAGTTGCTGAGGCATGTGGCATCCTGATCCTGAATCAGGGATCAAACCCATGTCTTGCGCATTGGCAGAGGCATTCTTTACCACTGAGCGATCAGGAAAGCCCTGGCAGTCACTTTTTGAAAAGACTTACCTGATCTTAGGGGTGTCACCCCTGACTCCCCCAACCAGAGAATCAGCACCCCTATTTTGGGCAGTGTGAAGATGTTCTCTGTTACTCTGTCCAGTCATGGCCCCCAGTCCCATGTGGCCAGGGCAGCTGAGGAATGCGGTGCCTAAGTTGTCACCGATTTCTATATCCATGGCCACATGTGACTGGTGGGGGTCCCACTGCTTCCTCTGACCAGAAAGTCCCAAACTGTTTCCAGGCATCACTGTCCCAAGTCATCCCCGGCCCATGAACCTGGGGGATCCTGAGGTGATGAGTTTCCAGGGCTTCTGTAACTGTTTATCCCCTGAAGGGACAGCAGCAGCAAAGCCCAAGAGGCTACAGTGAGCTGGGGGAAGCTGAGGTTGCAGGGGCCTGGCCACATGGCCAGGCAGAAGCTGCCTCCACTGAACAGAAAACTTATCTTCAGGGTAATGTCCCCCAAAGTCACCCTGGGGCCTGTGGACACTTTACCTCACAGGGCAGAGAAAACTTTGCAGGAGGGATTAAGCTAAGGCCCCTGAGATGGGGATGATCCTGGATTCCCTGGGGGTCCCAGTGTCATCACAGGGTCCTTATAAGAAGGGGGCAGGAGATGCTGCACTGCTGTGAGGATGGAGGGAGGGAGGGGCTGCAAGCCAGGGACGCGGCACCTCTAAGAGCTGGAAAAGGCAGGAGCTGGTGCTCCCCTGGAGTCTCTGGTGGGACTAGCCCTGCCCACGCCTATAAGGGCCACAGAGTAGGACTGAGGAGGGCTCAGGCCACCAAAGCCCTGACAAGCTGTGGATGCAGACAGCAGCTCTGAGGGTCCAGGCTAAGTGGCCGGGCAGCAGAGGAGCCGGGGTTCTCCCAGCTCCCGAGCCTGGCTTTGGCTCGGGAGAAAAGCCAGCCATGACCACTCCACCAGGGGTGGAAGGGCTGCTGGAGTTGGGTGGGTGGGACCAGCTCTCTCACTCGTACTGCTGGGGCCTGATCATCAGGAGACCCTGTCTAGGGCCATGGGGAAGCCACCCACCATCCTTCCCACTCTCTGGCCTGGGGAGATGATGAATTTGAGGGAGGCTCCCGGCACATGGACACAAAACCCCTGGATTTGGACTGACACAAAGCCCTAGGCCATACTCGCCTGACACGCTTTATTCGAAGCCACCCACAGAGGCCTCCTGGCTCCCCTCAGGGCTGTGGCGGAGGGGCCTTCCTGGGGCCTGTGGCTGCCTGGGCAGTGGTGCTGCAGCCTCCATGGGGCAGTGCCAGTCCTCAAGGCTGTGTGCTTTGACTGAATTTGGGAGGACCGGGTCAGCCAGCCTCCCGGGCTGGTGTCCTCAGAGGGAGCCGGCAGTGTGACCCAGCCCCCGGAGGTTCCCAAAGCCACCACCACCCCGCCAGCAGGCCACCACAGCCCAGGGAGTCCGGACAAATGAGGCAGTGACCCAGGCCTCTCCGGACAGTCATGGCCACAGGTGCGGCAGGCACGGGACAGGTCTGGCGTTCACAAGCCACACCAGCCATGGCTCAAGCCTCCAGGCTGATGGATGGGCTGCGGCAAGGGTGCTGGCCAGGTTCCACTCAGGCAGCAGGGTCTCCCTTCGCCCAGGCCCTCTGGCTGTTGGGAGTGGGGCAACACGACTCTGCTCGCCTTGCTCTGTGGAGGCTGCCACACAGGCTGGCAGGAAATGCACCTGGTGAGACCCAGGCTCGAGGGTGGCGCTACCCTGGAGCCTGGCCCGAGTCTAGCTGTGAGCAGTTCTCCGTCCATGGTGCTGACCATTGGGCTAGGCCAGGTCGGAGACAGCGAGGTCTTCAGGTGCCGAGGCCCGAGTTCCCATCAGTGTGCAGCCAACAGAAGGTTCGCAGCAATGGAGACGTCTGGCCCCCGGGGGACCGTGAGTTTATTGCGGGTGCACTGCGCCCGGCCGGTGGGCCTGGGGAGCCATCCTGCGCTGCCTCTGGGAGCGCTGACATGGGCCCTGGGACATCACCCCTCACGGGCACAAGTCGGAGGTGAGACTGTTCCACACAGGTTTCTCCAGCACTGGGGAGCCTTGCAGGCAGCCTGGTGGCAGCTGTCCTGTGTGCGGAGCTCAGGGCAGTGGCCATGGGGACCAGGCTGGCCTGAGTGCGACGTGGAGCCACCACCTGAGCGGGGGCCTCCCTGCGGACGGGCCGGGCCCTTCAGAGAAGCAGATGTGGGGGGTCCGTCAGGCAAGGGGCCGTCCTTCAGCCGAGCTCCTGTGGCCCAGGGGAGGGGGCACGCCAGGGCAGGGTGAGGGCCGAGTCTGAGGTGGCCCCATGCGGGCGGGCTGGCAGGCGGGGCCCCTGCAGAGACAGATTGGGTGGCGTGAGTGCCTGGCCAGCCCAGCACTGCCGCCACAGGCACAAAAGGGCCCAGGCCTGGTGGCACCTGCTCTAGACATGCTCCATCTCCGGGTCCTGGTCAGGCTCCTCCTCCTCCTCCTCTTCGTCGTCGTCCTCGTCAGCGCCCGCCCTGTCCAACGGTGCCTCACCGTCCCGGGCCAGCTCCTCCACGTGGGCCAGCATGTCGGCCATTAGTGCCTCCTCCAGCCGCTTGCGGACTTGCTGCACCAGCTCTTCCTGCTTCCTGGGGACACAGGGACCCAGTGGCCAGGGTTTCCTGGTCTCAGACAGACCCCAGCCCCACACTGTCCCACCTACAACTGCTGTTGCCCCTCCCCAAACTAGCTCTGCCAAGTGGGCCGCAGTCAACCTGGGCCCTCCCTGCCTCCTCCACGCCTGGCCCCTCTCTACGTGGACAAGACTTTCTACCATTACCAGCCCATCCTCGTGCCCCCACACTAATGGCCAAGAGCGCCCCCTCCAGGCAAGACCAAGGCCACAGTCCCACCTGGGCCCTGTGGTCCCCACCTTGCTGACTCTATTTCTCCAAGTGGTGCTTTAAACGTCACCCAGACTCTCACACAGTTGCGTCTTGACCTATCACTTCTGCCACCTCCTGCCCACTCCCTCCATGTGACGCCTGTGCGTGTGTGGTCTAAGCGGGGTCCCCGCCCTCTCACGGGGCTCCCCTCTCACCAACCCCCAGCACTCCAGGTGCAGCTGCTCTACCGTGCAGTTTCCTGCCCACCCCCCACCCAGGGCCCCTTGAGGGGCTCATAGTCCAGCACAGAGAAGCTACTGCATGGCCAAGAGACCTGGCCTCTCTGGAGCACACAGCCTGTGGGGAAGGAGGAAGGGGCAACTACCTGATGTCCTCATCAGTCACCATAAAGGCCTTGCAGAGCGGCTGGGCTGTGTTGAGCCACACCCCCGGGTTCTTCTCCACAGCAGCTGAGAGCTGCCCGGTGATGGGCGTGGTGCTGGTGTGCAGAGCACTGGCAATGGCCGACAGCAGTGTCTCATCTGTGCAGCCAGGACCCACTCCTGCTGGGCATGGGGGATGGTCACTAGCCTTGCCCCCTCAGCCCTTCTACAGGTTCGTCCCGAACCTCTCTCTGCGGGTGGGCAGCCCGCGGTGACACAGGAGCACAAGCTGCCCTTGCAGTGACAGCAGGGAAACCAGACCCCCAAGGCTTCTCAGGACCAGTGACTGTCCCGTCCCCAGGGTCAAGTGCACCCTGGCTGGCCCCAGGCTGGGGGAGCCAGAGCCTTGTCCCTCCTGTCCCCTGCTCCCCCTGTGGCAGGTCACCTTGCAGACCCTTGGGGAGGTCCATGGTCTTCACCAGCTCCTCTGCGATGTCAAAGGCATTCAGGCCGCTCAGCTTCTTCTCCCAGAACAGCTGCCACCAGACACATATCAGGCGAGGGGATTCCCAGGCCACCCGCCCCCACAGCAGGCAACACAGGGGCTAGGCTGGGGTCTCAGTGTGACCTCTGACCCCACACTTGCTGGGGCTGTTTGCACCCCAGGGCAGAGAAACCCCAACCCCGTTTCTGGCAGGATGAATACCCCAGACATCGGACTTGCTGCTGGTTGGTCTGTGGTTCCTTCACCCCGAGGTTGGAGGTCAGGAGGCCCAGTCTCCACCTGGGCTGAGCCACGGGCCTGAGGCCCTAGGCATGCAGTGAGCGCACACCCTCACGGGCCTGAGGCCCTGGGCATGCAGTGAGCGCGCACCCTCAGGCTTTACCTTGAGACCTGGGAAGGCTGTCTAAGGGGTGAAGACCTAAATGGCAGAGGGGGCACACAGAGGTTTCTGACCTGTTACCTGGAGGGTTGCAGCCCACATGGCACCGAGGGCACTGCCCACAGTGGGACCCCTGCCCTGCGGGTCTCCCAAGCGTCTCCTCTGTGCTAGCCATGGCCTCCCAACCCGGGCCAGCACCCCCACACCTCGCTATCTACCAGACGCTTGTAAACACACGTGAAAATGTGATAAGTCTTGGTTTTTGGAAAACAACTCACAGTACTACATATGTGAAACATCATTGACCTGCTTGTGACAGTGGCAGCCCAGGAGGCCCCTTGTGTGTGTGGGGGGGGGAGGTGGGGAGCCCGCTTCCCGTGGGACTACACTCCATGATGATGGCTCCTGATCACAGTGCTGCGAGCCCTGGGCCCACCAACTGGGCTCTGAAGAGTGGATCGAGCTCCAGAGCCCACCTGACCCAGAGGCAGGCCTGCTGCCGCAAGCAATCAAGGTATGTGTGCGGGCTCACCTGCCGGGGCTGCTCCACAGCCTTCTGGGGGTCACTCTTCACCTTGTTGCTGGGATGGTTGGTGATCTTGGTCACTGGCTGCTTGAAAATGGATGCTGTTTGCCTGACTGGGAGGGCCGTGTTCAGGTCAGGCTTACCCTGTGGAGATGGGATGGGGAGGTCCTCAGAGGGCCTTCTTGTCAGTGAGGAAGCTGTACTTCAGGGCTTCAGGGTCCCCAGCTCCCCTGAACCAGAGGCAATGCTATGCCCAGGCCTGGGCTGATGTGCTGCCCTTGGTGAGCTTGGTTGGAGGCTGTGGACACACATCTGCCCCCTCCTGCCTCATGGTCCCGTTCTCTGCAGAGCACGGGCTGGGCGCCCTTAGCCACCTCTGTCCTGCAATCAGGGCAGGGACAAAGTCCCTGAACGCTTGTTTATTGGAGACTTGTAGACACTCCAGGCGCCAGGTGCCCAAGCACAGACCACAGCTGGGCCTCCCCTGGGCAGGTGACGGGCAGGTCCTGATCTTTCTTCTGCTTTTCCATAGCCGCCGAGTCTCCCCCCAAGGAGCAGCCACGCATCTAACTCCAGGACGAGGGGGGGGGAGGGTGGTGGTGGTGGGGTGAGTTCCCCGCCCCCCCCACCGCCTCCAGCAGCAGCTCCCGCGGGCTCACCTTGACCTGGCTTGGGGAGTCGTAGCGCACCCGCTGCCGGCCCTTGTTCACCTTGCTCATTAGCATCTTGCCTGTGCGGAAGTCAAAGGTGCTCAAGTCCATGGAGCCGCCCAGGTAGCGCGCCAGCTGAGGCTTGCTTCGGAACTTCTTCCCGCTTGGGCTGCGGACACAGAGGGGTCAGCGGAGGCCGGGCACCCACTCCCCCAGCACAGCAAATGCCAAGACCAAGAGCAGGGACAGACATCCCCGCCTATGGCAGGATGGGGCCAGCCCTGGGAGCCTGGCTGACATTTCTGGAACATTCCGGAAGCAGACCATGTTGTTGGGACATCTGAGCCCTGGCTGTGAGGCTCTGCGCCCTGCACAGCCCGTGGACCAGGCCAGGCCTCGCCTCGCCTCGCCTCTCAGAGCTCACACGGCAGGTGACCAGCATGGGACCCTGCACCAGTAGTAAGGACTGGTCACTGGGGACAAGGACAGGTGCAGCCACTTTGAGAGACAGTCCAGCAGTTCCTCTAATGGTTACAGAGCAAGTCCACCTCTAAGTATCCAAGAAGAACCACGACACACGTCCACAAAAACACTGACACCTCGTCACTCACAGAAGCTGACTTACACTGGCCAAGGGAAATAGCCTGGATGTCCCCTGACCAGGGAACCTCACTCAGCCACGAAAATCCCAAGAACTAGTGAGTTGTACACGTGAAGCCTAAAGCAGGCCTGGCACCCATCCAGAACACACTTGCTGCTCTCCATCCCTGCCACTCTCCATCTGAGGCTGATGAGGGCTGCATTTTGTATACCTCCCCTGAAGGCCTTTAGTCTGAGCTCATGCCAGCGCACACCTGCCCCCTCCAGGTGTCCCTGAGTACTGCAGACCAGCGACAAAAGCGGGCAGCACGGAACCCATGCTGAATATCAGCTGGGCAATGCCAGCTCTGCCCTCCACACTTCCCACCCCAGGGTTCCAAGGCCGCCAGGGACTCTTCTGAAAGATCCGCTTTTCCCTTACTCCCTGTGCTGGCTGACGTGAACAGAGTTCACGTCCTGACTCCAGCTTCATGGGCAGAGGCAGGACCTCGACAAGCCCTCGCCCTCACCCACTGCTGTCCTGCTCACACAAGGCCAGGGAAACAGAAACCCAGGCTGCAGATCTAGGGCTGGGGAGCAGGGGTATGGGGCAGAGGTAGTTGAGGTCTAGGGCTGTTTCTGGAAGAGCAGAAGGGTCTAACTCTGACCATGGTGATAGCTGCACTATGTGTGATCTGTATGCTTTACATGGGTGACTGTACACGTCTCCCACCTCAGTAAAGCTGTCACAATAGTGAAAGTGAGGCCAAGTAGGTGGGGGCTGCCAGCAGTTGGAGAGCTAATGGATCAGGTCTCTTCTGGGTGACAAGAACATTCCAGAACTATTGTGGTGATGGCTGCACCATGTGTGTGAATGTCCTAAAAACTGCTCATCTGGACACTTTTAAAAACTGAATTGTGCAAAACATGAACTATATATCCTTTTTAAAAACAGTTTTTGCAGGCTGGTATTGGGACATAAAGATGTCTGAGGTATTTTACCCAATGAAACAAAAAAAATCTTCTAGATTTGGTAAAATCTGACATACAGAACAAGAGTGACCTTTCTATGGAACAAGGCCAGAACGGGCTGCTACCCCAGGGAGCAGATGGACAACCAGAAGCCAGATGGAGGGACCCCTGGGGTGCACTGGGGGAGGAAGCACTGGGGTGTTGTGGGGGTGGGAGCCAGTGCCCAGCGTGGACACAGGGCTGTGGGAGAGGTGAGGAGTGGGCAGCAACCCCAGGCCTAGAAGGGGGCTTGTGACCCAAGATGCCTGGTGAGGCCTTAAGAGCAAGACACAGCTGGATCCAGCCAAGCCGAGGTTGCTGTTCAGGGAAGGGGGCCGACCTGCTGAGCACCACCTGCTTCCCTAAGTGTATTCCCACCTTTAAAATGAGCTCTGAAAGTCCTCTCTGTTCCACTCACCCCAAAGAGTGATGCTAACTGCCAAGTCCTCAACTTCCTGCCTGGACTGTAAATGACATAGCCAGCTGCTTCATCCTCATCTCCCAGTCCTCAGGGCCCGGTTGCCAAGCTGGAGGCGGGTGTGTGTGTATAAGCCCTCCCCAAGTATGTGAGGTGACACCACCTCTCCTGCAAAGAACACACTGTCTCCCCACCACTCTGTGGACCAGGACACTGAGGGCTCATGTGCCTAGGGGCCAGGCTAGGATCCAAGGGCACCTATGTCTGCTATGTCCTGAGAGCTGCCTTCCCTCTGTGAGAAGAGTACCAGGGAAATCCACGTGCTACTGCCCGGGCACTTGGCTCCACATCGGGGGCTGAGAAGGCCAAGGACCCATATCCCAGAGAACACTGAGGGTTTCCTATCACAGCCCCCAGACCTCCCACTTCCTGGGCCCAGGCAGATCACCCAGACAAGAGGCCTGGGAGAGGCACTGGACCCCACACCCCCATCCTGTCTCAGGCCCTCACCTCTCATGGGAGCTGCCCAGTCCCACTCTGGAGGCTTTCCCTACCACCAGATCCCAGTGCTCAGGACCAGGGCCTTGGAGTGGGGTGCCACTGTCGGAGGCCCTGAGAGGCTCCCAGGTAGGGAGCAGGTGGGGACGAGACCTAAGATGATGGCAGTACGGGGCCCTTCAGCCACTCTGACCATGGTTCAGCTCCAGAGCCTCCTCACAGGCTCCTCCCACCGCCTGGACACTCCTCCTGGCTCCAAGGCCTGGCTCAGCTCTGGACCACCTATCCAGACAAGCCCTCACTGACACACCCCCAGCTTGGCTAGGGACCTGTCATTCACCCCTCACAGACCCCTGCATCTCTGCGTATGTCATCACCTGTAACTATGAAAGCAACGGGGCACTTGATGACTGGGGCACCAGCTGTCACCCAGGAGAGGAGACCCAGGTCTCGTTCCCAGCTGAATGGCCAGCAGTTGTTACAGAGGCGTCTACCAAATTAACAATGGATTAGAGGCACAGAGACCTGCCTCAGTCTTTGGATCTAAAAGGAAGAAGCAAGCACACAAGTGTGCTTGGAATTACATGAGGGCACGTGGTTCCTAGCCAGAGGCCACTTCAGGCACCTGGGAGGACAGAACCAGGATTCAAGTTTTCTAAAGAGCCAGCCATGCAGTAGGATACAGTGAAGGGGAATATACATACAGGTCCCTAAGAGATGCTTATCATAACCCCACTATCTCCTGCTTGACCTTTCAAGACGACAGCCAATCACAGTGTACACTGGAGGGCCACCAGCGCTTTTCCGACGCGAGATCCTGAGCTTGTCCCGGGCGAACTGCCATCCCTTTCCTGCTCACTTCCCTCACTCCTCCCAAAAGGCGACCAGCAAAGGCCCAGGACCTGCTGCACACTCCTCACCACCTGGCAGGCATTCAACACGTGGCAGGTGTCCTCCCTGCCTGCCTCCCTTTCGCCAGGGTCCTGAAGCAAAGGGGAGGGAGCCATCAAGGCCGGCTCAGAAACAACGCATCTTCACCAATCAGGAAAAAAAGGAACAGAAAAGCAAACCGCAGGTGGTTGACGGTCTGGGGCTGGGCTTCCAGCCTCTTAAGGATTGTTTCACAGAGGTGTGGGTCCGTTCTACCTCACCCAGGCCAAGGGCAGGTCTCCCTCCAGTTTGGGTATGGAGGGTTCACAAAGGCTGCGTCCCCGCTCTGGCGACCGCAAGGGCCACTACCCACGATGCCCAAGGACAGAAGGGCGGATCTTAAAAGACACGCAGTTTGGAGCCCAGTAGCCCTGGTAAGGGGCCAGGAACCTGCATCCCTAGGCAGCCCTCCCTGGTCCCCCAGAACCAATACTGCTTCCGGAAACCCTGGCTCCCCACCCGCCCAGGCTGCGCCCGGCCCGGGAGAGCCCCACGCGGACCAAAGGGACAGCCCAGCCCCCACCCCCGCCTCCCAGCGGCATCTGGCTCGAGCCGGGGTGCCCCTTGCCCAGACAGCCGCTTCGCTGCGGCCGCCGAACAAAGGCCTCCGCGCGCCCGGGACCGGTTCCAGGGCCATGCGGCCGCGTGGGAAGCGCAAGCGCACTGAGACAGGGCCTCGCCGGCACGCACGCGCACCGGGCTCGGCCCAGCCGGGCACGCACGCGCAATGGGCAAAGCGCCCGCCGCGCGCCGGCACGCACGCACGCATGCACACACAACGCACGCGCGGGGCCCAGGCCGCGGCCCGGGTCCGGGCGCCCAGGCCGCCGCAGAGGCCGCTGGGAGGCGCCCGTTGGGGCCCTGCCCGGCCGGCACGTTCATTCACCTATAGTAAAAGACATCCCTGTGGCCGGCCGACAGCCCCGACCTTCTGGGCACTTCTTCCCTCTCCCAGCCCTGCGGGAGCGCCGGGCACTCCCACCTCTTCCGTTCCATCGCGCCCGGGTCCTCGGCCCGCTGCCGCCGCCGCTGCCGCCCGGACCCCCGCTCGCCGCCGCCGCCTTAGCTGCCTCCGCCGCTGCCGCCGCCACTTGCCGCGGCTGTTCCGGCCCTCAGGCCCCCACCCTCCGCCCCCAGCCGGGCGCGCGCCGGCTTTGCCGCCCTCTCGGCCCCCTCCCCGCGCTCGCCAGCCCCCGCTCGGGGGGCCCGCTCCGCCCACCCGCCCGCGCGCGGGGCCCCGTGCTGCGCAGGCGCCGCGCAAGCCCCGCCCGGACCGCGGCCTCCGGCCCCGCCCCTTAGCGGCGGCTCCAATCAGCGTGCGTCATGGAGGCGGGGCCTGCGGCGGCGCGCGGCTTGTCTGCTATGCGCGTGCGCTTTGGGCGGTCCACGCGTTCCTCTTAGGGCAAGCTCCCCGCTGCTTTGCTGGAGTGGTCTTTTCCCCGAACCTCCTCCGCGGTCCCTCTGGTGTTTCGGGATGCCAGTCCAGTGCCGGATTGCCATCCTTCTGCTCCCCTAGTCTCGTCATTGGCATTCACGTCTAGGCGCATTGTAGGTGACCACCCACCTCCACAACCCAAGGCCCACCCGAGGCTTTAATGACACCTCAGAACCGAGGCGCCAGCCCCTTCTTCCGCCTCCTCCTTGGTCCACCGCTTTCTGTTTCCGTGGGCTCTAGGACCTTCCTCGGAAATCTCCCGTCCTTATGCCCCTCACATTCCTCCTTATTGTCCTCCTCTGCTCCCCCAGGGCTGAACCTGGGCGGTCCAGGTCGGGTATTTCAGAAAAGACTTCCGAGTGAGTGGCCGAAGCTGTGGTCAGTGCCAGGAGTGAGCTGGGCCTCCCGTCAGGCTTTTCCGGGCTTCCGGCCCCTGGGGGATGGGAGGATGCGGGTGGGAAGGGTATGGGCTCCCCCGAGGGCAACCAGCTGGATCCTCACAACCTCAACTCCCTGCAGGTGCAGCCCTGGGTCCCCCGGTCCCTACTCTGGTTGGAGGCGGGGCCTGGGCGGAACCCCAAAGATCGCGGCGGACAGGTGCCACTTGTTTATTTAAAGTCCTCGGGTAAGTGCAACTTACCGTCCCTTTCTCTTCTGGGTTCCCCAAGGCGGGTAACTGG
Organism: Odocoileus virginianus; assembly: GCF_023699985.2. Classification (NCBI taxonomy): domain Eukaryota; kingdom Metazoa; phylum Chordata; class Mammalia; order Artiodactyla; family Cervidae; genus Odocoileus; species Odocoileus virginianus. The sequence continues at coordinate 40,863,128 of NC_069676.1, forward strand.
TCTGTTCTCCCACAAACAAAGGGCAAGGTGCCCGGGCAGGCACCCTGATGGGCAAGCACCTTGATGGGCGAGCGGTCATCCCGTTACAAAACTGGTTTCCAGCACTGGATGCTCGTGTGCAGTTCAGGCCCAAACCCAGGCCTCGAGGATCCTGGACTTCCAGGGAGGGCAGTGCTGGTCACTGTTGTATTTTCTCCCAGCGTGTGTGACTTCATTTTTCTTTTTAAAATCGTAGTTGCAAATATAGACACGTGTATTGTAATCCGTGGAAGCACGGGTGAAGACACTTAAAGGAAAAAGTTGTTATCCTCCCTGCCGCAGGAGCCCCCGGCCCTGCTTTTACTTCTCTTGGGTGCACATCAGCTGGAATTACTAGGTCACCTGGTGATCCTGTGTTCTTAATTTTTGAGAAGGGCAAAAACATTGTTTTAAGCTTTTTATTTGTATACGATTTTCAAAGGTTACTTTGCTTTTGCAGTTATTACCAAATATTGGCTGTATTCCCCTTGTTGTGCAGTACATCTTTGAGCCTGTCTATACCCAACAGTTTGTACCCCCCACTCCCCCGCCGGTATATTGCTCCTGCCCCCACTGGCAACCACTAATTTGTTCTCTCTTTATATATGTGAGTCTGCTGCTTTTTAGTTATATTCACTAGTTTGCTGTATTTTTAGATTCCTCCAATGTGAGATAGCATACAGTAACTTTCTTCATCTGACTTAATTTTGTTATTTTTTTATGGCTGAGTAATATTCCATTGTATTGATATACACACAGAGACATCCATATATACCACATCTTCATTATCCATTCATCTGTCAATGGACATTTAGGTTGCTTACATGCCTTGGCTATTGTAAATAGCCAGAGCAGTAAATAGTGCTGCTCTGAACACTGCGGTGCTTGAATATTTTTGAATTACTATTTTTATTTTTGTTTTGTTTTTTGATATATACCCAGGAGTGAAATTGCTGGATCTTATGGTAGTACTATTTTTAGCTTTCAGAGGAACCTCCCTGCTGTTCTCCACAGTGGCCACACCAATTTACATCCCTACCAACAAGGCAGTAGAATTCCCTTTTCTCCACATCCTCACCAGCATCCGTTATTATTGGTATACTTTTTGATGATAACCACTGTGACAGTTGTGAGGTGATACCTCATTGTGGTTTTGATTGGTGTTTATCTGATGATTGGTCATGCTGAGCATTTTTTCATGTGCCTGCTGGCCCTTTGTTTAATTTTTGGAGGAGCAGCCAGGCTCTTGTCCACTGTGGCTGCGCCTTTTCTGTTTCCCACCGGGAGTGAACAAAGGCTTTGATCTTTCCACACCTTCCAGTGTTAGTCTTCAGTCTTTGACAGTCACACCGACTGGTGTGTGGTGTCAGATCACAGCATCTGACATCAAGAACCAGCCCCGCCAGCCTCTTGCCTCTCAGGGAAGCTGACCCCAGAGCATTGATAGTGGGCCTGTGGGTGCTACTTGGCCCAAGCCAGGCCCCTGGGATTGTCTTTGAGGGACTGCCCCAGAGGCCTGACCAGGAGGGTGGCTGACCCAGCGTGCTGGTGGCAGATACAGAGGGGAAAGGCCAGGAACACTGCATGAGAGGGACAGAAGCTGGCCAACTCTTCTTTTGTTGGGTGGGTGCTGGCTCTTTGAAATGAACTCTGTTTGCCTTGGCCTACTGGCCCAGTCCCTAAGCAGATACCCTCTCCTGCCCATCACCATAAGGTGAAAGGTAGAAATCAAACCAGGAGGCTTAAACCACATGAGGACCTGAAAAGCCTCTACTATGGAGGGGCTGTCCCAGGCGCTGTAGGGTATGGAGCAGCATCCCTGCCCCCCCCCCCCGGTCCTGACTCATGCCAGGAGCAGCCTCCAGTCATGACAGCTACAGACATCCCCAGCCAAGGGTTCCTACAAGCTGATACAAGGTATGCGTGGCACTCACCTGAGGGAGAAAAGTTAGTGAGCACCAAAAACATCAAGATTAATGGTGCTTAATGTACTATTTTAACATTTCAAAGTGAAAAAAATCCATGATGAACAAAATGTCAAAATTTTTTCCTGAAGTGTAGTTGATTTATAGTCTTGTGTTTATGTTGCACAGCACAGTTACATGTAGTTATACTGCACACTCAGTTATATGTAGACATATTCTTTTTCATATTCTTTTCCACGATGGTTTATCACAGGATGTTGAATAGAGTTCTCTCTGCTATACAGTAGGATCTTGTTGTTTATACATCTTATATATAATAGTTTGCATCTGCTTGTCACCAGAACTCCCAGCCCTTCCCTCCCCACTCCCTCTCCCCCTCAGCAACCACAAGTCTGTTCTCTATGTTTGGGAGTCTGTTTCAAAGATATGTTCATTTATGTCATATTTTATATTCCACATATTAAGTGACATCATATGGTATTTGTCTTTCTTACTTTGCTTATTATGCTCATCTCTGGTTGCATCCATGTAACTGTGAGTGGTATTACTTCATTCTTTTTGATGACTAATGTTCCATTGTGTGCGTGTGTGTATCATGTCTTCTTTATCCATTCCTCTGTTGATGGACACCTAGATTGCTTCCATGTCTTGGCTGTTGTAAATAGTGCTGCTATGAATTTAGGATGCATGTATCTTTTCAAATTATAGTTTTTGGTATATACCCAGGAGTGGGATTACTGAATTATATGGCAACTCTCTTTTTTTTGGCCACACTATGGGCTTGTGGGATTTTAGATCCCCAACCAGGGATCAGATCTGGGCCCTTGGTAGTGAAAACACAAGAGTCCTAACCACTGGACCACCAGGGAAGTCCCTATTTTTAGTTTTATAAGGAACCTCCATACTGTTTTCCATAGTGGCCACACCAATTTACAATCCCACTGACAGTGTAGGAGGGTTCTTGTTTCTTCACATCCTCTCCAGCATTTATTACCTGTAGACTTTTCTAGTGATGGCCATTCTGACTGGTGTGAGGTGGTACCTCACTGTGGTTGTGATTTTCATTTCTCTAATAACTAGTGATGTTGAACATCTTTTCATGTGCTTATTGGCCATCTTTGGAGGAATATCCATTTAGGACTTCTGCCTATTTTTCAATTGGATTGTTTCTTTTGTTATTGAATTGTAGGAAATGTTTATATACAAAATGTCAAAATTTTAAATAGATTGAACAGTGCTGTTTTAAAGTCTGAGACAAAATGAAGAAGATATGCCCTTTATGTGTTTTTATATAGTTTTTGATGGTTTATTTTCCTCTCCCAGAATATTAAAGTGGTTGAAAAATCTAGCCTAAATATTGTACTTAATCCAAACCTGCATTTATTAGAATTTTACTTTTTTGGCTTTCACAGGAGCAAACTCTGGTATTTTCATTAAAACTATTAACCATGATGAAAATACATAAAAATTCATGTGTGGTGGGTTCACATTTCCTTTTGTCTCAGGCTTTGATGGGGGTCTATGCGACTGTCCACACCTGCAAGTTAGGAATTGTTAAAAAAATTTTTTTAAAAATTAAGTGTAACTTGTCTCACAATCCATCACTTATAGGTACTTAAGTGACATCTGTTAAACACAGAGATTTAGGTGAGGTCTGAAATCACATCACTCCACAGATAGTCATAATGGCAAATGACAGGAACAGAATGTCTCTCATTCTTCTCTCACAGCTCAGTTGGTAGAGTCTGCCTGCAATGCAGGAGATCCTGAATTGATTTCCTGGGTTGGGAAGATCCTCTGGAGAAGGGATAGACTACCCACTCCAGTATTCTTGGGTTTCTCTTGTGGCTCAGCTGGTAAAGAATCTGCCTGCAATGTGGGAAACCTGGGTTTGATTCCTGGGTTGGAAAGACCTCCTGGAGAAGGGAAAGGCTACCCACTCCAGTATTCTGGCCTGGAGAATTCCATGGACGGTATAGTCCATGGGGTCTCAAAGAGTCAGACATATTGAGCGACTTTCACTTTTCACTTCAGTAGACTGGTTGAGCTTCCCAGGTGGCGCTAGTGGTAAAGAACCCACCTGCCAATGCAGGAGACATAAGAGATGCAGGTTTGATCCCTGGGTTGGGAAGATCTCCTGGAGGAGTGCATGGCAACCCACTCCAGTATTCTTGCCTGGAAAATCCTCACGGACAAGGAGCCTGGTGGGCTACAGCCCCTGGGATCACAGAGTGGGACACCACAAAAGCAACTGAATGTGCATGCAGTAGACGCGTTAATAAATGTTGGTACCAGGCAGCTGTTTAAAAACTGAGGATGCGGTGTGGGTTTTAATTGAAGTATAGTTGATTTATAATGTGGTAGTTTCAGGTATATAGCAAAGTGATTCAGTTATACACATGCATGTATATATTCTTTTTCATTATGGTTTATTATAAAATGTTGAATATAGTTCCCTGTGCTATACAGTAGGTCCTTGTTTATTTCATATATAGTAGTGTGTGTATGTTAATCCCAAACTCTTAATTTATTCCTCTCTCCTGCCCTTTCTCTTTTAGTAACCATAAAGTTTGTTTTCAATGTCTGTAAGCCTTTCTTAATAAGTTTGTATCATTTTTTTAAGGATGCCACATATAAGCAATATTATAATTTGTATTTCTCTGTCTTGTTTATTTTACTTAGTATGAAAATCTCTAGGCCCATCCATGTTGCTGCAATACTTCATCCTTTTATGGCTGAGTAATATTCCATTGTATATATAGACCACACTACCCATTCATCTGTTGATGGCCATGTAGGTTGCTTCCATGTCTTGGCTATTGTGAATAGTACTGCTATGAGCATTGGGATCCATGCATCTTTTCAAGTGAGTGTTTTCATCTTTTCCAGATATATGCCCAGGAGTGGGACTGCAGGATCACATGTTAGTTCCACTTGTAGTTTCTTAAGGAACCTCTGTAACTGTTCTCCACTGTGGCTGAGCCAGTTCACATTCCCACCGTCAATGTGGGAGGGTTTTCTCCACACCTCTCCAGTAGCTATTATCTGTAGACTTTCTGATGATGAAGCTGGGTTCCTTCTGAAGCACCCTGGCCTCCAGGAAATAAACAGTAGGTGAAAAAGGCTGGTGCAGAAAAGTATGTAGCACATGCCACTCCTTGTGTTAAAATGTATGAAGTTGCTGTGGACTGAAAGTATGTGTCAGTATGTCTCCCTGAAATGTGTGTGTATACTGACACCCCAACCCCCCAGTGTGGCTGCATCTGCAGACGGGCTCCCAAGAACGCTGTCAAGATTAAATGAGGTCAAAAGGGTTCAGCCCTGATCCCCTAGAAGCAGTGTGTCTGAAGAGTCCCCAGAGAACTCCCCTGCTGTCAGATCAAGGAAAGGCCACATGAAGACCTGGTGAGGAGGCAGCCGAACCAGGAACAAAGCCTCCAGAAGCGAGCTCAGGCTGCAGCCTCCAGAACCAGGAGAGGTTCACTGCAGCCTCAGCGGCTGGGCCTCTGTTCTGTGGTGGCAGAGTCATGAGATGGCTGTTTTCACAGAGAGGATGTTTCTAGCCTCCTCCGGGGCTTGGCAGGTGTTACGCAGTCCATCCTCCTACACCTGCTCATGTTTGTATCTGTGCCTATACAGATGGGTTCTCAGGTGCCTCCCTTCAAGACACAGTCTCCCCCTGAACGAGATGTGGAGGAGATGGCCTGAGACTTCTGAGTGGCTTGTAAAAGGCAACTCCCCCAACCTCACTCACCATGTAGTAAGGAGGCTCAAGTCACACCTGAGAGGCCCACACGGGGAGGAGCCATGTGAGGGGGCCTCGTGGAAGCCCCAATACCTGCCCACCCCCACCCCCACCATGAAGCTGATGCCTCTGCTGCAACTTTGTGAGGGACCCTCAGCCAGCACCCCTCAGACAGATCACTCTGAAACTCTCACTGGGAGGTAAGGTTTGTCTTAAGCTACCAAGTTGAAGTAACGTGTTTAGGCAGCAAGAGATAAAAACACTGTGCAGGTATCACCCACCACACATCTGAAATGATCAAACCATGTCTGCCAGCCCCTGGGAACCCCAGACCTGTGCCGTTCTGGTGCTGAAGGGATCCCGAGGTCACCGCACCCCAGCATGAGCACATGCAGGCAGGCAGGTTTCAGAGTGAAGTTTAATGCTGTGTGTGTCCACACACGAAAGCTATTTCCACCAAAAGAGGAAAGGAACTCGTGCCAGGGACTTCCTAGAGTCCATCCAGAGAGCCTGGGCAGTTCCAGATGCAGACGACAGGAGGCAGTACAGCAGACACCTGGAGGGGGTACAGAGCAGGGTGAGCAGACGCCGCTGCCAGGCTCTAGCCCCAGACCTGGCCTTGCCACCTAGGAGTCTGAAACAGGGATGTACGCACACTCTGGACTGTCCGGTGGACAGCACAGTGAAGGGATTGTCAGCGCTCACGGTAGCACTCCCAGGGAGGCCAGTCTCCGCTTTCCCATCTGTGAGATGGGCATCCCTCCACCCCGACCAGGCCCAGGCAGGCTGAGGCTCCAGGATGGAGCCCCAAGGGGCCATGCCCACTCCATAGACCCAGGCTGCCATCCTGTAGCTCTGTACTACCGGGCAGGGGGCTTGTGCAGGGCCCTGCCCTCAGGTAGGGTTGTCCACGTGAGCTCCCCACACCTGCCGCCCCAGCCCTGGACCTGCAGGCAGTCCTGCTCCTCTGCTGCTCAGGGATCCCAGGCTACCCCCACTGACTGCTGCTGAAACTCACCAGAGGGGCCTGAGGTCGTGAGTTTAGTCATCCTTCTTGAACTTGCCATTGATGTAGGGCACCCAGTCCAGAATCAGCCGCCAGTCAGTGGCCCATACCAGCCCCACGGTACCTACGGCGCCCCATATGCTTGCTGTGGGGACCCTGCAAGGACAGCAGGGGTCAGGCCTCAGCGCCCCTCCCACGCAGCTGTTCATCAGGTGTCCGCCTTGCAGGGACGTGTGGCCCTGCCCCACGTGTGGGAGGAACACATCCTGCTGATGACCCCGAGGCAAGGCCATTCCCATCTGCTTTCATATCAAGATCTGCTAAAGGTTTTATTTGAGGAATTCTGCTAAGAAAAGAAAAGCCCAATTCTAAGCTTGTAACTATAAGGATAGTAAAAGCTTGCAGGCAGGCACATGCCCCATCCCTGAGACAGCCAATGGACTGAGGTGAGAGTTGTCAGGGACCCATCTTACTGATGAGACCATGGCACAGAGAGGGCAAGCCATGTCCCTGAGACACACAGCCCACCGGGTGCAGAGTCAAAGCAGGGGCTCCAAGACCACCACACCCCACATTTACATCCAGCAATGGGCATGGTCAAGGACGTCCCCAAGAGTCCCACCTCCTGGCTTGTATACCCCTCCCTTTGAGTGTCAGCAGGACCGTCACACCTCTAATGAATATAATACGGAGGGGGGGGATTTTATTTTCTTAGGTTCCAAAATCACTGCGGATGGTGACTGCAGGCATGAAATGAAGACACTTGATCCTTGGAAGGAAAGCTATGACAAAACTAGACAGCATATTAAAAAGCAGAGCCCTCACTTTGCTGACAAAGGTCCATATAGTCAAACCTATGGTTTTTCCAGTAGTCATGTATGGATGTGAACGTTAGACCAGAAAGAAGGCTGAGTGCCGAAGAATTGATGCTTTTGAACTGTGGTACTAGAGAAGACTCTTGAGAGTCCCCTGGAATGCAAGGAGATCAAACCAGTCAATTCTAAAGGACATCAACCCTGAACATTCATTGGAAGGACTGCCTCTGGCCATCTGATGTGAAGAGTTGACTCATTGGAAGAGAGCCTGATGCTGGGAAAGGTTGAAGGCAAAAGGAGAAGGGGGCAGCCAAGGATTAGATGGTTTCTTCACCACCTCAATGGACATGAGTTTGATCAAACACCAGAAGACAGTGGAGAATAGAGGAGCCTGGGTGTGCTGCAGTCCATGGGGTTGCAAAGAGTTCATGACTTAGCGACTGAACAACAGAATCAGAGCCACCTGCCCTCGACCCCACCGTCCTGGCCACTTGCCTTGGGGCCTGTGGACGCTCACAGAGGGAGGTGGCAACGAACCTGACCTCCAAAGGGCACCCAAGGTGATGCTGCTGAGAGTCCCTCATGGGCCTTCCTTACACCCTCATCACCTCTCCTCCACTTTTTCAAAGGAAGACACCAGGGCTCTGAGAGGGGCTGAGTGCAGGGTCCCCAGCTGGTGAGCATGTATGCTCCGAATCTGAGACACAACCGCACAGTGCCTCCTGGCGGTGAGTCCTGCTTCCCGGCCTCCGGAAGCCAGTGTAGAGTGCAAGGCTGCACCCATCCCCTTTAATATTTTACATCAATCTCATGTCATGGATCATACCGTTTTAGTTTTTTCTTGTCCAGGGACTACAGCGTCAGCCTGGAAGTTTCCATTTATCGCTGTCTCTGGCACCCAACGCAGTGCTAGGTGAGAGAACACACTGGTGCTCAGTGGGTGCTGCCAACTGAATGAAACCCTGGATGAGGGTGTCGCTGCTCTGATCAAGGCAGACAGGGACAGACAGACGGTGCCCGAGGGCTCGAGCTGCCCCAGAGGAGGGGCGGTAGGGGTCTCAGGTGGTCCCATCCGACGCCAGGGACCGCCTTTCGGCCTGAGTTGCCCCAATTGTAAAGCGCCACTGTCAACTGCCCTCCCGAAGGTCCCTAGCAGCGCCGCCGTCCAGGGACAGTCCCCACTTGTCACTCTCCCTGGCAGAGCTCGAGGACACGACTGCCGAGTACAGGCCCCTGCTTCTCAGCGCCCCACGTTGTGGGTTCCCCAATCCCGCTGCCACGTGGGGCCACACCCATTCCACCCATCTCCCATGGGGAGCAGGGACAGATAGAGATGTCGGCCTCACAGCAACATCAGGCAGAAGCAAAGCCAGAAGCAGCACACAGGGTCAGTTTCCAGGCTCCAGGAGCTGAGCGGGGGCTCTGAGCGCGGACCGGGGGGGGGGGGCACCATCGCGGCCCCCAGGTGGAGCTGGTCGGGGGCCCGCCACACGAGTGTGCGCGGGGAGACCACGCAGCCGTTCCGTGCCTCAGTTTCCCCATCTGGGACCCGGAAGGACAAGGGGCTCGGGGGCGGGGGCTACGTCCTCACCAGTTTCTAGCCAGCTGGCGGTAGCGCGGGCCCAGGAACCTGGTCAGCATGGCGGCACCTTCGTTGCTCAGGGTGACCCCGGCCCTGCCGATTCGGGCGCACCGCGCAGGCGCGCTAGCCGCAGCGCGCAGGCCCGCAGGGAAGCTCCGCCCGGTCCCCTCCCGGGAGGGCTGACAGCGAGACCGTGAGACCGCCGCCGCTGCGCACGCAGATTCGCAAGATATTTACACTAACTTCCGGGAAAGGTCTGAAGAACTCAGACTGGAATGGGCGGGCCCAGGAGGACGGGCCTTGTGATCACGTGATGCGCAAAGCAGGCTCGGCCTTTCGCTGTCAGAGCGTCCGGGAAGGTGCGCAACCTGCAATCCGCGGCGTTTTGTGAGTTTGTGTCTCAGTTAGGTGCTAGAACTTTACTTTTAGTTAAAGAAACAGACCTGAATGGGAAGGGACTCGCCCAGAGTCGCACAGAGGGGAAGGGTGGCCATTTGATTGGAGGAATTGGGCGTTGTCACTGGACTCGCTGCGTGTGACACCTTGGCCAGATGATAGTGCTTCCTCTAGTCTCGGTTTGCTGGCACTAAGTTGTGTGTTGCTCGGAGGCGGGTCCAAAATTGATTGCACGTTTCGTTTGGGAGATATTCCTCATTCCAGCAGTAGAGGGAGGCCTGGCTCCTTGCGCTGTGTGTATTCAGAAGACCACCTTTTAGCTGGTGAACCCAGGACAGGTGAGTCCTCGTCATTCGGGGGCTCCAGTAGCGAATGTATGCTTGGAAATGCGGACTGGACACCGTGGAGTTTGTCTGGCCAGCCCAACTCATCCTCCTGGGATCCTCCCTGGGCACCTTCTGAGACTCTAGCCTCAAACCTGCCCCTAGCCTCTGACCAAAGGGTTGGTTAGAGACCACGGTCTGGGCACAACGGATGTTCCTTGCTACTAAGTTGGACATAGATTCTCTGCCTTTCCAAATGCTGTAGGATTTCTTACGTTGGGATCAGAGAGGACCTGAAATAGGCTCTGTCCTTGATGGAAAACCTAAAAAGTGGGATGGAGGGGCCACCTTGAAGATTGATAATCTGAGACAGAGATTAGAAGCCTGAAAAGATGAGCAGACGTGGGCATAGAGGCCTTGGGGCTGCAGGTCCTGGATCCAGCAGTTTCTGAAGCTCTGCCACGTTGCTCCTTGTGCTTAATGCACTTCAGCTCAGGGGGCAGAATGCTTTTTTATTTCAAGTGATAAACAAAAATCAGATTAAGAGGAAAGAAGTAAGGCATGTTGGGTGGCTTCAGACTCAGCTGCATCCAGGAGTCTAGCAATATCATTACATGTTTTCTCTCCCATCTCTCAACTCCTACTTTCCTCTGTGTTGCCTATACTCTCTGGTGAACTCTCTCTGAGCAGAGGCACTCAGAAACTCCTGGTTGACATAGAACCTCTGAGTTGACATTCCAGCAGCCCTTATAGGAAGATAGCATCTCTTTCCCAATAATCTCAGAAAATGCCCCAAAGCTGGTCCTTACTAGCATGTTGTGGAAACAGAAGAGCCGGCCCCTCTCATTTGAGGATGTGGGCTAAAATTGGAGGAGGATCCCCAAAATAGAATACTAGGATTCTGTGACCAGAGAGATGGTTGATAAGAATGTTGCCCCCCACCCCCACCCCCAGCTGCCCTTGGGTTCCATGTAGGATCCCCATTTGGCCCTCAGGAAACCTAACTCTTTTCTCATGTTAAATTCACATTACATACAGTTAACCATTTTAAAGTGTAGAATTCAGTGGCCTTTAATATATGATTGTGTGCCCACCACCTCTAATTCCGTAACATTATCACCCCCAAAGCAGTCCCATCTCCATCAGTATCCCCCCATCCTCCTTGCCCCCAGCGCTGACAACCAGGACCCCACTCTCTTTAGATCTGTCTGTTCTGGAAGTTTCCCATCAATGGAATCACATCCTGTGTGTCCTTCTGTGTCTTCTCTCACTGAGCATCGTGTTCTCAGGGTCTGTCCATGTAGTACCAAGTGTCAGGGCTTCAGCCCTTTTCAGGACTGAGTGATGCTTCCACGTGTGGAGGGACCACATTGTATGTATCCATCATCTGTTGGATTCTTTTAAAATTTTTTTACAACTTTACTGAGGTATGTTTGGGTCATATATACACTTAAAACATACAACTTGGACCTGTGTATTTACTCATGGACCTACTGAGGTCCAGGTCAGCTTGTGACTCTACTGACCTTACTCACCATCCCCGTCAAACCGGGGTTGAGGGTGGAATTGTGCTCCTGAGGACTTGCTCAAGTCTTGACACCACCCCCCTCCACCTGAGAACAGGACCTTATGTGGAAATAAGGTGTCTGCAGATGTGACTGGTTAAGATGAGGTCATGCTGGAGATTTTGTAGCCCTAATGCAATGGCAGGTAAGAGGGGTACCAGGACACAGACCCACAGGGAGAGGCCACCTGAAAATGGAGGTGGTGATTGGGGTGATGTAGCTGCAAACCAAGGCACACCCTGGGCCCCTGGAAGCTGGTAAGAGGCAGGAAGGACCCTCCTGGGAGGGCCAGGAGGGAGCATGACTGCCACACCTGAAGCCCCCTGTACCCGGCCCCCCCAGGCCCGCGCGGAGGTGTTTCAGCTGCCCTGCGAGCCATGCACACGAACACGGGAAGTGGCGCCATCCCTGGAGCACGTATGCCCAGTGCCATCCTTGGCAGGGTGTGCTCAGGCACCCCAGCACCCCTTCTTCAACCCCCTTTTCATCCGTAAGCACACAACAGCTGAAAGATCAAGGGAGAGCCAAGTATTGTCATAAAATGTCATTTATTGCTACAGTGCTGTTATGTACAGGACAGGTCGCCAAATCGACTCTTAGAGGATCACTATTAAAAATTCCAAAGAATCCAGCCAGCTGTGTTGAGTTGTATAAAATTATTTTACTTAAAATTTTTTCTTTTTCTTTAAAAAAGTCAGTTATCCTGAGGCACTCAGAGCACAATTTTCCTTAACTGTGATTCTTCCCCCTCCCTCAAGGCTTTTTCCCCCAGGCTGGGTTAATCTCATTTTATATATATATAACATATAAAACTTAAATTATATATGTGATAGAGTTCAGAAATCTGTGGGCCTCAGGGAGCTGCAGAGGGAAACTGAGGCAGCTTCCCCAAAGAGATAAGACCCATAGACCAGGGGGGTCACCAAGGAGTGTGACTCAGTCTTGGGGGGAGAGCCCAGGGGAACCCCAAGAGTCCAGAGGCAGGCCCCCCCAAGCTGGGATATCCCACCCATCCTGGTCTTGGAGTTTCCTCAAGATTCTCATGGGATACCCAGCCACAGGGGCATTCCAGTCTTGGGGGCCAGGCCCCCCAGTGCTTGGGGAATGAGGGTGGGAGTCTTAGGGTAGATGCCTGGGATGCTGGTGGTGTGGGGTGCCCACAGCCAGCCTGGGGGTCCATAAGGCCTCTGTGCAGGAAAGAAGGGAGGGCAGGTGAGATCCCACTAGGGCTGACTCCATGCCCAGATGATACACAGAGTGACCATCCTGGACTTTCAGTTTAAGCCTGGGATGGTCCCACCAGTTCAGGTCGAATAGGCCCACTTGAACACAGGTGAGAAGGGTACCTGGGAAGGCTTGGGAGCTGGCACTTAGAGCCTGAGGGCAGCCCACCCTCCAGGGTTGTAGACATGCAGACCAGGGGCCTTTCTAGGCAGGGACCCTGTACAACCTCCCCCCCTCCCCACATCAGGACAACCACTTGGGGAGCGGGGGTTTCTGTGCTAGAGTTCAAAGCAGGGGCTCAGGTCCCCTGGCCAAACAGGTGAAGATGTGCAGGCCCTGAGCCAGGGAATAGTGGTTCTCACAAAGTCCTATCTTGGAGAGGTCCACAGGCTCGGGGCTCAGTGTGGGGCTGGGTGGGGAGGGAGGGACAGAGCTGCTTATAGGGGAGGAACCTTGACCTTCTGATCGGGGATCATCCCTGTCTCCACTGAGATTACCCACCAGGGTTGTCGCCCTTCCTGAGGATGGGGATAGCAGATAGGGAAGGGAGGTCCCCATCAAGGTGAGGCCCACCCACCATTTCACAGAGAGCGTGTTTTAGAGAACAGCACCGCCCACCCCCCACGTTAGAACCGGAACAAGATGGCAGCAACCACCCCCAGGACCAGCAGCTCCCAGAGAGAGGATGGGAGACCTCAGGTCTACATGAGGTCTTTATTTTTTTTGCCATGCTCTACTGCACATGGGATCTTAGTTACCAGACCAGGGATGGAACCTATGTCCCTGAATTGGGAGCATGGAATTTTAACCACTGGACCGCCAGGGAAGTCCTGGGGTCTTTTTAATACAATTTTTAATAATCTGGTTGATAATGAAATGCAATGCTCATTTCTAGAAAGAGCAGCAGAAATAGCGACAAGAGACTTTTATACAAAAAAATTTGTTGCTTACAAAACATATGCAAAAAAGCTTAAAAAAAAAGGCATTCTAATTTCCTTCTATGTTTTATATATATATATAAAAAAATCTCCTAACTAAGGTTCCTTTTATTTTCCTTAAAAACAAAAACGATTAGGCTTAGGCACGATTTGCTGCTGGCTCCGCACAGCTTCTCCCTCCCGTGAGCAGCATGTTTGACCTCACGTTTAACTTAAGGCATCTTGTTTTTCTTTTCTGACAAAGTGTATATATTTCTGGCTTGCTTTCTTGCTTGGTTTCAGGTTCTACTGCCAAAAAACAAACAAAAATGCTCCTTTGGGCCCAGGCCTGGGCAGCAGGGCCTAGACGCAGTTTCAGGATCCATCCGACAGGAGACCTGGTGGCCGGGCCCAGGGCGATGCTGGCTCGAGATTGACCTCGGGCGACGTGGGGTGGGGATCTCGCGTCTGGCGTGACCGTCTCAGGTAAGACCGAGGTGGGGTCACTTATCCGGGCGACATTCCCGTCACAGGTGCCCGGCGGGGTTGTGGGCCTCGCCCAGGCCGGGGTGGGCAGCCGACAGCACCATCTGGGGGTCTCCAACCACGCCCGATACCTTCTCCTCTTCCCGGCGCTTCAAGCAGGCTGCTTTGGGGTTCAGGTTACGCTCTGAGGAGAAGGGAGAGCACTGTGGGAGAGGGTCCCCTGGGGAGCGAGGACGAAGTGCGCCTCCATTTCTCTGCCCGTCCGTATAAGGCTGCGGGGTCGAGGGTCTGCAGTGGGCAGAGCGCGGGGGGGGGGGGGTTCCGCAAAGTGGGCGGAGCGCCACCGATGGGGAGGGCGGGGCGGGGCGGCCGGGCGCCTACCTCGCACCTGCTGCTCCAGGCCCAGGATGACCTGCACGGCCTGTTGCAGGATGAGCAGCTTGGTCTGCGCCTTGTCCGACTTGAGGTGCAGCTGGCACATGCGCCCCAGCTCCCGGAAGGCCTCGTTAATGTCCCGCACGCGCACCCGCTCCCGCGCGTTATTGGCCATGCGCCTCTCCCGGTCCCTCAGGTCTTTCTCCTCCAGGGATAGCACCTCCTCCGTACTGCTGAGTCACAGCACCGGGGGCCCCATTAGTCCCGGGCAGGGTCGTGGGGAGGGCACCCGTTGGCTGTGTGGGCGTACGCCCTGGGCCAAGCTCCAGGGGCGCCCTGTGCCTGGCTGCAGGCAGGGCCTCAACCCCCACCCCAGGGTAGACAGGGAGCTGGGGCACGGTCTTTGCCCCCTGCCTGCTCCCCGTGCCCAGGATGGCCCAGGAAGCAGGGGAGGCCCCGTAACCCCTCCCGGGATGACGACCTTCCCCTTCAGAGCAGTTGTTTGCTGAATGATGGAGCTGGGCCTAGCTGGACCACTCAGGCACAAGGGGCCTGGAACCCCTGAAGGAAGAGGGGTTCACAGCGTTAAGACCCCTCACTCTGGGTCCCCAGAAATGTCTCTCCCCATGTTGGACTCTGCCTGCCTGACAGCCACCCTGAGTCCTGCCCGCAGGCCCCTGGACCCTGGTACTTGCACTGTAAAAGCTGTGTGCTGGATGTGGTGTCGAGCCCTCCCCAGTCTGTAACATCTCAGTCCGCCACTGGGGACCATGGAGTCCACACCCAGCTCAGGCCCCTGCCATGCAGCAGGGGGCGCTGCACAAGCCATCTCTGCCTGCACATCTCTGCCAGCACAGGGCCAGTCTCACTCGACACCTGCCTTGTGGACTGGGGGCCCTATTCTACCTGCCCACCCTGCCCCCTCAGGCCTAAGTGACCCCTGTGGGTGGCGGCGGCGGCCGGAGCCCAGGACAAGCGCGCAGACCAAACTGACAGTCAGGCCTTGGGTCCCCTTTCTTCCCTCAGGTCCTGGCATGCAGGGGCCATGGGGGAAGAAAGGCCTGGGCCATAGCCCTGGCGTCCAGTGCTCCAGTGCTTGGGCGCAAGTGCGAGGTGAGGAGGGCGGCCAGGGGAGGGGGAGCACGGGAGGCAGAGAGCAAAGGGGCAGGCGTGGGGGGCGGGGGACACACACACACACACACACACACACACACAGCATGACACCCACATCGCCATGGAGACGTGGAAACCTCAGAGCTGAGGGGACAGAAGGCAACAGGCCAGGGCCCTAGCTCCAGTCCAAGCGACAGCACTGCAGGAAAGAAAGGGTTAACAGGGCAGCAAGGGTGGGGTGGGGGAGTTAAGAAGGCAGCTGTGGGGGACAGTCACAGGGGGTCCCTTCCTGAGATCCTCGCTCAGCCTTCTGGATGGGGGTGAACCCCCAGGTGGGGTGATGGGCTCTCATGGCCACAGAGTGCCTACTCAGAGTGACAGAGAAGCCTGTGGGACCCAGGCGATGCTAGCTGCTGCCAGCCCAGCTCTGGGCTTCGTGAAAAGGAAGAGCTGGGCAGGTGGGGGGTTCTCTGGGGTCTGGGGACACAATTCTGCACCCAAGTGCCCAGGTCTAGAGGGCTAGGGATTTGGAGTCTGTTCTTCCCATCTCAGAGGGGACAATGAGGCCACGCCAGGCAGAAGGCCAAGATTAGGAGCAGGGTATGGTCACTGGGCGTGTGGTCACCACAGTGACAATCACTTTCAGGGAGGGTGGTCACTGTCCAGGGGTCACTGGGGGCGATGGTCACAGCAGGGAAGTGGTCACTGAGGGAGGGATGGTCACTGCAGGAGAAGGAAAGTCAGCGGGGGGTGATGTCAGCAGCAGAGAAGTCTCTGCAGGGAAGTCACGGGATGACATCACTGCAGGGGGGAGCTCATAGCAAGGGGTGACATCACTGCAGGGGGGAGCTCATAGCAAGGGGTGACATCACTGCAGAGGGAGGTCATAGCATGGAAGGTCAGGGGTGATTAAGGCAGGGGAGGTGGGCTCCAGGAAAGGGGGGGCGAGCGAGGGCAGCGGAGGGGAGGGAGCGCGCCCCCACTGACCTCGCACCTGCTGCTCCAGGTTCAGGATGACCGACACGGCCTGGTGCAGGATGAGCAGTTTGGTCTGGGGCTTCTCACTGTTGAGGTGCAGCTGGCACATGCGCCCCAGCTCCTTAAAAGCCTCATTGATGTCTCGGACCCGCAGCCGCTCCCGTGCGTTATTGGCCACCCGGCGCTCCTTCTCCCGCTCAGCCTTCTGCTCTGGGGGGAGAAGGTCGTCCTCGTCCTCGTCTGGGCTACGGGGCCAGGGGCCAGAGGAAGACAGTGAGGCAAGGCCGGGCGTGGACCCACCGCTGCCATGGGAGCGGGAGTCCCAGGTGTGTGCGCGTGCGCCCCCGGGAGGCCCTGTGCACGTGTGTGGCGGGCCCGTGGGAGTGGGGGAGAGCGGCACCTGGTCCGGGTGCGCGGAGCCTTGAGGTCCTTTTTCTCATCCTCGGCGGTGTCAGCCGCCACGTTCTCTTCGTCCTCTTGCTCTTCCCGCTTGATGTCGGCGGTGCCCGGGGCAGTGCCACGCCCGAGATCTGCAAGAGGCAGGGATCAGCGGGCCATGCAGAAGCCCCCGGAGAGCCGGTCCCCAGCCCCACACGGGCATCCGTTCCCAGACCCTGAGGACCAAAAGGCCCTAGGAATAAAGTGCACGAAAAGGTTATGGCCACTCAGGGCCGGAGAAGTCTCCTAAAACACTAAAGCGCTGTCCTCGAAACAGAAATTGATGAACTTGAATACATCCAACTTTAGAACATCTCATCACCAAGAAAATAAGCAGCTGAGTCACAGAACAGAGACTCCTCACCCACAAGCGGAGAAAGGGAGCAGTTTCAGTGAGGGGAGGGCAGAGCGTCTAGGGAGCAGGCAGGGCACTTGGGCACCGCAGCTGCTCCATCACCCTGAATGGAGGAAACACTGTGGGTCTTAGCACCGGTCCTGGGTGTGACCTCTTGGGAAAACCCTCTGGCCTGACCTGGAAAAAGCGGCAACACACAGACGTGGAAATCCCAACCTACACCAGGAGACACTGCTCAGGAGATTCTGTAAAGTGCCAGCACAAAGGCCCAGGGTGGGGAGGAGCCTAATGGTCTGTGAGGCTGGGGTAGTCCTTGCATGGGTGGGAAGGCCACCCAGCAGGATGGCGACATAAACCAACCTGCAGCTGAGGGTATACAGCTGCTTGAAGCCACTGTGGGTCCCAGGAAGGTCTGGGCTGTCCTGTAGGAAGGGATGACCCCCTGGGAAGAGACTAACTCGGGCCTCTTAGCACTGCTGGCACCAGGCTGGGCGTCCTGGGCCCTGTGGGGGCTGGGTAGCATCCCCGTCAGACACCACCCCTCCTCAGCGTGAGACCCTGGGTGTGGAGAGATGAAATTTAGACATCCATGAAGCACAAATCAGAGCCAGGCTGGTTCTGGGGGTGGGGGTGTGCAGGCAGGCATGAAGGTTGTGTGGTGGGGGCCTGGTCAAGTCTGCATAGCACGCTATGTCACCTGACAACCTGTTTTTCACAAGGTTGCTGAGGGCGGGGTGGGTGGAGCAGCCCCCATGAGATCCAGGACTCCAAGCCCCAGTGGGCAGCCTGCCACAGTTACCCCTTTCTGCTAACAATCTGCGAAGTAGAGGGCTGTCCCCTGGCTGACTGCAGGACACACAGCATGCTGCC
Organism: Odocoileus virginianus; assembly: GCF_023699985.2. Classification (NCBI taxonomy): domain Eukaryota; kingdom Metazoa; phylum Chordata; class Mammalia; order Artiodactyla; family Cervidae; genus Odocoileus; species Odocoileus virginianus. The sequence goes on from NC_069676.1 coordinate 40,881,259, forward strand.
ACTCCCTCAGTCTTGAAAGAAACCCTCTTGACCTCGCCCCCTCCCACTACTGCTGATTTCTCTGCTTCCCAGAACAATTAACACCCCAGAAATCCACTGACCCTGGCGGGGTCCTCAACTCAGCGTCTGACACAGTGCGCCCTCCTCCACAAGCCTCAGTGCCCGCCCCGATGCACAGATCCAGGATCTGCCCTGTCCACACTCCACCTGGGACCCTCAACTTCACCATGTGCCAAGGACACCTAGATGCCATCTCCAAACTGGAACCCCACCTCATCTTCCATGTCTTCACATCCTTCAGAGCCCCTGGAAGTTGCCCCTCAGGGCCGCTGCCCAGGCTGGTCCCCAGCAGCCACCCACACCCTCTTCCCTGGAGGAGCAGTCTCTTCTGCTCCCAGTCTGTCCTCCCAGCAGCAGTCACCAGAGGGCGCCTGTAAACACCTGAGCAAAATCCCAGGCCCTCCTCTGTCCACAGCCCTCCAGGCTCCCACCTACTCCGAGGTAAAAGCCCAAGTTCTCCCATGGTGCACAAGGCCCTGAACCACCTGCCTTCCCCTCCTCCCTCTCTCCCCCTCCTCACTTGGCTCCAGCTGTTCCTCCAACATGGCAGACACGGTCCTGCCCCAGGGCCTTTGCACGTACTCACCCTGGCACCTGCCTGCTCACTCCTAACTTTAAAACTGCAGACACTGCAGTGCCCCTCTCCCCACCCACCAACTTTCCCCCCAGCCTGTGTCCCAACATGCTCACTTCACCTTCCGACTTCCACACAAGTCACCCCCTTTCTCTGCTCAATCTGTTTTGTTCCCCAGTTCCCGAAGCAGCAGTGCCCCCACCCCAGCTCTGTAGGACCCAAGGACCAGGCCCAGCAGGACTTCTCTGGCGAGGCTGAAGGTGGCACTGATGTGGAGAGTACATTCCTCTGCCCCCTCCTTAGTACCCTGGGGCCTCAGTTTCCTCAACTGGAAATGGGGGTAGACAGTCTTGAGCCCACATGGGACGGTCTGGAGGGTGGTTCTGAGCCCCCTTTTCCAGAGGAGCAGCAAGGGGTCAGCCCACTGATGGGCCCTCAGCACAGGCAATGTTGCTGGGACTCACCGCCATAGGAGTCAGGCGGCCGGGAGAGGTCAGGGAGGGCCACATGGTTGTGCACGAGGCCACTGCTGCCAGACAGGCTGTCCTCCGAATGTCCGCTTCCCACCTGTGGATGAGGGGGGTCATCAGTGCCAGCCTGGCCCGTGCAGCCCACCCACCACCCACCCACCTCCCAGGTCTGCCCTCACCAGCACTTACCAGGCCTGCATGCCGCCCACCCAGTGGCATGACAGGGCCAGTGAAGCCCGAGGTCAGTGCCCCATGGCCAGGTAGCATCCCGTGCGCGTCGCCTGCGGTGCCCACGGCGTGGCTGCGGAGTACATGGATGGCCTCATCCAGGTGATCCTCCACTTTGCTCTGCTGCAAGAAGGGCGGGTGAAGGGCTGGGAACAGCCGCCAGCGACCTTGCTGACCATTGCCTTGGACCTCATCCCCAATAACTTAGCTGACACGTCCATTCTAGTCAAGGAGCACCCGTCCTGTCACACATTCTGCTGTTTCCACACCTGGGGTTCTTATAGGACATGGTTTCCACACCCTGTGAGACGTCATGTGACCACGGCAGAAACGAAATGCTAAGCCAACCTGCCTCCCCCATCAATGGACCTCCTCAGGCACCCACCATCCTTGGAACAGGTGTTCCTGTCTGTCCCTGTGCACCTACCCCACACTCCCACCATGGCGCACCCTCCTCAGACCCCAGGACGCTCACCAGGCCATGGAGACCCCCATCGTAGCTGGGCGATAAGGCACCAGGGGCTCCTGGTCGGGGCCACTGCGATGTCCCTGGAAGGGGCAGGAGACATGCATGTGAATGGGCACAGATTTGAAGTGTGTGCCACGCAGCCTAACACAGGAAGAAGCAGGGCTGGATCGGGAGTCCCAGGCTACAATGCTCAGACTGGCCACATGGGGGCTCCCACGCCCGCAGGTCGGTCTAAGGGCCTGAGCCTGGATCTGGGCCCAGCTGACCTGGCAGCTCCTAATCTGGGGTGTGCACCCAGTGTATAGGTCACCTCTTTGCACCTCAGTTACCACTTCTATGAAACCTATGGGGAAGGAGGCTCCTTCCAGTCCCGCCGCACCTAAGCCCCGAGAACACCGTACAGGCCTATGGGTACTGTTAAAACTGCCCATACACTCCAGAGCCCTTGGTCCGCTCTCCTCGGACCTGAGCCCCGTTCCAGGGCACAGCAGGAGGCACACAGTGGGTGTCTAACTAACAACCATGGGGGTGAATAAACGCCAAAACGCCCATGTCTGCTCTGGCTCTTGGGCACCCCAGGCCTCTGCGGGATTCCCCTGCCTCTGCAGGGCTTGCAGTGCATGGAGCACTCCCTCCTAGCTTTGGCCTGTTTTGTGACCTGAGATCCCCCTCCTCCAGGCTGCCATGGGAACATGAGCTGAGGCAGGTGGTTGGTCCAGCTCCCCACCCAACGGGGGCTGCAGTCACCAGCCCCAGCCCCCTCCCCCAATACCCTGCACAGACCTGCCAGGCCCTGTGGGGAGCCCACGGGGGTGGAGGGGCTGGAGGAGAAGTTATTGCTTGAGTGATCCGGGGAGTAGATCTGTGATGGGACAAGGAGAAACAAAGAGCCACCAGGTGGCTTGTCAGGGCCAGCTTCTCGGGGTCACTGGCTCAGCCACCCACCACATCCCATGCCTCACCGAGGCCAGAGCCTTGCCAAGGGCATCTCCGGAGCTGCTGGATGTGGTCCCACGGGAGCCTGTGAGTGGAGAGATGTGAGGCCCTGGCCGACAGAGACTACCACACAGATGCTCTGGTCAGTTGGGGTCTGCTGCCGTCCAGCACCAGCCTCCACAGGGCTCCGGGGCCAGGTGGGCTGCAGGGCTCTGGTGAGCAGTACCCTTTGGGGGCCTCAGTTTCCCCAGTGGGGCCCCCTAATGAAAAAGCCACTTTGAAACACCTGAGGGGGGCTGAGGAGCCGATGGTAACAATGATAACCAGGACCACAGTGATAATGATACCAACAATGCTAATCTTGAGCCCACGGGGGTGGGGGACAAGGGGCTGTACCCAGGAGGCTGTCGGCTCCGCTAACGGGGGGCGTGTGGCTGGAGATGCTGCTGTAGGTGCCTGCGGGGCCTGAGAAGGTGGATGCGGCTGGAAGCCCACCGTTCACCTCTGCTCCATGCAGCTGGTAGCCCTGCAGGGCAGGAAGGATGGGTCAGAGGGGTCACACCAGGGCGCTGCCCTCCACCTGCCAAGGGCCATCCACATAACTTACCATGCGCTCATGCTGGTGCAGGCTGCCAAACCCACCACTGCCCCCCACAGAGCTGCCGCTGCCTGCTGGGAGGGGCAGGGGGGACGAGCCCCCGCCCAGCATGGGCCCAAAGCCTGCCTGGCCTGGGGCACTCCAGAGCTCGGCTGAGGGGTGAAGGCTGCCATCTGTGGAGAGGGGGATGGTAAGGTGGGTGGGCACAGGGACTCCCGGCCTGCTCCAGGCAGCCTGGGTGAGCCCCCATACCTGCCATGTAGAAGGGGGCGGGGTAGGAGCTGCCGGGCGTCTTGGCGGATGGGTAGGCTGTGGGGTCCCTGCCGTAGTCGTCCCCTGAGCTGGGGGGGTACACCTGCAGGGGCCGCGGGCATGGTCAGACAGGAAGGACTGGGGCTTAACTCTGTCTCCCTTCCACCCCACCCCCTTGTACACTATACAGCTCCAACCCCTCCCTCCAAAACTGGTGGCCAGTGTCTGCGGCTTGCTGGTGTCATCACCTATCTACAGTTCCTTCTTCACCCCACCTTCTGCACACTCTGCAGAGTCCCAGATTCAGACCTGAGGCCTTTGTAGACTAGACCCCTCACCCCTACCCAGACTACCTTTTCCCTCCTTAATCCAACAAACTCCTATTGACCCATCAAAGCCCAGCAGTGTTTTCCCCAGTGTTGGAACCTCCCTCGGACCAGCCCTGATCACAGGAGACCTGGGAGCCTCAGAGGCAGGGCCCCGGGTAAACCTTCTGCCCTAGCTGCTCCAAAGAAGTAAGATGGCAAAGGCCTTCTAGGATGAGCACCAACCCTGACTGGCTGGCACTGTCTGGAGAATGCTGGGATCGACTGGCAAGGTCTGCCCCAGCAGTGGAGCAGAAAGCAGGGAGCAAGTGATGAGTCAGGGGGATGGAGTAGGCTCAGGGGCCTCTCACTCTGATGTTCCAGATGAGACATCATGAGATGAAGCTTAAAACAACCTCTATTTTCCTGCCCCCCACCCCTAGGCTGCAGGATTTCAACCTCAGATGGTAACCCTGAGCCTGGAGTGGGCTGGGTCAGCCTCGGGGGCTGTGCTGGTGGCCAGTGAAGGAGGCAGGCAGAGAGGGCAGTGGCCAATCCAGGGAATCCAGCAAATTGCCTTTTCTCCCAGCGTGATTAAGTCGCGGGAGCTCAGCACTGGGAGCCACTGATGGCTCGGCACCATCTGCTGGGCCTGGCTCTCTGCCAATCACAGGCAGAGGGGCAAGGATGCAGAGTGGCTCCAAGCCAGGCACAGGGAGCGGGAAACCCTCTAAACTGCCCCCATGATGCCCACCTGCTCCTGCTCCCAGGACGGACTCCTGTTCAAGCCCTTTCTGAAGAGCCTCAGCCACAGGAGACCACTTATCTTAAAACACATGGGACCCAGGCTAGACCCAAAGAAGGACTTCCCGACTCCCTCAGAGCTGGGGCCTCAGGGCAGAAGTCCCCCGAGCCCCTGGGGCTTTCACCAGAACCCACGTTGGGCTGGCCCACCCTGGGGGGTTGTCACAGAGGCACTCAACCCATGCGGTCCATCTGTCCCACAACTCACTGAGGACGGGAGGCCAGGCGGCACCTTCCGGACCTTCTTGGGCTGCGAGTCTGTCAGGACAGGAGGAGTGAGAACCCCGGCCCGGCTCCCACCCTCACCCTGGCCCTTCCCACCAGACGGGCCTGTCACCAGGGGTGAGACACAGCCTCCCCCACCACCCACAGCTCAGAGAGGGGACCTGGGGGCTTTTCTCTACTAAGGAACAACGCAAGCCTCTGTCCACACACAGAACCCTGGGGGCAGGCATGTGGACTTCACAGGACTTGACCGCTGGGCCTCAAGGGGACTGCGCCCTGGCCCACTCACCCAGGCTGCTGTCCGTTGCTCTCCGCCGAGAGTGCCCAGAGTAGGAATAATACTGGGACCCGCCCTTGACGCCCGAAGGGGACAGAGGCCCTGGGCTGCTGAGGGCCAGTTCGCTGGGGAGGAAGCCCACCTGCAGGAGGGAGGGAGGGATCACCAGTCAAGCCCCGCCCCCCGGCCAGTTCTGGTTAAAACAATAAGGGCAAAGGCCGAGGCCAGGTCCTTGGGTGATGGCGACCTGGGGAGGAGCTCCCTTCTGGCCAGCACCTGTGGAGTGTCTCTGATCAAGGCGTGAATGCAAAAGACAAACACCGTCAAACGTGAAGATGCCGCGCGGTCTGGGCGCTAACACACAATTAGCTCAGTTTACTTTGTATGTATCTCTCCACTCTGCGTTTTTAAGGCAAACAGTTTAAACTCACAGACACTGGTATAAAACGGGACTCTTCCTTGGAGAGCAGGCATGACTGGGGCTGAAGGCCCACAGCTGCAGCCTCAGCCTTCCAGTCTGTAAAATGGGCATGCCAGCCGCTACACGGCTCAGGAGTCATTGTGGGGACTGACAGGGCCAGGCAAGGTCTCCCCGGGCAGGGGTCCTGGTGCCCAGCAGGCGTCCTGTGGCTGTGATAGCTGCCACGTTGGCTGCAGCCTGGTGTGCACATGGGTGCTGCTGTCTGCAGCAGGGCCTAAGACTAAAGCCCCCAAGGGATGGGGGAGAGGGTCTAGAGAGGTGACCAGGACAGGAAGCCACAGGGGACCGCTATGCTGGGTCCCTGCCCCATCAGCCCTGCAGCAGGGTGGGCAAGGGTGACAACCTTGCCTAGGCTGGAAGCTGTGGGCCGGACCACAGGGCTGGGCTGGCCTCAGGTTCCCTGTCTGCCACTTGGGGCTGGATGGGCGGGTGTCTCTTGAAGCCCCTTCAGCTGTGTAGGGAGCCCGCAGGCTGGACTCAGCCTCTCCTCCACATGCACCTGGCCTGGTCCAGGGCCCTGGCCTGTTTTAGCAGCTGCTGATGAGTGACCAGCACTCGGCTCAGCCAAAGCAGCTTCATAGATCAGGAGGAAGTTGGGATGAATTTGTTTAAAATTAAAACCAAAGAATGTGAGGTGCTGACGAGAGATCAGGTGCCCCCCATCCCCACCCACCCCACCCCGCCACCCCCTCCTGGAGCGTGGGGTTCTCCAGGCTCTGCAGTCCCACACCCTCCCCACAGACACTGCCTCACCTGAGTCAGGCTGCTGACCCCAGCGTCTCTCCCGAAGGCAGCGTATGCGCCCCGCTCACTGCCCTTGCCTGGGGAAAGGAAGGAGGGTCACCTGGAGCTGCCTGCACACAGTAGGGACTCCACAAGTACACAACGCTGAGAAATGTGGTGGGACACTGCTCTCCCTGCAGGGTAGTGAGGGCCCAAGGGACAAGCGGGGGTCCAGCCAGATGCTGTCCCCAGATAACCTGCAGAGTATCCTGCAGACATGCTAGGCCCTCCTCGTCTCACCCCCTAGTTGGGACAGCACCAATTCGCCCCACCCCTGCGAGCTTCGGTTTCCTCTGTTCAAGGTCATGAGGTGTCAACTCCCCAGAATGCTGGGTTCCCAGAGGACAGGCTGGGGTCCCCACTGCTGCCTTAGTTCAGCACCCAGACCCCGGGCTCCTTTACCAGCCTCCAGCCAGGGTTAGCTAATGAGTGAACAAGTGATGTCCCTGGGGACGCTAAGTCAGGTGACTCGGTGAAGGGGCCCTCCCTCTACGTGGGTGGGGAGGCCCCCGCTGTGGGGGGACAACCTGTCAAGACAGCTGCTGGTGTGAACAGATTGTTGCAGCTACACAAACACCTGGATCCAGCCTCGTCTGAAGCAGGTCCCTGGATCAATCAATAGCTGAGCCATTCAAGTCTGTTTCTGGCTTCTGCTGAGCACCAACTCTGACTGAGGGTGGACTGTACCCAGCCCTATTCTAAGTAAGGAATCAGAATGCTTAACTGACTAACATGATTTATTCTCAAATTGCGGGGGGGGGGGGGGAATCTCCCTTTTATTTTAAAAGGACAATTCCAAGTAGACTTCTGGAACAAACATTGTTTAGGGGGCAGGCAGAGGGACCATGCTCCTACCAGTATGTAGATACCCCATAGGCTGCACCCAGCAGCTCAACCTCCCATGACCCCTCCAGGCAGGCAACAATGGGCCCAGGTAGGGATGAACAAACTAAGGCCTGGAGGCCAGAAGGACTTGCCCCACAGTCCAGAGAGTGAACTTCCTTCCTCCCAGGGCGGGTGCCTGTGGGAAGCAGAGCTGGTCAGCCCAGCCAGGGCTCTGGGCGCCTGCCCCTCCACCCCCCATCGAGTATGGGGCAGGCACTAAATAGGGGGTAATCCTGAAATGAAAGATGAGACAAGGAAAGGAAGCAGAGGTTCTGGGATGTGACCTGCAGTGACCAGAGCCCTGTGGGTATATAGCAGGTGCCTAAGCCATGCACCAGGCCCCTGCATTAGGGTAGGACCACCAGGGCTCGTCAAGGAGCCTGACCAGGTTGGGGGCCACACTGGAAGACTGACCCCACTCCCAGGGCCCTGGCACTCACTGCCCACGCCCCACCATGGCCACACCAGCCCTGGTCCACAGCTGAGAAAACCAGGGCCCAGGGAGGTGAGACCTCGCCCACATCGCCACTGGTTCCCTGGGCATGTCCTGGGCTCCCTGCTGCCCTCTCTGAGCTCCTCGGCCACAGGAGCGTGTGGCGGGTGCAGACACAGCTGGGCTCTGGGCCCCGCTGACCAGGCCAGGCCGTGGAAACTGCCCATGTTGGAAGAGGCTGAGGAAGGAACCGCGAGGGGGATCCTCTGTCGCAGCAGGTGCAGAGGTGACCCCAGGCCCCTGGGTCAGGCCCCACCTCCCAGGCTGGGAGATGCACACAGATGCCCGCTGGATACAGCAGGTGCTGGCTGCTGCTTTTGCCACCTCCCTTCCCACAGTTGCACCCAGGCCACATTCACCCATCTGGCTCCTTCAGTATATCCAGCCACACAGGGCTTGACTCCAAAGCCCCCACACCCTGGCTGCCCCCTGGCTGGTCGGCTGGGGACCCCCAGTTCACCCACTTTCCCAGTTACTGCCAATCCTGCCATGACCCTTGGCCTGGAAACCACCACCCACCCCTCAGCCCCTCTCAACCCCCAGAGACGCCAATGCCACCATCAGCCCCAATGCTTCCCTCAGAACAGGGAGACTGGGGCTCATGGGGACAAGGATCCTGGGGGCCGGGTCCTTTTTGGTGAGCAAGATGGGGGTAGGCCTTCGGGTCTGGGGAGCTGCAGAGTAATCACTGCCAGTTTTCGGAAGGCTCTGTGACAACCCCATCCAGAGGGTCAGGAAGCCAGGACTCACGATGCGGGACCCTAGCCCGGATCCTGATCCCCCCCTCAGGACGTGGGCGCTCCAGGGAGGGCAGATGGGCCTCAGCCAGGTCCTGAAGTGGTTAAGACTTCACTTCCCAGCTGCACTTGGAGGGTCCCCACCCATGTCCTCTCTCTGGATGCCCTGGAAGCCCTAGCACTCAATTACACTGACCATCTCCCAGACAAAGTGGGTGTGCGGGGAGGCGCAGGGGGCATGGGTGCCACATGTGCAGACACTCACCTCCGAGCCCGGGACCCAGGAATGTGGAAGAAGGGAGGCTGCTGTGGGACTCGCCAAAGTGGGTGCCATCACTATAGGTCTGCGGGGAGACAGCAGGGGTGAGGGAAGCACCCCCACTTCAGGGCTGGGAGACAGGCTTGGGGAGGGGCCTGGGTCAGGACACGACCCTGAAATGCAGAGCCCAGAGCCCCTGCAGATCAGGCTGGCATCCAGCTTTCACTGCTCTGTGCCCATCTCCCCATGCAACACGACCCCAGGGAGGGAAACCAAGAGTCTTGGCCTCTAGTGGCCCCTCACCCGGCTGGGGTCGAAGGAGGAACTGTCTTGCTCACTGGTGCCCCATGAGCCTGAACTTGGCCGGTCCTCGAGACCTGTAGGGCAGGAAGGCAGGGTCAGGGGCCTCACCTGCCCACTCCACACCAGCCCCCACCCCTGACCAGAGATGAGGGGTGGGGTGGCCCTTACTCAACCCGGGATGCTTTCCAGGCTGTTCTGACCCACCCTGGAGCCTGTCCAGATGTACCCAACCCACTCTGCCCACAGTGACACCACCACTAGTGGCAAGCACCCTGGGTATGCGGGTACCAAGAAGACAAATTCCACCCATCCGGGACTGGCCCCCATCCTGCCAGGACAGATGGAGCCCTTGACCGGTCTCTGGGTCTCTTGGGGGGCAGAGGGGGGTAACAAGGGATGGCCTCTCATCTCCCCTTTCCTGTAGCTGCCAACTCAAAAGATGGGGCTATGCCTTTGTTGAAATGAGGAGCAGCAGCAGCTACCACTGACTCCCCGCCAAGCAGAGGCTGGCGCCTGGGAAGGTGGAATCCAATCTGGAAGGCAGGAGCTTACCCCACTCACCCAGCCCAAGGTGTGGCAGGGGTTAAGCATGGTTGGGACTGGGGACAAGGACCATGGATGGAGGGGTGAGCAGGGTGGGGCCCTTATCTCCCTGAACACTCGCCAGGCACGGCCCAGGACTCTCCCCACCTCATTCAGGGGCAGACAGCGCTTGCTCACGCTTTTCATGGGGGAGGGGTGGGTTGTCTCAACTCTGCCCATGGTGGTGGGGGGGGAAGGGCCTCAGGGCCCAGAAGAGCAAAATTGAGCAGTCCTGGGGCCCCCTCCCACCTGTGTCTCAGTTTCTCTCCTCAGTAAGTGGGGTCATGAACACATCCCACTTTGCAGGACTGGGGGTGTCCACATCTGACACTGAGTCAAAGCTCCCCAAGCTAGACTGGGCGAGAGATGCAGGGAGGGCCGTGCCCAGCACTGTAGGCTGTGCCAGGGGACAACCCCTCCCCCAACCCTGACCCTGCATGGTGGACATCCAGAACACCCTAGTTTCACCCAGCCCTCCTTTGCTCATCTGTACCAGAAACTTACTTCAAACTGCAGCCTCCTATTTTGGTGCCTTTGTGTTGTTAATCATCCCCCCTGGAGAACTGGTGTTTAATTACTGCCTAATTTGCATAATTGTGCATATTAATCTTCGGATCTAATGAACATTCATATAGCTCACTTAAGATTTTGTTTTCTAATCAAAAATTTCCAGTGTGATTATGATGCAGGGCTGAGACCCGCCACGGTGGGCAGGGGGTCACACAGGGAGCTCCCCTGGTCTCCATGAGTCCATCCGACATTAGCTGTCAGGTTTGGGGTGTCCGCTCCCCAAGGTGCTGGGCCTTCACCTGGACCATGGGAACGGGAGCAACTGGTGGTGGGGGGTGACCTCGGGCACGGGGCCAGCACTTGAGCCCCAGTTTCCCTCCACACCCGCTTACCTGTCGTCCCCTTGCCCTCTGGCACAGCCCCTCTCCTAGATGAACTCATTCTGCTCTGGGTCCCCCACTCCTATGGGCATTCACACCAGGCCCCAGGAACTTCAAGCAAGAGCAGGAGGCCAGGTCCAAGGCCACATCCAAGCCTCCCTGCACCCCAAGGCCTGGCAGGGCTGAGGGGCGCTCCTGGGGCCTGACATCCAGGGACCCCGCCAACACAGGCCCCACAAGATTTAGGCAGAGGCAACCAGGCCCTGCTCTTCCCTTTCAGGTAAAAATCTCCTCCCCCAGCCCCAGGCTCCCCACTCCTAGAAACGACAGAAATAGGGATGACCCCTCCCCCACTACTCCCATTAAGTTATTACCCCCCCCCCACTGGTTAATTACACATTTTAATAAACCATCATGAATATTCATAACATTCCCCTTGTTCATGTTCCAGTTAATATGTACTAACAGAATAAGACTTCACAGACTGAGTGTATTTTTTTTTTTTTAAACAATCGCACTCTTTTTTTTAATAAAGCTGGAGATGAAGTGGTAGTGGGGCTGCACCCAGAAAAATCACCCCTCTGCTCACTCCTGGCCCACCACCCTGGCAAGAGGCGAGAGATGGATGGAGCAGAAGGCTGGGGGGTGAGGTGCGGCACAGAGGGACTTGCCCAGCCCACACCTCAGCTGGCTGCCCCCTTGGCCAAGTGACAAGGGAGGAGGGCTGGCTGAGGGGCCTTGGTACCGGATGATTCCTCCACAGCAAGTCTGCAGATTGGGACCTTGGACCAAGTCCAGCCCTTGCCTCCTTTTGTCAATAAAGCTTTATTAGTACAAGGTCACAGGCATTTGTTCCCGCACTGTCTGCAATGGTGTTTGCCATTGTAGATTAGTTGCACATACTGCCTCGCTTTTTATCAGAAAGGTCAGCTGACCCGAGCATGAAGATTCCTGGAGCCAGTGCCCCTGTATAAAGCAGCCAGACTAGCAGACTTTGGTACCTGGAGTGTGGGGAAGATGGTCACGGCACCTGAACAGGGCCCTGCAGCGCCTCCACCTCAAACCTGCAGCTGTACAGCCATGGTCGCTGTCGGGGGTTCTATCCTGCAGCCCCAGGCCTTGGGTCCCAGCCTAAATCCAAGGAGCTATCCTCTCCCCACCTCACTCCAATGCTCACTCTGCAATCCGACCTGGGTTCAGCCAGGGTGTGTCCCCTGGGTCAAGCCACCACCCTGCACCAGTGTCCCCCCAGGTTCCCTGCCCACACACCACCCAGGGCAGGCTGGCTCTCCTCCCTCCCTCCAGCCTCTGCCAGGGCTCCCCACTGCCCTCAGGGTAGAGACCAGACTCCTCCCTGACCACAGTTCTCTCCCATCTCACTCCTCCCTGACCCCCAGCAGGTGAGCAGATCTCAACCCCACCCAAGCTCTGCCCGGGTGGTCCCCACACCTGCTGACCCTTTGTCCCCTGACAGGGAGGTCGCCATGCCGGCCCCCTCTGTCCCCAGCGATGCCTGCACAGGGCTAGCCCCCAAACAACCTCCAGAGACACCTGTGGCCCCCATTGTTGATCCGATAGCTACTGAACCCATCAAAATGTCATCTGCCGTGCCATCCTCCTGCAGTCACATGGGCGACTACCTGCCTGCAATGCGGCCTCCAGGACCGGGAAAAGAGCTCCCACCGCCACCAGGGGCTAATTAACACACACTCAGATGGACATAAGTGGCTAGCGACTGCTGCACTGGACATGTGAACCACCCAAATAAAAACTAAATAATAACGATATAAACCACCACACACCATGATCACACCTGAAAAAAAATTAACAGCACCTAAAGGGCTCCCGCACTGCCCCCAATCAAGGAGATTTCAGGCTAAAGAGAAAGTCAGTGGGGATAACACCCCACCCACTTCCAAACCAAGGCTTCACTTCAACCCAACCTCTCATGAACCCCTGGAGAGGAAACCCCTAACCCAAGGGGCTTCCCCAATGGAAGGAGCTGGCCCTCAGATGGAAGAGGGGGTCCCACAAACAGATGGTAATACAGAGAAATGGGGTCCCTCAGGTGCAGAAGTTGCCCCACCCCTCCTATGAATTTTGGATTCGTGACAAAGCGACAGCAGAAAGACCCCCTTCTGTTCCAGTCTCACAGGCCGGGTGAGAGGGTCTCGACTCCACCCCACCACCAAACCTATGCTCAGAATCCCAGTCAGGAACTCCCTGCAAAAACAGGCACAGGGCAAAACAAAACCAGAACACAGAAGACAGCCATGTTCACGGATTTACGATCAATCCCAGGAAACAGAAGGGTATCTAAGACCACCACTGCCACGCGTGTGCTCCCAAGGAAACTGCAGAGCTTGTGGGGGTGCCCTGGAATGGATGGAAGATAAGGCTTCTGGGAGAGAAGAAACAGGAGAAACTAATAATTTTGCGGCAAATTCGCAAAAGCAGCATCAGAGGCGGGGAGGCAGAAGCGACAATGCAGAAGTGATCAAACACAAGGGTGGGCTCTGGAGATGCCCCCAAACACCAAGGAAGGGGGCATTCTGAGACCCCAGGCGTCCATAGAGAACAAGAGAAAAAACGCCCAAACTCAAAAACACCGAGTCAAAAACAACCTAGGTGCTCAAAGGGAAAAGTGAGGAGCTGGAGGAACGCGCACACCTCTTGGACACCAACCGCTCGTGTCCCCACGCAATAACACAATCCATAGGATTGAAGCTCAGGGAGGTATATAGCGGCCTCCCTGGGGAGTACCAGCCCCAATCCCATCCCCAACCCACTGCCACTCACAGGAGGCAGGTGCCCAGGTGCCGCTCATCAGAAAAGCAGGAGCAAGGTGACATCAGCTGTGGCCCCTCCCTGTAGAAGATCCAGAAGGAAGCGCTCCAGGCAGGAGGGTAATCCCAGCACACGCCACTCAAGTCAGGAGGAAGTGATGAGCTGGCACCTTTGACCCACATGTTAAACAATTTAAGACACTATCCCACCAAGAGTGGGCACCAGAGTGCACAGGTGCTGCACTCCCCGGGGGTCCCCCGTGGTTTCCTCCAAGGAACCCTTGAGCAGCTGCCATCATCCCCACTTCAAAGATGAGGAGACTGTGGCAGAATTAATATAACAAGGACACGTGTTTCCCAGCTGGATACAAACACACAGGACAGGACTTGAAAAGAGAAATGATGTTTTTAAAAAGTGGCAACGTATTCAAACCAAACAGGAGGACCGGGGAAGGTCACTTTCCCGCAGGGCATGAAGATGTGATTTCACTTTTGGGGAGGAAACGGCCTGATCCAGGAGGACCCCAACCAGCAGAGCTGCAAATCAGCACAGGCTGCCAAACTCAACCCAAATAAGCACGCCAGACCCGGATGCACGGAGGAGAAACTACCATCAGTGTGTGAGAAGTGTGAGAGGGACGCAGACTCCACTTTTCTGAAGCCTGAAAAGCGCTCTGGAATGAGTGACTCGGGAAGACGATCAGACGCACACAGACATACCAAGTAACACCAGTGAAACGGAGGGGCCAGAACATTTATACACAAGTCTGAATTCAAGGCTCAAACTCACTGGAATGGAAGGTGGGTTTTTGCTGACAGTGGGTAGGACCCACAGAGAATATCCCACTGTCCTGTGTCCTTGACAGTGGACAAATGAAAAGCCTGACTGCGATGAGCAGGAGACGAAGATCTCAGTCATGGGTCAAAGTGCCCCTCAAGGCCTCGGGAAGAATGACAGAGGGCCATTTCAGGAAAGCAGGAAGACCCTGCACTTCCCCAATAGTGGCAATAGCCCAAGCCGTGGTTACTCATTGAGTCACTGACCCAGAAATGAGCCAATCGAGGAACAAACCCTCCACTCCCCAACCTGGAAAACTGGAAATCTCCGAAAGAACTTGACCAGAAGGGAAATTTTTTAAAAAAATATTATTAAGAATCTACATTGAAAAAATAATGAAAATACATATTATTGAAACCAACGAGATATGGCCAAAGTGGTCCTCGGAAGGAAATTTATAACTCTCAAGAGAACAGAGGTAAACAAGTGAGACTTTGATTCAAAAGTAAAAAGAAAAACTTAACAAAAAAAGAGGACTTAAGACTCCTTGGAAGAAAAGTCAATAAACAGATACAAGGAGATTTCCTTGGTGGTCCAGTGGTCAAGACTATGCCTTCCAATTTGGCAAGACTCTGCCACCAAAGGGAAGGTGGGCTTAATCCCTGGTTAGGGAACAAAGACCCTGTATGCTTCGGGGCAACAAGGCCCACGTGCCACAATTACTGAGCTCATGCACCTCAACTAGAGAGTCTGTTTGCCACAACTACTGAGCCCACATGCCACAACGAAAGATCCCTTGTGCTGCAACTAAGACCTGTAATGCAGCCAAATAAATAAACATTAAAAAAAAAAAGCCTGAACTCCATATGACATGCAAAATGCAAACCTGAGGCTGGCAGATCTGGTCTGGCAGTTAAACAAGGATACAGACCAAACGCGAAATTCAGGATGCTTCAGGGTAAGAAAAACCATTTAATTTCTGGACAGAGTCAGGAGGTGGGGAAGGAGGACAGTAGGGGCCGTTCTGAGATGCCCAACACACCACGATGATGCCAATCACTCATGTGGATAGTTGTATAGGACCAGAAGGAAACACCCGGAACATGATAAACAGAGAGATCTCGAATCAACAGCCAGAATCAGGCCCGGTCCTGCTGACAGAACAGGACACGCCTGTGTGGTTCCAGAAACACTGGCTGATGGGAAAAGGCACATGGCATCCTCACCAGGATGGAGAAGCTGGGTGCCTGCGGGTGCTTTACCTGGAAAGCCAAGCCAAGGGAAGAACCTAATTAGGCGATGTCAGGAGGCAACCAGGTAGAAAATATGATGAAAAAGATCCCCAAACAACAGTTGTTCAGTTGCAAGTCATGTTTGACTCTGTCACACCATGAACTAAAGCACGCCAGGCTTCCCTGTCGTTCACCATCTCCCAGAGTTTGCTCAAACTCACATCCATTGAGTCAGTGATGCCATCCAACCATCTCATCCTCTGTCATCCCCTTCTCCTCCTGCCCTCACTCTTTCCCAGCATCAGGGCTTTTTCCAAGTCAGCTCTCCAACCACAGTATGGAAAGTCCTAAAACATCTAGAAACAATCCTCACTGCAGAAGTATGTGACCAAATTAAGAAAAAAATGAAAATTGTACAGTGATTAAGTGCCTTATAATTTCAGTTTTCAAAGTTTATCTTAGAAACTTAATATTAAGGGTCGAAACTTAAGGGAAAAGACACCAGGTTCTTAAATGTAAAAATGCAACACCATAAAGACAAACAATTCTTCCTAAACTTATCTATGAATTTAACATAAAATCAAAATCCTGACAGGTTTTTTTTTTTTTGAAGGGATGTGGGATGGGAGGAGACATAATTATTCTAAAGATCAAAGAAAAGAATCAGCATATCTCAAAATATGTGGGTGGAGGACCTGGAAAACAAAAATTGAGGTAAGACTATAAAAAACACCAGAAAGCTATAGTAACTAACACTGGGTAGTACTGAAGTAGAATATTTAAAAACATAAGGCAAAAATTCATGGCTAAATGGCAATTTAGGAAATGCTCTGAGGCATATCGAACCACCAAGAAAGATTTTCTTGAGTTTATTCTGTTCTAGAACTTCCTAAATTAAATGCTTACTCCACTTCTATCCATTGTATCTGAAGATTGTCAAAGACTATGATTCCTCTCCAAGTACAGCTTTGGCTGCACCTGTTTGTGTGTGTTTACATTATTGCTGATTTCTGGCTAGCCTGGCTGTGTTTTACTTTCCTCTTTAATGCAAGAGGCAGACAAAAAGGAATTTTGTTATTTCCAAGTAGTTAGGCTTTTTGTTTATTTCTGCATTTTTTTGGTCTTTTGTTTCTAGTTTTACTGCATTGTTCTCAAAGGAATATCAGGAATTATATTTTGGTCACTTTTTTTGGTTACATCCTTTTATTATGTCTGGTATGTGATCAATTTTTATAAGAAGTGTGATCCCTATTTACAGGGCATGGTCTTTGAAGAATAAGTGCTTCTAAATGAAGGTGCCTTTCAGGCCTCACTCCAGGCTTTTCATCAGTATCTCTGGGTCCAGGGCCCAAGAGTGTGTGTTCTGAGCAGTCCCACAGGTCAGCAGGATGTGTGCCACTGGCCAGGAACTGCTCTGTAAGTTCAATTTTGATCACTCCATCATTGAGGTTCTCTACTCCCACTTATTTTTCACTTCTTTGCTCTCACAAAAGCTGTAAAGGCATCCTTTTCTGCCCTCCAACATCTTTTCCTGAATATTCTTCAATTTGATGGAATGAGGAACAGGCACATTCATGACCGTCTCATCTGCCCTGCAGAATGGACTGTCGTCTAATTCTTAAAAATTTCTCAGAAATGGCACCAAGGCTAAAACAAATGGAAAGACTTGACAACATAAAAATGAAACCTGTAAACCACTGAGAGGAATTGAAAATCTACATCATCAACAACAGTTATAAATGAAAACTTATGAAAAAGGCTGCAACACAGATGACAAAAGACTAATATCTTTCCTATAGAAAAAGCTCTTGCAAATCAGTAAGACCAGTATAGGGCAGGGGCACAGGACACTACAAAGAGAATACAGCATTGGGTGGTTAGCTGGGATGGTTACTAAACTCTCGAAGTTTCAGCTTCATCCTAAGTATAATGGGGGAGATAACTGCACCTGTCTCACCACCCCAGGAGGACTGAGGACTCAGAATGAATGATCTAGGGTTGGTTCCCGGAGTACAGCGCTTGAGAAATGCTGATATAAATTGCTGTTAAGTGTTACTATTGCTGTTGTTTAAAAGTTCATCAGGCAGCCATAAAAAGGAACAAACTGTTGATCCAACAACTTGGATGGGTCTCCAAGGAAGTATGCTCAGTGGAAAAAGCTGACCCCAGAAGGCTCCGTGCTGTGTGGTTCCATGTATACAACATCCTCAACACAGCAAAGCTGGGAAGATGGAGAAGAGGAAACCAAGGGTTGCCAGGGTGAGGTGGGGGTGGGGGGTGAGTGGCCGCAGGTGGGAGGTCGTGGGGCGATGGAACAGTCCTGAAGAGACCATGGGAGTGGCTTCATGGTGCTACATGTGGTATACAACTGCACGGAGCTACAGACGCACAAATGGGTGCATGCAGGGCTCATGAATAAACTAAAATACTGAATAAACTGTGTGGCTTGTACCACGGTCAGTCTCCTGATTCTGTGTCATATGAGAGGAGGCTGGGAATGGGTAGGCTAGGGAGGGGCTTGGGGGTGCCCTGCACATTTCTTTGCAACTTCCTGTGAATATATTGTGATTTCAAAATAAAAAGCTGACTAAATCCAAGAAAAAAGGGAGGAAGGCTCAAGACAGTGATTAGAAATTCATCAAAATATAACCCATCTGACCAATAAGGTTTTGGAAAGATAATCACTCATTGAGTTAATGCTCGCTGAAGAGGCAGATTTAGAACAGGTGGGGAAGAGCCAACCCTGGGATGCCAGAGGGACATCCTCACCATGGACACAGGTCCACGGCCAGCAGTTCTGGTCTGGAGCTTAGGCTGAGGCTGTGACCACACATCCGTGCTGACCCAGGGTGGACGCCGCCTTGCCTGCCTGTGAGGTTTATACCAAGAATGTGTTACAAACATTTGGAAACACACAAACCAGGAGAGCTGCAGAGACTGACAACAGAGAAGCCCTTCCTCTGGGGTCAGCCAGCGACTTCTGACGTTTCTGGCTAGGGAGCCCTTGACCCTATAGTTTTTGGCAGAGGAGGTGCTGCCACTGAGACAGCTGTGCTTCGGGGTTTCCCAAAAGGGAGGGGGTGGAAAAACTATTCTCATTCTACAGCCTTCTGATCTAACACAAGCAAGCCTCTGCCTCAGGTTAGTGAGTCTTCAATGCCTCCAACAGCGTCTCTAGACAGAGATGGCACAGACTGGCGGGGCCAGCTGCTCAGCTCACACACTCAGAGACCCCCTCGCTGGAGACCCCTCCCCACGGCCCAGGCAGCTGCTCTTCTGGTGCAAAGCGCTTTTTCGGAGCAGGTCTAGGAAAATGCAAGTGGACTTGAAGGAATTCTAAGCAGACACTGAGCCAGGATGTACACAGCGGGAAGGGAGGACCTGGCTGCAGGACCCCCTGGAGCTCTCATCCCCTTAAGGCGACTCTGCCCGTCTGGAGGGTGGTGACCCAGGCTCAGAAAGCAGGGGGCTTCCCCAAGCCCCATCCTGCAGTTGGACCACCAACACTCATCCCTGGCCTCTTCCTGGGGTCTCCAGCTCCACCAGGGAAGGAGCAGGGGAGAGCCCCCAAAGGGGCCAGTCTCTGTTCCTGGGGCTCTTGTGTCTGGAGCAGGACCCCCCTTCACTATGAGCTCAAGGCAGACATGGAGACAGCCCCACGCCTCAGGTCTTAAAGCACTTTCACGCCCAAGGACTCATCAGATCAGCTGACAGGGAGACTTGTTTTATAGATGAGGAAACTGAGGCATGCAGGAATGTCACCTGGGTCAGGTGACACAGCCTGCCCTGTCTCTGACAGGACAGCGAGGGGGCCCCTGAGCCCAGGTCTTAGGTGTCGTGGCCCCGTGGCCCCTCCCTCACTCCTGGCAGCACTAATGGCTTGAAATGAACTGGGGACCTCTGGGGCTGGTCCAGCCACACCATACCCTTGTGGGCAAGAAAACTTAGCTCTGACATGCAAGGGGTCAAGACCAGACCCCCCCCATCCAACATGGTCAGGTGGGGCTGTAAGTGAAATGGGCCCGCAGGAACCATGGAAAATCAACCTGAAAAACCCACAGGGGGCCCCCCCAGGCTGGGCCAGGTGTGGGGTGTCTTGGAGGACTTTCCTTGGGGTCTCCTGGCCCCAAGTGAACCCTGGAAAAGGGAAGAGAGTCAGGAAGAGACCCGGGGGAAGGTGAGGGAGCCACCTCACCTTCCTGAGGAGGAAGGACAGCACCACCTCCTCCAGGAAGCCTCCCAGAGCCTGGCTTTCTGCTTGAAGCAGGAAAGCAGCAGCACCCCCAGCTCCTGAGGGTTGTTTGGGGGGCAGGGTGGCCGGTGGGGATTTCCACACTTCAGGAGGACGCCAGCCAGCCCTGAGGCCACTTCCTCCGGCGGAGAGGAAGGCCAGTGCCGGGCAGCAGCAGACAACACCACCCCCCCTTCAGGGGGTGGGGGTGAGAGAGTACAAACCACCCTCGAAACCCCCTCCACTTCCAGCCAGCTCCCCTCAGCCACCCCGATGGAATCTGGAGAAGACAGAAACTTCTATCGTGACCCCAGAGACGTGAAAGGACACAGCCTCCACCCTAGGGCCCCAGAAAGAGACTTAAGTCCACACAGAGCGCCAGCCTTCCCAAGGAGACGACCCCCAGCCCTCCTCCCCAACATGCACTGAGCTCTCTCTCTGCCCACAGCCCTCCAGGGCTCCCACATCCCTGGGGGAAAAGCCTGAGTCCTCCCCTGAGCCCACCAGGCCCTGCATGACTTGCCCACCCTTCCTGACTCTGCTCCTCCAGCACCCCAGGAACTGTCCCGCCCCAGGGGCTCAGCATTCACAAGCCTCAGCTCAGACATCTCTCTGGAGAAGGCCCTTCTGCCCGGCTCTGGTAGCTTCCCCCTGGCACTCTGCTGCCTAACCCCTGCTGTAAGCTTCTTGTGGCCTGTCTGTCCTCCCTGTCTACCCTCTGTACTCGGTGCCACAGGGGTGACCAGCTCATCCAGGAGTGCCAGGGACAATCTTGTGTGAACACTCAAACCCCCAGATCTAGAGCACACAGGCCAGTCGCTCACCCCAGAGCCTGGTCTCCTATATAGAAAGTGCCAAATACACACTTGACCAAGAACAGCCAGGAGCTGGGCAGGATGTGGACAGCTGGGGTTCCACACCACACCCCTTCTGGCCTCAGGTTCCCCCCCTGGGGAGGGACTGGAGACCCAGAACCCACTGGGGCCAGGGAGACCTCGGAGGCCCAAGTGCCCACCTTAGCCCGGACAGCAACTCTGCGCTAACCATTTGACTCCCTCCCCTAGCCCCATGGCAGATCACAAGACCTTGACAACGCCTGGTTTTTCAGCTTCCCTCAGGCTCACTGTCGCCCTATCCCACGTCTACTGGGAGCCTGGAAACATTGCCCCAGGCCCCTCATCCCCACACCACCTGGTGGGCCTGAGCACTGCCCCCAAACACTTCCTCCCTTGGTGCCTGGTCCACCAGCCCTACCCCACAGTGGCGGTCCCGGGTTGCCTGGCCCACCCTCCAAACGGCAGTCTCCTCCCTCAAACACAAAGCTGGGAGGCAGTGAACACAAAGCTGGGAGGCAGTGGGGTCCTCCTACCTGAGCTTCCGAACTGGGTCCCGGCCAGGGAGGCGGGCCGGCTCTTCCCGTTGGTCACAGGGAGGGGGAACATCTGCAGGGAGGGAGGGAGAGCGGTAAGTGGGGATCACAGCTCTGCCGGGGTCCTGTCCCAGTGGGACCCCCACCCCCAGGGAGCACCTCCCGGATCACAGTCACCAGTGGGATTTGAAAACTCCTGTTTACTGCTTTCCAGAGATGAATTAACCTATGGAGCAATTAATATAATCCCTACTCTTAGAAGGGATATACTTTTAAGTTCCAGTTTTAAATAAATGAGATCACTTATACCTCAGGTGGATCCCCAGGCATTGGTACTCCAGTCTTAGACCCTGACCTTCCCTGACAAGCCTGGCTCCTACCTCTCCTTGTGTCCCTGACCCTGCGAGTGGCAGGGTGAGGGAAGAACACCCAGGCTCCATCACCGGGACAGGGAGCAGCCCCACGTGCTGGGCTCTGCTTCGAGGCTGTACCCCTCCCTGCCAGTAACTGGGCAGTTCTCCTGAGGGTGGGGGCACCCAATGTGGGAACATCACCCCCCAACCCCCACCAGCCTTCCCACTCACTCACCCAAACCCACGGTGTTAAGTCCCTCAAGATTAAACAGCTTAGCAGCATTAACTGGGAAAACCCAACATCAACAAACCCTTGTGCCACAGAAAAAACAAAACACAGTCCTGCCCTGCCCCAAGGATCCCGTTTAGAGGTTCTTTTTGGGCCCCAAGTGACTCAGACTGGCCTGAATCAGGGCTTAGGACTTAACTGGGGAGCGGCTGATGGCCCCCCAAACCCTCCCTGGCCAACCAGGAGGTGAGGGTATGGGGTCTGTGGGTGTGACTGTTGGGGTTAGCACCACAAGCCTGGGGAGGGACCAGGAAGGTGGCTTCTGCCTGCAAACCCCATTCTACAGAAGGGGAAACTGAGGCCACAGGCTAAGCTGGCAAAGTGAGTGCAGAAGCTCATAGCTCGTGAGCACCCAGGCTGGATGTGGGTTCTTGGGGTTTGTGTCCCCTCTGGGAGTGGTGTGGTGCTCACTGGACCCAGGGGCCTGTCCTCAAGGTGGGCCCCTTTCCCGCTGGGGACCCTAGGCCTGCCCCTCTGGCAGGCCTGGGGGTCATCAGCCAAGCCCCCCCGGAGGAGCAGGGGATCAATTCCGTTTCTGTTTCATCCTCCAGGGTGCTGGGGGCCGCTGACGTGGCACTTGCCACAGGGGGCACTGGGCCGTGTCCTGTAGGCGCTTCAAGTCTTGTGATCAGCCCAGACAGGCCCCACACTGCTCAGAGCCTCAGTGTTTCCTTCTGTGAAACGGGACTCAGGGCTCAGGACGCGTGGGCTATTGTGAAACCCAAGCGCACGTGGGCATACACAGGGCTCAGAGGAGTACAGTCGGAGCACTGTGCCAGCACCTGCCCACAGCTCCCTCCCTGGCCCCGAGTCGTTCCAGGCCATCATCAGGCTGGGGACCACCTCAGGCCCACCTGGGAGACAGCACTCAGAGCCTACTTATGCTCAGGACCACCCATCTAAGAGGAAGCCCCAGATCAGGAGAACATGGATCTTAACAGCTGGGGGCAGCTTTCTTCTCTGGTGTTTAAGTGACAGTTACCTCATTTCCTTCACATGGACCTGCCCCAAAGATACGCTTCCCTTTGAAATCTTTTGTTTTAGTCGAAATTAGGTTGTTTTAAGAAAACAAATTAAGTCAACATCTATGGGGCAGGTGGGAGGCAGAGCTGTGAGCCGCAACCGGGGCTGTCTCTGGGCCTCTCTCCCCATAATGACAAGGAGGGTGAAAAAGATCCAGTTCTGGGTTTCCCCGGAGGATAGACACTGGGCACCTTTCCCACTCCACCTCAGTCTCCTCATCCATGAAGTGGGTTGCTGGCTCTGAGCTGGTGGGGGAGGGGGCAGTCTGGACCCTTCACACAGAAAGGGGAGGTGGCCAAGTGGTTGGGGCTTTCGGGTGGCAGGGGGAAGGGGCCACCCCCTCCCCTGACCCCTAAGCTGGTCTGTTCCAGCCCAATAGTCTGTGACTTGTCAGTTTAACAAAAAAACAACTGAGTAGCACCCCTGGTTACTCACCCGGGGAGGAAAAAATAAAACGGGGCTTAAAAATACCAGCCTGGCCCTTCCGGAGCCGCGGCCGCTCTGTCCCGGGGGCTGTTTTTCCGCAGAGTGGCTTCAGCCTGGGGACTTTTATTTTTGACAGACCTCAGTGGCCTAGGCCTCATACCAGCAGATGATCAAATTCAGACCGAAAGAATCAAACCAAAATGGTGCTCAGTGGGGCAAGGAGAGGGGCAGGATTTAGGAAGTTCACATACAGTTCCCAGGTTTACTTCTGTCACAGGCAGCCCACCTTATAGATGGGCAAACCAAGGCCCCCACTCCTCCAAGGGAAGCTCTAGCTTCCAGCCCCCACCCCCAGGCCTGTCTGAACTACGTGACCTCTGGAAGCCAGCACCCTCTCTGAACCTCCATCCACCTGGCCAGGGAACGGGCTTGGCTGGTGGAGCACACCGCCTGGGAAGTGTAGGGACATCCTCTGCCACACCCCACACTGTCATCCCCTCAGATTCCTATGCATTGCTCTCAAGGTCTCCGGTCACTTGTGGCCCAGCTCCTGGCGACACTGAGCACTGGCTCTCATGTGAGTAAATAAATGAACAATTACACGTCCACTGTGTGTGTCCTCTCTCCACTCACAGAAGGCCCACACCCGGGGCACTGAAGCATTGGGCACTCCCATTTTTTGCACTGACAGTGCTGTGAATAACCCTGATCACACCATCCTATAGGTCAGAAGCAAGATCACTGTCAAGATCACTGCATGCCCAAAGCAAGCTGGGGTCTCAGGGCGGAGCCTCCACAAGGAGGAACTGCAGGCCCTGGGCAGCCCCGCCCTTACTCTGGGCCTTAATTTCCCCATCTGTAAAGGAGTGTGCTGGACCCACTCTGTGCCAAGGCATACAGTTGGGTGACAGGTGCCCTGAAGCTGCACCCGGCGGTAGGGGTGTCAACCCATCCATTGGCAGCTCCCCAAACCCCCCAGCCCCACCTGGGGTCCTTTGACCCAAACAAGTTTGAGGTCCAGATACTGGGGGTGTTTCTGGCAGAGGCTTCTTCCCGTAGTCCTAGGGCCGTGGAGAGCTGGGCGGACAGGAAGGGTGGGTAGGGTCACTCACCATGCTAAAGTCCAGGAGGTCACTGAGCTCCTTGTCCGTGCCTACAGGCGCCATCCTTTGCGACTGGTTCATTCTCCAGCAGCAACGAGGGGCCGGGGTCAGCTCCTTAGGCCTAGAGACAGCCCTGCGTGGTGGCCCACGGGTGCAGGCAAAGGGGAGGAGGAAGGAGAGAAGAGGCATGAGTGAGGATGGCCGAGGTGGACAGATGATGAGGATGTTTAAGAGCCCCTCTAAATGCTCCCAGGGTCTGAGTCCTTCGCAGCCAGGATTCCGGGATTAGGGCCCCTAGAGACCCCTCCCCAGGGCCATGGGGGAGTTTGAACAACGGGGTTCGGGCAGCACAGAGCAGATCCCTTGAACTCCCTCAGCGACCACCAGGGAATCAAGTTGCAAAAGTTACAGGGGATGCGGGGCGGAGTGGTCCCTTCCCAGATCGGTCTGAACCCGCCCCTTTCCCCGCCACCTCTCCTATTTCCTCCCACCCGCACGCTTCCCACCAGCCCTGGCCCCGCCCCCGCGAAGAGGGAGGGGCGACCCGGCCCCGCCTCAAAGGAAACTTGGTGACCCCCCCCCAACAGCTGTCAGAGCACGTTGAAGGCCTGGTCACCCCCAAATTCAAAGCAAAATAAATCCACAAGACTGCGAAGCCCCCTTCCTGTCCCATGACTACACTGGCAGAGGGGGTGCCCCGCGCAGTGACCGACCCACAAAGCTTCCCACCACGAAAAACAACCGAACTCTGAAAAGACAAACACCACCCTAGGTTGTTTTATTGTCACGACGTATCCGGCAATTATTTTTAAGCAACTTTGAAAATATCTCTTGCCCTGGGGGAAGGGGGTCCCAACACCCGAGTCTCCCCCACCCCACAAGGTCCCTAGGGGCTCCATTCTAGAATGAGGGGGAATCCACCTGCCAGGGACCATCCCACACCCAGAAGAGAGAAGAGCACGTCCCCGTCCCACAGTCAGGCAGCGAAGCCCCTCCAGGGTCTCCTCCCGGGCCCCCAGCGGGGCGGGGGCGGCAAGCAGAAACCGTGGGGGCCACGAGGGAAGCTAGGGTTCCGAGGTCGAGGGAGACCCGACTTCAGAAGCGGAGAAACCCCCGCTTTGTTTGCCAACTGGAGACGGGTGTGAAACGGATGCCCCGGCGCACCCCCTCCCCCGCGAAGCTTTTTCTTTTTTGGAGGGCGTGTGAAACTGACTTTTTTTTGAGGAGTACGAAACCGCACTTCTTCGTAGGGTGGCTGAAACCGATTTTAAAGCAGACCTGAGAGGGGGGCTGAAACATGCTTCTCTGGGGGAGCTGAAATACTTCCAGGGTGTCACGAGGACTTTTAGGGGTTCGAAGCCACTTTGCGAGGAAAGGGGCAGGACCGTCGACCTCGGGGCGGGGGGAGGGAGGAGGCCCGGGAAACCAATCCCCACCCCACCCCCCGCAGCCGGTGCGGGCGGCGCGGCGCGGCCCGGGAGCCCTTTGAAGCTCGGGGTGCACCCGCCGCCCGCGCCCACGGAGCGCATAGCAGATGTGTCCCCCGGCCCGGCCTCGGCCCGAGCCCGCAGGCGCGCGGCGCACCTTCCCCGCAGACAAAAGGACGCTCCCTCTCCCTCGCTCTCTCCCCTCCAAACTCCGCCGCCGGCCGGGCCCCCGGGGAAGGGGGCGCCCGCGGCCCCCGCGCCACTGCCCCGCCGCAAAGTTGGACGGCTCCGCGTCACCCCCGCCCAGCTCCGCAAACTTTCCCGAAGTGCCGGTCGGCGGGGGCGCGCGAGCCCGAGCGCGCTCTCCACGTCGTCGGCCCCCTCCGGCGCGCAAAGTTGGAGAACAATGACTCCGGCCGCGCCGCCCCCAGCCCAGCCCGCCCCCGCCCGGCGTCCCCGGGTCCCGGCGTCCCGGCGCCGCGCGAAGAGGCCGGGTCCGCCAGGCACCAAACGGTAGAGGGTCCCAGCGCGCTCACCTGCTCGGTGCGGCCCGGCCCGCAAAGCGCGGGGGGCGGTGGCATGAACGGCCCCCCCGGACAAAGAAGCGTCGCGGCCCCGAGGAGTGCGCGTGGGCGGCGGCGCGTGGCCCGGCTCCCCGCGCGTCCGCCCCACAGGCCCTGCGCGCGGCCCTGGAATTGGCGGAGACGGCGTGCGAGGAGCCCGCGATGCCCTCCTGCCGCGTCGCTGGGCTCGGTCCGGCCCGCTACGCCCGCGGCCGCTGCCTCATCTTCCTGCGGCGGGAGACATGTTCCGCCCCCTGCCCCGCGCCCCGCCCCGCCCCCTCCTGGCCCCGCCCCGAGCGTCCCGCCCCGTCGCTTCTCGCGGATCCCTCCGCCACCGCCCGCTCGCCCGGCCGCCGCCGCCCGCCCATACGCGCACGCTAGACGCGGCTGCGGACCCGCGGAACCCGGAGCCTGGAACGGGAGCGCCGGGGATCTGTCGGCCAACGGCGGGGGCGCGGGGGCAGGAACTAACTTTCAGCGCGGAAGCGCACGAGAGCTGGGCGTATACTTGTGACGCAAGCGGGAAGGCCGTGAGATGGAAAGATAAGGCGGAGAGACTGGGGCCAATCGGAGGTAGCGGAAGCATGATTGGCAAGGCTGCCTGCCGTTCGTGGCAAGGCCCCGCCCTCGCCCCGCCCACTTCGCTCGGCCTAGCGAGGAGGCGGGACTCTCCGAGCTGAAGGCCGCGAGAAGCTGTGGGGGGCGGGGGACAGCTGGTGTTTTATTCTCGGGTTTGCGTGGCCGCCCGCACAGTCTCTTCGGCTTGGTTGTATCTGAGTTTCTAGGTCTGGCCCCTAGTTTTGGGTGTTGCGAGCGGGCATCCTATGCCCGGAGTGAATGAATCTGACCTATTTTACCCTTGTGACCACGGCTGCTAGCTTCGTTTCAGGGTCGGAGAGCTCCGCGTGGAACCCGCTCTATGCTTCTGACTTGCTGGTTGCCTTTGGCTGCCTGAGACTCAATTTACTCATCTGTTAAATGCGATTTGGGCCTGAGTTTGAGCTGTACTGAGACCTCACAGTCTCAGCTGCGGTTCTGGGGTCGCAAAAAGTCGGATACAACTGAGCGACTGAACTGAACTGAACTGAATTGAGACCTCACAAAGCTTTCTGACTCTCTGTGAGTTCACTTGGCTCCCAAGTTCACCCCACAGCCAGGAGATCTTCAGCTTTTGGGAACCGTAGACCCTACAGAATGGAAATAATAATTATTATAAAGGAAAATTAACACACTTTAACACGATTTGTGCCCCCCCCCCCCCCCCGTGTCCGCAGAGATAAAATCACAGTCCCTTCCAAGCTGGGAAGAAGACAATGTCCCCCTGTCCCAAGAGGCTCCAGCCACCGTGGCCCCCAGAACCTTCCAGGCTCACTCTCACCTCCAGGATATTGCCTTGGCTGTGGCCTCTGCCTGGAAGGCTCTTCCACCCCATCTGGAGCCCCAAGTCCCCACAGCTCAGGGCAGTCAGGGAGGCCCTAGATCCAGGGAGCAGGACTGAAAGCAAGGGAGAAAAGCGGGAGCCCTGGGGGAAGGGGAAGGGGAGACGACTCCAGGGCAGGCGGGAAGTTCAGGCAGCTCCTAATAAAGCCTCTGCCTGCTACATGGGGACCGGGCTGCCCCTCACCTTGACCCTCAGAGCCAACGTGGTGCCATGTGCCGCAGGTCTCAGAAGGGGACTGAGGGTTTGGGGGTTCTGGGTTCAAATCCTTCATCCCTCCTGGCATCACTTAGGCAAGCTCTTGCCACTCTCTGGGCCTCAGTTTCCCCATCGGGAAAATGGGAGAGTGTAATGATGGTCTATGTGTAGGTGCCAAGGGCATGTGCCTCCATCCTGTGGTCTCTCCCCACTGGAATACCCAAGTCTCTGCAGTGAGGGCTCCCAGACCACAGCCTTTCCCCAGACCAACATTGATCCCACAAGTCCAGGATCTGCTCTGGCTTGCCCCTAGCCTGAGGGGCTTTCTTGAGGACCAGGCTGGGACTGCAGTCCCTCTGGACCCCCAGCCGACTCAGGGTGGGCCAGTACCCTCTTACCTGACAGTGCTAAGGGTCTAACCTGTACAGACAGAGCTGGCGCCAGTATTCCTGGAGTTGACACACCCCATGAAGGGGGTAAATGATCCATTCATAGGCCATGCAATTATTGAGCACCAACAGTATGCCAGGCTTGGTGTTGGATCACAGTGGTGACTATGACCTGTCTAGTCCCTTTCCTCCAAGGCAAGATGAACTGTCAGAGGCCCCTGTTTTAGTCCCAAATGTGCTTCTTCTCTCCATATGTTCAGCTGTCAGGTCCTCATGCCTGAGTGATTAAACCCATAAACCCATTGTACAGATGAGGAAACTGAGGTTCAGAGAGCTCCTCCCCAGTCCACCCTGGGTCTCACACCTGCCAGGAGGCTTTCCCAGCACCCACAGGCCACCATTGTCTTCCCTGGGGAGGCCAGCCTGGAGCTGAGTCACCGGGTGGAGCAGCCCATGGGGGACCACCACCCCTCCTTGGCTGCCACCTCTGCCCAGCCCTGAGGCCCGGGTGTGACCTACAGAGCACTGGCACAGGGACAGGCAGCCAGCAGCTGGTGCCAGGGGCCCCTCGAGGGCAGCCCACAGCCCGCCCACCCCTGCCTGTCTGACTATGGCCTTTGTTCTTCTCTGGTGCCCGCCAGGGGCCTGGGGCCAGGCAGGAGCAAGGGACCTGCCTCCCCCAGTGGGAGCTTCCTCCCTCCACCCAAGTCACACCTACTGTGTGCTGTCCTAGGCTGTCCCAGTTTTCCGAGGAACCTCAGGAAGAAGATGACCCCATCTGTGGCTGGGAAAATTTAATGCCGAGGACAGAATCCCACTAGTGAGTGGGTTGCTTGGGGACAGAACACAGGAATGGTGATGTAAACTTCCAGAAGACAGTAGATGGGCATGCCTCAGTTAACCATGGATTTAGAACTTGTGGGCCACTCTTCTGACATCATTTTCATTTGTCTCCAGAGTGGGCACCTTCTCCTGGGTGTGAACGGACCCCCCAAACGCACTCTCCCACTCCCACCCCACCCAGCCCCGCCCTGCTGTTTCTTAGCCCAGGAGGAAGGGAGAGGCCCTTATCAGTCAAGCCAGACCCCGCACATAAACCTCGGTTCATGGTCCCTAATTGGGGGGGGATCAAGGTGGGGGACAACTGCCTAGAGCTAGAGTCTTGGTGGGCCATTGGACCCCCTGGAGGGGCCTGGCCCTGGCTTGTCCATGCTCTCCATGACTCCTCCCACACAGATCTGACTGGGGTTCCCTCACTCGTTCATTCATTCATTCATTCTCTCTGGCTTCTGGGAGGGAGGTCTCTGCAGGGTGTGCTGCTTGGGCCTGGGACCAGGGGCTCTCCCTGGATATGGGGTGAGGGGCTTCTTACCCCATGCAGAGGAGGGAGGACGTGCTGGCCATGGAGGGCACAAAGTGGATGATGGACAAAGCAGCAGCTCTGCTGGCCATGCTCCCACCCGCCAGCCTGCCTTCCCTGGTGCTCAGAGCCATGGACATAAGGAGGGGAGGGAACCCAGTGATTGGACCTGGTTTGTCCTGGGGAGTCAGTGGGCCAGGAGGGTGCCTGGAGCCCCAGCCTCATGCTTTCCATTGTCGGGTTATCAGAAGAGGTGAGTTTTGGGGTGAGTTCCCTTTTCTGGTGTGGGTTCCCTGGGGCAACAACACTTGGGTGTGACCAGAAGGATGAATGGTCAGTGGGCAAAGAACAAGGAGCCTGGGGGGCAGGGGATTGTGCGGTGTACTTTAGGACTCCATGAGGCTGGAGCCCAGAGAATTGGAGCAGAGAGGAGCCAAGGTCAGGGGCACCGGGTCTGCATGGCAGGTGCACTATGGAGTCATGGTGGGGGTCTGAGCAGGAGAGGGACGTGATCCCTATGGCTACATCTGGAGGTGGATTCAAAGGGTTGGTCCTAGGGGTAATGAGCTGGGTGGACTGGGGGTACGTTCGAGGGGTGATGGAAGGCTTACCTGGGGGTGGGGGTGAGAAGGCAGTCATCCATGGTTGCTGGGTGTGGGCTGGGGACCTGAGTTTGTAAATAGTGGTGCCTTTTTTGGAGCAGGGGTATCTGAGGGCCAGGGACCAGATGAACAGGGCACAGGAAGTCCACATTCCCACCCTGCCCAGACCCCAGGGGACAGAGTCTTGGCTTGGCCACGAGGGACTTCGTGAGTGAATGAATGAGTGCCTACCCCAATTCTGCTCTGAGCCCCTATTCTAGACTGCACCCTGGGCCCAGGCTGAGCCCCCAACCCTGGACCAAGCCTGACTGCCTTGCACCTCTCCCACCCAGGCACCCCCCTACCCCCTCTCCCTACCCTGTATCCATCCACCCCCAGGGCTGGTGCCACCTGTCCAGGGCAGCCCTTCCCCTTCCTGGCCGGGTGCCCACAGCTCCTGACTCAGGGCCCCCGGGGGCCTGTCCCACCACATTCCGGGGCAGCTTGTGCAAACATGGGGCACCTCCCGACCAGCCCCCGGGCATTATCCGGCCCAGTTCCCCCTGGGGGTTGAAGGGGTGTGGGGGCAGGGCAGGGGACAAGAAACCTTGCCAGATTCCCACTGCCCACTCCTGTGGCCCCTCTGACCTCTGCCTTGGAGGCATGGGGGTTCCTGAGCTTCCTGTGGGAGGTAGT
This sequence comes from Odocoileus virginianus, assembly GCF_023699985.2. NCBI lineage: Eukaryota > Metazoa > Chordata > Mammalia > Artiodactyla > Cervidae > Odocoileus > Odocoileus virginianus. The sequence continues at coordinate 40,912,112 of NC_069676.1, forward strand.
GGGAACCACCCATTGTTCAGACAGGGAAACTAAGGCTCCAGCCGCTGCCTGAGGCGGGCCAGCCTCCTACACCTGGCTCACAAGCCCACCCAAGCTCCTTCACCTGTTCGTGTGTGTGTGTGTGTGTGTGTGTGTGTGTGTGTGTGTGTGTGAGTGAGTGAGTCACTCAGTCATGTCCAACTCTTTGCGACCCCACTGACTGTAGCCTGCCAGGCTCCTCTGTCCATGGAATTCTCCAGGCAAGAATACTGGAGTGGGTTGCCATTTCCTTCTACAGAAGATCTTCCTGACCCAGGGATCAAACCCAGTTCTCCCACATTGCAGGCAGATTCTTCACCACCAGGGAAGCCCTCACCTGTTCCTTGGCGCCTTTCAGAATTAAGAGCGTCCTGGCGATTAGCACTTTGCCACACTAAAGTGTGTGGGTTTTACTCAAGGATTCTGGGGAAAGTCATGGGGGCAATGTGATCTCCTTGGAGACCGAGGAGCTGAACCTGAAATGCTGAGGTGGTCCCAGGCTGGCGAGGGTGCTCAGGAAGAGGGCATGGAGCTGGGGCTGGGAGTGACCCGGGGGGGTCAGAGCCATTCCGTGGTGTGTGCTGGGGCCCTGGAAAGCACTTGGCAGTGAACGGCACTCACTCCAGTCCTGGCCACCCTGTGTGGGGCCAGGACCCTACACTGGTCTCTCCTTCCCCCTTTTCCACCACAAGTTACCAGGCCTTTGCCCTGGCTGTGCCCTCCTTCTGAGTCACCCTTTCTCTCACTGTGCCTGACTCTCTCCTCATCTTTCGGCCCTCAGTTTCCGTGTTGCCTCCTCCAGGAAGCCTCCTTGGCCTGCAGAGCAGGCCAGGCCCCCTTCCCCTCTTATAACTCCTGTCACCATTCATCTTTTGCCATTTCTGTCACCCTATCACTCGAACCAGATCAGGGGTCCCCAAGGGCGAGGCCCAGGCTTTCTTGTTCATTGTTGCCCCATGAGGCCCAGAGCATCCTAGGGACAGCGCAGGCCCAGGGAGTGGCAGAGAGACAGCTGAGGTCCAGTGGGGCTCCTGGTTCTTGGGGATAGACATGGAGTCAGGCAGGTGGATGTCTAGGGGAGCACACAGCCCATGAGCTCTGCTCCCAGCCCCTTGGCCCCAATTGCCAACAGATTCAAGTCCCACCTCCCACCCCCCACCATGAGTCTTGGCTGTAAGACCCTGGGGTGCATGGCTGGACGTGTCATCTTGGAGCTCTGTACCCCAGGACCCTCCGAGGGCTGGGTCCCTAGGTGGGTGTTTACAAGGGGCAGGCCGATGGGGTCACCCATCAACATGATGCAGTTTTTCTGCTGGGCATCTCCTGGGATCCCTACTGGTGCTGCACGGGTGGCAGAGATGTTGGGGGCAGGGGGATCTGTTAATCAGCTGAGCTCCCTGTGCTCCAGGGATGGGAGGAAACTGAAAAGTTTGGCTACCCACTTCCCTTCACCTCCTTGCCTTCCTTAGGGGTGGAAAAGGCACAAAGGAAACAGCTACAAAAAGACAAAAATCTTCAAATGTGACTCGGTAGATATGCTTCTGATATGTAACAAACCCACAGACAAGATGGGACTTCCCAGGTTGTGCAGTGGTGAAGAACCTACCTGCCAATGTGGGAAACACAAGAGATGAGGGTTCCATCCTGGGGTTGGGACGATCCCCTGGAGTAAGAAGTGAAAACCTGCTCTAATATTCTTGCCTGGAAAATTCCATGGACAGGGGAGCCAGCAGGCTACAGTCCATAGAGTCACAAAGAATCAAACATGACCGAGCGACTTGGTGCACACACATGCACTGATGAGATGTGACATATGGAGAGAAACTATTTTCAACCTAGTAACAGAATAAGGATTTATGTCCTTCATATACAAAGAGTTGTTACAAATCAATAAATAAAAACCACCAAAATGAAAAACTGGACAAAGAAAGGAACAATTAGTTCATGTGTGAAGCCACACAAATGGCTGCTGGAGAGACAGTAAAAGAAGCTTAAAGTCACTCATGATGAAAGAAATGTAAACAAATATGCAAATAAGAAACCACATTTTGTTCTGATAGTTGGCAAAATGGTAAAATATTGGTCACATCCTGCAATAGTGAAGGTAAGTGTGGAGGTCCTCTGAGGGGGTGCCTATTAATAAAGAAGCTCTGCATCCCTTTGGACTACCTCTTTAATTCCAGCCCTAACACTCAGAAATCTATTAAAAATGATAGTGCAAGCAGGGGTGTTCATTAGAGTGTGGTTTGTGGCAGCTATTACTCGGAAACAGCACATACCAACCACCAAGGATGAGAGAGAAGATCCCAGCCGTGGCTGAACAGGGAAAACAACTGCTTAATGGGGCAGGGGAGTATTGCATGTGTGTTCTGAGCCAAAGACATCTGAGGTGGACTGTTCAGATTAAATACAAGTTCGAGACCCACAGCACCATTTTGGGAGCACAGTTTGTGTGAAGCAAAAATGTGTGTATTGAAAAAACACAGGAGGAGGAAATGCCCCAAGGGTTCAGCGGTTACTCTGGGTGCAGAGTTGGTGGGGGGGAACTTTCAGTTCTTATTTTATATTTATATTCATGAGGTGGGATGAACTTAGAGGTTGGATTGTGTTTTCGGTGTGAGTGTGTATGTTCTGGCATTTTTTTAATGAAAAGAAAGTTTAATTTGTCAATCCCTGGTTGAGGTTGGGTCTCTGAAGAGCCATGGGAGGGGGTGGGGTGGGTTTCCACTGGGGAGATAGATTCCTTTCAGGAACTGGGTTCACTGAGAGTTCCCTGGAGGGGGCAGGCTTCCAGCTGCCCCTTGGGTTCTCTGGGGAAAACCCCTGGTACTCCGGGGAGGGCCCCCCTGGGTGACCTTGAGCCTGAGCCAAGTACAGGGACCACTGCAGAGAGAGTCTGGCGTGGGTACTTCCTCACTCAAAGCCCAAGTTCTCATCAGTTCAAGGGGACTGGAGATCCCACCACCCACCAGGGGCCAGGTTGGGCCCCCTGGTCTCCCGGCAGGTGCTGGGGGAGCGCTGAGGGGCGGCCCCTTCCCCAGGGGCAGGGACGGCCCCCAGGCAATGCCCAGAGGAACGGGGTCATGCCTGTCACAGAACTGCCCCTTTAAAGGTATCAGTTGTCCCCGCTTTGCGTGGAATCTGGAGAAGCGTGGAGGGCTTGCCTTGGATCCAGAACCACCAGGTTCTTGGTTTCTCATGTTTGGCCTTCCCTTGACCCAGTTGTCTGGGCGAGGCCTGGCCCCTCAGTCCTCCTAGGCTTCTTCCACCCCCTGCCAGCCTAGGTGGCTCCTAACCCCTTGGTGCATCACCTATAAGGTCTGCACACAGGCACAAAGAATAAGAGATTCACTCCCCAGCTCCTAATTCCTTCCCTGCCTGGGGGTCTGGCTGTGTCAGGCTGGCAGCGACACTTGCAGTCAGGGCTGGGGTCCAGGCAGGCCCTGGGGTGGGGGTACAGGAGGAATCCAAAGCAGGAGCAAACTGGGGTCATCTACAGGGTGTGCTCCAGCCAGCTCCCCCCCAGCCCCTCCAGCCATGCTGGCGTCCCCCTCCCTGCTCCTTGGACATCATAATTCATGCTGACCTCAGGGCCTTTGCACGGCTGGCCTCTTGGCCCAGAGCACCTCTCTCCCTCACTCTCTACTCAGCCCATCCATCCCCATGACTGTCAGCTTTGCTTGCTCAATGTCCCTCTTCCAGTTCCTGCAGGGCAAACCCCCCCAATCCCCACCAGGCTGCCCCCAGAGTCCAGCCCACACAGTGGAGAGGCTGGGGAAGACAGTGGTCCCCATTTCACAGGTGAGAAAATTGAGACTCAGAGGGAGAGGCCTGAGGTCAGACAGGGAGAGGCACTTAGAAGCGCCCCCCCAGCCCTTCTCCACCAGGGCAAAGGCATTTCCTTCTGTTCAGGAGGCTGTGGGGTCCTAGGGCAGCTGGTGGGGCGCCTAACGGGTCTTGGGGCCTGTGTGTGTGGCAGCGGCAGCTGGGGCTTCTGGGGCCCAACCCCCACTCGGAGTGCGAGTGGGAGGTGGGGGAGGGGGAGCAGCAGCTGGCGCCTGGCCCTGTGCCAGTTAGGAACCTCCGCGGGGTGGGGCTGCCCTGGGACTGTCTCTCTCTGTCTCTCTCTTTTGGCCTCTGTCTCTATATCTCCCTCTGCCTATCTGCCTCTGTCTCTTCTCGTTCGGTTTCTCTCTTTGCCTCTGTCTCTCCATCTCCCTCTGTGTGTGTTTCTCTTGCTCGGTCTCTGCCTCTCTGTGTTTCTTTGTCTATCTGTCTCTCATCTGAGCTAGGGGACTAGCCCCATTTCAGGTCATTAGGATCTCCCCTTTACCTCCACCTGCTGGATGTGATCACGTGAACAGAAGGACCCCCCCCCCACCTCTGCACCCCCACTGTGGTCTCTATCCCTCCCAAGATGGGGAGACTGGGACACCCCTCTTGTGGGCTGGGGGACCCTGGGCAAGTTTCCCAGCTGCAAAGTCTGTGGCACCCTCTCTGGGCCAGGGGTGGAGTGGGCCACAGCCAGTCTGGGAAGAGACAGTCACTTAAGGAGTCACCCTACAGGCATCTGAACCTATCCTGGGCGGGGGTGGGGGTGGGGTTCCCTTACCTTAGTGAGAGAACTGGGGACTACTTAGAGAGAGTCCCAGGGAGGGGATACAGAGGCCAGGAGTGATCCTGCACGGGGGTGGGGGGTTGGGGAAAGGACCAGCCAATGAAAAGGCCCTGATGCCTGGGGCAACCCTCAGCCAAGTTCCTGGGTCCCCAACCCCAGGTCACGAAGCAGATTGATCTGCCCGTCGCCCCACGTAAAGACCCCTCCCCCATCCCGGAAGTGTGCAGGCAGCCAGGAGGGCACTGGGGGTAAGCAGGGAGCGGGGTGACTGCCTCCTCAGGGCCCTGACTGCCCAGGCTCTACATTCCCCCACGTCAGCCAGTACAGCCATCCCCTGAAACCTCTCTGACAATAGACTCCAACACCTCCGAAATATCCCCAGGGGGCTGTGGCTTGATCACCCCTTGATTTGCATTTTTGCATATTAATGAGGGTAGAGCTGCTAATTCTGCCACGTTGTTTTAAAGGTGCAGAAACGCTGAGGAGTGAGGAGGGGCATTCCTCACCACGAGTGAGGAGGCGGGGGCCTGGGTCCCCAGATACAGGATCCCTGTCCCTCCGTCTAAACCGTTGTCCCTTGGGTCACAGGGCTGGGGTCCCCCAGTCTCTGTGTCTCTGCTCTTGAAATTGGGGCATCAACCTTGGGGGCAGCAGGGCAATAAGGAGCCTGGAATTTTCTGTCGAAGCTCTATCCTGAGCATCCCATGGTGGGAAAGTTGAGAACTGAGGATCAGGCTCTGCCCTAAAATCTTTGGATTCCGTCATAGACTCTGGATCCAGCATCATCTCCATCTCCTGAGTTCACTCCATCTCTTGAGTTCAGGCCGGACCCCCACCCCCCCTCCGCCCGCAGGCCCGATGGCGGGCGTTCTGACCCCACTTGTGGCCCTAGGCTCTTTCAGCCCAGCCTCAGGACTCCTTCCAGTTCCCCTTGCCAAAGTGGGACCTTTGCACATGCTGCTCCCCCGGCCAGGTGCTCCTCCTTTCCCTACAAGTTCACCTCTTCTGTGGCCCTCCAGGCTACCCTGCCCACGCGCCTGTTTAGCCCTGTCACCTCCAGGTCCCCATCCCGAAACCGGGAAACCGAGGCACAGGCTGGCGAGGCCGCGTGCTCGGGGTCACATAGGCTCCCCCCTCAGACCACTCCCCTCCCATTGGCCGCGGGGGTGGGGGCCGGACCATGGGGGCTTGGGGTTCTTGCGGCGGTTCAGGCCAGAGGCGCGCACTTGGGCGCGTGCTGCCACCTGGTGGTGCCCTGAGGTGGGTCTGAGGTTTTCCTCTGGCTTCGGAGCCCCCACTCCAAGGAGCACATCGCGCGCTGGGGGACCCAGGAAATCCCCGGATGCAGGGATACCGAGGCGGGCCAGAGTCCCTGGGCCTGGGGGCGCGGGCAGCAATGGGCAGGATGGAGAGGTTTCAATGATGAGGAAGGAAATGAAGGCCCGACCCGGCTGCCCTGTCCTGACCCTCTCCAGACTCCTCCCGTCGGGCTGTGACTTCCTGTGACTGCTCCAAACCTTCCCGTTCCATTGCCACCCTAATCTGAACATTTTACGTCCACACAGACCCCTGGCCTGACCCGGTGCGGGGTGTGAGCGCGGGGCTGGGGAAACTCCCCTACGCTGCTCGGGACTAATGCAATGGGGTGAGGGGGTGGAAGTGGGGGGTGGGGTGGGAAACGGGACCAGTTTCCACCAGGGGGCGCCCGCCTCCCAGAAACCCGCGGAGGCCTGCTGTGCCCGGTGGCCGTCTGCGCACGCGCGTGCCTGGTGCAGGTGGGCTCTGAGTGCTCGCTGCGCTTGCGATGTCCACGCGTGCCCGGTTGGGATCTCGCACGTGTGAGCGCACTGTGCTCGCGTGTACGCAGCTCCCAGCTGTGCTCACGTGCTCGGTCCTACCTGCACGCTGGCGTGTTCATGTGCTCAAACGTGTTTACGTTGCCCTGCAACAGCTTGGTTGGGTACCGTGTACTCAGGATCTGGCGCGTCCGGGCACAGGCGGGCATAATTTTGTTTGCACTTGTGAGGCCTGTTTGTCCACGCGTGTGCACATGGGATTGCCATAACCAGACGTCCACATTTTCTTTGTGCATCGATCTGTCTGCCTGCCCTCGAGCGGGGTCCTACCTGTACGTCTCCACGTACTGCCCGGCATATCTGCAGATGCGCAAGTCTTGGCAAACATGTGTCCACATATTCTGGCATGTTCATTGCGTGTTTACACATGTGCATGCTCGCGTGTGCACTGTGATGGGGCACGCACATACACACGTGTGCTCGGAGGTGTTAATGTATATCTCCATGTTAGGGCTTCCCTGGTGTCTCAGACAGTAAAAAATCTGCCCGCGGTACATGAGACAAGTGCTAGGGCCTGGTGCACTGGGAAGACCCAGAGGGATCGGGTGGAGAGGGAGGTGGGAGGGGGGACTGGGATGGGGAATACATGTAAATCCATGGCTAATTCATTTCAATGTATAACAAAAACTACTGTAATGATGTAAAGTAATTAGCCTCCAACTAATAAAAATAAATGGAAAAAAAAAAAAAATCTGCCCGCAATGCAGGAGACCTGGATTTGATCCCCGGGTAGGGAAGATCCCCTGGAGGAGAATCCCCATGGAGAATCCCATGGACAGAGGAGCCTAGCGGGCTACAGTCCATGGGGTCACAGAGTCAGACATGAATGAGCAAGTAACACACACATGCATGCACTGGTGCTTACAGCCACAGCCCACACTCAAGTTCCTCCTCAGAGACTGCTCCCAGCAGGACCCCTTCCCACCAGTCAGCTGTCAGAACATCTCTCACAGGTCCTTCCCGAGGTCCTGACGTGCATTTTGTGCCCCCCCCCCCCCGCCCCGCTCTCCTGTTCTTGCCTCTCTGGCCTCCACCCAATCCCCTCCCGCTGGTGGTCACAGGCTCCGTGTCACCTGCAGCTGTCACGTGTCACCTGCAAGGAGACAGGGAGCTTCTGGTTGTGCTGACATCTGGGCCTTTGCTGTGGCTGTTCTTTCTGGCCCCTGCTGACATGTCCACAGCTCAGTGTCACCTCTAGCCAGTGCTGCCCTCCACAGGTCCCCCAACTTGTTTCTTTCCTTTGTTGTCTTAATCTGGCTCTTGGCTATTGCCTGTCCCCCATAAGGAGTCATGCTCTGTCATGTCACCCCTGATTTCTGGCATCCTGAGAAACTGGCAGAAGGACACGACCCACGGTCCCCTTGATTATGGGAATCTGTGCCGTGCTCTGACAAGCCAGCCACTGTCAGCCAGCCCTGGAGAAGCTCCAACATGGTGGAGCCTGCCTGATGTCCAGCAGCCCCCTCGTCCTCTCCACTCAACATCACTCTCCCTTACGGTTTTCTCTTCACTCATCAAACTTCTGTTCATCCTGTAGGGCCCTATTCCATTGGTCCCTCTTCTAGGATGCCTCACCTGGTCTCCTGGGGGTGAATGGACGAGAGGCTGCCATGGAGGCAGGGTGATCACGGGTGGTCCAGGCCAAGTGTACGGACAGAAGCCCATCAGTGGTGCATCAAAAGTGGACCCCAGGGCGGGGTGAATGCCAGTTCCTGGGTGCTCTGCAGCCGTGGCAGAGCTGACAAGCTGCCCAGGAGGTTCTGACATGAGCAGTGTGTCCCTCTACTGAGCTTCTCCCCCGTGCCTCTGTCCCTCCCTCTGCCTGTCTGTCCCCTCCCTTCTATCCCTACCTCCCTCTCCTCCCTCCCTCTGTCCCTTGGTCACCCCTGGCCTGGCCATACCCCCTGCCCCAGGGGGCCATCTCCTTGGCAACAGTGGCCATGGGGTCAGTGACTGGATCAATTTCCTCTCACCCGGGTAGCCCCGGCCCTGGACCCGGAAGGTGACAAGGAAGTGGGGTCAGGCCTGGGGTCTGGGCTGGAGGGATGTTGTGGGGTTAGGACAGGGGTCCCTCAGCCGGGGCAGGGGTGGCAAGGCGTGGAGTGGGAGAGAGGGTCTCTGGTGGTGTGGTCAGCAGAGTAAGAGGTCAAGTGAGCCCTGGGCACATACTGACTCCAAGATTTGCCCAGGCCTATTCTTCCTAGCACTAGTCACTATGTGCAAGGACCTGGAGGAAGGCTCAATCGTTGTCCCAGTTTGCAGCTAATAACAAGGATGCCTGACTGGGCCCTGGTCACAGCTGGCCCTGAAAACCAGGGCCGTGTCCACAGCACGCCGGGCAAGTCCACTTTCCTGAGTTGGCTGCCATCACAGCTTCTGGAAGATTCCATCACTGCTACTGAGCAGTCTGCCATCACTGCTTCTAGAATATTCCCCCCATCACCACATCTAGAATAGCCCACTGTCACAGGTTCTAGAATATCCTACCATTACTGTTTCTAGAATATTCCTCCATCACCACTTCTAGAATAGCCCACTGTCACAGCTTCTAGAATAGCCCACCATCAGTGCTTCTAGAATATACCCCCCTCATCACCACTTCTAGAACATTTTTCCATCACTGTTCTGAAAAGTCTACCCCCCAGGGGCCTTTAGGTTTTTCCCCTTTCGGCTCAGGCCATGGAAGTTTCCCAAACACGCCAGAAGGAATGAGCTCTCTCCCCTCCTCAGCGGCCGTGGGGACAGCTTAGCAGAGCAGCCACAGGGGTGAGGGCCACAGGGGGCCCTGGGCGCAGGTCGATGAACCTGGCCTGTGAGAACATTGATCACTAAATGCGTTTGTATAGATCCTGGGACAGGTAGTTCTGGCCCTGGGGGAAGCGAGGCAGGACCAAAGGAGCCATGGGGGGTGGGGGGCCCTCCACAGGCTGACTGGGGATGCTAGGGGTGCAGTACAGCGCAGAAGACCACCCCATTGGTGTCCTCCTCTTTTCGAGCCTCACCTTCCCCATCCAGGAGGTGAAGACGTGGAGGGGGTTTGCGGTGGGCCTCTTGGGCCCCTCTAGCCAAAGGAGGCACCTCCGGTTCAGAGAGGTCAGGCTGCCGGCCCAGAACCACACAGCCTCAGGGGTGGGGGCTCTGCGACACGCTCTGCTGATGCAAAAGACTTTCTTTACCCAGGGCCTTCCCACCCTGAGGCAGGCACTAGGGGGCAGCTGGGGACCCCCTCCCCGCCGGCCGGGGCTGCTGGCCCTTTAAGAGACTCGTTTTGGCGCGGCCTCGGGGTTATCGATTGCAGCCTTGGAAACACGATTAGATTATCCCGGCTGGGAACGGCAGCCTGGCGGGGCGCGTTGGGGGAAGCAGGCTTCTTGTAAACAGCTCCCCGAAGGGCTCTGGGGCTGGGTCTCCGGGGCTCGATGCTGGGGGCTTCCCGGGTGCCGGCGGCCCTGTGCTCCAGATACTAGGGGTGGATAATCGATTCCTCCGTTTTGTGGGTAGGAAACTGGGGCGCACAGAGGGGTGCGCCTTTGTCCAGCACATTTATTGAGCGCCTCATGTATGCGAGGAGAGTGAATTCAATAGTCACTATATAGAAAAACGTCATTAAGTAGTATTATTTTCATAAATAATCATCCCTGCTGTCCTAGGAAACCTTTATCTGAGTCCACTCTGATCACTGCGACAACTGGTATGGGGTGGGGGAGCCTATGATCCCATCTTGCAGATGGGGAAACTGAGGACTGAGCTTTTGCAAGTCTGAGGGGCTGAGCCAGAACATGCAGCTTCCCCCCTCCCCATGAATTGCCCCCTCCCCCCTCCCCCTCTGATTCCTGGAGCACCTCCCAGGTGAGTCACTTATAAAGGGAAGAGACTGGTTTGTGGGGACAAGCCCTTCCACCAACTGTACTTTGTACTGCAACCCCAAAGGCCTCTGGGAGGCATTTGAGCTTGGTGGGTTGGTCTAAAGGCAGATTTACACCCCCCTCCCCCTGCTGAGCAGGTGGTGAGTGGGGAGGAAAGCGTGGGGAGGCCACTGAGTCTGTGGCTGGGGCGCCACCTTCATCACCAAATTCTGAAGCCTGGGGAGAAAGCTCTACTCATCCAAGCCTGCCCACTTGTGTGAGTAGGAAGCGCGAAAGGCCCACACCTCACACACTCCTCTGTGCACGCCAGACCAGGAGTGACTTCCTTGACCACCTACTATGTGAAAAGGCTTAACCCCCACCCGCCCTCACCTGAGCGCACCTGCAGGACTTGCAGTAAGAGAGGATCCCTGAGTCCACCCACGTTCACCCTGCCCCATTCCAAATGCTCCTACAGTGAACGTTTGTCAATTGACTAAATAATAGTACTTAGCAATAATGGTAACTGTGCTTAGTCACTCAGTCATGTCCAACTGTAGCCCATCAGGCTCTTCTGTCCCTGGGGATTCTCCAAGCAAGAATACTGGAGTGGGTTGCCACACCCTCCTCCAGGGGATCTTCCCAACCGGGGGATCAAGCAGCAAATTAAATAACAACAGTTTAGACAGGATGCAACTTCTTTATAAAAATTTTTATTTAATTATTTGGCTGAGTTGGGTCTTAGTTGCAGCACATGGGATCCAGTTCCCAGGCCCCCTGCATTGGGAGGGTGGCATTTTAGCTGCTGGACCACGGGAAAGTCCTTGGGTGTCACTTCTTGATTACCCTCCCAGCCTCATCATTCCGAAAATCTCTATTATCCAATCATTCCCAGCATTTATTGAGTGCCAAGTGTATGCCCCAGCTACCCCCTTCATTCCCTCAACATCCCTGTGAGGCAGGAAATATGATCAATCTGGTCTACAAAGTAGGAAATGGGGTCAAGGAGGTGGGGGGGCTTTTCATAGAGCTGAGAAGATGAGATCTAAACCCAGATCCATCTGTGTCTGACCCTCAGTTTGTCTCTGAGGAAACGGGTTGATCATCTTGTCCTGAGGTTCTGAATGTGGGGACACTAAGACCCAGAGCCAGGGAGAGCCCCAGGTGTCTCCCAGAGCTTTGAGGAGGAGCCAGGAGACATTTCAGGCAAAAGTGGGATGAGCCAGGTGTGGGCTACAACCAGACAGTGTGACCTTGGGACCACTCACAGGGAAGGGGCCTGATCCTTGTGGGAGGGGTCTCAGGAGAAGGAGGTCCAGGGAAGGGAGCATGCCCCTGCCCTCCCACAGGGGAGGGGACCCCAGACCAGCCAACCAGAAGGGCCCTACACACACACACACACACACACACACACACACACACAGCAGACATTTAATAGATGTAGGTGGGGGACTTCCCTGGTGGTCCCGTGGCTAAGACTCCAAGCTCCCAACGCAGGGGCCCAGTTCCATCCCTGGTGAGGGAACTAGATCCCTAACTAAGACCCAGTGCAGCCAAATAAATAAATAAATATTTTAAAATTATTATTTTTTTTTAATTAGAAATGTAGGGTCAAGGCCCAGGGGTGACCATGGGAAGGACTGCCTTGGGGCTGGGCCACAGGAGGGGTGAGGGGCCCACTTGTCCTCCTGGAGTCACCCCTGCAAAGTGCAGCCTGGGCCTCTCCAGCTGCCTTCCCTGTGCCCTTTCGTTGACCTGTGTCTCTCTGCCTCTCTGTTTCTCCCTGTCCCTCTGCCTCTCTGCCCCTCTCTCTGCTTCCCTGTCTCTGGGCTTGGCTGCAGTCACATCTCCCTACCTCTCAGCTCCGGCTCACCCCCTCCCCAGGCCCTCCCAGGTGCCTCTGGCCGTGGCCTTTCCAGGTGCCCAGCCCCCGGCCATGAAGAGCCTCTGGGGGCAGAAGAGGACAGCCCACAACCTCCTGGCCACAACGAATTGAGAAGCTCCGCAGACACCCCCCGCACCTCCCAGAGCGGGGTCTGAGGCTGCTGGGCCTTGTGGCCTTGGCCCAGCCCCTGCCCTCTCTGGACAGTGTTACCAGGCTGTAAACTCCCAAAGGGTTGAGTTTCCGGGAAGCCAGAGACTGGCTCAGCCCTTGCTCGAATGCAGGCTGGGAGAGTCTGTTGTCTGGCTGTGTCCTTCAGCCCGGGGTCCCAGGCAACCATGGTGAGCAGACACCAGATGGGGGGATAGGAGAGAATGAATGAATCCACCAGTCCCTCAGGTATGATGCCTCCCTCGCGTCCTCCACTCACATCCTGCTGGGGCAGTGGCTGTCAGGGGTGCTGGGTGACCCCTAGCTGCCTCTGGGCCTGGGCTTGGGGCATTTCTACCCCACAGATCCATCAAGCTCCATCCCAGGTGCTGCAGGCTGAGGTGAGCATGGTGGCCTGGGTCTGGAGCGGGCAGCAGTGGGGCAGGAGGTGGGACAAGGAGGGAGACTGTGACACCATCCAGGCTGGGCTGTGGGGACCCTGTGGGCTGTGGGGAGGTCTGCGGTCTTTTTGTTGAGTTCACTGGGGAACCCCAGGAGGCATTAGAGTGATGGAAGGGTGAGGCTGTCTGGGCACCTTATCAGACAGGGGCGCCCAGTTGGGGAGGGAAGGAACCCTGGGGGTAGGAGGAGGCCAGGAGGCTGGGATGAAGCTGTTCTGAGGCCATGTGAATATCTGAACTGAGTAAGGATGGAGAGACAGCACGATCTGCCTTCCTGCCCAGTCCCTGACACCCAGAGGAATGGGGTGCTAGGAAGGAGCCCAGGGCCAGGAAGGGGTGCAGGGCAGTGGCCATGGCCCTGCTGGCCCCTCAGAAGCAGTAATTAAGGGCTCCCGGCGTCCCCGCGGCGTGATGTATGTGCGCCTTAACTAATCATTTATTAGGTCACTGATGGTTCGTCAATATTAATTCATTTATTTAAACAACTCGGCTCCATAATGAAGATGTTGCCTGAGAGGGGACGCCGGTGGGTGGTGGGGCTGGGGTTGCAGGCAAGGGGCTCGGGCCTAGGTCTAGGGGTCTCCGGGAGCTGATGTACAGGTGACATGTCCCAGTAGCTCAGGGTTACACCAACATGCCTGTGCCCAAGAGGAGACCAAGGCTGGAGCAGGAAGGGAGCAGCCTGGAGGTTCTGTAGCGATTGGGGAGGGTGGGGAGAACTCTGGCTGACCCCTCAGGACATGCTGACCCCTCAGGACATGCCACTGCTCTCCAGCCCTCCTTCTGCAGCCCCACCAGCCAGCCATGGGCTAAAATGCTCAAGGCTGGCTTGCTCCTTGTGTGTACTCTGCCCTCTGCCTGGTGCATCCTTTCCTCACTCCTGGCCTGCCTGCAGACTTGGACTTGTTTGGGGAACATTCAAGAACAAAAATGAGATCACACTCCTCTTCTCTCTGCTCAAGAGCAGTCTATGGCTCTCCAGTGCCCTGCAGAGGAAATTCAGATGCATCTGTCTCTGCTGATCCCTGCCGACCCTCCCCACCCAAAGGAGTCCCCGTCACTTCTCTAGCACCCATGATCCTGTCCTGGTGATTTGTTTATCTGTTCATCCTCTCTTTTCCCTGCCAGCCTCACCTCATTGAAGGAAGGGACCTTGTCTGTCCCAGAGTATGGGTGACAGGCAGCAAATGCCACCACCCCCCAACAGCAGACACTTTGGGGGCTCAGGTCGTGGCTCTGGGGCCCCTGTCACTTCAACACAGCTGCAGCTATCTGTCCCCAGTGAGGCTGGGGGCCCCTCTGTGCTCTGGAGGGACCAGAGGTGAGGGGCGATGTCCCTCCACACCCTGATGGATAAATCCTGTCATTTGTCCTTGGCAGTAACCACTCTGGGATGTGTCCCTCCAGCTCCCTCCCAGGAGGCCTCCTGCATAACCTGCCCTCACTCAGCTGGTTTTGGGCTCAGCTTCTGGGGCCCCCCACTCTGAGACACTGTGATTGGAGTCTCTGAAACAGGTCCAGGGACAGGAAGTCCATATCACAAAGCTCTCCAATCCCCTTGCTCCAGACTCTGCCATTGTAAAAAAAAAAAGAAGAAAAGGTAATTATTGAAATCTGCATGGAGATGGCAAAGACACAAGAATGAGGGTGTAGAAGGGTGTACAGACTCCAGGGTACCCATCTTATTACTCATCCCATTCTCTGGCATTCTGGGATCTCAGAATTCTGGGATGCAGGGATTTGGGGATATCAGGATCTCGGGATTCTGTGATTTTCAGGGTTTGCAGCTTTATTCTCTTCCAGGGAGGAGTGGCAGCTGCGGAGGGAGGCGGGCAACTCGCCCCTGAGGAATTTCTAGGTCCCTGCTGGCCTGGGGCAGATTTTAGTCCCTCCCCTTCCACCAAGAGCCTGGTGGTGTGTGTGTGTGTGCTTAGTCGTGTCAGACTCTTTAGTGACCCCATGGACTGCAGCCCACCAGGCTCCTCTGTCCATGGGATTTCCCTGTCAAGAATACTGGAGTGCGTTGCCATTTCCTCCTATAGGGGATCTTCCCTATTGGGGATCGAATTTGGGTCTCCTGCATTGCAGGCAGATTCTTTACCACTGAGCCATCTGGGAAACTCGCCAAACTCACCTGGCTGACCTATTTGGCCAGAAGGACCTGAGTGTGTCATGGACATGATCATTGTCTCCTTTATCCAGAAGGGGACACTGAGGCGCCATGTGACTAGGTTACACAGCAGGTGAGAGTCAAAGCCAGGATTCGAAATCCTGGTCTCCATTTCTCTCACCCAAGATACTTCTTTTTCTTAAAAGATTTACATTTATTTATTTGACTGCACTGGGTCTTAGTTGCAGCATGTGGGCTCTTTTGCTGCAGCATGCAGGATCTAGTTCCCTAACCAAGGATCAAACCCAGGCCCCCTGCAATAGGAGCATGGAGTTCTTAGCCACTGGACCACCAAGGAAGCCTCCCACTCAAGACTTTTCTAACAGTCATTCATCCAGGGCATGCTCCTGCTCTACAACCTCCCTGCTGCCCACAGGGCCATGTCTTGTGGCCTACACCCTCCCTGTCTTGGCACCCGCAGACCCCTTCTGTCTGTTGCTGACTCTGAAGGCTGAGTTCCAGCCCAGCACCCCCTCACCCCACTGCTGAGCCCAGGACTGTGTGAGATTTCAGCTGGTCCCCTCAGTGGGCCTGTCCAAGGGGCCCTGGGGAGGCCAGCCCGCAGCTCCCTCCACCCTCCCAGCTGTGGCCTCTCTCTTGGTTCTGGTCTGGCCTCTGATGGCTGCAGTGCCCATTGTACAGATGGGGAAACTGAGGTTCAGCCAATGCAGCAGGCCTCCCTGGCAGGCACACATGACAACAATAACAATGAGAATATCTCACTGCGGGGGTGTGGTGAGAACTGGTCAGCTTATTCATTCACTCACATCCCCCAGGGTGCAACTCTCTGATCCCTGGGTGACCTGGGGCCCAAGCTGGTGCATCCAGATGGGGTGGAGAGAGAGCTGGACACAGTCATTCCCAGCCCCGTGGAGGTTAGGGTGGGACAGAGAGATCTGGGGGTAGGGCAGGGGGCCAGGGAGGGGCTGAGAGCCAGACCTGGGGGAGGACTTGAAGGATGAATAAGTGAAGAGGAAAGGAATTCCTGGTAGGAAGACCAGCGCTTGCAAAGGTGCAGAGGTCTGGAAAGCCCTCCTTTGCTTAGAAATCTTGCCTGGCTGTGGTAAAATGTGTGCTTGTTCTGTCTCTTCAATCATATCTGACTCTTTGTGACCCCTTGGACCGTAGCCTGCCAGACTCCTCTGTCCATGGGATTCTCCAGGCAAGAATACTGGAGTGGGTTGCCATGCCCTCCTCCAGGGCATCTTCCCAACAGCGAGGCTCAGATTGCAGCCGAGGTTCCAGGACCCATTGAGGGCTCTGCTCTCTTGTAGGAGGAGGGCTTGTGGTGGGGTGGGGGGCTCTCAAGCTGGGGAGAGCATGGCCCCTGAGTTGCCTCCCAGATTTATAACTCCACATGGTGCAAGTGGGAGCTATAAGCTCCATTGAGGATCAGCGACATTGTGAGCATTAATTGAGCACCTACTGTGTACCAGCCTTTGACCTCATGCTCAGAGGTGACAGCACAGGGCTGGAGCAGGCAGGTGGTGGTTCCACCCATATCACATCCAGATGGCTGGGCCTGCCTCCCAGGCCAGCGGAGGCTCCTGTGGTGCACCCAGGAGGGCCTTCACTGCCTTGGTGAACAGCTGGAACAGCTGGGGCTTGCAGGGCCAGGAGCGGAACGGTCATGTGTGGCAGACCAGCACGGGTCCACGTCTGGGGACTCCACGGCACCCGAGGAAACCCCTGGCCACTGGGACAGTGCGCAAGGTGGGCGGTCAGGGCATTAAAGTTAACTTCCTTTTAAACAGACTTAATTAGTGTTCTCCAGTCCCACATAAATTAATCGTGGCCGGCCACGGAGGCTGGAGTGCCCGATCGATGGGCTGCTGGACGGCAGTGAGGAATCCTCTGGCTCATCCGTCAAGTCGCTCTGGCTAATAACGGCTCACGGCTTTATCTTCTCCAACCAGGCCCAGGCGGCCAGGGGAGTCTGGGCGGGGGCGGCCCCTCTCTGGGTCTCCGTTTCCACGTCTGTGAAGTGGGGCGAGGCTCAGATGAGGGGAGGCAGGCAAGGAGCCTGCAAAGGAAGGAGTAAGGTAATAGCAACACCCCAGTGGGCCATGGGACCATCCTGGGGCTAAGTATCACTTAATTTAATCCTGGTGAAGGGCTACAAGACTCCGGTTTTTGAATGTGTCAGCTGAGGGCAGAAGAGGCCATGTAAACTGGGCGTCAAGCTCCAGGATGTAGTTTAACCATGTCTCGAGGTGTCTCCTGCTCCAAGGGCTGGGACTTTGAGGGTGGTCACCTGAGGCATTGATTATGCACCGGTTGTATTGGGACAGGGGCAGGGAGGGTTGGAGAATCCCCCAGGAGACCCTGTATCCCAAACTCAGATGAGGAAAGAGGACACCCCAAGTCTTCTGGAGTCAGTGCTCTTGAATAGGGTGAAGGGATCCTAGGACATGAAGGTGCTGGCAGCTCCTTTGCCCTGCCAAGGCCAAACGGCCAGGCAAGGGTCCCCAGGAGCCCTACATTCCTGCATGTCTACACAAAGGTATCACGAAAACCTCCTGGGCACCAACCTGCCCCCCACCCCTCGCACCCCGGGTCTGGGAGGTGGGAACATTATGGTGAGAATGTGGGAAGTGGCCTCTTTCCGAGATAAAGACAAACAAATGAATGTCTACTTAGAAAACCATGGAGGGTTCAGGGAGGGCTTCCTGGAAATGGGGGCATTGGGCTGAGACCCGGCCGAAGGGCTGAGGAGGAGGGGTGGCTGAGGCCAAATCGCAAATCGCAGGTGGAGACTGTGAGAGGTGTGAAGAGGTTCCAGAAAAACCCTGAACCTGGAGCCATTCTGGAGTTGGGAGGAAGACAGTGAGGTGGGGCATTTGGTGAGGGCCTGGCGTTGCAGCTGGAAACATCCCTGGGGGCTCAGACGGTGAAGTGGTAAAGCTTCTGCCTTCAATGCGGGAGACCCAGGTTAGCCGGAGATTTCGGTTCGGTCCTTGGGTCGGGAAGATTCCCCTGGAGAAGGAAATAGCAACCCACTCCAGTACTCTTGCCTGGAAAATCCCATGGACGGAGGATCCTGGTAGGCTACAGTCCATGGGGCCGCAGAGTCGGACACGACTGAGACTTCACTTTTCACTTGGCTTTACAGCACACCGAATTTACGCGGGGCGTGGCCTCTGTGGGCGTGACCACTATGGGGCGTGGCCTGGCAGGGTCACCCCTGTCCGAGCGCAGTGCTTCGGTAGCAGTATTTCCTAAATGAGGGAGGATTTGGACTAAACTGAGACCCCAGAGACTTGTCTAGAAGTCGGGGAGGCTCGTGGTAGACAGCTGGACACGGGCTGCTAGGCCTGTGGGATAGAGTGGGGCCCGAGGGAGGAACAGGGTGGGGAGGGGATGGAGCCTAAGGGGTATTGGAGGCTCTGCCTGGGGCCAGGGAGGGCTCCCCAAGGAGAGGACTTTTTTTTTTTTGGTGGTGAGGCCAGTGCATATGGAATCTTAATTCCCCAACCAGGGATCGAACCCATACGCCCTGCAATGGAAGCACAGACTCCTAATCACTGGACCACTAGGGAAGTACCGGAAGGGGAGGACTTTGAGGAAGGAGAAGCGATTGGCTGGGTGACAAGCAGCCTCGGTTCTGCATGTGTGCATAAGGCCCTGAGGTGGTACAGCAAAGAAGCTTGCTGTGTGGAGGCAGAGTGGGGGGTGGGGAGCTGAAGACCCCTAAACTCGGGTGGAAAAGTGGGCAGGGCAGTCAAGGATGTGGGTTTTACTGAGAAGGGAGGAAACCAGGAGGACCTCGGGGGCGGGGGGTGGGGGGGCTTTCATCAGGTGAGGGGCTACAATACACTTGTCCTTTTGGAAATCCTTCTAGTTCCCCGTGGAGGTTGTCCCAGGAAGGAGGAAAGAAGTGTGGAGGTGGGGGACTGAGGTCCAGGCAGGAAACAGGGGTGCCATGGCCTATAGGGGTACAAAGGTGGAGAGAGGTGGCCAGATTAGGGTTCGTTCTAAGAGGGGGTTGGAGAATCCCCGAGCAATGCTCCCCGCCCCGGGAGAGGCATGACTTGGCGGGGGGGTGGGGGGGCTGGGGGGCTGCTCCCTGTCCCTACCCCTCACAGCTGCCAGAGCCCAGACAGAAGGCTTCGATCTCAGTGACTGGGGGCTGCCTGGAATTATTATTCATAAACATATTTCAGGCCCAGCCACTGAGCTGGGATCCCAGCCCTGTGTGTCTGCCGGCCACGTCTGCTGTGCTGTGAGCTTGGCCAGGTCTGGAAGCAAGCTGCTTCTCCTGGCCCAGCATCAAACAGCCACCCAGGCAGGCGGGTCCTTCACTTGGCTTGCCTCAATCCATACTTCTGTGCAGTGGGGCTTCACATGGACTGGCCTGGAAAAGAGGTTGTTAATGGGGGCTCTGCCGGCAGGGGAGGGAGGCTGGGAGTGACCCCCCCTGGCCCCCCGCATGAGCTCCACCCTGGGGAGACTGCAGACAAAGTCCCAGCCAGGGGAAGGATCAGCATAGGGAGCCCCCTTCAAGCTTCAGATTCCCCATCTGGATCCGGTTGTTGTTCAGTCACTCAGTCACATCTGACTCTTTGTGACCCCATGGACTGCAGCACGCCAGGCTTCCCTGTCCTTCACCAACTCCTGGAGTTTGCTCAGACTCATGTCCATTGAGCTGGTGATGCCATTCAACCATCTCATCCTCTGTTGCCCCCTTCTCCTGCCTTCAACCTTTCCCAGCGTTAGTCTCTTCCAATGAGCTGGCTCTTTGCATCAGGTGGCCAAAGTCACCAAGTGAACAATACCAATAATAATAATACATGTCTAGTGCAGCTGAGAGGGGCTTCCCAGCAAACTCTGTTACTTGGGTCAACTGCCCTTCCTCTCTGGGCCTGGCGGATAGAGAAAAATGACGCCTTTGGAAAATGATGGTCAAGGTGCAGCTGGTTGAGTGGGGTCCCGGGCAGACACACCCAGTGACAGCCAGCCCTGCATCAACGTCCCACCCGACTGGTCTGCTAGGGGCCTGAGGCCAGCCACTGGGCTCACTGAGCCTCAGTTTCTCCCCCTGTGAAATGGGCATGGTTTGTGGCAAGAGACTGGTTTCTGAAGGCTGGAGCCATGGACTGGGTGTGAGGGACGAGGTGACCCTTGTAAAATGAGCTCCACTTCCATTAGAACCTCACCTCCTGGAGGGGAGGTCAGGTTCCCTCCCTTGGGTGTGTCCCCAGAACCATTAGGCAGGCAGGCAGGGAGGGGCTGCTCCTTCCCTTTGGGGGACCAGCGTCTCTCTAAACTCCCTGAATGTACAGTAGGTCTGTGTACCTGTGAGCCTCAGTCTTCCTAGCTCTGAAATGGTCATGCTGACTGGCCTGCCCCGTTTGAGCTGGGCCCCCGGCTCTGTGCTGCACCCCTAGAAGGGCAGGGAGCTCACCTCCTCCCCGGAGCCTGCAGTGGAAGCTTGATGTGCGTCAGGCTGGGGCCTGGGGACAGGTCTGGGGGAGGCGATTCTGAGAAAAGGTGGAGGCGGTTCTGAGAAACCCCAAGACCCCGAGGGACTCCTCCCCCTTCTCAGAAATGCTCTCCCACCCCGCGGGGAGATGCCTGAGCAGGAGATGCTGGCAGCCAGACGCGGGCAGGGGGCTTGGCCCACTGTGGACGCCGGCCCCTGACAGTCCCCCCTCTCCCCATCTTCCCCATCTCCAGTCATAACCCCCCACCCAGGCCAGGGTCTCCCACCTCCTGCCTGTCCCCAGGGGGCTGCCATCCTTCCCCTCCAGGCCCTGGACCCACCTCCCCTCGGCCCAGTCCTTCAGGGTTCTGAGCTGATGGCCCTCTGCCCTGCCCTCAGCCCCTTCCTCCCTGGGTCCACTCACTGCTTTGGGCTGACAACCCCGTGAGCCCAGAATTCACATCCACTCAGCACAAACCTGGGACTGCTTCTGCCCTGCCTGCCCTGCCCACTGTCTCCTCCCCATCCGGCAGAGGGGGTGGCGCACTGACCTATAGCCCCTCCTCCCCAGTGTTCCCCAGCTGCCCTGGCCCGGGGTCCTGCTAGACACAGGTGACCCTCCAAAGTTCGACCTCTCTGGGTGCCATCCCCAGGAAGCAGACTCAATCCTGGGCCACCCCTCCACCTTGGTGTCTCGTTGGCAGCCCTAGGGTGGCTGGGCCACCCTGATGTCAGGCTGGGAGTGAACGCCACAGGCTCCAGGCTGACCAGCTTGTTTATTGTACACAGTGGGGTCCCTCCCAGGGCCCCCTGGGAGGCGAGATGCTGATCCTTGCCCAAGTACTCACACCTGGGTCCTTACATCTCCCAGGTGGCCCAGAAGGAATGTGGGCCTCTGGTGGGCAGTAGTGGTGGGCTGAGATACAAGGGGGGCCTTGCCCTGGTGTTGGGAGAAACTGGTCAGAAAAGGAGGAAGATTCCTTGGTCGGAGAGCCCTCCCCCCCATCCTCCCATCCCCACCCCCACCTGAAAACCAGTTCTCCTAGGATTCAGAGCACGTGGGTGGAGGGTGGGAGAGGGGATTAGACTCAGGCCCACAGCCCGCCACTCAGGTGTTCCTGAGCCCCACTGGAGGGGTTTCTGTGGGGCAACCCTCTCCATTAAGGCTCTGCCCCCTCTCCCCTCAGGATGTTGTGTCCCTAACTTTTGGGCATGCCAGCACCCCCTTGGAAATTACTGATAGGTCCCTTTAGCTTTCGAAATCCCCAGCCCCCAGTTTCTGTCACAGATATCAAAGGTTTCACATAGATCAGAATGGTTCTAAGAAGCAGACAGGGGGAAAAAAAAGAGAAATAAGTTTTGGAGGCAGAGGACCTGGAGTCCTCAGGCATGGTGGGAGAGGAGGGGAGACAGGGCAGTTGAGGTGGGATCTTTCCCAGATCCCTGGGAAGTTACACAGTCATCGCCCCCTGGCTTTGCGGTCCCACCCCCAGGGCAGCCACAGCCTCAGGTTGCCATTCTGGATTTTTTAAAATCAAGGTAAAATTGACTTCAGGTAAAGCTAACTATTTTATGGTGAACAATTCACTAGTTTTCAGTACATTCACCGTGGTGAGCAAACCCATCACCTCTGGTTCCAGAACATTGCACAACCCCAAAAGAAGGCTGTTCCCATCAGCAGCCACCCCTACCTGCTGCCATCCTAGCCCCTGATGACCACTACTCCTCTGTGTCTGTGGATTGGCCTGTTCTGGACATTTCCTGTCAGTGGAATCATACCCTGTGTGTCTTTCTGTGTCTGCTTCTTTCACTGAGCATTGTGTTCTGAGGCTCTGTCGACGTGGTAGTATCAGGGCTTCTCTCCTTTTGACAGCTGAGGGACCCTCCTGTATATGGAGGGACCACAATTGTTTATCAATTATCTGCTGATGGTCACTTCTGTTGCTTTCACCTTTGGGTGCTATGAACAAAAGTCCCCAAATTTCTGTTTGAGTCCCTGCCTTCAGTTCTTCTGGGTGTACCCCGGGCAGTGGGACTGCTGGATCTCATGGTAATTCTGTTTCTTTTCAGGAACCACCAAGCTGTTTTCTACAGGGGCTGCCTCATCACAGCTCCTGAATTTCACCTTCATCTTCTGGGAAGAAATGGCCACCTGAGAAAGTGGGGCTGTGAAACCAAGAGGGTTGAGAAGGTAGATGCCCAGCTCAGCTCAGCCAGACCATCGTTCAGACCCTCTCACTCCCCCTTTGACCTCAGCTTCCCCATCTGACAAGTGGGCAGATGGGGTCAGACCAGGGCTTCAAATCTTTACATGCAGCAGCAGAACAATGTTTTTTCAGACAATCGCTTTGCAGGAGGCTACCTGGTGGCTCAGAGGGTATAGCATCTGCCTCCAATGCAGCAGACCTTGGTTTGATACCTGGGCCGGGAAGATCCCCTGGAGAACGAAATACCCACTTCAGTATTCTTGCCTGGAGAATCACATGGACAGAGGAGCCTGGTGAGCTATAGTCCATGGGGTCACAAAGAGTCGGACATGATTGAGCGACTAAGACTTTCACACTTTCATTGGTTTGGATGGATGGAAGTGGGGTCATCTATTCCAGGTGGGGCTGCTGCCTGAGGATGTATGAGTTTCCTGTTGTTGCTGTCATAAACACTACAAACTTAGCACTTTAAGCCACATGCATTGATTCAGTCCTGGAGGTCAGAACTCTGACATGGGTCTCACAGGCATGGGCAGGACTGCTCCCTCTGGAGACTCCAAGGGAGCACCGGCTCTGGCCTTTTCTAGCTTCTAGAGGCGCCACATCCCTGGCTCCTGGCCCCTCCCTCCATCCTCACAGCCAGCAGCTCAGCATCTCTCTCTACCTCTGACCCTCCCCCATCCCTCTTATAAGGACCTTGTGATGACACTGGGTCCGCCGGAATCCGGGGTCATCCACATCTCAGGGGCCTTAATTTAATCCCTCATTCAAAGTCCCCTCTGCCCCATGAGGTGACGTGTCCTTAGGGCCTGGTGGTTAGGGGTGGATGGTCTTCAGACCATCACAGAGGACACCCCCTACCCTGCATTCAACCTCCCTCATCCTGTGCCTACCTTGCAACCAGGACACCCTCTGAGACTGCAGGAACATTTTGTGCCCCCAGGATTAGATGATCTCCAACTTCCTCCCATCACTCACATACTCAGTAAGCTGTGTACCAGGGCTCTCCAGCAGGGCCAGCTTTGCAGGCAGAGACCTATGCAATCTCCCAGGCCTCTACGCTTGGTTTAACGCTCTGCTGCCACCATCTTGAGATTCTTGATCATTTGATCTCTGACCTTATGTTTGGTAACTGACGTCTCTGGGGACCATGGAGCAGGGCATGAGCTCAGGACGCACATACGGACCACTAGCCCCCCAGTTCCTGCCGCCCCGCTTGCACCACCAGCCTCTGCAGCATTGGCAGAATATTTTCATATCCAGAAGAAAACACCCAGTGTGAGGTGAAAACACCCAGGTTTGGGGCTGTTTCATCTGTTCTGATGAGAACAAAACATTCACGCACAGTCTGTGAAATCCAGTGTGTCTTTGGTGTGATTCTGGTGTGAAATCCAGTGTGTCTTTGATGTCTTCAGTGTGGTATCTGTAGGTGTGATTCTGCACCTACAGGACACACAATCTGGTATCTATGTGTACGACCCGTGTTGCACACAATATATGGTCATGTTCCTGTTGACCATTCAAACTTGTAATTTTTCTTTACTTAAAAGACACCGACAAGCCACCAAGATTTACTGTATAATACAGGGAACTATAGTCAATATCTTGTAGTAATCTATAATGGAAAATAATTTCAAAAACAATATGTATACGGATATGTATAACTGAATTACCTTGCTGTGCAGCTGAAACACTGTAAGTCAATTATACTTGAATAAAACATATATGTTAAGAAAAAACAAAAATTAAGTAATTATGGATATATTTTTTAAAAAGACACTGAATCGCCAAGTGGAAAAAACCATGACAAGTAGAGATAGAGAGAGAGACTGAGGTAGAAAGGAGAAAGCTATGCGTTTTAGCACCTTGAACAACACTTGATTTCTTGCTTTCAGAATGGGTGGTCCTGCATTTTCATTTTGCAGCAAAGCCCTACCCATTATGTTTTGGGTCCTGCATTCTTGGCCCTGGAGACGGCTGTGAACAGACAGGCATCTAATGGGAGGGACACTCAAGGAATAAGTGAACATTTCCAGTGTAAGTTAGACAAGATAGTGATAGGAGTTGGGGAGAAGAATGGGGAGGAAAGGGAACTGTGGTTATGTATTCGTTACATCTGTGAAATGCCTACTGTGTATTAGTGCTGACGGTAATTTGATTTCAAGTTGTCTGATTAAAAAAGGGTCCCACTTCATTCTCCCAGGCCAGCTGCCCTGCAAGTGTCTCCATGGTGCCAAGCACACAGCCTTCTATTTTCTCAGCAACAGAGGAAAGGATTCCTCCTTACCACCTCTAACTGAAAAATCCCAGCGAAGGACTTTTATT
This sequence comes from Odocoileus virginianus, assembly GCF_023699985.2. Lineage (NCBI taxonomy): Eukaryota > Metazoa > Chordata > Mammalia > Artiodactyla > Cervidae > Odocoileus > Odocoileus virginianus. The sequence continues at coordinate 40,937,066 of NC_069676.1, forward strand.
GGCCAGTTTGGGTCACATGCCTATTTCTGGACCAATCAGCACAGTCATGAGGAGGAGACACTACACAATTGGTTGGCTCCAGTGAAGTACTCCCACTAGCCAAGACATGGTTTTAGAAGGTTCCCTGAGATTGGGAGGAAACAAGCCTGGATACAGATATTTGTAGGCCCAGGTGGTAAGGGCTGGGGTGAGGGAGGCCAGAAGAGAAGGTTTGATCAAAAGCTATACTGGGGACCCAGATGAGGATTCACAAAGGATGGGGCACTGGAGCTGGGGCTTTGAGGAAAGAGTCAGAATTTGCCTGGGGATGAAAGTGGAGGGCAGAGGAAATACCATCAGTGAGAAAGAAAGCATGGCTATAAAAGGTGGCAGTGATGGAGGCGGGCTGAAGAGTCTTCCAAGCCAAGTCAACAGAGTGGGACCTTTGCCCCACCAATGACGAGGCAAAGAAAATGCTTAAACCCAGGGTCTAAACTGGATCTATGAGTGAGAAAGAGCCCCCTGAGGTCAGTGTTGGGGGTGGTCTAGACCAAAAATCAGCAAACTATGGCCTGAGTGCCAAATGTGGCCCTTGGCCTGTTTCAATAAAGTTTTGTTGGCACACAGCTATGCCCACTCATTTCTACATCACCTATGGTGCTTTCACTACCAGGGTACAGCTGAGCTGTCCTGACAGAGACTGGCTGACCCGAAAGCTGAACTTATTTACTCTTGGCCCTTTGCAGCCTGCTGCAGGGGAGTGAGAGCAGAGCTGGGGGCCCAGGAAGAGGTGAGGCTGTGGGGAAACTGAAGAGGGGGCCCTTCCCAGGGAGATCAGGAGGCAGGACGGAGGACGTGGGAAGGCCTGAACGTAGAGGTGGAGGAGGCTGAGTGGACAGTGTCTTTAGCTGGGAGGCGGGTGGCCTGCTGGGCTATCGGTGATGGGGACACAGGAAGGACCCTGAGGCTAGTGAAGCTGGCTGAATTGGGGGCCTGGGGCAGTGGAGTTGGCTCTCAGGGGAGGAATGCAGTGGCCTATGGGCCTAGAACCTTCCATGGGGCCCAGAAGGCTTGGGCCAAGTTCCCCGGTGGGCCCCGTGGCCCTGCGGGCTATCTTCAAAGGGGCCCCTGTGTTGCCAGAGGTCACCTGGTGACTGAAGAACAGAAGAAGGCCCCCCAGCCGGAAGTCCAGAGGGTCAGGAGCTGCGCTGCCCACAAGGCAGTCATCCATCACATGTGGAAGTCCTCCTGGTGGCCGCCTGGCTGGTCTAGAGAGAACTGCAGAGTCAGGAAAGTTTTCCCTGAGAGGAAGCCCCAGAGGCCCTGTCCAGGGCATTTCTGGGGTGTGTGGAGACACTGTAAGTGACCAGGGGAGAGCTGTCCACACTGTGAGGGGCAAGAGTGGCCTGGTGACTGAGTCGAGCTCAGAGAGAGCTGTGGAGGACAAGCAGAGGCCTGAGGGCTTCATCCCACACAGAATGGGGCCCTTGAGCCTGCACGAAAGGCCCATTGGCCAGGACAGCACCCTGTGTAGGCCTATGACTGCCGCTGGGCTGGGCCCCTGTGGCTTCCCGTGCTCCCCGGGCCCCCGCCTGGCACAGACCCCGGTGTTCTGAGGATGTCCGGAAGGATGGGCCGTGGGGAAGGCCAGGCGATCAATAGCTCCATCAACGGCGGGGGCGGGAGGAAGCCAGGCCCCGGGCGGCTGCCTGCTGTCCCCCACCCCACCCTCCAGGAAGGCGGATAAAACTTAGGGACCCTCTTGAGCGAAGCCGGGCACCAGCCTGCCACCCGGCACCCCTATCTGCCGCGGAAGGACCCAGTTCCTGAATTGCTTGGATGGGCCGCATCGCAGGCCTCCACCGAAGCCTTTAATAGCCTGGGCCTAATGTTTTATTGTTGGTTTTAAAAGTGTAATTAGTTCAAGTGTAAACAGAAAAAACCTGCTTAATTAAGAATTTTTAAACAGGGGCATAAAAGCACTGGCGGAAACACTGTGAACCCCTAACTGCTTTCATAAAATCGATCGAGAAGAGGCTCCGAGCGCACGGGCCGGGCGGGGCGGGGGCGCGGGGGGCTGTGGGCGAGCCTCCGGACTGATGTCTTTCACCCGACCAGGCGCAGGCCCCAGGGACCTGCTGGTTTACGATCGGGGTCTGGGGACCCGTACCTAATGATTTTTACGCATTAGTGGAGATGAGAGTTGGCTAAGACCGGACTGTTTAAGAAGGCTTTATGGGTGTCATAGAGCAGAGTCCTGTGACCCCAGGGCCGCCTGGATGGTGAGAACCCCCGCCCCCACCATGGAGGCCCTCCTCCTGACCCCTGCTTGGACTGGTGGCCAGTCATCCTCTCCTCGTGGACCACACACAGTACGGTGGACGGGGGAGCTTGGTGGTCACTGGCTCACCTCTCGGCCTATCGGGCCAGTCCCCTGCTTGGGGTTGGGCGACCGAGAATCTTGGGGCCTCTCTTCCTGAAGGACAGGGACCAGGTGGGTCCCCTTTGACCTCCTGACACCTGCCCTCTGCGTCAAGTGTGTGGGCTTACCGCGGGATGCTGGCAGCGCCTGCCTTCCACAGGGGCGGGAGGTGTCCGCAGAGGCGCTTTGGGCTTGAAAGGAGCCAGGGTTCAAGGCGAGATCATCTGGACGTGGCTGCTGGGAAGGGGCTGGATGGGACTGTCACCCTACACCCAGAGGCTATACGGGCCCCAGACTGGGCCCGGCATCTCACCCAGTCCCAGAGTTTGTCTGCTTGAGCATCACATTTGAGAAGCAGGGGGAAATTCCAGACAGCCAAATGGTAGATGGCACCATGCAGAGGTATAGACTGGAGCCTGTGGGCAGGGATCCTGAAGGTCCCGGGACCAGCCTGGCAGGGCATGGAGTGCAGGCTGTGATCCAGCCCCAGTGCTCTCTCTGTGAAGGCGTCCCCTCCTCCCTTACCCTCTCCCCGACAGCAACTTTCTGAGAATAAGAATATGCAGTGATTGCAAAGTGGTTGGCAGGTCTAGGTTGGGATCTGGGACCCACTTCCAGTCTCGGAGCCTTGGATGTGGAGAGGGGTTGGTGGTCTTCATCATCTTTGTGCCCTGAGACCCTCCTTGGTCTGCCCAGTCTTGCTCCCCAGAGATGGAGATGGGGGATCAGAGCCAGCCAGAGCTGAAGACCTCGCTTGTCAGGAGGTGCGCGGATTCTGCTGCTACTGTAGCTCCAACCCATGTGGCCAGAATGCTGCCCCACTGGACTGGCCTGGAGACCCAGGCTGACCCAGCCCCATGTGACCCAGGGGTCAGATCCAGTGATTCCTGGCCTCGATGCCTGAGCTTGGATCTGCTGAGCCACATGGAGACCACCTGGGAGGGTTCAGAAGGAGAACCTCCCTTTCCAGAACAGAGAGGCCACCTGCAGGAGGCCTGGGCTCCGTGTCTCTGGAATCTGGGCAGGAAGGGGCCCTATAGACACCCCTCAGGTGATCAGAGAGGCTGAGATGGTCGCCTAAAGCAGCCCAGCGGCTTGGGGTTGGGCGACCGAGAATCTTGGGGCCTCTCTTCCTGAAGGACAGGGACCAGGTGGGTCCCCTTTGACCTCCTGCCTGCCTGCCCAGTAGTATTGGGGTGTCTGGGCTGAGACCATCAGTCTAGGGTGTACACCGTGTGCATCATAACGATATTGATACACGGAGGGAGGCTGGGCCTAGCACGGAGGCTGCCGCCTGGGGCCTGCCTGCTCACAGCCGCAGCCACAAAGGCAGATCAATAACTGGCGAGGCAGACAGACTGGGGATTTCTCTCCTCTAATTGGGAGGTGTCAGCGGGGGGAGAGGGGGCAGTGCCCAGATGTGCAGGCGTGGCTGGCCCCGCTGTGGCCAGCGCTCAGAGTCTTAGCCCCTCGGCAACTCTCTCATTCGTGAGTCTCTCTCTCTCTCTCTCCCCGTGTCTCTATGTTTCTTTGTCTTCTGTGTCTTCGCATCTCTTTATCTCTCCTTTCTTGTTGGTCTCTGCTTCTCTAGGTAAGTCTTTGTGGGCCTCTTGTCTCTCTTTTATTTTTAAGTATTTATGTATTTATTTTTATTTGTTGGCCATATAGCATGTGGGACCTTAGTTCCCTGACCAGGGATTGAACCCGCACCCCCTGAGCTGAAAGTGCAGAGTCTTAGCCACCTGACCACCAGGGAGGTCCTTCTCGTCTCTGTTTTAATCTTCATTTCTCCGTCTGTCTCTGTCCCTCTCAGTGTCTGTCTCTCCTTGTCCCTCTCTGTCTCTCAATCTCTGTCCTTTTTTATATCTCTCTCCCTTTCTCCCTCTCAGCATCTAAATTAGAATCTGAAATCTCTCCCAGAAAGCACACTCAGGAGCCCTAGTCCAGATTGGGGTGAGTCAGGGTTACCTCCCATGGACCCGGGCCCCCCACTCTGGCCCTGGTTGAATATCCTTCGTCTGCAGAGAGTTTGTTCAAGTTTGAACAAGTTCCCCTCCTGTAAAAGCCATGAGATCTCCATGGGAAAATCCCATTCTGGCCGTGATCTGCACTCCTGGGGATCATCATGGGGCCTGGTACATCATGCCCCATCTGTTTGGACCCTTGTTCTTTACAAGGTGGGGGTCTGTGCTACAGATGAGCAGACTCATCAGCTCCCCATCCTTTCCCCACCTTGTGCATGTTTGAATTTTCCTCTTAGTGGGGCCCTGACTGAGTTCTCAACCCTTTGGAACCTCAGGGCTCTGTCTGCAAACTGGAGGTGAATCTCAGAAAATGACTCCCATTTCCTGTGATGAGCAGGGCTCCCTCAGCAGGCAGATGCTTGTGGGTGTGAGGAAGAGGAAGCTGATTCCAGGGGCACCAATAATAGAACTGTGGAGTGAATCTACAGGCTGAAAGTCAAAGAGGGCAGTTGCAGGTAAGGCTTGATCCAGCAGTACAGCTTGGTTACCAAGATCCCAAAGATGATGGCCAGAAGCCTCTTCCCTCCTTCAAGCTCAGTGGGAGAGAGACAGAGAAAAAGGAAAGGAGAGAGGGAGAGGGAGGGAGGCACATCCCTCTTGGTCCCTGAAGCATTTCAAGGCTTGAATTGAATCATTTAAGTCACAGGACCACCCAGCCTTAATCCCCGGGGATGGAAATAGGGGCCACTGAAAAGGGAGAAGGACAATACAGATGTAAGCAGCCAATGAGGGTGCATAGAAATTCTCCTTCCTCTGGGAGAGGGTGGGGGAGTCGAGGAAGGTGCAGCAGATGCTTGCACAGCTGGGGTTAACCCAGCCCACAGGTCCAACCCACCAGTGGTCAACTCCAACTTCTTTCCACCTCCAGCTCCAGTGCCCCCACCTCCAGGCAGCCTTCCTTGACTGCCCCTCCCTGAATTTCCCCAGATTGAAACCCTGCTTCTGGCCTGGCCCTGAGCTGTGCTTGTTCAGCTCTGTTCTTGTCCCTTATGGCCATGGGTCTCATGGCCTCTGTGCCCCTCTGCCCCTCTGCCCATATTGTCTACTTGTCATTCTAATAAATCCTGCCTCCCTCTGCTTCCCCTGCCCAACCTCAGTTTCCCCTCCTGTAGGAGTATCTTGGGGCTTTTCAGGTGGCACTAGTGGTAAAGAACCTGCCTGCCAATGCAGGAGACATTAGAGATATGGGTCTGATCCCTGGGTCGGGAAGATCCCCTGGAGGAGAGTATGGCAACCCACTCCAGTATTCTTGCCTGGAGAATCCCATGCACAGACGACCTGATGGGCTACAGTCCACGGGGTCGCAAAGAGTCGGACATGACTGAAGCAACTTATCACAGCACAGCACAGAGGAGTATCTTATCAGGGGAGGATCTGGGAAGTGGAACAGGAATGCTGTTAGCCAGCATCTCAGCTAAAGAGGGAAAAAAACACAAATCTCTGGTGAGATTTGAATTTCAGAGAAGCAGCAAACACATTTTTCGTACAAGTTTTAAAACACATTCTTGCCTGCAGGCATGTCCTGGCTGCAGGGGACCACAGGGGCTGTGCCTTCCAGCTCCCCACACGCTGGGGTGGGTGTGGGGAGGCCTCCCCCAGGGCATCTGAGGATGGGGGCCTGGATCCCCGCAGTTGTCATCAGCACTCTGCACCCAAGACCCACTTATGCTAGTCACTGTTCAGCAGAACTTATATGTGACTGGGTCTCCTGATTTTATCTGGGGACCCTGGTTCAGGGGACAGTCTCTGCAGGGCCTGGCTGACCTCTGGAGCATTTATTAAGCACCTACTGTGGGGTTTAGACACCCCCCTCAGAGGTGGGGGCTGGGCTGAGAAACCCGAGGAACCAGTTCCTCGGGGATAGTGTGACCGGGCCTCTGGAAGCCCCCAACCCAGCCAGGCCTGGCCACTGCATCCCTCCCAAGGCTCGATCATGCAGATCGATGTCTTCCCTCACAGTGTGGTGTTTGCAGGAGCTGCAGCCCTGATTGAAGCAGGCAGGGAAGGGGACGGGGAGAGCGGGGAGCAGTGGAGTGGGATGGGGATGGACCAAGCATGTGCACATGTGTGTGTGTGCCCGTAACATGTGCGCAGCTGACGGTGCACGTGTGCCCACATAGAGCATCAGTGTGTCTGCTGGCCAGTGGCTGGTGTAGACATCCAGCCAGCCCGTGCCCCGGTGTGGATGTTGGTGTGGTCTGTGTAGACATGTGTGAACACTTGCATGTGTGTGGTGGACCCTCTGACCCTGTCTTCTGTGCTGGTAGCCTGGTCGTGTTGAAGAGGTCCCCCAGGGCCATGGGTGGTGAGGGTCAGCAGGGACCCTCAGGAAGCCAGAGTCAAGGGTGTCGAGTATCCTGGGTTGATGGCTCTCCCAGGGCGTCCAGCCTTGGCTGCCCACGTGTGGACGCCAGGATGGTGGTTCCAGGTGTCCACCTCCTCTTTCCAGCTGGACAGGAGAGGATGAGACCACCAGGTCCTCTGGGAAGACACTTGGCCGTCATCCCTCTAAAGCCATGTCATAAATTCCCAGTGTGGGAGGGCTGGGGGTCTGGGGGGATCCAGAGACAGAGACAGAGCAGAGAGAAGGGGCAGCGGTGGGGGACAGAAAGGCACTGAGAGACACACAGAGAGTGGCAGTTCACACTCTCTCTCTGTCTGTCAACTTGACTCCCCCAGGCCCGCAGGATAACAGATCCTTACACAGAAACAGGACTAAATGAAGAAGCCCCCTGGGGCACTCGCTGCTGGGGTGATCTGAAGGGCAGAGCTTTCTCCTTCCCTCAGAGGCCCTGGCTGGCATGCTGGCCTGCAGAGCTGGGGGGTCAACATCCCCAAAGCTGGTGGATGGACCCCACCATGGGTGATCTGCCCAGAAGTTTCCCTTCTGCTCACAGCAGCTGGAGGGACTGACATGCCAACTAGCTTGTGCCTCTCTCCTGCTAAGACCCTCACTGACTCCCTATTGCTCTTACGATCAGATGCAGAGTCCTCAAGGTGGCCATGCCAGAGGTGGGTCCTGCTGTCCATCCCCATTTCAGAGAGGTAAATGCTGAGGCTTGGAATGGAAAAGGGACTCAGCCAAACTTCTGAGTTCTGGCTCAGCTGGGAGAGGAACAGAAGCAGTGGCTGGGCCTGAAATGGTACGAGAGGGAGGTTGGACATGAGACAGGAGCCCGAAATGGGGAAGGACCTGCTCAGTCTCCAGAACACAAATGCAGTACCCATAATATCCCAACATGAACACACAGGCATGTTTGTCCAAAAGAGACTCACTCAGGTCCTAGTGACTCTTAGTCACCAACAATTATGACAGAATTCTAGTTCTTGTTTTCAGGCTGCGAGTTCAAGGGGAGATGTATCTGCATGTGCTGAGAAGTAACAGTGAGGGAAGAGGCAAACAGTGTAGATCCAAAGTCAACAAGTGAGGTTCCATACTTAGGGGCTATTAAGTGCAAAAATCAAAAGTACTGCAAAGACCAGCCATCACTCCAGAAAAGCAACCTTCATCTGGACCCTCATTTGCCCAGAAGTCACAATCCATTCCTCAGCTCTGTTTCAACAGAACATCAAATCTGTGATATAGTTTTTTTTTTCTTTCCTTTTTTTTTGGCCACATTGCATGGCTTGCAGGATTTCAGTTCACTGACCAGAGATAGAACCTGGGCCCTGGCAGTGAAAGCTCTGAATCCTAACCACTGGCCACCAGGAAACTCCCTGAGATATCGTTTCATATATTAAAATAATGTAGGATTTATTTTCATTTGTTGTTCAGTCATTCAGTCCTGTTCAACTCTTTGTGACCCCATGGACTGCAGCATGCCAGGCTTCTCTGTCCTTCACTATCTCCTGGAGTTTGCTCAAACTCATGGTCATTGAGTCAGTGATGCCATCCAACCAGCTCATCCTCTGTTGTCCCCTTCTCCTGCCTTCAATGTTTCCCAGCATCAGAGTCTTTTCTAGTGAGTCAGCTCTTTGCATCAGGTGGCCAAAGTATTGGAGTTTCAGCTTCAGCATCAATCCTTCCAGTGAATATTCAGGATTGATTTCCTTTAGGATTGACTGGTTTGATCTCCTTGCAGCCCAAGGGACTCTCAAGAGTCTTCTCCAGCACCACAGTTCAAAGGCATCAATTTTTTGGTGCTCAGTCACTTAAGACAATCCTGATAAAAGGGAGAGACAATGAAAGAAAAGTTGCCTTGTCCATCTGTCACAGGTTGAACATAGCATTGCCGCCCCCCACCCAAATTCATGTTCACCGCAACCTCAGAATCGGACCTTCTTTGGAAATAGGGTCTTTGCGGATGTAATGAGTTAGAGTCTTGAGATGCTTTCCAGACCTGACTGAGGAAGTGCCGTCATGGGGGTTGACATCCACCATAACAAAGACCAAAAGGTTCGTTGCAAGGAGCCCAAGAGCGAGGATGTCTATCAAAGGCTGCTGGTCAAGCTGAACAGGTTTCTGGCCAGACCAAGCACCTCCATTTTCAGTCAAGTTGTACCGAAGAGATTGTTTGTGAACTGCACCAGCCGTCTACCTTGGTCCCTTTTCCAGATGATAGAGAAGATGAAGTTTCCAGGCTGGACAGGCAAAACAGCTGTGGTCGTGGGGGCTGTAATCGATGGTGTGTGTGTCTAGGAGGTGCCCAAACTGAAGGTGTGAGCTCTGTGCCCAGAGTTGCATCCTCAAAGCCGGGGCAAGATCCTCACCTTTGGCCAGCTGGCTGTGGACTCCCCCAGGGGTTATGGCTCTATCTTCCTCTCTGGTCCTCTCCAGGGCTGAGAGGTGTACAGGCATTTCAGCAAGGCCCCAGGAACACCGCATAGACACACCAAACCCTCCATACACTCCAAGGGCCAGAAACTCGAGCACACCAGAGGCTGATGAGCCAGTCTCGGCTACGCAAGCTAACCCCAGATTCTACCTTGTTATTGAACAGGTTTGTGATGCTAAAAAAAAGAAAGAATCTTGAGATGACATCATTCTGGATTTAGGGTGTGACAGAAAAAGACAGAGAAACATACAAGGAACAAGGTGATGTGAAGAGGAGGAGCAGAGACTGGAGTTATGCGGCCACAAGACAAGGGCTGCCAGCATCCCCGGGAGCTGAGGAAAGAGGCTGGGTTTTTCCTGCAGAACTTCCAAAAGGAATCAGCCCTCTGACACCAGGATCTCGGAGTCAGGCCTCCAGAACTGAGAGAGAATCAATAGTATTGCTTTAAGCCACCCAGTTTGTGCGACTTTGGTTACATGGACCCGAGAACACTCACACCTCTTCCTACGGTTGTAGCATCTGCCCTGAAACATTTGTGTGTGACCTTTCACCCTTTTTCCTGTTGATGGGAATCTTTTCTTCCTGTGTGTAGTTCATCCAAGACACTCCTCTCTTGTCAGTTTACAAAAGTATGTGAACGTTTTCCTAAGTAAATACTCAGTAGTTGTCACCTTAAATACTGGGACACAGATATATCATCGTATATTTATTCATTAAAGATTTATTTATTTTTAGCTGTGTTGGGTCTTTGTTGCTGCAGGTGAGTTTTCTCTAGTTTCAGCAACTTGGGGCTACTCTCTGGTTGCACTGATTGGGCTTGTCATTGCAGTGGCTTCTCCTGTTGTGGAGCATGGGGTCTATAGTTGTGGTGCACGGGTTTAATTGCTCCTCTGCATATGGAATCTTCCTGGAGCAGGAATCAAACCTGTGTCCCCTGCATTGGCAGGTGGATTCTTAACCACTGGACCACCAGGGAAGCCCTATCATCATTTGTTGAGCAAATTGTCTTATTTTGAACACTTAGGTGGTTTCCAATTTTTTTCTGTTGGAGACAGGACAGCTGTGAGCATCCTTGAATTTAGACACTTGAACACACCGTGGAGTTTTCCTTTAGGACACTCTCAGTGTAAAGGAGTTGCTTGTCAGAGACCATGAGACAAATATTAAGGCCCCGATGATACATTTTTTCAAATCATCTCCAAAGTACCATTACCAAATGCACATCCTTTAGTTGTATCCCAGCAGGTACATTTGCCATCATCCACGCCAGCCATGGGAGTTGTTATTTTTTAAGCCTTGAAATGCTGAGGTATACATTTCAGTTATTTGTATACTGATCAGCAATTCCACTTCTAGATATACACCCAAAAGAATTGGAAAGAGCTATTGAAACAAGTACACACATATTCACAGCAACAGGATTAACAGGAGCCATAGGTGGGAACAATGTAAGTGTCCACTGATGGATGATGGATAAACACAATGTGGTCCATCTATGGAGTGGAATATTACTCAGCCTTAGAAAAGACAGAGATTCTGACACCTGCTACAACCTGGATGAACCTTGAGGACGTGATGCTCAGTGAGAGAAGCAGACACAGGAAGCTGATTCCACTCACAGGAGGTCCCTGGAGGAGTCAGATCTACAGAGACCGAAGTAGATGGTGGGGCCAGGGGCTGGGGGAACGTAGGAGGAGTCAGTGTTTCATGGAAACAGAGCTTTAGTTTGGGAAGATGATGTTGGGGATGGTTGCATGACAATGTGAATGTGCTTAATGCCACTGAGCCGTGCACTCAAAAATGGCTAAGATGGTGAGTTTTATGTCATGTAGATTTTACTACAATACAAAAACATTTTTAATGGGGAAAAAAATGAGGTAAAATGTATTTGCAGCGAAATGCACAGATCTTGGTCTGCAGTTTGATGCATTTTAACAAATGACCACTCGTTATGTGAACAGAATCCTGCCACATCGGAACGCTGTGGTTCTAATTCGTGAATTCTGGTTTTTTACGTTATTGGTTATTTGCATTTCCTCTTATGGGAATTTCCTCATTGTGGTTTTTGCCCATTGCATCAGGGTGGGCTGCTGCCAAGAACCAAAATAAACCTGAATAGCCTGAGAAAGGAGACTGCTCAGTCTAGACACTGCACATCTCTAAGTGCCCGTGTGAACCAGGGGTCCAGGGAAAATCGTGAAGTAAGAGAGCATCAACCGAGACATGTGTGGGTGACACACATGCTTGCACAATCCCAGCCTGTGTCTGCAAGGAGACCCCTGACCCCAGTAATGCATATCCCTTGGGAGGGAGACTGAGATGGTGGTCTTTTTGCTCTGTTCTATCTGCTGTGGCTGAAAATATCATTTGCCACTGCATATAATAAAGTAAACATGCTCAGAATTTAAAATGTACTGGGACTTCCCTGGCTGTCCAGTGGTTATTCATGCTTTCACTGCAAGGGTCACGGGTTCCATCCCTGGTCGGGAAGCTAAGTCCAACAAGCCACATACAAAAAAAGAAAAGGAGAAAAAAGAAACAAAATGTACTGCTGGTGTGCTATTGTCCCCAAGAGCAGAGCATCTTCCTGAGCCCAGATCTGAAGACTCTTTTCTGGTTGAGACATCCACCTCGTCTCCCCTGTCTCACGCCCACCACTCAGATTCCATCTCCAGGTCTTTGCATCTCATCCTTCCCTGGGCAGAGGACTGAGGGTCCCTTTCCAGCTCTGAGTCACCCCTGCACTGAAGGGCCAGCTAAACATTAATGGGAAGATGGGGAGGCAGACATATGGATGGGGACACAGGTGAGTGGATGGACGGCTCAAAGCATAGAAGGGTGGTGGAGGCTAGATGAGAGAAAACACAGGAAGGTCTTAGAACAGGGCCTGGCACATAGGCAGTCAATTAAGTGTGAATTTGTGATGGGATGGGGAAGGGAATTCACAGGTAGACAGTGGAATGGATGAATATCTAGGGGGTAGGAGGATGGATGGATGAAGGAATGAATGAAGCCATGATGGGCAAGTGAATATGTAGGCAGACTAGGTATGTGAAGAAGTGCTGACATCAATATGGCAACAAATGGTTGGATAGATGGAGGAATGGACAGATGGAAGGATAGGAGGATGATGGATGATGGATGACAGATAAATCTGTGGGCCTAAGGCTAGATGATGGATGATGTATTAATAGATGAATGGATAAATGGACAGATGGCTGGCTGGCTGGCTGGCTGGCTGGCTGAATACAAGAGCATATTATAGATGGTAAAGGTAAGTCTGACTGGCTGGCTGGGTAGATGAATGAATGGATTGATGAGTCTATGGATGGATGAATGAGTGGATGGGCCTATGGATGGATAATGGGTGATGTATTAGTAGATGAATGAATGACTGGATAGAAAAGCATATTATAGATGGTACATATAAGGATGACCGGATGGATGGATGAGTCTATGGATAGATGGAAGAATGGATGGGCCTATGGATGGATGATGGATGATATATTAATAGATGAGTGGATGGATGGGCAGATGGATGGATGGATACAAGAACATATTATAGATGGTGGATGAATAGATGGATAGATAAATGAATGGGTGGATGAGTCTGTGGATGGATGATGGATATTTGGGAGGATGAATGAATGATGGATGGATAACTAGGTGACTGAGTGGATGGATGAAGGAATGAATAAGTCTATGGTTGGGTGGATGGATAAAAGACTGGATAGAGGGATGATTAATGTATGAGCAGTGGATGAATGGATGGATGGATGGTGAATGGATGAATGGTGGATGGATGGTAGATGGATGGATGGATGGATAGTGGATGGATGGATGGATGGTGGATGGATGGATGGATGGATAGTGGATGGATGGTGGATGGATGGATGGATGATAGATGGATGGGTGGTGGATGGATGGATGTTGGATGGATAGATGGATGAATGAGGTAGATGGATGGATGGATAGTGAATGGATGGATGGTGGATAGATGATGGATGGATGGATGGATGGATGGGTGGGGGATGAATGGATGGATGACCATACACATCGATGGATGACCAGATGGACAGATGGCTATGTGGACACTGTCCCCATTGAGTCCCACATCCAACAGGGCTTCAGGCCACTGCTTCCAGGCCTGGTTGGTTCTCAGGGGCTTCACTTTCTGTCTTGGATGTAGCCTTCTGCTACCCTCTGGGCCTCAGTCTCTCCCCACATCTGGGGAAGGGACAGGGGGAGCCCAGAGTCCACTATGCTGCTCCCTCTTCCACTACCCCCATTCCTCCTCCCCAGGAAGGACCGGTCCAGGATCAACGAATGAGGAACAAGATGCAAAAAGGTAATTAATCTATGGGGAGGGGAGGAGTGTTAATACCTTGAAGACACAGGGGACACACTGTCAGCTCCCACCAATTAGTGGCCTAAACCTGTGTGGCTGCTCTCCATGCTGCGGCCGAGTTGATTACTCTAATTAATTTTGCATCGACCCGCATGGATCTGCCGGGGAGCGCTGATTGGCCTGGGAGATGGATGTTGCTGGCTGGCCCATGGCCCCCATGGTCCCCAGCTCCCCACACTCCCTGCCACTTGGCTGGTCCCTCAATGTCCAGTCTGCAAGGTCAAATGCTGCCCTGCCCCCGCACCAGCCTCTAGCATCCAGCCCACCGCCCAGGACACACCCGGATCTGCAGAATAGGGCAGGAGCACAGCCGGGAGCCTGTTGCCCTGTAACAGTGGTTGTGGGGAGCTGGAGGCAACTTCCAGGGCCAATGAGAGACTCCTCAGCTGGCCTGGCCTCTGAAGGCCGCCCAATGGGAGAGTGTATTCGGGGGGTGAGGGGGCTATTTGCAGCTAAGGAAGCTTCTCCCTGCCTTGGCTTAGGGCAAGAGCCAGACTCACCTTTCCCCAAGCCTGGGGCACTTCCTGCAATCCAGGGCTTTAGTTTCTTGTTCCAATGCGCTCAGACGGTAAAGCTTCTGCCTACAATGTGGGAGACCCAGCTTCAATCCCTGGGTCGGGAAGATCTCCTGAAGAAAGAAATGACAACCCACTCCAGTATTCTTGCCTGGAAAATCCCATGGACGGAGGAGCCTGGTAGGCTACAGTCCATGGGACTGCAGAGTCGGACACAACTGAGTGACTTCACTTTCACTTTTTCCCCCCCCAATGCTTAGAACGACGCTCTCCTGGAGGTCAGAGGCCTCACAGGACTAAATCCAGGTGTGGGCAAGGCTGGTCCCTCCAGAGGCTCCTGGGGAGCACCAGCTCCCCCCTTTTCCAGCTTCTAGAGATGCCCACATCCTTGGTTCACGGCCCCTCCTTTCATCACAACCAGCAACCCAGCATCTCCCAACTCTCTCTGCCTCTGACCCTCCCACCTCCCTCTTAAAAGGACCCTGTGATGACACTGGACCCCCAGGAAACCCAGGGTTGTCCCCATCTCAGGGGCCTTAACTTAATCATCCCTGCCAAGTCCCCTCTTCTGTGTGCGGTGACATGTGCACAGATCCTGGGACCAGACAGGAACATCTTTGGGGCCATTATTCTGCAGACCACGGGGAGGTGTCCCAAAGCAGTCCCTGAGCTCTAGTCAGAAGCTGGATACAGCCATACCTGAAGGGGCTGTTTCGTTTTTTTTTTAATATACGTAATTTTATTTATTTACTTTCAGCTGTGCTAGGTCTTTGTTGTTATGTGCAGGCTTTCTCTAGTTGTGGAGAGTGGGTGCTGCTCTCTAGCTGTGGTGCACAGACTTCTCATTGCAGTGGCTTCTCTTGTGGAACACAGGTTCTAGAGCAAAGGCCCAATAGTTGTGATGCATGGGCTTAGTTGCTCCGAAGCATGTGGGATCTTCCCAGACCAGGGACTGAACCCATGTCTCCTGCATTGGCAGGTGGATTTTTAACCACTGAGCCACCAGGGAAGCCCTGAAGGGACTGTCTAAATTGTTGGGATGAACAAAAAGCCAAGACAGGGACATATGTGGCCCAGAGATCTACTCCATGAAACAGAAGACAAATGTTCTGTATAATCTCAAAGAAAACAAAGAAGTCAGTGATTTTATAGAAAAAAGATGAAAGATGAAACACTAAGATGAGAGACTCAGATCAAAAGAAGGCTGGCAGAGCAAAGCTTGTCGATTAATGACAGCACAAAACTATCATCACATGTGGTACAGATCAGAATCAACATTACAGCGATTCAAACTCATGTGGCCACTAGTTTGATCAATTATGCCAGGAGGCAGAGGGGAAAAAATAGATAAGACAGAGCACTGGTGTTCCCAAACAGAACCATATTCCACAATGTAACAGAAGAAAACTTTCCTCAGGTGAAGAAAGGTCTGAATCTATAGCCCCCCCCAAAGGGCTTCCATTTTTGAGGCAAAATTAAAGTAAAATAATCAACCCCAACAATTCTCCAGGGGATATCTGTGCATGTCAAGGCTTAAAGGGAACACAGAAAGATAACTGTCAGGAACTTAAAAGTGCCAAGGATATTAAAGACACCAAGCTGTCACATAGAGGAAATAGTGTTAGAAAGACAAGGAAATAATGGGTAGATGCCTCATAACAGGCTTTAGCCCATCTCTCCTAGTAGTTGTTGAAACGAATACACAGAAAAATAAGGAGGGAAGGATCAGTGTGGTTTAAATGATGAGAACAAGCTAATAGACATATCAGACTCTCCTGGGACAGAGGACAGAATTCTTTTAAAGGCATTGGATCAAAAGCCAGCCACCTACTGGAGGGTGGGGTGGACTGGGAGATTGAGATTGACAGATATACACCGTTGATACTACGTATACAATAGATAACTAATGAGAACCTTATATAGCATAGGAAATTCTACTCAATGCTCTGCGGTGACCAAAAATGGAAAGGAAATCCAAAAAAGGGAATATATGTCTATATACAGCTGACTTTACTTTGCTATACAGTGAAAGAAGAGAGTGAAAAAGTTGGCTTCAAGCTCAACATTCAGAAAACTAAGATCATGGCATCCAGTCCTATCACTTGACGGAAAATAGATGGGGAAACAATGGAAACAGTGGCAGATTTTATTTTTTGGGGGTTCCAAAATCACTGTAGATGGTGACTGCAGCCATGAAATTAAAAGACGCTTACTCCTTGGAAGGAAAGTTATGACCAACATAGACAGCATATTAAAAAGCAGAGACTACTTTGCCCACAATCTAGTCAAGGCTATGGTTTTTCCAGTAGTCATGTATGGATGTGAGAGTTGGACTATAAAGAAGTGAGCACTGAAGAATTGATGCTTTTGAACTGAGGTATTGGAGAAGACTCTTGAGAGTCCCTTGGACTACAAGGAGATCCAACCAGTCCATCCTAAAGGAGATCAGTCCTGAGTGTTCATTGGAAGGACTGATGCTGAAGCTGAAATTCCATTACTTTGGTCACCTGATGCAAAGAACTGACTCATTTGAAAAGACCCTGATGCTGGGAAAGATTGAAGGCAGGAGGAAAAGGGGATGACAGAGAATGAGATGGTTGGATGGCATCACTGACTCAATGGACATGAGTTTGAGTAAACTCTGGGAGTTGGTGATGGACAGGGAGGCCTGCCATGCTGCAGTCCATGGGGTCGCAAAGAGTCGGACATGACTGAGCGACTGAACTGAACTGAAGAGTAGAAACTAGGCTTCCCTGGTGACTCAGATGGTAAGGGGTCTGCCCTACAATGTGAGAGACCTGGATTCAGTCCCTGGGTTGGGAAGAATCCCTGAAGAAGGAAATGGCAACACACTCCAGTGCTCATGCCTGGAAAATACCATGGGCGGAGGAGCCTGGCAGGCTACAGTCCATGGGGTCGCAAAGAGTCAGACACGACCGAGCAACTAACACACAGAAGAAATTAACACATTGTGAAGCGACTGTACTCTGACAAAAATTAATTAAAAAAAACAGTAAGGATGTTGGGCTTCCCTGATGGTCCATTGGTGAGGAATCTGCTTGCCAACGCAGGGGTCATGGGTTCTATTCCTGGTCCGGGAAGATACCGCATGCCGTGAGGCAATTAAGCCCATGCTTGGCGACAAGAGAAGCCATTGCCACAATGAGAAGCCTGCACACTGCAACTAGAGAAAAGTTGCATGTAACATCGAAGACTCAGAGCAGCCAAAAATAAATATAAAGAAAAGCATTTATAAAACTATATTAAGGATGTAGATCTTGTCAAGAAGAGGAAGACAGAGATAACATTCTAGACTAGTGTTTATTTTTGAGTTTATTGAAACTCTTAGACGCTGACATGAAATTATCACCTGATAACCTTCTACAGAAAATACAAAGTTTAAATTTTCACAAACTTGAACTCAGAAGGAATGCAAGGCTCATCTGAAATTCTATAAAGCAAGATACCTATATATGTGTATGTAGGTGTATAAAATGTTAAATATATTCATGTATTTATTTTAAAAAGCCAGGAACCAAAAAAAAATTTTTTTAATAAATAAAAAGCCAGAAACCTAGTGAGCCCTGAAGAAATCCTGATCCATTCCTTGCAGTGGAAAGAATGCTGCCGTATTTGTCAACCACAATAACTATCAGCTAAGCAGCTGTGTCCGACTCTGTGACCCCATGAACTGTAGTCCACCAGGCTCCTCTGTCTGTAGGATTCTCCAGGCAAGAAAACTGGAGTGGGTTGCCGTGCCCTTCTCCAGGGGATCTTCCCGACCCAGGGATTGAACTTGATTCTCCTGTATTGCAGGCAGATTCTTTACAGCCTGAGCCACCAGTACCAAAGCATGAAAAAGTACTAATTTTCTGATCAAAACCATTCAAGTCCTTGAGAAACAATGCTAACAAAACTTGCCTCACCAAAAATCTATGGGTGGTGGCCAGGTACAAATCTACTGCCTTAAATGCTTTCGTAGCTAAAGGAAAAGACAGTGAATGTAAATAAAGCCAGCATCTCAAGAAGGCAACAACCCTAAAACAGAGCTAATGAAAACAGAGGAACAAATTAATAAAGATAAAAGCTGAAATTAATGAGTTAGAAAAGAGGAACACAGCAGAATTAATAAATTAACCCCATGGCTGCTTCCCTGAAAATAAAAAAGAAAAGAAAATGCTCTAAAATAGACAAACCAGCTGGTGGAATCAAGAAAGTCAGAAGAAACACAAATGAGAATTAGGAATGAGAGAAAGGCTATGAAACCATAAATATTGAGGTTATTTGGATGCACAAAGATAAAACAGTGTGGATTCTATGCTAATGAACTTGAAAACTGGGATAAAATGGATAATTTTCTAGAAAAAGCATAAATTACATAAATTGACCCCCAAAACAGCAGAACGTTTAAGGAAAAATATGAGAGAGTTTTGCCTCAAGGTGATGCCATGGGTCTCTACCCAAAATAGTTGAAAAGGAGATGTTCAAACAAATACTCAATCGTGAATGTTTATAGCAGCACAGTTCACACCAAGTGTCCATCCACAGATGATGGATAAATGCCACATGGTCCCTCCACACATGGAAGCATCCGTTAGCCCTGAAAAGGGGAGAAGCCCTGACACTCGCTACCATGTAGATGGACCCTGAGAACACGATGCTCAGTGAGAGAAGCAGACGCAGAAGGACACACAGGGTGTGATTCCACTGATGGGAAACGTCCAGAACAGGCTGACCACAGACACAGAAAGTGGGTTCCTGGTTGTCAAGGGCTGGGGGAGGGGATGGGGTGACTACTGACGGGGACAGAGTTTTTGACTGAGGTATGGTGATATTGAAATTAGTAATAATAAATATGTATTTGGTCTTTGTCTCTGTTCCTGTCACAGAGCTCATCAAATGCTGGAATTTCCTAAGTGACAAGAGATATAAAGGGGTCTTTAGTTATTTGCAATAAGTCCCTTCAAGCACAGTGACAGACTTTATTTTCTTGGGCTCCAAAATCACTGTGAATGGTGACTGCAGCCATGAAATTAAAGGCTGCTTGCTCCTTGGAAGAAAAGCTATGAGAAACCTAGACACTGCATCAAAAAGCAGAGACATCAGTTTGCAACCAAACATCCATATAGTCAAAGCTATGGTTTTTCCAGTAGTCATGTATGGATGTCAGAGCTGGACCATAAAGAAGGCTGAACACCAAAGAACTGATGCCTTCAAACTGTGGTGCTGGGGAAGACAACTGAGAGTCCCTTGGACAGCAAGGAGATCAAACCAGTCATTCCTAAAGGAAATCAACCCTAAATATTCATTGGAAGGACTGATACTGAAGCTCCAATACTATGGCCACCTGATGGAAAAGAAAAGACCCTGATGCTGGGAAAGACTGAAAGCAGGACGAGAAAGGGATGACAGAGGATGAGATGGTTGGATGGCATCACTGACTCAATGGATATGAGTTTGAGCCAACTCTGGAAGATAGTGAAGGACAACATGCATGCAGTCCATGGGGTTGCAAAGAATCAGACATGACTGAGTGACTGAACAACAACCAGCAGACCCCAATATTAAACCTGCCAAAGATAAAATGAAAAAGGAATCCACAGACTGTCCCCCATCTCCATGAAAGCAAAAAGAACAAAATCAAGTCTTATCCAGGTAAATCTAGAGATACTGGAATAAAACAATCCCACCATTATCAATTAAGGCAGGTTCCAGGATGGCAGAAGTTAGTCAGTGTTGGAAAATCTATTCAGATAAAAATAGACTTTGCTGTCCTGATAGATTGGAGCAGATGAACCAAAAGCTCATCAGGAGGTGCTACTAATATTTGCCAAAGATTCTAGGTAAAACAGGAAAATAACACTGTATCTTTTTTTTTTTTTTTGCTTTAATGGAAATTAGGTATTTATTTTACTTTTAAATTTTTATTGGGAGTATTGTTGCTTTACAATGTGTTAACTTCTGCTGTACAGCAAAGTGAATCAGCTGTATGTATACATATATGCCCACCACAGAGCACTGAGTAGAGCTCCTGGTGCCACACAGAAGGCTCTCATAACGTCAATAGTGTGCATGTGTCAACTCCAATCTCCCAATCCAACCAAGCCCCTCTTTCCCCTTGGTGTCCATGTGTTTGTTTCTCTGTGTCTGTGTCTCTATTTCTGCTTTGCAAATAAGTTCATCTATATCATTTTTCTAGATTCCACATTTATGGGTTAGTATATGATATTTTTTTTTCTCTTTCTGACTTAACTTCACTCTATATGACAGTTTCTAGGTCATCTTAGGAAATTCCAACATTTTATGAGCTCTGAATCAGAAACAGAGACGAAGGTCAAGTAACACAATCAACATATCTCTACAAGTGACCCAGTTTTGTTCCTTTTATGGCTGAGTAATAGTCCATTATTATATATGTACCACGTCTTCTTTAACCATTCACCTGCTGATGGACATTCAGGTTGTTCCCATGTCTTAGTTATTGTAAAGAGTGCTGCTATGAACTTAGGGGTGCATGTGTCTTTTTGAATTATATTTGATCCCTGAGTTGGGAAGATCCCCTGGAGAAGGGAAAGGCCACCCACTCCAGTATTCTGGCCTGGAGAATTCCGTGGACTGTATGGTCCATGGGGTCGCAAAGAGTCAGACACGACTGTGTGAATTTCACTCACTCATTCACTTTCTCTGAATATAGGTTCAGGAGTGGGATTGCTGGATCATATGGTAACTATATTTTTAGTTTTAAGGTGACTCTATCTTTAACGTGAATGAATAAATGGATAGGACTTTTGGTATCGTTGTTAAACACATGAAACCTTCAGAGAAGTCTCCAAGAAACAGTGTCCCAGTAGCATCTTCTACCTTTTTCATTGGGGACCCACATGTGCCTTGACCAGGGGCAGGGGTTCCCAGAGGTACAGGGAGATGGGCAGGAGGTCCATACTAAACCCTGGAACCTGCACCAGATCTCCCCACATTTCTGAAGCCTGAGCCTCAAGAGGGCTCAATAGAATGGTGAGGACCTTCAGATGGCTCATGCCCCCTTATCTTTTCCATGAAGACTTCTAGTAAATCCCTTCTATGGGCAGTAATTCATCATCACCAGGGCAGGTTGACCACCCCGTGGAGGTGCTGGCAAGCTCCATAAGGCAGGATAACAAAATAGCCTGGGTTCATAATGGCAGGGCAGGTAGTACTTGAATCCATGCCCACTCTGAAACCCGCTCCAGGTAGAAGTGTTATTCATTCAGTCCTGTCCGACTCTTGGTGACCTATGGACTGTAGCTTGCCAGGCTTCTCTGTCCGTGGGATTCTCGAGGCAAGAATACTGGAGTGGGTTGCCATTTCCTATGCCAGGGGATCTTCCCAACCCAGGAATCGAACCTGGGTCTCCTGCATTGCAGGCAGATTCTTTACCATCTGACCCATCAGAGAAGCTAATGATTAACAGTGGTTTGCAGCCCACAAACATGTAGACCCCAGACTAACTGGACCTGAAGGTTGATGATGCTGACTCCTACTTACCTCACCACCAGCCCATGAGGAGAATGGCCACAAACTGAACATGCCCTCCTTGAACAATGACTATAAAACTTCTCACTACCTTCCCCAAGTGGGAACATGTGATTTTGAGGGCATTAGCCCACTGTGGCCCCCTTTGCCTGGCAAAGTAATAAGGCTATCCTTTTCTACTTCACCCAAAACTCTGTCCTTGAGATTTGATTCGGTACAGGTGTACAGAGAGGTTGAGCTTTCAGTATCAACCGGGACTGTAAAACCAGTGTGATTTCTTAAGCTGAAATGGGAAAGGAATTCACCTGTTGCTGTTTTCAGAGGGTGTCACCGTATCATGGAAACCCCAAGAGAGTTTATGAAGTGTCATCAAGGTGTTCACAACAGTTACAATGTAAATATGCAAAAGCAACAGTAGCTTTCCGTGGATGGGTGACAACACGTGAGAACACAGATTGGGAAAAAAGAATCCATCACGATAGTGTGCGTGCTAAGACATTTCAGTCATGTCTGACTCTTTGTGACCCCACGGACTGTAGTCCACCAGGCTCCTCTGTCCATGGGATTCTCCAGGCAAGCATACTGGAGTGTTTTATCACGCTCTCCTCAGGTGATCTTCCCGACCCAGGGATGGAACCAGTGTCTCTTATATCGCCTGCATTGGCAGACAGGTTTTTTTTTTTTACTACTAGTGCCACCTGGGAAGCCCTATTCACGACAGCAATGAGAACAAAAACTCAAGAAGCTCACAGACACTTCAGACATATGCAGGACTTAAAAAAAAAAACCACACAAACCTATCGAAGGACAATTAACATGGAATATATGAAGAGACGCTCCAATTCTGAAGGAAAAGACCCAATAATATTTAAAAAAAGTCAATTTTCTCCATATCCATCCATACAATGTTATTTCAATACAGATCAAAATTCCAATCAGATTCCTTTCCCCAGGATGAAGGAGAACTGAATAAAATTATTCAAAAGTTCATGTGGCAGAATACAGTGCTGGCTTGGGAGTTGACAGGGTTTTAAGAGCCCAATAGTCAGGTGGGGGGGCGGGGGGACTACATATTTTTGCAAGAAATTGAAATGTATTGTGAAACTACAATACTTACAAAGTCATGCTATCATTGGCCTAAAAGCTGATCAAAGTATATACTGGGCTTCCCAGGTGGCACAGTGGTAAAGAATCCACCTACAATTCAGGAGACACAGGAGACGTGGGTTCGATACTTGGGTCAGGAAGATCCCCTGGAGCAGGGCATGGCACCCCATTCCAGTATTCTTATCTGGAGAATCACATTGACAGAGGAGCCTGGAGGGCTAGTTCATAGGGTTGCAAAGAGTTGGACATGACAGAGCTCCCACGCGTGCATAATTGAGATGCTTTTTCATTTTCGGATACGGAGGCTGCTGTTGGCAGAGCTGTTACACTTACAGATAGAATGATATGGGTTTTCTTTTACCTTTTAAAATGTTTATTTATTCATCTGGCTGCACCAGGTCTTAGTTGTAATATGCGGGGTCTTTAATTGTGTCATGTTAGATCTAGTTCCCTGGCCAGGGATGAAACCCAGGCCCCCTGCTTTGGGAGTACAGAAATTACCCGCTGGACCACCAGGGAGGTCCCATGATATGGGCTTTCTATTCCTCTCCTTACACCAAAGGAAGAGCATTCCTGGGTTAGAAGGGATGGTGTCTAAAACGTCTCATAGCTCTAGAAATAGTTGTAAGATGTTAACTGTAGTGTTCTTTGACTTGTTTTTTACAATTGGAAATAATGTTAATGTCTGCATCAATCTGGCCCCAATCTTCAGTCCTTCCTTGGTGGGAACTTTGCAGTGATGGTGGAGGGGTACATACACCCCTTCATCACAGGGCTCAATCCTTTGACTTGAAGTGGCCATTAGCAACTTCAACCCAAGCAGAGACTTGAAATCACCTTGACAGTGTCTACCTTGTGCTCAGATGTGTAAGTCACCCCTTGCTGGGTGACCAAAGACCCCAAACTTAACAACACCCCTTTTAAAATTTTTAAAAATATTTATTTATTTGTTTGGCTGCACCTCGCAGCATGCAGCTGCTGAGTTTCCCTGACTAGGGGTTGAACCCACATTCAGGGGAGGGGACTGCCCCAGGGTGTGACTCACTGGGGACTGACCTAAGGTATATTAGCAATACCAGGTGACACTCCGGTCCCAGAAATGTGATGAATGAGGGGATGAGTCACTCCAGTTGTCCAGACTATCCCACCTATATCCGCTTGTAGCTAGCCAACTCCAGACAAGATCAGCAAGTGACCTCCCCAATCACACAGAATACACTGTTACATATTGTAGTATACCATACATCACTTTGCCAACAAAAGTCCATATAGTGAAAGCTATGGTTTTCCCAGTAGTCACCTACGGTTGTAAGAGTTGGACCATAAAGAAAGCTGAGCACTGAAGAATTGATGCTTTTGAATTGTGGTACTAGAAAAGACTCTTGAGAGTCCCTTGGGCTGAAAAAGATCAAACAAGTCAGTCCAAAAGAAAATCAACCCTGACTATTCATTGGAAGGACTGATGCTGAAGCTGAAGCTCCAATAGTTTGGCCACCTGATGTGAAGAGCCAACTCATTAGAAAAGACCTTGATGCTGGGAAAGATTGAAGGCAAAAGGAGAAGTGGGTGGCAGAGGATGAGATGGTTAGATAGTATCACTGACTCAATGGACATGTATTTGAGAAAACTCTGGGAGGAAGTGAAGGACGGGGTAGCTTTGCATACTGCAGTCCATGGAGTTGCAAAGAGTTGGACACAATTTAGTGACCTAACAACGGCAACAACTGCTATATCCCAGTGAGGTATTGTGAGTGTTTGTTATGCAGCATCATAGCATTTGATGACTGATACAGCCTCACTAATTAGCTTCTCTGCAGGAGAGGCCTGGAGCAGGCAGACTGAGAACCTGGGACATTCCTAATAAAGAGTGATATTTCATAAATGGATAAATAATGTGGTACATCTATACAGTGGAATATTACTTAACCATAAAAAAATTGGAATTACGTCACTTGCTGCAACATGGATGGACCTAGAGATTTTCACCCTAAGTGATGAAATGCAGAAAGAAAAAGACAAACATGATTTATCACTTATATGTAGAATCTAAAATATGACACATATCATATGATGTTGCTTAAATGTGGAATCTAAAAAATGGTTGCTGTTGTTCAGTTGTGGCACAAAGGAACTTATTTATAAAACAGAAACAGGGCTTCCTGTTAGTCCAGGGGTTAAGAATTCACCTTGCAATGCAGGGAACATGGGTTTGATCCCTGGTCTGGGAAGATTCCACATGCCACAGAACAACCAAGCTGGTGTGCCACAACTACTGAGCCCTTATGCCGCATCTACTGAGGGTGTGTGTTGCAAGTATTTAAACCCACATGCCCTAGAGCCTGAGCTCCACAACAAGAGAAGCACCACAGTGAAAAGCCCATGCACAGCAATTAGAGAGTAGTCCCCACTTGCCACAACTAAAGAAAGCCTGTGTGCAACAACAAAGACCCAGCACAGCCAAAAATAATTTTTTTAAAAAAAGTAGAAACAGTCCAAGTGCCCATCAATGGATGACATATAAACAGTATTGTCCCTCCACGTACCAGAATATTACTTGACCATGAACAAGAGAGAAGCACTGACACTCGCTACACAAAGACAGACCCTGAGAACACGATGCTCGGTGAGAGAAGCAGACACAGAGGGACACACAGGATGTGATCCCACTGACGGGAAATGTCCAGAACAGACCGATCCACAGACACAGATTGGGGTTCATAGCTGTCAGGGGCTGGGGCAATGACTACTCATGGGAAAGGGGTTTCTTCTGAAATTTGATCGTGAACTTAATTGCACAGCTCCTGAATAGGCAAGAAACCATTGGATCGCACACTTCAAAATGTTTAATTTTATGATACGTGAATTTTACCTCAATCTTTAAAACGGGGATAAGAAATTCAGTTATGTTGGCAGGTACAATACAGTTATCAAAACTTATAGAAAAGATGGGTATCTACTGGCCTGAAAATATTCTCAATATTACCATTAAGTGGGGTTGCGGGGGGAGATTAAAAAAAAAACAGCATTTTGATTCCCTGGTTACAAAATGAGTACTTCATATCCACAAGGATATCTGCATGAAAAAACCCTGAACTATTATGGATCAGGATAAGAGAAGTCTAAACCTGATGTGGACTCCTGCATAGGGTTCTGAAACAGAAAAAGGATATTACAAGAAAACTGGTGAAATCCAAACCAAGTCTATAAGACATAAATTAGCATTAATTTCTCACTTGTAACAAACATAATCGGAGACAAGATGTTTCCATGAGGGTAGGGGGTGGGGGTCTCTGTCTTATCGTTCCAACTTTTCTATATGTCTAAAATGACCCTACAATACAAAATCTCATTCTTTGTGTTTGCCAAAACCTGGGAAATTTTTTTAAAGGGAGAGAACAGTTGTTTCAGTTCTAAGGAATGAAAGTACCAATAATTAGCTTTTCTCTGTTATTTTCAATATTTTCTAATTACTCCCACCCTGGCAACATTTTTTTTTTTTTAATCAGAAAGAGGTCCTAATCTTTAGTGCTAGTCACAGTGTACGAAGCCATTCTTGCAAAATTCTTTAATATTTATGTTTCATTAGTTTCCAGGAATGTGTGCAACTGTAATGGAGAAATCTGGGAAGCTTTCTCTCTGGAATGGGGAGATGGATATTTTTGGTAGTGGTGGTGGATGATCTTTATTTGACTACATTTTTGCCACCACAGACTCACAGTGTTTGTGTAATAAAAAATAATAATGGGATTTATTTTTCTACCCACGAACTTCCCCCATGGTCTCCTGTGAATTTTCCCAATGACCTTTCCCAATACCCGCAGTAATTGATTCTCAATCAGATATTCAAATAGGTGCTTGGAGGGAAGACACAGTGATTCGGCAACTTTGATGATAAAGAATTTTTCCTTGGCCCCTCTCCCATCCTGCCAACTGCCACTTGCCTCTTACCCACTCCCACCCCCTCAGCCCCCACTTTCCCAGCTCAGCCCCAACTTTGAGGCCCCTCCACTGCCTTGCAAATATCTTTTGGTTTTAAGAGTTCCCTGGGGAAGCCTTGTTCTAAATGAGGTGTAAAAATCTAAGCGGCACACACACACACACAAAAAAAAAAATAGCGAGAGGTTGGAATCAATACCCTCTTCACAGCTGCATCGATTAACAACCATATTCTTCATTTATTAATTATGAAGGGGGATTTCAGAGCCGCCTTCTCCTTCTCTGACTGTGACATGGCGACCCCCCCATCCCCACTTCTGGTGGCTGCCCCTCCCCCTCAAGGCTGCCCTGGGTCTGGGGGTCTCTGGTCCCCTGACTCTGCATCCCCTAGGCCTGAGAAAAGAGGAGGAAGGCAAACACCTGCCCCCACCTGCGGGTCCAGCCAGAAACCGAGTGCTTGAGAATTAGCCTTGCAGCAAATTATTCTATTCCTTGGCTTCTTTGCTGTTTGTTCTCCTTCTCCCCTGACTAGAACATAAGCTCACTGAGGGACCTCACCAGGTTTGTCCCTGCGCTGTTTCGATAGAAGTTTGCTGAGTGATAATGCAGGTGGAGCCTGAAGAGAGAGGGCTGTTCGGATGGGGACAGTAAGCATCAGTCCTTTGTCTGGGCTGAACCTGATTGTTACACCAGGGCAAGATATCCTTGGTCTGGGAACTCCTGGGACAGAGGCCAGGTCAGACTCACCTTTATCCCTGAGGGGCAGCATCAAGATAATCCAGAAGTGACCACAGAAAATGCCTGTGGTAGACTAACAGAGGGGTGATTTATAAATAGATGGGTGGGTGAGTGGATGGACAGGTGGATGGAAGGGTAGATGAATCAGTGGATAAATAGGAAGGAATGGATGGGGGATGAGTAGGAGGGTTGAGGAATGAATGAGTGTAAATGGATGGTGGGTAGATGGGTAGATAGATGTGTAAATTGGGTGGAAGCTGGATGGATGGGAGGAAGGATAAGTGGATAGCTCAAGGATAGGTAAACGGTGGCATGAATAGATGGATGAATAGATAAATACATGGGTAGGCAGGTGAATGATTTGGTGGATGAATGGATGGATGGATGGTTGGCTAGGTGGGTGAGTGGATGGGCAGATGAATGAATATGCATGTAATGTGTGGGAGAATGGACAGAGAAATGGGGGATGGGTGGATGAGTGAGTGAGTGGATGGACAGAAACACAGGTAAGTGGTTAGATGAATGGGTGGAATATATGGGTGAATTGCTAGGTGGGTGGGTGGATGGATGGATGGGTCAGTGGATGGATGAATGGGTAGGTGAATGGATGGATGGATAAATGGGTGGAATAGATGGGTGAATCAATAGGTAGATAGTTGGATAGATGGATGAATGAATGGATGGATGGATGGATATGACATAGGGTATATTGGTGAATGTATGGATTATTGATTGTATGGGTGGATGGATAAAGAGACAAATAACTGGATGCATTTATGGTTGGATGAGTTGGTGAATGCATGCAAGATGAGTGAAAAGTTTGGTCAATGTGTGGATGGATGAATGGATAGGTGGGTGAATGGATGGGTAGAAGAGCAAATGAGGTGTAAAGTGTGGGAGAATGGATAGACAAATAGGTGGATGGGTAGATGGACAGATGGATGGTTAGAAGAACAGATAAATGGATGGATGAATGGGTACAAGGATGGGTGGGTGAATCAATGACCATGTGGGTGGACGGACTGATGGATGGATAGAAAGATGGAAGAGTCACTGGATGAATGGATACGTTGGTGAACATATGGCTTTTTGACTGTCTGAGTGGATGGATGTTGGATGAATGTCTTGGTAAAAAAGATGGATGGGTGGGTGATTTGAGTAAATCGATGGGCAGGTGGATGGATGAACACTCGGGTGGGCACACGGGTGGATGAACCAAAGTGCTTAGGTGGGATTATTCTGCACAGCTTACTTCCTTTCCAAGTATTTCTTGTACCTGCACAGGTGCCGTGGGAGGAAACCCGTGAGGGCTCAGGAGCAGCCAGCGGTTCTCAGCAGAGGATGGCACAGGGGTCTCGGGGCTGGGGAGACCTACAGGAAAGAGTAACAGGCAGCAGAAGTAGCCACTGCACTTGGAGCTGGCAGCAGGCCAGACCTGGAAGGGGAAGTGCAGGCAGGATTCCAGACAAGGAGGGATGCTCAGAAGGGTGGGGAGCCAGAGACCCAGCCTCTGCTCTTCCAGCCCTGTCCACTTAGTCCTCCTACCGGAGGGACCCCCTGACAACCAGCTGGCACTCCCCGCCCCCCACCTTCCGGGCCCCCCCTCGACTCTGGGCACAGGGCACTTCCCCTTGCTCTGTCTGTGCCCCCCAGCCCTCATCTTCTCCAGGAGATGGTGGCAAGAAAGGGGGCGGTCCTGCGGGGGGTGCTGGGCTGCGGCAGCGGGAGCTAACTGTGGGCACCGGATCGTAGGTAGGGAGGGGCGCGTCTGCCCGAGGTCGATGGGAGTGGGGGGCCCGGGCCAGGGTTTACACTGAATCCACGAAAATCACCGAAGCTTGAAAAGTGCTCAATACTCCATCGATCTCTCTCGGCTGATCGGCGCGGACGCCGCAGCGGGCTGGGAACAGGGGCAAGGTGCGCACACCGCCTCCCAGCTCAGAGTCCCGCACACCGCCCCCACTCGCCCCCAGCCTGGGGAGAACAGCCCCCCAGAGCACATGCACACCCCCAAGTCTTTCCCCGGCTGTTGTGGGTGACACGGAATTAAGACAGAAAACCTGGCTGGTCCACTGCCGGGCCGTGGGACCCTCCTGCGTTTCTGACCAGCCTCTCTGGGCCTCAGTTATACAGTCTCCGTGAAGTGGGTATCGCCACACTTACTCCGGCGGGAATTCTTGGCTTCCTCGCGTCTACCTATGGGTTCTGCATCTCTTCCCATCTTTGGGGTGCATCTCCATTCCTTCTCAGCTCAGGGGAGAGGAAACAGGTAGCGCAAAGGCTTGGAGGCTGGAGGCCATGTGGGGCATTCGGAGAACTGCGAGGACAGGCAACTGGGACCTGTCTCTGGAAGAATGATGGGTGGCCGGTGTTTGTGGAAGATTTGGTGTTCAATCCTGGAGGATGTGGGGTAGCCTGAGTGGTTCAGCATCTTTCCCCTCAAAGCTATGCCTCCATTCTGACATGGCCTCCCCTGCCGCACCCCCAGGGCCCACTGGTCACCTCTTCCTCTCTTGACCCCACACTGGTTCCCTGGGGACATTTCAAGCTCAGCTCTGAAGGCCCCCTCCCCATCGGCACTCGCACATCTCCAAAGCGCAGTCTGTGACCTGTCCTACTTCTCGTCTAGCCCCATGCCAGCCAGCCTGCATTGCTAGGGTCACTTATGCTCTCTCATCCTTCCTGGACTTTGTCCTTCTGCCTGGAGGTGTATCCCCACCCAGTGCACTGGCTAAACCTTTCCTTACCCTCCAAGACCTCACCCCAGGTCTCCCAGGCAGATACCCCTCCCCAACCCTGGGGCCTCCTTTGGACTGTCTGGTTCTGTGACCCGTGGCCATGATTGTGCGGGGTTGCTGGGGGCATTTGTAGCAGAGACTGGGTTGGGGACTTTGGGGACATGAAACCAGAATCTTCCTCCAACAGTCGAGGAAATTGAGTCCCACCTAGGCATCCTGCCCCTTCAACTTCTTCTTGCCTTTGAACCCAATCCCCAGCCCACCTGCTGGGTGAGCCCACACCACTGGTTCCCAAGAAGGAGAGAGAAAAGAGAAAAAAAAGTAGAGAGAAACGTGAAGTGGCTTCCCTCCCCTCACTCCTTCACCAAATGCCCCCCTGTTTTCTGGTCTCTTCCATGAGTTCCCCCCTCATCTTCCCCGAGTCTCAGCACCCCCCAGGACCCCCATCTGACCTCTTCCCACCCCTGCATCCTTCTCCCCAAAGGTCAGGCAGCTAATTTCATTCCTGTGTATCTCTCACACCTTGATGATTAATAATTGAAGAAAATGTATTTCTTCAGGGGCCCAGAATAAATCAGAAATAAGCCTAGCATTCAGATTCTAACTGGAGGGCTAAGGACACCCTGGGGTGGGGGAGGTGGGGAGGAGGAGCTGAGAGAGGGGCTGTGGACTTCTGAGGGCCTAGTAGCCCTGAGAATACTCAACGGTCATCTCAAAACCATCATCATAACAGTATCAACAAGAACCATTCACAGAAAACTTACTCTGCATCCAGAGGCACTGTGCTTGTGAAGGAAAGAAGCTCTTTGTCCCCATTTTACAGGCAAGGAAATGGAGACCCAAACAGGGGTGTGTCTTTTAAAAGATCTTTTTGGGGGGTGTGGACTATTTTAAAGTCTTTATTGAATTTGTTACAGTATTGTCTCTGTGGTTTATGTTCTGGTTTTTAGGTTATGAGGCATGTGGGATCTTAGCTCCCCAACCGGGGCTCGAACCCACACACCCTGCATTGGAAGGCAAAGTCTTAAAACCACTGGACCACCAAGGATGTATCTTGCCCAGAGTCACACTGCTTGGGATTCAGGCTCAGGTGGGTCCTATGCCACACCTGGCGCTCTGTCCAAGACAGGGTGTCTTCCCTTTGACTGGAGTCTGAGGCTTAGGCCCATGTGGGGTTGGCCTGACTCCATATGGGGTCTGTTCACTACCCCAGGACCTGCCATATCGGGACTGAGGTCAAAAGTCACCAAGGTGCACCCATGTTCACAGCACCATGATTCACAGCAGCCAAAAAGTGGAAACATCCAAGTGTCCATCAACAGATGATGGATAAACAAAACGTGGCCCATCCATACAGCAGAACTGTTATGTATTAATGCTACTCAGCCATAATAGAAATGAAGCACTGACACTCACTACAACATGGATGAACCTTGCGGACGTGATGCTCGGTGAGAGAAGCAGACACAGAAAGACAAATACTGTCTGATTCTACTCACAGGAGGTCCCTAGAGGAGTCAGATCCACAGAGACAGGAGGTAGATGGTGGGGCCAGGGGCTGGGAGAGGAGATGGGGAGTCAGTGTTTCATGTGGGCAGAGCTTCAGTTTTACAAGATGAAAAGATTTCTGGAGCTGGATGGTGGGGATGGCTGAACAACAGTGTGAATATACTTAATACCACTGAACTGTGTACTTAAATTGGTCAATTTTGTCATGTATATTTTGCCCGCAATTAAAAATTTTTCTTAGAAAAAGGAACCAAGAGCTAACACACACTACAACATGGCCAAACCTTGAAATTGTGATGCTCAGAGAAAGAAGCTGGACATAAAGGGCCACGTAGTGTGTGATTCCGTGTCTATGAAATGTAGGCAAGTTCACAGACACAGAAAGTAAATGAGTGGTTATCAGGGGCTATGGAACCCCTGGGGGGCTAGAGGGTGAGGGAAGGGTGACGGCTAATGGGGATGGGGTTTTATTTAGGGGTGATGAAAATGTTTCGGAGCAATAAAATTGTAATGACTATACAACAGTGTGTACAAATTAAATACCACTGAGTTAGACACTTTAACATGGTTAATTTCATGTTATAAGAATTTCCCCTCAACAGAAAAGAAGAATATATGGTGAGGGCTGCCCATGCCCACCTCTGAGCATCTGTCTGTTTTAATGACATTGATGCCCTCCCATGAGGTGGAGTAACAAACTTTAAATGTTTTTTATTCAGTTTTAGACATGTGGCAGTGTGTGTCTATGTGAGGTCTCTATTGTCCTTTTTAAAAAATATTTGTTTATTTGGCTCTTCAGGGTCTCAAGTAGTATCGTTCATCTTCATTGTGGCATGCAGGATCTTTAGTTGTGGCATGTGAACTCTTAGTTGCAGCATGTGGGATCTGGTTCCCCACCAGGGATCAAACCTGAGCCCCCTGCATTGAGAGCACAGAGTCTCATCCACTGGAGCACCTGGGAAATCTCTATTAGCCATGTTCTGATCCCCAACTCATTTCAACCAGTTCCACTTACCCTGTGCTATGTTCCCAAAAGAACACATGCTGGGACTAGACTTGCTGCCCAAGGAAAAGGTATTGATAAAGAGATGCCACCTCCTTGGGTGGAATGCTGGGTGGATATTAAAGGTGATGGAGGAGGAGAAATTTTTTTCAAACTTTAAACTTTTTATTTTGTATTGGGGTGTAGCTGATTAACAATGTTGTGGTGGTTTCATGCCAACAGCAAAGGGAGCCATACATATAAATGTATCCATTCTCCCCCTAACCCCCATCCCACTCGGGCTGGCACATAACATTGAGTAGAGTTTCATGTGCTACACAGCAGGTCCTGTTAGTTATCCATTTTGAATATAGCAGTGTGGACATGACTTTCCTAAACTCCCTAACTATCCCTTTCCCCTGGCAACCATAAGTTTGTTCTCTAAGTCTGTAAGTCTCTGTTTTGTAAGTAAGTTCATTTATATCATTTCTTTTTAGATTCTACATAAAAGACATGTCATATGATATTTCTCCTTCTCTGTCTGACTTATTTCACTCAGTATGACACTCTCTAGGTCCATCCATGTTCCTGCAAATGGCATTATTTCATGCTTTTTAATGGCTGAGTAATATTCCATTGTATATATGTACCACATTTTATTTATCCAGTCCTCTCTTAAAGGACATTTAGGTTGTTTCCATGTCTTTGCTATTGTAAACAGTGCTGCAATGAACATTGGGGTGCATGTATCCTTTCGGATCATGTTTTTCTATGAGGAGAAATTTTAATGACATTGGAAGATGGCCAAGTGATGAAATGAAAGACACTGACCACATGACAGCTGGAGGTCACATGAGCCCATTTTGGTAAAACCCTGGGCCTCTGTCAGCATCTCCAGAGCCAGTTGCATGGAGCAAAGTCCTGAGACCGTGGAGAAGGCCACCCCCTCATATCCACTTGCCTCTATGCCCACCTAGTGAATCAAATAATGTCCATCCATAGTTATGTCCACCCAGAACCTTAGAGTGTGGACTTATTTGGAAATACAATCTTTGCAGGTGTAATTAAGATGAGGTTATCCTGAATTAGGGTGGCCCTTAAATCCAATAACTGGGGGTCCTTATGAAAAAAAGGAGAGACACACAGAGACACAGAGAGAAGACAGCCTTGTGAAGACAGAGGCAGAGCCTGGCCAGGGTAGGTGGGGTGACTACAAGCCAAAGGATGCCAAGATTGCCAACAACAGAGACCCTTGGACTGCAAGGAGATCAAACTAGTCAATCCTAAAGGAAACCAACCCTGAATATTCATTGAAAGGACTAATGCTGAAGTTGAAACTCCAATAGTTTGGTCACCTAATGTGAAGAGCAGACTCATTGGAAAAGACCCTGATGCTGGGAAAGATTGAAGGCAAAAAGAGAAGGTGGCAGCAGAGGATGAGATGGTTAGATAGCATCGCCAACTTAATGGACATAAATTTGAACAAACTCCGGGAGATAATGAAGGGCAGGTAAGCCTGGCATGCTGCAGTTCATGGGGTCGCAAAGAGTTGTACACAACTTAGCAACTAAACAACAACCAGCAGCAGGAATGGCCTGTAAGGACCCTCCTAAAAGAGTGAGCATGGCTGTGTGACACCTTGATCTCAAAAGGGGAGAAGAGCCTTTCTCCTCCAGACACGCTGGCCTCATATTTCCTGCTTCCTCATCTGTACAATGGGAATATGTTATACAATGCACAGGATTTTGAAGAACCAATGTGCTTATATGTACAGAACACTTAGCACAGCCTAGGTCGCTGTCAATACTCAATAAATACTGTGAAAAAGATGACTCTGAGGCAGGGACAAGCAAGGAGGAGGAATGGGGACGGCCCTGATTCGATAACAGCTGCCAATGACCTTCCCTTTCTGGGCCTTGGGGTTCCCATCTGAGAACAAAACACGGCTGATATCAGCTGCGAAACAAAGAGCTTTATGCGACACCTCACAGAGCCAGACCAGGCAGGTTCTACTTCACCCCTTGGTACAGGTGGGGACCCTGAGGCTGTGGCCCATCTGCCCCCGGGGCCACTCAGGGTAGTGGGGACACGATGCTACCTCGGAGAATCTGGCCCTTGTGTGCACCTCCGGGGTGAAGCTGGCCACCAACTGGCTCCCTTGGCCAGGATGTTGGGAGATTCTAAGTGGAGGGTCAACCAAGCAGAAAGCACTGGATGAACATGAGTTGTTACTGCTGCTATTGTTATTATTATTATTATTGAAAGCAGCAGGAGGGGAGGAGGTGGCGGATGGCGGGGTGCCCCTCCCTTTAAACCCTTTTCCGAGCTTATTAAGCGCCTCGGGCCGCGGCGATCGATGGCCACTGGGCGCCGGCTGCAGTATCCCTCCCGGCCGCGGGCCGCGCATGCGCGCGGGTGCCGGATTGATCGCGACAGCCTCGGATCTATTGCTCTCCGGCCCCGCCCCTCCTCGGCCCGCGTTGCCAGGCAACCGCGGGTCGGCGCGCTCCCATTGGCCGGCGGCGCGCCGGGGTCCCGGGCGACGCGTGGTCAGTTGGTCAGCGTGGCCGGGGGCCTGGCTCCGGGCGCGGGTCGATGCCGCTCCCATCTGACCTTTCCCGGCTTGGGGAGGGGGATGCAGGCGGGAAGGGGGCCAAGGGAGGATGGAGCAACCGGCCCGTCTTGGAAAAAAGTTTATTGACCCGTGTGTTATCTCGGGGACGCACGTCTTCCTGAGGTGGGGGCGACTGAACAGCCAAGGTAGGGGGTGAGGCGGCGGTAGGAACTCTCCCCAGCGCTCCCTTGGCCCCAGGATGCTCCGGACTGCATCTGTGAGCTCCACCCTCCCTGGCTTGGCTGGGCCCATTCCCTGACTGGGGAAACCAAGACTGGTAAGAGCTCAATACTTGCCTGAGTCACAGGTGATAGGATGAAGATGGGCCTGCTACCCAGAAAGTGTGGCTCTGGGGCGTCGGATTCTCTCTGCCACATCAGTCTGACCACTAGACACCCACATCCAAAGGAGATAGAAACATTTATCCAGGCTCATTGGGTCCTACGTGATCACTCCCCCGTAAGGAAAAACGATGACTTAAACTAAAATGTAATGTTAAAATTAAGGACTTGGGGATGCGATGGGTTCGTCCTGTTTAAAGGGCACCCCACTTTCGCAGAAGTCTAGGGAGACCCAAACTGAAGAGTACGGACTTCAGAAAAGACACTGTTTATTTTGAAAGGGTTGGGAGAGTGTGAGGTGTCCTAAACCTCCCAGTTTTATTAAAAAAATCCCCGAACACCCAACAGTCGATTGGGTTTGTTAAAATGCACAATTGGATTTTGTCAAAGGAAGGTTTATTATAAAAATAAAGACGTTGTTTATAATAAAATGGTAGGGTTCTTGACATGGGCAAAAAATATTTCTTCGAGGGTGAAAAACAGAATTGAATTATTTGATGCAAATGTGGACTGTTAAAAAATTTAAATATACACAATAGTTTTAATATGCATCCTGGACCAAGCCCAGTGCTGAGAGGTTTATTTAAATGATCTCAACTAATTCCCCACACAACACACACAGCTGCAAATCCGTGTGGTTTTGCGGGAGGAGGGTACTCTAAATTCAGTTCTATGACCACTTTAAAGGGAACAGAAAAGAACAGAACTACTGGCTGCAGGCTCTCCCACCTAAAATCAGCTGTGGTCTTTCTGTTCAGGCCTCCCCAGCCTCTCTGCCGGACGCAGACACACTTTATAAGGCTGTCAGCCTCCCCTGGCTTTGCATTTATTTTGTTTTTCCCATCATACTTCACCCAGTCTCCTTCCCTGGCCTTTGCGTTTCTAACTCTTAGCAACTGAGGAAGGTTGCATTGACCGGTGGAGTGTGTGGGGGTTATTTTTGAAAGCAGATGCTGGAATTCAATTTTTATTTTAACCTGGTTATTGAGTGGAGTGGGGGAGGGAAGTGGAGGTTGGCCAATTCATGTGCAAGATGAAAAAGCTGGATTTTATCAAAGGCTGGGCTGTTTTGACAATGGCTGATTGGGCTTGTGATATGTAAGTGGTTCTCTGGCAGTCCAGAATGTGTGTGTGCAAATCTGGGTGCACTTGAGTGTGTAAATGTGTATGCATTTGAGTAGCTGTGTGCACATATGAATAGGTATGAGTGTGTGTGTGTGCACTGTATGAGGAGGTAAGGAGAGGGAGGAGGCAGAGGCTGTTCTGTGCATGTGACTGTATATTCTTTGTGTGTGTGCATGGGTGTCAGTGGATATGTGTGTGTGATATGGATGCACGCATGCATGTATTTGTGTGTGTGTGTGTGTGAGCATTTGTATCATGTGTAAGAGTGTGTGCAGGTATATTTATGCAGGAGTGTGTGAGAAGATACGTGTGCAAGTGCATGCCTATGTGCATGTGTGAGTGGTTACAGGTTACACAGGTGTGTGTGCTTGCAACCATATGCCTTGCACCTCCACCCCTCTAGCTTTCCTCGCTCTCCTGAGCTCAACTCCCAACTTTCTGAGGCTGGTCTGTCTCTGCCTGGCTTCCCTGCCTTTGCTTCTGCGGTTCCTGCTGCAGGGAACCCTCTACACAGCTGACCCTTCTCGGGAGCCCTAGGATTCACCACTCAGGACAACACGGAGAGGCATTCATTCCATAAAGGTTCACGTCCCCTGGGAGCTCTCTGAGGGCAAGGGCCTGTGTCCGAAGCATGGCTTGGCCCTCAGTCTCCAGAGCCCAGGACAAGACAACCAGACACAAGAACATGACCTGGAAGATGTGAATGGAAACTAGTTATCTGGACTGTCGGTGCTAGCACCCTGCGCTGTGGGCGTCGTGGATGCCTCCTTGGTGGATGGGAAACTGAAACCCAGACAACAGGCCCCACCCCAGGATGTGCCTCCTACCTCACCAAGTCCTGACACCACTGGGTGTCCGCAGTCCTAGAACACTGTCCCTGCTGGACGCAGCCAGGCGCATGGATTTCCGAAGCCATCTCTCCATTTGGCAGCTTTATGAACC
The DNA here is from genome assembly GCF_023699985.2 of Odocoileus virginianus. Classification (NCBI taxonomy): domain Eukaryota; kingdom Metazoa; phylum Chordata; class Mammalia; order Artiodactyla; family Cervidae; genus Odocoileus; species Odocoileus virginianus. The sequence continues at coordinate 40,974,733 of NC_069676.1, forward strand.
CAGTTCGACGGAGCAAGTGATTGACGTGTTTGCTTATTAGCTACTCCCGCCCTCTTGGGACCTCAAGCAGGTGCACCCACCTCCATCTCTATCAGCCCAGGAGGACAGGGGACACCAGGACCCCCTTGCAGACCCATCACACACACACACACAGTTGCTCATAGTTACCTACTGTTGGCAACTGCGTCCATTTGAGTGGATCTTTCCAGAAGGCAATGTGCCAACATCCAACAAAAAATTTAAAAGCCAAATTGAAAATGACAGTTTGGTGAAGACAAGGACTTTTATCTGTCCCCTTCCTCCCTGCCTCAGGTCCTGAACACTTTAAAACCATGCCCAGAACATGATAGGTGCTCAGTAAATAGTAAACAAATTCCCCTGGCCTGTATTCTCACTGCTACAAGTGTATACCACAGGGGCACACATAGTGTGGCCGTATTCAAGAGCCTGTTCTCAGCGCTGTGCATTGTTCCCAGCAAAAATCCAGAACCAGCCTGAACAGTCAGGAATAAAGTGAAAGTCACTCATTCATGTCTGACTCTTAGTGACCTCATGGACTGTAGCCTGCCAGACTCTTCTGTCCATGGAATTCTCCAGGCAGGAATACTGGACTGGGTTGCCATTCCTTCTCCAGGGGAATCTTCCCAACCCAGGGATCGAACCCAGGTCTCCTGCATTATGGGCAGATTCTTTACTATCTGAGCCACCAGGGAATACAGCCAGGGATAAGATGCTGTTGAAATCACCTACAGAGCATCTGCAGCTCTGAGCACGACACGGCTGTTCCAAAGGCAAGTGTCGCCCAGGCAGCAGCATTGGATGTTCCTAAGATGTATTGGTGCAAAGGCTGACTGCCCCCAAAGAAGCTAGCAACTTATGTCCATGCAAAAACCTGCATGAAGTTGTTGAAGGCAGCATTATTCTCAATTGCCCAAACCCATAACAAATGATGCCCTCCAGCAGGTGGACATATCAACCAGAAGACGTGGACTCAGCACTAAGGAGAAAGGTGCCATCAAGCCCCAGAAAGACAGGGAGAAAACTTAAGCAAACATGAATGACTCAGTGGAAGGAGTCATCTGAAAATGTTCCACACTGTGGTTCCAGCTCTGGGATGTTCTGGAAGAGGCGGGGCTCTGCAGACCACAGAAGGATCAGTGGTTGTGGGGAAGGGACATGGATGGGTGGGGCCAGAAGGGTTTTAGAGCAGTGAAACCATTCTGTTCTGTATGATGCTATAATGGTGGATGAACAATATTGTGTTGTGAAAGCCCACAGGACTTAACGACAGAAAGAGTGAGCCTTCATGTAAGTTCTTGTTATTCAGTCACTCAGTAGTGTCCAACTCTTTGCGACCCCGTGGACTGCAGCATGCCAGGCTTCCCTGTCCTTCACCATCTCCTGGAGCTTGCTCAAATTCAAGTCCATTGAATTGGTGATGCCATCCAACCACCTCATCTTCTGTTGTCCCTTTCTCTACTTGCCTTCAACCTTTCCCAGCATCAGGGTCTTTTCCAATGAGTCGGTTCTTCATATCAGGTGGCCAAAGTATTGGAGCTTCAGTTCAGCATCAGCCCTTCCAGTGAGTATTCAGGGTTAATTTCCTTTCAGATTAACTGGTTTGATCTCCTTGTAGAGACTCTCCAAGGGACTCTCAAGAGTCTTCTCCAGCGCCACAATTTGAAAGCATCAATTCTTCAGTGCTCAGCCTTCTTTATGGTCCAAGTCTCACATCTGTACATGACTACTGGAAACACCATAGCTTTGACTACATGGACCTTTGCTAGCAAAGTGATGTCTTTGTTGTTTAGTACACTGTCTAGGTTTGTCATGTAAGTTACGGACTTTAATGTGCCTTAACAAAGGACCTCAAACCAAGTGGCTTAAACAACAGAAACGATGATTCCCTCACAGCTCTGGAGGCCGGAAGTCCAAGATCAGGGTGTGGGCGGGGCTGGTTCCTTCTGAGGCCATGTGGTGGTGTCTGATCCAGGCCCCTCTCCAGCTTCTGCGGGTCGCTGGCAACCCTTGGTGACCTTGGCTTCTGGAAGCATCCCTCCCCTGATCTCAGCCTTCATCTTCATGTGGCCTTTTCCCTGTGTGTGTGTTTCTATGTCCAAATGTCCTCTTCTTAAAAGGACATTTTAAATACCTATTTAAATATCTATTTGAAATACCTCTCTCAACTCGATCATCTGCAAAGACCCTGTTACCTAACAAGGTCACATTCACAGGTACTGAGGGTTAGAACTTCACTCTTTCTCACAAGGGACACAATTCAACTGATAACAATTACTTATAATGTATTAATGTTGGTTCATTAATTGCAGCAAGTGTACCACACCACTGCTAATAGCAAAGGATGCTCAGTGTGAGTATATGCATGTGTGGTGGGGGTATGTATAGGAATTTCCTACACACTGTTCATTTTTCCTATGAATTTGAGACTATTCTAAAAAAAGCAGAGACTAGGGCTTCCCTGGTGACTCAGTATTGAGAATCCACCTCGCGAGGCAGGGGACACCAGTTAGATCCCTGGTCCAGGAAGATTCTACATGCCATGGAGCAACCAAGCCCACATGATGCAAGTACTGAAGCTTGCATGCCCCAGAGCCCATGCTCCACAACAAAAGATGGCACCATGCTGAGAAGCCCATGCAACACAACTAGAGCATAGCCCCTGCCCTCTGCATCTAGAGAAAGCCCACAGACAGTTACAAAGACCCAGTGCATCCATAAATAAATAAATATTTTTTAAAAGCAGAGCCTATCATTAAAAAGAAGAAGCTAGGTGCCAAACAGTGAGTAGAGATTCTCACAATTGAGTACAGAAACCAGCTTATGTCTATGGAGGGTGGGCTCCCACTTGTCCTAATAGGAAGACCTCTGAACAGGGGCTGCCACGCCTGCCAGGATGGGGCCAGGATCCAGCCCCTCATAAGTCCACCCTCTTCTTACCACCAAGCCTTTGAATATGCTGTTCCCACTACCTGGAATGCTGTTTCCACTTAATTAACTCCTGCTCTACCTAGAGCTCTCAGGGCAAACGTCCCCTTCTCAAGGAGGCCCCAGGCACCCTGCCCAACCTCCTGGTCCCCTCCCGTTCAGCCTCCCTGAGTCTGGGTCATGCTTTAAGGTCTGCCAGTCTCAGACTGGGGTGCCCTGACCGCTGTCTCCCATCCAGTGCTGGCGCACAGTGGGTACAATAAAGAACCTCTGAGTGATTAAAAGATTAAAATAAATGGAGACTACACAGCCTCCTGCAGCAGGAACTCAGCAAACAGGATCACTGTTTCAAGGGTTATTAGCAGCCGTCTGGAGTCCCTTCTCCCTGAGCCCCCCAAGCCTGAGGGGGGGACAGAGGCCCCTTTAAGGGTCCACCATCACCCGGCACCCACCCACCTGCTCAAGCAGGCCATTAAGTGATTTTTTTTCCTCCACTTACAGCTAGCGGCATCGACAGCGATGCTCAATATCTGAGGGGCTGCTGGCCTTGGAAGAGAGATTGCAGCCGCCTCGATAAAATATTCCCTCTTGTCAGCGCCTCCCCCGCCCCACCAAAGCCGTGCGTCTGATCCCCTCCCTTAATGACTTCGTTCTCTCCCCTCCAGGAGGATGAGAAGCTGTCCCCCAGCATCCCTGGCCTCAGGCTTTCAAGGATGAGATGACCCCCCCCCCCCCACCGCCTCAAGCTTTCAAGCTTAGCTCAAGAGTTGGGGGTAGTGGTGGAAGAAGACCCCTTCTCATCTCCCTCCTCTGTCCAGATTCTGGTGGGGTCACCTCCCCCAGGAAGCCCTCCCAGACCACGTGAGCCCAGGCTCCAGATTCTTGCAACCCTATTGAGCTCAGGATGGTAGGGTGCACAGAGGGACAGGGGCTTGAGTGGGGTCATCCAACAGTGTCTGCATGCCACCATTCTTAACTGTCCCTCTGCTCAGCAGAGAGGGAGGCAGAGCCAGGTACCCCCAGCCCTGTGGGGACAGCATGAGGGGCCGGGCAAGGTGGGGTGGGGGCACCAGAGCTACAGAGCAAGGAGGGGCCTAAAGAGTGCAGGGCTGGAGGAAGCCCCCTCAGGATGCGACGGCAGCAAACTGGAGGGCAGTCAACCCGATATGACTGGTCTTGTCCAGTCTGCCAAGGAAGCGGGGATGTGGGTCTGAACCCCTGTGGCAGGGGAGGGAACTCAGATGGCTAGGCTGTGGGGGACAGCCCCCTTCACACAGAAGACCTCCAGTTCTAGCTTCAGCACCAAGAACAGCTCCTTCCTCCTCTCCAGATGGGAGGGTCTTCATTGATTAGGGCACTCAGAGCCCAGGCCCCCCAGAGTCATGCCTCACAGGACCCCCTTGGGCCTCCTTGTCTTCAGTAAAATGAGAATGGTGCCTCGCCCTCAAGGGGTGGGGGAGCGGGGGGCAGCAGATGGCAATGCTGGAGTGAATGAGTAAATAAATGATCCCCAAATTTCCAATCTGACTCAACCTCTTGTTCAAGAAAAGGGAAAATGAGACCCAATGAGGGTGTGGTTCTTCCCCTCCTCCCTAGCCAGATTCCAGAATCTTCTTTCCAGGCCTAAGGGTGGGCAAATGGGCAGAAAGAGGTGGGGAGGGAAAAGGGTCTCTGGGGTGGGGGTGGGGCTGCTGCCCACAGAAACAAGCCCTTTTCATTGTCCAAATACCGAGCCACTAAACTGGGCAGTGCCAGAGTCCCCGAGGGCCAGCTCTGGTCTGGATCTCAGGAAGCTTCCCCCCAGCTGGTGGGGAGGGAGGTGATGGGGTGGCTGGGTGAGCCACAGTGAGAACCCCAGGGATTGGGAGTCCCTGAGGGAAAGTGAGGATGCTGGGGTCAGGGGGCCAGGGAAGGGCACTGAGGATTCTATCTGGGAGGGGAGGACAAGTTGTATAGAGTAGGGGGCATTGGGACTGGGTTCTGCAGATAGAGTAAGAGTTTCCCGGGGTGAGCAGAGGGACAAACTGAAGTTCAGGCAGGGAGGCGAGTGAATGTGAATCATCTGGGGAGGGTTGGGGGGAACTCAGCTTGGGAGGATGCCCCCCCATGGGGGAGGATGAGGGTGGGCTGGGGACCCACGGGTGCCTCGGCCAGGACTAGAAGCAGGTGGGGGCTGAGGGGGGCCACTGGGGGCAGGGGGATCAAAGTTTCACCTTCTCCCCACTAGCCAGACATCAAACCCAGCCTCCCTGTCTTCCAGGTTATTAATTTTTCAGAGAAGAAAATGCTTTTTGTATTTTTTTCAGGCTAAATATTTATAATGGGCTTAATGTGCCTTTCCTGCTTTTGTGTGTTGAGAGGGCTTTTCCATCGGCTGCTGCAGAGACTGCAATGGACCCTACACACACACACACACACACACACACATACACACACACACACCTGCCACAGCCCCCCATCGACAGACCCGCTCAGCTGCAGAGGCGCGGGTGTCAGCAGAGACTGCTAGGAGTGGGGCGGGGGTGTTTTGATTGCTGCAAGGGGGGTTGGTGCAGCCCCCTACCCGCCTGGAGCGCCCCACCTCTGCCTGCACAAAGCCAGACGCCTGCCCGCCCCACGGTGGGTCGATGCGCCCTGCCAGGGGAGCTGGTGTTTCCAGCGGCTCCAGGCTGAGAGACATCTTCGGCTTGTTTGAAATTTGCCTGCCTTCCTCTCCTGATGATCAGGAAGCAGGAAGGTAGGGAGGCCATTTGTCCATCCATCCACCCATCCATCCTTCCTTTCATCCATCCGTTCACTCACTCACTCACTCAAATGTCACCCAGTCACTAGGTACCTACTATATGTCAGGCTAGGTGCTGGGGCCACAGCCACCAGCAGGTAGCCTTTTACCCCTGCCCTTTTGGAATTCAGTCTGGTGGAAGAGAAGGGTACTAACTCAAAAATTCCAGGAAAAAAAGATATCAATAGACATTGTGACAAGACCGCTGTGACAGACACAGGAGTATGAGCTTGTAACGAAGGGAGGGGGCTTCCTTAGCACCGTGACACCAGCTGAGTCCTGATGGACTAGGAAGGTCGACCTCTGGGAATAGGGGCAGCGGGGTGCTAGGCCCTCCTCAGAGCCTGTGCAGGGCCCTGAGGAAGCAGAACCTGCTCTCAGTGGTTCTGAAACAAGCATGTATCATGGTCCCATGGAAGGCTCAGTGATGCCAACCCAGGCTGCCCCCACCTCTGGGGCACTGAAAGCCACTGCACCAGGGGAGGAGCCAGTGACTGGTGAGATCTAAACAAGGGCCGAACCTACTATGACAGACTAATGGGGGGCCCTGGGGCTAGACACCCTCAAGGCCCAGCTTATCCTCTATGTGCTCTGGGGTGGGGGTATGTTCACTTCAGCCTCCAGGGGTCAGTTTCCCTATAGGGAAAATGAACATGGTGAGCATTTCTATTTCTTACAACTAGAGAGGGGATAAATCTACCCAAATAAATGCTTAGTGCAGAGCCTGGCACACAGAAGGTACTCAACTAATGTGAGAACCCATGATAATTGTATGTGTGATTGATGAAGGAGCAGGAGACCTTTCCTGAGTTGGTGCCCAGTCAAAATGCAGAAAGCAAGAGCAGGTCACACCATGTATCAGTTAGCTACTGCTGTATAACAAATCTTCACAAATTTACCAGCTTCAAAAAGCATACACCTGTGATCCATCACAGTCTGCAGATCAGGAGTCTGGGCACAACTTCACTGGGTCATCTGCTCTGGTCCTACAGGCCACAGTCAAGGTGTCGGCCAGGCTAAGTTCCTTTTCCAAGCTCACATGAGTGTTGGCAGAATTCAATCCTTATGGTTGTAGGACTGAAGTCTGGGTTGTTCCCCCCTCCCACTCCGGCTTTCAGTAATGAACATGCCAACTGTTTCCCAATACCTGCTCCCCTCCAGGGACCTCTCACAACCTGGCAACTCAGGGACTTCTCTGGTAGTCCAGCGGTTAAGACTTTGCACTTCTACTGCAGGGGGGCACAAGTTCAAACCCTGGTTGGGGAACTAAGATCCCACGTGGTATTCAGTGTGGCCAAAATTTAAAAAGTTTTAAATTTAAAGTTTTCTTTAAAAACAAAAAAAAACCCAACACACCAGGGCAGTTCACTCCTTCAAGGCCAACAGGAGAATCTGCTGGGACAGGGGCTTACATAATCACAGGCAGATGTCCATCACATTTGTATTCTACTGGCTGTATGTCAGCCATACTCAAGGGAAGAGATTATATGGGACTTAACACCTGTGGGTGGGGACCTTCAGGCCATTAGATCTCTGCTAAGCACATATTCACACGCACACAGGTCCAGGTCCAGGCTTTGCAATGGCCACAAAAGTGGCTGTGGCCATAGATAATGTTCATACCAGCAACTGTTTCTCTTTTTGCATTGCCTGCTGGGGAGCTCAGCTCCAGTACTATGGCCCACCTGTGCCAAGGGTTTAGAGCCACCTGCTGTGGGTTTTGTGGACTAACTTCTCTTCCAGCCATTGCTTCTCTTGAGCTCATTTCTAACTCATTTTCTCCAGCTACCTTGCCTCTCTGCAACCCTTGCCAACTCAACTTTCTGGACCCCAAACAGGCTGAGAAGCACCAAAGTTCTGCTCTGCTCAGCATCAAAGCACCATTCTAAGGACTGTACCTGAATTCTCTCCTTCTATCATCCCTAAAACTCCCTCTTGCAGATGAGGGGATGGTTTCACAGAGAGAGTGTGAGAGCCAGCCCAAGGACAGCAGTTAAGAAGAGGAATAGAGAATCCAGGTTAGAAGCTGGGCTCCATTCTAGGGGGCTCACTGGGTTTGAGATCTTGGGCTGTATGCAGGAACCAGGCACCTTTAATGAAGACACCCACAGAGACTGATCTGTGAAGCAACCTTGGAGTGGGGTGAACCAGAAGCAAGGATGCCCTCAGTCATCCCCTCCCTGACCCTGAGCCTTGAGCTGGACTGTGGGGTTGCCCCAGCATGAATAACCTTCCACAAATGTACCTCCACCCACACATCGATCTGCGGGTGGGACAGAAATGCTGCTTCAAGGAAACAGTTGCTCAGGCCACCAGCCTGCTGGGGACCATCCTCCAGCTGCTGGACAAGGGCCAGAAACCATGTCCCTCCCAGAGCCCCCCAAAGGGAATATGAAGGTCCTGGGGCCAAGGCAGGCCTCTTGCTCACACCACATCCTCTTGAACTGCCTAGGTCCTGGCTGCCACTGAAGTGGCATTGAGCAGACCTCCCAGGCAGGTGTTCATCCCTCCTGTGCACCCCTGGCCTGAGCAGAGTGATGGGGACACCAGGGCTCTCCAAACCTTCTGCTTGTGACTTCCGGAGATGCCCAGGCTGGGGAGAGAGAGAGTAGACAAGAGAGAGGGCAGCACATGCTTTGGGCAGAGAGTAGATGAGGCAGGAAAAGACAGGATTCAAGGGGGACCTCTTGGGGTGCAGTCCTCAGATACCCTGGCCCCCTTTCCAGACCTGCTTCTCTGCAGGTTTGTGCAGCTCTGGGTTCCAAACTCAGACCTGAATATTCCTCCAGCCACCCTCATTAGAACAGAGGCCCTGCACGTCTCTTGCATCAATTCACAGAAATTCCCCATCAGATGGGGAAACTGAGGCATAGTGAAATGGGTGTGTTTCCCAGAGTCCATCAGCGGGGGCTGAAGCTCACATCCCCAGTAGTTGTCAAGGTAGCTGGGGAGCTACTCACCTGTCAAATGGGAGAGGTCACCCTGGCCTTGTCCCCCAGCCGGGACTGGGGCAACAGTGAGCTGAGGCCCACACTCTGATGATGCCCAGCGATGCTGGATCCTGGCCCCCACCACTGCCCCTCCCTTCTGTCATTTCTGCCCCACTGAAAGAAGCCAGAAAAAACACCCTGCCCTGGGAAGGTCCAAGGAACAGAAAATCGGGGGCTTGGGACACAGAACCCACACAGGAAACCAGGGCTGGCTAACTGGAGGCACCTAAATCCACCATGTGGGCTGGGCACTGCCTCCTAAGAGCCCCCTGTGAAGTGGGGCTGGGGTCTGGCCAGGCCTGCGGGCGTTGGGGGTGGGGAAGAGGGGCCTCGCTGGCCTCTGCCAGCCCCTCACCCTTCTCTCCTGCCTCCTCCCAGGATCAGTGTGGGGTCAATGCCAGGCCCTGCTTCAGGGCTCTCTGCCCCCGCCCCGACGTGGTTTGCCCTCACTCAGACACCTCTGAGCGGCCGCAGCAGTCACAAGCGCCTCCTGGATGACCCCGAGCTCATACATGTATGCTTCGTGTCCATTCCACAGACAAGCAAACTGAGGCTCTGACAGGACCCATGATGTGGGGAAGAGGACCCTGGGGTTCAAATCCAGAACTCACCCTTGACCTTCTGGGGGTGACCCCTGATACCAAGGACCCTGAGCAATGAGCACTCACAGGGGGTTGGCGAGGGCTGGGGTTAGTGGCCTCAGCGAACAGTCAGCATGAGGCTCAGCCTTCCTACCTGTGAAATGGCCAGTCCTCGGCAGGGCCCAATCAGCCACGGAGGGCCTTAGCTGGCGTGACGCACATGGTCCACCTGCTCCCTGTCTCCCATGCTGCTTCTGGGACCTCCAGAGGGCTTTTCCCCAGGCAGCTGAGAGGCTGGGTTCCACCTCAGAGTCCTCACCTAGAAGACAAGCAAGGGGTCGACCAGATGACCCTCAGCCCTCCCCAGCCCTTGCCCCTCCCACACCGCTGTGGTCCTGGGGAGCTCTTGCCTGGGCCGCTCCTGACAGGAGCATCTCGCCCTCCCCTCTAGGTGGAGGGTGAGCAGGTGAGGAAGGGGCTGGAGGGGGGTTTTCCCCCAAATTTCCCAGGAAGACATGCCACTGGGGGCCTGGCTTCCTGCCTCCCCAGTGCACAGAGAGTTCAATAATAATAGAAATGTTGTGTTGCGTGTGTGTGTGTGTGTGTGTGTGTGTGTGTGTTAGGTAAGGAGGAGTTAGCCATGGGTTCCGACGCAGCCAAAGTCAGGGATTTATTATGGAGACAATTACACGGGAGCTGGTGGGGACTGCTGAGGGCCAGGGTGCTTGTTAGGGAGGTGGGTTAACCAGCAGTTACAGCTGTTAGCGCCAGAGGGGAGAAGAGGAGGGGAAGGATGCAGAGGCGAGGAGGGAGGTGGAGGAGGGAAGAATGGGGAAAGCAGGAGGAAGGCGAAGAAGGAAAGGGTTGGGAGAAATAGGAGGGAGCTGGAAAGGAGGAGAAGGTGGAGGAAGGGGAGGGAGGGGGAGGGGAGGGGAGGGGCATCAAGACCCCCTCTTTCCTTCCTGGCAGAAGAAACTGAGCCCCTTCATGTGGGGTGTCTGGGCCAGGCTCTGCTCTCCGCACCCCACCCCTGGGCTCCTCAAAAGTCAAGTTGGAGAGAATTTGGAAGAGGGACAGCCGTGGTCTTTTCTGGAAGAGACCAGTTGACTCCTCCTTTCTCGGTTCCTTGACCAACTGATCAGATGTGGGGCCACCAAGGAGGATGCAGGAGCCCTACAAACTTGAGTCCCAGAGGCCAGGCTGCCTATTTGCAGGTGCCAGAATAGGGGATGCCCCCAAAGTGCAGGCTGAACAGTCTCTTCCAGTCTCCTCGCCGTCGCCCCCCACGTGCCAGGGTTTGAGGGAGCCCTGGGGTCCCTGGGATTGTCCAAAGGACTGGGATTGTCTGAAGGACCCCCCACACCCCACAAATTCCTCTAGGACTTCAGCACTGCAGCCAAGACCCACTCTATCCCTCACTGGACACACTGATGCGTCCACAACAGCGCACGCTGGGCACACACTGGGACTCGGCCCAGGGTCGGCTCATGGGCTGGGAGCCTTTGGCACCCCCAGACCAGCCTTCTGCCTGTTTCCTCATCTGAAAAATGGGGGTGTTAGCCTTGCTCCCTCAGAGTCTCACCTCCCCAGTGGGCAGCAGGCATTGTGGAGGATGGTCAGGCAGGTAGAACCAGGTTCTGCTGGGCACATGACTCCCCCAGAGTTGGGGCCCCCCACCCCCACATCTGGGGAGGGAGGAAGGAGGCAGCAGATGACTGAAGGGAGGAGAAAACAGTTTCCTTCCAGCCCAGTGGCCCCATGTGACTCACCTGCTGGGCTCAGGAACAAACAGCTCTTCCCCCACACCTCGCTGCCCTGGCGGGAGGGGAGCCATTCAACCCCCAATACATCCAGGAGGATGTGTCTTTGTGTAGACTGGGACTGGAAGGATTGTTCTAAAGGCCACTGGGACCCCTGCCTGCTGGGCTCCCAACCCAGGACAGAAAGCCCAACCCCACTTAGCCTGGCCTTCAAGGCCTGGTTTTGACATCCACCCCCTCCCGTCAGATCCCAGCTTATCTCCTTGACTTACTTAACAAATATTTCCTTGATCAAGGCCTGTGAGCTAACGCCAGCCTCCTGCCACTGCTCCATCCCCTTTTACCCCAAATTATTATAAGGGGTCTTTTCATCCCTAGACTAACCTTACCTGACAAACTCCTGCACATCCTACAAAACCCAGCCTCAAGGTCCTCTCCTCCAGGAAGTCTGCGCCCTCCTCCCAGTCCTGACCTCAGGTGCCTGAGTGACTATGTAGTCTTTGTCTCCCCTTCCCAAGTACAGAAGCTAACCTGGAGGGTGGGGCTGCCCAGAGGGATTTGTTAAATCAGGTGAATGCCAGATCCCTTCCTCCACCCCTGACTTGCAGATTCCGCTCCGTGGGGCGTGCACCCTTCTCAGCATCAGTGTCCCTCTGAAGTCTCCCGAGTTCCCTCAGCCCAAAGGGGTGCAGGCAAAGGACACAGACCTGGAAGGCAGAAAGGAGGAAGGGGGTGGACAGCCGTGGGGAATGGGGCGGAGCCCCCCTGCCTCCCTTCCCCCTTCCTGGCAGGGCGGAAAGGGCAAGGGTGTGTTCAGATAAATGGCACATTAATGGGGCGCCAGGCCAGGGCGAGGCTCGCTTGCCGGATGCTGGGGGTTACCCACGGGGCGGGGCCTCGCACCCTCCCAAAGTGGGAGGGCCGGAGTCTTCCCTACCAGCTGGGGCCTCCTTCTCCGCGTCTGGAAAGTGGGTGCTCTCCCAGGCGGGTGCTCCCCACCCCCGCATCTGTCGTCTTGTCCTGGGCTCTGGGGACCCAGGGCAGGACCCTCCCGGGGGTCGAAGCTGGCATGCTGGGGCTCAGCATAGCCAGGGCCATGACTGGACTCCGGCCGAGGTGGCTCCCGAAGGCGCCCCCAGGAGCAACTCCGCTGCAGCCCGGCCCGGATCCCGAGCTTGGGGCTTCCCGGAACGCACCCACTGCGCCCCGCGCCACCCGCCACTCCGAGATCCACCGGCCGGCTTTCTGCAAGGAAGAAAGCGTTGTGGGTTAAATATATACACATTTACATTAGTCTTCAAAGGAGAGACCCTGCCGGGAAGGGCCAGAGGGCGCCCAGGGCCGCCCGGGGACGTGGGGGCGGGAGGACCGCTCGCTCCTGTCAAGACCCGAGCTTGGCCGCGGGGGTGGTTCTGCCCGTCGCGAGCGGGCGCCGAATGCGGGTTTCGTTGCTGCGGGGAAATCGGCGGCCTGAGGTGCCCGGGCCCACGCGGTCAGCCGAGGCAGCTAGCGGGGCGCCCTCTCCACCATCCTCTGGAGGTAGCCGCCCGCGCCCTGCCTGGTTTGGCCTCAGTTTCCCCGACTGCAAACCGCAGAACAGGCTCCAAGTTTCCTCACTACCAGGGTTTCGGGGGGATGTGATCGCGATGGAGAGGAGTGACTGGGGGTTCGGGCCTGACGGGCGGATTCGTGCCCTCAGTCCCTTCTGGCTGCGTCTCCACCTGGGTCTCTCCGTGTTTACGAGGCTGGAGTCCGAAACTCCGGCCAGCAGCCCAGCTCCCGGACCTGCACGCGATCCCCGGCGCGCAGAGGGAGCGAAGGCAGGCGGAGGAGGCGGCAAGAGCGCGGGCCGACCCAGGGCGCCCTGCGAATCCCGAGCTCCCGAGGATCACTGTCCAGACCTGAGCGGCCCCAAGCTACACAATCCGGGCGCCCGCGCGCCAGTCGGGGCCTGGCTGCGACCACCCACCCAGAGTCGTAGAGGTGGGGGTGGAACACTCTCCGTTCTCTGCGCCTGGAACTCCTGAGCCCGCGGAGGCCGAGCTGCTGGGGCAGGCGGAAGAGGACGCGGGGCCCCAGGGAAGCCCCTGCCAGCCGCGGACTCCCAGCCCCGGTGCCCCGGTGCCCCGGTGCAAACAAGCGCGGTGTTTGCAGAGAGCGCGGCGGGCGGCGTGGCCCGAGAGCGATGAGGATTCGATGGAGCCGCGCGGCACGGCGGGGGCAACCGAGCCGGGGCGGGCTCGGGGATCGATCGGGCGCAGCTGTCGCCGACACGCCCGCGGGAGCATCCACTCGGCGGGCCAGCACGACCGGGCGTCCCGCGACCGTGGGCAGGAACCTTGGACCTTCTGTCCGCCAGCGGCGAAACCCCAACGTCGTGGAGCCCCAGATTCGGTGCTGAGATGTCCCCACACCCAACCTCGGTTCGAGAGTGGGATCTTCGGGGCGCCATGCGCCCAGTGTGGCCGGGACCCCCAGACGGAGGAGAACAGTCTAGCACCCTCCCCGCACCCCCCAATCTAAATAAAATCCTCCGACCCGGCCCCAACGAAGGCACAGAGTCAGGCGGAGCACGCGGGCCCAGCCAGGTGTACACGGCCAGAATTTGCGGGCGTCTGCCGGTTTGGGGGTCCGTACCGGGGGCTGACAAGGGTCTCTGGCTTGGGCAGGACTGGAGGGAGATGTGGATCGCCACTATTTATTTAAACCTCGCTCTAATAAAATGGAAGAACACACAGCAGTTGGTGAGTTTCATTTCCATGGGGGACAAATTCAATCACAGAATCAGCCACCAACAGTGGAGGGGCCCAGGGGAAGCACAGAAAGGGAAGACTTTTGAGTATAATACCCACCCACCCACATATTTTTAGCTGCCATCGCAAGCTAAAACCACAAGGAACTCAGCCTGTCCAAGAAGACAGGAGATGGCCGATTCTGATTCTAGCTGTGGTAGAGGTGGGCAGTAACCCTGGCTGGAACCTGGGAAGAAGGCTGGGTTCCCCCAGAGTGGGGAGGAAATCTGAGCCCCAGCTAAGCCTCCCAGCCACTGGATGGACCCTGCAAGCCCTCAGGTTAGCCAGATGTGAGGTTTGCTTCTCAGCTTCTCCCAGGCTGTGAACAGAGAGGGTGGGCATGGATCAAGGCAGCGCAGCCTGGGTTGAGACACCTCCAGGTGCAGACCTGGGTTCCAGGGGTCAAACTCCAATTTTCTTGGAGGGGATACTGAGGCCAGACAACCTCTGCCACTTGGCCAAGGTCTGGGCAGGGTCTAGTATCAGGGGTCGCCCTGCCCCCATCCAGCCCACCCTCCCCCAACCCGCAATTTGCCTAATGACTGAAGATCGATCAGGGCCCCAGCCACCGGCCGGTCCGCGGCCAGTTCAATTCTATTTTACTAATTACTAAAAGGCTGCTGGTGGGGGAAGCCCATTCTGGGGTTCCAGGGGGCTCCCCACTCTCTCTGGAGGGTGGCAAATTTTCGCTCAGTCTCCCAAGGGGAACATAGTCTCTGCAGGTGCGGAATCCCGCCTCTGGGGGTGTCGGAGTGTCCAGGCTGATTGGGAGGCTCCATGTACTTGGGGGACGAGGCTGGTCCCCCCACCAGAAGCCCCGGCCCAGAGGAGACCTTAAGAGTGTCCCGAGGCAGTGGAGGGGAGGGGACCCCTTCATCTCAAAGTGGCTGGTCGGCCTCTTTCAAAATGGATGCTTTCCTTATTATAACAGTCACACAAGCTTGTTATGAAATTGAAAATGATAATCAAGCTGGAGGAAATATACAAAGATGGAGGTAAAAGGCTGCATGCTCCCGACCCCCACGGAGCACCCCTTAGTTGACTTTGGGGGTAATTCCTCCATCTCTGCTTTCCCACCCATAGAGACCCCACCCCCACAGCGCCCCCCACCCCCAGGCCTGATTTGAGCTTCCTGGGCCTGGGATGCAATCATTTTATGAAGGCTGATTGATTTTTAGATCCTACGATTATTTTTAATTATCTGTGATTGTTGGCAAGTGAGACAGTAGCGGGGGGGCACGGGTGGCTGGAGCCGGGCAGAGCCAGAACCCACCTCCCAGACTTGGAATCTGCATGGGGAGGGGTTAGTCAGTTGCTCAGACCTGTCCCACTCTGCCGCCTCTGTTTTCCTACCTGGAAGATGGGTGTCCCTGAAATTCTATGTAAATCCTGAATTGAAAATTCAGTGGACCAGGACCTGAGGGCAGTGTTGGCACTTGGATAAAAACCCAAACAGCCACAACCGCCACTCTCCACCTTGGACCTGAGGTGGATGCTGAACAGAGGCACAACTTCCCCTCCGGGCTTGGTAAAGCAAGAGTGTGTGCCTGGTGAACAGTAAGTGGCTACTAAATGCTGAGTCCTAAGCACAGGCACTGGGAGGCAGTGTTTTTTTTAGTGCCCTGTTCCACCCTAGGACATGGCTCAGGCCATTCTACTGTCTGATCCCCACCCCCCACCCCCGCCATGCAAGCTGGGGGTCAGATCATCTTGGTCCCTCAACCTCCTTGCACTGGTGCACTGGGAGACAGCCCACCCCCTCCCCACTATGGTGGACAGCAAAGATGTGCCGGCTCTCAGGGGGGGCAGGCAGGAAGGCACCCTCCCCTCCTCTCAACCCCCATCCCAGTCAGGGAAAAGGAAACTGAGATATAGGAGCCACCACACAGGCACCAAGTCCAGTGGCGGTTCCCAGAATCAAACCTCCAATCCTGCTGAAGGTGGTGAGACAGCGACATGCCCCATGGTGTGCATGGAGGGGGAGCTCCCTGACAGGGCCTTCTCAGCCCTCCACCCACAGTTTAGAGTCCTGGCCCTCCCTGCTGAGGTGGGGGCTCCTGGGGGACTCCATCACAGACCTTACTAGCCCTACCCTTCTCCTCCCTCTTTGGGAAAAGGCAATGGTTATCCTCTGGGCAGGAAGAAGGGGTAGGGCTGGTTTTGGGAATCCCTCCTTGCCCCACACTCTGCTCTCCAGTTGGGGGCGCCTTTTGGGGTCTGACTTGGTCACTCTGGACTCCCCTTCCTGACCTGCATCTCATTCCCACAACGGGATCACGGTGGTGGGGGAGAGGTCTCTGAGTATGGAAGGCTCCCTCATTTATCCCAGTTCCAGGGGTCCCTGGGCCTCACTTGTCTCCAGGTGGTGAGGGAAAGGAGCATCTTCCCTCCTCTCACCCCAAAGAGAAGCCCCAGTGAGAGGGTGGAGTCTGACCAGGGGATTCCTGGGACGCAAAGAGGATGTGTGTGTATCAGGCCTGCCTGATCTGAAGGGGGACAGAGGTTCTTTCAGAGTCACCCCCAAGCTGCTCCCACGCTGGATATGGAGGCAACTAGAAGGACCTGGAAATAGGAACAGCCTTTGGCATCCCTCAGGCAGGGTGCTCCAGTGTACAGCTGGGGAAACTGAGGGCCCAGTGCCTACACATGGAAGCAGATCCAGACACTCGGAGACACAGGCTGGGAATCAGCCTGAGGACCTTCCTTTCAGCACCCTCCTGCCAGAGAGAACTTTGGGGGCATGATGTGACTCCCGACCTGTGCAAGGAGAGAGGGAGGTTTGGGAGCAGAGGGCCCACCTCCTAGGGATCTGCGTGAGTAGACAGCAACACCTGGATCACAGGCCCCCACTGAGTCACACTCCGGTGCACTTCCTAACGATGGACTCACAGGTGCCAGGGAGGAAAGTAATCTTCATGACCCTTGGGAGAGACAGAGAATCTGAGCCCCAGAGACGAGGTCCGCAGCCTCGGTGGAGTGTCTGTCCTCGACCTCCGTCCATTGTCCCCAGGTACCACTGATCCCCAGGGGGCACGGTGGAGGCAGTGGCAGGGTGTCTGGCAGAAGCCCGGAGTCTAACCCACTCCGGCCAGCCTGGCGCTCCAGGGGGCCAGGGCGGGCGGAGAGCTAGGCGGCGGGAGGCGGCGGCGAGGGGAGCCGGTGGGCGGGGGCGCTGACGTCAGACCCGGGCCCGGGCGCCGGCGGCCGCTCCCCCGCCACATCCTGGTGGCCGCGCTCGCAGCCGGGCCGGGCCGTACGCCGCGCAGCCGGGCAGCCTCGCGCGCAGCCACCGGGGAGCGGGCGGGGGCCATGCGGCGGCCTTGAGCGCGCCGGGCCGGCGCCGAAGAGCGCGCGCGGCGGGCGGGCGGCCGAGCCGGCGAGGAGTCCGCGCGCGGCGGCCGAGCATGGAGCTGAGCCTGGAGAGCCTGGGGGGCCTGCACGGCGTGGCCCACGCGCAGGCGGGCGAGCTGCTAAGCCCGAGCCACGCGCGCTCGGCAGCGGCTCAGCACCGCGGCCTGGTGGCGCCCGGGCGCCCCGGTCTAGTGGCCGGCATGGCGAGCCTGCTGGACGGCGGCGGCGGCGGCGGCGGTGGGGGCGCCGGGGGCGCGGGCGGCTCGAGCGGCGCGGGCGGCGGCGCTGACTTCCGCGGGGAGCTGGCGGGCCCACTGCACCCGGCCATGGGTATGGCCTGCGAGGCTCCGGGCCTGGGCGGCACCTACACGACGCTCACGCCGCTGCAGCACCTGCCTCCGCTCGCAGCCGTGGCGGACAAGTTCCACCAGCATGCGGCGGCCGCAGCCGTAGCCGGAGCGCACGGCGGCCACCCCCATTCGCACCCGCACCCGGCCGCCGCGCCGCCCCCGCCGCCCCCGCCGCAGCGCCTGGCGGCCAGCGTGAGCGGCAGCTTTACCCTCATGCGCGACGAGCGCGCGGCGCTCGCCTCCGTGGGCCACCTCTACGGGCCCTACGGCAAGGAGCTGCCCGCCATGGGGTCGCCGCTGTCGCCGCTGCCCAATGCATTGCCGCCCGCGCTCCACGGCGCCCCGCAGCCCCCGCCGCCGCCGCCACCCCCGCCGCTGGCCGCCTACGGCGCGCCGGGCCACCTGGCCGGGGACAAGCTGCTGCCGCCCGCCGCCTTCGAGCCGCACGCCGCGCTGCTGGGTCGCGCGGAGGACGCGCTGGCCCGCGGGCTGTCCGGAGGCGGCGGCAGCGGCGGCGGAGCAGGCGGCGGGAGCACCGCGGGGCTGCTGGCGCCGCTGGGCGGGCTGGCAGCGGCTGGAGCGCACGGGTCTCACGCGGGCGGCGGCGGCCCGGCCGCGGGCGGCGGTGGCCCCGGGGCGGGCGCGGCGGCGGAGGAGATCAACACCAAGGAGGTGGCGCAGCGCATCACGGCGGAGCTGAAGCGCTACAGCATCCCGCAGGCCATCTTCGCGCAGCGCATCCTGTGCCGCTCGCAGGGCACGCTCTCCGACCTGCTGCGCAACCCCAAGCCCTGGAGCAAGCTCAAATCGGGCCGTGAGACCTTCCGCAGGATGTGGAAGTGGCTGCAGGAGCCCGAGTTCCAGCGCATGTCGGCGCTGCGCCTGGCAGGTAGGAGCTCAGCGCGCACCGCCCGACCCTAGGGGTCCTGCTTCGGGGGGCTCCCTAGCACCAGGCAGCGCGTCGGCGGAGAGCCCCGGCCCCCTCCCCATTCGGTGGCCTGGCACTCCGCCGCCCGCTAGGGACCCCCTTGCAGGAGGTGAGAGCGCGATCTTCGCCCCTGCCTGTCCGTACCGTCACCAAAAGGGGGTAAAGGACTGTGCCGCCGTTCCTCCCCTACAGGAGTCTACACTCCCGCTCAGTCCCTCCAGGAACTGGGAGTGGGGTCCCTGGGTCCCTTCAGACTGCTGGAGGATCCGCAAGCTGCCAGCAGGGTCCTCATTGTGTGCGATGTGTACGTGTATGTGTGTGGCGGGTAGGGGGTGTGACCCAGACGTGCCGCCGCTCTCAGCTCGGAGTGCCACCCCCTCCCCCCGAACGGCCTCGCTGCGCCTCCCGCTCCGAGGGCAGAGTGTAGGAACCGTGCACCGAACACCGGCGCCTCCGCAGCCAGAGCCGGGCCCGCGCTCAGCCCCCGGCCCCAGCGCGCGCTTCTTTGTAGCTGGGCCTCCGCGATCGATAGCCCCCTCCCCCCTCCGGCCGCTGGCAAAGGTCACTCGAGAACGGGCGGGGGAGGGGCGGCCCCGGGGACCCGCGGCCCGGAGGCCTTCACACCCCAGCCGCCCGGCCGCCCTCCCCGCGCAGTTGCTCCTGGCTCGAGTGCGCGCACCGAACCCGTCTCTCTTTTCCATTTTGTGTTTCTCTCATTTCTACTCTCTCTTTCGGGGCAAACTGGTATGTGTTTCTTTGCTCGATCCACGTTTTCCTCCCTGTCTCATTCTTCCTCCTCCTCTCTGTCCTGCTCCCTCTCTACCTCTCTCTGCCTCCTCATCTTACTCCCACTGATGCTCATTGACCCCCTTCTCCCTCCCAGATGACAAGAGCAGGGTCCACACCTGCCCCCAGCCAGCCGGCACCCAGGACCCCTTCTGCTGAGTGGGGGGGGGGGTGCAGGAGAGCCCCCACTCTCACCGTGGTGGCCTGGCTTGGGTGGGGGGGTCTTTTCCTGGCCACTCCGGGGAGGGGCTGAAGCCGCCCCAGCCATGGGGACAATAGCAGCCCCAGGCACCTGATCGATCGCTTCTGTGCACAGGGGCGAGTGGGGCTGGTTGGAGCTGGCTAACTCAACCAGCCGACCCTGGAGCAGGGAGGATGGGAGGGATTTGGCTGTGTCTGCAGCCTTCTGCTGTGAAGACTGGGGTGCCAGTGGGGGGTGGAGAGGGGTCCGTGTTATTTGCTTCCCTCCCCCAGGCAACCTGGACAACCTGGGGGCCCTGCACCTACATGCGTGCCTCAGTTTCCCCTCTGCAGAGCGAGGTGATTGAGCCTCCGATAGGCTTCCTTCATCCTCCACGTTGGGGAATAAATCCTTCTTTCATGTGGCAGGTGACCAAGTGCATGGGGAGGTTGCCATGAAATGTTAGAAATGGTGTCAGGAACCTGGATGGTCTTGTTTGAGGACAGGATCCACTCTGTCCTGCCCCACCCCCCTCGTGACACGTGCAGTGACACAGGTATGTTCACAGGAGACACTCAAGCACACCAATGCACAGTCATGGCCTGCCATGTGTGCGTGATGCAGGTGACATTAGGGAGCAGGCCAAAGGCAGAGTTCTGACACCACACATACTAAGCGGCCCTTGTCGAATGGGGTCACTGGTGAGGTCTGACTTACCGCCACTCCCTCCACCTTTGGCCTCCTCCCCAGAGCATGTGTTTCGGGGACATTGTGTCTGACACATGTGTACGCAAAGGACACACACCAGTTTCCTTTTTTTTTATTCCACTGTCACAGCATGTAAGAAACAGAACCCATTTGTGGCATTCGAATGGCACATTTCCGGGCCATCCAAGAGATTGATCAGGGCGTCGTAGAACAGCAAACCTCAGTGGAGAAGTCCCCGTGGGGGTGCTGCTGTGGGAGAGCAGCGCCTAGTGGCAGGGCAGGGGGGCGGGCTTGCATCCCAGCCGGCCCTCCCTGACTTCTGTGGCAGCAGAGAGCCTCCTCGCCTCTTTGAGCCTCGGTTTCCCCATCTGGACTGGGACTCAGAATAGCGACCGTCTGGGGGCCCCTAGGGGAAATGCAGGGGATGAGGCAGGACCTGGCACAGGCTCAGATCCAGGGGACACCGAACCGCAACACCCGACCTGTTGCCGCTGTTTCCCCAGGCCCCTGCCCACTCTGTGACCCTGCCACCCGCCTGGTCCGCGCACCGGGCCCTGGGCACCTGACGCACCTTGGGCGCGCTCAGGACCGCGTCCAGAGCGCGGGGCTGGGCTTAGAATGTTAGAAGTGGCTGGGCCGTGGGGTAATTAGGAGCCGACTGGCCGAGAGGCCTTTAGTTCCGGTCGCTGCGCAAATGAAAAGCGGTTAAGTGGCGGCAAATCGCAGCGGTTAGGGGGAGGCGGCCTGGCTCATTCCTCCCCCACGCGCCGCCCCGCACGCGACAGCCTAAGGCGCCTCCAGGCCGCCGACCCGCACAGTCCGACCCCGGCAGGCCGCACTCACCGCCCTTCCTGCTCCCTAGTCCCCATCCTGAGCCCAGCGAAAGCCGCCCGCCATCCCCGGACCTACTGGCAGCTCCGCGCCCCAGGCCCGCTCCCGCGCGCTTGCGGGCCTCTGTCTCCGGCCTCGCTTCTAGGCCCAGCAGCTGTGGGCGTCCCGTCGGGGTGTCCTCCCCACCGCCCGGGACCAGGAGGCGGTAAGGACGGAAAAAGGCACACGCAGAGACAGACAGAAAGACACAGAGGTAGGTAGGGAGAGACAGAGTGGCAAAAACAAAGTGAGAAAGGCAAAGAGACAAAGAGGCAGAAAAGGAGACGGGAAACTGGAGGTGAGGGCTCCCAGCGGCCGCTCCTCAGCTGGGGTCACTCGTCTGGAACCTGATGGCTCCCAGCTCCTCCACCTCTCTCCCTCCCCAGGAATGAGGGACCGTTTAAGCCAGTTCAGATCATGAACCCACTTTACAGACCACCGAGCCAGGGCTGAAAGGGACGCACTTGCCGAAGCTGCACTGCAGGGAGACGTGGAGCCGGCAGTCCTCTGGCGTTGAGGACTGAAGGAGGATTTCTTTCTTTTGAAGCACCCAAGAAATCTGGCCAGGTAGACCTCAGGGTTCCGCCACTCCGTTGCTCCCAGACCTGTCTGTTCTTTGTGACTCAGTTTACCCATCTGTAAAATGTGTGCATTGGGGGAGACAGGCTCTGGGTCTGAATTCTGAGATTCTGGGGACGGCCTATCCTGCAAGGTCCCAACCCCTGGTGGGGTCTCACCTTGCTCCACCCCCAGGGTCCTTAGAGTCCCGCAGCTTCCCAGCCGCCACCTCTTCGAAGCCCTCCCTTCGAAGACTCCATCTCAAACGGTAATTACCGGAGAGGGGCTGGGGGAGGGGCTGACGGACTCCTCTGCGGGGGCGGGGTGGTCGATGAATTCGAATTACCGGCTCTAATTCATCACCGCCGCCTGGTCGATAACTTCGGCCGTCTTCAAATATTGTTTAAATTGCAACTCCGGAGGAAAAGTATTTTTTGTAACTGATCAGAAAATATATATAAAATATCAGATGGTGGCGATTGAAGGAAGGGCCCCCTCCTCCTGGCTCACTAATGAGCCCGGAACCAAGAATCCCTGAAGGATGAGGGAGACAGCTGGTGGGGGAAACTGAGGCAGGGAGGGAGCCATTTCTGGAGCTGAAGGGGGTGGGCACAGTGAGGGTAGTGACCGGTGGCTGGGAGTCTGGCGGGGGATGGTGATGGAAGGGGAAAAGACACACCAACTGCCCCTCCCCCCAGACTAGGACATGCCTGTCCCCCACCCATCCTGTATCCACCATCAGGTGTTGAAAAGCTGGCGGGCAGGTGGGGTGGGGGCTTTCCTAGGTTGACGAGACTCAACTCAGAGGTCTACTCTGGGAGGACCACTACCTGTCCCCCATAAATGCTCTGCCCACCCCCCCCAAAGGCCAATGTACCTTCTGTAAAACTTGACCTTGAACCAACCACAAGGGCCCACACCCCTTACTGACCCTTTAGGAAAGACATCCCAGCTGAGAACTGGCCTCACCTGGGTTCTATGACTAACTCATCCTGGGCAAGGGTCTGAGTCTCAGTTTCCTCATCTGAGAAATGGACAGAATCAAGTGCCACCTCCGAGGTGCTTGTTGAGGTTTTTCTTATCAACCTGTTCCCCCCCACCACCACCAGAACCCCTGAGGACACATTCACAGAACATGCACCCTGAGGCCACATTGCTTACTCACCCTCACCTGCTCACACCCACATCTCCTAGTCTGTAGGGAAGACCCAGGTCTTCCTGGGCAGCCTGTGCTTCGTGGAACCCACAGAGAGTGGGCAGGGGAGCTGGAAGGGGGTCTGGGACCCAGTGGGGACACTGCAGACCCCCTCCAGAGAAACAGGGAGTAGGGGGAGACTGTCTGGTGCTGTGGGTACCAGAGCCTTGTGGGTCTGGGTACAATCCCCAGGGGCCTTCACACCAGCCCCCCATTCTAGAACACAAGCCCCAAGTGGGGTGGTGCCAGCTCCCTGCCCAGGTTCCGCGATTCTGGCTGTCAGATGGGGAGGGGCTGTCTGGGGTGCCCAGAGCCCTCCCTCTCCCCTAGGAATAAGGGACTGTTTAAGCCAGTTCAGATAATGAGCCCACTTTACAGACCACCAAGAAAAGGCTGAAAGGGATGCACTTGCCGAAGCCTCACAAGCAGGGAGATGTGGAGCCGGCAGTAAGTGGGGCTTGAGAGGCTCAGGCTCCTATCCCACTCAGGGCCCAGCAGAGACAAAGGCTGGGAGGGGAGCTCAGCAGACTGAGGCCAGGACTAGGAGGAAGGCTCTCCAGGTTACATCCAGGTCCAACTTACAAACACTTGGGTGATGCTTGGGCCAGGAGAGACGGCCTGTACTTTCCTCCTGACACAGAGTTGGACAGACTCCTGTGCCCACGGGACGCCCCCCCCCCCCCCCAGGGACCACCAAAGACCCTCGAGGGGGGAGGGGGTTGAGGTCGAGTCCCAGTGTCCTCCTGCTGCACACAGAGCCACCTGCTTCTGCTCCTCCTGGCTGCCGGCCCTCAGGGGGAATTTGGGGCACTGAATGTCCAGCTTCCCTGGACCCCAGGTCGGAGAACTTCTTCTTGCCTGAGAGACTGGACGGTCACCCCCACGTGGCAGAGAAGCACACAGAGGTACTGGAGCTGTGCTTTGGCTTCTTTATTCTGAAGTCTCCTTAGCTGAAAATCGTAGGGCTCACCAAGACAAGGCCATTTTCCCCACCCCCGACGCCCCGCCCCCTATCAATTATCACTCTAGTCGGAGCAACCCACCTCTGGCCGCCTCCTCCTCCACTCTGGTCTCCAGGCTCCACCCCCTCCCCTGGAGTCCTCTCCGCAGCTGGAGGGGGCTCACCATTCCTCTTAAAAAACCATGCCTGGTCGCTCCCCAGATCCCAGAAGTGGCGGCAACTTTCTGTTCTGCCTCAGGGCGGGTGGAAACACCAAGGACAAAGGCTGGGAGGCGGGAAGCCAGAGCTGCTGTAAGGATGGAGGCCGGGCCCCTACGGCTGGAGTCTTTGTGTGTAGCAGCGAGCTCGGCTTAACCAGGGCAGCTCAGGCTGGTTTGAATCAAGTTTTTAATTAAATATGGCCCTTGATCAATAAGGAAGGCTGTGCTCCTAGGGGAGGGGAAAAGCTGGTCTGGAGCCAGGACCAGCCTGGGAGAACCATCTGACTTTGGGGTGTCCTGGGGCACCTGCGGCCTCAGTTTCCCCTCGGCCAAATAGGTGTGGATGTGAGTGGGGCCGGTATGCGGATGGGGCCAGGATGTGGGTGGGGTCCAGGATGAGGGTGGGGCAGGGTCCCTCCTGCCGCTGTTGTCTTGCCGTGTGGACTGTTGTGGGGGTGGGCGAGGGGCTTAGACCTAAAGTATCACATGCACAAAGCCACAGAGTGGCAGAAGGAAACAGACCAGTAGGGCGTCCATGACTGGCGCGGGCCGCGTGAGAGAAAGGACGGAAGTGTAGACGTGCCCGGGACGCCTTGTAGACGCGCATGGGGAACTTAAGCGGAGATGCAAAGGAAAGGGGATGTGAGGGTAGGTCCTCACGGGACACGAGTAGGCGCCCACGTCCACGCTAGGACAAGAGAGCGCAGTCTCCGGCTCAAGTCGGGTCTGGCGATCGGAGGCAGCACCAGGCGCTGGGGGTGTGGGGAAGTACCCGCTTCTCTCTCCTGAAACTGCTGCGAGCGGCCAGGAATTATTCCTGGACCCCCAGTTGGGCCGCCTGACCACTTCTCCACACCCGCTTCCAGGCAATTGCTGTCCGACCTTACTCCCTAGTGCTGGGGGGTTGGGAGAAGGTCGCGTCCGCGAGCGGTGACGGGGTGGACAATTGGGGGCCTGGTGCGGATACAGCAGGGTTCATGCTTCTCTACGAAGTCGAGCGCATCCGCGCGCGCCCTGGGGAGGATGTCAGTGCCTTGGTTCCCACTGTCCCAGGCCGCCGCCGCCCTGCAGTGCCGGCCAAGCCCCGGAGTGCAAAACCCGGGCCGCCGCGTTCCGCCGTTCTGTCCCCGGCGGACGTAGAATCTCCCAAACCCGAAAGGATCTAGCGTGTACCTGCCTTCCACAGCTCGGCGGGAGGTGGACGCGCGCGGCCCAGTGTAAGGAGACCGGAACACTGGCACTGCACACCCGCGGCGTCCCAGCAGGGTCACCGTCGGCGCTTGCATCCCACCTCTGGGGGGGTGGGTGGTGAATCACATCTCACTCAGGGGTAGCCGTATCTGGGTTCTCCTCCCTCCCGGCCCAACCCAGGGCGGCGTCTGACTTGGCGCGCTCCGCTGTGCGCTCGCTTGGAACGTCGGGTCGCTGCACCTGGAACGCAAACGGTTCAGCGCGGGGGACAAGGGGCGCTCCCAGAGAGGCAGGCACGGGCCGGCGGCAGCTCGGGCCCGTGACCGTGGACTAGGCGTGTCCCCTGAGCACTTCCGTTTCCCCAAATGGAGACTAGAATCCGCAGTCGGCTGGAGCACAAAGCGGATAAAGAAAAAAGCTCCTGTGCGCTGGGGAACCTCGACAAAGACCCTGCTCGCTCCCTCCGCCTGCCTTCTGCCTCCCCAGCCTGTTCTTTTTAAAAAATGTTGTTTTGTTTTTGTTTTTTTCCAAACAGCGGACACATTCGCCAAGTCCTCCTTTCTATAAATTCCAGTCTCTATTTCTCCTTCTAAAGAGAGGTGACACTTAATACAGCACCCCTAACGCACGTTTTCTTTTTCCTCTTTTAAAAAAAATACCACCGAAAGACCACCCACCCCCTCTCCCCTGCAGTTCTCCTGTGCTTCTGCTTCCTGCCACGGAACATCCACATCAGGGAAGAGAACGCCTCGGGGGCCCTTTTGCCAGCTGCGTAATATTCTCTTTGGCCGTTCCCTCCTTTCTTCAACCTCCTCCCCGCCCGGTGGACAGCTGGGAGGTTTCAGGTGGTTTGCGGTCGGCCCCAGGCCGCAGCGCGCACGTGCACCGCCACCATTTCGCTTGTGAGTTTATCTGTGGCTGAGTTTCCCAATCACCGAGATGCTGGCTTCCCCTACCCCTCCCTTTTCTGCGCTTCCCCCCACCCCTCCCTTTTGTGCGCTGGCCTCTCTACGCTTTTTCTTATCACCGGTTCCTTTCCTGTCATCTTTTTCAAATCCATTTCCAACTGCTGGCCGCTGTGACTGTTAACAGTTTTTTTCTTTTTTTTTTTTAAATAAAAGCTCTGTGTGCGCACTGATGCGGTTTGCTCCCCCCAGCCCTCCCCCGTAGTGCCTGAATGGGGAGGGGGTTAAAGGCGTGAGAGTTGCCCCTGGACACCCCCAGCGTCCCCCACCACAGGCGTTGCAACCACCAGATGGAGCCCCCCCTTACCCCCCACCCCACCAGGGGCAGCCCAGAGTCCAGTGGAAATGCTCATTTCTCTGATAAGTCTTTGAAAGGCTCAGAACTAATTTGAAAATGCGGCCATTAAAATCCCATCGGGGAAGGAAAGGGGGGAGGGATCGAGGGAGGGGGGGAGGGAGGGAGGCTGGGCGACAGCCAAGGTGGTTCAGATGCTGGGAGATGGGAGGTGTGGACCTGGCGGGCAGGGGAGGAGAGGACGGAAGGAGCGGGTGTGGAGAGCCGAGATGCATCTGAGACAGAGGGGGCTGTTGAGGCTTCCAGAGGGTCCTCGGTTTCCCTGGAGATGACTCCACCCCCCATCCATGATAACCTCTTACTGGGGCCGGCAGGGATGGAGGGTGTGGATAAAGAGGATGGAGTTATGAATGTGCTCAGCTCCCCTCCTAGTGGCTCACTGTGTGACCTTGGGCAAGTCACTCACTATCTGTGGCCAGGGGAGGCCAGCGGGGGATGCTGAAGGCAGACAGCCCAGTGGGGACAAGCCACCAGGTGGGTGTATCAATGTGCCCCACATCTGGGGCTGGGCAGCTGGTGGCCCGGGCGGGATGTGTCGCCAAGGAAACCAGTCATCATCCCAGCCGGGGACTTGGCTCCGTATTGAATTGTCTGCTCCAAGAAGCTGAGCTGAGCTCAAAAGGTGGCCAAAGGGAGGGGACAGCGAATCCAGCTCCTGCTCCCACACCCCAACCTGTGCCCAGGTAGATGGACACTGTGGGGTACAGGCTTACAGGGCCAGGGAGTCAGGGGGCAGACAAGAGCAACTCTTTGGGGACCTTGAACACAGCGCAGAGTGTAACACAGGGACTGAGACAACGCTCCTGGGTCGCTGATTTTGGGGGCCACCGTCTGGCTGTTGTCCTCTCCTGTCAAACCCAGCCTTTCTTGGGGGGTGTCACCCTCCTAGTGTGACCCTGGCTCCTGCCTCGTCTCCCTGGGCTTCACTGCGCCTCTCCCCTGTTGTCCCCAGATGTCATGCTCGGCCTCCTATTTCACCCTCCATGCCCAGATCTGTTCCCACCCAGCCAGCCTCAGGTCTTCCCCTACAAATAGCCCACCCGCACCCCCTTCCACCCCTGCTGCACATCGGGGCAGCCATGGGTCTCCCTGTATCTCTGATTGTTTGGCTGGCATGTCATCACATCAGATCGCGGTTCCGTCAGGCGGAGGCTGCATCCATCTTACTCGCTGCTTTCCCCAGCAAAGCTTTCCAAACAGCACACACAGTAGGCGCTTAATAGGTGTGTGGGGCTAGTGAAAGGAGGAGGGACGGCCGCAGGCCACTCTGGCCTGCGTTTGGACTGCTGTACGGTGGGACCCCCACCTCCATGGACGGATGGGGA
Organism: Odocoileus virginianus; assembly: GCF_023699985.2. Classification (NCBI taxonomy): domain Eukaryota; kingdom Metazoa; phylum Chordata; class Mammalia; order Artiodactyla; family Cervidae; genus Odocoileus; species Odocoileus virginianus. The sequence continues at coordinate 41,002,508 of NC_069676.1, forward strand.
CATCAGGACCAGGGGCGTAAACCACGGATTGTATGCGAAGGGCCACTTGGCCCCCAGAGCCTGCTGACCAGGAAGGAGAGGGTGGCAGTGGGGGAGGGGAGGCAGCTAGCAATCCCATGACAAGAGCAGACAAGAGCGACCCTAGGATCTCGGCGGCCCATCCTGCATTCTGTACTCAGACCCCATGGGCTCAGGGCCACCCACACTGGCTGTCACACCCAGAAGTCACATGATGCCCTTCACACAGCACCCTCCATCTGATGTCCACGCTGTGGCCCCTACACCCCCCAGGCCAGCTGTAAGCCCAGGTCACGCTGAGGTCTGCTGGCCCCTGGGTCTTCCCCTACTGCCCACTGACCAACCACATCCTCTGAGCCTTCCCACACTGTCCCTCCCATCCACCCATCACACCCACGGCTCTGCCTACCATCAAAGGTCACTTGCTGTCACTCACACTTGGGGTCTGCTCTGCATGGACACCTCCCCAGTGCAGCAAAGCGCAGGCCCTGTGCATCTTCACACAGGCACACCCAACAGACAGGGACAGACAGCCCATGTGGTCAGCTGGCTGGGCTAGGGATGGCCCTGGACAGGCATAGCGGGGCCACTCATTCTCCAGGTCACCCTGGTGGACCACAGCGGGCCTCTGGAGGAGGAAATGGAAGGAGGAGGGAGAGGATGAGGGAGGAAGATGCTGAGGAACCTGAAGGGGAGGGGGAGACTGGCGGGAGAAGGGGAATGCAGGGAGGAGAGAAGGAGAGGGGGTGTCTGGGGAGAAGGAGGGGGAAGGCGGCAGGTGTAGGTCAGATGGGAGCTAACAGGTGCAACCCCAGCTCACCCCAGTGGGGGCCTGGTTCTCGCCATCCACTAAGGGGGGTGACTGAATCCAGGGCCCTAGCTTCTCCCTGGCTGACTGCAGACAGGGCGCTCCTGGGGTCCCACTACCTTACCTGGCCCTCCAGGGCAGTGGCCACGAGGTCTCCCTGTGCAGGGTCTTCCAGTCTGGGCTGGTCCCCCACCACCCACAGTGGGAGGGGCGTCAGTCAGTGGACAGACACAGCCGGCCCACAGCCTCCTGTGGATCCACTCTGTGCTGGACATCAGAGGACTCCCAGGGAAGGGAATTGGGGCTCTGCTGAGGGTGAGGGGAAGAGTTTCCTGGGGCAAGGGCCACAGAGGCTGGGCCTTAAGGGATGTGTAGGAGTTCTTTGGCTGAGGCAGCCCTACTCCGAACCTTGGCCTCTCCATCTCTCCCTTCTCCAGGAAGATTCCTGGGAAGGTGCTGAGGCTTGAGGCATGTCCTGAGGTGGGGAGGCACTTCACAGCTGCACTGCAAATGGGGGCTGGAACCTAGCCCCTCCCCTGCACCCCCAGATGGGAGCTGAGAGTCTCAGCTCAGTGCCATTACCCTATTCAGGACTTTCCCAGCTAAACCCGTTCGCAGAGCCTGGCAAGGCGGGGCTCATGACTAAGACCATTTTCCATGTGAGGAAACAGGCTCAGAGGTGGGCACCCAGCAGTAACCCACGGACTCCTGGAGGTGAGCAACTTCCTAGAACGGCAGGAGGCGGGAGGGACAGAGGTGCTGTGGGAGCAAGCCTCAGAGGGTCTGAAATGAAGGGGAACTTGAGGGTGACCCCCACTCACTTCCCCTTGCCGTCACCGCCCTTATGCGGCCCAGCCTGGCTGACCCTGCTCCCTGGACCCCCGCCCTGTGCTGGGGCGGAGACCACTGCCTCCTGCCGGTCACAGCGGGAAACTCGGGCTGGACCAACAGAAAGGCCCACCCTTAGCCCGTTAGGGGCGCCCTAGGAGCGGGCTAATTTGGAAAGGGGCCTCTTTTGTCTCCCCTTGGATCTCCTCCGGGACTCCAGGAGCCAGCCCCAGAGCCCCCTCATCCCTGGACTCCAGAATGACTGACAGCAATGAGGTGGGGACCCTGGATGCTCTAAGATCATGGAATCTGGCTCCAAATATCAGATTCTCCGTCCCTGAGGTCATGGAGGGTGGAGAGGAGAGAAAGTTGGAGCCAGAACCCTCATTCCCTGAGAGAATGGTAAATACTGTCAGGGGGAAAGGAAGAAAAAAGCTGAGCAGGGAGAGTTTGCAGAATTAAATTGGAGAAGGGGGTCAGGATGGTCCTCGCAGGTGAGATGAGAGCTGTGAGGGAAGACGAGAAAGAGACGAGGGAGCCATGCAGAAACGTGGGGAAGAGCAATGCAGGCAGAGGTGGCAGCCAGTTGCAAAGGCCTGAGGTTGGACTGTGCCAGGGGTGAAACCAGTGTGGCTGCGAAGCTGTGAGCTGAGTCGGGGCAGCAGGAGGACATGAGAACAGAGAGACAGTGGGGATAAGGGGCTGAATGAGATGAGGAGGGGGCGGATAGCTGATGGTACACTGAAAAATGTTTGAAGGAGGCAGAGGGTCCCAGTTTTGCAGTTGAGACTGAAGCTGGCCTTGTAAAGGAACGGACTCCCCCAGGGTCCCAGAGAGACAACCCCCCCCCCCCAAGTCCCACAAGCCAGCCCAGCTGGCTCCTCCTGTGCTGTCATGGCAACCATGGTTAGTGGTGTGGGCCTGAGTCTGGAGCCCCCCCCCCCCCCCCCCGCGTCCCCCCACCACAAGCCAGGAAGCCCTGGTAAGGGGACTGGGCTATGTACTCCCTGTGCGAGTCACATACAAAGGTGAGCCCTATGATGGGGTTTGATGGTACAAGTGAGGATATTGGAGGAGACAGTTGTGGAGGTGATAAAATGGATGGTGTTAGGAGTGCAGGTGGAGGAAATGATGAGAGCAGAGGTGGTGTTGATGGGGTGATGGAGGTAGACTGTGGACGGAGGTGGTGGTGTTATAGGTGGTGGTAATGGTGGAGGAGGAGGTGATGCTGGTAGAATTACTGGTGGAGCCGGAGGTGATGCTGGTAGAATTACTGGTGGAGCCGGAGGTGATGCTGGTAGAATTGGTGAAGGTGGAAGTAATGGAGGTGATGATGGTAGATGGACACCATGGTGGTGGAGATGAGGTGAGGGCAGAAGAGGCAGCGATGGTGGAAGCGATGCAGGCGGAGGAGATGGTGATGGAAGAGGTGACAGAAACAGAGGTGATGGAGGGCATGATGACATATAAGTGACTCTGATGGGGGAGGAAGAAAAGGAGGTGGAAGAGTCCCAGGGGGAGCAGGTGATGGTGGAGGGGATGGCGGAGGAGGCTTTGTAGGCACTCCACAGTGGTGGTCCCCAGGGGAGATCATTGTGGGGGAGGTGGCCCTACAAGTGGCAGGGCAGCGTCTGGAGGCCGTGGGCGAGGCGGCCCCAGGCTGCCCCACCCAGCGGTCCGTCTTCCCCAGGGCTACTTCCTGGTCAGTCCTCTCACAGCCTCTGTGTTCACTTCTGTGAAAGGGGCCCATTCCATGTCCTCTCCTCCTCCTGGGGCTACCTCCAGGGACTGCAGCAGTTTGGGGGCTGGACTGGGGTGATCCTGAGTGCTGGAAGGGATACTGGTGGGCGTAGGAGGCCGCTCTGGGCCGCCTCCCCCACCCGCACTGACATCCCCGCGGGGCCAGGGACCTACAGGCCGGCGCCGCTGGGGGCTGTGGGGGAAGAAGCAGTGACAAAAGCTGCTCGCGGTAAACAGCTCCGACTGGAGCCCGGATCGATCCGGGCTGTGAGGAGCTGTAATTAGATTGAACGCCCGGGAAGAGGGGGGAGAGCGGAGCCTCTTTTTGCTGTGATCGACAAAATGCGAAGTTTTTTCACGACTCTGCTGTGGCTGGCCCCTCCCCCAGCCTCTGCCTCTGAGGCCCCCACTGGCTCTGGATTGGAGAAGAGGGAGGTGGGTGAGAAAGAGGTGACCCCCTCCCACCTGCCAGTCAATCCTGGCTCCTGTCCTGTCCCTGCCAGGACTTGCTGGGTGACTTTGGGGAAGTGGCTTACCTTCTCTGAGTAAGAAAGAATATCCTTGCCTTATGGAATTATCTTAAGGATGAAAAAAAAACAGCACATGGAAGGCCCTGGACGTGTAAAGCTCTTGCAGGCTTTCTGAAAAGTGTTTGTCTCTCTGCCCTTCCTATAAATGCATGTTGAATTTGTGAGAACAATTCTGAGTGAGTGAATGAAAACATGAGTGAATGAATGAATTGAAGGTCACAACAGGTGGCAAGAAGGTAAAGGCCTGGGCTGTTTTGACTCTTCCCTGGTGTTGCTGCCTGAGATCCAGCTTTTCCTTAAAAGAATGGGGATGTGGCCTCTTCTTGTGAGCTTCACAAGCTGGCCAGTTCCAAGGAGATGAGAGGTCAAGGTGGTTCCTGGTGCTTCCTTTCCATGTTTCTTTCTTTGAAAATTAATACTTATTTTTAATTGAAGGATAATTGCTTTACAATATTGCATTGGTTTCTGCCATACAGCAACATGAATCAGCCATAGGTATGCATATGTCCCCTCCCTCCGGAACCTCTCTCCCATCAAAGTTTCTTTATGCAGACAAAATGAACAAATGTTCCCTCTCCCCACTTTGTATAAAAAATGCTGTATACAAAATTCTCCCCACTTTGTATACAAAAAAACAATGTACAAAATGTACATTGTTCATCTCCTAGGTTTTATCTCATATAGTACTAGGATTGCTGTCTCCTTTCTTGTACAGCTGTTTGTTCTTCCAGGAATTTATGGTTGCCTATCACAAGCTCTCCCATATCCTTCAACAAAATGCAAAACTAACACCTGTTAGGACATCTCCCCTTTCTGCTTCTGTTGGTGCACCAGCTCTGATCTGGGGCTGACCTCATGTCCTTGATGCCTTTGTCCTGCTTTCAGGGTCTCCCTTCTTCGTATGGGATACCTCTTTTCCTTTCTTCTAGGTTGAATCACATTTCCTGAATCCTACATCTTCCTTTTTTTTATTTACTTCCTCATGTTGATGAAACATGCCCTCTAATAGCTTTCTGAGAAAAGAGTACGCAAAAGTCAACTTTTGGAGACCTTGAATGTCTGACTATATCTTTAGTTTACCTTCATGCTTGAGTTTGACTGGGCACACAATTCTAGCTGAATATAGATTTTGCTCAGAATTTTGAAGGCATTGTTCCACTGGCTCCTAGCTTTTGAGAAGCCTAAAGCCACTCTGATTCTTAGTTCTCCAAATGGCAGGTGGCTTTCCTCTCTGGGAGCATTTATCTTCTTTTCACCCTGGGTCCCTGACATTTCACAAGGGTGAGCCTCAGGGAGTCTTTCTTCATTCATTGAGCTGAGCATTTCATGAGCTCTTTTAAACTGAATTCTCATGTCTTCCAACTGCTTCTCAGGTGGTGCAGTGGTAAAAAAATATCTGCCTGCCAATGCAGGAGACACAAGAGGTGCAGAGAATCCCATGGACAGAGGAGCCTGGCGGGCTACAGTCCATGGGGTCATAAAGAGTAAGAGATGACTGAACACACACACACACACACACACACACACACACACACACATTATTCTAATCATATTGATATAATTTGTTTGGGCTTCCCTTTCTCTAGTTTTGGATGACTTCTTGCTCAAATGACAAACCTGCACATTCATCCTCAGATTTTATCATCTTTCCCTCATTTTCCATCTGCATCCACTTGTATTTCCAGGGATATTTGCTTTATGTTCCAATTCTTCTTCTTCTTCTTCTTTTTTTTTTTTTTAACTTTTTGGCCATGCCACATGGCTTGTGGAATCTTAGTTCCCCAACCAGGGAATGAGCCCGGGCCCTTGGTGGTGAAAGCAGAGTCCTAACCACTGGACTGCCAGGGAAGTTCCTATGTCTCAATTCTTACATTGACTTTATTCCTGCTATAATATACTTAAATTCTAAGAGCATTGTCTGTCCCTTTCATGGTCCTTTCTATTGAACAGCATCCGGTTCTTGTTTCATGGATACAGTATTCTTCTCTTACCCCTCCCAGAATCTGACTTCTAATTGCACCTGTCTTATCTGTTTCTTCTGAGAGCATCACCCTCCAGTCCTCCTCCCATTTTTATCACTTTCTCTCTCTCTCCTTCATTAGAGGCTTTTTCTGAAAAGTCCAGTAACCTCTGCCTGCCACTCTTATTTAATTATGAAACCTGAAACAGCCAATTAGAAGCACTGTGTGTTACAGGTCAGAAGAAGCCAGAGAAGGAAGTGGTGCATCAGTTCAAACAGAGCGGGGGAGCTTGGGGGGGAGAGGGGGAGCTGTCATCACTGAGAAATGAGCCACAGCACAGGGGACATTCATTTATTTTTTACAGACGTGTGTGGACATTGATCTGGCATGTCATCTGGTTCAGACTGTTCTGGAACCAAAAAAAGCCAGCTTGGTATGTGGTCCCAGCAGGCCACCAGGGCTGGCAGCAGAGATCTGCTAGTACAGCCTGTGCCACCAGCCATTCTGGGAGTGACTGAGTGGCTGGGGCAAGTGGTTCGTGGGAAGGCAGGATGGGGCGGTGTCCACCACCCACTGTCCCTGACTGGTGTGTGGACAAGAAATTGAGACCCTGATGAAGTTTTTGCTGATGTCGCCAGTCCTCAGGTGGAGGTAGCCAGCTTTAGCTGGTGAAGATCATGTTTTCCACCCACTGGCCGCACAGTATTGAGGGGAGGGGCCCGCTTTGGAGCTGGTGCAGGGGGGAGCATGACCATAGTCTCCACCCTAGCTCTACCACTCTGAGATGCTGCCACTTCTCCTTTGCAAGCTTCCACCCACCACAGGGGGCTTCCCAAGTGGCTCAGTGGTAAAGAATCTGCCTGCAATGCAGGAGATACAGGCAAACAAGAGTTCGATCCCTGGGTCGGGAAGATCCCCTGGAGAAGGAAATGGAAACCCAGTCCAGTATTCTTGTCTGGAGAATCCCATGGACAGAGGAACCTGGAGGGCTACAGTCCATAGTGTCGAGAAGAGCTGGACACGACTGAAGTAACTTAGCACACAAGCACTGACCATAGGGCGCCCTCCAATGCCTTCCCCATCATCTGGGCCACGTGGCTCTGGCAGAGGGAGGGTTGGTCTTGCAATTCCCCCTCTCCAGAAGTTCCCTGGGGGACCTGAGGCATGCCAGGCCTTGGTCTCAGCCTGCTGGTGGAGGGAGGCCAGAGTAGGGGCTCAGAGATCAGAATGAGACCAAGTAGATGACCATGTTAGCTGGATTCTGGATCCCTAAGCTGATAAGGCCTCAGGTCACCAGGGAAGGAGGCTTGGATTGTCACCTGTCTTCTGAGAACCTAGTTGCCCCATCATTCCAGGGGGATGTATGTTCCTGGGGTTTGTGATCCCAACCTCCCCCACCCCACACACACACACACCCAGCAAAGAGGTACTAATTAACCAGTTCTTTCACTCAGCTCTACACTGAGCCAAATAACTCACATGTAGAAATTCCGGGTCATTTCCCCCAACATCCCCCAGGTGTGGGCTGCAGGAGGGAGGGAGGGCAGAAAGCCACCAACATTAGTTGTACTCTTGAGGTCAGGATTCATGGGGGTGAGGGGCAGTTTGGGGACATGAGGCTGGGAGGGGGTCAGAATGCAGAAAGGGTATGGGAGGGCGTGACGACCCGTGCCTGTGGAAGTGTGCTCACACTATGTCCCCTTCTTTGTCTCCCCTACCCCCCCATCTGCCTCCTTTGTCTGTTTCCCGCCCACCACTGTCTGCCCCCCCTCTCCTAACATTACTCGTGGTCTCTATCGACCTACCACCTTCTTGCTGCCTCCTGCTCTCTTTGTCCCCTTGTCTTTTTGGCCCTGTCCCCGTGTCGTCTCTCCATCTCTCGTTTCCCGCATTTCTGTTTCCTGATGTCTCGGTGCTCCGGGACACGTGGCCTGTCTTCTCCCGTCCGGCCGCGCGGTGGCGCCGCGTCCCTCTCGCCCGCCCGCCCGCGCTCGCCCGCAGCCTGCAAGCGGAAGGAGCAGGAGCAGCAGAAAGAGCGCGCGCTGCAGCCCAAAAAGCAGCGCCTGGTGTTCACCGACCTGCAGCGGCGCACTCTCATCGCCATCTTCAAGGAGAACAAGCGGCCCTCTAAGGAGATGCAGGTCACCATCTCGCAGCAGCTCGGCCTGGAGCTCAACACCGTCAGCAATTTCTTCATGAACGCGCGGCGCCGCTGCATGAACCGCTGGGCCGAGGAGCCCGGAGCTGCCCCCGGGGGCCCCGCCGGCGCTGCCGCCACCTTCTCCAAGGCCTGAGGCGCCCCGGCTGCGCGCCCTCCCAGCCTCCACGGCCCGGGCGCTGCCTGCCCCCGAACCCACGTCCCCCCGTCCCCCCACTCCCACCCTGCCGGCCCGGAGACCTGCCCCAGGGCGCACCTGGAGGGGCTGCCGTCCGGGCCCCAACACCCAGGGAAGGGACGCAGCACACCCCCAGCCCAAGTGCACAAAAAGGGTCCCCCCTCCCTCCGTCCCCATCCCCTTCAGGCCAAAGGAAGCCCTCCACCCCACCCCACCCCACCCCCGAGAGGGAAAGGGGTGACAGAAAGGAGCGCCCCGGCTCCCTTCAATTCAGGACGCCCGGGGGTCCTCGAGGAAAACCAGGGCTCACGTGTCGTCCCGAAAGCGGGTCAAGAAGCACATACTAGAAACAGAAACCGGGTAATTTCAAAAAGGAATTTAAAGAATAGCCACTCCTTCGCCAGCTCCCGCCCGCAGGAGGGAGGCAGGAAGGCTTCGTCTCCAGCGGTGCCCCACGGACCCTCCCCCAGAACTCAGCTCTTCCGAAGTCGCCAAAGCCCACGTGGAGCTGGATGCTCACGCCGCCCCCTCCCCCCACCAAGACCACCCCCGGTCCGCCGGCAGAACTGCCCCCACAGCCAAGAACCCAGCCGCCCCTCCCGACGGCCAGGGTTCCTTGTGCCAAGAATTGCCTGCCTTAACGTCTGGGGAGGGGCGTGCCTGCAGCGGCTACCGGTGAGTTCCCATCCCCACCCAGTCCCGGACCGGAAGGGACGGCAGCTCAAACAAGCGGGTAATTCCAGAGGCCTCTGTCCCAGCATCCCTCTGTCCGGGATGCACTTTACCGCTACGCACCTTGATGAATGATACGGGGAGAGACAGACCCCAGGCAGCGGAAGAAAACAACCAGATTCCACAGAGATGCGGGCCCCGGGAGGGCAGGGGCGCACCTGAGCTCCTGAGCTCTGGTGTCGCGGCGCCACTCTCGGCTCGGAATCTTCTGGAACCCGCCCCACCTGCCAGCGCTCCGGGCTGCGGCGCTGGGCCTGCAAGGGCGCACCTGTGCTCCTGCCTTTTCTCCAGAGAGAGAAAGAAGAGGATGAACAAGGTGGAATCTGCTTGTTCTGATTTTTGCCAAAAGAAAAAAAAAGACAAAGGGGAAGGAAGGGTCAGAAACGAAGATAAGCACGCCTCCTCCCCACTCCCCCCTCCTCCAGGTGACCTCCAGGATTGGCCGGCAGCTGGATCCCAAGAGCCTGCTCCCCCCCCCAGCCGGGGGTTCAAGAGCTGGAGGCTAGAAGGAGCCTCTTCCCCCACCCCAAATGCGGCTGACCCCGCCGCCTCCCAGGGAGGTGGCCACCCCCTCCCACCTTTGAGAATGCAAGAGACACTTCTAGTGAAATGCCCCTCCCCCTCCCCAGGTAAATGCTACCTCACTCAAATGCTCATGTCTGTGATTGGAAAAATCACGCCTGATACCAAAGATTTTCCCTCCCGAGGACTTGTGCTGGATGCTAAGATTCCCTCACCCAGGTAGCAGGTGTGAGCGAGGGTCTGCTTTGGGGCCCCGCTCTCCAGGTGCGCCCCCCACCCCCCGTCCCCCACCAGAGAGAGCAGAGAGAGATAGAGAGACAAAGAGAGAGAGAGAGAAGAGAATGAGAGAGAGAGAGGGAGGGAGAGAGGGAGAGGGTGGCGAGGTCGATGAGTGCCTTTTTCTTGAACCAAAGACATGTGTGATGTTCTCTCGTCCTTATCGACTCGCTGTTCTCCCCGCTTTTCAAGCAAGCAACCGGATCTGAGTGATGCTTCTAGAATCTTTGGGTGTTGGGGCAGAGTCCTGAGAGTCCCCGTTTCCTGCTTGGCAACGAACTCTCCCCCCAGACACACACATACACACTCCTGTGCGCACACCACTCACCGATCTGGGGGCTGGGGTCTGGGTGGGCTCAGCTTCTTCCTCCACCCAGTAGGGGCACCTGGACCCCACTGGCCAGAGCACCTGCTAGCTGGGTTCAGGGCTTCTCTGCAGGTTAAGTCACTTGCTGATCCTGCATTCAAGACCCAAAGGTCAGAGGCCAGGGCCTGGGTCTTTCCCCTGCTGGACACTTAGGAATTGACCTGGGGCCCTTCTAGGGATCAATCCCTTAAGCTTCACTGACTCTGGTCACAGATACGTCCCTCTCAAACACCCGATGACATGTGCACACTTGTGCTTCGGCACACACACCATTTCCCTCCTGACACCGCCCCCCCACCTGGCCAGGCCCCCTCCCTCTGCTCGACCCAATTACCCAGCCGGTTGTCACACACCAAAGACCATTCTCCAGGCAGGGAATGACACTTCCAGCACAGCTCCTTCGAGCCTTTGACAATTTTCTCTGAAATACCTCAAGATATTTAATGTATAGTTTATGTGATTAAAAAAAATCCTTAGCTAGTTTTTGGAATACGTGACTTGAAGCTTTATACCGTTAAATTATAATTTTGCAGACGATGGTATGTCGTTTCTTTGGTGAGTTCCGTGGGAGACGCGGTGAATGTCAGGGGTGGTCAGAGGCGAAGGGCCGAGGGAGCGTGAGCGAGAGAGTCCAGGAGAGCGCGAGGAAGGACCAGCGGCGTTTACAGATTTCTTATTTCAATGAGTCCTTTAGGAAAGAGAGAGAGAGAGAGAGCGGGGTACCTTTCTGTTCTCTGGCGTGTTCTGTTTCTTGTTTTTTGGAGTCATGTCTTATTAGACTATTTATTATTCTATGTGTTCTGTGTTCAAATGTAATTTAAGGGAAAAAAGGAAGAAAAGTGAAAAAAAGACGCAATGGAATTTGATTTGATGCATGACTAATGTACTTTTTCTTGAAGATGATGTACTGGGCGGCAGGGTGGGGGGTGGGGCGGGGCCACGCGGGGGCTGAGCCCCAGGATTCCGCGTCGCATCTTGTGTTTCATGCCCCAGGGGGCGCTGTTCGGTGCTCCATGGCGCTGCTCTATGCTACTTTCTCCCTTTCCAAGGATCTGTCTCCAGCCGGCGGCGCATGGACGTGCCTCAGGTGGAGAAGGCAGGCGACAGGCACTCAACCTGCATGCCCACGTCTCCACCTCCTGGCGCCGAGTCCCTCCGGATTCTGGTCCTGGGGCGCCAGTGGGCGTCACTGCCACCTTGGGTCCCCCACTTCCCCACCCCTGGGGCCGGTCGGGTTTCACATTAGCATGAATTCCCAAGTGTCTTGTTCAGAGGAGTCAGACAATCAGCCAATTTGAGTCATGTCGCCCAGGGTGGTGGGGGGCGGGGATGTGCCCCAACTTCCCCACATCCAAAGGACCCTCCTGAAACAACCCCCACCCCCCAGGCAGGCACCCGCCCTACACGGACTCCACCTAGACACCCCAGCCTCCTAGGGCCTGTCCAGGCATGACTTCATCTTTCTGTCTGGCCTGGGAGGTGGGTGGTGCACCTGTGGAGCTCCATTTCCAGCCCACAGTAGGACCCTAGAGAACAGAGGGTACCCCCAGAAATCATGGAAAGGGGCTCTGGAGCAGTCTCCTGGCCTGGACTCCACTTCTGCCTCCAGGCCCCATGCTCCCACCAGGGGAGAGCCTAGTTTCTAGGATAGGCCCCAGATAAGGAAGGTGGGGTAGCCTCACTCCCTGAAAGTCAGAAGGTCTGAGTTTGGAAGGCTGGGCCTGGGGCTGCAGATTCAACCCACCTGAAATGAGGATGGGGGTGGGTGGAGTGTGTTCTAGGGCCCCTGCACAGGCTGGAATTGGGGCCACTCATATTCTTTGCCCAAAGCATTTACAGTCACACCAACCTATCAGTTCCTGGGCTCCTCCTGCGGCCCCAGCAGACCCCTCACCCAAATGGCTGGTCTTTGGCAGGGGGATTCTCTCTGCCAAGGGTGAGGGAGGGTCAAGAGGCCACATGGCCCTGAGTGTGTAATCACGACTGGACACTAGGGCAGCTTTCGGGGAACACACAATTTGGGTCATCCAAATAGAGACCCCTCCACCTCACCCTCAGGTGACAGACTTAAAAGTTAAAAAAAAAAAATCCTCATCGTTGTGAACCATTGCTGTGCTGGATTTGTTGTTTTGTTTTTCTCCAATAAATTATTTTCTAGTCACTCACCTGGGCTTGTGCATTGGTTGAATGTGGGGGGTAGGGGTAGGGGTTGGCGTAGGAAGGGGAAGCATGGGGCCCAACCTCTGTGAAGGGAGAAGGGGAAGAGGGAAAGAGTAAGTGGGCCTCTCCACTCTGAACACAGCCCTCCCTGAGATCCCACCCCCACAGCGCTCCACCCTCCATGGAGCCTTTGGGCCACGGAGCCTCAGGATCCTGTGGGCTCTGCTTCTGAGGCATCACTGTCCACTACCTTCTGAGCACCAAGTGTAAAGTGATTTGCTTGAGGAGAAGAAACCAGGGCACCCTGGTGGAGGGAGAGGCTGGGTGGTGCCAGGGCCTTATAAACTGTGCCAAGACAGGACAACAAGCAGCAGGCAGGAAGCCAGCGCTGGTAAGCAGTCTGCTCTGCACCTTCCTCCCTTCTGAGAGCAATAAAGCTTTTATCCACATTATCTATCCCAGAGTGGGAAAAAAAAAAAAAAAAACACAAAGCAGTCCAGCTTTCCCCGCAATTCCCCATTATACCACTAGAGGACAGTGTTTTGATTTTCTTTTTCTTTTTTCCCTTAAACCAGAAAAGACTTCCATGGGGCATCACAAAAAGAAGTATAGGAAGAGGGAATCTCAAGGAGTCCTAGGGTCAGACAGACTGTGATTTATTAGGGAAAGAAGAGCTGGTGTAGCCCTGTCTTCAGGGGATGCCTCATGCTTGCTGGATGACACTTACTATGCCTGAGCAGTCACTGATGCCCCAGGAGTCAGGGAAGCTGCTCTGCCAGATCAGGTACAGCTTGGTCCCCACTGGGCTCTGGTAGCCACTCCATAGGTGATGGCTCCCTCTCCACAGGTGAGGGCTCCACCTCCATTGACTGCTCACTGATGGATGATCCTTTTGCACTTGGTGGTACAGTTTCCATCACAGCACTAAGATTTGAGCTGGAAACTGGCAATATCCCTTCCCTGCGGGGCTCGGGTTCCTTTTGCCAGATGTACGGCCAGTTCTTCCAGGACAGTTTCCGGATCTTCAAGAGGGATGCCTTCTCCTGTGGCAGGTATGCTGGCTGGTTGTGCAGGGATATCTGGCTCGAAGGCAGCATCTGGCTCTCAACAGAGGTACCTTGGCTCTCTAGAGTCGACAGTGGCATCTCAGTTGGCAGCAGGCTCTCAGGAGAATATGGCAACTTCTCCTGTGAAGATCCAGATGGCCAGGTTTTGTTGAGAGGGTGGGGATGAGGGGCAGACTGCCCATCCATGGTCAAGGAGGAGCTCACCTCAGAGGGAGGCTGCATGTCCTCAGAGGACACCTTCCCATGGTGTGAGTGCCTCTTCCTCCCCAGAAATGACATCTTCCTTGGGTACCACGAGGACTCCTTCATGCTCCCAGATGGTTCATCAGGTGGCATTGTGTGATCAACCAGCATGTCACTGTTGACCCCCGCTGACCTCCGCAGAATCGTGCCCTGGGTGATGAGGTCAGCATAGCCCTCCCGATGGGAGAAGGCATAGCTGGAGCGCCGGGCCCGTGACTCCCTGCGGATACAGGGCACAGGCTCCACGGTGATCTCCTCACTTGTGACTTTCTCTACCTCTTCCTACAGAACAAAAGAGAGTGTAGAAGTCATCAGGCTCCCAAGCCATGTTGATGACTTTCAGATCACCTGCCCCTCCAGTGAGGGCCAATCAGAGTCCTTGGCCACTATTGATTGTCCAAGCTCTTTCCTAGGCAAGTTGATCCAGCTAGAGTCCTTCACGGAACCTGACTTTGGACCCACCAATCAGATTCCTCCCCATGGACCTGACTTTGGACCAGCTAATCAGAGTCCTTTCCCTGGGACTTAACTCTGGGCCAGCCACCACTGGCCTTGAGTGCCCTCTGGTGGCAAAGTCAGAAGTTATTCTGGGGCAGCCCCATGTTCAGCCTGTGTGGCTGAAGGTGGCAGGTTTGTGGCCATGTCCCAGTCCACCATTCCAAGTCAACTCTGGGGCCCATCCCAGCTTCAACTCATCCTTCTAGATTCTGATACTATGGCTAGTGAGTCCCATCTCCCACCTTTTTTCATTGTGGTAAAATACATATAACATGAGATGTACCATTTTATCCATTTTTAGGTGCACAGCTCAGTGGCACATTCACACTGTCGTGCAGCCATCCCCATCACCCATCTCTAGAACTTTCTCATCTTCCCAAATGGAAACTCTCTCCCCATGAAACAATGACACCCCCTTGCCTCCCCCAGCCCCTGGCCCAACCATCTGCTTCCTGTCTCTATGGATCTGACTCCTCTAGGGACCGCCTGTGAGTGGGATCAGACAGTATTTGGGCTTCTGTGTCTGGTTTCCATCACTGAGCATCACGCCCTCATGATTCACCCATGTTGTAGCAGGTGTCAGACTCTCCTTCTTTTAAAGGCTAATATTCCACTGTACGTATATATCACATTTTGTTTACCCATCATCCACCGATGAACACTGGGTTACCCCGAGTCCCTCGTTTGCCTATCCCATCTCCAAATCACTTCTGTTACCTCGGCCCCCAAGCCCCAGTCACTTCCAGGTGGAAGTCTGGCTATGCTCCCACTGCATCCACCCCAGGAACCACAGCATCCACTTTGGGGCCCTTCTGCCTGTCATTTGGTCCCTCGTGGGGACACTGGGTGTGTGTCGGGTTCTGCTTCTGCCCCATCTCTGCCTCTCCTTCAAGTCCCGGTTCCCAGCACAGGCTCTGGCTGTTGGGGTCCTCCATGTGTGGCGTGGACCCCCACCCCTCACCTTGCGCTGTGGCTTCTTGAGGGCTTGGTAAATGACCCGGAAGGCCAGCACAGGCAGGGTGTTCAGTGACACATTCAGCAGGATCACCAGCATTATGGGGGGCTGGGACAGCACGTTGAGGTCAGCGTCTGGCAACAGGGCAGAATCACAGCTGGCCTGGGCTATGGCCTCACCAGAGCCTGCTCGGTGCCTCTCCGCTCCAACACCCTATCTCTTTCTCTTCCCTTCACCCCAGGGAAAGGAGGTGAAAATTCTAAGGAGACACTGACACTTCCTGCACACACACACAGACACCCACCTACCTCACCTGCATGGCCAAGGAGCCTGAGGTTCAGAGGGGCAGAGAGGTTGCTCCAACAGGCCCCCCACCATCACTGCCCCATCCCTGCTGGGGGCTCACACAGAAATGGGAAGTTCTTGGGGAAGTGTTTGAAAAGCCACAAGCTCTGGGTGAGGCTGGTCATCACCACGTAGAAGCAGAGGCTGAGGAAAATGGCCAGCAAAGACAGGATGGTCCAGTACTTGGTGATTAGGATGATCTGCACAAGGAAGGGGCGTTAAGGCAGGGGGGATGGGGAGGGAACCATGGGGTGGATGGAGGTGGATGGGGTGGGGAGGATGGAGGCCCAGCTCCCGGGGTCTGTGAAGGGGCAGGTCACTGCCAGGAAAGACCTTAGCTTGTCCAAGGCCCACCCCACCAGGGGAGGGGCAGGCAGATGGCCACTCCTACCTCCATAGTGATGGACAGCAGGCTGGACAGGGCCACGACCACCGCAAAGGACTGGTAGTCACTTAAGCTGACAGGCCCAGCTGAGTCCTGGCTGATCCACAGCGTCATGAAGAAGTTAACCAGAGAGGTGGCTGTGCCATGGGCGATGGCTTGCAGGATGACCCAGTAGTTGAAGAGCTCGTCCTTCTGGCCTGCGATGTACAGCTCTGGCAACTCAAGGCTTCGCTCTGCGCTCACATCCTGGCGAGTTCACAGTGCGGAAGCTGGCTCTTGGGACCAGAAGGGGATGGCCCCTGCCCCACCCCAGGCCCCAGAAAAAGAAACATGTACAGAGAAGGAGGAGGCAAGACCCGGAGCTGCTCACCTGCTCAAAGAGCCCGATATAGAGGACCAGGAGGGTGCTGTATAGCAAGTTGAAGAGCGCCAGGAACCAACCCTCGTACAGAGGCTGGGTAGGAAGGTGGAGGACGCAGACAAGGGAGGGGAGGGAGAATGCACTCAGCCTTCAGAGCCAGACGGCCAGAGGCAGAAACGAATCTCTACCTAAGGAGACCCATCCAGGCTTGTTTGTCACCTGGAGAGGATGCCAGGTGACTTCGAGAGTCAAGTGACAATCAAGGTTGGGGCTAAGATCAGGGCTGCACGAAGTGATAAAGAGTGGAAGAGAAAAGGCATGGAGAAAGGAAAGGCCACCCACTCCAGTATCCATGGACTGTACAGTCCATGGTGTGGCAAGGAGTCAGATGCAATGGACTGACTTTCACTTTCACTTCAGTGCTTTTAAAGTAGCACCTTGGAGTCTGTTTCAAGTGATGACTTTAATACAAAGTTTACAGGAGGGAAAATGGCTAGAGAGTGTGTTTTAAATTTTTCTTTTTGCCATGCTGCACATCATGCAGGATAGTAGTTCAACCAGGGATCAAACCTGTGTCCCTTGCAGTGGAAGTATGGAGATTTACCCACTGCACTGCCAGAGAAGTCCCTAGATCTTTTTTTTTTTTTTTCCCTAGATCATTTTTGACTTAGGAAGTCAGTGATGGGTTAACAGAGCTGGAAGAGATCTCACAAACAGACCAAGTCCCTTCCTGAATGCACAAATCCAGACAAGTGAAAAAGCATCAGTTTCAGTTCCCAGAATGGCTTTAGGTGCATTCTGGGGTTGAACAAATAAGTAACAACAAAAAAAATTTTTTTTACCAGAATCAAGTTTTTCACCGTTGGAGATGACTCACAAATAAGCATGTGGAAAAGGCTAAGCTGAGCCTTGTTCTGTGGTATCAGTGTGAACTCACATACACATAGAGAGGTCAGTACAGCACAGGTGTAGATGTGTGTCTGAACACAGGTTAGTATGTGTATATCTCCTGCCTCTTTCTACAGGGAGGATACTGGCATCACGTGCGATGAGCACACCACGTGTTTAGACCTTGATTTCTAACTATCATTCTCTGGTGAAGAGAACTGGCATTCCTTGAGGGAATGGTTCATTCCAGGCTTGGGATAAGGAAAGGACAAAACGAGCCAGGAAGCTCTTGAAGTGCCAGAAAGTGAGGACATGCTCAGAGAAGAGCAGGCACAGGGCAAAGGGATAAATTGGATACATAATGAGCAACAAGGCACAGAATAAAATGAACATATTTGAGTCCATACTGATAGGAGTAAATGTTCAAATAAATATATGGGGGAGAAGGAACATTAATTACAGTTAATAAACACAGAAAGACTAAACATCGTCCCCTCTGACATCAGGAACAAGACAAGGATGCCTGCTTTCACCATGGCTATTCAACACTGCACTGGAAAAGCCCTCACCAGAGCAATTAGGCAAGAAAAAGAAATAGAAAGCATCCAAATTGGAAAGCAAGTGGTAGAGCTGTCTCTTTTTGCAGAGGACATGATCTACATGCAGAAAATCCCAAAAGACTCACAGGAAAACTACTAGAGCCAATAAAACAAACTCAATAAAGTTGCAGGGCACAGACAAAAAAAAATGTGTTTCTATACACCAGTGGTGGTGTTGCTGTTTAGTTGCTAAGTCTTGTCTGACTCTTTGCGACCCCATGGACTATAGCCCACCAGGCTCCTCAGTCCATGGGATTTCCAGGCAAGAATATTAGAGTGGGCTGCCATTTTCTTCTCCAGAGCATCTTCCTGACCCAGGGATCGAACCCGTGTCTCCTGCATTGGCAGGTGGATTCTTTACCATCTGAACCACCACATGGTACCACTTCCTATACAGCAGCAATAAGCAATGTCAAAAGGGAATTAAGGAAACAATTCCATTTATAGTAGCATCTAAAAGAATAAAATACCTAGCAATAAAAGGTAAAACAAAAATATATATTTATGAAGAGCGCTCTTGTAAAGCTCCCTCTTGGCTGTCTGGGTATTGGTGACAGGGAGGCCATTCTGTCTCATGAAAGTCTATTTTCAGACCACAGGGGACATCACTGCCCTATGTATGACTCCTCTGACACTCTGGAGAGCACATCTAGTATTCACCATGATACTGTCAAGAATCTTGAAGTCAGGGACCCAGTCCTTACAATCTTACCTTCTCTGAGGTTCAGGTTCTCATTTTTTCCCCTTGAAGAATGTATGTCTGGAGCACCTGTCCTGCCCTTGCTTCAAAGCTCAAATTTGCCAAATATCCCTGAAAATGCTCAGCACAGAGCTGGGCACGGAACCATCCCCCACTTTATGTAGATTCTATACCTCTGTTAATGCAGCCAGATATTGATTGAAGGCTGCTTTGCTCTGTGGCTTCAAGCACGCTCTGCCCCCGAGGACCTCCGAGTGGGAGCATGCCTACTGCCTTCCTGGAGGCTACAGGAAGGACACAGCATCCCCTAGAGGGGAGGGAGTTCCCTCCAGCACACCTGGGCAGTGAAGCCGCTGTAGAAGGTGAACCAGATCTGGACCATCATGCTGGCCAGCGTCTTGTAGAGGAAGCAGCGCAGAAACTTGCAGACGCGCATGTAGGACCAGCGTCCGTGCACCAGCAGCAGCCGCCGCAGGAAGCAGAACTGGGCCAGCACGTAGTCGCTGTTCTGCACTGCCTGCATGCCCTCCTGACCCGCCACCCCCACGCCGATGTCTGCAGCTGCAGGGGCACACACAAGCCTGTCGGCCGGGGGACCCCAACCCACCACTCCCACCTGCTGCCAGCCTCCCCCGGCCCCACTGCCCACCACCCACTCTTGATCATGTTGACGTCGTTGGCGCCATCCCCGATGGCCAGGGTCACCACGTTCTGGTATTTCTTGACCAGCTTCACGATCAGGGCCTTCTGCTTGGGTGTCACGCGGCAGCAGATGACCGCTTGACATCGGGAGGCCAGCTCCACGAAGGCCCGCTCCCGCTGCTCCTCAGCGATCCGGAGGATCTTGGAGTCTTTGTGCTGGGGTATCAGCCCCGAGCTCCGCAGCTGGATCCCCAGTGTCCGCCACATGAGGGACAGGCGCCTGGCCTGCAGGAAGTCCACCTTCTCCTCTTCCAGCTCCTGCCAGGACTCCAGCGGGTCCTCGTTCACGTTCTGGACCAGGGCTCGGGGTTCCTTGCGCAAGGACAGCAGTAGCTGGTCCTGGCTCGCGGGTGACAGGGGCAGGTCACTCTGCTGTACCCCTCCCTCTCCCGCCCCCTCCCCCCGGTGAAGCCCTAACCGTGCCCTCCTTCCAGCCAGACCTGAGCCTTGCTCCGGCCCAGCTGAGAACTATCTCTCAGGGTAGCCATCACCTTGGCTGGTCCAATGGTGCATCTGAGAGCCTTTCAGTGGAAGCAGCTCCAGCTTCAGACCGCAGCTCCTCCCAGGCCCCTCCCCGGGGTACCAGGACCCCACTGTCCACTCTGACCTAACACTGACCAGGAACTCCCCGTTAATGACCAAGGCCATCTTGAACTGCAGGGGAAGCTCTTTCTTTTTGCCACCTTGCAGGTTGTTGTTCTCCCAGTAGACCTCGAGGATCCGTCTGTACAGGGGTGGGGGTGGGGGCCCAGACAGGCCTTAGCCACGTCAGCCACACAGGCTTCCTTGCACCCACACCCAAGCCCCAAGGAGACTGGCCAGGCAGACCCCAGGGCCATGGCTGTGTCGTGGGCGCCCCATCCTCACCCTGACCCCCCTCCCCCGTCAGGATCGTCCACCCCATCCCCACTTCTTACACGATCTCCTTCTCCTCCAGAATGATCATGTTCTCTGAGAGCAGCTCGCAGGCAAAACCAATGTTCACGGCTGTCTCTGCAAACCAGCCCAGTTCAACCCCTGCGGGGAGGCCCCCTTGCCTGGAGGCCAACCCCACCCACCTTGCCCATCACAGCAGCATGCCCCTCCCACTAGCCACAGCGATTGGTTCAGAGGAGGGCATGTGACCACGGCAGCCAATGAGAGTCAGCCCTGAGACTTTCCAGATCAGCATACCGAGGACTCCACTTCAGGCTGGGGCTGGGCGGCTGCAGGCAGGTGAGTCTGGGGCCAAGGTCAAGGCACTAACCTTAGACATTTCAGTGCCTAGGATCCCCACAAAATGATTTAATGTCTGGGGGCGGGGGGGGGGGGGAGGGTGCAGAGAAAAACGTGACTTAACTTCTTAAAAAAAAAAAAGAAAAGAAAAAGGAAAAAAAAAAAAAAGTAAAAAATGAATACAGAAATCCAGCCTGTGGGGCTTCCCTGGCAGTCCAGTGGTTAAGACTCCATGCTGCCAATGCAGTGGGCCCAGGTTCCATCCCTGATGGGGGAACTAAGATCCCACATGATCGGCAATGCGGCCAAAAAAAAAAATCCACTTTGGAGATTGGTCTTCACACCATTAGAGCTGTTAAATGTCATTCTAAATATTTGGAGTGTACGTGCCTCCCGCCCACAGAAGTCCCAATGGAGCCCTGCAGGCACCAATGCCCAGAGAAGGCCCCCCCAAGAAGCCTCAGGGGCTGGGAGAACCAGGGCTCCAGAGCCAGAGGACCAACTTGGCCCCGAGGTGGCTGGGCAGCTCCAGGCAGGTGCCCAGTGCTCTCTGAGCCCCGGGAGGTAACCAGGGCCCCACCAAATGGTGCTGCCAAGGGGGCCAAATCCCCAGGAGGTGCTCAGCATGGCACCAGCCCACCCAAGAGAGGCACCCAGGGTCTTGGTTCTCCCTTCCCAGGGACACACAGTAGGGGGCTACAGTGAACTCAGACAACACGGAGGGCCTGACGGTGACTCTGGGACGGGATGAGTCCTCCCTGGGCCTCCCTTCTCCCTGCGCTGGGGGCTGCCACCCTAGGACCCACCTTGCTTGTCCCCTGTGAGGACCCACACTTTGATGTTCCCCTGCTTGAGACACTTGATGGTTTCGAGGACACCGTCCTGGAGCCTGTCCTCGATGGCTGTGGCTCCCAGGAGCTGGGGGGGAGAAGGGAGTGGGCGAGGACAGATTGAGCAGGGACCCAGCTCCCGGAGGGCTGGGGTGCGGCGCCCCGCCCCCGGCTCCACCCACCTGGAGGCTCTGCTCCATCTCCTCATACAGTTCGTGCAGGGCCTGGGCGCGGTTCTGCAGCAGGATGCTGGCCTCCTGGTGCCGCTGCCACCACTGCTCATACACTTCCTCATCCACCTCTTTGCAGGCCAGGCACAATGTCCGCAGGGTCTCCGTGGCAAAGGACTGGGGCCAGCAGGCAGATGACGCTGGCACCCCTGCCACTCCGGGGAACCCCTGCAGCCCTTCTCCCTCTGCCTGGGCCCCCAACCTGCCCCTACCCACACAGTCTGTCCTCCGGTGGCAGGGGGAGGCTGGGACCACACGCCACCCTGCTCCACACCCTCTCTGTCTCAACCCATCCCCCCCCTAGACACCCCACTCACTCTGTTTTGCCTCCAGATCTCAGCCTGCCTGTTCCCCTAGCCAGGAACATCTACCCTATGATTTGTGCTGCAAATTCTAACCATTAGGCAAGACCCTCAGTGAAACCCTGCCAGACCCCTTCCCAATCAGGATTCTGCCGTCCCTGGAGCCCTCTCTCTGCCTCACTTCTCAAGGAACTGAGGTAGGGGGTGGGGCACGGGAAGGATCCTGTGGGGCTCTATCTCCAGGCCCAGGGGAGGACCCAGGGCTCTCTGGCTCCATCGAAGCTCTTCCTTCCCAGGCTCCAACCCTGCCCCAGGTCTTTTGCCCCAAGAGGCAGCCCCTCGATTGGCTTCTGCTCCTGACTGACAGTGGCTTGGGTGGCTGCATGTGGACATGTCGAATGCCCCAGACAGGCGTGTGCACCTCCTCTCATGCCTCAGTTTCCCTGTCCATACTGTGGGCAATTGAGCCCAGCCATCCTGCCGAGCTCCTGGGCTCTGGGTCACTGCTGTGACTGCACTTCGGTTGTGGGTCAGGACCGAGACATCTGCTCCCCACCACTCCCTCCCATCAGAGTAGGGCACTTTGGGAGACTCCTGAGCAGAGAGACAGAGGACATTCTTTCCACAAACAGCCCTGCTGGGCCCTGTGCTGGGTGAGGCTGGGGACCCATGGGTTCAGGACTGGGCCCGCATGGCAGGACAGCCCATGTCAGGGTCAGGGCAGGAAGAGCTCCCTGGAGGTGGGGACCTAGGGCTGAACCTCGAGGACAGAAGGATGCCGAGCACCTGAGTAGAGGAGAACAGAGAACATCATGTGCAAGGGCCCTAAGGCAACACCAGAAATTGGGGTTCTGGGAAACCCCTCGAGGGAAGGGAGACCAGGTTAGAGATGACAAACAGCAGGAAACAGAAAGATGAAGCCTGGAAAGTGGGGCCAAGGCTTTTGGGTTTCATCTGTGGAGATGAAAGGTTTGGGGCACAGTGGGCTGAGTGTGTCCTGGAATCTAGGCCTGGCTGGAAAAGGGGGGGCAGCATCCAGGGCAAAACCCACCCACAGGGTGTCCTTGCCTGACTGACTCAAAAGAAGATATCCCCTCTGGGCATTGCAGCTTGAAGTTGGGCTCCATCTTCAGCCCCTAGTGCGTGCGTGTGTGTGTGTGTGTGTGTGTGTGTGTGTGTGTGTTGGGCAGAACAGTGTGCAACCTGACCAACTGTATATGGCTTCCCTGAGGCCATTTCTCTGCACACTCTTCTCCCCTGCCCCTGTGTCTTCGACTCTACCCCTCCACCCTCCCTTCCCACAGGGACTCACGGCCAAGGCCTCCTCTGTGGCCCATTCTGTCTCGCCTTTCTTTTGCAGGCGCTCATAGATGACTGTGTCAGCCCCTTTGGTGTAGAGGTAGATGGAGCCCTCGGGCTTGCGGACTGTGGAGGAAGAGGCCTGGCTGCCCACATACACTCCCCTCCGCACCTCCCCCCACCCCACCCAGGACCACGGGCACTCACCCAGCACTGACATCCGCTTGCGGATGCTGTTGAAGTCCATCATGGCCAGGACCTGGTACACACACTCCTCCCCCAGCTCCATCAGGGTGATGCTGTCCTGCGTGCGTGCCAGGAACACGTAGCCAAAATTTCGGGCCGCTGTAACCAGTGCCTCCTCGTCAGGGGAAGCTGCCTGGTACACTAGCTGGTCTGGCCAGGGAGGGGGCAGGGCGGGGAGGAGTCTGAGAGCTTGACCTTGTTGGAGACCCACCACCCACCTGTCTCCACCTGCTTAGTACAGGGAGGAAACAGATACAGGAAATGCCCAACATGTATTTGTGGGACGACCTCTAAGCCCAATAAAAGAAAGTAGGTGACTGCATCCCAGTCCACAAGCCCTCCTCCTCTCTGTACAATGACAGGCCAGGTCACCATTGGTGGCAGAGGCTAGGTGGGGTTTGGGCTGGGGGCCTGGGAGCTCTCTAATCGTGATGAGGGGGCCCTGGGAGTTGGTGGGAAAGCATCTGGGGAGTCCGAGCCCAGCCACCCCCGGGGTTGAGGGGGCACTCACTGTTCATCTCCTGCACCATCACCGTGTGGCAGATGGCCAGCACACGCCAGAACTCACGCACCCTCCAGTCCTGGTTGGCCCGCACGGCCTGCAGGAGTTGCGTGTTGCAGAACAGCAGCTTCCCATCAGCAAATTTGTTCCAAAGGAAGGGGTTCTCCTGTGGGGGCAGTGAGGCACAGGCCAGCCCTGGGTGGGTCACTGCGTGTTCCCCCACCACCCAGGGCTCCGGGGCGGCCAGGGCTCACCTTGCCTGGGGTCTCCTCTGGGCCCGGGGAAAGACTCAGCTTTAGGCCTCAGCTTCCAGTGTCCGCATGGGGTCCCACAGCACCCCCTCCCCGGGCCAGGCTTCCTGGGGCTGCTGGCTGCAGCTAGATCAGCCAGGCCTGTGCCCTGGACCCAGCGCCCCAAGCCGCCAAATACCCCAGCCTCAGCTTCTGCCTGGAGGAGAATAGGATGCAGCCATGTGTCCCAGGGACCCCCTCTAGGGCGGTGGGGTGGAGGGTGTATGGCAGTGGGGTTCAGCCCTGTAGAATATGTTTGGTTTGACCTCCTCCTGGTGTCTTTTTAAAATTTGGACTTGGCCACCTACTTTGAAAAATAGGGTGATTTCACAGAAAAACCTGGGTCCGTAGCACTTCTAGAAACATCAGAGACCTGCTGGGGTTGGTGCCGCTCAGCACGGGCCTGGTGCCCTACCTGAGGGTCAGGTGGCATCGACCCAAGGGTGGGGCCCAGGTCTGTCATGGGGCTGCCCATGAGGCCCAGTATCACACAGAGGGGCCCTCTATTGGCTCCTGGTCTAAACTGTGTCCGCTGCTTATCAACTAGACCAGAGACTGGTGAACTATGCCCCCACCTCGGTACCAATTTCTGTGTGACCTGCAAGGCTATAAATGTTTATCACATTTCTAGAGAGTTGGCAGAAACCTGAAAAGAAGAATATTATCTTGTGCAACAAGTGGAAATACTATGAAATAAAAAATTTGGAGTCTGGGTGAGAGCAGCAGCTGCTTTCTGGGGCCAGAGACCCAGCGGCCTGTGGCCAAAAATATTGACCCATGGGTCCTTTACAGGAATAGCTGACCAACCCCCAAGTGAGAGGAAGCCCCTTGGCAATAGTGGTGGGGCACCAATCTGTGTGGGATGCTGGATGCCAGGTCACTGCTGTGAGACCCTGCACGCGGGGAGCGGGGCGCGGGCGGGGTCCCACCATAGACAACTCCGTTGATGCAGCACTTCTTGAAGGTCATGATGTTCTGGGTGAGCGTGCCCGTCTTGTCAGAGAAGATGTACTCCACCTGGCCCAGCAGGTCGTTGAGGCTGGTGCTTCGCGCTTTGGCGGGCAGGTCCTGGGGCTCGTAGTACATGTGCTGGTCCCAGTTGATGAAGACGCTGTTCCCCAGGTAGATGAATTCTGCCCTGCTGATGCACGCAGGCGCACTCGAACGTTAGGGGGGCACCGCCTAGCCCTTGAGCCTGCTGTCCCTCCCCCACCTTCCGTTCCGGCTCAGCAAGGGGCGGGAGGCCCCAGGGCTCACATAACAAACATGGCCATGGGCACCAGGACGCTGAGCAGGATGAGAAAGCCCCAGAAGATGAAGAAGGCCTCCACAGCCACACTGTTAGTGTGCATGGCAGACACGTAGTAGTGATGGGCCTTGAACTCTTTCACCTCGTGCCAGAAGCCAAAGGTCAGGGCCACGGAAACCACCACCATGGACACAAAGATCTGCGTGCGGAGGGGAGGAAGGGCGCAGCGTGAGGGGGCCTGGGCGGCAGCGAGGCACCTCGAGGACGCACGCACCCTTAGTGTGAACGGACAAGCACGGGGTGGAGAGCGGGTGTCCCCCAGCACTGCTCCAGGATGGACAGTGGGTCGGGGTGGGGAGGGACTGTCAGTCCAGGGGAAGGGCAATTTGCAGGTTTTCTGCCGAATTTCGCAGCTGCAAAATTATTATTTCGATAATTTAAAAAAAGGTAAAGTTGATTTAGGCAAAAAATTAAGGATTTTTAAAGGTCAGTGGATAGGTGGGTATCTTATTATCTCCTGTGGGTTTTGGAAACATTGCAATCAAATATTATTTTATAAAACCTTCCCCCCCGGCCCCCTCCAAATTGGCATTTGAAGAAAAAATCCTCTGGCCTGTCCAGGGGATCAGGCTGCATATTCTTCAGAGGAGGGAACCTGAAGCCTGGAAGATGACCGCCACGGGGCTTCTGTGCGGTGGGGCCCTTTCGCTCCCCTCCTCCATGGCCCCCCACCCAGGGCAGGGGGTCTAAGGAGCTCACCAGGACCACCAGTCTGTTCATCAAATGGTCTATCTTGGTTCTCTTCAGATGAATCTTGCCACAGTTCTTCATGATCTTTGTGTCAAAACCTGCAAGATTTCCATCCACCCATCCATCCATCCATCTACCACCCATTCATCATCCACCCATCCATTCATCTATCTATTCATCTATCCACCATCCATTCATCCATCCACCCATCCCTTCATTCGTCCATCCACCAATCCATCCACTGTCCACCAACCATTCATCCACCATCCATTCATTCATCCATCTATCCATTTACCATCTGTCCATCCATCCATCCATCCATTTATCCATCCACTCTCCCATCTGCTCATCCATCCACCCCACCCTCCATTTCTCTGTCACCCCTTACCCATCTAGCCACCTACTCCACCACCCATCATTCCATCTGTTATAAATACCCCCATTTCTCCAGTCAAAACAAAGGTGCTGGCTCAACATGTCCATTCCTGCAATTTCAGAAATGAGAATCCAGAGAAACCACGCCAGGAGCCCTTCATCCCATAGCAGCAGACATGCGGCGGCCAGACCCAGCCTTCTGACTTCCTGACAATGACTTCAGGGGTCACCTGAAGGTTGACACCCAACCCCTACCCCTGACCTAGACAGAATAGGCCCCAGGGTCCCTGGAAAGCAGCTGTACCAGCGTAGATGACCAGTCCATAGCAGGTGTCTGTGTTCCGGATCTTGCAGCCTCGCAGGAGGATGTTACCAATATCCAGGGGGTATTTCTTGCCCTTCCACTCCAGGCACCCGACGAAATGGTGCATTCGGCTGTTGGGTTCCTCACACACCACCTTCCCTGTGGGCAACCCAGTGTTCAGGGAGCCATGAGCATGGTGCAACTCAGCCATCCCTCTTCAATACGGGTTGGGGGTGGGGGACTCAGGGAATGTTCCTGTTATTCTCCAGCCAGGGTCACCTGCACGGGCCTCACACTACCCCAAACCGGCCCCACTGGCACCTCCACCCCCACTATACAACACAGCCCCCTCCTGGATGCTCCAAGCTGGGCATTCCTGGCCTCAGGGCCTTTGCGTGTGCTATCTGTGGTGGTACACACACCTCCTCAGGGAAGCCCTCCTTGATCCTCCAGCCAGATATGGTCCCCCCCATTGAGCCCCCCCCCCTCAGTGTCTGTTGTCACCAGATGTTTATTCCTGCAGCCCTATCGGTAATGTCTGTGAGGGACTTCCTTGGTGGTCCAGTGGCTAAGACTCCCTGCTCCTAATGCTGAGGGCCCAAGTTCCATCCCTGGTCAGACAACTAGACTCCGCATGCCACAACTAAGAGTTCCCATGCCACAACCAAAAAGGTCCCACATACCAGCACAGCCAAACAAATCAATAATTATCTTTTAAATGTTTGTAAGGTCCACCAGTGCAGGAACCAGCCTTATCTTAGTTGAGCTGGGGACACCAGGGCCCAGTCCAGCACTTGACACACAGTAAATGCTGAATACATGTGTGAGGAGGGAGGGAAGGAAGGGGTGCCCCCATCCAGCACCCTAAACTACAGGGACCAAACACAGGGCACAGAGTTCCCCCAGCAGGCAGTAGGGGAGGGCCTGTCCACCATCATCCTGAGAGAGTACAGCCACTGGTCTCACTTCTGTTTGACAAAACCCACCCAGCATACAAAGGCTGGCCCAAGACAGCATTTGGCAGGGAGTGGGCTGGGGGGCCCACAGGGCTCCTAAGTGACCCCCACCCTTCCTTCTCAGGGGCTGGAGCCTGTGTTTCCTGAAGGTAGACATGAGATCTGTCTAGGGAGGGGCGGGAGAAGGAAGGAGGAGCCATGGGGCAAGCCCACACCTCTCATTACCCCTCTGAACTGCAGTCCCCTCCTCTGCAAAATGGGCAGGGATGCTGGGGTAGCTGGGGGTGGGTCAGGACCCAGAGAGAGCTGTCAGGATGGCAAGGCATTTCCCCAGATCCGTGAGCAGACACACAAACAGTGTCTGGATGTCAGGAGCAGAGGGGCTGTGCTTGGAGAGAAAGGTTCTGGCATGCTCCAAAACCAATTAGAGTAACTTGCCTTTGCAATGTGACAGGAAAATAATGATAGCAAATAGTAACAATTTAAAAAAATTATCCCTTTGCTGGGTTTCAGCAAACAGTAACTGAACCAATAGGTGTGAAATGTCATACTTTCCTGGCAAAAAATAATAAACCTGGAGATGTCCCTTTGGGCCTCTCCCAACATGTAAGTGAATTGCTAGCCAGTGTACATGGGCTGCCTTGGTTTTGTTTTTTTGTTTGTTTGTTTTTTCTTTCTGGTCGCACCACTCGGCTTGTGGGATCTTAGTTCCCTGACCAGGGATTGAACCCAGGCCCTGGCAGTGAAAGTGCTAACCAATGGACCTCCAAGGAATTCCCATAGGCTGCCTTTTTGAATAAACAACCAAAAGCATTTGCTTTAAAGTGGTCATGGGTTAAAAATAAAATGTAACACTTGGTCAAATGCTGTAGCTCGCCTTGTAATAACGACAGAAACACCTCCACTGTTACACTGGTTTAAGGGATTTGATATGGACCTGGAAGAAGTCTGTCTGCTAAAAATTCTCTCAGCCCCAATGGTCTGGGAATAAATAAGACAGGACAATAGATGGTAATGTGCACATCTGGATGTCAGAAGCTGCACAACACCCTCCACCGAGCAGGTGAGGAACCTGTGCTCCCACTGCGGGGGATGGGTGCACGGGGGGAGACAGAGCCCAGAGGGGCTGGATGGGTTTGCCAGCTCCCACCTTGGAAGGAGGCTATCTTCCTTATACTGGTCAGCTCGTGGTGCGTGATCATTGGGGCCTGCCTGAACTTCAAGTTGGTCTCCCTGGTGACAAGAAGAGGAGCAAGACAAAAGGTGGGGACAGACAGTGCCTAGTCAGGAAGTGCCCAGCCTCTTTCCAGAGCCACTCTGGCATTTTCCCTAAGTACCTACTGTGCACCAGCTGCAAGCAGGAGGTTGAGGCCCAGAGAGGGAGAGGGCCTTGCCCAAGGCCACACAGTATGTTTGCCAAAGGGCTGAGGCCAGACCCTGGGCCTTCTTGCTTTGGCATTTGGCTCATGGTGGGTGGGGGAGATGGGCTTCCAGAAATGGTGGTGCATTTTATTGCCCCAGCTGGCATTCAAGTGTCCGCATGCTCCCAGGGCAAAGGACCACAACATCCAAGTGGGCTGGGTGTGCAGCCCCCAAGTCCCCAAAAGCCCTAGTGATGACCTGGTCTCACCCGTCGATGTCAGCCGTCTCCACATAGCACAAGCTGCTGGGCTCTGTGCTGGCCAGCAAAACCAAGTCAGCCTGGGGTGGGGAACAGGGTGGGAGATGACAGCCTTGTATGGAGGCAGAGAGGGGGAAGACCAGTGGTGGGGGGTAGGGGGCAGCCCTGCCTCCGAACCCCCACCCAGCTCCCTGACTAGCGATGATGGCCTTGCATAGGGGCAGAGTGTGGGAGACCAGCAGGGTGAGGGACGGGGAGCGGGGTGGGGGGGGGGGACTGCCCTGTCTCTGGAGCACCCCTCTGCAGCTCACCGGGACAATGCTGTCTTTATGCAGACAGACCAGGTCTCCCACATGTATATTCTTCCATTTTCTCCACAGAAAGCTGCATGGGTGGGGGTGGCAGGGGTGGGGTGGGGAGTCCTCCCAGCCCCCACCCTCCTGCCCTGGATTGCTCCCTCCTCCCAGATTGCAAGGCCCTTCAGACCTTCCTGCCCTCCCCTTTGGCTGAACTCTGCTCCATGAGGGTGAACAGTTGGATCTTCAGCCCCTGCCCCTTCACAGGGCCCACCCCAAGCCTAGTAAACAGCAGCCATCTAATAAGTGCTGGTCTGGGTTTCCCTGGCCCCACAGGATGTCCAGGAGCTCCCAAGGTGCTGGATGATCTTCCAGGCACACCCCCTATGAGTGTCCATTCCTCTGCCATGCTGGGGTTGCCTCCCTTGGGTAGATCACGCACCCAGCTGCTGCGGCCTCACCTCTTCCCCATTAGGATCTGACACGGCCGATTGTTGACGATCTTGTCACTCCTGTGTCGCCCCTAAGCCGATGGGGGTAGGTCAGAGCAGCAACAATTCCCCTCATGCCACTTAGGCAACAGGACAGACACAGGTGCCTGGCTAGAGAGCCCAAACCCATGGTGTCTGTCCAGTGACCCTGCCCCCAGGAGAGTGTTGACAGCAGAAAGAGGGCGGTTTCCTGCAGGCCGCCCGTGTGCACACTTGGATGACGTGCTGAAGGGACACTGGCACCTGCCCCAGTGGCCACAGGGCACAATGGATGACACAGCCCACTGGGGCTGCCTGTGTGGGCCTTCCTCCCACCACACCCAGGAGTCAGGAGGACCCACCTGCCTTCACCCTGCCCCCACCCCGTCCCTGCTTACAATATCATCCACCAGGTCTCGGATGGCCCGGATGGTGAGGAGGCAGATGAGCGGGACGAGCAGAGTGAACGAGGGCAGCGTGGAGATCTCGGGGATGCTCTGACACAGAGGATGGGTCATGCCGGCCAACCCTCTTGGGCACCCTGACCGCCACCCTTCCCCCCAATCCTGCACCCTCCCACCCACACATCCAGCACCACAACCTCACAACCTGCCGTTCCCACCTCCAGGCAACTCCCCTCTAGGCCCTCTCCCCGCCTGGACCTCTTGCCCATCACTGCCTCCTCTTCCTTCCATGCACCACCCCGCACCAGGTCCTCTCCTCCAGGAAGCCCTCCCAACCCCACACTTGTTCCTCCTCAAGGCCTTGGCTCTCATGGGATCCCCTCTGTGCAACCTCAGATTTGCCCTCAGCACAGTCTGGGTGGGGGCCCACCCCATCACTGGTTGCTACCATGTTGTTTAATGACAGTGAATTCCCCCAGTCCTGAGCCACCTTAAGACAGGTGTCAGGGCCACTACTGGGTCCCCAGTGCCCAGAACAGGACCTGCATACAGTAGGTCCTCAATAAGTGTTTACTGGCTCGATGGATAAAAGCAGTGTCTCACTCTACTCAGATCAGAATGAGATACTGGGTATGAGTTGGGGTGTTTTGGAAACTTCCCGCACCACACAGGGCCCCATCTCTACCCACCACTGCTCACCCATCTCCACCCATGACCAGCCTGATGCCAGGAAGGAACCCAGTGGGTCCCTAGAAGCTGATCCTTCCTCCTCGCCCTCTGGGACCTGCTGAGGCCAAAGGGGTCCAGAGGCCTCTTCATACCTGGAGGAGCCATCCATGCACTCACATCCTTCAATAGATATTGAGCACGTCCTGTGTTCCAGGTCCTGGGCTGGGCAGTGAGGATCCAGCCATAAGGGAACTCCCAGTGTGTGGGGGATGGACACTGACCCACTAACCACACAGACAAACACATGGGTCTACAGAGCCATGTGGGAAGGTGGGAAGTCCCTGGGGTGGGGCTGGGGGCTTCCTGGAGGAGACAGCTCAAGCAGGTAGATGGAGTGGAGTGACCATGGGCACTGACTCCTGGGCTGCCCCCACCTCACCTGGAGGAGGATGATGAAAAGGAAGTAGAGGTTGGAAAAGCGGTGGAACTGCTCGTACAGGTTCAAGGGCAGGAAGGAGAAGACATTGTACTTGGCCGTGTGGATGACGTTCTTCTGGAAGGAGAGCTAGCGTGGCGGTCTGCCCGCCTAGCCCCACCTGGCCTCCACCCACCGGCACAGCCTCCAGCCACGGACAGCATGAATAGAGCCCCTACTGGGAGCAGGCTTGGTGAGCTGGGTTGGTGACCCCAGGATTCCCTGCAGGTAGGCAGAGCCTGACGGACACACTGTACTTTGAAGGCTGCCTAGGAACGTATTTAGGGTAGAGGAGCCACGTGGGGCACCCGTGCCAGACCAGGGACTCTGCGAGGGCAGCACTACAGTCCTCAGGACCAAGTGGGAGAACCCAGCAGGCAGAGCCCCAGTGGCCACTCTCCCTCACTGGCAGGTCCCCAAAGCCCGTGGGAGCAAGGATGGGGGAGGCCTGCCCACCTTGTACTTCTTTCTCTGCCAACACAGAAAGACCTTCTCCTTGAACTGGCTGTTGTAGGCCTGGTTGTTGGCCTGCACTTCCCAGGTGAACTCTGGAGGATAAACACAGGCCAATGACACCCCGGAGGAGGGCTAATGGGCCCCCAGGGGATCCAGCTGGTAAACAGACAGGAGGGCCCTCAGCCTCTGTACACGGTAGGCACTTGCTCGGGGAGCCCAGGTAGATCTGAGGATCCAGCCACCCTGAAACAACTCCTAGGCCATGGGAGACCTATTCACACCCACTCCTTCTACAGAGGGGTAAACTACAAGGCCCCAGGGATGAGCTCCAAGGTGTCGGAGGCTCCATGCCCAGCCCAGGTGCTCTGGGTCTCAGGCTTCCAAGTCCTGAGTCCACCCTTCAGTCCCAGGGTTTTGAACTGTCTGTAACCCCAGGAGAACCCCACACTGGGCCTCCTGTCTCCCCACTTCAGCCACTGCACTTTCTAATGCCCCTTGGTGGAGCCCACCTTGTGCCCACACCTTTCCCCCCACCCTATGCCCACGCTTCGCCCAGACATGCACCTGAGTTCTTCTCTTCTTCAAGGTCTTCTCGGTACGTGAGACTGCCCATGCTGGTGGGGCTGTTGGGCAGAGTGGCCTGAGGTCACACTGGCAGCCGTACAGTGCCCACCACTCCAACCTTCTTGGAAAAGTAATTTCCTACACCCACCTGCGAGTCTCCTCCCCAGAATCTGAAGGTCCCGTCACCAGCTGTGAGTCCTTGCTCACTTCTGCGGTCACCTGGCCACTGTTCCCCACCCCACAGCCCCGCACAGCCCTCCGTAGTCCAAGCCCCCCATTGC
This sequence comes from Odocoileus virginianus, assembly GCF_023699985.2. NCBI lineage: Eukaryota > Metazoa > Chordata > Mammalia > Artiodactyla > Cervidae > Odocoileus > Odocoileus virginianus. The sequence goes on from NC_069676.1 coordinate 41,035,313, forward strand.
CGCTTCTGGAAAGGCTGCACACATGTTCTTCCACATAGCACACGACATCCAGCCTGGTCAGGTGTTCAATCTATTTCTTTGTTGACAGACTAAATGGGCCCCCAGTGTTCTCTGTCATATCTCGAAAGGGAGTGTATGCGGCCAAGGGGCTAAGAGGTCTGAGTGTGGCCCTGGGGCAGCAACCACCAGACTTCCATAGAGCCAGGAGCCTGGCCCCTCCTAGTCCTTCAGTGCCTCTGGCAGCTCCCCAAATGACCCACAGCCCCAGCACTGCACACCCCTGGTCCCGCTGTTCCCTCTCCCAGCAGGACGGTTCCCTCTTGACAGGCTGACTGGAGGCTCCTCACCCATCTGCTCTCAGCTCATATTTCTCCGACGGCCCAGGCTTGTTCTGGCGCCTCCTCTGGGCCTCCCTTCTGCCTGCAGGGTCCCCCATCCCAGCTCTGATCATCCTTTCTCTGCTTCTTCCCCTATCTGGGCTGCCTGCTGAAACCGGAACCTCCCAGAGCAGGGACTGCTGGCGTCTGAGTCATTGGTGTCCCCAGGGCCCCGGGGTGAGGTGTGGGGGGAGGGCCTGACTCAGGGCCGGCGCTGACCCTCCCGGGAGCTTGATGAAGGCCAGTGCCCATTCGCCAGATGAGAAAAAACGAGGCTCGGGGTGAGTGAGGCTCGGCCTGTGGGACCAGAGCCACTAGGAACCCCGGCCAGGGCCAGATGGGGTTAGAGGATTGTGCTGGTCAGAACTCACGCAGTGTATCTGGGGACGGCAACACGCCTCCCCCAACAAGGACTTGCTTCCTCCTCACCGCACTCTTGGCTCACCAGAACGCCCACTAACCCCGGGGAAATCCCGAGCATTCCCACTGCGAAGCGACGCAGGATTCGCTGCCCAGCCCCCGGAAAATGCACCGGGAGATGTCGGTCCAGCAGACACCCTGACCTCCGGCGCCCGTCCGGACCCTGGCCCGCGCGGACTTCTAGGGGGCGCCTCCTCCGCCACGGCCTCCGGCCTTCAGGCCCGGCGGAGTTCAAAGAGGGTGCGCGGGCCCACGGAGATACACAGCTGTGGAAGCGCCGCCGCTCACCTGCGCGGGCCGGGGCGGACGGGGCCGGGCTGCCTGGGGCAGTCCGCTGGAGTTCAAAGCGACGGACGTGGTGGAAGCTGTTAGCCGGGGGCCAACGGGCCTGAAACGGGCGGCGCGGGCGCGGGGCGGAGCTGAGATGAAGGGCGGGGTCTAGGGCCGAAGGCGGGGCCAATACTAAAGTAGGGGCGGGGCCTAAGGCGGGGTCGAGCGAGGCCAAACTGAACAGGGTCAAAAGGGGCGGAGCCGAAGGCAGGGCCCAGTGACCTCGAGGAACGGGGAGAAAGCGGGCGGGGCCAAGGACGGTGCAGGACGTCGAGGGCGTGGCCTAGCGGAAGGTGAGTCCAAGGAAGAAGGGCGTTACCCAGAAGCAGGGCCAATACCGAAGGCGGGGACCGAGAGTCATCCACGCCGAACAAGGCTCAAGGGGGCGGAGCCTAGTGTGACCTCGCTCAACGGAGCTAACGGAGGCGGGACCAAGGGGCGGGGCCGAAGGCGAGGCCTAGTGAGGCGTTGACAGCGGGGCTTGATGGAAGAGTCTTAATCTGGGTTTTTGTATTAAGGGGCTATGACAAACCTGTTAGTTCAGTTAAGTCGCTCAGTCGTATCCGACTCTTTGCGACCCCATGAATCGCTGCACGCCAGGCTTCCCTGTCCATCACCAACTCCCAGAGCTTACTCAAACCCATGTCCTTTGAGTCAGTGATGCCATCCAACCATCTCATCCTCTGTCGTCCCCTTCTCCTCCCGCCTTCAATCATTCTCAGCATCAGGGTCTTTTCCAATGAGTCAGTTCTTTGCATCAGGTGGCCAAAGTATTGGAATTTCAGCTTCAACATCAGTCCTTCCAATGAACACTCAGGACTGACCTCCTTTAGGATGGACTGGTTGGATCTCCTTGCAGTCCAAGGGACTCTCAAGAGTCTTTTCCAATATCACAGTTCAAAAGCATCAGTTACTTGGTGCTTAGTCCAACTCTCACATCCATGGAAAAACCAAAACTTTGACTAGATGGACCTTTGTTGGCAAAGTAATGTCTCTTTTTAATATGCTGTCTAGGTTGGTCATAACTTTTCTTCCAAGGAGTAAGCATCATTTAATTTCATGGCTGCAATCACCACCTGCAGTGATTTGGGAGCCCCCCCAAAAAAAGTCTGTCACTGTTTCCATTGTTGCCCATCTATTTGCCATGAAGTGATAGGACCAGAAGCCATGATCTTAGTTTTCTGAATGTTGAGTTTTAAGCCAACTTTTTCACTCTCCTCTTTCACTTTCATCAAGAGGCTCTTTAGTTTTTCTTTGCTTTCTGCCATAAGTGTGGTGTTATCTGCATATCTGAGGTTATTGATATTTCTCTTGGCAATCTTGATTCCAGCTTGTGCTTCCTCGAGGCCAGTGTTTCTCATAATGTACTCTGCATATAAGTTAAATAAGCAGGATGACAATATGCAGCCTTGAGGTACTCCTGTCCCAATTTGGAACCAGTCTGTTGTTCCAAGTCCAGTTCTAACTGTAGCTTCTTGATCTGCATACAGAGTTCTCAAGAGGCAGGTCATGTGGTCTGGTATTCCCATCTCTTTAAGAATTTTCCACAGTTTGTTGTGAATGACAAACCTAGACAGAATGTAAAAAAACAGAAATATCACTTTGCTGACAGAGGTCCATATAGTCAAAGCTGTGGTTTTTCCAGTAGTCATGTATGGATGTGAGAGCTGAACCATAAAGGCTAAGCCCTGAAGAATTGATGCATTTGAAAAGTGGTGCTGGAGAAGACTTTTGAGAATCCCTTGGGCTGCAAGGAGATCAAACCAGTCAATCCTAAAGGAAATCAACCCTGAATATTCATTGGAAGGACTTATGCTGAAGCTGAAGCTCCAATACTTTGGCCACCTGATGTGAAAAACTGATTGACTGGAAAAGACCCTGATGCTAGGAAATATTGGAGGCAGGAAGAGAAGGGGATGATAGAGGACGACATGGTTGGGTGGCATCACTGACTTAATGGATATGAATTTGAGCAAGCTCCAGGAGATGGTGAAGGACAGGGAAGCCTGGCGTGCTGCAGTCCATGTGGTCGCAAAGAGTCAGACGGGTCAGAAGTCAAAGTCTTCTCCAGCACCACTTTTCAAATGCATCAGTTCTTCAGGGCTTAGCCTTTATGGTCCAACTCTCACATCCATACATGACTACTGGAAAAACCATAGCTTTGACTATATGGACCTCTGTCGGCAAAGTGATATTTCTGTTTTTTTACATTCTGTCTAGGTTTGTCATTCACAAGAAACTCTGGTCGCAAAGGACACAGGGGCAAGTCCTTTAGTGGTGGAATCTTGTAAAGCTTGCACTCAGTGAGGTGGGTTGGACCTCGTTGAAGCTGGGTGGGGCCACAGGGTTGGGGAGAGGCTAGAGGCAGAGGAAGGACTTGGGGTGTTAGATAATCGCGACCTGAGTCTGACCCATGGGCCTCGGTTCTCTTTCATTCATCCCATTTCAATGAGCATCTCCTATGCACAGGTAAGTGTTGGGCGTCTGGTTGGGGAAGGCTGTTAGAACCACTGAGACCATCCTACCAGGAAGCAGCACAGAGGGTTACAGCCTGGAGTTTGCCTACTCAGCACCCAGCTAGGGCTCTGGGAGCCTTCTTGGAGGGGGCAGGGGTGGGAGACAGCAATGAGGCTTGGGCAGCATTCAGGCCAGAGTTACGGTACTTGGGCCAGGGTGGGGCAGTGAGTGTGAGGCACTACTAGGTGGGGTCCTCTTAGAAGGGGCAAGTTTGAGGGTTCACAGGAGGTGACTAAGCTGTTTCTCATTTTTTTTTTTAGTTCTACCACTTTATTGCTACCAACCCATTTCCCTCCACCCTCCTGCACACATGCTCAGTCATGTAATCCCATGGACTGCAGCCCGCCAGGCTCCTCTGTCCATGGACTTTTCCAGGCAAGAATACTGGAGTGGGTTGCCATTTCCTTCTCCATGTTTTTCATATTCTTTTAAGGAACCTTCTGAAGAACAGAAATTAGGAAGTTACTTCCCCAGCTTTGGAGTCAGTCCCTCCCTCTGGCCAGCTGTGACCCAACAGGCCAAATGTGCCTGCCTGTCCTGCCTTCCTAACTGATGTTGGGTGAATGAATGATGGGGTGGAGACACAACACAGGAGCTGACCGCCCCATCAGAGCAGCAACCTCCGCCCCCATTTCTTGGGGAGCCTTGAACATCGAGCAGTATCCCGCTCTTCCATCCCTATCCAGGGCTTACTGAGAAACACCCTGGGGAGGGACTTGGACAAATTGCTCCAACAGCCTCCAGGAGACACCACCACCAAGCGTGCACCTATGCAGAGGGCATTGGGTACTCAGCACTGGCCCTCCCCACATGGTGACAGAAGGGACAGCAGTTTCCCAAGTAGGCAGAATCTGGTTTGCAAAGGCTCTTCGGCCTCTGTGGACCAGCAGTTTTGGCAAGCTGAAAGCTTTCCTCTCACTCCCAACCTGAGCCCCTCCCCTGCATCTTGAAGCCCCTTCCCCAGTTGCCCAAGGCCTCCCTGGGGTACTCATGCTCTGGGGAGGGGAAGAGGGATGGAACCCACACAGCAATGTCCTTTGGAGACATGCTTGCATCCTGTATTTAGAAAACCACTCCTTGTTCAAAAAAAGCGAGGGGGGGTAGTCAATAGGTCACTAGAATATGGGTCATAATGGGTCCCAGAGGGTCAGGATCGTCAGTGGCTAGTGGCAGGGGCCTGACTCTTGGCTGCTGGCTGTAATCACCAGCACTGGGAAGGGTCTGGAAGCATGGGGCCCTGGGTCCACGAGGGAGAGCAAGGTCCTGACCCCCCACCCCCCAACTAGGGGTGACAGTGACCCCCACTGTGCATGGAAGCCACACCTGGCAGCAAGAACACACCAGATGCCAGAGGCTCTAAAATCCATACAAACGTTTATTCTGCCCCTGCCTGGGGGGGGAGGGAGTCTTGGAAGGGGGCTGTGGGGCTTTACAGACAGCCCCCAGGGGAGGGCAGGGCTCTGGCGGGAAGACAGTGTCCAGAGGCCAGTAGGCCCTAGGGTGTCCAGAAGGCGAGGCCTGGGGGGCTGATGGAGGGGCTGGATTGGTTCCCAGAAGCCCCAGGGTCCAGGTAAGCTGGGGAGGCCAGATCCCACTGTCCAGGCCCAGGCTAGGTGGAACTCCCAGGTCCTGGTGGCCTTTGGGGTGCCGGCTGCGCTCCCAGCTCCACCCCCCACCCCCAGGAGGGAAGGCAGCACCGGGCTCTTGCTCCTCCGGGTGGGGAAGACAACTGTCAAGTCATCAGGTTTAAATTCAAAATAATAAAAATAACAATACAAAATAAAAAGACAAACCCCTGTCACAAACAAACCCTTAAGCCTGCCACCCCCGCACCCTCCACCCACAAGAAGGGGCACCAGCAGGGCCTGTGGGGATGGCAGGCCGGCCCTGCCCGTGGAGTCAGCAGCAGTCTCAGAGGACAGAGGTCAGGGGCAGCGGCAGGGATGAGCAGGGGTGCAGAGGGGCTCAGGGCTCCGGGGTCGGTCTCGGTGCTGGGCTCTCTGCCGCCGGCTCATCTGGTTCTCTCGGTTTTCTGTGTCTCGGTGACGTGGACAGGGTTAGCTCTCGAGATTTATTGCACTGTTTTGGAAGAGGCCTGGGGTAGAGGACGGGCCGGGGCTGTGGGAGAGGCGGGTGGGCGGGCAGGCGGCGGTCACCGCTTGGTCTTGGAGTCTTCTCGGATCTTCCAGATCACCAGGTGCATGCAGGCACTGGCATCCTCGCTGGAGCTGTGCCCATCCACTGCAAGCAAACAGGTGTGTCAGGGCCGGGAGCCTGCGGCCCCCATAGCCCTCAAGGCCCCCATGTGCCCGTGCCCCAGCACTCACCATTGTCCTGGATGATCTGTCTGAGGTAGTCGGCCATGAGATTCCGCAGGGAGCGCTTGTAGGGGAGGCCCAGGCGATGCGGGAATAACACGGACGTGTCCACCACGGTGCTGTGGATGACCTGCAAGCAAGTGGGCGGACGGTCAGGGAGGGTCCCAGAGTGCACGCCGGGGCCTGGCCTCAGACTCCACTGCTCCCTCCCTGGACTGAGAACAATGGGCCCTAGCTGCCTTCTGGGAACGTTCCGGGAATCAGGATGGAGGGAACAGGATACCTTCAAGGCCAGCAGGTCGCTCTCCAGACTGTGACCAATGAGGACGGTGTCTGAGCTGAACATGCTCAGCAACACGGCCTGGACATCCCGGAGAGAGATGCTCGTGTCTGCAAGGTCAGCCTCCGTCACTCCTGAAAACCTGGGCGGGAGGACAGAGGCGTTACGGAGCTGGGAGGCCCCAACCTGGGGCCAGGCGGGGACTGGGCTGCAGGCAGGGGTTGGGCCGTAATGGGGAATGGGCAGAGGGCGCGCACCTAGTGTTATAGTCAACAATCTCGTTGTCTGGCCTGACAAAGGTGTCGTATACAACCTGGAGGTCCGTGTCCACCACCGTGACGCGCGTCAGCTCCAGGCCGTACGTGGTGTAGGACTGTGGGGCCGGGGGACACGCCTCAGACGGAGGGTCCTGACAGCCCTTCCTGCTCCACAGCCCAGGGTCCCTGAGCCCCACAGGTGGCAACTGAGGCCCCGCTTTTAGATACGGAACCCATGCCAGAGAGCTTCCCAGGGGCTTCTCTGGGGGGTCAGAGGGAGAGAAGAACATGGGTGCCCGCCCTCCCCACACCAGAGCTGAGCCAGGGGCTGTGTTGTGCACCAGGCCCTCAGACTCAGGTGCTGGCCAGGCTGTAACGTGAGCTCGGCAGGGAGGTGGACTCACTGCCAGACACCCTCTTCTGATGCCGGCGCAGGCCCGAGGTTCTGCAAGAGGGACTGGGAAGCCTCTCCCTCCTGGGCAGAAAGCCCCCCGAGGGATGAGGAAGTCCAGGGCAGCCAGGCCCACTCACCATCTCACAGTCGAGGGCATAGACTCCTGGATGCGCATCTCCTGAAAGCTCTTTCTCAAAAGTCTTCACAAACCCTTCTAAGTTTTCCTTCCGGCCATCCTGCACGTGTTGCTTGGGGTAGGAGGAAGGGAAAATCAGGTGGTGGGCTCGGAAAGGCAAGGCTGGACTCAGGGGCTGGGCTGTGCTGGCAGCAGTCCTTTACCCAAGGTCCCCACACCAGGCGGGAAAATCAAGGACGGGAAAAGGGAGGCTTGGGGCCAGCACTCCCCAGGACAAGGAATGACCCAGGACACTTACCTTGGCGACCTGACAGCCAGTAGAGCCTATGGCAGCTGAGCAGCATGTGTACTGAGTCTCCCAGCCACCGGCCACTACAAACAGATGCGGTCAAGCAGGTCCACCCGATGCCCCGGCCCAGTCCACCACACCCGGTCTGCCTGGTGGTCAGGGGCTTCCCAGCCCCCTTCCCTAGGGGGGCACCAGGCCCAACCAGGGCGTGAGGGGCCAAGACCCCTGGTAGACCCCCTCCCACCCTCACCCAGGACCAGTTCTCCTCATTAAGCAGTGCGGACGAGCTTGGTGTGGCCCCAGGGAGGCTTGCTCACCCAGAGAGCGTCTAGGGCAGCCAGCGGGCAGAACTTAAGGAGGCTTGTATGTGCCCATGAGTGGGAAATGGCCACACTGGCTACAAAAGGAAGCAAGCAGCCACAAGACAGGATGAAGCCTTGGTTCCCTTGGACCAAACTGCCCCTATTCTTCAAAGGCAACAGGGGTGGAAAGGGCACCCAGTGGGTGGGACGAGAGACCTTCCTTTTATGAATGCTGTCACAGGAAGGCCTTTGGATTATCTTTTCCATAAAAACCCACAGTCAAAAAAAAAAGTTACAAACAATCAGAGCAAGTAGCCAGCACAGCCCAGCCCGGCAGGGGTCTCACCTCGGTTCCGGCGGAGCCGCCCCCAGTGGTAGTAACACTCCTCCTCGCGCATGCAGCGGCCAGAGGAGGACACGAGGTACTCAGCGCCGCAGCGGCAGCAGATCCTGCAGGAGGCTACCAGGTGGGGTGGTGTGCATCAGGCCAGCCTGCCTGGCCCAGAACTCTGTGTCCACACCCGTTGGCTCTAACACTCCATCCCCAGATGGACCCCTCCCCAGCCCCCGCACCCCAGGGCGGTGGTGCAGGGTACTCACAGTCCTTGGGTTTCTTCTCTTCGGCTGTGAAGATGATGGCGCCGCCAGGCTTCTCAGGGTGCGGGAAGGGGTAGCCATTCTCCTTCAGCTGGCCCTCTGTGAGCAGGTACTCCTTGAGGCGGCTGTATAGGGCAGCCCCTGGGGACACGGGAGAGGCAGTCAGCCTGCAGCCACACTGGGGCCACACCAGGGCCCTGGCAAAGGGGGCTGAGAGCTTCCGGGGCAGCCCTGCAGGAGCCAGGCTCACCTTTCAGATCCTCCACACGGGGGCTGCTAGGGCGGCTGAGCGAAAAGCTGGTCCTGGCAGCCAACTTGCCCCCCAGCACCACTTCATGAGACACCACCCTCCGGCCACTGGTTTCTACAAGAGGGTAGTGAACACAGTTCAGCCTGAGTCCTTCCAAGTGCCCTGCTCCCCCAAAGAAGGGAACAGCTTGACCTCCTATGACCTTAACTCTTTGGGGACCAGTAGGCTGCCCGGAAGCCCCTCCCCCTCCCTGGGGTCTTCACCACTCAGAAGGGAAGGGCAAGAGCTCCACATGGGAGGAAGGGGGGCCAGCCCATGGCAGACGGAAGTGCAGAAGGCGCCAATGCATTCTGTAAGAAGCTTAAGAAGCACCCTCCTGCCTCAAGCTTTTGAAGAGGCCCCCCATTAGCAACAGCCCCACAGTTCACTGAGGAGGACGGTTAACAGTGAGAGGAGGCTCTTTTGAGGGCGCAGGGCCAACATCATCCTCCACAGGAGCCAGACAACCGGGGACAGCAGAGCCTCTGTCTGACAGCCTCCTGACGGGAGGGGGGCTGCTGAAGGCCGAGGCCTGGGTCTTCTGCACGTGACTTACTGTTGAGACCTGCTCCGGCACCTGGGCCCAGGCCGCGCAGCTTCTTGAGGGTGTTCACAGCCACGTTCAGGTAGATGTTCTTGCTGGGGCTGCGGTCGTAGGCTACCTTCTCCTCGTTGAGCGCCTGTGGGAGGACATGGACTCAACCCCACCCGGCCCTGCCTCCCACCATGCCCCCACTCTCCCACCCTCACCACGCACCTTCTCTATGGCTTCCTGGTTAGAAGAGCAAAATTTGAGGCACTCTTCAATAAACAGGTTGAGATACCGCTGGCGGATGACAGTGGGGACTTTGCCCCCGAACTCTTTTGGGATAATGGGCTTCTTTAAACTCTAGAGGAACAGAAACCAGCAGAGGGTGGCACACTTGCTCCCACCTGACCCTGGCCTGACCCAGCTCAGGGTCGACTCAGTTAAAGGGAGACAGCAGGCAGTACCGAGGGCTCACCTGTAAGGATGGGCTGTGCGCCACACGCTTGGGGGCCATGGTGGTGGTGGTCTTGGACGCCATGCCCGACAATGTGCGCGTCTTCAGGGGCTGGCTGCCTGGCTCAGGGCCGCTGTGGGGCTGGCTGCTGCTGGCCGAGAGGGTCCTCTTGGCGCCTGTAGGGGCTGCAGGGGCACAGGGGCCGTGAGAACAGGAGGAGAGCACGCCCATCACCGAGCTACAAAGCACCAGGCGGCCGCGGCCGTGGAGCGCCAGCAGGACATGCATCTGGGAGCACAGGGGGAGGGGCCGGGGTCGGGCCCGAGGGCTGTAGAATGACATCAGGCTCTATAGGCTTTCGGGTAAGTCCATCGAGGGGGCGGGGGCAAAAATGGGGCTTCGGAGGCCGGCTCAGGCAAGGTCACCGCCGGTGTGGTGCGGTGAGTGGTGGGGGGTGCAGGGAGCCTCTGCCACATGTTCCGGCCCCCGACTCCAAGGCATGGAAGTGTGAGGGACGAAAGGCCCTAGCTCCCAGGCTGAGCACCAGAGCATGCGGGTCGCCCCCAGCCCACTCATTGTGACCAGCCGGCTGCCTGCAGCTGCCCCAGTGTTCTGCCACTCCCTTTGATGAGGTCACAAACCAGACAGAGGAGGGGGCCGCCAGCAGGGCTGTCTCCAAGGGCCCCAGGCGGAGCAGCAGCTGGCAGTAAGGGTGGGGAAGGGGCATGGGGACAGAGTGAGACCACCAAGGCGCGGACAGAGTGGTGACCCAAGCCTGCCCACACCAGGCTCAGCCACGAGGGAGGTGAGCTCCCCACCAGCCTCATCTCTAAGGATGCACACTTCTCAGTGATGCTTTCAGGGTCACGGAGAGTAGGAGGCGTCGGCAGGGGAGTCCCCCTGAGGCTTGGGGGAACCGCCCTGCTGCCAGAGTGCAGGCAGTGACACTGCCACAGAACTGTCCTGTCATCGGAGATGACCAGACAGCTCAGAGTAAGGTTAGGCTTCTGAACGTGCGCCTCAGGGCCACGGTCCAGGGCTGTCTCCCTTCCTGTCCCCTCGTGCCCTGCTGGAGATGGACTGCATGGCTGCTGGGAGCTCGGGCTCAGACACCTTGAGGGGAGGGCCAGGAACGCCAAGGGCTTCTCCTCTGGGAGGCTCTAGCACCAGGAAACCTAAGAAGCCTTCAGACACCTGGAGCCGTTTCCTTGAGGCTGGCTCTTGGAGGGGTATTGGAAGCAGCAGCAAGGACACCCAGGGAGGTGGTCAGATAGCAGGGACTCCCACCCAGGGAAGCTGAATTCTCTGCATCTGGATGAGCCTCCAGGGGCTGCATAGCCCTGCTCCCTTTGCATGCCTAAGCCCCACGCTTGTCAGACTGTTGGGGTGTAACCCAGCTTTCAGAAAAGCCCAAGTAAGAGGACAGCGGCCTCAGGGTGGGAGGGGAGGAAACCCAGCCCCAATCTCTACCCCAGATCCACTGGTTTGACTGGAGGGTTGAGGGCCTCCAGAGCCACCCCCTCAGTAACACCCTGTGAGGTGCCACACCTAGGTAGGAGCCTCCTAGACCAGGCTGGCAGGGGAGGAGTGGAGAGTCACTCTGGGTCTGGGGACAGACAGGGAAGGGAGGAAGCCACCCTCGGACTCCCCAGGGTAGCCCAGCCAAGCACCTCCCACTAGCATCGGGGCTGCTTCACAGGTAAGCACAGACATCCAGCCAGCACTGCTCAAGGCCACAGCCCCCGGCAGAGCAGGAGCCAGGCCGGGGCTCTCCCTGCTGGTGGCAGCATTCCCCAGCCTTTCGGACCCACCTGCAGCCAGGAGGGGGTTGGGGACATGGGCGATCCTCCGCTTCTCTCCTGGGGCCGAGATGTGGACAGAGCTCGGCTTCTCAGCCAGCTGCTGGGCGGCCTGGAGCCAGCCAGCTGACTCCCTCTGCGCCTGCTGGGCCCGTCGGTAGCACACCTCCTGGGCGGTCGGGGGCCGAGCAGGGGGCGCAGGGCTTCTCCTCGTGGGCTCCGCCTGGGTGAAGAATTCCAAGCCCAGGACGCTCTGGATCAGAGGTATCCAGAGGAGGCCTTCCAGGGCATCAGGACAGGGGCAGCACTGCGGGATGGGGCAGGCCAGCCCAGGGACCTTCGCCTGGGCAGGCAGGTGCCCTGGAGGGAAGCAGCTGGCCTTCATCTGAGTCTGCTGACTGCCTGAAGAGAACCAGCTGGTTTCCTCCCAAGTGTGCTCATACCCAGGCAGGAACCAGCTTGGCGCTTCAGCACTCAAATTCAACATGACGCTCCACTCTCCCCTGCCCCGCCCAGCCCCGCCCTGCTAGCTTCTGCGCGCCCAGTCCCTTCAGCCCTTCTTTAGGCACAGGCTGTGTGTTCCCACCCACCCGCTAGAGTATATCCTGCTCGATCCAATCCTCTCTGAAAAGTACTTTCAGAATTCCCAGCGGGGTGCAGATGGACTGGTGAGTGGATCACCTCTACTTCTGTCTTCTGCCCCAGCCTTCCAAGTGCTAGCTCACTATCAGCCCCACGGTGACTGACAACTGATCGTGTCTGTACACTACAAGGGAAGAACCCTAGACTCAGAGATGTGGCAGCACTTGCCCAGGATCAGAGCCCACCTCTGAACTCGAGCTGGGCAGTGTGACCCTGCCGGAGGGCTGCCCTTACCTGGTCACCACGCTCCACACTCTGCCCCCAGCACTCAGCACACCCTGATGATCGGATGTGGGCCCCAAAAATGGCTCTGCAGGACACGGGCAGAGCCAGAGGCCCCCAGAGCAAGGGAGCGTGGGGAGGCCCTGCCTCTGTAGATGGGTGACCATTCCCCCAGGACCCAGAGGCAGACACTTACCTCCTTGCCTTGCTTGGAGAGGTGAGAAATCCTCCTCTTCTGCCCGGGAAACAGTGTGGTCAGGCCTGAATGCCCCTTGTCTGAGGTCTTCTCCTCTTTGGGGGGCTGAGACACAGATTTGTCCCTCAGCGAGCCCACCCCACACCAGCCACAGTTCCTCTCGCTCGTCCTGGCCTGGGGTACACCCCAGGCTTGAGACAGGAGCAGGTGGGAAGACACTAACTGGCTGCCCGGCTGTAGAGGGGGTTTCAGGGTTCTCACCTCCCCCCCGAACACACACAGGCCCTGCCTCCAGGTGAGGACAGACTTGGCACCTGGGCCCACCTCTCAGAGCCCCCAAAGGGTGAGTTCTGCAGACCACCCAGCCCACACTCCCGCCCACCCAGCACAGGGACTGGTGCAGGTTCACAATTGTGGGAAGGAAGGAAATGGGGAAAGCAGAGGGCCAGGAACAGGATGGGGCACTAAAGAGGGGGGATCAGAGAGTGGGGCCAGGGTCCCACTAGGGATCCCCCAGCAGCTGCACGTTGCCTGTGGGACTGGCTGTGCCAGCTCCATTCAGAGCAAAGCTCCCTCTGGTGGTGAGGTGGGGACACTGCAGCAGGAAACCAGAAAGGTGGAGGTGGCTGAGTTTGGGGGTCTGAGAGGGAGGAGAGGGGAAAAGAGGGGAAAGGGGTCTGCAAGGAATCCGGAAGAGGTGAGAGAGACAGGGGAGAAGCAGGATCAGGAGCGGGGGAAGGGGTAGCCATCGAGGGGTCTGAATTCTGAATGAGCTGACAGGCTGACGCTGAGAAAGCCGTCTCCACTGGGTGCTGGGCCTCTGGTCACAAGGGAGTCGGGGAGGTGCGCCCGGCTGGCCTGCCCTCACCTGCCGGGCCAGGCGGCCCTTGTCCTCAGTCTTGACAGTTGTTGACTCGTTGAAGATGCGCAGGCACTCCTCCATGGGGTCGGAGTCAAAGTCAACCTCCTTCTCCAGGGCCGAGTAGTCCACATCAGAGCCCGCCCCTGAGGAAGACGACGAGGAGCAGGGAGGCGGGGAGGCCTTGAGGCGCTTGGGCGGCCCCCGCGCAGCTGACAGGCCCAGGCTGGAGTCCGAGTCTGAGTCCGAGTCCGAGCTGGAGCTGAGGCTGGGGGGAGCGGGAGGCCGGGTGGCCGGCGCCTCGGGCCGCGGGTCCTCATCCTCACTCTCATCCCCGAAGAGCTCGGCATGGCTCAGGGCCCGCCTGGGCAGCTTGGGGGCGTCCCGGGGGGCGCCCTCGTCCAGCGAGCGGGCCTTCCTCTCTGCCAGCTTCCCTGACAGGGTCTTCCCAGCCATCCTATCTGGTGGTTGGCGGGCTGCCCCTAGTGCGGGGCTCGGCAGCGGTCCTGGCCGTTCAGGTCGGCCTTTCCCTGAGCTGGCCACCGGAGTGGCTGAAGATGGCTTTTTCTTGGTCCCGTGGGGCCGCTCTGCCTTGTGCCGGGGGCTGCCAGCCTGCGGGCCCCTCCTGTCTGCAGCAGGCTTCTCAGTTGGCCTCCCTCGTGCACCATCCTTACCCTTATCTGTCTTCCGGACGCTGTCCTTGTGGTTGGCAGCAGGTGGCACCCCACTTTTTTTCTTAGGCCTCCCCTCCCTGGGGCTGCTGCGCTCTGGCACAGCCCTGGCTGGTGAGCTAGGCTTAGCCAGGGGTGGCCTGCTTGGGCTCCGAGGCGGTGGCCCGAGATCCTCCACGTCACACTGCACCGCCATCTCCTTGGTCTCCCGAAGGCCACCCTCCTCCAGCTCGGGGCCCTCCCTGGAGCCTGGCTTCCCTGGGGCCTTGCTCTCAGTGCCCCCTTGAGCTCTTGAGGGGCTGGTGGTGACGGGTTTGTCACCTGGAGCGACAGCAGCGTCATCGTCAGAGTCCGAAAACCTGGCGTCGCAGCTGCCAAAGGGGTCACAGGGCTTCTTGGGTGCAGGTGTGTAGGGCTCGCTGCCACGGGAGCACCTGGGCCGCTTGGGGGCCCTCTCGTCCTTGGTGCTGGCCCTGCTAAGCAGGCGGGCAGAGAAGTTGGACAAGGGGTCATACTCCAGGTCTGTAGACGGCTTCGAGTTGTCCACCACGTACTTGCTGCTGGAGATGGGGCGGCCATACCGCCGGGGCTGGCCCACGGCCTTGGGGACATACTCCAGGGCACTGCCACCCCCTCCACCATGGCCCTGAGCCCGGTCTGGTGAGGCTAGCGAGTACTTGCAGCCAGGCTCAGCGGTGGCAGCTAGTGGGGTGGGCTGATAGCTGGCATCAGGGCTCAAAAGGCCATGGCTACTGGGGTTGTAATCAAAGGATAGTGGGAAGGCGTCCCCGTCCAGGCTGGTGGCGGGGCAGGCAGCAGGGCCATGGGGTGCCAGGACAGGGGCCTCGGCCGAACCACACTCCCGGGCCGTCTCCAGGAGCTCCTGGTAGCGCCTCTGCTCCAGCTCCACCTCAGAGCGCACAGCCTCAATGGCCTGGTTGACCAGCTCCAGCTCCAGGATATCTGAGCGGGAATCAATGCCTCTGCACAGGGCGCCATTCTCCCTCTGTGCAGGGGGCTTGGGCAGCTCAGGGTTGTACGGGTCATAACCAAGCCCTGAAACAAACAGGAGAAACAGCCATGAGCAGGCTGGTGCAGCAGTGGCCACCGGAGCTGGTGACCAGCCAGTGCCTAATGCCAGGCCTTGACCCTTGGGGCCAGCAGGGAAGAGCAGAGGACCGGCCTTCCAGAATCTGCCAGGGCCAGGCCTATGGCTGGCCGCACAGAAACTCTGGCAGCAAGTCAAGGAACCTGGAGGGTCCGTGCAGGTCCTACCACCAAGTAGGGTGTGGGGTACAGGGCCTGGGGTCTTCCTGACCTGGAACATGGATGGTGAGGTCTGCAGAGCTGGGCAAGGGTGGGCTTCCCACATGGCTCAGCCCACGCTGAAGCCATACCACGCAGCTCCCTGAAGCCAGGGAGGCAGGAGGACACTGGCAGAAGGCCCGCCAGCCAGCCAGCCAGGGCCAAAGGCACAGTGCGCAGAGCCGTCTGACTCGGGGGCAGGGAACAGAAGGTGGCCTGACATAGTCCACCCAGAGCAGCAGGCGGACACGCACAGCCCTGCCTGGTGACTGCGCCTTTAGGCTCTGTCCTCCCACACGCTTTCTTGCCCACAGAGAAGTCCACCAGTGGTGCATATACCAGTGAGAACATGCAAAGTCCTGAAGTGTCGACTGTGAGGAGGTGGCAGCTGGGGTGTACGCAGGACAACACGGCAAACTTCACAGGGGAAGCGAGGCACGCTGTCCCCCGAACGATGCCAAAGTGTAAGATATTCAGACAACGCATGACACTGGGGAAGCACAGTGGGGTGGATGGCAGGGCGGGCATGGGACACACTCATGTCTGCATCAGGAGTGGTGGGGCAGCTGGCGGGCAAGCAGCTGCTGTTACTGACCTGCCTCCAGGGTACATTACACAGGAGCAGCCCAACACCACCCAAGCTGGCAGGGACCTCACAGGAGACTCCCTTATGGACAAAGGTGCAAAGCTTCTCCGTAAGATGTGAGCAGGTAAAGCCTAATGCTCCCAGAAGGGAGTAACACACTAGATTCAACTGTTTCGGAATTTAAAATGGTTCCTGGTTAGAGTGTCTCCCAGACACAAGTCTGTGAAACTCTGAAGAAAAAGTGACTTGTTTTGATGCCCTGTGCTTGGCCATGCTCCAGGAGCCTCGGGATGGAACCAGCTGTGCCCCCAAACTGGGCCTCTGACCTCCAGAACTGCCAGAGGAAACCCTGTGCTCTTCTAAGGTACCTGGTGAGGGGGGCTCTTGCTGCAAAAGCCCCAGGAAATGCATATACCCCTGAGAGAGGACGCACAGGACAACTGGCGCTACTGCAGGACAAGGGTGGGTAGCTGGGCTGCTGGAGGACCAGGGGGCCAGGGGTGCAGGTTCCATCACAGACCTACTGTCCGGCTTTTACCCTGGAACCTATTTCTCAAGTGACACTTGAAAGGACGTGTGTATCTGTGCTTCAGACCACCACAGACACACCCAGCCTGCAGATTATAGACAGAATGGTAAAACCGAGTCGCACAGGCCACAGCAGTACGGGGTGCTGGTGACTGGTCAGAACACACAGCCACTTGCCCCTCTGCCCCAGAAGAGGTTCAAGATGAAAGGACCATCCAGAGGTCCAGAAGCCCCCAAGGGCAGGATCCAGGGCCCTCCCTGCAGCTGACCCTAACCCACAGCGGGTCCACAGGCACTACCACAGACCCACCCCAGCTACTTGCGGCCCATGTGAACAGAAAAGCCAGCGCGCTCCCCTCCCCTCGAAGTCTTGGCTGCCCAGCAGAGTGGACGGCCTAGAACACAAGCTGGGGGGCACTGACGGGGCATGTCCAGCAACGGATGGGGTGGGTCCTGCAAGTCTTGCGGGGGCCTCCAGCCCCAACCCCCCTCACTCCCTGACCTCCCTTCCTGAGGCTGAGATGGCTCCCAGTAGCAGGGCTCATCTAGGGGAAATGTCCCTCCCCCTGGAGGGAGTAGGGTTCTAATGGATGGAGGTTCTAATGGAACAGGCAGCAAGGTACCCCAGCAACACAGAAACCCACCAGAGTGCCTCATGCCCTTCTCATGCCAGAGTTCAGACCTCTGCACGTCATGAAGTGACAGGAATCCCATCACAAACAAGCCTGCACTTGGGAAGCAAGGAGAGGAAGGAGGTACCCAAAGGGCCAGGCCACAAGAGGGCGGCAGGTTGCCAAGGCCCCAGGGGGCCCACTGGGCGCCCTGATGGGGAGAGGAGCTCCTGCCCTCTGATGAGGGCCTGCACTAGCGTCAGGGGGCTTCTTGAGGGCAGTACCCCCTCCACTTCCTGCAGCCTCCAGGGTCCAACTCAGACTCTGCCAGGGAGTAAGCCCCTGGCCAGGCCCAGCCCCCAAGATCTGGGCATCCCAGAGCCCTGCCAAGGTGGGATGTTTCAGTACCAGGGAGGCTCCCTCTCCACATCCCAACAGGCTAAATTGAAAAAAAAAAAAAAAAAAAAAAGAAACAGCTCTAGGAGAGGGGCAGAGGGTCTAGGTCAAGACCCTCCCCTCTAAGCCTCAGTGTCCCTGAGGTGACACAAGGCTGCAGGTCTAGGCACATTAAGCACACAGCTGCCGGGGCTCAGCCACAGCCCCTGCGGCTCAGAAATGAGTGTGTGGGGCCCAGAGTTCGACCCCCATGCTCCTGCTGAAGCTTCTGGAGGCCTCTGGGGGAGGCAGGTAGATGGAGAAGGCATTTGCGATGCTACCTAGCCCCCACCCCACCCTGCCTCAAGGTACCAGCCCTCAGGGGACCAGGAGGAACTGGAGAAACTTCCCAAGAAAACCTTTGCCAAGCAACAGGTGACCCTCAAAAGGTGGAGAGGTGCTGTGGCGCCACAGAAGCACCTTCCCGTTACTAGGGAATTAATCTGGCTGGAAGCCAACGGGCGCTCCTTTGGGGTTTGTACCAGGGAAGAATGCCTTTGGTAAACAAGACTAATTGGCTGTTTTTCAGCAAGGGGTCGACTCTCAAGCTGACTGGGAAAGCTCCTGGAAGGCCTGGCTACTGGGGTTACACTCTCAGGAGAAGTTCCTGCCCCAGACCCAGGGCAAGAATTGGGCTGCCAAGCGGGGCCATCACTGAAGAGACACCCTGGGAAGCTCCTGGGCTGTCCCCGGGCCTGGTTTTTGTGCGCCAGCCCCCTCCTGGTTTTGGCACCCCGGGGCCGCTCTCCCTGTGACCTGGTCCCAACACGCCCTGGTCACCAGTTCCAGGTGACCAGGCATCCAGCATGGCAGAGCCCAAGCAGGCTGTCCCACCTCCAGCCAGGAGCAGACACTCATGGCCACGGTGCTCAGGGAACAGATCGCCCAGAGCCCACTTCGGGTGGAAGGACAGTGTGGGGCGGCAGCTGCCCCAATCCCTCTGAGCCCTGCCCTCTGCTCCCCCTACCACCCTCAGTTGAGGAAACACTCCGCAGACACCCGGCCCGCAAGCTCCAGCTGCAAGTGCAGTTAATGAGTAGACAAGTGGGCAGGAAGCCCCCACTGTGAGGCACGGGCTTCAACACAATCAACTCTAACTCTGAGGCCTTCCTCTTTAATCCTCACGCCCATCCTGCCTGCTGTGACCCCCTCACAGAAGAGGCTGGGACTGGGGCAGGGCCATACCCCAAAACCCTGGCTCCCCTCCCCAGACAATAAGACCTAGTGCCGCCTGATCCTCTACGGTCCGAAGGACTCTCCACCACCCTACCTTCCCTTTATTCCTCTGCCCCCATCAACAGACGATATGCATGTGGCAGTGCCACTCCCTACTTTGTGCCCTGGTTAGACAACAGTGGGGACTCCTTCACCCCAGGGGGATGGTCACAACCCAAGGGGGCAGGTCAGGGGGCCAGGAAGGGACAGGCACCATCCCTGCCACATGAGAGATGAGTAGGACAAAAGAACCAGTCAAAGGAGAGCACCGAGGCCCACTCCTTCGACAGGAAGCTGCCCAGGCGGCAGAAGCCTCAAAGGCAGAGAGAGGAAGACTATTAGCTTCCAAGCCCCAGGCAAACTCCTATTCATTCCTCAAAACCCAGCTCAGCAACTGCTTGCCTGGGAATACTCGCCCGACTTGTTGCAACCACAGGTGCCAAAGGCTTGCTCTCCTGGATTCTGTCCCAGATATGTGCTGCTAGACACTCCTTCCCTCCCAGAGCCCCCCCAGGTGGTCTACAGATGAGTACTGAATTCAGACCTGAAGAGCCCTGGGAGGGTGCCAGAGCCAGCTCCGGATTTCACAGTTGACGCAGAGGCTGGGTGGACCATGCCTGTGTGTGTCTGGCCAAGCTCACAGCTAAGATGGCCAAGGGCCCCGCCACCCCCCCCCCCCCCCCCAAAGAGTGCTCAGGTCTGCCAGCCACCCGTCCTGCTCCCTACACTTTTCTGGGCTTCCAACCCTGCCTGCCACCTGTGCAGACTCCTCAGGGAGGGGTCAGCCTTCACAGAAAGCCTCAGCCATGGAACCATCACCCTAAAACGACAGGCACAGTTTTTGCTGGGAGTCAGATCATACTGACAGAAGTCGACCTTCCACACAGGGATGGCTTCAACACCAACAAACCAAGTTCCTGAGCAACCACTGTTCAAGTGCAATGCTCTGGTCAAGGGGATTCTGAGGGAGGCGCCAGGGCAGGAGGACGGCAGGGCAAGGATACTGCGCAGACAGCTGGGTGAGATGGGAGAGGTGCACTGCTTGTTGAGGGGCCTACATCATGACCCCACCTTGCAGAAGGGGTGGCCAAGGCAGAGGTGGTGACACTGAGCAATGGGAGGCTAGGCTCCTCACACCATGGAGGATGCTGCTCCAACACCTTCACCTGAGGCGCTACTCCACCTGCAGGGCTGCAAGTCTGCCATGGCGCTTGTGCCTCCCCTCTGCCGGATGCTCTGGGGATGGGGTGCACTCAAGCATCCCGCATAACCCCCGAGCTCTCCAGGCTGCTGTGCTGTCCTCGCCGATCCAACCCTGGAGCTTGGGCTGCTCTGCCTCTCACCTTGGATCCCGGAGGAGCTGGGAGGGCTGGTGTGACAATTCTCAGGGTGGTGCTCTCTCAGCAGGCCAAAGCTGGCTGGCTCAGCCCATCCTCAAATACAAAAGCAGGCCAGGGCTGGGACACGGTGCAGGCTCCTCCATCTCGCTTGGCAGCACGGACACTTGGAGCGGGACAAGGCCACATGTGTGCAGGGAAAGGGAGCCGGCCCGGGCACTGTGACGCGCTGAACGGCGTCCCCGGACACCCCTTCCCCCACCCCGCCGGTGCCAGGAGCCCCCTACTTCCTGACAACCACAGGTGTGTCCCCGGGAAGGTTCAGCATGAACTCCAGGCGAGACACTGCTTTGCTGACACTAAGCAGAGAACCCTAAAAATGCAAAAAAAAAAAAAAAAAAAAAAACAGCTCTGGAGGCAGGTATATCCTTATTCAAATGGCCCAAGCCTGGATCTGGGCAAGAAGGCCAGTCTAGAAAGCTCCCCAGGTGCTTCAAGAGGGGCCACCAGGTGTGGGAACCAGAAGCACGGGGCAGGCCTCGCATCTCGCTGGGGTTTCTGCAACCTCGAGAGAAAGACCCAGCTCCCAAGAAGAGCAGGGTTACAAGCACAGGAAGGACAGACCACGTCCCAGGCTGGGAGGAGGCACAGCAAGCCTGTTGATGCAGGACTGGGGGCGTCGCCACATACACGACCCATCTCCTTTGACTTTCCAGCGTTTTCCTGTGTGTTTAAAATGAACATTACTCTGAGTCCCCAAAAAAGCACTCTGAACAGAGATGACTTAGCTGGGATGGGACACTGCCTCTGAAGACAAGGGCTGCACAACCCACTGAATCTAGACCGCCCTCGTCCTGGCGTAAGAAAGGGATTCATGCTGCTCTGAAAACCCGCAGCACCTTTCCTCCACTCCCTCTTCACAGAAAAGTCAAGAACAATGGAACCACCCACTGGATGGCAGTGCAGGCTCCTCCCCTGGGAGGTGGCAAGCCTGGGTCCCCTGAGCCTGGTGCCCAGCTCCCTTGGCTGAGCTACACTTGTGCACACAGCTCCCCAGGAGTGGTGGGGAGGTGAGACTGATGACCAGAGGTCTTTTCCAGGGTGCTCCTGCCCCCAGGGAACACTGGGTGAAGTCTGGGGGCACCTGGCATCAAAGAGGTGAGGCCAGGGAGGCTGCTCCACCCTGCACAGAGCCCAGGATGTGCCCCCCCACGGCCCCCTACCAGTTTCTGGTATTATTCTTGGCTCCACCCTCTCCTGACGAAGTCTGAGGCCCTTGACAAGCCTGACCCAAGACCACACCTGGCAGCAAGCTAGGGAAGCCCTAGGGGTCGTCAAGTACCCAGCCAGACCTTCAGATACACAGGCGACACTGCTCTCTGCTGGGCTTTCTCTCCCAGCAAAGGGAGGAAAGGGTGTGTATGGCTCACTCAGGAAGAGAAAGCACCAGAGGAACACTTTGCTTCTGTCTCTGAGCACGGCCATCAGGGCAGTGGGGAGTCATGCCCTCGTGAATCCTGCTGGCCCCCAGCCCATAGGGAAGGCAGCGAAGGGCTACTGCCCCTTCGGAAGCACGCACTTCTCTGGCTGCACCCTCCCTTCCCACCTGACTCCTGGCCCTTAGCTTCCCTTAAGAAGCAAGGCTTGCGCTCAGAACACCAGACCACAAGGGTCCCCCAGGGACCTCACAAGGGTCCCCCATGTGAGACCCAGGGGAGCTGCCACCACCACCAGCTGGGGCCACCCTGCCTTCCAGCACGAGCCAGGGCTTCCTCCGGCCAGTCTTCGGGAGATTTCAGTGCTCAGGCCCTCCTGCAGGATGGGTGAGGCCCTTCCCCGCGTCTCACTGCTGCCTCTCAGCCTCGGGACACAGCACGGAGCCCGCACGTGACGGGCACCCAGGTGCCCAGCAGCAGGAAGTGAGGCGGCAAGGGCCTGACCACACTGATCTGACCCCATGAGGTGCACTTACCGACCATGTGTACACAGGTGCATGGCTTCCCCTCTCTGGGCCCGTCTCCTTGTCTGTAAAATCGGGACAATTGTCCCTCCCACCGGTTAAGGGTCGTGAATAAAGAGCATGCCTCAGGGTGCATGGCAGTAACTGGGCAACCCCAGCGGAGCATGGGGGTGGGGACCCTGGAGCACAGGAGGGCGGATCTAAGGGCCAGAAAGACTGGAATGGGCCCTACATGGGCCTCAGGGGGCCGGCAGACCAAGGCCGGAGGTGCTGGAACCCCTACATCCCGCCTGCAGGCAGTCAGTACCATCTGTACCCCTGCTCAGCCCACCCTGGCCAAGCATCTGCTCTTGGGCCATGTCAGTCTGCTCACGGGGACTCAGACAAAGTCTGGCCTGTGCTGCAGCCTCTGCAAGCCCCACAGGAAGTGTGCCTGTAAAAGTCCAGAGCAAGGGGGAGCTGAAAGGTGCAGGGGCAGGGGGTGGGGGGGGAGGCACACCTGAGCACGCCACAGAGGAGGAAACAGCATCAGAGAGGCCCCACAGCAAGACGGAGGCTGAGCTGCAGGAAGAGACCCACCCCCACCCCGCAGAGGAGAAGAGGACTGCTTTTTCTCACCTGCAAAAGGAAAATGCAGACACTGGGGTCAGGGGTAGGCAGCTGCACTTTTTCCTGCGGGAAAGTGAAGCAGACAGGACCACATCACCAATGGGTTCTCAAAAATGACACTTTGGGAAACTGGCCATTTGTGATGGAGGAAGACATCAAGAGACCAATAAACTAGGAAGAATACACGAAGAGATAAATCAGCGCTCTCAGACAGCTGGAAGTCAACCTGTGGGCCTGCAGACGAGTCGCTGCCCAGGGTCTGAGGGAGCCGGCCTGTGCCGTTTGTCCATCCCCTAAACATCAGGGGCTATCTACAGAACACCATGCGGACTGCACCAGCATGTCAAAAGATGCAGCGAGAAAGTGCACCGGGACAGGGTGACCACCAAGGAGCGTCCCACACTCAGGCCTGAAACTCAGGCACCTGTGGGCACAGCTATCTTCCTTCCTTGAGGGAAGGTTCCCAAGAGCCAGGCCGGTGTCCCACCCAGGTGTGGAGCCTGACCTTGAATGATGGCATCTGGGCAGCTGATGCAAGGCCAATGGGCCAAGCAAAATTTAGGGTGGAAATCTGAGACAATTCTACCTCCCCCTCCTTTTTTTAGGGGGGGTGGGAGAAACAGGCCTATGACTTCATACGAGTAAGGGTGCTTCTCAAGTAAAAAAGCTCTGAGATGAAGATCTGTGTCTTAAGCACAAAGAGAGAATACTTAACAAGGAAATCTGGGTCTGATGGAAAGAGGGAGCCAGTCCCCGAGAACAGGGGCCACAACCGGAGCCTGAACTCCCCTGAAAGGAACGACACACATCCTCCCCGTGGACCTTTCCTTGTGACGCCCCTCTTTTTGCCCCCGTTCTTCATGTCTCTGTTCAAGGCCCACACCTCCTAAGAGAAACAGTACCTGCCTCCTGGCAGCTCTCACCTGAACTCTGTGACATTGACAATCACCACGCAGAGACACGCACAGCCTCTGAACGTCCTCTCGGAAGTCTGCCCCCCATCCCAACACACACACACACACACACGCAATCAATCAGGTTTGACTCCCTCCCTGACCCTAGCGTGACACACGGGGCTCGACACCCAGTCGGAGAGCTCCTAAACAAGACCCTCTCGACTCCGCTGTTGTCAACAGGGGCGGCCACGAGCAGAGGTGCGGCGGGGGAACGAGCGCGGAAGTAAACAACGGCTGCACCCAACACCCCGGGCCGGGGAGGGGGCGGGAACGGTTCCCCCGGCAGGAGTCCCGAGCCTGTTGACCAGTGCTGGCCGCGCTCTTTACCCGACCCCCACGCGCTTCACGCTCGCGACACCTCTAGGAGGGCAGGTCCTCTCATTGTTTAGGTTTTACACTCGCGAAAACGCAGGCTCAGAGGACCCGAGACAGGCACTGGGCTCTGGGGTGGGTGACCCCGGCTTGGAGGAACGTCGCTCACGAGTATACAGGGAGAGATGGCGGGGAACGGGAAACCGGGGAAGCCCGGGCGCTGATGTCCAACCCGCGACGGGGAACCGAACTCGGAGCGGGCAGGTAGACATTACCTGCTGCGGGGGACACCGCTCCACCTTCGCCGGGCGCGCCCGGGCCCCGGGCCCCGCGGTGCCGGAAGTGGCAGTAGGGCCGCCGGCAGGGTCCCCCGGGGGCCCCAGCCCAGTAGGGGCAGTCGATGGCCCGGAAGAAGCCGGTGGAACGTAGCATGGTCCGTCCCGCGGCGGCGCCCCGGCCCGGAGCCGCCGGGCCCCCGGGCCCCCTCACTGGCGCCGCGGTCGCCGCTGCCCGCGCCTCACGGACCCCGCCGCCGCCGCCATCTTGCTCCGAGGTCCCCGGAGGCCCCCGGGATGCTGCCGCAAGGGACCCCGGGAGCGGCTGCCCGAAGTGCGCCTGATCAGAAATGCCTGCTCCCGCGGGACCGAGACGGATCGCAGGCTCCTGGTCTGAGACAGATGGCCCCCAAGAGAGGGATAGAGGACACAGGCTGCCCTGTCTGAGGCCTCAGAGTGCCTCGCCGTCGCCTCCGGCGGGTCCTCTAGCGGCAGCAGCGCCATCTTGAACCCCAGGCCCCTGCGGCGCCAGGGCTGTCCGAGGCGCGCCTGATCAAAAAAAAAAAAAAAAGCCCCTCACTGACCCGCTACGGCTTATTTGCATTCAATTTGCGTTTTATTAGCTTGTCTTCCTAAGGCGCCCTCTGCTGGTCTACTCGAGTTCTGCAAATGCATCTCAACCGCACCTGAGTTACCCAGTTTAGGCTCTGAAACTCAACTCCGCCCCGGTTGACTCGTAGTAAGTGCTTCATTTCTCCCACCTGGACACTTGGGGCAGTTAAATCTCCAGGTCCACCAGAGGAGACCTGTTCCGATTCATTCATTGATCTACCTAATATTTGAGCACCTACTGAATATCAAGGCCATGCCACAAAGTATTTTATCCAGTTACCAGATGATGGACATTTCAGTGGTTTCTGGTTTTTGTCTATGGTGAATTGTGCTACTGTGAACATGCGTCTATATGTATCTGACCACAAGTTTTGTTTCAGTACTAGTTTTTCAAATGGTGTAAATATGCTTGTTGCCCGTTTAAAAAATTGTGGGAGGACTTCCCTGGCGGTCTAGTGGTTAAGACTGCGCTCTCAATGCAGAGGCATGGGTTTAATCCCTGGTCAGGGAACTAAGATCCCAAATGGCTGCGGGGTGCGGCCAGAAAAAAAAAAAAATGGGGGGAAGTGTCGCAAGAAACTACAATTTCCAGGCTGTCCACAATAAGGCAATTACCAAGCGTCCCCCTGAGCAGGGGATAGCCTTCTTAGGTCACCTCCCACTTCTCCCAGCCCACTTCTCTCCCTAGCTCAGCCACCTGGCCCTGCAGACACAGAGGCTTGAGACCCCCTCACCCCCAGGGATCTCTCCATGCCTCTCCTCCACTGCCAAAAGTAGGGTGGGCTCCTGAACAAAGCAAATATCCTCACCCTGGTGGAGGTAGTGTCTACATGCGGACAGACAACAGGAAATCAGTAAGTGAGATATCACAGTACAAGGTGAAAAGTGCTATGGGGTGGGGGGAGTAGAACGGAGTAGGAAGCTCAGTCTCTCAGTTGTGTCCCCTTCTCCTCCTGCCTTCAATCTTTCCCAGCATCAGGGTCTTTTCAAATGAGTCAGTTCTTCGAATCAGGTGGCCAAAGTATTGGAGTTTCAGCTTCAACATCAGTCCTTCCAATGAATATTCAGGACTGATTTCCTTTACGATTGAACAGAGTAGCAGGCTGGGGAAAGGGAGTGGTCCATGTAGTCCTATGGGAAAGGTGGGATTTGAGCAGTTCTGAAGGAGGAAACAACGCTGAGCAGACATCTGGTGGAAAGGCATTCCAGGCAGAGGGCACAGTACGGACAAAGGCCCAGGGGCAGGACTGCATCAAGCTTATCGGAGCAACCGCGGCCAGGAGGCCGGTGTTGGAGCAGAATGAGCGAGGGAGGAGGGGAGAGCAGGAAGGGGACCGGGCAGGTCATACAGGGCCTCGTGAGCCTTGGGGAAGACTTGGACTTTTACCCAAGGGAGGTGGTAGCCCTGAGGGCTGTGGGTAAAGGAAACCTGACTCAGGTGCTAACGGGCGCCCCCTGGTGGCTGTTATGGGCGGCTGTGGTTTCACCAATCAGGGAAGCCGGAATGATTCAGGTGAGCCATGATGTGGGACCAGGTAGTGGCAAAAGAGAGGGGAGAAGTGAGTGGACTCTGGATACGTTTTGAAGGTAGAGCTCCAGGGAGATTTCCGGAGGTACTAGATGTGGATGATGAGCCAAAGCGGGGAGTCAAGGACGACCCCCAAAGATTATGCATGCTTGGAAAGATGAATATGCAGTAGGGGAGGGGTAAGAACACACTGGGCCCGAAGTTGAGGGTGAGGCTGGCATGAACCAGGGGTTGTCTTTGCACAGGGGGACCTGAACCTGGGGAGGGGGTTTAGGGGTCCCCGAGATCACCTGCCAATGGAGCGTCTAGGAGGCAGAAATCCTCCTGGTTATTCCGGGACACGGGGAGTGCGTGCAAGAGAGATTTAAGGGGGTTCTGAGCTTGCGGATCTAGCATTCCAGGAACCCTGACGCAAAGGAGCAGAGAAACCTGCCAGAGCTGGAGTGGGACAGAGATCCGGGGAGGGGGGAGGGATATCTGTGGGCTTTCGGGCCATATTCCAGTAAGAAAAAGAGCAAGAGGGAAGGGGGTTCCAGAGGGTAAGACGAGGGCCACGTGTCTAGATTGGAGCGACCTTGGCTGCCCCAAGGGCAGGACCCTGGGGAGAGGAATTAACGGAGCCGGTGTTGCAATGCCGTGGGAGACCACCAGGTGGCGGGGCTGCCGCCTTCTCGAGGGCGGGAAGTAGCAAAACCCTTGGGGGAATGTCTGCGCTGCGTGTCACCGCAGCCCCACTGTCCTTCCGGGCTCTAGAGATGGCTGGAATCTGGGGTGCACCTTTCCTAAGAAGGGGATCAGAACTCTCACCAATTTCCCAAGGCAACTTCCCCTCCCTTCCATTTGGGAGCCGGCATATAGCAGGCATACAATACAGGAGCGGCCAGATGACTGGACACAGGAGCCGGGCGGGGGTGCGGGGTACCCTCGGGAGGAGCCCTGTAGAGCAGTGGAGAGAAGTGCGGGCTCCCCGCGCCCGCGGCGCCGGAAAGGGGCGGGCAGCAGACGCCCCCGGACGCCGTGTCACCGCGCCTCAGTTGCCGGGTAACGGAGCGGGAAGGCGGGCCGGGGGCTCAGATGCCCGAGGTGTGGGTGCCGCTGATCTGCAGCGCGGGCTGAAGAGGGCAGCCTCCTCCTCCGGCCTTAGGGCTAAGGGGCGTTGCCAAGACCGCGGATTCACACCAGCCCACTGGCTCAGTTCCCTCAAGACGAGGCTGAGGACCCTCACTGGCAAGGGGGACAGAGTGTCCCAGGAGGCCCACCGCCTTGGACCGGCGAAGGGAAAAACCACACAGGCTCCGGAATTAGGTTTAAAAAAGACTTGTTTAATTAAATACCAGGATGAGGCCAGGCAGGACAGGGGGCAGGGAGTCACCCGAAAGCAAAGTTCCTTAGGGCCCTCCCCCTCCACCCACCTCTAGAGGCCACAGTTAAATGGCTGGAACCAGGTCCCAGTGACCACCGGTCCCTTTAGGCCCCCGGACACTGGGGAGGGGCGGAGGGGCGAGTTCTCAGCTCCCTGGGTCCTCAGACCACAGTCCACCTCCTGTGGAAAAGCACCGGCTAGCGCCGGGACAATACGGGGAGGGGGCATCCAGACGGACACAAAGGGAAACAAGGTTAGGCCCGCCCCACCCCTCCCCCCCACCCCGGGCTAAGGCATCTCACCATGGCGCAGCCTCCCTCCCCGGGACCCTAGGCGCTGCCCCTGGATCCTGCCAGGGCCGGTTTGGGTCCACACTAGTGCCATCCAAACGCCCCAGCCCCCTACTGGGAGACAGGAAGTTTCTGGAACAGGTTGGGAGAATGCCACAGATCTGCAGCCAAAGGCTATGGAATAGGCCTTTTCACGGTAAGGGACAGGGAGCCTGGGTCCTTTCCCATTCCAAGGCCGGGGTCTTCAGTCTCTGTCCAAAATGAAATCCTACCTCAGCCACAGTGGGAGGACCCCAGGAGGGTATGTGGCATTTATCCCTCCCCTACCTAAGTTTAGACCATGCAGATCCTCCCCCCACACCCACAACCCCTGAGGACAACAGACCACCCACAGGGGCCCAGATCAAGGAAGGGATTGGAGCCTGAAAAAATATTCTACCCGGTCCAAAAAAAAATCGAGCTATACTTCCCGCCCCTGTGGGTGGGACCTCAACCGCGGGTCCAGGGGCCGCCTGGTCACCACTGCCAGGGGGGCAGGATGGAGCCAGGGCCCAGGGCCTCTTTGCCCCCATCCGCAGTGCTGGGAAGGGGTCCATTTGGCCCAAAGGCTGTTCTGGTCCAAACAGGAGGGACTGATTGTCACATGATGCTACTCAAGGCCAGTGTCGGGGACTCTTCCCCTGCAGGAGGGAGGCTGGCGATGGCACCAGCTTCTCCCAATCTCTCACTCACACACTCGCACACCCACCCAGCGAGAGGCAGTGCAGCCCCCACTCCAGCAGACAGAGGACAATAAATAAGCCTGCATTTACTCGTATCCCGTGATACCCGCCCCCCCAGCAAATGAGTCTAATTGCTCTTTGGAAGAACCCCCATTTCTCTCCCTCCCTACCCCAAGTCTCAGAAGCAAAATCAGGACCCTTTGTAGAGACCCTACCACTTCCCCCATCCAGCCCCGGAGGCTGGGGAGCTGAGGGGCCCCTCCCTTGGGCAGTGGGCCAGAGCCTGTGGACACCTGAGATTGAGTACCCGAATGGGGGCGGCCAGGCCGCACCCTGTTTCCCTGAACGTCTCCAATGGCTTTCGATGGGGTGAAGGGCTCCCGGGGCGGGGTATGGGGGGACAAGAGGCAGCCCACGTGGTAACCCCTAGTTCACCTATGGCTCTGCACACTTCATCCCAACCTGGAGAGAGGGGCCTGGGGGCCAGGTCTGAACACTGGTTAGTGGGTGCCTTTCCTGGGGCACCTCCCCCCAAGGCCCACATGCCACCCAAAGCAGGGAAGTGGCAGGGAGAAGGGATGCCTTCTGGCCCCCCACCTAGGGTCCCTGTTCAACAGCTGGGAAGAGAGTTAAGATCATGGCTATATACAGACACGGGGCCACGCTCCTCTGGAGAGCGACCTCCAAGGCCCAGATGACCCTGCTCCAGTCTCAGGCCCCCTCCTGGTTTTTTCGAGGGGGCAGGGGCAACTCGGGGGGGGCCCTCAGGGGGACACTGGAAGGGGCCGGTCTGGCAGTCAGTCCGAGCCCCACCAGGGCCCGGGACAACAGGTGGGTTGCTGGTGCTCCATGCCCAGGCCCAGCGGGGGTGCACTCAGGGCGGCTGGAACAGGGCTCTACAGGCCTGCTGGGGCCGGGCTGGGCACTGGGCTGGGCGCAGGGCTGCCCGCCAGGCTGCAGGGCAGCGAGTCGCTGGGCGAGGTGCTGCGGGTGCCCTGGCGCCGGAGCAGTTCCGGGCGGAAGCCGGGGTGGCGGCGCGCGTGCTTGGTCAGGTGGTCGCTGCGGGTGAAGCGCTTGGAGCAGAGCGGGCAGGGGAAGCGCTTCTCGCCGGTGTGTGTCCGGTGGTGGCGGGCCAGCTCGTCAGAGCGTGCGAACTTCTTGTCACATCCCGGCCAGTCGCAAGCAAAGGGGCGCTCACCTGCGTGGAGGACAGACAGTGGTCAGTGTGTGTGGGGAGAGAGCGCCGTCCCATCAGATCTCAAAGGGTGCTGGTCATCTGTCTCACCCTCCCTCCCCCGCAAAACTCGTTCGAGAGGCTGAATTGTGGGTGTGAATTTAAAACGTGTAAATGTATAAAGAAAGTGACCCCAGCTCATTTCCCGAACCCTGTGAATATCCCCTCGTCTGTTTCCTACGACTAATGGTAATTACTAGCTTTCCCAGGTGGCGCCAGTGAAAGAATCCGCCTGCCAATGCAGAAGACAGTTCGATCCCTGGGTCGGGAAGATTCCCATGGAGGACATGGCAACCCACTCCAGTATACTTGCCTGAAGAATCCCATGGACAGAGGAGCTAGTGGGCTACAGTCCATGGGGTCGCAATGAGTCGACACGACTGAACCGACTGAACACAATGGTAATTAGACTGGGAGCAGCTGCCAAGAGTTGAAAGGAAAACCTAGAGACTCGGTTCTCCCAGGCCTGTCCGCCTACCTCTACCCCCAAGACGGCGTCACCTCGGTGACATGTGTCTCCCAACGTACTTGCCACACACGTGCCCGCTCCGATCTTAAGGCAACAGTTCTGCTGTCCCCGCCTCCGCGAAACTCCCCTCTACCTTTCCTGTGGGGCATTCCGAGGGCTCCCAGGTGCTGGTGATCCCAGCTAAGTCCCTTCCTCTGGGAAATGATCACCAGGGGCGCAGGTGCCGGGCATCATCTGGGCGGTTTCCCGTGCCTCAGGCCACCACTGACCCTTGTGGCCCTCTATGAGCAGAGGAACATATGAAGGGACACCCCCAAACCCGGGCCGCGCTAGCAGGGTGGGAAGGGTCAGAAGGCGCGGCGGGGACTGCCCCTGGGTCCTGGCGAGGGGAGGGGCGGAGCCCGAGGCAGCCCAGGACTTGTCCCGCCCCCGCAGAGCAGAAGGCTAGGGGAGGGGCGGGCCGCCACCGGCAACTTCCTCCGCAGACCCCTCCCACCGCCAGGCCGGCCTCGCCCATCCTGCCCCGGCGGCCGCCGCCATCCCCGCCCGCCGGTCCCTACCCGCCCATCCCATAGGGGTCTCCGCCCTACGACAGTGCCGCCCGATCCCCTCTCCTCAACCGTGTATCGTCAGCGTGTCCCAAGCCGACTCGGGGGGACCCCCGCCACGCCCGTCCTGGGGGCGGTGAGCTCCCCAGAGGCACCCTCCGGGACCCAGCGCGGGGTACCTAGGACCCTGGAACCCCCCATACGTTGTGTGCCCAATGCGCAGGGGTTTTGCGGGGTGTGTTGGGGGGAATAGATGCGGACGTGGGCAGGGTCTCCCCTCGCGGCATAGAATGGAACCCAGAAGAGGAAGGGGGGACGCCAGCTGGGGGACAAGAGACGGGAGCCAGAGTGGGGTAAGGGTAGGTTACACACTGGGAGGGCCACACCGGGCCCTGGGGACTTTGGTGACCCAGGCTGACCCTGCCTCAGAGAACACGCCCACCGCTGGGGGAGGTGGCGAGGGAGACAGACTTGAAGGGTGTTCTCTGCCAGGGATCAGAGAAGCGCCCTTATGGGGGAATACAGAGATGACCAGGAGCCAGGGGCAGGGGCCATGGGACAGAGCTGCAGCCGTGGAGGAGTGGGGGAGGGCTGGAATCTCAGAGTGACCCAGTGACATCTCTGCTCAGGATGCAAGGCCTGCCTAGGGAGAAAGGCTAGCAGGGAGGAACCGCAGAGGGGCACCAGTAGACTTCATTCAGAGAGGCTCCTACTGTCACCCGCGGCCCAGGAGGCGCAGTAAAACCTCCCCTCCCCCATCCTTCCTCCTGGCCAGACTCGGGACACCCCCAGCACGGCACAAAAGGGTTCCAGTAGAAAACCCCCCACAAGGTGGGATACCTGTCAGTTATGCTCGCAGCTGGGGGAGGGCAGGCCCCCAGGAGGCTGCGAACCCAGAAGTGCTTGTGCCACCTCCCTGGGGGAGGGGAGTTGCGGGCCACAATCGTGCTGCTGGGGGGAGAGCAACTGTCCCCAAGACCACAGGTGGCCCCAAATCACCGAGGCTGTCTCCCACCAGCACTCGCCTCCCCTGGAACAATCCAGAAGGCAAAGTCCGCAGCAGCTGGGGGAGGGGTCGGGGCGGGGACCTCCTCAACGGAATCGCGGGTCTCAAAACAGTGCAGGAAAGGACCCCCCCACCCCACTTGGAACCGACAGGTCCCGAGGGCCGAAGTCTGGGGGAGGGGGAGTCTGGCGATGGCGGCGGGGCTGCTGGCTTCCAGCAGACAGTGGCGGGAGTGGGGAGGGACGCCCCTCCGTGGGGCATGCGTCCCCGTCGCCATCTTGCAGGGCGCAAGCGGGGAGGAGCGGAGGGGCTGGGGGGGCAGGTGGTGCCGGTGGGGGTGGGGGAGGGCCCTCCCGCCCGGGTTGGCTCACTTCCCCATTTAGGGCAACGGGGCTGGTCCCGCCTCCCACCCTCCCTCCCTCCGCCCCGCAGCTCTCCTCCGCCACCACCGGCAGGTTGCGAGAGCGGTGCCGGGGCCCGTAGGGGCTGAACGCACGCAGCTGCCGGGAACACAGCTGCCGCACGTAGCTCGGCGGCGGCAAGGACAGCCGCAGGCCCAGCCGGCCCTGCTCACGTGGTCCCGCTTCCGCCGGGGCCGGGGGTCGCCCCGCCGGCTGGACGCCTGCCAGCCCCGCCCCACGCCGGGTTGCCCAGGAGAGAGGCGCACGTGCACACGTGGGTGGCCGTCCCGGAGCGCAGGCTTCCCGCCCCCACAACGTTAGACGAATGCCTGCAGGATGCCATGTCCTGCCACCCTCTCAGTCCACTGGCGGGGGTGGAAAAGGAGGTGGGGGTGGGCGTGTTGTAATATTCGGAGGCTCAGAGCCTGCCTGCACCTGGCCTGCCGCCTGTCTCCAGAGTCTACCTGGGCGCTGGAGAAGGATGCGGTGGGTGGGGCTGCGGTGGACTTGACCCTCTGACTTGGGCTGGGCTTTGGGGTGAACTCAGGACAGCCAGAAAATGAAGGCCAGGAGGTCCGGGCAACTGTGCACCAGGCCTGGCTCAACCTGCTCCGCCTTTGAAGAGGGCGTGGGGTGGGGCTGGGAAGCCGGTAACCCACCTCCCCGGGCTGGGGGCCAAGGGTCCCACAGCTAACCTTCTCCGTTACCTCCGGAGGTCATCTCTAAGGAGGGGAAGGTGCAGCCCACAGCCAACCCTTGCAGAAATGCCCACCTGCCAGGTGGACTGCACGGGGGGCGGGGCTCAGGTAAGGCAGCATCCCAGGACAGCTGGAGAAGGCTGGGGCTGCAGTGGGTGGCAGGATTGCGGGCCGGAAGCAGGGAAGCTTTCCAAAGGAGATGGGGCTGAATAGGCCACAAAGAACCCAAAGGGCAGTACAGAGATGCAGCCAAAAGAATGGAAAATTGATGGTGAAGTCTGAAGAACCAGGTGCGCTGGCCATCCTGAAGGCTTTTCCAAGGACCAGCAGGCATGAGGATCCACTCTATGATCTTAAATACCCGCCACGTTAGCCCCCTTCCCCCAAACCCAAGACCTCCCACCTCCCTCCCTCCCAGTCCCCACTCCTCCTATAGGTTTTCCATTTCAATTGCTCTGCCAGTTGCACCAAAAGCTTATTAGGCAGAGATCTCCCAGGTTCTCATCTTCCCAGGTGGTACCTGGCAGCAGATCCCATCAGAGCCCCCTTCAAACAAAGTATCTCCAAACCTCCCTGTCTCCAGGCCCTAGCTCTGGCTTGGGCTGATGCGGCCCCTCACTGGTGCCGGAGCCACCTGCTCAGTGCTCTGCTCTTGGGCTCAGGGTCCAGGCTGAAGTCTTTACCGCAGCCTGGCTGCTCCTCACACCCCTGATTCCTGCTGCCTGGAACTCTGCCCCTTCCTCCATCCCATCTCTTCTCTACCCTTCAGAGCACACTCTCCTGGCGTACCCCCTCCACTGTCTGCGTTCTCAGCTTTCCTATGCTGGAGCTCAGTCTCTCCTGGATGTGATCTCTGCCCCCAGCCAATCCTAAAGCTAAGGGCGCAAGCCTGGCCCCCCGAGGGTGCGTGATACACATGTGCAGAGTCTACAGGGCCCGAGTAGACAGAATGATGCTGAAGTGGCTGGCTCCAGCAGCCAAGTGTGCTGGTGCATCATCTGGTTTACCCCCCAACCCCCAGGTAGGAGCCACTCCACCCAGCCCCCCAGCCCTGTTTAGTTAAAAGGCAGGCCCCCTGCTGCCTCACACCCTGCCTCCCTCCCTGGGAACCCAGGCAGCCCTGGCTTTACCACACCCCCCACCCAAACTGGCATCTTCAGCGTGGGGGCTGGTGGCCCTCTCAGTGCCTAGGGCTGAGGGGTCACGGCCCCCTCAGGCCCCCAGAGCATGTGTGTTCTGGAGCCCTGCTCTTCTGGAAATAGGACTGGGCGAGGGTAGCTCCCTCCCTCTCTGAGAGGCCGGCTCCTCAGGCTGGTATCATGTGCCCACTCCCGGGCCATCTGGGCCACCTTTATCAGGGAGCCTGGGTGGGGGGTGGTTATCGCCCCCACAATGTTGGGGCACCCTCTCCACCCCCAAAAAATGTTGGGGCATCCTTCCCCAGCCCCCAGCTGGGGGTACAGGCACTGCAGGGCCAGTCCCAGCTGCTCACTGCATTACTGCCAAGAGGAGGGGGCTAGAGGGGGAGGCAGTCCTGGGCACTTGCACCCCCCACCCCACCTCGGCACTGCCACACTCTGGCCCCCCAGATAAGCCAGTAGTCTCCTGAGCCCCACCTGCCCCTAGGAGCACTCATGGCTCTGCAAAGGGTAGAGGTGGGGTCTGCCTCCATACATAGCCCCCATGCCCGCTGCTGCCTCAGTTTCCCCATATGCCTCCCCTCCTGGGGGCCTGTTCAGCAAAAAATACCCCCACCTGCACCCCCCACCCTCCTCGGTCAGCACACAGGGGTTCCCCTAGCCACCTCTTGTCCCCAGTGTCATGGGGCTTCTCTTTGCCTCCCACACCACAGCCCCGCTCCTCAACCCCTCTCCAGGACCCTAATCCCATCCTCATAAACGGATTTTCCTCTGCAAAGCCGGCCTAAGGCTTCCCCGCCCACCCCCACCCTGCCCTGGGGATTAACCAGACCGCTCACCTGCTCGGCCCCCTCCCCACCTTCCACCAGAGCCTCTAGCCTCCCAGTCCACCCCCAGGGTCCCTGCCCCCACCCCCTGCAGCCACGATGCTGCCCTTCTCCTGAGACACACCCTTCCAGGCTGCAGTCAACCCACAGCATCCACCCGAGAAGCAGCTTCCTCCAGGAAGACTTCTCCTCCATCACCACTGCTGTCACTGCCCCCCACAACATCCCAGGGGTCCCGGGGGACAGGGATCGGGTCATCCCCACGGTGTCCCTCTCACACACAATCAACGCTCAGCTACTCTTTCTCAGGCATAACCAGACAGGGGTCTCAACAGAAGAGATCCCGCAAGCCCCAGGGGACACTGTGTGCTGTCTGAGAACATCTGTTATTGTCACAACTGAAGGTGCCCCAGGTGGGGGCCAGGGAGGCTGCTCAACACCCTACAGTGGCCAGGATGCCGGACAGAGAATGACCTGGTCTAGGAATGAGCAATGCCAAAGACTAACAGTCCCCCCCCACTCCAGATCTGAGCTCCTTGTGGGGAGGGGCCCTGAGTGCCCCAGGAGGTGCTGGGCATTGGGGGCTCTGGGGCAGGAAAACAGCAGGAGATGAGGGAGGTGGGGAGAGCAAGGAGTAGACTGCCAGCTCGCCTCCGCCCCCGCCCCACCTCCCTCCCTCTCCATCTCGGTATCCATGGCAACCGCGTCAACATCTCCTGCCTCTTCCAAGTCTTTCCCTGCCCCACGCGGGAAGCAGGGGAGTTCATTGTAGGCCAGGGACTGCAGGCCAGACCCAGGGGACTGGAGGCTAGCCATCCTTGCTCCCAGCTGCTCCCCTGCAGCTGTGTGGCCCCGAGGAAGACCCCATCACCCCTCCACCTCCCCACCCCAACCCTCTGTGCCAAATGGAGCAGAGACGATGACGGCTCCTGCTGGGTCTGCTTGCTCATCTGTAAAATGGGGCCAGGCCAGGAAGGGAGTTCTGTCTACAGACAGAAGAGCTGCTGTCAGGCAGTGATGGGTGGGACAGGACCCCCTCCCAAAGACCCTTGGGGCACACTGGCTCCTGCAGCAGACAACCAGCATCTAATTAAGGCTGTTCATCAGATCTGTCCTCAGGTTTGCCCCTGGCAGTGGGCAACACCACTCTATCGTACAGATCTAAGACAGGCATGACTTCCCCACCCCTGGGGGCTGGAAAAGCAAAAGGCCTTGATACAGAGGCATTTGGTAAGGTAGAGTCTGGTGGGCCTGAGTGCCAGAAAGATGCCGCATTAGCCATCATTAAGCATGTAGGTACCCCAAAGCATCCAAAACTGGAACCAAGGGAGCCTGGGTGCAGGACTTTGACTCTCAGCATCCGGGTGCCCCCCAGTGCCCAGCATAGTTATTATCAAGGGAGCAAGGAATAGAGGAATGGCTCCCTGCCCTCCCCCACTCATCACTGGAACACCCCGACTCGGTCTCCTGGGTCTCAGTTTCTCTTTAAAGCCAGAAATGGCAACAATGACATACACACAAGCACTGGACAAGGAGTCCTTTCTCCTCCACGGGCGTAGGGGGCAGTCAACACTGCCTAGGGACTCACAGAGGTCCTTAAAACCCCAGCAAACCCTGGGAAAGTGTCCCTGGGGAGCCACAGTGGGAGGTGGCCTGCCCCCTCACTCTTCACCTGACCTAGAGAGCAGGACAGAGTGGGGGGAAAAAAACCAAGGCACCAGGGGGTCTGAGCCGCTTTCAGGGGTCACACCATCCGTGTCTCTGCCACAATTCCAGGGCCAGCCCCGCCTCGGCCCTCCACGTGTCCCTACAACGGGAGCATGTCCACCGAGCCATGTCTATGTGCCCTGTGGCCTGACGTGACCCATGTAAGAACCCTCAGGAGAAGGCGGTCAGAGGGCCCTTTATACAGACCAAAAACCCACCCAGAAGGGGAGGGAGGTCTAGTGCTAGAAAGTGGCAGAACGACCGAGTCCAAGCCCACGCCCACCCAGCTTCCCTGCCCTTCCCAACCGAAGGATCACCTCCAATGCTCAAGCTCAGGCTGGTGACCACCATCCCCTGGCCTCCAGTCCAAGAAAAAATTCTCAGGGTTGAAGGTGGGACTTCATAGGGAGAAATAGGAGGAACCGCAAGAGGAAAAAGAGGGGGGTGCCTGAGTGAAAGGGTGGCCAGAGCCCCCTGCCGCCGGGCTGAGCTGTGAGACGTGACAGTATCGCCGAGCCCTCCCCCCCCCCCCCCCCCCCAAGCCTCCTCGGCTCCCGGAGCAGGTGGGAGGGATGGGAAACGTGACGCCCGCAGGGATCCCCCTCCTCCTGAGGCTCAAGCCCTAACCCGCACTCCCAGCCTCGCCTTCCGCCTTATTAAAACACAGCAAAGGACAGAGAGAAAACGTGCCGGGCAACCCCCAATCTCGCCGAGCACCAGGCGCTCGGCCGCCCTCCGGGATGAATCCTCGCGGCCACCTCGGAGGCAGCGCCACGGTGCCTGCTGCCTTTCTACAGATAAGGAAACCAAGGCAGGGGAGGGGACGAGAACCTCAGAACTGAGTGCTTCCACCACGCTGCCCACCGCCCCGATCCGAAACCAACGGAAAACAAAAGAGAAACCAGGCCGAGGGCGAAGGGGACTACCCGGGAGCCCCGATCCCTCCCGCGGACCCCGCAGCAACGGGCAACCGGCGAGCTCCTGCGGCTGCCTCCGCGCCCGCCATCCGCTCGCCGCCCGACCGCGTGGCCGCCACGCCCCCCGCGCGCGCCCCACCCACCGAGGCCCCGCCCTCCCGGCCGGCGCGGCGGCTGCCCGGGCGCGCCCCCCTCCCCGCCCCCGACGCGCCACGCAGTTTCGGGGTCCCGGCGGGGGAGGGGGCGCGGGAGACCGCCCCCGCGCGGGTCCAGCTCGCGATCGGGCTCACCTGTGTGCGTCCGCAGGTGCGACTTGAGGTGGGAGGACTTGTAGTACGCCTTAGCGCAGCCCGGGAAGGGACAGCGGTGGCTCTTGGCGGCGGCGGGCGCGGCGCCGGGGGCGCGGCCAGAGGACGGGGACGAGGCGGCCGAAGAAGAGGAGGCGGGCGAGGCGCCCCCCGCAGCGGCGCTGGGCCCACCGCGCAGGTCGGCCAGGATGCTGGCGGCCAGCAGGTGGGGTGCGGCGGCGGCGGCGCCGGGGCCTGGGCCTAGGACAGCGGGGGCAGGCGGCGGCGGCCCAGGGGGTCCGGGCGGGGCGGCCTCGCGGCGCGGCGCGCGCACATCCAGGCCGGTGGCTGGGCCCGCGCCCTCGGGGCCCGGCCGCCCGCGGTGCACCACGGCACCCGAGGAGATGGCCATGAGCACGTCGGCGGCGAAGTAATCCACGCACGCCACGGCTGCCGACATGCCAAGCAGGGGAGGGCGGCGCGGCCGAGCGGGCGGAGCGGAGGCGGCAGGAGCGGCGCCCGTCCGGCCGGTGGCGGCTGCTCAAGTGCGGGAGGAGGAGGAGGAGGCCGGCGCGCGCCGCCGCCGCCGCCGCCCGCGCTCTGCCCGCCCCGCCCCGCCTGACGCGCCCTGACGCACCGGAGCCCGCGGGGGCGGCCGCGGCCCGCCCCGCCCGGAGGACGCCCCCTCGGGGCGCGCTGCCACGCCCCCCGCCCGGCGCGCCCTCCACCACCCTGCCCTCCGCGCGAGGCCTCCGGGGGCGGAGCCCAGGCCGAAGGAACCGCCCCCTGTCGCGCCCACTCTGGCTCCGCAGTACGCCCCCCCCGTCCCCGAGCGCGCCTTCCCCACGCTGGGCAGCAGGCTGAGGAGCCAGCCCGCTCTGGCGCGCCTTTCCCTCAATAGCTCCCTCCGGTCCGCTCCCAGAGCACCCCCTCCTCACGCCAGGAAGCTCCGCCCCATCC
The DNA here is from genome assembly GCF_023699985.2 of Odocoileus virginianus. Taxonomy (NCBI): domain Eukaryota; kingdom Metazoa; phylum Chordata; class Mammalia; order Artiodactyla; family Cervidae; genus Odocoileus; species Odocoileus virginianus. The sequence continues at coordinate 41,074,028 of NC_069676.1, forward strand.
CTGGTAGGGTCCCGCCTCCGGAGCGAATCCCGCCCCATCCCGGCACGCCCCTCCTTCCTTGGGTGGGCCCGCCCCCTAGGGCGAGCCCTTCCCTGCTCGGCGCGCGCCCCGCCTCCTCGCGGGCTCGCCCACCGCGCGCTAAGGCGCGCGGCCGGCGGGGTCCCGCCCCTTCCCCGGACGCTTCCACCCAGTCCAGGGCGCGCCCCAGGTCGGGATGGGGGAGGGGTCCGCTCCCCACGTGGCCCGGTGGGGGTGCGGAAGCGACCAGCCCCGCCCCCTGGCCACGTGCGCGACCCTTCCCCCTCTCTTCTTCCCCAGCTTGTGGGCCTGCTGGACCGCGTGCCCTTGCGTTTCCTCGCCCTTTCTTATGGGGGACCCCATCGCCTTTCTCGTAGACCCGTAGCTAGACTGGGGAGGGAGGAACTCCTCTCCTGGCTGTGTCGAGCGAGCTTGCGTTCGTTTCTCTTTTTGCGCCCCATTTGAGAGTTAGGAGGACCGGGGTCACAAAGGGCGGGCAGGGTTCGGGGTGCTTTGGGGAGAAAGAGTGGCCCAGCCTTGTCAGAATACGGGAGTCGGGAACTTCGCTCCCCGGCGCTGGCCTGGCATCTTTGGGGCGCGAACAGGGAAAGTGGGTCCTTGCCCCCGAGGACGTCCAGGCTAAATTGTTTAACTTCGTCGGTAACGCGGGAAAGCAGACGCCCGGGGTCCACCTAACCCGCAGGTCTGAAGCAGCGGGCGGCGGAAGTGGGGCGATGGGGGTGGTCCCCTCCATTGCAGCCACGCCCCCGCCCCTTCCTAGGCTGGCCACTGGACGATGCAGCGGCCGAAGCGACCTCCAGGGGGCCTTCCGCCAAGGGTTGGTCTTCTCAGTGACCCACCCAGGTCTGGGTGTGGACAGCAGCCGGGGACTCTGGCCCGACCCCCATCCTAGGGCAGTATTCTCACACCCTCTCCCCATCTGCAGCAACCCCTCTCCCTAGCCCTGTGGCTTATATAGCCTGGCTCAGACCCTTGTCCCCAGGCCTGTCGCTGTCCCTCGGGTCCATCTGGTTTAGGCCTGACCATCCTTGGTGGCGCCTTCCTCTCTGGGAGAGAGAGAGAGGCGTGCTGGAGCTTTGACTTCAGGCTGCAGTGACACTCACCTCCTTCCTCTAGCAGAGAAGCCCACTCAGGACAACCACTGTCCAGGTGAGCACCCACTGAGCAATGGGGGTCAGCATTCCTGCTGGCCTGTGCCTCCCATGCCTTTAAAATTCAAACTGGGTGGGCCACCTGGGCAGGCATTCACCCACCCCATCTCCACAGCCCTCCAGGGCCTCAGCACCTCAGCCCACAGGTGGTTCCCAGGTCCAGGTAAGGCAGGAAGTGCTGTGCAGGCTGCTTCATGGGCCCCAGCTCACCCCAGCACATGGGGAAGGAGCAGGACAAGAAGGAGGCAGGGACCCTTTGTCAGTTCCTTCCAGTGGTGTTTATTGGGCCCAGAGCAACATCACTCCCTGTGGCCTTGCCCTCTAGGGGCCCAGAGTCTATGGCAAGGCAACTGGGACTCAAACCTGATGCGTGGAGGGGCTGTGGGAGTATCCCAGAGCTGGCTCCACCTGGGGCCTGCTGTTCAAGGGGGCACCCAGAGGAAAGTGGGGCAGTAACAGAGGGGGACCTTCTCCCCACAGGCAAGGTGGGGGTTGGACCATGTCAGAGCAGTGGTCAGCACTGCCATCCTGGCAGGCCTCGTGGCCCTGGACAAGCCTCAAACATGCACCCACTCCCAGGGGGAATCAGGGTCTTGAGAGCTGTGGTTTTCATCTACCAGCCACTCTGCGGGCAGAAGACCCCAGCGGGGCCCACTCTCGACTCACAGTGTTTCTATTCACACCCTGAGCCCAGGGGAATGTGAGTGACCCGTGGAGGCTGATGACCCTCCTGACAGTGTGCTCACTTCCACCTTAAGTTCTGTTACTCTGTCCTCACTACTACCCTTCAAGAGTTGTCAGCCCCATTTCATAGATGAAGTCAAGGCTGGGAGAGGATCCAGAAGTGGCCTGGAGCGGCTGCCTGCATACAGAGCTAAGAGGCAGCGGAGCGTCTGTCCTGTCTGGGCAGCCACACAGTGGTCAGTCCTCTTTCTCCAGACCTCAGTTTACTGATCTATAAACAGGGGTCCATCTCCAGCCTTCCCTTCTGGAACCAAGGGGTTCACAGAGGTCTCTCACCAGACCACGGGGCCCACAGAACTACGCTGCACAGGGGCAGACAGAGGAAGTTACAGAAGGGGAGGAGAAGACAACATACAGGGGGTCCCTGACAGGTCAGGGTCAGAATCAAGGCTGCGATACAGATGTGTATGTGTGTGTCTGTATGTATAGACATGCTGGAAGGGCCATAGCTTTTTTTTTTTTAACAGTGAAGTCTTTACTTTTTTTTTTTTTAATTGGGATACAGTTACTTTACAATGTTGTTAGTTTCTGCTGTACAAGGAAGTGAATCAGCCACATGTATACACATATCCCCTCCCTCTTGGGTCTCCCTCCCACCCAAGCCTTTGCTTTTCTCTATAGTTCAACCTTTTTATAATCCATGTGTATCTATTACTTCCATTTTGTTTTTGTTTTGATTTTTGGCTGTACCCCACAGCATGTGGCATCTTAGTTCATCAACCAGGGATCAAACCCGTGCCTAACCACTGGACCAGCAGGAAAGTCCCCCCAGAAATATTTTTTTTTTTCCCCAAAAATATTCTTAAGGAAACAAGTATGTCTGTGTATGGCTGCACTGTTGTAATGGGAGAAAAGGAGAATGGACAGATGAACTTGAGTGTCGGTCACTGCATCACAGAGCACGTGGCCATGGGGGCTCAGGACATAGACAGGCCCAGGACACAGTGAGCTCCAGCTCACTGGAAGTCACATGCCTCCTCACGCTGTGAACTCTTGGTGTTTCCACCTGTCTCGGCAGCCTGTTGGTGCACAGTGGCCTCTGCCTGCCTGTCCACAGTGGTCACCTCCGCAGGAGCCAGGAGACACAAGAAAAGCAAGGGGACGTGGCGGGGAGTAGGGGTGGGGAGGGTCCATCTTCTCAGAGCAGCACACTGGGCAGGCAGATGCACCCATTTCTGCCACCTGCCTGGCACCAGGTATGTGTGGGTGTGACCTTCAGCCTCTCCATGTGGGTCCTTCTTGTGGCTCTCAAAGGACCAAAGCCCCTATCCCTCCTGGAGATGAGGTTGCTGCACTTTGATGAGTGTTTTTTTTTTAAGATTCACACCCATATTGCCTTGTCTGTAACCCATCCGTGTTTATTTCTAACATGTGTCCGATTATTCACTGCAGTCCAAGGGGTCGTCACACAAAGGAGGAAATACAGTGGGCCCCCTGGCCAGGCGTAGGCAGGCAGTGGGCATGTGGCTATCTTCCCCCACAGGAGGCGCCAGGCCCCTCTCCCAGCTGCAGGGAGAGACCCAGGGCCCCCATATCCCTTCTCTAGGAGGTGGGAGGGAATAGGATCTGGCTTGCAGGATCAGGGCTCCTTCTCATCCCCCACTCCTCGCTGGCCCAGGACCCTCCCTGAAAAGCATCCACCCCCAGAGTGCCTTTCAGATGGGCAGTTGCAGTGGGGATCACCCGTGGGTCTGGCCTCCCCGTGACCTTCTGATGGAGATGACAAGCCCTCTTCTGTAAGGCAGCAGGTCGGGTGGCACTCTGCTAGGTTTGGAGAGCACCCGGTCCAGCTCTTCCCAGCTGTGACCGTGACCGCAGCCAGGCCCGTCCACCTCGCCAGCACATGCTGTGGACACGGACGTGGCTCTGACTTGTGTCCCCGGCCCTGGTGTCTGACAGCACAGAGCTCACTGTCTAGTTGGGGCATGCCTGTGTCCCGAGACCGTCTGAGCAGCAGAGTCCAGGCCTGAGCCATGAGCCATCTCCCCCAAAGTGGGGACAGCAACCCCAGCAGCCCAGTGTTATTGACGTGAAGATCCCCTTGTCACACGGCAGGAGCTTCAAAACTTAAGAAAGGGGGAACCTGACGTTAGGCTGGCACCCCCACCTCACGGGATTCCACAGTTAACAGGCTGGCCATGAACCAGACAGACATGTGCCTGCCTGGGGGAACACACAGGCCTGAGATGGGGATGCAGGGGGCCTTGAGAGGTGGCACCCACCCCGAGGCCCCTGCTTGTCAACTACAGCCACCAGGGGCTGAGGATACTTAACTCCCCCCCACTCTTCTGGAATCTCTGACGCCCCCAGTTCACATGGAGAACCAGAGGGGTAGGTCCCACCAGCTCAGTGTGACTGACGGGTAGGGGCTCCCCAGGGCGAGGAGCCTGTGCACAACCCAGATCCCACCCTTGAGAACCCCAGAGCCCCTGGGCAGGCTGTATCCCCTGGGGTCTCTGGGTGTCAGGGCGTACTCAGGCCTCTAACAGAGAGCCTGCTTCTGGGACCTAGGGGCCAGGTGTCAAGTGGGGTGTGGCAGGCCAGGTGTCAAGGGGAGGACCTGAGGTTCTGGGGAGCCGTGGCACCTGCTGAGCAGGGGGAGAAGGCTGCCGCTTGTGAATACATGTGTCCTGGGAAATTCACAAAATGGAGAACCGAAAGTTGGCCCCTGTCCCAGGCGGCCTGGCCCATGGGCTGTACCAACTGAAAGGAAGAGGGGAGCATCCCGGAGGAAGGTACCACTGGCATCCCCCCCATCGAGGCCCCTTTATGGTTCCCCAAGAGCCCACAGGCCACGCCAGCCTGAGGAGCCCGTGGCCTTAGCTTATCCCTTCTGTTCATTGGGCAGGCATGCAGGGGAGGAGGGTGGTGGTAAAAGCAGGGGTGTGGGGCTCCTGACAAAAGCTGCTGCCTCAAAAAGGTCAGCACTGGGGTGCAGGGGAGGCCCTAAAGTCTTAAGTTTTCAGAACCCTTTCTAACAGAACTAGCATTACACAAAAGGTGTGCAAGCCATCAACTACTTCTTAGACAGTTTTCTCTTGACTTTCCTGAGGGGAGATGGGGCCTCTGGACACCCAGTAGAGAAGTCAGCAGGGTTCAGGCTAGCTGGGATGATAGGGTCTAGAAACAGGCCCCCAAGCATGGAGGATTCTCCTGTGGTCAAGGCTAAAAGGTGGGCTTTAGTCGGCAAAGAATGGCTTTTTGGGGACATGGAATTGGGGACAAACGATCTGGGGAAAAGCAGTTTGGATTCCTATCTCACTCCTTCCCAGAAGTCAGTTCTAGAATTAGATCAAAAATTTAAACACATGTTTAAAAAACAAATTATTATATTTACAGGAAAAAAAGTCAAAATTTTTATAATCTTGGAGTAGGGAAGGTATCTCAGCATAATTTGAAATGCAGAAGCCATAATTGATAAATTAATGACTAATAATGATTTTAAATGCCTGGCAAAAATAAAATTAATAAACACAAAAAAATCCGCATACAATCCAAGTCAAACCCAATGAAAAGCTGGAAAAAAATACTTTTGTTTTCTTCATAGTGGAATAATTTCCTTAAATCTGTTCCTAGCAAACAATAACGCCAAGAACTCAATAGAAAAGTGGACAAAGAATGTGAAATACAAATGACTTTTAAATCTACTGTTTAAAATAGTTTTCAGTTTCAAAATGACCATATTAGTGATAGAAATGATCAACATAAAAAAAAAATAAGTCTGACAGAACCACTGAGATGTTTGATTATATTTCTAGGAAAGACAAATGAAGCTACAATGAAATACTATTTTAAGAGATCATTTGCCCATTTACAGATCTATGGAAAGCCCTTCTGCAGTAAGGAATTCAGTTTCCAGAAATACCGGTACGTAGGAAGAGAAGTGTATGAGGATACTGGACCTAGCATTGCCTGTTACAGACTTGGGGAAAAAAACAAATTTCGACCAAAAAGTAACAGGATGAATAAATTACAGTGCTAATAAAATATAGTGCAGCCATTAGAAGGACTGAATCCAATCTATGTAGGGGTAACTGAACATTCTCAAAGCCACGATGACAACAGGATCACATATCTCTATAAACTCTGGCTACACATGCACTTTCTCTGTTGACACCTAAGAAACTGTGCCGGGGTGGACGAGAACACTGGGAGGTCAGAGGAGGGAAGAGCAGTGAGTTATCACCCAACACTCTTATACTCTGAAGTTTTTACTCTGTCCCTGAAAACATTTCTGTTCAGTCGTAAGCCGTCGCTTTGGACTTGCTGCACCGCGGAGCCCCAGCCCTCGGGTAACTTGCATTCGGATGGGGTGAAAAGCCGGCGGGCTCTGTGACAGGGGCAGCAGCGGCGGTCAGTGGCAGCACAAGGCAGGAGGATCAGGGTAGGAGCTTGCGGAAGGAATACTGCAGCTGACGGCCGAAGAATCGGACGTGCTGGGAGGGATCGGTAAAGACCGGGCTACTTCGGTCACCAGGACTAGCCAGTAGAAAGGAGGCTTTGCTCCCGGGAGTAGACAGCCACGCTCGGTTTTGCTCCCAGACGTCCTGGATTATCAAACGGGAACCTAGATTCCCAGCGGGAGGGCCCGGGGACTCGGGAGGGACGAGCCTTGGTATTGTCCTCGCTCGGGGACCGCAGGACCTGGGCTCCCGCCGGGCCGGTCTCGCGTGCCCGGGGCCACTCTCGGCTCTCCCAGCATCCCCGGCCCGAAGCCCAGTTGAGAGCACAGAAAGCGCTGACACACACTCGCCGGCGTCGGCCAGCCAGCTGGGCGCGCCCCCACGGCCGGGATGGCGGCAAGGGCAGGGCCGGCCTCCAAGCCGCCGCCACTTACCCGTCAGGCCGTGGCCTCCACGCGCTCCACGCCTGCCACCAGAGCCAACCGAGCACCACCCCACTTCCGCTTCCGCTCGGCCGCGCCCCTCGGCGTCATCCCCGCCCCCAGTCTGAGACACCGCCCCCTTTAAAGGGGCCACGAACGCTGAGGGGACGAGGCGGAAGCAGCGGTGGCTCCCGGCCTCGCCACTGCCTGGTGTCGGGCACACCGAGCTGCCGCCCGACTTCGGCGTGGACTACAGGTCGCCCGTCTCTGAAGCCTTCCGCGCTCTAGAACACCGCCCCTGGAGGTCGCAGGGGGCACCCCGGGGGCGGTGGTGAGCGGGGAGTTCTGCCAGGGTCCCGAAAGATCTAGGCCGTTCCTGTCTTTAAGGGCATCCCCCTCGGAGTAGTGAACTCAGATCAAGGTCTGGAGGTGTGCTGCGGGAGTGCTCCTCGTGACCCCATTCCTGGGGAGGCCGCACGGGGCCTCGGACCTGCCACTGCCCTCCACTGGACCCAAGCGTGCAAGACTCTTCTTGGCCCTCTGCGCAGGGAGAGCTAACCCTAATCCTGCGATGTCTACCACACGGGTACGGAAGGGTGCCTGTCTCGCTGAGGGTCCAGAGCAGTCCCAGCCTAAACACGCGGCGGCCACTCCCACCCCCAGGATTGTCTTGCGAACAGGGAGCCAACCACCCTCCCCAGGCGTGCCCTCGGAGCACACAGGATCCTGAATTCGAATGCTGTCGCCCCTCCATCACCACCTAGGAACCGACAGCCTCAAGGACCGGAACTCTGACCTGGCATCTGCAGTTGTAAACTCCCCTGGGGAGGATGGGGACAAAGCCTGGTCCCCCCCACCACCACCCCCACCCCCCCGTCTTGGGCTCGCTGAGACGCATAAAGAGCCAAGAAAGGAAGAGGAACCTTAAAATTTTAAATCTTTAATTTCTGTTTTCACGTTTTTCCTTCGTTTTGCTTCCAAAAGGAAAGGAGCGCATAGCTCCGTCACCTGTACATTGTCCACGGCCCAGGGGCCAGGGCAGGTCCCGACCCCTGCCGGCCGGCTGCCTCTAGGGCGTGGGGCGCCCGGGGGTTCACATGCAGCCCCCGGGGCCGGGGCAGGGTCCGGGCGCCGCCTTATTGCTGAGGTCCCGGCGCGGCTCGGGCCGGCCACTAGGCTAGGCGCGCTGGCTGGGCAGCTCCTGGGAGATGAAGCGGCGGAGGCGCTCCAGATACTGGCTGTAGAGCTCTATGTCGTTGTGCCCGGCGCCCTCCACCCACAGAGGCTCCACGGCCTTGGGGCAGCGCTCGTAGAGCGCCAGCCCGTGAGAGAAGTCGATCACCTCGTCCTCCGTGCCGTGGATGATGAGCACCGGCGACGTGATCTTGGACACCTTCTCGATGCTGCGGGGCAGTGCACATTAGGCCTCCGCGCCCCGCCCCGCCAAGGTCCCGCCCCACCACCAGTCCCCGCCCCTGCCCCGCCCCACCCCGCGCTCACTTGGGGAACGCGTCAAAGCAGTAGGTCTTCTTGGTGTCGGGGAAGGCGACACGCATGCCCGAGGTGAGCGGCGAGTGCAGCACCACCGCAGCGCACTCGTAGCGCGAGGCCAGGTCCACGGTGGGCACCGTGCCGATGCTCTGCCCGTACAGGACGATGCTGTCCGGGCTGATGCCGTACCTGGCGGCGGTAGGGGCAGGATCAGCCGTGAAGCAACTCACACACCCCTCCCACTGCCTGCCCTCCATTTTCTGCGCAGGCTCCAGGAAATATGATAGGGACCTGGGATCCTCCCCTACCTGCCAGCACCGAGGGGGTTGGCTCAGCAGGGGAGGCAAGATCCTCAGGTGTGAGGAGAACTGATTGCCCGCAGCCCAGACCCTCAGTTTCGATAGTATCTACTTGGTCACACCTGGGCAGTACACCTGTGAAGGCCCTACCAGCGCTGTGGTTCCTGGAGGCAGGTCCCTGGGGCTTCTTCCGGTCACCTGGCCCTCCCGACCCTTACACACACTAAGCCAGGGCCACATGCAGAACCTGCTTGGGGCCTTCCTGCCGCTGCAGTTCGGAATTTGACAGCCCTTCCCGGTCCCACTGCAAGGGGGCGTGTCTTACAGTCATCCTCACCCATTCCCTTGGCCTTGGGGAATGAAGACAGTCCTGCCCAGTTATCTCAGCCAGTATGCAGCCCCTCGGGTGCTTAGTAAAATGTGGGTAAGCAGGAACAGTGGCCCCTGAGGGAAGTGAGTGGTTACTACCTCCTTCCTTGAGCACCTTTCCTACATAGTGGTCAGGTCCTATGCCCCTTCCCCGTGACTCCACACAGACCTCCCAGAGCACCACCTCAGCACAGTTCTTTCCTGACCACTCAAGGACCCACTCACCACCCTCCCAGTATAGGAGGTCTCCATGGCCTTCCCTCCACACTCTCCCAGCTGTGATCTCAAAGAGGGTGCCCCTCTTCCAAGTGGCCAGGGCACTCGGGCACCCAGGGATCATTAGCACCTGTCCCTGCCCTCTGGCCCCCAACCCTAGGCCTTGGGGATGCCACCCAACCTTGTGCCAACCCCCCTTGGCCACTCCACCTCAGCCTGCTCCCTGGTTTGCCAGGAGTACCGCTGTGCTGAGCACCAGCCTGGTCCTATCACCCAGCTCCGGGGAGGACTCTCAGCTGCACCTGGCTGTCTCCACCTAGACAAACGCAGCAGGTGCTGGATTCCACAGCTTTTCCAGTCCTTCCCCGCCCTGCACCACCGCTTGGGCTCACGCCTCCCGCCCTCCTAATGATTCTCAATTGTTGGGGCTGAGGGACAAGGTTGCTGGAGGTCAATACTGGCAGCAGGACAGATGGACGGATGACAGAGCTCAGAAACCTCACCCTTCGGGAGGGCATGATTCTACTAGCAACCCCCAACCAGCAGGGACAGGCTGAGGCAGCTGAGTGTGGAACACCTGCACCAGGTCACCCAGCATGAGTCCCCAGTACCACAGAGGTGCCAGGGGACCCTACTCCCAGGGCCTGCATCAAGCACTCCTGGTGCATCACTACAGCAACCAGGGCCCCGCCTCCCCAGGGCAGGCTGGCTGTGGGCCCTACAGGAGCTGGTCGCACCAGTTGGCTAGGCAGGGCCAAGGTCGGGCCACCCTGGGAAGGCAGAGGGCACCGTCTCCGGGAGGCTGGGGGTCAGATGCTCCCTCCAGGGCAGCATGGGGCATCAGGCCACAGGTTGTGTGTGCTGGCTCTGAGACTGAGCCACCGTGCTTCAGTGAGCAAGCATGGGGTGGAAGGGGCTGCCAGGACCTGGATGACAAGGGCGGTGGGCTCCAGGGGCAGAGGCGTAGACCAGACCACAGGGACCCTGTCTGAGTCAAGCCAGCAACTGTGCTGGGCACTGTGCCTAGGGACGCCCCAGCCTCTGCTAGCTGACCTCCCACAGGGGCTGTGCTGGGAACTAAGCTGTCTGACAACACCTCCAGGCCCAGAGACCCTCCCCAGAATGAAGCCAAGCTCCACAACAAGGGGCCTGGCCCCTCCCCACCCCTCAAGGGCTCCCTTAGGCATGGGGATCTCCGAGTCCTTTCACACCACCCTCACACAACACATCCCAGGCCCAGGAGAGGCCTGAGTCCTCTGCCTAACTCCTCCCTCCAGGCGGAGCCTCCGTTCCCATGGAGAGAACCCCAGGCCCCGTCCCTGCCCCTCCCAGACTGGGGCTCCCAGGAGATCATCACTCCAAGGAGGGCGGAGGGCCCCCATTCAGCCTCCCTGCACACCAAGCAGACAGAACTCGGGTCAGGCTTCACCCTGTGGCCCCCCACCTAGGCTTCTTCCCACGGGGTCCAGTCACTTGTGAGGAGACGCGCACCCCTGCCCCCCCACTGCGACCTGGGCTCACCTGGTGCGCAGGGCCTGCCAGGCGGCATCAATGTCAGCGTAGAGGTTCTTCTCAGAGGGTTTGCCTGAGCTCACGCCGTAACCAGAGTAGTCGTAGGAGAAGATGTTGCAGTTGATGCGTGTGCCCAGGCCGATGTAGAAGCTGCTCATCTGGCCCAGGTCCACTGCGTTGCCGTGCGAGAAGAGAACTGTGTACCTGGGGAGGTGGGGAAGCACAGGTCAGAGGGTGATGGAGGGAGGGGCCTGGCACCCTGCCAAAAGCAGCAGAGGATTGGTTCTGCTCACTGGGACTTAGGCCAGGATAGACAGTGAAGCCTCAGGCTCCCCATCATCCAGGGGACCACCCAGTGTGAGCCCGAGAAGCCACAGTGACCTTCACATAGATGGCTCTGGGTGGCAGCTGCCTCCCCCCGGAATCATTCCTGATGGAGAGACTCTGAGAGCTTAAGGATGGCGGTTCATTTCCCTGCTGCTCTGAACCTTCCTGGAGGATGAGACTGCAGGCGCTTCGGCCACAGGGAGGAGGGCCGGCCCCTGTTCACTGCGGGGCAGCTCTTCCCTCCCCACGGGGAAGGACCAGGGCCCTTATCTCTGCCCAGGGTCCCACGCGGCCCTGCCAGGCAGTCTTGTGAGAGCAGGTGACCAGTCTGGATCCTGGTCAACAGGCTCCCAGAATCTTCTTCCTCCAGCACCACTGGGCCCCAGCCCAGCCCAGCCGAGAGGTAAAAGCCTGCCCTTTGGACCTGGCCTCCTCTGCGGGCAGAAGTGGCTGGAAGGCCCTACCTCTGTGCCACCCTGGGGCTTGGGGAGTCAGACCTGGCCCCAGTTGCCAGCCTGGTCTCAGGGCCACCACCCAAAAGCGGGTGCCGAGGCCTCACTGGGCGCTCAGGGCCCAGGACACTGACCCAGGGCCTGTGAACACTGATACCCAGAGGCAGGAGGCTCCCAGAGAGGGCCCCCAGGCGGCCACACGTGGGAAGACCCTGAGCAGTTTCCCGGTGGCTGTGGGCAGGTCTCATCTGTGGCTCCTTGGCAGGAAGAGTCTCTGGGGAGCTCGCCCACCCAAATGGGCTTTCGCTGGCCCTGGCCCTCTGGTGGTCTCCATAGGCCACGATGAGAGGCTGAGCACAGAGCGTACCTGGGGCCCCCACCCCGGCTGGCCCCTCCACCACAGGGCTCGTGTCCGCGCGGCTCACCTGGCACTAGGTACACAGCGCACGTACATGCAGGAGATGCGGTTGCCCCGGCTGCTCTTGGTCAGGAAGACCTCGATGGTGTCCAGCTCACGCTGGCTGTACTGGAAGTCAGCACGCTCCATCAGGTGGAGCTTCCAGCGCCCAGGGGTGCCAGCCAAGGCCCGCAGGTTCCCTGAGGGGGCAGCCCCGGCCCCACCAGGCCCGGGCTCAGGCTCAGGCACCAGCGAATAGGTGGGCTCCGGAGGCAGGAAGGCGAGCTTAGCGGCAATGCGGCCGGGGCAGGGCGGGCAACAGAAGAGGCAGCAAAGCTCGGTCACTGACAGGCCGTTCATGGCGGGGGCCAGGTGCCGGGGCGGGCCTCACCCGGCAGGGGAGGACTAGGGGTGCTTGGAGACGCGGGCAGGGGACAGGGCGACCCCCAGCCACCGCCCCAGACAAGAGCCCCGTTAGGAGGCCGTGGCCCAGCCCCATCGCGGTCCAAGCTGAGCCCTCAGGAGCCTCGCAGCCTCGCGTGTCCGTGTGGCACAGAGGGAAAGCCTGTAGGGGGACAGCATGATGTGGGGTTCCCCCGGGGCTCCCACAGGTCCCAAGCCCTGGGCCTTCCCCTCTGCCCAATCTCCACAGCTCCACCCACTGCCCCACAGCCTGGCCTGGCCTGCCCTCCCTGGGGCACCAAGGCCTCCCAAGTGACCCTGGTGGGACCCAACCAGCCCCCTGCCTGCTACCACACTTCCTCAGGCTGCAGGTGACTCTTGCCATTTAACCCCATTCATCAGTCCAGCCTCTGCCTGCAGGCCATGCTGGGTGATCAGCACCCTGCCTACCCAACTCTCCCCAATACTGCCCCTGCCCCAGGTCCAGGGAGACCGGTACCCCCAGACCTCTGTCCACAGAGCTGGCCCAGACTCTCCTCCACCCCCTCCCATCCACCACCCCCAAGTGACACAGCTCAGCCAAGGGAGGACAGACTGCTGACCACAGGGACCCGGGAGCATGCTCCCAGGGCCTGCGACGTCCGGAGACAGGAGCCCAGGCAGAGGAAATACAACAAACAAAGGCTCTGGGAACAAAAGCAGGATACATCTCCAGGCGGGAAAGGCCCAAGGAGCCAGGACAATGGCTCTCTCCTGTGCTTGGGGCCAGGCCCCAGTGGGGGTTGGGGTCCACAGAAGCCTGGGGCACCTTCCCCTGATTCGCAGGCTTAGGGTTCTATGGCCTCGGGGAAGTCACTTAGCCTCCCTGGGCCTCAGTTTACACTTCCTTCAGTACAGATACCACACAGGTCACAAACAGAGTAAATGAGATGAAGGGAAAGAGGTGGGACAGGCAGGGCTCAGGACAGGCACAGAATGTCCTGAACCCGATCTTGAGCAGACTACAGCTGAGCTGCTAAAGCAACTACACTCAAATTTGCACGGAGCTGCCAACAGAGAGGCTGGAAGAAAATACAGAGGTCTGAGAAAAACCTACTCCCTTACTACGTTGTCCTTACAGCCTGGAGCGAGGGAGGGACACATGTTCACAGCTCACTGCTGGCAGCAGAGCACCTAAGCCTATTCGGTTTCCCGGCCTGCGCATTTGAAAACCACTGGGCCAGGGCCACGCGGATGCAGAGCAGGTTGGTGCAGTCCAAGTCCCAGAAACACACCTGCCCCCTGCAGACCTGCGATCTGAGACTGGGGGCCGCAGAAAGCTACGTCTCACAGTCACTTGGATCAGGGGCACACGGAGAGGTGTGGGAGAGGGAGGCAGGGACACAGATGGCCTCCAGGAGCCCCCAGACTCCCAGGTGGGATGCTTGTGTTACATGCAAGTATGTTCAGAGGGAAGAGTCTATCACATTGGTTCTCAGACCAAGGCAAATTTGCCCTCTGGGGACATGGGCCAACCACTGGAGAGACATCTATGGTTGTCATGACTTGGGGGGGGGGGGTTACTACTGGCATTGAGTGGGTGGAACCCAGGGATGCTGCTCAACACCTCACCGTGCCCAGGACACACTCCCCAGAGTGTCAATCAAACTGAGGCTGCTCCAACATATTCTCAGAGATGTCCGGGCCCCAACAGGTTGACATTTCACTGGTGCTTTGATGGCGCGGCGGGTCTGGAGTTTGGGCAGCAAGGCGAGGCTCGTTTTGAGAGGAAGGCCTAGCTAAGAGCCAGTGGGCAGGTAGGAGGCCCCTGGAGACCCAAGGATGAACAGGCACCCCAAGATGGACAAGGGCCTGCTGACCAAGCCAGAAACCAGATGACATCCTTGACACCTCCCTGCACCCTCAGACCAGCCCATCACAGGGCTTGCTGACTGCCTCTCTCCCTCCGACCACCACCGGGGGCACACACAGTCTCCTTCCTCACTGGTTCCCCCCCACCGTTGACCACTGCCACCCTGTTCCACCCCATTCTGCCCCCTGCAGCCAAAAGATCTTTTCACAACACAAATCTACCAGCCACTGGGCTGTTCCAGGGGTCCCACTATTTTTATGATGGAAATCAAATCCCTCACCACCGTCTGCTGTGGCCGACCTCTCCAGCCTCCCTTGCTCATCACTAACCCACTCTTCCCCGATGAACCACACTGTCCTCTCCTGCCTCAGAGTTGCAGCCCCAGCAGTTCCCCTAATCGCACGGCCTGGGCTCCCTGTCCCATTCACCATTCACATCTTCTAGTGCCCTTCCAAACAGGTTAGTCCCTTCCCCACAGGCTCCAGGCTCCATATCTGACTCCACAGCTTGTATGTATAAATTCAGCCTTCACCCCCCACCTCCAACCAAAGAGAAACTCCATGAGGGCAGGACCACCACTGGTTCTCACTCAATCAACACTGTCCGAATGAACGGACAAAGGACCCGGGGAAAGGGGGGCTCTACAGCCTGCCATGCCTGACAGAGAGCAGATATAATCTCTTCTCAGGCCTCCCAGACCTGCGACCTCCCGTGGTCTTACACGGATATCAACGAGGGTGCCAGATATCAATGAGAGTGCTGGGCCTCAAACTGCAGCGCACACCTAGATGCCTCACTCACTGGGCAGGCAGTCCCAGCACTCAAGAGCCCAGCAATTCTGTCCACAAGCACATATCCGGCACCGCGCTGCCAGGCCCAGTGTGGGCTGCTGGTATCATGAGAACCAACAAGGAGTCAGGCAGTTACAATTCTCCAAGACGACCTAAATATGGACAACTGTGACCGCACCTCTCCCAGTCAGTCTGAAAGGCGCCTGCAAAGTGCCTGGTGACAGGGACCAGGACAGTGGGGAAAGGACAGTCAAACCCCAGAGGTGACAGCGGGCTCCAGGAACTAGGGATCCTGGACTAGACGGACACTGGGAGGAATAGTGAGCAGAGGGGTCCTGGAGAGAGCTAGGTCAGGCCCCGCCCGTGAATCCTGCTACAGAATTTGGGGGAAATTCATCCTGGGGGAAACGGGGAGCCTAAGGAGTGGTGGTCTGGGGTGGAGCCCATGGGTTAAGGGGCTGTGGATGGTGCCCTGGTAGCAGCCTGAAGATGGGACTGGAGCAGAGGCTGGGAAGCCTGACCAGGTGTCCAAGCCGGACGCAGGACGCCCGTGAAAGGGCAAAGGTGTCTTGGAGACGTTTAGGAAGCAAGGCTCGGCTCCGGTTGCCGTGGCGGGCGGGGTTGTCAGGCTGGGGCATTTGTTCGGGGCCGGGGGTCAGAGTCCAGGGCTCGGACAGCGCACTCCTCGAAGGCGGGCCGCGTCCCCGGGAGGGTGAGCGCATATCCCACGTCGGAGGACTGAATGGACTGCGGACGGAGCTCTGCCAGAGTCGGAGACGCTGTCCCGAGGTCCCGGGCCCTGATCAGTGGTCCTCCACCCGGGAACGCGGCCGCCCCGGGAGTGCGGGGTCTCAGTGACGTCCTGCCGGACTGCCCCAGCCTCGCGGCCCGGCCCGGCTCTCCAAACGGCCGCGGGAGGCATTGAGACCGCTCAGAGCCGCCACGCCAGCCCCTGCTTGACACTCACCGCCGCGGCCCGCGCCCCCCGGCCCCGGGGCCGCGCTCCATGGCTCCCGGCCGCCCGCCCGTGCGTCCGTCAATCCCTCGGCGCCCCGGACCGGTCTCCTGCGCCGCCACCGCCGCCGCTCCCCCGCGGGCGGAAGTGAGCCTCACTCCCGCCACCGCCCCGGAAGTGACGTGAAGGTGTGCGTGGGGGCCGGGAGGGCAGGGGTTCAGGACCGGGAGCGGGCGCGGCGCGCGTCCGGGGGCGGGGTTAACTCTAATGGTGGGCGGGGAATTTATGATGGGCGGGGCGATAGGGTGGGCAGGGGCCGAGCTTCAGGTTCCAATCAAGATTTCAGGGAGTGGAGACTCATAACCGTTCGCTTAATCCTTCTCTCATTCCAGGGCTAGTACTCTAGTGAGGAACTCTTCTGGTATCAAATTTTACAGCGTGCCAAAAAACTCAGTGGGGCTTCCCAGGTGGCGCTAGTGGTGAAGAACCTGCCTGCCAGTGCAAGAGATGTAAGAGACTAGAGTTCGATCCCTGGGGTCTGAAAGATCCCCTGGAGGAAGGCATGGCAACCCACTCCAGTCTTCTTACCTGGAGGACCCATGGACGGAGGAGTCTGGCGTGCTGCAGTCTATAGAGTCGCACAGAGTCGGACACGACTGAAGCGATTTAGCACAGAACAAAAACCTCAGTGGTCAACATAAGAACTCTTTTAATGCACTACTAAAAAAACATAAAGTTTGGGTGGAAGTAGGCCCCTGGTTGGGATGATTCAGCCTTTATTTCAAATCTTTATGTGTGGTTCATCATGGGTCCTGTTGCATCACTCTAAGCTCCCCCTCCCCACGCCCCCCAACTCCCAACCAACCACCCCCGCCCCCACCCCCACCCCCACCCCTGGTTCCCTGGTGGCTCACTGGTAAATCATATGCCTGCAATGTAGGTTTGATCCCTGAGTCGGGAAGATTCCCCTAGAGGAGGAAATAGCAACCCGCTGCAGTATTCTGGCCTAGAGAATCCCATGGACGGAGGAGCCTGGTGCTACAGTCCATGCGGTGGCAAAGAGTCGGAGGCAGCTGAGCACACATGCACGTTAAGCGTTTTCATTGAGCATTAAAATATTAGGGTTTCCGACCCTCTCCCACTCAGCTCACGCTGCAGGCAGGGAGGCAGCGGCTGGTGACACAGCTGAAGGCAAAGCAGGTGGACAAGAATGAGGCTTGGGAACAAAGTGGCAGTGTGGCTGAAAGTAACCCGGGTGGTCAGGGCAGGCCTTTCCGAGGAGTGATTGGGAGGAAGACAAAAAAACTGCAGAGGCTGACAGTGCCTAGCCAAAGCAGGACAGCGAATTAGTGGGACAGCCTTGGCCTTGGGCAGGATAGCCTATCGCAGCTCAACATCCGCTCCACCCGCTGCAGCCAGCCCCAGCTCCCTGTCCTCCCCCAGAGAATCTAACTTTCAGCTTTATTTGCAGAGATAAGCCTCCCTGGCCAGTCCTTCCCCAAGGCCCCATTCCCGGGGGTCAACTTCCGGGAGAGGACTCAGGCTCAGGACTGGACACTGTCCAGAGGTGGTTTCCAGCTGGTTCCCTCTGACCCCCTGCCCAGGCCCTAGCTGACCCTCCCTCAGTTGTGTGCTCCAGGGGGCTGTCCCTGGGTGCCTGGAGACGTCCCTGCCTCAGCTGTCCCCTCAAGGCTCCCAGCATCAGCTGTCCTCCAGAGGTCCAAATGTTACACCTAAGGCAGGCTCCTTACATTTCTTTGTGCCAGAACAGGAAGAGGCCTGTCCACAGCCTTCTTCCACACTCCCCCACCCCCTGGCCCCATCTTCCCCTCCTCCCCTGGGCTAGAAAGGGCCAGAGCTGCTGCAACACCTGAAAGCCCAGCTTGTTCAGGACTGAAATGCCCCAAGGGGAACACCTGTGTATGTGTGGGAGGGGGTGGCCAGGAGGAGGGGATAGGCTCAGTTCCCACCCAAATGGGGCCTGCCCCACCCCTGCAGAGTTCCCCTACCAACCAGAAGGCACCCAGAAAAGATGAAGGCACTGCTGTGAATTCCCCAAGGTCTCTGAAGGTCAGTCCCACCACCTTCCCTTTCCAAAGCACCTGCTTGGTGTTGCCCAGCACCTACTGGCCCATTTTCCCCACCTCTTTGCCCTTGCTCTCTCTACCCCAGCCAAGCCACCCTTGAGAAGTTTGTCCCTGGTTGTTCAATCACTCCGTTGTGTCCAACTCTTTGCAACCCCAGGGACTGCAGCACTCCAGTCTTCCCTGTCCTTCACCATCTCCTGGAGCTTGCTCAAACTCATGTCCATCAAGTCAGTGATGCCATCCAACCATCCCATCCTCTGTCGTCCCCTTCTCCTCCTGCCCTCAATCTTTCCCAGCATCAGGGTCTTTTCCAACAAGTCACTTCTTTGCATCAGGTGACCAAAGTATTGGAGCTTCAGCTTTAGCATCAGTCCTTCCAGTGAATATCTAGGATTGATTTCCTTTAGGACTGACTGGTTTGATCTTCTTTCAGTCCAAGGGACACTGAAGAGTCTTCTCCAACACCACAGTTTGAAAGCATCAATTCTTCGGTGCTCAGCCTTCTTTACGGCCAGCTCTCACATCCATACACGACTACTGGAAAAGCCATAGCTTTTACTATACAGACCTTTGTTGGCAAAGTGATGTCTCTGCTTTTTAATATGCTGTCTAGGTTTGTCATAGCTTTTCTTCCAGGAAACAAACGTCTTTTAATTTCATGGCTGCAGACACTGTCCACAGTGATTATGGAGCCCAAGAAAATAGTCTGTTACTGTTTCCATTGTTTCCCCCATCTATTTGCCATGAAATGATGGGACCGGATGCCCTGATCTTAGTTTTTTGAAAGTTGAGTTTTAAGTCAGTCTTTTCTTAAAACTGGATGAAGCACAAGCTGGAATCAAGATTGCCAGGAGAAATATCAATAACCTCAGATATGCAGATGACACCACCCTTATGGCAGAAAGTGAAGAAGAACTAAAGAGCCTCTTGATAAAGGTAAAAGAGGAGAGTCCTCCCCCAAGGCCCCATTCCCCTGAGTCAGCTGCTGGGAGAGGACTCAGGATCAGGACTGGACACTGTCCAGAGGTGGTTTCCAGCTGGTTCTCTCTGATCCCCTGCCTGGGACCTAGCTGCCCCCTCCCTCAGCTATGTGCTCTAGGGTGCTGTCCCTTGGTTCCAGCTGTGCTTCATCCAGCCCAGCATCTCGAATGAGGTACTCTGCATAAAAGTTAAATAAGCAGGATGACAATATACAGCCTTGATGTATTCCTTTCCTAATTTGGAACAAGTCCATTGTTCCATGTCCAGTTCTAACTGTTGCTTCTTGACCAGCATACAAGTTTCTCAGGAGGCAGGTAAGGTGGTCTGCTATTCCCATCTCTTTATGAATTTTCCACAGTTTTTTTGATCCACATAGACAAAAGCTATAGCATAGTCAATGAAGCAGAAGTAGATTTTTTTCTGGAATTCTCTTGCTATTTCTATGATCCAAATTTGTCCTTACCTCAGGGCCTTTGCACAAGCAATGTCTCCTCCTGTCTATCCTCCAGATAGACACATGGCTGGCTTCTCCTCCTCCTCAGATACCTGCACAAATATCACCTCCTTAGGAAGCCCTCGCTGACCTCCCTCAGCCAAAGTCCCTACCATGCCCTATTTATTTTTCTAATAGAAAACTTGCCATCATTTTACTGAGTTGTTTGTTTGTTTGTCATCTATCCTCCCCATATTCCATAAGCTCCAAGCTCCCTCCCAGGGCAGGGAGCTGGACTCTTGTCCACTATGTTCCCAGCTGTCCCCATGCTTTCTGAGGAGTCAATAGACACATGGGAGGAGGATAACTCCCAGCCAAGAGGAAGGCTTTCGGGAGGATGGACGGAGGCTCTGGAAACTTTTGGTTGCCACTGGCACACACCTCAGCCTGTTGGGAAAATAATGTGACCACAGGAATCAATGGTCTTGACTTTTTTTTTTCCAAACTTTAAAATTTTATTTTGTGTTGGAGTATAGTCAGTTAACAAGGTCATGTTAGTTTCAGGTGAAGTGAAGAGACTCAGCCATACACAGTTATGTATCCATTCTCCCCCAGGTGGTACCAGTGGTAAGGAACCCATCTGCCAATGCAGGAGACCTAAGAGATGTGGGCTCAATCCCTGGGTCAAGAAGATCTGCTGAAGGAGGGCATGGCAACCCATTCCAGTATTCTTGCCTGGAGAATCCCACGGACAAAGGAGCCTGGTAGGCTATAGTCCATAGGTTCACAGAGTCAGACACGACTGAGCACGTATGCACCCCCCTCCACTAGGCAACCATAAGTTCCTTTTCTAAGTCTGGGAGTCTCTTTCTGTTTTGTGAGTTCATTTGTATCATTTCTTTGAGTTCCTGAGTATGAGGTATGTCATACAATGTTTCTCCTTCTCTGTCTTACTTCACTCATATGACACTCTTTAAGTCCATCTTTGTTGCTGCAAATGACATTATTTCATTCTTTTTAATGGTTGAGTAATATTCCATTGTGTATATGTACCACATCTTTATCCATTCCTCTGTCGGTGGACATTTAGGTTGCTCCTATGTCCTGGCTATTTTAAACAGTGTTGCAATGAACATAGAGGTACATGCATCCTTTCAGATCATGTTTTTGTCCAGATATAGGCCTAGGAGTGGGATTGCAGGGTCATATGATAGCTCTATTTTTAGTTTTTTAAGGAACATCCACACTGTTCTCCATAGTGGCTCTATCAGATTACATTCCCACCAACAGTGTAGGAGGGTTCCCTCCTCTTCACATCCTCTCCAGTATTTGTGTTTTCTTCTTTTTTTTTTTTTTATGCTAGCCATTCTGACCAGTGTAAGGTGATATCTCATTGGAGTTTTGATTTGCTTTCTCTACTAATTAGCAATGTTGAACATCTTTTTATGTGCCTGTTGGCTATCTGTATATTCTCTTTGGAGAAATGCGTATTCAGGTTCTCTGCCCATTTTTTGAGTGGGTTGTTTGTTTTGATGCTGTTAAGTATCATAAGCTGTTTGTAAATTTTGGAGACTAATCCCTTATTGGTCACATCATTACAACATTTTCTCCTAATCTGTGGGTTGTCTTTTCATTCTGTTTATTGTTTGCTTGGCTGTGCAAAAGCTTTTGAGTTTACGTAGGTCCCATTTGTTTATTTTTGTTTTTATTTCCATTGTTCTGAGAGATGGATCGAAAAAGATGTTGCTGTGGTTTATATCAGAAAGTTCTGCCTGTTTTCCTCTAGGAGTTTTGTAGTGTCTTGTCTCACATGTAGGTCTTCAATCTATTTTGAGCTTATTTTTGTGTATGGAATTAAAGAGTAACCTTATTTCATTATCTTAGATGTGGCTGTCCAGTGTTGTCTTTTTTTTATTTCTTAAATATTTATTTATTTATTTGGTTACTCCGGGTCTTAGTTGCAGCACGTGGGATCTCTTAGTTGTGGCATGTTGGATCTAGTTCCTGGACCGGGGATTGAACCCAGGCCCCCTGCACTGGGAGTGTAGAATCTTAACCATTGGACCACCAGGGAAGTCTCAGGAATCAATGGTCTTAAAAGCAATTCTGTTTGAGTAAAAGATCAAGAGGTTACGTGTTTCCCATCTTTGGGGCAAAGGAAACACTGCATACGTACAGAAAAGCTCCTTGTGTGTCAAAGAGGAAGGGCTGCCACCCTATAACAGGTGATGACAAGCCTCCCCATAGGCCTCTAGACCAGAATCCATCTTGGAAAAAAGTTGTGCCCACATGTTGGGGAGGGTCCTAGGGTGGGTGAGGTGTGGAAAAATAAACCAGGTAATTGGCCAAAGGTAAACAAAGACCCCGAAGAACTACCATATATAAATGATGTAGTCGTCTCTTCACTGCACTCTTCCTTATTAGGGAAGACGCTCGAACCCTTTTCTGGGTGTAGGGGTATCTCTACCTTGCTTCAGTCTTTTTTTTTTTTAATGTTTGGAAGCTCTTTAAAAATATTTATTCATTTATTTGGCTGTGCCAGAATCTTAGCTGCAGCATGTGGGATCTAGTTCCCTGATCAGGTATTGCACCCAGGCCCCTTGCATTGGGAGCCCAGAGGCTTAGTCACTGGACTACAGGGAAGTCCTTTAACTAAACAATTTATTTCTCTGTGTGCTCTCCAGCTTGTTGTGTTGTGTCTCTAATAATAAGCTTTGTAGTGTTTCTACAGATTTTGGCCTCCTTGAGAAGTGCATTTTTCAATGAGGTAAACAGCCAGGAGGAACTCTGCTTTAAGCCTGAGGCCCCTGGTGGACTAGCAGTGGCCAGGATTTCTGATTTTCATCCAGACTACCCAGGTTCAGGTCCTGGGCAGGGAAGTAAGACCTTGCTTCAAGCCAGTGCTCACTGCTGTCTGTCTCTGAGATCAGTCCTGCCTGGATCAGTGAGCTCCAGTCAGGCGCTATTCAATAGGGGCTTCCCAGGTGGCGACAGTGGTAAAGAATCCGCCTGCCAATCCAGGAGACGTAAGAACCACAGGTTCAATCCCAGGGTTGGAAAGATCCCCTGCAGAAGGAAATGGCAACCCACTCCAGTATTCTTGCCTGGAGAATCCCATGGACAGAAGAGCCTGGAGGTCTATAGTCTTTAGGGTCGCAAGGAGTCAAACATGACTGAAGCAACAGTACACACACTATCCAATATGGAGGCCATCAGCTCTGAGCTGCTATTTAAATTTAAATAAATGGATGAAAAGTAAATACAATTTAAATTGGACTTCTTCAGTTGCAATGGGCTCCTTTCAAGTGCTCAAGAGCCATGCGCGCTGGGGGCTCCCATTGTGGAAGGCATAGGTGGAGAACAAGTCTGTCACTTGGAAAGTTCTAGGAGCTGCAGTCTAACCACTGAACTCCAAAACAAAAAGCATCTGCATTGGTGTCTTTTTGGTCTCCTGTGTATCTCTGGTGCCCAGTTTGGGGCTCAGCATTCAGCTGGTGCTCAATAAATGCTTAAAGTAGAGAGGGGAGGTGGGAGGGAGGAAAGGAATTCTTTTAAGAAGCAAAGTTAATCATCGAATGAACACTGCAAATTCTGTCCATAGATATTCATCCCTGCATTATTTACAATAGCGAAAACAGAAAAATATCCTCAAGTGAAGAGAGGAAATTAAATAAAAAGATTATGGTTTGGGACTTCCCTGGTCATCCAGTGGTTAAGACTCCATGCTTCCAATGCAGGGGACACAGGTTCAAATCCAGGTCTGGGAACTAAGATCCTACATGCTATGTGGTTTGGCCAAAAGATTTTCTTAAAAAAATGATTATGGTTGATGCTTGATGAAAAAACTGTTCTTTCCTGGAGAATCCCCATGGACCAAGGAGCCTGGAGGGCTACAGTCCATGAGGTGACAGAGTCAGACATGATTGAACAACTAAGCACCCTGAGATGTGCAGACCATTACAAAGTTGCTAGTCTTTTTTTTTTTTAACAGCTTTACTTTGACTTATATTTTTATGGGAAATAATATTTATATGGTTCAAAATTCAAAGGATCTATACGGTTGTGCAGAAAACATCTCTGCCCCAATCTCGTTCCCCAGGAAACATGACCCCATCTCTCAAGGCGGCCACTATTCCAAGCTGCAACTGATTCAGGGTTGAGAAACTCTGGCATCTGTGTCCATCTATGAGCAGGTGTAAAGAAACTGTCCCATTTATTATTATCATTTTTTTATGTTTTGGCTGCTCCCCACGGCATGCAAGATCTTAGTTCCTCAACCAGAAATCAAACCCACCCCTCCCCTGCAGTGCAAGCGTAGGTAGAGTCCTAACCACCGGACCACGAAGGAAGTCCCTTTTTTTTTTTGAGTCATTATTCCCTATTATTATTATTGATACACACAGCAGGTCTTAGCAACACTGCCCAGATGGTCACTTCTTCCCCCTGGGCCCATCCTGCAATCCTATCATGCAACCCCAGGGCTGGCCCCACTGCTGGGTATTCAGTCCCCTCCTGCTGGACAAGTAGGTTGCTTCCGCTCTGTTGTTATTCAGTTGCTAAGTCATGTCTGAAACCCCATGGACTGCAGCATGCCAGTCTCCCCTGTCTTTCACTATCTCCCAGAGTTTGCTCAAACTCATGTCCATTGAGCCGATAATGCCATCCAACCATCTCATCCTCTGTCGGCCCCCTCTCCTCCTGCCTTCAATCTTTCCCAGCATCAGGGCCTTTTCCAGTGAGTCGGCACTTTCACATCAGGTGGCCAAAGTATTGGAGCTTCAGCTTCAGCATCAGTCCTTCCATGAATTTTCAGGGTTGGAAGGATATCAACCCTTTAGGATTGTCCTGTATGGGTAGGACTAAAACAGTACCTGGGGCATTTCCCACTGGTGGGTGGGGATTGCGGGGAGGTTTCCTGGAAGCAGAGGATTCTAAGAAGATTCATGCTGCTTCCTCCAAGAAACAACGCAACCCCAGGCACCACTTGGAGAAAAACACGCCACTCTGGGAACGGGGACGATGCTGACAGATAAGGTTACGAGAGATTTTTTTTTTCTCTTCCTCACGCTTTGATGTGTCTTCTGAGTTTGCGTTGGTTTGGCTCGGCCAAGGGAGTGTTTCACTGTTAGGATCAGTGAGAAGCTGAAATAAAAACTATATGCCCAATGCAGTGAACACGGATTCAATCCCTGGTTGGGAAACTAAGATCCTACATGACATTCAGTGTAGCCAAAAAATAATTCATGCTTGTGTTTCTCAAGTTCAGACCTGAAAGAATTGAAAGTCAGGACTCAGATACTGTAGAAGAGTGTTCAGAGCAGCATGATTTTTAACAGCCAAAGATAGGAGCTGCATGAGTGGCTTGACAGATGAAAAAATGTGGTCCATCCACACAGTGGAATGTGGTAGAAGACTCTGACATCTACACCTTGGCTGAACCTTAAGGACGGGATGCTCAGTGAGAGAAGCCAGACACGGAAGGACAAACACTGTGATTCCTCTCACAGGAGGTCCCTAGAGGAGTCAGATCCACAGAGGCAGGAAGTAGATGGTGGGGCCAGAGGCTGGGGGAGGGGAGGGGGAGTCAGTGTTTCATGTGGGCAGAGCTTCAGTTTGGGAAGATAAGAAAGTTTTGGAGATGATAATGGGGATGGTTGCAGGACAGTATGAATGTATTTAGCGCCATTGAGCTGTGCACTTAAAATACGGTTAAGATGGCAAATTTATGGTATGTGTATTTTACCACAATTAAATATAACTTGATGAAACCAAGAGGTGGGAGGAGGTCTGCAGGTGGTTAGGGCAGTGCCAGCATCCTGGCCTGAGAGCCCTGCAGTCACCTGGGGTCCCCAGCTCAGGAGGGATTTGCTTGTGTCTTGAAATTCTTAGGATTTGACCAAGGGCATCTGCACTTTGATTCTGCTCTGGGATCTCTATGTTGTGTAGCCTATCATGGTTTGGGGAAGGGACCCACGCATGGTCGGGGTTTGGGAGTTGGTGGAGAAACACTCTCATGGACACGTTTTTTATTGCACCACCCCTGTGGTGGGGGAGAATGAGACCCAGTCAGGAAGTGGGCTTCTGAGAGTCAAGGAAGGAAGTGGGGGGGGGGTGCCTCTGAAAATAGCGCTGCTCACCCAGCTGATTGTGGTTGGGGGGCGGGGTGGGGAGCATGCATGGTACTTTTCTGAGGAAGCCCCCTCCCCGGAACCCAGCCCCACTCTTTTCTTGTGGACACAGCCAGACCCAGTCAGCCTGGCTGCCCGGTCTCAGTAGCTGGCTTTCAGAACAAAGTGGTGCAGGAGAACCAGCCTGAGAGCTGGGATGAGGGTTCTCCAGAGAAACAGAGCCAATAGGATAGATGAGGATATAAATGCAGATACACTGCTGCCCAGAAAGAGATGTATAATCGGGATGATGGGTCCTGAGAATTCCCTCCATCTGAACCTGCTGTCTGCAAACTGGACACCCAGCGGGGCTGATGCTGTAAGACCAAGGACAGGAAGTGACGGGTGGTCCTGCCGGCCGTCGAGCAGAGGGGACAGATTCCACTTTCCTTCGATTTGCATTCAGGTCAACAACGTGTGGGTTGATGCCCACTTAAGGCCATCTGCTTTAGGAAACCTATCAATTCAAAGGACTACCTCATCCAGGAACCCCTGTACAGACACACCCAGAAATCATGTTTTACAAAAAGAAGATATATTGGGAATTCTCTGGAGGTCCAATGGTTAGGACTCCATGATTACACTGCAGAGGACACAGGTTTGATCCCTGGTTGGAGAATAACCAGCAAGCTGCATGGCCAAAAAAAAACAAAAAAAAGAAAGAAACAAATAGTCCTTAAAAATTGCACACAAATATATACAAGATCAATGTGACCCACTGCCAGCCCCATCCTCGGCCCTCCTCTCCCCAGAAGCTCCCTCTCGCCCTGTCCCAGTTCCTCCCCTCCCAGAGGTCACCAGTGGTTGACTTTCATCACCACTGATGAGTTTTGTCCAATTTTGTACTCTCCCTAAATGGAGTCCTACAGTTTGTTCTCTCCCAGCCAGATTCATCCATTCCACACTGTGTCCCCGGGATGCAGAACAGGTTGCATGCAGCAGGCAGGCACCTTTTTCCTTGCTGCATAACATTCTATTTTGTAACCATACCACTGTTTCTTTTTTTTTAAACATGTTAAAACCACGCAGTTTTATTAATTTACATATATTAAGTTCACAAATTATCTAAATGAAGTCTTTCTCAATGCACTGTATGAGCCTAGGTCAAAATACAGATTACAAGAATTCACATGCATTCTTGTTCTTCTGATACAATGACCTGCAAATTGTGATTGTTTGAAATATACTTGATTTGCAATGTTGTATTAATTACTGCTGTAGAGCAAAGTGATTCAGTTATGCCTACATATACATTTTTTTTTTCCTTTTTCTTTTTTTGGTTACTGTGTGGCATGTGGAATTTTAGTTTTCCCACCAGGGATCAGACCTGTGACCCCTGCAGTGGAAGCACACAGTCTTAACCACTGGACCTCCTTGAAAGTCCTTACACTCTTTTTAATATTTATATATATATATTCTTTTCCATTGTGGTTTATCATAGGATATTGAATATAGTTCTCTGTGCTATACAGTAGGGCCTTATTTATTACATACCACTTCTTTTTTTAAATATTTTATTTATTATTTATTAATTTGGCTGCTGCTGCCAGGTCTTAATTGTGGCTGTCAGAGTCTTCACTGTGGCATGCAGAATCTTTTTTAGCTGAAGCATCCAGGATCATAGTTCCCTAACCAGGGGTTGAGCCTAGGTCCCTGAATTTTGTGTGAAGAGTCTTAAGTGCTGGACCACCAGGGAAGTCCCATGTACCACTATTTCTTGACCCAGCTCTCAAAAATGGACAGTGGTTGCCACTTTGGAGCTATTATGAACACCGTTCCTATGAGTCTTTTCCTGGATATAAGCACTCGTGTTCTTTAATTAAATTAAATTAATTTGTTAACTAATTTTTGGCTGTGCTGGGTCTTCGTTGCTATGTTTGGGCTTTCTCTACTTGCAGTGAGCGGGAGCTACTCTCTAGTTGGGGTGTGTGGGCACCTCACTGTAGTGGCTTCTCTGGTTGTGGAGCCCAGGTTCTAGGGCAAGTGGGCTTCAGTAGTCATAGCATGTGGTCTCAGTAGTTCTGATCGACAGGCTTAGTTGCTCCGTGGCATGTGGAATCTTCCCATACTGGGGACTGAACCTGTGTCTTCCACATTGGCAGGCGGATTCTGTACCAACTGAGCCATTGAGGAAGCCCCATGAGTATAGATCTGATCCACACTGCCAAATGGTTGTCCAAAGTAGCTGAGCTTTTTGGATCCCTGATTTATCTCCTCCCCCTGCCCCGATTTTCTCCAAACTCAACCCCCAGGGAATCTTCCAAGTTTCAATGTGCAGAACCGAGTGCTCAGTCACTAAGTCATGTCCAACTCTTTGTGGCCCCATGGACTGCAGTCTGCCAGTCTCCTTTGTTCATGGGATTTCCTAGGCAAGAATACTAGAGTGGAATGCCGTTTGTTTCCTTCTCCAGGGGATCTCCTGACTCAGGTGGAGCTACTGGTAAAAAACCCACCTGCTGATGGAGGAGATGTGGATTCCATCTCTGTGTCAAGAAGATCCCTTGGAGGAGGGCATGGCAACTGCTGCCAGTATTCCTGCCTGGAGAATCCCATGGATAGAGGAGCCTGGCGGGCTGCAGTCCATGGCATTGCAAAGAGTCAGACACTGATGGAGTAGCTTTCTACTTCGCCCAGACCTCTGTCTCCAGGGTTTGATTGGGCACCGGTGTACAGAGGCTGAGCTTTTGGTAGCAGCAGCACCTACCTTCTGTTTTCTGTAGAGCACTTCCTGTGAGTCTTGGAAATGACTGAACTTATTTATGTGTTTAGCTGCCCTGAGTGTTAATTGTGGCACTTGGCCTCTCTGATGTGGCATGCCAGATATTGAATTGCAGCATATGGGATCTAGTTCTCTGACCAGGGATCAAATCCAGGTTCCCCTTAATGCTGGGCCAGCAGGTAAGTCCCAACCTCATCTTTATTTTTTCTGACTCTGTTATTACTTGTCTCCTTCCACTGCTCATGAGCACTTCTGGAGCAGGGACCTAGTCTGTGGTCCACTCCATGCTCTGTGTCCAGGGTCCAGGAAAGAGTGACTACTAATGAAGAGGGGGACATTTCCTTTCTGGGAGATAAAAATCTCTGAAATAGATTGTGGTGCTGGTTGCACAAGCTTGTGAAAACCAGTGATCTGTATGATTTAAATGAATGAAATATAGGCCCTGAGATTATATCTCAATACACATGTTACAAAACTTAATCATTCTATCTAAGTAATTTTTCAGTTTTTTAACTGTAAGGCCAAAGGAGCCCGGGCCCCTCCCTGTCCGCCCCAGGAGGTCAGATCTGGCAGTCATGACCCTAGCAGGTGGAGGTCCAAGAACCACAATACATCCCCTGGGCCCACTTGCCTGGATCCTTCTCTGCAGAGCTGGACTTGAGTCACATCAGAAAAACTCCATTGTAGAGGTAAATACAATTTTATTTCAATATATTTAAAAATCAAAATAAGGGACTCCCGTGGTGGTCCAGTGGTTAAGACTCCAAGCTTCCAATGCAAGGGCCAAGGATTCAATTTTTAGTTGGGCAACTAAGATCTTGCATGCCTTGTGGCATGGCCAAAAAAAAAAGTACCATGGTTTACAATGTAGTCGAGCAACAAAAAACATTACAAAAATCAAAATTAATGCAGAAAACAAACTTATGGTTACAAAGTGGAAAACGGTGTGGGGGAAGGATAAATTAGGGGTTTGGGATTAGCAGGTTGTTTTTGTTGTTGTTCAGTCACTCAGTTGTGTCCCACTCTCTGCAACTCCATGGACTGCAGCACACCAGGCTACCTCTGTCCTTCACTATCTCCCAGAGTTTGCTCAAATTTGTTTCCATTGAGTCAGTAATGCCATCTAACCATCTCATCCTCTGTCACCCCCTTCTCCTCCTGCCCTCAATCTTATTCTAGCATCAAGGTCTTTTCCAATGAGTCACTTCTTTGCATAAGGTGGCCAAAGTATTGGAGCTTCAGTTTCAGCATCAGTCCTTTCAGTGAATAATCAGGGTTGATTTCCTTTAGGACTGACTGCTTTGATCTCCTTGCAGTCCAAAGGACTCTCAAGTGTCTTCTCCAGCACCACAGTTCCAAAGAATAAATTCTTTGGCGCTCAACCTTCTTTTTGGTCCAAGTCACACATCCATACATGACTGTTGGACAAGCCATAGCTTTGACTATACAGACCTTTGTCGGCAAAGTGATGTCTCTGCTTTTTAATATGCGGTCTAGGTTTGTCAATGCTTTCCTTCCAAGGAGCAAGTGTCTTCTACTTTCATGGCTCCAGTCATCATCTGCAGTGATTTTGGGATGCTGCATACATCTAAATACACACGAAACTGGGAGGAAGAGGAGGAGAAGCAGACCCTGGGGGCCACCCTGATTTATGCTGTCTGACCATTTGGCATTTACCTTGGTGTGTAGTGTGAGCATGGCCTCAATTGAATGGGATTCCATTTTTCCTCCCAAATAGCAGGGGCTTTTTGACCTGGGCACTGCTGCTATTGGGGCCAAACAGTCCTGAGTTGGGGCCCTTATGGGCACTGTAGGGTACCGAGCAGCATCCCTGGTCCCCAGCTGCACCGTGCCAGGTGCACGCTCCAATTGTGGCAAATGCTGGGGAGCAAAGGTGGTTGAGGATTGCTGCTCAGGGCCTGGAGGGTTGCCACCCTGGGGGCTCGCTGAAACACTGAAACACAGAAGGCTCAGCCTCGCCCCAAGTTTCTGATTCTGCAGGTCGAGGATGAGCCCAAGAATCTTTATTTCTTCCTTTTTTTTTTGGCCGAGACATGGCAGGGCTTTGTTCCGATACCTGGGATTGTACTGGGGTCCCTTGAGTTGGAAGCTCAGAGTCTTAACCACTGGACAGCCAGGGAAGTCCCAAGTGTCTGCATTTCTAAAGGACCTCAGGTGGTGGTGGTGATGGGGACCGCGCCCCGAGATCCACTTCTGTCACGCGGCCCCTGCCTTGGTGAGAGCAACCTTGAATCAGATGCTGCTGCTTTCTGGTTGGGAGGCGCCAGGGGCGGTGGGGATGGATGGTTTTTGGGATATGACTCAATAACTGCATTCCCAGATCCTGAAGATGAAGGCCAGGATTCGGGTCATGTTAGCTTTGGCCGGTAGGTGGCGACAGTGCCCGCTTGATCCTGGAGGGTCGGCGAAGGGGTGCAGGTTAGGGGCGGGGGGAGATGCATGAGGGAAGGACTCGCCTACATAACAAGAAAAACGTCCCCTGTTCACATGCGTGTGCTCTCTGGGCAATGGGGATACCGCAATAGACAAAATTTCCAGCCATCTTGGAGCAGACATTCTGGATAAATAAGATATCACCAGCTAGGGACTTCCCTGATTGTCCAGTGGCTAAGACTCCATGCTCTCAATGCAGGGGGTCTATGTTTCATCCCTGACTGGAAAACTAAGATCCCATATGTTGTAACTAAAGATGATGGGTGCTGCAACTAAGACCTGGTGCAGCCAAATAAATGAAAGAAAAAAAAGAGAAAGAAATCACCAGCTAATATAAATGCTGGAAAGACAATAAAATAGTGGGCTAGGAAAGAACAGGAAGACCTGGAGATGGGGTTCCTTTTTGACACTCCACTCCCAGGTAGCCAGGGATTTGGGGAGAATCAGTTGGAATGTGTGCCTGGTGGGGAGCGTTTCCAGTCCCCCTGACAAGAGAAGAGGTCATTCTATGGTTGCAACTCAGGAACAAAGGTTTATAGTCTTCCTAGCTGTGCCAGGGCCTGTTTTTGGCTAAGCTAGGCAGACCTTGGGATGTTAGTGGTGGGAGTGGGGGGCGGGGGTGGGGAAGGGGGGGCGGTGCACACAGAAACCTAAGGATAAATATAAAATAATCAGAAGGACACAGATGCAGTGAGAGAGAGCTGGGTGGTTAGGAGATTGCATCAGTTTGCTCATCTTTACTTATTTATTTATTTTTCTGTGGGTATTGCTCATCTTTAAAATGGGTTGCTAGTGGTACTGTCTTCCAGAGTTATTGAAAAAACTAAATGAGATGATGTAAAGTGTTTAGAATGGTGTCTTGTAACAAACAAGCACTTAGTAGATATTAATCACTGTTAATTATCACCATTAATTTCAGGATCTGAGACCTGGCAACTCAGAGAACAAAGTAGGTTATTATTGTGTGTAAACTAAGGGTTAAAGGGCTGTGAGAAAAGAGGTTGCATTTCAGAATCTTGCAATACTTGAGTTTGCAAAGGAAACTAATGTTTTCCGGGCTTGGGAAATTGCCAGATGACAGATGGCTGGCGTCAAAGCTATGGTTTTTCCAGTAGTCATATACGGCTATGAGTTGAACCATAAAGGAGACAGAGTGGTGAAGAATTGATGCTTTTGAATTGTGGTGCCGGAGAAGCCTCTTGACAGTCCCTTGGACTGCAAAGAGATCAAACCAATCAATCCTAAGGGAAATCAACCCTGAATATTCATTGGAAGTACTGTTGCTGAAGCTGAAGCTGCAATACTTTGGCCACCTGATGTGAAGAGCCGACTCAATGGAAAAGACCCTGATGCTGGGAAAGATTGAGGGCAGGAGGAGAAAGGGGAGACAAACAATGAGATGGTTGGAGGGCATCACTGACTCAATGGACATGAGTTTGAGCAAACTCTGGGAGATAGTGAAGGACAGGGAAACCTGGTGTGCTGCAGTTCATGGGGGTCCCAAAGAGTTGGACATGACTTAGCTATTAACAACAGATGGCTGGTGGCTGATCTTGTGTGTGTGTGAGTGATAGTCACGGAGCCCTCTTGGAACCTGGGTAACTAGGTAAGGATTCACTTGTTGAGTGTCCTGTAATTCCTGGGAAGCACGGGCTGGCAACTTTCCCTCCAGGCTCTCGAAGCTTTAATCTGCCTTCCCTGGGGAGCTGAAGGCAGCCCCCACAGTCCATCTCCAGGAAGATCCCCACAGAGGCGGGAAGCACCTGGGTCCCATACAGATGCCCATAGCAACCTCAGAAAGTCAACAGGATAAAGAGCCAGATACACACAAGCCACACAACTTGGCACCAGAAATGTTGACTTTGGCCCCAGCCCCATGGAGATAGGGTGGCTTGGAGGGAAGCCTCTCTCCCCCCAGGACACATTTGTCGACTGCCTGCCCTGCAGGGGAGAAAGGCTAATGACTGGCAGCTGACCCAGGCTTCTAACTCCAGGGTGCAATCTGCTGCTGCTAAGCTTACAGTTTGGGAACCGATTCCATGGTTCTGCTACTTTTCAGTGCTGGACACTAACCTGCCACTGTGAGTTTTGATGGTCACATTACTTGTCGGATGTGCCGGATGAAGGACCATGTCAAAACAAAAGGAACACTAGGAGCTGAAACTCTTGATTTTCAAAAGCCTGAAGTATGACTCAAAAAAAAAGAAAGAAAAAAAAAAGAAAGAAAGGAAATGTATGGATACCAAGGGGGAAGGTGGGGAGTGGGGTGAATTGGGAGGTTGAGATTGACATATATACATTATCGATACTATATATAAAATACATAACTAATGAGAACCTATTGTATAGCACAAGCAACTTGATGCTCTACGGTGACCTAAAAGGGGAGGAAATATAAAAAAGAGGGGGTATATGTATGTGTACAGTTGATTCACTTTGCTGTAACAGTAGAAACTAGCACAACATTGTAAAGCAACTATATTCCAATAAGAATAAAAATAAATTAAAAAGTTCCTCACATACAAACCCACACAAACCCAAACCAAATCCACAGGAAAGACCAAGGGTGTACTGATTAGGTATGGCTGGATCAAGGTGCTTAAACAATGTTGTTAAAGGCATGGACTTCTCTTTTTCTCTAGGATCTGCCCTCCTCTGTTTTGGCTTCATCCTAGACAAGATCAGCTGTGGGGTAGCAAAAGATAACTCCTGGCAGATCCAGGCTTTCACCCTAAGGAACCATGAGTGACTCTGCTTATATTAATATTTCTGACAGCCTCCCGCCTGACTCTCATTGGTCCAACTTGAGTCACAAGATCATTCCTCAAACCAATCACTGTGGACAGGGGGACCCTGAAGGCAGACAGGTGGGTGGGGGCCAGCCAGCAACTGTCAGGCTGTGGAGAGAGGACTGCAGAAATCTTGTCTGTCTTTGTCCTGCAAGGAAAAGAAGGCAGGAGGAGGTAGGAAGTCAAGGACCATTTCTTTTCCTCTCTTTTATGTTGTTCTTGTTTTTAGGAGAATTTCACACAACAAAAAACTCAGCAATTTGGTACAATTTGGTGGTAGAGAAGGTACATCCATAATGTGTATAACTGTCAACTCTAATTGTGGAACATCTTCATTTTTTAAAATTTTCTTGGTCATACTACACACAGTATGTGTGATCCCAGTTCCCCAACCAGGAATCAAACTGTTGGCCCTTGGTACTGCAAGTATAGTGTCTTAGCCACTGGACCACCAGGGTAGTCTCTAATTGTGAAACATCTTTATCACCCCAAAAGGAAACCTCATACCCATTAGCAGGCACTTCTCATCCCACTCCCAGACCCTGGCCCCATCATCTACTTCCTGTCTCTCTGCATTTGACTCCTCCAGGGACTTCCCGTGAGTGGAATTAGACAGTGTGTGTCCTTCTGTCTGCTTCTCTCACTGAGCCTCATGTCCTCAAGGTTCAGCCATGTTATAGCAGGCGTCAGAATCTCCATCCTTTTCGTGGCTGAATAATATTCCATTAGATGGACCACATTGCGTTCATCTATTCATCTGATGATGGACATTTGAGCTGTTTCCATCCTTTGCCTATTGTGGATAATGCTACTACGAACATGGCTGTGTAAGTACCCATTCAAGTCCCTGCTTTCTACTCTTTTCTGTCTATACTCAGACATGGAATTGCTGTATTTGGGGATAAGTCCATGTTTAACTTTTTGAAGAACTGTCACAATGTTTTGCATAGCAGCTGCACCATTTTACACCCCTATTTGTGTATTTTTGCATTTTGAGAAATTTAAAACATGAAGAAAAATAGGTTGAAGAAATCCACTTTTTAGATGCAAAAAATCTAGGCACTGCTTTTACTGACTTACTAATTAAAGAGCAATTTTAAAAAATCAGCAGGGAATTCCCTAGGTTCACTGGTTAGGACTCCCGCTTTTACTGCCATTGGTCCAGGTTCAATCCCTGGTTGGGGAACTAAGATCCCACAAGCTGCCTGTTGTGGCCAAAAAAAAGCTAGACAGGAACTTTTGGCTAGCTTGAGTGGGCCATCCAGGGATGGAACGACATCTTTTTGTTTGTTTGTTTAAGTTAAAAGCACACATCAATCTAAATTTTAATTGAGAAAAGAAAAAGAGAGAGTGACTAGCTTCAAGTAGAATGGCTTCTCCCCATGCTGTTTCACGCAGGAATAGAGCGGGACACCAGGCGATGCTTTGCAAATTAAGAGGAGAAACACAGAGGATGGACTCAGGGCCCTGTAGGGTTGTGGAACTGGGGAGCAGCGGGGACTCCAGGAGGAGGGTTCTCTCCTCCAGCCACCAGCTTCCAGACATTGGACGTATCTTGCCAGAGGATTCCTTGTTTGTTTTTTGATTCCTTGGTTTTTGAAGGAGGGGAGCAGGGAAAAAAATGGAAAGATTGAAAATTCCCCTCTTTAGGATCCTTTTTTTAATACCTAAATCTTTCTCCTTGTTTAGCACTGGGGTTAAACCAAGGTCTTCCAAAGCCTGCATTGTGGACAATTGGGGAGGCTGATTTCGGGGCATCCTATGCATTGTAAGGCTTCCCTGATAGCTCAATTGGTAAAGAATCCGCCTGCAATGCCGGAGACCCCGGTTTGATTCCTGGGTCAGGAAAATCCCCTGGAGAAGGGAAGAGCTTCTGTAGTATTCTGGCTTGGAGAATTCCACTGACTGTATTGCCCATGGGGTCGCGAAGAATCGGACACGACTGAGCCACTTTCACTTGTTCAGCGACATCCTAGGCTTTGATGCGAGGACCCCCACCCTCACCCCCAGAGTAGCCACCACGTAACCACGCCTGGGAGTGGAGGGGCAAACTGCCCCTGGCTGAGACTCTCTGGTTTTAATCTCTAACTAGAACGAATAACTGGATTTTCTCATAAAATTATAAAGTTTTGCCTGGGAGCGTCAACAGATCCTCTTCGTCTACTGCAGAGACGATAAAATAAGGCCGGGGTCGGCTGGGGTCCCAGACTAGAACTGGAAGCCGACCTTAACCGAGTCTGTGGGGTCAGGATCTCTGGAGCCACGTGGCAGCAGCAAACTGCACTCTGGGAGTGACTGCAGCACGTGGCCTGAACCCCTCTGCCTCAGGTTCTTCACTCTGCTGATTTCCCAAAAGGCTCGCAGGGTCCAACTTTTCCTGCCGCCGTGCTGGGTCTCGAACCCTTAACTCAGAGCTCGCCTGACTATCCTGCGGGTCACAGCAGCCGCGCTCAAGAAAGGGGAGGTATGAGTCGGTGGTGCGCGCGGTCTTGTGGGGATTGTAGTCCCGGCCTCGCCTCCGCCTCGCGCCGACTCCGCCCCTGGAACTACGCTCCCGTCGTGCCCCGAGGCTCCAGGCGGTGGCGGAGGCGGAGCAGGCGGGCTGGTTGCTAAGACTTGGTGAAGCGCAGCGCTTCCGCCCGTCTCCTCAGGTAAGCACACGGCCCCGGGGTCTCGGGCTTTTACGACCCAGGCTCCCGCGGAGGGCGAGGAGGGCGGAGGCAGGGGGCGCGCCTGCGGAGGGGCGCCGGCCGCGCGGGGAGCGAGGGGGCCCAACTGGACCGGGCTCGTGCGCGCGCATCGGGCGAACGCGGGGAGGGGCGCGTGTGCGCGTGCGCACGGGCCGGCCAGGTTCGGGGACCCCTGTTTCGGCGCCCGTCGTCCTTCTGCGCGTGCGCTCGCCCCTGCCGTCCGGTTTTGAGACCCCGTGCCCTAACTGCTTCCGCTGTGCTCAGGCCTCTGGTCTTGGTCAGCCTTCTATCTCCGTGCTGTCGTGTTACCAGCTTTCTGCCCGCTTTGGGCGAAAACCCCAAATCTTTCTGTACGTCTTGTTTGTGGGCGCGCTCAGTCTCTCAGTTGTGTCCCACTCTTCGACCCCATGGATTGTGGCCCTCAGTTTCCTCTGTCCATGGGATTCCCAGGCTAGAATACTTGAGTGGGTTGCCATTTCCTTCTCTAAGAGATCTTCCCGACGCAGGGATCAAACCCGCATCTCCTGTGTCTCCTGCATTGACAGGCGGATTGTTTACCACTGAACCACTTGGGGAGGCCTAAGAATTGGTAATCTTTGCTGATACTTAAGGGAAGTGTGAGTTTTCAAGGCCTTTTAAAATTCTGGCCTTGGGTCAGCCACACCCCACATGCGCATGGTTATCGATTTTTCATGCACAAAGGCCTGCTTATAGGGTTGTTAGGTTCTGCAAATAACCAGTCAGGTTGCCCCATTAAATTAGAATTTTGTGTTAACAACAAATATATGCACACACACACACACACACACATATATATATATATATATACATGTATGTATGTATGTATGTATTAGTGTAAGAGTATCGCAAAGCTTCCATAGGACACATTTATGTTGAGAAATCACCTGCTCATGTGGGTTCACACTTAGCAGGGTGTGCTGCATATTATCTGGGGACCCTGCTTTGTTGGGGAGTTTGTCAGATGCAGACATTAATGCACCTTCCCCCTTCCACGGGGCCAAGTTCTGGATACCATATTTGAAGCCATCGGCTGCCTTGGCTGTTCAAGAGTCCAAGACTCCAGCACTGGATGTTCCTTCTGCTCAGGGCTCCCCACCCTGCTTCACCTGCTTTCAAGGTCCAGCTGTGGGTCACTGCCTCCGAGGAGCCTTCCAGGAATCTGCCCTTCGCAGGGCACTGGCTCCTGAGAAGAGCTGTGCCCTGGGGTGGGCCCAGCCTCATGGATTTTCTCACTTTCTGTCCCAGCCAGGGTGGTGGTGGATCCCATTTTACTGAGGGGGAAGCTTGTCCTGGGCCTAAGGCCTGGTCTCAGCCAGGAGAATGTGGGCAGGGCCCTGACACACCCAGGGGTGAGATAAGGCCCTTACCTCTGGTTGCAGAGGCTGCCTCAGCTCACTGAATAAGCCCCATGTTCTTGATGCCTCCTGGGCTTCAGGCCTCGTCACCCGATGAGGGGACTGGCTGTTGGGGGTCCCAGCTCCCTGGTCTCCTGGACCTTCCCCACAGGCCCTGACAGTGGGTGCCAGCCACAGAGGCTCCAACCATAAATACAGACAATTGTGGAGGGGGCTGGCCTCCACCCCATTGGAGCACAGGAACCTTTAGGAGGCGGCCTAGTTGTGGACAGAGGGAGGTAGACACACCCAGGGAAGGGCCTGAGCTGGGCGGAGCAGCCAATCCGCAGCAGGGAGGGTGTGGGGCAGTGTGTGTGTGGGGGTGTGCATGCAGGGCACTCGGCCAGGGTAGGGCAGTGGGGTGCCCAGAGCTGGGGTGGACCTGTGATTTTGAGGAGGAAAAGAGGAACGGATCAGCCTCCCGGCATGCTGAGGTCCCCAGGGTTCATTTAAGCAATCACTGGGCGTGGGGGCCGTTCCCAGGTGGGCCGCAGCTCCCAGTCTGGGTGTGTCACCCTGGAGGAGCCTGCGTCTTGTCTGTAAAGCCCCTCCCCTCCACGGGGCTCAGAAGGCAGAGTTGGGAGCTGTTGGCCGTCGGGCTGCAGCTCTGCCCTCCCAGGCACGTGGCCCTGGGCAAGTCCCTTGGCCTCTGGAAAGGGACCAGCCCCGCAGCCTCCGTCTGGGTCATGGGGGAAGTTGGGGAGCCCATTCGCAGGAGTGAAGACAGGCAGCGGTTTCAGCACTGGCGGCAGTCACGAGCTCTGGGCCTTGTTCGAGATGTGCTGTGACCCTGGTGGCTCAGTGGGTAAAGAATCCACCTGCCAATGCAGGAGATGCCCGTTCGATCCCTGGGTCGGGAAGATCCCATGGAGAAGGACGTGTCAACCCACTCTAGTATATTCTTGTCTGGGAAATCCCCTGGACAGAGGAGTCTGGTGGGCTACATTCCATGGGGTCAAAAAGTCCAACATGACTGATTGACTAAGCAAGCATGCACGCCCTGGTGACTGCCAGATTTCCCCACCGCTGCCACAAAGAGCAGCAGCTCTACTGAGGTACAGTTCACATAGTGTGGGGATCACCCACATAAAGCATACTTTTTTAGTGTATTTACTGTATTATGTGACCATTACCTCTGTGTAGTTCCAGGACACTCTATCTTCCAATAGGAAGCCTGTCCCCAGGAGCAGACCCCCCCCCCGCCCCCCACCTCCCAGCCTCTGACAAACAGGAACCCACTCTCTGTATCTGTAGATCTGCCTGTTCTGGATATTTCCCATCAGTGGAATCACGCCCCATGTGTCCTATGTCTGCTTCTTTCACTGAGCATCATGATCTCGGGGTCCGTTCACGTGGCAGTGAGTGTCAGGGCTTCTCTCCTTTCCATGGCTGAGGGATGCTTCCATGTGTGGAGGGACCACCTGGTGTTTATGTGTTTATCTTCCAGTTAACACATGGGCTTGCAACCACCTTTTGCTGTTGTGAGTCGTGCTGCTGTGAACACGTGTATAGATGGCTGTATGGACATGTATGGACTTGTTTCAGTTCTCCTGGGTGTGCACCTGGGAGTGGGGTCACTGGGCCAGATGGTGGCCTCCTGGTGGTTTTTATTTGTTCTCCCTGGAGGATGGCAGCCCCACCAGCAGCAGTCCGAGGCCAGCCTCCTGTCTCTGTCACTTGTTTTGTTTCGGTCAGACAGAGATTGCAGTCTTGAAGGGACAAACAGGACTGTGTCTGTCTTGCCTGGGAGACAGTGGGACCTTTTGTGGCCTGGACCAGGCTGTGGGAGCCATTTTGCCCTGGGCACGGTGTGTGCTGGGAGCAGATTTAGACCCAGCATGCCCAGGACCCTCCTCAGGGCCTGAACGTGGCCTGGGCATCCTGGGTACCTGAGGGGCCCCTAGCCATGCTGTGTGTTTTCTGGTAGTGGTTGGTGAGGACCTCCTGTGCCCGCTGCAGGGCCCATGGGCTGAGGAGTGATGAGTAGGCTGCATTGCAGCAGTAAGGGCCAGACTGTGACACTGTCTCAGCATACCTTGTCCATGGGAAAGAGGTGGGAGGGGTTGGTCCAATCCCAGATACCGCTAGGGCACTGGACTCTGGAGCCATGTGAATGTCATCTGTGGCCCATTTCTGCTGTCAACCAGGGCAGCCCTGACCAGTAGGAATATAACTCGAGACAGGTACACGAAATGAAGTGTGTAGAAGCCATGTTTTGGGAAACTACAAAGAAACAGTTGAACTTAGCCTTAATCATATGTTTATTTAACCTGAGACATGAAGAGTGTTCCCACTTCAGCCATGTAGTTAACATAGCCATCCCTCGGCATCCATGGGGAACTGGGTCCAGGGCCCCCAAGGATAAGAAGATCCAAGGATCTCAAGGCCTTTGAATAAAGTGGTGTAGTGAGTCAGTCTTCTGTGTCCGTGGAATACAGAAAGAGACTTAACGAGACAGTTACATTTTCTCTTTTGTATTAAGTTTCTGGGATCCAGTGTGCATTTTTGCTCATGGCACTTCTCAGTAAAAAAAGGGGGCAGAGAAAAGAAACCCAGACAAGGGCGGTTTAAACTCTGTGCAAACACGGCGTTAGTAAAATGTGAGTGAGAGCACAGCTGCTGGTGCCTTTTGCTCGGTGGGACGAGCCTGCAGACTTGGCACGCTCCTGGGACGACCCCTCCAGCTCGTCAGGCCCCACTACAGCCCAGGATGATGCCCTGCTCCGGTCTCTGTCTCCCACAGTCAGAGCCCCACTGAGGATGGACCCCGCCCTGGGCGTCATGGAGCTGCACAGAGATGCAAAGGCCAGGAGTCCCGAGCAAGAACCGCCGTGGCAAGCCCTCCCGGTTCTGTCAGAGCAGCAGTCTGGGGCCGTGGAGCTGGTGCTGGCCTATGCTGCGCCCGTCCTGGACAAGAGCCAGACCTCACGCCTCCTCAAGGAGGTGTCAGCAGCCCACCCACTGCCTGCGCAGCCTCACCTCAAGAGGGTGCGGCCTAGCCCTGACCCCGGCCGCCCGCACTCGCTGGAAATGCTGCTGTGCCTGGCGGGCCCGGCCCGGGGCTCTCAATCGCTGGCCGAGCTCCTCCCGCAGCCGGATGTGGACACCCGTGGCCTGGGGCAGCCCTTCCTGGTACCTGTGCCTGTGCGACCGCCCCTGACCAGGAGCCAGTTCGAGGAGGCGCGCACTCACTGGCCCACGACTTTTCATGAAGACAGGCAGGTGACCCGAGCCCTGGCTGGATGCCTCTTCTCGGCCCAGGAGCGGGATGCGATGCAGGCCCACATGGAGCGGGCCGTGTGGGCCGCGCAGCAGGCAGCCTCAAGGGGCTTGAGGGCCGTGGGCGCGGTGGTGGTGGATCCGGCCTCAGGCCGCGTGCTGGCCACGGGCCACGACTGTAGCAGCACCGGCAGCCCCCTGCTGCATGCTGCCATGGTGTGCATTGACCTGGTGGCGCGAGGCCAGGGCTGCGGTGCCTACAACCTGGCGCCCCACCCTGCCTGCTCCTTCGCGCCAGCCGTCCGTGCTGGCTCTGTGCGCAAGCTGGACGAGGACGAGGATGGGCTGCCCTATGTGTGCACCGGCTACGACCTGTACATCACCCGCGAGCCCTGCACCATGTGTGCCATGGCCCTGGTCCACTCTCGGGTGCGGCGTGTCTTTTATGGGGCGCCCTCGCCTGACGGCGCACTTGGCACCCGCTTCCGCCTGCACGCCCGGCCTGACCTCAACCACCGCTTCCAGGCCTTCCGCGGCATCCTGGAGGCCCAGTGCCGCCAACTGGACCCCGATGGGCTGGACTCCAAGGCATAGGCGCTAGCCCGGACCCTCCTTGGCTTTCCTCACATCGCCAGGGGCTTTTGCTCTGTCTCA
Organism: Odocoileus virginianus; assembly: GCF_023699985.2. NCBI lineage: Eukaryota > Metazoa > Chordata > Mammalia > Artiodactyla > Cervidae > Odocoileus > Odocoileus virginianus. Next base: position 41,115,458 of record NC_069676.1, read on the forward strand.
GCTCATGGACACTCATGCTGTTTCTGCTGGCACATGGGGGGCATCCCCTTCCTGGACAAGGTCTTCCTCAAAGTTGGGCAGAGTGGGGGTCCAGCTGGCCGAGTAGCCAGGCACCTTCCGACCCAGGTGGGCCCCTGGGGTCACCAGCGTTGGGTCCCCTTTTCTCAGGTGTCAGGGAACAGCTTTGACATGTGAAAATAAACAACTTAAACCAGGTTGGTGTCTGTTAACAAAGGCGTGAGGCCCCGGTGGCTGAGAGTCCCTGGGTCAGGGTGGCCATTTTCTCTGACACCTGGATTTGCACAAGGAGGTGAGCTGCTGAGTGGAGTGTAGGCAGGGAGGGGCCCCAAGTCTGGATGGCTATGGCTAGAGCCTAGGGAGAGGGCCCACCAGCCTGGATATTGCTGACTGCATCAGTCTCCCATCCTTCCCAGGTGCCTAGAGGGTCCCTGGAGGGGCCGGTGGGGGTCTGCCTGCCCTGGAGTGGTTAGCCCTGGAACCCAGGTGTGTGGGACTCCGAGCAGTAAATGTGTGTGCTGCAGGTCCCTGAGACATCCATGCCTTGAGCCCCCATCCCTTGCCCATGGGGGCTGGGCAGGTGGAGGGTCTGCTGGAACCGGAGCTGTGGATGGCTGGTGGGGCCTGTGGCAGGAGGGCTGGGCTGGGCCAGGCTCCGGGTCCCAGGGGGAGGCCCTCTCCGAGCTGGGGGCTGGGGGTGGACCCAAGGACTCTTGGTCATTGGATCCTTCCCTTGGATCCCCTCCATGTGGGGCTCTGCACCTGCTTAGTGCCCAGCACTGGGGGCCGTTCAGGCTCAGTTGTGCTGGTTGGGTACCAGGTGTGGCCATGTTGCTTGGCCCACTTCTGGAGAAGGTAGTGTCTGCCTCCTAGGTCCTTGTGCAACTGGTGCCTCTGTGGTGCTGCCTCTGAGGGGCTGCTCCATGACACGGGCTCCTCCTGGGCAGGGCCGCTGGGTGCCTGTCCTGTCTTCAGGCATTTCAGTTGGGTTGCAGTGGGGTCCTTGGCCTTGCAAAGCTCACAGGGGCAAAAGCCATGGACCAGAGAGGTTGTGTAACTTCCCTGAGGTCACACAGCAATGAGTGTGGACTCAGATTTTAGTGACTCGGAGACTTTGTGGCCATAGGAAGTGTGCAGAGCCATCCGTGGATAAAGGGAAAGTTTAAGGGTTGGGTGACTAACACTTTCACTTTTGTGGGGGAGTTGGGGAAGGACAAGGTAGGAGGGTAGTAGTGGTGGGTCACTGGGACCCTCCACCCAGATGCCTCCCCCACATCAGTGGCAAGTTGCCCGGGGTGGGGGTGGGGGCCTCTGACATGAGGTGGTGACTGGGGTCACACATGCGGGGCTGGGTTGGCCTTGAGCCAAGAGCCCAGATACCCCTGTGGATGCTCTGGTGGTTAAGGCAGTAACTGCAGTGGCCCCTGGATCCACAGGTGGTGTTGGGGTCGCCCTGCAGCCATAGGGCCCCCCTGACTGTGCCTGTCTCCCTCCAGGTGGCTGCAGGCTTCCACTCCCACCCTGTCTTCACAGCAGAAATGTCAGGTGAGTCCCACCGCGCCCCGCAGTGGGGGGTCCTGGCTTCTTGGGCCATCTGGAAAGTTCCCCGGGCAGCTGGGCACACTGTGACCCCAGGAGGGGCACAGCCTTGCTCTCCTCCCGGGATAGGAGTCGGGGTTGCTCTGGCCACTGGACTGGACAACAGGGTGACGAGTCCGCACAGTGAGCACCTGGCCCGGCCAGCGGAGCCCATGGGACACCCATGTAATTGCCCGGACGTGGAGCTGAAGTGGGCGGCTCCAGGCAGCACTCTGTTACACTGTGCTATGAGGTCTTCCACTGCCCGCCAGGGTGGCACAGGTGCTAAAGAGGGACCATACAGAGACGAGCTCTGCCCCTGGGCCTTGGAGACATGTAAGACGGAAGTGTTCCGTGTTGGAAAACAGGAAGTCCCAGGACTTCCCTGATGGTCCAGTGGTTAAGACTCTGAGCTTCCACTGCTGGGGGCCTGGGTTCATCCCTGGTCAGGGAACTAGGATCTTATAAGCCGCGCAGTGAGGCCAAGGAAACAAACAAAAACCCCATGGAGTCCAGACTCCAGGAAGAGGACCCAATGGCAGGTATGGCTGTGAGATGAAGTCATGCTAGAGCAGGGCGGCCCTGAGATAACAGTGGGACTGACATCCTAAGATGGATGAGATAGTCACAGGGAAGCAGGGAGGATGGGGCAGAGGCTGGAGGGACGGGTTCACAACCCCGGGGCGCCCGGAGCATCTGGGGGAAACGTGGCCCTGTGACACTGGATCTGATTGTGCAGCCTCTAGAACGGAGCCGAGACAGACCTCTGTCCAATCAGGCTGCCCAGCCTGTGGTCCTTTGTAACAGCAACCCCAGGGAGCTCCCACATCCCAAGTGCCACAACCTGCCCTGGAGTCAACAGTGTGGATATGTGTGGACCCTGCTGTTGAATCTTCATGTGTGCCTGTGACTGTCGTAAGAAATCACCACAGACTCAGATACTTAAATGAAATTTGTTCTGGGACTTCCTGGAGGTCCAGTGGTTAGGACTCCGTGCTTTCAGTGCTGAGGGCGTGAGTTCAATCCCAGGCGGAGGAACTAAGATCCTCCATGCTATGTGGCACGGTCAGAAACTAAGTCCATAAATAAATAAGTAAATAGAATTTGTTCTCTGACAGTCCTGAGGTCAGGAGTCCCACATGGGTACCACAGGGCTGAATCCAGGCGTGGGCAGGGCTGGTCCCTCTGGAGGCTCCCGGAGAGCACCGGCTCCCCCCTTTTCCAGCTTCTAGAGGTGCTGCATCCCTGACTTGTGGCCCCTCCCTGCATCCTCACAGCCAACAGCACAGCATCTCACGTCTCTCTGCCTCTGACCTTCCCCCTTCCCTTTTATAAGGACCCTATGATGGCACTGGGCTCCCCAGGGAATCCAGGATCATCCCGTCTCAGGGGCCTTAGCTTAATCCCTCTGGCGAAGTTCCCTCTGCCCCATGAGGTGATGCATCCACAGGTCCCAGGAGCAGATGGGCACAGCCCTAGGGCCACTACAAGCTGAGTGCAATGTGAGTCTTTTTCTGTCCCCCCATCCCTGCAGGAAAGGAGAACAACTTCCCCCCGTTGCCCAAGTTCATCCCCCTGAAGCCCTGCTTCTACCAGAACTTCTCTGACGAAATCCCTATTGAGCACCAGGTCCTGGTGAAGAGGATCTACCGCCTGTGGCTGTGTGAGTCAGGGGGAGGGGTGCACCACCCAGGTGGGTGGGAGCCTGAGGGTTTAGTAATAAAGCTTTCCGACGACCTTCTCTCATGGCTCAGTGGTAAAGAACCCGCCTGCCAATGCGGAAGCTACAGGAGATGTGGGTTTAGTTCTGGGCTGGGAAGAGCCCCTGGAGGAGGGCATGTCAACCCACTCCAGTATTCTTGCCTGAAGAATCCCAGGGACAGAGGAGCCTGGCAGACTATAGTCCATAGAGTTGCAAAGAGTCAGACATAACTGAGTACACACACTGATGAGCTCCTCTCCGGAGTGGATGGAGCAGGTGGGCAGCTGCACAGAGCCCCGGCCCCCCAGGCCCTTCTCTGGCCCCAAGGTCCCTGTGCTCGTGGGAGCCACACCCCAGTGGTAGGGGCTGTCCCACTCAGCACCCTCTTTCTCCTCCCCTCCTCTAGTCTACTGTGCCACCCTGGGCGTCAACCTCGTTGCCTGCCTGGCCTGGTGGATCGCGGGTGGCTCAGGCGCTAACTTCGGCCTGGCCCTGCTCTGGCTGCTCCTCTTCTCGCCCTGCGGCTATGTGTGCTGGTTCCGGCCGGCCTACAAGGCCTTCCGGTGAGTTGGGGTGGCCCCTGCCCTCCAGGGGCCCTTGGGGAGTGTCTGGGGTTGACAGTTGGCTCAGAAACAAGCGCGCTCACTGTGCGCGCCCCACTCCGGGCCAAGTCCTGAGAGGGGTGCACCCTGATCTGCAGCTGCCGCCCGGCCCAGGTGTGAGCATGCCTCTTTCTTGTGTTTGGATGACACTGTGTACTGGGATCCACAAGCCACATCCATCTCTCCCTTTTTGTTAATTACTGTTGACATACTGTACATACAACTCAGCTCACTTGCTCAACAGCTTGGTGTTTCTAGCGTTTATACAAGGCTGGACAGCCAGCATGTCTAGTTCCAGAACAAACCAACAAGAAACCCCATCCCCATTAGCACCATCCTCATCTCCTTAGCCTCTGAACACCAAGAACCCACTCTCTGTGTCTGTGGATCTGCCTGTTCTGGACTTTTCCCATCAGTGGGATCACTCTGCGTGTCCTTCTGCGTCTGCTTCTCTCACTGAGCATCGTGTTCTCAGGGTCCATCCACGTGGTAGCAAGTGTCAAGGCTTTATCCCTTTGGGTGTCTGAGTGATGCTCCCATGTGTGCAGGGACCAAGTGGTTTCTCCATCATCTGTGGATGGCGTTGGTGTTGCTGCCCCCTTCTGGCTACTGTGAATCTTGCTTTGTGGCTTTCACCCCAAATCTGCCCTCTGCACTCAGGCATGTGCTATGTCTGTTCCATGCGGCCCCTAATACCAGACCCTCAGTGGGAGTCAGGTGGGGCCCCTGGGGCCCTTTGGAGACAAGAACCAGAAACCTGTCCACTTGTGCTGAAGCGAAAGGGGCGCTGTGACTTCAGGTCCCAAGCTGATTCCAGCAACTGTGTGCAAGAATGGGGACCCCCTGAGGGCTTTGGGGGCAGCCCAGGCTCAGCCCTGCACCGTGAGGTCCCGTCCATCCTCCATCCCTGATCGCCCCTTGCTTGCCCTCCCTATGTGAGCACCCTGCAGCCTCCCTTGTCCGGGACAGCAGGGCATCACAAACCCACCACGAACCCATCAGATTGACCTCAGGCTACTGGCAGGTCCTTGGGCATAGTGGGGGCTCCTAAATCCCCTTCTGGTGAGGAGCATGTCAGGGGTGTCCTCCTCCTGGGGGCGGGAACCGGAGATGCGCTGGATAGCCGGGTTGGCCTGGGCCCTTCCTTGTCCCCGCCCCTTCACTGCCTCCACCCTGCCCTCCCCTCCAGTATTGGTAACAAAGCCGTTTGCTTCCCTCCAGATCTGACAGCTCCTTCAACTTCATGGCATTTTTCTTCATCTTCGGAGCCCAGTTCGTCTTGACCATCATCCAGGCCGTCGGGTTCTCAGGATGGGGCGCGTGGTAAGCTTGCGGGGTCAACCATGGGGACATGTGTCACGCGCAGGACAGACATGAGCTTAGGCTGAACACTGTGGTCAGAACACCAAAATGCCAATGGCTGGGCGAGGGTGAAGTATGCTCCTTGCTCTTGTAAACCCCTACCCTGGGAGGTGCCAGGTTGGTAGCCCGTGCACAGTGGTTCTCGTGCCAGTCACCTGACCCCCGGGAAAACCTGGCAGACATGTCCAGCTGTGTGTCCCCGGGGTCAGAGAGCATCTGGGAGGGCCATGCCCCACCATCTGGGAGAGGTATTTTCCATTGCTTCCCAGGTGATGCTAGTGGTAAAAAACCCGTCTGCCAAAAAACCCGTCTGCCCATGCAGGAGACATAAAAGAGGTGGGTTCAGTCCCTGGGTTTGGAATATCCCCTGGAGGAAGGCATGGAATCCCACTCCAGTATCCTTGCCTGGAGAATCCCATGGACTAGGGAGCCTGGCGGCTATAGTCCAAAGGGTCACAAAGAGTCAGACACAACTGAAGCGACTTAGCACTCATTAACACATGAGGTGTCTGCCGCTGCTATAGTGAATTATTCCATGTTCAGTGATTTGAAACAAACTTTTCATCTTAAGTCCCAGGGGTCAGAATTCATGTAACCCACAGGTTGGCAGGGCTGGTCCTTCCAGAGAGCCACCTGTTCCAGTCCAGGTGGCCGCAGTCCCGCAAGTCCCCTCCAGGGGGCGATGGACAGCATGGGGGGGGGGGTCGTCCACTGTTGCTGTGGAGCTACAGGGACACCCGGCCAGTCCTGGGCCCTGAGTATCCATCCCTCCCCGCTGGCCCCAGACTTCCACCGTCCTCTGGGTGAACGCTTCCCTGTCAGTCCATTCAGAAGGCCTTTTAAAACCTGTGAGACTAGTTTTATGTGTAAAAGACTATAGTGCTGCTTCACACTAGGAAGCAACAGTGACCAGAGGCTCAGACCTGTCTGTCCTGCCCGCTTGTGACCTTTTCACATGGGGCTTCTTCGTGGTTTGCAGATCTGGGGTAGAGCGTCCACCCCAAGCTGCCTCCCCACCCTCTGACGCCCTCGCCTCCACTGGATGTGGTGGGCACAGTGCCCTCACCCACAGAGCTACCATGTCAGGCCTTCCCCTTGGGGTCCCTGCAGCTTGTTAACAGTTGGCCTTTGTGGTTGGTCTACATTGGACTCCAGGTAGGGTGGAGTATGCACCCTCCTTGACTGGGACCCCCACTGCCTGTCCTTTCCACAGTTGGGGCTTCCTTGAGGTACCTTCCCAGCCCAGAAAGGCAGCCACTTAGGTGCACGACTCTGTGGTTCTGTGTGTTTACAAGGATGGAGGTTCGATCACTCCAGTTTCAGAACATTCCACCACCCCAAAGTGAAGCCCCATCCCCATGAGCAGTCCCTTGTTCATCCGCTAACAGCCAGGAACCCACTCCCTGTGTCTGTGGATTGGCCTGTTCTGGACGTTTCCCATCAGTGGAATCATACCATGTGTGTCCTTCTGTGTCTGCTTCTCTCACTGAGCAAGTGTATTCTCAGGGTCCATCCACATGGTAGCGAGTGTCAGGGTTTTGCCCCTTTTGGTGGCTGAGTTGGTGGGATGCAGTGTGTGTGTCTGTTTGTTGTGGGTGGACCATTGGGTTCTCTGCTCTTCTGTTGCTGGTAGTTCTGTGCATTGTGTACACCTGTCCGTGTGGACATGTGTTCTCAGTTCTCTCTGGTGGATGCCTGGCTGTGGAATTTCTGGGCCACGTGGTAACTCTTGAACCTTCATCAGAGCTGCCAGACCCTCCACTGGCCTTTGCAGGCTGCATCTCCATCTGCCTGGCTCTGGCCCCTTGAGCTCCTGGCTGAGTGGCCCTGGAGGAACACTTCATACCCTCATCCCATCCCCCTTATCTCCAGGTCTGTCATCTTCCCAGACCTCCAGCTATGCTTACACTCCCTCAAAGTGCAGAGCAGTGTGCATTTGTATGTGAGGACGTCCCTCCTGGCTTCACAAAGGGGCGAGGCCTGTCCACGTGTGTATGTGTGTGCATGTCCAGCAGGTTGTATACCTGTGCACATGCGCGCGCGCGCACACACACTTTTTTTTTTTTTTTCTGTGTGACTTGTATGATCTTAGTTCCTCAACAGGGGATTGAACCTGGATCCTGGCAGTGAGAGCACAGAGTCCTAACCCCTGGATACCAGGGAATCCCCTGCACACGTTTCTGTAAACTCTCTCTGGAAGTGTACTAGCAGATGAGGGATGCCAGTTTCCTCTGGGCTGGGGAGTGGCGTTGACAGGAGAGAGGCATCTATTGTGTGTTTTTCTAAGCTTCCTGAACTGTGTGGTTTTGTTACTCACTAAGAAAAAACATTCTCAAAAGTACTCTATTTCCTGCCTCCCCCCCACCCCACCCCTGGCCTGCCTGAACACCAGATTCATGTTCTCCCATGTGCGGGTTTAGGATCTACCCCAGACCTTCAACTTTCTCTTGTTTTCACATCTCCTTAGTGTAACTGACGTTCATGCTTTGCCCAACCAATGGGTGTTTAGATCATCCTCAGATTGTCCTTGTTACGACACTGGATGAGTGAAACAGTTCGGGGAGAAGGAAATGAGTGTTTAAGCCTTGTTATGGGTCAGACCCCAATGTGCTCCAGAAAGGGCGCAGTCCAAACTGACAGAATAGGGTTTGTTTCCCTGTCCTCCACACGACATGTGTTGGGACAATGGTGTGAGAATGAGACCTCTGTCTGACTTGCATGTCTTTGTGGGTGGGCATCACTCCCTAAGTATACTGGCCCCGTGGTAGTCCTCATGGGAATCCCATGTCTCTGCTGGTGGGTTACCTTTTTCTTTTTGATTTACTGGAGCTCTTTACATAAGAGAGGTAGTGGGCCCGGCTGACGGTCCAGCTGGCTCCCACACATGTTCTCGCCCCTTGCAGTGGTTGGCTGGCAGCCATTGGTTTCTTCCAGACCAGCGTCGGGGCCGCTGTGGTCATGCTGCTCCCAGCCATTATGTTCTCCATGTCGGCTGCCATGATGGCCATCATGATCATGAAGGTGAGTCCTCCAGCTCCCGGGATGTTCCACTTCCTCCCTCACATCCTGTTCTCTGACCTCCCAGCCCTGGGACTCGTCCTGGCTTGTTTTAGGAGCAAGAGGCCAAGCTCTGGTGAGTGAGGTGATTGCTGACAGCAGGGTAGACTCTCTGCAATCTGGGCCTTCGACTGACTTCCTTCCTGCCCACATAGCCTTCCAGGGAGGAGGGCAGACAGCGCCATGTGACCAAGGGTGACCACTTCCACATGGAGGCAGTTGGGTGTCTGCTGGAGTCCCCAGCATGTGTGTCCCAGAGGGTTGACCACACTGCTGATTTAGCCACCACTGGCCACGTGCTGCTGCTTACAGTTAAATCCAAATTAAGTGAAATTAACTAAAACAAAATTCACATCCATCGCACTGCCCTCATACCGAGTGCTCAGGCTTTGAAAGGCTGGCACTGACTGTCTCCACCATCACGGCCACTCCCTGGACGGCCCTGCTCCAGGCGCCTTGAGGCACCAGCAGGAACATGTGCACTGTAGTCTGGGGCATTGACCACACGAGGGTTGTCCTGGGACCATGTAGAGACTGATAGCTGACAGTGCGCCTGACTGGCCTTCCCGGGGTGACCTTCTTGGCCATGTGCCTGGTAGCCTGCTTGGGGAGGCTGGATCTGCCCTGTGCTGCAGCCTGGCAAGCAACTCCTGAAACCTGGGTTTGGGGTCTCTCCAGCCTCCGTGTTGCAGGGTCCCAGCTGTTTTTCAGGTTTCCAGGCCTGGGCTGTTCAGCTGGTCCTGAGACTGTCTGGGAGGAGAGAGGGGTACTTGTCCCCCCATGTTTGCCTCCAAAGCCCCCTGACTGTGTGGACGACCTGACGGGGGTTGGGGGATAACCGAGGCAGAACAGACCCTGGAAGACTTGGTCAGAGGCCAGGATGAAGGCCACATAAGGTGGCTGTGGTTCTGGCAGGGACTTGTCACGCAGAAGGGAGGGGCTTCCGAGCCAAGCAAGCCCCCTAGAGTAGGGCCACCTCGTTGGGGTCCCCTGCACCACTCCAGGTTTGGCAGTTCACCGGGAAGGAAGAAAGACGAATTCTGATGGGAAAGGACAGTACCGTCAGCTTTGCTGGTCAGGAACCTCAAGTTAAATGAATTCAGTTACGGGATTTGCCAGACTTCCAGAAACAGCCCAGCCCCAGATCTGAGGAGCCCAGCCTTCCTGGACAGTGTGGGGGCAGTGGCCTATCCGCTTAGGCCTCTGCTGAGGACATCATTGAAGAGAATGATGTCACCTCCTTGGTGACCTGGGGGTCCCAGGTCTGACATGGCTGAGGGAGGTGTCACCAGGTGGTCGCCAGGCCTCAGACCTGCCCCAGATGAGCCCTTCCCCTAGAAGAAGCACTTGTGCTGAGTGTTGGGGCTTGGCTGGGACAGTGGAGATCCCTGGGGACAAGCTGGCAGCAGTCACAGTATAGGCGTGGCCCTCAGAGCCCCCTGCCTCTGCTTCTGTACGTTTTCTAAAGTTCTTGCAAATGCTGTCATGTTAGTCACGATCGGTTAAGAAAAGCCCCTCCTTGCATGCAAGGAGTGGCCTCCCCACCATCATCCTCACCCCCACAGGTGCACAGCATCTACCGAGGGGCCGGTGGGAGCTTCCAGAAGGCGCAGACGGAGTGGAGCACGGGCACCTGGAGGAACCCGCCGTCCAGGGAGGCCCAGTTCAACAACTTCTCGGGGAACAGCCTGCCCGAGTACCCCACCGTGCCTAGCTACCCGGCCAGTGGTGGCCAGTGGCCTTAGGGGGAGCCAGAAGCCCTGCTGCCCACCTGCCGCCGGCCCACCTGCCACTCACCGTCCACTCCCACCACCTTGGGTTTGGTGAGGCCCCTCCGCAGCTGAGAGGGCAGCTCGGGCTCTTGGCGACCCGAGCCCACATTCATCTCACTCTTGAGGCAGGGTTTCTTGCCAGCTCTGCCCGGAAGCTGTCTGGTCACTGCCATCCGGCAGGACGCCCCCCATAGTCTGGAGCACCGTTTGTCATGGCAACGTCCACTGTGCTGCAGCCACACCCTCTCCCTCGGGGTTGCGGGGGGCTGTCCGGGTCACCCCTCTCAGAACTGATGACATGGAGAAGGGCCCAGCCCAGGGCCACCCCTCGCAGCCTCCGTCCAGGCAGTCGCTCCTGGCCCAGTGACTTGAGGAGGGAGGCTGTCCAGGCACCAGGGTTCTCTGTCTGGTGGGAGACTGAGGGCCTGGGTGGTGGCTGGTCCTCTAGTAGTGGGCGAGCCCACGGGGAGGCCCAGAAGCTGATGCGCCTCCTCCGTCTCATGATAGGACCTACTGCTCCCCGTCTGTCTGTCTGTCTGTTGTCCGTTGGCAGCTTGCCTCCAGCTTTCCTGTCTGGGGCCACGCTTGTCCCATGGAGGGGTCTCAGAGCTGGGACCTTCGGGCAGAACCTCATTAGAGCCTGCGGTGGAGGGGCAGGGAGCCGCCAGCCTGCCTCGCTGGAAACACATGGCACACAGGTGCATCTCTTGAGAGTGGAGCCCTTCCCCTGCTGTGGGGCAGGACCTGGAGTCCCCAGCCTGAAGGACGGAGACGAGGGAGACTCAATAAGTCTGTGCCTTATTAGGAATCTGAATTCCTGCCCTCTCCTTCCCACATAAGCAGCCAGCACCTCTGTGAGGGGACAGGCCAGAGACGCCTCCCAGTGCCCTCTCGGCCCTCGTGGGCCAGGCCCCGGGTGCCCTGCCACTGCCCCTTGGCTCCCAGCCGCCCAGCTCTCGGGACAAGCCATACTTCCTGTCCCACTGGCCGCCAGGTCTCTCCCCGAGTCCGCCCCCTATGCCTGCTTGCTTGGCTACTCCTGCTGAACGCCCTGTGGTGCCTGAAAGTGGCCACGGCTGTGAGAGCACCAGGGTCTGGGGCCCAAATGGGAAACCAGGTCCCCTCACATCCCCAAGGCCGCCTCCTGTGATGAGGCAAGCGTTGCACTCCCAGTGGGGCCAAGCCTCCCGGGTCCGGGGCGCTGCTTTTGATGGGCGCTGAGCAGGCAGTAGGGTGTGCCCACAGCACCCACCCCTCCCCCGCTCCTCACTGCGCATTGTGGTTTTTGTTACGTGAAAATATCCAGGAAATAAAGACATCCTTTGTGCATCAGGTGAGCCTCCAAGAGAGCTTTCTGAGGGCCTTCCTCCCATGGATCCTGGTGCCTGTGGCTTCAGGAGGGATAAAGCAGGACCATGCTGTGCGCCTGGGCCGAGTCCCATCCATGCTGCCAGCTGCCCTGCCTGGGGACCCTACCCTGACCCACCGCAGAGGAGCCAGCAGCCATATCCTTGCACCTTGGGGTCATTCCCTTCTTGTTTGCTTTCAGTCATGTTCTCTTCATGCTCGACAGCTTTCACTTGAAAAAGGAAATTTGCAGAAAATGAAATACCAGCGCCACTTGCTGTGCAGAAGACAGGACAGAAGCGGCTGGAGTAGGAGCAGCTTGGTCAGCAGGGGCCCTCACCCGACTCTCGGGGGCTCCTGGTGGCAGAGCGGACACCCCATGTAGACACGGGACAGGGGCAGTGCATCTGTCACTCCACAGACACTGGGGGAGGGCAGCGGACGCCCAGAGAGAAAGACAGGACCCAAAGTAAGTGATAGAGGCTGCTGCATGCTGTAACCCCAAGTTCATGTGAGGTTCTGACCCCACATCTCAGAGCAGGACTTGCCTGGGAACAGGATCCTTCCAGGGGTAGGCAGTTAAGGGGGCATCATGTGGGAGCAGGTGATCCTGATACAGCAGGACTGGGCCTCACAGGGGGGGTATTTGGACACAGACATGGGAGGGGCCGCATGAAAGTGGAGGAGGAGTTGGGGTGAGGCCCCTATAAGCCCAGGTTGGCTGCGACCTCCAAAAGCTGGGGGTCGGTAGGTGGCCCCTTGGCAAGAGACAGCCTGGGATACCAGATCTCGGCCTCTGCCCTCCCAAACTGGAGGGGATACACAGGTGGGTGCTGTCCACCATGCTCCGTCACAGCTGCGTGGATACTCTCGTATCCACGAGTGAGACAAGGAGGCTGTGGGGGCTGTGCTGCCCGTTGGCATGGGGGACACAGGTTGGTGGGCAGGAGCACCTGGAGGACGAACAGTGTCTGCTGGAGATAGGATGGGTGGCCCAGGTGGGCCTGGGGGAGGGGATCTGCAACTTGGACTCAGAGGTGATACAGGGGACACAGGACAGGGTGGAGGTGAGGGGATGAAGGCCAGGTTGAGAAGGTAGCTTGTCTGTTGGGGTGGCTGGGGTGGGATCACTGACCTGGGGCCTAAATGAAGGCTTGATCCCTGGTTCTGGATCCAGGTGTGGCCAGACTGCATGTCAGGCCCCAGGGCAGCAGCCTTCCAGTCTCTTCCAGCCCCCAGTGGCTCCAGGCTTTGCCTGTTCTCACAAACTTTTCTTGTCTCTTACAAGGACACTATCCCTGGGGACTTACCTAGTGGTCCAGGGGTTTAAGATTTCATGCGTCCATTGCAGGGGTGCAGGGGATGCAGGTTTGATCTGCAGTTAGGGAACTAAGATTAGCATGGCCCAGAAAAAAAAAAGTAGAACAAGGTAACCATCCTTGGATTTGGGGTGCACCCCATAGCGCATGACCTCAAGTGCATCCTAAGCTTTAACGTCTGAAAGGCCCTGATTCCAGGGAAGGATTCCCAGGTTTTAGGATGTGGGGGCACCGCTCAGCCTGTCCAGGAAAACCACGGCTTTCAGAGCAGGAAGAGCTGAGGCTGCAGTGAGGGGTCTGGCCATGGGGGACAGGGCCTTGGGATGGACGAGAGCCACGTTTCATGATGGTGGTGGACACCGTTGGGGAGGAAGGGCTTCCCACAGGGGAGGCTGTGCTGAGAGCATCCTCAGCAGGACCCCTGAGGGGAGGGGCTGCCCTTGACCAGGACTGGGACAGGTGACCTTGAGGGCACATGGGGTTAGTTCAGATGGGACTGGGGTGGGATGGTCCCAACACAGGATGGATGGCTGGTGTCCTTATCCAAGGGGAAGTCTGGACCCAGACACCGAGGCTGGGAGAATGCAGCTGGAGAGGGGGTGATGCAGCCAGGGTCAGAGAACTGCCAGATGCTCAGAGAAGGGCCTTCACTTCCCCCTTCAGAGGAAACACCACCGAGACACTTCAACCTTGAACTTCTGGCTTCCAGAACCAGGGGAGAGTAAATCTCTGTTGTTGAAGCTGCCCATTCAGGGTGCTTTGTTTTGGCCACCCCTAGACACGCCCGATCACCTAGTCAGTCTTCATCTCTGTTCCTGTGACCTAAGCTGTCACCAACCAGACTCAAAATGTCTTCCCCACTGCCTCATGGCTTCTGCTCACCCAACAGGTCAGCTGGGCGCCTCTCTTGAGGCAGCCAGGAGGTCACTGGAGTTGATTCTTCAGAGTAAATTGATTTACAGGAACTTGGCCGATGCCCGTGGCATTGGTGGGTGACTGGGGACCATGAGGCAGACCCTGTTCAGGTGTGAGCGAAGGTTGCTGTAAGGACCAAGAGATGCTAACAGGTCACCATCTTCTGAAGCGTCCTGCATGATGAGAGGGCAGGACCACAGCCTGGCCCCTGGAGTGAGCTGGCCTCAAGTGTCTCTGTGACCCCATGGACTGCAGCACGCCAGGCTTCTCTGTCCTTCACGATCTCTCAGAGTTTGCTCAAACTCCTGTCCATTGAGTCAATGATGCTATCCTCTGCTGCCCCCTTCTCCTGCCCTCAATCTTTCCCAACATCAGTCTTTTCCAATGAGTCAGTTCTTCACATCAGGTGGCCAAAGTATTGAAGCTTCAGCATCAGTCCTTCCAATGAATATTCAGGGTTGATTTCCTTTAGGACTGACTGTTTCATCTTGCTGTCCAAGGGACTCTTAACAGCCTTCTCCAGCACCACAATTTGAAAGCATCAGTTCTTTGGGGCTCAGCCTTCTTTGTGGCCCAACTCGCACATTCGTACATGACTGCTGGAAAAAGTTTTGACTAGACCGTCCTTTGTCAGCAAAGTAATGTCTCTGCTTTTTAATATGCTATCTAGGTTTGTCATAGCTTTTCTTCCAGGGAGCGAGCGTCTTTTAATTTCATGGCTGCAGTCACCATCTGCAGTGATTTTGGAGCCCAAGAAAATAAAATCTGTGACTGTTTCCACTTTTTCTTCATCTGTTTGCCATTAAGTGATGGAACTGGATGCCATGATCTTAGTTTTTTTGAATGTTGGGTTTTAAGTCAACTTTTCACTCTCCTTTGACCCTCATCAAGAGGCATGATCCAGCATGACCTCATCTTAACTGATGACATCAGCAAACACTCTTATTTCAAGCAAAGTCACCTTCTGAGGTTTCAGGTGGAATATGAATTTTGGGGAGTGCTAAAAAGGGTCAGGCACAACTTAGCAACTAAACAATAAACCCATACCTCAGCCCTAAGAGTGGGGCAAAGGCGTTCCTCGTGGGGACCCCTTGGGGACAAGTAGGACACTGTATGTCCTGTGCTCAGGGAACTAAGCCTTTCTAGTTTGGTGGGATTTCAGGTCTTGGCAATGAGAAGTCAGGGTCCCAGGAGACCTGGCGAAGTTGAGATGCTTGGTCAGCCTACGCTATACAACAATGGCAACCATGCAGCGGCAGAAGGCCATCTTCTGGGTCGTATTTCACACAAATCAGGTCCTTTGGCCTCCGTTTGCTGACTGGTCCCTAGAGGAGACACTGACTGGCTCACGAGCCAATCAGAGATGGCGGGGCAGTCACATGGTACAGACCTGGTTGCTTGGGACTGTTCTCAGAGGATGATGGGTAGACCCCTGGAGTGAAGTGCCCTGGGAGCTTCTGCATCCTTGAGGCCTTGGTTTCTTTCTTGGGGGCTGCACCATGCAGCATTCCCTGACCAGGGGCAGAACAGTGCCTCCTGCAGTGGAAGCACAGAGTCGTCATGGCTGCGCCGCACAGACTCTTGTCTTCTGACCTTGCTTTATGTTTGGTGGCTCACAATACCAAATCACTGGTTAGCTTATGTTGCCAGACCTCGCCTGCAGCCACTGGGACTGGGGTGGGAGTGCTGGGCCCACCCTCTACTCACTGGTGGGGGGCAGCTGAATTGGAGGTCAAATCTGGGAGACACTGGGCACTTTACTTGGGCTCCATAAGCCTCACATTCCACATTTTGAAAATGAGGATATCTGTGTCCAAGTTCCTGCCCCACTGGGGGAAAGACCTGGCCATAGGGAGGGCTACTACTTCCATTCAGTTCAACAAAAGCACATGGCCCCCCAACTTGTGTTTGTGTGCTGGAGCTGGACAACCAGGATGCAGCCCTGAACCTGTCCTGGGATCTTTCCATGGACCTGCCTCTTTCATGGGTAAAAGAAACAGAAGAGAGCATTTCCTGTTTGTCTCTTGCTGAAACCCACAGCTGTTTGGGATTTATTAGAAAGCTGGGATGTTGTTTGACTTACCCTTGAGGGATGGGGGCAATGGGGAGGCTAGCTCATCCTCTTTACAATGTTATCTTGTTAGAGCCCCAAAGGGTTGTATTTTTTTCCTATCCCAACTTTCCCAAATGGTGTCCCCATGATCAAAGCTGAAACAATGCAGGAACATGTGGGCCACATTTGAAGTGGGTTAAAAAAAGAGGAAACTTTGAAACCTGTTTGCTTTTTCACAGATCCCAGGTGATCAGAAAGAAATATGTCCATGTGAGGCAGAAGGTGCTATGCTGGCAGTTCTTTATTCACTAACCCATGGATTCTCATGAAGTACGGGAGTCGGGTATCATTAGCTACAATTTACAAAAGAAGATGAAGAGGACCAGAAGGGGTTAGTTACCTACCCATAGTCAGACAGCCTCTGGCTGGCTCAACCCCAGGCGTGGCCTTTCTGCAGTCTTTCATCTGCACAAGTCACCCTGCATTTTACAGAATCAAGGCTGGCGCTCAAGTTTAATGCTCTAACACCTCTGGAGGGGAGGCCACCATGCCCTCTGCTCTTACGGGAGTTGAGCACTGGAGAGCAGTTTTGTTTTTTGTTTTTTTTGAAAGCTAAGAATGAAGAGAAGAGGACAGATGGGGCCAGGAAGTCTGAGTAAATACAATTCCTGGCTCTCCAGAATCTGGAAGGACCTTAGAGTCATTGGTTGTTTCGTTCATAACAAATGAACCACACTGAACCACACATGGTGACCACACAGACTGAGTTTATACTGTGTGAGGGCACAGCAGTGAGCAAGGCATATGGTCCCTGGTCTGGCATGGCTGGTGGAAGAGGTGGATTTGAAACAAAGGTAAGGTTCAGGTTGGAGGGTGAGGAGCAATTGAGAAAGGACAACAGGGGGACGTGACCTGGGCTTTCTGGAGGTGTCAATATTACAAGGGGGCGGAAGGAGAAGTGGGGCAGAACCAGCTTTAAAGCTCTGCCATTCCGCCGTTCCCCTCAGGTTTAATTCTCCTTCCCCGCTTTTGGCCGCTGGACAGCAGGACGATAATAAGAGACCACGGAAATCTTCCTTCCATGTCCCACATCTAGCTTTTGGCCTTTAGGGTCTGCCCTTCGTTAATTTTGCCCCAAGCCACCTTATAACACCACCTGAAACTGTCCTGTGTATTTAGTCTCTTGTCCTGTCTATCCCCCGCGCTCAGGAGTGAGGACTTGCTGGGAAGCCATGCCAAAAGTCTAGTTCACCATTCTATTCTCAGAGCCGCTAGCAGGCACTTAATAAAGACGAGAATGGATGAGTCTCCCTCCACCGTAAAAATTCCCCCCAGGAACAGGCTCCAGGTGGAGCAGGGTCTCACTGTGGGCCCCTTGCCAGTCGCCCCCGACTGACACGGTGCGTGAGCCAGCACTCTGCAGATCACACTTGTTGAGTGCCAGCTTGCGTGCCAGGGCCCTAGCTCAGCCAGAAGGCCCAGCTGGACCAGTACCTTGGGTGACCCCCTCCTTGGCTCCTCATTGACGTCACCGCTTCTTACCACGCAGAGACGCGCCGCCCCGCCCCCCGCCCATCACCTATAGCCCTCGCCGCTCCCAGCCCCACCCAACCCGACTCCAGCCGCCCGCCCCGGAAGTCGGCGGGTCCCCGCGCTGACCACGCCCCGCGGAACCGCCCGGTCGTGACGTCAAGTGGCGAGACCTTGACGTCACAGAAGCGCGGTGGGGCGGTGTCGGGGCGACAGGCCACGCGTCGCCATGGCAACGGCGGGGTGGGACAGGGTCGGCGGCGGAAGCCCCGCCCCCCCGGGAGGGTGGACTGGGCCCGGTTCCTTCTCAGCCTCTGCGTGTCCTCACGGCCGCGGGCCTCCGGTAGTCCCGCGGGCTGTGGCCCGGCCACCCTGGGGCGGCCGCAAAGCGCAGCGGTTGTCGCGCGGCGTCACCCGCTGCCGCAAAGCGGCGGGCGCGCCGTCCCGGCCCCGCCCTCAGTGACGTCTCGTGCGCGCCCCAAGGCCGCCAGCGGCTGCGCAGTGGGCGCCGGGCCCTCCCCCGAGACGCTGGCGGCGTAAGCGCGGGCCGCGGGCGACGCTGCGAGACCGGGGCGAGCCGGGCGCCCGCGCGGCGGGGACGGCCCGCGCCCAACATGCGGAGGCCGGCGGCGGCGGCGGCGCGGGAGCGGGAGCGGGGACCCAAGCGGGCGCCGGAGCCAGAACCGGAGCACGAACAGGGTCCGGAGCGGGGGTCCACGCAGCGCTGCTGAGGGAGCCCGAGTCGCCCAGTCCGGCGGCGGGGCCACGGCCGCGGCGGAGGCTGTCAGGTAACGACGCGCGCGCCCTCGCTGGCGGCGGCGGACACGCGTCGCGTGTCCTGCGGCCCCACCCCCGCGGACCCCCAGACTCTCTGCTCATATATCTAGAAGACTCCTCAGACCCTGCACCCCCTACACGCCGCAGTTCGGACCCCCGGACTTCGCAGACCCCCACAATGTGGACCTGCTTCTGTGAACCCTTGCACTCCCCACTGCACCCCCCCACGGCGACCCCAACTGCTTCTACAGCCCAGTGACCCCCACACGGTCGACCCAACTCCTCGTTTCCACTCCCTTGCACTCCAGACGTTGTCGTTGCCAGTGATTCCCAAACTCAGGTCCTGCCACTTCTCACTCCCTACAGATCCTCACACTACTGACCTCACTGTACCTCCATTTCTCACTCCAGACCCTACTGTTCCCTCACTTCAGACCTCAGTGTTCTCCACGGATTCGTCACTCCTGACTGCTGGCCTGTCCGTCCCTCAGCCCCACCCCACCTCCCTCCTTCACTACCTCCAAGTGCTCAAGCCCACTGCCCACTCCCCGTGGCCTCCCCCTCTCCAGCCCTCTCCGCTGGACCCGTCGCTCCTCCCCACGCTGGCGCGCACACTCGCCCCTTTGTGGCCCTGCAGATTTGTGGGGGGAGCTAGGGGCAGGAAAGGGGAACAGCAGGAGGGGTCTGGGCTGGGGGACCTGTTGTGGGACGCTCAGGAACTCCCGGCACTCGCCGGGCTGCGCCTCCCCCTTCCGCCGTCGCCACCGGCTTTGTTTTCCGGAAACACTTCAGATGGGGGGGGGGGGGGGGCGACGTCTGCGTGCCCGGCAGCCACACCACCCCCTCCCTGTCCTGCGCTTCGCCTGCTCCCTCTGCCCCAGTTTTCTCAGGGGAGGCGTTCAGGACCGGGCTGGGGGCCTGAGGGAAAGCCCTGCCCTGACGTCCGGGGCGTCGTCCTGGGCCGGCTTTGGGCAGCTGGGTTATTCCCTTGGCCTCCGGATGGCATTGTTTGCAGGAAGCGGCCTGGAGGGTTCCGTGCACGTAGGTGGAGTCCAGCGTTCTCTCCCCAGCCCCTTCCATAGGGGGCTCCAGACCCGGCCAGTGTCTGGGGCTCCCGGGGGTGTCCACACATCCATCCTGAGGGGCTTCTGGGCAGCCCTGCCCTGGGGGACATAGACAGGCTCAGTTGGCGTTTCCTGACCCTCAGGGGCTCCTTTGGCTCAGGGTGTGGGGGATGAGGGGGAAGCACGAATCTGAGGGGAGGATGGCTCTGATAGGGAAGGGGGTAGCCCTGCGGGGCTGGATGTGGCCCCCGAGGGGAACAGGCTGAGCTGCTGGGGGAAGTTTGTGGTCTTTGCAGGGAGTTTGTTTTTATCTGCTGTGTTTCCACCGAATTGTGACCTGCTCTGGGCTCTGCAGCTGGAGGTTGGGGTGGGGGGCGGGCTGACTATAGCACCCTCAGGAGTACACACTGGGCTAGACAAGACTTTACTGGCCCATTTTGTTGTCTCTGGAGCCCCAGATGTTTAGTTCAACCGCTGCGGTGGTATCTGTGGCCTGACCTCTGAGAAATGGAATGGGGGTGGTTAGTGTGGGCCGGGAATCTAGCTGGTGGGGGGCAGCTCCCAGATTCGGGGGCCAGTTGTGTCTACTGCATCTGGCAGTGGAGAGAGGGAAGGAGATCTGGAAGGAGCTGGCTGGACCTCCACCCCAGCTATGGGCGAGACCCCAAGGTCCGCAGCGGGCATTGGGCAGGGCTCTGGTGTTTTACCCCTCTGCTGTCGGGCCTTCTTATCTGATTCTGGGTCCCTCTCATTTCTCTGAGGCGGGTTGGGGACAGGTATCTGGTCACCTGGCTCTGAACTGTGACAGCAGGTCCTGTGAGCACAGACTCCTCTGCACTGTGGCTTCTGATTCCATCTGAATCTCCTCCTCCTTCTAACTACCTAGTAATTACCTCTGGGTTGCAAGAGGAAGTAGGTGAGTTTTTTTTTTTTTAATAAACTGAAAGCATCCTGTCTGCTCATCCAGCTCCGGCGAACCCAGCCAGCTGAGAGGTGTTCCAGACAGCCGCGGGAATTTGGTGGTGGGTCTGAGCAAGCACTCAGGGAGGGCCCAGCCCTCCCAAGGCAGTACTGGGGACAGGGGCACATCCCCTGGACAGCATGGGATACCAGGAACGCCTTGTCCGATGGACTTGCCATGGCTGCCTCAGAGGTGCAGCATTTCTCTTCAGGGCTGTTGTGGGGCTTGGTCTCTGCCTTGGAAAGTTTCTAGACTTACCCTCCTCCCCGCCAGCACCACAGAGGCCTTACAGGGAGGCTTTACAAGGTCTTAGTCTGGGGAGGGAGTTGGCAGCAGGGCTGGGGGGTGTTGGACAGGTCAGCGTGGTGGGGGGGCACCTTTGGTTTCCCTGGAAAGGGTTTTTGTAAAGGAGTTGTATATACGGGTTGGGTCGTGGTCATCGTCAATGTCTAGTGTTTTTCCGGGGCTGTTGCACCTGATGGGGGCCTTGCCGTTGTGATCTAGGCAGCAGGTGCTCTCTAGCCACGAGTCAGGATTCTTTCTGTCGCCTGGTCAGGGACCAAGGCCTGGTGGTGCAGAAGGTCCCACCTTGAGCAGTTCTGTGTCTGCCCCACCCTACTCAGGCACTTTGGGGGCCTTGTTGGGTGAGTCTTCAAGCCCCCTTTCTTTCTACATATGAGTAAATGAGGCCCAAGTGACCTTCAGGAGGAGGACCTTCACTCTGCTGAGGCCTGTGCTCCTCAGGAGTGCCCCTGCATGAGTGGAAAGGCAACGGAAGTCTCTCCTGCAGGTGGCGAGCGGGGGCACCTAGGTGCAGATCAGGTCCTGTGTCATCCTGGGTCACGGCATGACTGTTCAAAGGTAGAAACAGATACACCTCACGTGTCACGACTTCGTGTTGGTTCATGACACACCTCAGAGTATTAAAAAGTTGTGCTTAAACATCACCCCTGGCGTGATCCAGCATGATACCCATTTTGGAGGTCCGGCCATCCCCACCCCAGGTTGCAGGGCAGGGTTGCAGGGCAGTGTCGCTCACTGTGGGGTCCGCAGCCTCTATGGGACCTCGATGAGTGTTTGCAGTGCCCCTCATGCTTGCTGCGGTCTCAGGGCCC
The DNA here is from genome assembly GCF_023699985.2 of Odocoileus virginianus. Classification (NCBI taxonomy): domain Eukaryota; kingdom Metazoa; phylum Chordata; class Mammalia; order Artiodactyla; family Cervidae; genus Odocoileus; species Odocoileus virginianus. Next base: position 41,136,630 of record NC_069676.1, read on the forward strand.
AGCTGATGGGCATGTGGCAGGGCTCTCTGGGAGCCTGGTGGGTGACCCAGAGGGGCTGCGTGCGGGGCAGCTCTGGATGGGGAGTGGGCCAAGATGAAGAATCCAAGGGAGATAATTCTGGGAAGACCAGGGGCTTGAGAGAGAAGAGGGGTGCAACAGAGGGACGGGGCTGGTGCCTAGGGCGCAAAGCCCTGAGGGCTTCCTTCCTTATGGCTTCTAGAGTTGGCTGCGGGCTCATTCCAGGCCCACACTGGGAGCCTGGCGTCTTATAGGAACCTGATCACACCATGTGCTAGGCCGCACCTCCCCAGGAGCCGCCCACGGAGACCTACGGGCCTGGCAGCCCTTTGCTTGTGTGGCTTAACCTGAGGCACTGGCGGCTTTCAGGACCCCTTGTGCCCCCATTGGTGCCCTGCCTTGGCGTCTACTCTCACACCAGCAGGGAGCAGTCGTGGGGCTTTTTGCCTGGGCCTAGTCCTCCCTTCACCTGCCGGCCCCTGGACATGGGCGTCTTTCCTCTGAAGCTATAGGCAGGGGTGTCAGACACGCTGTCTAGGCCGAGTCTGTCCCCTCCGCCCTATGGGGCTGGAGCGGGTCATTCTCTAGGGCAGCCACAGAGGGACAATGTCCAGGCGTTGCCCAGTGGCAAGGCAGTCAGGTCCAGTGAGCACCCACCTCAGGGTTTCCCACCAGCCTGCTGTGCACAGTCAGATGCAGCTGAGGGGCTTGCAGGTACCCATTTCAGAGGCTCCCTGAGCCTGTCTCTGGGCCTCCACAGGCCCCCTTCCTTTGCCCCTGGGAGCAGAAAGTCTGTGGAAGCAGGTCAGGAGGGATACTGCTCCTGTGGACCAGACATGGTAGCTGGCTGAGGTTCCCCCACAGGGCAATGTCCCCTGCTCTTGCCTCGGGCCGCCCTCCTGCTGGCCCAAGGGTGACCCGCAGGGTCCCTCCTGGTTTATTTCTGGTCTCCAAGCTGTGGCTGGGCTTTTGGAGCTTCCTGTGTGGCCGCCTTGGGGAGAGTCTATGATGAGACCCTCAGCCCAGAAGCTCCAGCCTGGCTCGTCCCCGACTTGTGCCCCCAACCCAGGCATGCTGTAGGGCATTCCTGGTGTCTCTCACGCCCTGGCCTGGACTTCCCAGTCCACAATGGTCATGCTGGTGCCCTGGGGGCAGGTGGTCCCAAGTCTTTTGGAGGCACACGTATCTGTCAGGACCCACAGCCACTGCCCCTGATACAGACAGGATGAGAGCTATGTGGATGGTGGACAGTGTGCTGGTTAGAAAAGCAGAAAGAAACAGGTGACCTGTTTATCTCATTCAGTTTGGGGTATCTGAGATACGGTCAAACGTGTAGTTGGTGTGAGAGGTTACTGTTAAGATAGTTTACATCCTTCATACTTGGCTGTGTGTGGCTTATCACCATTTGGAAGCTAAATTTTCATTGGAAACACTCTATTTTAACAAATACAGAGCTTGAGTAGAAAAACATCAGGGCCCTGGGGACTGAGTCCTGCCGGGAGGCTGTCGGCACTGCTGTCAGGCGTGGCCAGATATTGCTGATAAAGCGTGGGGCACCAGGCGCAATTGTAGTTCCTGACAAACGGTTGAAAGTTGCCTGGTATAAACGTACCCCGGGTGGTGTGTGGGACACACTTGGAGTAAACGTTAACTCGTTGCTTATCTGAACTTCTGTTGTCTGCAGGGTGTCTGGGGTTTAATCTACGTCTGGCCACTCCGGGCTGCGTCCTTCTGCTGTCTGTCTGGGGCTCAGGGCTGCATTGTCGCTGGTGGGTTGGATTTGGAACCTATGCGATCAGGTGTGGTCCTTATAGGCAGCATCTGGGGGCAGGTAGGGCGTCTGGTGATAATGATGCAGCCTCTCGGCCAGGGGTTTTTGCCCAGCTCATGGCCAATCTGGGGGACCAAGTTTGGAGTGCTGCCAGCTCATGGGAAGAGATGGGCCAGAGGCCAGCAGGGTGGCTCGGGTGGGGAGAGCAGCCCGGGGTGGGTGCAGGTAAGCATGAGCCTGGTGGCTGCCCTGGCCAGTTTGAAGAGCACTGGGTGAGCAGTGGGTGAGTTCTGTGTCCCCTCGGCCTGGGCCAGCGCTGCTGGGGAAGACCAAGCTCTCCTTCTTCCCCTCCCTGCCTTCTCCCTGGCTTCTGCGTCTTCACTTCCTGTGGGTGCACACCTCCTGATTTCTGTCTGAAATGGTTACCGCATCTGTCACAGGAGTGGGAGGTGTGACTCTGGCAGCTGCCTGAGGGTCGGACTTTGACCCACACTGGACAGAGGAGCCCTGCTCTGGGCCACCCGCCCAGCCCCACGCCCTTCCTGACAGCTTTATTGTGATGCCACACACTACATTGGCTTTAATTAAGATATAACTCACAGACCATAAAGTTCACTGGAGAGGAGACCTCAGTGGTTTTAGTATATTCACAAGGTGTGCAGCTATCACCAAAGTCAATTCCAGAACATTCTGTCACCCCAAAAGAACCACAGCCCCCAAGAACCACTACCCCACTCTGTGTCTGTGGATCTGCCTGTTCTGGACATTTCCCATTAGTGGAATCGCACACTGTGTGTCCTTCTGTGTCTGCTGCTCTCACTGAGCATCGTGTTCTCAGGGTCTCTCCACGTGGTCATGAGTGTCAGGGCTTCACCCCTTTTCTTGGTTGAAGGACACTCCCGTGTGGAGGGACACGTGTGATCATTGGGCTGTGTGGGCCTCGTAGCCGTCATGAGTCTAGCGGCTGTGGATGCCTGTGGGCTGTGCACACAGGTCTGTGTGGACGTGTTCTCAGTTCTCCTGGGTGGACACTGAGTAGATTGAATGGTGACTCTTGTGAGGAATTGCTGTGTTTTCTATGGTGACTGCTTCGTCTTCTGTGCCGCCTGCCGTGGAGGAGGGTCCTGTTTGTCCCTCTCCAGGTTCTGTGTCCTGCCCTGGGTTAGGGTCTGACCCTTGGTCATAGTGTCTCTGCCTCCTCCGATCCTGAGAACCCTGGCCATTTTCTGGAAGACCATCTTCCTGCTGCCCTGCACTTTTCTGGAGTGCCAGCCCTTCAGAGGACATGGGCCAGGGCTGGCCTTGCCCCTTGATGTCTCAGACACCCAGGCCGGCCCGTGGTCTTCCATCCTGGCGCCCCTCTGAGCGGGTGTGTGGGGTGCCGGGAGGGACTGCAGCCCCACCGGGCCAGGTGCCTTGGCCGTGTTACCATCATCCCGTCCTGTCGTTGGTGTTTTTCAGGGGCAAAAGACACACACACATTGAGGAAAATGGGTGTTTCGGCCAAGCGTGGGAAAGTTTTGAGAACTCACTCAGAATCTAGGTGGTAGGCATTGTTCACATGTCAGTGATGTCCTTCCAAACCCCCACACACCATGGGTGTGTTACAGGCAGGTCTGGCTGCTTGCTGTGCCCCGCTCCCCCCTGGGAGCGGCCGTGGGTCTCCTCCTCCTTGGGGCGAGAGACCATTGCAGCTGCGCCCACAGGAGTGAAGCCATCCTCCCGGCGGCGGCGTGCGCTCCTGTGCTTTGGCCTGGCCCTCCCGCTGCACCAGGTCTGGGGAGGCTCCAGTTCGGACATGGGATCCTGTGTGGCGGGCGGGTGCTGGTCCTCCCCCCACCACCAGTCCTGAGCAGAGGGACTGGGTCCTTGTCTAGGATGTGCTGACCTCTGAGGACCCGTCCAGACTAAAGGAGACATCTCCCCCAGCAGGAGAGCTGGGCGGGTGAGTGATGCTCGGCCAGCTCCAGTAAGACGGGGAGACAGGGCATGTGGTTTTCTGGCGGGTCTGCAGGTGCTCCGGCCCTTTAATATCTTTAATGTCTGCCCGCACAGCCCCCTGCCCTGGGCTGAGGCTACACACTCTGGAGGGTGGTCCAGCCCAGCTCTCCTATCCCCCTCCCCACCGTTCTGAGCTCAGGAGAGTTTGCACCTGCTAGCAGAGGCCAGCCAGGATTCCAGTGGGCATGGGGCAGGCACCGGGCACCATGGAGGCTGCCCTCAGGTCATCAGGTGTCTCCCCCTCGTCTGGCCCCAGAGCCCATGTCTCCATCATTCTCAGGGCTCGTGTCCCCACCCGGTGCTCAGCTGGGGCTCCGTCTTTCTCTCTGACTGACTAAGGCGTCGCCTGTCCTCCCTGCTTTGCTCTGGGGGTCGTGGACCCTGACACCAAGGAGCAGCCGTGCTCCTGGCTGGTGCCTCTGTGTCCCTGGGACGGGTGCTTGCTGGACTGGCGGCACGGTGGGCTCTGTGGTGGAGGCCGAGGGGCTGGGCGGGTGCTGGGCTGCGGGTGCAAAGGCCCTGGGCAGGAGTGTGCCCACCTGACACCATGTAGAGGGAGGGGGGGGGGTCTGGGGGGCGCTGCCAGAGGTGGTGGAGGTTGTTTTTTAAATAGACTCTGTTTCAGAGCAGTGTTAGGTTTATGGCGAGTCTGTGGATCAGTTTGGGGTCCCTGTGGGTCACACCTCAGTTCACTGTCATCCATGTCGCAGCTGATGGACCGGTGCCGGTGTGTCATCCTCAGCCAGGGTCCGCGCTTCCCCCGTCCTCTCTGCCCCAGGCACCCCAGGCTCTTCCAGTTGTCGGCTCTCCTGTGGGGGGTACAGCTGTCTCCGTACGTGTGTCTGTCTGCTCACTTGTGGCCCGTGTGGCCGCCTAGCCCCGGCTCTGTGCCTTCTGGTCCCTTCTCAGCAGGCGTTCCGCGGGTTGAGCACCTTTTGTGTCCCTCCCCATCCCTCTTCTCCCCATCTCTCTCTCAGCCGTGGGGGTTTTCAAGTGTGCCCAGGGAGCCAGCTGGTGGTCACTCCAGCAAGCGCATGGCCTGCTGACTGCTGGGCTGGGGCCGTGGGGTTTGTCATGCACATGTTTAAGTCCTTGGAAAGGCTGCAGGGAAAGTGCTCTGCATCCCACATCCTTCTGGGCTCGTCTGTAACTTGGATGAACCTGCGCATCTGCCCACACCTGCTCTTCATGACCCTGAGCGTGAGCTCTGACCATCTTCCTTGCCCTTCTCAATGAACCCTGCATGTCCTCGCACAGAGCCTTTCCCTCAGGGTTGCTGCAGCCCCTGCCTGGGTGCCCCCTCCTTTCCCATTTATCCAGGGTTGTGTTCCATTGTCTGTAAGTCCCTGGTCGTGAACCATTTCTGCTTGATTTCGTTTGGATGCTGACCTCGTCCTGGGGTCTGGTCCCCGTTCTCGGCCCACTCCCTTTCTCTGTGCTGTGACACTACCTGTCAGTGACCTCAGGCTTCCAGGCTGTGGCTGGCGCATCTCCAGAGCCCGGGCCCCTTTCGGGGAGTGGTGCGTGGATGGCACCACCTGGAACTTGGGATACTCGTAGCTGCTGGGGCCCAGGACCTGGGTGACTCCTGAGGAGGGGGACGTGTGTGTCCAGAGGTGCTTGAGGGGGCTGTGGCCAGGATCACCCTGGAGCCCTGCGCTTCTCAGGTGGCTGCCACGGCAGAGCCTGCAGGTGTGGTGGGGCCACCTCCAGGAGGGAATCTGCTGCCACTCCTCCAGATGTACCCTGCCTCTGGCCCAGGGCTGTGTCCATGACGTCAGCAGGGACTGTGACATCACTGGGTGGAGACGGTCAGAGAAGGGGGTTCCTGGGGCCTCTGCCAGGGGGCCTGGCCCTGGCCCTGACAAGATGGAGGACCCCCAGGAGAACGCAGCAGGTAAGCCCCCTGAGCTGGAAGGCAGGCTGTGGGTCACTAGAGGTGTGGGCTGGGAGGGTTGGGGGTAGGCTGGGAGCCCTGCCTGCTTGGGGTTTAAGTTCCCCCACGAGGACCTGAGCAGAGTCCACATGCCTGGGGGCCTTCCCTGAGTGAGGAGTGAGTCCAGGTGCCCTTGGGAGGAATTGGGGGCACGCTGGTGGGGTGAGACTGGCTTGCTTTAGGGCCGGGTGTTGAGAATTAGTGCCTGTGCTGACATCACACACACCTGCTTCCTGGTTCACCAGGTGTGCCGGGGGCACCTGTTGGCTTCCGGGCTCCTGGCCGCGTTTGACTCTGCTTTTAGTCCTGTGTCCACTCTGCTGTTCCTGCACCCCGCAGGCCAGCCAGTGACTCGCTCTGGCCATCCCCCCCGAGGTCCCAGGAGAGGACCCAGGAAGACCCCTGTGGGGTGGTAGGTGGTAGCTCCTGTTCATGGATTGAGTAGGTGCTGGCGTCCTGTCTCTGGGAGGGTCAGGGTCTGGCCTCCTCACCTGTCTCCTTGGTGTCCACTGTCCCCTGCAGGCGGTGACCCTGTGGTGGCCACACACCTGCCCTGTTGTCCAGGGGCTGACAGATGGGGCGGGCCTCTGGTGTCTCGTCAGGGCCACGTGGGCTGGCGGGCTGGGCTGGGGCAGCACACCCGCCACAGCTTCTAGTTTGAGGCCTGGTCGCTGTCCGTGTGCTGCACACCAGGACCCCCATGACTCTGGGCATGGGGGCCGACACGGTGCTCCTGGTGCAGAGTCTCACAGTAGGCAATGGGCGTTACCGGGGTCCCCGAAGGCAGCCCTGGAGGAGGGTCTGTGGGGGGCAGTGTCCCTACCCTGAGCCTCGCGTCCTGTACCCTGTGGTCTCCCAGCCAGCCCGAGGGCACAGTTCTCCTGGCTTTGCTGCTTTCAGAAGGCAGCTCTGCGAGCTCAGAAAGGTTTGCAGCTGGAGGCCAGACAGAGGTGAAGAGGCCGCTGTGGATCTCGGGGTGGGGCTGAGAGCATGACCCGCCTTGACCAGGGGTCACGGCTCAGAATGGAGTCTGTCAGGGCAGGAAACCGGGTGTTGCGGGTGCCCTGTGCTGCTGACCGGGGAGGGCCTCCCAGGAGAGTTGGGGGTTGGAGTACAGGGAAGTAGGGTCTGGAGGGTTCCTTGTATGTGTTGTCCGGGCAGAGTGATGTTTGGTGATGCTGCCCCATAAAAACAGTTTGCACAAAGTGGGACGCAGACCTTAGTCCCTGCCTGTGAGGGATGAGTAGGTCACAGCAGCGGCATGGGGGACTGCAAGGCCCCTGCCCACCATTCCTCCATCGACGCGGACGCACCCACATCTTGTTGGCCAGGAAGTCTAGCCCCAATCTCCAACCCTCCCCTCCCCTCCTTTGTTCCCAAGTGGTCTTCCTAGTTGGGCCGCTGTCCCTCCAGACCTCCATGCGTGTCTCCTCCATCCCCTGGGTGGGGGCCCTACAGTGTCCTGCCACGGCCATACACTCCCTGACTCTTTCTCTGCTGCTTGTGGGCGGGAGCGCCTGGTGGGAGTGCCCGCAGTGTCCTCAGGCAAGAAGACAGAAGAATGCAGACATCTCCTTGCTGTCTTTGACCTTCCCGTGGGTTCTACGACCACCTCTGTGCACCTTTGTGGGTGGGGGTGCGCGTGCAGACCTGTGTTTTAGTTAATTTCCTAGAGGAAAGAAAATCTGGCAGGAAACCACTTCTGATTGTCCATCCGGGGTAAGGGGCTTTTGGTGTCCGCTTGTTGTGGAATCTGGCAGGATTTCAGAGAAAGGAGGGTCACCTGTGCAGGTGTGTTGCCTGGGAGCAGGAGGTACCCAGATGTTTGCAGGGCAAACAAACATTCTCTGCAGGAATCCCACACTGGCGTGTTACCGAGTCATGGGCACAAGCTCCCATGCAGTCAGGTGTCCGGCTGCTCCGAGCCTGGCTGCACCCTGGCCTCCGGGCTCACCTCCTCTCAAGGTGGGAAGGCCCTTGTCCTGCCTCCCTGTGAAGACCCTCAGCCCATCAGCCCGTCTCCTGCGGGTGCTGTTCCCACAGGCAATGAGTGGTTCACAGGAGTGTGTCTGGTGCTGGGTAGGGGGAGGGAGTGCTGGGGAAGGCATGTGTCTGGAGGTGGAGCGGGACCTTTGGGGAAATGCAGATCAGAATCACCCCGAGGCAGCAGAGGGCTCTGGTGGGAGCGGGACAGTTGACGGGAGGCAGCCTCCAGTTCCTCCAGCAATTAAGCTAGAGCCTCCACCTGACCCTGCCATTCTAGCCGTAGGTAGTGCCCGGGAGGGGGACAGCACGTGGCCTCCTGGAAACTTGTGCAAAAGCACTGTAGCCACTCTGTTCACTGTGGCCCAAGAGTGGACACAGCTGGGTGTCCTTCTATGGGTGAGTGTGTCCCTCCACACCCAGGAGCATCCCTCAGCCATGGAAAGGAGAGAAGCCCTGACACTCGATACCACGTGGACAGGCCCTGAGGACACGACGCTCAGGAGAGAAGCAGACACAGGACACACAGGGCGTGAGTCCACTGGTGGGAAGCGTCCAGAACAGGCCGATCCATGGACACAGAGAGTGGGTTCCTGGTGGTCAGGGGCTGAGGCGGGTGACTGCTGATGGGAACAGGCTTCCTCTTGGGGGATGGAACATTCTGGAGCCAGAGGTGATTGTAGCACAACTCTGCAAGCATAAAGCAAGGTCTAGTAAGAGCCGTTGATCTGTCCTCTCTGGAAGGGGTTGTAAGCCCCGTGGTCGTCGTCTCCAGATGTGAACAAAGATGTCCCAGGAGCTCAGAACCAAGCATGCAGTCTCCACCCCAGTAGGCTTGCTGGCTGTTTTGTGTGCTTTTAAGTTTTATTGGAGTAGAGTTGATCGATAGTGTGTTAGTAAAGGTATATAGTAAAGTGAACCGGTTGCAGGTTTACACGTATCTACTCTTTAGATTCTTTTCCCACATAGGTCATTGCAGAGTGCTGAGTAGAGTTCTCTGTGCTCTACTGTAGGTCCCTATTAGTTGTTTGCTCTCTACTACATATTAATGTTTTTAATGTAGTTATTTACTTGTAAATTTGTAGCAGCTGTTCACAGTTAACTCCCAAATCCTTGAGGTTGAACAGCCTCCCCCCACAGGGAACTGTGGGCAGTTGGGGCTCAGCATGGCCCCTTGAGGTGGAGGCTGGCCCGTGGAGTGGGGCGGTGGGCAGCCTGCTCTGCTCTGAGCCCCCGGCTCCTTGGTCAGGCTCCTCCCTCCCTCCCTCCGGTCACTCCTGCTGTCTAGTGCCCCCTTGGCATCGCAGTGGTTCCGGCCAGTCTCCCATAAGCGCAACCAATGGAGATGGAGGTGTAGGCGGAGCAGCAGCTGCTTGGCCAGGCCAGCGCCCCTGAGCCCGGTGAGGGGGGGTCTCGTCCACAGGTGCCAGGGCGCTGGTCTCAGAAGGGGCACACACTGCTGGTGTAAAAGCCGCATTCACACGGCCCCAGGCTGGGCCCTTGCTTGGGGGTGGACGTGGCCGCCAGGAACCCCAGCAGCGGTGGAGCTGGGTGCGCGGGTCTTGGCTGGGGTCGGATTGTGCACGCTCTTCATGTGGTTGGGAAGCGTGGGAGCCGCCGGCTGTAAGCAGTGAGGTTTGGCCTGAAGCCCGGGCTCCTGCCTGTCTGGGACTCTCCTGGGCTGTGCCCAAGCGAGGACTGGCATGTACGCTTGTGTGTGAGCACCCCGGCCTCAGTCTTACCAGCTTGTGGTCCTGCCTCTGGGCATGTACCCAGGGGGTCCCCTCTTTGGGGCCTGTTCTTGGCACCTGTGCCGTCAGTGACACACGGGGGCTGCCTGGCCCTTCTGTCCATCAGCACGGGAGGCTGTGTGGGCACCCATTCAGGGGCTAGGGCACCAGGCTCTACAGAGCTGATCCTGCTGAAACCTTAGGGCCCTGGTGTTGGTACGTCCTACCCTCCGGGAAGGAGCCGCCTCTGGCCTCCCCTCACCCTGGCTGTTAAGTGGGCGTGGCCTTCACCAGGTGTCAGCCCTTGAGTGCCTGGTAGGGAGGGGCAGAGGTGTGAGCCTCACAGTGGCCAGTCGGGGCTAGGGAGGTGTTAGAGGAGGACGCTAGTGTTTTCTCTCTAGAGAGATTCCTGTGACTTTGGTGTGAGAGAACGGGAGGCGGTGAGGGCCTGTTGGAGGGTGCAGTAACTGTGGTTGAGAGAACGGGATGGCTGGCAGGGGACACCCTCCTCTGTCTTGCACACAGGGTGACTGGTCTGCACTGGGGAGTAGGGAGGGCTGGGGGGAGGGAGGAACCCACACCACAGACACAGCCTGGGTTGCTTCAGGGCACCTGCCCCATGTGTCCACACCCCCTAGTTTGGGCTGCTTCTCCTGCAACCTGGGGGACTTTTGGGGTGCCTGCCATCCGGTCCACAACCCCAGCTTTGTACTGGCAAGGCCAGGCCGGACTCACCCCAGCGACATGTGCACAGCCAGCCCTGTCAAGGCAGGGGGCCGCTGGGCCAGATGAAGCCAGGCTGGTGTTGGCTTCCGTAGCCCCTCCTTGCCTGCTTTCTGTCCTGCAGCAGCAGGTCACCCACCTAACCACAGGGTCACGAGCTCCTGGAATGAGGCCCAGGGACCTCTATGTCCCCTGGACATTGGGTGGGGGAGGGAGGGGCATCTCTGGAGTCCCCATGTCAGTGGTGGGGCCTATCTCCGAGGCCCCCGCATGTACTGCTCTGCGTCTGTCCTCTTCTGAGGGCTCAGTGCCGCGTGGCAGGGGCGGGGGTGGCGCCTCGGTCACTCGATTGGGCATCTCCCCTGCCGGCAGAGCCATCCTGCAGCCCTTTGCGGGGGGAGGAGGGTGGGCAGCAGGGAACGCTTGGGGTTCTCAAGAGGCCTGAACCTCCCACCCCTCAGCCCCCAGAAGGCTCCAGGTTGCACCAGTGCCTCAGAGATCTTTCCAGAAGGAGGTTCCACCAGCAGTGAACGCCCAGTCCCAGGTCCAGCCAGGCTGTGCTCTGGACCTCAGGGCACGTGTCGGGGAGGCGCGTGTCCTTCTAACCTGGGCCTCTGTTTCTCCTCCAGCCGAGACCCACGAGATTTGAGCCCCCGGGACCCGTCAGCAGCATGAGTCCTCCCCCCGTGCGCGACCCGGAGGCCACCGAGATGAGCACTGCGGCCGGGCCCTCGCGCGCCCCCGCGTCCCACTAGCTGGAGCGCGCCGGGCGCCATGGGGTGTTAGCCCCGAAGAGCCGCCGCGACCGCAGGTCTCCGTGGAGCCGGATTTGCACGGCAGCAGAGTCACCGTGGAGAGGCCAGGGTACCACAAACTTATGGATTTTGACAAGAAAGGAGGGAAAGGGGAGTCGGAGGAGGGCCGGAGAATGTCCAAGGCCGCCGGCCGGGCCAGCCATGGCGTCCGAAGCTCGGGAACCAGCTCGGGGGTCCTGATGGTGGGCCCCAACTTCCGGGTCGGGAAGAAGATAGGCTGTGGCAACTTCGGGGAGCTCCGGCTAGGTGAGCCCCGCGCGATCACATCTGGGGCCCTGGGGGCGGTGGGAGTCGTGGGGACGGGACACAGGTAAGTGCGTGGGGCTTCTGCCACCAAGGAAGGAGCAGTTGTGCTACGGGCTCCTGGCCCATGGTACCTGACGGGGCAGAGCGGAGGACGCGTCCCTATCTGGTGGTCATTGCCCAGCTCGTGTCTGCTGTTGCCAGTGTCAAATGTGTCCGGCAGCCCTGTGAGGCTGGTTGGAGAGGCCCGGCCAGAGTCTGCACCTTGGCAGATTCCGAGGGCGCTGGGGTGGGGCCGGCAGAGCTTCCCCGCCCAGGCTCCAGGGCTCCTGGTTAAAGGGCGGGGCCAGGCTGCTGATGGCAGGAGTGTGGGCGGGGGAGGCACAGACACATACACCACCACCCCCACACCCCCCCCACCCCCACACCCCCGCCATGGGTTCCTCCCAGCCTGGCCTGCACCGCCCACTGCCCGACCGCAGCTTCCCCTGATGTGGCTGAGATTCAGCCCTGCTGCGCAGTTAAGCATCTGCACGTGCTGTCACGGACACACACACCCACTCACACCCCCGGGTCCTGCCCTTGGCATTTGAGGCGGCAGTCTGAACCGCACAGGTCTGGGTAATTTTAACAGAAAATGCCTTTTAAGAATCCAGGTTCGGTTGTTGCTCCGAAACCCAGATACGGAACACCGCCGTGGTGCGTGCTGTGCCCTTCATGTGTAAAGGTTGGTCAGGGCTGGAGCGCCAGCGGCTTTAGCGTGGCACCCCTGCCCGCCCTCACTGCTCAGTCACGTAGTTTCCTGCGCCTGCCTACGTGACTCTGGGTTCCTCTCTCTTCTCGTCCTGCTGAGGGACTGGTGCCCAGGTCTGGGGTGTTGTGAATAAAACCGCCCCGGGGTGCTCTTCTAGAGTGTAAGTGCTTATGAGGGACCGCCAGACTGGTTTCCGGAGCCGGGGAATCTCTTTAAACCCTCCAGGCTGCACAGGAGAGCGCTGGATTTCCCAGTCTCCTCTGCACTTAGGATTGCCCGCTTTCCATTCTGAGCATGTCGGTGGGTGTGAAATGGTGCCTAATATGGAATTCATTTGCTTTTCCCCAGTGACTAATGCTGAGCCTTGTTCTGTGTATTGTGTCTTGTTTTCTGGTTGTTTTCAAAGATTTTTCTTTTTTTTTTAAAGTTTTGGCTGCTCTGGGTTTTCAGAAAGGTGGGCGCACAGGCTTTCCCTACTTGCAACAGGGGCTATTCTCTAGTTGCAGTGCATGGGCATCTCGTTGCAGTGACTTCTTGTTGCAGAGCATGAACTCTAGGGTGTGCAGGGTTCAATATTTGCAACTGTCAGGCTTGAGAGCATGGGTTCAGTAGTTGTGGCACATAGGTTTAGTTGCCCCATGGCATGTGGGATCTTCCCTGACCAGGGATTAACTGGTATCCCCGGTATTGCAGAGTGGAGTCCCAACCAGTGGACCACCAGGGAAGCCCCCAAAGATTTCTTTTTATCTTTGGCTTCAGATTTTCATTCTGCCTTGTTTAGGTATGCTTTTCTGTTTATCCTGCTCGGGGTTCATTGAGTTTGTAGGATTTGCATGCTTCTTCATTGAATTTGGGCAAAGATTGCCATTATTTCCTCAAATACTTTTTCTACCTTTGTCTAGTCTCTTCTCTTTCTCGTACTCCAGTCACTTATGGTCAGGAGTGTGTTGTTGTTTTGTTTGTTTTTGGTTGCGTTGGGTCTTCGTTGCTGTGTAGGCTTTTCTGTGTTTGTAGTGAGTTGGGACTACGCTCTAGTTGCAGTGCATCAGCTTCTCCTTGCAGTGGCCTCTCCTCTTGCAGAGCACGGGCTCTGGGGTAGCTGCAGCACATGGGCTCAGGAGTTGCAGCTCCCAGGCTCTGGAGTGCAGGTTGTGGCACAAAGACTCAGTTGCTCTGTGGCATGTGGGATCCTCCTGGACCGGGGATCTGCATTGGCAGGCAGATTCTTTACCACTGAGCCACCTGAGAAGCCTGTCAGGAGTGTTTGATGCTAGCCCACAGGTCCCTCAAGTTCCTTTGAGTTTTTTCGCAGCTTGTTTTCTTTCTTCAATCTGGACAGCTTTCATTTCTTTATTGTATGTTCACTCTTTTTTTCCTTCTGCAGCATCTATAATAGGTACATCCACTGAAATTTTCATTTCATACATGGTATTTCTCACTTCCATTTGATTCCTCTTATTTTTCCTGTTGAGATTTTTCCATCTGCTTGTTAATTTTGCCCATATTTTCCTTTAATTCTTGAATATACTTAAAGTAGCTATTTTTTAATTGGCATATAGTTGATTTATAATGTTGTGTTAATTTCTACCTTACAGCAAAGTGATTTAGTTACACATATATAGACATTGGTTTTTTTTTCATCTCTTTAAAAAATTTATTTTTGGCTCTGTGGGGTCTTACTTGCTGTGCTCAGGCTTTCTCTAGTTGAGGCTAGCAGGGGCTGTTCTTCCTTGCAGTGCACTAGCTTCTCATTTTGGTGGCGTATCTTGTTGAGGATGGGTTCAGTAGCTGTGGCTCAGGGATGGAACTTATGTTCCCTGCATTGGCAGGTGGATTTTTATCGACTGTACCACCAGGAAATGAAGTTATTTCATTTTTTTCTATGGCTGAGTGGTGTTCCATTGTATATATGTCTCACATCTTCAATCCACTCATCTGTCCATGGACATTTAGGTTGCTTCCATGTCCTGTCATGGCTACTGTGAACAGTGCTACTGTGAACATTGGGGTGCATGTGTCTTTTTGAATTTAGAGTTTTCACCAGATATATGCCCAATTGGAGGATCATATGGCAGCTCTGTTTTTAGATTTCTGAAGAATCTGCATATTGCTCTCCACAGTGGCTGCACGACCTTACATTTCCACCAGCAGTGTAGGAGGGTTCCTGTCTGCAGTATCTATTTTAAACGCCAGTGTCTAGGGTCCCTTTGATTCTGTTTTTCCTTCTTACGGTCCTGTTCCGTTTTTCACATGTGTACTGATGTTTGATCAGTTGTTGGACAACGTGGGTAGCACCTGTGAGGTTTGGATTATGCTTTATCCTGGGGACTCATCTTGAACCCATGAGGGGCTGGCTCGCAGCTTTGATAGGCTGGCCCAAGAGAAGACATTATTTAAGGGCTGGAGTCACGCCCCTCCCAATACATGGGCTCTCCGGGTTTTCAGCCGAATGGAGGGGAGCTCAGGGAGTCTCCGTGCCCTGGATGCAGTGTCTGCAAGCCTGCTCCTGCCCTGGGCAGCCCCTGGCATCTCCCTTCTGCTCACAGTGTCCCTCCTGAGTTGTTCTTCATCAGGCCTCACAGACTTACTCTTCACACACTCTGCCGAGCTCAGAACACCTGAGGTCCACGGGGAGACTGTAACCCTGGACTTTAGTTGCCTGCGTGTGCACAGACCACACATTCACCTTAAACTCAGCTGAACCCCAGAGCTTACACATGCAGCAAAACATGAGGTTTCTACCACAAGACATAGAAGAAGATCACTATTTACTGGAAGGGACCAGTTAGACATCATCGAAGTTTAAACATCCAGAAGTTTTGTTAAGAGCAGGAGCAGCTGCATACTGGGAGGTGCTGTTTGCAGAGCACCCCTGGACAAAACGCCAGTGTCCACGGCACAGGAAAAGGGTATGGCTCAGTCAGAAGACAGGTGGTGCGATTAAAATTGGGGTGAGATCCAAACAGACACCTCCCAGGAGCCAGCGGCCAGGTGGCTGGGGGTGTGGAGGGCAGGACAAGCCAGCAGACCTGGCCAAGAAGTGACGCGCTGCCGAAGGAAGGCCTCCTCTGGGGAGGTGAGTGGGATGTGCTCTGTCCTGATGGGGTGGGGTGGCACAGAGCTCATGTAGGGCTCTTCAGTGATAAATGTCGCTTCCCAAGGGAAAAACAGGGACTGAGTACAGACTATAAAGGTAGTCTGCAGGCTGGAGTACTTAGGGAACAGGGGACTGAGGTCTACAACTTTGAGACGCATCTTGAGAATAAACAGGTGACAACTGTGAAGCCGTGCGGCAGAGCAGAGCAGACCATGAGCTGACGAGCCTGGCGGCAAGGGTGCAGGCTTTGTGCCCCCGGCTCTTGTGTTTTCTGTTTCTGAAGCTTTCATAATAAAATGTTGGGGGGGACACAAGAAGCATGCCTGTTTTTTACTCAAAATCTGACAACCAGGATGAGATGGAGGTTTTCTCTCCTTGCCCACGGGTGTCTTATCAGAATGGAAGAATAGAGGCTACAGGAGGGGTTCTAGAGGGTACCCTTTCCCGACAGCAGCAGTGAATGGACCAAATGTGGAAAGATGGGACAGGAAGAAACATGCGTGACCCGTCCAGACAGCCTGACTGTCCATGTGTGGAGGCCAGAGTGGCCGCTCAGTAAGCAGGAGGGAGTAAGTTTAGTAAGGCTGCTGGGTGTACCAGCATGGATCAGCTGTATTTCTCCTTTGGAGCTACAGTTGGAAAAGAAACATTTAAAAATCTACCCTCCAGGTGCCTCCAGGATAAACCTAACGAAGGTGGTATGCGCCCTACGCTGAGCACTAAGCGCATTGTGAAGTTAATTCCCAAGACACGATTCCTCTGCAGACTTGGGGGCCATGCTGTCAGGTCTCTGGGGAAATTGACCAGCTGATTGTGCACCACAGGGGAAACCGAGGCCCTGGAGGAGCAGGGGCTGAGCTGAAGACCCCAGGCGGGGGCCACAGTGATGGGAGACCCAGGATGTGGGGAGGAGGGAGCAGATATGACAGGCATGTGGGCCCTGGCTTCAGCCTGTGTGGTCCTACAGATCGGTGTCTCAGCCACCCCATGAGTAGGGCAGATGGGCCCAGCACCTTGGGCACTCAGACTGTCCCACTGCAGGGGGATGGAGGGTTAGCTGAGGCCTCTTCCCACGCTGGACCCTCTCAGAAGTAAGATGCAGCAGTGGGGTGATTCAGCATGAGGTCTCCTGGGGGCACAGCACTCAGGCCCCAGAGGGTGGCCGGCTGGTGCTGAGAGGGGCAGAGGGTGCGGCAGGTTGCTGGGTATGCACACAGGCTGCCGCCCCTGGGCGCTGTCTGGGGCTCAGCCAAGGGTGGCAACTAGCAGGTGAAAAACTGGCCTGCTCAGGGGTTCTGGAACTTTTGTGTTTGCAATTTTACGAGGTTGAGCACAATAGCTGGTTCTCCATGCACACCTGGAGGGCCAGGTGGCTGGTGAGGGGCGACGGGAGACCTCCTGCCGCAGGCATGTCAGTTTCTAAGCCAAGGACGCAGGTTACTTTCCTCCCAATGGGCTTTGTGCTGGGAAGCCTCAGGCTGGGGAAGGGGCTCCTGGCCTGGGGCCCTTGCTCCGCAGTGAGGCGGTAGGGCTTGTCCAGCAGAGGTTTACAACTTAACTATTTGGACTTACGGGTAGGGTGCGGTTTGGGGGGCGCCCTCGAGGGTCCCTGGAACCAAGAGGGTGAGTGCTGGTCAAATGGCGTGGTGGAGGAGGGTTCAGAGAGCATCTGGGGACAGAGACAGGGTGTGGGGTTGTGTGGATGTCTCCTCCAGGTCTCCGGAGCTGAAGAAGGGCCTTGGGGTCACCAGGACTGTTCTGTGTTCACTCTTCTAGATGGGAGAAATTGGAGTGCGTGGGTGTGCTGGCGGGAAGGATCCCGCTGAGGACAGGGGAGCAGCCCCTAGTGGGCGGAGGCAGGGTTGGCCTGGGGACGGGATGGGTGAGGGTGCTCACAGCCTGGGGGGAGCCCCTTGCAGGCATCCTTTTCCCTTCCAGACTGGGAAAGGAGGGGACAAGCGCAAGGAGTGCTGTGGGGGGAACAGGAGATGCCTCTTGGAGGGGTGGGTGGTTCGCGCGGTCTCGAGGGCTGGAAGTCCCGCGGACCTGACGTGCTGCTTCTCCCACAGGAAAGAATCTCTATACAAATGAATACGTAGCTATCAAATTGGTGAGTCCAAGCCCTCCCCCTAACCCCAAGCGGCAGCTGTCCCGATGGGCCTGGCCAGGGTCAGGGCGGGAGGAGGGCAGGACCACGCCCTGCGTACCGCCCACGCGTCCTATCGTCCCTCCCAGGAGCCCATCAAGTCCCGGGCGCCGCAGCTGCACCTGGAGTACCGCTTCTACAAGCAGCTCAGCGCCGCAGGTACCCCAGGGCCGGGCGTGGGGGAGCCGGGGGAGCCCGCCTGCGCTCCGCGCTAGTCTGTATGTCCTCCATCCGCAGAGGGCGTCCCTCAGGTCTACTACTTCGGCCCGTGCGGGAAGTACAACGCCATGGTGCTGGAGCTGCTCGGGCCTAGCCTAGAGGACCTATTCGACTTGTGCGACCGCACGTTCACGCTCAAGACGGTGCTCATGATAGCCATCCAGCTGGTGCGGGCCGGGCTGGGGTGGAAGGGGCGGGGCGGGGGAGGGGCGGGAGTTGGGGGCGCAGAGAGCGGGCTGAGGCCCACCTACCACCGCCCGCGCACTGGCAGATCACGCGCATGGAGTACGTGCATACCAAGAGCCTCATCTATCGTGATGTGAAGCCGGAGAACTTCCTAGTGGGGCGGCCGGGCACGAAGCGGCAACACGCCATCCACATCATCGACTTCGGCTTGGCCAAGGAGTACATCGACCCCGAGACGAAGAAGCACATCCCGTACCGCGAGCACAAGAGCCTGACAGGCACGGCACGCTACATGAGCATCAACACGCACCTGGGCAAGGGTGAGTGGGTGGCGTCTGGGCCGGGCAGGGGACGGGGGTTGGGAGGGCCGTGCTGACCTGCTGTCCCCCGCAGAGCAGAGTCGCCGTGATGACCTGGAGGCGCTGGGCCACATGTTCATGTACTTTCTGCGCGGCAGCCTGCCCTGGCAGGGTCTCAAGGTGGGTGGGCCAGGCCGGGTGGGCAGGCCGGAGGTCTCCCGCAGGTGGGCGGGCCGGCCAAGGTGCTGACCGCACTCCCCCGCAGGCCGACACGCTCAAGGAACGCTACCAGAAGATCGGGGACACCAAGCGGGCCACGCCCATCGAGGTGCTTTGTGAGAGCTTCCCAGGTGAGAGTCGTCTCCCCACGTATCCTGGCCCCCTTGCTCTGCAGACCCCTGCCCAGTGCCCCCGCCCCGGGCCTCCACTAGCTCTGTTGGTGTCTGCAGAGGAGATGGCCACTTACCTGCGCTACGTGCGGCGCCTAGACTTCTTTGAGAAGCCAGACTACGATTATCTGCGCAAGCTCTTCACCGATCTCTTTGACCGCAGCGGCTTCGTGTTTGACTACGAGTACGACTGGGCCGGGAAGCCCCTGGTATGTGGAGGGAGGGGGGCTGGTACGGGAGGGGCCCCTGGCAGGTGGGGGTGACTGGCAGGGGCCCCCAGCCCAGCCTCAGCTGCTTCTGGCTCTCGTGCAGCCCACGCCCATCGGCACGGCTCACTCCGACCTGCCCGCGCAGCCTCAGGTTAGAGAGAAAGCCCTGCTCTACAGCAAAAACCAGGTGAGTGCCAGGCTAAGGGTCGCACTAAAGTGTGTGTGTTTTGGGTGGGGGTGGTTGTGTCAGGCGGGGCTCACATGACTCCCCGCCCCCTCCCCCCGCAGGCACTTAACTCCACCAACGGGGAGCTGAATGCCGACGATCCCACCGCCGGGCACTCCAACGCCCCCATCACAGCCCCTGCAGAGGTGGAAGTGGCTGACGACACAAAGTAAGGCCCGTGGCAGGAACGGGACGCAGAGGTGTCCTGGGTCTGCCCCCTCGCGCCCTTGCCCCTCCTTCTCCACCCTCACCCCTTCCGCAGCTTGTGCCCCCTTCCATCCTGTGTCCCCCTTCCAGGTGCTGCTGTTTCTTCAAAAGGAGAAAGAGAAAATCGCTACAGCGACACAAGTGACCCCAGGGCAGTGACCCCCGAATCCTCCCGCTGCAGCCCCCCGGGGCCAGCTTGTCCACGGCCGCGTTGGCCACAGCCGGACGCAGACTGCAGGCCGGCAGCGCTGCCGCCCCCCGCGCGGGGTCACGACCTTCACATAAGACTTTGGCCGAGATTTCTACACCTGTGTCTAGTCCTCCCCTCTGAGAGCATTAACTATTTAAAACAAGGAAAAGAGAAACCACGGCGGTTGCCCTGCCCTGTGCCCCCGCCCGCGTCTGCTGAGTGAGTAGAGCGGCCGCCAGCACCGCCGCCCGCCCGTTAGTGTCATAAAGTCCAGCTTGTCTCCCTCGATCCAAAGGCCGTTTTCTCGAGGGGGCGCTGCGGGGCGATGCTGCCGGGGGTGAGCCCGCCTTGGGTCTCCCCAGACTGGAGGGGAAGGCGGGGTGGGGGCGGCCCCCAACCAAAATGCTGCACCAAAGCCTGGGCCGGCAGGCGCGGCCCTCAGGGGTCCTGGGCACCTGTCGGCGGAGCCGCCGGCCTGAACTTGGGCTGGGGGCGGCCACCTCGAGGCCCGTGGGCGGCGCGTGTGCGGGCTCTTCGTGTCGCTCCGCGCTGCCGGCCGAGCCTGGAGACAAGCGCCTTAAAGCCCGTCTGAGCCCCGCAGGTGTGTGTGGAGCGGGCAGCCCCATCGGTGCGGTTCCAGTGGTCCCCTGGGGCTGCGAGCTGCGGGCAGAACAGGTGGGGCGTCTTCGCGGTGCGTGCGTCTAGGTCTGGCTTTACAAAGTGTACAGAAATGGCACTTCCGTTTCTCTGATGCTTCCTGGAAGCCATAGAACTTAGGGGCTTTTTTAAAAAAAATAAAGGAAAATGAAACCAATTCCCAGCATGGTGTCCAGTCTGTCAAAGGGGTGTGTCTAGGAAGGGACACGCAAGACTGGGTGTCTGGAAAGGAGGCACACGACTTGGGGAGGGAGCCAGGGAGTAGCAACCCCCAGCTCAGGAGAAACGGAGGTGGGAAACAAGAGGACTGAAGTGGAGATAAGAACCGGGTTGGTTTATTGGGGGCAAGTGGGGAAATCAGTTAACCACATCACAGTGAGAACAGAGGAGCCACAAATACGAACATAAAGGATCGGGAACTTTCCTCCAGTTTATACAAATCTACTTGAAACCCCCACTCAGACGGATTCCCTTCCTGGAGCAGAAAGGCCTCAGCCACGTCTGGATGGCTGGGTTTCCAGTGAACCCCGCAGCAAAGCAAGGAGCCCTGTGATGGCTGAGGAAACGCCCTCTTGGGGGCCTAGAGTTTGCGCCAAACCCTCAGTGGGGTCGGTCTTAGGAGATTGGGCCCCCAGGATGGGGCCAGGGTCCCTATACAGAGAGGAAGAGTGACCACTGCTCTGGAGGATGCAGCAGGAAGGCAGCCATCTGCAGACCAGGAGGTGGGCCCTCACTAGGATCCGGCCACGCTGCCCTCTGACTCTGGCCTGATAGAGACTGTAGCGTCTCCTGGAGCAGCTTTACAGGGACCCCAAGTCACGACAACATGAGGAAGGCCCGGGGCATGCAATGGCCTACCCACGAAATAAGTAATGTGCCCAGCTCCTCCAGGAGCCTGGCCTCCCACCTACCCCTGCCGGGCCTTAGGGGCAGCCAGCCAAGGTGGGTAGAGGTCCCCCAACCCTACAGCCTGGAGCCCTAGGTTCCCTAGAATGTAACATGGGGCCTGAGAGGGACAAGACTCCCAGCAGTGGAAGATGTGAAACCATCTAGGATCAGAAATTCAAACACGAAGGACAGACACAAAAACGACTCAGAACCAGCCGATCAGATTTGAGAAGCAAAGGTAAAAGTAAGCAAAATTTTTATTTAGAAACAAAGAGTAAATTCTTAAGGTGCGTGAGGGTCCAAGGAAGATCTGAGAAAAGGCTCGGGGAGGAGAAGGGCGTGAAGAGGCAACGCTGGCAGTGAGCAGCCAGAGATGACACAGCAGGAGATGGCAGAGGGGCAGTGTCCAACCGGAGTCAGCGAGAAGTGTCAGAGCAGGGACTTAGAGCTGCTGCTGGCACTTCCCTGCTGTCCAGTGGTTAGGAAACTGCCTGCCAATGCAGGGGACTCGGGTTCCATCCCTGGTACAGGAAGATTCCACATGCCCTGGAACAACTAAGCCTGTGTGCTGCAAACTAAGCACACATACTAAGTCTGCTCTAGAGCCCAGGAGCTGCAACTACTGAAGCCTATGCGCCCTAGAGCTTGTGCTCCACAACAAAAGAGAAGCCACTGCAATGCAAAGCACCCAGGGTATTGCAACTACAGAAAGCCCTCGCAAGGCAATGAAGACCCAGGACAGCCAAAAATAAAAATGAATTTAAAAAAAGAACTGCCGCTGACGGGAACTTTCCAGGTAGAGCCTGGAATCTCCACTGTGAGTTAGAGGACAGTCACCCACAAGGCATGTCCTCAAGAGACAGCTGGATTTTAAAGGTGATGACTGGTCATGCCTGAGGGCGAAGTGGTAGCATAATACTCCCAGGCTGGAAGATCTGGCATTGCAGCCTTTTTGGAAGCTGGTGAAACAACCCTGAGCGGAGGCTTCCACATGTGTCCTAGGCGTCTCTCCAGCCCTGAGGCCTCAGAAGGTCAGCGCTGCCCGACCGGGCATGGGGGAGTGGGGTGATGGAGGCCATCTCTGTGTCATGGGAAAGTGGAAATGGTGCTGTCGGGAAGGCAGACAGAGGAGGCCAGCCCAGCCCTGTGGTGATGGGAGCCCTGGGGCGTTGGTTCACAGGGCAGTTTTTGTCATACACAGGAAACAAGTGCAGAACAGAGGACCACCTGTATGCTCTTGGCCCATTCCCACTTAGACCCGCTTTGTGCTGTTTTTTTACTATTTATTGTACTTCCGACATATAAGCCCATGATGATTCCCCTGTAGTCATATTTACTTTATATGGTCAAGTCTTTCAGTCACATTTTTTAAAGAGTTTTGCCCACATGGTCAGGCTTCCTGCAGATCTACCAGAGGTTCTCTCTGAGACCCTGAAAAGCTTCCTATTAAATGCCCATGGTGTGAGTTCATTGGCAGCAAATTCTCCCACCTTTTGGTGGCCTGAAAATACCTTTATTTCACCTGCATCAGCAGAAGGTATTTTTGGTGGGAATGGAACTCTGGGTCAGCAGGTGGCTTGGGTGTGACTTTGTTGCCTCAGCATTTGAAGACACTGCTCCATCGTTCCCAGTGAGAGTTGAGTGGGCACTGTCTCCTTCAAAAGAATGTGTCCTTTCTTGTCCTGTGTGTGTTTTATCAGTTTTAAATTTATTTGATCAGATGTGTGGTTTGTTTTATTTTTTATTAAAGAATAGTTGATTTAGTGTTAGTTTCAGATGTACAGCAAAGTGATTCAGTTATGTGTGTGTGTGTGTATAAACGTAAGTATTCTTTTTCAGATTCTTTTCCATTATAGTTTATTACAAGATATTGAATATAGTTGCCTGTTATACTGTAGGTCCTTGTTATCTGTTTCATATATACCAGTGTGTATCTGTTAATCCTAAATTCCTAATTTATTTCTCCATCAGTCTCTGTCCCCTTTGATGACCATAATTTGTTTTCTTTGAGTCTATTTCTGTTTTGTAAATAAGTTCATCGGTGTCATATTTTAGATTCCACATATATGTGATATCTTATGGTATTTGTCTTTCTCTGACTTACTTCGATTATTATGATAATCTCTAGGTCTACCCATATTGCTGCAAATGGCATTATTTCATTCCTTTATATGGCTGAGTAGTATTCCACTGTATGTATGTACCATATCTTTATTTTTATAGCATCTTTATTTTTTTTAACACCAAAAACCTTTTTGTATTCGGGTATAGCCGATTGTACCACATCTTACTTATCCGTTGCTCTCTCAGTGGACATTCAGGTTGCTTCCATGCCTTGGCTATTATGAATAGTGCTGCTGTGATCAATGGGGTACGTATAATGTTTCAAATTGGAGTTTTGTCTGGATGTATGCCCAGCAGTGGAATTGCTAGATCTAATGGCAGCTCTTGTTTTAGTTTTTAAAAATTATGTACTGGGCTGTGCATGCTTTCTCTAGTTGTGGGAGCAGGAGCTGCCCTCTGGTTGTGGGGTAGTGGCTTCTCTGGTTGCAGAGCATGGGCTTGAACTCGGTACTTGTGGTGCTTGGGCTTCGCTGCCCCTTGGCATGTGGGATCCTCCCAGACCAGGGATCGAACCAGTGTCCCCTGCACTGGTGTGTAGATTCCCAACCACGAGACAGACAGGAAAGTTCTTTTTTTAAGGAGCTTTCACACTGTTCTCCACAGTGGCTGCACCAGTGTACATTCCCAGAAAGTGTAGGAGGGTTCCCATACCCTTACCATCATTTGTTATTTGTGGAAATTTTCACGATAGTTATTCTGACTAGTATGAGCTGGTATATCATTGTAGTTTTGATTTTCATTTCTCTAATACTTGGGAACGTTGAGCATCTTTTCATGTGCCTGTTGGCCATCTGTATGTTGTCTTTGGGGAAACGTCTCAGGTCTTCTTTTTTTCCTGCCCGTTTTTTGATTGGGTTGTGTGTTTTTTACTGATCTGTATGACAAGTTTTCTATTTATCCTTCTGACCATTTGGTGAGCTTAGATCTGTGGGTTGATATTTTTCATCAGTTTGGGGAAATTTCCTGTGATTATTTCTCCAGATATTTGTTTTGCTCATGTTTTCTATTTTTCCCCCCAGGAATCCAGTTGCCTGTATGTAGGACTTTCATGTGATCCCACAGGTCTCTCACACCCAACATTTCCTCTGATTTTTTCCTTTGGGCTTCATTTGGGCAATTTCGACCTGTCTTCAGAGACATCCATCCCCCTTCTGTTGTGTCTGCCTGTAAGCTGCCCACATCCTCTAAATCTTGTCTAAGTATTTTCTAGTCCCAGAACTTCCTTCTGTTTCTTTGTAGAGTTTCCATTTCTCTGTTGAAATCCTCCATCTTTTCAACCTCCTGCCCTGTTTTCCTCTATATTCTTTAACATATTTATTACAGTAATTTTTAAAATCCCTGACAACTGACTTCAACATCTGGGGCCCCTGTAGGTCTGCTCCTACCAGCTGTTTGTTGTTCCTTCTTCATTTCAGGTAACATTTTCCTACTTCGTGTGTATCAAAATTTTCATCACATCCCAAGCACTGTGAGAGGATGATCTGCCAGATAGATCTGCACCAGAGAGCAGCTGGGGGGAGGGTTCCTTACGGGAGTTGAGCTGACTGGGCTGCACTTCCCCATGTTAGCCTCCGTTCTAGTCCAGGTGTCCTGACATTCACTTACATCTTGACCTGCGACTCCTGCGTTATGGCAGGAAAATAACCTTTTTTTCACTCTTCCTCTTCAGCCCCATACACTCCCCACCCAGCACAAGGCAAGGTCCCATAGGAGACAACCTGGGCAGTGCTTCTAGCTCCTCTGGGGTCCAGGATGTCCTGCAAGCCCACACGGCCCCAGCAGCGCCCAGTTCTTCCGAGACTGCTGGGGGCCACTCACCTGGAAGGGGCTCTTTCCTCACTGGAATCTAGTCCCTCTCGATTTCTTAGCATCCATGTTTCATCAATATATTTTAAATTATATGTAATTATTATAATGTAGGGTATACAATGCAATGATCTAATATACAGATGCATACAGTCAAGGTAATTACCACATCCATCACCGCACACGGTTACTTTTGTGTGTGTGTGATGAGAGATCTACTTTCTGGGCCAATTTCAAGTGTAAAATACAGTATCATCAATGGCAGTCACCATGCTGTACTTTAGATCCCTGGAACTTACTCATTTTATGACTGAGAGTTTGTGTCCTTTGACCAGCATCTCCCTTTTCCATAGCCCCAGCCCCTGGCGATCACTGTTTTACACACTGCCTCTGTGATTTCACCTTTAATACTATGTCCCACACATAAGCAAGATCAGACAGTAGTTAATCTTTCTGTGTCTTACTTCACTCAGTGTCATCCAAGTTCATCCAAGTTGTTGCAAATTTCAAAAAGACTTCCTTCTTTTTAAGGCTGAATAATATGTATGTGTGTATTTCTACTGTATGCAAATTAGGAATGATTTCTAACTAATGTTATGATTATAATATATCTGCAAAATATATATCATATTTTCTTTGTTTCTGAGGTTGTTTCCATGTCTTGGCTGTTGTAAATAGTGCTGCAGTGAACATTGCGTGCAAGGGTCTCTTTAATACAACTGATTTTATTTCTTTTGGATAAATACCCAGAATTGGGATTGCTGGTTGGCGGTGTTTAGTCACTTAAGTCATTGCCAACTCTTTGCAACCCCATGGACTGCAGCACACCAGGCTTCCCTGTCCTTCACTATCTTCCAGAGTTTGCTCAAATTTATGTCCATTGAGTTGGTTATGCCATCTAACCATCTCATCCTCTGTCGCCCCCATCTCCTCTTGCCCTCAATCTTCCCAGCATCAGGGTCTTGTCCAATGAGTCAGTTCTTCACATCAGGTGGCCAAAGTATGTAATTCTGTTTCAAATTTTTTGAGGAACCTCTATGCTGTTTTCCATTGTGGCTGTACGTATATATGATTCCTGTAGTGAATTTGTTCTTTTTCTGGTTTCTTTATAACCAGCTGAAGCTGTGGTCTGCCACATCAGTTTATATCCTGTCCAGAAATTGAACGCCTTCTACCATCTACTAAATGTCTACAGGACCTGCCATGGTGTCCCTTTCTCACTTTTGATATTAGTCATGTGTTGTCTCTCTTTAAAAACAAATGAACAAACAAAAAGAAACATTTTGCTGTGGTTTTGTCAAAGAACCAACTGATGGTTTGTATTTCATTCATTTTCTGCTTCATTTTCGGTCTCATTTTGTTATTTCTCCTGTTTTGAGTTGAACTTGCTGTTAACTCTCTAGTGGCTTAAGATGAAAGCTTAGGCCATGGGTTTTAAACTTTTATTCTTGGGAGTTCCCAGCTGGTTCAGTGGTCAGGACTCAGCACTTTCACTACAAGGGCCTGGTTTCAGTCCCTGGTCAGGGAACTGAGATATTATAAGTAACACAGTGCAACCGAACAACAACAATAATAAAAATAAACCTTCTTTTCCAGTCTGGGCATAAAGTATAAATGTCCCCCTCAATTCTGCTTTAGTGGGATCTTCAAATTGTGGTATGTTATAATCACAATATCATTCAGTTCAAAATAGTTCCTTATTTCCGTATAGTTTCTGTTTCAGCCAATGTTTATGTCAAGAAGTTGGTTAACAAACATCTGGGGATTTCTTGTTTTTATCCTGTGATTGATTCCAGTGTGATTCCTCTTTAGCCAGAGAACATGCTTTACAGGAGATAAATTATTCTTGAAGTACAATTGACTTACAGTGTTGTCAGTTTTAGATGTACAGCAAAGTGATTCAGTTACATTTATGTTCTTTTTCAGATTATCCTATTACAGGTTATTACAGATACTAGATAGTTTCCTGTGTTTTAAGTAGGTAATCCCATACTCCCAATTTATCCCTCTCCCTCATCCTTACCCTTGGTAACTGTAAGTTTGTTCTCTACATCTGTGAATCTGTTTGTTTTGTAAATATGTTCATTTGTATTATTTTTTAGATTTCACATATAAGTGAAATGATATTTGTCTTTCTCTTTCTTACTTCACTTAGTATGATAATCTCTAGGTCCATCCTTGTTGTTGCAAGTTATTATTTCATTCTTCTTATGGCTGAGTGATATTCCATTGTATACATGTACCACATTTTCTTTAACAGTTCACCTGCTGATAGACATTTAGGTTGCTTCCACACCTTGGCTATTGTGAATAGTGCTGCTATGAACATAGGGGTGCATGGTTTTATCTGGATAGATGACCAAGAGTGGGATTGTCTATTTTTAGTTTTCTGAAGACCCTCCATATTGTTCTCCATAGTGGTTGCATCAGTTTACATTCCCATCAACAGTGTAGGAGGGTTCCCTTTTCTCTTCACCCTCTCTAGCATTTATTGTTTATAGACTTTTTGATGATGGCCATTCTGATCAGAGATGTGATACCTCATAGTTTTGATCTTCATTTCCCTAGTATTAGTAACTAGTGATGTTGAGCATCTTTTCATGAACCTTTTGCCAACTGTATGTCTTCTTTGGAGAAATGTCTATTTAAATCTTCTGCCCATTTTTTGATTGGGGCTTTTTTCTTTTTATACTGAGTTGTATGAGCTGTTTGCATATTTTGGAAATTAATCCCTTATATGTCACATTGTTTGCAAATGTTTTCTCTCAATCCATAGGCTAGACAGCCTATTCATTTTGTTCAAGGTTTCTTTTACTGTACTAAAGCTTTTAACCTGGAGAATGAAATGGCAGCCCACTCCAGCATTCTTGCCTGGAGAATTCCATGGATAGAAGAGCCTGGTGGACTACAGACTTCAGTTCAGTCGTGTCTGACTCTCTGAGACCCCATGGACTGCAGCACTCCAGGCCTCCCTGTCTATCACCAACTCCCAGAGTTTACTCAAACTCATGTCCATTGAGTTGGGGATGCCATCCAACCATCTCATCCTCTGTCGGCCCCTTCTCCTCTTGCCTTCAATCTTTCCCACCATCAAGGTCTTTTCAAATGAGTCAGTACTTTGCATCAGGTGTCCAAAGTATTGGGGTTTCAGCTTCAGCATCAGTCCTTCCAGTGAATATTCAGGACTGATTTCCTTTAGGATGAACTGGTTGGATCTCCCTGCAGTCCAAGGGACTCTCAAGAGTCTTCTCCACAGCTTGAACCACAGTTCAAAGGCATCAATTCTTTGGCGCTCAGCTTTCTTTATAGTCCAACTCTCACATTTATACATGACCACTGGAAAAACCACAGCCTTGACTAGATGACAGACTATGGGGTCGCAAAGAGGCAGACATGACAGAGTGACTAACTTTCTTTCTAAACCTTTTAAGTTTAGTTTCTGTCTCTTTATTTTTGCTTTTGTTTCCATTACTCTAAGAGGGGGAGCCAAAAAAGCTATTGCTGCAATTTATGTCAAAGAGTGTTATGCCTATGTTTTCCTCTAGGGGTTTTATAGTATCCAGTCTTACATTTAGGTCTTTAATCCATTTTGAATTTATTTTGTATATGATGTTAGAGAAAGTTCTAATTTCATTCTTTTAAATTTAGCTGTCAGGTCTTTGCATCACCAGTTAGTGAAGAGACTGTCTTTTCTCCATTGTATATCCTTGCCTCATATATATATATATATATATATGCATCGATGCTAAGTCACTTCTGTCACATCTGACTCTTTGCAACCCTATGAACTTTATCCCACCAGGCTCCTCTGCCCATGGGGTTCTCCAGGCGAGAATAGTGCAGTGAGTTGCCATGCCTTCCTCCAGTGGATCTTCCTGACCCAGGGGCTGAACCTGTCTCTTTAAGTCTCTTGCTTTGGCAGGCAGGTCCTTTACCACTAGAGCCACCTGGGAAGCATAATATATTTTAGTTTTTAGTCTCACTGCATGGCACCCAGGATCTTAGTTCCCCAACCAGGGATTGAATCCATACCCTCTGCAGTGGAATTGCCGAGTCTTAACCACTGGACTGCCAAGGAAGTCTGTTTGCTTCATAGATTCATTGACAGTAAGTGCATGGGTTTCTCTCTGGTCTTTCTAGCCTGTTCTATTGCTCCATGTCCTTTTGTGTTAGTACTACATTGTTTTGATGACTGTATTCTATAGTGGTGTGTAAAGTTATGAGTGTGTTCTGAGTTCTACTGTTCTTTTTTCTCAAGATTGTTTTGGCTATTCAGGATTGTGTTTCCATATGAATTTTAAAATTTTTTGTTCTGGATCTATGAAAAATGCAATTGGTTATTTGATAAGAGATTGCACTGAATCTGTAGGTTGCCTTGGGTAGTATGGACGTTTTAACTGTTGATTCTTCCAGTCCAAGAACATGCTGTTTTTGCATATGTTCCTGTGTTCATTTTCTTTTATCAGGATCTCATTGTTTTTGGCCTACAGGTCTTTGCTTCCTTAGGTAGGTTTATTCCTAGGTATTTTGTCTTTGGTGCAGTGGTAAATGGGATTGTTTCCTTAATTTGTGATATTTCATTGTTACAGAAATGCAATAGCTTTCTGTATATTAATTTTGTATCCTGCAACTTTATCAAATTCATTGATGAGCTCTAAGTTTTCTGGTAATGTATGTATAGTGCATGTTATCTGCAAATAGTGACAGTTTTACTTCATCTTTTCCAGTATGGATCCCTTTCATTTCTTCTTCTCTGATTGCTGTGGCTAGGACTTCCAAACCTTGTTGAATAAGAGTGGGCAAGAGTGGGAATCCTTGTCTTATTCCTGATCTTAGAGGAAATGCTCTCAGCTTCTCACCACTGAGTATGGTATGAGCTCTGGACTTGTCATATATGGCCTTTATTATGTCAAGGAACGTTGATAACTCCAGCTTCTGAAGTACATGTAGATCTGTTTCTGTTTTCTCTCTTGCTTTGTAATCTGTGCATTGCTATAGGACATTGTGATGATGCTGGAAGCTTGTACTGCTGTTTTCCTCTAGAGGGTAGGTCACATGTTCCATTGGCAGGAGACGGTCATAGCAGCTCACTGTGACCCTGAATAGCCGCAGGCCCTGGGAGTGGGGCACAGCCATCTCGGGGCCCCTTCTAATGAGCCCACCAGCTTGTTGCCCAGCCTTTACTCCTGGCATGCCCACACCCTGTGGGTGCCCCAGGCTGACACCATCTGTCCTTCTGTCCTGAGGAGCCTCCTTGAACTGTAGTGGCCCCAGGACAGGCTGCTCTGGGGGCTACAGTGGGAGGCCTGGTCCCCTGCCCCATGGACCCCTCACTTGGGGTCCGCCTGCAGTGTGGCAGGTCTCAGGAGGTGACATAGAGCCCAAGAGCTGGAGCTTAGGGGCTCAGAGTCTCTGCAGCCAGCCTGGTCCTAGGTCCAGGTCATCCCCAAGAGTCCTCACTGGATAGGAGGGGCCAGGGTGGGCTGTGGAAGCAAGAGGACACCCCCCTGGGCAGAGCCAGCAGGGCCACTCTGGGTTGCATCCCTGGATCCAGGGAGCCAACAAGATTCCCGGTTCGGGGGGGGGGGGGGGGAGGGGCTCCCGACACTCTTGGCTGCTCCAGGAGGAGCCCAGGGCCAGCCCCGTGTGATCTGGATGCGCTGAAGGTGAGAAGTCTGGCTCCACCAGGGCCCCACTGCACCGGAAGCAGCACATGTCTCAGGGCTTATACGTTTCTTTCCTTTATTTAAAAAAAAAACATTTGGGGTGTGGTGTGCAGACACACCTTCCATGGCTTCGGGGAGGACACAGGCTCCAGATGGAAGCATGGGGGTGGGGTGGGGGCTGCACCCTCCAGCACCTTGGGCAGAATACTTGCTGGGGGCTGGGAGTGGGGCTACAGGGTGGGCAGGCGGGCCAGCAGGGACATGGCCACAATGGCTGGCCCGCAACATTGCCCCTCCCAGGCAGACCCGGTCTGCCGCCTGCGTCCACAGCTGCAGGGGCGGGGAGGGGCATCCAGGGAGGCTGGACACAGACGGTCCTTTACTGGGCCCAGGGGCAGGGCCTGGGTCTGGCAGGAAGCCGGCCTGTAGGACCTTGGGAGGGCTTGAGCCCTCATCCTCGGGCAGGTTGGGGGCCCTGAGCCTCCCCAGTGAACAGAGCAGAGGCACACAAGCCCCCCATGCCAACTAGGGCCCCGCACATGCTCTCCTACCAGAGAAACGGGAATTCAGGATGCATTGCCATGTGCAGCTGAAACAAACAGGAGGCAACACCCTACACCAACCCTGAGTGGGGCTGCAGGGGTGGTGGGCGGGCAGACCCTCTGCTCAGGGCGGGGTTGGGCCCGGCCCTGTCCCCCAAGTCCTGAGGGATTGTCTCTGCCGCCCCGACCACCCCTCCATCACCTTGGAATAGGCAGCCAGCTCACCGCACGCAGAGAGGAGCCCTCCTGGCCCTGTGAGGGGCAGCGGCGTGGGCGGCAGGCACAGCAGTAGGGCCAGGCGGCCTGCCTGGGCTGGGGGAGCCGGGCCAGTGGCTTAGGTGTAGAAGATGACTTCTGGAATCTGGCCATCCTCCACCGACGTGCCATTGTTGTTCCCGGCCGCATAGCAGAAGGTGAAGCAGGTCTTGGCCCCCGTCGTGGGTGACTCGTGGGTCACCTTGCGCAGGCCCTTGGTGCCATAGTGGGAGTCCGGGCCCTGTGGGGAGGACCCAGCGGGTCAGCAAGGATGTGCTGCATGAGATCACAGCTCAGGGCCCGCCCCGTGTCCTCCAAAGGAGGACACAAGGTTGTGCCCTCCCAGCCTCACATCCTCAGAGGTGGGCAGTAACTGGGAGGCGAAGTCCTGGGTGGGGCTCAGACACCCTGAGTCTGGGCTGGGGGTCAGGTTCAGGGCTGGAGTCCTGGGTAGGTTTCTGGGGTCAGGGGTGGGGTCAGGCTCACCTTGAGCGTGGCGCAGGCCGTGTAGTTGACATTGGGCAGCACCTCCACCGGCTCCTTGAACATGACTCTGAAGGTGCTGGCAGAGCCGTCACAGCTGAAGCCCGTGTCGTTCTGGCCCAGGACCGTGTTACTGTCCGTGTGGATGATCTAAGGGCCAGAGCCGGGCACAGCTCACCCCAGCGCCCCCAACCGGGTGCCCACCCACAGGATCCCACGGAGCCTGGACCCGAGGGCTGAGCTAACCCGAAAGAGGGCGGCCAATGGTGGGGGTAGAGAGGCATGGTCCTGGGTCCCCCCTTGGCTAGGGGAGAGGGGTGGGATGTGAAGAAGGGGAGAGAGGAGGAAGGGGTGATCTGGAGGGGCAGGGCCCAGAGGTGGGGGCAGGACCTGGATGTTCACTTGGTAATCTGTGGGCCCATGGATAGAGCCGTAGAGCCCGAAGCCAACCACGAAGATGCGTTTGTTGACCGAGAACCTGAAGGGATCAGAGGAAGGAAATTTTGAGTGACCTCAACCAACCAGGCCCTGCCCCTCCCCACGGGGAGGCCCCAACCAGGCCCCGCCCCCACGACTTGCCCCGCCCACCTGATGCGGTCGCTAGTGCCGCTGTAGCCCCAGCGGCTCTCCACCTGCTGGAAGCGGTTGATGCTGCATTCCTTCCCACGGAGGCAGCAGCGCGGCCGGTCGATGAAGTCCACGCGCGGCTTGGGGTTGACGGTGAAGTGCAGGAAGAGGCTGACCACCTCACGGTCCACCAGGATCCCCGACTGCGCGGGCCCTGTGGGCACAGGAGCAAGATGGGAAGGACGGGGCAAACCGTGAGTGCACAGACACCAGAAGGCAAGGCATAAGACCCAGTCTCTCTTCTCTGGAAATTGTCGTGGGTCCAAGCAGCCGCCGGGCTGGGGGGTGGGGGTGGGGCGGTTAGTGAGGGGGAAATGGCCCTTCCGAGAGCGTTTGGGGAACGGTCCCAGGTTGACATGGGGCCAATGCTCCAATTTGCTGGCTAACTGGGCAAAATCCCTTTCAGCTCCTCAGGTCTCCTGACCTCCTCAGGGACCACCTAGGGGAACACCACAGAGGGATCCACAGAGCTCATGCCTCCTGCCTGTCCGCCCCAGGCACCTACAGATGCAAGGGTGCTGGCCCCAAGACAGCCTGGAGCTGGAAAAGTGTGGATGTGGGAGCCTAGATGCAGCAACCCAAGAGCTCAGAGGAGCTTCTGGTGGGGAAGACCAGGGTGCTGGGGTCTCCTGGGCCACAGTGGGTGGGAGGATTACACCCGCCCCTGCCCACCACCTGTGGCAAGACAAGGTGTCTGCAACAGGCATAGACACACTGCCCTCCTTTACAGGAATCGCTCATTCACCAGCTTTGAGCTCGTTTCTGGGGCAGGTCAGCCATGGCCTGGCTCACAGACCCGGTAGCCCCATGTGCACAGATTGCAGCAACAGGGGAGAGATGTCCGTGGAGCACATAAGATACAAAACTGAACACAGACAAGAATCACTCTTTAAATCTCTGCACAGAAAACAAAAACACCTCACCTCAATCCTGACACACTCAGCTAGGGTAGTCTTTGGGGGACTTTTTCCAAACCTTCTATTTTCCTATATTTTCAAGGGGAATAGAAGAGGCAGGAAAATTCACCAAAACACAGTTGAGTGACAAAGAGCCAAAGCCCCACAGGTCCCGCCCATAGTAGAAGGACAAGGCCCAGGTCTGGCACATTCCCCCAGGAGCTTGCATGTGGGGGGCAGGTGCTCCAGCCCAGGGACCCTCATGGGAGGAGGGGCGAGGGGGCCAAGGAAGGCTGGAGGGTGGTGCTTCCAGGAGACCTGAGACCCTGGGGGGGCTTTGGCAACCAGGTGGGCTGAGGGACCAGGAGGAGACCTGTTTCAGTGTGACAAGCAGGGCTGGAGAAAGAGGGATCCTGCAAGGCTCACATAGGTGTCTTAGGTTGGGACAGCTCAGGGCTCTCACCTGGAGGTCCCAGCTCCCCAGGGAACACTGGGCAATGTTTGTAATATCCGTGATCATCAAGATAGGGATGGGACTTCACTAGCAGACCAGTGGTTAAGAACCCACCATGCAATGCAGGGGACTCTGGTTCAATCCCTGGTCAGGGAACTGTTACCACACGCGAAAGGGCAACCAAGTCTGAGCGCCACAACTAGAAAATCTATGTGCTGCAACTACTGACAGCCACATCACTGTGGTGCTGCCAGGGTCTGGTATGAGGAAGTGCTAAGTATTTGATGGATAAGTGAGCCCCAGAGTACCAGAGACAGCCTCTGAGGCTGTACCTAAGTTCTGCTGTGCCACCAGGGACTGCCAGATGAAACACGGGTCACCTGGTCAAGTCAAATTCAGATCATAGAGAGCTGACCCATAGAAGTGTCTCCCCGCTGCTGCATGGCAGACACTCACACTGAAAAACGATCTGTTTGCTGTCGTTGTTAAATCTGGTGACCCTGAACCAGGGCGGGAACAGGAGCAGCATGGACCTGGGAGAAACAGGATGTGGTGCACCTGCTGTGGGCTAAAGCTCCACCCAGAACCTCCCAGGCCAGGCTAGCTCCAGGACCAAGTTTGGCATCAGCCACAAAAATGACCCAAAGGGGAGACCCAGCCTCCCAGGGGGAGGGTGCCAAGTTGGCAGCTATTGCCACACAGCCCAAAGGATTGCAGGGTCCCCACGGGGCGGGAGGCAGGGTCAGGGCCAACCCCGCCTGGGCCTGAGTCCCAGCCCGAGCCCTGCAGCATGGCCCCAGACACCTCTCAGCCCTTCACAGGCTC
The DNA here is from genome assembly GCF_023699985.2 of Odocoileus virginianus. Taxonomy (NCBI): domain Eukaryota; kingdom Metazoa; phylum Chordata; class Mammalia; order Artiodactyla; family Cervidae; genus Odocoileus; species Odocoileus virginianus. Next base: position 41,170,995 of record NC_069676.1, read on the forward strand.
ATGGAGGACCCCGACGCCACAGCCCATCCCCCAGACGTGAGCCCCCGTTGGGGGCCTGCAACACTCAAGACAACACGCGTGTGGACACCTGAGATGTGGGGACTCAGGATGGTTGGCCTCTGGGGGTCACTCCAACATCAGGTTTTCGAGCCCAGTCCAGGTTCTCACATGGACAGGGCCAGCGCCTGACCCACTGTGGCCCGGCTGAGGGTCACATGACTCACACTTGGGGTCACACTCCTCCTTGGTACCCCTGTTACCTGCAGCAAACTCCTCAATGGTCATCAGTGGGAAGCGGATGAGGGCCAGTGCCTTGCCCAGAACCTTCCGCTTGTTCTCGGGCGTCACCTGCAGCTGCTGCCGCTGACATTCAGCCTCAGACCAACGGACGACTGCTGTGAACAGGCGCACCTCCCGGATGCCCAACGTGTCCCGCTCCAACACCGCCACCAGTGTGTCTGCGGGGAAGGGCTGTCAGTGGGCGCGGCCCCACCTCGGGGATGAGGTCTGATGGGTCTGGGCGGTGACCAGTGTGCCTTACCTAGGTCGATGTCTGTGAAGCCCTCAGCTGTGATGGCATCAGCCGTGTTCTTGTCAATGTTCTCCAGGCATAGGCTGGCAAGCTGTGGTTCATCAAAAAGTCTTGCCTGGAGAGTGGGAGGGCAGTAAGAGAAGAGCATGTCAACACCCAGCCACATGAACCCTGGCTCCACACTGGGCATGGATTTCAAGTCCTGGTAGCTGAGCAGCAGCTCAGAGATCATCTTCTTCCAGGGTCCCAGAATCACAGTAACCACTGCCTGGGGGTGGGGGCGGTGGGAGGGCAGGCTTGCACCTCAAAAGTCAGGGTACTGAGAGGTTCAGGCTGGAGGTGGGCCCAATCCTCCCCAGGTCAGGCAGGAGCCTTGGGGAGAGGGCCGAGGAGGACCCGCAGGACATGGCAGAACTGTGTCCCTGATATAAGAACTCATGCACAGGGTGGGGCCCAGGGACAGAGAAGATTCTAGTTCCTTTCTGCCCAGGAAGCTGTGGGGCAGCCCAAACCCACACCCCTATGCATTGTGCTCTGCCTGGGGCTGGGATAGAAGGCCAGGACGCCTCACGTGGCTGCAGCTCTCAGGAAATGGTTGGGAACAGTCCCCACATGACAGCCCAGGCTCTAGCACTCGAGAGCAACTCAGCAGATGTGCCAGGGCCCAGATACCACGGCGGCGAGGGGTCACAGAGCCACAACTACACTTGGGTGCTGCCCCATCCCAGCCGGCCTCTCAGTGGTCCAGCCCCGCCACAGTCAGTGGGACCAGACAGCCTCAAACGTACCCCTCTAAAAAACCTAGTAACGGAACACCTTTCTCCCCACACCTGAGCCCTGCACAAGGGCACCAAAATGTCCACAGGAGCACAAGAGTAACCAGGGAAATTCACCCGCAGGGTGCAGGGTACAGTGAGGGAGGAACTTATCCTTCCACAAGATTTAGTAGACACCTAAAACTCAGAAATACGCCAACCCGATCTCTCCTGCCCCGGTATCATCCTCACCCACCTGTATTGCTGCCCAGACTCAGCACCTGTGCCCCAGCAGGTCCCATGCCTTCCCTCCCCGACATCCTCACCCCCTGCCTCCCAGCCTCGCACCTGCGTCAGCAGCATGAACGCGTTGTCAGCCCGCAGGTTCTTTTTCAGGAACTCCACGCAGTGGGCCTCGAGAGCAGGCACCGCGTACTTCTTGGCGGTGTACAGCGTGGTCATGACCGTCTCAGGCCCAATCTGAACTTCGTCTGAGTAGAGAAACCTGGGGGTGGAGGGGGGTGTGAGGACAGCCTCCCTGCCCTCACCCTCCAGATCGGCCCAAGGAACCATCCAAAGCAGCACCAGTTGCCCTCTGACCTGTGGACTCGACCCCTCAAAGGCAGTTACCAGGGAAAAGAAACAGAGCTAAAGTACCCACACGTTACCCACGGAACGTGTCTACACAGCAGGCAGCCTCTGTCCAGCTCCTCTGTGGGCAGCAATGGGATGTGCCCCGGTGCTATAACCCTCTGAACCACCCTCGGGCCCAGCCACAGCCAGCTCAAGCTCAACCACTGATGGGACCAGAAGTGCCAGCTGGAATTGCAGATATGGTGGCCGTGGTGACCACCTGCCCTCAGGCCAACTCTTTGTGTGGCTCAGAAGTGGGGTCGATTACAAAACCACGGGGAGAGAGTGAGAAAGCAGCCCTTGGCCCGTCTGGTGGGAGCACCTCAGGGCGGCCCTGGGCGTGCAGGAGAAATGATGCGTGTTCACAACAGCATAATACACAGGAAACCACTCGAGTGTCCGTCCACGGGCACACAGCGGGAGCAGAAGAGAGCAATGGTGGAAGCCCAGCCCAACCGGGAACAGCCCGAAGAGCAAGTTCCTGGAAGGTGCCCCTCTCCTGGCACTCAGCACCCCCAGAACGCACTGGAAGCCTACACAGCAGCAGCAGGGATCTGGTGGGGTCAGGGACAGAGTGACCATCAGTGTCAGCAGTGCTGAGGGGACCATGTAATGGAACAGACCAGGACATGTGGGAGAAGATGGGTAAGCCCCTCACATACCAATGGAGGTAGTGTCCACCCTCTCAGGGGAACAGCTATGGCCGTCAAAACCCAGAGATGGAAAGAGAAACAGAAAAAATATATAGAGACAGACAGACACAGAGATGGAGATGAGACAGAACAGCCTTTCACCCCATGTCTCACCAAGTTTAGACTAAAGGGAGGGTTTGGCTAACTGCAATCTGTCACTTTGTTGGTCTTTTTTTTAAATAGACATTATTTTAATTTTTAAAAATTATGGTAATATGTACATAAAATTTACCATTTTGACCATCAGTAGCATTAGGTACATTCATATCATTGTGCCTTCATCCCCACTATCCATCTCCAGAACTTTCTCAACTTTCCAAACTGAAATTCTGTCCCTATGAAACACTGACTCCCCGTCCCCTCCACCAGACCCTGGCCCCACCATCCACTTCCTGTCTCTGGATCTGACTCCTCTAGGACCTCCTATTAGTGGAATCAGACGGTACTTGTCCTTTTGCATCTGGCTTATTTCACTGAGCATCATGTCCTCAAGGTCCATCCATGTTGGAGCAAGTGTCAGAATCCTTTTGAAGGCTGAGTAATACTCCAGCATGTGGAGGGATCACACCTTATTCATCCCTTATCTGTTCATGGACAGCTGGGATGTTTCTACCTTCTGGCTGTTGTGAATCACACTGCTGTGAATGTGGGTGTGCAAATCTCTCTTCAAGTCCCTGCAATCCCTTCTTTTTGATCTGTACCCAGAGTAGGACTGCCTGAGCATATGGTGACTCTATGTTTAGATTCTGAGAATCCTCCAGACTGTTTCCACAGTGGCTGCCCCATTTCACATTCCCCCAGAAGTGCATCAAGGCCCCCAGTTCTCCATGTCCTCGAGATAACTTGTTTAATATTGATAATAGCCATCCTGGTGGGTGTGAAGTGACAGCTCACTGTGATTTTACCACCTGGTTTGTAAATAAGTTTTTCTTGGCACTCAGCCCTGCCTACAGTTTACAGATTCTTCCAGGCCGCTTCTGCAGGATCAGCAGGCAGCAATGGAAGCAGCACCCCCTCCCTCTCTTGCAGGCAGCCTGTGACCCCTGGTTTGAAAAGTTGCCTAAAGACAGAGAAGTGAGATTACTCCACCAAGTGTTGTTTGCGATCAGCCCGCAGAATTCAGCGTGGTTAAAGGGAGCTAACAGAAACTGATTTATATCTGAGGGTAACTGTGGATACCAGAGGGGAGAAGATGACACGGTAGGGGCCGGAGGCTGGGAGTACACAACACAGATGAGACTGGATATGAACGGGACCGGCCAGTCAAGGCCTTGTCCATGGTGCTCAGAATGGGGAAGGGTTCACTCCATTTTCTTCCACTTTTTCTTTTCTCTTTCTCTCCCTCCCTCTCTCTTTCTGTGAATCAATGCCATTTTTATAATCAGAAGGGAAAAGAACTTCCCTGGCCATCCAGGGGTTAGGATTCTGCATTTCCACTGCTGAGGACCCAGGTTTGACCCCTGGTCAGGGAACTACTAAGGTCCCCTATGTCCGGAGGACAACAACAAAAAAGGCCAAAAAGTAAAGTCCGTGTTTGAAAAGCTGTGTGACCGTGTAGGATAACCTTCAAGCTACACATCTGGTCCATGGAGCTTGCCGACCTGGTGGTGCTGCCTCCACAGCTTCCTGCAGTCTGTGTGTAGCACCCCCACCCCAAATCACTAGATTTGTTTTGAAGTCCTTGAGAAAAAAAAAATGAAACTCGGAAAGAAAAAATATAGGTTGAATTAAAAATTCTTACGTTAGGCTATTTCTTTAAAAACTCTGAGTACAAGGAATGAAAACTGGGAGATTCACCAACATGTGAGTGAACATGAAACCACAATGCTCAGTGAGAAAAGCAGACACAGGACAGACAGGGTGTGATTCCACTGATGGGAAACGTCCAGAACAGGCTGATCCACAGACACAGAGAGTGGGTTCCTGGTGGTCAGGGGCTGGGAAGAGTGCGGTTCTGGGGATGGACTGTTCTGAAATTAAGAGGTGGTGGCTGCACGCTCTGTGGAAAAACTAAATGCCACTAATAGTACACTGTACACTTTCAAGGGTGAGTTGAACAGTATGTGAAATACATTTTGACACAAAAAATGCAAAATATGAAAATGGGGGGGGATGTCCAGAGCCCACCCCTCACTGAATTGAGTTCTAGAAATCTCGAGGGGGTCGCTTCTGGGGCTCTGGAGGCAATGTCCCCAGGCCTCTATTTATTAACCACCAGGTGTGTCTGTCCCACCCCCGGGTAGGAAGGACCTGGAAGGTCTTACTTGAGTAGCGCCAGGAAGGCAGCCGGCTCCACATCGGGCAGCTCGATCTCGGTGGACGTGGTGGCCATTCCCCCGTTGAACATGGCATCGAAGACAGCGCTGCCCACAGCCAGCACGAACCTAGAGAATCACAGAAGACCTGGTTACCCTCTGAGAGGCCCACCAGTCCCCAACTGCCTGAGCCTGGGGTCTCTTGGGGTCCTGGGATATGGATGGCGAGCATCCCCGCAGCAGTAACACCCTGCCCAGAGCATCCTGCCCTAGATCTTTCCAGAATGAAGGCCCTGAGGACTGAGAAGTTAGCTCCTGTGGATCAACAGTAACAGAGGGCACAGATGCAAAATCATCTCCCTGGGGCTGCATGGACGACAGCTTTCTGCCAGTTCCACATGCCACAGGCAGCTCAGGCAACCCCCAACTCATTCACTCCCCCATCATTCATTCACTCACTCATCGTTCATTCACTCACTCGTTCCCTCATTCGCTCAACCACTTCACTCCCTCAATTCGCTCATTCATTTATTCACTTGTTCAACCATCGCTCAACCACTTATTTACTCCCTCACTCATTCATTCACTTACTCACTCTACTGCTCTACACACAGTGCAGAGCCTGACCCCGGGGTCAGGCTGCCAAGGAAGGCCTGGAAGGAACATTAGAACCGTGCTGAGTCTGTGGGGAAGGGTGTCGAGGCCAAGGGAGCACTAGGATGTGAGTGGCCTTGGGGTCCTCCGGGTTCCACCAGTTGTGTACTCAGGGTCCCCAGGCCTGCCCCATGGCAGCCTCCGGCAAAGAGGCCAGCCCCCTGCAAAGCCCTATTCTCTGGGTCTGCAAGCCACCATGCCTGCATCGCACTTGCTCCCTGGCTCCTACCATGACCCATGCAGGGACCCGAGCACCCACCCCCATGCAAAACCTCTGGACTCAGCAGTGACAGCCCCCTCCCCAGCCTCTCTCTGCCCAGTGACCCTCCCCACAGCTCCCAGCAAACCCCACTCAGGCATCCCTCACTCCCTGAAAGGAGAAGCCCGTCCATCCCCGCTCCTACCCACTCCTCCATCGTGGATGTGTGCTCCCAGCTCTGCCAGGCTCTGGTCTGGCCCCCAGTCCTGCCCAGGGCTTAACAGCACCCCAAGGGCCAGGCCAGAGATGGGGGCCAGGTGAGAAACTGAATATAGTGGATGAAAGGAGTATCCCCAAAGTCACATCCCCTTGGAACATCAGGATGGGACCTCGTCTGGAAACAGGGTCTTTGTGGATGTCACTTGCTAAGCCCAGGTTACCCTCATCCAGGCTGGACCCTGACACAATGGCTTATAAGAAGACACCAAGGTGAGGCCACATGATGAGGTAGGCAGAGACTGAGAAGAAGCATCCACAAGCCCAGGACGCCTGGGGCCCCAGAAGCTGGAGGAGCCTCTGGAGGGAGCACAGCCCTGCCACACCCCATCGTAGACTTCTGGATTCCAAGAGAGGGTAACTGATGTGGTTTGCTCCACCATCTAGCCACCCCAGGATGCTCATGCACTGTTCAGCTGCCAGCCCTGTCGTGTCCTTGGAGCCCCGCTCATTCACTGTGACATCCGGGTCCCCAGCCCCACACACAATCCATATATGCAATGCTTTCCTGTTCCTCCTTTCTTCTAGATTCAACAGAGCATCTTGATCTCCTTTGGGGAAAACCTTCCCTGACGATTCATTGGCAGGACCTAAGAGGCAGCCCAACCGGGCCTGGTGTGTCTGTGCAGGGCCCAGGATGGTGGGCTATACTTGTCCTCAGTGTTCCCGGTGGACAAGGTGACAAACTTCAGGCCTGGCAGAGCAACTGGGTCCAGGGGAGTCTGATCATCTCCCCCTGCAGCCCTGCCCACCAGGCCCCTCACTGGCCTCCTGCCAGGAGTCTCCTATCCCCACTTCTCCATCCACCCTCAAAACCATGATGATGAACATGGCAAATCAAAACCACCATGAGGGGACTTCCCTGGCAGTCCAGTGGTTAAGGATCCACCCTCCAATGCAGGGGACGCAGGTTTGATCCATCCCACATGGAGAAGCTCTATACAGTCAGCAAAAACAAGGCCAGGAGCTGACTGTGGCTCAGATCCCGAACTCCTTATTGGAAAATTCAGACTTAAATTGAAGAAAGTAGGGAAAACCATAGACCATTCAGGTATAACCTAAATCAAATCCCTTACGATTATACAGTGGAAGTGACAAATAGATTCAAGGGATTAGATCTGATAGAGTGTCAAAAGAACTATGGATGGAGGTTCATGACACTGTACAGGAGGTGGTGATCAAAACCATCCCCAAGAAGAAATGCAAAAAGGCAAAATGGTTACCTGAGGAGGCCCTACAAATAGCTGAGAAAAGATGAGAAGTGAAAGGCAAAGGAGAAAAGAAAAGATATATCCATCTGAATGCAGAGTTCCAAAGAATAGCAAGGAGACAAGAAAGCCTTCCTCAGTCAGTGATCAGTGCAAAGAAATAGAGGAAAACAACAGAATGGGAAAGACCAGAGATCTCCTCAAGAAAATCACAGATACCAAGGGAACAGTTCATGCAAAGATGGGCACAAAAAAGGACAGAAACAGTATGGAACTCACAGAAGCAGAAGATATTAAGACAAGGTGGCAAGAATACACAGAAGAACTATACAAAAAAAATCTTAATGATCCAGATAACCACGATGGTGTGATCACTCACCTAGAACCAGACATCCTGGAGTGTGAAGTCAAGTGGGCCTTAGGAAGCATCAATACGAACAAAGCTAGTGGAGGTGATGGAATTCCAGCTGAACTATTTCAAATCCTAAAAGAGGATGCTGTGAAAGTGTTGCACTCAATAGACCAGCAACTTTGGAAACCTCAGCAGTGGCCACAGGACTGGAAAAGGTCAGTTTTCATTCCAATCTCAAAGAAAGGCAATGCCAAAGAATGTTTAAACTACCACACAATTGCACTCATCTCACACACTAGCAAAGTAATGCTCAAAATTCTCCAAGCGAGGCTTCAACACTATGTGAGTCAAGAACTTCCAGGTGTTCAAGCTGGTTTTAGAAAAGGCAGAGGAACCAGGGATCAAATTGCCAACATCTTTTGGATCATAGAAAAAGCAACAGAACTACAGAAAAACATCTGCTTCATTGACTACACTAAAGCCTTTGACTGTGTGGATCACAACAAATTGTGGAAAATTCTTAAAGAGATGGGACTAGCAGACCACCATACCTGTCTCCTAAGAAATCTGTATGCAGGTCAAGAAGTAACACTTGTCAAGAACCGGACATGGAACAACTGACTGGTTCCAAATTGAAAGGAGTATGTCAAGGTTGTATATTGTCACCTTGCTTGTTTAACTTATATGCAGAGTACATCATGTAAAATGCCAGGCTAGATGAAGCACAAACTGGAATCAAGATTGCCAGAAGAAATAGCAATAACCTCAGATATGCAGATGACACCACCGTTATGGCAGAAAGTGAAGAGAAACTAAAAAATGCCCCTTGATGAAGGTGAAAGAACACAGTGAAAAAGCTGGCTTTAAAACTCAACAGTCAAAAAACAAAGATCACAGCATCTATTCCCATCACTTTATGGCAAATAGATGGGGAAACAATACAAAGAGTGACAGATTTTATTTTTGGGGGCTCCAAAATCACTGCAGATGACGGTGACTACAGCCACGAAATTAAAAGATGCTCGCTCCTTGAAAGAAAATCTATGACAAACCTAGACAGCATATTAAAAAGCAGAGACATTAGTTTGCTGACAAAGGTCCATCTAGTCAAAGCTATGGTTTTTTCCAGCAGTCATGTATGAATGTGAGAGTTACACCATTAAGAAAGTTGAGTGCTTAAGAATTGATTCTTTTGAACTGTGGTGGTGAAGACTCTTGAGAGTCCCTTGGACAGCAAGATCAAACCAGTCAATCCTAAAGGAAATCTGTTCTGAATATTCATTGGAAGGACTGATGCTGAAGCTGAAGCTCCAATACTTTGGCCACCTGATGTGAAGAAAGGACTCATTTGAAAAGATCCTGATTCTGGGAAAGGTTGAAGGCAGAAGGAGAAGGGGACAACAAAGGATGAGATGGTTGGATGTCATCAGTGACTCGATACACATGAGTTTGAGCAAGCTCCAGGAGTTGGTGATGGACAAGGAAGCCTGGTGTGTACAGTTCATGGGGTTGCAAAGAGTCGGACACGACTGAGCAACTGAACTGAACTGACAAGCCCCAGGGCAACTAAGCCCATGTGCCATAACTAGTGAGCCCATGCACCATAACTAGAATTCCATGCAACACAATTCCATGCCACATGAGGCAACGAAGATCCTGAGTGCTGCAACTAAGATCTGATGCAGCCAAATAAATTAAAAAAAAAAAAAACCACCACGAGCTACTCCAGTATTCTTGCCTGGGAAATTCCATGGACAGAGGAGCCTGGTGCATTACAGTCCAGAGTTGCAAAGAGTCAGACATGAACATGCACGAACTTACAGTGGTAAGAGTCAAAAGCCTCTGGAAGATCAAAATTAATGAGAAAGTATGATAGAAATGCAGCATGAAAGCAAAAGCATCAATTTAGAAAAAAGCCCACCATGAGACATGACCTTACCCCTTGGACCACTAGCTAAAATAAAAAATCTAGACAATGACGAGAGCTGCTAAGGATGTGGAGAAATCAGAGTCCTCGTGCAGGGTGACAGGGGCGGGGGGCATGAGGTGTGTAGCTGCGGTGGACAGGCTAGTGGTTCACCAGGGGGCGAAACATGAAGTTCCTGTCTGACCCGGCAGTGCCACTCCCAGGTTATGTGCCTGAGAGAAGTGAACACACGCGTCTGCACAAAACCTGTGCATGCGTATTCATCATGTCATGATCCACGGACTCCTGAAGACGGAAGCGACCCAATGTCCATCAACAGATGACAGACGAGCAATGAGCACATCATCCATACAAAGTGGTCTGTCCACACAAGGAGTGTTAGTTACCTTAAGACGGAGATTTGGACTCATGTTACAACACGAGCAGACACTGAGAACGTGATTCTCAGTGAGAGAAGCCAGACACAGAAGAACACAGAGTTTGGTTCAACTCACAGGTCCCTAAGGAGTCAGATCCACAGAGACAGGGAGAAGATGGTGGGGCCAGGGGCTGGGGAAGGCGGTGGGGAGTCAGTACTTCACGGGGCAGAGTTCTGGTGGGGGTGGCTGCAAATGACATGAACATGCTTAGTGGCCCCAAGCTGTACACTTGAAAATGGTTAAAAGGGTGAATTTATGGTATGTGTATTTTACAACTTAAAAATTAAAAAGAAAGAAAGAATGACATACTACCCTGAAGGGACAGGGAAGAAAGACCAGCTAAGCAGCTTTGGGAAACAGGTTAAAGGCCAAAAGAACTATATACAAATACTGTGCTTCATGCAGAGAAAGTATTTTTCACAGGAGAGGGAAAGCAGCTCTGTAACTACACATATTGTGCCACTAAGCAGACATGTGCAGAATGAGAGCCAGGTTCTCAGAACTGGAGAAGAGAGTTACAGGTGAGGGGAAGGGAGGCTGGGATGAACTCTCCAAGGCTGAGCCAGAGTCAGAGGGACTCAAGTTGATCTCATGGCTTTTAGGTGGGTGAATGGATGGATGGACGGACAGACTAGATGGACGGATGGAGACAGAGACACAGAAATAGAGGTTGTGTGTGTTGGTATATTTCCTCGCTCTATCTGCTAAGAAGGTCTCTAAACAACAATACCCCAGCAGCAGTGAGCACACCTAGCACCTGTATCTTGGTTTCTAAATACCATTTTCCACTAAAAGGAGAAATGGCTGATTCCTGGGGTGAGGGAGGGGAAGGATGAAATGAGCTTGAGGTATCCTGTGGGGCCAAAAAATAAAGACATTCTCCCAATATGACAGGCCAATGTTATAAGGAATTGAGCCAACTATAAGGACTTCCAATGGCCAAATCTGGGACAGTAATGCTGCTACTGGACAATGACCCACAGGATAAACAACTGTGAGTCAATGATGAAATACATATATAACGGAGGAGGTGTGTGAGCAAGGGAGAAGGGACAGCTTTTCCCTGCAGAATCCCAGTTAATAAATGGGGAAGGAGTTACGGAAAGAGGAAATCACCACATGGCAGATGCCAGAGTAAACAACTCTTTCCAGCTAGAACCACCATCCAGAGATACTCCACCAGCTGGCAGAGGAGGAGGGGAAAGGGGATGTCTGTACAGAGCACCCCTCAGGAGGGAAGGGTGATGACGAGGGGACAGCAGGGACATCCCAGTGGAGAAACCTGCCCCGTGGCCAAGGCTCACGTCACCAGAGATGGGACAGACGGACTTCAGAGGCTCAAAGTTTTACATTAAACACACGAAGGGGGTGAAAGGAGAAAGATGAGGAAAGACATATCCTGCAGACAGAAAGCACCAGTAAGCTGGAGTGGTTGCCCCAATACCAGACAAGACAGATCTGAAGACAGGGAATGTTACTGGAAGATGGACGTTTCCTATGAACAGAGGGTCAGTACACAGGAATACGTAACAGCGGAAACAAACACACAACTGAGTCCCAAACCACACAGAGAGAAACTAAGCATAAAGAGGCAGGAGAGACAATCCAACAGTTTCCACTGGAGGTTTCAACATCTCACTCTTCACAACTGACAAACAGCCAGACTGAACACCACCACCAACATACCTTTAGGGAACCCTCAGCCCAGGGGCTTCCCCAGTGATCCAGGGGTTAAGAATCCACCTTCCAGTGTAGGGGACTCAGCTTGGATCCCTGGTCAGGGAACTAGGATCCCACAGGCCATGGGGAAACTGAGCCCACATGTTACAACTACAGAGCCTGCACGCCACAACTAGAGATTCTGCATGCTGCAAACAAGACCTGACACAGTCAAATAAAGAAAGATTTCTTAAACTCCCCAAACAAAACCCTCAGCCCGGTGATGGCAGGATACATACTCAAGGAATATTCTCCAGGACAGACCAGGTACAAAGTCAAACAAATATACTTACAGGCACTGAAAGAAGTCAAAGCTTGTTCTCCAAACAGAGAAATTAAATTATACACCAATAACAGAAAGACCTCTGAGAAATCCCCAAATATTTGGAAATGAAACAACACTTCTAAGTAACCCATGGGTCAGGGAAGGAACACAAGGGGAATTAGAAAAGATCTTGACTGGAACAAAAATGCACACAGCACATCAGAGTGTAAGGAATGCAGCTAAAACACTGCTTGGGGTAAACATTATGTATGCATTAAATAAAGATCTAAAACCAGCAACCTAAGCTTCTGGGAATTCCCTGGCGGTCCAGTGGTTAGGACTTGGCACTTTCACTGCCGGGGTCCAGGTTCTATCCCTGGTCAGGGAACGAAGATCTCACAAGCCACACATACAGTGACCAAAAATTAATAAAAAATAAAATCAGCAAGGTAATCTTTCATCTCAACAATCTAGAAAAGAAAGAGCATATCAAGCCCAAAGAACAAAGAAGATAGTAAAAATGGGAGCAGGAATTAATGAAGCTGGGAATAGGAAAATAGAGATAAATCAATGAAACCAAAAGGTCACTCTTTGGGGGGGGGGGGTATTTAAACCACAGCTAGAACTTTAGCTAGACTGATCAAGAAAAAAGACACAAGTTACCAAAATCAGGATTGAAAACGGAATATCGCTATGACCCTATCAACCCTATCCGTGGTAAAAGAACTTTGAAACAACTTTATGTCAACAAACAAAGACAACTTAGAGGAAATGGATGACTTCCTGTAAAGACAAACTACCAACACTCGATGAAGACAGAAAAATCTAAACAAACAAATAACAAGCAAACTAGTCACTAAAAATCTTCTGGGACTTCCTTGGTAGTACAGCGGATAAGAATCTGCCTGTCAGTGTAGGAGACACAGGTTCAATCTCTGATCTAGAAAGATCCCACATGCCGTGGAGCAACAAAAGACCACGCGCTACAACTACTGAGCCCATGTGTCTAGAGCCTGTGCTCTGCAACGAGAAGCCACTGTAACGAGAGGCCCACACACCGCAACAGAGAAGAGCGCCTGCTCACCGCAGCAGAGAACAGCGCCTGCTCACCGCAGCAGAGAACAGCGCCTGCTCACCGCAGCCAGAGAAGAGCGCCTGCTCACCGCAACAGAGAAGAGCGCCTGCTCACCGCAACAGAGAAGAGCGCCTGCTCACCGCAGCCAGAGAACAGCGCCTGCTCACCGCAGCCAGAGAACAGCGCCTGCTCACCGCAACCGAGAACAGCGCCTGCTCACCGCAGCCAGAGAAAGCCCTCATGCAGCAACCAAGACCCAACACAACCAACTGAAAAAAATATCTTCCCACAGGGAGTTTCCTGGTGGTCTGCTGGTTAAGACTCTGCGCTTCCACTGTTAGGGGGCACAGGTTCGATCACTGGCTAGGGAACTAAGATCCCACAAGCCCCGCAGTGCAGCCAAAAAAGAAAAAAGAAAAAAATCTCCCCACAAGGAAAAGCCCATTCCCAGAAGAAATTAACACCAACCTTCTGCATATTCTTCTAGAAAGGAGAGGAGGAGGGAACATTTCCCAATTCACCAATGAGGCCAAAAACATTACTGAGTCCTTGGGCATCATGGGGGGTGGGGAATGGGGAAGCCACTTTGGAAACCAGTTTGGCGGTTTCTTAAAATGTCACATGTAAATGTTACCTTGCAGTTCCAACATTAGACGCTCAGGTATTTACCCAAGAGAAAAGAAACAGTACTTCCATATGCAGACTTCTGCGCAAATGTTGACTGTTCATGGCAGTATATTCCTTATAATGAAAAGCTAGAAATAACCCATTTAACCTGTATGCCCGTATAACCCATATGACTGGTGAATGGACAACGTGTGGTCCATCCATGCAATGGGATTCAGCAGTAAGATGAATTACTCTCGCAATAAAAAGAGATGAGCCGTCGATACAAGGATGTGGATGGATCTCACAAACAGGACACTGAATGAAAGACACCAGACCAAAGCCTACACATTCTGTCATTCTAATTATGTGAGATTTCTACAAATGGCAAAACGAGAGCCTGTGTTCCACAACAAGAGAAGCCACTGCAACTAGAGAGAAGCCCCCGCTCGTTGCAACTAGAGAAAGCCCACACAGCAACGAAGACCCAGGGCAGCCAAAAATAAATAGATTTAAAGAAAGAAAAAGAAAAAGATTCAGTGTGGGAATTCCCTGGCAGTCCAGTGGTTAGGACTCTATGCTTTCACTGCTGAGGTCAAAGGTTCCATCACTGGACAGGGAACTAAGATGCTTCGAGCCATGTCATGTGACTAAGAAAACAAAAGATTTGGTTCCTCAGTTGTGAGGGCCACATTTCAAGTGCTCAGTTGCCATGTGTGACTAGTGGCTAGGACTGGAGAGGACAGATCTAGAACATTCCCATCATCACAGAAAAGTCTACTGGACAACACTGGCCAAGGAATCAGTGGAACAGCTATTAACACCAAAGAGGATTCAGAAAGAAATCATTCCAGTGGATAAAAATAAATGTGCAAGACCTACAGCTTCCCAGCAAGAACCAGCTAAGAAATATGTAACGGAGAAATTATTCACAACAGAGAAAAAACAAAAACAAACAACAACAACAAAAACACCTAGCAATAAATGTGCAAGAGCTAAATGAAGAAACTATAAAACTGGGAATTCCCTGATGGTCCAGTAGTTAGGACTCCCTACTCTGTCGAGGTGGCCTGGGTTCAATCCCTACAGGGGAAACTAAATCCCACAATCTGGCAGTGTGGCCAAAAAAAACAACAAAACAAAACATAAAACTACAAAACTTCCCTAAGGAAACACCCGGCATAAATGAAGAGACAATATGTGCCCATACTTTGTATTCTAAACTCTCAGCTCTCCCAACCTGGTATCTTTGCTAAGACAGACCCCCTCCAGTCATTTCTTTAGCATTTGACAAACTGATTCTAAAGATTAGAGGGAACCACTGAGCCAGGGACTGGTCAAATACAGCCCTTGGACCCAATCCAGCCCACCAGTTGTTTTTGAAAATAAAGTTTTATTGGCACACAGCCATGCACATTCATTTCTGTCTTACTGTGTTCACACTGCTACAGCAGAATTAAGCAGTTGGGACACAGACCATGTGGCCTACTGAGACTACTTACTGTCTGGCTCTTTACAAAAATTTGCTGGTACTGTGCTAGAAAGTAAATTCCACAGGGAGAGATGTCTTTTGTTAGCACCATTTTAGAGACTGCTGGATTGAGCGACGGATGGACAGGAGGAAGGGATGGACAGATGGGTAATTGATCCTGGAACAGCTAAATGTGTGAGACGAGCTGAAAAAGCCTTCACAAAAAGTCTTGAGCAAAACTGGGAAGAACAGCCACAGCAATTGTCAAAATCCACCATAAAGCCACAGTCACCAAAAAACGTGCTATTTAGCTAAGCACACACAGAGACTGCTGTACTTTGGGGACATCTCTGTGCTGCTAAATCTCCAGTGATATGTGAATAAAGGTATTTTAGATATTAACATGGGGCCATCAAATTGTACAGTGCTACCCTGATGATGCTCAGTACCTCCTCAGAGGGAGCCCTGTGAGTACAGACACTGGACCGATGGATTTCCTGAGCACCTAGTGTGCCAGCATTTTCCTGGGCTTGGCAGGAGGGAGAGCAGCAAGATGCTGCTTACGGCAAGCCAAGGACAGCCATCACAGAAGAAGCTAGAAGGAAAAAGAGCTATGAAAAAGTAGTACAGTGGAGAGGGGGTGGGGGTGGGAGGCAGAGACGCTGAATGAGGCCTGAGCTTGTCCTGGCCAGAGCTGGCTCCTCTGCCATTACATATGCCAAGGAAAGCCTCCTGCGTCCCATGCACCAGGTCACCCTTCACCCAGAGACCACGCCATTCTGAGCCCCAGAGATCACCACAAGCCTGGATCCTGGGAAATGGTGGGTGCAGACCCCACAGCCTTTCTGGAAGTTAGCACGAGCCCTGCCCTCAGTCTGCTTTGTGAAGCAAGCTCAGGTCCGGTTCAGCAGTCACCAGCTCTGCATTAATGCCCTTCCCGCCCCAGGCCCTGTTTCTGGATCCCACGTGGCATTTATTCGTGTCCTCGGGCTCCTCCCAGGATCGTCCTGGGGACCCTACGGTGTCTTGGTCCTGAGGCATGCCCCACTGGGTTTATCTGGTTATTTTCTCCAGGTGGACTGGTTTCCTGGGACTCTAACAAATTTCCACAAATTGGGTGACTTGAGAGAATCTCATGTTCTGGAGGCTGCAGGTACAAGATCAGGGCCACGGTCCCTGCAAGGCTCTGCCCTTCTCAGCTCCTGGGGGCCCCAGGCAGACTGTGGCTTGTGGCCATGTCCCTCCAGTCTCTGCCCGGTCCCTCTTCTCCGTGTTTCTCACACGGACACTTGTTGGATTTAGTGCTGTTCAGATTATCCAGGATGATCTCTTCTTGAAACTCTTAATCACATCTGCAAAGACCCTTTTCCCAATAAGGTCCCGTTCGTGGGTTCTGGGCACTGGGACTTGGACACAACTTGGGGGCCACCATCAACCCACGACACTGGGACTCAGGGCTGGAGCACACCGGGGAGACAAGTCTTTCCTGCTGGGGGTGCAGATACCTCCAGGACCATCAACTTGACCACTTGGCTAAAGAGGCATCTGCCGGGTTTCCCCAAGATGGGGTTCCAATCTGCTCCTTACAAGCCAGTCCCTTAATGCAGCCCATCTGGGAGGGAGGCGGGGTGAGGTCCAGCCTGGAGCTGGGTGCATGCTGGGAAGAATTCTCCCCACTCCGGTCTGTGCTCCAGCAGCAATGCTCTGGTGTTCCCCGGAGCACTGGGTTACGTCCCCGCCAGCCTGTGAGGCCAGCCCGTATGAAGGATGAGCCCGGGCACTGTGATAAGGACCTGGTTAGTCCCAGGGTTGGTCACAGGGGCCACCCTCCCAGTGGCCCCAGGAAGGAAGTGTCTAATGGTTGGTCGCAGGGCATAGGGGTGGAGGGAAACTGAGCCCCAGGAGACCCAGGGTCACTCATGCTCCTGATTGTGGCAGGTAACATTTCACAATGCAAATGAAATAACAACCCAAAGGCTGAAAAGAAAAGGAACTAGAACTTTCCATCAAGAGGATCCACAGAGCAGGAATATGAAACAAGAAGGCATGAGCGAGGCTGGGGGCTCCTAGGTCAGAAGGCAACCAGCCCCCTAGGGAGACTTTGCAGGGGAGGGGAGAAGGTTAGGGGAGGGACAAGCCCCAGGAGGTCCTGGGGACCCCCTCACGGGCCTAGAACCTTCCTGGGACAGGAATCTAGTCCCAGTTGCACATAAATAACCAAGAAAGGGCCAGAGAGAAGAATCTCGAAGACACAGGCCAAGTAAAAGCCACACGTCACAATGGTGAAGACAACACTCACAGCGGGTTGGGGACTCTCCAGGCAGAGTTGGCAGACTCTCCAACCCCCTCCCGCAACAGAACCCTCCCAGCATCCCCCAGCAAGCAGTGGGCAGGGTGGTCTCTGATACAGCCCCGCCCCACCCAGGAGTCTGGAGGCTGCACCCCTGAGACTGGCAGAGGTGTGGGCCTGCACCAAGGAAAACCCCATTCAAGAGGAGACCTGGGATGTATGGAGTCAGGGAACGGGGTTATGAGGGTCTGGGGTTCACGAGACGGGAGTCTAGCGGGGCTCTGGGGGGTCCCAGACCCAGAAGGAGGGGGCACTTGGGGGAGGAGGTCAGTGGGGCCCGAAGGAGGAGGCGGAAGGAGATGGGGTCTCTGGACGTCCTCTGGCTGGCCAGGCTGGGGTCTGCAGGGCCTGGAAAGCCTGGCAGAGGTTGAAGGGTCAGAGATGCAGCAAGTGAAAGAGATCAGCGAACCTGAAAGATTTCGGGCATGGGTGCAGGGTCAGGAATCAGACAGCCAGGAGACTCCAATGAGGGTGGAAGGGCAGGGGTCGCAGGAGTGGACCATGGCTAGTATCTGGAAGTCCAGGCTGGACGGAGGCCTGGCAGGATCACAGGGCCTTAAGGGTGCTGGGGCCCCGGGGCGGTGGGGGAGGGCAAGTCCCCAGGACAGCAAGGGTTTCAGGAATGGCGGGTGCTGGGTCCGCGGGGCTGGCGGTTTTCCTGGGGGAAGGCGGGGAGCGGGATCCCAGGAATGACTGAATCCTGGGGAGGGGGTGGGGGTAGGGGTCCGGTCCCGGGGATGAGCGGGTCCCGGGAAGCGGCGGCGTCTTGGGGGATGACGGAGTCCCGGGAGGCGGGCCTCGGTGCTAACCCGGTCCCGGGTTGGGCGGCGGTCGCGGACGGCGGCCCACCTGTGCGCCGGGATGCGCTGCGCGCCGAGCCCCTTGCCCACCAGGAAGTGCACGTCGCAGAGCACCTCGTTGTTGAAGAGGAAGGCGAAGCGCTCCTTCACCGTGGGCTTGGTGGCCTGCCAGTTGTAGACAGGCTCGCGGAGCAGCGCCGCCGCCCCCGGCTCCTCGGCCGCCCGCTCCCCGCCCGCCGCGGCCTGCGCGCCCGGCCCCGACACCGACACCGGCGGGGGCGGCCCGGGGACAGCGGGGGCCGGGGCGGCGGCGGCGGCGGCCGCGTTGCCGGGGGCCGGGGAGGCGTTGGCGCTGGGCCCGGGGCCGCCCCCCGCGCCCGGGCCGACCCCCGGCGGGCACGACGCGCGCCCGCCGCTCCCACCCGCCGCCATCTTGTCGGTGCGGCGCCCGGCGGGGCGGGCCGGGCGGGGGAGGAGCGGGAGGAGAGGGGAGGAGCGAGGAGATGGGGGACGGAGGGGAGAGGAGGGGAGAGGGGTTCAGAGGAGGGGAGAGGTGGGGAGAGGAGGGGAGAGGGAGGGGGCGGGGCGGGGGCAAGCAGAGGCCAATGGCGACTTCGTACCTCAGACCCTGGGCCTAGACCCCAGAGCCCCGACCTCAGACATGGGACCCCCCACGTGCTAGATCTCGTACTTCAGACCTGGGACCCCGACCCAGACTCTAAATCCTGTACCTCAGACCCCCAACCCCAGGTTCTAGATCTGTTACCTCAGACGCTGGACCCCCGGTTTTAAATCTGTTACCTCAGATCCCCAACCCCGGGTTCTAGATCCTGTACGTCAGACCCCTAACTCCAGGTTATAGATCTGTTACCTCAGACACTGGACCCCAGGTTCTAGCTCCTGTACCTCAGACCACCGCCCCAGGTTATAGATCTGTTATCTCAGACACTGGACCTCCAGATTCCAGGTCCTTAACCTCAGATCCCAGAACCCAGATTCTAGATCCTGTACCTCAGACCCCAGATCCCAGATCCTGGACCTCAGAACCCGGGTACTAAACCCAGACCCCTTACTTCAGACTCTGTGTCCCAGATCCAGAAATTGTGACCCCAGACCTCAAACCTCAAAACCCTGACCTCAGATTTGGAATCACCAGCCCAGATCCTAGATCCTCAACTTCAGGGGCTGCAGACCTCAGACTCCAGTCCCCATAATCCCACTTCTACATCCTGAGCCTCAGAACCCAGGCTCTGGATCCCAACTCCAGACCTCAGATTCCAGACCCGGGATGCCCAGAACTCAGACCCCAACTCCAGTCCCTAAACCCCAGATCCCAATCTCTGACACATGACCCCCAAAACACAAATGCAGACCCAACTCCAGAGTCCAGACCCCATAGCTGGGACCCCAGACCTTAGCCCCAACCCCTAGCCCCAAACCCAGGTGGTCAGCTGAGGGGACCCCACAGTGGGGGGAGCACTGAATGCAGGGAAGGGCTGTGCATCCCAGAATCAACAGAGATACAGGTCCCTCCTCTGAGCCATGTCTCAGGTGCCGGGTGTCCACAGAGCTGCAACCCACAAACAGCTAACTGCACCCACAATGTCAGAGTGCCCTAATGCCTTGAAGAAGAGGCACAGGCAGCTAGGAGGCCATAAAACAGGGTCTCTTGAGCAACCTGGGGGTCACAAGCTGGAGATGCAGCCTGAGGAATGTAACAGAAGGTATGACTTCAGGGGTACAGGGGCAACCTGGAGGCCTTCCTAAAGGAAGGGAGACTGACCAGTGACTCAGGAGTCAGGAAGATGAATGGGGAGTGGGGGGTGGGTACCCTGTTTAATATCCCAGAAGGCAGGGGCTGGGTAGAGAGGGAGGCATAAGGGTGTTTTCCCCAGTCCCTACCTGAACACAGAACTTCAGTAACACTTGTGACAATTTAGCATCTAAAAAGTGACTGGGAGACCCCCAGGAGTCTAGAGCCTGGTCTCCCCCATGGAGAAGGGACTTCTGCCCTTGGACATCCAAGAGAGCCATAGGCAAGAAATTCCGCCTCAGCGTCCAGTCTCTGCCAGAATCCTGGCCAGTTCTTACCTCCAAAGTGGACTTTGAACCCTGGGTCTCCACAGGCGCCGGCTTCACGGGCAGCCCCTGCACTTGCTGTCACCATCTTGAAATTCATAATAATTTTTTAACAAGGGGCCCCAGGTTTGCACTGTAGTCCAGTCCCTCCTCCTCCTCCAAGGCTTCCTGAAACTGCCCAGCCCCATCCAAGACAACCAGTACCCTCAGCCCCAACCACTTAACCTTCCTTACCCTTTAAAATATAGACTCCTCCCACCTTAAGTGTCTGGTAGGCAATGATTAAAGCCCTCCAAATCTTTCCCACAATTGAAAGTCAGTCCCTTCACCTGAGGACAACCTCTACCCTTGGGGCCTGAGGACGCAGCTCTACAGATTTCACCAGTGGCTTTTCAGAGGATGTACTCCTAGCATTGGGCTCTAGATTTTTATAAAACCCCACCTTACCATCCTCTGCTCCTTGGGGTGAGAAATTTCCTGAAGGTCAAGCAAACAATGTTATAACCATAGACAAAGGCATCTTGAACCTGTAGATAAAATTTTTGCAAAGATTTACTTTTTTGTTCTAAATATATAAATAAATGAATGAATAAATAAAGGAGAGATCTTGGAAATACCAGAAAATTTCAAGAAAAGAATGTGTGCTTCATCCATTATATTAAATCCCAAAGTAACCAATATTAATACTGTATCTACTATCTGTTCTATTATTTTGTTTTTACAAAGAGTAGAATCTTCTTATGGGCTTCCCAGGTGGCTCAGTGGTAAGGAATCCAGCTACTAATGCAGGAGACCCAGAAGACACAGGTTCGATTACTGGTTCAACAAGATCCCCAGGAGTAGGCAATGGCAACCAACTCCAGTATTCTTGCCTGGAAAATTCCATGGACAGAGGAGGCTGGTGGGCTACAGTCCATGCAGTCAGGAAGAGTCGGACATAACTGAGTGACTGAGCACGCACATAGAGAAAATCTTTAGATACAGCTGGATCATGAATATAGATCATGTGGTACAGGGATGTCAGCCTTTTTATGTAGGGATGCTAAAAACAGTTCATCAGAATAAAATCAGGCTGTGAATACTGAATTAGCAGCTTCATAAAGAACAAAAATCCTAATAAAATAAATATCTCTTTTTTTCAAAAAGAACAAAAATCTTGATTCTTGTCTTTGAGGATAATTAAGAATTCATGGCATTCAGATTTGAGTAGTTGAATTGGTCATTAACTCATCAGTATTGATGAAAGATACCATTAGGTGGGCTCCTCTGTGCCTTCAGCGCCCCAGAACTTGGAGAAGCACCCCTTCTTTCTGGCGGTGAGATACCCCAGGCCCACAATGTATCTGCCCTGCCCTAAAACATAAAACCAGCTAGTTTCCAAAGATCCCTTATTCCTCGGGGTGGGGAAAAGTCTGAAGGCCGCATTTGGATATTGAGCTGTTGTTATTTAATTGCTCAGTTGTGTCCGACTCTTCTGTGATCCCATGGACTGTAGCCCACCAGCCTCCTCTATCCATGGAATTCTCCAGGCAAGAATACTGGAGTGGGTTACCATGCCCTCCTCCAGGGGATCTTCCCAACCCAAGGATCCAACCCGCATCTCCTCCTTGGTAGTCAGTTTCTTTACCACTGAGCCAATATTGGGATTCTTCTCTATTTGCTTGTAAATCTGTGGTGGAAAACATTAAAGGCTACTTCAGTTGTCAGGTGGAAATAATAAATTTCAAAGATTGGGAGTTTGTGTTGCTATTTCTAATTTAGTTCTAACAAAACTGCATAATGACCGTCCTCAGCAACTTCAGCCTCCCTGCGGACCAGAACCTGCTCACCATCCCTGGTTGTAAATAAAGCATTACTGGTACACAGCTACACATACTCATTTACAGGGTGCGTACGGCTGCTATCCAGCTTCCAGGGCAAATTTGAGTAGCTGCTACGGAGATACTATGCTCAGCAAAGCCAAAAAATATTTACTCTCTGGCCCTTTACAGAAAATATTTACAGAATCCTGCTTTGTAAACGCCTCACCTAAAGTATAATTTTACTCTTATCATTTGATGAACCATGTAAGTCTCTGAAGATCCTATTATAACTTGTAAAAATTTCTGCCTTGTTTTATGTGTCAACATAAAATATAAACCCAGGGAATGAAAGAAAGATCACCAGTTTCTAAAATAACTGCTAATTGGAAATTAAGACCTAAGATCACAGAAGCTATCTGCATGAGTGTGAATGACTCTCCCACTGATTGGTTCAGGGACCAGGCACATACTTGACCAGTTCTGGCCAAGGAGAAGAGAGGAAAAGCCTGTCCGGTGAGCCTGGAGACTGTCCTCGCTTGCAGCTATTTGTTCTGTGAACCAATAAACTTGTTTGTGGAATTAAGCAAGCAGAGTCATGTTCTCTGTTACCCACGGCTAAGGTGGGTAACTGGTGCAATTGGCCCTGGTGGCCGCCTCTGAACACCTCTTAGTAATGAGGGACACGGATGTGACTTTGTTCTTCCACCTATTTTAATAATCCCTGACACTCTGTGGTTATTCACGGTCATCCTATAATGCAGGGGACTGGTTCAAGGACCCCTGCACACACTAAAATCTGAGTATGCTCAAGTCCCTTATACAAAATGGCATAGTATTATAAGTTGTGGTATGGCCTATAACTTATACACAAATGATATATATATTATTTCTAGATTAGTTATAGTACCTGATACAATATTTTGTTTTGTTTTGCTTCTTGGCTGCCCAGAGGCTTGAAGGATCCCAGTTCCTCAACCAGGGACGGAACCAGGGCCATGGCAAGCATGTTCTAGATCTCTTTTACAGATGTGTGCATCTGTCAAAACTCAGCAAACATATGGTATTCCCTGGTGGTCCAGTGGCTAAGACCCTGTGTTCCCAGTGCAGGGCACCAGGGTTTGATCCTTGGCCACGGAACTAGATCCTGCATATCACAATGAGAAGACTGGAGAGCCCTAGTGTTGCAACTAAGACCTGGTGCAGCTAAATAAATAAATATTCTGAAAGAGAGAGAAAGGAACCAGACAGAAAATTCACAGTTAAAAGGTTTTCACAAATGATGCTTCAAAAGATATCACTATGTTCGATCATAACAAATTTTGGTATAAAGCCATAGTCACATTTTATTTTACATTTTTTAGAATAGTAGTTTACCTACTGGTAGTGTTTTTATTAAAGGAAATGCAGAGAATTCAGAAAACTTTAGCCATTTCAACATGGATACAAAAACACAAGTATTTGTAGGAAGTGAAATAGGTGATGCTTGTCCCCTAGGTTGCATCTAGTAATAAATACCCTGTTGCTAAAAGGATGAATCAAAACCTAAAATCTTGAGACATTTCTTTTAGCAACACATAAGAAAATATTCTGAAATGTGCGAAGTATCAATTTTAATATATCTTATTCATTTTATTTTAAGCTGAAATCCTTTTATAAAAGCCTGTAGATTTGACCAAGTGGAGCCAGTGGTAAGAGACGGGCCTGCCAATGCAGGAGACATAAGAGATGTGGGTTCAATC
This sequence comes from Odocoileus virginianus, assembly GCF_023699985.2. Taxonomy (NCBI): domain Eukaryota; kingdom Metazoa; phylum Chordata; class Mammalia; order Artiodactyla; family Cervidae; genus Odocoileus; species Odocoileus virginianus. Next base: position 41,194,803 of record NC_069676.1, read on the forward strand.
CCTGGGTCGGGAAGATTCCCTGGAGGAGGAAATGGCAATGCACTCCAGTATTATTGCTTGGAGAATCCCATGGACAAGGGGGCCTGGCGCGGTACAGTCCATGGGGTTGCAAAGAGTCGGACATGACTGAGTGACTAACATTTTCATGCAGCCTGTGGCACCTTAGTTCCCCAAATGGAACCCACACTCCCTGCAGCGCAAGCACAAGCCTTAACCTCTGTACCACCAGGTAAGTCCCAGGAGCGCTATTTCAAATCACCATTTTTAGGACCCAGAGGTGGTCAAGGTGGTTAAGTTACTTTTGAGAAATAAAGTACAAGTTCTTTAATTTTTAAACATCTCACCCTTCCATGTCTGCCAGGGAAGAGACCAATACGTCTATCCATAAAGGTGTTTATGTTTCCAGTAAAAAACCAAAAAAGTTTTAAATTTCACTGAACACAAACTTTCTTATCTTACACTGTACATTTGTAAAGTCATAGCTCTTTAGCTAGACCCTGAAGACACCTCGTGTACAACCAACTCAATGAAGTTTCAGAAAAAGCGTGATTTCTAGAGTGATAGAAATCAGGAAAACAGTTGTCTGGGGAATCGAGGGAACGATTTAGGATGCTGGAATGTTCTAGGTCTTTTTAAAATATATATACTTATTTATTTGGTTGTGCCAGGTCTTAGCTGTGGCACGCAGGATTTTCCACTTTTGTTGCAAAACATGAACCCTTATTTGCAGCACGTGGGATCTAGTTCCCTGACCAGGGATTGAACCCAGATCCCTTGTGTTGGGAGTGTGGAGTCTTAGCCCCTGGAACACCAGCGAAGTCCCTGAAATATTCCAGGTCCTGATGGGGTGTAGGTGACACGGGTTCTCACATTTGCCTAAACTCCTCAAATCATACTATCTGTGCGGGTCACTGTAAGTAAACTATACCTTGGTTAAGTTCCCTGAGCCTCAAGCTCCCAGGCTGAAATACGGAAAAGTTCATATTTCAGGCCGGAAACTCTGCGGACTGAAAGGTGGAAATAGTCCATTTGACATAATACTACTCCTGAAAATTATACTCCTTTCATGAGAATTTATTTACATATTCTCATCTAAGGCAAGGTTTTCAGAAACCAGAGAAAACTGCCATAGGAAATCACATTTAATTTCCACCTCAAATAAGACACAAATGGACTTATCTATGAAACAGAAAGAGACACAAATCCAGAAACTAATGGATACCTGTGGGAATTTGGTTGTGGGTGTTGCCAGATTGAAGAAGAAATTAAGAAATAAAAATCACTATGTATAATGTAAGAAAAAAATAGGATATATTATGCAGCAGAGAGAAATAGAGCTGTGATTTTGAAATATCTTTAAATGATATATATTTCATGAGTTCAGCTGGTAAAGAATCCACCTGCAATGCAGGAGACCCAGGTTCAATCCCTGGGTTGGGAAGATCCCCTGGAGAAGGGAAAGGCTACTCACTCCAATATTCTGGCCTGGAGAATTCCATGGACTGTATAGTCCATGGGGTCACAAAGAGTTGGACATGACTGAGCAACTGTCACGTCACTTCATTCCATGTGAATACTGAATCACTTTGTTATATCCCAAAGCAAATAGAGTAATATGAATCAACTGTACCTCAACTGAAAAACAAAGAGTGGATAGATGGCTACAAACACAAGAAATAATAATCAAGAATGAAGGTTAGCAAAATAAAAATGGGAAAAGTTGAGGAATAGAATCTCCCATCAAGAAATTAATTTGGATGGGATTACTAAAAATCTCCATTGGTTCATCCATTGGAGAGAATAGCATGGAGGATCTTTAGAAAACAGAACATGGGAGTGCGTGAGGAAACAGTGATCACACGCCTGGCATACAGTCAGGGAAAAGAGCCATTTTAGAAGACAAGGGTGCCCATGCCATCCTTGCCGGCCCGACTTCCAAAGGAAAGACACTGCTGCAACCTGAGTGTACAAGGACATGGAAATGAGTAAAGAAAATGGGTTCTATACATATAATGGTATATGAATCAGCCATAAGGAAGAAGGCAACAATGCCATGTTCAGGCACAGGCAAGAAGGTAGAGATGATCATAGCAAGTGAAGTAAGAGAGACAGGGCAACAAATAGAGTATGATGTCACTTCTAGGTGGAATCTAAAAATGGATCCATAGGAGCTTTTTGAGTCAAGATAAAAAGTTCAAAGAATTAGAAAAAACTCATCTCACTGTTAGCCGAGAAGAAAGGTGTTGGGCACATAGAAATAAGCTACTTGGCTAATATGTGCACATTACTATTTAGAAAATAAGCCACAAGGACCTACTGGTTAACACTAGGAATGATACTCCACTTTTGGTCATAATCTGTACAGGAACAGTCCCTGAAATATAGCATATACACATCAATGTGTGAGTGAATCAAGTGACTATGAATTAAAAAAAAAACACCACCCACTGCCTTGCAATTCACCTATATACTAAAGTTCAAATAACTGGATAAACACAATAAATATAGAAACATATGCTGACTCTATTTCCCTCATCCCATGGTCACCTTGACTGGTATCACATCTCTGGAGACTGGGCAGGCTAGGGTCCCAAGGCTGGATTTTTTTTGGGCTCAGGGTGCTGGGAGGATATGGCAGGCAGTGTGACCCCACAATATTCCTGGACTGCCTCTTGCCCTCAGCAGGAGCCCTCAATCTCTAGGTACAGGCGAAGTAAACTAAGAGATTTGAATTAACATAGACACTCATATATGTATCCAGTAGATGATAAAAAACAACCTACTGAATAGCAGGTGGAAGTTTATTGAACACACTGTGATCACCTGAAGTGAAGTGAAGTTGCTCAGTCGTGTCCGACTCTTTGTGACCCCATGGACTGTAACCTACCAGGCTCCTCTGTCCATGTAATCACCTAGTTGGGAACAAAAGCTTGAAAGAGAATAGATAAATGTTCATCCATGAATTTATCAAGTTCCTGTACACCTCAAACACACATAAAATCAGAAATCACTTCTATTCCAATCTATAAGTGAAGTGAAGTCGCTCACTCGTGTCTGACTCTTTGTGACCCCATGGACTGTAACCTACCAGGCTCCTCTGTCCATGGGATTCTCGAGGCAAGAATACTGGAGTTTGCTTCTCCAGGGGATCTTCCCAACCCAGGGATCGAACCTGGGTTCGATCACCCGCATTGCAGGCAAACGCTTTACCGTCTGAGCCGCTAGGGAAGCCCTATTCCAATATTAAACCACAGAAATGACAGGGGTGTGGGCAATGTGCGGAGCTGAGTAATGCTGCTGACTTGCGGCCATTTTCTGAACTACAGCTTGGAAAGCTGTGCTGATGGGCATTGAGTATTCTCAGGGTCAAAGGGTCTGTAAGGCAAAAAACAGCTGATCTCAACAATAGGCCTAGGGGTGGTCATCAGAAAAGAATTTAAAACAGGGCCGAGTTATAGAAAGCTGCATCTAGAGGTTGGAGAAGGCGATGGCAGCCCACTCCAGTACTCTTGGCTGGAAAATCCCTTGGACGGAGGAGCCTGGTGGGCTGCAGTCCATGAAGTCGCGAAAGAGTCAGACACGACTGAGTGACTTCACTTTCACTTTTCACTTTCATGCATTGGAGAAGGAAATGGCAACCCACTCCAGTGTTCTTGCCTAGAGAATCCCAGGGACGGGGGAGCCTGGTGGGCTGCAGTCTATGGGGTCGCACAGAATCGGACACGACTGAAGCGACTTAGCAGCAGCAGCAGCATCTAGAGGTAACATGAACTCACCCTTGAAAAGAAATCACATGAAAAGAGGTCAATTTCGCTAAATATGAGAAATGCAAATTGAAACCACAGGAAGGAATCACCTCACAGGACTCAGATTGGCCACAGTCAGAGACTTGACCAACACTAACTGATGGAGAAGGCATGGAGAAAAGGGAATATTCCTCCCCTGATGCCGGCAATATATGTTGATAAGAGACACTATGAAGGATTGTGCAAGGCTTATTAAAAGAAAACAAGAATGAGGTTAGAACACTCTCTAACGCCATACACGAAATGAACTCCAAATCATAAATATCTAAAGGTCCGGAGGGATTCTATGAAAGTCTTAAGGAAAACATAGGCAGGACACATTAGGATACAAACTACAAAGTGTTTTTGGGTTCGGATGACTTCATTGCAAGGTCTTTTGGAATCCATCCCCTAGAGCAATGAAACCAAAATCAGGAAAATGCGACATACTTCAATTTCAAAGCAGGTGTCCAAAAAAGAAAACCTTCAGGAATGAAGAAGGCAACCCAGAATGCAAAGAAATATTTGCAAACCAAGATACCCACAAGCAATTCATCTCCAAAACCAACAAAAAACTCACAATTTGGTAACATTCCAATAAAGTGGATTCCATAAAAACATTGCATCCCTATGCTGTATCACAACACAAAAATAGTTATGTTAATCAACTGTACTTCTTACCAAAAAATATGGGTGCACAGCTATAAACACAAAAGAAAACAAGAAGAAAAACGGAACAAAATGAATATGGGAAATGTTATACAACAGAAAAAACAACTGAGAAATGACTTTGGATGAGATTATTAAAAATCATACAAACTAGAATGACCATTTCAATCTTTGCTTCAAAAAGAACTAACTAGTCAAAGAGGCCAATGAATCTATCAGCAAGATAAATAAGGACAAGAAAGCCATGGGAAAGTCACATTTTACCAAGCCCACGCTCTGATAATGAGTACCATCATAAGATACATAAAAATTTTGATGATGTTTTCAAAAACAATTCAAAAGGTGTTAACTCTGAAGATGTATTTCTCATATTTTTGTCTGCACCCCAAAATTCAAGGCAGAACTCTGGAAACCCTGGGCCCCAAATTGCTCGGCTGAAACATGGAAAAGTTCCTATTTCAGACCGGAAACTCTGCATCCCAAGTTCCTGTATCCCAAGTTCCTGGGCCAAAATAGGGAGAAATTCCCATTTCAGGCCAAAAACTCTGTGCCCCAAGCTCCTGGGCTGAAATACGGAAAAGTTCCCATTTCTGACCAGAAACTCTGTGCCCCAAGTTCACGAGGGGTGGCTCAGGTTCATTCGCTGATCAGAGAACTAAAATCCCACATACCACGGGGCAACTGACCTTCCATGCCGCAACTACTGAGCCCCAGAGCCACCAGAGTTTGCACAGTGACTCAAAAGATCCCGCATAACACAGCAAAGATCCCATGTGCCCCAACTAAGATCTGATGCGGCCAAATAAACACATAATAAATAAATAATAATAAATAATTTTAAAAGGTGAACATTTTCAGCTGTTTGGAAGAATAATACGTTTTAAATCTGTGTTAGTTAATACATTTCTGAAAGAGTCGATTTCCTTGTACCACATGAGGGGGTTTTTAAAGGTTCCGAGAGTGGGAGTTACGGGAAACACATGGGGTAAAGAGAAGGCCATTGTGACCGGAGACATGGGTGGAGGTGGCCAGACCAGACCACAGAGACGAGCGGCTGAGGATAGAAGCTCAGTTGTGAGGATGCTACCATCATCACCATCTGCTTCCTGACAGAATTCATAAGCTCGGGAAAGAGTTTTCTCACTCCCTCTCTTAATGGGGCAGGTTATCTGGGAGCTCGGTATCTGGAGGATGTAGGCAGAATGTCATGGGCGCTGCTGGCATTGGAAGGCTTGGCCGGACGGAGCTGAGGCATCCACTTCTGTGTGGTCCAGCTGCACAGGTGAGGGCAGGAGGGAGGCCCCACTTCCGGGTCACCTGTGCCTTTCCAGAGCTGCTGTGTCTATGCTCATGTGGCGGCCACTTCCCCCCAGTCAACAAGGGCCCCAAGGGGAGGCAGAGGAAGTGATCGGTTCCATATCAGGACAAGAGTATGTCAAGGCTGTGTATTGTCACCCTGCTTATTTAACTTATATTCAGAGTACATCAGCAAAATGCTGGGCTGGATGATGCACAAGCTGGAATCAAGATTGCCGAGAGAAATATCAATAACCTCAGATATGCAGATGACACCACCCTAATGGCAGAAATCGAAGAGGAACTAAAGAGCCTCTTGATAAGGGTGAAACAGGGGAGTTAAAAAGCTGGAGTAAAACTCAGCATTCAAAAAATAAAGATTATGACATCCAATCCCATCACTTCATGGCAAATAGATGGGGAAATAATGGAAACAGTGGCAGACTTTATTTTCTTGGGCTCCAAAATCACTGCAGATGATGACTGTAGCCATGAAATTAAAAGATGCTTGCTCCTTGGAAGAAAACCTATGACCAACCTATACAGCATATCAAAAAGCAGAGATACTACTTTGCTGACAAACGTCTGTTAGTCAAAGCTATGGTTTTTCCAGTAGTCATATATGGATGTGAGAGTGGGACCATAAAGAGAGCTGGGTGCCGAAGAATTGATGCCTTTGAACTGTGGTGTTGGAGAAGACTTTTGAGAGTCCCTTGGACTGCAAGTAGATCCAACCAGTCCATCCTAAAGAAGATCAGTCCTGAATATTCATTGGAAGGACTGATGCTGAAGCTGAAGCTCTAATACTTTGGCCCACCTGATGTGAAGAGCCAACTCACTGGAAAAGACCCTGATGCTGGGAAAGATTGATGGCAGGAGGTGAAGAGGGTGACAGAGGATGAGATGGTTGGATGGCATCACCGACTCAATGGACATGAACTTCAGCTAACTCCTGGAGATGATGGACAGGGAAGCGTGGTGCACTGCAGCCCATGTGGTCTAAAACAGTCAGACACAACCAAGCGACTGAACAACAACAAACCTATGGAAAACTGTACAAGTCCATATTCATTGTGAGCTGCTGTTATGTCTAAATTAAAATGTTTCTACTGGGATAGCAATGCATTTTTACTTGTTCTTTTTTGGATGAAGAATAATGCCTGTCCACCACCTCTCAGTGATAATGGCAAAGGCGAGCAACGAGCAGGGAAAAGAGAAAGATGTGAAAAGGCAGGACTGGAAAGGGAAGAGAAGAGCCCACCGTCAGTTATTGGACCAGATCTTCTGCTCTGTGGGCTGCTGTCACCATCAGTCAACAGGAAGGAAGGGCGAGGGGACAGAATTCATTAAAGTAAGGAGCTCAGAATCTGCCTGCAATGCAGGAGACCCCAGTTTAATTCCTGGGTCAGGAAGATCCTCTGAAGAAGGGAACAGCTACCCACTTCAGTATTCTGCCCTGGAGGATTCCATGGACTGTATAGTCCATGAGGTTGCAAAGAGTCAGACACGACTGAGAGACTTTCACTTTCAAGAGTTCAAGAAGTCACAGAGATTCAGAGTCAGTGGGAAATGACAGCTTCCTGTCACAGCTCCTGAAACCCTTGGTCTCTGGTTGATAGAAGATTATGCTCATTGACCTGTATGTATACCAGTGACCCTTCCATGCTTATGAGGTGTATTATGCATCAGCAGCAGTGAACTCAAGCCTTGAAGTTTCTTGTGAGACAAATCACTTACCAGACTGTCTTAGGACATCTGAGGCATCTTGTTTTTTTCATTCTCTTTTATCAAACTGCCTGAGCCTAATGGGCAAAAGCACTGTGTGGTTTAGTTTCTCAGAGAAGAGTTCAAAGTAAATGGAAAGAATGTTTCAAAAAACTCGGCTATTTTAACACAGAAATGCAAGATGGACCAAAGTTTGGGTTATTTCAAAATCATTCCTTTCAAAAAGAAAGACCTAACTAATTCCAAATAATTTGGAACGTGTTATTTCATAATCAGATTTCTAACGTTGGTGGTATTATTTTTGTTCTGTTAATGCAGATGAGTGGCTTCCCCAGTGGATTAGATGGTAAATTTAAAAGAAACATAAGTTATGTCTCTAGAATTTAATCAGGGTACAATGGTGAGAAAGCAGAAATAACAGAACAACAAAATAGAAAATACATTCAGTTCACCTGCCACCGTTGACAACACGTTGTATATCAATGTTACTATAATATGGAAAAAAGGTTAATTTAAAAAGGAATACTCAGGAAAAATGCAAAAGCTTTTGGATGTTCATTCAGGTGCATTCCACGTTAATTTACAGCCCTGAATTCAATCAGTTCAGTTCAGTTGCCCAGTCGTGTCCAACTCTTTGTGACCCCATGGACTGCAGCACGCCAGGCCTCCCTGTCCTTCACCATCTCCAGAAGTTTACTCAAACTCATGTCCATTGAGTCGGTGATGCCATCCAACCATCTCGTCCTCTGTCGTCCCCTTCTCCTGCCTTCGATCTTTTCCAGCATCAGGGTCTTTTCAAATGAGTCAAAACTCTCAAAAGCTTTCATTTCCCAGGTAATCACAATTGGGCTTGAGAAAAGCCTGTCACCTTGTGGCCATTCCCTGCAATAGCAACTGTAAAAGTTACACTTGTGAGTCCTTGTTTCTTCGCTCAGTGTTGTCCAACGTTTGTTACGATACAAATTATTCACGGCACATACAGCTCACTGTGGGGCTTCAGCGTAGTGGGTCGCCAGGCTGGGCCAGGCTCCGGGGCAGGGAAATCAAGTCCAGGGTCCAGAAGAAAGCCTTTCAGGGGAAGTGCTCAAGTGCACTCCGTGAACAGGATTCAATTTAGAGAAATTAACACTCAGGTTACCTCTTACATGATACCTCTTCCAGGCAGTCAGGAAAGAACAACGTGTGCAGAGGTGATGAACAGAAGTAATCACAAATGACTCTGCATACCTAAGCCGAAGAACTGTTTGGGTATAAGAGAAGGTGATTTACAAGGTTCAGGTTAGGAGCACTTCTGTATACCATTTTAGAGGCTTTGAATTTTGCACATAGGAACTGAGGAAACACGGAAATTTTGGATCTTGGTGTTTGAAGGAAGGCCCCCTGAAGACAGAAGGCTTCTCATGGGGCTGATCTAAATGGCCTCAATAAGACCTAAATTTTTTTTTAAGACCTAAATTTTTATTTTTTAATTTTAAAATGGATTTTTATGATTTTTCCAGCTTTATTTAGAAATAATTGACGTACATCACTGTATAAGCTTAAGGCATACAGTATGACAGTTTTGATTGATGTGTATTGAGAAATGATTACTACTGTAGGCTCAGCTAACATCCATCTTCTCATTAATCATTTTCTTATCTCACGAATTATGCTTTGAGTACTTCATAAGGTTTTAGAAGATTCATGTATCTCTAGCTGGTCTGTGCTCATTCTAATGCCTTTAAACAGGATTGTAACAGTCTTATTATTTTTCTTTACTTTTGTTTTATTGGAGTATATAGTTAGTTACTTTACACAGTTGTGTTAGTTTCTGCTGTACAACAAAATGAATCAGCCACATGTATACACATATCCCCTCTTTTTTGGATTTCCTTCCCATTTAAGTCACCACAGAGCACTGAATAGAGTTTCCTGTGCTATATAGTAAGTTCTTATCAGTTATCTATTTTATACATCACAGCCTTGTCCTGGCGAAGGAGCTTGCATAACTCAATGAAGCCATGCCGTGCAGGGCCACCCAAGACAGACAGGTCATAGTGAAGAGTTCTGACAAAATGTGATCCACTGGAGACAAAAATGGCAACCCACTTCAATATTCTTGCCTGGAAATCCCCATGAACAGTATGAAAAGGCAGCAGTCCATGGAATTACAAAGAGTGGGACACAACTTAGCAACTGAACAACAACAAAGTGAATATAAGTTACATTTTAAAAAATTTCATATTACTTGAATAGAAGTACAATGGAAATATCTGGATAAATGGTAGTTACTGTTTCTTAAACTGTTTCGTTGAGGTACTGAAGTGTCATATGCCTGGGTGCATGCTTTAGCCATGTCCTACTGTTTGTGATCCCATGGACTGTTGGGCTTCCCTGGTGGCTCAGAGGTTACAGTGTCTGCCTGAAATGCAGGAGACCCGGGTTCGATCCCGGGGTCGGAAAGATTCCCCTTGGAGAAGGAAATGGCAACCCACTCCAGTATTCTTGCCTGGAGAATCCCATGGAGAGAGGAGCCTGGTAGGCTACAGTCGCAAAGAGTTGGACATGACTGAGCGACTTCACTCTTTGTGATCCCATGGATTGTACCCTGCCAGGCTCCTCTGTCCATGGAATTCTCCAGGTGAGAATACTGGAGTGGGTTGCCATTTTCTCCTCCAGGGGATCTTCCCAATGCAGGGATCAAGCCTGTGTCTCCTGTGGCTCCAGCATTGCAGGCAGATTTTTTTACCCACTGAGCCTGCTTATTTAACTTATGCAGAGTACATCATGAGAAACACTGGGCTGGAAGAAGCACAAGCTGGAATCAAGATTGCTGGGAGAAATATCATAACCTCAGATATGCAGATGCCACCACCTTATGGCAGAAAGTGAAGAGGAACTAAAAAGTCTCTTGATGAAAGTGAAAGAGGAGAGTGAAAAAGTTGGCTTAAAGCTCAACATTCAGAAAACTAAGATCATGGCATTTGGTCCCATCACTTCATGGGAAACAGATGGGGAAACAGTGTCCGACTATTTTGGGGGGCTCCAAAATCACTGCAGACGGTGACTGCAGCCATGAAATTAAAAGACGTTTACTCCTTGGAAGGAAAGTTATGACCAACCTAGACAGCATATTAAAAAGCAGAGACATTACTTTGCCAACAAAGGTCTATCTAGTCAAGGCTATGGTTTTTCCCGTGGTCATGTATGGATGTGAGAGTTGGACTGTGAAGAAAGCTGAGTGCCGAAAAATTGAAGCTTTTGAACCGCGGTGTTGGAGAAGACTCTTGAGAGTCCCTTGGACTGCAAGGAGATCCAACCAGTCCATCCTAAAGGAGATCAGTCCTGGGTGTTCATTGGAAGGACTGATACTGAAGCTGAAACTCCAATACTTTGGCCACCTCATTCGAAGTGTTGACTCATTGGAAAAGACCCTGATGCTGGGAGGGATTGGGGGCAGGAGGAGAAGGGGACGATAGAGTATGAGATGGCTGGATGGCATCACCGACTCAATGGACACGGGTTTGAGTGAACTCCGGGAGTTGGTGATGGACAGGGAGGCCTGGAGTGCTGCGATTCATGGAGTCGCAGAGTCGGACACGACTGAGCGACTGAACTGAGCCTGTAATTGACATATAAACAATAATGCACTGTGCAGTGCTTAGTTGTTCAGTCATGTCTGACTCTTTGCGACCCCATGGACTTTGGCCTTCCAGGCTCCTCTGTCCATGCAGATTCTCCAGGCAAGAATACTGGAGTGGGTTACCATGCCCTCCTCTAGGGGATCTTCCCAACTCAGGGATCAAACTCAGGTCTCCCTCATTGTAGGTGGATTCTTTACCCTCTAAGCCACCAAGCAAGCCCATAAACAATGATAGGTTGAAGGGAAACAGTAAAGCTCTATTTGATCAGCTGTGCTTGCTGTGTCCCACAGAACAGTGGCTCAGAGACAGAGGAGTGAAGGGTATTTCTAAATTCACGTTTAGGAAAACTGGGACTGACGGTACTATTGGCTCCACAGACACTTCATCACTCACTCTCATCTCCATAACCTAAAGCAGATGGAATCTAAGATATCATGTTGCAGTAGAGAAAAGTATATAAAAAATGGAACTGTAGTGAATTTATTTCAATAGTAAATGCTCAAGCACAAGACCAAATGTATCATAAAAGGAAGGACAGTGGTAATTAGATGAATCAAAAATACTGAGTCCAGGGACTTCCCTAGTGGTCCAGTGGCTAAGACTCCATGCTCCCAATGCAGGGGGTATGGGTTCAATCCCTGGTCAGGGAACTAGATCTCACGTGCCACAACTAAAGAGTTCACGTGCTGAAATGAAGATGAAACTTCATGATGCAACTAAGACCTAGGGCAGCCAAACTAAAATAAGCTTTAAGAAAAACAACAAAAAAAATGGAGTCCACTTTTACTAAATAAGGATATTGAGTAATGTTATATGATTACAAAGAAATGTTACAAAAAAAAATGTTACAAGATGGTGAAATGTGCTGAAGGAAAATATTATTGTAACACAACGTTTAAACACTTCAGATAAACAAGGAATATAACCATCATTTTATTGCAAGAAAACTATGCATGCTATGGCTGATAACAGTGGCCCTTATTTTTCTCATGTAATTGACTCTCTTTTTGTCATGTTATTCTGTCAACTAAAGAAGCCCACTGAGACGCTTCCTGGAGGTGTGCAGCAGGCTGAGTCTGTACTCCCAGAGTCTGGTTATTTTTCCAAGTGGAAACAACTTTCTTGACTTATAAATCTTGACTTATAAAAATTTGTTCCAACACATTCCTAAACTGTAGAGTAGGGAACTGTGACAATTCCAACAATTATAACACAATGTAATGGGATCTAAAATGGAAATTTTTGGTTCATGTTAAATGGCAAGAGAATAGTAGAGGCTCAGCTCTGTACTTACTATTATAAATTCAGCAGCAGCAGAAGTAATGACTGTATTTCATTATTATCATTTTTAGTCTCACTGTTAGTGATCTTAAGCACAAACTCAGTTAAGCACATATTAGACAATTTATAATTTCTTATGACTTATAAGAAAGGGTTACATTTGAATTATTTACCCAGGTGTGTCAAGAAAAAAAAAAAGATTACACTTGTTTACTCATGACTACTACAAATGAAAACTTGTTCTCAAGCATGGAGGATGACAGAAACATTCCAGCGCCTACTGTGGTTCACTGTGAAAAACAGTGTGTTTACATCAATAAAAATTAGGCTAATGTTTCTGATGACTGTTTTTCGGGAGTAAGTAGACAGAGTCATCACAGCTTTATTTCCAGGGAGACACACTTGGAGGCGAAGAACCTGAGGTGCCTCCTCTGATGAAGGAGCAAGCGCAGTGCTCGCTCAGATGACTGGGGCTGACCTCTCACCTACGGAGCAGTTCGGACTTCCCAGGGGGCTCAGTGGTAAAGGATCTGCCTGCCAAGCAGGAGACATGTGTCTGAGCCCTGCGTCGGGAAGATCCCCTGGAGAAGGGAATGGCAATCCACTCCAGTATTCTCGCCTGGGAACTGCCCATGGACAGAGGAGCCTGATGGGTTACAGTCCATGGGGCCCCAGAGTCGGACACAACTGAGCGATTAACACTTTCACCTTGAAAGAGCAACCACGAGGCAAAGGGAGGCATTGAATCACGTCCGCCCGGCCACCAGCGTTTACAGCTTCAACGAGCCCTGTGCTGTGAGGTCACCCGCCCTGGGGCCAAAGGCATGGGATAAAGAGGAGCAACGGTTCTGTCCTGTGCCATGAGCCCTCAGGTAAGTACGTCTGTCTCCTTTTCACAAAACGACGTTCGACCTTCGCAGCTCCTGCGGCAGACGGGTTCCCAGCGTCCCGCCTCGGGAGTAGCCTGCCCCGCCCCAGCTCCCGCTCCCGCGCAGAAGCGCGCTCTGTCTCATTCAGGGACCGGGAGGAACATCAGAGCTCTCCACCCATCGCGGGCATCTCCACCTCCCTAGGGGAAGGGGCTGCCCGAGTGCAGACCGCCCCTCTGATACGACGACAAGCCCTCCATCACACCTGCGTGGAGTCTGGGGTGTGAAGCGTTTGTGAAACACGCCGAGATCCAGGGGCGCAGTGTCAAGGATCAAGACTGACAAGTGGGACTTTCCAGGTGGTCCACTGGGTAAGCATTCACCTGTCAGTGCCCCCCTGGTCTGGGAAGACCCCACACGCTGCGGGGCAACTAAGCCTGAGTGCTACAACTAGTGAACCTGGTGCGCGGACAGCCCCCTAACATGCTCCACCACAAGGAAAACAGAAGCCAGGCAATGAGAAGCCCTGGCACTCACAGGAGCTAGAGAGTAGCTCCCTGTCGCAGCGACTAGACAAAGCCTGAATGCAGCAACAAAGACCCAGCACAGCCAAAAATAAAACAAAAATCAAACCCAAAATAAATAAGACTAACAAGTGGTCCATGCTGTACGTAAGTCTTAAAGCAAAACTATAACTGTGCTGAAAAGTATGAATAGCACATTTATTGACTGCAGTGACATACTCTAAGAAGGGAGTTAAAAAGGAAATCATTTTAATGATCTTTGCTGAGTGTTTATCTGCTTTTTAAAAACAACTTCTGTTAAACAAATTTTTCTAATGATCAATAAAGCGTGCTAGTATTAACTGACATTCTTTACAACAGAAAGAATACATATACATAAAATATTTGAAAGTGGAAAAGTGCCTTTTTTTTTAGAGTACTATGGTTATACAAGGATTTGTATACTAGGGAAAGTGTGTATCATCTCCTAAGATGGTTTCACATTCATGAGGCAGTCAATATCACATTCTCCAGCTGCCACTGGACCCCTGGGCATTTCTAATGCTTTTCTTCATTTGACAATATGCTCAGTAGCTCAGTTGTGTCCGACTCTTTGAAACCCCATGGACTGTAGCCTGCCAGGCTCCTCTGTCCATGGGATTCTCCAGGCAAGAATACTGTAGTGGATTGCCATGCCCTTCTCCAGGGGATCTTCCCGACCCAGGGATCAAACCTGCATCTCTTGCATCTCTTGCACTGCAAGTGGATTCTTTACCATTGCGCCACCTAAAAAGTCTTAATATTATACTGGAAACTTAAAAACAAATCCCCGTTGTGATAGAATTGGAAGCTAAATGTAAATCTAATGGTTGTTCACACTAGGTCGACAAATGCTCTCTTTACCACCCCCTCCAAAGACGTTCTGTCATTGGAGCAGGAGCCACAGTTGTAGCAATAAATAACCAGCAAGCCCTGCATCTCCTTGGTCCTGCTCTCTCTCACTGGCCCCAGACAGACAGGCTTCCTTGCTGCGCCCCTGCCTCGGGGTCTTTGCAGGTTCTCTTCCCTCTCTTGAGAACACACCTCCACAAGTATCCACTCGTCTCTGGCACACGCAGCTCCTGCACTCTCAGGCCGTGGTTCAAATATTACCTTCTTAGAGAGATACCCTTAGCCATCTTTGCAAACACTGTATCATCACCAGAAATCCCCTAAATTGCTTCCCTGCTTGTTTTGTTCACAGCACTTAATGACATATCTCTCTTTAGTTTCCTTTGTTTACAGATGCATTAATCCCCTTCTTCTCTTTCTCCCTACTAGACCTTGAGCTCCATGAGCTTTTGATTGCTTATCCAATGCTTGCAACCTTAGAGCCCACACAAGTGCCTTGTAGGCAATCAGATTTTTTTTTAAATGGGGTATAGATGCTTTACAATGTTGTGTTCATTTCTACCATCCAGCAAAGTGAATCAGCTATGTGTATACATAAATCCTCTTGTTTCTGGATGCCCTTCCCACTTCAATTACTACAGAGCACTGAGCAGAGCTCCCTGTGCCATCCAGGAGGTTCTCATTAGTGATCTGTTTTATACATAGTGATGAGGGCTGAGGGTTCATTTCATATCAAGGCTTTTCCCCCCTTACCATTCAATAATACCTGTTTCTGAAGTCACATCTTAGAATGTGAGTTATCACCAGCACATCAACTTAGAGTGACCATGCTCATCTTAACCCTATTCTGCCTGAGGCCCTGCAATGTCTCCCACATTCTCCTGTGATCCTCACTGAAATGGGGCTGCACAAAGCCTTACTAGTAAAATTCCACCATCTGATTCTGGTGACTCAGCCCTGACATTACATTGAAAGTCAGCATCAGTACTGTGGCTGGAATTGTTTCAAAGGCTGAATGCAGTAATCAGAGCTAATATTCAATCAATACACTATTTAAACAAAAACTGGGTACTCTGATCTCCTCACAAATATGTTTTTATTGATTCTTCTCTTTTTAAAATCTTTGTCCGTTTTATTTCAGTACTAGAAAAGGGACATTAAGCCATTTATTTGGAGGGCTGGTTTCTTTTTCATGTTGTTTTTAAATTGTCGTATGAAACAATATCATGCTTATTCATGCAAACCAAATGCCATAGTCAAAACAGTTTAAACTGGTGTTTATTTTAAAATAGTTTCTGCTCTGTTCTCTAGCTGATTTACCTGAATTTGCTTCTTACCCATTGACCTTTTGATCAAATTTAGTTGTGGCTCTGGATTTCCAGTGAAACTTTTTAGCGTAAATATACAAACCCAGAATTATTCAAACTATGGAGATGATATCATTATAGTGTACACACAATGTACTTTTAGATATCTTCCACTTGGATTCGGCATCGAGATGTCTGTCTAGATAAAAAGAAGGATCTTTAGACAAAGCAATCTGCATTTCACCTTGCAAGTGCACTGACTACTTTGTTTGAGCACAGACATTGGATTATCCAGGACTTACGTTTGCTTTCCTGAGCTAAAAAGTGTCTTCTAACTTTACTGCTTGATTCTTCTGTGACTCCCAATCTTATTTTTATCATATTACCATTTTCTTGTTCTAAAACACTTGTTTATTTCTTTGTGGAGAACAGTGTTCATATATCACAGTTTCAGATTTGTTCTGGGTGGATTCTGTTCTTTTGTTCACACAAGGCCAAACATTTCTGAGTTTTCAGAGACTGGAGTTCATTGAAAAGCAGCATTGTCTGTGATAAAACTCAGCACATATTAAAGGTGTGAAGAAAAAGTCACCAAGGGAAAACTAAACTCAGGTCACGGGAGAAAATGAGAACTCGTTGGCAATTCACAAGTACACACGGAGAAAACAACATAATTACTTATTTGCTGTGCTTTCTTCTTCCTTAGGCTTTTCTGGACTCAAAAAATATCAGAAATGTATGTGAATCCAAAGGTAGATGACAAGGAGTTGAAAGGTTGATGTTTGGATATACGAAAGTCAAGGATGATGTTAGTGGTTAAGATGAGTGTGTCTAAGAAAAAGATTTATTTCCCATGATTCCCTACTAATTAATGATTGAAACTGCACACTTGAAAACTGTTTCTGGGACAGGGGTAAAGACATGTATTTCTGAAAAGCACTGCAACTTCAAGAAGGGAAGCTATATACCTAGATGCACAGTTACAACTTTTCTCTCTTCTGAAACACTTTGTGCAAACACTTTGTAGTTTTAATACAAATTTAATCAATGCCAGATCACCACTGCAGGGACTTCTTGTGTAAAAAGTTAATTTAATTAGATATTTCTTCTCTGATACACAGGTTCAAAGATGACTTTACCCTTAGTTCATCACATTAACTATTGTTTCATTAATAGAAAAATATCAAAATTTGATTCTGTTACCTTGTTCAGCTCAAAAATGCACAGTAATTGTAGTAATTTATTATTGAAAATGGAAAAAAAATTTTTTTTCTCCCAATGCAAGGGACCAGGGTTCAATCCCTGGTCAAGGAACTAGATCCCACATGTCACAAAACAAGACCAGGTGCAGAAAAATAAATAAATATTTAAAAAATAAATAAAAGTTTCTATTTCTTATGAGATTGTTTCAGAAACATTTCAGACCCATGATACTGAATTTTCACTCATATGTAAAATGGGTTTTACAATAGTCAATGCTATAGCTTCATAGAGCATGACATCGAGAATAATCCTCGCCAAAGACCAGATAGGTCTTAAGTGATATGACATTGCTGAATTTACCAGTCCAATACTGGTCTTCCATTTTGTCTGTACTACAGTAGTAAAATGTACAAATAAAAGATACCACAGTAAAAATAAAATAAATAAGTACTGTGGTCAAGAAACCATGGTCAAAGTCCCGCCGCAGTTTCTCTGGACCTAGAGCTCCTCCAGGCTCCACCTGAGCTGCGTCCCGACTCTAGCTCCTGGGGATGCCTGTGCTTCCTCACCCCCCTGCCAGCTTTTCAGACGAATTCAGGAAGCCTCCTCTAGCCCCTTCTAACAGTCGTGAGCAACAGTGCAAGTGAGGTGAGTGTGTGATGTGTTTACATTTTTAAACATAAAATTACAAATGCCAATAAATGATCAAATAATGTGTGAATCTTCAAAACAAGACTTTAAAATTTGTGAAATTATGAGTGTTGTTTGACTGAAATTTGACAAAATATCCAAGACCGCTTACTATCATTGCACAACTTTCGTGTTCTGTTGAAGGGGAGGGATATTTATATAAATAATTGAAAACTGATTTTGCTAAGATGAAGGTTAATAAAAGTTTACAAGATATGACTCAATTTTTTTTCCATTTAAACATTACCTTCCCTTCAATAGATCACCTTGATTTGTTCAATGAAAATTACATTGCTTCAACATTATCTTTAAAATTAAAAGATAAATTAGAATGAAAAATATAAAGAAATCAGAATGACTTAAATTAAGCTGAATGTAAATGCTTTTGAAGATGTAATTAAATCTTATTTATTTTTTATAAAGATAAGACTAATGTTTATCTAGTTTAATATTGTTTACCTGCCAAAATAAATTACAGATATTAATCCTTCACTCATATTTCATCTAAGGCTACCAATTTGAAAATGGTGCTAATTGTTTAACATGGTAAAATATTTGTAAAGTATTGTGGTCCTTTAAGATTGTGCATTCATACAATTCATATCCCATACAATATCATATCCCAATTAATATAATTCATATCCCATACAATATCATACCCCAAATTCTATGATAATTTGGGAGAAATTGATACTTTTATTCTTCTCACATTTTTCCATTTTGTTGGCATTTTCCACTACTTCTTTCAGAATGACTTGACTGCTTTGTTTATACAGATCTTGTGCCTTTCTTGTGGACATTGTTTCTAAGCATTTTATTATTGCTGTATGTATTGTGGAAAGATTGTTTCTCAATTCTATTTCTAGGTATGCATGCCTTGCTATCCTACAGAAAAACTATTGATTTTTGTGTTTATAGCTTTTGCCAACTTTAGGCTTTAGCAAAAAACCCATTGAGCAGACAAGGCTTACTTTGCTGGATTTGCTGAAATAAGAAAGGAAAACACCCTGGCAGAATCTTAACAGACAGGAAGAGTGGAGTGATGGGTTTGTAGGGTCTGGCTGGGTGCCAGATTCTCAGAGGAGTCTTGTGAGGTCGGGAACTCCTTGGGACCTGGAAGCATGTGAGACACAGTAGCTTTATTCATGTGCGTACGAGACCAAGTTCTGAGCCGAGTTTGCTCAACAGTCTTGATAATTCAGGTGTTTTTGCTGATTTACAGTTGATATTCTGGGCTAAGTATTTCCCAGAGCCAGACTTACCTTGTCCTTCATTTTTCTCAGCCTTCATGTAGTGACGGGAATGTATCTTGGGGATGTATAGTTTCTAATCACGGAAAACCAAATCCACATGGGTTTGTGCTCTCAGCCCCTCCCCCTTGACATCCATGTCAGCCCAGGATGGATATTACAACACCACTGTCTGCAAACAGAAGCGATTTCCCTCTTCACTGCTTTCTGGTGAGCTGTGGATATATGATAAGGCTCTGCTGGCAGTTTTTCAGAATTATTACTGTCAAATTTTCTATTTCTTTTTGCTCAAAGATCACTTGTTGGACCACTTCTAGGGACAAAGTCCATTTCTCAGTATTTCGGATTTTGGTGATGACACATTTGAGCAAAGCGACACGGAATAATACTGAGAAAGACCCCTCTCAGGGTTTGTAGTCCTGTATTCAGCAGAAGATAAGGGTGTCCAAGCTCTATTTCTGTGAAACATGGGCTACAAAGTTGCCAAGTGTTGTTACTGTTCAAGCAGACATCTTCATGTCTAGGTTTGATGGGAGTTTTATTTTTCTGGCCACTTGACTCATAGCTTTGTCATTTACAAAGCACTTATTGCTTGATTCCAATTACACAGAAAATAACCTTTCTTATTGCAATGAACTAGCATCAGAGGAAGCTGGTTATCAGTCAAAGGAATGAATACAAGTAAAAAAAAATTATACTGAACATGCATCTTAATCAAAAGACACACAAGGAGTGACTCAAAGCATGAAAAGGAAAATTAAAGATGGGAAACATATACACATTGTAGATAAGAAGTTTGAGAGTATCTGTTAATAATCTAGATTCTTAAGTAAGTGAAGGAGAAAGCGAGGATGCAAGGGGAGAACACAGGCGAGCAGATTGAAAGAGGAGAACCCGCCTCTGATAGTGGGAGCTTGCTTCCTAGGTTTTCTGGAGAAGTTGTCTCCTAGGTGAGTCGTCATCTTGGTCGGTATTCTGGGATTAGGGCCCCTGAAAAACTGACTATAAACTTCTTGAGGGGCCTGGCTTGAGATCTCTGGACCCTCGAACTTAAAGATGTATGCTCACTCCTGCTAAAAGTTGGGGGGGGGCCAAGTTTTGAGTGGAGAACAGGAGTAGCTCTGGTGATAACTGAAGGCATTTTGTAAAGAAGCTGCAGAAATTCAGACCATGAAGACCAAGGTACAGTCCCAACAGATCTTAATGAGACAGTCTTAATTTATGAGAGTACAAACAAAAGATACCTAGATTATTTTTGCTTGCGAAAAGTTGAAAGTGAAAGTGTTAGTCGCTCAGTCATGTTTGACTCCTTGCAACCCCACGGACTGTAGCCTGCCAGGCTCATCTGTCCATGGGATTCTCCAGGCAAGAATACTGGTGTGAGTTGCCATTTGTAAAAATTTAATGAGCTGTAATGAATAATTTATGCACATTTCCACAATGTAAGCATCTTATGATTAAAGATGAATTTGTGCGATTGACCCTTACTGTCATATTGGAAAGTCCTGCCTACCTCCTGGTACACACAAATGTGAAATTTAAAACCTAACTTTAGAAAATATTTGAAGCAGTATTAACTTACCCTACTCAAAGAAAAAGAAACTTAAATTTATTTGAAAAGTGTATCAATTTGACTGCCAGGGTGTGTTAATGGCTGAGAGAAGAGTATTCTACAAAGACTCTAGGGGCTTCTCTGGTGGCTCAGTGGTAAAGAATCCAGCTGCCAGTGCAGGAGACATGAGTTCGATCCCTGGTCTGGGAAGATCCCACATGCTGCGGAGCAACTAAGCCTGTGCCACAGCTACTGAGCCTGTGCTCTAGACTCCAGGAGCTACAAGGGGAGCCACCACGCACCACAACTAGAAAAAAACCCACACAGCAATGAAGACCCAGCAAAACCATAAACAAATAAATAAAAATTTTAAAAAAGGTTCTGTGCTGTACAGTAGGTTATCATTAATTATCTATTCTATTCATAGTATCAATAGTGTGTATATGTCCATCCCAATCTCCCAAATCATCCAACCCCTCTGTCCCCCTTGGTGACCTAAATTAGGAGGAAATCGAAAAGAAGAGGGGATATAGTTATACATACAGCTGATTCACTTTGCTTTACAGTAGAAACAAACAGAATGCAGTAAGGTAATTATACTCCAATAATCTTTTTTTAAAAAAAGGAAAAAAGAGATTCTGGTCTCATGTACCATTTAAAACCTACCTTAAAAACAGATCTCTCTCTAAAAAGAATGAGTCAGGTGAAACCAGAAGTGGCCTTCAGCCTGCTAAAATATTTTAGGTGGTTTGTACAGTCACACAAGACAACGCTTGTGAGTTTCTATATTGCACAAAAACAGCGTGTCAAGGATTCAGGTTGGTTCAGTATCTCAGACAATGATTCGTCTTGTAAACAAATATCTGATGAGGAGACATTCACGTGGCTCCCAGGAACAGACTACTTATTCTTCAGGGTCTGTCATTTAGGAATTACCCTGTTGGGAAGGCCTTGGTCAAGACAGTGTCTGAAATGCCTTCGTACGTGGCCACTCACACACACTCGTCTGCCATGGAGTTCATCACATCCTGTGACACAAAGTGTTCTCAAGCTTCCCTGAATTACTTGCACAAATGTCCTCCCAGCCTGTACTTACCATGTGCGGTTTCTGAGTATAGAGAGGATGAAGTCAAACTAACAAAATTGCATTTTCAAAGCTTTAAAATTATCATATAAATGTCATTGAAAACATGTCACTGGTGACACCTTGCTCCATTACACTGGATAAGAAGCAAAAGTGTGTCAGTCGCTTCAGTTGTGTCCAACTCTTTGCGACCACATGGGACTCTGGCCCACCAGGCTCCTCTGTCCATGGAATTCTCCAGGCAAGAATAATGGAGTGGGTAGCCATTCCATTTTCCAAGGGATCTTCTCAACTCAAGGACTGATGATCAGTAAATCAAGTCAAAACCTAATGTGCACTTTTTATTGGCACTAAGGAATGTTGCTTTTGCTTATAAGGTCCAAGGACCTCTTCATGACACTTTTATGTTTGAGTATCATTTTTTCCCAATGCTCCAGGCCTTCACCAGACCTGTCCTCAAGAGAAACCACTTTTCAGAGGCTAACCTACTCAGGTTTCCTCACTGCCTAGTTGCCCTAGGGCCAGGAACTACCTACCTCTGTTCCGCTCCTGATCCCACATGGGAGAATGAAACATCTGGAGTGGAGACACACAAGTGGAAATTATCACAGGAGCCAGTTCTGGGGTAGGAAAGCCTTAACTGTAATTTATGAATTGCCAGAGCCTCAGTGGAGACAACCTGTGTTAAAAACTCCAGAAGGACCTAATGATGGAGGGGGGGACACCCACAAGATTGTGGGGTTTACCCTGAGGAGCTCAACCAGGTCCTCACATTAAATATCAGTGAGAAAACCCTTTATGCTCTAACAGAGAGAGAGAGCACTCTGTTCTGAATAGGGCTGCACTTGGGGAGACCTAGGAACAAAAACCTAACCCACCTGGTTAGTATCATCAGAGCCTAACTGAAGGAGCAGAGAGAAAGAAACAAGTGAAATATATGAAACAATTTGTGGTTGTTCAGTCACTAAGTCATGTCTGACTCTTTGGAACCCCATGGACTACAGCACTCCAGGCTTCCTTGTCTTTCACCGTCAACTGGAGTTTGCTCAAACTCATGTTCACTGAGTCGATGACGCCATCCAACCATCTCATCCTCTGTTGTCCCCTTCTCCTCCTGCCTTCAATCTTTTCCAGCATCAGGGTCTTTTCTAACGAGCTGGCTCTTTATATCTGGTGACAAAGTATTGGAGCTTCAGCCTCAGTCCTTCCAATGAACATTCAGGGTTGATTTCCTTTAGGATTGACTGGTTTGATCTGTTTGTTGTCCAAGGGACTCTCAAGAGTCTTCTCCATCACCACAGTTTGAAAGCATCAATTCTTTGGCATTCAGCCTTCTTTATGGTCCAATTCTCACACCTATATGTGACTACTGCAAAAACCATAGCTTTGACTAGATGCACCCCTGTTGGCAAAATGATGTCTCTACTTTTTAATATGCTGTCTAGATTTGTCATAGTTTTTCTTCCAAGGAGCAAGTGTCTTTTAATTTCATGGCTGCAGCCACCATCTGCAGTGATTTTGGAGTCCAAGAAAATAAAGTCTCTCACTGTTTTCATTATTTCCCCATCTATTTGCCATGCAGTGATAGTTGGACATGACTTAGCAACTGAACTGAATTGAACTGATGGGACCAGATGCCATGATCTTCATTTTTTGAATGTTGAATTTTAAGCCAAATTTTTCACTCTTCTCTTTCACTCTCATCGAGTCCCTGTAGCTTCTCTTTGTTTTCTGCAATTAGAGTGGTATCATCTGGCTATCTGAGGTTGTTGATATTTCTCCCATTAATCTTGATTCCAGCTTGTGACTAATCCAGCCCAGTATTTCACACTTCTCTGCATAGAAGTTAAAGAAGCAAGGTGACAATATATAGCCTTGACGTAGTCCTTTCCCAATTTTGAACCAGTTCATTGTTCCATGCCTGGTTCTAACTGTTGCTTCTTGACCTGCATGCAAGTCTCTCAGGAGGCAGGTAAGATGGTCTGGTATTCTTATCTCTTTAAGAATTTTCCACAGTTTGTTGTTATCCACACAATCAAAGGCTTTAGCATAGTTAATGAAACAGAAGTAGATGTTTTTCTGGAATTCTCTTGCTTTATCTATGATCCAGTAGATGTTGACAATTTGACCTCTGGTTCCTCTGCCTTTTCTAAATCTATCTTGTACATCTGGAAGTTCTTCGTTCATGTACTGCTGAAGCCCAGCTTGAAGGATTTTGAGGATTACCTTGCTAGCATGTGAAATAAGCACAGTTGTGTGGTAGTTTGAACATTTTTTGGCATAGCCCTTCTTTGGGATCGTAATGAAAACTGACCTTTTCCAGTCCTATGGGCACTGCTGAGTTTTCCAAACTTGCTGGCATACTGAATGCAGCACTTAAATGGCATCATTGTTTTTAGGGTTATGAAACAATACTGGCTCGAATTTTATGCTCAATCTACATAAGACCAAAGATAAACAAGAAATCCTGAGAGACATGGGTGAGGGGGGTGGGGGACAAAAACAAAGCACCCTGTCTGCTGTTAAAATAGCTTTCTAGGTCCAAGATTGAGCTGCTCCTGCCTAGGGTGCCATGGCAGCAAAGTGAAACTTACATGACTTTTGTGTCTCTAGACATGTTCCTCTTGACCAGAAACACTGCATATCCAGTCAGTCAATCCCCAAAGGCCAAACCGATTCTGGGATCTATACTCATCACCTTGCTCCTTCTCATCCTAAATGAGATTGACTGTTTTGCTCAACCAATCAGAAATTTTCTATTTGTCTCCATCTTGTTCTTCATTCTTTCTTAGAAAAGTTTCTTGCCTCTCCCCCATTTTGCAGTTTTCCAAATGGAGACTGTTTGCTTCATGAAGGGTTAAAGTTTGTTTTGTATTTCCTGAATTTTCTTTAATCATTCTCTAATACCTTAGAGGAACAAACCTAAGGATTACATTTGATTTCTCAGAATCCATGAAAACAAGAAGAGAGTACAGTATTTAGTGTTGAGAAAAAAAAACCAACTTAGAATTTTATATCTTGCAAAATTACCTATCAAAGATGAAGGAGAAATATAGACTTTCTCAGACACACAAAGACTGAGTGAATTTGTTGCCGTGGAAGAAATGGTACAAATAAGTTTAGAGAAGGAAAATAATAAATTGTTTATACAGAAGGAAAAAATAGTGGTTTAGAGAGATGGTCAGAAACTCAGGCCTGCATAAAGTAAGAAAGCATTGAGGAAAGAATAAGTGAAGTCAATATAAACTTTTATTTTTAATATTTCTCATGTATCTATCAGATAACATTTTGTTAAATAATACTACCAACAATATATTCAATTATGTAAGCATATATTATATACTTATACATGCTTGTATATGGGCTTCTCAGGTGGCTCAGCTATAAAGAATTTGCCTGCCAATGCAGGAGATGCAGGTTCCATCCGTGGGTCAGGGAGATCCCCTGGTGAAGGAAATGGCAACCTGCTCCAGTATTCTTGCCTGGGAAATCCCATGGACAAAGGAGCCTGGCAGGCTACAGGCAACTGGGTCACAAATACTCGGACATGACTTAGTGACTAAACACAACAACAACATGCTTGTATATAAATTCTAAAAATGACAGCAAAGATTTAAGGGATTGAAGGAAGGGACTAGGATTATTTTTTGTTATTTTAAGGTATTTATACTACCTTTGAATTATGACATTATTTGAAAGTGGCCTTTGATTAGCTGTAAATGTATGATGCAAACTCTAGGGCAACCATTAAAAAAAGTAAAAAATATATCTAAGTGATATGCTAATAAAAGGGAGAAAATGACGTCATACAAAATGCTCAGGTTAAATCACAAAAGGCAGAAAAAAATGTCAAAAAAATTAGATGGAAAAGGGCAACAAATAAACTACAATAACAAATATGGTAGATACTAATCCAACTGCATCAATAATCACTTTGAAAGTCAGTGCTCTAAATGACCAATAATTGATTGTAAACTGGATCAAAACAGCAGACTCAATCATACGTTGTCTATAGGAAACTCACACTGAGTACAAAAACAAACAGATGAAGGAAAATACACAGGTAAACAGTAGTCAAGAGAAAGCAGGAGTAGCCTATTAATTTCACAGAGAACAAACTTCAAAGCAAAGAAACGTATCAGGGATAAAGAGGGCATTAAATAATGATAAAGGGATCAATTATCAGAAAGACGTAACAATCCTTCAAGTGAATGAACCTAATAATGGATAAACTGTGTGAAGGAGAAGCTAATAGAATTGCAAAAGACATAGGTAAATCCACTATCTGAGCTGGAGATTTCAACAGCTGTCCATTAGAAATGGACAGATCATCAGGCAGAAAACCAGGAAGGACACAGTTAAACTCAACAATAACATGTAGGAACTTCCCTGGTGGTCCAGTGGTTAAGAATCTGCCTTAAAATGCAAAGGACACGAGTTCAAACCCTGATTCAGGGCTTGAACCAAATCCTTAGTTCAGGAACTAAGATCCTATGTGCCACGGAGCAACTAAGTCCGTGTGCTACAACTACTGAAGTTACCTGCTTTAGAGCCCACACCCCCCAACTACTGAGCCTGCATGTCACAACTAGTCTGGAGTTGCAACAAAAGATTCCACATGATGCAATGAAGGTCCCGCATGCCACAACTAAGACCCCACACAGCCAAATAAATATTTAAAAAATAACATTCATCAGTTGGCTACAATTCACAGCTATGAATTATGGCAACAACAGAACACACATTATTCTCATGCTCACATGGAAGATTCACAAAGATATACCATACCACATTCTGGGTCACAGACACACGTTAACAAATTTAGAACAACAGAAATCACATAATGAACTTCCCTGTTGGAACCGTGGATAAGAATCCAAGTGCCAATGCAGGGGACACAGGTTTGATCTCTGGTCCGGGAAGATTCCATATGCCACAGAGAGACCGAGCCCGTGCACCACGGCTATTGAGCCTGTTCTCTAGAGCCCATGCTCCACAACAAGAGGGGCCACCTCAATGAGAAGCCCATGCACCACAAATGGAAAGTAACCCCTGTGTGCTGCAACTAGAGAAAAGCCCACACAGCAAGGAAGGCCCAGCACAGCCAAAAGCGCATTCTAAAAAATGAAAGGAAACTACCAACCAATATCTCTCATGAACATAAACGTAAAGATCTACATGAAAATATTAGCAAATAGAACCCAACAGTGTATAAAAATAGTTATACACCACAATCGAGGGTGGTTTATCCCAAGTATGCAAAGTTGGTGCAACATTTCTATTAATTTTAATTTTAAAAAGAATAATAATCCTGGTTGATCACATCCAGCTTTTAAATTTATCTTGTTAAGTAAAAAGATAGAAAAAGCAATAACTCAAAAGTACAGCCCTGGGGTGTTCACTTCGGCTCCTGTTAACATTTGTGTCTGCCCCAGATTCATGCATTAGATCTTGATGCCCATGTGATGATATTAGGAGGTGGGGCCCAGGGGAGACACTTCATCATGGGAGTGGAGCCCTTGGGAACAGGGTCAGTGCTGTTTCAGAGGGACCATGGACCTCCCCGTTTCTCCCTGTGAGTCCACATGGACTCGACCCTGACCCTGACCCCAACCACACTTGGCCTTCAGCCTCCGGAATCATCTATTGTTTATAAGCCTCCATGAAAGTGAAAGTGAAGTCGCTTAGTCATGTCCAACTCCCTCGACCCCATGGATTGTAGCCTACCAGGTTCCTCCATTCATAGAATTTTCCAGGCAAGAGCACTGGAGTGGGTTGCCATTTCCTTCTCCAGGGGATCTTCCCGACCCAGGGATCGAACCTGGGTCTCCCGCATTGCAGGCAGATGCTTTACCTTCTGAGCCACCAGGCATGGCTGTGGTCTTTTGTTATAGCAGCAAAAGGGACCAAGGCCCTCCCCTCA
Source organism: Odocoileus virginianus (assembly GCF_023699985.2). Classification (NCBI taxonomy): domain Eukaryota; kingdom Metazoa; phylum Chordata; class Mammalia; order Artiodactyla; family Cervidae; genus Odocoileus; species Odocoileus virginianus. The sequence continues at coordinate 41,222,454 of NC_069676.1, forward strand.
CTCTACTCCTATGAAGAAGGTTCTGTGTGTGTTGTGTGTGCTGTGCTCTATGCATGAGCTGTGTATGAGTTCTCTGTGTGTGTTCTGTGTATATGTTGTATGTGTGCTGTGTATGTGTTCTGTGTGTGGTGGTGTGCAGAATAAGGCCACTGAGTTTCACATTTTACAGAGATGCCCTAGTAGGTGATCAGACAAGTACAGTTTCCTCCTTCCAAGCTCTTTGCTCCAGATCATCTCTCATTGTCATGAGAGTGATACTCTCTCACCCATTCAACAATTTTAATTGTTGCATGTTGGGAGACGTGGTAGGGACTGAAGTTCTGATATTCCAGGTTGGGTGGCCCATGGTTGTGGTTGTGGTCCTCCTGCTGGAGTCCTGGGCTCTGGGGGCCATCTGATGTAGGCATGCTCTCCATGTTGTCATGTCTACCACCAGAGACAATCATAAAGGCACTGGGGATGAAGCTTGCTTTGTCCTTTCATGATGTCTGTTTTCATTGGGGATCTCAAGCAAGTGTTCAAGTGTCCTGAGTTTGAGAAGCTGATTAAATCACACACATTCATCCTCAGGGACTTCCATGTAAAAGCCAGTCTGATGGATCTGAAGGATTGTTTTCTTTCTACACGAAATTCTGTGGGCATGCACTCTAGTTTTCTAGATGAAACTTGCCTACCCATGCTCTTTGATGGTAGCATGACTACTAGCTTACTCAGAGACCTGAGACTTAAGCAAAGGAACAACACTGAACTTGGGTTTACAGGAAATTCTAAAGCTCCATGTGCCCAAGGGAACAGAGTTACAACATACTGCTTGCTGCCCTGACGACTAAGAGCCTTCCATTCTTTCAGATGTAGAATATCCAACACCCTTTTCATGCACGAACTGTGAAAGACAAAATATGTGCAGCTTCTTTCTTACGTCCTTAAATTATTGAAATTATCTGATAAAGGAAGACACTAATTTAAAATATCATACCACACCTGGATCTAGTCAGCAATTTTCCAATTAAAAATTCTATGGCAACTAGCTAATTTGCCTGTTTTGCTGGTTGGATAAATGTTTTAATCTATAGTTCTGTGCCCTGTCTTAGATTTGCAGTGATACATATTAGCAAAGCAAATATTAGTTATCTGCATGTGTATATAACTGGTGCTATGTGAATCTCACATATATGACATTTTTAAAAGGTATTAAGTAGCCTCCCTCAGCATTAACACTGCTGGAGAAATCTAACTCCAAGGTTATCATCATTAAAATGCAATTAAACATTTAGTAATTTCTCCCTGAGATTGACAAAAGAATTCAACAATGTTTGCATCAGAGCTTCTTCGGTTCCTTCTTTTTCATAATTTCACATTTAATATCATGTTTAAGTTTTATCTAAAATAAATACTTTGCTAGAAATTCTCATTTGATGAGAATTAAGAACCTTTCAAAACATCATGCTACTTTCTGCCTCTCTGTTATTAATCATTTTTATGAGTAAAAGACACAAAAAGATCCCTGACTTGTGTCCTGCTTACAAGAAGGGCTGGACGATGACCATTCTGACTGGTGTGCAGTGGTACTTCATTGTGATTTGCATTTCTAATAATTAGTGATGCTGAGCATCTTATTATGTGCCTGTTGTCCATCTACTAGTTGGGGGCAAACTTAACTGTGGTTTCAAACCATGAGTTTTAAATAATTATAACTAGGCTCAAACATATCTTTACTAATCAAAATAGGAACCATTAGGATCAACACATTTTTGCCAATGAGAAATAAGTTTGTTCACTCCTGTAGCAAAAAAAATAAAAAAAAAATTAGTGCTTCCGAGTATGATGAACTCTTGAACAGTATTTTTTGCATCCTGCTGGTTGTGGAAGTGTTCTCCCTGCAAAAAGTTGTCAAGATGCTTGAAGAAGTGGTAGTCGGTTGGCATGGCTAATTCATTTCAATGTATGACAAAAACCACTGCAATGTTGTAAAGTAATTAGCCTCCAACAAATAAAAATAAATGGAAGGAAAAAAAAAAAAAAGAATTTTCCACCAAAAAAAAAAAAAAAAAAAAAGAGGTCAGGTGGATACGCAGTTGAGACAAAACATTGTAGCCCAATTCTTTCAACTTGTGAGGGATTAGCCGTGCAACCTGTGGTGGGGCATTGTCACGGAGAAGAACTGGGCCCATCCTGTGGATCAGTGCTGGCTGCAAGCGTTTCAGTTTTCAGTGCATCTCATTGATTTGCTGAGCATACTTCTCAGATGTAATAGTTTCTCTGGGATTCAGAAAGCTGTAGTGGATCAGTTCCGGCAGCAGACCACCAAACATTTACCATGACATTTTTTTCTTGCAAGCGTGGTTTTGGGAAAGTGCTTTGGAGCTTCTACTCAGTCCATCCACTGAGCTGGTCTTCAACAGTGCATATTTTGGAAAACAATGCATAATAAATAGTATCATTGAGATTTCTGCTATTGTAAGCCCATCTGGGCAAAGTATATGCTATATTACACACATATTAATATATGTGTTGACTTCCCTAGTGGCTCAGATGGTAAAGCATCTGCCTGCAATGCCAGAGACCCGGGTTCGATCCCTGGGTTGGGAAGATCCCCTGGAGAAGGAAATGGCAACCCACTCCAGTACTCTTGCCCGGAAAATCCCATAGACGACGGAGAAGCGTGGTAGGCTACAGTCCATGGGGTTGCAGAGTCAGACAGGACTGAGCCACTTCGCTTTACTATTGCATGACCTGAAGAGAGAAGTTACATTTTGAAAAGCTCTCATTTGAGGTTCAGCAGAGAAAAAAATAACCTTTTGCTAAGTAGCCATTATAGGATAAGTAGAACACAATAACATTTAGGAGCCTTAGCTTCCATCCCGGAGAAAGAGGAGTAAACAAAGCAAGTGAAGCATCCTTTCCGTTGTCTCAGATCCTGAGACACATGAGCGGGGATGAGAACAACTTTCCTGCTGGTGCTTTTATGTTGGGAGTAAATCCTTCCTCCTCAGCTAGGAGGGACACTGTGTCTCAGAGGTGGGCAAGGCGGTACAGAATGAGAGGTGAAGCATTTCAGCATCAGAACCAGAAAAGACAGAGATGCGCTGGACAATCACAGTCCACAAAAGGACTATGAAATGGATTTCACTGTTTGTGTTCATTCCAACTTGGCCAATTCTTTCTGTATTTTCTTAGAGTTTCCATAGAGACAGTGTCACAAAATGATCCTCTTCTAAGCCACAAAGAAACAACACAGACAAGAGAACAAGGAAACAAAGAGAAGAGAGAATTTAATTTAAACTTACAATGACGGAAATGGAAAAGAAATCCTTTTGCTGGTGTGATTACTTGGAAAGGCACTAATTTTGCTAAACAGACTTTTCTGATAGCACTCAGGAGTGGCCCTGCACTTACTGTTCTACCTCAAGCCTCGAATAATCGAATTCTGTAGAATGAAAATTCTGGGGAGAGCTATCTAAATGCTATTTTACAGGGAAACTGATTTCCCCCCCAAGTATTATCTTTTAAAGAGATTATCAAACTTATACATATATGGGAGAAAATTCATAACTTACTGCAAAACAAACAAAGTTTTAAACATTTTCTGCGATTCCATTACCCAGAGAAAACAGTCACTAATGATATTTCTGATTAGTGTGTGTGTAGACATACACACAGTTGCTTGCTGTCTCTCCACAGCATTGGGCTTCCCTGGTGGCTCAGAGGTTAAAGCTTCTGTCTGCCATGTGGGAGACCTGGGTTCGATCCCTGGGTTGAGAAGAATCCCTGGAGAAGGATATGGCAACCCACTCCAGTATTCTTGCCTGGAGAATCCCATGGACGGAGGAGCCTGGTGGGCTACAGCCCACTGGGTCGCAAGGAGTTGGAAACAACTGAGCAACTTCACTTTCACTTTCCACAGCATTCCACTACATCCACTTCCTGCTTAGAGGCATGTGTATTGCTGTGTTTTTAAGAAACAATTTTAAACTATTATGCAAGCAAAGCTTTAAATATAAAACTCAAATGATACGCTCGTTACTTCCTTCTGAAGAATTCCAGCTACTGGAATTGTTTGCATGTATGGCTTCCGTAAAATTCTCTTTAGGTGTAAAAATTACCTCATGGGTTCGCTTGGTGGTCCAGTGGTGAAGAGACTGACTGCCATTGCAGGGGACATGGGTTCGATCCCTGGTCCAGGAATATCCTACATGCTGTGGAGTAACTAAGTCTGTGCTCCACAACTACTGAACCTGCGTCCAGAGCCGATGCTCCTCAACCAAGGAGCCACCGCAGTGAGAAGTCCACACACCACAGCTAGAGCGTAGTCTCCACCTGCCACAACTAGAGAAAAGCCTGAGCAGTGATGAAGACCCAGCACAGCCAAAAATAAACAAACAAATTAATGAATGAAAATTGAATTACTTCATTTGATTTTTAAAACCATCTTCTGAGCTGGGTAGGCCCACTCTGACCATGGTTAAAAGTTTATCTTACGGATGAGTAAACTGAAGCTGTTTAATGGAAAGCCACACTTGAACGGAGCGGTATCACCATAGATTCTGTGTGATTTTACAGTAGCAAACAGCAGAGATACCCTTAGTATATCAAAGTGTTGTTGAGTGTAGCAGCTGTAATAAACTGACAAAGTCAAAGTGAAAGTCGCTCAGTCGTGTCCGATTCTTTGCAACCCCACGGACTATACAGTCCATGGAATTCTCCAGGCCAGAATAATGGAGTAGGTAGCCATTCCCTTCTCCAGGGGATCTTCCCAACTCAGGGATCAAACCCAGGTCTCCTGCATTGCAGGCAGATTCTTCACCAGCTGAGCCACCAAGGAAGCCCAATAAATTGACAATCTCCATGTGAATGATTGTGTGGCAGCATGCTGAGAGCGGCGTGGCTGGGTTTAATACAGATGCTCTGTGTCAGCTGCAGGCTTGGATCCTGGAGAGGCTCCTGGAACTTTTTGTTTTTGTTTTTTTTAACAAAAGCCACCACGTAGAGCCACTTTAAATGATCACAATTTTGCCTTCCCCGATGTCCCATTTTCCAGTTAGTTTTGCTGAATACATGCCCCTCCCCCTCCAGACCAGTCTGTCTTCAGCCACTGGGCAAGGAGTAGACAGCACAAGGAGCTAAGTGTGCTCCAGCTAATGAAACTGTGTACAAGCCCCCGTGTCCCCGTCTCCAGAAGTAAGATGCTGACTCAAGGTATGATGAACCTGTCTGCAGCACAGGCTTAGACAGCAGATTTGTGGACGCGGTGCGGGAAGGAGAAGGTGGGCCAGATGGAGAGAGTAGCACTGGCTCATATACACCACTACGTGTAACACACACAGCTAGTGGGAAGCTGCTGCCTAGCACAGGAGGGTCACCTCTGCTCCGTGACGACTTTCAGGGGTGGGATGGGGAGGAGGGAGGCTCAGTGGGAGACGATATATGTAAACTTAGCTGATTCACTTCACTGTACAGCAGAAACCAACACACGATTGTAAAGCAACTATACCCCAATAAAAAAGACAAGGTATGTTAAAAAAAAAAAAAGACATCCCTCTGGACCTGCCATGTACCTCAAACAAAATAAGCAATAAAGTACATTTTAATAATCTTCAAAAGAAAAAAATGTTAAATATTTCAATTTTAATTTTAACCCAATACAAACTACTGCACTGAATGCCATTATATCACTTAAATGCATAAATTTTATACATACAAAGTCCTACTCAACCTGGTGATGCAGCTTAATAATTAACGTGAAGCCCTGTAAATACCTGGATGGATTTAATAACCCCATAAACACAAAAGTTCCAGTCTACTAATGTCTAATATTGATACAATTTTACACATGCAACTATCTGCATTTGGTGAGAACGGTCTCTAAACATAGAAGCTTAAAAGGAGCAGACACCAGATGCACAAAAACTATGCCTTGTGTAACCCTGCCCCGTGGGAAACGGCAGGGATGAAAGGTAAGCCCTAAGAGGAGGCTCAGCAGGTAGAGAACCCACCTGAAATTCAGGAAACACAGAAGACGCAGGTTCCATCCCAGGGTTGGGAAGATCTCCTGGAGAAGGAAATGGCAACCCACTCCAGTTTTCTTGTCTGGAGAATCTCATGGACAGAGGAGCCTGGCAGGATACAGCCCATGGGGTCGCAAAGAGTCAGACATGACTGAGAGACCAAGCAGACTCAGGAGGAAGTCTGAGGAAGTTACAGCAACTAATTAGGGGTGGCACGTTGTATGACAGCCACTTTGGTCCTAAGATTAACTCATGTCAGTAGAAACCCGGTGTAAAGCATGTTAAGGATTACCTCAAAATAAAGTTAAGTCCTAGTGAAGGTGTAAAAAGCCATAGCTAAAAGAAAATAAGCTATGAAATAAAATTAACACTGTGTATGTTACATATGAAAGTTAAGAGAATCTTGAGAGTTCTCAACACAAAGGAAAAATACTTTTCCTATTTATTTAATGCTGTATTTATATAAGACTGGATGTTCACTAAATTTTTTTCTGGTAATCATTTCATCATGTATGTAAGTTGACTTATTATGGTGTGTGTATTTTAAAATTATACAGTCTCTATATGTCAATTACATATCAATAAAAGAAGAAGACAAGTTTTTAAGTTAAAAATAAAATAATAAAAATATATAAATAAGTTATGAAGCTGACTTTAACACTTCTGATTATACCACAATGAAGATCCACACTGGATTAAATATCCCTCTATGCTTAGCCCTACATTAACATAATTATAACAACAAAATTATTCAGCAGAATAGGATATGCACCAGCCTAAAAGTCAGAGAACTTGGCAGTGATTCACGCTCCTCTAGAGGAGCCTGTTTGATAATTGACAGACTCTGGTAAACCCCATCCTCAGGGAACCCTGTGAAGAACAGCAGAAAGCATAATTGCCATAATTATCAGATGTTCAGTCAAGGCCTAGCCCATGGGAAGGGAAGACGGAGGCTACATTTTGTACCTTAGGAACATACCTTACAAAAAAGTTTTTAGGAAATACAAAAACCAAAGGAGAATTTAGTGGTAAATAAAGAATAGAGAGCTTGATTGAGCCATTAAGCACACAGTCATCCCCTCCAATATCAATTAACTTCATAACCCATTAATAAGCTCCTAACATACAAGAGGAGATAAGTCCTGACGAGATGAACATCCTGGAAAGTGTGCTTGGATGGATCAAAGTGAAGCCTAGAGGAGATTTTAAATCTCAGAACACTTTGTGCTAAAACCAGACAAAACTCCCTAACAGATTCAACTTTTATAAGTAAATAAAAGACTCACTTAGCATCTCTGTGTAGAAGATAGAAATTTAAAGCTGGTGCTATGGACAAAATATCATAAAGGGTGATAAAAGAAGTTAAATTTCCTGGAGCCAGAGGAGCTGCTTATGGACAGTTTATAAGAACTCATCCTGTGATTTATGAGTAAAGGTAATAAGCCTTATAAGCCTGGTGATAGCTGATTGTCCAGAAAATAACTTTAGTTCTACTTTAAATATTACTTTGAAATGTAAATTTTAACATAATTTTCAGTGTTATTTTAAAAGATATAAGTTTTTAGATACAGGTTTTTAGTTACAGGGTACAAATGTCTCTGGGCTTCCCTGTTGGGTCAGCAGTAAAGACTTGCCTGCCAATGCGGGGGACTTGAAGATCCCTGGGCTGGGAAGATCCCCTGGAGGAGGGCATGGCTACCCACTCCAGTGTTCTCGCCTGGAGAATCCCCATGGTCAGAGGAGCCTGGAGGGCCGTGGGGTGGCAAACAGTCATACATGACTGGGCAACTAAACAACAACAACAACAAATGTCTCTAGAGAATAAACACATACAATACCATAGTTTAAAAGCAGTTATCAATTAAGAAAGCATTCAGGGTCAACTGCACAATCACCTAAATACAATAATAAATATATAAACTACTAATTAATGCCAGACTAATTTATTAATTATACACGAATACACAGAAGAACTATACAAAAAAGATCTTAATGACTCAGATAACCACGATGTTGTGATCACTCACCTACAGCCAGACATCCTGGAGTCTGAAGTCAGGTGGGCCTTAGGAAGCATCACTATGAACAAAGCTAGTGGAGGTGATGGAATTCCAGCTGAGCTCTTTCAAATCCTAAAAGATGATGCTGTTAAAGTGCTGCACTCAATAGGCCAGCAAATTTGGAAACCTCAGCAGTGACCACAGGGCTGGAAAATGTCAGTTTTCATTCCAATCCCAAAGAAGGGCAAAGCCAAACAATGTTCAAACTATTGCACAACTGCACTCATCTCACATGCTATCAAAGTAATGCTCAAAATTCTCCAAGCCAGGCTTCAATAGTACGTGAACTGTGGAACTTCCAGATGTTCAAGCTGGATTAATCGAAAAGGCAGAGGAACCAGAGGTCAAATTGCCAACATCCTCTGGATCACAGAAAAAGCAAGAGAATTCCAGAAAAACATCTACTTCTGTTTTATTGATTAGGCCAAACTTTGACTATGTGGAGCACAACAAACTGTGAAAAATTCTTAAAGAGGCGGGAATACCAGACCACCTTACCTGCCTCCTGAGAAATCTGTCAAGAGTCAGGTCAAGAAGTAACACTTAAAACTGGACATGGAACAACAGACTGGCTCCAAATTGGGAAAGAAGTATGCCAAGGTTGTATATTGTCACCTTGCTTTTTAACTTCTATGCATAGAACATCATGTGAAATATTGGACTGGATGAAGCACAAGCTGGAATCAAGATTGTTGGGAGAAATATCAATAACCTCAAATATGCAGATGACACCATCCTTATGGCAGAAAGTGAAGAGGAACTGAAGAGCCTCTTGATGAAAGTGAAAGAGGGGAGTGAAAAAGCTGGCTTAAAACTCAACAGTCAAAAAACAAAGATCATGGCATCTGGTCCCATCACTTCATGACAAATAGATGGGGAAACAATGGAAACAGTGAGAGACTATTTTCTTGGGCTCCAAAATCACTGCAGATGGTGACTGCAGCCATGAAATTAAAAGACACTTGCTCCTTGGAAGAAAAACTATGACCAATCTAGACAGCACATTAAAAAGCAGAAACATTACTTTGCCAACAAAGGTCTGTCTAGTCAAAGCTATGGTTTTTTCAGCAGTCATGTATGGATGTGAGAGTTGGACTATAAAGAAAGCTGAGCACCAAGAACTGATGCTTTTGAACTGTGGTGTGGAGAAGACTCTTGAGAGTCTCTTGGACTGCAAGAAGATCAAACCAGTCCATCCTAAAGGAAATCAGTCCTGAATATTCATTGGAAGGACTGATGCTGTAGGTGAAGCTCCAATACTTTGGCCACCTGATGCGAAGAAGGGACGCATTAGAAAAGACCATGATGCTGGGAAAGATTGAAGGCACGAGGAGAAAGGGACAGACAGAGGATGAGATGGTTGGTTGGCATCACTGACTCGATGGACATGAGTCTGAGCAAGCTCTAGGAGTTAGTGATGGACAGGGAGGCCTGGCATACTACAGTCCATGGGGTCGCAAAGACTTGGACAGGACTGAGCGACTGAACTGAACTGATTAATTAACAGAAGCAATACTGTTCATATTAGTAACATCAGAAATGTTTCTCCTTGCATAAAGCTTATATCAGAATGCATAAACCCACTGATAGTTAACAGTAAAATAAACTTAAACCAATACCTAATTATTTATTAAAACAATTGTTAATCAGCATGTTACTGAAACAGTACGTGGGATGTGGCTGCTTGCGCTCAAAAGCCAATGAACAGGCCAGGCTGGCAGAAAGGAAAGTGTGCTTTATTTTAGACGCCGGAATTGTGGGGATCAGGGTGGCAGACGTCTATCCAAAGACCGCTCCCACCTTAGACGCCGGAATTGTGGGGATCAGGGTGGCAGACGTCTATCCAAAGACCGCTCCCACCACCGACAAGCAGGGGTTGAGAGCTCTTATAGATGGGGGTGGGGGGTAGGGGGTGGGAACAGAGGAGGGGGGACTACACGCAGAAACAGCACAGTCAGCTCTGACAGTCATCTTGAAATTGGTCATCAGTGGTCTGACCAGTGTCATCCTGTTTTAAGTACAGTTAATCTTCAGTTCCAGGGTCAGCTTGTTCCCATTTCTTTATGGCCAGTGTTTTGAATTGCAGCAGCTCACGTCCTGGGTTCAGTCTGGTAATCATGTAGTTAACTTCTCCACCTGGTGTTTTGGTATCTATAAGACAGCTCACAGGATGTGGCTCAGAATATTATCTATAGACCTTGAGAAAGAACTAAACGCCCTTGACCATGCTTAATGACAGCACTGTTATTGTTTACTCTCCTTTGACTGTTTTCCTTTGTTTCAGCATCTCATTTCTCTGATTAAACTTACTTTTTGACTAAAACTTTCCACAGACAAAAGGCAGGCGGAGGACATGGTGTGGTGGGGGAGGACAATAGGGTCCTGCTCGGTTTCAAGAACAGACACACATTCAAGGAAAGAGTAAAACAAATGAATGAACTCAGCAGTCACAAATCCTGCCTGTTTACCAAGATCACTGCCTCTCGTAGTTCTGGTATCAGAGGTACGGCCTGCCTGGTGACATCTCTCTAATGTCACAGGATCCTGTCTGCAGACATGTATCATGGCCCTGTATTCTCTGAATAAGGACTTGCAAGAATGGGATGGGTTTTATCAAATATTTTAATTAAAAATTTTTGGTTTTTATATTTGCAATTTATTTATCATAATATTTGGCAAGGTCTGGTCTGGACCATGGGATCATTTAGCTGTGGCATGTGAGATCTATTTCTCTGACCACAGAATGAACCTGGGGCCCCTGCATTGCAAGCACAGACTATTAGCCACTGGACCAGCATGGTTTGAAAGAATCGCTGGCAATGATGGGACCGGTTCGATAAAACCAGTTTGGGAAACCCACTGGAGAAGGAAATGGCAACCACCCATGTTTTCATGCGGATCAAACCCCCACTTAGAGGGAAGTGGAGGATCAGTCCATGGGTTCCCAATAGACCACCAACTAAACCACCAACAAAGTCTATAGATGCGGTGGGTCAGCCGCTGGTCCGGGAACCGGGAGAGGGGCGACAGCGAAAGCACCACAGCCACACACGAAATCACACACCATCCACACACGTTTCATGAATAAATCTTCATTCCCTTCTACTTGTTCTCTAACACTTTAATCCATTTTTTAACTTCGCAAGGTACGATATTATGTTTTCAGATCTTTCCAGATGATTGGGCCTATAGATCACCAAACAATGTCGGCAATTTTCCAAGACAGAACCAGGTACAAAACTTCCGTCCCTGACAGCTGTGTTACATTGTTTTGGACTCCTTAGCCACTCTCATTTCTTTTAAACGTTCTTCTTGTTTCATCCACTGCAAGCACTTGAAGGACAAACGTCCTGCTTACAAAGAACAAACACATACAAGGGAAAAAAACAATATAACTTACAGTATAACAATCACTTACCTTTACAGATCACTCTTCGTATTACTGTATACTATAGGAACTTAACTTTTATAATTATACACAACTACATATCTGCTATACTATTTAAATCTACAGCCCATAATTCTCTATTAATTTTCAACGAATGACTCTTATAAATACTATTACATTAAAACATTTTTTCAAATGTAACTTCCATATCACCAATGGCAGGGTGAATGGACAGTTAGCTGGCAGGTCGAGCTAGTTCCTTACCACAAATGAATTGGGCATTGCTGCATTAAGCACATTTTACCAACTAAATCAAATCTGTGTTTTCAGTTGACCCGGAGAGTGGGAATAAACACATTATAAGAGTCTAACTTCTAATCATTCCATTCGCTAATATACTCCTATAATAAAATCCCACATATCATAATCCAAATTAAATTTCATAAGGAATTCAGAGGGTCCCTCTCCTGCCTTCGCAGTAGAAAACTCTTTAAGCCCCCAGACTTGATTACCAAGAGTATTCACAGAGAACTGAGTACAACGGGAAAGGAAAACGTCAAAGAAGACAAACAAAATTTACCAAGAAAACAACTCGGACTTGGGCTCATACTTGGGTAAATCTGCCTAGAATCATGGACCGTTCGATTGCCTGGCTGGAGATCCACTGAAGAATGCCCCTTTCCAGTATCTGCCTGGAGACCCAGGATAAGGAGCCTGTACACGCCAGGGGTTGCAATAGTCACACGCAACTAAACCACCACCAAAGTCAAAGACCTATGTCCCTCCTCAAGGGCTGTAGATAATATTCTGAGCCATGACCTGTGAGCTGTCTCATACACGCTGAAGCCCCCCCCACCAGGCTCCACAAGCATGCAGGCTCCAGACCCGTTAGAACCAGAAGGTGACGATGCTGACTCCCGATGACCTCACCACCAGCCAATCAGGAGAAGGTCCCTGAGCAGATCACCCACTCCATAACCCCCTCCTTAACTCTGGCTTTAAACTTCCCATGATAGCCTTCAGGGAGTGTCAGCCTTTTAAGCACGACTGCCCTGGACTCCTTGCTCAGCGCCTGCAACACATGCTTCCTTTCCTTCACCACAACGTGGGGTCAGTGGACGGGCTTCACCCTGCCGGGGCCAGAATTTCAAGTGGGGTTCAGAAACTGCACGCCAAGGGTTATCAGTCATTCAGCAGAACATGGAACACAGCTGCCCCAAGGCACTTGACCTCTTATGAACGAAACAAGAGGAGACAAAGGACTGCAGGTAAATCAGGGCAACACCCTCAATTCGGATGTCAGAAATCTCAGGGGAACAAGACATGTTACTGCAAAAGGAGAGAGAGGAGGTCTCCGAGTACACACAATCCTGATTTGTGCTGAGGGGTGAGGCCCACACAACCCCCAGACCCTGCACCTGAGGTCACATGAGGACACTCTCGAAGGTGACCCCACCCCCAGACCCTGCACCTGGGGTCACAAGTCCACAGTCTCCAGGGTGACCCCCTCCCCAGACCTTGAAACTGGGGTCACATGTACACAGGTAACCACAGAGATGGACCTTAAAGGATCATTTCTAAGAAAAGTCAGGCACAGGAAGACAATAGTGTGTGATGTACCTTCTAGGCAAAATATCAAGAGACACACAAAGTATCAAATTTACAAGCCCAAAGGAACTCTGAGATTTCAAACACAACAAAGGGTTCCAAGAAAAAGAAAAAAGAATGTGAAGGGCCTGAAAATGAATCAGGAGATCTGAACTAACATAGACATAGAAACCTGTATGTGTAATCAATAATTCCCAAGGATTATCCTCTTCCTTTCTCCCTTCCTTCCTTCCTTTCCCACGTACATGGGAACCTATACCTCTAACTTATACACAGAAATCTGTATTTCTAGGAGAGAATCCACAGAAATTATCTCCTACCTTCCTTTTTGTATACACAGAAAACTGTATATGAGATACATAATCCACCAGTACCTGATGCTCACCACTCTGTTTGACCTTCTATGGCAAAAAATCCAAAAAAGAATAGACATATCTCATAGATACGTTATACCTGAATCAGGCGGCTATATATGACAACAATCAGAACATCGCAAATCAACTACACTGCAATATAACATCAGCATGATATTAAAGAGAAAGAAAGAGAAGCAGTGCCTACTTTATTTCCCCTGACCTCCCTGACTGGGGCTGCTACCCCATCCCTGGAGCCAAAGCAGACTTTTCCCACTGCTGGACTAGGGTTGGTTGGACACAGCCTGGCAGGGTGCCCTTCACTGAACCCTTTTTAAACATCTACTGTCTGCTAGCCTCGCCTCTCCTGGCTGCATCTCGGGGCACCGGAGCCAGCAGCCGGGACCATGTTCTGACGCAAGTTGACAGCACTTGACTACCACAACCCTGCTGGCTTCAGCTGCAAAGATGAAACAGAATTTAGAAACTTCGTTGTTTGGCTTGAGGACCAGAAAATCAGACACTGTAAAATTGAAGACAGAGGTAATTTAAGAAACATCCACAGCAGTGACTGGCCCAAGTTCTTTGAAAAGTATCTCAGAGATGTTAACTGTCCTTTCAAGATTCAAGATCGACAGGAAGCAATCAACTGGCTTCTTGGCTTAGCTGTTAGACTTGAGCATGGAGATAATGCTGAAAAATACAACAAGGACTTGGTACCTGATCATACAAAAAAACGCTGACAATGCAGCTAAAAATGCAAAGCCATTGATCAATTTGGATGTGAATAATCCTGATTTTAAGGCTGGTCTAATGGTTTTGGCTAACCTTCTTTAGGTTCAGCGTCATGATGATTACCTGGTAATGCTTAAGGCAATTTGCATTTTAGTCCTGGAGCGCCTGACACAAGATGCAGTTGCTAAAGCAAATCAAATGAAAGAGGGCTTGCCGGTTGCCTTAGACAAGCATATTCTCGGTTTTGACACGGGGGATGCAGTTCTTAATGAAGCTGCTCAAATTCTGCTATTGCTGCATATAGAAGAGCTCAGAGAGCTACAGACAAAAATTAATGAAGCCATAGTGGCTGTTCAGGCAATTATTGCTGACCCAGAGACAGACCACAGACTGGGAAAAGTTGGAAGATGAACATTTTAGGATTTCAGCTTCTCACCTACTTAGTACAATTGGGAACCATGTAAGCTTTGGCATGTGTTTGGAAATGTCATGTTTTCGAGGGAAGAATCCTAGAAAATTGACTATGTTCTAGAGATTTACCATCATTGCTTTTTCTTTAATAAAGTTGGGAAGGCGAAAATAAATAAATAAATAAACATCTACTGTCTGCTATGTTCTGACTTGGACCAGACTCCCCAGCAGGATCCAGGCCTCCAGGGACTAGGGAGAAAATATTATGAACCCTGCAAATGCCCTGGTGCAAATACCTTCCAACTCAAGCCTCCTTTCTGGAGTGCAGCCTCCTAGGCATGGAAGCACACTCAGCAGGGTGCTGTGGACCCAGTAGTAATAAGTCTGGTGTATATGTGTGTGTGTGTGTGATGCTTTATGGGGGGAAAGTAGTGAAACACTGCCCTTAGGTGTTTGCTCAGATACAATTCGCTCTAATCCACAGCCCAGGATGCTGACTTTCCCAGGAACCAGAGATGTGCTTTAAAAAGTGCAGTCGCCTGAAAACATTTCCTATAACTACAACTTGACCAAAGAGGCTGACCAGCACCTCTAATTCACAAGCCCTGGGGTTTCTTTTAATGACAGCTGCCCACAGGAAATCTCCCAGAGCGGGGGTTGCAGAAATAAATTTCAAACACAGCAGAGTCTCAAGAAGTCAATTGCAAAAAAAAAAAAAGAAGTCAATTGCCACAGTAAATTTTCCTCACAAGGAAACAAGAAAAAACAAAAGCAAATCTCCACCACAGGAGTAGATGCAGAGCATCCCTAATTGCTGCAGGAATACCAATCAAAACAATGGGAAATCAAATCCCACCAGTCAGACTGGCCATCCTCACAAGTCTACAAACAATAAAAGCAGGAGAGAGTCGGCAGGTGAGGTAACCCCACTACATGTTCAGTGGAAATGAACATTGACAATAGCCACTAGAAAGCACAGCCTCCAAATGTCAAAAAAAAAAAAAAAAAAAAATCTCTCAAGAGAGTCAATCCTAGGATCAGATATTCCCATACCTGGGCGAATATCCTGAGAAAGTCATCATTCAATAAAAACATGTGCACCCCAACATTCACTGAAGCTTTACTTTGACAGCTAAAACAGAACCTGCAAAATGTCTACTGACAGTAAAGGTTAAAGGTGTGTTACTTATAGACAATGGACCATTACTCAGCCATGAAAAAGCACCATTAAAATTATGAAATTATGCCACTGGTCGCTAAGAGGATGGACCTTGAAGAATCATACACTAAGTAAAATCAGTCAGACGGAGGAAGACAATAGTCTTTGATGTCCCTTGTAGGAAAAATTTAAAAAGAGATACAAAGGAACTAAATTTCAACCCAAAAAGAGACTCAGAATTCAAACACAGAGGGTTCCAGTAAAAGAAAAAAAAAAAAAGGCAGGGATGAATTTGGAGGTTCAGTTCAGTTCAGTTCAGTCACTCAGTCATGTCCGACTCTTGTGACTCCATGAATCACAGCACTCCAGGCCTCCCTGTCCATCACCAACTCCTGGAGTTTACCCAAACTCATGTCCATCGAATCAGTGATGCCATCAGCCATCTCATCCTCTGTCGTCCCCTTCTCCTCCTGCCTCCAATCCCTCCCAGCACAGGGTCTTTTCCAATAAATCAACTCTTTGAATGAGGTGGCCAAAGTATTGGAGTTTCAGCTTCAGCATCAGTCCTTCCAATGAACACCCAGGACTGATCTCCTTTAGGATGGACTGGTTGGATCTCCTTGCAGTCCAAGGGACTCTCAAGAGTCTTCTCCAACACCACAGTTCAAAAGCATCAATTCTTCAGCACTCAGCTTTCTTCACAGTCCAACTTTCACTTACATACAGGGACTTAAATATACACAGAAATCTGTACGCGTAATAGATAATCCAAAAGGATTATCTCTTTCCTTCCTTTCTTATATACCCAGAAATCTGTAGCTGTCATAGATGCTCAAGAAGGACCTGATGTTCAGCAAGTAGAACTTTGCTTGAGCTTCTGTCATAACTTCTATGGCAAAAGAATCCAAAAAGGAACAGATACGCTGTATGTATATGTCATAACTGAATCAGGTGGTTGTACACTAACGGCAAGCACAAAACTGCAAGTCGACTGTACTCTGACATAGCTTCAGCATGAGATTAAGTAAAACAAAAAGAAAAAAATAAGTGCCTAATTTATCCCTGAAACTTCCCTAATTTGGGTTGCTATCCCATCCCTGGAGCCTAAGCAGGCTTGTGTCTCATGTTTGGACTGGGGTGGGGTCGAGAAAATAGCTAAAATATTAAAAAAAAAAAAAAGATGGGTAACTCTGTGATTTTGACCCCGTAAGTTACAATAGACCAGACTGGGAATCAAGCTAATTGTAGTAGCACAGTTGAATTGATACAGATGATGGGGTACATGTACACAATGCAATATTTCTCAACATAAAGTAGGAAATAATGCCAAGGCCGGCCACAGGAGAGAAAGTAGAGATGATCATTCCAAGTGAAGTAAAGGACACAGGAAGAGACAAATATCAGTATCATATGATATCACTGCTAGGTGTAATCTAAAAATGAATACCATTGAACTTCTTGCCCAGAGATAGAGCCTCACAGACTTAGGAAAGAAACTTCTAATCACCAAGATACAAAGATGTGCGGCATGGAGAAATGAGTTGCTTCAGACAAATATATGCACATTACTATTTATAAAATAAATGACCAGGACCCACTGTATAACACAAGGACACTTACTCCACACTCTGTAATAACCTATATGGAAAAAACTCAATATGTATTAGTAGAAGTGAAACTAGTTGTGGTAGAAGGAAAAAAAAACCACCCACAAGACTGTAATTCACCTATACACTCCAGTTCAAATGATGAGATAAAAGGAGCAAAAAAGAAATGCTGACTCAGTTTCCCTCAGGACATAGTGACCTGGGCTGGTGTCACATCCCTGGAGACTGATTAGCTTGGGTCCGAAAGCTGGAGTGTCCAGGGGTTGAGGGAGCTGGGAGCATGTGGCAGGCAATGTGCCTACACAATGATCCTGGGCTGCCTGTTGCCCTCCAGATGTAGGTGGGATAATTTAAGGGACTGGAATTAACAATCCCTTAAATAGATGATCAAAAAGTACTTACTGAATAGCATAGTGAAGTTTATTGAACACACTGTGATCATTTATATGTGAAAAAGAAACAAAAAAATAGATAAACGTCTATGTATTAATATAGCTGAATCGAGTTCCTGTACATCTGAAACAAACACATCATTAGAAATCAATTATATTTCAATAGAAAACAAGGAAATTACAGTTAAAAAGAAAAAGGAGTGCTACATGAAGAAGTGGCCAGCAACATGTAACAGCACCATGAAGAGCAGGCCTGCTGGGCGTTTAACATTCACAAGGATTCAAGGTCTGTAAATTGTCAACTGAAAAATATAGTCACAACCTGAAAGTAGAAAGCCATTTCACTTGGTCGGAATGTTTACAACTCCAAGCCTGGGAGACAGCATCTCAGTAGTTCTGAGAAGACTGCTCCAAGCAGGCAGGAGCGGGAGTCAGGCTGTATACAAATTTTCAACAAAGGGAGCAGGCAGTCTGAACAGCAAAGATCAGATATCAAGTTAAGTAATTTAGCCTTCTATGTATGGGAAGATGCAAGCCTCTGGGCTCACTGCATTCACTTATTTCTTATGCACCTCAGCTATCTGGGGCCAATCCTGTTTCCTTGTTCACCTTGCTTCTGGCATTCCCCCAGTTCCTCAGCAATCATCATGGCAGGGGGTGGGTGGCGGCATCCGCTGGACTGCAGTTTGAAAGGAGCTCTCATTCACATTTGGAGGCCAGAAATCACTGATTGCTGTGACATTTCTTGTTTATTAATATGGCAGGAGATATTTTCATTTCAAAAAGTAAAAAACACCTGCCCTCCTAAGGCATGAAGAAATGCCTTAGGGGTGGTCTTTGGAAAAGAATTCAAAACAAGGCAGGCAATAATGAAGCTAATTTCAAGAAGTTTAACTCACACCCTTTAAAATAATCACAAGAAAAGATGTCAACATCACTATTTATCAGAGAAATACAAAGCTAAACTACAGTGAGGTATCACACCACACCAATCAGAATGGCCATGGCCAAACACTCTAAAAACAGTGACTGCTGGGGAGGGTGTGGAAACATCCTCCACCAATGCTTGGGATGTAAGTTGGTAACAGCCACTATGGAGGGCATTGTGAAGCTTCCTTCAGCCATGAAAATGAGAATGGGGTTAGAATACTCCTTAACACTACACGCAAAAATAAACTCCAAATAGATTTTAAAAATCTAATTGTAAGGATGGATACGATGAAATTCGTGAGAAAAATATAAACAGAACACAATTTGACATGAATGCAGCAAGTTCCTTATGGATCCGCCTCTTAGAGGAATGAAAAAATAAACCACAAATCAGAAAATGGGACCAAATTAACCTTAAAGCTTTGCATACCAAAAGAAAACCCTCAAGGAAAGACAAGGACAGCCCTCAGAATAGGAAGAAATATTTGCAAAAGAAGAAATCCACAAGGAATTCATCGCCGAAACATACAAACAGCTCATGCAACTCAATATAAAAAATACATACAAACCAAGAAAAAAAAGTGGGCCAAAAATCAAAATGGATATTTCTCCTAGAAAAGCCTACAGATAGCAGATAGGCACCTAAAAAGATGCTTAGCATCACTAAGGACTAGAGAAACGCAAATCAAAAGTCCAATGAGGTAAGCGTTCACATTCATCAGATTGGTGATCTCAAAACATCTTAAAGACTAAATGCTAAAGAGGGTGTGGAGAGAAAGTGCTCCTGCACGGTTGTTTGCCGCATACTTAGGAGCATGTATGGAGGGTCACTTAAAAATAACATAGAAGTGTTGCTGGCCAAAATCTTAAATAGCTTTTTCTGTCCACCGAAGCTGAATAAAAAAATAAGGAGACAGAGCTTGGAGGAAATAGAAAGGTGGCTAGAGGGGAACACAGCAGGCTGATGCCCCAAGAACTGTGCCCCGCCCCCCGCCAGGAGGAGTCTAGGGGCTTATATAAGGCAAGGGCTCCCCGTGAGGGGTTGGTGATGAGGAACAAATGTATTAGAATCTTCTCAGAAACAGTCACAGGCTGGCATCAGTAACCCAGTAACTGAGCCTGGCAGTTCGCAGACTCTGCAGCCTTCTTTCTGATGTGTAACTACAGGGGGAAGGGTGTTGTAAGGGTAAGCAAAGGACAGTAGGTGTGAGGTTAGCTCTAGCAGAGTCAGGGAGCTGAAAAACAAACTAAGTTAGACATGAAGAGTTAGGAGCAGCTAAAGTAAAAAAGAAAAGAAAAAATAAAAGCAAACTAGGAATGCTCAGGCCTGCTTACTGTTCTCTTTATCTTCTTTGTTCTCAGGAAAGAAAATAAAAAAAAAACTCACTCTTCTTTTTTCTCTTTTTTTTTTTCATTTTCACTGCAACAAATTCCTCCATCATTTTATTTCCTCCATATCAATGGAGAAAGGGAAATAGGTCTTATTCTTGTTCTTGTCTGGCTGAGGACAAACCCTCAGTTTTGCTCTGTTTGACAATCACCAGCTGTTAAGCCCAGAGGCCCATCTATCTCCTACTTCAAATTTTTCTTGAGAGATATGAACCCCAATAAATCTTTATTGGGGTGATGAGGGACAGATGGTAACCTTTTGTAACTTCTTCGAAGCTGACATGGGACTCATAGACCCTATCTAATCAGGGTCACTGAGTTCTCGCCCTGTTTTATTAAGGGGCCCCAGAGTGACTTTTGTGGTTATGCCCACAGGATCTGTTTGGAGGAGGGGCTGTAATCTCTTTGGGGTGTGGGTTTTCTCTTCACGTCATTATTATCTTGATGTAACTGTTGTTATCTGGAGGAGACAAGTCTTAACAGGTAGTTTAAGAAAACCAAGGTCAGAGAACAGTAGAAGGGTTATTGTAACTAGGGTTCAAAGAAGGAGTAAGAACCAAGTTACATTTGATGATGATTTTGATTGTGGTCCAGATAGGGTCAGTGCTTGGGTCATCCTGTTCTAATGAATGGAGCCATTCGGACTCAGAAATAGTTGAAGGAATGACAACCTGAACATTAATGGACAAATTAGAAAAAATTAAGCCTGAATCATAATTTAGACTTAACACTTTGAGGGGACTTGTAGCCAGGTAGCCATTTGTCTAGGTTTATCTGCATAGGTCTTAACCTTCAATGTGGCTATTGGTCATTACACATTTTTTTTTCTTGTCAACATATGATCCAGAGCAATTTCCTTGTCTAAACTTAGAACAGTTACAAGAAGAGACCTTTAAAAAGTAAGGTTGTAGTCACCTGCTGCTAACAGACTTGGTTTTCAGAATGGCTGATAGCATCCTAAGTCTGACAGAACTCAGAAAACTCAAGTTCTCAACAGTACAAGTACTTGTCTGAAATCACACCACAGTGTCACCTAGTTATTTGCATAGCTACTCTATTTTCACTTTAATTGTAAATCTTTTTTCTTAATAGCCTAAGCAGCTGTCACTGTCAGTGATGTTAGTGTTTCTCTAGATTTAAGAAGACACAAGAATCAAGAGTCATAAAAATCTCCTCCCAAAAGTGTCTAACTATCTGAAGCCCTTTTCTGCAGTTTTTTCCGGAGCCCAGAGTGCCTCATTCCTAATTTCTACTCTAAACTCCTTTCAGAGGGTGTTGAAGGTCAGTGGCTTCAGTCACCATGATTTAATCTTCGTAGAAGCAGATGGCAGAGCCCCTTCAGAGTCATGAATCTGACCATAGTTTGGGGGCATTACACAACTGTTTTGTCACACACTTGGTAATGTAAGGGAAAACACTTAGAAATTTTTTTTAATTAATTTATTTTAATTGGAGTATAATTACCTTACAATATTGTGGTGGTTTTTGCCATACCTCAACATGAAACAGCCATGGGTGCCCATGTGTCCCCCCATCCTGAAACCCTCTCCCAACCTCCCAGCCCACCCCGTCCCTCTGGATTGTCCCCAAGCAAAAGCTTTGGGTGTCCTGCTTCATCCATTGAACTTGCACTGGTCATCTATTTTACAGATAGTAATATACATGCTTCAGTGCTATTCTCTCACATCATCCCACCCTCGCCTTCTCCCACAGAGTCCCAAAGTCTGTTTTTAAATCTGTGTCTCTTTTGCTGCCTTGCATATAGGGTCGTCATTACTCTTTCTAAATTCCACACATATGTGTTAATATACTGTATTGGAGTTTCTCTTTACGACTTATTTCACTCTGTATAATAAGCTATGGACAACACTTTTGAAACAGGCAATACAGAAAACAATACAGCTAGTAATAAAAATAATGTCACCAGTAAGAAGTAAGGTCAAGAACTTCCGTGTATCCCAGTATATACCTGCCATCTGACTTGGTTTGTTCCATAGTAAACTAGAGTGAAAGTCACTCAGTCGTGTCTGACTCTTTGCGACCCCATGAACTATACAGTCCGTGGAATTCTCCAGGCCAGAATACTGGAGTGGGTAGCCTTTCCCTTCTCCAACGGATCTTCCCAACCCAAGGATCAAACCCAGGTCACCTGTTATTACCAATCCTTATTTTTTAGGGAAACTATATACTGGCATTGTCCATAAGGCACCCAGCCTAGTTTTCTAGTATTATTAGACTGATTATCCTCAGTATGATTGAATTGTTCCCAATACAGAGGAGACTTTAAATAGGTGCGAAGTGTAGCTCCTGCAGAGTTAGGGGACTGGAAAGCAAACTTAGTTACAGACATGCAGAGCTAGGAGGGACTAAAGTTAAAAAACAAACAAGGACTGTTCAGGTCTGCTCGCTGTTCTCTTTATATTCTTTGTTCTCAGGAAGGGGAAACAGCAAAACTCATTTCTCTCTTTTTTTCTTCTTACTGCAACAAATTCCTCTTTTTTCCCTTTTCACTGGGTACCTTAGGACCCAGCAGTCCCACACTTGGGTATAACCCCAGAGAAAATGAAAAATTTAGAAGACATGGGCACCCCTAAAATCTTGGCCCAACAACGTACAGTAGTTAGGTCTGGGAAGCAAGCTAAATGTAGAAATTGAAGATGAATGGAAACAAAAGGTGGGGCACCTGTACACTATGCAATATTTCTCAACGATAAGGAAGTAGGAAATAATGCCAAGTCCGGCCACAGGAAATAAAGTAGAGATGATCATTCCAAGTGAAGTAAGGGAGACAGGGAGAGAGAAGTATCATATGATATACCCTGTAGGTGTAATCTAAAAATGGATACAAATGAAGTTCTTTCCCAAAGAAACACAGCCTAACAGATTTAGAAAAGAAACTTCTGGTCACCAAGAAAATCAAGCTGCACGAGATGGAAAAGGAAAAAAAGCCCACAAGATTGTAATTCACCTATATACTCCAGTTCAAATCGTAGAGCAAAAACAGAAAAATATAGGAAAAGAAATGCTGGTTCTATTCCCCTCAGGCTGTAGTGACTGGGCTGCTGTTCACATCCCGGAAGTCTGACCGACTTGGGTACCAAGGCTGGAGTGTCCTGGGGCTGAGGGAGCTGGGAGCAAATGGCAGGCAGTGTGCCTCCACAATGGACCTGGAGTACCTCTTGCCCTCTGCAGAGCCCCCAAACTTCAGAAACAAGTGGGAGAAATGAAGAGTTTGGAATTAACATATACACAGTAATATATATAAAATAGAAGATCAAAAAGTAACTACTGAATAGCATAGGAACATTGATGAACACACCGTAATCAGCTATACATGAAAATGAACCCAAAGAGAAT
Source organism: Odocoileus virginianus (assembly GCF_023699985.2). Classification (NCBI taxonomy): domain Eukaryota; kingdom Metazoa; phylum Chordata; class Mammalia; order Artiodactyla; family Cervidae; genus Odocoileus; species Odocoileus virginianus. Next base: position 41,245,848 of record NC_069676.1, read on the forward strand.
AAACAAACATCTATGCATAACTGAATCATGTATCTATACAACTGAAACAAACACATCAGAAATCAACAATATTCCAACATAAAATAACAAGGAAATTACAGGGGGAAAAAAAAGAACAGTGGAACATGAAGAAGTGCTGCTCCTTTGTGGAGCATGATCCTTTTAATTTAGCAACACCATGAAAAGCAGTGCTGCTGGGTATTTAATATGTACAAGGATCAAGGGGCTGTAAGTAAAAATTACCTGCTTTCAAAAAATGTCCTAGGTGTCACTGAAAAAAAATTCAAAACAGGCAGGCATTCAGGTGGCCAATTTCAAGAGGTAAGTTTAACTCACACCCTTTAAAAGAATCACATGAAAAGATGTCAGCCTTACTAAATATTAGAGACATGCAAATAAAAACTACAATGAGGTATTTCTTCACACGGTTCACAATGACCATTGTCCAAAAGTTGACAATAAATCCTGGAGAAAGTGTGGAAAAAGGGAACCCTCCCACACTGTTAGTGAAAAGATGAACTAGTAACAACCACTATGAAGAACAGGATGCAGGTTTTTTAAGAAATGGTCATGAGAATGAAATTAGAACACTGCCTAACAGCATACACAAAAATAAACTTCAAATAGATTAAAGACCTAAATAAAAGGACAGACAATATGAAACTCTTCAGGGAAAAAGCAGAACATACTTTGACATAAAATGCGGCAAGTTTTTCTTGACCCACCTCTTAGAATCATGAAAAATAAACAAAAATAAATAAATGGTACCTAACTCCCCTTAAAAGTGCTAGCACAGCACAGGAAACCATAAACGCAACAAAAAGACAAACCTTATAATGGAACTAATATGTACAAACAAAGACACCCACGAGGAATTTATCTCCAAAACACACAAACAGCTTATGCACCTCAATATCAAAGAAACAACCCAGTCAAATGGGGCACAAGATTTAAATGGACCTTTCCCCACAGAAAACATAGAGATGGCCATGAAGCACATGAGAAGATGTTCAGCATCTGTAAGTGTTAGAGCTGTGAATCAGAAGTACAATGGGGCATCACCTCACACAGGCCAGAAAGGTCATCACAGAAAATCTACGACAATAAATGCGGGAGAGCAAATGGAGGGAAAGAACCCTCTTAGCTGTCGGTGGGAATGACAGTCAGGAAACCCACAAAGGAGAACAGTACAAGGGGTCCTGAAAAGCTGAGCAGAGAAGTGCCATAGGTCACAGCAACCCCGTTCCTGGGCACAGATCCAGAGAAAACCACAATTTTAAAAGATAGGTGCACCCCAATGTTCACGGCAGTATTATGTACAATAGCCAAGACATGGATGAAGCCTAAGTGGTAAGGACAGATGAATCGGTAAACAAGATGGGGTACACGCACTCAGAGCAACATCACTCAGCTCTAAAAAGGGTGACATCACGCCATGTCCAGCAACAAGGAAGGAAGTAGAGACATCACACTAAGGGAAGTAAGTAAGACGAAGGAAGGCAACTATCATATGATAATCTCTTGGAGGTGGATGCTAAAAATGGATACAAATGAACTTCTTTACCAAACAGAACCGGTCTCACAACATAGCAAAGCGCCTATGGTTACCAAAAGGAAAAGGTGGTGGGCAAAGGAAATGAGAAGGTGGAGATGAACATATACACACGACTCTCTGTAAAATAATCAACAAAAACCCACTATAGGATGAGGACTCCTAATCAACACTGCATAATAAACTATATGGGAAGAGAACCAAAAAAAGGACACGTACACAGCTAAGCTTAAGTGAATCATGTTGCTCTCCACCTGAAACAAACAAACACACCCTACAACATTGTAAGTCACCTCTATACCAATGCAAAATACAAATTACAAAAAGAGAATGCTGACTCTATTCCCTTCAGGCCTTAGTGACCTGAGCTGTTGTCACATCCTTGAAGCCTGGGCAGGCTTGGGTCCCTTGGATGGACAATCTTAGGACTGAGGAAGGTGGGGAGGATATGTCTATTAATGAGCTCTTCCCCATGGGCCTGGTGTGCCTGTTCCCCTCTGCACTGGCCCACAGTCTCCAGATCCAGGTGGGTCCTCCTGCAGTGAGACTACACCTACTGCACCCAAAGGATGTGGAGCCTCTGGGCTGGAAGAGCTTTGAAAAGCCCCCTGGGTTCCATGTTTCCAGGTGATGGGGCTCCCACCTCCAGCTTCCTTCCTTAGGGTCAGCCCACCTGTGATGAAAGCACCCTCCACAAAGTGGTGTTGCAGGAACTGGGATGTGTCCCGGAGACAGGGGTAAGGAAGGAAGAAGGAACGGGACACAGCCTTGGGTGTTTCTTCTGGCACTGCTGCTGCTGCTAAGTTGCTTCAGTCTTGTCCGACTCTGTGCGACCCCATAGACGGCAGCCCACCAGGCTCCCCTGTCCCTGGGATTCTCCAGGCAAGAACACTGGAGTGGGTTGCCATTTCCTTCTCCAATGCGTGAAAGTGAAAAGTGAAAGTGAACTCACTCAGTCGTGTCCGACTCTTAGCGACCCCATGGACGGCAGCCTACCAGTCTCCTCCATCCATGGGATTTTCCAGGCAAGAGTACTGGAGTGGGGTGCCATTGCTTCTCCTTCTTCTGGCACATGCCACTCTAATTGACAATCCAGGAACAGGACTTTCCCTAAGGCTCTGGTTCCCCCAGTAACCAGGGCAGGGGCACAAAGGCATGCTGCTGCCTCGTGGCCATTTCCCATAACAATAACTGAAACCTTTGCTCACGGGCACTTAATAGTCACTAGGCCTGCAGGCTATAAGTAAAAAACACCTGCCTTCAAGAAGTGTCCTAGGGGAGGTCAACAGAAAAATACTAAAAACAGAGCAGGCATTCAAGAAGCCAATTTGAATAAGTAAGTTTAACTCACACTGTTTAAAAAAATCACATGTAAAGATGTCAACATCACTAAATATGAGAGAAATGCAAATCAAAACTTCAAGGAGGTATCACTTCATACCAGTCACAATGGCCATAGGTGGAAACTACAAACAATAAATGCTGGAGAGGGTGTGGAGCAAAGGGAATCCTCCTGCACTGATGCTGCAATGGAAATTGGGATCAGCCACTGTGGAGGACTCAGGGCAGTTCCTTAGCATGAAAATGAGAATGAAATCAGAATGCTCCCTAACACCATACACAAAAACAACTCAGAATAAGTTAAAGACCTAAATAAAAGGACAAAATACTATGAAACTCTTGAGGAAAAGAGCACGCACCTTGACATAAAAACGCAGCAGGTTCTTTTTTGATCCACTTCATAGAATCATGAAAAGAAAACAAATGGGACCTAATAAACATTAAAAGCATCTGCACAGTAAAAGAAACCATCAATGAAAGAAAAAGACGACCCTCAGAATGGAAAAAAATTCTTGCAAACAAAGATACCTATAGGGAATTTCTCTTCAACACATACAAACCACTAGTACAGCTCAATATCAAAAAAACAAACAACACAATAAAAAATCGGCCAAAGAATAAATGCATGTTTCTCCAAAGAAGTCATAGAGATGGCCATAAAGCCCATGAAACGATGCTCAGCATCACTAGTTCTTAGAGAAAGGCAAATCAAATGTACAATGAGGTATCACCTCACATTGATCAGAATGGCCACATTGAAAACCCTACCATGACCAAGCCTGCAGAGGGTGTGGAGAAAAGGGAACCCTCCTACACTGTTGGGGGGAATGTAAGTCAGTATACCCACTAGGGAGAACATTACAGAGGTTTTTGAAAAACGAAACACAGAAGTACCAAGGGACCCAGCAATCCCATACCTAGGCGTAGATCCAGAGGAAAACAAAATTTAAAAAGACACCTGCACCAAAAGATCATGGCAGCAGTAGGTACAATAACTAAGACACAGAAGCAACTTAAGTGGACAAGGACAGGTGAATGTAGGCAGAAAATGGGGTACATGTACACAATGCAATATTACTCAGACGTAAAGAAGGATGAAATAATGCCAGGAAGAAACTAGAGATGATCATACTAAGTGAAGTAAGTGAGATAGAGAAAGGCAAGTATAGCATATTACTTTCTGTGGAATCTAAACATGGATACAAATAAACTTCTTTACAAAAGAGAAACAGCCTCATAGACTTAGAAAAGAAACTTTATTTTTTAGAAAATAAAACTTTATTTTAAAGAAAAAAAACTTTATTTTTTGGTTACCAAAAAATAAAGAAGGAGGGGCAGGGAGTAATTAGCTGGTTCAGATCAATATATACACCTTAAAACAGAGGCTAAAGGGCTCATAACAGTCACAAGTCTGACAAGGCTTGTAAATGACAGTCCAAGAGGGCAGGTAAATGACACCTGCCCTCAAGAAATGTCCTGGGGTAAATCACTGGAAAAAATTCCAAACAGGGCCAACTTTCAAGAAGCCAGATTGAAGAGGTAAATTGTTCTCACAAGATGTAAAATAATAAATAAAAGCACATGGAAAGATAGTCCACATCAGTAATTATTAAATCAATGCCAAACAAAACTACAAGGTGATACCTCGCATACACTGGCCAAAATGGTCATCATTGAAAAGATCTACAAAGAATAATTACCACAGAAAATGTACAGAAAATAAAATCCTCCCTCAGTCTTGGTGGGAATGTAAATGGTAAAGCCATGATGGAAAATAGCACGGAGATTCCTTGAAACACTAAACGTAGAGGGATCGTATGATCCTGCAATCCCATTCCTCACTTAGGTCCAGAGAAAATCACCATTCAAAATGACACGTGCACCTTGATTTTCGGGTCATGCTACTGCAATAGCCAAGACACACAATCCACCAAAATATGTCCACTGACAGAAAAATGAAGATTATGTGGTACATCTATACACTGGAATGCTACTCAGCCACAATGATACTGGCAGCAGCTTAGATATACCAAAAAATTATCATACTATAAATACTTTTCAGAGAGAAAAGGACAAATATACTAAGATATCACATACAGGTGGAATCTATAAGTTCATACCAATGAATTAATTTACAAAATAGAGACAGACTCACAGACTGAGAAAATCAAATTATGATTATCAAAGGAAAGTTAGAAGGGACAGATAAATTAAGAGTTTGGGATGAAAATATACACACTAATATATATCAAGTGGATAAAGAAAAAGGACCTACTGAATAGAACTGGGGACTCTCCTGAACAAACTGTAATAATCTATATGAGAAAAAAAAAAGAGAAAGAATAGATATACATCTATACATACAGTTATGCATAGATCAAGTTCATATACACCTAAAACAAACAAAACATTGGAAATCAACTGTACCCTAATATAAAACAACAATATACTACAAATCAAATTATGTGAACTTGGTCTGGAGGAAACCAGCCAGTGGTGACCCCGTGAATGAGATCTGTGACGCGCTGTGACGTCAGTGTGACACCACCAAAGGCTTTCTTTCACTCGGGAATGCACAGCAGCAACTCACTCAAAGGCGCCGACCTCATGTGACTGTGACAACATGAAGAGAAGAGAAAGGACCACAGGTTAGTCAGGGCAACTCCTTCCATTCAGATGTTGGAAATCTCAGAGGGGCAAGACACACTGAGGAGCTGTGAAAACACACCAGATGCTGGGCTGGAAGACGAGGGGCAGGTCTGGTCTCTGCTGAGTGTGGACAGTCTACTGGAAGGAGATCACAGCAGCAAACTCACCTGCTGCCCTTTGGCTCTTTGCCTGATCCATGTGCCCTGCAATCAATTGCCCAGGTAAACCTGCTCTCTTCTTGCCACGCTCATGCTGGTGAGTTGGAATAATTACCAGATAGCTCACCTGAGGAATCTCCAGGAGCCCCAGGGATGGGGAATCTTGCAGAGGTAAAGAGGGAATAGGCACAGGTCTGTATAAAATGATATTGTAAAGCATTAATTCCTAACATTAGGGAAGCTCACATGTATTCTTCCCTTTTTTTTTAGTTTTGTGTATATGGTCTCTCTCTGCACATGATTCTGACCCACACAGATGGGGTGAGACTCACACAGTCTCCAGACACCCCCACCTGGGGTCACGCGTCCCCTTCGTCAGGACACCATGGCTGTGGTCGGCAGGCCCCCAATGTGTAAACAAGCCAGGTCCATATAGTCAAAGCTATGGTTTTTCCAGTAGTCATGTATGGATGTGAGAGTTGGACCATAAAGAAAGCTGAATGCTGAAGAATTGATGCTTTTGAACTGTGGTGTTGGAGAAGACTCTTGAGAGTCCCTTGGACTGCAAGGAGATCAAACCAATCCATGCTAAAGGAGATCAGTCCTGGGTGTTCATTGGAAGGACTGATGCTGAAGCTGAAGCTGCAGTATTTTGGCCACCTGATGGGAAAAGCTGACTCATTGGAAAAGACCCGGATGCTGGGAAAGATTGAAGGAAGGAGGAGAAGGGGACGACAAAGGAAGAGATGGTTGGATGGCGTCACCGACTCAAAGGACCTGAGTTTGACCAAACAAACTCAGGACAGGGAAGTGTGGAGGACAGGGAAGCCTGGCGTGCTACAGTCCATCGGGTCACAAAGAGCTGGACATAAAGACTGAAAAACAACCAGGCAGCCCACCTGAGGTGTCTCCATGAGCCCCAGGGAAGGTGAACTGTCAGAGGGAAAGGCTAAGAGCCCTGCCTCAGCACTGACCCCTGGGAGGGCCATGGAATCCCACTCAGAGAACAGCACGGTTACCCAGAGAAACCCACCTCAGCTCCCGACCCCAGACATCTGAGCACTGACATTCAGAGGCAGGCACGGAGTTTTCCAGGACAGAGGTCAGGCCGGGTCTCTACCCAGGTCTCCATGTCCTACTGCACAGAGAACCCGGTCTGGTGTAAATGTTCTCATTGTAGAAGCACACGGTCTCATCTAAACATAATCAGTGTAGACAGGACTTGGAGAGGTCTGAATCTACCACGTAGGCAGAACTTGGTCAGGTTCAAAGCAGCTTAGGGCTGCGCTCCCAGGAGGCACACCGAGGGTCTCTCATCGTTGGACAGGGGGCTCACGCGCATGTGGGAACTAGGATGTACCTTTCTTGAAGAAGAAATCATCACTGGGCTCCACACTTCACCCACATCAGGAAATGGAACAAAAGCTGTCACTGAACATTTCAAAGGGGAAAACAAAACTGTGACCAGGTTCTACAGCCACGCGGTGGTCAGGGCCCAGGGAGAGAAGGAACCTCGTGGAGCGCAGCCCAGGGTCCCGCAAGGACGGACCGGAAGTGGCCCGGCTGCAGCGTCCCAGGCTTCCGGCAGGAGGCGCTGCCAGACGCGCCCAGGAAGGAGAATCTGCAGAGTGGGGCGGGGAGAGCGGGTCCGACTATCCTAATGGTCATTAGGGATGGATCGCGCTCAGGTCCTGCTTCCCCGCAGGGTCGGGGCAAGGAGGGCCGACACCTCCTAGGCTCCCAGTCAGGTGACTTCGTGCTGGGGCTGGCGCCCACAGGGCACCGCGCTGCATCCAAGCGGGAATGCGGAAAGAGGTGGGGCATAGACGCCATCAGAGCAGAGAACCCACGGGGAGTTCCCACCTGCGCCCGCCTGCCCACCGCGGGCCCCAAGCCCCCAGCCCATGACCCACTACCAGCTCCCCGGCACCCCAGCCCCCGCACAAATATGCCACTGCGCACCTACACACACTATGCACACATACAGCACATGTCCGCAAACAGGCGCAAGCACACGCAAAGCTCACATCAGGAATAAAATGAATACCCTAAACACAGGTGAAGCTCACATACATTCTTCCCTTCTTCTGAGCTTTGATGGATTTCAAAATAAAAAAGTTTATAAAGTAGTTAATGATGAATGACTTTTGGGTCATGGGACTTCTAAAGTTGTTCCACAAACATTATAAGACATGAGAGATGAATGTAGATATTCCATGTTTCCTCGAGAGAAAAACGGACAAGCAGACCATAAACGTTGTCCAGCATGAAAGGAAGGCAGTTCCAACACAGGCTACATCCTGGATGAAGCCTGAGGGCATTATGCTCAGTGATATAAGCCAGATAGAGAAGAACAAATGATGTTTGAGTCCACTCATAGAAGTCCCTAGAGCAGTAGGCTCCCTAGACATGGAAAACAGGATGGTAGGTGCCAGGGGCTGAGGGAGGGGAATGGGGACTGAGAGTCTCATGGGGACTGTCTTGGTTTTTCAAGATAGGAGTAACGACTGAACAACAACAAGAATGCACTGCAGCAGCATTTATAACAGCTGAGACATGAAAGTAACCAAAATGTACATGGACAGATGAATGAATAAAAAAGTCATATATGCATAGAATAGAATATGATTCAGCCATGAAGAAAATAATGCCATTTACAGGAATAATCTAGAACAACTATATATTAATCTAGAACAGTCATATCAAGTGAAGTACTTTAGAAAATGAAGCTGATATCAATGAGCTATTTTATAAAAGTGAAATACAAGCACAGTCTTAGGAAACAAACATGGTTACTGAAGGGAAGTAGTGGGTGGAAGGGATAAATTAGGAGGTTGGGATTAACTTACAGTCGCAAATACATATAGCATATAGAATCAACACGGACCTACTTTAGATAAGGTAGTGTACTACACACTCTGTAATAACGTGTATGTGGAAGAAAACAAAGGTGACACAATATGTGTATGGGGATAACTGATGAAGAATCTCTACACCTACAAACACAACATTGTAAGTCAGCTATCCTCTAAAAGAAGTAAACATTAAGTCTCTTAAAAAAAAAAAAAAACACCACTGATTAATGAGATAGGCTTCTGGCATTTGCCAGAAGAAACCATGTCTTAGGAGTAACCCTAAGGCTCTGGTTATTCTAGTCAACAGGAGTAGGGCATGAAGAAATCATGTCTCCTTGTGAACACATACGGTGCTGATGAGATGTAAATGCTAAGAATCACTGTTGAGAGGAGTATGGAACTGCCTTTTTAAATTTTTAGTAAGACAAACATATTGATTCCAGCCCAGGTTAAAGGCGGACTTAAAGCATATCCTGCTCAGCGTTCCCAACGAGGGAAGAAGGTGCCTGAACAGCAGCTCCGCTTGAAGTTGGCAGACAGCCTCAGCGAGGGACACATGAGTCAAGTCTCTTCCTCATCAGGCGGATAACGAGACTCCCTCCTCAGAGCAAAGGGCTCCTTAACTCTAAATTCATTTTGCACAGAGAAGAGGAAAGAATCAGACATAAACTATAAACTAAATCAAGTATTTTTATTTTTAAATTTGAATATAAAAAGTGAAGGACAAAAGCAGCAAAAATTATACTTAAAGTGAATAAATTACAAACTAAATCAACTATATATTCTGACATGTAAAAAAGAGGAGGAGGATGGAAGCAACACAAATTACTGTAAGTGAGTGACCCTTGACTATGTGGGTACTACCCAAGTTCTCCAGCCGACTCCACCGCTAGACTTGGCTACAGACACCATCCAGGACCAGAGCTGCTCTTTCCATCACATCAGGAGAAGCCTTCTTGTCACTGGGGCACGGAGAGAACCCAAGTCTGTGCCTTTAGGCACTTCTGCCAAGCTCCAAGCAGAAGGCTCAACCTGAGTTGTGTCCTTCATCTTCTTCTCCTGCAGGTTAATGGTAGGAAAATGAGGTGAAGGAAGCACCTAGAACTTAGGCAACTCCCCTTTCTGCAGTTGTTTTATTTTCTTCTCCTTCTGTAAATGACTTTTTTGAATCAAAAGAGAAAGGGCATATTTCCACAGTTCTCCTCACTGGGATTTTGGGCTTAAAATGTACTCCATCATGGGGTAATTGTTAAGCTTTTATTAATTTTAGTTTTATTTATTTATTTATTTTACTTTACAACATTGTATTGGTTTTGCTATACATTGACTTGAATCCGCCATGGGTGTACATGTGTCCCCCATCCTGAACCGCACCCCCCACCTCCCTCCCCATCCCATCCCTCTGGGTCATCCCAGTGCACCAGCCCCGAGCACCCTGTCTCATGCATCGAACCTGGACTGGCGATCTGTTTCACATATGATAATTTACATGTTTCAATGCCATTCTCCCATATCATCCCGCCCTCGCCCTCTCCCACAGAGTCCAAAAGACTGTTCTATACATCTGTGTCTCTTTTGCTGTCTCACATACAGGGTTATCATTACCATCTTTCTAAATTCCACATAATTGTTGAGCTCTTATCACTCCTGGTTTCCCTCATCCTCATCTTCTTGGGTGGGTTTTAGGTTCTCTTCCTCCGAACAAAGGCAGGAGTCCTGGGACAGTGAGTGGAATTTCTCTCTTTTTAGGAACACCCACAACACCTAACAAGATAGATAAGGGCAAGTCTTCGCATAAATTTAAAGTGCTTTAAAAAAAAAGTGTTTATCTTCCAATACCCTCTCGGCTTTTCTCTGTTTGGTTCTGTTCTCCATTTCAAAATCAAGGCCAATAGGCACAGTGGGTGGCTTCCCCTGCAGTTTCTTAGGGAAACTGTGCCCACTGTAAGGAATTCCGGAATCCAGTTTTAGTGCTTTAAATTTGTAGAGCCCTGCTTCTACAGGATTACATTTCTTGGATTTTCCATTAGTTTACAACACATGTGACTTCCATGGTGGCTCAGACGGTAAAAGCGTCTGCCTACAATGTGGGAGACCCAGGTTTGATCCCCAGGTTGGGAAGATCCCGTGGAGAAGGAAATGGCAACCCACTCCAGTACTCCTGCCTGTAAAATCCCATGGATGAAGGACCCTGGTACGCTGCAGTCCATGGGGTCAGGGCAGTCAGACATGACTGAGCAATTTCACTTTCACTTTTCCACCACCTCTTGCTGCATTTTTATTCTCTTCTCTGACTCTAGCTTCTCAGTACTTTTTAGGATCTTCTGTATATGGGAAAAAGAACCTGAAAAAAATAGGTATGGATTTATGCATAACTGAATTACGCTCCTGTACACAACACTGGAAAGCAACTCTATTCCAATAAAAGATCAAAATGAAATTGCACAGAAGGAAAAAGAAAACGGGGCATGAAGAAATGCTGCCTCCTTGTGGTCATTTTCCATAACAACAACGTTGAAAGCTGCGCTGATGGACACTTAATAAGAAGGCCCGTGGGGTTGTGAGTAAACACCACCTGCCTTCAAAGCATGTTCTAGCAGTGTTCATCAAAACACAGAGCAGACGTTCAAGAGTCAATTGCAAGATGTTTCACTTATACTCTTTAAAAAGAAAAAAATCACAGGAAATGCTGTCGACTTTACTAAATATACCTCACACCAGTCAGAATGGCCATTGTCAAGCACTCTGCAAAGAACCAAGGCTGGAGCTGTTGCAGGAAGGGGGACCCCTTCCAGGGCCCGAAACTGGGCTCTTGTCTAACACTCTGAAATGAATTGTCCGAGGAGACACATGTGCTGACAAAGCAAGAGATTTTATTGGGAAAGGGCACCCGGGCGGAGAGCAGGAGGGTAAGGGAACCCAGGATAACTGCTCTGCCGCGTGTTTTATGGTGATGGGATTAGTTTCCCGGTGTTCTTTGGCCAATCAATCTAATTCAGAGTCTTTCCTGGTGGCGCACGCATCGCTCAGCCAAGATGGATGCTAGCGAGAGGAATTCTGGGAAGTGGACGGACACGCGGTGTCTCCTTTCGACCTTTCCCGAACTCTTCTAGTTGGTGGTGGCTTATTAGTTCCCTATTCCTTATCAGGATTTCCTGTCATAAAACAACTCATGCAAATGGTTACTATAGTGCCTGGCCAGGGTGGGCGGTTTCAATCAGTGTGCTTCCCCTAACAGAGCGGTTGTGGAGAAATGAGAACCCTCCTCCATCGATGCTGGAATGTCAATTGGGAACAGCCACTATGCAGACAGCATGCATCTGTGCTAAGTCACTTCAGTTATGTTCGACTCTTTTCGACTCTGTGGGCTGTAACCTGCCAGACTCCTCTGTCCATGGGATTCTCCAGGCAAGAATAGTGGAGTGGGTTGCCACGCCCTCCTGCAAGGGATCTTCCCCACCCTGGGATCAAACCTGCATCTCTTATGTTTCCTGCTTTGGCAGGTGGGTTCTTTACCACTAGCGCCACCTGGATAGCTCATGGAGACAGTGTGGACGTTCCTTAAACAATGAAAATGGGAATGAAATTACAATATTCTTATCAACTTAAAAAATATTCACCACCTAAAATTTGAGAGTTATGTTTTATTCGGTGGGAATTTTTAGGTCTTCAAGCCCAGGAGACACCATATCAACTAACCCTGAGAGAACTGCTCTCAGGAGGTGAGGGAAGGAGCCAGGTTACACAGAACTTTGTAACAACAGGCAGGTAGTCTGAATATCAAGAGATTATTGTTAAAGAAAATCAGATACCCTGAGTCAAGGAATTTAGTGTTTTTCTATGTATGGGAAGATGCAAGAGTTGGGTTCACTGAAATCATTCTTTTTATATGCACCTCACCTATCTGGGGCCAGCACCCTGTTTTCACATCCTGAGCTTCCTTTCCTCAGGGCTCACCTGAGGGAGTGTCCGAAGTCTGATGGCTGCTAGAAAGCAGATATTCTTCTTCCTGAGTTCCCAGAGGACTCACCAGCTCACACTGGAGGGCTGCAATTGCTGATGACTATGATATCCATTGGCATTTGCCTAAAAGATGATGCTGTGAAAGTGCTGCACTCAATATGCCAGCAAATTTGGAAAACTCAGTGGTGGTTACAGGACTGGAAAAAGTCAGTTTTCATTCCAACCCCAATGAAAGACAATGCCAAAGAATGTTCAAACTACCACACAATTGCAGTCATCTTGCACTCTAGCAAAGTAATGCTCAAAATTCTCCAAGCCAGGCTTTATTAGTATGTGAACTGAGAACTTTCGGATGTTCAAACTGGATTTAGAAAAGGCAGAGGAACCAGAGATCAAATTGCCAACATCCATTGTATCATACAAAAAGCAAAAGAGTTCCAGAAAAACATCTACTTCTGCTTCATTGACTACACCAAAGCCCTTGACGGTGGATCACAACTAGCTGTGGGAAATTCTTAAAGGGATGGGAATACCAGACAACCTGATCTGCCTCTTGAGAAATCTATATGTAGGTCAAGAAGCAACAGTTAGAACTGGACATGGTTCAAAGGAACCATGGAATAATGGACTGGTTCCAAATTGGGAAAGGAGTACATCAAGGCTGTATATTGTCACCCTGCTGATTTAACTTTATGCAGAGTCCATCATGTGAAATGCCAGGCTGGATGAAGCAGAAGCTGGAATCAAGATTGACGGGAGAAATATCAATAACCTCACATACGCAGATAATATCACCCTTATGGCAGAAAGAGAAGAAGAACTAAAGAGCCTCGTGGTGAAAGTGAAAGAGGAGAGTGAAAAAGCTTACTTAAAACTCAACATTCAAAAACCTAAGATCATGGCATCCAGTCCCATCACTTCATGGCAAATAGATGGGGAAATAGTGGAAACATGACAGACTATATTTTCTTGGGCTCCAAAATCACTGCAGATGGTGACTGCAGCCATGAAATTAAAAGACACTTGCTCCTTGGAAGAAAAGCTATGACCAACCTAGACAGCATATTGAAAAGCAGAGACTTTACTTTGCCAGCAAAGGTCTGTCTAGTCAAAGCTATGGTTTTTCCAGTAGTCATGTATGGATGTGAGAGTTGGACCATAAAGAAAGCTGAACACCGAAGAACTGATGCTTTTGAACTGTGATGTTGGAGAAGACTCTTGAGAGTCCCTTGGACTGCAAGGAGATCCAACCAGTCAATCCTAAAGGAAATCAGTCCTGAATATTCATTGGAAAGACTGATGCTGAAGCTGAAGCTCCAATACTTTGGCCACCTGATGCGAAGAACTGACTCATTTGAAAAGACCCTGATGCTGAGAAAGATTGAAGGCGGGAGGAGAAGGGGACGACAGAGGATGAGATGGTTGGATGGCATCACTGACTCGATGGACATGGGTGAGCAAGCTCCGGGAGCTGGTGATGCACAGGGAAGGTGTGCTGCAGTCCACTGGGCCGCACACTGGACTGTTGATGTGCTGAGTTGGACACGACTAAGCGACTGAACTGAACTGTGGACACCCTTGTTTACTGATACAGCAGGAAATAGTGCATTTCGCACTCCCTAACACCATATAAACTCTAAATAATTTACAGATCTCAATATGAGGACGTACACTCTAAAACCCTTGAGGCAAATATAGGCAGAAAACACTGTTGTAAACTGCAGCAAAGTTCATTTTGGATCCACATGTTGGAGTAACAAAAAATAAAACAAAAATAAGCCAAACGGACGCCCTGAGCTGGGATGGCACCGCGATGCTGACCAGGTTCCTGGGCCTGCGCTACCACTGGCTGGCCAGAAACTGGGTCCCCCCAGTGAGCACGAGGGGCGCCATGGGCGCCCTGGGGCTGGTGTGGGCCACTGACTGGTGGCTGATTCTGCACTGGGTGCCCTACATCAACAGCAAGTTCAAGAGGGGTGACTAATTAAATTCACCCCTTCGGGCCCCTGTGGTGTCTGCTGGTGCTGCCTCCTGCCGTCTGCCTCTGGCAACAGCCCAGGCTCTCTGGATGGACTCCAGGAAGTACCTGGCAGGAGTTCATTTCCTCTGTTGGTGGAAATAGCTTTGGTGTGTGGACATGAGAGTCAATTCCTAGGCAGGTTGATAAGAAGTCAGGGGGTCCCCAAGGAGAGAGGGGTCTGGAATTCTCAAGGAGGAGGAAAGGACAGATTTTTTTTTTCCTCTACATTCCTTAGGATTATATAATAATAATGTATCCTGCTTGAGGACAGATTCTGGAAAAAACCTTCTGGCTAATCCTGTTATCTTAAAATGTAAATTATGGGAGTGGGTTTAGTAAGGTCTTTACAACCTCCAGACATTCTTTGGATTCACTGTAATAACTAATTAAAACTATATAACTCCATTGCTAACACTAGTGAGGGGGCACTCTTTCTGTCCCCTTGTAATGTCTATGTCAGAAGCTTTCTCTATCTCTTTTATACTTTAATAAAACTTTATTACACAAAAGCTCTGAGCGATCAAGCCTCGTCTCTGGCCCCGGATTGAATTCTCCTCCGGAGGCCAAGAATCCCAGTGTCTTTCATGGTTCAGCAGCAACCTTTCAGACACACACACGGCATTAAACCTCGCTCTGAAACCTGCCCGCCTGCACGTGCTCATGCTGGGGTGCGGTGACCTCGGGATCCCTTCAGCACCAGAACGGCACAGGTCTGGGGTTCCCAGGAGCTGGCAGACATGGTTTGATCTTCAGATGTGTGGTGGGTGATACCTGCACAGTGTTTTTATCTCTTGCTGCCTAAACACGTTACTTCGACTTGGTGGCTTAGGACAAACCTTACCTCCCAGTGAGAGTTTCAGAGTGATCTGTCTGAGGGGTGCTGGCTGAGGGTCCCTCACAAAGTTGCAGCAGAGGCATCAGCTTCATGGTGGGGGTGGGGGTGGGCAGGTATTGGGGCTTCCACGAGGCCCCCTCACATGGCTCCTCCCCGTGTGGGCCTCTCAGGTGTGACTTGAGCCTCCTTACTACATGGTGAGTGAGGTTGGGGGAGTTGCCTTTTACAAGCCACTCAGAAGTCTCAGGCCATCTCCTCCACATCTCGTTCAGGGGGAGACTGTGTCTTGAAGGGAGGCACCTGAGAACCCATCTGTATAGGCACAGATACAAACATGAGCAGGTGTAGGAGGATGGACTGCGTAACACCTGCCAAGCCCCGGAGGAGGCTAGAAACATCCTCTCTGTGAAAACAGCCATCTCATGACTCTGCCACCACAGAACAGAGGCCCAGCCGCTGAGGCTGCAGTGAACCTCTCCTGGTTCTGGAGGCTGCAGCCTGAGCTCGCTTCTGGAGGCTTTGTTCCTGGTTCGGCTGCCTCCTCACCAGGTCTTCATGTGGCCTTTCCTTGATCTGACAGCAGGGGAGTTCTCTGGGGACTCTTCAGACACACTGCTTCTAGGGGATCAGGGCTGAACCCTTTTGACCTCATTTAATCTTGACAGCGTTCTTGGGAGCCCGTCTGCAGATGCAGCCACACTGGGGGGTTGGGGTGTCAGTATACACACACATTTCAGGGAGACATACTGACACATACTTTCAGTCCACAGCACTTTACACATTTTAACACAAGGAGTGGTGTGTGCTACATACTTTTCTGCACCAGCCTGTTTCACCTACTGTTTATTTCCTGGAGGCTAGGGTGCTTCAGAAGGAACCCAGCTTCATCATCAAAAAGTCTACAGATAATAACTGCTGGAGAGTTGTGGAGAAAACCCTCCCACACTGACAGTGGGAATGTGAACTGGCTCAGCCACGGTGGAGAACGGTTACGGAGGTTCCTTAAGAAACTAAAAGTGGAACTACCATGTGATCCTGCAGTCCCACTCCTGGGCATATATCTGGAAAAGATGAAAACACTCATTTGAAAAGATGCATGCATCCCAATGCTCATAGCAGTACTATTTACAATAGCCAAGACATGGAAGCAACCTACATGTCCATCAACAGATGAATGGGTAGTGTGGTCTATATATACAATGGAATATTACTCAGCCATAAAAGGATGAAGTATTGCAGCAACCTGGATGGGCCTAGAGATTTTCATACTAAGTAAAATAAACAAGACAGAGAAATACAAATATCGTATGGTATTGCTTATGTGTGGTGCCTTTAAGAGATGATACAAATGAACTTATTACAGAAATAGGCTCACAGACATGGAGAACAAACTTTGTGGTTACCAAAAGGGAAAGAGGGAGAGGGAAGAATACATTAAGAGTTTGGGGTTGACACACAGACACTACTATATAAGAAATGGGTAAACAAGGGCCTACTGTACAGCACAGGGAACTATGTTCAATACCTTATAATAAACCATAATGAGAAAGCATGAAAAAGAAAAAAAGTAAGCCAAAGGGACATAATTAACCATAGCAGCATTTTCACAGCAAAGGAAACCCTAGATGAAAGAAAAACACACTCAGAATAGGGGAAAAAATATATTTCAAAACAAAGATCCCCACAAAGAATTCATCTCCAAAACATACAAACAACTCAAGCAGCTCTATATCAAAAATAAAATGAACCAAAATTAGGAAATAAACCAAAGATCTCAATGGACATTTCATGAAGAAGGCATACCCATGATCATTAAGCACTTAAAAAGATGCTCAGCATCACTAATTATTAGAGGAAGGCAAATCAAAAGTCCAATGAGCTATCACCTCACACCAGTCAGAAAGGCCATCTCAGAGAATCTCCAACAAACATGCTGCAGAGGATGTGAAGAGAAGAGAACTTCCCTGCACTCTTGGTGGGGATGTAAATCGGTACATCCATTAGGCAGAGTGTGAAAGTGAAAGTGAAGGTCACTCAGTTGCGTCCGAGTTTTTTCGACCACATGACTATACAGTCCATGGAATTCTCCAGGCCAGAATACTAGAACGGGTAGCCTTTCCCTTCTCCAGGGGATCTTCCCAACCCAGGGATTGAACCCAGGTCTCCCACCTTGCAGGCGGATCATTTACCAGCTGAGCCACAAAGGAAGCCCAAAGAGTGTGAAGTTTCTTTAAAAAAAAAAATAAACATAGAAATACCATAGGATCCAACAATCCCACACCTGGGTGTAGATATGGAGAAAGCCAAAATTTGAAAAGACACCTGCAGCCCTATGATCACAGCTGCACTAGGTACCACAAACAAGACATGGAAGCAAACCACGTGCAGAACACAGATGAGCGGATAAAGAAGATGGGGTACCTAGACACAGTACAATATTACTCAGTCATTAAAAAGGATCAAACAATGACATTTCTATCCACAAGGAGGAAAGTAGAGGTGATCATCCTAAGTGAAGTAGGGGAGACAGGGCAAGACAAGAATCATATGGTATCACTTCTATGTGCAATCTAAAAATGGAGACAGATGAACTTCTCTACCACAGAGAAATGGCCTCACAGACTTACGGTTCTCAAGAAGAAACTTATGGCTACCAAGAAGGAAAAGAGGGCAGTGAGAAATGAGTTGGTTCAGATTAACACACTACTCTTTATAGAATCACCTGCAAGGACCCACTGCATAGCCAAGGAACCCTCCTCAACACTCCGTAATAACTTATATGGGAAGAGAACCTGAAAAAGAACATGTATATGTCTAGCTACACATGAGTCAAGTGCCTGGAAAGACACCCCCCTCACTCATTACTGTGCTCAGTTGCTCAGCCATGTCCGACTCTTTGCAACCCGTGGACTGTAGCCTTCCAGTTTCCTCTGTCTGTGGAATTGTCCAGGAAAGAATACTGGAGTGGGTTGCCACTTCCTTCTCCAGGGGATCGTCCTGTCTCAGGGATCAAATCTACATCTCTAGCGTCTCCTGCATTGCAGGCAGATTCTTTACTGCTGAGCACACCAGGGCAGACCCACTTATTATTAAATCAATACAAACCAAATCTACACTGAGGAATCACCCCCCACACCCATCAGAATGGCCGTCAGCAGAAAGATCTCCAAAGAATAAATGCTTCAGAGGACGTAGAGAAAATGGAATCCTCCCTACACTCTGGGGATGCACAAGGGTGCAGCCACATTGGAAAACCGCATGGAGATTCCTGAAAAAAGTAAACACAGAGGAGCCATGGGATGCTGCAACCTCACTTCTGGGCTCAGATCTGGAGAACACCACAATTTGAAATGACATGTGCACCCCTGTTTTCAGGGAAGCACTATCTACAATAGCCAAGACATAGAGTCCATCAAAATGTCCAGCAACAGGAACACGAAGACAGAGTGGTCCATCTATATACGGGACTTCTCCTCAGGCTCTGGGGGTGGAATCAGGATGGGAGAATGTGGGTCTCTGACCAGCAGTTGGTTGGAAGAAGGGAGACAAGTTCTGAGGGCGGGGGTTCCCTGAAGTCTGTGCGCCCCGGTGCCCTGATGGGCTTCATCCCCAGTGGGGATATGGGCATGGCCTGAGGCCCTATGATGAAGCCCCAGCAGCACTGGGCTCAGAAGTCTCCTGGGGGTGTCTCACACTCTGACACAGTGTTTTACAAAGGAACAAGAGAATGAAGCTGTGCTCCTGAGGGCCAGTCCTTCCAGCTCTGAGTTGCTTCCAACAGGACCACCATCACCTGCATAGGATTGGCTGTGACCCACCTGCCCCCCACCCCCACCCCCTGACCCCAGCCTTTCCTCTTCCTCCCGATAATGATTCCAGTGACATTTCCAGCCTGGATCCTTCTCCCAGACCAGATGCATCTGTCTATCCACTGCCTCACCATTTCACCTTGGGGCTAACAGGCCCCTCAGAGGACCGTGATCCTGCTGTTCCCCACACCAGGAGGGAGCCCCACCTTCCCCGGCTGCTGAGCCCAGACACCTGGTGTAATAGAGCAGGAGCCCATAGGGCCTTCCCAGGACAGACCTCATCCCACAACCCCTGCTGTAGCTCCTCCCTGAAGTGCGGAGGTAAAGGTGTCTGAGGCACACTCCCTGAGTTGTTATGCAGACGCTAAAACCGCCGCTGAATGGAAGAAGTTAACTACCTGATGAGCATGAACACATAGCCCTCTGGTGAGCGTCTCTGGTGGGTATGGGGTTTGATTCTAAAGCAATTTCGCTCCTCCTGCATCTTGTTGGGGCTTCTCCTTTGCCCTTGGACGTGGGGTATCTTTTTTTTGGTGGGATCCAACATTCTCCTGCTGATGGTTGTTCAGCAGCGAGTTGCAATTTTGGAGTTTTCACAGGAGAAGATGAGCGCACGTCCTCCTCCGCCATCTTGTTCTTGCTGTTTGGCCTATTGTTTGCCAAAGAGACTTGTTCTATTATTCCAAGACAATAAACTCTTTTTTAATTTTTTTTGGTTAACTCTGTTTGAAAAACATCAGTGTTTCTGGTACAGTGAAGGACAGGGAAAGCTGGCATGCTGCAGTCCATGGGGTCGCAAAGAGTCAGATGCGACTGAGGCACTAACAACAACAAAGGATTACCTGCTTCCTTCCTTTCTTCCTGCCTGCCTGCCTGTCATGTATATATAGATATATCTCTGAAAGATAATCCACAATGTTTATCTCCTTCCTTCCTCATACTGAGGCTCCAATATTTTGGCCACCTGATGAGAAACACTGACTCATCGGAAAAGACTCCATTGCTGGGAAAGATTGAAGGCAGGAGGAGACGGGGATGACAGAGGATGGGATGGTTGGATGGCATCAGCGACTCGATGGACATGAGTTTGAGCAAACTCCGGGAGTTGGTGATGGACAGGGAAGCCTGGTGTGCTGCAGTCCATGGGGTTCCAAAGAGTCGGACACGACTGAGCAACTGAACTGAACTGAACTTCCTCATATACACAGAAAGCTGATGCTCAACACTCTGATAGAAGATCTATGGCAAAAAAAAAAAAAAGAATCAAGATACTCCATAGATACATAATACCCCAATTAGGTGGCTATATACAGACAATAATCACTACATTGTATTTTGTTTATACAGCATGATGTTAAATAAAAGGAAAGAAAATCAGTGCTTATTTTATTATCTCTGAAATCTGACTTGGATGCTATCCCATGCCTGGAAGCTGAGCAGCCTTGGGTCCTACTGCTGGGCTGGGGTGGGGTTGACAGCCTGGCACGATGCCCTTCATTGACCCTTTTTTTTTTTTTAGTTCTACCAAACCATCTCCCTCCACCAACCCATCTCCCTCCACCCTCATGCATGCATGCTCAGTCATGTAACCCCATGGACTGCAGCCCCTTTGTCCATGAACTTTTCCAGGCAAGAATACTGGAGTGGGTTGCCATTTCCTCCTCCCCTCACTGACCCTTTTTAAAGACACTGTCTGCTATGTTCTGGTTGTGATGAGAGTTCCATGTGGCATCAAAACCTGGAGGAATTTGAAGGCAAGAGTCAGCTAGCTACAACCTCTTCTTGTGCTGGGGTTCCCAGCTCAAGCCTCTTAGCTGAGAGTGCAGCCTCCTAGCACCTCAGCACACTCAGCAGGGTGCAGTGGATGTGGAAGGGATTAGTCTGGACAGGGTGTTTGTGTGATGTTTAAGAGGGAAAAAGTAGTCAGACTCAAGCCGTTAAATGTTTGCTCAGGTACACTCCACTCTATTTCAAGTGGTAGGAAACATACTTTCCCTAAGGCTTTGGTTGCCCCAGGAAACAGATTTTTTTTTTAAAGATTTTGAAGTTGCTCAGTCGTGCTATACAGTCCATGGAATTCTCTAGGCCAGAATACTGGAGTGGGTAGCCTTTCCCTTCTCCAGGGGATCTTCCCAACCCAGGGATCAAACCCAGGTCTCCTGCATTGCAGGCGGATTCTTTACCAGCTGAGCCATAAGGGAAGCCCCAAAATACTGGAGTGGGTAGCCTATCCCTTCTCCAGGGGACCTTCCCCACCCCAGGAATCGAACCCGGGTCTCCTGCATTGCAGGTGGATTCTTTACCAACTGAGCTCCCAGGGAACGGAGGCAGGCATGAAAAAGTGCTGCCACCTCGTGGAAATTCTCTGTAACTACAATATGACCACCAATGCTCCCTGCACCTCTTATTCACAAGGCCTGGGGTTCTGTTAATGACAGCTACCCTCAGGTAATTAATGTCCTGGGATGGGAATTGTAGAAATATATCCCAAATGCAACTGGCTTTCAGGAAGCCAATTGCCAAAGGTAAATTTTCCTCAAACCCTTTAAGGAAAAAGAACCTCATACCTCCACCACAGGACAAGATGCTCAGCATCCCTAATTGCTGTAGGAATGTCAACAAAATGACAATGAAATATCAAAACCCACCAGTCACAATAGACATCCTCACAAGTCAACAAACAATACAGACGGGAGAGGGCCTAAAGGCAAAGGAACCCCCTACTGTATCTGTTGCAGCAGCCAGTATAATGGACAATCTCCAAATGCCGTGGAGTGGGTGAGGGGCGGGGAGAAAATCAAGGGGCACAAAGCCTAGGATTTGAATTCCCACACCTGGGCCTATATCCCAAGAAAACCGCTGAGGCAAAGGCACATGAACCCCAAGGAGCACTACTACAGCACTATATCCAATAGCCAAGACACACAACCAGCAGAATCTCCCCTGAGAGATTAAAGCTCAAACAAGATGTGCTATATGCTGCTGCTAAGTCACATGGTATATATACGGTGGACTATTTCTCAGTCATAAAAAGCTGCCACTGAAATTAGGGAATTATGAACTGGTAGCCACAGGGATGGACCTTGAAGGATCACACACTAAGGGTAGTCAGTCAGGCAGATGAATACAGTAGCATGTGAGGCACCTTCCAGGCAAAGTAAAAATATACAAGACAACAAATTTACAATCCAAAAAGAGATTCAGAGAATTCAAAGTCAAACAAAGGGTTCCAGGGGATAAAAAAGTGAAGGGTCTAAAATGAGTTAGGATCTCCAGACTAACATAAACATAGAAATCTGTATCTATAATAGATAACCCACAAGGATCATCCTCTTCCTGTCTTCTTTCCTTCCACATATACACAAAAATCTGTATCACTACTGTCGGCAAGTGTATGCTCCTCGGTTCTTGGTCTCGTCACAACAAAGATTTGGAGTGACGGACATTAAAGCCCCCTCAGCGTGTTACAGCTCTCGGGTCTTGGACAGACCACGTTATAGCTCTCAGGTCTTGAATGGACAGTGCTATAGCTCTTAAATAAATCAGTGTTACAGCTCTATTTTATTTAGATAATAGCAGGAAAATCCATCTTCGAGGCGTGATGGCACATCGATCCAAAGACACGAAGAGAAGAGCGCCCCATCGCGCGGGAGAAAGAGAGAAGAGCTTTGGCTCCTCTTTTTATATGTTTCTCTCTCCCTGGGCCTGTCTTGTGTAAACTGGGCCAGCCAGGAATGTCGTTTGTTTTACCTGAGGTTCTCACTCCGATCCTTGGACCTTCCTTTGTTCTATTTTCGAGGGCTTTTCCCTTCCAGGTCTTTTAGCCACCGCCATTCTGGACTCCTTTTCCCTATTCTAACTACCTAACAACTACTTATACACAGACATTTGTATCTCTAAGAGATGATCTGCAGCAATTATTTCGTTCCTTTCTCCATTGTATACACAGAAAAGTGTATCTGAGATAAATAATTTACAAGGACCTGATGCTCAGCACGCTGTTCAACCTTCTATGGCAAAAAAAAAAAAAAAAAAGAAAAAAAAGGATACCCCGAGGATAAATAACACCTGATTTGGGTGGCTGTACACTGAGCAGCACTGCAGATCGGCTATCCTCCAACATAACAGGCATAATGTAAGGACAGAAAAGCAGTCCCTGCTGTGTTGTCTCTGACCTCCCTGACTTGGGCTGCTGTCCCATTCCTGGAATCTGGGCAGGCTTGGGTCCCATGGCTGCACTGGGGTGGTGTCGACATACCAGACACCATACAGCACTTAGTTGAGCTCCCTCTTAAACCTGTACTCTCTGGTTACCTCTCTGGGACCAGAGTACCTGATGCACACAAAGGATGGTGGTCAGGCCTCTGGCCTCAAGGACCTTTGGGAGAAAGTTCCCAGCTCAAGCCTCCTTCCTGACAGTGCATCCTCCTCGGCACCTGAGAACCCTCAGTTGGGAATGCACCTGCAAACAAGGTGTGAAACTTTAGGGGGCAGAAATAGCGAGACACAAGCCCAGGCACATTCCACTCTTATTTCGCAGCCAGGAAGCCAACTTTCCCTAAGGCTCTGCTTGCCCCAGTAACCAAAGCTGGGTATGAAGAACTGCTGCCGGCTTGTGGACACGTCCTGTAACTACAACTTGACCACCTCAGCTTACTGCAATTCCGTTTAGTCGCTCAGTCGTCTCTGACTCTGCGACCCCATGGACTGCAGCATGCCAGGACATCCTCCACTTGGGTGGCTGTTACTGGGGCACAGTGGGCTGTGGGCCTCCAGAACACACCAGAGAGTAACTCTGGCCAGAGTTCCTCAGTTGTTTCCACAGCCACTCGCCTGTTTGCAGAGGGTTTGAGAAGAAATGAGAAAATCGTAGAGGAAGCCTTAGAGTAAACAGTTAGTACCAGATGTCTGCACATTACCAAAGTAACCAGAATAAACCAAAACCTAGCCAGGAAAGTCACATTAACATGACTTTCCAGGCCCATTAAACCAGTGACCTTTCTCCAAAGTGCCTTATAAACAGAGTTTCCCTTCACAGGGAGAACACCCCTAACTGGAGTGAAGCCCCCAGATGGAAGCCAAAGCTCCCCAGACTGGACAAGGTCAAAAAAGGCCCCAATGGGACCCTGATGTCAAGCTGTTCTGGGGAAAAGGTTATTTGAGCTTTTAATTCACAAAGGAGAGTAGTGTCTATCACAGAGTCAATCAACTTGTTCCCCACTGTCAAAGTTATCCGGGGCTCCTGTAGAGGAAGTTAGAATTGATGCCTCACATTCAAGGAAGCCTGCAGGCCTGTTCACTATCAGAGTGTTCCTCACCTTTGTACAGCGCTTCTGACTGCCAGATTGTTTTATTGTGAGCAATTGCTCTTCTGATCTTAACATATCTAATATGCAACCCAAAGATCTTTCCTTCTGGATAGATGAAATATTTCTCATTTTTGTCCCATAAAGGAAAAACACAAATTGAGGGGGGTGAAATGTTCCCAGTGTGCACACCAGAATGACTTACCCTCCAAAACTGAGCCTGCAGGCTGTTAACATGAACCGGGCAAACAAAACAAGCAAACTGGCTGAACAGGCTGTTGCATTGGGTAGACTTACTCTACAAATGAAATTGAGTCCATCAATGAAGGAAAGTTAAAGGCTCAAAATAGCCTGGAGTTAAAACTCCCCTCTAGGTCCTCCCAACCATTTTATGCAAAACAAAGAACTCTCATACTGGAAGGGAAAAAAAATGGACATTAAGGTTGATTATGCCCCACCGGTTCAGCCTTTGGCCTGTCTCCAGAATTTCTTGCCCCAGCCGTTTAAGAGAGAACTACTCTGAACAACCTTGGAGAACAGGCCCCCTTAAGACAGTGGCTTTCCACATATATGCCTGTATACACTTACTCTTTTCTTGGGTTAGTGCAGCAGCTCACTAATCTGACTGCTGCCCCATTTCGCTTCATTAAAGGTGATCTGTTCCCATAAAGTGCCTTCTCTAACTCCCTTATCCTACAGTCAGCTCTTGGAAGTTTGTTGGTTCCTCGTCTCAACTGCCAAGCATCAGGGGCAGCCAGTGCCACCACAGAGAATCTTAAAGAAAAGACCCTCAGGACAAATGGTCCCAATATTCCCTGATCAGGGCCAGCTCGCCACCAGCAGCAAGGCTCCTGGCTGGCTAAGCCAAATTGTTACTGAGTCCAAGCTCGCTCTGCTTGCCACACGACAGGCCAATGAATCTGAGAGATGAGGGGATGAGGTAAGGAAGAAACCTTTTTATTCAAAGCCACCTGACCAAAATGATAGCAGGTTAGTGTCTCAAAATAACCATCTTATCAAGGCCTGGTTGCCAGTTTCTTTTATGGATCAGAGATGGGAGCGGGGCAGGTGAGGAAGCAAAGTAAAACTATTCAATCCTTGCAAAAGTCCCCTAGAATGAGGCAAGCCTTTAGGCAGGGGAATGTGTTAATTTCACTTCTAACAGTCCTTCACCGGTGGGCTGCTCAGGTTATCTCCCTCAGGCAGGCCATTATGTATGTTTATAACAACAAAAAAGCGTTAAAGTCACAGAAGCAGATGCAGTGTAAATTTAAAATGAACCCTTCTCCATTACAGTCTGTCCAGGTTGGTGATAGCCCTTTGAATTATGTCTTTTTCACAATGTATAATTCTCTGGTTGCAGGTCACAAGGCATCTGATCTCTATTCAAAGATAGATCAGTGAGATAAGCTTTAGGAACAAACTTAGGTCTATAATAGCTGAAGTAAACTTCTTAACAATATAGTACAACAGCAAGGAACTAACTGGGAAGTGAGCTTTGCCAAACACAAACCTAAATTAACAAGACTGGAATTTAACATTTAGTGAAACAAAAAAAAATTTTTTTTTTCATTGTGAGGACATTAATCTCACAGCCTGAGAAGGCTTTATTTCATGAAATAAAAGTGAGATTCATCAGGGGGCCAAGAAAAGCCACGTGTCCCTGACTGTTTGATTTCAACAACAGTTATTATTCACTTAGCCAAAGTAATTGTTAGGGGAAGTACACTGACGGAAACCACCCACCCTGGCCAGGCACTGTCTAACCATGTAACCATCTGCATGAGTTGTTTTACTACAGGAGGTCCGTAAGGAACATGGAACAATAAGCCACCACCAACTGGAAGAGATCAGGAAAGGTCAGAAGGTGACACCACGTGTCAAACCAACTCCCAGAATCCTTCTCGATGACATCCATCTTGGCTGAGCAATGCGTGTGCCACCAGGAAGGGCTGTAAGTCAGAACGATTGGCCAAAGACAACCCAGAAACTAAGCCCATCACCATAAAATCTGAGACTGTGAGCCACGTGGCAGAGCAGTCCTCCTGGGTTCCCTTAGCCTGCTGCTCTCCACCCAGGCGCCCCTTCCCAATAAAGCCTCTTGCTTTGTCAGCACATGTATCTCCTCAGACAATTCATTTCTGAATGTTAGACAAAACCCCATGTGGGCTCTGGAAAGGGTTGGTCCCTCTTCCTGCAAGATAACCATGGAAGACTTCAAAGGTAGTACAACATCTTAATAAAACTTGTACCATGGATGAAATTCTTTTCTTAGATTCTACTTTCCACAAAACTGCTTTATACTTTCTGTATCTTTCTCCATTCAGAAACAGTCGCCTGTAAGCCAGACTTATTTCCCCCATCCCTCCCTTCCACCATTATTATTATTATTTTGGCTTTAAATTCAAGGCAATGAGGACTGTGTCTCTAAAGGACATGATAAAAGTTAACTTCAAGCTTTTTTTTTTTTTAGGCAAGTTTTTAACATACTAGAGGGTTTTACTTGCATATGCCTAGATAACTGGTTTTATAATTTCGAAAGAAATTTTCTCTAGCCAATTTTCTCCAGAGTCTAGAGAATATTGTGGCCACACTGTTGTTGGCGCCGCTGGGAGGAGGGCAAGAGGGATTCCATCTTGAAGATTGTCAGCCATCTTAAGGCAGGTGTTAGAAAACGCCGCGGGAAGAAAGAGCCACGTCTAAGGACCGTTGGTGTAGGCCTTTATTGGGCAGTCGCTCTCGGGCAGAACTCCCAGTGAGCGAGGAGACAAAGGGAGTCTGCGAGGTACGAGGGGTGGGAAAAGGTTTTATAGCCAGGGTGGGCGCTTAGGCGGAGTCTTTCGAAGAAGACGCTGGCTTCGACAGCGGTCAGTGTCCTTGGGCTCCGTATGGGTATCCGATTGGACCGTCCATATAAAGAAGAAAGCGCGGGCTTGGAACAAAGGTCGGGCTGGGAACGAAGCGCGGGCTTTTATGGCCCGCCCTCCATGGGGGTCCGGTCAGGCTGGAACGCTCAACCTGTCAGCAGGATGTAAACTGGGCCTGAACCCTGTTAACCATCCTTAATGAAAAACCAGGAAACCCCTTCCCAGATGGCAAACAAACATTGGAAGTAAAGGTCAGTTTGTCTCAGTTAGATAAACGATAGCGCCTGCACCTGCATATTGTAACTGTTAATTCTTCCACACCTGCGTGTCGTAAAAATAATTACTAACATGTAAGCAGTTGTGTAGCGGAGAGCATAGCACCAAGTCCTCCAAAATCATCGGGGTCCTTGTTGGGAACCAATTCCCCCGGACCCTCTGGCGTAATAAACTGTACTCACTGTCTGGAGGGTTTTGTGACTCTGGATTCTTCAACACTGCCTTTTCTCTTTTAGTGTTCTTAATACTGATATTACCTTTGAGGAGTAGAGGTACTTCATATATAATATGTACACAGATATAAAGAGGCAGACTAGAGTTCTCGTTTTCAGTCACTCAGTCATTTCCAACTCTTTGTGATCCCATGAACTACAGCACGCAGGCTTCCCTGTCCTTCACCATCTCCTGGAGCTTGCTCAAACTCAACCATTAGGTCAGTAATGTCATCCAACCATCTCGTCCTCTTTTGTCCCCTTCACCTCTTGCCTTCACTCTTTCCCAGCCTCGGGGTCTTTTTTAATGAGTCTGCTCTTTGCATCAGGTGGCCAAAGTATGGGAGTTTCAGCTTCCGCATCAGTCCTTTCAGTGAATATTCAGGACTGATTTCCTTTAGGATGGACTGGTTGGATCTCCTTGCAGTCCAAGGGACTCTCAAGAGTCTTCTCCAACACTACAGTTCAAAAGCATCAATTCTTCAGCACTCAGCCTTCTTTATGGTCCAACTCTCATGTCCATACATGACTAATGGAAAAACCATAGCGTTGACTAGACAGACCTTTGCTGGCAAAGTAATGTCTCTGCTTGTTTAATATGCTGTCTAGGTTTATCATAGGTTTTCTTCCAAGGAGAAGAGTCTTAATTTCATAGCTGTAGTCACCACCACCTGCAGTGATTTTGGAGCCCAAGAAAATAAAGTCTGTCTCTGCTTCCATTGTTTCCCTATCTATATGCCATGAAGTGATGAGACCAGATGCCATAATCTTCGTTTTTTGAATGTTGAGTTTTAAGCCAGTTTTTTCACTCTCCTTTTTCACTTTCATCAAGGGGCTCTTTTTTATTCCTCTTTGCTTTCTACCATAAGGGTACTGTCATCTGCATATCTGAGGTTATTGATATTTCTCCCAGCAAACTTAATTCCAGCTTGTGCTTCAATCAGCCCTGCATTTCTCATGAAGTACTCTGCATAAAAGTTAAATAAGAAAAACAAACAAACAAAAAAGTTAAATAAGTAAGCTGACAATATACACCCATTGTTACTGAGTCAAATCTCGCTCTGCTTGCTGCACGATAGGCCAATGAATCCGAGAGACAAACTGTTGAGGCAAGGAAGATACTTTAATTAGGGAGTTGAAGACTGAGATGTCAGGCTAGCACCTCAAAATAACCATCTTACTGGGGCCTGGATGCCAGGTTCTTTTATAGGTCAGACAGAGAAAGAAGCAGTGAGGACCTAAAGTCAAAAGGCAGAACAGAGAGGGAGATGCAGTAAGGAAGTACAGTAAAAGGATCATCAGTCTTGTAAAACATCTCTAAGGCAATGTCCAGCCTTCAGAAGGGGTGTTAATCTCTTCTATTCACAGGTGGGCAGGGACAAACTATCCCTCCAAGAGCTGAACAAAGGCACTTTAATTTACAGTCCAGAAGAGGGGAAGGATCCTCTAGGCAAGCCATTGAGTATGACTATAATATTAAAAGCAAGTTAAAGAGTTTCCAACATGGAGTCAGAATTGGTTTCCTCTCTGCAACACCTTAATGTTCTCCTTTCCCATTTTTGAACAATTCCATTGTTCCATGTCTGGTTCTAACTGTTGCTTCTTGACCTGCATAAAGGTTTCCCAGGAAGCAGGTAATGTGGTCTGGTATTTCACCTTCCCTCCCTCCTTCGAAAGATCTCATGGCTTCATTTAAAAGCTTAGTTATGAATCAGGGATTACCATATAAACTTACTAGTTTATAAGCAGTTGGTATACATTAAGGTTGCATGTTCAGATGACTGAGGTCAGCTATCTGTAAATTTGGCTGAGAAGTGTCCTTTTTTTCCTTGGTTGCAGGTCCTTGAGGCCTGTATTTATATTCTAGTTTAGACATTTGCAAGACAAAGACACTATTTGCTTTTTTCAAAGAACAGTTCTGTTGCCTAAAGCTACTAAAATCAGGGACAAGATTTTTAGTCAAACTGATTTAGGAAGTTCTATGTTCTATTACTTCAGAGTTAAATTATTATGCCTTCAAAGTTTGTCTAAGGTATTCAGCACAGACCTTTCTGAATTTATAAATTGAGCCAAAGCAAAATTCCTATTTTTATATAAGAGGTCTCAGATCCCCAGAGTCAAGTAGAGCTGAGGAAATCAGGCCCTTTTTGCCTAACTGTTCCAAAATTATTGCTGGACAGATATCTCAGTGTAAATTTTTCTAGCCCCTTAAATATATAACTTAAAACTAGGGTAAATAGAACACACTTGTTTGGATTTTACTTTTGGGGACCAGTAGGGAGCCTCTCTTGACTGATTAACTTTAGGTAGTGTAATAATGTCAAATTTTGTTTTAATTACATAAATGTCCATTCTATTTATCCCATACCTAATAAACATAAAATTTTTTTTTTAATTTGTGGAGAATATTTTTTTTTTTACTTTACCTCCTTGTAATAATAGCTAGATTTTCCTTCCAAATTCTTCCTATTGATATTCTTAATTGTTCTTATTAGCATCTGTAAGAGACATTGAGGGGAACATCACAATGACACTATCTAAACCAGTATCTTGGGCTTCCTTGATAAGAGCTCAGTTGGTAAAGAATCCACCTGCAATGCAGGAGACCTGGGTTCAATCCCTGGGTTGGGAAGATCCCTGGAGAAGGGAAAGGCTACCCACTCCAGTATTCTGGCCTGGAGAATTCCATGGACTATACATGGGGTCACAAACAGTAGGACACAACTGAGTGACGAGCACTTTCTTTCTTTCACAAACTAGTATCTCTTCTTCTCAGGTTAATTAGACTTTTGCTTTATCAGTCAGTTCAGTTCAGTTGCTCAGTCCTGTCCCACTCTTTGGGACCCCATGGACTGGAGCAAACCAGGCTTCCCTGTCCATCACCAACTCCCGGATCTTGCTCGAACTCATGTCCATTGAGTCGGTCATGTCATCCAACCATCTCATCCTCTGTCGTCCCCTTCTCCTCCTGCCTTCAATTTTTCCCAGCATCAGGGTCTTTTCAAATGAGTCAGCCTTTCGAATCAGGTGGCCAAAGTATTGGAGCTTTAGCTCCAATGAATATTGGATGAATTAATGAATATTCAAGACTGATTTCCTTTAGGATGGACTGGTTTGATCTCTTTGCAGTCTAAAGGACTCTCAAGAGTCTTCTCCAACACCACACTTCAAAAGCATTAATCCTTCTGCATTCAGCTCTCTTTATGGTCCAACTCTCACATCCATACATGACTACTGGAAAAACCATAACTTTGACTGTACAGACCTTTGTCAGTAAAATAATATCTCTGCTTTTTAATATACTGTCTAGGTTTGTCATTGCTTTTTTCCCAAGGAACAAGCGTCTTTTAATTTCATGGTTGCAGTCATCATCTGCAGCAATTTTGGAGACCAAGAAAATAAAGTCTGTCACTATTTCCATTGTTTCCCCATCTATTTGCCATGAAGTGATAGGACCAGATGCCATGATTTCAGTTTTCTGAATGTTGAGTTTCAAGCCAGCTTTTTTACACTTCTCTTTCACTTTCATCAAAAAGCTCTTTAGTTCCTCTTCGCTTTCTGCCATAAAGGTGGTGTCCGCAGGCCAGAAATTCTGTGTCCTGTCATGATCCAGGCATGGATTGGAAAAGAATTTCCAGATATGAGACAGAATGAGAGGGAAATAAAGTTTATTAGAGTGCGAGATGCTGTTAGAACAACGGGCCAGCTCAAGGGAGAATCAACGTTGAACAGGGGTCCTTAGTTCACTTTTATAGCCAGGGTAGAAGGAGTGGGATAGGCGTCTTACGGGTCATTTGCTGATTGGATGAGGAATGTATGCTGGGTGGGGAAGAGTAGGGCAAATACCTTCTCCCTATAGGGGAGGAGGGGAGACAGGTTATACTATTCCATTAATAGTCACAACATGAGGGAGGGAAGGATGATAAGGGTCTGTTTTCCCGTTCCTGTATTCCAAGACCCTCCTTGGTTTTTTCTGCTCTTTTGTCCTTGGGTCACCACATTCCTCCTTCTCTTTATCTTTAGGGCCAATTCTTTGGCCCCTGTTGATACCCTGCTCATGTCTAACTATCTACCTATTTCCTTTTTCAGGCATTTGGGAACCCAGTCTCAAAGGAACAGGGGCAATTCGCGCTCTGACATCTTCAGGCTGCACAGGGGCGTCGTGGGGTTCTGGGTTCTCTTTGCCTGCTCTCTGTCAGGGTGCATTTACAGAAGGAAATGGAATGATAAGGTGACTTGTTTCAGCATCGTCTAGGTGTTGGTCAGGGAATATTCTTGTCATACTACCACTTTAGATTTGTTGTAGTCTAGAAGAAACAAACTTAACAAGAAAGTCAAAGGTACATGGCCCAAAGATTAATAGAAATAGAAGAGCTGCTCAAGGGCCAGCCAGGAGAACCAGGACTAGACATTGGTTTGTGACATTAGTGTTTCTCTAGGTATGAGAAGATGCAAGAATTTGGGCTCATAAAATCTTTACCTGAAAACATCTGACTATCTGAAGGCCGGTTCTTCTGGGTTTTTCCCAGAGCACAGAGTGCCTTATTTCTGATCTCCACCCTGAACTCCTTTCAGGGGGTGTCAAAGGTCAGCAGCTTGCAGTGGTCATAATTTAATCTTTGTAAAGGCAGCTGGCCAGTGCCGACTTCCAGTCAGCAGGGTCCCTTCATAGCCCCATATCTGACCATGCTTTGGGGCATTTCATGGACACTGTGTCCCGCAGTGCTGGAAAGGCTCATTCCCAGGTCTACCGAAGATTCCATTGACATTCCAATCAATATGCTGTTACTAGACCAGGCCTTGGCAAGTGACAAAAGTCTCTGGACCATTCTTGTCTTACTAGCCTCTTGGTCCAGGGAAATATTCCCTCTTGTTGCTTCTTCCCATTTCTAGAGTTACATTATTACAATCATTGATCTCATATGGAACTGCATATCAACATTTTATCACAGGCTCAGTCACACATTTAGTAACATAAGAAACACTCTTCTGAAACAAGCGACACAGAAAATAATATAGCTAGCAGTTATTAGTAAGGTCACAAGCAAGAATTTAAGTCAATTACAAAACAAGCTTTGGTTACAAAATGGGAAACATGGTGGGAGGGATAAACCAGGAGCTTAGGCTGAACATGCACACACTACTATATTTAAAATAGATAACCAACAAGGACCTACCGTACCGCACAAGGAACTCTACTTAATATTGTGTAATAACCTATATGAGAAAAGAATCTTAAAAAGAATGAATATATGTATAACTGATCTGAAGAAGGCAATGGCAACGTACTCTAGTACTCTTGCCTGGAAAATCCCATGGACGGAGGAGCCTAGTAGGCTGCAGTCCATGAGGTCGCTAAGAGTCAGACACAACTGAGCAACTTCACTTTCACGCATTGGAGAAGGAGATGGCAACCCACTCCAGTGTTCTTACCTGGAGAATCCCAGGGATGGGGAAGCCTGGTGGGCTGCCGTCTATGGGGTCGCACAGGGTCAGACGTGACTGAAGCGACTTAGCAGCAGTAGCAGCAGCAGCATGTATAAATGAATCACTTTGTTGTATACCTGAAACTAACACAACACTGTAAATCAACCATACTCTGATAAAATTTAAGGGAAAAAAAAAAGAATTAAGTCAAGAAATTTCATTAGGTATAGCCCAGTATACCCCAGGTCATCTGACTTAGTTAAATGATTATAGCCAGTTGTTAATCTCCTGGTTGTACATCATGGAGCATCTGATCTTTATCTGAAGATTGGTTACTGAGATAAGCTTTAGAAACAAACGTAGAGTGTCTTTTTTAATAACTTAATTAAATCTTTTAGCAATATGACAAAACAACAAGGAACTATCTCAGAAGTGAGTCTTATAAACACTAGACCTTAGTTAACAAAACTAGAAACTTAATTTAACAATTAAAAAAACTTAATATTCAGTGAAACATGATTTTTTTCATTGAGAGCATTAACCCTGTAGCCAGGGAAGGCTTTAACCCATCAAATAAAAATGAGGTTTGAAAAAGAAAAAAAAAAGAATTAAAAAAAAAATGAGGTTTGTCAGGGAGCCAGGAAAATCCAAGCAGCCATCTTGGATTTACCATAGCCCTGACTGATTTACAGCTTTTGTTCACCCATTTTTAATTCCCTGATTTAGGAGTAGAATGTTGCCATGTTTTAAGAACATCAGAATAGCAAAATTCTAACCGCGAGGGCTTATTTTTTATAGAAGCAGAATGAGCTTTGTCTACATGTACTATAATCTTAAATAATGTTTATTTGCTTTACCAAAGTAATGAAAGATTTTTAAAATGAATATAAATCCCTTAAAGGCAAAGAAATTCATAATCTGTTATCAAAAGCTCCACTGTAAGAAAACTTTGTTCTCTTAATAGAGAGAGTAGACTAAATTCCAGTCTGTTAACTTTGTTCTC
The DNA here is from genome assembly GCF_023699985.2 of Odocoileus virginianus. Classification (NCBI taxonomy): domain Eukaryota; kingdom Metazoa; phylum Chordata; class Mammalia; order Artiodactyla; family Cervidae; genus Odocoileus; species Odocoileus virginianus. The sequence goes on from NC_069676.1 coordinate 41,280,121, forward strand.
TTAATAGAGAGAGTAGACTAAATTCCAGTCTGTTACCAGTTTACCAGATAACAAACAAAATTTGTTTATTGGTTAATCTTAGAAAAGTCTTTTCCATAAATCTTGAAGTAGCAGTATTCTTGCAAAGGCATCAGAGTGAAACCATAGAAGGCATGTTTAAAATCTGATTAAATTGCAATTGACAAAGTAACCTGGTCATTGCTGTGACTTGTAACACTTTAACATGATAGCTAGAATTATAACTGACAACATTATACCAGGACATATCAAATTTTCATGAATTCCACATAATTTTAGGATACGTATATTAGTAACATCAACCATAACAGTGTAACTTGAGAAGATTTATTACCCCTTCAACAGTACTTCCCATATAGTTTAACATGTCCAGTGAACCCAGGTAGTTTAATACCTCTTTGGGATGTCCCAGGGGCCCTCTGAGGCATCCCAAAGTTAGCTAGAAGTCAAGTTATTTAGAAGTTTTTCTGATAAACACCAAAAGGGTATATAGCATTCAGTCAGATAGAATCACATAGATCACTGTGAAACAATATATTCACTTAGCCAAAGTAGCAAAGAAGATTTCAAAGGTAAACATAGAACAGATCACTTCAGAGGTGAAGAAACTTAAAATCCATTATCAAAGGCATTTCAACATCTCAAGAAAACTTGCATTTATGCACAAAACTCTTCCCTTGATGTCCACTTTCTATAAAACCTTCTTATCACTTTTTATACCCATTACTTTGTTCTCCCATCCTGAAACAGCCACCTGTAAGTTAGACCTACTTCCTTTTCCCTTCATAAAATGTAATTTCATTCCTCATACATTCTTTACTGAAAACACACTTCCTACTTTCCTTTAGCAACCAAGAACTGACATTTATATTAGCATTCTATAGATTGGTGAACATAAATACCAGTGATAATTTCCAAAAAAAACACATTTGCCTTCTTATAGAGAATATCTCAGGATGGCACCAAACACTGTTCATTAACAGTCCAAAATCTTTAAGGGTGTTTGCTATGACCAGTGCATTCTCTTGGCAGAACTCTATTAGCCTTTTCCCTGCTTCATTCTGTACTCCAAGACCAAATTTGCCAAATTTGTTACTCCAGGTGTTTCCTGACTTCCTACTTTTGCATTCCAGTCCCCTATAATGAAAAGGACATCTTTTTTGGGTATTAATCCTAGAAGGTCTTGTAGGGCTTCATAGAACTGTTCAACTTCAGCTTCTTCCGCATTAGTGGCCAGGGCATAGACTTGGATTACCTTGATACTGAATGGTTTGCCTTGGAAATGAACAGAGATCATTCTGTCGTTTTTGAGATTGCATCCAAGTACTGCATTTTGGACTCTTTTGTTGACTATGATGGCTACTCCATTTATTCTAAGGGATTCTTGCCCACAGTAATAGATATAATGGTCATCAAGAAAATTAGAGATACCAAGGGAATATTTCATGCAAAGATGGGCACAATAAAGGATAGAAATGGTATGGCCCTAAAAGAAGCAGAAGATATTAAGAAGAGGTGGCAAGAATACACAGAAGAACTATACAAAAAAGATCTTCATGACCCAGATAATCATGATGGTATGATCACTGACCTAGAGCCAGACATCCTCGAATGCAAAGTCAAGTGGGCCTTAGGAAGCATAACTATGAACAAAACTAGTGGAGGTGACGGAATTCCAGTTGAGCTATTTCAAATCCTAAAAGATGATGCTGTGAAAGTGCTATGCCAGCAAATTTGGAAACCTTAGCAGTGGCCACAGGACTGGAAAAGGTCCGTTTTCATTCCAATCCCAATGAAAGGCAATGCCAAAGAATGCTCAAACTATCGCACAATTGCACTCATCTCACACGCTAGTAAAATAGGGCTCAAAATTTTCCAAGCCAGGTTTCAACAGTATGTGAACTGTGAACTTCCAGATGTTCAAGCTGGATTTAGAAAAGGCAGAGGAACCAAAGATCAAATTGCCAACATCCATTGTAACATAGAAAAAGCAAGAGAGTTCCAGAAAAACATCTACTTCTGCTTCACTGATTATGCCAAAGCCTTTGACTGTGTGGATCACAACAAACTGTGGAAACTTCTTAAAGAGATGGGAATACCAGACCACCTGATCTGCCTCTTGAGAAATCGTATGCAGGTCAGGAAGCAACAGTTAGAAATGGACATGGAACAACAGACTGGTTCCAAATAGGGAAAGGAGTATGTTAAGGCTGTATATGGTCAGCCTGCTTATTTAACTTTTATGCAGAGTACATTAGGAGAAACGCTGGGCTGGATGAAGAACAAGCTGGAATCAAAATTGAGGGGAGAAATATCAATAACCTCAGATATGCAGATGATACCCTTCTTATGGCAGAAAGTGAAGAACTAAAGAGCCTCTTGATGAAAGTGAAAGAGGAGAGTGAAACAGTTGGCTTAAACCTCAACATTCAGAAAACTAAGATCAAGGCATTTGGTCCCATCAGTTCAGTCAGTCAGTTCAGTCGCTCAGTCATGTCCGACTCTTTGCGACCCCATGAATTGCAGCACGCCAGGCCTCCCTGTCCATCACCAATAGATGGGAAAATAGTGAAAACAGTGACAGACTTTATTTTGGGGGGCTCCAAAATCACTGCACATGGTAACTGCAGCCATGAAATTAAAAGATGCTTGCTCCTTTGAAGAAAAGTTATGACCAAACTAGACAGCATATTACAAAGCAGAGACATTACTTTGGCAACAAAGATCCATCTAGTCAAAGCTATGGTTTTTCCAGTGGTCATGTATGGACATGAGAGTTGGACCATAAAGAAGGCTGAGTGCCGAAGAATTGATGGTTTTGAACTGTGGTGTTGGAGAAGACTCTTGAGAGTCCCTTGGACTGCAAGGAGATCCAACCAGTCCATCCTAAAGGAAATCAGTCCTGAATATTCATTGGAGGACTGATGTTGAAGCTGAAACTCCAATACTTTGGCCACCTGATTCGAAGAGCTGACTCATTTGAAAAGACCCTGGTGCTGGGAAAGATTGAGGGCAGGAGGAGAAGGGGAGGACAGAGGATGAGATGGTTGGGTGGCATCACCGACTCAATGAACATGGGTTTGGATGGACTCTGGGAGCTGGTGATGGACAGGGAGGCCTGGCATGCTGCGGTTCATGGGGTCTCAAAGAGTCAGACACGACTGAGCGACTGAACTGAACTGAACTGAACCCTGAATACAGGGTTCAAACTTACAACCTGCCCCTCTACTTTACTGTAAATACCCATAGTATTTTACTTTAAATACCCATAGTATTTGTCTAGTATATTATACAATTTGCAGATTCACCATATCACTTCTCTATGTCGCTCCCCACCATCCCCTGACAGGGAAGCCTGGCATGCTTCAGTCCAAGGGGTCACAAAGAGCCCCACACGACTTACTGACTGAACAACAAAAAACCTTCCCCCATTCTACCATAAGAGCTCCACTAAATCAGGGGTTTTTATCTGTCTTTCTAAGCCATGCATCACAATCTGAAAAGGTATTGGCACTGGTACTAGGTGCACAGCAAATATTTGTGGAGGAAGTGAATTTTAAAAAATATAGCATGATTCCAATTTTACTTTCTTATTTTAAAGCATAAACATGTATACACACGTGTAGAGGGAGGGAGAAGAAAAACAGTCAAAATGTTAATGGTGATTTTAAGTGATATTTTCCCTTCTTCATGTTTTCCCGTGGTTTTATTCCCCAAACTCGATGTGAAAATGTATTATCTCATCATAAGAAAACTGCTTTTTAAAACGTCTCTTCTAAATCTCGGGTGACATACATTGCCACGCACAGCGAATTGTGCCTACTGCAAGTTGCACAAAGCCATTTTTCTGTAATCAACAATTCAGAAGGCATTGATGGTCTTTAAATAAATTACAGGTTTAAGCAATCGCCCAGTATTTTGTCGTGGTTAAACATTTCTTAAAGGAATAAGAAACCTTGCTCCTGCGGGCGACCGCGTTATCCCTGGGGAACACACCCACCTAGCAACCGGGAGTGGAGCTGAAGCCTGGCACTGCGCCTTTAATTCCCGGGTTGGGAGGGGCGGTGGAGAATTTCCGCTCCCCCACTCCCACCGCGGCCCTGGAGGCAGCTGTCACCTGTAAGGCGAGCACCGCGCATGGGGGATGGAGTCCGGCGCCCATTGGACAGGCTGTAAAGGCAGACACCTACCCCGAAGACTGGGGACCCCGCGGGGCTGGGACGGGGGTCGCGCGCCGCGGCCCCCGGCTCCTTTCTCCAGGAGACTGCCGGGCCCCGCTGCGCTGGCATGACCGAGGTCCAGCTTCGAGGACACGCCCGCCACGCCTCGGTGAAAAAGATCAGGTGAGCCTGGTCGAGGCGGACCTGACTCCCGGAACCCCGGCTCCCTCCTCCGGCGGCGCCGCGACGTCCACCTTGCCTAGCAACCGGGAACCGCGGAGTTGGTGGGAGCGGGCGGCCTGGCTTTCCCCTTGCGGGGCGATAAGTGACCATGGCGCTGGCCGCGGCCGCGGCCGCAGCGGCCGCCGGGGTGAGCCAGGCGGCGGTGCTGGGCTTCCTGCAGGAGAACGGCGGGAAGGTGCGCAACTCGGAGCTGCTGAGCCGCTTCAAACCGCTGCTGGAGGCCGGCGACCCACGCGGCCGCGCCGCCCGCAGGGACCGCTTCAAGCAGTTTGTCAACGACGTGGCCGTGGTGAAGGAGCTTGACGGCGTCAAATTCGTGGTACTGAGGAAGAAGTCGCGGTCCCGCGACGGACCCGAGCCCCCGCCCTGCTGCTTCCAGAGCGCCCGGGAGGCACCAGCCCCGCCGTCGAAGGTCACTTCTGTATCACAGGAGGAAACCGCGGCCTCGGGGGCTCTGTCCTCGTCCTGGGCACCGAGGGCGGCGGAACCGGCTGAGGACCCGGCCCCGCCATCAGAGCCGCAGGACACCACCGGGACTCCGGCCTCAGAGCCCACTCAGGGGCTGTTGTTAGACTCGGCCTGGCAGTTAGGGGTGCCCTCGGACCCCCAGATTCCAGCTTTTGAGCTGGCCCAGCCCGCTGAGGGTCTCTCTGAAGATATGGCCCCACCGTCCACGGCGCCGTCAGAGGCACCCTCGCCCCGCATAGAACCGCCACACCCAGAAGCTGCGCCTCGGGGGCCACCACCACCCGCTCCGCGCCCGCAGCCTCAGAAGCCCTGCATGCTGCCTGTGCGCTGCGTCCCCGGCCCCTCGGCGCTGCGGATCCGGGTTGAGGAGCAGGGCCTGCGCAGGCAGCTGTCGGAGGAGCCCAGCCCGCGGAGCTCCCCGATGCTGCTGCGGCGGCTCTCGGTTGAGGAGGCCGGCCTGGGCCTCGGTCTGGGCTCTGGCCGCTCCCCTCACCTGAGGCGCCTGTCGCGCGCCGGCCCGCGCCTGCTGAGCCCCGACACCGAGGAGGCTCCGGCTGCCCCGCCGCCGTCCGCCGTGCCCCTGGAGCCGGCCGAACACGAGTGGCTAGTGCGGGTGGCTGGGGGCCGCTGGACCCACCAGCTGCACGGGCTGCTGCTGCGCGACGTCGGCCTGGCAGCCAAACGCGACTTCATGTCTGGTTTCACGGCCCTGCACTGGGCCGCTAAGAGCGGCGACCTCGAGATGGTGCAGCAGCTGGTGGAGGTCGCGCGGCGTGGGGGCGCACGGGTCGACGTCAACGCGCGCTCGCACGGCGGCTACACGCCGCTGCACTTGGCGGCGCTGCACGGCCACGAGGATGCGGCCGTGCTCTTGGTAGTCCGCCTGGGTGCGCAGGTGCACGTGCGCGACCACAGCGGACGGCGCGCTTACCAGTACCTGCAGTCCGGCGCCTCGTATGCTCTGCGTCGCCTACTTGGCGACCCTGGACTGCGAGGTTCGACCGAAACTGACGGGGCTGCTGGTAGTAGTGGCAGTTTTGCGGCCCGGCGCCCTGTGCAGGTGGCGGCCACCATCCTCAGTTCCACCACTAGCGCGTTTCTGGGCGTCCTGGCTGATGACCTGATGCTCCAGGATCTGGCTCGAGGCATGAGGAAGTCAAGCTCCTTAAGCAAATTCTTGGGAGCCTCGCCCATGGCTCCTCGTAAAAAGACAAAGATCCGCGGCAGTCTGCCAGCCTTTTCAGAAATCTCTCGTCGACCCACTCCGGGGCCCTTGGCTGGTCTAGTGCCCAGCCTACCCCCAGCAACCTGACGGTTCCCAAGGTTACGACTTAGTCTCTCTAATCGGCCCTCCCTCTCACAGTCAAAGCCTGCCCAAGACCGTGGCCAACACTTTTGGCTCCATCGTGTCTCCAGCTTTGTCCACTGCAGCCTGTTTTACCCAAGCGGGCCTTTGCCGCCAACTTCTTAATCTTTCTTCAGAGATGGGGTTCAAGATCTCCGTGAGAGCCTCCTATGAAGAACTCTGGAAATCAGGCTTGAACCTTGGAGGAGATTTGCAATTTAGGATCAAAGGTTCGGGGGCAGCAGCTGGTCTGGCCCCTGAATGATTTAACCCAATGCCTCTGCATCTATATACTTCCAAAGCAGAATTACAGCTTTGTGTGATGATAGATTATTTGTCAGCTTTTAAGCTATGCAGTGCATTTGTAATTTGATGCTTTTATCCTGTTTTTAAGTTGAAATGAGGTAAAACAACTTTCATAAAATAACCTCTTGAAATTATATTTTTCCAAAATGCTCAGACATTTTCAATCTTTTGCTAAATATTTTGGAATTCTATTTAAAAAAAAAAACGATTAAGATCTAAAGGAATTAAGTCCCAACCAACAAAACCCTTGAATGGTTATCTACCTCATTTTAAGCAATCAAGATGTCAGACAGTCTTGAACACAGAAAGTGACCATTGTGAATGTAATTAATTAAAGTTATACTGTGAATGCTAAATGTTAGAAAATAAGTGCATCTTGGGAGTAAAAGTGATTTAACAATGAGAGAAAAGAGACATTTTTGGCAAATACTTTTAATTTGTGGTTGTCTTCCCCCCCCCCCCCTTTGAGACCAGCTCTGGGTTATTTATTTATTTATTTTTAAATTGAAGAAGAAACAAAGGTACAGAGCAATTAGGTAACTTTGTCCAAAGTGTTAGTTGCTCAATCATGTCCGACTCTTTTTGACCCCATGGACTGTAGCCCACTATGCTCCTCTGTCCATGGAATTCTCCAGGCAAGAATACTGAAGTGGGTTGCCATGCCCTTCTTCTGTGGTTGTCTTTATGGTGAAATATAAACATGTATCTTTGGCAGTGGTCGCTGGCTACTTTGATATGGCATGAATATTTAACTTTTAATAATTTGATTTATTTGTGAATTGCACCATTGTGCCATGTTTCTGAATCTGTGGCTTTCAAATCTGGCTGAGCCTTTCACTGCAGTAGGTGAATATTCAAAGACAAAAAATGTCATAACCTAACACCAGGAAAATAACTGGTTAAATAGTAACAGATACAATTAAGGAGCAACTATTTTATATGAAAGTTCTATACAAGCAAAACTTATGTGGTAGCCATTTTAAAAAGCCATCTGAAAGCAAACAACTTATTCCAAAATAGCAAATGCAAAGTCTCCTTGCTCAGCGACTTTAGAGAGGGGTAGCTTAATTCACCTGTATCTTTGCTCCTATTTATAATTGAGAAGGTTTTAAGTATTGCCAGGATTTCTCAGGTTCAACCCAGCATAATTGTAATGGCTCTTTTCCCATTTTAAAGATATGGAGTCTATTTGCTCAACCAATTTTTAAAAAAATATCATATTGTAATAATGCTCTGCTTTTGCAAATTGGGTTTGCATGTGATTAGTTATACCAAATAGTTTTTGTGGCCAGGGTAGTGGGGCTCCCCTCCCATATATGTATCAATGAGGCCTCTGAAATTATTTAAGGCAGTCCTTCCTGGAATGTTTTGATTTAAACAATGAAATAAACATTTTCCCATTTTGTTCCTGCTTGTGTGATGCTGTACTTCCCTTAAACATTCTATAGGACTTGCTACTGTATTTGCCTTTCATTACTTTTATCCCCATCTTTTTGCTTCTTTCAAGCATTTTACTACTGAAAGAATTTGGATTTCTCTGCAAAGTAAAGGAATCAGCCAAACATGGATATGATAGCCAAAAACTGTAGGTAAATGTAGGCCCTGATCTGGCCTCTCCCATCTTCCTTGCCTGGAACTCTAGCTAAGCTTCACAAATTATTTCAAAATGCACATCAAATCGTCTGCCTCTGTGAAAAAATAAATGACGAGAGGCAATAATTAAAGCAATGTGAGGAGCTGAAGATATAAAAATATTAGAAATTTTTCATAATGAAAGAGAAACTTGACTGAGGGTAACAAAGTTCACACACACAGGTATGACCGGCTTTGAGAAAGACAAAATGTAAACCAGCATATTAGCGATAACAGTAATTAATGTTTATGGCACATTTAAATCAGAAGAAGTTTCTTAAATTGTGGAAGAATCTTTGTATTTCACAAGGGTGTGCTGCAAACCTTCCAAGTGAAGTAAAAATATTTGGCAAGAGTTTAAGGTCAATAAGCCTAACGTGCAGGTGTAAGAAACCACTGCTTTTCCCTTGCAGGCTAAGACCATCTGAAAGTATAAGGGAAGTTGGTAGGAAATTACAGTTTAATATGTATATGGGAAGTTTTCAAGAAGAATAACTGGTTAACAGGAGGCATACCTGTGGAAGGGTATTTCCAACAACCGACCCCCCCCCCACAATTAGTTGTTCATCAATTAAGGCAATTTATCTGGTTAAAATTATCACAAGGAACAGAATCACTCCTCTAAATGGGGAAAGAGTTAATTGCTGATGTAGATGTGTAGGACTCATATCCACAGCAAGCTTCTTAATACAGTTGTACATTTCCTCTCAGGAGGATGGAGGCTGTTCTTGCGTATGTGTTACGTACCTAATGGAGACCAGGGTATGTTGTTGTTGTTCAGTTACTCAGTCTTGTCCGACTCGTTGGGACCCCGTGGACTGCAGCAAGCCAGGCTTCCCTGTTCTTCACAATCTCCCAGAGTTTACTAAAACTCATGTACATTGAGTTGGTGATGCCATCCAACCATCTCATCCTCTGTGGTCCCCTTCTCCTCCTGCCTTTAATCTTTCCCAACATCATGGTCTTTTCGAGTGGGTCAGTTCACCCCAAAGTATTGGAGCTTCAGCTTCAGCATCAATCCTTCCAGTGAATATTCAGGGTTGATTTCCTTTAGGAATGACTGGCTTGATCTCCTCGTGGTAAAAGGGACTGTCAAGAGTCTATCACCACAGTTCAAAGGCATCAATTCTTTGGCACTCAACCTTTTTATGGTTCAGCTCTCACATCCATATATGACTACTGGAAAAACCATAGCTTTGACTAGACATATTTTGTAGGCAAAGTAATGGCTCTGCTTTTTAATATGCTGTCACATTTAACAGCTTTTTAATATGCTGTCACATTTAACAGCATTTTAATATGCTGTCTAGGTTTGTCATAGTTTTTCTTCCAAGAAGCAAGAATCTTTTAATTTCATGGTTGCAGTCACCATCCACAGTGATTTTGGAGCCCAAGAAAATAAACTCTATCATGTTTCCACTGTTTTCCCATCTATTTGCCATGAAGTGATGGGACCAGATGCTACCATCTTAGTTTTTTGAATGTTGAGTTTTAAGATGGCTTTTTCACTCTCCTTTTTCATCTTCATCAAGAAGCTTTTTAGTTCCTCCTCACTTTCTGCCATACGGGTGGTTTCATCTGCATATCTGAGGTTATTGATATTTCTCCCCGCAATCTTGATTCCAGTTTGTGCTTCATCCAGCCCAGCATTTTGCATGATGTACTCTGCATAAGTTAAATAAACAGGGTGACAGTATACAGCCTTGACGTACTCCTTTCCCAATTTTGACCAGGCTATGGGGAATGTATATATATAACCTGTGTTTACTAAGTGCTAAGCACGGTTCTAAACACTGCAGGTATTCACCACCACCTTACAATGTATGTACTGTTAGTATCTTGATTTTTAAAGTGAGGAAGCCTAGAGAAACTGTAAGTAACCTGTATGGGCCTCAAGCTAGTAACTGTCATGGTCAGGATGGCATCCTGGTGCTCTTTTCCAGTAAAGCATCCTGTTACAGAAAAGCAAGGTGGTCTCATCTCAGCTCTTTATTCATTTAGTGACCTTAAGCAAGTCACCTAGTTCTCCAAGCTCCATCTTTCTCTCTGTGGAATTGGCAGTACTTATCCTACAGGCTGTGGGGAGGGAGGAGCACATGGAATGAGTAGGTAGAGTTGTCTGTGAACTGCAACACCATCCTGAAATATTACTAGAAGTGCCACGTTGGTCCCAAAGGGATATCTGGATGCATTCCAAAACCAAATAGCTCTGATTTGTGGTGTTGCTCTACCTGATCACCATTCTTTTACCATGTTAGTACCTGTATATATAAACAACAACACTGACACTACTAGGAAAAATATATTCCCACAAAAGGGAAACTATCCTATATTCTGTAAGTGATATCACATTATTTCAAATATCACAATGCCTTTTGTTTGTTTACTTTTGGCTGTACAGGATTTTCGTTGCTGTGTGTCGGCTTTCTCTAGCTGTGGCGAGCGGGCTTCTCATTGTGACGGCTTCTCTTCTTGCAGAGCACAGGCTCTAGGCTCATGCCGACTCAGTAGTGGTGGCACACAGGCTCAGCTGCCCAGTGGCATGTGAAATCTTTTCTGGTCAGGGATCTAACCCTTGTCTCCTGCATTGGCAGATGGGTTCTTTTTTTTTTTCTTTATTAATTTATTCTTAGCTTGCTGGGTCTTCATTGCTGCAAGTGGGCTTTCTCTAGTTGGGCTGAGTGGAGACTACTCTCCAGTTGCAGAGCTCAGGCTTCTCCAGTTACAGAGCGCAGGCTCTAGGCTCTCATGGGCTCAGTAGCTGTGGCACAGGGGCTTAATTGCTCTGAGGTGTATGGAATCTTCCCTCACCAGGGATTGAACCAATGTCCCCTTCGTTGGCAGGCAAGATTCTTAACTACTGGACCATCAGGGAAGTCTCCACAATGCCTTTCTTACCCCACAGACCTCTAGAATCCCCAGCCTCACCTTCCAGTCCTAAACAAGCACTCACTCAGCCTTCTGGATTGAAAGCACCCCTCTGCACATATGGCTTTAAGGCTGGGCCTACTCAGGACCTATATTCTTCCCCTTATCCTGGAATAAATTATCTGACCTTTTAAAATGGTTTAATAAGTAGACTGTCACTCTCCAGGAAGCTTGTTGCCTTGAACCTCTATGGCTGGCGTCACACTTCCAGAACTGCCCCACCTCTGGACTTGAACCTGTGGAGCAGAGGTGGCCTCAGATATTACTGCAGGGAAGTGGAAAGAAGGGCCAGTTAGTGAGAGAGGGAGTGGGAGGAAAAGAGGTGGGGAGGGAGTGACTGAGAGAAAGATCTCTGGACCTCTCCTCCAGAAGGGGAGAAAAGTTCTAGTGAGAACTTAGTGCTGACTTCAGTTTCAAAGACAGCAGGTAAACACCCATGGTGATTTTCTAAACTGCAGCTAGGCCGTGAAAGTAACGTTATGGGTTCGTTGGGAGGATTGATTTACAGCATTTGCCTGAGTCCCGCCCCCGCATTCCCCCTTTCATCTCTTCTCTGCGGTGGTCCTCAACCGCATTTGACCTAAACGTCCTCTGAAAGCTTCTGAATTACTCGTGACTGAACAGCGAGGTAGTTTTGTTCCCCTGAGGATTTCTGAGGTTCACTCCAGCCGCTTGCTGAGGTAGGTGGTGTGCGGAGCAGACTGTTCCAGCCAGATTGAGCGCCGGCTTGGGGCGCCGCGGAACATTGCTTCCCTACTCAGTTTCCAATTTACAGTCAGAAGGTAGAAAGTACACTAATTAAATCCATATTAGGAGGCACCGCGGGGGCGGGATGAGGCGAGTGGGAGATGAGGCATCGCGGCTGCCTGTTGCCCAGCAACAAGGGCATCCGCTAAGCTGTGGGGCGCAGCGCCTCAGGCCGCCGGGCTGGGGGTGGTGGGACTGGCAGGATGGGGCGCAGCAGCTTGGGGAGGTGCGGACAGAAACCCCAGCAGAGACCCAAGGGACCCTCTTTTCCACCGTGGGGAACTAAGTAAGGCTCTTTTGGATATTGATCTCAAGATCAACCCCACCCCCCACCCCCAGCTTTCCCCTCCCCACTCCTCATTAACCAACAAATGTTGAAGGACGTGGCAAAGGAAAGCGAGCCAACCTTCTCACAGCCGGCTGGCTAGAATTTCCTTCCGACAGAAGCAAAGGGTTAGCCCACCCCACCCCACCCCTACCCCCGCCTTCAGGCCCCACAGGGACACTGCTCGGGACAAGGCAGCGTCCCTGGGTCTAGCCCGGAAGGCCTGGTAGCTGGCGAGGTGGTGAAGTGTCCTATAAAGAACAGCGCCCTCTGCTGGCAGCGTCCAGGAGGGTGGAATTCACCCGGCTTCTCTTATTCAATTCACTGCCTCCCTCCACCCCCAAGTCTTAGCCTGTGGTGCCAATATCCAACACCTATGCTGAGCTTCTTGTCCTCTGAAGGAACAACGGGGTGTGGAAGAAAGATAAACTGGGGCAGGAAGGAGAAGGAGACAAATGGAAAGACCTGCTCAGTTGGGGTCCCACTTTGGTGGGCGCTCTCGATCTGGTAGAGACAAGTACAGCAGCCTCCTATTGCCCCATGGGAAAAACCAGCCAAGAACCAAAGTGCAGTTTAACCGGACAAGGGCAGATGTTGTTTCCCATGTCCATTCAGGGCTGGGAGTGTTTTGTCTGAAATACACAATTTCCACTGGCCTAATGGACGAGGTTAAGTGTATTTCTAAGAATATCACAACGTGCGCTGAGTCGCGTCCACTCTGCGACTCCATGGACTGTAGCCGCCAAGCTCCTCTGTCCATAGGATTTTTCAGGCAAGAATACTGGAGTGGGAAGAATATCACAATAGGAGAAATCAATGAGCACTGTACAGGGCAGGCAGAAATAAGTAGATCCCTCCAGAAGGCATCTGGCAGCAAGCTGCCCGGCGGGGCAGAGGACCTTGGAGCGGAGGCCCCGCTCACAGCGTTCAAAGAGGGGAAGCAAAGTAGAATGTTAGAACCCGCAACCGCCTCAGCAGGAGCCCCATATGTTTTTTATAAAAAGGCACAATGTGAGCATTGTTCTGTGCTCAATAGCGCGACTGTTACAACTAATGCTTTTAGTATGAATACGACCATTTAAAATTCCCAACCAGTTGCACTTAGTGACAATATGCATCAGAAAACGAGCTCAGAAGCAGAGATTTCTCACTAAGAGGTCAGTTGACTTTAGATACCATTATTATTAAGGTGCCCAGATTCCAAAAACACACTCAGTATTTGCATGAACAGTGTTCTGGTCCCCAGCCTTTGCAGCTCCAAATACTAAGGCAGATTTTCACATGTATATTGGAGAACATTGATTCTGTGCACACAGGGATGATATGCAGAGGGTGTGTGTGTCATTTGTTTCATTTCATTCTAGCCCTATTCCCCTACTCCCAGCTCCAGCCCAACCCCAAATTGGCACCTCCAGGACATAAGCCCCCCAGCATAATAGGTCTCCAGATGCCCCATGACTCATCCCCATTCAGCTCCCATCCTCCCAACTGCCCTCCTCAAGCCTGGTTGATCCCATAGGGGCTTCCAAAAGAGAGGTGAATGAATTTCCCCAAATGTCCCAAGTGTATTTGACACTCATCAGGGTTTTTAGGCAAAGCATCTGAATCTATTTTCCATTTGGGGAAGTTCCCTGTGCCTTGAATCTTGAAGCAAGGCAGTCCTACCCACTTCCACTATATCACTGAGGTTAGGGGCTTGGGTAAAAACCAGCAAAAGAGACCTGAACTCAGCCAATCAGGTCTGGAGTTTTGTGGTAAAAATGCAGTCACCAGAAGAGTTAGGGGCTACTGGTGACAGCATCTGCCTGGCCCCTCTCGTTTTCAAGCCTGTTTCTTTCAGTCTTCCTAGGAATCCCCAGACCTGACTGATGTCCTCTGACAAATAGCCATTCTGCTCTAGTCAGGGAGGTGTTTGAAATTTGCAAACCCTGCCTCCAAGCCAGACTCCGCGTATTACTTCAATTTTTTTATTGAGAGGGAAAAGAAATGGCCATTTTGAATCTTAAGTTGAAGTGCTTCTCTGACTTGTCTCATCTCCCTCCAACCAACCCTTACTGAAACTCTTTCTCATCACAGAAGGAGAGAATACTGCAGATTTAAAATTTCTCAGTTAACTACCAGATAATCCACAAGACTTGGGAAAGACCACATGAGAACACTTGGAAGAAGTACCCCGGCAAAGCCGGGCCTGGGTCTTCCCCAAGGGAAAAGCACCGAATAAACCAGCGTGATCCGGAATCATGTGGGTGAGAAGCAAGGGCAATGCTCCCCACCCTCACCACCTGTAACTAGATGAGGGGAGGGGGGAAGGGCGGTTTATCCGGAGGATGGGTCCCTGAGGGGAAGGCCGGCCTGGGAGGCGAGGGATGACGGCCAAGGTCGTTCCTGACTGCGTCCAGTTGGTCCTGAATAAGGCGGACCCGCTCGTCCAAGCTGCGCTGCTGGGCCAGGACGGCGGCCTTGCCGGCCAACAGGGTGCGGTAGGCTCTCAGCTCCTCTGCGGGCAGTGCGCGCGCCAGCAGCTCGCGTAGGGCCCGCTCCCGCCGCGCCACGTGCTGCTTCAGCTCCCTAGCATCTTCCTCCTGCCGCTGCAGGAGCCCCAGCCGCTGCAGCAGAGAGGCCTGGAGATGCAGGGCGGGGGCGCTGTGAGCCAGGCCCGATGCAGGCCCCTCACCACCCTTCCTGTCTCCCCGCCATCCTCAGCCCGAGCCATTACCTGCTCTTCAGGGTCGCTGTCGGCACCCACCCGGGCCAGGGCGCGGTGCACGCGGGCCAGGCGACTGCCCAGCAACAGCAGGAGGCCAAGCACGCGCTCTAGGTCGGCCATGAACCGGCTGAACCGCTCCAGCTCGTGGGGTGCACAGGCCTGGCCGACAGCGGCCTCCAGAGCAGCTCCGCGCCTGGCCCAAGCCTGGGCCGCTCCCTGCAGCTGCTTCTGCTCGGCCTGAAGGTCCCTTAGCATCTTTTGGAGGAGGTCCGCCAGCTCTGCCTGCCGGGAGTGCGTAGGCACTTAAGTCTGGAGCCAGGCCCCTGACTCCTCGGACCAGACTCTGGGTTCTGGCCCCACTCAGCCACCAATGGCCCCTTCCACACTCACTTTCTTGGCTTGGATGCTGTTATTTGGCTTTGGAGTACCCTGGTCACATGGTTGGTCAGGCACAACGTGGGTGGTAAGGTTTTCAGGCCTTGTCTCCTCCTGAGAAGTTGGCAGGTGCTGGGTGGAGTTAAGTAGATAGGACCTGGGGATAAAACCAGAGCTCCTTGGGTTGTCCTGCCCTAGAGAGCAGGGTCTTAAAGTCGTCTGAGTCCCTGATGCCCCTCACTCACCCTGGCTCAGAATTACCAGCAGCCTCCTCTCCAGCCTTCCTACAGCCTTGTCTCATTGCAGCCCAGACCTCAGCTAACGGAATCAGTCCATCTAGCAGACCCAGGGATGGCTCTGGGTTGGGATAGGAGGGGAAAGTGTCACTCTGAGAGGGATCCAATCTGGCCAGCTCCTGAACCAGCTCCTCGAGGCGTGGACTGGGCCATGTTGACCTGGGACCAGGCTCCCCAGAGCCCCAAGCTAGGGCACTGTGGTCAGGGGGCCCTGGGGTATCATTGTCTGGAGGTCCCAGGGTATCACCTGGGAAAGGTTTGAGGTCAGTCTCTGCAGCTGTGGGGGGAACAGTCGTCAGCAGTCCAGTGGGGTCAAATGTAAGGATGTCACCATTTGCAGTCTCAGGGGGGCTACAGCATGTAGGCCTGGAAACATTCACAGAACCGTTTAACCCCTGCCAACACTCATCCACCCCTGCAGTTTCTGGGTCCTCATGGAGGGGCTGCTCTGGGGGGATTATAGCTTGGTCAGTCCTTTGGCTCAAGCCAGCTCCGTACTCCTGGTCAGAGACATGGACACTGAAAGTGGAAGAGACACTAAATCAGAAAAAGCTCTGGACAAGGGCCCCCCCTCCCCCTCCCCCTGCCAACCACTCCCCCCCCCAAAAAAACCCCCAGACCCCAGCCTTCGGTCAAGAGAGAGTTCCCTGCCTCTCCAGCATTTTATAGATGTGTGTAGGAAAGGTATGTCTCACTCTGCTTGAAAGTCTGAGGGAACTCACCAGGTTGGGAGCCCCAGGAGAGTCTGGGAGTCTGCAGGTGATCTTGCTCTGACCAGGGGGGCTTCTTCCAGGAAAACTTCATCATCAGGAAGGGATGGGAGCCGAGCAGACACAATGCAGTTCTCTGAGCCCCTCTGCTCACAGTCAGAGGGACCGCTCTGGGGGCCCTCTGCAGGACACACTTCTGCAGCTTCCTTCTGATTCAGAAACCTGGAGGCAAGGACCCCACACTAACCACAGTGACCAGGAAGATTCTGGTTCTGTACCATACACACAGTGGGATGTTGGGGGTGGGACTAGGGGGTGCTGTTTGCACTCTGCCTTGAGACATAAGGCTCAAACTGAGGGTGGGTGGAGGCCTTCTTTCTTGAGCAAGAGCCATGAAAGCTGCCTCCCCCCACTTTCAGTTCGCAGAGTGGTCCATGTCTCTCACCTGTTAAGTTTGGTCGGCAACGGTGGTCTGGGGGTTTCTGCTCCTTGGGGAACAGCCTGAAAAAGGCAAGCAGTTGGGTGAAATGTTGCTCAAGTTTTCAGTCCTCTAGGTTCCCCCACCCCAAGGTGGCAGCCCCTATCTTCCATACCTGGGCATTGGGCATGACACCTTCTGAACTTCTCAAGGCGGCCAAGACTTCCCCGGAAGCGCTCCGACTCCGACTGGCGGCAGGCCTGTAGGCATTGCCAAACTTCAAGGGCGGGGGTTTCGGGTCCTCTATGCTTGGGGGCTGGGTCGCAGGCAGCCATCTGATCTGGTGACCTTCGAACTCAGCCAGCGTCCTCTGCTGCCATTCCCGAGGCTCCGGCCGAATGAAGCCAGAGCTGGAGCAGACCTCTCCCGAGCACTGCCTCGCCAACCCAGCGCCCCTACCCAGGCTATCTAGTTTCCCTGGCTCTGAGAAGCACCACTTCCGCTGCTGGGTGGGAGCCCCCGAGCGCGCCGGCTCTACTTCCCCGCCGGGGTGGCTGAGCGAGGCGGAGCGCGGGTGCTCGGCCGAGGGCCGCGCGGGGGTCGCGGGCCGCAGGCGGGAGGGCAGGCTCATGCGGAGCTCCTTGCGCTGGAAGGACGTCTCCCGGAGCACTCGCCGCTGCGCACCCTGCAGCCGCTGGCGGTAGGCGGCCCGCGAGGCGGGCGGGCTGGGCGGCTCGGCGGCCCGCGCCGCGGCCTCAGCCTCGGCCGCCAGCGCGTACAGCAGCGGGGTGGTCTGGCGGCTGAGCGGTCCCGGGGTCCCCTTTTCGGGGGGACGAGGCCCACTGCGTGCGGCGGCCGCGGGCCGGGGCTGTGGGCAAGTGCGAAGCCCGGCGGCGGGGGCCGGGCCGCCCCACACCACGCGCACGTAGTCCCAGTCCAGGTAGGGAAGTTGCTGGGTCCCCGGCGAAGGCTCTGGAGGCTCAGGACCGCCTGAGGCTGCGGAGAGAGAGCTGTAGGCCGAGTCGGTGGGCGCAGACAACCGCCGCGAGTCCAGGCTGCGAGTGGATGAGGCCGGGGAGGTGCGGTCACCTCCGGGACCCAGGGCCTCCATGGCTGCTCGGATGAGGGCGGAGGCTGGCCAGCTCTGTGAGGCCTGGAAAAGCATGGGCGGCGTGGTAGGTGAGGCGCTCCGGGTATGGGTTTAGGACAGCCTGCTAGCCCCTCCAACACGACAGGCTTACACATCGCCTCCTTGGCCACGGGACCCATGGCCCTAACATCCCGCACCTCCCTCGTCTGGGATGGCAAAGGCAGGAGGACCAGGGGAGCACCTCTGGAGGTTGAGGGCCTTAGCTCAGGGGAAGGAAGTGGCGACTAGTCCATTCCCTACTGGGGCTCTTCTGGCCCAGCCTCTACCCTGGCACCTCCTGGAGCGCTGAGAACATACCCATGCTCCTTCCCTCCCCAACCCTGTCCCGCCCTGGCCGCTTCCTGGCTGCTTTGTTAACTTCTCCGGGTGATCCTTCCCTCATAAACAACAGTCAGCAACGATCTGAGATCAGAGGGGAGCCAAGAAAGGAGGGGAGGAAAGACCCAGGTCAGGTGGCAGGGGCAGCTTCACAGTCTTCCTCTGGGCCAGTCATGTTCCAGGTGCTCTGAACAAATATTTATCTTGAACCTCACAACTGTTGCCTGCGTTTTACAGATGAGGACAGTGAGGTTCTGAACCAGGGAATGATTTGCCGAGAGGCACAGAGCTAGTAACAGGCAGAGCCCTGCCTGGAATCTGGGCTTGCCTCCAAGCTTACTGAAGCCAGAATCAATTTCCTAGAAGCAAACTCTGCTGAAAGCCAGTTTACCCCCACCCCTGCAACAAAGCTCAGACTGCTCTGTGGGAAACAATTCCCCCCCCCCCCTTCAAATTACTGTCAGATCCCAGGATAATATGTTCCCTGCTTGGGAGACTCTGCCTTTTGTCTAGGAGTGACAGGCTCACCCATCTTTGTGCCACTCTTGCTTCTCCTATAGGGCTCAGCTTAGAGATTTCCTGGCCCTTTGGGATCCCTCTAGTGTTCTCGCTTCCCCATCACAGCACTCAACACCCTGCATGGTGATTGTTGGGTTTGCCTGTGATTCCCTCTCCCCATTCCCACCCATCAACTTCCTGAGGACAGGCCCTGCACTGACTCATCTCTGTGCCCTCAATGTTTGGCATGTCGTTGATGTGAAGTATTTGTTGAATGACAAGAAAAGGAGCAGCATTGCAGGAACTAGATGGGGAGGGGGTGGCTTTGGCGGAGAAGGCTGAGGGCTTCTTTGCTTCCACCTACTCTTCTCTCCCTATTAATCTTTTTGAAGAAGGGGACAGAATGGGTGAGACAGTTGCCACTCATGGACACTGACCAGGTTACTTAGGTTATTAAGAACCGAAAGAGAGGCAAGCACAGCTTGGAACAGGAATGGCCAGAAATCAATACCTTCCCAGAGCCAGGAGGGGGAGCAAGGGGAGGAGCTGGGGGAGTGTACCTGGATCAGGGGTGAAAGTAGCTTTGAGTCTTGGGAACTAAGGATTCAGTGTGGGCGATATGGACTTTTGTGTGTTGGGGGTGGATGGTGGGGAGAAAGCAGGTTTGCCTTCCCTGAGCTGCTTGGTTGGGACTGCAGAGAAGGGTGGCCCATAGCTGGGTGGAAACTGAAAAAAGACTTTGGTGAGCCTCCTAGACACATTTTGGAGCTCAGGATCACCCTCTATCCTATTCCCTGAGACCCCAGATTCTATATATTGCTGGCTAGGGCAGGTAGAGAGGTTAGTGGTGGGAGGATACGGTGTTTCCTTAAAGGGAGAAGCAGTACTTCCAACATTCCCAGGAGGAGCTCTCAGCTGATCTGGTACCAGAATATCTTGACATCACCCACATGGAGGCATCACTGTGCCTACTAAAGCCAGCCCTGAAGACTGGTCCTCACACTCAGGCTTGGGGACCACTTTTGCAAAGTAGTTTATACTCTGTATTTCAGAAAGAAAAGAAGCTACTCTGAGTAGCAGCCCCTGGGAAGACTCACCTCCTCTAGGGAACCCCTCCAGCCACCCAGACACTGGCCCCTTCTCCTGCTATCCTTCTGAGCCCAACTTGGCAACACTGTTTATCCTGGCTCATGCCACCCAGGCCTACCCATGTTGACCTTCACTGCATCTATAGGCATGGGTAACTGTTCAAATATAAAGATGTTTCCTTAATAAAGGCCTTGAAAGTTCTTATTTGTGAGTTACTGAATGACAGACGGTTCTGAGTTCGCCCAATAAAAACAGCTCAAATAGATAATAAAAATGTCTGTATATTTTCTTATTGATCTTAACTTGTGTTGAGAATGCTTTTTTCAGTGGTAACCTGAGCACCCGATACCCATGCAAGATAGGCTAGGAAAGTCCAGCTCCTTTAATGTGTTTTGGGGCCTCAGACCAAAGAGCAGAGAGTTTTTGTCTGGCTGCAGGGAGCCTCTTGCAGTCCAGCCAGCCCCTGTGGCTGGGAGTGGCCACACCCCAGGAGCCCTAGCATCAGCACTAATGTCAGCTGTGGGCTGGGCCGCAGAGCCAATGCCTGCATTGAATGTAAGTCAGAACTAAAGCTTTCTCAAGCCCCATCAGCCCAGGGGGAGCAGCATGGAATCCCTGCTGGAAAACTGCTAGATTAGTTAGGGTCATATGGTATTGGCATCATTTGCAATAAACATCACCTGAATCAAAGAGCAAGAGAGGAAAAGGAGACAAGGATGACTTCAGTGTTCAGAACTAGGAGCTGAGGAGGTGGAGGTGCCAGTGTTAGGAATGAGGAAGCTGAGATGCGGACTGGCCAAGGGTTCCAGGCTGGGTCTGGGGCCTGTGGACTTTGCAGTGTTTGTGGCAAGTCTGGTGAGCAGTTGGGTAGGTTGAGATGTTGATCTGGACCTCAGCAGAGAGTTAGGACCAGGCAAGCAGCTGGTTTTTAGTTAGAGGTTCTTGGGGAAACCGATGACGACTGCTTCCAGTGACTAAAGTCACACAAAGGCAACAGAAACAGATCCAGGTAAAGTGACCAGAAAGACAGACAACCTCAAATGATCAATAAGGATCAGGAATTAAATCATATATGGGATGGTCTTCCTCAGTGGTAGGCTCACTGTAGGGTGTTGTCTCCATGTCACCCAGACTGAGTTTCTGGGTCCTGGGCCTGTCTTGAATCCCAGCTCTCCAGACACGGTCTGGAAGAGCAGGCATTTTGGGGAAGTTCCATGGCTCTCCCAGCCCCCTCCGGCTCCCCGTTCTCCAAGCCTGTCCGCCCCACAACGCACCCTGCGAAGCATTCGCTCGCCACTGCTGCCGCCCACCCGCAGAGTCTCCATAGGCTCTAGCTCCGTGCCGCGGGCAGGAAACGAGGATGCTGGGGCACATGGGGAAAGGAGGCCGCGGTCGAGGTCGGACCACATACCTGGGGCTTCAAGCTGAGTTGAGGTGCGTCAGGGAGGCAAGATGCACAGGTCGGGTGGCCACAGGGGGCGACAGTCAGGCGGTGCGGCAGGAGAGCGACGCCTCGCGGACACTGGCAGAGTGGATGGCCCCCGGCCGGCGCATTTCTCGGTCCTTCCTTTGGGTTTCACCGTCGGGGAAGGAGGGCTCAAAACTCGCTCAGGGGACCACGCGGTCCTGGACGCGGGAGAGGGGGGCGGTGGAGGGGGGGCGGGCTGGATTCCCTAGCGGCTCCGCTACCGAAGGGCATGAGCCGGGGGTCGGGGAGTGGCTAGGGGGTGCGTTGAGACCCCCACTGCGTTTTCGCCAGCCCCCGGCGTGCTCCCCCAGCAGCTCCCGCCGCTACCGGTTCTGCGCCCACCACCCCTCTGCCAGAGGCGGGGACAGGGGCTCAGGAGCCCGACCCGACTCACGCAGACCAAAAGTGGTGTGGAGTCCAACACCTCCAGACCCAACGACGCACGGGCTGCTCCGCAGCGGCTCAGCCACTCCCACCCGCACCTAGCCGCGGGGCTCGCCCTACCGCCGCGGGGAACAGCGATTCCGCCTCCTGGCCCCCGGCCTCGCCGCGTACCTGAGCTCCAACCCAGACGCGCTCCTGGACTGCGGCCGCGCGGTGACATCAGAGCCCCGGGCTCTGGCTCCCGACCCCACCTCCGGGCTCCAGCCACCGCGGGGGAGGCGCCAAATCCGACTCCCGGGGGCGGGAGCGCGGAGCGGCCGCGCTGCCCGGGCAGCCGACCGCCCCTTCCTAGTGTAGGCTTAGACCCCGGTCGGGGTTGGACGCTCGTTACCCCGCCGGGCATAGGCCTCTTGCTCCGGCTGGAGAAGCGGGAAAATAGGGGTAGGGCTCCCAGAGCGGTCGCCCGCCCGCCTCCATCCAATGTGTTCTTACGGCCTGTGGTGCTCGGCTGGAGTCCCGCGGATTCAAACCACCCCATCAGTGGGGACGCCCAGGCCAGGTCCCAAGAACTCCAGACGGCCACCTCATTCCAGTTTGGCTAAGTAAACAGACGCACCACTGTCTCTGTCCAGCTCTGAGTACAGTTCGGATGCTAAAGCATCCTCCCTTGACCAACTCTCCCTCTAGAACTGCCATTTCCAGAACTCTTGCAGCTCTCTGATTCCTACTACGGGCTCTTTTCTCCCCTCTTTCCCCCTTTTCATTTCTCTCATATCTCGCATAGTCTGGCCCTCTGGCCGGCCACCTGAAAAGGGGGAAGGGAAGCTGGGGCGCTGCTGACTTGTATATTCACTCCGGCTCTTCTCAGTGGTGCTCAGCATTTTAAGGTGCTGGACTATGCATGTCCCTTGTGGCCTGGATAGGGTTTACTCCAGCCATAGAATCTGGCTCTTTTCACTTTGGGGGATCTCAAGGCTCCAAAGAATGATCTGAATTCATCAGCCACTGTACAATGGTCACTGTTCTGTCCTCAGCCTTCCCTGCCCCCACTTTCCAAACTTGTATCCTATGAATACTGGCTCTACCAAGAAATGCTCCATCCCTGGAAGGGGCTGGAGGCCTTTTTGCTGAACCCAGTCAGTGCTTGGTCTTTCTGTTATTGTTGTGGCTTCCTTCACTGTCCCACAGAATCAGCATGCCTGGGGGGCAGAGACCATATCCCTATATCTTGGCATCCTTGGCTGACAAGGTTTGTTGGTGATAATAACCAGAAGCCGGAACTCAGACTGGGGGACAAGGCTACCACTCTCTAGGGGGAATAAGAGCCTGGGGAACTTGGTCTGCTTGGGTCTTCTAGGGGATGGAGGCAGCAGGCACCTGAGCCTGGCTTCTGATTGGGACACTCCTGGCACTGATTTTACTTCAAATGCTATTCTGATCCAGGCATCAGCAGGAGCCAGAGCTCTGGACTCAGACAATGGCTCAGAACTTCTTGGTTTTGAACACCTGCCCTTTTAGCACCAACTCTGATCCACATGGTTGGTCTCAGAGCAGTATCACAACAGAGGAAACAAAACCCAGCAACCAAAAGTCAGTTCAAAAATGTTCAAGATTTTAATTTTATATGTGTGTGTGTGTTGTGTGTGTGTGTATATATATATATATATATATATGTATGAAACTACAAGCCCCTGGTAGCTCAGACAGTAAAGAATCCGCCTGTAATGCAGGAGATGCAGGTGACACGGGTTTGATCCCTGGGTCAGGAAGATCCCCTGGAGGAGAAAATGGCAACCCACTCCAGTATTCTTGCCTGAGAAATCCCATGGACAGAGGAGCCTGGAGGGCTACAGTCCATATATTTTAAAATATATGTATATGTATATATATTTTAAATTTTATTTTTATTTATTTATTTGGCTGCACCAAGTCTTAGTTGTGATCTTTGATCTTCATTGTGACATGCTGGATCTTTTTATTAATAGTTGCAGCATGTGAGCTCTAGTTCCCTAAGCAGGGATCAAACCCAGGCCCCCTGCATTGAGAGCATGGAGTCTTAACCACTGGGCCATCAGGGAAGTTCCTTAATTTATATTTAAAAAAGTGTATTTCTTGACAACTATGAAGTGGACACAGCATCCACAGTCATTCTTTTTTTTTTTTTTTTCACAGTCATTCTTGATAATCCTCTCTCCTCCTCCTTATTTCTCTTGCATAGACAATAGAAACTCTCTGCCTAAATTCCCCAGAAGAAATCCCATCCACCCACTTCTCTGCTTGCCTCTTCTTCTCTTCTGTGAAAGAGAAAGCAGCCCCTGACATCTGGAAGTTGGCCTGGGACTATCAGCTAGACCTTGGTGTTATAGGAGTTGATCTGACAGTCATAGACAAGGCCATGGAATTCTCCTGTTGCACATAAACAATTTCATAGGACATCAACATCAGACAAGACCCTCCGTAACCATGATGGGTCAAGATAAAAACAAGACCATTCTGTAATCATATCTGAACACAGACAAACCATGAATATTGTCCAAGTCAAAAAAATGACCAAATGTCTTTCTGTCCTGGATAATATGTGTAACTGCTGCTTCCTTACGGACTGTGGCTTTAGCTTTGCTTTAGTCAGTCCTCTTTCTAATGAGATTTTAAGGGACCCAATCATAGAATTACTCTTGCTTCCTGAAGCATCAAACACTGAGAAAAGTCCTACTTCTTTAAGTCTCTCCGAAATCACTAAATACTTTAAGTCCTTTCTAATGCCCTCTTACCAAGATGCTTCATGGTTCCCCTCACTGTAACAACTAATACACTCCATTTTTTCAACTACAGGTGTGTCCCTCATGATCTTTGACTGGAGGCCATCTCTTTAGTGCAAAACCCCAAAAAGCCTTAGAGGAGAAGAAGGAGAAGAAACTGCAACCAACTTGGAGTCTCCTTCAGTGGCAGTGGTTAGGGAGCGGGGGCCATGGAGAAGACGGACACACGCACATACTCAGCAGTTTCTATCCTACATAAAAAGACATGCTTGTGCCCCTCAGGATCTCAGTACTTTTCCAGGCCTGGGAGAGTACATCTGACACCGTGTGAGTTAACCAAGAACCACCCAACCTAGCCCTTCCTCAGTCACACAAGCAAAATAATTGTAAATGGGTAAGCCACTAAGCTGAGGGATACTCTGTTAAACAGTAATAGATAACTGTAACAGGGTATGTAAAATTTCAAATTTGGTTAATCTTCTCAAATTTCTTACAAAGAGGTTGTACCAATTTGTATCCCCATTAATGAGTGCCCATTTTCCCACATCCTCACTGACATAGTACATTATCAGACTTTTGATCTCTGAAACCTGAAAGGTGAAAATGTTTCAATTTTTTGTATATAAAATTGCATATCATTTTGTACATTTTAAGGCCACTCATATTCACTTCTGTGATCTGTCAATTTCCCTCGCCCATGTTTCTATTGGATTATTGGTCTTTTTCTTACTGACTTATAAGATCTCTTTATATATCAAGGTAATTTACTTTTTTTTTATGTGTGGCAAATATTTTCCCAAGTTTGTGTCTTCTGACTTTGTTTGTGGTGGGAGTGAATTTATAAACCATGGTTAAAAAAAAAAAAAAAAACATGGATAAGGCAAAAAAAAAAAGTTTCTTTCTTGTAGATAGCAACTACAGAGCTATTTTAACAATTCAGAGACCATCATATATTGGTTCAAATACACTAAAGACCAGAAATCCTTCAATGAATTATGTTGTCTATTTCTGGAAATCCAACAAAGCATGAATCACTATTTTTACACAAGTGTCTACTTAAATTTTAAGTGTTCCCTTAGAGCAAGTTTGTTTGCTTTTTAATTATGCACTGAATTTACCACACTTGTCCAAAGATAGGGCTTTATAGGAAGTCAACCACAAGAATGGAGCCCTCCCCCCCACCAATATGAGGGTGTCTGGCAGGAAGGCCTTTGGGCGAGGCTGGGTAGGGACTGGTTGTCCCAGCGATTGAATCAAAGTTTCCTTTCAGATCAGCAGTTCCTGGGAAAGAATGCTGGTCTGTCACATTCCTGTTGAGTACATGTATATCACCTTTTCCCTACAGATGCTGGGTGACTCCTCAGCCTCTGCTTTGGCCATAATAACTCAGCTTTTGTTACCTCCTCTAGCCTGGTTTACAAACCCCAGACCTGGGACCATTCCATCCTCCTCGTCTGCCCTCATTGTCACCCACACATCCCTGGCCAAGAGAGATTAAAGGAGATGGCTGGATACAGGCCTCTCTCCTCTTCTACTGACTCCAGTGGACCCAAGACAGATAAGTGGTGGTCACATGAACTTTTCGACTTTGCTTTGCTGGCCTCTCAGGATCTAGATGAAAACCTGTCTCTTACATGTCACTTTGGTCCCCAAGAATAGAAATTAACTCAAGACTCTGAACCAGACCCCCAATAGCATCCCTAGGGAGTGCAAAAGCAGGCTCAGGTCCAGGAGTTGGCCCTGTGTTCAGGTCCTAACAAAGGGGTGAAATGGTCTACAAAGGCCCCTCTCCTAAAAGTACCTTCTAATTGAGCTAAATCCGCCAAGTCTCTGGCGTCATCAGAAGTCATCTGATAAGCATTTTCAATGAGAGGATGTTCCAACCCTAGAGCTTTGGGTCTCGGGCTGCACACGGAAGCCTTGGTACAGGATTGGGTCACAGCATGCTGTGTGCACATATAATGGATTCTAGTCATTAGCTCTGGAAGCAGATAATGCATGTCCTTAACATTCACCAAGAAACTCTTGCTGATCTTAACTGATAGTGTCTGGTCAGTTACTCACAGGGAGGAGACTTTGTTCTAAAACCTGAGGGTGTGTATATCTGGCATCCATCATGGTACATGAGTTTTTGGGACCCTGCCAGGAGTGAATGTGACAGCACACACACACACACACATACACACACACACACAGAGTTTAGTTGGCAGCTTTCTGTACTCCAAGGGAAACATCAAGAGAAGTTTAAAAAAAGAAGACAACAAAATTCTCCAACATAGCTCCAATAAGTGGAACATTCTCTTAAACCCTGCCTGGTTTGTGTAGAGATGCAAGTGTCTACACTTATATTTAACTACTTCAGTGTGGGTGACGGCCTAGAAATCAGTTCTGCAGACACCCCAGCCACAAGGTCTTCCCACAAGATCATGCTGCCTGCTAGTCTTCTGTTGTGCTACAACAATCAAAAATAAAATACCACAATCAAAAAAAATAAATAAGGAGGACAGAGAGCTATCCTCCAATTCACTGTATCCTGGGTATACAAAAACCAGCAGTGAGAGAGCGAGCGTGAGTCCATAGCCTGGCAGACCTAAGTGAATGCCAGTCTGACCCTGGAGATATCCCAACCTTCCTGAACAATTCATTTCCTCATCTATAAAATGGATATGACTACATGTTTGCCAGGTAGAGATTAAATGAGATTTCATCAAATCTACTCAGCACAGGCTCACAGGAGGCCATCAACAAGTGGCGTTAGTTATCATTATTCCTCACTTCAGTTTCTCCTGTAGGGAAGACAATCCTGATTAAATCCCAGCCTCAATTTGATCTCTGAGGACTGGTTTATACACCAGAGGTCTGCCATGAGTGTTGCTCCCCTCCTAAGCTTTGCTTACTACTCCCTCAAACAGGGCTGTGGTGGACATCTGAACACTTCCTTCCTAGGGGAACCCATATTGTGTAGGTCTTGGGGAGAGAAAGCCCCTTCTCCCATTTTGAAAGACAGCTTGCCACACTGCAAACCATGAGACCTGGGCTTGACCAATGTGATGCTCCTGCCAGGGACTGGGACTCTTGTGTGGGTGACATAGAGATGTAGGGACAGTTGAGAAACCACTAGGAGTTGGGCAGTGTGATGTGGTGGTGGTCTAACCTGTCTCCTGCTCTTGCTGTCTAGCCTCCTTGGGCTCCTGTCTATTTTCATTGCCTGGTCCTCCTGCCTTTTAGTCAATTCTGTGGGCCACAAGTCCTCCTTCCGATGCATTCCTTTTTGGAGTTGTAGGAGCTGGCTGCTGCTGCCTGAATCTAAGAAATTTCGTAAATAGAGCCAAGACACCTTTTAATACTGGGATGCCAATGTTAGGCTGGAGGAAAATCTGGCCAGATTTGGGTGTTCAGAGTTATTCTATCCCTTGAAGAAGCAACCACTAGGCAAGTAGCGAGAAAGCTCTCCCACAGCTGCCCTGGGGCTAAGGGGATGTGGTCCCTGCCCTTTGATGTGGCTGGAGATCCTCTAACAAGCCTAACACAAGCTCAAAACTAGCAACTCAGGAAACAGGATAAAGCAGCACAGGAGAAATACAAGGCAGGCAAGTTCCTGATTCAAAGTCATAAACATTTGCTAAGAAAATGAAAACAAGATTTCCCTTGATAAACATAAAATCAAAGACAAGAAAGTTTGGAGATTGGTTCCTTTTTCCTATTCTTGCACTAAAGCGGGTGGCCCAGATTCTACCTATTTTTTTTTTTTTTTTTTTTTTTAGCATGGACCAAAAGACTAAGCAAATGTCAGGCCAAGGTGGGCCTTCCTGGAGACCTAGAAGCATAGACTTCCATCCCATAGCTGTCCCCCTCCCCACAAAGGGTTGGGCACATGCTGAAGTTTCTTTTTTTCTTCCCTCTCCTACTAGGAAGTGTCCTTAGGAAGGACCCATCGTGATGCTGAGTTATACAACCCCTGAGCCAAGAACCGCCTCCTTGGGGAAATATCCATGCTATCTCTAGGGAGAGTTCATTGTTCCCTGCTGCACCTAGCAAACACATTCTCATTTACTTGTGTGTCTGTCCCATAAGACAGATTGTGAACTCTTGAAGGAAAGGAAGTACCAGGCTCAGAACTTTCATCAGTGATTGTTGAATGAATGTAACTGGGAGATCCAGGTGAACAGCTGGGTCATTCCTCCATTTTCTGAATTCACAGCCGGTAGCAACATCCTCAGGATGGCCTTGGTCCCCAGGACTCAGCGATTATCCTGTGTGTACACACTTTAAAATTTACCTACAATTCTTGTTTCACTTTCTCCTGTTGGTGGTTTTAACAAAAAGATGTCATTTAATATACTGTAAGGAGCTATGTTCTTTTCAGAGTACACTGCTTCTGTCACTCACTTGGGCACAACAGATAGAGGTCTGGAAGCTGCTACTATGGATGGAACCAAGGATTTGTGAGTTCATTTGGGCTTTCCAATCCTCTGCATTGATTCTTAGAAGTAGATTAATATCTTTTTCAGTGATGGCAATAGGTCCTAGTTCACATACAGTCTGTGAACAATGGTTCTTTTTGAAAAATGCAGCAAGTGCCTGAAAAGTATTAAAAATAAAGCCAAACTGCAACCTCTGGTCTTCCTGGAACAGTGAATGCTTTATCTAAATTAGATTTACCTTAGCATGCTTAACAGCTTACAATTCAACAATAAAAAGACAAAGAATCCAATTTTTTAGTGGGCAAAGGATTCAAAAAGATGTATCTCCCATGAAGATATACAAATAAAGCACATGAACAGATACTCAACATCAAATGCAAATCAAAACCACAAGGTACCACTTTACATCCACAGGAATGGCTATAATCAAAAAGACAGACATTAAGTATTGGCAAGGATGTAGATAAGTCAGAATCTTCCTGCACTGCTGTTGGGAGTGTAAAATGATACAGCTGCTTTGGAAACAATTTGTCAGTTCATCAAACAATTAAACATAGTTATCATATGAGCCAGAAATTCCACTCTTAGTATATAACCAAGAGAATTTAAAACATATGTTGCATGCAAAAACACATATCTGAACATGTAGCTGTTTATAGCAGCATTATTCATAATAGCCAGTAGCTAGAAACAACCCAAATGGTCATCAATAGAGGAATGGATAAACAAAATGCTGTATATCTATAACATGGCATAGTATTTAGCTGTAAAAAGAAATTAAGTACTGATGCTTGTTACAACAGTCAGAAACCTTGAAAACATTCTGCTAAGAAGAAGAAACCATACAAAAGACCATGTATTGTATGATTCTACTTAAATGAAATGTCTAGAAGAGGCAAATCCATAGAGACAGAAAATAAATTGCTAGAGGCTGGAAGGTGTGGGCATGTGGAGTATTATTTGGCGTGAACTTCTGTTTTGGAACTATGGAAAACTTCTGGAATTAGAGATTGGTGATAGTTGTGACACCTGTGAGTATACTAATAATCACTATAGTGTATGATGTGAAGTGGTGATTTTATGGTATGTGAACTTTTCTCTCTGTATGTGTATGTATTACAGATGCACACATATATTCATAGAGTTAACAATAGTTGCTGACATTGGTCCGTTCTTGCCCAAGATCTTCATACATAAGCAACAAATGGTCTCTAAGGGCTATAATCACTCTGATATTTTAAGTGTGTGTCTAAACCCAAAAAGAAAACTCATGTATTCTTGCACTAATTTACCCACTGTCTCAGAGCACCATCTGCCCACAGACCTAAAAGCATGCATACCAGGAGATCTCAGGTTTATCTGTGGGCCACAAATCTCAATATTCACATGCATGGAGGTCATATGACTTTTAAGTTACTATTGAGGGGACCTCCCTGGTGGTCCAGTGGTTAAGAATCTGCCTTGGAATGCAGGGGATGCCAGTTTGATGCCTGGGTAGGAAATTAAGATTCCACATGCCACCCAGCAACTGAGGCTATGTGCCACAACTTGAAACTCTGTGTGCCACAATGAAAGATCCCACATACTGCAACTAAGGCCTGATGCAGTTAAGTAAATGAATAAACAGTAATAAAATTTTAAAAAATTAAACTTTTGAGGATGAATTAAAGTCTACTAATTATTAAAATAAGTCTTTAGCCGTAATACAAAAGGAGTCTGATCAAGAGTATATAGCCTAGTGCTACCTGTTAACAAATGTTGTTTGACTTGAATTATAATCAGAATACTTAAATTATTGTCAGAACTTATCAAGTGAAGGCATACTCCAATCCTGACACTGTATGTGTATCTGTATGGTAGTTGTCAGTCTCACATGTGCAGTTTCATCAAAGAAAAAGAACTTTGGCAGAATTAGGTCCAAGGTCTTTATGGTGGACAGAGTCCTATCAGTTCCTCTCATTTGGATGGGGCAGATAATTAGACTGCCCCTGAGAACTATACTCCAAAAGTAGCTACAGAAAATTAATGCAAGCTTCACATGTGTAAAGAGAGAGGCAATGTGTGCCTCTCTCCTCAAACTCTCATCACTATTCTCACCAGGGAGAGCTGTGACTTCATTTTTACCAACAGTGATTCTACAAGGCTTGGGCAGTTCCACAGAGGGGAAGGACTTTCGAGTGTCATTGTTCAAAAGAGCTGGCAGGAAGAAGCTGTATCAGACTAAGAGATAAATATATTATTGTCCTTCAGTATTGAAGGGACTGATTCCACGACCCCCTGTGGATATAAAAATCCACCCTGCTCAAGTCCCTTATATCAAGCAGAGTAGTACAGTCAGCCCTCCCCACCTGCAGTTTGCACACCTGGAGGTTGGTTGAATCCAGGTGCAGAATCCAGTCCATACTGAGGGCCAATTGTATAATATGTGCACTTTATAAGTGTCAGGAGCTCTACCTTGGCAGGGGGGCAATATCAAGGTGGAGATTGGAGTGAAATCACATGAGGAAGAGACTGTGGTGCTAAAGTTATTTTCAGATCACAAAGGGAATTCGCAATAGATTTTCTTACTCACTTTCTCTAAGCAGAGGCTTGTACAAGGACTTTACATGCTGCTTAAAGATCTACCCTTTTGATTTGAAGAGCTGAGAGACAAACTTGTTTCTAGTTCCTCCCACTGACATTCAGTTCAGTTCAGTTGCTCAGTCGTGTCTGACTCTTTGCAACCCCGTGAACTGCAGCACACCAGGCCTCCCTGTCCATCACCAACTCCTGGAGTTTACCCAAACCCATGTCCACTGAGTTGGTGATGCCATCCAAGCATCTCATCCTCTATCGTCCCCTTCTACTCCTGCCTTCAATCTTTCCCAACATCAGGATCTTTTCAAATGAGTCAGCTCTTCGCATCAGGTGGCCAAAGTATTGGAGTTTCAGCTTCAGCATCAGTCCTTCCAATGAACACCCACGACTGATCTCCTTTAGGATGGACTGGCTGGATCTCCTTGCAGTCCAAGGGACTCTCAAGAGTCTTCTCCAACACCACAGTTCAAAAACATCAATTCTTCTGTGCTCAGCCTTCTTTATAGTCCAACTCTCACATCCATACATGACCACTGGAAAAACCATAGCCTTGACTAGACAGACCTTTGTTGACAAAGTAATGTCTCTGCTTTTTAATATGCTCTCTAGGTTGGTCATAACTTTCCTTCCAAGGAGTAAGCGTCTTTTAATTTCATGGCTGCAGTCACCATCTGCAGTGATTTTGGAGCCCAAAAAAATAAAGACTGTCACTGTTTCCACTATTTCCCCATCTATTTGCCATGAAGTGATGGGACCGGATGCCATGATCTTAGTTTTTTGAATGTTGAGCTTTAAGCCAACTTTTTCACTCTCCTCTTTCACTTTCATCAAGAGGCTCTTTAGTTCTTCTTCACTTTCTGCCATAAGGTGGTGTCATCTGCATATCTGAGGTTATTGATATTTCTCCCGGCAATCTTGATTCCAGCTTGTGCTTCTTCCAGCCCAGCGTTTCTCATGATGTACTCTGCATATAAGTTAAATAAGCAGGGTGACAATATACAGCCTTGACGTACTCCTTTTCCTATTTGGAACCAGTCTGTTGCTCCATGTCCAGTTCTAACTGTTGCTTCCTGACCTGCACACAGGTTTTTCAGGAGGCAGGTTAGGTGGTCTGGTATTCCCATCTCTTTCAGAATTTTTCCAGTTTATTGTGATCCACACAGTCAAAGGCTTTGGCATAGTCAATAAAGCAGAAATAGATGTTTTCCTGGAACTCTCTTGCTTTTTCAATGATCCAGTGAATGTTGGCAATTTGATCTCTGGTTCCTCTGCCTTTTTTTTAATTATAAATGATTATTAAATATACCCATAGGACAAAGATCAGGTGAAGAGAGCACAACAAATGTGTGAACAAAGTTTTGGATTGAAAATTGTCTAGAAGAGTGAACAGAGCTAATTAAAAAGGAAATCTAAACCTGTGGAGAGTGGGGATGTCAATGAGAAGCTACAATGAGAAGCTAGGTGAGATGCTGAATAGAATCCTGGGAACCTCAGGAAATGATGCCACATGCCATGGAAGGCAGCAGTACCAGCTACAACTAAGTGGATATTGCCTAAATCTGAAGATGGAACAGTCGGACCCAGTGTATACTCCCAATTCCAAGCAGAGAGAGGCCCACTCCTTATCCAGTTCAGCAGGCGACCAGGAGCTGACTTTATGTAAGTGAAAGTCGCTCAGTTGTGCCTGACTCTTTGTGACCCCGTGGACTATGCAGTCCATGGAATTCTCTAGGTCAGAATATTAGAGTGGGTAGCCTTTCCCTTCTCCAGGGGATCTTCCTAACCCAGGGATCAAACCCAGGTCTCCTGCATCGCAGACATACTCTTTACCATCTGATCCGCAAGGGAAGCCCAAGAATACTGGAGTGGGTAGCCTATCCCTTCTACAGGGGATCTTCCTGACCCAGGAATCAAACTGGGGTCTCCTGCATTTCAGGCAGATTCTTTACCAACTGAGTTATGAGGGAAGCCCTGACTTTATGTAAGAGTTGAATCAAAACAGTTCCAGACAGAAGAGTTAAAACAAAGAGGCGTTGTGGAGGTTGGGGGAAGAGATGCAGTCAGTATTGTAATAAAAAGGGATTAGGTAAAAGTTTACAGTCCTTTGCATTGCTGGGCTCTGAAGACTACCAGCAGCTAAGGATACATCTTTGACCCATCTTTCTTCCACCAGAAGGGTGGATAATTTTTTTGCACAAAAACTTAAAGAAACAGAGGAGCCTCAAACTAAAGAGTCCATAAATTAACACATCTCACCCTCCCATGCAGAGCTTCCAACAGCTTTCTAGAGCCTTATACTTAGAAATGGACAAAAGACATTTGAGAAAAGCTTCCAATGTGAAAGGCAAAACCCGAACAAACAGAAACAAAACTCAAGAAATAATTCAAGAAGAAAACAAACAGAACAATGAAAAAATTATAATTAAGAGGCAGCTCACATGGATGGGAATATGAAGCCAAGGAATAGGACAAGTTTTAGCTCTTCATTTCACCATAAGAACCTAAGTTTCTTCTCTTAGTAGAAAACTGCCATCCTACAAGCTCAGAGAGATAGGCCAAGTAACAAATGGAGGTCACAAAAGTAAATTCCATGTTTCTTCATGTCTTTGCATGCCCATCTCCACTGCCACATTCCAAGTCAGCATCATCTCTCACCTGGACCATGACAACAGCCCCCTAAAACCCAAAGTTCTCCCTGCTTCAGACTCATCTCTGTCAAACAACTCTACATAGAATACTGATATGATCTTAAAAAAACAATGAATCTAACCCTTTCAGGTCCCCAATTAAACACTCTCAAGGGCTTCCGGTTGAACCAGACATATAAGTCCAATCCCTTTGCACTGGTCAACAAGGTCTTGCATCATCTGGTTTGTCTGCTTCTTCAGTCTCTTCTCCTTCCACTCCACTTGCTTCTGCCCATTCTTTCTCCTTTCCCACTTGCCAATCACACCCAGTTCTTTCTGTTCTTGGAACAGAAGTTTCTTCTCACATCCATTTGTTCTGCCTAGAAGTTCCTGCATATCTCTACTTGTATTGTTTAATTGTTTATTGTCTGTCTCTTTCCCATGTAATAGACACTCCATAAGATCAAGCGCCATGATTATCTTGTTAACCATTCATATCAGCATCTGGAAGAGTCCCTTACATGTAGGGTGTGCCCAGTAAATATTTATTGAATAAGTAAAATTGTAGTTTAAAGTCTCCAAGTTTCTCAGACTTGTGGACACAGTGGGGAAAGAAGGTGGGACAAATTGAGAGAGTAGCATTGACATATATACACTACCATGTGTAAAATATAGCTACTGGAAAGCAGCCATATAGCACAGGGAATTCAGCTCGGTGCCCTGTGATGACCTAGATGGGTGGGATGGGGTGGAAGGGAGGGAATATATACTTACTGATAGCTGATTTCCTAGTGGCTCAGATAATAAAAAATCTGCCTGCAATGCAGAAGACTTGGGTTCAGTCCCTGGTCTGGGGAGATCCCCTGGAGAAGGGAACAGCTACCCACTCCAGTATCCTGGCCTGGAGAATTCCATGGACTGTATAGTCCATGGGATCCACAAAGAGTCATACACGACTAAGTGACTTTCCCTTTCTGGGAGGATCTCTCATGCCGCAGAGCAACTAAGCCTGAGTGCCTGTGCTATAGTGCCTGGGAGCCAAAACTGCTGAGCCCACAAGCTGCAGCTATTGAAGCCCAGTGCCCTAGAGATCCTGCTCCACAACAGGAGAAGCCACCACAATGAGAAACATGCACACCGCAACTAGGGGGCAGCCCTTGCCCCCTGAAAGTAGAGAAAGGCCTGCACAGCAACGAAGATCCAGTATAACCAAAGGTAAATACAAATTTAAAAACTCCCTAGAGAGTGGGTATACAAGTATAGAAGAACATACCTCACAGGATAATA
The DNA here is from genome assembly GCF_023699985.2 of Odocoileus virginianus. NCBI lineage: Eukaryota > Metazoa > Chordata > Mammalia > Artiodactyla > Cervidae > Odocoileus > Odocoileus virginianus. The sequence goes on from NC_069676.1 coordinate 41,315,380, forward strand.
AAGGCCATATATGACATACCCCCAGCTATTGATAACATTCTCAACAATGCAAATTAAAACCACAATGAGATATCATCTCACATCTGTCAGAATCGCTAGTGTCAAAAAGAACACAAATGAGAAATGTTGGTGAGGATATAGAGAAAAGAGAACTCTCATACACCATTGGTGGGAATGTAAACTGGTGCAGCTACTGTGGAAAAGAGTATGAAATTTTACAAAAACACTAAACATAAAACTACCATGCTAGTCAGTTCAGTCACGTCCGACTGTTTGTGACCCTATGGACAGTAGCCTGCCAGGCTCCTCTGTCCATGGTATTCTGCAGGCTAGAATACTGGAGTGGGTTACTATGTGCTCCTCCAGGAGATCTTCCCAGCCCAGGGATCAAATGGACATCTCCTGTGGCTCCTGCATTGTAGGTAGATTCTTCACCCGCTGAACAACTGGGGAAGCTCCAAACTACCATATGACCCAGCTATTCTGCTCCTGGGTATATATCTACCAGAAACAAAAATACTAATTTGAAACAATAAATGTGCTGCAATGTTCATAGCAGCATTATTTATAGTTGCCAAGATATGGAAGGAAACTAAGTGTCCATCCACAGATGAATAGATAAAGAAAATGTGGGTATACTGTTTCAAAGGTAGAGGCGAAATGGTCTAACATGAAAACATACTGAACCATTAATTCCATCCCGAGATAAAAACTATATTGATTTTAGGGTCAACATTTCCCTTGACCCAAATGTATTCCTTCACAGAACATTCTGCAGTGATGAATGCTCACTGATGGAATTTAGGGGAATAAAAGATGTCTCCTTTTCTGGTAGGTGAAGCTGAGGACACCAAACTGTTCTTAAGCACACACAGCACCCAGCCCATAGTCAGTGTTCAATAAATATTTATTCAATGAGTTAATTATTTCTGAGAATACTGAAATGACATCCAGGCACAGGCTGTGAACTCTTAACACTGCCAGTCATAGCACTTCAATGTGGAAAGACACCAGCACAAAACACAGTTCTACAAATGACTCTAAACTGTTCACAAGGTACTTATTCTTAATGAGATGTCCAAAATGTACAGTTGATGCTTATCCACATTTATCTAATTACTCATTTCTTCCAAACAAGTTGTATTACATAGTAGGGTAAAAGAGAGAAATACTGTCAGGCCATCTACAATATCCTGTTATTTAAATGAATATTGAAATAGTCCTAGTCTTACTAACAAATCAAGACCGTTTCCAAAAATTGTGTAATATATATAGGGTTTGGGAAGCCCAACTCCCATCTGGAAGTAATTAACCACATAAAGAGAACATACTTGGCTTGTCATTTCTGGTTAAGGATGAAGTGTCTGAGTCTCCTGGTTGTGTTTATTTTTCCTTCTTAGAGAACAGTTAATGTATAAAACAGCATACTTTTCTACTCTATTAATCATTCAGGAAATCTTTATACCTAAGAAATATTTGGGGGGATTTACATCCTCTAAATATTCTAAAGAATATTTTAAATGTTTTAATTTCACTTTAATTATCATTTTATGTCACAATCCCTCCAAAGTTACAAATTAAAATTGACTATTTAAAATTTTGATATAAAAAAACAGGTTCTTTTGCCTGAGCATTTTTCTTTTGTCACTTAAATAACCACGAGGACTTCCTTTACCTCATGAAAAGGTAACTAATTTTTCCCACAGATTGGCTAAATTGAGTTCTGAACCAACCTGAGCAGCTGCTATGCTTGAAGCTGGCTAGTATAGTAAAACAAAGTATTCAACGTAACAGAGGAGTTGATTTAAACCGATAAAGAGCAGGAAACTCGGAGCTGAAGGTGATCCGAGCTCCTGACATGGCCCATTGTTTCTTGGCACACTAAGGCACTCATCACATTAAGTGACCTCGTATCTCATCTGGACTAAATACCAAAGCTGAATGCATCTATTTAAGGCAGATGTAGCCTCATCCTTGAATTTCCAGATCTAAATCACTGTTGTCCTTTCTCATTTATTTTCTAAATTGGCAGCTTTTATAAGAGTAACTGAAGAAAAACAGGTTTCATATGGAGGAGGCAGCTGGGAGACTAGTATATCCTCCTCAATTGTGTAGAGGAGAATCTTTGAAGTTTAAATTTAGCAAACATAAGCCCTGAATATTAACGATGTCCTATGAAAGAGACTAAATTACAAATAAAGCGTAAGGGGATGGGAGGAAGCCAAGCTCACATATCTTCAAGCTACAGTTACTCAGTTATAGCATCAAAACACTATGCAAAAGTGTTCTAAGTCAGACAATTTTAGAACTTATCTATATAGTTGAACTATTTATCTACTCCTAATTTTGGCATTGACTTTAATACTTAACTTCCATCAAACTCCCCCACCATTTTCAAAACCTTCCGATTGCAGACCAAATTCCATACTCAGCCACAAAACTAAACCATGATTAAAAAAAAAAAAAAAAACCCAAACAAACAATAAAGCAAAACAAATTCCCCTGTTTAAGGAAATAAATGCCAGTTTAGGGTGATTGGGGAACTATAAGGGATCCTTAAAGTGGACAGATTTCATGTGATCCATTTGAAGATAGCCATATTTAAGGGAGATTTTTTTTTTCCTTCTTTCCTCTAAGTTACTTTATTGTAAGAATGCAGGATATAGTACATTTTCTTGTTTGTTTTTTAGTAGCTAAGTTGTGTCCAACTCTTTTGCAACCCCATGGACTGTAGCCCACCAAACCTGTCCAGGGGATTTCCCAGGCAAGAATACTGGAGTGGGTTGCCATTTCCTCCTCCAGCGGGTCTTCCTGATTCCGGGATTAAACCTGGGTCTGCTGCATTGGCAGGTGGGTTCTTTACCGCTGAGCCACCAGGGAAGCCCTATAGCACATAGAGCTAACAAAATATGTGTTAATTGATTGTTCATGATACCGGTAAGGCTTCTGGTCAACAGTTTGTTAGTAGTTAAATTTTGTGGGGAATCATAAGTTACATGTGAATTTTTTATTTTTTGGTCTCGCCATATGTGAAATCTTTAGTTGCCCGATCAAGGATGAACCTGCAGTGGAAGTCTTAACCACTAGGACCCCAGGGAAGTCCCTACATTTGGATTTTTGACTATGCAAGGGGTCAGCACCTCTAACCCTTGTGTTGTTTAAGGGTAAACTATATTTTGATAAATAATCTTAAAGAGGTTATGGTTTTCAGAGATTTGTAAGACAAAGTTTTCAATTTCCCAAAGAATTGAGCTGCTGCCTAAATGATATCAAAGGGCCAATCTGCCCATTAAACTATGTTTGTTTCTTTACACAGAAAGAAAGTTTCCAACTAAAATGGAAATCCTATGATTTCTATGTTCTAGAACTTCAGGGTTCAGTGCACTATGCCTTCAAAAAGTCTGCACAAAAAGTTGAACACAAAAGTCATTTAACAGGTGACCTCTTTTGGAGCACATAATTCAACTCCAAACCATTCCACCTTAGGGGCAAAAAGCTTCCACTACTACTCTTGTCAAGCCTGGAATATCAATCCCCAGCTTCCACTGCACACTTTGTGGGCTCAGGCAACTCTTCTGGCTCCCTTTAGCATATTAAGGGAGATTTAATAAGCTCAGTTGTACCCTGTCACCATCACTTGTAGCCTGACTATTCCAAATATTTTTTAATCTTAAGAATAACAAAACATCATTTCTCTCTTACTCTTGCAGCCTCATGTACCCAAGAATAATGACTCCAAGTTATACAACAAGATGGCAAAGTTATTGGAAACTGGGCCACCTGAAGCTTTTGTTTTCAGTCCCATTTTTCTGAAAAAGAAAAAGAAAAGAAAAAAAGGGTTTTGAAGGGAAAAAATCATGAGGTGATAAGAACATTTATGACAGTGCAGGTTTATAAAGTATATGCAAGATAACACTAGGAAACAACTCAAAAATAAATATTTCGTTCCCAATAGCATAAAAAATACTTAGAAATAAATTTAATAATATAAAGTTCAAAACGTATTTGAAAACTACAAAACATTTTTTTATTTTTTAAAACTTATTTTAATTGGAGGCTAATTATTTTACAATATTGTAGTGGTTTAAGTGAAAGTCGCTCAGTTGTATCCGACTCTTTGTGACCCCATGGACAACACAGTCCATGAAATTCTCCAGCCCAGAATACTGGAATGGGTAGCCTTTCCCTTCTCCAGGGGATCTTCCCAACTCAGGGACTGAACTGCACTGCAGGCAGATTCTTTACCAGCTGAAGATCTAAATAAATGGATCCACCACACCTATGGATTGGATGTCTTGATGTTAAGATGGCAATACACCCCAAACTAATCTACAGATTGAACACAGTCTCTATCAAAATCCCAGCTGACTTCTTCAGACACTAGGCACCAAGCAAAGATAATTTACAAGAATGAGAAGTACTTGCATCTTGGAGGTACTTTTTTTTAATATTTATTTATGGCTGTGTTGGGTCAGTTGCAGCATTCTGTCTTGACTAGTTGTGGACGTGACACACTAGCTGCTCTGCAGCATGTGGGATCTTAGCTCCCAGACCAGGGATCGAACCCACGTCCCCTGAATTGAAAGGCGGATTCTTAACCACTGGGCCACCAGGGATGTCCCTTGGAGGTACTTTTGATTTGTAGATGAGGGTTTTACAAACTCAGGAACAGAAATCACTGCTCAGCCCTGGACTCCCTGCCTCCAGGTCTCTCTCAAGGTAGATTTACTGAAAACCCACATAAAAGCCCTCATATCCAAACAAGGGCTGCTCTGTAATATAACCTAGTCACTGCCAGCTAAATTTGGTGCTAACAGTGCTAAATTCACCTGGAAAAAACCTGCAGGGGTGGAGTGATGGGAGCTGAGGGAAAGCAGCAAAACCAAACTAAAAAAAAAAAACACTTCTTGACTGCCTTCCGAAGGTTCAGAGTTTTAAATATACAGAGAAGAAAATACGTTTTAAAAATCTTAAACTCTGCAATTTCTTGGGAAAATTTGCAAGGCTGTTTCCTTTAAATAAAGCCATCTAAGGCACAGAGTTAGTACCAATCATTAACACAACAGAAATTGGCTATAGTGTATGTTGTTTAGTTGCTAGGTCATGCCTGACTCTTTTGTGACCCCATGGACTATACAGCCTGCCAGGTTTCTCGGTCTGTGGGGTTTGCCAGGCAAGAACACTGGATGGGTTGCCATCTCCTTCTCCAGTGGTTGAACCTACATCTACTGCATTGGCAGGCAGATTCTTTACCACTGAGCCACCAGGGAAGCCCAATATATTGTATACTTTCTAGTCTAATTTAGGTAGAGAGTTAGTCTAACTCTGAAAAAGGGATAGTAAGTTAAATTGAGTCTAAGACTAGCTTTTAGACACACTTCCTCTCCCTCTCAAATGACCATTTAAAAGCAAATCTTTAATTAAAACCACACACAGAAAATTTATGCCACTCACAGGAATTTATTCCTCCATTAAGTAAGACTATAGCACTCTGAGTTGTCTAGAACTGCAAATTTCACCCAAAATTCTTGCTAATTAAGTTTTTTTATTTTCTTACATCAAAAAGAAAACTCCTACAAAAAGAAAAAAGAATCACTTGGGAAAAAATTTAAAGTTCTCCAAAAGAAATACATTTCATTTAAACATTTGGCCGTGAGGAAGGCAGCTGTTGTCCCTTTACATTGACAGATGCCACAGAATATGCTAATCTACACAGGCTCCTCCTCACACAACACACACTGTAGTACAGACAGAGATTTGACACAAGAAACTTCCTCCCAAAGGCACAGACAGGTGTGCGGCTTTTACACTGGCCAGGACACTCACGGTTTTACTTGACGGGAGTCTGTGTTAACGACATGTACACTTAGTGGCTATCATATCTTCATATTCTTTATAAGCGATTGAGCCATCAGGCTCGATGGCCAAAACACTCAAAGGACTGTACTTGGCAGGTACACAGGATGGTCTCGGCACTGAGGAGTCAAGTTTCTCATGGATGATGTTCTGCACCATGGTGTGAACCGGAGAGCCATACCGATGTCCGACCGCCCTGGGACAGTCCCCTTTACAGTATCTAGGGTTGTATTTGTGTGGGGCCACAATCCAGTTGTCCCACTTCAGCTGACTAAAGCTAAGTCTAAAGTCATGGAGCTCACATTCATTCTGGGGAAAAAGAAACTGTTTGAAATATTCACTCAGATTGGATGAAGCTGGAACCAGAGGCTTCTTCAATTCAGAGCTGACACTCTCCTGGTCTCTCCGGTGACGGGACGATCTTACACCCTCAGCAGCTTCTTCTCCCATGGGATAGGCAGACAGCCCTCTCTTCTGGTCAGGACCCTGTGAAGGCCTCTTTTTAGGGTGGAGGGAATGCCACCTGTGAAAAGCCTGAGCACTTGTGTCGTTCAGATATAAAAGCAGTGAGGGCGCTACGAGAAGAGTCATGTTAAACAGGCTGTCCTTTGCTGAAGGATGCTGCAGCTGGTCTTTCACACATGTAAAATTTACAGACATGTGAATATTCCTCTTGTGGGAGGCCACCAGAGGTTCAAGAGGAGCTGTCACATCAATCTCAATCCATTTGTATTTCTTTCTAAATTCAAACTGTGAGTTAAAGGTAAATGAGTATGGAGCTCTAGGGAGAGTCTTGCTAGAAAACTTTGGCTCTTTTATCACCAGGTTGCATACACATTTAACAGGAAAGGGAAAAGAAATGGAGTTGTTGAAAGTATATAGCAAGACTGACTTGAATAAATGTTCCACAACAGTAACATGATCCAGGTTAAACAGCAGGTCCACTGATGGAAGGGTTCCTGAGAAGAAAAACAATCCAACAGTAATGCCATATGTAACAGGAAGTCAAATCAATGAATCAGTACCTCAGTATGTGCTTCTGTCCCTTTTCCCCCCACTTTCTCAAGCCTTAAAAGTCAGGATGGGATAGAGGTTATAAAGAAAAAGCAAGTTATCTGCACCATATCTAAGTCCCAGCACTTACTGCTGGATCACCAGAAATTCAGAATAGCTTTAGTGGTGAATTAAAAGAGGGAATCATTATAGTTTGAAGTTTTAGAATCTTAATAACTTGCTCCAAACAAAGAGGAAGCTAAAAAGGAAAGCAGTATCCTTCTCTTGGAAAGTCTTTAAGAGGAAAACTATCAAAAGACACTTGCCAGGCTTGTTAAGATAACATTCTAAGTTCTTACCAGCAGAATCAATAAAGAAAAAGTACTTGTCTAAGTTAATTTGGAACACTTGAGACTGACAACAGATGGAAGCTCTAAACCCACTGTAACAAAACAGGACATCAAGGAAGGAGAAAGGGTTTAAGATAGCCACAAATGACCTGCTGGGTTAGGAGGGTTTTCTGTAAGTCTCGAGTTAATGAATATAATTTTTTTTTTCTTTTTTTAAATAGCACTGCTCCCATCTCTCTCACACACACAAGATTGTTGACTAACACATTGTCCTTGTATGGATCTAGAGTTTCACATAAGGATTTAAGCTTTCCTCTCACAGAAAGCACCAAACGTGGGGAAAACATCCTGTTTACTAAAGCACACCAACAGCTGAAAGAGGTACTGTAGGTTCATGTCCAGGCCCACATTGGTAGACTAGAAAGAATATACAATGAAGTCAAAATGTTTTTTTTCCAGTCCTGATTTTGTGACCCTGGACAAGATGTTAACCTCCAGCAGCACTCTCCCCAGGCTTTAGGGCCATTAAATCCCCTCTAGCAAGAGATTTAGCCTACATCAACCCATGAGGGCATTAGGAATAAACAGTAAGATCAAGTACCAGGTTTGTTTGGATTTGGATATTGAGTACCATGCAAAGTAAAATGCAAGTCAAGGAGCAAGGGCCAACTCCTTTCGTAACTGAAACGCAAAAGGTCTTTCTTCTTCCCTCCACCCAATAACCAATCTGCTCCCACACACCTGTCGCCTGGTCCCCAGGAGCCTGCTTGTGCTGAGCATAGGGGGTGAAGAGCCGAACAGTGTTGTAGAAGTGGCTTCTGTTGGATTTAGGGGTCCCCTCCTTGGTAGCGTATGTCTTATAGAGCCTCTTCATGTAGCGCAAAGCTCTGTCATCTGGCTGCAGCCTGGGGGGTCCCCTGTGCCCATCATACAGAACCTTTAAGAGAGGGGAAAGAAGACCAGGTCTGTGTCTCCCATCTAGATGCTTCAGCAAGGACCAAGTCTCAGCCTCAGATTCCAACGCAGTTCTAGCTACAGTCTGAGCTTCTCCCCTAGAAGGCTGAGAATTAAGGCTGATAGGAAAACAGAGCCAGGCAAAGCAGCAAAACCAAAGGAAGAATTTGTTGGGAAGTGCCATGGCTTGGAAGAATTAGCAAGGAACACATTTCCCCATACCAGTCTTCTTCCTAAAAACCAGGAAGCGCCTCGGTTGGTCTCTTATATAAACTTCAGGTGTGTGGGTGGGCTAGTTTCACTTCTGTAATCAGACCTTAAGGATCCTTAGCTGAGGATAATTTTTATCAGCTGACAACACCCTAGTCATCCAGTTTGTCCTAATTAGATACAGATTTACTTGGTTATATAGTTTTCCTTTTCCTTTCCCCTGGCATTTATTTAAAATCTCTTAAGTTAATGGACTAGCTATGTAGCTGAAAGGCTAAGAGAAAGTGAGGAATGATCTTTTTTAAAAAAAAGCTGCCCATTTCTTGAGAGAGATTAGGATTCTTAAAATGTTCCCTAGGTGCTTGCTGAAACTTCCAAGGCATGTGGAAAAGCTAATTATTCATGATGATATCCAGATCTGTTGGTATGCAACTTATGGTATTGGGTTTACTCTTCCCCCTGCGTCTGCACCACCTCTCCCACTTCCAGGTGCTTAGAATATTTATTTACTGCATGTTGATTTGGACGGTGAGAGAAATTCACAACTGGAATTAAGATTCCAGAAAGAAGAGAACTGCTATTTTGCCTAGTTCTCTCAGGTAGCTTTATAAGGATATGAACTTGGAATACTGCAATATGCTTTAAAAAGGAGATCACATTTAATCTTGACTCATTTTAAAATATAATATCTTGATGCCTTTATTTTGGTCTGCACATTCATCTATGCATACTTTAATGGAAAGGTTTAAAGACATTTTCAGGTGCTAGAAAATAAATGAAAGGTTTGCTTTTTATTAATCACTCAAATGGTGGGAGAATTTGCTAGGTATTTTTGTTCTTACCTGTATAAGTACTTATGTTCTTGCCTCTGAGCTAAGATCAGGTTAGAGATTATGTTTCAGAGAAATGAGACATGGGTGCACTAAGAAGAGCTGAATATACTCACCGTGTAAGATACAGAACCAGTCTGTGCAGTACCCAGGCTGATAAAACCGAGGTATATTGGTAAATTTTAAGTTCATTGTCTGCCAAACCTCCCTGGCCCGGATCTGGCAAGGAGGGTTATAAAACACATCCAAACTGCTGAATGAGAACTTAGTCCTAGATTACACATGGCCAGCAATTCCATGAAACAAAACAAAACAAAACAAAAAACCATTTAGACACATTGCATCAAGTGGAAAAGTCAGTCAACTGTACAGGACAGCAGTATCCTTAAGTAGAAAGCACTTTCTGAAAATGGAATCGCCTCACACGCGACGTTCCTGCCTCCCTCCTGGGCAGTGGAGTGAACAATGGGCAACGTGACATTCGGCCCCAAACAAGAACTCTGTCAGGGCGAAGCAGGCTGCGATGGAGGTTGCCTCTTCCCTCCTACAATCGCTAACAGCTGCTTATCACTTGCTGGACTATTACCTGTGGACTCTTGTGGCTAAATGGAAACATTTTAGCCAATAAAATGGAAACATTTTTATTATCTCTTGGGGAAGTCTACACCCTGCCAGTGGATTCTAATCCGGTGGCTGACAAGAGAAGTCTCAGATCCGTGTCCCTGATTCGGATCCTGGGGCCTGACCATAGCCGATTCCGGTTCCAGCTTACTGGACATGACTCTACAAAACCTCGCGTTGACTGCCAGGCGGCGGCCTCAAAGACGCTTTCCACCGCGCCAGGACACCCGACCCTAGAGCAGCTCTCGAGGTTGACAGGCCCCTCGCTCTTCTACTGTTAGTCCGGTTCCAGCCGCTTCCTGAGGCTCCGAGGAAAGCTGGGAACCGAAGAGAAGATTGAGGTGATCCGGTGGGGGGCTCCCCGGGACCCCAGAGCCCGCCCAGAGGCGCTTGGCCCCACCCCAGAGCAGGCACCGCCCACTTTACGTCACGCGGCGGGGGCACGTCTCTTCGCCACGGGGGGGCGATGGCGCCGTCACCTGGAGACAGTCGGGGAACTAGTTCTCCCGGAAGTGACCTCACCGCCTCCTAGCGCGGCGTCCGATCCTACCGGAAGTGGCGGACGGAAGCCGGAGGGTCCTGTGCTGAAGCGGACGAGGTGACCCCGGTGTGTGAGTGGGGCCGCATCGCGCGGTCTCGGGGACCCCTGGAGGGTGGGGTTGCGTTCTAGGTTGGGAGGATGAGGAGCGCCGCGGAAGGACTCGGGTTGACGGCAGCAAGTCCCGGGCTTGAGCCCAACGCCTGTCCACGCTCCGTCTTGCAGAGGCCGCCGCGACCATGGGCCGCGAATTTGGGCATCTGACACGGGTGCGGCATGTGATCACCTACAGCTTGTCGCCCTTCGAGCAGCGCGCCTTCCCGCACTACTTCAGCAAGGGCATCCCCAACGTGCTGCGCCGAACTCGGGCGTGCATCCTTCGCGTCGCGCCGCGTGAGTGCCCTGGCCGGGCGGAGGGGCTAGACTCCCATCCACAGAGTGTACTGCGGGTCTCCTCAGTGAGCACTCTGCAGCTCGCCATACACACGCTTTCTCTTACAATAGTCTTGAATGCCGTTGAACTGGTCATATCTTCCCCATCTTACAGATGAGGGAGTTGGGTCACAGAGAAATGACTGGCTCAAGGTCACGTGTGATTCCAGTGTCTCCCTCTGAGTTCACCTTTACCCACTTCTTTCTTAGCAGTGAACTGTTTTGTGTTAAAGGTGCAGCAGATAGTGATGATAGTTGCACATTTTGACTTTGCTAAAATCCACAGAAGTGTACATTTCAAATGGTTGAACAATGAAGTTTATGCTATGTCAGTTTGACCTCAGTTTTGTGTTTTTTTTGACCTCAGTTTTTAAAGCATTTTAAAATGTGCAACAGGGGAGCGATAGGGAAGATTTGGTCACAATTCACAATTTTCCTGGATAAACCCCATTCTTTTACACAGCTGAAAAGTGGATTTGAAGCGTGAACTTTTTGATCACCTGGTTTAAGAGTCATTTCTTAAGAACTAGAGACTGGAAAGCAGAATATGAGGTGAATCAGAAAAGAGGACTGGGATCCATGTGTCGTATATGCTCACTGCTTACTCTCATTTATTATTTTTATAGCGTTCGTAGTGTTTTATCTTGTCTACACATGGGGAATGCAGGAGTTTGAGAAATCGAAGAGGAAGAATCCAGCTGCCTATGAAAATGACAAATAAGCAACTCATCTGGATAATGGTTCCTTGTCTCTGAAAGACCCTTCTCTGGGAGAGGAGTGTATATTGTAGTGTCTTGAAGACACAATAAACTTATTATGGACTTCACTGTTGTGATTTTGTGTGTTGTGTAAGCAGAGTCCTTGGATGTGACTGCCAGTTTTCAAGTTCATAAATTCCCCTCCCCAGCATGATTCCTGAACCATTTTGGCTAGTCTGAGTTTGGGAAGGAGTGTGGCTCACCCCTTGTTCTGTAATCTACAAGACTAGCTGCAACTGAACAGTTGTGGGTGGCATCAACTGTAGGGAATGTTAGCTCCCTGCCCACTGCTTCCATATTGACAGTAAAATCTAGTAATTACTGTGTGTCAGGTATTGTTAGCCTTTTACACAAATAATGTCTTTTAAACCTCACAGCTACCTTTGGTGTTTTTTCCTTCACAAGTACCTTTGAAGTATCACCATTACACTTATTTTGCAGATGAGGACACAGGCAGAGAGGTTAAGTAATTTGCCCCAAATTTTAAAACTGGTGAATGGTAGAATCTGGCACTAAAGTTTCTATTCTTTTTTTTTTTTTTTTTACTCATATATATATTTTTTCATTTATTAGTTGGAGGCTAATTACTTTACAATATTGTAGTGGTTTTTGTCATACATTGACATGAATTAGCCATGGATTTACATGTATTCCCCATCCCGATCCCAAGTTTCTGTTCTTAAAGCTATGCTGTATTACACGATAGCTATCAAAGGAAGAGGTGAGGCGACTCCTTTACCTCTAGAACTGAGGTTAGCAAACTGGCTGTGTTTGTACCAGGTTGCTAAAAGTGCTTTTTAGCCATGTATGACCCATAAAACCTAAAATATTTACTCTCTGACCCTTTATGGAAAATGTTTACTCCTGTCTTAGAGCCTTTGAATTATCCTTCTAGTGGAAAAAGTACCCTTTTCCCTTCACCAGGAGATGGTGGGGGTAGGTGTTGGAAGTTTACGCTTCTGGTTCCCTACTCCATTTCTAGAAACGTCCTCTCTTCTAAGGAGCTGTCCTGGTCCAGAGCAGCAGCTTCCACAGGGTAGGTCAACTTCTGGCTCAGGCTGTGTCTTTCCTTCTTACTCTTATTCCTGCCTTTCATGAACTAAAACTACCTCAAAAATCTTAAGGTATCAGTAGATTGCATTGATTGTGAGGCAGGATAAGGAGGTACAGCTGAGACAAATAGACCTGGGGCCTATTCCTTTTAACTTGCTTCCCAAATGTGTGGTAAAGGCAAGAATTCCCTCATTTTTGAGCTATGAACTGCTTACCCATAAAATAGGTATAGGACAAAGCCATAGGGCTGAGGTAACTGAAATGAGTGACATGTAAGAGTCTGGTAAGGTAGTGCAGGCCTAACAGAGCTGCGGTGTGATGAAGACTAGCCTCACCAAACTGTAATTTTCCTGTTTGGCTTCTTGTCCAAGTTTATTCCCAGGGCTCGCTGCCTGATATGCAACATATTTGGGTCATAGTCTCCTTTGAGAATCTGATGAAAGCTGTGAACTTAAAGAAGGTGTAAATGTATCCATTCTTTATCTTGCATAGTCCAAACAGGTTCATGGGCCAGGGGAGGATCGATTACTGCCTTGTCAGGCCATTGATCTCTGTTTCTTTTTCCCTCCAATTTTATTTTTCTTTTTTCCCTCCAATTTTAGCCCCGAGGTTCCTAGGTGGCATGGCCACCCTTGTCCCATCTTTGCTTCATTTTAGCCTTTTATTTCTGGTTCTTTTGAGTGCTTTGGAGATTCCAGCCCCAAATCAAACTTAACCCTTTGTTAGTCTAGACCAGGTACTGAGCCTTGTGGTCCGAAATATTTTATCCCAGTAGTGCTCTACTGAGAAGACTGTCCTATAAGCCTTTCCACGTGCTAAGCTTCTACCTCCAGAAAAAATTGTTAAGCGCTGCTTTAAGCCTGTCCCTCACTAAAGGACCTCCCTCCCTGTTTGGTGACTCAGCTCTGTGTAGTAGGGTCCTGGAGGGTGGGGGTAGTGGTGGTGGTGAGGAATATGAATTATAGCTCAGTATACCTGTACATTACTGGGATCTGGGATCATTTTATGGACTATTCTATCTGTAGAAATTCATAAGGAAACTGAAAATGGGTGGTCTCTTAAGAGGGACCACTGTTGTGGGCCTCTATCCCTATAACCCATCCACTTGGAACCTCCAGCCCTGGTGTGGCTCCTTCACCTGCTGGGGCACAATCACATTTTCATTTAGCCCTCCTTTTCCCCAGCAATGCTCCTGCTCCCACAAAGGCATTTATCTCTGGTCTGCAGAATGCTGTGAAGGGAACACTTCCATCAGCCAACACGTTCCCAGAGATGCAGGCCCAGAAGTCCACGCCAGTTCTAGCCAGCAATTGAGCAAATACACTCTGTTGGAAGTTTTACCCGGAAAAGTTTTTCCATTTCAGTCTTTCATTTTTCATTAGGCATCTCCTACTCAGGGACAGCAAAAAAGTTTCCAGTTATTGTCAAGCCCTTCATGATCTTCCCTCCACCTGGAATGTTTCAAACAGCTGTTCATGTAGCTACCCTCTCGGTCTCCCATTTCACCCTAGGCACTTAACTGCAGAAACAGAAAATCCCTCGGAGTTGTATTCATAGTTACCAAGCTGTAAGCTATCAACTGTGCTTCAGTCTCACTTTCTTCTTGTAAATTAATCATTTGAAATCCCACATGTCAGTGCCTGGGAGGCCTCGCAGAGGTGCTCCCATCCATCTCATTGACACAAGAGACTAAAGCCCAATCAGAGGGGCAGGGCTGGCCTCTGGTTAGCTACCCTACGTAGGTTCCTGGCTTCTGCTTTCCTGCCGAGCATTTCTTCTCCTTATGGCTGCTTAGACCTTTCTGCTGGAGAAAGGAACATGTACTTTTATGTTGAGTCACTCAGCAAAATACTTGATTGTAGAAAGCTCCTGCACTTTTAAAATGTTTCTTTGTTTTTTTAATTTTAGGAATAGGCCTTCACAGCTACTCAAGGGATGCAGGATGGCTATGCCCACATCTGGACAATTCTGTCACTTCAGCTGAATGCTGTCTGGATGCCACTTTGCTTTTAAAAGTTTGATTTTAAGTAAAACAACTACCGAGTTAGTGTAGACACATATTGAAATACTCTCCCTCACAGTGATTCCTCCATGGGTAGTAACTAATGGATCTTTTCTTTTGGGAGGAGGGATGGCATACAAGATAGAGGCTTGGGCCAAAAAGGCTTCTGCAGTGTTGTCACCCATGACAATGAATAGCCAGTCCTTTATTCCCCCTATAAAGAGGGGCCCCAAAGCCCCAGACCTTTCCCTTGGCTGTGGTATTGGCTTTGTAAGTTAACACAACAGACTACTTTGATTTTGCCTGAAGTACAGGATGGCAGAAATGGAGGACTGGGAGAAAGAGTCCATCTTGGGAATAAACCCTTTCCACATCCCACTTGGCACATCACTGTAGGCTTGTTAAGGGGAGGTTGGCCCTCAGCCCACAGACCCAACTGGCTCTAGGCTATCACGTTGTTCAGGCTTTTGCTTACTTCATCAGATTTCTGTTCTTACCCAATGTTCACTAGGTCACCTCACAGCCTCTTCTCCATCCCACAGAAGTTCCTAGTTAAGCCCCTACTTGAGGTCATGCTGTATCGAAGCTCAGGAGTAAAGGGAAGGAACAGCTAATTAGTCTCAAACTTGGAGGATTGGTTAGGTGAGTTTGGCATAGGTCTGCCTCTCCATGTTCCTTAAGTGCAAGCAGAGGCGTCTGTCTCCAGGCCTGGCCTGGTCCTGAAAGGACTGGGAACAGGCAGATGGATGATCTGTGGTCCTACCCTACCCAACCCCAGCTCTGAGGTCTACCATACTACCCTTTACTTCCTTGGCAAGAAGACTGGTGACTGTCCTGTAGTACCTTCAGCTGTGCCACATCTCCACCACTTTTTCTTGGGGAACAGGCAGGCTCTCACCTGCCATATCCAACCTGTGATGATGAGAAGGGCTTAGGGAAGATAATCAGCCAAATGTTCAGGGAGATACAAGGCAGAAAATAAAAATCTTGTTGCCTTTCTCGGCTTTTTCTTCCAGATCAAAGGAAGATCTGAAGTTTTATATATCTTTTTCACAGAATTCGAATTCACACCTTTCTCTACAAACTTATTAAAGTATCTGTCATTTAATGAGTACCCATGGTTTAGGGACTTGCAGGGGTTCCTATTTAAGGTGACAGATGTTTTGGGCTTTGGAGAGATCTAAGCCCTATGCCTGCTTCCCTCAAGTTGATGGATGTGCTCTGTAAAAGGCTCAGTCATGTACTGGCAGGAAAGCTAATAATTGAAGGTTTGCAGTATCTGTCACCACTTCACTGACTTAGGAGGCCCTGCTATTTCCTCAAATTTTAAAGATAGAAACAAAGTCAACCAATACTTATTTGCCCATGATTGAAACATGTCACTCCTGATCGCCCTTCCCCTGGGAGATAGCAGGTAGGTCGGGCTTTGAATTTTCTGCTGCTGGGTTTCCATTTTCTAGACAAATGATGTGGAACAAATAATGAGGGTGACAGTCAATCTATACAAACAAGGATCTGGGGCACTGTAGGCAAGTCTGACTGAAGTATCCTCCCACATACATCTTTCCACTGAAAGGAGATAAGGGCCATATCCAATTGCCTGTAACAAAAGAGATCAGTGCTTCTTTCTTAAATAAGCTGAAAGGACTCAACACTGTTTCTAAAGACCTCACCTCATTATGAGAATTCTATTTTGATTAATGATTTCACTGAGCTATTTTGGAATGAAAATGTGGCTAGGTGCCTGGTCTCCCTCAATGGCTTCACGTGGCTTTTCAAAGGGGAGGAGGTAGTGCTGACTTTTGGTAAAATGGGTGATAAAGTCCAAGCCAGCAACACAAAGTCCAGATGAGGGATCAGTAAATACGTGCCTGAGAGGCAGGCCTTGAATACATTCCTCTCTGGTAGACATTAACTTATTAAACTGACTTTGACTGCAAATATAGACTTTGCCCCCATCTTACCTGGCAACCAAAAAAGAGGTGGGTCTGTCTATAAAAAGAAGCGGGTACTGTTCCCGGCCTTCAGGCTCTTGGATCCTCTCTATCAAGATGTGGCACCTTAAACTCTTTGCAGTACTCATGATTTGCCTGTTGCCATTAGCCCAGGTAAGGACTGGATATGTATGTGGGTGTGTGGGGATGGTAGCAGTGGAGGTGGAACTGTAGGCAGAAATTGAGAGCCAGACTCAGTCCTGAGGAATGGACCCCTCTGCTCTGAGTCTATAGCATCTGGGGGTGGGGGTGGGGTGGGGTGGGGTGGTGATCATTATTCTAAGATAAACAGTAAGGTTTCAACTCTTCCACACCTGAGGTGGCTATGTGTTTGCCCTACAGGTAGATGGCTCTCCAATACCAGAACTGAGTTCAGCAAAGAGAAGGCCGAGGAGAATGACCCCATTTTGGAGAGGGGTTTCCCTCAGGCCGATTGGAGCCTCCTGTCGGGATGATTCTGAATGTATCACGAGGCTATGCAGGTACTCCACAAACCTGCGAGCAGGGCTGGCTGGACCCAAGAGGCCTGGGAAGTTGGGCAGAGGAGAGATCAGCACATACAGACCGAATAATGAAACTGGGGTGGAGGACTGCCTGGGCCAAAGATAGGGGCTCCATGGAGGACAGTTCCTCAAGAGTTAAGAGCCAAGAACCGCTGCACACCGGTACCCTGACAGAGTAGTACCTTTCCTCTCTCTGCTCTCCCCTGAGACCGGATACCAAGCACAGGAAGGAAACGAAGCATGGGTGGCTCTGGGCACTGCCAGACCTTGTCCTAAAAATCACCTTTCTCTTCCCTTAGAAAAAGACGCTGCTCCCTAAGTGTGGCCCAGGAATGATGTACACACCACGGAAAAAAAGGGCAGCATGTGCCTACAACAATGCTCTGTTCTATGGAATATTGACTAACTGCATTTGGCTGGAGACACTTAAGTAAAGCAATCTTGTTTTTAAATGTTTGAAGACAGATATACGCTTTAAATTGGTCTGTTTCTTCTTAGAATGTTGATATGTAGATAAGCATAACTAAACTTGTTAACTTAAAAGTTTATTTTTCTATGGATACTATTAAATGTCTCAAACTGAAATTTTGGCAGCCTGGAATTCACACTTCTGAGGGGAAGGATTCATTTTGTATACTACAGGAAACCCAGCATTGCCTAATGATAATGTGTTAACTTCTTAATCTGAAAACTGCAGTAAGAGTTAACATTTCTTCAGGTAATAAAAACAGAAACACAATAGCAGGCTAAAGGCAAAAGTTTAGTAATAGCTAGTGATTAACCTCAGCAAGTTCATTAACTATGGCCCTGGATCTTAACCCTTCATTGCATGTAAAGAACATATCAGTGAGGTGCAAGACAGGCAATATTGGTTTGTCTATGAACAGAGAGAACCAGAAGAAAAACCTAGTTAATGAAACAATTACAGCCCAAGCCACCAAGAATAACAAAAAGGATGTGTATGAGATTTCTGTTGGAGCAGGGAGAATTATCATCTATGCAGAGGGACCCATGGCCAGCCAGTTCAGAATTTCTGTAATCAGAAATTAAGACCTGGACTGGTGGGACCAGACTGTAAAAGAGTAGCAGCACTGGACCCTAATATACAAAACAGAAAGTACACACAAAAGGCAAAATAAGAGTTGAAAAAGTATAGAGAGCACACTGTTTATAAACGTTAATACAGAAAATCTATTTGATATTTATTAAACTTAGTTTCTCCAGCTATGGTTTGGCATTATACAAAGCATCTTAATGACACAGTAGAGTTAAAAAGATCTTTACAAATTGAAATGTGATACCCTTGTCTCCAAATATTTTAATTGCCATAAATTTGTTTAAAAATACACATTAAACGCATGTTTGACACTCTAAACTTTCTATAATCTCAATACCACAAAATACATATAATATACTATACAGATGTGGAAAAATCTAGTTAGTATATAATACTTTGCTCACCATTAACAGCTTTATTATGTGAAATGCACATACTGACTTAGAAATCCTAGCTTTTGAGCCCCAAAGTACCTCTGAAATTTTAATGTATTGCAACAAATAAAAATCACAGTATATAATTGAAATTTTGGTTGAAAATGTCAGATGCCTAAATATTTTGGATAAAAGAAATGTAAAACAAAGATTTGGATCATGTATAAAATAAAGGCATCCTATCAGACGCTAACAGTACCTTTCTGCAGAATCAACAAGGCTTTTAATTTATCAGTGGCATTACCTCCCCTCCAAAACCCTCCCCAAATATCAAACCATTATTCACCAAATAATTTTAATTAAAAAAAAAAAGGATTTTCAATAAATATATAAGCATTTATGTCCTCCATATACAAAATTTCTTAAAACCATTCAAAACGGAGGCTAGATAGAAATTTTCATAACTGTGCTTACCAACCCCACATCTGGTCCTCAAAGGTGACGCCTTTTCAGGCACTTCCACCTGGGCCAGCTCTGTTGGTGAGCTCTGCCCATTCCCACCCCACCTTGACCCCAGTACTGTTGAATGCTCATGTCAATGATCTGCCAGGTGTGTGTATGACATTGTAAAATGGGGACACTTCTTGAACAGCAACAACAAACTCAACAGTATGGATAATTATGGCATTGATCTGAAAGGCAGCATTTCCAAATAGATGTTTTCCAGAGAG
The DNA here is from genome assembly GCF_023699985.2 of Odocoileus virginianus. Lineage (NCBI taxonomy): Eukaryota > Metazoa > Chordata > Mammalia > Artiodactyla > Cervidae > Odocoileus > Odocoileus virginianus. The sequence continues at coordinate 41,334,636 of NC_069676.1, forward strand.
GAACATACTAGGTAGAAAATTCCAGTGGTAAAAAGCTGAAAAGAAACCCCATGTGGGAGCAGTAAGAGGTCAAAACAGAGTATTACTAGAATTTCTGGGTGGGACTTTTCCCCCCATGCTCTAAACTAGAGCACCTTTTGGCTGTTTCTTTTTAAGAATGGGAATTTATGCTCAGCTGAGGAACAGTGGGCAAGGAGAGGTCAAAGCTGACATTTCCCAAAGTCAACTTCATTATATGACGATTACTTGGGTTGCTATTTTAGGTTGCTTAAAGATTGGTTTAGACTTAACTCTAATGCCTTATTCTGTGACCAAATGCCACCAAAAAGAAAAAAAGAAGATATTCTTTCCATTCGCTTTTTGGGAGACCATAAGTTCTTTTTAATTAACCATATGGTTTGAGTGAACAGAATCTGCATTTGCTTTACCAGCTATTAATAACTTACTTCCTATTACTTGTTGGCTTAGTTATAGGGTCTAGGGGTCTAAAATGAATTTCTCTATTAGTGAATAAGTGAAAGAAATGCTCACAAACATGAACAATTTGGCCTCTTGTCACTATATATTCTAAGTCATTCAATACTTATCTCTTCTATTTATATTACTGAATAGCAACCTTAGATGTGCAATATTATTTATTATTGGAAAAAATTCTGCCTCTCCAACACATAGATACATGAAATTGAAATGAAATCTGTGTTCCACATAATTAGGGAATATGAGTTATAGGAATCTAGATGGATTTGAAATGTTTTGCTTTGTAATTTACTTAGGTTTAAAAAACAATCTTCACAATCTGCCTAAAACATTCTTCCCAGTAGATGTTCCTGGGACCCAGAGGCAAACTTCTATAATTCAAAATACATAATGAGGCCCTTTTGTTTAATTAGCAACTGGAAAATTAAAATCCTTCCCACCCTGTATGAGCCCTATAATACTACAGAGGGGCTCAAATATATTTTAAAAGTTAATTTACTACAAATCATAGTAATTAAGCTTTAACAATCTAAAAGGAATACACATTGCACCCTTGAACATTAATATTCAAGGTGTCAACAAGAAAGTGTCTTAGATCAATAAATAATGTGGAAATAGTTGCACTAAGCTAAAATACTAAACACACACATTTCTGACAAACTAATTTCATGTTTTCATACATACATACATATATATAAACTGTGTATGTGTATATAATTTTAAAATCCAAAGCTGCACACCCTCACACTTAGAAGAGTGCACAGCGTACCTCTCCTCTACACAACCAGGCATCGCTGACTGGAGCAACTACAGACTGTTCTGAAACTCCAGAGTGCTGCCAGCCTCCAGAGCCAGAACGTTCATTTACAACAGGTGTGTCTTGCAGGCCTTGCTTCACAACACAAGCTTATTCAATAAGGTAATTTCTCAAAGTCATTGTCATTAAATACAAAAATGATGCTGTCTGATCTAGCTGATTAGACCTTTCTTGAATGAAAAGAAACAAACAACGATTAAAAACAACAAACAACAGCAAACCTAATAAAGCCACAAGTGTGTTGTTCAAAGTGCAACCCAGACACCTGTGCATCCATCAGTGCGAGAGCCGCCCCCACCCCCGAGCACAGGCATGTGTGGGCATGTGCACACATTACTCTAGACAGCTTTTACATTGGAGAATTAAACTAGTGATGGTCAACCTTCTCTACTCTGCAGCAACTACAGCTGTGAATTTATCTGAAGTATTCACTGCTTATAAAATCAGTTAACTACTTGCCCAGAAAAAGGTGGCACTGAGGCAAGAAATGGGCTGAATGCTCCCCAGTCAGGCTGGGCCTAGGCTGGACTGTGGAAACTTGAATCACCTGGAGGGGAGTGTTCCCCACAGCCCGGCCTAGGCTGGGCAATATTATACCATGTGACAACTTCCTCCACTGTAATCTGTTCGCTGGTTGCCAGTGGTGTGGCTGCTGCCTCCTGGCATACAAGTGTGGTCTTAAGAGCAGTCAACAGAACAATTTTTAAAATAGTTGCTATTTTTATAATTAACTATATTAAATACAAGTCTTAGGCTAAGTAAGTTTTAGCCACTTGTCAAAATCAGTTGTAAGTATTTAGAGAACACTGAAGACACCTACTGAGGAAGGAGGAATGGTCGCCTGTAAAGGAGTCCTAAGTACGTGCTGGAACAGACGCAGACAGACAGAACTTCTGAGGAGATGGGCACAGAGGAGAGGGAGTGGTGTTTCCACAGACTTTTACACTGAAAATTCAACTGTTTAGAAAAGGAGTTTGATCCACTGCCCATTACCACCTAGAGGGGAAAACCCTCCACAATTAAAAGCTTAAAAAACTAATTTCCCAAGAAGTAACACAGTTTTAGAGACAGAATATTTTAGCACAGCACCATAAAACATGCAGGAAATTCTGCTTTAACAAATTATCAGTGTGACCTGGGAAATAAATGTTCCTGCTATCTTTCAGGACTCACAAGAAACTAGAACACACTGGAACTCAGAAGTGCCCCACAGGCTGCTGTTGCTGAAAGTCTAAAAGCTCAAAGGATACTTTTTCCATTTCCAAGATATCACAGAAAATTAAGGAATCAGAGTCAGAGAAATTAGAGAAGAAAAGGACAAACATTTACTTTGATTAACTGTGGCAAGTTTCTTACTGAAAAACCACCATGGGTCATAGAGAAGATGTCTTCTTTTTGTTTTTTAGAAGCTGTCTTCTTAAGGAAAACTGTTCCTAAAACACACTAAGATAAAATTAGCAAGATATTAGAGGCAATTTTCTCCAAGGGAAAATTGTTAAATTCAACATAAATTGAGGATGTGAATCTTCAGTGATATGCAAAAAAACAACTTGAGGTACAAAACCATTAAGAAGCTCAAGATGAGGCCACAGGACAAGAAAAGTTAACTAGCTTCATAAGTGTAGATTCAGACACAGAGGGGCCACTACACCACTGGGCTTAGAGATTTTCTATCTCTTCTTTCTCATTTCAAACCTTAGCAATCATCTATAAATAACAGGGCAATCCTTTTTTCTGATTGGATGGATTCATTTTTGGAATTGGGAGGACAAACTATTTTTTGAAGCAGCATTACCCAATAGGTTAGACTAAGTCATGTACAAAGCATTAGCTTTTCTGAAAGAATTAATCTTTATGTGACCCTAAAGGACAACTGAAAAGGAAAGAGAATTTAACATTATTACTACAGAAGACCAACCATATGGGTGATCTGCTCCTAGTGTAAAACTTCATCTGTAAACAATCCATAGAGTCTTCATTTAAAGGTAAGATTTAAGGCACACCAGACATGATAGGGGAACTAAAACAAAAGACAGAAGGTATATCTCTCACCTTTAACTCCTATCTGCACCTTATAAGGGAAAGGTACTTGATATACAACTCTTAACAGAGCTGGCTTATTAAGCTCTACCCCTGCTCCCCTCCCCTTCCCAAGAGAGCTCACATTGAACCAAGTTAGGTACTTTTCTAGTGCGAATTTTCTGATCCCATCAGAAACATATATCATTGATGAAGGCTTTCAAAATACAAAGGTAGTAAACATAAGATAGGTTTAAAAGGTGAAATTCATCATTTCTATATCAGGCATTAGAACCCTAAGTTGTATAGCAAAAAGCACACACACCAAAGCTCCAGGCCATTTTACATCAGTCACCGCATGCTCCTACCAGAGCATCACAATCTAGTGTGGGAAAAAATTTTTTTAATTAAAATTCTGAAGTCAGATTTTTACCCTACAAACATCATCAATGAAAGAGATATAGGCGGCAACCCTCAGGAGTTGGATCATCCTTTGTTCAACGTAACTTATTCTGTTTCAGCTAAGTGTCAAATTATTAGTAACAACAACAATCAAACATATGATTTAATAAAATCCATAAGGTTCAAGATTGTCCTTTTATGAAACCCTTCACATGATATGCTTCTCCTAGAAAGTTTACCTGCCCTCTTTTGTAATGCATTAAATGCAAGTTACAGTCACCTTGTGATTGCTATAGTGTTATTAACACATGTTCACAGTTCTTGAAATAATGCATACCAAATCAGAAACATATCACTTTACATTCACGTAGACTGCCATCTTCTCATATTTAAGTGATTTTCCATGTGTAGAAGTATATCCTTAATATTGTACTAAGTATAAATTCTGCAATAATAAAATTGTACTTAAGATCTGAAGTAATATCAGATAGTAGGTGTAGAAAGAACATGTCCATATCCTAGATAAACCAACTCTTACTCTTAGAAGAGCTACCACAAAAAGACATTACTTTTAGGTAACAAAGCTCCCAAAGTATATAAATAAAGTCTACATTAAATTTACATAAAATATTCAACAGAGTAAATTTATAGGCAGAAATAACTAAGTTTTAAACTAGCCCCAATCTGGGAACTTAAGGAAATTAAAATAAATAGAATTTCAACAAATTAGTAATGAACTGCAACTGAAATTTCATTATTATAGTTCATTGAAACCAACTATCAACATGCTGCAGATTTAAAAGCATTTAAATAACTTTTCATATTGGGAATACTGGAGGGTCAAATGACATGACTTTGGGTTATAAAAAAAAAAAATGCAGGAACCAGGGAAGAGAAAACCATTCCTCATTCTTAGTGTCAACTAGGTGGTGTGTTATGGCAGTTTTCCTTCATGACATGACACAGTGTTGTGGAGAAAATCAGAGGCAACGAGATTGTGTTCAGTTCAGGATATCAACTTGGCATCCTGGCGAAGCCAGTGCAGTCCCTGCCGGGTGTAACGAACTAGGTCTGTCATGATGCTTGCATTAAAGATGAGAGGGCCCATTACTTTATCCAGTTCAGCAAAGAATTCTAGAAAATCAAAAACACTCATTAAATGATGTACACTCTTTTCAATCAGTGCTTTAAAGTTTTTAGTCTAGACTGTAAAAAACTATTCATATCAAGTAAAAAACATTTCCTTCTGCACTAAAATGGTAACTGTTCATGCTTTAGAACAAATCATCCCATAGTCAATCAAGTTATATTTTTTCCCTAAGTCACAAAACATTTTAAAAAGACTATATGGTCAGGAATTAAGAGTTACACATATAAACAAAATGTCACCGATGGAAATTGCTACTACAAAGCAAACATGATTAAAATGGAGACCTAATTATACAAGATATTGACACTATACTATTACTCAAAACATTCTCTGTGAACAGTTTTTGTATAAGAAGCAAGTGGTATGAAAAAGCAGAATGTTGTTATCTGCAAGTTTCTCCTATAAGAGCCCCTGTGAAGTTAGATACTTACAATAGCCTGTGCCCGATCTTTCTGCTGTAATCATGCCATGAAACTTTTATGAACTGAATCTCATGTTTTAAACAGTAGTTTAAAAATGTAAGAGATAGAAATGACATGATTCTTTCTATGTCAACAAAATCAGACTGATGTGTATGTAAGGCAGGGTGTAGAGAAGAAGAAAGAATAACAGTATCCTAACATTTGATCCCAACACCATTCTGGGAGAAAACAGAGGGATGTAGGACTCAGTGAGGACAGTTTTTATATGCACATTGATAATAAAGACGTTAGTATACATATATAAGATAAGAAGTCATCAAACAGTTGAGGAGAAAAGGATTTCCTTTATTTAACTCCAGCTAATAAATTCCTGATGAATTTTCTATTTCCTAATGGAATAACACATATAGGTGATAATCATCAATGGATGCTAAAAGCCTAAGTTAAATAGCTTAAAATTTTAAAGTTTACATCAAACTGAATCAGGCCAACACCAGCTGAATGGTCAAATACTACTAAGAATAAAAAAGGAATAACCATTATATAATTCATAATATGATTTAATAGGAAATATAGAGTACCACCTATGAAAAGTTCTTACCTAAAATAATGAACTTGACTCTAATCAAGTCTCAAGATATAACTATCAGTATGAATGAGGGGGACAGAAGAACAAGCTAAACAATACCATGAGGAAGTAATCAGCAAAATCCAGAATTTGATGCATTCTATGGTACAGTTTCTCCTTGATATCAATGGGATGTCCCTCCCCTCCAAAGAAATAGAAGAGTGGAAGATACTTAAGAAACTGATCAATAAATGTCTGGAACCTGTTTGAAACAAACCCAATTACTTAAAGAAAAAAGGCATATTTCAAACAATAGGCAATCTAAGGAGAGATTATGTCTTAGAAGACATAAAGGAGTTAGCTTTAAAATATACCAGGGTAAAGAAAAATATGATGGGGGGGGGTGATGAGGAGAGATGGTGGGGGGAAAAGAAAACAAGATTAGCAAAATGTTATATTGCTGAAACTGAAGTTGAGTAAAAGGTACATGGGTTCATTATACCATTCTCTTTCCTTTAGTCAGTGTTTGAAAATTAGCATTTAAAATATGTAGGTAGGCAGGCAGGCAAGTAAGAATGTAAACAATAGTAGGGGAAGGAAGAAGGAAAGGGAGGGAGGAATGGAGAGATGAAGGGAAAGGAAAGGAAAAATGATGCTAGAAAACTGGCATCAGGGAGAAGAATGTAATGTAGGGATAACTTAAGAATTTCATCTTGTAACCTTTCCTGAGTTGTACTGACAGTATTTAAAATTTTAAAAACAAATCAGGTATTTAAAAACACAACCTTCCTCCCACCATTACCCCTCTTTAGGGATCAGAATTTTTCATTTTCATCTGATGCTATAAGCATTATATTTAAATATACTCTGTGACAAAAGTATACTTGCCTGATTGGCTACTTTAAGTTTTCTACAAAGGAGCTGCCTGAATAGATGCTATATACACATATTTGTTAAAAAAAAACATCTACTAAAGTGTTTATTCTGTACTTTTTCAAAGATCTTTAATACTTCCTAATTCTTGATATTCTTAGTTTGGGAGATAACAAGGTGCAATGACCTAATATTAAAGAATGCTAGACAGAAGGCTATTCATTTTACAGTCTCTTTTATCACCTAAGTTTCTTCCAATATGTCTTTAAAAATCCAGTACGAACATGTTTTCTTATATATTAGATACCTCATATGTATAAGATGTCTGGATATAATCCTATGCCAATAGCCAAATTTACCTTAACCATCCCAGGACGGAATATACATTTTATTACTTTTATAGTATAAGCTGCAATTAAATGTGGCTGAACAAAGGCATATTTGTCTTAGACCAAAACTATTTTTTGTTTAGTTTGTGTCACCACTAGAGTGCAAGGTATTTTTTTTTGACAAAATTCAGTACATTTACATGACTGATAAGCAATGGAGATCAGCAAACTGACTGTCATTAACTCTAGACTAGATAATAAACTAAATGTACAACAGACACTTAATTTAACTATTCCATAAAAGCTCTTTTTAATTCCATCCTTCAGAGTCTCTCCAGAGACCTCCTTACCTTTTTGCTCTTTGGAAAGCTGTTCGGCTTGGTCCCAAATTTCAGTGGCAAAGAGGAAGTTGGATGTAACCTGAACATAGCTGGCTGCCATGTGGTGGATCCTCTGTGGAATGGTCACTGAAGAACCACTTGCTGAAGCACTACTGGCTCCAGAAGAATAATTTCCTGAATTGCCTGGTGACAGCTTTGGAGAAACAGGGGAAGGCATCCCAACAGCTTTGCTACACACAGAAAAACAGAAGTTTATTCATATAGAAAATGATGAATGTGAGGAAATTAATGTACACCTGGCTCCTCCTACAGGAAGGCTTTTAAAATTTAAAGGTTCTTTTAAACTAAAAGGGAACTGTACTTCCAAAGAAGTACAAGTTCTTTTAAATAAATACTTAGCTCACTATAGTGTTTATTTTGAGTTATCATTTTATCAAGACTCTTTGGTTTAACCAATGGCAACAGTACAAAAGATGGGAAAGAAGTGAGGAAGTCATATACTTTGGTAAGAGCTATTTCAAGACTTAGAAGTTAAGTCATCTCACTCTCAGCTCAACACACTTTCCACCTATCTGGGCATATAATTAGGCACTTTCCATTTGTTTTTATAGAAAGCTGAGTGGATTAACAACACGAGATTTCATGGTATTTTTCATCCTTTCTGTGGGTGAGTGGGATGGAAGTGATGTGGGAATGGAGGACAAACCAAACTCATGCCACTGTTATTATTTTGGCAGTGTCCAGACATGAACAAAGATAAGTGCAAGGTGATAAAACTTCAACTAGCCACAGAAATCAAGCTGAGAAAGGTTGAGGAGTTGGAAATAAAAAAAACTCAAGACTTCTACAGGTGAAATGTTCCTTCTCTAATCTTTCTAAGAGCATGTTTAAGATATTTTAAACTTAAAAAAAAAATGATAATGGTAAAGAATCTGCCTGAAATGTGGGAGACCTGGGTTCGATCCCTGGGTTGGGAAGATCCCCTGGAGAAGCGAATGGCTACCCACTTCAGTATTCTGGCCTGGAGAATTGCATGGACAGAGGAGCCTGGCAAGCTACAGTCCATGGGGTTACAAAGAGTTGGACATGACCGAGCGACTTTCACTTTCACAAAAAAATACCTTTTTTGGAAAGTGGCCAAACCCATTCCACTTTCACATAAAAATAAACTTGTCACATAAAATTTTACATAATAAAATTTACCTACCTTCCCAAGCCTGGTGATGGTGCTTGAGAATTATTATAAGAATTCTATGGAGAAAAGAGAATGTACTTAATTAAAAAAAACAAACAAAAAAGTAATTTATGAAGTAATATTTATTTATGATATAATAAATATATTCAAAAGCATTGGGCCAGTACTGATCTTAAGAAACCAAAATGTGTGTGTGAATGTAGAAATGTGCAACAGAAGGAAGTTATTTAGATAAGAGCTGGGGTGTTCTGGAAGACTGAAAAGGGAGAGACAAAGAATGAGTAACATTCAGATGGATAAAGAAGAGGGGAGAAGGCATAGAGCAAGGCAAGTCATCCTATGTACAAAAGCTGTACACAAGAGAGTGTATATGACCCAGACAATTTACCTGGAGTAAACTTCAGAAAAGAAAGAGGGACAGTGGGAGAGAGATCGATCTTGAGGGACTTGGAGGTGAGAGTAAGAATCTTTCACTTGACCCTGAAGACAATGCTAAGCTATTAAAGCATTCCGAGTCATTATCAGGGCAGAATTTTAGGAAGACTTATGTAGGGCTATCATGAAAAAACATTAGGTTTTGTGATAAAAATAGATTATATACATTGAAATATTACTAAGAGCTACTGTATAAGGCTACATAGGTTCCACAGTCAGATATGTGTGCATTTTAAACCTCAAACTATTTGAAAGTTCCCAAATAGTAGCTCTTCCTTTCTTCTGGCAGGAAAAACATGAGGACACTTCTGAGGTGGGAATAGGAGACTTTACAAATTTTGTCTCCTGGGAAACAGATACTCCTACTGTGCACTTACCTTCAGATGCTCTGTCAGCGTCTTTGAGTATTTCAGAGCAGTTTCTTTCTTCAGTTTGAAGAGCCTCAGGTACAGCAAAGACTGGCATCGCAGGCTAGCCAATGGAAAAGGACAGTTTATTTACCAGGACAACAGACTCTGGCCACATTGCATAGACAAGGTTCACATTTAGCCAGAGTACACAAGTGATTCATGTGAGCAGACCATGGCATAAGGTCAATGACACTAAGTCTTAGGCAAAACCAAAAGATGTGATCTTATTACGGTACACAACCTAGGGAGGGAAAGGAAGAGGAAGAGACCTAGGACTAGCCTCCTATTTGTTGATATTCAAAAATCAAAACCTCAGCCCCAGGACACCAACGTGTCATTTATAACATAGGGACTAAAAAATCATTGCGGGGGAATTTCCTGGCCATACAGTGGTTAGGATTCAGTGCTTCATCTTTCTCTGTTGTGGTCCGGATTTAATCCCTGGTCAGGAAACTAAGATCCTATATAAGCCATATGGCACAGCCACCCCTCCCCTCAACTCCCTGCCCCCAAAAAACTTCAGAGCATAATCTCTACATCAAACTAAAAATAATCTAAAGCAACAAAACTAGGAACTCAATTGTAAATATTACAACTCTGAAGTAACATATGTAAAACCAACATGGCTTACAAAGGCCCTGCACGGTCGTCACTGCTTACCTCTCCAGTCACTTTCACTTATTTCTCCTGGGTCTTTTAGTTTCCTGACTCAAGGTTTCTGGGTTCTTTCCACTATCCAGCCTTTGTAAATGTTTCCTCTACCTGAGGACTAAGTTTACCTTTAGAGTTATATAAACTTTTCCTTCAAAGTACTTAATTCACGTACTTGTGTGGTTATTTGATTAATTTTTGTCTCTTCACTCTATACCCTAGACTCCATGACAAATAGAGGACTGTGCCAGTTTTTTTTCTACAGCTGCTCTCCCAGTTGTTAAACCCAGTGCCAGGTAAAGTAAATAACCATGATAGATAAACGCTCTCTCTGGGGATAAGCAAGCAAGCCATTTCCTTATTCTGAGCAAGCTAGATGTTTGCTACCTGAGGTAAGGTATGCGTGCGTGCGAAGTCGTTTTAGTTGTGCCTAACTTTGCAGCCCTATAGACTATAGCCCACGAGATTCCTCTATTCATGAGATTCTCCAGGCAAAAATACTGGAATGGGTTGCCATGCCCTCCTTTAGGGGATCTTCCTGACCTGGGGATTGAATCCCCATCTCCTGCGACTCCTGCATTGCAGGTAGATTCTTTACTGCTGAGCTGCCAGGGAAGCCCCAAAGGTAAGGTATATGTATATGTAAATGGAGGGAGAGGATACCAAAAGAAGAGCCTGGATTTTTTACAGTGTCCATCTTTACTGAAATACACAATAGAAGCCTTAGAGTAAAAAAAAAAAAAAAAGTAAACTGTAGTCAAATCCAAAAAAAAAAAAGCCTAAAAAAGTGATCACTTAATAGAAAGTTCTAATATCAGTCTCCCTCTACCAAGGCTTTTATCAAGAGGGCAATGGAGGTGAGGCTCACAACAACTAAAAATTTTCAGTAGGAATTCTGTTGTTTTCTTCTTGACCCATCAAGAATAGATTTATGACTGGGTTATGGAAGGCTGATTCAAGGACAACTCTCAGAAGAACACAGTACAGTTCCTTACGAAATTGCTTTGTCATCTAGCAGAGGCTAACATACAACACTTACCAAAGCACTGTAAGTCTTTTATCTGCAGCTGTAGCATCTGGTGCCAAGTAATTCTTTAGCTTCATAGTGTATCTGTGAGATAAGAGAAGAAACAAAGGACACACAATATAATAATTCATCTGTTTTATGACCTCCTCAGTCCTCTAAACATTAGAATCAAACTTAAAGACAAAAATACCCACTAAAGTGTCTACTTCTCCTTATCCAAGGACAATAAAGGATTAAGGATCTTCTTTAGCTATTATTTTATACATTAATCCTTTCCAAGAAGGAACAGAGAAATATTATTGCCAACAATGTGGCAAGTTTCCCCACTTACTTGATAAGCTCCACCGTTTCTGAATACATAAGGAATGGGGATTTGGATTCCTGAGCATTTTTCTCTAATGCATTCCCACATTCAATGAAAGATACCACAGCATCAAGATAGTATACAGCTTTCTCAAACCTATCAGACTGAAGAAAGGAGAATAAAGGTAAATGAGAGCCACACTAATGTGCTACGAGAACAAATGAAGATTTAAGTTAATTTGATTAAATATATAAATATTTACATACCAATGCATCTGCATTGTGCTTTAGCTTTTTTGCTTCTTGTAAGTAATGGTCTGCTGAATAACTTCTGCAATGTAAATTTTTATTTTAAGTAAAATGGGAAATATTTTCATAAGATAATATTAGTTTTATAGCCCTCAGTTTTCATGTCCTCAAGAAAATGAACTATTAATAAACATTTGATTAATTTTTTCCCTGACAAATGTTTCTATTAGGTTAAGAGCATAAATCATTTGAAAGATTGAGAGTAAACAGAATGTAGGTAGGAAAAATAACCTTTATCAAAAGGGAGGGAAAAAAACCCCTACATTACTTACTTATTTGAGACAGTCTTTATTTTAAACCTACACTGTTTTACTTAAGAAAGCCTTTAAACAGTAAAGTCAGCAAAGGTGGACTACTGGAAGGTATATTATTCACATTCCCCATGAGAATCATGAAGGTAAATTAAATTAAAAGGAGCAATACTTGGACTTGAGGGTACCTTAAAATTAAAAATCTGAATATTCTGTCACAATATCACAATACAACAATATCACAATACAACCAATTCTTCTGGTCACTGACAGGCATTAAAATGAATTTCGTATACACTGACTGAAATGATTTGTTAAATGCATAAAAAATCTTATTTATCTTACCTGTCATCAAAGGCAAGCTTCGTTCTCCGAGGCTTAGAAGCATCAGGAGTTGGTGTAGATGGAGGACAGTTAGAAGAATTATTTGGAGCCTTTTCCTGACCAGAAAAAGAAAAACAAAAACCACATTTAAAACTATGAAATTAAAACTATGAAAACTATGAAATTAAAATAAAAATAAAAGTATTCCTTAGCCCGTGGTTAAAAAGCAAACAAAATTCCATTGTCTGTGGTAGTTAATTCTCTTGCTATAAAAATTTTAAATTTCATAATGTAAATGTCCTTTTTATGGAATGAGCCCATTTAAAATAACCAAGAATATTCTTTATAATATTCACTTCAGTTCAGCCACTCAGTTGTGTCTGACTCTTTGCGACCCCATGAACCACAGCATGCCAGGCCTCCTGTCCATCACCAACTCCCGGAGTCCACCCAAACCCATGTCCATTGAGTCGGTGATGCCATCCAACCATCTCATCCTCTATCGTCCCCTTCTCCTCCTGCCCCCAATCTTTCCCAGCATCAGGGTCTTTTGCAGTGAGTCAGCTCTTCACATCAGGTGGCCAAAGTACTAGAGTTTCAGCTTCAACATCAGTCCTTCCAATGAACAACCCAGGACCAATCTCCTTTAGGATGGACTGGCTGGATCTCCTGCAGTCGAAGGGACTCTCAAGAGCCTTCTATTAGGGGTCTACCATGTGGGAAGCAATGACACTGACACTTGTAAAAACTTAAGGAATACACAAATCTATTACTTCAGACAAAATTTACTGGTAATAACTGGCCAATGAAAACAATGACAACATCTAACACTTACTACTTACTAGGCACTAAGTTAACCAAGTACTTAGCATAATCATTAACCCTTTAACGGCCCTATGAAACATGTACTGCTATCAGGACAGAATAAAAAGTAGCCTCAAGGAAGGTGAGCAACTTGCCCAAGTCCAAACAGCTTTTAAGTAGTATTCCTGGAATTTGGGTTTTAAGTCCAGATCTGTCAGATTTCAAAAGCCTGGACACTTTCTTAAGTTTTATTCTGCCTCCTATCAACATGTCCATTCTGTCTCCTATCAACAGAGACCTTTAACACAAGGGCTATGATCCTGTCCTTCCAACAGCTTCCCCTCCGGTCCTATCTTCAATACATTGAATACACATTTTTTTTCCCATTAAAAAAACCATAAATAAGTAGAATTTATCCTACGAATTCATAAATGTCTCAACATCAGAAAACCCAACAATATATATATTTTTATTACTTCTGTTTAAAAGAAACCATGTAGCCATTTTTTTTTTTCTTTTCTTGTAAGAGTCCTTTCAAGTTCCACCTATTATAGCTTTCTTCAAGAATGAAAATAAAAGCCCTGAGATTTGAAAAAATACTAAACTCTTTATGGTAAAATCTGCACATTTACCAAACGGCTTCCTGAATACTACTGCAATCTAACTTTACTTGGACAGCTTTCCCCCTGTGTTTTATAAACAGATCTATTAAGGTTGGCACAGAAGTAATTGTGGTTTCAGACCACGAATTTTAAATCATCACAACTAGGCTCAAACATATCTTTATTAATCAAAATAGGAACCATTATAGTCAACATGTTCTTGCCAATGAGAAATAAGTTTGTCTATTCCTGTAGTAAAAAAAACCCACGCTTTGGGATTCCACGAACTCTTGGAAAGCATTTTCTGCATCCTACTGGCTGTGGAAACATCTCCCCTGCAAAAAGTTGTTGAGATGCTTGAAGAAGTGGTAGTCTGTTGGCAAGAGATAAGGTGAATATGGCAGATGAGGCAAAACTTCGTAGCCCAATTTGTTCAACTTTTGAAGCGCTGGTTGTTCAATGTGCAGTTGCGTGCTGTCATGGAGAATTGGACCCTTTCTGTTAACCAATGTTAGCTGCAGGCATTGCAGTTTTTGGTGCATCTCATCAATTTGCTGAGCATACTTCTCAGATGTTAATAGTTTTGCCGGGATTTAGGAAGCTATAGTGCATCAGACTGGCAGCAGACCACTAAACAATCACCATGACTTTTTTTGGTGCAAGTTTGGCTTTGAGAAGTGCTTTGGAGCTTCTTATTGGTCCAATCACTGCTGCTGCTAGTTGTTGTATAAAATTCACTTTTCATTGCATCTGATTGAGAAATGGTTCGTTGTTGTTGGGCAGAAAAGAGATGACACTTCAAAACGATGATTTTTTTGATTTTCAGCTTACAAGCCACCCACTTATCAAGCTTTTTCTCCTCCATAATTTGCTTCAAATGACAAATGACTGTAGAACGGCTGACGTTGAGTTCTTCGCCAATCTTCTGTGTTGTAAGAGGATCAGCTTCAATGATGGCTCTCAGCCTGTCGTTGTCAACTTCTGATGGCTGGCCACTCGCTTATCTTCAAGGCTCTCATCTCCTTCACAAAACTTTTTGAACCACCACTGCACTGTACATTCATCAGCAGTTTCAGGGTCAAATGCATTGTTGATGTTGCGAGTTGTCTCTGCTACTTTACCACCCATTTTGAACTCAAATAGGAAAATCACCTGAATTTGATTTTTTTCCAAGATCATTTCCATAGTATAAAATAAGTTTAAAATGAATAGCAAGTAATAAAAGTCACTAGCAAAAAAACTTAGTGAGAAGTGTGCATTAAAATAATGTATAACATAATCATATTTATTTAAGAATGTATTCCAATATCAAATGGCAAATTTCAACAATGCAAAAACCTTAATTATGTTTGCACCAACTTAAATATAAGTGCCTAAGTTTAAATTTATTGAAGGAAAACTGAAGTTTCTGAAAATAAAGAAAAATTATGTGTGTGGTAAGAAAAGGTAACTAGACTTACTGTGGTTGAGTAAGTTTTTGCAATATATACATAATAGGAAATCATTCTGTTGTACACCTGAAACTAATACAATGTTATATACCAACTTTATCTCAACTAATTAAAAAAACTGATAGAAAAGGACTAAAAAAATCAGTCAGCATACAAAAGGTGTGAAAATATCATTAATCTAACCGAATTACACAGCTTGCTGTCTCTAATTCATGTGGAAGACACAGTCTTTTCATTACAAAAATCTACCATAAACTACGCTGTTTTACAAAGCAACTCAACAAATTTCAAAAGATCACTGCATGCGGATCACTTTCTAGACCCTTCTACAAGGTACTAATCAAAAGACAACCAGAAAATCTCTGTATGTTTGGAAACTGAGTAACACACTTAAGTAACTCTTGGATCAAAGATGGAATCACACAAGAAATTAAAAAACATTTTGAACTGAGTTATAAAAATACTATATACCAAGTCTTGAAGATGCAGCTAAAGCAGTAATTAGAGGAAAATACATAGTCTAACTGTTTAAATTTGAATATTAGAGAAAAAGGGCTTACAATTAATTTTGAAAAACAAGCTTAGTATTCATCTTTAAAAGTTAATAAACAGAACAGCAAAACAAAAAGGCATAAGAGAAAATTATATAAAGAGTTTAAGTTAATGATATAGAAAACAAAAATAAACTATAGTGAATAAAGACAAAGAAAGGCTGTTTTTTTAAAGAAGACAAGTAAAAGTGATAAGCCTCTGATGAAATTGATGAAAGAAAAGAGAAAGACAGTACAGAAAACTAAAATTAAAAATAAAAGACAATATAAGAAGCAATATTAAAGATACTAAAAATAAAAGACAAGGAGAAGGAAATGGCAACCCACTCCAGTATTCTTGCCTGGAAAAGTCCATGGACAGAGGAGCCTGGCGGGCTGAAGTCCATGGGGTCACATGACCTAGCATGTGTGCTCGAGGGTGGAGGGAGATGGGTTGGTAGCAATAAAGTGGTAGAACTAAAAAAAAAAAAAAAAAAAAAAAAGACTATACTGAACAAAATTTATGCCAACATATTTCAAAAATTTGGCATCAGCAAATATCTAGAGAAACAAAGTAAAAATTATATGTAATTTTGTTTTTTCATATTATCTAATTTTATCCAGTAAGTTAAACACTGGATAAAGTGCAAACAAGTGAGACACAAATCCCTGCTTTCAAGAAGCTGACAAAAGAGACATAGACATTGAATTTTACCTATGAGATAACAGAAACCAAATGAGCAGAAGAGCTCACTTAATGAATGCATTTTAAAAAGAAAGGAAGAAAGAGAAGAGGTTTAAAAGAAGAAGCATACAGGTCTCAAATCCTACAGTTCAAGGATGGGATATGGAGAAAGAGCCAGCCAGCAGGGAAACAGAGAACTGGGTCAGTGAAGGAGGCCCACAGAAGAGGTTCCTCAAGGACACTATCTAAACTGCTATGGAAGTGGTCCAGCTGGAGAAAAAGCCTTCGGTATATTTCAATTTGAGACATTGTCCACAATTTAAATTACCTCAAAATTTAAAAGATTTAATCACCACATTTAATAAGCACAACTAACTGCCTTTGTCAATTTTTTCAACTGTTAAACAGTTGCTTATTTTAAGTCACAAAGTAATGCAGTAAATTATACACTTAAAAATCTAGGTATTTTCTTAATTTTGTCAGGGAGTTTGCTCCTGATCAGATCACTTTAAAAAGCAATGAAAAAACCTGATAAACAAATTCAGGATTAGAGCCTAAGTATAGCCTTGAAAAAGCTTCTCTGATCTAGTTATGCACCCACAAACATTAAGAATATTCCCCAACTGATGACCATGCTCTAGGGCCAATTCCAGTGCTAGCTCAGCTAAAGAATATTTTTCTTCTTCATGAAGCCAAATGGTTGCTTTAGCACTTTATGTAGTATAACTAGCCTGTAAAATCTAACTCTAAATGATCCAAAGATAATTTAAAACCATAGACAAGAACCCAATCAGAACAACTGGAGTTATTTATAAATTTGATCATAATCAACTGTTCTTCCATAACCAACTTTTCCAATTATGGAAAACCAACTTTTCCAATTTCTACCTTAACTAATATGCATGTGTCCAGATGATTTCATTCCTTTCATGGTCTCAGATCACAGCACAAGTTTATTATCAGACTGACACTTTGAGAGTAAAAATGAACAGGTCTGTATGATTAGTAAGATGTTTACAAAATTTTCAAAGCATAGTCACCTTGGAGAAGTCACACGGCAAGGAGATTTTTTTCAAAAGGCTCGGGTCCCCCAGTGCCTTACCTTGACTTCCTTAGAGCTACTGGAAGTCTTCCCTTCAGTCCTCTTCTGCTTTGATGTGGAGGAACTGTTTTTGCTGCTGCCACTATTTTCCTTGTTGCTGTTATTACTTGACTTTAAGGAAGAAGACTGGCTAATAGTCCTCTTCCGAGAGCCATGCTCTGTTTTTGGATCTTTTGAAGGAACAGGCCCAGCAGGAGAAGGCAATAAATCTTTTTCTTTAGCAGCACTCTGTTTAGATGACCTGCCAAACCAAACAAATGCCCTCATTTCTCCACACAGTCATGTAAGAGTGATGGACTTTTCTCATTTGACTTTGCCTGATTTCAAGACAAATTCGGTTTTCCCTATTTGAATGTTAGAACATATGATTTCTATAAAACAAAATAAAACTATAAATTTCACGAGGGCAGATATCTTTTCCAGTGTTTCCTCCCCATTATGGTTGTATATTCAGTGCCTAAACCTTGGTCTGTCATACACAAGTATTCAATAGTGACTGAATAAAAGAACAAAAAGAGGAATGGTGAATGAAGATACTAATGCTCTTATGTCTCCTGCAGCTACACATAAGCTTGCCATCCAGCCTGAAAGTGGTAAAGCTTTACTTTAATTCTTATCCTATGAATACTTCCTATTCTCCTAAAAAGAGAGATAAAGTGACTGAATCTTGCTTTTCATCCCAATTAACTAAAAGCAAAACCTCCCACTATTTGGTATATGACTGTGTACAGAAATGTATAACATATACATACTAAATGGAATATTCTAAGAACACATTAGAAAGTAACCAGCAGCAAATAACCCACATAGATCAACACACATGTTACATGTTTTGCAGACATACTCTTTGTTGCTGGATGGCTTGTGGCCTGCCATATTCTTATCCTCTGTTTTAGGTTTCTTGCTCTCATTGGCTCGGTTATCATCTTCATTCTGGATGAAAAACAGGAAAAACAAAGCAGTTAGGTTTTGATTTTTATTCATCTAATTTCAGTTTTCAGTGCTAGTCACCCTCAAACAGTTAATCTCTGATATACTTCAGAAAGAAGATAAATGTGAAGTGAAAGAACTCATTTAAACAGTGTTAAATAAATTAGGTTTTTAAGTCTGAGAAGAAGTCTCCTATTTTAGATATGAAGAGCTGAAATGCTGAAACAGTCTTTTAGATGGCATCTTTTCAGCCTAATGATTTGAGGAGGGGGGATGAGATAATTAAGATATAATTCACATACCAAAAAATTCATCTGTGTTAAAAAAAATTCATTTGTGTTGTAAGATTCTTTGTCAATATTTTATTTCTTTTTAATGAATGAATATATTCCATTGTATGGATATGCCACATTTTATTTATCCATTCATCATTTGAACTTTTCCTACTTTTCAAGTATAGATTTTTTTAGTATATGTGCTGCTGAAGTGAGCACTCAAGTATAGGTTTTT
The DNA here is from genome assembly GCF_023699985.2 of Odocoileus virginianus. NCBI lineage: Eukaryota > Metazoa > Chordata > Mammalia > Artiodactyla > Cervidae > Odocoileus > Odocoileus virginianus. The sequence continues at coordinate 41,353,553 of NC_069676.1, forward strand.
GTGTGGACATGTTATCAATGTTCTTGGGTATATACGTAGGAAGGAAATTGCTGAGTCATAAGGTAATACTGTCTATTTACTTTTTGAGGAACTGCTAAACTATGTCCCAAGGTGGCTACATCACTTTACATTCCCACAGGCACTGTCATTCTTTACATCTTCACCAACACTTGTTACTGTCCATCTTTTTGCTTTTAGCCAAGACTAAAGATCTTTGAAAAACTTTTTTGCTGAAACAAAAGCTATGGGCCTGTCTATAATCACCAAGCTACTATGCTTGGGGAATTTAAGTTTTCCTACTGACTTAAATATCAGGGCACAGATATTGCAAACATCCTGCCATATGAAAGAATTTGTTCCCATATACAAATGATTAAAGTTGGACATGAGAGAACATGAGAAAAAGGAATCCACATCTTTCATTATCCTTGGCTGGTCTCTTTCTCAGTATTATCTGCTTTATCTTCAAGAATAATTTTACCAAAGCAACAAATCTCAAAAATCATCACTGGAAAATACCCTGGTAGTCCAGTGGTTAGGACTCAGAGCTTTCACTGTTGGGGCCTGGGAACTAAGAACCTGCAAGTTGTATGGCATTTTGGGGGAAAAAAATAATCATCACCAAGTTTCCTGGTGATATACATTTTATAAAATCAAAATTTCATTTACAGGTATTGATATAAAAAAACTTGTGAGGAATATATGCCGATGAGATGTGGGGGAGGTAAGGAGATATGCTGAGTCACTCAATCGTGTTCGACTCTTGGCGACCCCGTGGACTGTAGCCCACCAGGCTCCTCTGTCCATGGGATTCTCCAGGCAAGAATACTGGAGTGGGTTGCCATTTCCTTCTCCAAAGGAGATATGGGACACTCCTTTTAGAGGAGAAGGGGATTTTTTTATTACAAGTTATGTATATTGTAAAATTTTAAACAAGAGTAAAATTTACTCGGTATATTATATTTTAAATGTCTGAAAAAGTTTACAAAGAATTTGTAACACCTTTTTAAAGATAAAAGAACCATTTTTTTAATTCCATAAGAAACATTTTTTTTTAAGGAGCAGAATCTCTCACATACAAGGTCTTATTTCATATTTCTATGAATTATACAGAATAATATAAAATCCCATAACTAAGTTCAGCAATCTGAGGCTGTAGGCTCTAGAATCCAGCAGCCCTAAAGAGTTTACCAGTTGAATAAGGCATCCCTTTACTACAATAATGGAAGCTCTTAGCTATAGTACTGAAAGTAGGAAGCTTCAGTTTTCTAGGAATTCAAATTTTAAAAAATCTTCAATTTTTGAAGACGCAAAAAAAAAGGAGTGTTACTCTCATTTGTCCAAATACATCAGCAACAGCACACAGTACTGTGGTTTTAAGGAAAAAAGAGGGAAAACCGCAGGCTCATTTCAAGAAAATGCTCCTCCTGTCTTCCCACATGAGACTCTCAAGGTCAACTGGGACTGGGATTTTGTTCTGAGTCCACCTGGTATCCCATTCACCTGCTCATGTTTTCAATATCTTATAATCTCATTCACACATGTGTATCAAGGGAAATTATACTATTCTTCAATACAAATTAGTAAAATGTACGCTCCTCTAAAGATGTCTCACTAAAGTTGAGAGATCACACTTCTTTCTTTCCAAAAAATTTGTCTCTATATGTAAGTTTTTCAGCTCCGTTATACGTCCTTTATCTTCCAATCACAGATATCTATGAATTTTCACATTTCCTGGGTCTAAAAAAAGCTGACCTTAAAAGTATACACCAAGCTTTGTCTGTAAATCCAAATTATCGTGGAATTATTTAGGGATGAGAGCTGGCTATGTGCCAACAAATGTTTTTAATTCTGAACTTGCAAAGCAGAAAAGCTGTGGCACAGCTACGATGGATTGGTGAAATTCTTAAGGACATGTTAAAATTGGTGAGTCAATTTACTAGCTGGAATTTGTAATCTAAAACATGTGACTTGGTCTGGATATAAGAGAGAAGAAAGTGTTATGAAGTACCTGGAGAGTACATATCCCAATTAAAGATATTTAAAACCAAAACTGTAAGGATGCTGTAAAGGCCAGTTTGCAATCTCTGCTTTGTTCTCACCTCTACACTGGCCAGCACACACTATGAACAGATGCACTGGTTCATTTCTTATCTGATTAGAAACTATAATTCTTTACTAAAGGAGACAGGGAGAGGCACAGTGGTCCTCAAGAGACTCTTGTGTCTGTTGCCTCATCAGAGCTTTAGGCTCACCTCTATTTTCCCTCATAGCTATGAATCAACTAGCTAGTTTTTGGCTTAATGAGATTTCCACTGCATTTTAGAGGATAATGTTCACACAACAACAACAACAACAACAAGAACAAAAAAAAAACCCCATTACAAACCTTATGTTTCCTCTTGCCTTTGTTGGAAACTTTTTCTGAGGCTTGTTTCTGAGCCTCTCTTGTGTGCTTTTCTGGCACATTTTTCTTTTCCCCCTTGGGTGGCTCTGTTTCTTTGTAAGGCTTTCCTGGTATTCTAGTCAAGAGATTCAGGTCAATCTTCACAATAAGTGGATACCTGTCATCAGGCTCACTGAGGGGTGAAAGAAGTTCCTTCTCTTCCATAGGAGAGAACATTCGTTGTCGAAAAAAGCTATCTTCTTCCTCCACTGAGGAGGGTTTAACGGGAGTCCTATTACTCTCAGGGTACTTAGGAGTTTGTGAGGAAGGAGGAAGGCTCTCACTTTCATCGGAATCTGAGGATGAGGTATCTGTTTCTATAATTTCCCTTGATTTCTGGGAAGATTTACTTGTTGACTTATATTTCTTTTTCTCTGCTGAAGGTCGAGGGGAAGATTTGGACTCCTTTTTTATATTGGGTTTTCTTGAGCCTTTGGTGGCTGCTTTGTGTCTGCTGGAGGGCAGGCTGGTAGTCATGTCCACTGGAGTTTCACTCTCTATCTTCAGGCCTCCACGGGGCTCTTCAGCAGCTGCCTTCTCAGTCTTTTTGGGTTGTTTTTTTCCTACAGTTCTCCTCTGAGCTGTGCTGTCACTCTGGGCAGGAGACTTTTGCCTCCCACGCCCACTTTCTGATCCCTTTTGGACAGTTTTGGAGTCTCGTCCAGGAGTAGCAGAACTTGTTTCTTTAGGACCACCTGGATCCGTGTAGCTATTCCCTGTTCCCTGTTCTCGGCCTTCCTTTTTATAGCCTTGAGATGATGGGATATTACTGTCTACGGAAGAAGCTGGTGACACTTTATGTGGATTTACTTTATTCAGCCAGTTATCAAGTTGCCATTTATTTGTGGGAGGTGGTTCAGGCTGAAAAACAGAGAAAGAAGTATGCTTTTTCAGAACTGAAACTTTCTCCTTTCTTTATAATCTCAAGGAAGAGGAAAAAACACAATGCCTAACACCAACACAAAAGCATTTGTTTTTCATAGTTCTAACTGAACCAAAGCAAAAGGCTAAAAATAATAATAGCTCTAATCACTTGAATGAGAATATAAGCTAATTATTATATATATAGCCTTTAAATACTAAATAGACCTGTCAGGAATCCATACAGTACATTTAATTCCAGAAAGCAAACAAACGATGTACGCACCAATAGAGATTTTAAACCACATTTTATCAAGCTACAGTGAATTTATACTGTTTAAGACTTCTTTTCACCATAACTAAATAACATGAGTCACCAGGCTGAAACAAAAGTAAAGCTCAGAGTAAATACTGGGCATCACCAGGGGCCTTCAGAGTGCCTACGGAAGGGACCCTCTTGCCTCCCTCTCACCTCAGGAGATGCACTCTGGGATGGCTCATTTGCCTCACTGTCACTGGAACTACTTTCACTCTCTGAGTCAGATCCAGAGCTGCTTTCAGATCCACTGTGGCTGCTAGAATCATCCCTGGAGTTATCTGCCCCTTCACTATTATGGTGTGAAGGTTCAGAGTTACTAAAAGACATAAAAAATATAAAAGACAAAAAGATTTTTTTTAAGAATGACAACAGGTAAGCATTCAAAGTTGACACTACACTTTATTTAAAATGTTTACTATTTGTTAAGCTCTTCAAATTCTATGATTCTAGAACTTTATTATAAATGAAATAAATACTTCCCTAAAAAGTTTCTGAAATGCAGCATTAGCCATTAGTACTCACCTTTAAAAAAGCTTTACTGGGGTACAAAATACTCTAAAATTCATTTATTTTAAACACACAATTCACAATGATTTTTAATGAATTTACAGAGTTGTAATAATATTTACTTTATAAGGTCAATTACTCTATCACTACACACTGTTATCAGATTGACCCTTCCACTCTAAATAAAACAAAAAATAAAAGGATGCCTACCTTCCTGGTGTACTCCTTGGCATTGTCTTATCACAATCCTAAAATTAAAACATGAGAGGAAATCTATAAATGAATAAATAGTACTTTATCTGCTTAATGTGAACAATATGTGAAATCTTAATAGAAAAACTTCCTTCTCTAATATATGCATCAATGGTCACTTAACATTTATGAAATACTGTTTTTACCTGAATAAAAACAAACTGCCAGGATAAGATTAAAAGCTGTGTTAATAGTTCTTCTTGTCAACAATCTCATGCTTCATGAGGATGTTCTGATATATGGTAAGTAATAAGGAAAAGCCATTTTTTTAAAAAAATAAGGGAAAAAAATGGAGGTTTAAAGACAGAGTGGAAAACTATAATATTCCAGTGTCAGAAAAGCAGGAATGAACTTATTTTAAATATATGGATCATAAATATATTATTCAATTATAATTCTTGTAAAATAGAATAAAAACAAACACTGTATGAAACTAGTAAATCATAAGTAGACACACCTGTTCCCCATCACTGTCTTCACTGCTGCTTAGTTTTAAGTCATCTTTTAACATACTAGAAGGAAAAGGCAAAGAGAATGATTATTTTGGGAATTTCATCATGGCATAGCAGAGTATTAGATATTCAACAATAATTCTAGAAATAATCACTGTGGTAGCCAAAGATTTAACTGCAAAATAAAGAAAAGACCCAGTAAGTCTTACTCTGTCTGGTTTGCTTTATATCCAGAATAAAAAACTGGGAAAGATGAAATTTAACAATTTCAATTTTGGAAGCTCTAACTTTTCCATAAGTAAAATATTCATCTTTCTTTTCTAATTAAATAAAAGTTACCTTCCACAAACTCTTATACTCATTATCTCTAATTTTACTCTAATTGCATATATACAAACTCATTCATTATTAAAACAAATTATCATACTCATACCCAATAGTCCACTAAAGGAATATGACTCTCAAAAAGAAGGGAGATAAAATGAAAGCATCAGCAATTCTCTTTCACTATCCCCAGTGTTTTATGAAGAGATATGTACACTTGGGTAATTGTGAAAACCAGAACACACAAAGTGCTAGTTTGTAAATGCCTTGCTATGAAAGATGAGTGCTCTTTGCAGATGTCCAATTTTGGGTAAGAACCTTGGTTATACAAGAGAAATAACCATGTATGAATTAAAAACAACTCGAGTTATATATATAAAATGTATATATATATAAAAAATATATAATTATTATATATATAATATATAATAAATCCACGGTCCAAATCTTTCTTAATCAAAATTCAAATCAACTATTAATTTAAAAGTAAAATTACAGATTTATATTTTCCTTAAGGCCACAGAATCAAAATCAAAATTAAAAACTGAGTAATGAATCATAAAACACTCCTTGCCTTTTTATAAGAAAGGAAAAATTAACACAAACCTTAGGGAAAACTAGAAAATGTTTGATTTCTATCACCACTAGTTACATTACCTTTCTTCTCAAAATTTCCTGACAGTCTTCAATCAATGGAAAGGAAATCTTCTTTCACTCCTCCTACTACTAATACTCTCCCCTCAAAGCTTAACCTGTTTCTAAATCTGATCCCAAATTCAGAGTTTCACATAAACCACCACCTTGATACAAAGTAACCAGATAATTATAGAACTATGAAATCTGTTCTAAGGATGACCAAATAAGTGGGACAAGTAGAAAGGTCTTCTTTTGGTCCAGGTCTCAGTACATCTCTATGACTGATTTCCTATAAAGAAATGTACTTACTCTGAATTCTCTCAGCCCTTATGATTTAATAATGGCAGGTCAATGAACCTGTTAACCCATGTGAACATGTCAAAGCTTTTACCATACTGCTTAAGGTACTGGATGCTCTTGTTCCCTCAGAAACCAAAGTTATCTGCACATATATGGTAAGCTCCCATCGGTTTTCTGCACATGAATAAATATTATAAACAGGAATTTACATAATTTGAAATTTTCAGCAGTCAGGTGAAATTACTTGTATTCATATATTTTCATTCTCAATTCCCACTATGTTCAGCTGAAGAGACTAAGGTTATCAGTATAGACTGTGGTTATACTGGTTATTCACTTTCTTTAGAATTTTGTTTCAATCACTGGATTAACTTGTGGTCTCAGGAATTCAGCAGTAAATTCATTCTTTAAGTTGGAATTTATTATCGTCCAATATACCACTCTACTACATTTTGATACACATTTCTGGGTCTATCTATAAAATAAAAGTAGGAAAACAACACAGACAGTATGAACTATGCTGCTTTAATATTCTAAATTTTGTGGTCAAATGGAGGGCTTTACTAAGAAGAATCCTGTATTTTATCCACTTTTTTTTTTTGGTTTGTTTTTTTAAACAAACTATCAACACAAACACTTCTGAAAGATAAGAAAAAAGTGTAATCATAGAGCAGGGGTAGGTAAACTATGGTCCCACAAGCCAAATCTAGGCCTGTTTTGTAAAGAAAGTTTCAACTGGAACATAACCGCACCCATAGTCTCTGGCTGCTTTTATGGTACAACAGCAAAGTTGAGTAGCTGAGACAGAAACCATCTGGACCCTAAAGTCTAATAAACTATTTCACTATCTGGTCTTTTACATAAAAGTTTGTCTACCTGTGCCTTAAAAGATTAAACACATATTTCTAAGTGTTCTAGATAGCCAGATACTACAAGTTAGACTTTGAGCAAAAAAAAGACAAACATTAAACTTACGATTTAGACTGGTGTGCATTTGAAGTTTTAGAAGAAGGATTATATCTTTCTGGATCAAAAAAGAATGCAGACATCAGCAACTATAGTATGGCTATTCATATTTTAAAATGTCTATCTATATAACCTCAAAGAAATATAAATAAAAACAATGGGATATAATTCTTCATCAATCAAATCGGTAACACTTTAATGTACATAATATGAAATACTGGTGCAAACAGGCATGTCACATGTTATTGGCAGGACTGTAAATTCATACAATCTTTCTGGAGGGCAATTTGATAATATTATCTTACCAATACTGTAAATGCACATATCCACTGACCTAGCAGTTAAAAGGAAATGAATTTACACTACAAGTACATCTGGAGGAATACATACACAGAAATAAACACTCACACAGTTTATTATAGCATGGTTTACAACAGCAAAACTGGAAACCAATGCCCATCTACAGGGGACTAGATAAATACATTAGGATAGTTTCAACAATATAACACATTTTTGTTTTTAAAAAAGAGTGAACTAGAGCTTTATACTGATATTAAAAAAAAAAATGTGACAGTCATTCAGTCGATTTTAAGAGAAAATGAATACTTTCTGGCCTACAGTTAGTTATTTACTATGTATCTACAATGTTGGGTCCTTTTTTCCTATCTGTAGCTTTAAGACAGAACAAAGAAATAGGTACATAAGATTTGTTAACCTTAAAATGGACCTCTGCTTTAAGATCACTAAAGTCAACAAACTAAGGACTAAAAAAGCTCCACATTTTAACCTCTCAAAACAGCTTATTACCAGAGTAAATATACCTGAGAAGTTACTGCTCTTGGCAAAAGAACATTTGTTTGTTTTTAGAGAGCTTTATGGTGAAGTCCAGACATTTGCAAGGTTCCTGACCTTACCACTACCAATTCATACAGCCATCAACTCGTGGAACCACAATGAAATTCCCCATAGCTATCTTCCCCTCAAGTTCTTCTGAGAGGCCAAGACAGTGGAGGTAGACAGGGACTTTGTAGCAGACATCAGACTTTCTTCCCAGCTAAAAAGACCCAGAAATAATTGAATGGCTCTTGGGGATATGAGGTGGCCATCAAACTGAACTCATGAGCTCTGAACTACTAGTTCAAATACTTAATAAAAATAGCTTATTTTGATATCAAGTGATTTATAATTCTTCATTTTTTAAGCTAAGATTCAGTTCAACCCATTACTAATCATCAGATCATAAATACTGAGATAAGATACACAAAAGAATTATTAAAGAAACATATGATGTGACCACAAGAAATGAAATAAACAGCTTAATATAAAACCAAGAGGAAAAGAAATACTCACTTTGTTCTCCAGGGCCAAAACTGGACTGCTGAGACTCCTGAGAAAAAGGGACATAAAATTATATAGTGACATTAAGAGAAAAAGGTTCATTAGAGAAAAATACTTCACATTAAACTACTCATTTCCAACGAATTCAATGGAAGAGTCTGTTGAGTTACTAAGAATGCATAAAAGACAAAAGCAAAAGAAAAACAAAAAACAAAAAAAGAATGCATAAAAGAAAAAAAAAAAAACTGAAAGAATTTAATGATCCCATCTGATCAGCTTCACCAATTCAATGGTCAGTAGTAGAGCTTCCCAGAGCTTAATAAAGAAAAGTACCAATCTATGTAACAGTCTTTCTTTATCATTTGTTTTTAGCAGCATCTTTGGCACTCATATCCTAATTTAATTCTTGGTCTTAAGAAAATGTTATTTTTTAAAGAATACTAATAATGATGTATTAAAATGAAGATAGTTGTGCAAACTATATTTACTCAAAACATACCACTATTATGGACTAGTGACCCCTTCAGTTATTCCCATGTCATTTTACTGCACCCCCCCCCCCCCCCCCGCCCACTCCCAGTATCTTATAATTAGCAACCTCAGGAAGAGATCTCCCATACTCATTTTACATACTTCTTTGTAAGCCCTACACTAGCACTGTGCCTGGCACTCAGCAAGGATCAGTTAAAAAAAAAGCCAAAATATCCAGGAAAGAAACTTTTCAAACTCAACTTTCAAGACAAGAACAGCTGTTTCACAAGTGCAAGTTGTACATTTTTCTAGGTTAAGTCTGTGGTACACAGTGCAGTACACTAAGATTACACAAACATCCCTAATCTCTTCAAAAGCTTACTTAAAAATAAGTATAATCTTCTAAGAATGACAGAATTACCTGTGAAAGAGAAATCCAAACAGTATCAAAGCTAAAATATAGTTTTGCTGTTTAAAAATGCTTTAAACCTACACCAACAGTCAACTGATTTTCAACAAGGGTGTGAAGACCATCCAACACAGAAAGAACACTTCAACAAAAGGTGCTAGGACAAGTGAATAGTCATATGCAAAATAATGAAGTCGGATCCTTACCACAGACAATATAAAAAAAAAAATTAACCTGGAATAGATCGAAGACCTAAATCTAAGAGACAAAACTACAAACTCTTAGAGAAAATGCAGTGCCAAATCTTAATAACCTTGGATTTGGCAAAGAATTCTTATATATGACACCAAAAGCACATGACATGAAAGAAATAGATAAACTGGATTTCATTAAAATTAAGAACTTTTGTGCTTCAAAGGAAACCATCAAGAAGGTGAAAAGACAACACACAAATTGAGGAGAAAATATTTGCAAATCATATATCTGAAAAGAGACTGGTATCTACAATATACAAAAAGCTATTATAACTCAATGCTGAAAGTCAGGTAACCCAATGGAAAAAAATGGGTAAAGGATCTGACTATACATTTTCCCAAGAAATGTGACTAGAAAGCATATGAAAAGATGTTTGACTTCATTTGTCACTGGCAGGAAATGCAAATCGAACTGACAATGAGATATCATTTCACACCCACTAAGATGACTAGAATCAAAAAGACAACTGCAGTGTTGGTAAGAATGTGGAGAAACTGAAAGCCTAATAGGAAATACTAAATGGTACATCTAGCTGCTTTGGAAAGCATTCTGGCAGTTCCTCAGATAATTAAACATAAGAGTTACAACATGATCCAGCAATTCTGCCCCAGGTATATAACCAAGTGAAATGAAAACATGTCCACACAAAAAATTGTGCCCAAAGGTTTACAGAAGTATTAGTCATAGTAGCCAAAAGCCCAAAACAACCCAAATTTCCATCAGCTGTTGTTGTGTTAGACACTCAGTCATGTCCGACTCTTTGTGACTCCATGGACTGCAGCCCACCAGGCTCCTCTGTCCCTGGGATTCTCCAGGCAAGAATACCGGTATAGGTTGCCATTTCCTTCTCCAAGGGATCTTCCCAACCCAGGGATCAAACCTGGGTCTCCTGCATTGCAGGCAGATTCTTAACTGTCTAAGCCACTAGCCCTCCAACAGGTGATGAATGTATAAACAAAATGATCTACATCTAAACAATGGATTATTATTTGACCATAAAAAAGAATGAAGGAACTGATACATGCTACAACTTGGAAGAACCTTGAACATTATGTGAAGAGAAAGAATCCAGTTGCAAGAGATATGCAATATATGATATGATTTCATTTACATGAAATGTCCAGAAAGGGGAAATCAATACAGAGGACATATTGGTTGGGCAGGATTGAACTGGGAGGGGAACAGAAAGAAAAAGGTTGATAGCTAAATAAATGGTAGGGAGCTTCCCTTGGAGGTGATAAAAATGTTCTAAACAATAAAAAAAAAAAATTCTTTTTGGCTATGCCACATGATTTGTGGGATCTTAGTTCCCTGACATGGGATTGAATCTGGGCCCTTGTCAGTGAAAGTGCAGAGTCCTAAGCATTGGATCACCACAGATTTCCCAAAATGTTTAAAAATTCACTGCTATAATGGTTGCACATATCTATAAATATGTTCAAAACCATTTAATTATATACTCTGAATGGGTGATTTGCATGATATGTAAATTCTATCTCAATAAAGCTATTCTAAAAGTCTTTAAATACATCACTGACCAAGAGGTCATTCCTGTGAATCTTATTAAAAATGAAAAGAAGGATCTCCCTGGTGGTACAGTGGCTAGGACTCTGCGCTCCCAATATAGGGGGTCTGGGTTCAATCCCTGGTCAGGGAACTGGATCCTGCATGTCCCAACTATGACCCAGCACAGCCAAGCAAATATTTACTTTTTACATGGAAAGAGTTCTCTACCCAGCCTTGAATGACTAATTGTCTTATACTCATTTACCTGGTAAATGGTCTAACAGTTCAATGACCTAAGCTTTTAAGTTGTCTCTTGATTCCTTTTTCTCACCTCTGACAATAGTCAGTTAGTGACCAAAGGCAACTGGAGGGACTTCCCTGGTGGTCCAGTGGTTAAGACTCCATATTTCCAATGCAGGAGACATGGGTTTGATTCCTGTTTGGGGAATTAAGATCCTATGTGCCACATAGGTGGCCTAAAAAAAAACCACCAAAATCTATAAAATAAATAAGCAAATATGACTGGATTCTGTCTAGACCATCTACTTATATGCAACACCTTCTCCTCTCCATCTGTACTGCAAAGACATAGGTTGTCACCTTTCTTCATTTACAATGGTCATCTAACAGATCTTCCTGGCTCCAGCCTTTGTCTCTTTCACTCAACAACAGCCTCTAGTTGACCTTTCTAAAGTCCAAGTCTTAGTATGTATCATTAATACTCCCCTATTTTTCACAGAGTGTACAATGGCTCTTCATTTTTCCTAAGGCTGAAACCCAAACTCCTTGATACACATTCACTCACATATCTAAATAGTGGAAAAACACAATAAGCAAAAACTGCCAAGGTCTTTGTCTTCATGGAACTTAATATCAATGAGTATTTTTGCAACCACTCATGCAAATCAAGATAAAAATAGCAACTGTGTTAAGTACAACAAAGGGCAAAAGCTTACACAGTATTATAAAGTAATATAAAAATAACAATTTTATTATGTGTGTGTGCATGAGAAACAAACATACAGATACCCATACACACACACACCCCTGACCAGGGAAATGAGCAAAGGCTTCCCTGAGTAGGTACTGCTCAGGATGAAACTTGAAGGATATGCAGGAAGTAAACTGGGAAAGGATGAGAAACGTAAGTGTTCAGGGTAGACAGAAAAGCGTGTGTAAAGGCAAGGAAGAATAGGAGCCTAGCTAGTATAAAGAACTTCAAGGCAGCCCACGAGAGGAAAAAGTATAGAAGGAAGAGGGTTAAGAAATTAAATTCAGGACCATAGAGGCTAAATCACATAGCTGATTTTTATAGACCATATTAAAGATTTGTGTGTGTGTGTGCAGTTTACTAAGCTGAAGAATTATACATCTACATACTGTGATGACTACCTTGGCTATTAAGTAGAGAACAGCTTTGAGAAATCTAGAATGGAAGTAAAGATATTTCTGTTTGCAGTGGTGCAAATAGGAGATGACTACAGCTTAAAGATACTGGTCTCCAAGCTTTTTTGATCATGTACTCCCCACCACTAAGACAGTTTTGCATTTGTATCTCCCAAATATGTGTGTGCTCAGTTGCATCTGACTTTTGTGACCCCATGAACCGTAGCCTGTCAAGTTTCTCTGTCTATGGAATTTTCTAGGCAAGAATGTTGAAATGGGTTGCCATTTGCATTACTATTTAACTAGTATATATTATGTAAGACCAAAATATTAAAATTCTAAAGGGCTCAGATAAAATAATATTCTAGAGTAATTTAAAAATTGTTATTTATCAATGGCAACAACGCTTTCCTTACATACACACAAAAATGCAGTCTGACACTAAAACTGGTTTGATAGTTGTTCCACTGGGTATCACAAAGACACAGCTAGACAAATGGAAGAGATGCTATACTGACTAAATCATGATACCAAAATTTCAATCTCTCAGATTAATATGCAAAAGTTTCTGTTGAAATTTAGCTAATAGATTTCCAATGGTCACTGACACAAAACTATTTCTCAAGAAAATAAAAGGTTATGGTTTAGTATTTTTAGGTAATGGGTTCAAAACTCACTGACATTAGAAAATTCTGTTTCCAAGTCTTTAAAGCTTGTACATATGACAATTATCACAGTTTTTGTCAACAACATAAAAAATACAGGACTTCCCTGGTGGTTCAGTGGTTAAGAATCCGCCTGCCAATACAGGTGGCCCAGGTTTGATCCTTCGTCCAGGAAGATTCCATATGCAACTTAATTAAGCCCATGTACCCTAGAGTCTGTGCTTTGCAAAAAGAGAAGCCTCAGCAATACAATGAAAAACCCATGCACCACACTAGAGAAAGTCTGTGTGCAGCAACAAAGACCCAGAGCAGCCATAAATAAACAACAATGGAAACACATAGTGATGACATTATTTTTAAGATGTTGCCTTCCTAACTTGAGGCAGTCACTTTTTCATTCATTGTTAGGACATCACTTTTATTCTAAGAGGTTTTAATTTATTATCATTTTAAATATGCTATGAAAAGATCTAATCTATTTGGGACTTATGTATGAAAGAGAGGGAGGGGAAAGGGAAAAAGGAAGGATGGAGGGAAGGAGAAGAGGGCGGGAGGGACAGAAAGGAAAGGAAGGAGGTTATCTAATTCACTTTTAAGTACTGCTACTGCTAAGTCACTTCAGTCGTGTCTGACTCTGTGCGACCCCATAGACGGCAGCCCACCAGGCTCCCCCGTCCCTGGGATTCTCCAGGCAAGAACACTGGAGTGGGTTGCCATTTCCTTCTCCAATGCATGAAAGTGAAAAGTGAAAGGGAAGTCACTCAGTCGTGTCCCACTCTTAGCGACCCCATGGACCACAGCCTACCAGGCTCCTCCATCCATGGGATTTTCCAGGCAAGGGTACTGGAGTGGGGTGCCATTGCCTTCTTTGACTTTTAAGTACACCAACTCTTATTGTCATTAAACAAATAATCAGTGAACTTCTGGGTTAATATAAAAAGTATTTGGGAGTGCCACACCAGTTCTCCACGAAGGAAGGGGGAGGAGAAACTATTTATACTTTAGGACTTTTCTCTGTTGTATCTTTCTTTGAGTGGTATACACACAAACATAGCTTTTCAAGTATTTTATAACTGAAGTTACCAGAAGCCTGGTAGCTCAGATGGTAAAGAATATGCCTGCAATGCAGAAGACCCAGGATTGATCCCTGGGTCGGGAAGATCCCCTGGAGGAGGAAATGGCAATCCACTCCAGTATTCTTGCCTGGAGAATTCCATGGACAGAGGAGCCTGCAGACTACAATCCATGGGGTCTCAAAGAGTTGGACACAACTAAGGGACTAACACACACACACCTAACTGAGAAGAGAAGCAAACAATATCTTACATTGGTACTGCTACTAGAAGCACCTACACTTTCACCCATCTATATAGAGCTATCTTTGTACACTGCGTGGTTTATTCTAATACTTGTTTCTTAAATCTTAAGTTTTGCTTTCTAAGTCTGTTTCAATAGTGTTTCCTGACAAAGGAATGCATTTTAGTATGTTTTTTCTGTGTTCTCTCTGTACTGAATTTCAGTCACTTTCTTTGCAATAAAAAGACCAAATTAAAAAAAAAAAAAAAAAGACCAAGTTTTTAAAAGGGAGAACACTAGGAGAAACAACAAAAGAAGTTTTTAATAAAATCTTATTAGACTTGATTTATGTTAAAGGTTGTACTGAATACCACATAATTCAAAATGTCACTAAGTACAAATTATGATGCTTTCACCATTTTATCAGTTACTATCTCAAGGTATATGCTATATATACTAAAAGCAAGATTAATGATAAAAATGCATGTCAAATTACTGCTGATTAAAAAAGAAAGAGAGAAAATTACTGCTGATAATCTGGATTTTTTTCTTATTTTTTCTGCTTATGGCATCTTTGTTTCTACTATGCAGTGGCAGATACAGAGCTCATACTTGGAGAAGGACAATCTCAACTTTGCCATTTTCTTGTTTGGTCAGAAAAGGATTTGTTTTATTTTCTTTTGATAGTTTCACTGCAGGTATGTCTTTTAAGCCATTTGTGCATTGGTGAAGATTAGCTGAATTAAAATCAGTTAACATAATCTATAAATAATCTTAACAAAGCACACTTAAAACTGCAACATGCCACACCCAGGAAGAACAAATGAACAAGAATAACTCTATCAGCTTTTCCATATTGAAAAGACCTAAACTTCTCTTTCGATACCTCACATACCAGACATAAAATGTGATCATCTGTCATTCAGATCAAGGAATAGAAATATGTACTTATTTCATTTTTCTTTTGAGACTAAAAAAAAAAAATTTAGGGTTTGTAGAACTAAAATATAAGAATAAAGTTTTCATCTCCCACCTCCCATTCTCCAATGCACACAACACTGGGATATATATTTTCCACTCTAGAGACTGTTGACTTAACTACAGTGGTAACAATAAAGATGGAGAAAAATGAATGAAACTGAAACACATTAAAGGAGTTAAAATCATCAGGACTTGGTGACAGTCTGTGAGGTGTGATAAAGAGGGAAATGCCAAACATAACTCGTATAATCCTTTCTAGCTTCACTAAGATATGGAATGGTAGAAGAGAACCATGTTTCTTCTCTCTTTCTTTCATCTTTCTTCTCTCTTCTTTTTGATTGGGGGAATCAAGTGTTCTCCACATGTTTAACTGTGCATCCGATTAAATGCCAACTAACAGGTAATTTCTTAATCTGGATGAGTAGTGTATAGTGGAAGACAAGAAATAGCTTAACAATACTCAAAGCTCACAAAAATTCCAATGAAGATAAAAAATGAAAAATGTTAACAGGAATTTCCAAAATGGGCCATTGATGATCTTAATGGCTTTAGTAACGCATTGAGAGTGAAAAGCAAGATCAGATTGGACTGAGGATTGAGAGAAGGAAAGTATTAATATACAGACAGCAAATATGAACCATTCTTTAATAAGCTTAACTTAATAAGTGTAGTGGCTAGTTAAGCTTAACTTAACAAGTAAATGACAGTGATAATAAACGAGCTCTCCAAATATGTTCTTAAATTCAACTTCTCACCCATCACTATGAACTGCTCTTTCAGAACTGTTGGTGTATGCTCGGCCACTCAGTTGTGTCCAACTTTTTGTGACCCCACGGAATGGAGCCCACCATGTTCCTCTGTCCATGGGATTTCTAGGCAAGAATATTGGATTGGGTTGCCAATTCCTACTCCAGGAATCAAACCCATGTCTCCGGAGTCTCCTGCACTGGCTGGTAGATTCTTTATCACTGAACCATCTGGGAAGCCGTTCAGAGCTGTTGCTTAGCTGCTAAGTCATGTCTGACTCTTTGGACTGTAGCCCATCAGCCTCCACTGTCCCTGGAATTTCCAAGGCAAGAATACTGGAGTGGGTTGCCATTTTCTCCCTCTAGGGGATCTTTCTGACCCAGGGATTGAATCCACATCTCCTGTGTCTCCTTCACTAAGGTAGATTCTTTACCCACTAAGCCACCAGAGACCTGTTAATGGGTATGAAATCCTCTATGTTGTACTCCTCATTTTCCCATGTGCTTCTGGGAACTTACTTCTGGCACTTACTTACTTCCTTTGTAACCCCAGTTGTTGTCATCTTCTCAAGTGCCATCACTTGTCCCTTCTCTGTCTTTTCATTAGACCTAGTCCATACGGTTAGTGCACAAGGAGAATAAATACCTATTGAAGCTTCACATAAAGCTTTAAGCTATATTACACATGAAGCTGTATTCACTGAAAAGTCAGAGAATGAAACATGCTACAAAAAAAGCCAAACCCTGGACTTCCTTGGTGGTCCAGCAGTTAAGACTCTACTTCAGGGGGTGAGGGTTTGATTCCTGGTTAGGGAACTTATGATCCAGCATGTCACATGGTGGGGCCAGGAAAAAAAAAAAAAAGCAAAACCCTGTAAAAGCTACCTAGCCAAAGCAATAATCAGTAAGTAGCTAACTGAGCTGTTTCAGAAAAATAAAAAATCTAAACACAGTTCAGTTCAGTTTGGTCATGTCCAACTCTTTGCAACCCCATGGACTGCAGCACGCCAGGCTTCCCTGTCCATCATCAACACCTGGAGCTTGCTCAAACTCATGTCCACCAAGTCGGTGATGCCATCCAACCATCTCATCCTCTGTCATCCCCTTCTCCCCCTGGCTTCAATCTTTCCCACACCAGGGTCTTTTCTAATGAGTCTGTACTTCACATGACTTCAGTATCAGTCCTTCCAATGAATATTGAGGCCTGATTTCCTTTAGGATTGACTGGTTGGATATCCCTGCAGTCCAAGGGACTCTCAAGAGTCTTCTCCAACACCACAGTTCAAAAGCATCAATTCTTCAGTGCTCAGCTTTCTTTATGGTCCAACTCTTTCATCCATACATGACTACTGGAAAACCATAGCTTTGACTAGGTAGACCTTTGTTGGCAAAGTAATGTCTCTGCTTTTTAATATGTTGTCCAGATTTGTCATAGCTTTTCTTCCAAGGAGCAAGCGTCTTTCAATTTCATGGCTGTAGTCACCATCTGCAGTGATTTTGGAGCCCAAGAAAATAAAGTCTCTCACCGTTCCCACTGTTTCCATTGTTTACTCAGGTAAATAGTTACTTGAGCATATATTAATATATCTAAATTCAGTCAACAAACATTTACTGAATAGCTATTATGTGCCAGAAACTATTCTATTGGTACCATCTAAATGGCTCAGTGATATATCTACAGCACCAAGAACACTGCCAGGGATTGTTCAAAACATATAGCTGAATATGAGTAAAGGCAGTCAAGAGCTTTACTTTAGTTCACTGCAAACTATTACTGGAAAATCTACCAACTTTTCCCTAAGCACACTCATTCACTCTGCTTTCCCTCCTGTGAAAAAGAATGACATAATTGTGCTCTGTGTGTGCGTGCTCAGGCACATCAGTTGTGTCCAACTCTTTGCGACCATATGGACACTATATAGCCCACCAGGCTCCTCTGTCCATGGGATTTTCCAGGCAAGAATACTGGAGTTGGTTGCCATGCTGTCCTTCAGGGCATCATCCTGACTCAGGGATCTGCTGCATTGCAGGTGGATTTTTTACCCACTGAGTCACTTGGGAAGTTTTAATTGTGCTCCAAGGCAAATATTCTCTACTTTGGCACAAATTTCAATTCCTCTTGTGAAGATTTCCTAAGATTACCTTCTTTCTTTCCCACTTATTGCTTGCTTTTCCTTTTTAACAAAATCACTTTCATCAGCATATAAATATAATACAATGCCCTCATCTTATAAAAAAATACTCCCAAGACAATATCATCATACCCTTTTCTGGCACCACCACATTTCTCTGCTCCCTTCTACAGACAGTGTCTCAAAATAAAATCTCCATTTATACAATCACTGCCTCTAATACCTTTTTAGCCCACTGCAACCTTCTCTTACCCTCATCTTTGTAACTAAAAATGTCACCAATAAAGAATACACTGTCAAAATTTCCCTGGTGGTCCAGAGGTTCAGAATCTCCCTTGCAAAGCAGTGGACATGGGTCCAATCCCTGGTCAGGGAACTAAGATAAAAGAGAGTCCAAGCATCGCATGTCACAACAAAGGTCCCACGTGCCACAACTAAGACCAGATGCAGTCAAATGAATAAAAATTTAAAAAGGAATACACTGTCAAATACTGTATGATATCACTTACATTTGAAACTTAAAACATGACACAAATGAACTTATCTATGAAACAGAAACCAAATCACAGGCATAAAGAACAGCATTGTGGTTGCCAAGGGGGAGGGGGCAGGAGAGGGATGGACTGGGAGTTTGGGACTAGCAGATACGAACTATTATAAACAGAATGGATAAACAACAAGGTCCTACTGTATAGCATAGGGAACTATATTCACTATCCCATGATAAACCATGATGGAAAAGAATATGAAGATGGATGTATATAAAACTGAATCACTTTGGACTGCAGCCCATCAGACTCCTCTGTCCAAGAAATTTCCTAAGCAAGAATAACAGAGTGGGTTGCCATTTCCCCCCTGGAAAATCCTCAAATACTTGAAAATAAAACTACATGCTTCTAAATAACCCATGACTCTAAGAAGAAGTCACAGAAGAAATTAGGGAAATATTTTGCACTGAATGATAATAAAAACACAATATATCATAATTTGTGAGATACACTTTAAAAAAGGGCTTAGAGGGAAACTGATAGTTTTAAACACTTAAAACAAGAAATGTTTATAATCTATGATCTAAGCTTCCAAATTAATAAATCAGAAGAAAAGCAAATGAAACCCAAAATAGGCAGAAAGAAGAAAATAATTACAATAAAAGCAAAAATCAAAGAAACAGAAAACTGAAAAAGCTAAACGATGGTTCTTGGAACTGACAATAAAACTGATAAACGACTAGCTAGACAGATCAAGGAAAACAAAAAGAGAAACCACAAATAACCAATAGCAGGGGAAAGAGAACTTTACTATAGATCTTACAGACATTAAAGAATAAGTATAGCTTATTAATGACACTGGGCCAATAAATATGACTGAAAAGAAAAAAATTACCAAAACTGACATAAGAAATAGAAAATTTGAATAGCTTTATATTTAATAAAGAAATAATAAAGAAATTTAATTTGTAATTTAAAATCCTCCAGTAGAGAATACTAGGGGTACAGATAGCTTCACTGTTGAGTTATATTAAACACACAAGGAAGAATTAATGTTAATATTTCACAAACTATTTCAGAAAATAAGAGATGAAGGGAACATTTCCTTGCTCCTTTAAAGAAGCCAGCACTATCCTGATATCAAACCAAAGACATTATTAGAAAAAAAAAAGAAAAAAGAAACCTATAAACATCACCCACTCAACGCTGGCATCACCGCCCCCCTCCCCGCTCCCCTCACAGGGCAAAGGTGAAAAATCTTGAACTAATATTTCAAAAAGAAGAATGGCCAATAAGCTCATAAAGAGGTTCAATGTCATTAGACATCAGGGAAATACAAATTAAAACCAGTATGAGATACTGCTAATGCCCAGTAAAATGGTTGAAACTAAAAAGAATGACAATACTAATGTAGGATGTAAAACAAATGAAATCAGTCCTGAATATTCACCGGAAGGACTGATGCTGAAGCTGAAACTCCAATACTTTGGCCACCTGATACAAAGAACTGACTCACTAGAAAAGACTCTGATGATGGGAAAGATTGAAGGTGGGAGGAGAAGGGGATGACAGAGGATGAGATGGTTGGATGGCATCACTGACTTGATGGACATAAGTTTGAGTAAGCTCCAGGAGTTGGTGATGGACAGGGAAGCCTGGCATGCTGCAATCCATGGGGTTGCAAAGAGTCGGACATGACTGAGCGACTGAACTGAACTGAAAACAAATGAAACTATTATACACGGCTGGGAAATGGGAGTGGATAAGGTAGGAGTATGGTACAACCAATTTGGCACGCACTTGATACATAATCCAGAAATTCTACTTCTTTCTGTATGACTCAGTAGACCCGTAAGAAAAAAAAATACAAGTTCACACAAAGAATTGTTAGTCAATGTTTATAAATACTCAATTCTTAACAGGTAAAATCTAGAAACAACTCAATGTTTATCAACAGGTGAATGAATAAATAAATTTTGGTATTTTTATATAACGGAAATAAAAATGAACTATGAATATAAAGAAAAACATTACTGACACATTCAAGAACATGGAAGAATTCCAAAAGTATATACTGAGCAGAAGAATGCAAATATATATGCCAAAAACATATATACATTATATGGATTACATTTATATGAAATTCAAGAGAAAGCAAAACTTACCTATAGTGACAGAGAACAGATAGCAATTGTGTGGGGCCAGTGGTGGGGTGAGGTGGACTGGAAAGAAACTTGAGGGAACTTTGTGGGTTGAAGGAAATGTTCTAATTCTTAATTAACATGTTGCTTACAAAGGTGCACATGTCTATCAAAACTCAG
Source organism: Odocoileus virginianus (assembly GCF_023699985.2). Taxonomy (NCBI): domain Eukaryota; kingdom Metazoa; phylum Chordata; class Mammalia; order Artiodactyla; family Cervidae; genus Odocoileus; species Odocoileus virginianus. The sequence continues at coordinate 41,374,610 of NC_069676.1, forward strand.
GCTGTACATTCTATATGCATTTTTTATGTGTAAACATAGCTGACTTAAAAAGTAAAAGAGTGGTATGACACACATACATGCAGCAAGTTTTCTCTCGACCTCATGTCACTCACAAAAATAAATGGAGCTAAATATAAACAAAGGAAATAAAACTGCAATCACATTAAAAGAAAAATAAGAAGTCATGTTTATGATCCTGGAGATGGAAAAACCTTCTTTAACAAGACATTAAAGAGCAAAAGCTTTATACAAGAGAAAGATAAATTTATTCATCAAACAAAATCTTTTAGACCATAAAACTTAAATGGGCACTGAGTGGGAAAAACATTTGCAGTACGTGGAATAAATTATTCTAATGCAGAATTCAAACAAAACAACATAAAACAAAAACAGAAATTTTCCTAAAACTCATTAGGCAAAAGGTATAGCCCAAAGGGCAGAAGACATAGGCCAATGAATCCACATAGACATTAAATGGATGACAAATCTGTAAAGATGATGAACCTCCCCAGCAACCTAGGAAATAGAATACTATTTCCTACTCAAAAGACTGGTGCTTAAAATAACAAATAGCAGTGTGCATGTAAGGAATAAAAGGAAACACAAGTGCAGGTATTGACTAGCACAATTACCACAGAGGGAATTTGAGAGAATATATTAACTATATACTCTCAATATTCAACAATTTTATTTCTTGCTTTTTACTCAAAAGAAACTCACATGCACACAAGAAGGCAGGAATAAAAGTTATCCACTACAGCAATGTTTATAGAAATGAAAATTTGGCAACAAGATAAATATCAAAGGGAAATGGCTAAATAAATTTAAGATATGAAATGGACGCAATTAAAAGAACTGAATACTTCTATATGTAATATATTATATATAACATGAAAAAGTATCTAAGATCTATTGCTGACTGATTAAAAATACAGAGTAATATTTCTGTACAGAAATTAAGTGAGAAAATTTTTATATGTAATGATTCCATTATATGTACATATAAATGCATTTGGAAAGACTTGTAAAGATATGCATGAAGTAGCTCTGGTGAGATGGAAGAGGTAGAATATGGAGAAGGCTATTATTAGGGGTCCTTCTTGCATTACTGGTATAAATTAATGTTTAAAAAAACAAATCTGTTGATTTTAGATGAGCTTGGAATTAATGTCTGAAGAACCGTTACCAAAGGCTTTAAGTATGGTTGTTGCATCCTCTGGAAATGAGTTTCTCATACAAACAGTTTGGGAAACCCTTACTATCTGTGGCTGAGAGTATCATAATAGTTCACAACAAGCAGTGATGACCTCTAAGTCTCTATCACAAGTTGCCTTCAAAGATTTTTCAAGTTTCTCTCAATCTAAGTCAATCTCAATTCTACAGTCTAGTTTTATTTTCTTCATAGTAATTATCACTATCTTAAGTTACCTATTCATTCACTTATTTATTATCTATCTCCCATTAAAATGGGAATGCCAAGATAATTCTGAATTCACATGATTTTAGTCAAGCCATTTAGCGTTTTGTTACAGTATAAAGACACATTTTATTTACTTACCTTAGTTGGAAAAGGAAATTTGGAAGGTTCTGTTTTGCATGGTGTATGAATAGCCGTTAGAGGGGGAGGCCATGAATGCGTCATCTCCTGAAATGTAATTATTACAGTTTGTTTTCAAGCAGGTCAAGGATAAAAATTACACAGCTAAAAACCAGATCTGTATTATAAATGCTGGTTTTGTGACTGCTCCTCCAAAGGTGTACATATTTAATCAATAAATATTAATTAAGCACAATGTGTGCAAGGCATTACGGGGTAGGTAACAGGAAGATAGTTTATACTCTGACTTCAAGGAGGTTAGAGTTAAGGTGATAAGACCTGTGAATAGTTATAGTAATCAGCCTGTAACCAAATACAGGGCACATAGTAAAATGCTATTAAGGAAGAGCTTGCTATGGGAGTGGGAAAGGGGGATAACAGTAAGAAAAGAAGCTAGCTTTTACTGTGTACCTTTAATGGGCCACATACTATGCTATTTTACATCTGTTACTCAGCTAGTAGTCATAATGACATTATGAGGTAGATACCATTATTATCCTGACTCTGTGTAGGATAAAACTGAAGCACAGAGATTAAGCTATTTACTCAAGGTCATACACTTAGTAAGTAATGGACACAGAATTTGATCCTGGTTAGTCTCTCTACAGAGTCCATTCACTGATACGAAATTTTGGTCAAGTGGAGAAAATCAGAAGAAAGGTATCAAATGCACACATAGAGGAAGACAGACAAGTAAGACTACATGTCTGATTTCATTCAATGCCTTCTGTCTAATCATATGCCAAGTATATCCAAGTGGAAGTTTGGATATAATCACAATGTATACATTAGAGAAGCAGGAAACAGAGAAGTATCAGACCCAGAATACGGAAGAAGTGTTTTATCTCTGGCATGTAGTTCAAAGCCAGCCGTCAAGTAGATTGAGAAAATACAATGAATTAAAGGTGGTATAACCTTTAGGAATTTATCCTATAGCTATAAGCACAGTTATGTAAAGATACATGTTCAAGGGATACACACTAAAAAAAAATGAAAACAACCTAAACATCAACAACATAGGATTAATTAAATTACCAGACACTCATACAGTGGAACACCAAGCAAACAGAAAAATGAGAAAGTTACCTTCTGAAAGGAAATGATACCCCCAGTTAGTGTTAAATGCCAAATACAAATCAGTGTATGTCCTCATAAATGTTTATTTATGGAAAAATCTCTCAGAGATAGTTAACCTGTGGAAAACAGAATGACTGAGAGAAGAGACGAGACCACTTGACACAGCTTCCACCACTTGAATCTCTTGAAATAGTCACCTGCACTCAGCTTGCTCTTTATCCTCTTACAATGCTTTATGTCTCTAATCGTATTTCACTTTCTGAAGTAATTGTATATAGTTGATTATTTCCTACATTGTGCTCAAAAATGTCAGCTCAAAGGGTGCAACACTAACACTATTATCACCACTATATCCCTGGTGCTTGACACACAGTAAGCTCTGAATTAATAAATCATTTCTTACAATAAATATATTACTTTTAGACTAAAAAAATCTTTTTATTTCCTTTAAGTTTGTGATGAGGTTCCCAGAAAAAATACGACTACAAGTATGAAGAAAACACAAAGGCAATGTGAACCTGAACTTGCTTATATGCTGCACATAGGGAAGGGAAAAGAAACAGAAACTTATATACCCCAGGTTTTCAATGTTGGCATTTTACACCTTAAATATCAAAATCCTCTCAATAAAAAATCTATTTAACTCCCTACTGTCAAATGACTGAGCATCTATTACACCCAAGGCCATGTGCCAAGTCATATATATACATAAAATAGATAATAAATGGCTTCCCTTGTACCTCAGCTGGTACAGAATCTGCCTGCAATGCGGGAGACCTGGGTTTGATCCCTGGGTTGGGAAGATCCCCTGGAGAAGGGAAAGGCTACCCACTCCAGTATTCTGGCCTGGAGAATTCTGTGGACTGTATAGTCCACGGGGTGACAAAGAGTCGGACAAGACTGAGTGACTTTTACTTACTATAATAAATGGTCAGTAACATCATAGAAATAATTAAATACAAGAAAATCTTAAGATTTCATTCAGGTATTAACGTGCCATGCATTTCTGAGGATTTAAGAGTAAAGATATATGCTCCCTTAGACTTTTTACGTACATGGCAACTGAAAAATGAAAGCAATGAGTCATCATTGTGGTCTAATGACCTGATATAGGGAGAAAAACGATTTCAGTGGGATTCTAAGAAAAAACAGAATCTGTATTTGACTGAAGAGGAAGGAGAAACACATTCTATGAAAGTTTACAGAGATGAAAGAATAAGAAAGTGTATGGCTTAGGGAAATCGGTTTGGGAAAAGTGGTCCATCTGTAGTGGGAGAGGCTGAAACTGGCCTGTATACAGACTAACATTTAAAATGTTAAATTTGCACACTATTCTTTTTAGGGGCCTTAGAGAGCCTGAAAACTTCTTAGAAGGAAATTATGAAGACAAAGGATTAAAGCAAAGAATATGGTGGCAATACAGAAGACAGATGAGTAGGAAGACTCCAGACAGAAAGTCAGAGTGAGGACTGTATATTACAATTACTAAAGCTCAAAGTGGCAGAAATGGAAACAAAGGAACAAACATTTTCAAAGTCCTGCATGTAGTTTTGTGGTTAAACAGAACATGAGAGAAAAAAGTGAAAGATAATCAGGATTCTACAATTAGCCAGGAAGAACAGTGATACTACTAATAGAAGTTAAGTCTGATAAATATGGCTTCAGACTTATCTGAAGAGGAAGGAGAAACCCAGAGACCCACCTAAGAAGCAATGAAGAGACAAAAACCAAAACCCAAAGGAGGCCAAGACAGGAGAGAAAGATTGAATAGCTGTCTAACAGCTAAAGCCCAAAGGATGGAGGAAAATCTCATCAAAGGAGAAAAAGAGAGGAGCACTGGCTTAAAAAATGCACTCAAATTTAAGAGATAAGAGAAGACACAAGCTTTCCCAAAGGGCAACTTTGGAATGTTGAGAATGTGAGACAAGAAAAGGTGTGTAGAAAATAAAAACAATGTAACAACAGTCAAGGAAGAAAAAAAATGGTGTTTCCAGAAGGAAAAAATAAAAATTCTTTATAACAGCAGAAAGAGTAAAGAACACAAATGAAGCCTCTAGTGGCATGGGAGGTAATGACCTTGGAGAAACAAGTTCAGGAGAATGGCGGAGATAAAAGAGATTTTAGTAGGCTAAAGGAAGGACAGGGAAGCCTGGTGTGCTGCAGTCCATGGGGTCTCAAAGAGTCGAACACAACTTAGCGGCTGAAAAACAACAAAAGAAAAGAAGGAGAAAATAAGTGGCAGCAGCCAATGCAAGCAGTCTTTCAAAAGCATATACAGTGAAGGGGACTTCCCTGGTAGTGCAGTGGATAAGAGTCCGCCTGCCAAAATGCAGGGGAGATAGGTTTCATTCTGATCCGGGAAGGTCCCACATACCTTGCAGCAACTAAGCCCATGTGGCACAACTACTGAGCCTGCACTCTAGACCTGCAACTACTGAAGCCCGCGTGCCCTAGAACCTGTGCTCTGCAACGAGAAGCCCATGCACCAAACCAGAGAGTAGCTTCCACTCGCGACAACAGCAGACAGCTTGTGCAAAGCAACAAAGACCCAGTGCAGTCAAAAATAAATCAATAAAAATTAAAAAAAAGTACATACAGTGAAATACAAGTACAGACACAAAAATTCAGGTGTACACAAAAAGTACAATTAATATGTGACTGATGGTCTTTGTCTATTGAGCCAAAAACAGTTTCTTTTTCCAACAGACAACATTTTCTTTTCCCAACAGAATGTACTCTTTAGTCATGTGTCAAGTTTAAACATATTCCATTAAACACTCAAAATGTGTAGTATTCAGAGAAAACTTATGTATATCTGACCAGTATATACAGATGAACTCTAAAGCAAGCTATTTTCAACACAATGGGTTGATAACTACTGAGATTTTAAGCATTTCAAATTATTAACTGATAAACCTAAGAAGGTATAGTTATATTTGGTTTCTTCCTCTCTTCAAAGCAAACTGTTAAGACCAGAATTTGTTTTTACTTACAAACAAAACCCCCAGCTTTTTGAGGGCAAATAGTAAACAAACCAAGTAGTTCAGAACTTAAGTATGAATATAAACAGGAAAGAGTCAGTTATTTTTGATGTAAACAATCAGGTTATACATGTAATCAGTCTGCTGCAGCTTCAGGTACTTTGTGAAATACGGGGAGGGGGAGGGGGTAAGAGGGTAGCAGAGCATCATACTTAGAGACAAACTATTTAAAAAAAAACCCAAAAACTTACTTTAAGAATTTCATCCACACAACTCACATCCCCAGAAGCAGATGCCTAAAAAAAGAGGAAAAGAAACATATATTAGGTCTGAAGCCATTTCTTATTAGGTTTTTATCATTTGTTGTACAGATTTAACATTATTAGAAATAAAACTAATATTAAAGATATATTTGGTATCCCACTACTCAAAGCCAGAACGCTAATTAGAATCTTTGGACTAATTTCCTTAAATACAAAATTTCAAGCACTAAAAAATTTTAATCACCAAACTGTACATGATTGGAAATTTTAAAAAAAGTTTTCCAAGAAACCTTATCTTTCTTATACTTGGATTAGAAGTAACTTTTAAAATGTAGTTTTTTTAGCTGAACAAGATGTCAAAATTTAAAAGTCGATTTATATACAAAATATACTATGATACTGAGATATCATTTCACATAAACTAACAAACAGAGTAAAACCAGTATTATTGAAAGATTAGCTGTCTGGAACACAATGGACATTTTACATAATATTTCTTAAATCATGAAGGTTAAGTTTATTCTGAAGCACAAACAACAACTGAGTTATGGTGAAGCCTAGCTCTAAGGATCACATTATAATGTGTAAAGAAAGAACAAATCACCACTTTACTGTTCTCCTGAGAGGAGTAATTAGATGACAAATGCCAGGAACAATGCATTTCCTAAGGCCACAAGAAAGATTTTTAAATGTCCTCAAAACATCATTTTACCTATCCCCCTTCCCTTCCCCCACTGTTTTAAGCTATGAGCTATAATTCTCAGCTACTGATATGTCTTAAAATTTTTTTTATTGCAAAAACTAGACTAAAGGATTTTTATTTCACAAAGAATGCTCACTATTCTGAATAGAACGTTTTGGTACATAGTTCTAAGCACCTTAAATTTCAAGCCACCACTATCCCTGGAGCAGTCGCCACAAACCAGAGAAAAGGATCATGGCATCCAAATCATAAAACATTACCGTCTCCATGCAACCAAAAAAGTTTCAACATTTACCATAATGAACCATGCAATGAGAAGTAATTTTTTTAAAACAAAAGACAAAATGTATTATCCCATAAAATCAAAATGAGGAAACCTAAGGTATTGAGAGATCATCTTTTAGTTCTATAACTGACTTGTCATTTTAATATTTGAAAACAACAAATGACTTTTTTTCTACTGCTCAAGAGAAGTATCTAAGAGCTCTATGGATTTACATGGGAGTCAATCACAAGTTTTTCCTTAAACTTTTACATTCCTTACTGTTAAGACAAAGAGTTCAAGTTCAATCATATCTTCAGGGTGAATTGCTTCATAAAGTTACAAAGTTAAAAAGCTCTAAATGTATGACTTACATCCAATGGTTGGGAAGGTATTTTCAGCTTGGTGAGATGTGCTTTACTGCTGGGCTTCAGTTCAGTCATGCTGTTGCCATGAGACTGGCTGCTGTAGTGTTCAGAGGACAGCTTTGGTTCCATGGACTCCTGTCCATCCATGGGCCGCACATAGGCAGTGGGTTTCTGTAGCATTGAGCTGGACTTTGACATCAATGAAGGTGGGAAAGACTGATTTGAGTGCTGCCCACTTGAAAAAGGTACACGGGAAGGAGAATCCCAGTTTGCATCAGGGTCCCGAGGTGATTTGGAACGCTGATGTTCTTTGCTATGGTGATCATTCCCATGAGACCTGGAATGACTGGAGCTTAATGAAGAAACAGCCTGGGGTTTTCCAGGGCTGGAAGAGCGTGACTTGGAGTGTTCTGATCCATGCTGGCCTTTCTTTCGGCTACTGCTCCCACCACTGCTGTACGAGTCACGGTCATGTCTCTGGCCACTACTATTAGTGCCACCACTGGCTCCTGCACTGGCCCGCTGGCTACTGTGTCCACTCTGTAAGCCTGAGGACCGTTTCTGAGACTGAGAAGTGCTGGGTGCAGGACCTACTGGAGTCCACTTGCTACTCTGATGAGAGCTCCCATGTCTCTGTTCAAAGAAATTTGGGTTAGATTTTTCATCTGCTGTCGGCGGTACTGTAGGCTTGGGAATTGCAACAAGCTTTGGTATAGATCTGTCTCCTATGAAATCCTTCATTTCATCGTAGTTTCCAAGCATACTCTGAATACGACTTGACAGCTTATCTTCTTTGCTAGTCTACAAAAAAAAAGAAGTAAAATAAAACTATAAAATTAGCATAACTGGAAATAAAAGATGCTTCCAAACTAACTTCACAAACTTTAAATGGAAAGGGACTTTTCAAAAGAAGGTCTCATCTCATATGCTAAGGTTAAACTCTCAAAGCAAACTCCATATACATATCTTTTTATGGTGAAAAAGAAAATGCACTGTAAGTGAAAAACCTTCACGTTAAAACACTAATATTCTAGAGGACACTGAGAAATATATATACGATAGACTATAGGAGATCTTTAAAAAATCCAAATTTCACAAATAAATATACTAGAACAGTAGTAAATATATTTTGAAGAGCAGGAAAAGTAATTATGCCTTTACGTAATTAAGTTCCAAATCAGCACATTAGCCAATATTCATACTTTTGGCAGTCAAGGAAAACAACATATTCCTTACAATTCAATGTTATAGTTAGAAGCAGAAGTAAAAAGCTGAATGAAACAAGCTATATGTACTTAACTTTTTTTAATTAATAATTCCTTTTGTTACTGGGACACATCAAGTTAATAAAAGTCAAAAACAAATTAAGCATGGAAAATCCAGTGATAAATTTTTAAATTCTGGCTATTAATTATGACCATCAAGTCCTCCAACTTTTGAAGTCAAAAAGTGTATACTCTCAAAAAAAAAAAGGGGGATACTCTGAGTTTCAAAAATTATCTTTGAATAATAAGATCCAAGATGTCTACAAGCTTTAGGACTCTTTCACATTCATGTATGTGAAAGAAAAAAGTTGACTGATTATATAAAAAGGAAATCAAGACTGAAAAACAAACAGAAGACCCTGAACCACTAGTATTTATTCTCAAGTTGGTATGAATCAGTAAGGACTTTAGATTATATGAAAATCAGTCTGAGAGGTAAATGTACACCAATTTATTGACAACATCAAGGTCAGAAATCAAATCCTATTCATTGGATATTTACATACTACATACCATACTACAAAATAAAATGGGAGTATGAGTCAAAGATTCTGGACCAAACTCCTGTTCTTTTCAAAATGTCTTTAATCCCAAAGTATTGTGTTATAAATGATGTCAGTCTAACTGCCCTTCATTGGACAAATCTTAAAAGCTCTGAATAAATGGCTACTTACAGATCTCACAAATGGTTTCTACAAACACCAAATGTTGTAAGAGTAAACCCAGGATATGTTGTTAATTCGTATTTCATGAGAAAAAAATCTAACATACTTTCAACATCATACTATGAAGCCAACAGTGATCACCAGTGCTGTAATACATATTATTATAGCTATTCTACACAATACAAGCCTTTAAATTATAGTAATACTTCCAATGAAAGTGTTAGAAAGTATGAATGTGTTAGTCACCCAATTGTGTCCAACTCTTTTTAACGCCATGGACCGTAGCCCGTCAAACTCCTCTGTCCAAGGAACTTTCCTGGCAAGAATACTGGAGTGGGGAGCCATTCCCTTCTCCAGGGGATCTTCCTGACCCAGGGGTCAAGCCTGTAACTGCTGCACTGCAGGCAGATTCTTTACCACTAAGCCATCAGGAAAGCTTACTTCCAACAAAATCCAAAGCCAAATTAAATATGAGAGAAACATTTGTGGCCTCTAGTTACATTAAAGTCATCAGTTTTGGGTTCAGTTTGGGTTGGATCCCTGGGTCTGGAAGATCCCCTGGAAGAAGGCATGGCAACCCACTCCAGTATTCTTGCCAGGAAAATTCTATGGACAGAGGAGCCTAGAGGGCTATAGTCCATAGGGTCACAAAGAATTGGACATTGCTGAAGCAACTGAGCATGCACACATGCAAATCAAGTATAACGATAGTTTTTTTAAAAAAGCAATTAGTTAAACTTATTGAACACATATGACAACATGCTTTAATCTAAATTTGACATTGTTAATTAAACATTAAACATGTAAAAAGAAAATCAAAGAATCTAGTATATGATAACAGAAAATGAACCAGATTGATACTGAAAACACTTTTATTCAAATATACTAATAGTCACTGAAACTTGATAAACTAGTAAGCAAATGGCAAGAAAAAGGGAAAAACAAAAGAATTTATGAAATATTTCTCTTTGACTCATGTTATACCCAAACATCCAAGGAAACAACAGATGATGTACATTGATAAAGAAACTTTTAATTTAGTTCAGGGCTCAGAAAGGTAAAATGCCTGCCAAGGGCTAGTGGTAGAGCACGGAATAAAGATAGGAATGTTCTAGCTAATCCATACTTAAGAAGTTACAGGATATAGATGGGATGGTGGTAGGGTGAGGGGCTGTAAGGATGACTTTAGGACACTAGTGATGTTAAATTTCTTGATTTGGGTATTAATTATGAGAGGTTGCTCATATGGTGAATGAAAACTCTTTCACCTATAACAATTGGTGTACTTTTCTGTATATATGTTATATAGCGATGAAAAATTTATACCAAAGAAGTACATTCTATTATGAGGAAAGGAAAAAATGTTAAAGGGCATAACATAGTAACTATTTCAAATAAAAAAACTCAAGTTTAAGCATTTTAAAAGAAAAATACGTCACATTATAGGGGAAAAAACATTCAAAGAACAACTTACAACTTTGTATGGCTCAGCAAAGAGAGGAGAGCTAGGTGGGAAGGCGTCGTCGCCCTGCTGAATTTCCTGATTCCGCCTTTCCCGTTCTTTCATACGCAGCACATTCCGATCTTCACGGTTCATGTTGCTATGAAGAGAAACACAACTTTTACATTACACAAAAAAAGGAAAAATTAAATGTTCTGTACTCATTTTGTCAGTTTAACGCTTCAATCGGATATTCCCTTTTAACTTTCAAGTGATAACAGGCATTAGTACTGAAGTTGGGTTTTGGCAATGGTTTTATCAACTAAAAACCAATAGTGTCTTCCCACAACTATCCAGATAGGAAACACTGGCCCAGGATATTAGGATCCACCCCATTTAAACACTTAGCCTTATGAATTTTTTAAGTTTTCTGCTAGCTAAAAGTCAGCTAAAACTTACGTATTCAGAGGGAAAGTAGTACTTAAACCCATACATAATTCTTAGCATTTCCTATAAACCGTCTGTGGCTTCTTCTTCAGAAATCTAACTATTCTTTGTCATTAGAAGCATACAACCCACTCCTACCTACCACCCCCTCCCCCCAGGGTCCAGTGCTTTTCTCTACTTTCCATCTACCTTATCTTGATTTCTTTTTGTCCCAAACACAGCTTCCTTGGTGTCCATCCTTATGGCAGTTTGATCTCAGCTTTGCTGTTGCTCTAGATTCCCTAAAAAACGACATTTCTGCTCTAAATACATTAATATTTCAATTAACACCTCAATAAATGCCAAAACTGAGGCTTTCAGCAGCAGATTCTAAAAATAACTTGGGTTAGTAACAGTAGTTGAAATTTTACAGAAAAAGAAAAAGTCTTTTGGGAGAAGGGGTAAATGAGGGTGTCATTTCTATAATCATGATAGTATGTTCTGTTTTCAGTAAGAAACCAAGGAAAATAGTTTACATCAGTGGGATTTTTGGTTAATAGATAATAATGAAAACTGTTGTCTAATCCTGGGACAAGGGATTATGAGGGACTCTGCAACATACTTTTCCCTGGAGATATGTTTAATCATCTGTCCTAGTTATGCTTTGTTTTGCTTTGAAAATTCTGCTGGAGGCCAAACAGAAAGACCAGGTTATACAGTGGAGTATTTCCAGCCTTATGATAAGATTCAGAAATTATATTAAATCAGAAAATTAAAGTCAATCAAGACTGGTAGAAACTATAATTGTAAAATGAGAAAGGACAGCAAAACCAATATATTCTTGAGGACTTTTATAAGCACAAATAAACATTTAAATATAAAACTTTCTGATTTGCAATTTACTATCATTCAAATAAAGCAACTTAGTGTTTAAAAATGTGTTCCAGGTATCCAAATATATATTCAAGTTCTTTCTTTTATGTACAACTTTCTAATGAACTTAAAAAAAAGAATATAAACTATTTTGAGCTTATGGGAATAGTGTGTGCTTTCTTTAGTCTCCCATCAGAACCACAAAAAGTATTTCTTTCTTTAATAAATACCACAAAACATCTACACTTTGGTATTCAGAAATTAAAATGAAAGAATATTTATTATCCCCTAGTACACTTGTGCCAACTAATAACTGTGTATCACTAACAATCAAATTTCAAATAGACCTCTAGAGCTATGGTGCCACAACACATGAATCTGTCTGTATCCATTTCTGCACTACCTACCAATTTCCTCTAATTTCCTAAGTTTAATTATTGAAAGCTCAGGGACTTCTCCAGTGATCCAGTGGTTAACACTCCAGCCTTCCACTGCAAGGGACGCTGGTTCAATTCCTGGTTGGGGAACTACGATCCCATACAGCAGGGCAACTAAGCCCATGTGCTCCAACTAGAGAAGCTCACCCACCACAACAAGAAGCCTGTGCATAACCAGAGAAAGCCTGCTCAACACAACAGAGACCCAGAGCAGTCCCCACCCCCAAATTATTGAACAATCAGACAACAATAGATATGCCTTATTTAAATTATGATTTAATTTTACATGTTCAACAGCACTAACATAATCATGCAAGAAACATGTGAACATTTACTGCAAAAACGGATGATTCCCACAATAAAATTTCTCCTATAATTCAATAATAAAAACTTTGTTTTCTTAAACAATAAAAGTCATCACACTGAATATTTCCTCATTTAACAAAACTGCCAAGAAGCTCATGATGAAATTAAAGGATTGCTAATAACAACTAATATCCCAGTTTCAGTTCTTACTCTCTAGGTTTTTTCTGATTTGACTTATTTTCACATCTAATACACTGGTTCTATTTTTTTCCTTTTGTGTCTTTCAATATCAGTCTCTCTGCCTAAAATAAAGTTTTCCCCAAAGCAGTAATTCCAATAATTCCACTTGAGCTGACCCAAAATTAATACGAAATTCAAATGACTCAATTTAAAGTATATCTATGTTGCACAGGCAAAATTATATTCCTCCTATATTTGCAACTACTATACTAAAACGGAATTCAGTAAAAAATAACAACCTGCTACATCACAACCAATTTACTAGATAAAATAATTTCTAAAAGAAAATTAGCAGGTAGAAAGAAGGTTCTTCTTCTAATATTTTTCATTACTTAAGGTAAATTGTTTAAGTACCTATCCAGTATTTATTTTAAGTTGATATACTAATTACAAATTTTTTCTTCTAGTTTTATTGAGATATAACACATAGCACTTGAAAAGTTAACAGCATAATGGTTTGATATGTATCATAAAGTCATCATCACAGTAAGTTTAGTGAACATTCATCATCTTATACAGATGCAAAATTAAAGAAATAGAAAAACATCATTTTTGATGAGAACTCAATGATTGACTCTCAACTTTTAAGTAAAACATACAGCACTGTTAATTTTATTAAACTGTATTGTCCAGCACCTCCCTAGCACTTATCCTTATACCTGGAAGTTTGTACCTTTTGACTGCCTTCATTCAATTCCCCTGACCCTTATCCCCCATCTCTGGTAACCACAAATCTTAACTCTGCCTCTTCTGAGTTTGTTTCTGAAGTGTAATTGATCTGCAACACTATGTTAGTTCCTGTTATACTACCTGATTTACCTCTATACATTTGAAACTGATCACCACAATGAATCTAGTAAGATACCTCACCATACAAACATAATACATAGTTACTGACCATATTCGTCACACTGTCCATTTCAAACCCTTGACTCATTTACTTCCTAACTGGAGTTTGTACCTCTTCATTATCCTCACCTGTTTCTTTCCTTCAACCTCAACCCCTCCCCTCTGGCAACCATCTGTTTGTTCTCTGTATGGAAAACTCGGTTTCTGTTTTATTGTGCTTGCTCTTTTTTTTTTTTTAAGATTCCACATATAAATGAAATCATGTAGTATTTGTCTTTCTCTATTTGACTTAAATAACTTTTTAGGATAATACCTTCTAGGTCCATCCATATTGTTGCAAATGGAAAGATTTCATTCTTTGTGATGGCTGAGTAATTTTCCATTAAACATATTTATACATCACATCTTCTTTATCCATTCATCTACCAATGGAACTGCAGCTGCTTCCATATCCTGGCTATTGCAAATAATGCCACAACTAACATAAGGGTGTATATATCTCAAGTATTTTTGTTTTCTTCTGTTTGCTGGATCATATGGTAGTTCTGTTTTTATGGATGGCATTTCAGATAACATAGTAATGTTAAGTCCCTCAACTGTGATAACTCTATTTCATTATGCAGGAGAAAATCCTTGATTCTTACTTAGGACATATACAACACACAGGCGAAATGTTATGTTTGCCAACTCTCAAATGGTTCAATGCCACTGGAATCTATACCTAGCATGTATAGATCGTATGTCTATAGAAAGTATTCTATGTGGTGCTGGGGGGAGAGACAAGAGAGAGGGATAGATAAAGGAAGGAGGGAAAGACAGAGGTAAAGGAAAGGGTAAGGAAGAGAAGAAGGAAGAGTAGCAGCAGCAGCAGCAACTAAATGTTAATCTAGGTGAAGGGTATAGAGATCTGTATCATACTTTTCTTAGGTCTGAGATTTTAAAAATAAAATACGAAAGGTTAACAGTGATTAAAATATTAGAGCACAATGGGTGCTTTCCAGCATTTTTCAGCCTTGGGACTACCATCAAACTATTTCTCCTCTAGGGCTCACACTACTTCTCTCATGACTAAGGTGCACCTCCAAATCCACTCTGCTATCCGGTTCTCCTCAACTCCTCTGTGTCATGATTAATCACATTTCAGAAAAAAATTACACTTATTACTTGCAAAGAGGGGACAACATCCACAGGCCAAGCTTCGGTTCAATAAAAGTAAATCAACATCCAAAATTTATCTAAAGCAAAATTTAATATTATTAAGTACACTATTAACTTAATATGCAACAAGCGTCTATTACATACTTAGCATCGGGGAGAACAAGAATAACCTGCCATACTAGATTAGAGCTTATTATAATCCACTACCATTATCAAAATAGGATGGTAAAGAAATGAACAAATTGATCAGTAAAACAGAGGCAAGAAATAAATCCCCAAACATGTGGGATTTTAATAGTTTAAAAAGCCCAATCCAATAATAAAATGTTTTATTTAATAACAATTAAGAGCCATGTACTTTTCTAAAATGACAGTTATTAAAATGGTGAAGACATTTCAAACTCATCCAGAATAAAGACAAACCTTTCAGCCCAGCAGCCTCACTTGTGGGACTGTCATCCACAGAATTAAAAGCACAGCTATCGGCTACAGAGATGTTCACTGCAGCACTGTTTTTAGTGGTAAAACAATTTAAAACAATCAAATGCCCAAGAACAAAGAGATGGTTAAATAAACCATGATTTATTAAAACAAATGAAGTAGATAATTTCCAATTAACCTAGGGAATTTCCATGAATGTTGCTATGTAAGGAAAAGTAGGTGCAACACAATGTATGCCATATGACTGACAGCCTCATTATTTCTTTAGCTTAAACTTGGAAGTAGAATTGTTAAGTGCTGAGTATACAGAAATACAACTCAACTAATAGGAAAACATGCCCACCACCATTCTCATAAGCTAAACACAAGAAAACTGAAAATCTGAATATCCAGTTTTCATGCATAATATGAAAGATGTCTCCCTATTTAGTTAAATCATCTTTCTTATCCCTCAGTAAATATTTTGGCTGTTCCTGCAAATGTAAATAGGGAACAGTCTTCCACGTATGTATTTTCCAAAAAAAACAAACGTTTTTAAAACAATTTTTTTAGTAAAATACAGTTGTTTACAACATTGTTTTAGTTTCAGGTATACAGCAAAGTGATTCAGTTATAGACATGTATGTATTTGGATTCCTTTCTATTATAGGTCATTACAAGATACTGACTACAGCTCCCTGTGCTATATAGTAGGTCCTTGCTGGTTATCTATTTTATATACAGTGGTTCGTATATTTTAAACCCAAACTCCTAATTTATCCCTCTCCTCTTTCCCCTCTAGTAACTGTAAGTTTGTTTTCAATGTCTTTAAATCTATCTATGTTTTGTAAATAAGTTATTCGTATCTTTTTTAGATTCCACATGTAAGTACTATCATATGACATTTGCCTTTCTCTGACTTACTTTACTTAGTATGATAATCTCTAGGTCCATCCATGTGGCTGCAAATGGCATTATTTCATTATTTTCTATGGCTAAGTAATACTCTATTGTGTATCTATACCACATCACCTTTATCCGTTCATATGTTGATGGGACACAGGTTGCTTCCATGTCTTGGCAACTGTAAATAGTGTTGCTATGAACACTGGGGTGCATGTATCTTTTTGAATCATAGTTTTATCCAGATACATGCTCAGGAGTGGGACTGCTGCATCATACAGTAGCTCTTATTTTAGGTTTTTAAGGAACCTCCATACTGTTCTCCATAGTGGCTACACTAATTTACAATCC
Organism: Odocoileus virginianus; assembly: GCF_023699985.2. Taxonomy (NCBI): domain Eukaryota; kingdom Metazoa; phylum Chordata; class Mammalia; order Artiodactyla; family Cervidae; genus Odocoileus; species Odocoileus virginianus. The sequence continues at coordinate 41,391,195 of NC_069676.1, forward strand.
CACAAACAGCGTAAAAGGGTTCCTTTTTCAAAAAAGATAAACCTTGATGGGTCTGTTTTTCCAATTACACAAGTAACACTCGCTCTTTGCCCCAAAACTCTAGTATGATCACTATAAAGTAGAAAGTAAAGTCACCAATAGTTTCACTTCCCTGAAATAAATCATATTCCAAGCAGTCACAGAGAGCCAAGGTGAAAATTATTACACATACAATTCTTATTTCATTTAAGAAGTAATGAACATAGTTCATACAATATATATGAATTTTCATTCTTTTATTGCCTGCATAGTATTCACTTAACCAGAAAGCCCCTGAAGAGGTTGTAGCTGGAATTCTGTATGACAAACATTATAATGATTGTACAAGTGTGTGCACACTATTTTCGTTTCAGATAAATTTCTCCATGTGAAAATGCTGAGTCAAAGGATATATGCTATACCACTTTAATATATACCACTAAAACAGCTTTTCAAAAAGATTGTTTTAATTGACAGCCTACTAATAGAGTATGACACTGTCCTTTAACCATGCCATTTTCAATCCAGGCATTATGAGTCTTTTTTAACTGAATCAGCTAAGAAATTTAAAAAAAAATTATTCCAACGTTACTTGTTTTATTTATTCAACAAATACAGGAACCTGTCTGCTACTTCTAGGCACTATTCGAGAAGCCAGGGAAAAAATAAAGAATGACTTCTAGATGGTCCTTGATCTTGAAAGCTCATAGCTGCATTCTACACAATTTTTTTTCTACTCAATTTCTATGATAGTTAAGACTGTACATCTTTTTCATTAGCTGTTTGGCCATTCATATTTCATATTTCTTCTTCTGTGAACTGCCTATTTATATCTTTTGTCCATTTTCCTATTAAAGTGATAGCCTTTTGATTATATAATAACCATGCTTTTCCAATCTGTGCTACATCTTAGCTGAGAAATATGAGGTTAGAAATCTTATGCTAAACTGCATCCTAACTCTACCGACCACCTCTTCAAGTCTTCCGCCTCCTCCTTCAGGACTACTTCCAAACTCTACAGGCAGGCCTACACTCTCCTCAATCTAAAATGCAAACCTCACACTGCAGTTTTTGAAATTTGTCAATACTCTCTCCAAGTCTCTTGCTTTCTTTCTGTCTTTTTGACTTTCACCTTGATCTGCATTTGTTCAACCTCTCCGGAGTTTTCCATTCTTTATTTCAATGGAGTAACTATAATCAATCTAAATACATAATTTTAAATATTTTTACTACAGACTATGTGTTATCTGTATCTTTACTTCTCAGTTACCTGTAATGAGAGACTAAAAATGAACTATACTATGGACTCCCATGGGACTGGGGTACTCAACAAAGGAAAGGGCTGGCTTTAATAGCTCTTTAATAGAGTTGCTACTCATTGCAGTTATTGTAAGTCTTATCCATCCACTGCTAACAGCTATGTCCAAGTGAAACTGCCTTTATATTGGAACTGGATACTTGATATTTAGTTGTGATTATATAACACACTAGACATATGATTTAGGTAAGTAATCTACACAAATCTCACTTCTGTCCTTTAAAAAACGTCCATACTAATTGGATGGTAAGGATTAGATGAGAGAACTATTTGAACGTATTTGAATATTTAACACTACACAAGTATTTAACACAGTCCAGTGGTATTTAACACAGTCCAGCGGTATTTAACATGGTCCAGAGTATTTAACACAGTCCAGTGGTTAGGACTTGGCACTCTCACTGCCAAGGCCCCAGGTTTGATCCCTGATCAGGGAACTAAGATCCCACAAGCCACTTGGTGTGTAGCCCCCCTCCCCCTCCCTCTAAAAAAACAGAATAAAGGGTAAAACAAAGAATAAAGAGTGACTGTAAACAGACACAACACATCTTTTTAGGGTGATGGAAATGTTCAGCAATTAAACTGTGGTGAAGAAAAAAATGAATTCTACTTCTATAAAGTACAATAAACAAACAAAAAATGAAATTAAGAAAACAATTACATTTACAGTATCACACACACACACAAAAATACTTAGAAAAAAATTAACAAAAGAACATAAAAATTCCAACTCTGAAAACTACAAAACATTATTGAAAGAAATTAAAGAAGATCTAAGAATATGGGAACAATCTTATTCATGGATTTGAGAATTTATTAAGATAAAAATACTCCTTTAATTGATCCACAGATTCTACACAGTCCCTATCAATATCCCAGCTGACTTCTTTACAGAAACTGATGAGATGATACTAAAATTCACATGGAAATTCAAAGGTTCCAGAATAGTCAAAACAATCTTGCAAAAGAAGAAAGTTGGAAGACATACACTTCCCAATTTCAAAATTTACTAGAAACCTCAAAAGAGAAACAAGAGTCCAGAAATATATTAATACTTCACATTTGTAACAGATTTTCCACAAAAATGCCAAGATAACTCAATCAAAAAATGGGGAAAGGACTTGAATAAGCTTTTCTCCAAAGAAAATATACAAATGGCCAATAAACACATGAAGTGATCCTTAACATCATCAGTCTTTAGGGAAATGGAAATCAAAACTAAGAGATACAACATCACACCCATTAGGATGGCTATTATCAACATTTTAAAATCTTGTTTAAAAAATGTTGGCAAGAATATGAAGAAATTAGAACCCTGAGCAGTGCTGGTGAAAATGTAAAATGGTGCAGCTGCTGTGGAAAAGTTTGTTGCTCACTCAAAAAAAGTATATAACATAGAATTACCATATGATCCAGCAATCATATGCTTATATATACAGCCAAAAGAACTGAAAGCAGGAACTCAAAATAGGTATTTGTACACCCCATGTTCATAGCAGCATTATCCACAGAAGTCAGGAGGTGGAAGCAACCCAAGTGCTCATCAAGATGAATGGACAAACAAAATGTGATATACACATACAAAGAAATATAATTTAGCTTAAAAAGGAAAGAAATTCTGACACATGCTACAACATGAATGAAGCTTGAGGATATCAAAGCTAAGTGAAATAAGCCAGTCACTTACATGAGGTATGTAAAAAAGGCAAATTGACAAAAAGCAGAATGGCGGTTGCAAGACACTGGGCATAACGGAATAGGGAATTATCATTTAATGGGTATGGAGCTTCTGTTCAAGATGATGAAAAAGTTCTGAAAATGGACAGTAAATGCACAGCACTGTAAATGTACATAATGCCACTGAGCTGTACATTTAAAATGATTAAAATAAATTTCATTATATATATATAAAACCACAATAAAAAAATATAGTACTCATAGTTTAAAAAAGGGTGCATTCCCAGAGAACCAGAAATTCATCACCTATAATTTTTTTAATAAAAACATGTAGTTTTATAACCTTTTAAAATTTAAAACCTCAAAAATGGTTGAAAGAGTAAAATGTGACCTTTAACTTGCCTTTTTCAAATGTTCAGAACTAGTGTCTGCAATGTTGCAATGTTTTTTTTTTTAACTAGTGTTGATTATTAAATGATTTACACTACAAAAGTCAAAATGAGAATTGAGCTAAGATTTCAATTATTTCAGAATCCAGTTTATTACAACTGCGATTAAACGTAACTTTATGTTAAAGCAAACAGCCTCACTGGTATATAAATTCCTCTTGCCTCATTTGATAGGATTTCTCCACCCAAGGAGATCAAAGCCAACAATAACAAAACATCAGGTACCTGGGATGGGGAGGGAGATGGAAGGGAGGTTCAGGAAGGAGGGGACATATGTATACCTATGGCTGATTCATGTTGATGGTTGACAGAAAACAATGGAATTCTCTAAAGTAATTATCCTTCAATTTAAAAACTAAGCTAGGCTTATCTTCCCAGCACACATTAAAAAAAAAACAGGTACCAAAATAGAATTTTGCATGAAAGGACCTTTCACCTGAAGAGACTTCTATAGCCTTCAGGTTTAAACTAACTAGTAAAGGGACCTCTCTGGTTCCAGTGGTTAGGTCTCCGCGCTTCCAATGTGGGAGGGAAGGATAAGAGGGGTTGATCCCTGTCTGGGGAACTAAGATCCCACATGCCATGACACATGGCCAAAAAATAAAAACAACATAGTAAAAGAAAAAAGGGAAGCAAAGACAATTCCATACCATTTTTGCTTTCTTTATTATATCTTTACATATCATCTAACGTCTCATAATAAGGTTTCATAAATCATTTTCAACTAGGCCCTCAAAGCTTCCCAGAAATTTTACTATCTTTCTCTGACAAATGCTCTTTCCTATTCCTCACAGGAATTTTCATGGAGTTCTATGACTCTTCCTCCTAACTTCCATTCCACAAATGACCTTGTCTTACTGAACACAAAGATTAAAAAGATTAAAGATCAGAGAGAAATCTTCTCATCAATCAACCATCAACTTTCAAACTATCAGCACTGCATCCATTTTCTTCTTTCCTCTGGCTAAAAAAGAAAAAGCATTTATCAAAGAACAATTATGCCCATTTTGCTATCTTCTTCTAGACTTTTATCAGTAACTGACTTCTCTACAGCAAGGTCAACTTTTCTCTCTTTAATTAATCCTTTCTCTATCATCATTCAAACATATTTATCTTTAAAAAAAGAAAGTCTTTCCTGGTCCCATAGATCTCTCAAGTGACCATTCTACCTCTCCTCTATTCTGTTCCATGGCCAGGACTCTTTGGTGATTCTCCACTTTCTCTGCAACCATTTGTTTTATTCAAAAGTTACCCAAAAGGTGTTTGAAGCAATATAGTGAACACCTGTGTTATCGAGCTGCCAGGGAAATACAGCATTGCCAATGAAGGCTACTGTGTACCCCTCCTAGATCACATGTCCTGTGCTCCCTTGACAGTCACTGTTCTGATTTTGGTGTTAATCATTTTTTCATAAATTTCTTTATATTTTTACTATATATGTTCAGTTCAGTAGCTCAGTCGTGTCCGACTCTTTGTGACCCCATGAACCACAGCACGCCAGGACTCCCTGTCCATCACCAACTCCCAGAGTTTACTCAAATCCATGTCCATTGAGTCGGTGATGCCATCCAACCATCTCATCCTCTGTCGTCCCCTTCTTTTCCTGTCCTCAATCTTTCCCAGTATCAGGATCTTTCCCAATGAGTCAACTCTTCACATCAAGTGCCCAAAGTGTTGGAGTTTCAGCTTCAACATCATTCCTTCCAAAGAATACCCAGGACTGATCTCCTTTAGGATGGACTGGTTGGATCTCCCTGCAGTCCAAGGGACTCTCAAGAGTCTTCTCCAACATCACAGTTCAAAAGTATCAATTCTTCTGCACTCAGCTTTCTTTATAGTCCCAACTCTCACATCCATACATGACCACTGGAAAAACCACAGCCTCAATCAGATGGACCTTTGTTGGCAAAGTAATGTCTCTGCTTTTTAATATGCTGTCTAGGTTGGTCATAACTTTCCTTCCAAGTAAGTAAGTCTTTTAATTTCATGGCTACAATCACCATCTGCAGTGATTTTGGAGCCAGAAAAATAAAGTCAGCCACTGTTTCCACTGTTTCTCCATCTATTACTATGTATGTGAAGTGAAGTGAAGTTGCTCAGTTGTGTCCAACTCTTTGCAAACCCATGGACTGTAGCCTACCAGGCTTCTCAGTCCATGGGATTTTCCAGGCAAGAGTACTGGAGTGGGTTGCCATTTCCTTCTCCAGGGGATCTTCCCGACCCAGGGATTCAAACCCGGGTCTCCTGCATTGTAGGCAGACGCTTTACCCTCTGAGTCACCAGGGAAGCCCATGAATCCCTAAATAAGACACTGAATTGTTATGCATATTTTTCAACCTTTAAAAATGGTACATTCTATAAAGACTCTGAGCCTTTTAAATTTTCAACATTATGTTGAAGTTAATCCATCCTGACACACATGGCTGTACATTTATTTCCACTACTGTGTTATCCACTCTCCAGATGATAGATATTTGTTTCCTTTTTTTCTGCCATTACAAACAATGCTGTAATGATCATTTTAATACATTTCTCTTTGTACCAATGACTGAGTTTTTCTGGAACAGATACCTACAAGTGGAATTGCTAGGTTTCATGGAATGAGCATCTCCTATTTTAACTGATACACACAAACTGCTTTCCAAAATGTATCCAATCACTATTCCACATTCTGTTTCCAACCTTGCAACATTCTGTTTCCAGCTTCCCACATTTCACTCCTTTGCCAAGATCATACTCATTTGCAAGTTGCTAAATTCAACACACACTCTATCATTTTAGTTGACCTACCATTCAACATATTCAGCCACTAATGGCTCCTTAACATACTTTTGGCCTCTATAACCTCCCAGTTCTCCTATTATCAGGTTCTTCCCATTCTATCTACCAGACCTCTTAAAAATTGGTGCTCCTCTGCACTTAGTTGTGGGTCTTATTCAGTCTCTGATTAAGTTTACATTCTTTCCCTACATTCTCATGGCTTAAAATACCAACTATATGCCTACACTACAAATACCAAGATAAGCTCCCCATCACACCTTTCTCTTCTGAGATAGAGAACCACAAATTCAGGGACCTGTTTGATCATGTCCTTTGTCTAGGAATACAATCTCAGTACATCCAAAACTGATTTCTTGATCTCTTTTCCCTTAACTTCAACAACTCCTGTTCCAGGGATCCTCATTCTACCAACAAACTGCTCTTGCTGAACCCTCCCTTCAACCTCTCTCCACATCCAATCCATAATCACAGCCTCCAAAATATACCTTGTATTTATCAGTTCATTTCCTTCTCTACTGCCACTGTTCAAACAAGCCATCATTTTATCTCTGACTTGGACAAATGCTAGAGCCTTCTAATTGGGACTCGTAGTTTTCCTCTTCTCTCTCTAATCCATATTTCATACAGCAGTCAAAGTGATCTTTTTAAAACACAAACCAGATTATGTCACTCAAACCCTAATTAAAAACTTTTAGTAAGCTTTCCCCCTGTAGGATAACCTTTAAGGTACTTAACATTGGCCTGCAAAGCCAGGACTTGACTTTCTCCTGATGTGACTCCTGCCTATCTATCTCATCAGATTCATTTTATATCCTGACACCCTCCCCTCCTAGCTCCCACCAAGGGCTGTTTTCGGGGTTCTAGAACTTTGGTACTCTTTCCAGCTTGAGGAAATTCATGCAGACAATTCTTCAGAGTACCCGATCACAATTAAGTATAAACTTACTTTGATGTTCATTAGTATTTCCTATTCCACTAGACAATAATCTGTGAATGTGTTTTTCAGCATCACATACCTGAACATAGCAGACAAATAAGTAAGCTAATGAACTTCACAACCTGATGAAAAAGGAGGGATTATCTCATTTATTAGGAGATAATATCTTGAGATCATGATATCCTTTACTTAATACCACAAAATACTATTATTTTGGGACTTTCCTCGTGGTCCAGTGGTTAAGAATCCACCATGCTGTGTAGTGGATGCAGCTTCAATCCCTGGTCAGATAACTAAGATCCCACAGGCCCTGGAGCAACTAGGACAGAGCACAGCAACTACGGAGTCCATACGCCACAACGAGAGTTTGTGCACCGTAACAAAAGATCCTACATGATGCAGAGAAGACCCAGGGTGCCACAGCTAAGACACGACTGATGCAGCCAAAAAATAATTTTTAAAAATACTAATATTTCAAAATTGAAACAATTAGTACTTTATATCACACTAAAATCAGACACTATTGTGCAACAAATTTTAACTTAGTAGACTCTTAATATTTGCAATTAATGATTTCAGATTGACAAGAACTGAAATGTATTTCTTTACTAATGTGTTAAGCTATACATACAACTCTGATACTTTAATAACTCAATTCACCTCCTCTCTGTGAAGCTTCTTTTGAGAAAGCAAAACTTTACTTCCTCACCTTAGAAATCAAACAGTATCACAATCAAGGTTTATTATGTTATTAAGCAGTATCCAATTTAAAACACTATTTGCCAAACTGATTACTGATAAACTGAGTTGCTCTTTTTAAAATATTAGACAATTTAAAACCTTAATCAAAGAGCAGAAATACTTATTGCATACACAAGTATGCTCACATTTAAGTGCAAGCATTAGAATATGAGTATTCATATTACTTGTAGCCAGCTGCCTCTCTCCAGATAATGTTTCTCTCAGTACTAAAACTAAACGCTCCTGCATCCCTTAGTAAGTAATTCTGCATGGTTACATGCCCTGAAGCTGTTTTAGAAACATAGCAAAATAAAATTATACTTCTTGGGCATTTATTAACACTTGAGAAATGTTTAAACCAAACTTAATTTGTTTAGATTTATCTCAAAAAACTGTACTACCACTCTAAAAGCATATAAACAAATCAAACTGAGAAGTTCACCTTTATCTTTAAAGATAAATAAATGGGTGGAAAGAATAGTTAAAAGTCAAATTTTAGAAATCTCTTTATAAAGAAGAAAATCTTTTGACTCAGTTTCTTACTTTGAAAGCATACAAATATCTAAAACCTGCAAAGGTATCTTATTGGAAACTTATGTAATGTCTGAACCAATCTTTACAACTTTATAAAACAGACCTAATTAAGACATTTTCTGCTTAAAAGTCATTAATAACTCTCCTCTCTATGGAAATCTAACAATCTTATCTCAGGTTGCAAAGCTGTCCAAAGTGCAATTCCTATCTACTTTTATAAAGACTTCAGTACTTACCTGAGCCCAAAAATAACCTACACATATTCAGATCCAGGTCTTTGCTCAAACTATTCCCTCTACATATAATGTCCTTCCTTCTCTCCATTTCCAAATACATCCATTTGAAAGTTTATCACATAGCAGCCTGCCTCCAAGAAGGTCTCTAAGACTCCTCTGGGAACTAAACTCATTTACTTTCAGAAGCATTTCTTCATATTTCATTTGGCACTAACACTTGCCTCACATTATTGTTATTCTTTTACCTGCTTTCTCTACTCATCTCCATATTATAAGCCTCTAGAGAGAAAGAACTAATGATTATCATTTAACTTCCCCTCTCTCCTCTCCAGCACTTAATGTAATGGCTGGCATACAACAGATATATACTCAAAACACTTGATGAATTTTATGAAGGTAACACTAACGTCTTACAGCCTCAAGAGTCAAAGAGGCAGTGAGAGTACTCACTAAAAGTTGTGTTTCAGATATGTCTCCCACTTTTTTTACCCACATAGTCTCCCGTTTCTTAAGACCTGCTTACGTTTCACAACAATAAGACAGTAGGTTTTCTTTTTCCCACATTCAATACATTATAAACCTAATAAATCCTACTATTGATACTAAACAAATTGTTGTTTTTAAAGCAATTTCTCTAAAAGAAAAAAACAACATATGCAAAAGAAAAAAAAACACAAGGATAGAAATGATTAATTTCTATTTTTACTTAAACCCTGTACTCTCAAATGTTCACCAAATATAAGTGCTAGACTATAAAATCTCAGCATCATACTTGGCAAACTGAGATGGTATGAAAACTGAGTGTTTCAGTAACAACACTCAGAAAGAAATGATCGGCTCAAAAAGTACTGCAAGACTGCTTTCATTTATAGGACCTGAGGAAGCCAAGAGAAAATAACACAGGTCCAAAAGGCTAAATAAAAGTTTTTATTACTTAAAAATGCATATAGCAAATTCAGCAAAAGTTAAAAAGCATTACACAGCAAAGGTTCTTTAGAGTTAACACTAAAAAGGAATTCTTTCTAATCAATTTCATCCTCACTTGCTTATTTGGAAGACAAGTGGTAAAAAAGTATCTGAATTTCCTGAAATATATTTCAGTGCTTTGCCTGCGTGCTGTCGCTTCACTTATGTCCGACTCTTTGCGACCTCATGGACTGTAGCCCACCACACTCCTCTGTCCGTGGGGATTCTCCAGGCAAGAATACTGAAGTGGGTTGCCATGCCCTCCTCCAGGGGATCTTCTGGACCCAGGAATTGAACCTGCGTCTCTTATGCCTCCTGCATTGGCAGGCGGGTTCTATACTACCAGTGGCACCTGGGAAGCCCATTTAGTGCCTTAGAATACTTAAAAAAAAAAAAAAGTGAGAGAAAAAAATGCTAACATACTGAATGAAGGTATATACTCAAGGCTTGTGAACTTATATCAGCCCCTACCCTAATTACCCTAAATTCTTGTTAATAAGGTTCTATTAAGATGTAAATAAGGAGACTTCACTTGTGGTCTAGGGGTTAAGACACTGAGCTCCCAAAGCAAGGGACCTCTGTTCCGTCCCTGGTCAGCGAACTAGATCCTGCATGCCACAACTAAGCCCACATGCTGCAACTAAGACCTGGTGCAATCAAATAAATTGTTTAAAAATGTAAATAAGAATACTACTTTTAAAGGTAGCTAAGGTCATTTAAGGTTACTTCTCTTAAATCACTGGAATATAAACTTACAAATTATAAATTATTTATTATGGCACAGAGAATATTTACTTTGAAAAATCAATTTATAAAGGGATGAGTAAATGTACTTTCAAAATATTTTCTAATTCAAACTTGTAACATATTTAAACAGAATTCAGAAGGAATTCTGAAGGCTTTATAACTCAGATTTTAAAATGTCTCTTCGGTATAAACCAATACTATATATAAGGTACATTAACATTGTAGTTAACTAGGGCATACATTGTATCAGACACTGCACTAAGGCTAAGGATATAAAAACAAAAGTTAGCCATCATTTCCTAAGATTTGGTTGCAGCTATATTAACTACAGAAAGGTGGTATGAGGGCAGGAGAAGGGAAGGAAAGAAAGAAGAGGGAGGGAGAAAGGTAAGTTTTGAGCAGAAAGAACATCTTGTGGAACAGCCCTGAGGGTGAACACAGCATACACCCAAGGAAGAGAGATAGGATCAAGAGTAGTTGGATAATAGGGTTGGGGGAGTGAAAATGAAAGATAAGACTGGAGAAATACATGGGATCAGACTAGACCTGTGGGTTTGTTTCTGAAATCTGAAAGACATAAAGAAATCTTTTCAGAGAAAATTATCTTTCTCAGATCTTGAGTGATGACCTTTTAAAAATTATAATACTAAGAATTTGGTATGAATATAAAATTAGGTATGAACTAATTTTGTTTATAGCTCTATGGAATTGTAACACTAAAACAACTTTAAATAACACTAATGTGGGATTTCCCTGGTGGTCCAGTGGTTGGATATAGACATACAGATATATAGGCAGATAGATGGAGAAGGAAATGGCAACCCACTCCAATATGCTTGCCTGGGAAATCTCATGGACAGTGGAGCATTGTAGGCTATAGTCCATGGAGTTGCAGAAGAGTTGGACATGACATAACAACTAAACAACAATAGACAGATAGATAGATATAGATATACAGGTAGATAGAGAGGTTTTTTGTTTGTTTTTTTTTTTTGGTTGCAACACAGAGCTTGTGGAATTTTAGTTTCATGACCAGGGATTGAACTCAGGCTCTCATCAATGAGAGCACAGAGTTCTAACCACTGGACAACCAGGGAATTCCCACAGTTTTTTACAGTTTTAAACCATTTCTGTAATTTGACTACAAGAACATAGTGTAGAAAATGCTTATAAATATGTCATACTAAGTAGACTTAATAACTTAAACTGTTTATTTGCTAATTTAGGCAAATACAACCATATACATAACTACCATACCAGCTAGTAGTCCTTAAATGTCAATTTTAAAGAGGCCTTACTTGTTAACTCTGGCAATCTTTCTCGTTCATTTGTGGTTTAGTACCTTCACAGCAATCCACTCTAGCATTCTTGAAGGGATAATCCCATGTACAGAGGAGCCTGGTGGGCTATAGTCCATGGGGTCACAAAGAATCAGACAGGACTGAGCATGCATGCACCTTAATGAAAACTATGTTAAATGTGTATCTAGAATAACGACTGCTGAAGTTTGAATCAAACACTCATATTGCAAACAAACTGTTTCATATTGATTAATTACAAGATGGGATCTACCAGATACACCTCACAGTGAAAATATAATACTAACTACCAGCCCAGGTTTATATTAACATACACATGATCCAATTTAACTCACCGTCTTGCCCTGCCTGAGCATCATTAGTATAATGATGCTTTAAAGCATTAGTTATAATGCTTTATAACTTGGCACAAACATGTTAATAAACAAAATTTAATAAATAAAATCTAAACTCCCAAGCGATTACTTGGCTATAAATCAGTCCTTTAGAAGTTAACATAAAATTCACTAATGTACAAGAATCCCCAGTTAGAAGAATACTACAGAAAATGCCACACTACTAAGGAGTTCAAGGAGAAGTGAATTTGCAATTTGAGGGAAAAAAAAAAATCACTCTGGTACAGAATGAAGTAGATTACAAGGTAACAAATGAGAAGACTATTGCAACAACCCAGGTAAAAAATGAAAGTCTGGATGAAGACAGTAGTGGTAGGAGTGTTGATAATGTAGATAAAGCGTTTGGATTCAAAGATTTTATGGAGGTGGAATCTTGGTGACAGAAAGATGTGAGAAGTAAAACAGAGGAATCAAGGACAACCTGCAGGTTTCTAGAAAAAACAATGATAGTGGTATAATCTCTAAGGCAAGGAAAACAGAATTTAGGAGTGAGGGGGTTGAGAAGCAGTAGAATAGTTAAATTCAACATAATTAGTACTTACAGGGACTATCTGATCAGCTTCTAGTCCTAGAAGCTCACTCACACCCAGTTGTTCTCAAAATTCTCTCCCCCATTCATGCAAATGTACTAAGAGCAACCATGTTACAACATAAGCTAGAGTGTGATATTACCTTCAGGGTGCAGTTGACAGGTAAAGTTTGACTTTTTAACTAAAGCTAGGCCAATGTGCAGATCCCACCTGTTTTATTTAATTATCTATCTATATATTTAAGTGTGTGTGTATAAATACACACACGTATATGCACATATACATATATCTACACATATACATACATACAAATAGATACATATATATACAATCAAACAAAAAATACCCTAATAGTCATTACAGCAAATAGGACCTTGTAACTAACTGCTCAATCCTAACGCAATCCTCAGACTAAAATATCCACTAAGGGCCATTTGATCTGCTAAGGCAGAAGTTGACAAACTTTTTTAAAGTAAGTATTTTTGGCTTTACAGGCATAAAGTTAGGACTACTCAACTCTGCCACCACAGTAGCAAAAGCACTTACATACAATACACGAACAAATGGGTGTGCTGTCTGTGCTCTGGTAAAACTTTATTCATGGACACTGAATTTTGAGCTTCCTATAATTCCCATATACCACAAAATATTCTTTTTTTTCCTCACCATTTAAAAAATGTAAAAACCACTCTTGGCTCTCAGACCATACAAAAGCAGGCAGCACTGGACCTACCAACCGTAACGTGTCAATCCTCATGCTAAGGCAACAGAACTGCCCTCTCCTAAAATTCTTTCAAATGCCCTCTAAGTATAAACTTCAACCTAAAACAACAGAAAAGGAAAATCTTTCTAGTAGACAGAACTGAAAATCTTCATTTGGCTCATCAAAGAACTCACTCCATTTGCAAGGAAAAAGTCAACAAATGAAGACCCATGTAATTTGCTGGTTCTATCATTCACCTTATACTGTACCTGTCCAGCAAGACATGGTATAAGTTTTGGAACAATGATACCTTCCTTTCCCTTCCCCTCCTAAGAGTTTCAGTTTTTTTTTCCCCCATCACTGTGTATCAATTATGTTAAGAATGCTTAAATTTAGTATTTAGTCCACAATTTTCAGACTTGTGACAAAGCATATCTAGGCCTGATTAACAAAGAGTATCACCTTTAGAATCTGGACTCAGAGAACAATGACCTCTGGATGCGGTAAGGAGAAATGATTTGGGTTATTTCCATAGCAGAGATGAGAGTGTTTGCTGGTATACATAGTGAGTATATATAGTGATATTATGTTAAACAAAATATTAAATATATATAAGAAAAGTAGGACTCTGTGTGTACTAAACAGCCATGGAATGAATGAACTGGACGACTGTAGCATGTCCTTTACTCCTCTTCTCTGCAGGAGGCAACCCCGTAGCCAAAGCTGGGGGTCCAGAGGTGGACATATAACCTAGTGAGTCCCCTTACTGAGATCTGAGACTAACAATCAGGTCAGCCTCTCTGACAGCAGAAGATACAAGATTTAAAATTCAAAAGGTAATAAAGTTGATCTGCAGCAAAAGAGAACTCAACACACAAATAGCATCTTGTAGAAAAAAAAAAAAGAGTATCTTGTGAGATACAGAGGATACTCCTGACCTCACATCGAGCCTCTGGATCTAATTCTTCCTGACTTCTAGCTGTCCTCCTATGGCTTGCTTACTTTCCTGAGGATTCATGGGAATTTCAATAAATTCTTCTTTTTGCTTAAGTTAGGAATGTGTCACTTTCCTGACTAAAACAAGGTAACTATTGGCCAATCTAAAGATAGTCAGTTGGATTCAAGAGTTCTGGTGAGATTAAAACACTTAAAGATGGTAGCTACAGCAATAAAAATGGATGAAATCACCCAGAAGAGTGAAAACAGGTCACAGTGAAAATTCATAACTATCAATATGATTAGCAGAGAATTAAGTGTCTGCAAAGAGGCAACTAGTACTGAGAAAGGCAGGAAAGGGACAGAGTCATAAAAGTCAAGTAACGAAACAGTTATCAAGGAGACAATGGGTAACAATATCAAGTACAGAAAGAGGTAAATGACTAAGCAATGACTATACAATTTGACAATGCAGAAGTTACAGGTGGCCTTGGTAAGAGCAAGTTTACTGGCATGCTACGATGGGAAGCCAGGCTGAGAGTTCAAGAATACATGGGAAGTACAAACTCTACCTACGAAGTATTCTTCCCATTAAAAAGAAAATTCATGTCTAAACTGGATCAAGCTTCTAGATGTAACTATCAATTTACAGGAAAACAGTGGACAGAGGAACATATTACATGAAACCACAGGGATGTAATCAGCAAAATCCAGACTGTGCGAAATCTCATAGGCAAAGGCTTGGTTTCTTTAACAAACCAACTGCACAGGAATAAAAACAAAAAGACAGTAAAGAACCCATAAAGGAAAAACAAAAAGAGGGTTGAGACACACATCAATCCAATATAATGTATGAATCTTATTTGGATCCTAATTCAGACAAACTGTTTAAAATAAAAACTCCAATGAGGGAAATTTGAACAATGATTACAATATGTGATGATATTAAGGAATCAATAGTCATTTTTTAAGTAAAATCTTAAATTGGGTTATTGCTTTAATTCTTAGAGCTACACAATAATATAGTATAACAGTCTCTATTCTACTAGTGAGTCTTCCCTGACTATGCTTGAAGTCATCCAACATGCTACAGTTCCATAGTTAATATGTAACACATAATTATTTAGAGAAATACAAAGTGATACAAGGACTCAAGGGAGATAGGGCACAATTAGGGTAGGGTGGAGTCAAGCAAAACTTAAGGTAATGGTATTTGCATTGTGCCTTAAAAGGTGGTGAAATGTAAAGAGGTAGGAATAAAAGAGGAAAAGTGATATTCCAGATAGAAGAAATGATAGCAACTGGAAAGAGGTGGGAAGACCTATCTATGAAGAGCACTGACTGTACTCACCTTTCCATAAAACTGTCCCCACCCTAATGATGACAAAAAGAAAAAGTCAAAGAAGTTGAGGAAGCCCAGTTCCAGGACAGATCA
The DNA here is from genome assembly GCF_023699985.2 of Odocoileus virginianus. Lineage (NCBI taxonomy): Eukaryota > Metazoa > Chordata > Mammalia > Artiodactyla > Cervidae > Odocoileus > Odocoileus virginianus. Next base: position 41,406,917 of record NC_069676.1, read on the forward strand.
CGACAGTATCTGGGTAGCCAAACCGTACTGGCTTTATCCAGAACAATCTCTTTATATAGTCAATTTCTGGGTGTGAGGAGTTAACCACAAGTGCAGGAATGCTTTTCTTAAACCAAAGGGAAAGGTAGCAAGGTAACAAGTCAAGTTAGCTTTAAGCGGTTTTTAGTCACTGACTATACCTTATTTCATAATAACTGAGACTGGCAAACACCATTTCAGAGATCAAATATAATTGTTCCAACTTAGAGGGAATAAAAAAGGAAGTGGGAAAAGCATCATGAAGACTGGGGGGTTAAAAAGTTGAAAAACATTTATATTATACAGAAAAGTTTTTATAGTAAGATATCTGTAGAATAAAACTGAAATAAAAAATAAAATCTACCACATGATCCAACAACCACACTCTTGGCCAATACACGCATCTTATGTTCATTGCAACACTATTTACAATAGCCAAGACATGGAAACAACCTAAATGTTCATTGACAGATGGCTGGATAAAGAAAATGTGGTGCATATATATACAATGGAATACTATTTGGTCATAAAAAAAGAACAAAATAATGCCATTTGCAGCATCTTGGGAAGCAACTAGAGATTATCATTCTAGGTGAAGTCAGAAAGAGAAAGGCAAATAACACATGATACCACTTATGTGGAATCTAAACTATGGCACAAATGAACCTAGCTACAAAACAGAAACAGACTCAAAAGACATGGAGAACAGACTTGTGGTTGGGGAGGGGGCAACTAGGGTAGGGGATGGACTGGGAGTTTAGGGTTAGTAGATGCAAACCATTATATACAGAATGTTTATCCTACTGTACAGCACAAAGAACTATATTCAATATCCTGGGGAAAACCATAATGGAAAAGAATATAAAAAGATAATGTATATATGTGTATAATTGAGGCACTGCTATACAGTAGAAATTAACACAACATACTTCAATAAAAAATAAATTTAAAAAACTAATAAAAATCAAATAAAATCTAAGTCATCTATTTTTATAATACACACTTCACTTCTGGGTCACTGTCCAGGTGTACATTCATTTGATACTTAGGAATACCTCTTTGATTTTTATGAAAAAAAATTTGAAGAGAAAGCCTCATACATTCTGGACTCCATTCTAAACCAGTAGATGGTCACAAAAGAAACACCTGTTTTCTTTGTTCCTCTCAGGTATGTGTAAAAACTATGACATTTACTTTAACCCTTAAAAACAAAAGATACATAATTTTAGAAGTCTTCACCTTCTGTCATCTTTTGTAGCTGATAGTTACTTTTTCCCCTTCAAATACTGGTCACTTGCTCATATGATTTTTTTAGAAGTACCTTTTTGTGAAATCTTGGGTTGGATATCCCATTCAAATTCGACCTAATAACTGCATAAAATATTGGGGAAGACACAAAGATATATAGTTCTCGCTCTAAAGACACGACAGACCTATAAAAAAATTACAATAAAAAGCAGAATGCATCAACTGTCACAAAGAGGTACAACATCTTAAGGGCACAGAGAAGGGAATGTATATCATCTGACAAGCAGAAACTGAATCTAAATGAAAATGTGCTATCTTTAATAATTCTTAATTACACAGTTTCAGAGCACTGTAGAATCACCTTTACACCTCAAAATGGTAGACTATTTCCCAATGAATACAGCTAAACTCTTTTTTAAATCAAACGGTAAAGGTTTGGTCATTCACAAACATCCTATCTTGTCCCCACCTGACACAGAATTTTATTTAAAGCAAAATCTGGCTACTGTTCCTGTAGAGCTAACAAAAACCAAAGTCGTGAGCCTGCAAGCCATCATAAACCGAAACTGCTGGTGTTAAAAACATACACACACAATTTTTTAATTGCTTCAGGTAAGTTAAGGCTCAAAGAGAATTTAAAATAAAGATTTTTTTTGTGTTTGGAGACTGAAAGAGGCAGTGATGAAAAAGTAAAATAAATCTGAGCAATTTAAAGAAGCCAGCTTTGTTAAAAACCAGATGGCCACTTGCCAACACTTCTTTAGGAACATAAGACCAAAGATGATTCTAGGCAAGATTCACAGGCCACAGAGGCTCTTTATTAAACACAAAAATCAAGAAAGTTCTCATAAATATTTCAATTTTAGTAAGTTAAAGGACAGTTAAATAAAAGGAGCACTTTACAAAGCTTTGCAGAATCAATATGGAAACAAAGCTCTGTGCTTTTAACATCGGAGCCCTCAAACACAAGACACATTTTAAACGTCACTTTTACAAACATCCTATTCACCAACAACTATAGCCTAAATTCCGTCAGGAAAAGTACTGGTAACTGGAAAAGAGACTGGCCTTAGTTTAAAATCTCCAACAGGTCAGCAGAAAAGAAATCGCACAATTCTGAATTGCAAGTGTCTGAGAACCCTAAATCGAACTCTTCGTCTTGGGTTGAACTCTATACGCAAGCATTTCACATCTGTACCTTCAACTTCCTATAAATGATATCGTTTGTGAAAGAAAAGACAATACGGATAATCCTCAAACTCCTATATCCCATGATCCATCCTCAAAGAGTGGAAGGAACAGCAAAGTGGAAGGAACAAAGCCCTGACGTCAATTACGAGATGAACCCCGGGCACAGGCAGCTGGAGGAAAGGCCTACACATCAACACCCAAATACAAGCTATCTGGGTAACTAGCTAGCAGAGCGGTTCAGAAGTTATGGGGGGTATTCAAGTATTACACCCCCATATTCCCATTTTTAGTCAATCCCCTTCGCCAGTCGAAGGCGGAAATTTTCCTTTTTTTTTTTTTTTCCTTTTTTGCGGGGGGGGGGGGGGGGGGGGGGGGAGGAGGAGGACGACGTGCGCAGGATCGCGAGAAGGAAAGCGAGAACTAGTTGGGTAATGATAGCCAGAACCTAGGCCTATTCTCTTTTAACTAGAAATAACTTGAAATTGAGGAAGGTATTAAAAAGTAACAGATCAGTCGATGATGAATTTCTGAGGGAAGGAACGGATTAAGGGACGAAAGGAGAAACGGTGAAAAGATGGATTTCTGGGAATTTTTGTTAGGATTGGGTTAGCCTTTTTAATTAATTTCTTTTCTTTCTTCCTTTTTTTTTTTTTTTTCCTGAGGGTCGGGGGTGGAAGGCCAAGACGAGGGAAGAAGCGGGATCGAGCAGCCCTAACCTGGAAGGTCTCCGAGCCCCCAGGCGAACCCTGTTCTCCCCTCCCCCCACTCCCTCCCCGCGGCCGGCCCGGCCCTCAGTCAGTCCGTCGGCTGTTCTCACCTCCAGTCCCGGCTCCGCTAGGCCCGAACCATTTCCCGATTGCGGCAGAGGCGGCGCCCAGCCTGCACCTTCACGGGACGCGCATTCGAGCCTGCCGGGGGGGCGGCGACAGGCTGCCAAAGGCGAGGAGCTCCGGGCGGCGGCGGCGGCGGCGGCGGCGGGGGTTCGAGAGGTCTCGAAAAGCGCAGGCGGCGGCGACGTACCTCACACACCACAGGCGGAGGTCCCGCCCCGCTCCATGACTGTCGGGCCCAGACCCCGACGGCCGGCTGAGGCGACAGGGGCGGGCTGACGAGGACCTGGCACCGGGCTCCCCCGCCCCGTCCGCTGGCGACGGCGGCTCGACTACCGCAGCCAGGACTGTGACTGACGCAGCGGCCGCGCCACCCATGTGACCAGGGCCGGGCGGGGACGAGAGCGTCACGTGGCGACGCCGCGCCCCTCCCCGGCACAAAAACGGAGGGCTAAGGGGCCTGCTGTGTCGGGGGGTGACGCTGACGGTAGTGACGTGCGCGGCCGTCCGATCCGGAGACCCGGGGCAAGCCGGGTACTAGCTCAGGTGGCCTAGGCCAGAGTCCCGAGCCCGGCGGCAGCGTCTGACAGGGCGGGCTGGGCAGGGCCCAGCCTGCACACCCCGGCGCCTAGCCGCTAGTGAGGTTCGGAAGGGCGGGGCCGGGCCGAGCCGGATCTACCGGTTCTGGGGCTCTGGAGAGCAGTCTCTCAGCCCCTGCTAAGAGTGTGGCTGAAGCCCCCAGACCCTCTGTCAAGTGCTGACGTGTGGAGGGTCAGTTCCCTCCACAGCTTCGACCGAAAAGGGAAGTCTGCCGGGAGTTTCTGTGTTGGAGGCCGCCTACCAACCTCGCGTGAACTTCCACGAAGCCAAGCCAGCCCTTTTTTCTTCGTCATTTCAACAGCTACTTTTTTTTCTTCTTCACGATATTGCAAACACTTTCCTTCAGTTCTTAACATCCGTGCCAGTCAGGGCAAGCTATAATTTTTTTGAGAGTAAAGTCATAGTTATAGACTCAGTTCAGTTCAGTTCAGTCGCTCAATCGTGTCCGACTCCTTGCAACCCCATGGACTGCAGCACGCCAGGGCTTCCCTGTCCATCACCAACACCCGGAGACTACTCAAACTCATGTCCATCGCCTCGGTGATGCCATCCAACCATCTCATCCTCTGTCCTCCCCTTCTCCGCCCGCCTTCAATCTTTCCCACCATCAGGGTCTTTTCCAATGAGTCAGCTTTTCCAATCAGATGGCCAAAGTATTGGAGTTTCAGCTTCAGCATCAGTCCTTCCAATGAGTATTCAGGACTGATTTCCTTTAGGGTTGACTGGTTGGATCTCCTTGCAGTCCAAGGGACTCTCAAGAGTCTTCAACACCACAGTTCAAAAGCATGAATTCTTACGGTCCAACTCTCACATCCATACATGACTGCTGGAAAAACAATAGCTTTGACTAGACAGGCGTTTGTTGGTAAAGTAATGTCTCTGCTTTTTAATATGCCGTCTAGGTTGGTCTTAGCTTGTCTTCCAAGGAGCAAGTGTGTTTTAATTTCATGGCTGCAGTCACCATCTTGCAGTGATTTTGGAGCCCCCTCCAAAAAAATCTCTCAGTTTCCATTGTTTCCCCGTCTATTTGCCATAAAGTGATGGGACCGGATGCCACGATCTTAGTTTTCTGAATGTTGAGTTTTAAGCCAACTTTTCCACTCTCCTTTGAAAGAGGAGAGGCTTTCATCAAGAGGCTCTTTGGTTCTTTGCTTTCTGCCATAAGGGTGGTGTCATCTGCATATCTGAGGTTATTGATATTTCTCCTGGCAATCTTGATTCCAGCTTGTGCTTCACCCAGCCCAGCGTTTCTCATGATGTACTCTGCATGTAAGTTAAATAAGCAGGGTGACAATATACAGCCTTGACAAACTCCTTTCCCAATTTGGAACCAGTCTGTTGTTCCATGTCCAGTTCTAATTGTTGCTTCTTGACCTGCATACAGATTTCTCAAGAGGCAGGTCAGGTGGTCTGGTATTCCCATCTCTTTTTCCAGTTTGTTGTGATCTCCACAGTCAAAGGCTTTGGCGTAGTCAATAAAGTAAAAGTAAATGTTTTTCTGGAACTCTCTTGCTTTTTCTGTGATCCAGTGGATGTTGGCAATTTGATCTCTGGTTCCTCTACCTTTTCTAAATCCAGCTTCAGACTAGACAGGATTTTCAAAGCATCTAATACAACACATAGTTACACCAATATGGTAACTATTCAGAGAAACTACTTTGGGTTCATTATTTGGAAAACACTTTGTAACTTCCTGCTTCTTATCTGTTTTTTTTTTTTCCACCAAGGGCCTTCATGGAAAGTTGGGGTTTTTTTTCCTTTCACTTTTTACTAATTTTGAAGGAAACATTTAAAAAAATTTTTAAGATAAAATTCAAGGATTTTGAGGAGCTTTTTGACAAACTATAAAGAATGTGCTTATGAAAATGTTTTTATTAGTCCTAAAAGCTGGTCCTAAATTTATTAGGACTAATGAATTTTTTAGTCTTAAATTCATCAGCATCATTATTTTCTCTTTATAAAATTCTGAAGTGACCATATATTCTTTTAAGCTAAACTATTTATATAGATTTTATCCATGTATTGATATAAATTAGGAAATGTAGTCATGCAAAACCCAAAATAGACTATGATAAAGTAAAGTGAAAAATAATTGGCACACGCATCTCTGCCCTTCAAGTACTCCAGTTCTGGAGGCAATCCCTTAACCCTCCCAAGGTGTGTCATAAATATATATTAAAATACACTTACATGTACTTTTTATGCAAAAGATAACATACTGTATATACTGTTAAGTTCTTTTCCTCAGTTAAATATCCTGGATATCTTCTCATGTCACTACATAAAGAACTGCCTCATTCTTCCTAAGGACAGTATAATATTTCATTATATGAAAATATAATAATTTAATCAATCCCTTACAGGTGGATGTTTAGGTTGCTGCCAAGCCATTACTAAATTACAAACTAAGCTGCAACTAATAATCTCATAAGATAGACAACTATACCAGTAACTCATTAGACCACAGTCTTTAGATGGAAAGGTATTTTCAATTTGAATGAATGCATGCATGCTCAGTCATTAAGTCGTGTCTGACTCTTTGGGACCCCGTGGACTGTAGCCCATCAAGCTCCTCTGTCCATGGTATTCTCCAGGCAAGAATATTGGAGTGGGTTGCCATTTCCTCCTCCAGAGAATCCTCACAGTTGAGGGATGGAACCTGAGTCTCATGAGCCCCTTGCCTTTGGCAGAAGGATTCTTTCACCACTGGGGACCTGGGAAGTCCCTTCAATTTGAATAGAGATTGTTAAATTGCCTCCATAGATGTAGTGCCAATTTCGTTTTGTCTAGGAAGATTTACAAGTCCATATAGGAAAGGAGTGATGATGAAGAATGACAGCAAGAAATATTATCATGTTACACAATAATTTAAGAAGTATTAAAGCATTGATGATAAAATTTTACAAGAAAATTCCTTTATTTATTTTGGAGTAAATGTTTGGCTAAATTAAAAGATAGTATGCTTTTTGTTTCATAAAGTATCATGACAGTTTTTTGATATAAATGAAACCTTACTTAAAAACTAAAAGGGGGGCTAGGGATAGAAAAAATAGACTTTTCTTTGGCATTTTTCTGCAAATAAGGATGTCCTTCCCTTTTAGCAGTGAGAGAAAAAATTCCTAAAATTATTCCTCAACTCATAACATTTTAATCAGATGCATCCATTTTAACAAAATGAATTTTGTCTTTAACTTCATATTCTAGAGCAATGTAAGTCAACTGCACTGATTGGCATAATAGCAGAAAATACCAACCATAAAAGTTTAAGAGAAAAAAATCTCTGAGAAAAATATGACTATTTTATTAACAGACAATATTTGAACAAAGTATTCAGTATACATTGTTGCAACAGCGATTCTTAGTAGCATTCTGGGGTTTTTTAAGTCAGATTTTTGTAGAGGTGTAATTGACATACAGCGAAAAAACATATATATAAAACTGAGTCCCTTTACTGAACACTAGAAACCAACCCAACATTGTAAATCAACTATAGTTCAATAAGAAAGTTGAAAAAATAGGGGCTTCTCTGGTGATCTAGTGGTTAAGAATCTCCCTGCTAATGCAGGCAACATGGGTTCGATCCCTGATGGGGAGGATCCCACATGCTACAGGGTAGCTGAGCCCCTGAGCCATAACTGCTGAGCCCTCACATGTGCCTAGATTCCAGGCTCTGCAAGTAAAAGTAGCCCCTGCTCGCTGCAACTGGAGAAATCCCAACAAAGAGTAGCCCCCACTCTCTACTATTGGAGAAAGCCACAGTGCAGCAACGAAGACCCAGCGCTGCTGCTACTGCTGCTAAGTCACTTCAGTCGTGTCCGACTCTGTGCAACCCATCCCTGGGATTCTCCAGGCAAGAACACTGGAGTGGGTTGCCATTTCCTTCTCCAATGCATAAAAGTGAAAAGTGAAAGTGAAGTTGCTCAGTCATGTCTGACTCTTTGAGACCCCATGGACTGCAGCCTACCAGGCTCCTCCGTCCATGGGATTTTCCAGGCAAGAGTACTGGAGTAGGGTGCCATTGCCTTTTCCAAGACCCAGCACAGCTACAAATAAATCAATCAAATATTTTTAAAAAAATAAAATTTATATACAGTAAAATTTATCCTTTTCAATGTTTGATTCTCTGAGTTCTAACAAATGTGTGCAGCTATGTGACCACCACCCTTACCCCTAATCATTTCCTCTTGCTCCTTTATAATGAACCCCTCAGTTCAATCCCAGTTCCTGTCAACCACTGATATACTTTCTGTCCCTATACATCACCTTTTCCAGAATATCACATGAATGGAATCATATAGTAAGTAGCCTTTTAAATCTGGCTTCCTTCACTTAGCATGCCTTTGAGATCTATCTATCGTCATTGCATATCTCAGTAATTTATACCTTTTTATTGCTGAGTAGTATTCTATTACTATAACACAGACTGTTTAGGCATTCATCAGTTGAAGAGCATTTGCGTGGTTTCTACTTTAATAATTATGAATAAAATTTATATAAACAGCCAGGTACAAGATTGCATTCCGTCTTTAAACTGATTTTCTGAAAGGCATTTCTAGATATACAAATTGTTAAGTCATAAATATACCTACATAAATATTATTCTGCACTATTTAAGAAACTCAAATAATAAAGTGATAAGCCTCCAACTAATGGAAAAAAATGAAAAAAAAGAAACTCAAATTATTCATTATTTATCAAATGTTTTGTTTATTAAACACCTACTTTATACTGAGTACTGTTCTAGGCAATGAATAAAACAGCTGTCAAATGTTGGCACCCCCCCAAATATCACCAAAATGATGTGTTGATAAGTCAAAGCTGAGTTTATTGCTTACTAGTAAAAGAGACTAGTACCTTGATGGTTTCAGTAGGATTTCCAAGCGGAATTTGGGATATTTATAAGATTTTGGGGTCTGGACTAAGGGGGTTTTTCAGTTTAGGAGGCTTGATTGGGATTGAGTAAGAATCATGATATAGTAGGTTAGGATTAGCAGACACAGGCAAGGCAAAAGTTTTTAAGAGTCTTGAGTGTATATTAGTTTTTATTGCTGCTTTAACAAATTACTACCAACATTCTTTTTTTACCACCAACATTTTAAATCAACTGTACCTCTGTAAAAATAAATAGGGAATTCCCTGGCAGTCCAGTGGTTAGGACGCCAAGCTTTCACTTCAAGGGGCCTGGGATTCAATTCCTGGCGGAGGAACTAAGATTCCACAAGGTGAATGGCATGGCAAATAAATAAATAAAATTAAGACATCTGTTGAAAAGTTGAGAAGTTCAATGTTCATTAAGATGGGACTTCGAGAAATTTCTGAAATGGAAAGTTGCAATTTTTCTGTTCCTGGTTGAATAGTTCTGGAATAGCAGTAATGTTGAAGATGACAGTGAAATAATAAAATTATGTCAATGTTGATATTAATCCATGTGGGTATAGATAGTTTCAATTCTGTGTCTCACTTTGGAGCCATTTTTCAGCCTGAGTTGGAGAACATTAACATCTGGCCATGATCAATCCAAATCTTCACTGTCACTTGTGGTATCATGGTTTTTGTTGTTCAAAGGCTAAGTCGTGACAGACTATTTGGGACCCCATGGACTGAAGCATGCCAGGCTCCTCTGTCCTGTACTGTCTCCCAGAGTTTGCTCAAATTCATGTCCATTGAGTCAGTGATGCTATCTAACTCTCTCATCCCCTACCACTCTCTTTTGCTTTCAGTCTTTCCCAGCATCATCATGATTAAGAATCAAATTTCTGGGGAGTGGTGGTTTCAAATTGCACAAGTACCAGGTTTTCCCATTCTTAATCCTTCTGGGGAATGCTCAGGAAAACTAGAGAACATTTATATTAGTTACTGCATTTGAGGGGCCAGAGAGCTGGAGAATTATTTGTATAACTACTCCTGTTGATCACTGTTGAAGGCTTTCTAGCAACTCTGGCCTGTTGCATATAAGTAAAGCAAGCTATAGCAGCCAGAAACATTTTTGGGGCAAATAAAATCAGGAACATCTGCATAACTAAAGATACACTGACATTTCTGAAATAGTGGAGGTGAGGGACATGGGTGGGCACCGACAATTTCTGCTTCAGTGATAATTACTGTACCCACTATGTATCAGGCAAATGCTAAACATTTTGAGATGCATTATTTACTTTTTTTACCTTGTCTTAATCCAAGCCCTAATTGTAAGAGCTAAACCTATAAAACTCTTAAAAAAGAACAAAGGCATAAAGCTTCAAGATCTGGAATAGCCACGGTTCATTAGATATGACAATAAAAGTACAAGCAACAAAAGAAAAACATGAACTGGACTTCTTCAAAATTAAGATGTTTTGTGCTTCAAAAAGACAACATCAAGAAAGTGAATAGACAGGACTTTCCTGGTGGCTCAGTGGTAAAGAATCTGCCTGCCAATGCAGGAGCTGCAGGAGACACGGATTTGATCCCCTGGATCAGGAAGATCCCACGTGGCGAGGAACAACTATACCCATGCACCACAGCTAGTGAGCCACTGCTCTGGAGTCCATGTTCCACCACTACTGAGCCCATATGCAACAACTACTGAAGCCCACGTGCCTAGAGTCTGTGCTTTTCAATAAGAGAAATCATTGCAATGAGAAGCCAGTGCACTGCAGCTAGAGAAAGACCTCTTGCAGCAATAAAGGTCCAGCCAGCCTATGAATAAATAAGTAAATAGATATTTTAAGAAAGTGAAAAGACAAAAGACAAATACCCAATTTTTAAAATATGCACAGAGGTTCTTTTTTTTTCTTGCCCTCCTCAAAAGTTTAAACATAATGCTATCATATAACCCAGAGTCCTTGGTGTACACCCAAGAAAATTACAAAAAAAAAAGGTCCTCACAAAACTTTGCACATAAATGTCCATAAATGTAGCATTATTTGTAATAGCCAAAAGATGGAAAACAATGTGAAAGTCCAGCAGGTGAATGGATAAACATTGTGGCATGTCCATACAATAAAATATTATTGGGCAATATGATACACTGTAAATGAACCTCGAAAACCTTATGTTAACTGAAAGAAGTCAGTCACAAAGGACAATACACAGTATGAGTCCATTTATATGAAATGTTCATAATATAGAAGTTATAGAAAAAATTAGTGATTACCTATGGCTGGGTGCTTGGTGGGGAATGGGTAATGACTGCTAACGGGTATAAGATTTCTTTGGGGGGTAATAAGAATTGATTCTGGTGGGGGTTGTATAACTCTGAATTGTACACTTTCAATGGGTGAATTATATGGATGTTCATTAAAACTCAAGAAGCTATTAATACTACAAAAAATAAGTCAAGGAAAACCAATTGATACCCCTTTTTTAATTGACTATTGATATTGCTCTCAATGTCTTTAACTCTGAGCAACTGTTCTCACAGAAAGGTTAATACTCTGAAGCAAGTTTATTTGCTCTGGATATATTTCTTTGGCTGCTACTATCAAACATGATTTAAGGAACTTGTCATCATTAAACGACTTTCCTCACTTACGTAATGCTGCTGCTGCTAAGTTGCTTCAGTCATGTCCGACTCTTAGAGACCCCATGGACTGCAGCCTACCAGGTTCCTCTGTCCACGGGATTTCGGGGAAGAGAACTGGAGTGGGTTGCCATTACCTTCTCCACACTTACATAATGAGTCACTAAGAAACTTTAGTTGCAGCCTCCTTTTCATTTTTAAACATTTTGGGAAGAAATTAATTTGTAATGAGGTGTTGTATATCAAATCTCGAATGTCTTTTAAACAAGTAAAATCTCCAGTGTTCTCTATGATCTAACCTCAGAAGTCACATTCATTTCTGTAATATTCTATTGGTTGCACAAGTCAAGCCTATTCAGTGTGGGAGGGGACTGTACAAGGACATGAGTACCAGGACTCAGAAGTCGTTGAGAGCCATTTTAGAGACTACCTACCACAATGCCTTGTTAAGAGAAAGGAATCAACAAAAACTGTTGCTATAAAAATGCAAACATTTAGAAAAGTTGTTAGTACAAATCCACACATGGTTCATAGTCTCTATACATACTCACATTCTCGAAAAAAAATCCAAGTATACATACTATTGAGGCAAATGAGAATATTAATGATTTTGTTATTATTCATTTATTCCATAACAAATCACTCAAAACTTAGTGGCTTAACACAACAATAACCATTTATTGTCTCTTAAAATTTCAATGGGTCAGGAATTCAGGTGGGGCTTTGCTAGGCAGTTCTCGCTTGGGTCTCTTAACAGGTTGTAGTCCTATGAACACTTAACTGGGAATGGAGGCTCTCCTTCCCAGGTGGCTCCCTGATGTGCCTGGCAGTTTTCTGCTGACTGTTGTTTGGAGGACTCGGTTCCTCTCCACAGGGGCCTCTCTACAAGGCTGCTCATACCACAGAGGCTGGGTCATCCTAGAGTGAATGTTTCAAGAGACAAGGCAGAAGCTGTAATGCCTTTTATGACCTTGCATCTGAAGTCACAAATGATGCAGTGTGGGAAGGGACTATACAAGGACATAAACAACAGGGAATAAGATCTTTAAGAATCATCTTGGAAGGGTAGTTACACCAATCCAAACCATAATTTTCCTTCATGTGATTTCAAGCAGTTTACATAGGAAAAAAAAAAATCTTCATTAACGAACAGTAAAATCTACTTTTAAAATATTGGTTCAATTTCCTTTCCAGTCCTTATTTACATGCATAACCTGTGTACATTAACACTCACAGAACACTCCACCCAACAATAGCAGAATATACATTCTTTTCAAAGTGCATTCAGAACATTCACTAGGGTGTGTTTACTAAGGTAACCCATATTCCAGATCATAAAATAAGTCTCAATAAAGGTAGAAGGATTCAAGTCATATAAGGTTTTGAATATGGTATCTTATTCACTCATCAACACCCATATACCTGGCTTTGGGGCTCCAGGTATATCTGACCATGGCAGAGTTAAGTTAGAAATCAGTAATATAAACATCTCTGGAAAATCCCTCAATATATAGAAACTGAGTAATACACATCTATATAACCCATTGGTCAAAGAAGAATCCCAAAGGAAAAACTAGATAATATTTACCTTTTCAGTTTATAAATTTATATGTTTATAAAAGTATAAAGTCATAGTTTTAAAAATGTGAGTTCTCTCTGTGGGAAGATTTTTAGATAAAAATTCAATTTCTTTATAAATATACAGGTATTTGGGTCATTTGTTTATTCTCGAGTGAAACTTGTTCGTGTGGTTCCCAATGAATTTTTCTGTTTTATTAAATAAGTAAAGCTGTCTTGCTATTTCCTAGTGTCTTTTTAATATATGTGGAATCTGTAGTGATAGCATCTCATTCATTTCTGATATTGGTAATTTGTCTCCTCTCTTTTGTATTGAGCAGTCTGGCTAGAGATTTACTGATTTTTATTAAACTTCTCATAGAACTACTTTTTATTTATTTTATTTATTTATTGGCTGTGCCGTGGGGCTTATGGGTTCTTATTTCTGTGACCAGGAATTGAATCCAGGCCCTTAGCAGTGAGAGCACAGAGTCCTAACCACTGGACCACCAGGAAATTCCCATAGAACTACCTTTTAGGTTCACTGACTTTCTCTATTATTTGTTTTCTATTTCACTGATCTCTGCCTTTGATCTTTATTATTTCCTTTCTTCAAGTTGTTTCAGGATTTATTTGCTCTTCTTTTTCTAGTTTATTAAGGTGCAAGCTGAAGTCACTGTTTTGAGACATTTTTCTCTAATATTTAGTGCTATTAATTTTCCCAAAGTATGCATTCGTGGCATCCCACAAATATTTTGCTTCCATCGTTAGTTCTTTAAAAATATTTTGTAATTTTCCTTTTGAGTTCATTTTTGATCCATGAGTTATATAGAAGTGTTGTTATTCAGCTTCTATATGTTGAGGGATTTTCCAGAGATGTTTCTGATACTGATTTCTAGTTTAACTTCACTGTGGTCAGATATACCTTGTATGTACTGTAAACAAAGAACAAAAGAGCATTTTTGCTCACCAACCAATTCTACAGGGAATAACCTGCTGCAGATGCTCACCAACAGTGCACTCTGCTTCACACAGAGGGAAGGATGATTTCAGGATGCTCTGTGCTTTGGACAAGCAGGCCCCTTAGATGTATATCTCAGGAAGATTTTTAATGAACTCAGATTCCTTCATCTTCCCACATATAGGAAAGCACTGAAATCATTAACCTGAGATATCTATTGTTTGTGACTAAAGAATAGCAAGGAGAGATAAGAAAGCCTTCCTCAGTGATCAATGCAAAGAAATACAGGAAAATAATAGAGTGGGAAAGACTAGAGATCTCTTCAAGAAAATTAGAGATACCAAGGGAACATTTCATGCAAAGATGGTGCACAATAAAGGACAGAAATGGTGTGGACCTAACAGAAGCAGAAGATATTAAGGGGTGGCAAGAATACACAGAACTATACAAAAAAAGATCTTCATGACCCAGATAACCACGATGGTGTGCACTCATCTTGCACGCTAGCAAAATAATTCTCAAAATTCTCCAACCCAGGCTTCAACAGTACGTGAACCGTGAACTTCCAGATGTCCAAGCAGGATTTAGAAAAGGCAGAGGAACCAAAGATCAAATTGCCAACATCTGCTGGATAATCGAAAAAGCAAAAGAGTTCCAGAAAAGCATCTACTTCTGCTTTATTGACTACGCCAAAGTCTTTGACTGTGTGGATCACAACAAACTTTGGAAAATTCTTCAAGAGATGGGAATACCAGACCACCTGACCTGCCTCCTGAGAAATCTGTATGCAGATCAAGAAGCAACAGTTAGAACTGGACATGGAACAACAGACTGGCTCCAAATCGGGAAAGGAATGTGTCAAGGCTGTATATTGTCAGCCTGCTTATTTAACTTATATGCAGAGTAGTAGTAATAGTGTTAGTTGCTCAGTCGTGTCCGACTCTTTGTGACCCCACGGACTGTAGCCTGCCAGTCTCCTCTGTCTATGGGATTCTCCAGGCAAGAATACTGGAGTGGATTACCATTCCCTTCTCCAGAGGATCTTCCCAACTCAGGGATCGAACACAGGTCTCCTGAATTGCAAGCAAACTTTTTACCATTTGAGCTACAGGGAATACCTGACGTATATGCAGAGTACATCATTTGAAATGCCTGGCTGGATGAAGCACAAGCTGGAATCAAGATTGCTGGGAGAAATATCAATAATCTCAGATATGCAGATGACGCCACCCTTATGGCAGAAAGTGAAGAAGAACTAAAGAGCCCCTCTTTCAGAGGAGAGTGAAAAAGTTGGCTTAAAACTCAACATTCAGAAAACTAAGATCATGGCATCTGGTCCCATCACTTCATGGCAAATAGATGGGGAGACAATGGAAACACTGAGAGACTTTATTTTATTGGGCTCCAAAATCATTGCAGATGATGACTGTAGCCATGAAATTAAAAGACGCTTGCTCCTTGGAAGACAAACTGTGACCAACCTAGACAGCATATTAAAAAGCAGAGACATTGCTTTGCCAACAATGGTCCATCTAGTCAAAGTTATGATTTTTCCAGTAGTCATGTATGGATGAGAGATTTGGACCATAAAGAAGCCTGAACACTGAAGGATTGATGCTTTTTAAACTGTGGTTAAAGAGTTAAAGTCTGTTAAAGTTAAAGAGTTAAGAGACTGCAAGGACATCCAGTTAGTCAATCCTAAAGGAAATCAACCCTGAATACTCATTGGAAGGACTGATGCTGAAGCTGAAGCTCCAATACTTTGGCCACCTGATTGGAAAAGCTGATTCATTGGAAAAGACCCTGATGCTGGGAAAGACTGAAGGCGGGAGGAGAAGAGGAGGACAGAGGATGAGATAGTTGTATGGCATCAGCGACTTGATGGACAGAAGTTTGATTATGTGTAATGAGATTATGTATAAGGTGGAAAAAGTGACAGATTTTATTTTCTTGAGTTCCAAAATCACTGTGGAATATCACTGTAACCATGAGATTAAAAGATATTTGCTCCTTGGAAGAAAAGCTATGAGAAACATAGACAGCCTATTAAAAAGCAGAAACATCACTTTGCTGACAAAGGTCTTTATAGTCAAAACTATGGTTTTTCCAGTAGTCATGTATGGATGTGAGAGTTGGATCATAAAGAAGGCTGAGCACTGAAGAATTGATGCTTTTAAACTGGTGTTGGAGAAGACTCTTGAGAGTCCCTTGGACTGCAAGGAGATCCAGCCAGTCAATCCTAAAGGAAATCAGTCCTGAATACTCATTGGAAGGACTGATATTGAAGCTGAGTCTCCAATACTTTGGCCACCTGATGCAAAGAAACGACTTAGAGCCTGATGCTGGGAAAGACTGAAGGCAGGAGGAAAAAGGGATGACAGAGAATGAGATGGTTGGATGGCATCACCGACTCAGTGGACATGAGTTTGAGCAAATTCAGGGAGATAATGAAGGACAGGGAAGCCTGGCAGGCTATCATCCATGGGGTCAAAAAGAGTCACACACGACTTAGTGACTTAACAATGAGATTATAGACATGATTAGATTTAAATCTGTCATGTTGATATTTATTGTCTATTTGTCCCATTTGTATTTGTTTTCTTTTTCCTCTTTTACTTTTTAAAAATTCCATTTATTTCCTTTGTTGGGTTATTAGCTAGAGTGATTTGTTTTGCTATTTTGTTGGTTTATAGGGTTCATATATATTTAATTTTTTCCTCTAGGAATCTCCCCAAGACAAATGAAAGCATATATCCACACAAAGACTTATACATGAATGTTCATAGCAGCTTTGTTTGTAGTAGCCAAAAACTGGAAACAGTCTAAATATCCATCAATATATGTGTGGATAAACAAATTTGGTATATCCATACAGTAGAATACTACTATCAGTAAAAAGGAATAAACTGTTGATAAACATGACCACAAGAATGAAGGACTTCTCTGGCAGTCCAGCAGTTAAGACTTTGCCTTTCCATGCAGCAGGTGCTGGTTCCATCCCTGGTCAGGGAGCTAAGATCCCACATACCACATGGCCAATAAACAAAAATATGAAGCAGAAAGAATATTGTAATAAATTCAATAAAGACTTTAAAATGGTCCATATAAAAAAAATCTTAAAAAAAGAAAAAAATGAGTCCCAAAATAATCATGTTGAAAGAAGGCAGACCAAAAAAGTACATACTATATAATTCTATTTATATACATTCAAAAAATGCAAACTATTCTATAGTTAAGTAAGCTATATTTGTAGTTTTCTGGGGACTAATGGCAGATAGGGTAAGCAAAGAGGAATGGGTGGGAAGGATTACAAAAGAGCACATGGAAGCTTTGTGAGGCAAGGTTTAATTATCTTGCTTGTGGTTATGATTTCATGGGTGTATATAGATGTCAAAATCCATCAAATTATATACTTTAAATACATGAAGATCATTGTAGGTCAATTGCACCTCATAAAGTTCTGAAAAGAAAATATTGGCAGGAATTTCCTGGCAGTCCAGTGGTTAGGACTCGGCACTTTCACTGCCATAGCCAGGATTTAATCCCTGGTCAGGAATCTGCAAGCCATGTAGCCAAAAAAAAAGAATGAAAGAAAGCAACGAAAAAAGAAAATTGGAAAGTAATGAAATAAAAGGTATAAATTATAATGTAATTATAAACCAATCACTGAGTTCTTGGCACCCAAATATGGTAACTATTAGCAATTTGGTCACTTTCAAACTCTACAGACTAATTTTCAGACACCCAAGTGGTATCTGAAAATTTTCAAAAACTGTAGTATTCCATTGTGTTAAAAATTATTTTACCTTTCTCTAATTTCTAGGGTCAATTTTTATTTGCCAAGGTAGTAGTTGCTGCTATTATTATAATTATACTGCAATGAATACTTTTATTACCAATCATCCAAACAACAGATCTTGAAACCTTCCTGGGTTCACCTCTTTCACCACAAAATCAACCGATCACTGAGTTCTATAATTTCTACCTTCTCAGTATCTCTTATATTTGTCACCTTCTTTCCACTCTTATCTTTAATGTGTTGTTAGTATAATTGTGTTAGGCTTGTACAAAAATCACACAACATACAATCTGCTGTAAGGAGATGTGTTCCCTCTGGCCTTGCAAAGAGTGATGGGGATGAATCACTATGTCAAAGCTCTGGGGACCAACATCACCAAGAGTGACCCTCATTTCTCTTCTGAAGAAACTGAAATAATATCTCATTCTTTTATCTTAATGATAAAGATACTAAAACAATAAATCTAAATGTAAATTAAAGCAATAAATCTAAAATGTGAAAAAAACCAATTTTTCTTGAACATTTACATGTTTTTATAAGGTGATCAATTAATTTAATAACTATGTTTTATATATCTGAATATTAATTACACATCTATATATATGTTTACATGGGTTCAACAACTCTTTCTCAGCCATATACAGCTGCCTTGGAAGGCTTTATCAAACTCTCCCTGTGGTTAAGACTCTAAGCTCTCAGTGACTTAAGCTCGTACTACTTAACACATGTCTATGTGTTTATTAATAGCCTATTAATCCTCAGAGGACAAAGACAGATACTTAATACTGGCTGTTAAATTTTGCATAAATGAGTGTTTTTTCCTTTGTCCACATACTCACTGATTCTCTCCAAGGCAGCTAACTAGTTAGGGGTGATTTTCTTTGGACAAGTATCTAGTTATATTGGCTTACATGTTTATTGACCCTATGGATTTGCCTAGTACAGAATAATCTCAGAATACTCTTAGGACTTCTTAAGGAAGGGAATTGTTTTATCAAATGTACACCACAATGTTTATGTAAAAATATTACCCAATAGTTGCATGGTTTTTCATTCTTGATTTTGACCAGAATTTTTGGGAGAGTAAGATCCAGTGCTAGGGATTTATCAATGTGGCCTCATAGCATTTATTATCTATAACCCAAGTAGCTTGTAGCACATGGTAACTTGTACTGTGTCTTACTTAATTTTAAACTAACATGATACTCATACTCATAAAAGGTTGAACTCAGGTGTTTACTACTACTTGCAAAATGTCACATTCAAGTAATGAAAAAAAATAATAATCATAAACCCACTAAGACAGCACAAATAGGAGAGGAGTACACAGGGGCGTAGCTTCTTACATAAACTTACCATCACTCTGTCCCTGAGCCCTCCCTGACCTTGGCTGATGAGGGCATGCTGTTGTCGAGTTCTGAGCCTTCGCAGAGTTCCATGGCAAGAATTGGCTTGCTTCCTATTGACTTTCCTTCGCGGTAGGGTTACGATTGGGCCCTTAAAGTGATTTGGTTGTTTAAGTAGGCATCCATGATTCCATCAATTTTTCCAGCTTCCACAAGAATTGCAGTTTCTCATGTTTCATCTTCTTTCCTTTTCTATTTGCCTTATGGGTTTAGACTTTGTGTCTGTTTCTTCCTTTTTTTTTTTTTTTTAATATGGAACGTTTCACAAATCTGTGCGTCATCCTTGCGCAGGGGCCATGCTAATCTTCTCTGTATCGTTCCAATTTTAGTATATGTGCTGCTGAAGCGAGCACTGTGTCTGTTTCTTTTCTACCATGTTATTAGGTGTCAGGAGGAACGGTAATAAATACGGTTTCAGTTCGCTATATTTTAATGAAAGCCTTTCTTCCTTTTAGTGTTTTTGTGTGTGTGTCTCCCCAGCTGAGAGTGAACTCCAAGGAAATCACTGTTGAAGTGTTATTTATACATTGTAGCATAGTACCTTCCAAATAGGAGTTACACTGATGTTTGTGGTTATTATTGATAACCTTGAATAGCATGAGTAAGTATCCTTGGGAGGATACAAAAGACTTTCCAAAGACATTGGCAATTTCCAGGTCCTCAACTTCCACCCTTACTCTCCTACAATGCATCTGAGAATGTCTGCAGCCCAGATGTCCTCCTGGCTTCCCTCTCTTCCTCTTTCATACTACCTTTCTTTGTCTTTCTCTCTCTCACACACACCACTACCACCACCACCCCCACCCCTACACCTACATCTTTTTATGGTATAATTTTACCAAGATGTAAAAACCTGAAGGACAGCATACAAAAATACAATTTGAAATATTCCTTTGGGCCAATTTCTTTCAATTTGTTGTCATTGTTTAGTCACTAAGCCATGTCTGACTCTATGTGACCCCATGGACAGACACCATGCAACTCCCTTTCAGTTAAGGCACCATAGTCCAAGGTCTGAATATATATTTGGCCTATTATCAATTTAGATATACTGTAAAGGGGAAGGGAGGACGTAATGACAATTTTTGATTAAAGACTTTGTCTCTTCCATTTATTGCCAAAAAACTTTGCTGCTCGAAGAGTACTGTGAAATTAAGAAAGCTAGGCTGAGAAATGTTGAAGGTGATGACAACTCATTTCTTCCTAGTAATGGCAGGTCTCCATGTCTTAACTACTTTAGAACATGATTATTCAAAATGCATAAAAAACCTACAAAGACAGCACCCAGATCATGGATTCTAAACATCATTCTCCAATTAAAAATCAGGACAGGTCCCTTGGAGAAGTGGTTGGTTCAAAGACAGGGCAAGGAGATCACAAGGTGAACCCAGAACATCTTGTGATTTCAAAAGGTATGGAAGTACTAACAAAAAGGTGAAGATTAAAAAAAAAAAAAACACAACAAAGGAGCCAACCTGAAGGAATGCTTCTAATAGTCAAAGGCGAAATAATTTGAGCCAAAAAACAACGCTATTATTGAATTTTAACCCGCAGAACAGAAGAAACATTCACGAGTCCACAGTACCATTGATTAAATGAATGGGAGAGAAGACGCAGCTCTTCCTTATAGTATAATTCCAATTAGTGTAGAAGTAAAGAGGAAAGTGGAAAATTACCATTTGCCAAACATCACAGTAATAACTATTGTTATCTACACTAAACGTAGTAGGTGACTGTGAGGACAATTTGCAGTCTCAAAGTATCTCCTCCAAGATATCTATCAATTAAAAAGGGAAAGACAGTCTTTGTAATGGAGAAATCTGATGTAACCACCTCAACCTAGTGATCAAGGTCAATATCACCAATAGTAAATGACTTTATCGATATTGGGAATTTTTCATTTCTGTGATATTATTCCAAAAAGCATAACATCAGTTCAGCCATGAGTAAACATTTGACAAATCCAAATTATGGGACATTAGACAAAATAACTGATCAATACTCTTCAACAGTAACAAGGGCATGAAAGATAAGGAAAGACAAAGGAACTTAGAGACAGTAGTAGATTTAGAAGTAACTAAATGCATTTTCTGGGTAATATAATGGAACAGAAATAGAACACAACTGAGAAAACTGGTGAAATGTGAGTAAAGTTTTTGGTTTAACTAACTATTTTATCAAGCATTAATTTCTTGGTTCTGCTTATTGTACTATGGTTACGTAAGATGCTAACATTAGGGGAAGCTAGGTGAGGTATACATGTAAATTGTAATTTTATAGATTCTCTGTAAACCTACAGTTAGTTCAAATTAGCAAGTTAAAAAAATAAATAAAATCATGACTATGAAGTACACTTTCTCTGTACTTTTTTCCATTTCCAGTGCTAACTTTTGGCCTAATGCCAAGACAAATTTACTATATTCTACAGTCATACTAACAAATGTTTGAGGAATAAAAACCTATAATCTGATTATGACTCCTTCTGATATGGTTCTGAGAAATAATACATTTATTACATTTGCCAGGGATTCAACTTCCAGAGTTCTGCTTTTAGGCAGGATAGGGTAAATTCTTTGAAAGTTACTCTCCACTGTGCCATTGAGTCTGCTTTTTTGAGTCAACTGTGTGACTAGAGTAAGGATCTTGACCTCTGTACTTTTCTAGGTATGCCTTTGAATAGTTGTAAGAGTAAAAATAATTAGAATTTAAATGTTCTTACCATCTAAATGGATAAGAAATGGCATTAAGAAAAATAGCAGAGACATTAAAGAAGCATAAGCTCATCAGCACAAACTGAGTTTTATTTAATTGCAAGTGATATAACCTATCCACACGTTTCCCTTCCAAGTTTTTTCACTGCTAAAATTGCCCTTAGAGATTACAAACATTGTAAACTGCATTTCATTAGCAGTTTATCAAATCTGCCTGTCAACTGACACATTCTGTATAGAGCCTTAAAATGATGTTTTGAGAGCATTTATAATCACTGAAAGCAGATGATTCTGTAAAACAGGTAATTACAGATCTTTAAACTGACAACATACATATATTTAAACATTTAAATAGAAGTTCATTTCCTTCAAAAGTAATTTTCTACTGCTTTTTCATAAAAATATAAAAAGACAACATCTGTAGTTTTAAAAACCTATATTTTACCTAAATCAAGATTTTTCTACAAACGATACCTCTTTCCAAAAAATTTAAAACACATCACAAAATAATGTGATGTTAAATCAAATAATTTCATCATGACAGAGTATTTTACTATTAAGAAATACTTGGCAGTATTTCTTTTTAAACTTTCATGCTAGATTTCAACTGTGTATATGCTATGTAAACACACTAGATTAATCCAAGTCACTCATTTTATGCAGTAGACTCATATATGATGAGTTACCATATAAACAGTCATACCACATTGCAAAATGGTAAAAGGCAATCTTTATGAAAACTTTATTAAAAAATTTAGTAAAAGGCAGCCAACATCACTCTAATTTTCTGTAAAAATTACATCTCTTCCTCCTACCCCTTTGAATGGTATCTTTTATAGCATATTGACACACAAAAGTATTTATATTCCTTTTACATAAGTTAGCTTTTTAAATGACTGTTTTCTTTTCTGACACATTGAATTTATCCAAAGGCACCAAGACTACACTCCTATGTAGTTTCAGAATTTTTGCTCTTTTTTAAGTTCCTCTAGAATCACTTTCCTCAGAAAAGGGTAACTCTAAGAACCAGAAGAAAATGAATGATAAAACACAGTAACCTGAAACTTGTACCATCCAAAAGGTATAAATTTATTAACAGGTTTCTTGAACTTTTCATTTAGGACAAGAAGTCAGAACAACTTTCTGAACATAAACACAAAAATAGAGCACATTTAGTAACAGTAGGAAAACTCCTAAGTTTCTAATGTGTTAAATCTCACATAATAACAAACAGCCAAAAGCATTAGAAATTCACTGCCAGATATTATGATGCTTTGTCCTGAAAAATGTCTGATACACAGCACTAACATGGAACAGAGTATGGCATTTATTTCACAGGGAGAAAAGGTAAGTTTCATCACAAAAACAGATTTACTAGATTTCAGCTTTGATTAATTTTAGAGATATATTTTAAAGATAAAAAAGAAAAACAAGATTCACCCCTAAAATAAAAAAGTCTTTATATATATATGTGTGTGTGTGTATATATATATATATATGTATATATATATATATAAAAATCCATTATTAATACTTTTTATGCTCTTACAATGTAAAACATTTAGAAACTTCTGAACTCTAGAAATGTTGGCCAGTTAACCTATTTGGCCGTAACACATTCTGAATTCCCTTCTGAGAATCACATTAATGTTTTCAGTCCATTAGTCCAGTATGGATGGAGCAATTCTATTTCTTTTTCTTCTTCTTTGGTGGTTCATCATCAGAACTACTATCTGTGCTGGTGCTGCTACTACTGGAAGAGCTGGAATCTGAGTCTGAATCAGAGGATGAGGAGGAGCTTGTGGAGGAAGCGGAAGACGATGAACTGGAGGAGCTTTCATCAGAGTCACTGTCCTCTGAGGAAGATGAGGTAGATGTCTCTTCACTCTCTGATGAAGAATCACTGGCTGAACTGTCGCTGCTATTGCTACTGGAACTGGTTACACTCTTAGACCTATTAGACAATTATATGCATGAGAAGCCGCCATTTAATAGAATGTTTAAAAGCAATTTCACTTGGGTGTTATGCATATATATACATATACTGAAGCTTTGCCAGTATGGTATCACTAGATTTGATGCTTTATGGATTGCCTAACTCTTAGTAACCCTAATGTGCCCACCCTTTCACTCCAACCAGAAGGTCTTTAAATCTCTAGGATGGAATTTGAGAAAAGTGAACATATTATATTATGCTTCAGAGTGAATGTTAGAATACAGTTGCAGTTTAACAACTGGGTTTATTTAAACCTCATGTACAGTGGTTCATAACCTTAACTACTTTAGACAAGATAATTCAATAATTTCTTACCAATAATTTCTAATATTTCCTAATCTAAGACAAGAGAAATTACTTACTATTCCCAGGTATAAGGACCCTGGAAAGTTGGAGGAAAAGGAGAAACAAAGGAAGAAACTCCAGACAAGTAAACAGAGGAAGGTGTCAGAAAACAGGATGATGTTTAATCATGAATCGCAAACGAGAGACTTCAGATCCAAATCTTGTAACTATTATTTTAAAATCAACCATCCTATCCCTCCAACTATTATTATATATTACCTATATAATATTAAAGCCACACATACCTTTTCTTCTTGGTCTTTCTTTCTGCATTAGCTTCTCCAATGCTGATAAGCAACAGGGAAAGGGGGAGGAGCTCTTGTTAATAGAGTGATTATAAACAGCTCAGACAAACCCTTCTGATATCCCCAAGACTGTTTTACACTGGAGAAACACTTTGTCTTTTGTAACATGTACTGAGAGTCCAGTGTTTCTTTTTATAACCAAGAGAAAAGTTTCCTACTGCAGGTGTATATGGTACATGCATGAGCTCCTCAGGTGGCTCAGTGGTAAAGAATCTGCATGCCAATGCAGGAGACACATAGATGTGGGTTCAATCCCTGGGTTGGGAAGATCCCCTAGAGGAAGAAATAGCAACCCACCCCAGTATTCTTGCTTGAAAAATCCCATGGATGGAGGAGCCTGGTGGGCTATTGGCCATAGGGTCGCAAAGAATCGGACACAAGTGAGCACGCATGTGTGGTACATGCAGTTAAATTAACTAGCTCTTAAGACAGATGCTATCGACTGTATTTTAGAAGTCAGGTAAGTTAATAGTTAAGATGAGCAAACACACTAACTTGCTTCTTTTTTAATTGTGAACTTGGGTTGACACAGCTAAATCAACTACTTAGTGAACAACAGAACAAAGTAAATAATAGCAGAATAATTGTAATTTATAATTTGGTTTTCTAGAATGGTATTATAAGTGGTCATTTTATATAAAAAGAAAAGCAACTATTAAAAATTTTTTTCTTAAATGATTCATTTTGGTGTACACTTAAAACTAACACAACATTGTAAATCAACAATTGTTGTTCTTTGTCATTAAGTCCTGTCTGACTCTTTTGCGATCCCATGGACTGTAGCCCACCAGGCTCCTCTGTCCATGGGATTTCCCAGGCAAGAATACTGGAGTGGATTGCCATTTCCTTCTCCAGAGGATCTTCCCAATCCAGGGATCAAACTCAAGTCTTTTGCATTGGAAGGCAGATTCTTTACCACTGCAAGCTACCAGGGAAGCCCAAATCAACTATACTCCAATAAAAATTTAAAAGCCCCATTTCTTGAGACTTCCCTGGTGGTCTAATAGTTAAGACTCTGTGCTTCCACTGCAGGGGGCACGGGTTCTATTCTCTGCCAGGGAACTAAGATCCCAGAGGCCACTAGGCACAGGCAAAAAAAATTTTAAAAACAAAAAAACTTCCCAAACCATTTATTTTTCTGCATGTCCTCCAAATGTTCAGTTTTAAAACCAGAGACTTAATACTTTAAGATTATGCTCCCTCATTATTTATAAAGAAAAAAGTCTGGCGATTTCTGAGTGATTTTAAATATACAAATGGCTTGCTGCTATACAGCTGCCAAACAACATGCCTACTAAATCAGGCTTTCAAATTACAGAATTACTTCTATTACTTTACACTGTCCTATAAATTTGACATTTTTATATTCTGAACTTCTCTGCATATCCTAGACAATGCTTATATCTTTATTTCCCAGATCCTCAAATATAAACATGTATTTACATAAAGTTGTTTTACACGATGGACTGACTTACTGAAGAATTGTCATTTTTGCAATTAAAATAAATGGTAGAAGTACATTTGTTAAACCACACCACAAGAATTCAAGATCACTAAATTTCACAACTTCCGTAATTTTATCACTGAATCAAAATAATTAGCAGTCTACGTAACAGAGTCAAAACTAAAATTCATGTGATAGTGAAAGTGAAGTCACTTAGTCATGTCCGACTCTTTTGTGACCCCATGGACTGTAGCCTCCCAGGTTCCTCTGTCCATGGGATTTTCCAGGCAAGAGTACTGTAGTGGGTAGTTGTATGTATTTTTTAAGATCAAGATACTTGTGTAATACAACTAGAAAAACAAAAGTAGATGTTGAAATGAAATTATTCATAACTCTTATCATTTTTTGCTTATATTCCTAATAAATGAATTTTAAAAAATTATGTTTTTCTCCTCATCTTTTTCTATCCTAAGTTTCAATATTTGCAGAGGGTATAAACTCTGGCATATTATATATATAAAGTATTGACATTTTAAAAAGAATATTGTTATATGATTTGATAATTTTATAATTATAAATTATCATTGATAATTGTAATGATAATGATAATTATCATTAAATCAAATTATCAATTATCAAATTATCACATTATCATTTGATAATGTAAATATCACAAAATTTGATACCTATCATAATTAAATTTTAAAAAATATGAACAAGCTTATCTTTAACAATCAGTACTTTTACATTATCCCTTTTCCTCTTTGAACCTGTGTTTTTATTTTCCTTTCCCCACAGAATGTATCCTAATATATTTTTATGCCTGAAAATTGTAGTGACCACTTATATTTCTCTGCAATAAAAACACAGACATAACATAACTTGAAATTGTATCTTTTAATTACATGTGATCATAAAGTTTTAAAAGTGCTTAAAAATTCTGAGTTGAATTACCATCATCACTGCTACTATGCAAAGTGATTAAAACAATGTAAAATATATTATAAATTTTAGTAACTATTATGGAATGGCTACCCACTCCAGTATTCTTGCTTGGAGAATTACATGGACAGAGGAGCCTGGCGGGCTACAGTTGATGGGATCACAAAGAGTTGGACATGACTGAGCAACTAACACACACACATACATAAAATATTCTACTGGAACTGTATCTTTTAAAGACATCATTTTTTTTTTTCTAGTTTTTGTATCCATAGATCTTACTGCTTGACTATGACAGAATTCAGTATCAAGTTAATTCCTGTATTTAATTTTTACAGATTTAACCCTGAAAAAGTTTGTTAACCTCAACAGGTAGACGGTATAGCAATGTCACTTAGTTCTTTGAATTCTTCCCATGCTAAATAAATTCCACAAGTCATATAATGATGTATCATTAAAATACACTTTTTGAAATAAGTTTTTAAAAATAATTTTATTTATTTTGGTTGTGCTGGGTCTTGTAGAGCTTAGCATGGTACCTTGCACCAGTAATACTCATTAAACATTAGCTAGTATTTATAATCTAAATCTGGATAGCCATCATAAGATATTTAGTCCCTTAATAAATTTTATAAATAAAAATAAATATTCCTTTGAACACCATATGTAACCTTACCTTTGTTGTAATAATAATCTGTTTTCTTTTTCTTTTAAAGCTTTCTTTAGTTCTGCTGTTCTTGAAGGCCTATGTAGGTACTTTCTTTTTCCTGTGCATTCATAAGTCCAATGTCCAAATTCCAAGCATTTCTGACATCTTACATGTTGCTTATTTGCTTCACTACAAGATAAAAAAATAAGAATACAAGCCTTAAATTTTTGACTTGACATTTTCTGTTGTGAGAAACATAAACAATATAAGCATAAAATGATGTTTATGTTTAAGGTACAATTCAAAAATAAACATCATCTTACACTTTAAATTAGTTGTTAGATTTAATCACTAGGCAATACAGTAAGTGGTTAAGAGCTTGGACCTCAGAGTTAGACAGAACTGAATTCAAATCTTGTTTCCTCAGTTCCATTCTAGTAAGGGCAGTCTAGGTAATTCAGACCAACTCTTCAGCTTAGAATTAGAAAAGACAGCCAAAACATTTTTAACAACCTGCTCAAGGATCAGAGAACTAACAAAGAGGTTAAAGAATCACCAAGCCAAGATATGGAAGAGGAGGGAAACCCAGAGTGGTCAGCTCTACATTTAACTCAACTCTTGTCCTGGGGCCTTTTCCCAACTTGGGAGAGTAAGCAAGCATCATTTATAACAAGCAAGGGAGACAAATTATGCATTCAGAGTTAGGACTCTGAAGAGCTTTACCCTAAGAATAAAGCAATGGTGTATGAAGTGCTGCCCAGCTTCCAGTCACCTAGGAGACTAAGAAAAATCGCAATCCCTGAGATTGAATTAAGGTTGACAAGTGGAGAAAAAACAGATAAAAGAATTGGAAAGGAAGAAATAAAACTGTTATTCCTTACTGATGATGTATCATGTGTACTGCAAATCCAAAAGACTCTATAGATAAATGTTTATTTTATTCTTTGGCCATGCTGTGTGGCATGTGGGATCTTAGTTCCCCAACCTAGGATTGAAACCTGTGCCCCTTGCATTGGGAATGTGGAGTCCTAACCACTGACTGCCATGGAAGTCCACAAAGATTTTTTTAATAATTAGAATTCATAAGTGAGTTACAGTTCAGTTCAGTCACTCAGCCATGTCTGACTCTTTGTGACCCCATGGACTGCAGCACGTCAGGCTTTCCTGTCCATCACTAACTCCCGGAACCTATTCAAACTCATGTCCATCACCTCGGTGACACCATCCAACCATCTCATCCTCTGTCCTCCCCTTCTCCTCCCACCTTCAATCTTTCCCACCATCAGGGTCTTTTCCAATGAGTCAGCTTTTCTAATCAGGTGGCCAAAGTATTGGAGTTTCAGCTTCAGCATCAGTCCTTCCAATGAGTATTCAGGACTGATTTCCTTTAGGGTTGACTGGTTGGATCTCCTTGCAGTCCAAGGGACTCTCAAGAGTCTTCTCCAACACCACAGTTCAAAAAGCATCAATTCTTCGGCACTCAGCTTTCTTTATAGTCTAACTCTCACATCCATACATGACTACTGGAAAAACCATAGCTTTGACTAGATGGACCTTTGTTAGCAAAGTAATGTCTCTGCTTTTTAATATGCTGTCTAGGTTGGTCATAGATTTTCTTCCAAGGAGCAAGTGTGTTTTAATTTCATGGCTGCAGTCACCATCTGCAGTCATTTTGGAGCCCCCCAAAATAAAGTCTCTTACTATTTCTGTTGTTTCCCCATCTATTTGCCATGAAGTGATGGGACCGGATGCCATGATCTTAGTTTTCTGAATGTTGAATTTTAAGCCAACTTTTTCGTAAGTGAGTTTAGAAAGGTTTTATATTGGGATCAGTAAACTTCTCTTTGAGGAAATGACTGTTTAGGTCTTCCTCCCACTTTTTGATTAGGTTGTTTGTTTTTCTGGTATTGAGATACATGAATTGTATACTTTGGAGATTAATCTTTTGTCAGCTGTTTCATTTGCAATTATTACCCGCCATTCTAAGGGCTGTCTTTCCATCTTGTTTCTAGCTTTCTTTGCTGTGCAAAAGCTTTTAAGTTTAATTAGGTTCTACTCGTTTATTTTTGTTTTTATTTCCATTACTCTAGGAGGTGGGTCAAAGAGGATATTGCTGTGATTTACATCAGTGTTTTGCCTATGCTTTCCTCTAAGAGTGTTATAGTTTCTGGCCTTTAATCCATTTTGAGTTTATTTTTGTGTATGGTGTTAGGAAATGTTCTAATTTCATTCTTTTACATGTAGCTGTCCAGTTTTCCCAGAACCACTTATTGAAGAGACTGTTTTTTCTCCATTGTATATTCTTGCCTCCTTTGTCAAAGATCAGGTGTCCATAGGTGCAGGGGTTTATCTCTGGGCTTTCTATCTTGTTCCACTGATCTATAGTTCAGTTTTTGTGCCAGTACTGTTTTCATTATTATAGCTTGGGATGTTCTTTTTATAACTATTTTTTAAGGACATATTTATGTTGTCTGAACTTTTTTGTAGATCGTGTTACAGGTCACAGTAAAAATTTTTTTTTTACAATAAAATTTTTTTAAAATCTTGGCTGTTTCACTACATAGTTTTAGGCTCTTTAGAAAGCTGTTTTTTGAACTTCAGTTTCTTATTCTAAAAAATGGGACAATATCTACTTCACTAGATTATTGTGAGAATTAGACAAGACCATAACCATGTTTTATACTTACTGTATGTCAGGAATTTAGCTAAATACTACTTATGCATAAATACATCTAATCCCCATGACAATCCAATGAGTTTGACAATAATATCCTCATTCTACAAACTGGGATGTTTGTATATACAGCAAGCAACAAGGATCTGACATAAAGTAATACACAAATGGGAGCTGTGACTATCAGTCTACACATTAGGCTAATCAACCATGTGGACTAATGATACTTGCCAATTCCTCAAACATGGGTGCATGATGAGATGCTGGACTTTTAATTTCGACATAGAGTAGTCACCTTTTTATCCCTGGAGAACACATAATTGGTGTTCAGTAAATGTTTGTAAAATGAATGACTGTTAAAGTAGGCAAGGGTTTAAGAGAACATATATTGTTTATAGTATGCTTTTCATTAACTAATTCCCACATTGTGGGCCAGCTTCTGTAATTTTGACAATAATTTATTTTGGACTTTCCTGGTGGTCCAGTGGTTAAGAATCCGCCTACCAGTGCAGGGGACACACAGTTTGATCCCTGGTGAGGGAATATCCACATGATATCCACATGTCTTGGGACAACTAAGCCCTGGAGCTGCAACTACTGAGCCCACACACCACAACTACTGAAGCCCAAGTGCCAAGAGCCTGTGCAACAAGAGAAGCCACCACAATAAGAAGCCCATGGACAACTAGAGAACAGTCCCTGTTCAAAGCAACTAGAGAAAGTCCACATGCAGCAATGAAGACCCAGTGAAGCCAAAAATAAACAAATAAATTAATTAAAAAACATTTTTAGCACTTGTCCAAGAATAAGCCAATCCTAATGTGAAAAATTAATGTTTCAAGTAAGGAACTAAGACCCAGCAGTAGTATTAAAAGATAATAAAGAAGAGTCAGCTTTTTGCCTAGTAATAGTTCATAAAATTCCATAAACAACTGGCAGTACCATGACTATAACTTCAGAGTTTATCTCAATATGTAATAGTACAGCAAATTGTTAAGGCTTTCTATAATAAAAGACTTTATGGACTTAACATTAAGTTGCCCACTTTTCAGGTAAAAAGAATCACTAACATTTAATATATACAGGTGGTGCCAGTGGTAAAGTATCCACCTGCCAACACAGGAGACATATGACACAGGTTTGATCCTTGGGTTGGAAAGATCCCCTGGAGTAGGGCATGGAAACCCACTCCAGTATTCTTGCCTGGAGAATCCCATGGACAGAGGAGCCTGACAGCTTCAGTCCATATGGTGGCAGAGAGTTGGATATGACTGAAGTGACTTAGCACAAACACTGTAATGCAGGGCTTCCCAAGTGGCTCAGTGGTAAAGAATCTGCCTGCCAAGCAAGAGACATGGGTTCAACTCCTGTGTTGGGAAGACCCCCTGGAGAAGGAAATGGTAACCCATTCCAGTATTTCTTGCCTGGAAGATCCCACGGACAGAGAAGTCTTGTGGGCTACAGTCTATGGGGTCACAAGAGTTGGACATGACTTAGCAACTAAACAACGATTGTAATATGCATCCCAGAAATTATAAAATAAAAAACATTAAAGGATAATTAGCAAAAAATGTAAAATCATGACTCTAATACAAATATATAATGGACACATGTCAAAGGTTTTATTTAATCATTAATTAATAAGGGAACCAGTAGGATGTTGGAACTGGTTTAGAACAGTTTCCAAATAACACACATATATGGGCAATCAGGAATGCAGGAAACAAATTTACTAATAGTTAAAAACTGGTCAACAGCCACAGGGCAAGAATCAGTTGTACTGCTTTGCATGGGTAAGAATCTTCTTTTTGATTTTTCTACAATTTACAGAGTTTTAAAATAGGTCAAAGACAATGAGGCACAGGTCCTGATAGGGTCACATAGCTAGGATAGGGGATTAGACAACTCAGCCAGTAATCTTTTTTTTTTTAAATCCATTTCAAAGTCTTTCACAATATTTCCTAGTAATGAAATTATGGAGGAGGATGGAAGACTTTCAGAATCAAGGAAATAAAGTTGTCTTCTTCAAATTACAGTTTGTTTTCCCAATATTCTAAGAAATTTATAGCCTGGGATCTCAACTATTAAAAATATTATTGGCCAGCACTGTGGAGTCTGTTTTTTGTTGTTATAAACAGAATTTCCACTAATATCTGAAGCCCACCTATGATATTCTAAACATTAACTAGAGACTTCTCTGATGGTTCAGTGGTTAAAACTCCAAGCTTCCGTGACAGAGGGCACAGACTCGATCTCTGAAGAGGGAGTCAATATCCCACATGCTATGAGGCACAGCCAAAAATAAGTAAATAGATAAACATTTATTAACTAATCATTCTTAAAAATACTTACATCTTCTATACAGAATGCTGAGACAGACCTATAATTTCAAAATAAACAAGACCAGCAAGCATTTCTTTTCAAATGAACACCCTATTTAATAACATTCCTTTTCTATAGCCTAAGCTAAGGTTTAAGGAAGTGTTTTTAACAGTACAGCCTTTTTATGTGAAACAACCTTCTTTGATACCTGAAATATTAAGACATGTCTGCCAGATTGGCAAAACTTTAAGCCTATGGTTGGCAAAGGTGGAGAACGGGCACCCTGAATATAGTAAAATACACATTTTTAAATGTTGGTGAGTATGTAAATTGCAGAAACTTTCTGAAGGGCTATGTGGTAATACACAACAAAAATCTTAAAAATGTACATATCAAATAAACAAAAAATATAATATCAATAATGATTATCTATCTAGAGGATCCCTAAGAGTTCCATTTATTATTAAACTAATAAATGAGTTTAATAAAGTCATAGGAAAAAAGGTTAGTATACAAAAGTCAATATACTAGCAATGAATAATTGGAAACTGAAATTAAAAAATACTACTACAATACTTAATTTTACCCTTGTTAAATTTCTTCTCGTTAGACTCAACCTAAGAGTTCATCTGTCAAGACCTTTCTGGATTGGGATCTCGTTATCCATTGTATTAGTCACCCCTCTTAGCTTTGTGTTAACTGCAGGTTTGATAAATACGTACATGTGTCCTCATCCAAGTCATTTACAAAAATTGTTGACAAGATCAAACTCAGTACCACAGTGAGGCCACCATGGGATACCTCTGTATATTTACTTTAACCCATTAAACAATACTCTGAGTTCATGATGTTCAACTGATGTACCTAACAGCTCTGTTTTGCTCACAAGGATACTGGGATAGACTTTCCAAGATGCATTATTGAAATCCAAATACCTAAAAAAGGCAATAAGGGTTATCAATCTGTAATGATTTGATACCTGATGAACTTGGCTTTTATTTCTGAACAGATTTAATATATCCAGCCAGAATTTTGCCTGGAATGTATATCAGGTTCACAAGTCTAGTTTGTGGAATCTACCCTTCTCAACTTTGAAAATCAAAACAACATTTGCCTACTTCTAGTCCTTTAGCGTCACTGCTGTTGGCCAGAGGTCCTCAAATTACCAGCAGCGCTACAGCCATTTCACTTGGAAATTTTCTGTTATGTTGGGGACCAAATCACCTGGGTCAAGTGCCTTAAACATATTCAGAGTGGCTTATGGCTCTGATACCCACTTCTCAAGTAGCCTGAGCATCAGTTCTACTCTTGTCATTCTGCATGTAATTGTGTTTGAGTTAAATCTGACTCAGAGTTAAGTCCCTGAAAGATATGCTGAATGGGAAGTTCAAATTTCCCCCCTTTCCTTCTTTGGTCCAAAGTCTTTTAAAAACAATGTCAATAGTACTTTCTCACTTCTCATAACTTGTAGCTTAAAAACTGTTCTTGTGGAAGCGCTATCTGCTCTTTATAAACAAATCTTTTTGATGAATATAAAATAAAAAGCAAAAGCTCCTCTTTTACTTTCTCTCCCAAAATATTCCCCAAATTTTCCTGCACTCTCCTTGCCTCTAATGGTCCTCGGTCTCCAACTCCCTGGGAGTTGTCCTGACAGCCTTTAAACCATGACAGGTTTTGTTATACACCATGTTTTCTTCCCAGTAAGACCAGAAGCTCCTAAAGCTTTGTTTTTTACTTCTATGTAGCTCATGTACCGAATACAAGCATACTGAAGAAATGGAACACTTAACTCTGTGATACTCTAAAACTTATGCTAAAAGCACTAAAAGTCTTACTTTCAAAAGTGGACACTGTTTGATTTAGTCAGTCTAGGCATCATCACCTCCTCTGACCTATCCACTCATTGTTTATAAAGACCCATTCAATTATGCTGGGAAGAGAAAGTGAAAGTGAAAGTCTCTCAGTCATGTCCCACTCTTTGGGACCCCACGGACTATACAGTCCATGGAATTCTTTGGGCCAGAATACTGGAGTGGGTAGCCTTTCCCTTCTCCAGGGGATCTTCCCAACCCAGGGATTAAACTGGGGTTTCCTGCGTTGTAGGAGGATTCTTTACAATCTGAGCCACAAGGGAAGAGAATGAGATCCAAATTAATCAGAACTTCATATTCCCAAGGCAAGGTTTAGGGTAAGGCATGTAATCCAATCTAGACACTGAGATGCTACCAACTTGAAGCTGAGAGGCTATAAAGGACTCTAGATACTGCAGCCATTTTAGGACTAAAGGAGTGATCTATCCAAGTATGGAACCAACTTCCAAAAGAGCAAATCTGAGAGACCCTGGTAACAGCATTTAAGTAGATTAAATGGTAATACCATTTAAGTGGATATCTATTTAAGTAGACCTGTTACTCCATTCTAGATCTCAGAACCATCTTGGAAAAGCTGCCTTCCTCCACCAAGCATACTACTACTTCATTCTGATTCCCTAAGTCTTTACCTTTATGATCAAGTAACTCTTTTCATCCAGCATGAGAGGCAGAGTCTGATCAAAGAGAGAAGAAAAGGATCAGGACTCTTAGAATAAAAAACTATAAATACAAAAAGGAATATAAATATACACATTAGAGCAGGCTGAGTGATGTATTATAAACAGGCAAACAGTGACAAGCTGAGAGTGAATTAAGTGGTGAATGTTGTTTGGGTGTGCAGATAGGTAGAAGAAAAAAAAAAGGTTGTACAAGAAAGGAGCATACGAACTTCTGCATTATCTGTTCACAGCAAACCTCTTGTGCCCTTCTCTCGCTCATTAGCCGCCACAATGGACATCTTTCAGTTCTTAGAAACTAAGTTCTCTCCCGTCTCAAATTAATTATGCTGTTCTGGATGCTCTTTCACCCAATCCTTTCATGACTGACTCCTTCTCACACTTTCCATCTCTGTTCAAACCCCACCTCTTCATAGATGCCTTTCCAGTCCAACCAACCTAACCTGGACAGTTCTCTTTTCCCACCATCTCATTTCCTTCAAAGCTCTTACTATCCAACTGCATTTACTTAAAATGTTTAGTTTATTGACTCTTTCCACCAACAGAATGTAAGCTTCCTGAAAGCAGATATTCTGTCTTGAACACTTTCTTACACCCAAATAGAGCGATAGGTAATGCATACATTAATATTTGTTAGAGAATGAATCGCAGAATGTGAGAAGACAGCTTGGGAGAAAAGTCAAGCTGTTCCTAGGTAAGGCGATTACAAAGGGGCAGGAAAAGCCAGCTGGCCTGGAGGTTGAACAGGAAGCTGAAGGTTTACGTCGGGGAGAGTAGGGGGTGTTGGATGCGGGCTACAAGCTTCGCCTGGTCACTCGTGGGGTGCGCCCACCGCTGCCCACCGGCTGGTTTGGGCAAATCGGCATAAATCACTTAGTAACCAATTCCTGGACGTCCCCTTCGCGGGAACCAAACGCGAGACTCTCTTCAGTCACCCCTAGGTCCCGCCCAGTGGCCTTACGCAGCCGTCTTCCACGAAATCGCTTGTGCACAGACATCAAACTTCTCGCCCCGGCCCGAGCCCCTTGTGGGCAGGCGACGTGTAAGAAAAACGGCCACCCTCCGCCAGGCCAAGCTGAGGATCCGACACCGACCCCACTTCCCGGCACCGCTCAATAGCCCGCTGACGCGCTTCTCTCCGCCCCCAGCCCGCCCCGCCACCCAACTCCGGCCCTAACTTACGCTTGTCTCCGAGCTATGAGACGATGCATGGGAGTCGCCATCTTAGCGCGGCTGCCGAAGGCCGCGCTGGGTTTTGGGAAACTCCTCGAAGTGGGCGGGGACTTGGAACCCTGAAGGGCGTAGGCGTGGGCGGAGCCAGTGATCCTGGCTAGGCTCTGGAGCTGCTTTTGGGGCAATGGTGGGTTGCCTGGTGTGTTGTGTTTCCTGCATAGTCTATAGTTTGAGGGAGAGGAATGAGGCCAGTTGACTAATCTGAACAAGGGTTTTGAAGGACGAGTCCACATATATTGTTTGGAGAAGCAGGGAAGAACATTGTAGAATGAAGGATCTGTCTATCCATCTTTATATACAAATCCATTTTTATATACATGAATGAATAAAGTTAATTGCTCAGTCGCGTCTGACTCTTTTGGGACCTTATGAATTGTAGCCCACCAGGCTCCTCTGTTCATGAAATTCTCCAGGCAAGAATGCTGGACTGGGTAACCATTCCCTTCTCCAGGGGATCTTTCCAACCCAGGGATCAAACCCAGGTCTCCCTCATTACAGGCAGATTCTTTACAGTCTGAGTCACCAGGGAAGCCCCACTGCAGTTTTCAGAAACTAGAAGTAGTCTGGATAGCAAAGTTTAAAGGAATAAGTTGAACAAGATTGACTATCAATTGAAGAAGACTGGGGCTTCCCTGGTGGCTCAGTGGTAAAGAATCCACATGCCAATGCAGGAGACATGGGTTTGATCCCTGATGGGAGAAGATTCCACAGCAACTAAGCCCATGTACCTCAACTATTGAGCCTGTGCTCTGGAGCCTAGAAGCTGCAACTATGGAGCCTGTTTGCCCCAACTACTGAAGCCTGAGTGCAGCAGAGCCTGTGCTCTGCAACAAGAGAGGCCCCTGCTCGCTGCAACTAGAGAAAGCTCATGCACAGCAATGAAGATCCAACACAGACAAAACTAAAAAAATGAATAAAATGATTAAAAAAAGAGTGACTTTAACAAACTATGAAGTGTACATATATGTTAATTACTTATGTACATAATAATATTTTTATTAATTTCATAGTGATGTTAGAAGGTTATACGGGTAAAACTGCTTTGTCAACTAGAAAAAGATTATACAAATATTAATTATTTAATGATATTTTAGCATTTAGTATCAGATCATGGAAATTTATTTGAAACACACATACCTTTTCAATTAATTAACTAGACTGCATTGGGTGATAGTTGCATCATGCAGGATCTTTCGTGGCAGTACACGGACTCTCCAGTTGCAGCACTAGAGCTCAATAGTTGCAAAGTTCTGACTTAGTTGCTTCCAGGCATGTAGGATCTTAGTTCCCCAGTTCAGTTCAGTTCAGTCTCTCAGTCATGTACGACTCTT
Source organism: Odocoileus virginianus (assembly GCF_023699985.2). Lineage (NCBI taxonomy): Eukaryota > Metazoa > Chordata > Mammalia > Artiodactyla > Cervidae > Odocoileus > Odocoileus virginianus. The sequence continues at coordinate 41,444,528 of NC_069676.1, forward strand.
TGCAATCCCATGGACTGCAGCACGTCAGGCCTCCCTGTCCATCACCAACTCCTGGAGTTTACTCAAGCTTATGTCCATTGAGTCAGTGATGCCATCCAACCATCTCATCCTCTGTTGTCCCCTTCTCCTCCTGCCTTCAATCTTTCCCAGCATCAGGGTCTTTTCCAATGAGTCAGTTCTTTGCATCAGGTGGCCAAAGTATTGGAATTTCAGCTTCAACATCAGTCCTTCCAATGAATATTCATGTCTGCTTTCCTTTAGGATGGGCTGGTTGGATCTCCAACTAAGGATCCCAACTTAGTTCCCCAACTATGGATCAAATCTGAGTCCCCTGCATTGAAATCCAGATTCTTAACCACTGACATAGCCAAATAAATAAATAAATCTTAAGGAGAAAAAGAAAAACCAGGCCGTTGGCAGTGAAAGCATGGAGTTCCTCGAGTGCCAGGGAATTCCCATTTGTTGGTTAATTTTAAAAGAAATTGCACTCTAGTAAATGTGAAATGTCAAGAGACAGGATAAGATATAATAAACAGAAAGGAGGAAGCACATGACATTTTTTGTGATTTGGTTTGCACGCCTGGAAAACCTACAAGAGCTAATTAAAAGCATCTAGACATAGGGGACAGATACAAACACATAAAATACGATAATATCTTGCTTTTTCAATGGTAAGACCAGGCCAATGTAGCTTTTTCCCATTGAGGCCCATGGGCTTGTGAGCCTCTCAACTTTGTCCAGAGGGCCCAGGCTAAAATTCAGACACTAAGTATTGTAAACCTTAGTGGGTAGGAGCTGAAAAAAAATTAAAACTCTTGTGAAAACTGCAAGTAATTTCTACTTGCAAGAATGAATACTTTAGGAGGAAAGGAGGGAAGAAGGGGCAAGATAGAGGTAGGGCATTAAGAGACACAAACTATTATGTATAAGATAAGCCACAAGAATATATTATGCAACATGAGGAATATAGTAAATACTTGTAAATACAAATGGAATATAACATTTAAAATTTGTGAATCACTATACTGTACACCTGTAACATGTAATATTGTATATCAACTATACTCCAATTTTTAAAAACTTAAAAATGAATACCAAGACTTAAACAGACTATTCTTCTACTCTAGGAAAGCTTCTGTCAAGTTTTTTCCAGTTATGTAACACATGGGAAAAGATGGATGTAAAAGTTATGTGCTGGAGAGAGATTTGCATCTCTCTGAACTGAGTTGGTTTTGGTCAGGATGGTTGTTTCCTGCCCTGATGGTAAGCATCTGTGGTTAGAGAGCTGAGTGCAGAACATGAACAGGCAAACTATACAGTCCACTTGGGTTAATGCTCTGCTATTGCTGTCTTGAAACTTTGAAAAAAAAAATTATGTATTTATTTTTTGGCTACACTTGGTCTTCACTGCTGTAAGTGGGCTTTCTCCGGTTGTGGTACATGGACTTAGTTGTATCATGGTATGTGGAATCTCCCAGACTGGGGTTGGAACCCATGTTGCTCGAATTGGCAGGCAGATTCTTAACTATTGGACCACCAGGGAAGTCCTTAAATTCTTAATAACTTTTGAACAGTGTACATTTTAATTTTGCCCTGTGTCCTATACAATATATAGCTGATCTGGCACCAGAAGCTGGTGAAAGTGTTTTCACAAGACTGTGAGACTAACCAAAGTGGAAACTAGCTCATCAGGATGAGAAGAGGGGAGAGAATGGATACGCTTTTAAGTTTTTTGCCCTTTCATTATGCTTTACAACTAGTTATTGTAACTATTCAGGAAATTTTAGTGTTGTAAGATTGGACCCTGGTACAAAATCAAATGTGGGTTCTTCCTAATATGCTTTTGCATACAACAAAAAGAGTTCTTCTCCTTTCAGTCGGACAAGAGAATTTGACTAACTTGGCTAAGTAAGGGACAGGTTCAGAATAGGAGACGATTTGTTTTGTAAAGGGGAATGATCATGCAAGGGGATTGGTGGAAAGGCATTTGGGCCTCTGTGGATATGAAACTCTGGTTCTCCAAATGAAAAGCTCTTTTCTTTAAAAAAAAAAAAAAGAATTCCATTCACCTCTGGGTTTAGGGGTGAGAGTGGTGCCTAAGGCCCCCTGGAAAGGGGTAAGAGCTACATTCCTTGATTACTTCCACTTTCCAAGAGGGCTTGAAAACTAAATCCTTGGGCCTTGATGTAGTGCCTTACTGTGATATAAAGCTGTGTGCTTGTGAGTCCAGGATTTGCTGGTTTGTTGTTGTTGTTCAGCTGCTAAGTCCTGTCTGATTCTTTCTGACCTTATGGGCTATAGCATGCCAGGCTCCTCTGTCCTCTATCATCTCCCAGAGTTTGCTCAGATTCAAGTCCCTTGAGTCAGTGATGCTACCTAACTATCTTATCCTCTGCCTCCTCTTTTTCCTTTTGCCTTCAGTCTTTCCCATCATCAAGGTTTTTTCCAATGAGTCAGCTCTTCTCATCAGGTGGTCAAAGTATTAGAGCTTCAGCTTCAGCAATAGTCCTTCTGATGAATGCTCAGGGTTTATTTCCTTTAGGATTGACTGGCTTGATCTTGAAGTCCAAGACTCTAAAGAGTCTCCTCCAGTACCACAATTCAAAATGAAGAATTCTTTGGCACTCAGCCTTCTTTATGGCCCAACTCTCCACATCTATACATGAGTACTGGAAAAACCATAGCTTTGACTATATGGACCTTTCTCAGCAAAGTAATGTCTCTGCTTTTTAGCACACTGTCTAGGTTTGTCGTAGCTTTCCTTCCAAGGAGCAAGCATCTTTTAATTTCATGGCTGCAGTCACCATCTGCAGTGATTTTGAAGCCCAAGAAAATAAAATCTGTCACTGCTTCCACTTTTCCCCCTTCTATTTGCCATGAGGTGATGGGACCAGATGCCACGGTTTTAGTTTTTTGAACGTTGAGTTTTTAGTGTGCTTTTCACTCTCCTCTTTCACCTTTATCAAGAGGCTCTTTAGTTCCTTTTCATTTTCTGCCATTAGGGTAGTATGGTCTGCATATCTGAGGTTACTGCTATTTCTCTTGGCCACTTTGACTCCAGCTTATGATTCATTCAGCCTGGCATTTCACATGATGTACCCTGCATAGCAGTTAAATAAGGAGGGTGACAATATACAGCCTAGATGTTCTCCTTTCCCAATTTTGAACCAGCCCATTGTTCCATGTCCGTTTCTAACATGTAAGATGCTCTGGTATTCTCATCTCTTTAAGAATTTTCCACAGTTTGTTGTGATCCACACAGTCCAAGGCTTTAGCGTAGTCAATGAAGCAGAAGTAGATGTTTTTCTGGAAGTCCTTTGCTTTCTCCGCGATCCAACAAATGTTGACAATTTGATCTTTTGTTCCTCTGCCTCTTTGAAACCCAGTTTGTACATCTGGAAGTTCTCAGTTCACATCCTGTTGAAGTCTAGCTTGAAGGATTTTGAGCATGTCCTTGCTAGAATGTCAAATGAGTGAATTGTATTTTAAACATTCCTTTACATTGCCCTTTTTTGGAATTGGAATGAAAACTGACTTTTTGTTGGTTTAGGAGAGGCTAAAGTTGATATGCTAAGAGAAATAGAGAAGAGAGACAGCAAAAGACCTACCTAGACTTGATTGTCATTTCCTTTGATTCTTTTGATTATCACACCCTTCCTTCAGTAAATCTCTTTTGTGATTGAGATTGTTCAAGTGGAGATTCTGTGTCTTGCCTCCAAAGGATCCCCATTTTACAGATTAGGGAACTGAAACTCAGACATTTTTATTAAGTGATTTATCCAAGGCCCAGTGCCCTGAGCCTCTTCCATTACACAACCTTTCTTCCCTTCCTGCCAGTTTTGTTTATAGTCAGTCCTCTTTATCTGCAGTTTGGGCATCTGTGGAGTCAACCATAGGACACAAATATTTGGGGAAAAAAGAATCCCAGAAAGTTCCCAAAAGCAAAACTTGAATTTGCACTGGCAACTCTTCACACAGCATTCACATCATGTTAGCTATTACAAGTAATCTAGAAATGTTTTAAATGGGAGATGGGAGGCTGTGTATAGGTTTTATGCAAATGCTATACAAGTTTGTATCAGCTACTTGAGTATCTACAGATTTTTTTTGGGGGGTAGGGGGAAGCAGGAAAGTGTCCTCAGAGAATCAGTTCCCTGAGGATACAGAGGGGTGACTGTATTTTGATATAATATAGAAGGAATTCCCTTAACTTTCAGGATTCCATTGCAAGAAACACAAACTAAAACTTTGGCTAAGTAAAGCAAGAATTTATTAATAGCTTATGACTAGCTCATAATTTAGAAGTAGGAAATACACACCCAACCTTGTGAAGCCTTGAACCAGAAAGTCCAGATCTTAGTCATAGGAACACGTGTGCCACCTCTTTAAGCAGATGATCAGGTCCAACCCCCTGCAGTACCTGTGTGCTTAATATCAACAGTGAAGTTCCCTGGTAGGAGTCTGCTTGGCTTCTTACTGAGATGTGCCCAACCCTCTGGTCAGGAAAAGGATCCCACAGTTAGTGGTCCCCAGAATGAGGAAGATCAGAGGAATACTTTAAGGAATGAATGCTGAGCAGAAAAAACAAAAGCTGTATATCCCATAACAGGACCTTTTGGTAAGATCTTTCCATGTAAATTTTTCACATGTAGATAGTGGTGGGAGAGGTAACAGTGTTTTACAAAGGCCTACAAGTGGCCAAACATTTAGAAATGTCATATAGCAAAAACAAAAACAAAAAATCCTCATCTCAGATCTCCCTATTCTGGTAAGGGTGATAAACTTCTGTGCTCTAAATCCAGATATTTTAATTGTGAGGTCAGAAATATGATAGTTAATTTATTAAAGTTTATATGAAATTGGGAATGATGATCTAATATTTCTTCCAGACATATTCCCATTCATCGAATGTCCCTGGCTGCCAATCCCCTCTACATGCAGCTTTCGTACCATGTGCGTCCTGAGGCAAAAATGAGTTTATCCTAGTTTGAGCTCAAGTCTTGAAACCACACCTCTCCTGCCTTTATTAAAACACAAAAGATGTATTTTCATTGTGAAAAACTTAAAAATAGAGATAAACAGAAAACAATATATATTACTTTTCATTAAGTACAGACAGAGATGTTTGAGGTTTTCTTTTGAGAAAGGCAAATATTTCTAATATGCACAACTGAATCTTAGCTAATTATAACACAATGTAAAATATCACAGACAATACATCTCTCAGCAGTAAAGAATTTGTGAGAGCATGGCATCCCACTACAGTATTCTGGCCTGAAAAGTCCCAAGAACAGAGAAGCCTGGCAAGCTATGGTCCATGGGGCTGCAAAGAGTCAGACATGACAGAAGTGATGAGCATGGCATGACATGTGCTTAGTAGATCTTTGCTTCTTTTATTTATTTATTTTTAAGCAACTACATGTATTGAGTGTCAGGCACTGTGCTAGGTCTTTGTATGTAGTATTTTTAAAAGATGAGATATAATTTACTAACAACAAAATGCACAAGTTTAAACCATATGAATTTGATGAATTTTAACACATCACGAAAGCACAAAAGATGCAACCACCACCTCAATCAAGATACAGTATATTCTCTCCATGTTTGACGTATCATGAGGTAGTGATGTACAAGAGGTATAAGTGGTAAGAGTTCCACCATCACCCTCCGTCCATCTGGAATAGAACAAAGGTGTCTGTTTTCCTATTTCACAGTATCCACATAACTCCTATCCCCATTTCTTGGCTTTTAGTGGGAGGATGGACTCCTAAGTGTAGAATTCTGATAATTCCTTTCAGCTATTTTCGTTTCCCTGTAAAATATATTTATTTTTTGAAAATTTGAGTTTCACATAGACCTATTTTCTCTATTCAGCCTACATACAATTATTTCTTAAGTTTTTGACTTTTAAAGAAAAGTTTTAGTTCTGGTAAATGTAAAAAATATGGAAAAACAGAATTTACTTTTAGGTCCTTAACTGTATATAGATTAAACACTTGTTAAAATTTAGTGTTGTCTATGAATGTGTATCTTAAGGTTTAAAAAGCATAAAGCAAGTAATATTTTATCATACCAAACACTCCTTTCTGTGATAGATAAAACAACTGAAAAAAAGCTTTGTTTATTTTTTTCCAGGTTACCAGTGCTATTAGTGAAAAAACTCAAGCTGGCCAAACTACTTAAAAATAAATACCTCTAAATCATTTTTCATTAGAATGCTAATCAGAAAAATACTAAATCAAGATTCAGTTTATGTGGTGTGTAATGCAAAAAAGAAAACAGTAATTACACTTTGTTTTATGAATAATAGTGGCAAGTAGCCTCTCTCCAAAAAAAAAGCAGATACATCCTAAGAGCAGTTACATTTTTTGTGAGAAGCATTTTATATAGCACCACTTCAAGGCAGGCTCTGGAGTTGTCATCAGATTCTTTTCTTGTGCTTGCCATAAGTAACTTTGCTATAAGAATTTTCTTTTTACATCATCTGGTTTTTATCCATCTTTTAAGAATTTGGAAAATTTGAATTGACTCCAGACATTGTTCCCAGGTGGCGCTAGTGGTATAAAGAACACACCTGTGATGTAGGAGCTGCAAGAAGTGCAAGTTTGATCCCTGGGGCAGGAAGATCCCCTGGAGAAGGAAATGGCAACCCATTCCAATATTCTTGCCTGGAGAATCCCATGGACAGAGGAGCCTGGTAGGCTACAGGTTACAAACAGTCAGACATGACCAAAGTGACTCAGCATGCTTGTACCAAATATTGTAAAGATTTGCTTTACATTTCCAAGTATAACCAGTATTTGTAAATCTTGTTCATTTCAGGTATTATACCTTTGCAATCATTACATGTTGGAGCAGTATTATTTTTGTGACACATTTATGCTCTGTCTCTGCACTTTATTTATTTTTTCATTTTTTATTTATCTTTTTGTCTCTGCATTTTAAAAATACTAACTACAGGGAGTTCCCTGGTGGTCCAGTGGGTTAGGATTTGGCACTTTTAACTGCTATCACCTGAGTTAATTTCCTGGTCTGGGAACTGAGATCCTGCAAGCCACAGGGCGTGGTCAAAAAATTATATATATATATATATATATATATATGTATATATATACGTGTGTATGTATGTATATACTATTCTGTTTCTCTTCCATTCTCTTCAGTGAAGTTTCATGAAGCCATTTAAAAATAGACGTCATGAAGGGGTTTCTTTTTGCAGGTATAACTGACACATAACATCATATTCTTTTAGGTGTACAACATAATGATTTGTTATTTTTACATACTGCGAAATGATCACCCTAGTAAGTCTGGTTAGCATCCATATGAAGGGCTTTTTATCATTGGTAAATCATCAGAGTGAATCTTTTTTTTCTTTGGCTGTGCCGAGCAGCTTGTAGGATATCAGTTTCCTGACCAGGGATTAAACCTGGGCCACAGCAGCGCAAGCCTGAAGTCCTAACCACTAGGCAACCAGGGAACTCCCTTTAAAGTGAATTTTAATCCCAGGAATTTTTACATGAAGATATTTACTACAGTTAGAAGGTGGGTTTTAAATGTGGTAGATTTGTTAGTCAGGGATACTCAAGTTGCAAGTGACAGAAACCAATAGCAAATTAACCTTTGCAAAGAAGGAGATGAAGGGATAAATAGTCATGCGGGCTCAGAACCAGGAATGTGATGCCTTTTGCCCAGACAACCTAGTTTCTACTTTCTTCTGAGTAGTAGCCTCCTTCCTTCAGACATCTTTCCATGGGTGTGAATATGGCTACTGGAGCCTTGAAAACACATTCTTACAATTCCAGAGCCTGTCAAAGACCAAAACCAAACAAATAAGCAAACTGGTTTTATTTAGTTCACTGCAACAGGGTGAGCACTTTTGCCTGGAGACTTTTATAGGGAGACAGCTTATAGGTGGGGTGATTTTAGTTGGAATTATTGTTGTAATCAAGGGGTCTCAGTCAGTCTGAACGGCAAATATTTGTGTGTAGCTAAGTTTCAGATTATCACTTAGGAGACCATGAATGGGATTTGGAAAGGTGGTGTCTGGTCTTACTGTAGGTAACAAGGAGGTCACTGTGAATCTTATTTAAGTCACATGTTCTTTGCAGTAAGCTGGAACATGAGGGTGCGGGGGATTTCTAAACCATCTCAAGTTTTCCAGGAAAACAGGGCTTAGGTAAATGTTCAACATTTTCAAGACAGAGAAGAAATTTCACCACTGACTACAAGAGATACATCTCTGGGAAGAGTGCCTTGTGCATGGTCATGTGGTCATCTGCCTAGCTCTGGTTCAGTCTTTGTGGCCCAGTGGGAGGAAGTGCTGTGAGTGATTCGGCTTGAGTTATGTCCACTCCTACGGTCAGGGTGATGACGAAAAGGGGTGGCAGGCAGATAGAGAAAATCGTTCCACAGTTGGCAAACCGTCACAATTTAATGCCAATTGAACTAAATTCTCACTTTTCCTTAACACAGAAGACGACACAAACTTTTGTTCAAAATTAAATAGAGGCACTCTAATGATGATACTGGTAAATTACCACGAATTCTTTTCTAGGTTTTTTAACAGGCTGAGAAGTCTCACAGGCTATCCTGCATTTCCTTCCTCAGAAAAACTGCCCCTCGCTCTTTCCAGTCTTAATGCTCTAAAACTGAAACAGCAAAAGCCTTTAGTAATATTTCAAATTATTCATTCTGTTTTTGATAGCTTTTCTCCTAGTACTTGCCACTTCTCCCATTCTACCTCAAAGTCATATTTGCCTTAATGTGGGCTTGAGGTCACAGAAATCCTTGTTCCCACCACCGAACAGCTTCAAAGCTTCAAGGTATATGAATCAGTATGGTAAGAAAACAGCCCATTATAATAAGGTTCCAGGGAGATTTGACTTCAAAGAAGCAAATATAGACTAGAAGCCTTAGAATCTAAGGAACATCTAAGAGTTTTGAAACTCTTCATTGCTCCATTTCACCAGACCAACTGCAGGTAAAGCACAAAAGCCCCAGACTGAGAAGGATCAGAACTCTAATTTGTAGTTTGTTGTTTAGTCACTAAGTCGTGTGTGACTGTTGTAACCCCATGGACTGTAGCCCACCAGGCTCCTGTGTCCATTGGATTTCCCAGGCAGAATACTGGAGTGGGTTGCCATGTCCTTCTCCAGGGACTCTTCCTGACCCAGGGATTGAATCTGTGTCTCCTGCGTTGACAGGTGAATTCTTTACCACTGAGCCACCAGGGAAGCCCAATTCAAAGACTACCCACTCTTTTAGTGGTTTAATTGCTCTTAGGTTCCTGCCCTAGGTCATACCTAGATGTGATATTGCATTCCCTTTTCAGGTGCCCACTGGAAATCCCATCACACCAAGTAGCTCATGATTCTACCAGAGTTATATGGATTTCTGTAAAGGGTGTTCACATTATAGATGACATGACCTCTCACACTCTCTTTCTGGCAATCAATGACCTCTCTCATCTCCTCGCAGATCCAGTTCCCTCTGCCTTTCTCAACCCCCCACAGTCCCTGCATGTTACCTTGTGAAGCTCTCTGGAAAGTGAAGTGAATGCCCTCCCCTGTGTATGTTTATTTCAAAGCCCTCCCAAGCTTATCTGATTCCTCAGTGCTCTAGAATTCTATGACACAACATTTTCTTTTACTACATCAGCCCTGTAAGACATCTTTTGGGTTGCCTTTCTAGCTCATGATGACAGTTCTCTGAGAGTGGAATTAGTGACCCTGTATTCCCAGGTGTGGGGTTTCCATGGTGGCTCAGTGGTAAAGAATCTGCTTGCCAGTGCAGGAGACTCAGATTTGGTCCCTGGGTCAGGAAGATCCCCTGAAGATGGACATGGCAACCCACTCCAGTATTCCTGTCTGGTGGGCTATAGTCCATGTGGTTGCAAAAGAGTTGGACACAACTTAGCAGCTAAAACAACAAATTCCCAGGTATATTTGACTGAAACAGCTTTGACCAAGCTGGACCAATTAGGTTCTCTTACCTGGCAATTTTATAGTAGAACTGAAAGTTTTCAGTTTTCATCCCTGCATAGGGCTGGGCTTGAAACATGTGCATTCAGAGCTCCCAGCAGCCAGTTCATGAAGAGAGAGAAATTGGGTCTACGGAGAAAGAAGTGTATTAAGATACTTTTAGCTGCAAGTAATCGAAATCTTAAATCAAAAGGTTTTATATCTGCCTTAGTGTGTCTGTAAGGCTCTCTGTCAGTCGTCCCAGTTTCTTTAGTCTATGCTGATGGGCCTGTGTGTTACAAACCACTGTGTGGCACATGCCCAGTAGAGATGTCTTCAGAGGACCCTCTGGGCCTGCTACTCTGGTCACTGATGGGGGTGGGGGTGGGGTCCCAGCTCAAGCTCGACCTTCCTTCTCCACTGCTGCCTCTGTTCCAAGGCTGTCTCCCAGCCGATAGCCTTTATGTGTGGGGTCTGGTGAAACGGTCCAAGTTCAGCCACCTATTCCGATGTGCAGTAAATCCAGGGGAAATACTTGTTTCCTTGTCACACCGTACTACTTCCTGCTTGCTCTCTTCAGTTTTCTTTTCTTTTGTTCATATTTGCCCTCCTTTGTTCAAAGGGGAAAATTGGCTAACATGCTGCCTCAGCAAATGGCCAACTAAGGCATAGACTGGAGGTCTTTCCTCCTCACGGACCACCCTCCAGTCTTTACCTGGGTAGCCCTTCTCACTCATTTTCCCTGGAGAGACAGCACCTTCTGTCCCTCTTCTACTGGGAGGAGAAAGTCTTTCCTCATCATGAAGTAATTCTGCATTGCCCAGAAAGTAAGTCACTGTGTGCCCTTCACTCCTTCTCACTTTACAGAGGCCCGGAGAACTGGAGTGAGGAGGAGGCTGCAAATGTCTAGGCTGTTTTCTGTCTACTCTCTTGGGGAGGTGCCTGGCTCCAATTACTAGCAATTTTCTTAACGGAGTAGGTTAGTTCATACTTTTTTGTTCTCACCTGTGGGCCCTAATCACCAACTCTGGGACAACTGGACAAAATCTCAGGCACAGCGACAACCATCTCTAATTTTCTTGAGCAATTGTTATGTGTCAGACAATGTACATTTTATAGTAACCATCTTTTTTATGTGTCACATCCGTCCTACGAGGTAGACAACGGATCAAAGCAATTCAATGAGAAAAGGAGTCCTTACAACAAATGGTGCTGGAACAACTGGATTGTGATCTTCCTTGGCCCATGATGGGGTTATGTCTCGATAAACCCATCATAAGTTGAAAATATCATAAGTCAAAAATGCATTTAAGCTCGTGTGCGGCGGCGGAGTCGGCATCGGCTGCAGTGGGAGATTTGGCGCGATGTCTCACACCATCTTGCTGGTACAGCCTACCAAGAGGCCAGAAGGCAGAACTTACGCTGACTATGAATCTGTGAATGAGTGTATGGAAGGTGTTTGTAAAATGTATGAAGAACATCTGAAGAGAATGAATCCCAACAGCCCCTCTATCACATATGATATCAGTCAGTTGTTTGATTTTATTGATGACCTGGCAGACCTCAGCTGCCTTGTTTACCGAGCTGATACCCAGACATACCAGCCTTATAACAAAGATTGGATTAAAGAGAAGATCTACTTGCTCCTTCCTCGACAGGCCCAACAGGCTGGGAAATAGTTGAGCTTGGAAGCATTAGGGGAACAGGGGTGGGCTTGGAACACAGATTTGTGCAGTGTGCTGTAGTGGAAGTTTTGTATTATAGTTATCCTGTTTCCATTTTGGTATACCGTAGCCAGAATTGAATGTATTAGATAAAATGTGATGATCTTGTCCAATCTGAAAACCCTTTGCCCTCCTCCCCCCCTTTTTTTTTACTTAAACATTTTTATGATGATTTAGATGGAAGTTGGTTTTTGTCAGTTAACGTTGGTTCCAGTCCCTCAAACTGTTCATACCTGCTTTATAACATCCACTGTACTAATCTTCCTTCAAATTGGGGTGGGGAGTGGAGGCGCAGTTTAGTTACGTCCTCAAGATAAAGTCTTGGTGAAAAACAAATAAATGTTCTTTAGTTAAAAAAAAAATGCATTTAATACAACTAACCTACCAAACAACACCACTTAGCATACCCTGAAAGCGTGAAAGTGTTAGTCGTTCAGTCGTGTCTGATTCTTTATGACCACATGGACTGTAGCCCTCTAGGCTTCTCTGTCCATGGAATTCTCCAGGCAAGAATACTGGTGTGGGTTGTCACAGAGCACCAGCTTTTGGTTCCTTGCATCATACTGCAAATTCCCACTGGCTATCTATTTTACATATGGCACTATATATGTCTCAGTACTATTCTCTCAAGTCATCCTACCCTCTCCCTCCACTACTGTCTTTAGATTCCAAATATATGTGTTAATATGTGATATTTGTCTTTCTCTTTCTGAGTTACTTCACTCTGTATAATAGTTTCTAGGTTCATCTACCTCTTTAGAACTGACTCAAATGTGTTCTTTTTTTATAGCTGAGTAATATTCCATTGTGTATTATATGTACCACAACTTCTTTATTCACTGTACTTATTCTTTAGTGAGCTTTGTCTTCTAATCTTTGGTCCATTTTTTTTTATTAACTTATGACAAGCATGTATATATCAAGATTATTTGATGTCACAATATATTAAGGATATTTCTTCCTAAATTATTGTCAAAGAATAAGTATTTTATGTGGGAAAGTATACAAAACATAAAATTCATCATTTTAATCATTTTTAAGTGTATAAGTGAATGGCATTAAGTATATTCACAATGTTGGGCAACCATAACCACTAATCATTCTGGAACTTTTTTATCAAACCAAATAGAAACTAGGTATCCATTAAAAAGTAATTGATTCACACTTTCCCACAGTCCATGGTAACCTCTATTCTATGTTCTATGAATTTTTTTTTTTAATGAATTTTCTTATTCTAGGTACCACGGGGGCTACAGTAGTTGTGGCTCGAGAAGGCTCTAGAGCAGTCTCAGTAGTTGTGGCACCTGGGCTTTGTTGCTTCTCAGCATGTGGAATCTTCCTGGACCAAGGATAGAATCCCATGTCGCCTGCATTGGCAGGCAGATTCTTATCCATGTACCACCAGGGAAGTCCTGTTTATGGTCTTTTTTGCCTTCATTTTTCTATCTTTGCTTTATTGTTTTTGCCTTTTGTTGTTTTGCTTACAAAAGTTCCCCATGTGTGTGTGTTTGTGTAAATATATATATGTAAATTTTCACATTTATTTTCTGGTAATTATATGTTTTTATGTTTGAAACTTAATTTGTAAACCTTTAAGTATTTGATTTATCAGGAATATATTCTTGCATAAGGTTTGAGGTAGCGATCTAAAATTGTCTTCCCAAAAGGTTAGCTAATGTCCCAACACCATCCCTCCCTCACTATCATGAAATGCCATGTATCCTATACTGAATTCTCATACTAGGGTTTGTTTCTAGAATTCTACTTCTGCTTGTCCATGTCTTTTTAATACAGGATCACAGTTGTAATGATTACTGCTTCATTATACCGTGTTCCCTCTTGCAGTTGTGACATGATGGCTCTGCTACCGGCAACCGCGCCTTTAGTCAAGAGAGACAGGCAGGCAGGGCAAGTGCCCAGCCTTGATTCACAAGTACCAGCAACTCTCAAATATTGCAGTGCTTTAGGAAATTCCATTGAAGAGTCTAGAGAAAGGCACTCACGTAAGGAATCTGAAAATAAAGCCTGAGTGGTATGTGTGTGTGATTGAGGAAGGGGGGTGGGGTGGGGAGCTCATTCATGAACTTCCACTCCATCATGTGATTTTACTTTCTGTTCATTTACATGGAGATGCCAGATTGCCACTGTGTCCTCTCTGGTGTGGAAGAGGATTTTACTTTTAGAGAAGTAAATGTCACTCCACTGACATTCTAAATGATTGGAAGAGAACTTTTAGCATGGTAGGGGCTTCTTGGGGCCCTGGGTCTCATCTCATTTAGGGGTAAGATGATATGCTAAAGACAAGTATGCTACTCCTTCCTGACTTCTTTCAAGTGCTAATATTATTGGAATAAAAATAAGATATCCCAAGCTCTGCTCATTGTCACAGACCACTGAACCAAGTAAGGATATTAGGTTGAGATCTTTAAGGTCATTGCTTTTTTTCAAAAGTAAACTTTTGCCTTCAGTGGAAATGGCACACAATATAACCATATTTAATAGACTAAATAGTATTCCTAAAGAGCCCGTCATCCAGCTCTGAAGAATGACTTACTATGCACATTTTTACTCTTTGCAAGTATCCAATTCTTTCAAAGCATTTCAAGAATACATAAAATTTTTATCATGGTTTTGTTTCATAGTACCCCCATAGTGGAAGCTTCTTCTGGTTACCCTTTTTTCACACTTGTCTTTGTCTTGCCTGAAAGAGAAACTCTGATGCTTTCAGTGAGCTCAAGCCATCCCCTCTCTTGTTTCAGCCTGCTGTTGCTATTGCTGCTGCCTTTGGCCTTGGGGATGGATTCCTGTGCCAGTGCCAGGAAAACTTGTTAGTCACTCTCCTCTGAGTTAGTGTTTGCACTGCTAGTGTTCAAGTGTCAAACTGTAATCGTCTGTGATATATTTAGAATTTGAACTCACACTGTATTTGAACATTTGCTTCATGTCCACAAGAAAATAAATAGTCGTCCTTTAGTTGTGAAGCCATGCCTGGGCAGAATGCCACATAAAATTGTTCATAATAACACTGATTCTTTATCAAATTACAAATATTCACACTCCAGATTCCTCTCCAATCAGGAAACCTGAAAAGCAAATCATTATTGTGGGGCACAGTTCCTTTTAAAATCATTGTCCTTGAGTCTTAAAGCAAGAAGCAAAGAGCATTCTGTCCTGAGACAAAGGAGCTGTATTTAGCTGAAGGGAAACCAGCACAGGATACACTGAGTCCTGATGAATTTGACACTTTAAACAAAAAATGGTAAAAAAGAGTTTTGCAACTTGTAGACGAGAGATGCCAGCTGCTCCTGTGGCAGGATAGCTCCCTGCAGGGGTGGGGAGCGGGGTGGATGGGTGGGGGTGGGGGTGTCCCTCTGTACTCAGGAACAGGACAAGCCAGAGCAAAACTGGACTGAGCAGGTCAGAGTCATGTTTCTGTCCTAAGTGGACCAGACCAACAGGCTGGACTTTGGGGGTGGAGTTGGAATGTCAGCTGCTAGAGGTGGAAGGCAGCTGAGTCTGGAGATGGTTGAGGAGAGGGTGGAGTTTTTTAGGCAAGGAGATTGTGAGTCAGGTCAGGAGAATTATCAGTGACCAAGGGAACTAGCTGAAGGGGTTAAAATTTACTGATGGTATCAGCTTGGTGGCCTGGAGAAATCTGTGCAAGTGTATCCAGCATTTTAAGATTATAAAGAGGGAAAGAGTGGGGATTGATGATACTGCAGGACGTATGCATAAGAGTAATCAGCCCAAATAAGGGAAAAGAGTGAGACTTTGGGGAAGGACCTCAGAGTGAGAGCATAGTGCTACTATGTAAGCAGACAGTATGATAGAGTGAGGAAGGACACTAGGATTTCAGCCAATTTGGAGTTAGAAGTGAACTGGAATGGTAGTTTCTGTATCAGAAGAGTGTTACAATTAGAAAAATGCTCGAGGGGAAAAAAAAAAGCGAAAGACTAAATTGTGCTATGTGCTGAGACGCTCAGTTGTGTCCAACTCTTTGCAACCTCATGGACTGTAGCCCACCAGGCTCCTCTGTCCGTGGGATTTCCCAGGCATGAATACTGGAGTGGGTTGCCATTTCCTCCTTCAGGAAAATTGTGCTATACTACTCTTTATACTTATACTTGTTATATTTCCATTTGTACTTAAAATTAAACAATGTTTAAATAGGTTATTTTAGGCTTTGTCAGAGCCTTTTAAAATGACATTATTAACCTCAAATCTCATGGAACACAGTTTGGGAAAGGCTGGTTTAACCAAATATTAAAAAGTGAGTGAGTGAAAGTCTCTTAGTCATGTCTGACTCTTCGTGACCCCATGAACCGTAGCCCACCAGGCTCCTCTATCCATGGAATTCTCCAGGCAAGAATATTGGAGTGGGCAGCCATTTCCTTCACCAGGGGCTCTTCCCAAACCAGGGATCGAACCCAGATCTCCCGCACTGCAGTGGATTCTTTACCAGCTGAGCCACCAGTGAAGCCCAATATTAAAAAAATTAAATATCAAGATACTTAAAAAGGCACAGCCAAATTCAACCACCATCTATACATAAAAAAAAAAAAAAAACAACAAACACTGAAAATAAGGAGTCTTCCAAAAGGTTTATAGTGAATGACTCTAGATGAATTAATTTCTCTTAATCTTTTGTAGCCTGGAGTCCTGCAGTCCATGGGGTCGAGAAAAGAGTTCTATACAATTTAGTGACTGAACAACAACAATTCTTTTGTTTTGCATATTTACTCTAATGCTTCCTGGTGGCTCAGATGGTAAAGAATCTGCCTGCAATACAGGAGATGTGGGTTTGATCCCTACGTTGGGAAGATCCCCTGGAGAAGGACATAGCAACCCATTCCAGTATTTTTGCCTGGAGAATTCCATGGACAGATGAGCCTGGTGAACTACAGTCCATGCAGTTCCAAAGAGTTGGACACAACTGAGCGACTAACATTTTTACTCTAATGAGGCTTTACAAAGAACATGAGCTTAAAGAAAGCAGTGGTGTAGTTGTAGGAGGCCACTTTGAAATTGGAATTTTAAAAGTTATGTGACCTTGACCAAGCTCTTAAATCCCATAGGTCTGTTTTTTCATCTTTAAAAGTGGAAAATAACACCTATGGGCTTCCCTTGTAGCTCAGTCGGTAAAGAATCTGTCTGCAGTGCAGGAGACCTGGGTTTGATCCTTGGGTTGGGAAGATCCCCTGGAGAAGGAAATGGCAACTTACTCCAGTATCCTTGCCTGGAAAAATCTCATGGACAGAGGAGCCTGGTGGACTGCAGTCCATGGGGTCGCAAAGAGTCGGGCATGACTGAGCGACTAACACTTAATGGGTTTGCTGTGACGATTAAATAGATTATGATATCCAAATCACTCAGCACAGTGTGGCACATACTGTAGGTGCTGGAGATGGAGTAATTACCATTATTCCTGAGTTGTTAGAATTTTAGAGTTCAAGAAAGGAGCACTGGTTCTGTTGCCAAAATCTTGGCTGTCTGTGCACCAATGCCAAACAGAAATATGGAGACAGAGTAATGGAGGAGAAAGAGAGAGTGGCTTTATTACTTTGCCAGGCAAGAGAAAACACAGTAGGCTAGTGTCTTAAGAACTGCACCCCCAAAACACACACATCCCCCATGCCCCCGCCTTCACTCCCTGGTAGGTTGGAGGAGAGGTTTTATGTATGTAGTTAGATGGGGTATTCGATAAGTATCAAGGCAGTAACAGTTTTTCATCCTTTCTTATGCAGAGTTTCAAAAGGATGGGGTGGCTGAAAACATGAGGGGAGGGGAGGTCTCAGGTAGTCTCATCTCCTAATCTTGATGAGTCTCTCTGGTCCCTTTAGTTTTGCCTCACGTGGTTTTGCTTCTGCTTCTCCTTTAATCAGCAAGTGTTCTGCCCTTTGGAACTCAGAGAAGGTCACCGAGGGTGGAGTCTTGCTGACAAGAAATGGGGGACAAAAAGGCCTTCATGCCCAGGAGTCCCTCTGGGCCCTGCTCGACATCAGTTTGATGAAGGGACCTGGTCTACTCACTGTGATACCAGGGAAATCAGAAAACACCATTATCTGAGATTGTAGCTTACTTGTGAACAGATAATTCCAGAAGCCACTCCAGAATGGAGGACACCATTGGACACCTGGTAGGGAAGATTATGAATTTCCAACTGATTTTTGTCTTACAGTGAGCAGGCTATGAACACTGTATATTTAAAATAAACAAACACTTAACTGCTTAGAACAAAATATATTTATTTAAAACAATTAAAAAAATATTTATTTATGGCTGCACTGAGTCTTCATTACTGTGTGTAGACTTTCTCTAGTTGTGGCAAGTAGGAACTACTCTCTAGTTGCAGTGCATGGGCTTCTCATTGTAGTGGCTTCTCTTGTGGAGCATGGGCTCTTGGGCCCACAGACTTGGTTGCCTGATGGCATGCGGAATCTTCCTGGACCAGGGATCGAACCTATGTCCCCTGCAATGGCAGACAGATTCTTAACCACTGGACCACCAGGGAAGTCTATATTCAATTACTGTGTCAGAGAAAGGAATTTAACAGGCTCCTTCTAAAATACTCAAAATGCTCTGCTAAATGAAAAGAACTTGTGCTACACCCATGGTATCTTTAACATTAAATATTCTGGCAACTTTATTGCTTTACAATTGATTCTTGGAAACTTGTCCCTTTATTCTTTGAAATTCTTGAGTAACTTTTCTTCTGACTTCATTTATTTAAATATCCCAGAATAGCCTCTTGAGCTATAAGTTTGATGATCAGGGAAACTATTTTTAGCAGGATGAGTACTCTGGGTGACGGATGTTAGCTATACTTTATTTTGAGAAGGACAAATTGTTAAAAGGATTGATAGTACTAATGGTATTTTAAACTAAAAGCTGTGCCAAGGCAAATGAGGCAGGTAGGTATGAAGTTTGAGACAGATCAGGGATGTGTTTCTGCCAGTTTAGCTAAAGGCTGTCGAGGCCTCCCACAAGATAAAAGACAGAGAGGCCACAACCCAGACATAGTGATCTTTTAGGTAGTTTAGGCACTTCACCCTAGGGGAGGCTTGTTAACTGAAAACTGGGGTCTACTTTTGGTGGATGTTGAGCTAAAAAACACAACCAAGCCAAAGATGGGGTGGAAAAAAGGATTTATTACATGCAGTTAGAAAGGAGAACACTGGGAATATTTTCCAAAAGTATCTCCCTGAAAAGCAAAATTGGGGAAGTTTTAAGCTAAGGAAGGGTACATGCATATCCATGAAAGGCCTTTGTGGTGTATGCATATTCATGAAGGGGCTTGAGCTGAGAATTCTTGACACAGAATTGAAAACTATTGTGAATGAAGCCACAAGGGTCAGAAAAGAAATGTCATCATTCCATCCTCCACCTAAGTGGGGGCCTTAGATCCCACAGAACTCAAAAGATGTGTATCAGATTATGTATATCCTTTGAGAAGGAACCAGGACTCTGTTTTTTTAAGGCTGAACTTTTGTTTCTTGACTGGTTTTCCTTTATTCCTGCATTCCCTCACTTCCCCTCTCCCACCCCCAGTCTGCTTACAGACTGGTTTCTGTTTGTCCAGTGCTTAATAATCCAGAGTAGACAGATGGAGACAGGACTCTGTAATAAGTAAGGTCAATAATATCTTTGGTGTTATTGATATCCCTCTAGGTGGGAAAAAAATAGGAGACAGAGGAAGGATGGTTAAATGCAACAAAATATACATAAGAAAACTTACCATGTTAACCATTTAAAAGATTCATTTATTTTTATTTAGCTATTTTTGGCTTCACTGGGTCTTCATTGCTGTATGCGGGCTTTTCATTGTGGTGACTTCTCTTACTGCAGAGCATTGGCTCTAGGTTCAAGGGCTTCAGTAATTATGGCTTGCAGGCTCCAGAGTGTGGGCTCTGGAATAGTTGGGGTGCATGGGCTTAGTTGCTCTATGGCATGCAAGGATTGAACCTGGGTCCCCTGCACTGGCAGGTGGATTTTGAACCACTGGATCACCAGGGAAGCTCCATTATAACCATTTTTAAAGAGCACAAATCAGTGGCATTATGTATGTTCACACTGTTGTGCAACCATCACCGCTATCCATTCAGAACTTTCTCACTATCCCAGACTGAAACTCTGTACCGATTAAACAATAATTCTCTAACCCCAACTACCAGCCCAGCCCTTTGCACGCGCATGTGTGTGTGCGTGTGCGCTCAGTCTCCTCCGACTCTTTGCGACCCCATGGACTATAGCCTGCTAAGCTCCTCCATCCATGGGATTTTCCAGGCAATAATACTGGTATGGATTGCCATTCCCTCCTCAAGGGCATCTTCCTAGCTCAGGAATCAAACCTGCATCTCCTGCACCAGTCAGCCCCTAGTGACTACTATTCCATTTTTTTTTAAAGTTTTTTTCTCAGTATTCTATTTTCTATCTCTATGAATTTGCCTAGTCTAGGCGCCTTGTGTAAATATAGTCAATATTTGGTTTTTGTATATATAGCTTCTTTGACTTAGCATGGTGTTTTCAAGGTTCATTCATGTTGCAGTGTGTTAGGATTTTGTTCCTTTTAGTTTGCATAATATTGCATCATAGGTATATTTGTTGTTCAGTCACTCAGTAGTGTCTGACTCTGTGACTCCATGGACTGCAGCACGCCAGGTCTCTCTGTCCTTCATCGTCTCCTGGAGCTTGCTTAAACTCATTGAGTTGATGATGCAATCCAACCATCTTGTCCTGTCGTCCCCTTCTCCTCCTGCCTTCAATCTTTCCCAGCATCAGGGTCTTTTCTAATGAGCTGGCTCTTCACATCGGTGGCCAAAGTATCGGAGCTTCAGCATCAGTCCTTCCAATGAATATTCAGGATTGATTTTCTTTAGGATTGACTGATTTCCTTGCTGTCCAAAGGACTCTCAAGAGTCTTCTCCAAGACCAGTTCAAAAACATCAATCTTTTGGTGCTCAGGCTTCTTTATGGTCCAAATCTCACATCCACACATGACTACTGGAGAAAACCATATGATGGAATTGCTCAGTCATGTCCGACTCTTTGTGACTGCATGGACTGTAGCCCACCAGGCTCCTCTGTCCATGGGGTTTTCCAGGCAAGAGTACTGGAGTGGGCTACCATTTCCTTCTCCAGGGGATCTTCCCGACCTAGGGATTGAACCCGGGTCTCCCACATTGTAGACAGACGCTTTACCGTCTGAGCCACCAGGGAAATCCTCAAAAACCATAGCTTTGACTATATGGATCTTTGCTGGCAAAGTAATGTCTCTGCTTTTTAATATGCTGTCTAGGTTTGTTATAGCTTTTCTTCCAAGGAGCAAGCTTCCCAGTCTTTTAATTTAATGGCTGCAGTCATGATCCACAGTGACTTTGGAGCCCAAGAAAATAAAGTCTCTTACTGTTTTCATTGTTTCCCATCTGTTTGGCATGAAGTGATGGGACCAGATGCCATGGTCTTCGTTTTATTTTAATGTTGAGTTCTAAGCCAGCTTTTTCACTCTCCTCTTTCACGTTCGTCAAGAGGCTCTTTAGTTCCTCTTCACTTTCTGCCCTAAGGGTGGTGTTATCTACATATCTGACGTTATTGCTATTTCTACTGGCAATCTTGATTCCAGCTTGTGCTTCATCCAACCTGGCATTTCATATGATAATATCTGTATATAAATTAAATAAGCAGGGTATATACCACGTGCTAAAAAAAATTCATGCATCAGTGGACATTTGGGTTATTCCCAACTTTGGCTGTTGTGGTAAACGCTGTGAATAGGGGTGTATAGCATCTGTTCTTGCCCTCTTTTTGAAAGGTTCTTTCTTTCTGTCTCTACACCTTTTATTACAGCCTCAGGGCGCACTCTATACTTGTTTTTGAAGACAAAAACAGGTATGATTCAGCCAAAATGTGAGAACCATGTGATGATTCCCTCCTGACTCAGTTGGTAATGAATTCACCTGCAACGTAGGAGACCCAGGTTCCATCCCTGAGTTGGGAAGACCCCCTGGAGAAGAAAATGGCAACCTACTCTAGTATTCTTCCTCCGAAGTCCCATGGACAGAGAAGCCTGGTGGGCTACAGTCCATGGGGTTGTAAACAGTAGGATACATCTTAAGGACTAAACCACCACATGTGGTTGCTAACAAGTTTAAAGGCACACAAAGTGGGCTTTAGGCATTGCTCCTAGAGACTGAGGGGCTTTCTTAGGTAGCAAGTATGAAATAAAATTCATATTTTATGGCAAAATAAGAAAAATTCAAACATAAAAAGCTTTCTCTGCCTTCCCCCTCACAATTATGAATGGCTCAAACTTGCTACGAGTCACTGGGATTCCGTTTACTCCTTTAGCTACTCTTGTGACCAGTTGGATTTGGGTTTTAGGGGACTTAAGCTTATACAGTGTCAGCGGCCCTTAAATCAGAGTAAATACTTATAACAAGGTGCTGTGCTTAGTCACTCAGTCGTGTCCGACTTGTAACAAGACATCACATCAAATTAGTGGAGACATGGAGATTCAGACTCCTTGTCTTCTGAGGTATCTTTCGACAATTCATCAGAAATGCTCAATACTTAGAATTGCTTCCTGGTTGCCAGCTGGCTTCCCCTGCACACCTGGAAGCCACTTTCAGAAGCGTTTCTCTTCCAGATATCCAAACAAGTAAGGGGCCCTGAAGATTAGCTACCTTCAATTTCATCCTGCCACTTACCAGCAGCATGTCATCTATTTCTGTGTGTCAAGCATCAAGCTTAGACTTATGCTTGTGCTTAGAATGGGTTGGGGGCTGAAAGTCTTATCTGCCGTAGGCCCCTCTATCTGACCTAAGGGCAAGAAAAGGGTTTAGAAAAGGGTGCGACAAGGCTGACGAACAAAAAATAAGGTGCAGTCCTGGCCTCCGGCGCAGAGGGCACTGTCTTTGACAGAGCTCGATAGAACACTGCTGAGGGTCGCGTTTCAAAGAAGGCCTTCTCCTTTGCCCAGTAACCTTCCCCAAGCAGAGCAGATGAGAAGTCCGTCCGGACTTTGAAAATCAGTTTGCGATCCCACTTCCCTACACAAGGTGGGGCGTAGGAGGTGCCACAACCGGAACTTCCTTTGAGATAAAGAAAAAAGACGGAAGTAGGCCAGAAGCACTTCCTCAGTATTTTGCCTCAAGCCTGCTCTCCCTCCTACTTGCTACTGGAAGGGAGGTGCTTCACGGCTCTTTACCGCTGCAGGGAGTGCTGCGACGGGTTCTGTGCGCAGGCTCAGTAATCAGCTCCGCCTCCCAACTACCTTTCGGCTTCCCTGTCGCTCCTCTGGTTCTCCGGCCCGGGCTTGACGCAGTCTTGTACGTAACTGGGGGGCGGAGCTTCAGGAAGAAAGACCTCTGAGACGGGGTCTCGCGAGAACATTCCCTCGCAGTTCTCGCGCTGCAGCTTTACTCTCGTCGCAACGAGATCTTTCGAGATCTTCTCCGCCCCCGCTACCGGCGCCCACTCTGCGGCCGCTGAGCCGGAGCCGGCCTGAGTAGTGCCCTCAGCGCGGCCCTCTTTCCAAGACCCTAGGCGCTCTCGTGGACCTTCGCACATCCCCCACTATCCCAGGTCCCCCTGTCCCACGCGGCCAGCTTTCTGCGCGCCAGCCCCGCCGGGGTCCGTGTCTTGTCTTGCCGGCCGGACCTGGGCTGGAGCCTGAGCTGTAGCCGGCGCCATGTCGGTGGTGGGCATAGACCTGGGGTTCCAGAGCTGCTACGTCGCTGTAGCCCGCGCCGGCGGCATCGAAACGATCGCTAATGAGTACAGCGACCGCTGCACGCCGTGAGTGTGGGCCAAGCTAGCCGCGTGCACTGGGGGTGGGGAGGTAGAGCTTGTCCGGGCTGTGACCCTCGCGGTTTGGGGAACGCGGACCGGGCGGTCACCTCCGTTCCGAGCCGAGGTTCCGGTAGGTAGGGGAACCCCACTGGGTTTTAGGTCATTAGGGCCTGCGACCCTTGTGGGTCTGCACTAAGGGCGACGCCTTTTTATTGTGACCAGCCGGCCGAACAAGGGCTCTGAGTGGCTCCTTGGACCCGCGGAGGCCATGGGTAGGAACTGGAGGGAAAGGCAGGCCTGGGATGTGGGATGGGCCGATATTCTCTTTTAGAAGGCACATTATAGGCGCGGGGTGTACTAACGTTTTTTCAGGCCAGCAGAGTTCGGGGCTTTGCACACAGCAAGCGCTTAATAAAAGTTTAATTGAACCGCTTCTGGCATCTGCCGGCAGGCGGTAAGACCGTGCAGCGGCCAGTCCCACGTGAGTGGGGGTGGGGTGGCGCCGGGAAGAGAGGGAGTCAGAGCACCGGAGATCTCAATATTGGGTTGGCACGGAAAGATTCAGAAAAAGATAAAATAAAATCGATGCCTTTTGGATACCTTTAGCGTTCACTTTGGTTTTTCACGTCGCTTCAGTATATTGAACTGTGTTGGGTCATTTTCTGCTGTCCTGTGTACATCCACCCCAGCAGCGTTCCGCTTTTACGGTAATATACATTCCAGCCAGGGTGTTGGCCCCAGTTGTTAATGAATGACTCAGGGGCTCACTGTGACTTTTAAAAGAACCTATAGTAAGTTATGGGACCGGTAGATAGCACTAAAAAAAATCATGACTCACCCAGGTTCTTCCTAGCATAGGGTAAGTAAGAATCTTCTTGTGTACTTAGAGATACACAATCTCTGTCAATCTTTGTCTTCCTTTTGGACAAAATCTTTTAAGAAGTTTCGTAATTATTTGTTTGGTTCTCATTGTGTCTCATTAAGGGCCTCTGTTCTAAGGCTCCTTTTTCACCCTGACTTTTGTTATGCTTCTCAGCGATAGACTTCTGGCCAACTAGATTGCTCCGTTTACCAGACTGATCTTTGCTACCCAGGGGACTGACAACATTTTCCTTAAACTTATCAGATTTCTACCCCTTATTTTAGATCTAACCCAGGTGCTTCCCTGAAAACCCATCCCAGATTCAAAATCTCAGTTTGATGTTCCTTTCTCAATTTTATAGTTTTTAACAGCATTAACGAGATATAATTCGCATACCATACAGTTAACTCTTTCAAAGTGTACAATGCTTTAGTGTAGTCACAGTTGTGCAACCATCAACACAATTTTAACATTTTCTTTATCCCACAAGAGAAACCCTGTACTCATTTTAACAGCCACAACCCGATCCCCCACCCTCCTATCTTCACAGTTTGTAATAGTGCGTTTGATGTGTATTTCCAGGCAAGTGTATTGTACACTGAAGTTTAAGTATTTAAGCATTAATTTCCTATTTGTACTGTCTTTCTGGATCCTGTTGTGCTTCATCTGTAGAGATAGTTAAGGACTAGAGCACCGAGTTAGTAATGTAACTTTTTGGTCTTTTTCCCACCTAGAGTTGAGCGTATTTTATTTAGCTCCAAAAGTAAGAATATCAAGTATTAGAACGAAGTGTTCCTGACCTTTCTTTTTGGCCTCTTATGATTCCCCCTCTTTCGCCTTTAGACAAATAGGAACTGTAACAGTTTTACTGTGAATCTCGTTATTTGGAACTGAAAGAGTTGTTTCAGAAAAGGATAGATACACCATATAAGTGTGATAAAGAATGTTTAAAAATAGTTTTCCTTACATATTTTCCTTATATCTCTTGGAAACTTAGATGCCATACATTCAAGTAATTTTTGAACTATGATCTTGCTTCGCTTCGATTTCTGTCTTGGAGTCTTTGGTTAAGTAGAACATAGGGGCAGAAAGGTTGATTTTTTTTTTTTTTTTTTTTAAAAGTAGTGATTACCAAAGCATGGATTTATACCTCAGAGATACACAGGGACTGATGTAAGTTTGCTTGAGTTTGAGAGTGGAATGAAATGGAGGGTTGGGTATGAAGAAAGTAACGCATTTCAGATGAGATTGGGAGTGTTCAGGGTGGTATGGCAGTAGACATAACTCATTTCAATTTCTGGGTGCATCAGGATTTGATTTCCATTTTTGAGGAGCTAGTTGAATTTTACCTGGGAGAGATCGGTGCTTTCTCAGCAAATAAGATCCTTCCATCACGGACACATGGCTAGTGGGCAACACTAAATGTTAAATGTATAATTACTGACTGTGGTAAGGACCCTGATGTATGGAAAACTGATGGGGACCTAATTTAAATGGATATGAGGTGGTGATGGAAGGCATTCTTAAAAAAGTGCCATTAAGATGTAACTTGGAGGATGAATAGGGTTTTACCATGGAGATGTGTGGTGGGAGTGAGCAAGAGTTGTTGAGGCAGAAGAAATAGCAAGTGAGGAAGACCTGAACTTGGCACACTTGGCACTACCGAGGGGATTATGGCCACCTGAAGGAGTGTTGACCGGAATTGGTTAGGCAGGGTGGATGAGATCATGGCAAGGCTTTGCAAATCATAGATTTTTAGGTGCTGTGGGAGGTGATTCAATTGGTACTTTAGAAATGTGATTGGCTTTTTTTGGTGGAGAGTGGATTTATTTGAGAAGGGCAAGAGAAGCCCGATGCACCCGATGATACTTAGGAGGCTACTGCAGTATTTGGTCCACGTGGGAGTTGCTGTTGCCCTTCACTGGTGTGGAACCGGGAGGAAAGTGTGGGCGGCTTAGAGATAAACTGTGGAGTTCTAAATTATGAGTGTTGGCATTTTATGACCATAGGCTTTGGTATAAGATGGAAAGCCTATTTTTTAATTTAGTTGGATTATTAAAATAGAGTACAACCTTAAAGCTTTGGAATTGAAATGTTAACGGCCTGCCAAACTTTACAGGAGTTAGTTGGGCTGCATTATGCAAAATTTATAGGGTAGAGATGAGTTACCTAAGAAAAGAATTCTGTGTATGAATAGTTTTTATTATCATTTTCATGGACTTAATTCCTAATAAAACAGTATATTAGGAATTTGAAGAGATGAAATTGTCTGTTAATAACTACTCGAGAGGGAAAGCTGAAAATAAGTATAGGTTCTGGTTAACTGGCAGATTAACTTCTGGTACCTTATTTGTGCAAGAAAAGTGTTCCCCTCTAGAATAAATATCTACATGTTGTAGATCTGAGTAGAGCTGAAGATGACTTGGATCTTTTGGGTTCAATGAAAAGGAAAGTTGATTTGTTAATTAAAGCTTTAGTCTACTTCCCATATCTAGTTGTGAAAGTTATCAAAGTAGTTTAAAAAAACCCACTTAAGAACTAAAATAAAAGCTTTGTATACAGAACTGGTGGGCGTTGTCTACAGAAACTTTGTCATCAGGTTCTAGATTGGATTTCCGAAATTATAACTTTTTCCCTGACTTAACAAGATATTTGTTTGCCACAACAACAAAATAAAGTACTAAGTAAAATTGTTTCTTATCTAATTATTTGCTATTATATACATATAAATATATATATCATTTCATGACATTTTCTAGATTCATACAAATATACATATAAATATAGATACATACGTATATTTGTAAATATATAAATATACCCATATAAACAAATAGGCTCATACAGTATTTTGTAAGTATTTCACTTATGTTTTAGACATCTTTCAGAGTCAGTAAATAGGAATTCACCTCAAGAATATCAGAGTCCATATTATGACTTGAAAGTGCTTTACTCAAATGTTCAGGTGGTTTCTAAATTTTTACAGTTAGAAATAATCTTCAACAAGTAGTCTTTTATATTTATGTTTGCATGTTAATACTTTTATTTTTGTTGGATAGATTTCCAGATGTTGGACAAAGGATATATATGCCTAGAATTTCAGTGCATATTGCCTGAATACTTTACAGAAATTTAAGAGATTAATTCATACCGGGAACGTAAGTGATTTCTCTGTTTCACTGGAATTGGTGAGGATAAGTATTTAAAATAATCCCTAAGTGTTTGTTAATACTGCTATTATTACTTTTTGTATTTTTTATTATTTCTCTTTATTAGTGGACTACATTGGGACAGTAAAAGGAAGTCTGTGGAACTTTGCCTTTAGCACTTATCAGATATGTAGCTTTTGTGCAAATCTTATTGACTCAGGAGTTTAGTTGTTTAGGAATTGCATATCTTGTAAGTATGAGTTGTTCTGTTTGATACTGTTCTGGGTACTTTCTAGCTCAGGGCTAATACAGTGGTCATGGGATACACTAATAAATGTAACCATTTTCATGCCAGTTTTGCCATTGTCTCTTACTTAATAGTCTAAATACTATTGTAGATTCTCTGTAAAACTTATTTTCTTATATTGTTTAAAACATTGAATTAGAACAACAGGTGTCTTCATATCCTGAGGATGGTTCTGCACACACATATAAACATGAAGCTACCTTTTAAGGATCTGTGCCGGTTGCAGCTGTTCATAATATCCTATTAGAATGTGCATAAATGTTTGGTCAGTGGTATTTCATACCCAGGAAGGAGAACAACATTGTTACCTAGTTTAAATGGATTATTTTTTCTAGGACTTAAAGATTAGAGCAGAGATGTTTTGAACTTGATTTAAATTAACTTTTTGATGTCAACCTGTAATTTGGAATGGAGGAAAAGTAGTATCCGTCAAGTAGCAAGTGTCTTGAGTACTCCTGTGTTTAGCAGCATTAAGTTGGCCTTGCGTGGAGTGTAGAGGAAGTGCGAGATAAGGAGCCCTGCTGTGGGGGGCTCTTCCAGGCAGTCTAGTTGGAAGTACGACAGCAGAGGAAATAGAAGAAGGGTAGAGTACCATTACGGGCGAAGGCATTACGTACAAACCTTGATTACGTACAAGTTAAATGGAGAGGGAACATTAGTGGGGGATTGGATGATACGGAAAGGCAGGAGTGGGACTTGCAAATAGGAGTAGAATACATGAAGACAGGATTGGGGCAGTCTGAGTGAAGGTATAGAAGTAGGAATAAATCTAGAGGGTTTCTAAGCAGTACAAAAGTATGTTTATGGATAGGATTTGGAGTTTGATAGTCCTGACTTTGAATGCTGGACTCTAATATTAGTTATGTTTCTAGGCACATAATGACTTTATTCAGTTCTTCATTTACAAAGTTGGGTCAGTAATGGTTCTTTTCTCAGAGTGTTTGGGAGGAGCAAATGTAGAATGCTTAGTGCACTGCCTGGCATAGAAAGGTTCAAAAATGAAAGCTGTAGAACAAGAGAATTTGACCTTCTTGGATGAAAGAGAGGCTTCCTGCGATACATGGGGATTCCATATAGGCTGTGCAAATTTTGAATATCCTGGTGAGTGGGAAGTGGTACACGTTTACTTTAAATATCTGGTTTGTATCAAAACTCGGACAGAATTATTCAGTCACTGAAGGTTTTAGAGCGTGTTAGTTGAGAAACAAATTTACTGGGTGTATGTAGCTTCTGTTTTTAAAATAATTATTTTATTTATTAGGATTGCATAGGAATATTTACCTCAATGGTAGTGGTGGCCATTTATGGGAAGAGGGTTTTGGTTGCAGAGTTACTGATAGTACTTATTTTCTTCTTTACACTTTGCTAATTTTCTGCAATGAGATTGTTCTAGTGGTGGCCCCAATATGTGACCTAATCTTTTTGGGCCCTTTTCACATTTAAATATTGTAAGTGTAAGCTTGTAGTTGAAAAACCTCTGCAGTTAGTGCTGTTTAACATACTGATCTCTTTCAGTTGTCCTATTGAAAAGGAAATGGTAGAATTTTTATTCCTTATGAT
Organism: Odocoileus virginianus; assembly: GCF_023699985.2. NCBI lineage: Eukaryota > Metazoa > Chordata > Mammalia > Artiodactyla > Cervidae > Odocoileus > Odocoileus virginianus. The sequence goes on from NC_069676.1 coordinate 41,473,879, forward strand.
TTAGAGATGACTGAGTGGGTTTTAGTAAGTAGTTTGAGAAGGTGAAGTAGAACTTTCAAGGCAAACTCTGGTATATTTTTGTCTTGTTTTGGCTGTGCTGCTCAGCTTGTGGAATCTCTGTTCCTTGACCAGTGATTAAACCCAGGCCACAGCAGTGAAAGCCCTGAATCCTAACCACTAAGCCATTGGGGAACTCCTTAGTTGGTATATTTTTTGTATAAAACTTCCAACTGTTGGGAGGATTAATAGTAGCTAATATTATTTATGATGTGCCAGTCTCTAATAATAAAGCCCTTTAAAAGTGGATCTCTGATAGCTCAGTTGGTACAGAATCAGCCTGCAATGCAGGAGACCCAGGTTCGATTCCTGGGTCGGAAAGATCCACTGGAGAAGGGAAAGGCTATCCACTCCAGTATTCAGGCCTGGAGAATTCCAATGGACTGTACAGTCCATTGGGTCGCAAAGAATTGGAGACGACTGAGCGACTTTCACTTTCAAAAGTGGATCAACAAATTTAGTCCTTCGAGCAACCATATGTAATTTTCCCTATTTTAGAGATGAGCAAATTGAATTTCAGAGACGTTAATTAACACAGGTCACACAGTTTGAAAGATAGAGAAGGGATTCAGACAGACCCATATTGTCTTAATTCTAGAGCCTGAGCCCTTTTTTTCCCCCTTCAAACTGTACATATGTTGTACTCAGTCAAGTTGATAGAGTGGAAAAGCCAAGGATTTCTTTCTGTAGTGTAATAGTGGCTTGTTACAGAACTTTTTTAGAATGTAAGAATTATGTAATAATATATTAATGATTTTCTACAATATGATAAGAGTGTGAACTCTGCCAGTACTTTACAAGAGCTATGCTTTGTTTGAGGTGTGATTGCTATATTATGTGGTAAAGATTGATGTTCCATTAGTGAGATTTGATTGCTTTGTAGCAGAAGTGGGGAACTGTTTGTAGTGTGTGCATGCATAGACAAATAAGAGGATGAATAATTTGAACTGAGACAAACTTTTATTCGGCTTTTCAAAATCTATGAAACACTTGCAAGCTGTTATTGTTAAGGCATATGTCATTTTTAAGAGTAGGTGAAAATGTTCACTGACTTCAAAGAGAACATTACTTAGAGCAGCTCTGCACAGTAGAACATTGTGTGATGGTGGAAGTGTTCTGCATTTGCATTGCCCAAAGTCCAGTAAGTTGAAAGAGGTTGAAGTGATTAAGTTTTACTTGAGAGGGATTGAGAATGCATCACAAAGTGTGTACTGTTTCTGGAAAATGAGATTTAGAAGGACCAGGGCATGTCAGGTGGCGAAAGTGATAGAGCAAAGTTGGAAGATTGGAAGACTGTCTGACTTGTGTTGAGGCACTATGTGCATGAGATGCAGCTGAAAAATGGGAGTGGGGTTGGAATTATGAGAGGTCTCAGGTTCCACATTAAGGAATCTGGACCCTATTGGTAATTCGTTTTGTTTGGAGGATAAGTAGAAACAAAACAGTTACTAAGGTAGAATAGAAAATTAAACCTTCAACAGGACATACAGTAAAGTTGGGAACATTAATTTTTTCCATTCTTAGAGCTTGTCCTGTTTTGAGGAGATGAAGGTTTGAAAATGGCTGCAGGAAACGAAGATAAGTAATTCGGACTTTTAGTTTTGTTGGGTTACATCTTAGAAATTCAGATCTGCTGGCTTTTAGAGAGATGTATATTTGCACGCATAGGCTAGAAGCAGTGGAGAGGGTGAATGGAGTGGATGAGATTACAGTGGGCAGTTTCCTAAAGGGCTTTATGGGCTGTGATATGCATGTGTGTTCAGTCACTCAGTCGTGTTTGACTCTGCCACCCCATGGACTGTAGCTGTCCAGGCTCTTCTGTCCATGGGATTCTCCAGGCAAGAATACTGGAGTGGGTTGCTGTGCCCTTCTTCAGGGGATCTTCATGACCCAGGGATCGAACCCACGTCTGTTATCTGCCACGTTGACAGGCAGGTTCTTTACTACTAGCACCACCATAGGAGAGACAGGTAAGTAGTACTCAGGAAATTTTTTTTTAAGTGATAGGTTGTCTATTTGCAGAAAGGCTGATCTTGACACCTGTACTTCTTGAAGAGCTCTCCCAGCATGTTCCTGGCCCGTGGAACTTAGAGTTCATAGGAAATCTCATGAGATCCCAGACTGTGCTGTATGGATACAGGGCATAGCTGCCTGTAACTGCTCTGGGAGTTGGAAAGGGCTGTTGAGGCACAGAGTAAGTTTATCTAAGTAAAACGGTTCTGTTTAATTATTGTGTCAGATTTGGACCAAGGCAGTGTGGTGCCGGAGCTCTCATTCCTACTCATTCCACTCAATTAGAAGAATTAGGGGCCCAGGGAGGCTAGGGAGATCAAAGCTAGCTAGAGTGTAGAGTATGGAGAAATATGATCTATAGTCCTGACTCCTGTTGTTTTCAGATTTTATGACTTGGGATACATTTACCTATAATACCTTTTTTTGGACTCAGTTTCTCTTCTATATGGTAGAAATAAGATAGGGTGCTTAGGAAGATTAAATGATAGTGCACATAAGCAATTTATTACTTTAGTAATAATGTAGGAGTAGGAGAAGGGTTTACTAACCTGAGAGGGAAATGGACTCTGGGAAGAGCTTTGTCTTTTAGGATTTTTTGGGTGGCACGGGTGAATTTGATCTTAGTTTGAGAGAAATCTGCCACTGGAAAGGGAGGCAACGTGTGAATATGAGAGTAAAGGGAACACAGGCAAGGTTCCAGAATGAAACATGGGGAGAAGCATAGAGGCCATGATTACAGAGGCATCAACTCCCAAGTATAACTAACTTTCTAAGCTTAAACACAGTGTTTTAAAGTATTTATACCTTTAAGCAGGTATCAATTTTGCTTTCTAAAATAAGTGTCATATAGGTGAAACCAGCAGGCAGTATATGAATTGATTTGGAAGAATGTGTTCAGAAGTGGGAATGAAGTTCCTTGTCAGAAATTGAGTCTCTTAAAAAAAAATTGATTCCTTGGAAACTAGTTCTAGAAAAATAACTTTCCACATATTTACAATAAGATAAGAGATGTTTTCAGGGCTTGTAGACTACTATCTAGGCGAAGTTATGAGCTGTTTATAAAACACAAAGAACATTTAATTGATGTATTAATATGATAGCATATTTTATGTTGGACTTGAAGAATTAGAGGATAGTGGAGACTGGTTAGTCCACCTCTCTAGTATTTTAGACAGTTATATCAGACTTGTGCTTCAGCATCTCCGTGACAGAATTCCCATTATTCTGAGAAGCAGTGCATTCCATGGGCAGTTTTACTCAGTAGAAAGGTCAAAATCATAGACTCATTGTGTGCAGTTAAAAAACAGGGCTTTTTGGCTGAGACTCAGAAATCTTGTCTACTCTGGTTTTGGATGTAATGTTGCAGTAAGGTTTAATGCTTAAATGTTTGTTTTATCTTTTAGGGCTTGCATTTCTTTTGGACCTAAGAATCGCTCAATTGGAGCAGCAGCTAAAAGCCAGGTAGAGTTCTGTTTTTTTCATACTATTTCTGTGGTTGGGCCACCCTTCCCATGCAGCAGCTCTTTCAGTGCCCATTATGTGCCTTTATGTGTACAGCTGAGAGACAAACCTATTCTCATGTACTTGAGTGAGAAGCTAAGAGCTTTTTAAAAAAGCTTGAACAGTGGTCTGTTTAATGCAAACTACCAGGATGTATTTTACCTAGATATTGTTAAAGCAAGGTTTTACTTGTTCCTGAGTTAACAGTTTTTTTCCCCTGGGTATTTAAAATAATCCATAAAGTCTGTCTTGTTGAATTTTCATCTTACTCATATTTAGGGTCAGTGTTGTCTCTAGATTTGACCTTGTTCATCAAGGTTCTCAAGGAAGGAAAGCATACTTGGAGAAGCACATTTACCATTAGATTACTTTTAAACCAGGAACCTGACTTATTTGCTTGTTTCTCAGTAACCAGAGCAGCAGAACCTGAAGAGTTGTATTTTTCTCAGTGCCTGAAGTTGCTATAAAATTAGGGAGTTGTATGTTAGATGTTTCTATAGTTCATTCTGGAGCAGCATAATAGAATGAATAACTGTCTTTTTCTGGACCAGTCTGGGCCTAAGATTTTTAAGCTCCCCCAGATGGTGCTTGATCAATTGATTTTTAATTAAATTGGGTGTTTTATAAATTGCAGAAAGTTCAAGATGTGTTAGGAGACAGCAGGTAGCAAATACAGAGCTGTTTTGGTTTTAAACTTGCTTTCATTATTGAGAATAGTTGTTATACTAAACTGGCTGCCTAGTTCTAGGTTGACATAGTTATTGTGATATTGAATTTCTTGGCAGCTTACTGAAGCAGAGCCTGACTTTGGAGGCCTCATACTGTTTTACAAAAGAACTTCTGTTTGTGCCTTTTGACATACTGGATTCAGAGGAGCTCTATTGTTTTTCCTTGGGACTTGTTGCACTCACTTCTGCATTGGGAAGAAGAGCCCATAAGTCTTGAGCAGAAATTCATTTTCAGTTTTTGAATATCTTTGCCAGCATTTTTTTCATAAATTACAGTAGTTTTTGTTAGAGATAAATTAGGAAACGCAGGTGTACAAGTATAAGGCATTTAGAAGTTAGCATATTACCATTGTCCAAAAATCTCTGTTACTGTCTTAATGTGTAACCTTTTATATTATAAGCATATAAATGTTTTTCTCCCCCACTCTAAGAAAGTGACATCATATCATATAGATACTTGTCTCCAGACTTCTAAAATAATTTATCCATTGTATGGATAGACTGTAATTTATTTACTCATTTCCCTGTCATTGACCCTCTTGGCTCTTACTAGTTTCCTGTTTTGATAAGTAATACTGTGTCAGTTTATTTACATTTATCTTTAACAGATGCTTAGTGTCATTTGTTTTTTCTTTATGGTAAGTTTCATTCACTAGAATAACTGAATTAATATATACTGTTGGGTTGACTCCTGGAAAGTTTGAATCACAAACTACAGGTAATTTTAAAAGATAAAAACTATTTAATGTAAATGTTCATTAGAAGTTGAATAACAGGAAACATTTTTACAAGGGTGATGATCTGTCTTACTGAGGAAGTAAGACAAACTGGGCTCTGGTTCTTGCCTGCCCACTGTGTGACCTGTATAGGTCCATCACTCCTCACTTCAGAAGGCATCATTTATAAAGGTTTAGTGCTGAAGGAAACAAAACTAGGAAGGAAAGGTTGGCATGAAAAGGATTCTAATTTAATCTTGAAAGTTTTGAATCTCCCCCTCCCCCCCATTTAATTGCTGTTATAATAGTCTTTCTACTCTTTGACTCTGATATCCTTTCTCTTAGGTAATTTCCAACGCAAAGAACACAGTCCAAGGATTTAAAAGATTCCATGGCCGAGCATTCTCTGATCCATTTGTGGAGGCAGAAAAATCCAAACTTGCATATGATATTGTGCAGTTGCCCACTGGGTTAACAGGTATAAAGGTAAGGTTCTGAAGATAACGCCTTATGATTGAAAAATAGTATTTTATGTTATCAGATCAGTGTATAGAAGTGAGTAGCCATTCCCTTCTCCAGGGGATCTTCCCAACCCACGGGTCGAACCCAGGTCTCCTGTATTTCAAGCCAATTCTTTACCAGCTGAGCCACAAGGGGAGTCCGAGAATACTAAAGTGGATAGCCTGTCCCTTCGCCAGCAGATCTTCCTGATCCATAAATTGAACTGGAATCTCCTGTATTGCAGGCGGATTCTTTACCAACTGAGCTATCAGGGAAGCCCTTGAAAATGTTACCAGATCAATGTATATCATACCATTCTAGTTTTAACTTGTAATGAAAATTGTTACAAATGCTTTGGGAAGTCTTGCTGGTGAAGACCATTTGGCTTTTTTTTTTTTAATGATCTGGCTTTTATCTGGGAGCCATAGGTGGCACTGTTAATAGGGGTTAGACAGATAGGTGGTGATGATGTGAAGTTAACTTCTTGTCTTGTTTTCTAATGTCCAGTAGTCTTTCTGGTATGATATTAGTGAGTGATTACTGGAGGAGCAAGAAAAGAAATCAACACTTTAGTCACTCCCAGATACGTAGTCATACTCTTGACAATAGAATTGGAAAATGGTGTTGTTCTTTTGGAGAAAAGGGAGTTTAGTCTTGGCTGTCTCTGGAATATCTAGGAGAATCTCTTTGTGAAGCATGAAGTGAGCTGATTATTCAAATAGATGAGAGGCTGAGCAATGGGTGTGGTGAACACATCTGTCTCTTGCACTCAGGTGGTAAGAGGAATCCAGAATTATGTTTGAGCTTTCCAGGCAACCAAGTTCAGAGAGAGGAGATTTGATTTTTGAGACACTCTATTTGGAGAAGTAAGGATCACGGGAACAGGTTCAGGTCCAAGAGATGTTGAAAATCGTGGGAAAAAGATAGTTTTGCGGTTGTAGCTGAGAATTCAGTTGAATTTGAAAGTAAAGAATTCTGATAACTGAAAAATGATCACTGGGTTTACTTAGGGTATTTTCAGCAGTACTTTTAAAACAGTTTTAATGGGCCTAATGATGGATAAGAAGTGCAGAGGAGGAAGAAAATGAAACGGAGGTGAGGAAATGAGGATTGCTTAATAGTTAAGAAAGAAATAGGGTGGGTATTGGCAGATTTAATCAGAAGAGCCAAAGGAGGAAGAGACAAGGGAGAACACCTGTGGATCCAAGTATGAGGCTGGAGGAATTTTGGAGTATTTACATGAGAAAAGAAGAGGTAGCTTTGAAAGGCTCACTGGGAGGATATATATTTTCCCGTCTGTATCAGGAAGTGAGAAACTGTTCTAAACCAGAATAAATGATGGTTGGGTTTGGGAGGGAGAAGGTGAGAAGATGGTGGTCAAGTTGGAGCAGGAGCTAAAAGTACAGAGTTGACATTTTTTAGTCTGTATTGTAGTTGGGAAGTACGGACATGTGAAATAGGACCTTAGGCAGTCTTTTCAGCATTTACAGTTTGTAACTCTTGTCAGAATTTCATACCTTTATGCAGGGTGTAGGATATCTTGAAGGTGTCAACAATTATTTTGTCAGGTCTGCCCTTGGTGTTGGGGCTAAGACAGTGAATAGTCAGTCAGTTCAGTCATGTCCTACTCTTTGTGGCCCCATGGACTGCAGCACGCCAGGCTTCCCTGTCCATCACCAGCTCCTGGAGCTTGCTGAAACTCATGTCCATTGAGTCAACAGTGAACAGATCTGACAAAAACTATTGTCTTAGATTGGATTGTAATTGAGGTGATGATTATAAAGTCAACACAATGAGCAAAGTAAAATATACATAGCATGTCAGATGATAAAATAGTTTCCACCACCAGGCCCTTTAATGGAGGGGCAGTGTGGGTTATGGTGAGTTATACCTTTAATGGAGGGGCAGTGTGGGTTATGGTGAGTTACACACCAGTTCGCTTCTCCCATGTAGTTGTCTCAAGTTTTGTTGGTGGTCAGAACATACCATTGACATAGTGGTCCTCATGGACGCAGATGAAAGGAGCAGTGACCCTACAAGAGACTGACTCAGACTTGCCTGTGAATGTCCAGGAGTCTCTGGAGGAGGTGTGAGTCAGCGGTGGCTTGCTGCAGGGTTGGGGACACTGAGTGTGGCAGTGTGTGCATGGGACCTTTTGAAGCAGGTCACCATTACCTTCATTACTTCCACCATAGTTTGGTCTCAGGTCAAACAACAGGGAGGGAACACAGCCTTGCTCATCAACAGAAAATTGGATTAAAGATTTACTGAGCATGGCCCCAACCATCAGAACAAGACCCAGTTTTCCCCATAGTCGGTGTCTCTCATCCGAAGCTTCTATAAGCCTCTTGTCCTTTCCTGTCAGAGGGCAGACAGAATGAAAACCACAATCACAGAAAACTAATCAAACTGATCACATGGACCACAGCCTTGTCTGTCTCAGTGAAACTATAAGCCATGCTGTGTAGGGCCGCCCAAGACAGATGGGTCATGGTGGAGAGTTCTGACAAAACGTGGTCCACTGGAGAAGGGAATGGCAAACCACTTCAGTATTCCTGCCTTGAGAACCCCATGAAAATATGAAAAGACAAAAAGATATGACACTGAAAGATGAACTCCCCATGTCAGTAGGTGCTAAATATGCTACTGGAAAAGAGTGGAGAAATAACTCCAGAAAGAATGAAGAGATGGAGCCAAAGGAAAAACAGCGCGCAGTTGTGGATGTTAACGGTGATGAAAGTAAAGTCCGATGCTATAAAGAACAATGCCAGCAAGGTAATGCTCAAAATTCTCCAAGCTAGGCTTCAACAGTACGTGAGCTGAGAACTTCCAGATGTTCAAACTAGGTTTTTGAAAAGGCAGGGGAATCAGAGATCAAATTGCCAACATCCCTTGAATCACAGAAAAAGCAAGAGAGTTCCAGAAAAACATCTACTACTGCTTTATTGACTATGCCAAAGCCTTTGACTGTGTGCATCACAGCAAACTGTGAAAAATTCTTCAAGAGATGGGAATACCAGACTACCTACCTGCCTCCTGAGAAATCTGTGTGCAGGTCAAGAAGCAACAGTTAGAACCAGACATGAAACAACAGACTGGTTCCACATCAGGGAAGGAGTATGTCAAGGCTGTATATTGTCACCCTGCTTATTTAACTTATATGAAGAGTACATCATGTGAAATGCCGGGCTGGATGAAGCACAGGCTGGAATCAAGATTGCTGGGAGAAGTATCAATAACCTCAGATATGCAGATGACGCCACCCTTATGGCAGAAAGTAAAGCAAAACTAAATAGCCTCTTGATGAAATTGAAAGAGGAGAGTGGAAAAGTTGGCTTAAAACTCAACATTCAGAAAACTAAGACCATGGCATCCAGTCCCATCACTTCATGGCAAATAGACGGGCAAACAGTGGAAACAATGATAGACTTTATTTTTTTGGGCTCCAGAATCACTGCAGATGGTGTCTGCAGCCATGAAATTAAAAGATGCTTGCTCCTTGGAAGAAAAGCTGTGACCAACCTAGACAGCATATTAAAAACCAGAGACTTGACTTTACCAACAACGGTCTGTCTAGTCAAAGCTGTGGTATTTCCAGTAGTCATACATATATGGATATAAGAGTTGGACTGTAAAGAAAGCTGAGTGACGAAGAATTGATGCTTTTGAGCTGTGGTGTTGCAGAAGACTCTTGAGAGTCCCTTGAACTGCAGGGGTATCAAACCAGTCAATCCTAAAAGAAATCAGTCCTGAATATTCATTGGAAGGACTGATGCTGAAGCTGAAACTCTAATACTTTGATGTGAAGAACTGACTCATTTGAAAAGACCCTGATACTGGGAAAGATTGACGGCAGGAGGAGAAACGGGTGACAGAGGATGAGATGAGATGGTTGGATGGCATCACTGACTTGATGGCTATGAGTTTGAGCAGCTCTGGGAGTTGGTGATGGATAGGGAAGCCTGGCATGCTGCAGTCCATGGGGTTGCAAAGAGTCAGACATGACTGAGCTGCTGAGTTGAACTAAATCTCATCCCCAGGTATCCTGGTTGGTAAGCACGTTAACAAGCTAAAAGTGACCTTTGAATTATTTTTTTGCTTCCAAAACTAGCTTTCTTAATTTCCTCTTGAGATAATGTTCCACTGATGATTTAGAAATTATTCACTTTAGGTTTTTAGGACAAGAAGAAATACAGTTAAGTTTAGATCCTTTTGTTTTTTATTGCAGGTGAAATATATGGAAGAGGAACGTAGTTTTACCACAGAGCAGGTGACTGCCATGCTTTTATCCAAACTGAAGGAGACAGCAGAAAGTGTTCTTAAGAAGCCTGTTGTGGACTGTGTTGTTTCGGTAAGTTTCATCCCTGCCCATTATTAGGGTCTATGAAGAAGCAGAAAGAAGAAAGCTGTTAATTGAAAATATAATTGCTTTTTGTCTTAGGTGGCAATCATTATTATAAGAACTTTTCAGACTGGTTCTGATATTCTTGAATATTTTTTTTCCTTCCCTGGTTTTTGCTCTTCCTTCTATTACTCTGTCTGTTTAAAGGCTTCTCTCTGACTAAGCCTGCTTCTTCCTGGATTCCTTCTAGCACCCTGCATAGTGCCTGGCACATGGTAGCCTCTTGTTTGTTGAATTAGTTGAATACTCAATAAGAAATGTTTTTTCTCGATTCCTGTCTCTGTATCTTTGCTGTTTTTATAACCAGCACTAAAGGCAAGACAGCAGTAGACTTCACCGTGAAATTTCCACTTGCCTATTTAGATGGAAGCCTGGCTGTTTATAGCTTTGTGCTTGTAGTATGGTGGTGTCCTTAGGGACTGTTGAAATGTAGGTGGTTGAATTTGCATTTCCAGTGAATCTCCTCATTCTGCAGTTGTTATCTGATATTTTAGCTGTTTGGTTTTTTTTGTCTTGCAAATTTTTATTAAATTTTTTTTTGACGTATAACTGATGTAAAGTGTATAATTTCTCCTGTATAGCAAAGTGACTTGGTAATACATTTATTTAATTATTTTTTTATTATAAAGTTTAAAAAGTATGGAACGCTTCATGAATTTGCGTGTCATCCTTGCGCAGGGGCCATGCTAATCTTCTCTGTATTGTTCCAATTTTAGTATATGTGCTGTCGAAGCGAGCATGGTAATACATTTATATATGTATACATGTAATGTGTTAGTCGCTAAATTGTATCTGACTCATTTGCTACCCCATGGACTGTAGCCTGCCAGGCCCCTCTGTCCATGGGATTCTCCAGGCAGGAAGACTGGAGTGGGCTGTTGTTCCCTTCTCTAGGGGATCTTCCCCACCCAGGGATGGAACCCAGGTCTTTTTCATTGCAGGCAGATTCTTTATCGTCTGAACCACCAGGGAAGCCCCATACCTGTGTGTGTGTGTGTATGTGCATATATATATATATACTGCTTTCCATTAGGATTTGTGACAGGATATTGAACATAGTTCCCTGTGCTGCACAGTAGAACTTTGTTGTTTATTGGCCTGTTTTGTCTTAATTTTGGTGCACTGATTGGCAAAGCAGGTGGGCTTATTTCACCCCACAGTCTTTGTCTGATGGAGTTCTTGTTTCTTGGCTATATAGTAAAATCATACTGACTTTTGTCAGGAAGAATTGGATTATGGCCCATAATCCACATTTGGAGGATGCAAAGAAGAATGCTACTTCCTTTGAAGAGCTCAAATTCAATACAGGCACTGTGTTTCTTAGATGGTTTCTGCTTTCCCCCAAATCTCTAGTGGACTTTCAGATTTCAGTGGACAGTTTTCTCACCTACTGTCCTAACTTTGATTCTGAATTTTGCTCTGTATTTCAGTTCAGTTGCTCAGTTGTGTCCGACATGCACGGCAGCACACCAGGTCTGTCTATCACCAGCTCCCGGAGTCTACCCAAACCCATGTCCATTGAGTCGGTGATGCCATCCAACCATCTTATCCTCTGTCGTCCCCTTCTCCTGCCCTCAATCTTTCCCAGCATCAGGGTCTTTTCAAATGAGTCAGCTTTTCGCATCAAGTGGCCAAAGTATTGCAGTTTCAGCTTCAACATCAGTCCTACCAGTGAACACCCAGGACTGATCTCCTTTAGGATGGACTGGTTGGATCTCCTTGCAGTCCAAGGGACCCTCAAGAGTCTTCTCCAACATCAAGTTCAAAAGCATCAATTCTGCGGCACTCAGCTTTCTTTATAGTCCCAACTCTCACATCCATACATGACCACTGGAAAAACCATAGCCTTGACTAGATGGACCTTTGTTGACAAAGTAATGTCTCTGCTTTTCAATATGCTGTCCAGGTTGGTCATAACTTTCCTTCCAAGGAGTAAGCATCTTTTAATTTCACGGCTGCAATCACCATCTGCAGTGATTTTGGAGCCCAGGAAAATAAAGTCATCCACTGTTTCCCCATCTATTTGCCATGAAGTGATGGGACTGGATGCCATGATCTTAATTTTCTGAATGTTGAGCTTTAAGCCAACTTTTTCACTCTCTTCTTTCACTTTCATTGAGAGGCTCTTTAGTTCTTCACTTTTTGCCATAAGGGTGGTGTCATCTGCATATCTGAGGTTATTGATATTTCTCCCGGCAGTCTTGATTCCAATTTGTGCTTCCTCCAGCCCAGTGTTTCTCATGATGTACTCTGCATATAAGTTAAATAAGCAGGGTGACGAATTTTGCTCTGTATAGAGGTAAATTTTATCTAAAATGGCAAGACTGCCTGAGCTGCTTTTCCTGCTTTTGGGATCAAGTTAAAAGGTGATGGATTAAGTTATGTGTTGTGGGTCCTGGAGAATTTTGGTGATTTGCTTGGGGAGTTTACAAGACTCAGAATAAAACCATATTCATGGCTAAGATTTATTGTAGTGAAAGGATGCAAAGCAGAATCAGTAAAGGGAAATGATATGTGGAGAACATCTGGAGGAAACCAGCTGAAAGCTTCCAAGAGTCCCCAACCATGGGAGTTGGACCAGAAGTGCTTAATTCCTCCAACAACAAGTTGTAACAACACATGTGAAATGTTATATACCAGGGGAGTTCTGCCTGAGGCTCAGAGTCCAGGATTTCTGTTGGAGGTCATTCACAGAGGCATGCTATACCTTGGATGTACCAAAATGTGAGAATTCCAGAAGGAAATTTAAGTATAAAAACATAAACTACGTTGTACAAACAGTTTAGGCACAGTGAGCCACTCTTCCAACTTAGGGAAATTTTTCTGTGGCTTTAGGGAACTACTTGTCACTCAGGTTCCTGGATTCAGGGAAGGGCTGACTTTGCCGTCAGGCCTGTCTGAGGACAGTGGTCTCTGGCCTCTGTGTGAACTCTTCCATGCAGTTGCTGCTCCGGCCTTTGGTGCTGTGGTGTTATCTGACCGCTACGTGAACAGGGCCTGGGTGTATTTTGCTCTGTTTGTAAATTGATTATTGTTAAATATAACTTTTATATTTTGGGAAAGGTAATAATAGCCCTCAAGTTTGAATCAAATCACATGTATAAAAGGTGTATGGGAAGCTTTAGCACCTCTGCTACCTAGTAAGTAGATTTTCCTTCCCAGAGATTACTAGTTTTACTATTTTGTTAGATCTTTCCAGAGGTTTTTATGTACCCAACCAAGTAAGTACAGGTCTGTCTTTATTTTTATTTTTCTTTTAAGAAATTTTCGACAGCTTCTTACTTGTTTCATAGCATTAGAGAGGTGCTTCGTTCCATGTAGTGGAGCAGAACGTCCCAGTTTATGCATGTGCCATAATCTATTAATATTTAACTATAGTCTTTTTTTGGGGGGGGTTTACCTGGTGGCTCAGCTGGTAATGAATCCTCCTGCACCAGAGGAGACCCTGGTTCGATTCCTGGGTCGGGAAGATCCCCTGGAGAAGGGATAGGCTACCTACTCCAGTATTCATGGGCTTCCCTGGTAGTTCAGACGGTAAAGAATCTGCCTGCAATGCAGGAGACCTGGCTTTGATTTCTGTGTTGGGAAGATCCCCTGGAGGAAGGCATGGCAACCCACTCCAGTATTCTTGCCTGGAGAGTCCATATCTGGCTTCGATTTCTGCGTTGGGAAGATCCCCTGGAGGAAGGCATGGCAACCCACTCCAGTATTCTTGCCTGGAGAATCCCTATGGACAGAGGAGCCTGGTGGGCTACAGTCCATGGGGTCGAAAAGTCGGATACAACTGAGCAACTAAATACGCAACACAGCATGGTCTCTTTTTGTTGGACATCTCAGTTACTTCCAGATTTTGTCTTTTAATTGCAAAGAATACTACAGTGAGTAAAAGTTGGACAAATACATTTTACTCTTACATGATAAGTTTGTAGGTTATAGGCTAACTTCCTAGAAGTGCAATTGCTGGGACTGAGGATACATATGTTTTAAATTTTAACAACTATTGTGTAATTGCCCTTTAGAGAATTCGTACTAATTTATGTCAGCAGTGCATAAGAGGGCTTGTTTGACCACAGCCTCATCAGCTCAGCTTGTTGGCGTGTCAGATAATTCTGACCAATGAATGATGGTAGCAAAGTATGTGCGATTTTAATATTTTACTTTTTAGGTAAACTTTAATGTTTTAGAATTTATGAACCATTTTGTATTTCACTTGTTGTGGAATATTCCTATCCTTTCCTCATTTTATTTTGAATTTATGGTCTTCAGTTTTTTAGAAAACATTTTTTAAAAATGTTTTTCTTTTACTTTTCTCCACTGCATTTTTAAAACTTTTTATGTTTTTAAAAATTGTTTATTTTTGGCTGTGCTAGGTCTTTGTTGCTGCACAGGGTTTTCTCTAGTTGCTGCAAGGGAGGCTGCCCTCTAGTTGTAGTGTGTGGGCTTCTCATTGTGGTTTCCTCTTCTGTTACAGAGCATGCGCTCTAGGGCATGTGGGCTTCAGTAGTTGCAACTCCAGGGCTCTAGAGCACAGGCTGAATAGCTGTGGCCCACAGGCTTAGTTGCTCCGTGGCACGTGTGACCTCCTGGATTAGGCATTGAACCTGCGTCTCCTGTGTTGGCAAGTGGATTCTTTATTACTGAGCTACCAGGGAAGTGTGGTCTTCATTTTGATTTGTAGTTCTTCGAATATTAGAGAGATTAGCTCTTTGCCATTTTATGATGTGAGTTGCAAATATTTTTCCTCATTAGGGTGTTAGAATTTTATAATGAATCAAATGTTTCAGTTCCGCTCCCCCTTTTCCTTCCCTAGCAAAACATTCTCTTTATCTTAGCAAATGTTCTCATTTGGCACCTGATTGACATCAACCAAAGACATCAGTCCAACAGACGTGGATGTGATCACTTGTAAACTTAACATTTGTAGGTCTCAGTCCCTATGAGCATTAGAACACCTGCTCCTCCTTCTGATCTGGAAAATTCCATGGACACCTGCCAGGGTGCTATGTCCGTGGAATTTTCCAGGCAAGAATACTAGAGTGGGTTTCAGTTTCCTCCTTCAGAGGACCTTCCTGACCCAGGGATCAAACCTGCATCTCCTGTGTTGGCAGGCGGATACTTTACCACTATGCCACCCGGAAAGCCCCTCTTCTTGTCCCTTTGTTGTTCAGTCACTAAGTTGTGTCTGACTCTTTGCAAGCCCATGGACTGCAGCACACCAGGCTTCCCTGTCCTTCACTATCTCCTGGAGCTTGCTCAAACTCATATCCATTGAGTCAGTGACACCATCCAGCCATCTCATCCTCCGTCACTGCCTTCTGCTCTTGTCCTCAATCTTTCCCAGCATCAGGGTCTTTTCCAGGGGTGGGCTTTTCCCACTAGGTGGCCATAGTATTGGAGCTTCAGCATCAGTCCTTCCAATGAATATTCAAGGTTGACTTCCTTTACGATTGAAGGTTTGATCTCCTTGCTGTCCAGGGGACCCTGAAGAGTCTTCTCCAGTACCACGGTTGGAAAGCATCAATTCTTCAGTGCTCAGCCTTCTTTATAGTTCAGCTCTCACATCTGTACATGACTACTGGAAAAACCATAGCTTTGACTCTATGGACCTTTGTTGGCAGAGTTATGTCCCTGCTTCTTAATATGCTGTCTAAGTTTGTCAATAGCTTTTCTTCCCAAGGAGCAAGCATCTTTTAATTTCATGGTTGCAGTCACCATCTGTAGTGATTTTGGAGGCCAAGAAAATAAAATTTGCCACTATTTCCACTTTTTCCCCATCTGTTTGCCAAGAAGTGATGGGACCGGATGCCATGATCTTAGTTTTTTGAATGTTGAGTTTTTAAGTCAGCTTTTTCATTCTCCTCTTTCACCACTCATCAAGAAGCTGTTTAGTTCCTCTCTGCTTTCTGTCGTTAAAGTGGTATCATCTGCATATCTGAGGTTGTTTATATTTCTCCTGGGAATCTTGATTCCAGGTTGTGATTCATCCAGCCTGACATGTCACATAATGTACTCCGCGTATAAGTTAAATAAGCAGGGAGACAATATACAACCTTGATGTACTTATTTCTCAATTTTGAACCAGTCTGTTGTCCCCTGTCTGGTTCAAACTATTGCTTCTTGACCTGCATACAGATTTCTCAGGAGACAGGTAAGGTGGTCTAGTATTTCCATCTCTTTCTTTGACAGTTTGTTGTGATCCACACAGTCCAGGGCTTTAGCATTGTCCATGAAGCAGTAGTAGATGTTTTTCTGAAATTCCCTTGCTTTATCTGTGATCCAGCGGATACTGGCAATTTGATCTCTAGTTCCTCTGCCTTTTCTAAATCCTGCTTGTACCTCTGGAAGTTCTTGGTTCACGTATTGTTGAAGCCTCGCTTGAAGGATTTTGAGCATGACCTTGCTAGAATGTGAAATGAGTGCAATTGTATGGTAGTTTGAAGATTCTTTGGCATTGCCCTTTTTAGGGGTTGGAATGAAAACTGACCTTTTTCAGTCCTGTGGCCACTGCTGAGTTTTCCAAATATGCTGGCGTATTGAGTGCAGCAGTTTAACAGCATCATGTTTTGGAATTAGAAATAGCTTAACTAGAATTCCATCACTCCACTAGCTTTGTTCGTTGTAATGCTTCCTAAGGGTCACTTAACTTCATACTCCAGGCTGTCTGGCTCTAGGTGAGTGATCATGCCATCGTGGTTGTCCTGGATATTAAGACCTTTTCTGTACACTTCTGTGTATTCTTGCCACCTCCTCTTAATCTCTTCTACTTTTGTTAGGTCCTTGCCGTTTCTGTCCTTTATTGTGCCCATCTTTGCATGAAATGTTCCCTTGGTGTCTCCAGTTTTCTTGAAAAGAACTCTGTCTGGTCCTAAGTCTGTCCTCGGTGCACTAACAGTGCTGGCCACAAAATGGTGGAAGAGTCATGGTACTGCAGTCTGCTGGGATTGGAAGCCAAGCTGCGCCTTGAAAGCAAGTGAAAAGTTCTTTTTTCTCAGGCGACAGGACAGATAGGGTCCCAATCATGCTTACTCAACATACTCTGCCTGGGTTGGAATGATGATAAGGGCCATCCTCCCCAGTAGCACAGGGGAGGATTCACAAGCTGGTTTACACTTTTTTAAAAAGAGATAGAGTGTCTAGGAAGTCTCGTCTCAGGGAATGGGACAGAGAACTCACAGGTTGGCTCTGCTGGCCAGGGGAAACACTGGTTCCAGCTTAGCAGCCTTTGTACGATGAGTCCTTTCCCAGATCCATGGAAATACTCAGAGCTCATCAGACCATTTTACTTATATGCAGTTTTCACCTGTCAGAGGAGGTCAGGACCGTCTGGCCTGGGGCTTTTACTAGGATCTTAATTCAGGATTAGCTATTTAAATCGTGAAATAAGAGGGAATACATTTTAAGGATCAAGGCTGCTCTTTGTATCCCTGCTGAGGGAAAATTGTAGACATGATTGGTATAGAGAAAAGTGGGCACTGGGCAGGGCACAAGCTGACTTTCAGGCCCAGGCTTCTTCAGTGGTATGGTGGAAGTGGGGCCTCATCCTGGGGTCCAGCATTCTAGCTTATCCTCTGCAAAGCTCGTTGCCTCAGCAGGTGCAGCTCATGAGCAACTGCAGGAGAATGAAGACGTGAGACATGATCAGGCCAAACCAGAGCTCCTAAGTCTGCTGCACCAGCTTCTGGCACAGTATCATCTTGAATTTAAATTGTGTATACCCAGAAAAGGCTGAGGAGAAGGCAGTGGCAACCCACTCCACTACTTTTGCCTGGAAAAGCCCATGGATGGAGGAGCCTGGTGGGCTGCAGTCCATGGGGTTGCTATGAGTCAAACACAACTGAGCAATTTCACTTTCACTTTCATGCATTGGAGAAGGAAATGGCAACCCACTCCAGTGTTCTTGCCTGGAGAATCCCAGGGACGGGGGAGCCTGATGGGTTGCCATCTCTGGGGTCGCACAGAGTTGGACACGACTGAAGTGACTTTGCAGCAGCAGCAGAAAAGGCTGAACACAGCCAACCGCTTCTCTCTGTCCTGGGAGAGGTGCATGGAGATGATAGTGGGGAAGTAGGTACCAAGCTTGTGAGCAGCAAAGAAGGGCACAAACATGTTTAGCCAGGAGAGGCTTGGAGCCAGGCTGTAATCACATAGGGCCAGTAGCACAAAAAACACCCGGCAAGTGCACAAAGATCTCAGAGGCAGTGAATCCTAGCCACTGTACCAGCTTCCAGAGCAAGAAAAGCATCATGCAGGTTGAGTGAACCAGGGTCCAGCTGAGCGTCCCACACACCGGGCCTGTGCCCCACTCCCATGGGCCTTGCTGATGCCTGCTGCTGTTGCTGCCAGGCGAGTGAGAGGTAGTGAGTAGTCCTGCTTGCTGCGACCCTTGGCCCCAGTGCCACTGATTTCCCGGCCACATCTTGGGCCCCAGCACTGGCCACCAGAGGATGCTCATCTTGACCTGCTGGTTCTTTTGGATTTTGTGTTATATTTAGAAAATCCCTTCTGTTTTTTTCCTTCTTTCTTTGACAGTAAAGATTCTCTTTTATTCTGATACTCATGATTTTTAAAAAGTATTTACATCTTTGGTTTGAAATATATTTTGGTGTTTGGTGTTTAGTAGGGATGCAACTTTATTTTCTATATGGCTGTCCATTGTCCCACGACTATAGAATAGTTCAGATTTTCTGTACTGGTTTGAAAGATTTCCTTGATCATAGTACAGAATAAAATGCCATAGCTATTTGAGGGCATTTCTGGGTTTTACTGTGTTTTTGACAGGTATATTTTAAATCAGGAATCTCCATAATACGGTAAATTAAAAAATTCTTTTTATAGGTTCCTTGTTTCTATACTGATGCAGAAAGACGATCAGTGATGGATGCAACACAGATTGCTGGTCTCAATTGTCTGCGATTAATGAATGAAACTACTGCAGGTAAGTGATTATTAACTGAAATTTTTTTTTACTTGCTCAATCTCAGAGGTTGTGAAATCTTAAAACCCTAGGGTTTCTTATTCCATATTTTACTTGGAACACTTACCACCAGTGTCACAGTATTTTTGGGTATGCTGTCACATATGAAGAGTTTACTTGACAAGTTCTTTTTCTGTATCTTCATAGCACTTTGATATTTAATTGCATGCTTTCTTGGAAAGGAACTGCATTTATTGTGTGCTTGGAGCATTGCTTTGGTTTAAATATTGGGTTTTTCTCACAACTTGTGGGCCAGTAGAGGCAGAGGGGTGGGGTTTATAAAGCAAGATCTCAGGAGGCAGACTATATGGGAATGTTGAGAGATGGCACAAGGGAATATGGGGGAAAATGTTTGGAAAAGTGGGAGAAAGTGGTTTTGGAAAAAATTGCCACAGTTTCTGGAACTGGAAGTTGGAAACATTAAGGAAGCCAAAGTGAAATGAATGTCAGCGTATAACTCTTCGAAGTCAGTGTTCTTCATGAATAAACCATGCAGAGCTTATAAGGATTTTGAATTGTTTTTTGCAGTTGTAAATCTGTTTTTTCCTATGTAAATGAATTTTAAGTTTACTACTAAAATGATAACATTATGTTTATTTTTCTATTATTGTGTAGTTGCTCTTGCATATGGAATCTATAAACAGGATCTTCCTGCCTTAGAAGAGAAACCAAGAAATGTAGTTTTTGTAGACATGGGGCATTCTTCTTATCAAGTTTCTGTATGTGCGTTTAACAGAGGAAAACTTAAAGTAAGTATATTTTTCCCAGGAAACTATATTACAGATGTATGATAATTAGGAATTCAGGAGAGGCAACTTAAAGTAGTTGGTTATAGAGTTGTGTTTCAGGGCTTCCCTGGTGGTCCAGTGATTAAGAATCCTCCTGTCAATTCACGGGATATGGGTTTGTTCTCTGGTCCAGGAAGATGCCATGTGCTGCTCAGCGGTGAAGCCTATATGCCATAGCTGCTGACCGTGTGCTCTAGAGCCCTTGGGCTGCGACTGTTGAGCCTGTACGCCACAAGAACTGAAGCTTGTACGCCTAGAGCCTATGCTCTGTGGCATAAGCCACTGCAACTAGAGGAAGCCCACTAGAGAAAGCAGTGAGGGCCCACCTCAGCCATAAATAAATACATCTTAAAGAATTTAGTTTCACTAGTGGAAACTTGGTATAAGCCATCTGAATTAGAAATTAGTTGTGTAGGGGTGGGGTGGAAGTGGGAAGCCCAAAATAATGTTTGAGGTGTTGACAAGATAATGAAGCAAAGAGCATAGAACTTGAGGAAAAAGTCCTTAGATTCCTGAGCCTGTTTTTTTTAATCTGTAATGTGGGGAAAATAATGCTTGCCTTGCAGATTTACTAGGGAGTCTTTAACGTATAGTTGCTTCAGATGTCTTACACCGAGGATTAAGGGATGATAAAGGTATTCTCTTAAGGTTTTGAGTGTTCTGGGGACAGGGTGGAGTGACCAGAACTTGGCTGGCCAAAGAAACCAGCCTAGGAGTTCTAGTCTAGCTGTCTAGAGATGATAGAGCTCTTTTGTAGGCAGTTTTGTACACAGAGAAGTCTAGTAATGTTAATGACAGAGAGGGACCAGAGGGTGATGCTGGTCACAGTTGAAAAAAGCTTTTTTAGTATGTATACACACTTCCTATATTAGTCTCTTTATTAGGGAAAAACTTACGTAGAGTGAAAGGTATAGATTTTAGGTGTTCAGTGAGTTAAAAAATTTTTTTTAATTGAAGTGTAGTTGATTTATTACAATGTTGTGTTTCAGGTATTACAGCATAGTGATTCAGTTATACATATATTGATAAAATCTTTTTCAGATTCTATTTTTTCTTATAGGGAAAATTACAAAGTTGCAAAATACTGAGTGTAGTTCCCTGTGCCATACAGTAGGTCCTTATAGTTCTCTATTTTATTTATAGTAGTGTTAATCCCATCTTCCTAATTTATCCTTCTCCCTTACCTTCCTGAGGTTAACTTTGGTAACTAAGTTTGTTTCCTATGTCTGTGGGTCACAGTCAGATTTGATAGTATTTGCTAGTTCCTCAGTGGTACATAAAATCAATTTTCTATCTTGGTGATTTTATCTAGAATGTACTTAAAAACCAAGGATAATCTGCAAACTTGCTTTAATTACTTGGGTTCTGTATCAGGGTTTTTGCTGCTGTGTCTAAATTGGCTTTCTGCTCCTCCAACTCGGGGATTAGTCCAATGGAACTACCTATCCCAGAATAAGTATTTGTTAGATTTGAAGGGTATTTTGAGTTTCTCTTTGTTACAGTCCTTTGTTTCTTTGAAAAATGGACTTCTGCTTTATATTCTGATTTGTTTCCCTATTTTTTAATATAAAGCAGATCTTGGGGATGGTTGGGAAATAAGAGGATCATGATTTTTACAGATATAAATGATGGACCAAGTGTTATTCTCAGTGTTTAAGCTTTACTTTTATCCATAATAGGATTATTTCTAAATTCCAGTTTATACTCTCACCTTTTTAGACAGCAGGTATTGGCTATGATTTAGCCTTGTCTTTGAGTCAGAGTGATGTGTATTAGTATTTGCTTCACTATCAGCTGTCACTTGTCAGTTTTCCAGTTTAAATTTAACTATCAAAATACTTACTACAGAATCATACCAAATTTGGAAACATATATGTGTAAAGGGAAGACATCCATGATCTTACTACAGAATATTTCATTCTAGTCATTTATGAAAACAAAATTGGAATTAACACAGACTGTATTCAGTTCTGTTTTTTTTTTTTTTTTTTTTTCTTTCTTTCATGAGATCACTCACCAAGAACAACTTCCTGAGGACATTTAACATTCTTTGAAGAGATGGTTTTGAGGGTGTTGGTCATCATTTACTTAGCCAGTTTTCTATTATTGAATCTGATTAGATGTAGTTTGCTTCTGATTTCTTTTAGAGATTTAGAAAAGGATAACCGAACCTAATTACAGTCTTCTGTGTTGAAACAGATTACTGTGAGTTAAGGCTTTAGCATATTTTCTGGTGGTAAATTGCATGGAGCTAAATAATTAGTAACCTTTGGTATTATTTGCAGTTTTGTGGTAGAGGTAAGACTAGAACTGTATATGATATGTTAGTGTATTGGCTCTTGAATTATAATTATTGTTTGGAGTCAGATTGGTGTAGTGGGGAAGTGATAGGTTTTGAAATTGAGCTTGGGTTTTGAATTCTACTTCTACCATTTAATATCTTTGTGACCTATAGATTGTCTGATCTGTCTAGATCTGTAAATTGAGGGTTATGATGCCTCATTTCATAGTGGTTGTAACCTTGTTTAAATGACATAGGCACGTTGCCTTGTTTCGACCTTAATGTCCCTTACTGCCTTTTTATTACGGTTTACTAGTTAAATATATGTCATGGTAAAATTTTAAATTGGTTAGTTTTTTAACTAATAATCATCTTTTCCCAAAGGTTCTGGCCACTGCATTTGACACAACACTGGGAGGCAGAAAATTTGATGAGGTGCTAGTAAATCACTTCTGTGAAGAATTTGGAAAGAAATACAAGCTAGACATAAAGTCCAAAATCCGTGCATTATTACGACTGTCTCAGGAGTGTGAGAAACTCAAGAAATTGATGAGTGCAAATGCTTCAGACCTTCCTTTGAGCATCGAATGTTTTATGAATGATGTTGATGTTTCTGGAACTATGAATAGGTAACCATATTAATATTTTGATGGTAAACTGAACTGTGGAGTTTCTCTATATTAGCCTTAATTATCTAATTGTTGAAGTTATCATGATTGTTACAACTTCAGATTTTGTAGGTAAAAATTAGAGGTCATTCACGATTTTGCCTTTAATGTGAAGTTTGGGTTTGATTATTCAAATAATGTCAACTATTAGGTTTATTCTGGTTAATTGAATGTTCCAAGAAATTGGCAGTTCTTTGACATGTGCTTAACGTGTATTAAACATGAGTCACACACACAAAAAAGCAAAAAACTTGAGTCACTGGTTTTCATAAATTCAGGGCAGAGTGCTTTAATGCAGAATTATATGGAATTTGCTTTAGTCACTGATTCCGAAATTGTGTTTTTGAGTAATTCAGTATCACTTGAGACAATAGGCCTTTTTGCATAACATGATAATGAATTCTGGGTAATTTGATGTTTCAAGGTTATTCTCAGAAACACCCAGAATGTTTCCGTTACCAGGTTAGGTTGCTTGGATGTTCTTCATGATGTGAACTCTACTTACTGGTAGAATTCAAAGACTAATGAATTGCTTGGGAAAGTGTGGCCTGAGCCATGCTCAGAATATTGAGATGGGCATCAGAATTGCTTCCAGTCTGCCAGAATTAGATTACTGTGCCTAGTAACCAGATTGTACTCACCTTTCTCTTCTACTTGAAGTGATGGTTTTCATTTTTATTTTTAGTTTAAACCATAGCTTTCTTGTGTTTGTTTAATAGGTGGAATCCTACACTGTGTGTTTAGCTTCTTTTGTGTCTGGCTTCTTTAACAATGTTTTTAAGTTCATCCACATTGTATGTGTTCGTACCTCATTGCTTTTTATGGCAAGTAATAATCCATTTGTGTGGGCATATCACATTTTATTTATCCGTTCATCAATTACTGGACATCTGTGTTTCCACACAGATGACTTTTTTTTCCACATAGCTTTTGTGATGAGTGCTTTATAAACATTCACCACAAGTTGTTTGAGTATCTTGTTTTCAGTTCTTTTGGGTATATAGCCAGGAGTGGAATTGCTTGGTCTTGTGGTAATTATATATTTAGATTTTTGTGGAATCACCAAACTGTTTGCAGTGTGCCCAGTGCATCTCTAGTGGAAGCGCTCACTTCCCTCCTAAAAGCTCAGAAATACTTATTTCACATAAAAATGAGTAAAATACTGAGTTACCATATGATTCAGCATTTCTGCTGAACATATTCAAGAGAACTGAAAACACATTTACACAAAAATTTATACACAAATGTTCATACCAGCACTGTTTATAATACCCCCAAAATGGAAACAACCCAAATTCCCATCAACTGATAGACTAGGTAAAACTCAACTGAAACAAAATATGATATGTCCATATAATAGAATATTATTTGGCAGTTAAAAAACTGTTGTACAGATGCATAGTATAGCATGAATGAACCTTGAAAAGTATATGCTAGAGGAAAGAAATAAGTTAAAATTACTACATTTTGTCTAATTCTATTTATATGAAATATCCAAAATGAGTGGTTGCCTAGGGCTAGGGTTTTGGTGGAGTTGGAAGAATAATGTTAATGGTAGTGAAAATACTCTTTTAGGGTGATGAAAATGTTTTAAAATTGATAGTGGTGATGCTTGCACAATTCTGAATATACTAAGAGCCATTGAATTGTGCACTTTAAATAGGACACTTTTTGTGTCATTTCTATTGTATGTGAATTTAAATTTCAGTAAAACTTTATAAAAAGGAACGACCTTTACCACTACCACTGCTGTCTTTCTAGAATGCTCTTCTGTACTTCATTTTTCATGTTTTTATTATGGACATTTTCACATATGCAGCAAAAGTGAAAGAATTTTACAGTGAACATTCTTATCCTTCCACTTAGTCTCTACCGATAATATTAACTGTACTTTTTTTTTCACATAGCTATTGATCTGTCCATCCTTCTATCTTTTGATGCATCTCAAAGCCATCTATCTATACACTTTAAAGTATGCATATTAACCAGAGTTTAATGTTTGTAGTTTTTGGTGTACTTTTACATAAAGACATGCTCAAGTTTTAAGTGTCGTTTGCTGAGTTTTGACAGTTGCATGCATCCTGCAGACCACTACTCTCCATCATTTTAGTTTTCTCAGGCCTCCATCCTCAAGGGCAGCCGCTGATAAGGTCTTTTATTTTGAGGGGCATAGATTACATTAACCTTTTCTAGAAGTATAAATGAGATCATACAGTATTTCATTTTTTGTGTAAGACTTCTTTGGTCAGTATGAAACTGAGATTCATTTAGTTCAGCAGTCCCCAACTTTTTTGGCAACAGGGTCTGGTTTTGTGGAAGACAATTTTTCCACAGATGTTGGGGATAGGGAAGATGGGAATGATTCCTGGATGATTCAAGAGCATTACATTTATTATGCTGCTGCTGATCTGATAGGAGGTGGAGCTCAGGTAGTAATGCGAGTGATGGGGAATGACTGTAAATACAGATGAAGCTTGCCCTCCAGTCACTTCCTGCTGTGTGGCCTGGTTCCTAACAGGCCAAGGACCAGTACTGGTCTGTGGCCCAGGGTTTGGACCCCTGACTTGGTTGTTGCGTATATCACCTGTTCCTTCTTGTGTAATGCTGCCTAGTATGACACTGTAGACTTAGGTTTTCTCCTATTGCTAGACACTTAACTCTTTCCACTTTTTTGATATTGGGAACAAAACTGTCATTTTAAACTTGATTTTGGTTGCTACACATCCTCATCAATATTGGTATTAGTGATCTTGAATTTTTGCCATTCTGGTGGGTGCATTCAATACCTCTACTGTTTTTCTTTTTTTGAAATGTAATTCGTAAAAGTTAACACATTTATAATTCAGTGGGTTTTAATGTATTCACAGAATTGTGCAACCATTACCACAACCCAGTTTTAGAATATTTTCATCACCTCATAAAGAAACTCTAGATGAGCTATCATTCTGTGAAAAGACATGGGAAAATCTTAAATGTATATTTCTAAGCAATAGAAGTCAATCTAAAAAAGGCTGTATGATTCCAACTATATGACATTCTAGAAATATTTGACATTGTATATGACATTCTATATGATAACGATATGACATTCTAGAATAGAGAAAACTGTAGAGACAGTAAAAAAGATCAATGGTTAGAGGTTCAGTGGAAGGGAGGGATGAATAGAGTACGGAAGATTTTTAGAGTAGTGAAACTGTTCAGTATGGTACGGTAATGGTGAATACTTGCACCGTTTGTCAAATTATGTAGAACCTTAATTTATACTACCATGTGTCAGTATTGGCTCATCAGTTTTTAGAAATGTATCTTGCTAATGCAAGATGCTAATAGGGAAAATGAGTTGGGTATAAGAGGTGTATGGGAATTCTCTGTACTTTCTGTTTATTTCTATGTAAACCTAAAACCAGTCTAAAAAATAAAGCATTAATTAAAGGGAAAAAAAATCTCCTTACCCAGTAACTTGTCTTTCCACATCTGTTCTTCCTGTCCTTAGCCCTAGGCAGTCATTAATCTACTTTGTCTCTTTGGATTTAGTTCTGAACATTTCATATAAATGAGGTCAGTCATATAATATGTCTTCTTTGTGATTGCCTTACTTTACCTAGCATAATATTTTCAAAGTTCATCCATGTTTCAGCGTGTAATCAGTCCTTTTTATTCTTTTCATCCCTTTTTGCTGAATACAGTTAATGGAAATTAAGGTTTTTCACACTTTTTTGCCTCTTGTGAATAATGTTGGTGTGACCATTCATGTGCGGAGTTTCGTGTGGTCACATGTTCTCAATTGTGGAGAAACACCAAGTGGCATTGCTGAGTTATATGGGAGCACCATGTTTAATATGTTGAGGAATTGCTAAACTCTTCCAAAGTGGCTGTAACATTTCTATTCCTGCTAAGAATGTCTACGAGGTCCAGTTTCTCCATATCTTTGCCAGTGCTTGTTATGTCTGTCTGATTATAGTCATTTATTCTATATAAAAGTGGACTGTGATTTAACCTGTTGTTTTTTTTTCATAGAGGCAAATTTCTGGAGATGTGTGATGATCTCTTAGCTAGAGTGGAGCCACCGCTTCGTAGTATTTTGGAACAGGCCAGTAAGTATTGTTGTGATTGAATTGTTTATCTTGGGCTGTTTGAAAAATGTTAACTCTCTCCACCCCCTCATCCCCAGTTTTACCAGTTTTCGTTGTATGAACTACTTCAATGCAATATTAAACTTCTTTTTACCAATATCTTCCCCCTGCAGTACCTCCAGTAGTATTTGGGAAAGTCTTAATAGTTTTCCCTGGAAACATAATTCAGACAGATTCAAAAATGGGTTTAATGTCTCAAGTATTTCATGGTGGTAAAAACTGTCTTTAGCAATGTTGCTGTGTGGTGGTTTTGTAGGATTTTCTGTCACTGAATCTTGTTGACTAAGAAGGGGGAGGATATAATAACCATATACTTAATTTAATCTTAGTGTAAAAGGTAGAAGTTTGATTTAGGAATATATATTAACTGTTGTTTCCCAAATTTTTGACAGACCTTTTCCTAGAGTCCACTCTTGTGTTGAGATGTACTCTGATCTTGACACAGGCTCAGATAAGAAAATGGAGCGATTCTGACAAATGCATGTTCTTTTCGTACTGGTACAGCCCATTTCTTTAAATAGCCCTTCTCAGCAGATTGTCACTCAACAGATTGTTGCATAAAATGTGAGCAGGAAACCAGGTGGTCTTAAGAGGTATTTTATGAATGACAGCAGAGGCTTCGTGGTACCCTCTGTCCTTCTGTTAGGAGGACTGAACCTGTGCTATAATCTGAGCCAGCAGGGCCCTGAGGTCCCTTGGCTGATACTCTCAGACTGTATTCTGAAGTCTGTTTAGTCTTAGTTCATACAGGCCTGTCAGGCTGGGTCAGACCGAACTTCCTTACCACTTTGTGTCAGCCCTTTTATTTTCTTTATGGCTAGCTTAACTGTTGGTATTTTAACACTTACTTGTGTGAGTCTTTCTGAGATTACAGGACTTAAGCACTGTAGGACTTTAGATGTTCCTCACTCTCACCTCTTAAATCTCAGTACTGTTGTGCCATCCCTGCCCTCATTATTTTGAGCATTAAAATATAACTACCTGCTTCTAAATGGTGCACACTTTTGTGTGTATGTTACTGTGAAGGGGATGAAGAGTGGCAGTGGGTTTTCTTACATATTTGTGAATTATTTTGTTGTGGTAAGGTGTCATATTGCTTTTATTTCATTGTAAAACACAAAAGATTCTTTTAATCTAAATGTCTATTCTAATTGTTTTTAAATAGAGTTAAAGAAAGAAGATATTTATGCAGTGGAGATAGTTGGTGGTGCAACACGAATCCCTGCAGTGAAAGAGAAGATCAGCAAATTTTTTGGTAAAGAAATTAGTACAACACTAAATGCCGATGAAGCTGTTACGCGAGGCTGTGCCTTGCAGGTGAGCTTGCTTGCTTTCCTAGGTGGCCACTGACAGGTCATTTTAGCAGCACAGCAGTGGCTAATGTATCCAGCTAGTCTGAGACTAGCTCCGTGATTTTAAGGTCTAAGATTCTGAAACTTTTGTTTTAAAGTTGATACTAGAGGTGGCGTTCATAAATGGAATTGTTTGTACTATATAACATGTAATAAGATGAAAGAATTTACTAGAAACATAAGTAGGCTTGAAATACTGCTAGAATTTGGCATATTTGTTACATGAAGTAGTGTTATACATCAGTTAAATAAAGGTTGAGATTAATGGAAAAATAAGGAATAGGTAGATTAATGGGTGATTTGACAAATGATAGATACTTAGAAAACCACTTATGTAGATGCTGCTAAATTATTAATGTAAGTCTATGCTCTTCTGAAGTCATTTTTCTTATAGGTTTTATAATAGTTAGTTCATAATGTCTACTTGCCAAATGGAATTTTTAAAAATTCTTATTCTAGTGTGCAATCTTATCGCCTGCTTTCAAAGTCAGAGAATTTTCTATCACTGATGTAGTGCCATATCCAATATCTCTGAGATGGAATTCTCCAGCTGAAGAAGGGTCAAGGTAATGTTTTTTTAATCATTTTTGTACTTAAGAAGTTAAGTCTTGGTAAATACTGTTTCAGCTTACACAAATCTCTTATGTTATAGTGCATGAAATAGACTGATAATTTACTCATCAGAATAGGTTTGTGTCCTTACTAGTTTAGTTTATTTGATCCTGCTGAAATAATTGGTGCCTTTTATGTGCCGTGGTGGCTCAGACGGTGAAGAGTCTGCCTGCAGTGTGGGAGACCTGTGTTTGATCCCTGGGTCGGGAAGATCCTCTGGAGAAGGAAATGGCAACCCACTCCAGTATTCTTTCCTGGAGAATCCTGTGGATGAAGGAGCCTGACAGGCTACAGTCGTACATGGGGTTGCAAAGAGTTGGACATGACTGAGCGACTTCACTTTCATTTTCATGTGTCGATTGAAGTGTGTTTGTGTGTTTAAAACTGATGCTGTACACACACACTACATTTTTTTTTTTCCCTTGGAAACTGTTATAAACTGGAAATGATGCCAGTTGAGAAGAGTAACTAGAGTTGTACAATAATTACAAAACTAGAATACCTGGGTAAAAGGGTTAGAAATGTCCTAAATTTGTGTTTGTCTTTTTTCTTCCATTCAGTGACTGTGAAGTCTTTTCAAAAAATCATGCTGCTCCTTTCTCTAAAGTACTCACATTTTATAGAAAGGAACCTTTCACTCTTGAGGCTTATTATAGCTCTCCTCAAGATTTGCCTTATCCAGATCCTGCTATAGGTAAGTAAAGAGTTGGGAATTGAAAAAAAAAAAATCGTGTACTTTGGAGAACGGGATTAGCAAAGCAAGTATAATATACTGAAATTTTAGTATTTTAAATCACATGCACAAAAAACCTTTGGTAATAGCAAAGCGAGTATAATATACTGAAATTTGAGAACTTTAAATCACATGCACAAAAAAAACCTTTCAGTCTTATTATCAGGTTCAGAACCAGCAGGATGGTCATTATTTAATTTGAGGATCTCCTACTGTGGACTGAAGTTTTTTTTTTTTTTTTTAAAGGTTTTTACAATTAATTTTAATCAGTTAAAAAAATTTTGGCTGTACCATGTAGCTTATGAGATCTTAGTTCCTTGACCAGGGATCAAACCTGTGTGCTTGGCAGTGAAAGCATGGAGTCCTGACGGTTGGACCACCAAGGAATTCCCTGGGCTGTAGTTCTTGGTTAATGCACATTATTGTTACACTTTGTGCATAATGGGATGCTGGTTACTGAAAGTGTTCAGTTCTGACCCTAACATAGAGTTAGGTGTACGCAGAAAAATTATTAGCAGATTGTGACAATCGGTATCAAAGGTTATGGAACCATGTTGTCTTCATTCTTCATTGATTATGAGAAACTTAGTATCTGGAAATAATACCAGTTGAGGAGAGAGAATCTAGAGTTAATGATAATTACAGAACTAGGGTACATGGGTAAAGTATTAGGAACATCCTGAATGGCACTTAGAAGCTTAGAAAGTTAACCTACTGTGTTTTCCTCACTTGTAAAACAGGAAATAAACATGATAATTCATAGTTTACAGAGTTTTATGAGATTAAAAACGTGAGCACAATGCTAGTATAGTAACTGAATCTAGAAATGGCAGTTTCTTTTTTTTTTTTTTAAATTTTTTTTATTTTTTCGTTTATTAGTTGGAGGCTAATTACTTTACATCATTACAGTAGTTTTTGTCATACATTGAAATGAATTAGCCATGGATTTACATGTATTCCCCATCCCGGTCCCCCCTCCCACCTCCTTCTCCACCCAATCCCTCTGGGTCTTCCCAGTGCACCAGGCCCGAGCACTTGTCTCATGCACCCAACCTGGGCTGGTGATCTGTTTCACCCTAGATAATATACATGTTTCAATGCTGTTCTCTTGAAACATCCCACCCTCGCCTTCTCCCAGAGTCCACAAGTCTGTTCTATACATCTGAGTCTCTTTTTCTGTTTTGCATATAGGGTTATCGTTACCATCTTTCTAAATTCCATATATATGTGTTAGTATACTGTAATGGTCTTTATCTTTCTGGCTTACTTCGCTCTGTATAATGGGCTCCAGTTTCATCCATCTCATTAGAACTGATTCAAATGAATTCTTTTTAATGGCTGAGTAATATTCCATGGTGTATATGTACCACAGCTTCCTCATCCATTCATCTGCTGATGGCCATCTGGGTTGCTTCCATGTCCTGGCTATTATAAACAGTGCTGCGATGAACATTGGGGTGCACGTGTCTCTTTCAGATCTGGTTTCCTCGGTGTGTATGCCCAGAAGTGGGATTGCTGGGTCATATGACAGTTCTATTTCCAGCTTTTTAAGAAATCTCCACACTGTTTTCCATAGTGGCTGTACTAATTTGCATTCCCACCAAGAACAATGAGAAAACAGAAAGAGAAATTAAGGAAACAATACCATTCACCATTGCAACAAAAAGAATAAAATACTTAGGAGTATATCTACCTAAAGAAACAAAAGACCTATACATAGAAAACTATAAAACACTGATGAAAGAAATCAAAGAGAACACAAACAGATGGAGAAATATACTGTGTTCATGGATTGGAAGAATCAATATTGTCAAAATGGCTATACTACCCAAAGCAATCTATAGATTCAATGCAATCCCTATCAAACTACCAACAGTATTTTTCACAGAACTAGAACAAATAATTTCACAATTTCTATGGAAATACAAAAAACCTCGAATAGCCAAAGTAATCCTGAGAAAGAAGAATGGAACTGGAGGAATCAATCTGCCTGACTTCAGACTCTACTACAAAGCCACAGTCATCAAGACAGTGTGGTACTGGCACAAAGACAGAAATATAGATCAATGGAACAGGATAGAAAGCCCAGAGATAAATCCACGAACCTATGGCAGTTTCTTAATAAGTGACAAAGAATATGGAATCTTTGGGGTTTTTAGTAGATGAAAATGTGACAAATCTGTTCTACGAATTTACTCTGCAGTAGCATATAAAGATGAATTAGGATAAGGGACTAGAGGGAAGGACATGTTTGAAGAGTTAGGAGATGCTTGAGTTCTTAATTGGGAGAAGATGATTAAAAGTTTGATTATATGTGAAAGAAGAAGGAGAAATCTGATGATATATTAAGATTCTAAGAGTGCCCACTTTGCTTATCTGAAGTATCATGCTACTGACCTTTCACTGAGAAATTGACATAATTTCACTGAGGAATTGCCTGGCAGTATGGGCATACATTTGTGTTTGAATTCATCCTCTTAGGTTATGTGTTCTCTTTTGTCTTTCGTGTCCTTAGCTCAGTTTTCAGTTCAGAAAGTCACTCCTCAGTCTGATGGCTCCAGTTCAAAAGTGAAGGTAAAGGTTCGGGTAAATGTCCACGGCATCTTCAGTGTGTCCAGTGCGTCTCTTGTGGAAGTGCACAAGTTTGAGGAGAATGAGGAGCCGATGGAAACAGATCAGAATGCAAAGGAGGAAGAGGTAATCGAGCCAATTTTATACCATTTTAGGCCATTTATAATGGCTCAGAGGTGACGCCTGTCTAGAAATTCTAGCAAATAGGGCGACAGAGCTGCTGAGGGGAGGTTTGCATGTATACCCCATCATGTGTGAACTAGCACAGAGTCTTTATATGGAATTTGTATAGAAATGGGACATAGTTGGCTTCCTCCTTTAGACCATGCACTTGTCAATTTGAGTGATTCTTGATTCTTTTGTGATTACGGGAGAATGCTGAGTCTCAGTTATTATTTCATAGGTAGCATAGGATTCACACCCATTTGTTGGAGTCATGCACTAGGCCTTGTCCTTATTGTGTGTAAAAATCAAGGCTTTATAAAACGGGGCACGTTTAAGTTTCATCCCCACAGATTTTGTTAAAGTTGGTCTGGGCTGTGGCCCAGGTGTTTGTTTTAAAAACCTCCGAGGCTATTATAATATGCTGTAGGCATTGAAAGCTAGTATGATTCAAGGTCTCTACAGACATCTTTATTATTGTCAGGCTTTGTTCTTTAAGCACTTCTAACAGAATTTTCAAGGTGTCCACTTTCCCTAATGCATACAATGGTTGTACTTTAGAGGATGAAATGTCTGATTTTAAAAACTACTGGAAGAAGTTTAGACTTTTGAGAGAAATGTGTTCATGAGGAAGCAAGGAGAAACTCATGTTCTCTTCAGATTTTATTGTGTTAAATATTGCCACACTGTATACCTCTGAGTACTGCTGTGGCTTTATAATGTAGTTCTGTAACCACTCTTGTTTACATAAGGGCCAGGCAAATGTTATCTCTATTGTACAGATGTGGTAACTGAGATCCAGAGAGGAAAACTTTTGTGTTCTAAGTATAACATAGATGTCATAGCTGGAATTAGAGTCTGGTTTGTCTGATTGCTGGTAATTAGCTGGACTTCCATATCCTGTGATTTTGCCCATGTGTTGTGAAAGTTGCTTTAGTCTTTCGCTAGTATTTCCTGGTTTCAGAATTCGATGTGACCTATTTTTCAGAAGATGCAAGTGGACCAGGAGGAGCCACATGTTGAAGAGCAGCAGCAGCAGACACCAGTGGAAAATAAGGCGGAGTCTGAAGAAATGGAGGTATCAATTGTATCTTACATTGTGATTTGCTGTCTTTTTTACATACATGGTTTTGACCTGACATATTATGTCTTGGAAAGTGATTATATTAGAAATCTTCATTTATTTGAATTTATTTGGAATCGTTTTTTTAAAAAAAATCCCCCAAATTTAGAAGCTTGGCTTTCAGCACATATCCAGGCTGCCTTAACGGCCTTTAGAAATATTAAAATTGTAAACATTAATGAACACTCTGGGTCTTCCTAAAATAATGTATGACAAGTTCCAGGCTAGTACTCTTAAAGGCAAAGTTATATCAGTTCTCATAATTTTGACATGTTGTAGTCTTTATAATTTAAGAGATCAGTGTAACATTCCCCTAAGAGCTGTTTAACACTGTGTAGCAGGAAGAGAGAGAATACAGAGGTCTTTCAGTTCTGCCTTGCATAGAGATAAAACTCAATAATATTAACTCCGCAATACTTAAAAGCCTTTCATAAAAAAGTGTAACAACTTTCTGCTTTAGTTTCCAAGAAGCCAGAAAACTGATCTCTAAATTTGAAGCTTTACATCCCTGTGCCTCAAATTCTGAGGTGCTCTTTTGATTTACATCAATTTTACATGAGGCTGATTGTCCCATTTAAGAACGGTTTGAGTATTGTGATTTTCTTTTTTTAAGTAAATATTCAACTGGAAAATCCCTGGGCAAGGCCTTACCAATCAATATTTTAATATTGAAAATTGAAAGTGTTTCTTTAACACAATATTTTTTGAGCAGAAAATTCCCTTAGGCCTTGAAGCTTTTAAGTTCCTAACTTTTAGACCAAAAGCTCTCAGTGCAGTGGGGTGAAGTTGAGAGCCATGTGGTGGACCTTATTTCCCACCATGATAAAACTAGATTTCTGCAGATCTTGTAGCTCTGCCCTGTCAGTGTAGTTTCAGAGTCTTACTTTTGTAGTTTTCTAGGTAATTTTTAATGGACCTAACTATTGATACATAGCCTAATACAAAAGAAGTCGAAAGGAGAAAATTTCAAATCATTTGCTCGAGATTACAGGACTGTATTATTGTTGAAATGTCTGTCTCAAGCACTGTGAATCTGTTAGCAGTGAGCCTTGGGGTCCTCGGGAAGTCCATGGGAAATAAAAGACCTTGTAAACTTGGCTAAGGTTGTGCAGCACCCATTAGTCCCACTCACGAGACTGTGCTGCTATCCCGTGTCTGCCAGCATATTTGAAGTTTTAGAGCAAGGTTTTGTAGTGTGTTTGGAAAGTGTGTTTGGCAAGATGGTCTTTGAACTTTAGTCTGGATGGCATGTGGAAAGAAAGCACTCAGAAGCCCTAGTTTGACTGAGCTTAGCGATTGGTCCATGCTGGTTTCTGAATGGCTGTTACTAATAGTCATCTTACCCATAACATATTCTTTACTAATAGTGAAACATGATTTTTTCAAATTTTGTCAACTCTTCTGAAACTTATCTTTACATCGAAATACTGTTCTAAATAATAATATACTGAAATACAGTTTGTAAATAATATTTAAATGAATGTGTAACATTTTTTGGGTCCTTTACAATCTGTTCTTTAACTTTCAAGTTTCCATGTTTAAATTTTATCATCAGCATTGAAAATGGCTTTTCTTTTTCTTTTTTTCTTTTTTTTGAAAACAGCTTTTCTTACAAATTATGACATTGCAGGGTGTGATCTCACCTTCTAAGGTTTTTCTGATTGTGGCATTTAAAAAAGTTTGGCAGAGCCTTTGGGAGGCTCAAGTCTGGTATCCATTTTCATGTGGGTTAACAAATTTTAATTATTTTAACTTTGCAAATAATTGTAAAAAGAGAAAGTAATGGACAGAGGAAGTCATGCTCACAGATGCTTTAATGTCTTGTAGGCCTTTTCGGAGGTAACCTCTTGTTGCCTGGGTTGGGGGCAGCAGTGGGGGAGAGCAATAACTATTTTTCTTTGTTCTTGAAGGTGGGGGAGGAGAAAGGAATGAGGTGGGCCTGACCTTTCCCTCTCCCCCCATCAGGCCTTAGAGGTGTGGGAAGTTTCATGGAGTTATTTAGGTTCCTTTCGTGAGGTATCTTGGGAACTTAAACCTTATGTTTCTAAAGAAAATAAAATACAAATGATAACATAAATTTCAGCTCTGACGTAAGATTTGGACAGGAGGTGGGGAGATGATTTTGAAATCTTGCCTCATGTCATAGAGAAGATTATATTCCATATTATTTGAAAGTTACAGATGAAGAATTAAAAACAGCTGGAGTGGGACTTCCCTGGTGGTCCAGTGGTTAAAAATCTATCTGCCAGTGCAGGCATGAGTTTGATCTCTGGTTCAGGAAGATCCCATATGCCACAGGTCACACAGCTAAGCCTGTGCACCACAGCTACTGAGGTTGCTGCTCTGGAATAAGAGAAGCACCTCAATGAGAAGCCCTTGCACCACAACTAGAGAAAGCCTGTGTGTAGCAGCAGTGAAGGCCTAGTGCAGCCAAAAATAAATAAATACTAAAAAAAAAGCTGGAATGAATATTTTTCTAATCTGTGAATCAGCAGGAGCTTTGAAAGCGTGAAAGCAGGGACTTCCCTGGTGGTCCAGTGGTTAGGACTCTGTGCTTCCAACGTAGGGGGCGCAGGTTCAATCCCTGGTCGGGGAACTAAGATCTCACATGCTGCACAGCACAGCCAAAAAAGAAAAGCGTGAAAGCAGTGAAAGTAATCTCAAAGGGAAAGATGGATGAGTTAAAAAATAAAAGCTTGCATAGACTAATAATAAAAGATTAGAAAAAATCTACAAGAGTCAATCACTGGGGGAAAAACATCACAAAGATCCCAAGAGAACGGTGAATGAAATATGACTAGGCATTTTGGAGGAGTAAATATGCCTTATAAATGTGTATGAAAAGGTTATTGCCCCAATGAAAATAATAGATCATGGCAAATTAATTTGGCTTTGTGGCCAGGGTACAGCGAAATGGACTCTTACTCCTTGTGAGAATATAAATAGGTGAAGATACTCTGAAAGTCATCTTATTTCTGTATTTCTGTATTTTTGATCCTTAAAAATGTCATTATCCTCTCCCTACTAATTTGCTATACACGTTTGTATGTTTAGATAAGAGTGGAAGAAAATTAGAGAATATTTAATTGTAATGGTATGTTGATGACGGGGTTATCAGAGTTTGTTTTTGTGTGTATGTGTGTATATAAGTGTATGTGTGTGTATAGGGGTTATGGGAGTTTGTTTTTGTGTGTATGTATGTGTATATGTATGTATATAAGTGTATATGTGTGTACAGATCAGTAGTATTAAGTATAATCACACTGTGGTACAGTCAGTCTGCAGAACTTCTTTCATCTGTCCAACCAAAATTACCTGGGAAACAATAATTCCCATTTCCTCTATTCCCTCTCCCCCATCCTCTGGGAACCATCATTACTTTCTATCTATGGATTTGACTATTCATATATTTCTAACTTTTCAGATACTATAAGCAAACAAACTTAAGTTAGTAAAAAAGCAAAACCAGCCTTTGAAACATGACCCATTTGGAAGCTGAAGTCTGTATGTGTGTACTTAATGATTTCTGTTATTTTAGACCTCTCAAGCTGGATCAAAAGACAAAAAGATGGACCAACCACCTCAAGCCAAGAAAGCAAAAGTGAAGACCAGTACTGTGGACCTGCCAATTGAGAATCAGCTGTTATGGCAGATAGACAGAGAGATGCTCAACTTATACATTGAAAATGAGGTGGTTATTTTAAGTCTGCTAGAGCAATAAGCTAGAACATTAATGTGACCATAGTGTTCAAATGCGGTGTCTAGTGACCTTTATGCATTGTATGGGGTTTGGGAACAATTTAACATTTTGGGGTATTGGAGGACAAGTTTAATAGATCCCAAGATACATCATCAAAATTGTTTTATGGTGATATGTCTATTGCTAAAAACTCTTAGGAAATCGTTGACATTTCGGGGAGGTATCATTCATGATTTTGGGTGTGTGAGTTTGGTTGTTCACTAGAGATTGGGATGTTTGAGGCCAGGGTCAGGGAAGTCAATCAGTGGGAGAACTCAGAGTAGCCTTAATGTTTTGTTTATTAGTTTCTTTCCCTGTTACCAGTCAGTATGTAACTCTAGTTATGGTGAGTGGTGCAGTGTTTGGGACCTTGGGGCACAATTTTTCAATTAATTGTTGTCTGTGAGGTTTCTTATGATAGGTACACTGGGTCTTAGAATAGTTTTATAGAACCTTTAGCATCTATACTATATGAATAATTTTGGTTTTTCCTGGGTATGTAATACAAGCAGGTTATATGACAGTGAGCTAATAGTTTCTTTTAGTTCTTGTCCTAGCATTTTCCTCATTTTTACTTTTGAGTTTCAACATCTTGCTATTTCTTCTGTTGCTCTTTTTTTCCTAAGCACACCCACGAAACTCTCACTTGATCATCATAATTTACTGAGGACTAATGCTTCCAGCTCTTTTCTCGGATGATTTGCAGAACTAAAAGGATTTTGAGAAGAAGGCTTCTCTTAACTTTTGTAACTATATTACTTAAGAGGAAATTGTCTCAGTTTTTTGAATGTCTGACTACTGTTCACAGGGTAAGATGATCATGCAGGATAAACTAGAGAAAGAGAGGAATGATGCTAAGAATGCAGTAGAAGAATATGTGTACGAAATGAGAGACAAGCTGAGTGGTGAATATGAGAAGTTTGTGAGTGAAGATGTAAGTATGTGCCACAGTGTGTCTGCTCATTTTGTGTCTTCTGGGAGGATCCTTAAATGTACTTAAAAGTGATGTTTTACATCTGTAGGTATAGAGTAAAATGAATAAAAATATTTTTGGCTGTACAGTTTTATATAGTTTTGTTTTATACAGTATTGGTGGAGTGTTTCCTGAAGGTTAGTCTTTGTGCATCACTTTTTTTTTTTTTGGTGTGTCACTTTTTGATACACTTGCATGCTGTTATTTACCTAGTATTTTTCTTAAAAAAAAGCTCACTTTTCTCCTGGTGTTTATTTTAACTCATTAGAAAAAGATTTAGGTATAATTGACATATCATTTTAGTTGTTTCAGATGTACAGCGTAATGATTAGATGTTTATATACATTGTGAAATGATTACCACCATAAATCTGAACATGTATCACTACATATACTTAATTTTTTTTCCTGTGATGAAAACTTTTAAGATTTATTCTCTTAGTAGCTTTCAATACAGTGTTATTTACTATTAACTCACTTATTTTTAAACGTAATTTTTAATTCTGAAATTTTCAAACATATCCAAATGTTTCCTACAGTGGAGAAAATAATGTAATAAACCCCCTTGTACCTATAAAGCAAAATAAGATTGTGTCAGTCTTGTTTCCTATATCCCCATCTCCCCACTACCTCATGTTTTAAAGAAAATTCCAGATGTATCATTGTCTGTGACTATTTCTTTATTCCTGAATCAACCAGTTTTTGATTGACTTAATTGCATTGTTTCCTTCATCTTTAGGACCGTAACAATTTTACCTTGAAATTAGAAGACACTGAAAATTGGTTGTATGAGGATGGAGAAGACCAGCCAAAGCAAGTTTACGTCGATAAATTGGCTGAATTAAAAGTAAGTGATTCTTGAAAGCGAAATGTTGTACTTTGCATGGAGAATATCTCAAAATTGTAATTCTCATGTTAAATGAAGGCAGGTTGAAAGTGATTGAAAAGCTATACTTTTTATCACTTAGTTTCACTGTCTTTCTTTCTTTTATTTTACTTATTTTTTTCTTTCTTTTAAAACTTCATGATAACAAAAGAGTTTTTCTGAAAATTGAGTTCAGACATAAAATTTTTTACCGAATTGGAGCTGGAATGTGTTCTTAGTGTCAGGGAATTGAAAGACTAACAGGATGTATTCCTGTCCTCCAACAGGCAGTGGCAGTGCAGCTGGGGCAGGGCTGTGTGTATACAGCTTCGACTCTCAGTAGAGCAGAAGTTACTGGTTTTGTATTTAAAGAAGTGATAGTTACACTTTAGAGTTAAAAGTCCAAAGAATTATTTAAAGTTGAGGCCTCTTGTTTGGAAAAAGATGCAAGTACACAGGAACTTTTTCCATTGCTGGTTACTTGGTTTCTTGTTAAACTGTTCCATTGTGACTGACCTTTGGAGTGAAGTTGCTCAAGGACAGTAGGTGACACAGTTTCCTGTCATTCTGGCAAGAGTGTTCAGAGTCTCCAGGGAGATCCTGCTCATTGAGTTTTTTTATTTACTTTTTTTTAT
Source organism: Odocoileus virginianus (assembly GCF_023699985.2). NCBI lineage: Eukaryota > Metazoa > Chordata > Mammalia > Artiodactyla > Cervidae > Odocoileus > Odocoileus virginianus. The sequence goes on from NC_069676.1 coordinate 41,513,404, forward strand.
GGTACCTGTCTAACACATGGAAGGAGACAGAATAATAGTTTCAGCTGTTGTCAGCTTATGTCCAGTTTTGTTCCATTTCTGCTCCTTCCCACTTCCATTTATTTTAAGCAAGTCTATTAGGTTATAATTAACCCCAAAATACATCAATGTGTATTTAAAATAAAATGTAACCTTATGCTGTACCATTATCACGTGTATAAAAATTCCTTAACATCACTATTAATATCACCATATATGTTCAGTCAGGTTTGAAGTTCCAGTTGTTACGTAAATTATTTTTTAGCTTCTTTGACTCAGGATCCAAGTAGGGCCCATACATTGTGTTGATATATCTCTTAAATCTGTATCTGTAGTTCTCCTTCCATCATTTTCTCTTCCTTTACTTGGTGAAAAAACTGAATCATTTGTCCTGGAGAATTTATTCCCAGTTTACATTTTATTCCTTTACCCCTTTGGTGTTTTATCTTATTGGTAAATTTATGGTTAGAGCTGGAGGCTTTGTAAGATACAGATTTAAACATTTTTGGCAAGTGTATGTCATATACAGTGTTGTGTTATCACTGTCAGGAGGCATCTAATTTTTGGTTGTCCCCCCATTGTATTTTGAGAACTAGGGTTCAGGTGACAAGTTGAAGTGGATCCACATGGAACAGTATTGATGTATATTCTAATGAAGCCTGAGGGTAATATTTCAATGGTCTGGGGAAAAATATTCAACTTCTTATATATAGGACACAAAGATTAAATGTATTTTAACTCATAATCAATCTTAGTAGAAAAATACTGCTTTGTTAGTTTAAACTCCCCTGTGAAGAATTTGTATATTCTCTCTTCTATTAAGAATTTAGGTCAGCCTATTAAGATGCGATTCCAGGAATCTGAAGAAAGACCAAAATTATTTGAGGAACTAGGGAAACAAATCCAACAGTATATGAAAGTAATCAGCTCTTTCAAAAACAAGGTATCTTTTTCTTTTCTTTTCCTCTTCCCTAAACTAATGTTTTGGTAGAGTTTTGAGACATTTTTGTAGCAGTTTTTTCTGTTATTTAATAACATTGTTTTCTTTTTGGGTGTTAATGACATGTATAATGTTTTATTTAACCTTATTAAGAACCTTGGGATTTGCTGCTTCTCTTTAGTAAGGAGACTCAGTAATTGAGCAGTATTACTCAGTTTCCTTTTCTTGTTATGAAATGTTTCATTAGTGACTTAACTTGCTCTAATCTGGTTTTAGAACACATTAGGCCAATAATTTAGTTTGTAGGACTGTTTCAACAATAAACTATGGGTGTATCATTTTCTTGAGTACTATATGATACTCCAAAATATATTATATCATTAAATCCACACAGTACATTTATGAAATAGGTGGTTTAATCCTTACCCAGGTTACTCTTGGGGGAGCTGGGATTTGGCCTGTGGTCTGGGTTGCTCCCAGACTTTGGTCAATAGTTTGGTTAATTCTACTATTATACTCTAGGTTCTTGATGTATTGTCAGTGTTGAGTTCAGTTCAGTTGCTCAGTTGTGTCCAACTCTTTGTGACCCAATGAACTGCAGCACACCAGGCCTCCCTGTCCATAACAGCTCCCGGAGCCTACCCAGACTGATGTCCATTGAGTCGGTGATGCCATCCATCCAACCATCTCATCCTCTGTCATTTCCTTCTCCTCCTGCCCTCAATCTTTCCCAGCATCAGGGTCTTTTCAAATGAGTCAGCTCTTTGCATCAGGTGGCCAAAATATTGGCGTTTCAGCTTCAACAGCTGTCCTTCCAATGAATACCGAGGACTGATTTCCTTTAGGATGGACTGGTTGGATCTCCTTGCAGTCCAAGAGACTCTCAAGAGTCTTCTCCAACACTACAGTTCAGAAGCATCAATTCTTCAGCACTCAGCTTTGTTTATAGTCCCAACTCTCACATCCATACATGACTACTGGAAAAACCACAGCCTTGACTAGACGGACCTTTGTTGGCAAAGTAATGGCTCTGCTTTTTAATATGGTGTCTAAGTTGGTCATAATTTTCCTTCCAAAGAGTAAATGTCTTTTAATTTCATGGCTGCAGTCAACAACTGCAGTGATTTTGGAGCCCCAAAAAATAGTCAACCACTGTTTCCCCATCTATTTGTCATGAAGTGATGGGACCGGATGCCATGATCTGTTTTCTGAATGTTGAACTTTAAGCCAACTTTTTCACTCTCCTCTTTCACTTTCATCAAGAGGCTCTTCGGTGGTTCTTCATTTTCTGCCATAAGGGTGGTGTCATCTGCATGCAAGAAACTTAAATACAATAAATTAAGCTTTCCAAAAAGATTAATTTTAAAATTTTACTTCTGAAAGGATTTTTAAAAAACTGTATTCATAATTATTTTCTTAACTTTGATGCCTAAACCACCAGTCTCATATCTAATGACATGGCCTTTTTTTTTTTGCATTGTAAAATTATATTTATTTGCACAACTATATAAGTTTTTGTGTAAAGCATGTGCTGTTTATACTGCTGAAACCTTTTAATTGCTACCTTATGTATTCCTTTTGATCTTGAAATGCATTTCCTCTGTTTTAAAAATTGAGGTTACTTTCCCTTATTGAATTTTTAGGGAGTTGAATGTGTAGCTTGTGAGGCTAGATGGGCTTTATTTTGGGAAAGATTGTAACTTTCTGGAAGATGCTGAAGAACTAGGCAGTATTTGAGTAGGGAATGTATCATTCTTTGATGCTTGTCTGGTTGGCTTCTGGTTGTAGGAGGACCAGTATGATCATTTGGATGCTGCTGACATGGTGAAGGTGGAAAAAAGCACGAATGAGGCCATGGAGTGGATGAATAACAAGCTGAATCTGCAGAACAAGCAGAGTCTGACCATGGATCCAGTTGTCAAGGCAAAAGAGATTGAAGCTAAAATTAAAGTAATTCATGATTTTAAAGATATAATAGTTTTTTCTAGTCAGTATTGGTATTTTTAATAGAGAATTTCATTACTCCATCTTTGCTTACATCTTGGGGATAGGCTGGGATAGGAGAGGGTGGACTTGGATTTTAGTATGCTATGTAAAATTTGTTACAAGAAACCAGTTTCCTCTCCTGTTGTTGTAGGAGCTGACGAGTATCTGCAGCCCTATTATTTCAAAGCCCAAACCCAAAGTGGAACCTCCAAAAGAGGAGCAAAAAAATGCAGAGCAGAATGGACCAGTGGATGGACAAGGAGACAACCCGGGCCCTCAGGCTGCTGAGCAGGGTACAGACACAGCTGTGCCTTCGGATTCAGACAAGAAGCTTCCTGAAATGGACATTGATTGATTCCAACAATTGTTTATATTAAAACAGACTATTATAAAGCTTTAAGTTGTCAACTTTGTTCTAAATATCAACTAGAGCAATTAAATACTGGAGATTTCTTAGTCAGTTTTTAGGGGACTTGAGGGGGAGGGGATATCTGTAATGTATGGAGCATTTTGACTTCTAAATAGTTAGATACAGAAATGAAGTGCATTGTATCTTTTTCATAACGGTACTATTTAGAAGCCCAGTTAGTCTTACTGAGCTTATGCTTCACTCCTTTTATGTTTAATCATGCTTATACAAAGAGAAGTTTGTTTTAGAAAGTTGAGCTATAGCACAAGCTATACCTAGCTATCAAGCAAACTTTTTGTTATGACATAAATGACAGGAACTCTAATTGTGCTTAAAAATTCTGCTGTGGAGGTTGCCACAATGGCTCCCCGCCTGGTGTGGGGATGGGGGAGGGATCACCCTCTGTTTCTGAGGGGCTAGAGCATGGCATAGATTAACATAGAACAACAAAGGTGTGCTCTGAGCTTCACGTGTCACTCTGCTCTCCTGGGACTCCCACCCCATCTTCCCATCTTTCCCAGATAAAAGGGGTTCCCATTACAAATGCCGTGTGTTGCTCTTGGGAAAATAGACCCTTTCACCTGGAGCAGGTTGTTAACTGAGGATTTCTAAACCTGGAGGTTCTTCCTGAGAATGTATATTTCTGAAAGTATGTTCATTAATACCCCAAGCATCAAAGTCTAAATAATTTTCTCTTCAGAAAGTTAGAATTGGGTAGATGTATTGTTGGATATAGGCATGGTAAATTTAACTGAGGGATTGATTCTTGTTAATAATGGTATAAAGATTTGTATCCTGGCCTGCTTGTTCAGGTGAGAGAGATTCTGTGTAAATGTGAGGTATAGCTTGAAGTCTTAGGACAAGAGTTAAAAAGTTCTTTTTTGGCTCAGTCACAGTCACTTATGTGTTAAGCGTTAACATCTGTCATGAATCTGCCAATGTGTATGTGTTAAACAGCTGACAGACTGTACAGAAAACTAAGATGCACTGGATTGTACCGGATGAGTCTGAAGTTAGTGTTAAAAGTGTGGTGCCTGACTTTAGCAGTGCCTCATTCTTACTCTGCAGTCACCGTCAGGAGCACCAAAGCATTCCCTGTGACTGCGCCTTGGGCACTGTTGACAGGAGTGAGGCATTTCGGGAACTCTAAGGGAAACCTGTAGTGTTAGAGCCCAGAGCGTCTTTGCCCTAGAAACTGTTACAAGCTTTGTTGGTTACATTTTGGACCTTTGTAATAATTGTTAATCTGTATAACAGAGTGCTGCTCTGTTACTTTTGACTTATGTTAGAAATAAGAGTATACCTTGCATATTTAGAATGAGTTTCTGTCCATCTCTGCACTAAAAAATTCAGACTGTTACAAGCTCTAAAGTGCTGTGCAGAAATGTCACTTAGAGGAGGAAGGTGGAAGTGTATTTATGTTGGCGTGTAAGCATGCATGGAAGCCTCGCAGCACCAGGACTTGGCCCTGTTCTTAGAACATGCTTTGTCCATTCTCTACCTGTCCCGCTTCAAGAGTTCAGCTGGCCTGCTGTGAGGCCAGGAGCTCCTTTGGAGTGCTGGCTGCAGGATTAAGCCAATGCTTATGCCACTTGACTCAGTCCTTAATGGCCATTTCTTCTAAAAATTTTCTTTTGTGTGTGGGGAGGGTGTGGGACTTGGGATGGGGTTGAATTTGGGGTTTAAACTAGAATTAAGATGATGTGGTCTTCTTGCTCTCTGTTTAGACAGGCTTGCAGACCAACTGAATTTACATGGAGGCCAGACCAGAGAGTAACAGTTGATGACTTGTGTGCAGACAAGCATTTATCCAGGTTGCATTATCTAAATTGGTTTGTTAAAGCTCCAGGTTACATTCTTACACAAAGAAAAACATTCAGTAAACATGAGACAAGTTTAGGAAAACTTAATAAAAAGAAACCTGTCTTACACTCTTAAGGAATGGTTTTCTTAATTTCATAATTGTGTGTGTGTTTCTGTGTTTTCAATAAAAAATTTTCTCTGGAGGCAAGAGTCCTCTTAGCTAAATTCCAAGTTGTTAACTTTTGTCAGTGATCTCCATTCTGAAGAACATTCAAGGCTCAGCACCTTGGGTTGTAAGCAGTAGTTCTCTTTCCATACTCAGCTGCTCATGCTGAGTCTCAGCCCGGTTCTCTGGGCTCCTTACTTTGCTCCTGTAACTGGGCCTTATTTTGAGGGTTTTTACAATAGCAGGGGGTGAGTTACGGCCCCACGAAGGCCAGTGCCAGGACTGATGCCTGCCCTTTCAGAGAATAGGACATGGCCCAGAATGTGCTTTTAACTGGCTACCATAGCAGTTGCAGTAGTGTGCGCACGCATGTGTGTGGGTGTATATGTTGAGGGGGGGGTGAGTGCGGAAGGGATGAGCCGCCAGAAGAGACAGTGAGTGTACAAAGCCTGGGGTCGAGATGAGGAGGGGCACAGGGCCTTCCTGTAGTCCTTCCACTCAGTAGTCCCACGCTAGGCCCACCAAGAGAGCCAGTACTCGCCGCCTTCAAGAAGTGTCTGGGCCTCTGTCTGGGGGAATAGTGGACACCTGGTAGTGTGAGTGGGAAGCCTGGGCCCAGCCAAGTAGCTACTGATTATCCAGAGTGTAGCCATTTTATAGGGATGTTGGGAGTCGCGTGTAAAGTATAGCAGACCTATTTACCTAGGAGAGGTACCAGCCTTTTCTGTGTCACTGGGGAAGAGGGTGTTGGAGGTAGAGCTAGGGCTGGTGTTGAAGGTTTTGCAATGGAGCAGCTACAGATTAATGTGAAGAACTTTCACAGCTCCCATGGAGTTGGTGAGGATTCACACAGGCTTTAAACCAGTGACTTCTGAGATGCTTTGCAAGCATCTTAAGGGACTTTGTAAGGGAACTGTCAGAGGTGAAAGAGGTGGTAGGGCTTGCTAGGGCTGAGAGACGAGTCCTGGTGTGGAGCACTGGGCTTCTAGCCCGAGAGTGACAGTCTTTTAGGGATGCCTGTGTGATACATGCAGAGTGATTTGGACCTGGGGGAAGTTGGAGGTAGTAGAACTTTTAAAATCCATGTTTTAGGGTTGTGAACCAAAAGAAGGGATAAATGGTAAATCTTGGTCCTGGAGGAAAAGGGAAGATAGAAAAGTGATTTTTAAAAAACCATGCTGTTAGAAGCAGGGGGAGTAGCCAGTCTTTATGGGTTAATGACAAGGGCACGCAGGCCAGGCTTCAAGGACCAATTGGCATATATTGATCTGGCTTTTGGTAATACACTTCTGTATATTTGGTTGATTTCAATCATTTTTCTTTAAGTGGCTTTAACAGATCATTTCTTACGTAAAATTTGTCAGTTATAAAACAATATGCACAATTTTTTGTTTGGAAAGAACATGGAATGTGTTTGCATAAAAGTCAAATCTGGCTAGATGTTTCAAAATGAAATGGGTTTTTCTCAAGGTGGGGTTGGAGTGATTTTTTGTTATTAAATTTTTGCTTGTGTTTTCTAAGATTTCTATACTAAGCATTTTGGAGTTTTGTAGTGTTAAGTAAATTAGCGTATTTGATTTATTTTTAGATCTTTCTTTTGGTTTTGTTTTGCTTTATTTTTGTATTTATTTGATTGCACCAGGTCTTCATTGTGGCTCGTGGGCTTTTTGATCTTTGTGGTGGCATGCAGGATCTTTTCAGTTGTAGTAGGCATGTGAACTGTTAGTTACGGCATGTGGGATCTAATTCCCTGACGAGGGATCAAATCTGCTTTGGGAGCGTGGAGTCCTAGAAACTGGGCCATGAGAGAAGGTCCCTAGAAGTATATGTTAAGAAGAATGGCTCCATGGTTTCAAAGCTGGAATGAAGGACACAATAGACAGATGGAGCTCCTGGTCTGTAGGAGTCCACGCAGATGCTCTTGGGAGTCTGGATAAGATTAGGAAGTTGTATAACATGTAGCTGAGGGGTCCTGTAGCTACAGCTGCTGTGGAAGGAAGCTTTGGAGGTCAGGGTGTGTCCCTGCCTTAGGGAGTAGAGGATGGTTTCTTGGCTGTGTCAGGAAGAAGTGGGGGCTTTGAAGGAAACAAGGAGCTCCCAGAGGGGAATGGCCATGCCTCAGGCATGTTAGGGAGGAGGGGCTTTGAGAGTGAGAGGCGGCAGTGGCTGGTGGGGTTAGCGGCTGTCGGGGTCCTTTAGGAGCATGCGGTGAGGCCTCCGGTGGAGGAGAGCGTTTGGTCAGGAAGCTTGGCCTAGTTAAGGGGTCAACTTGGGGTGGAAGGAGGTTAGGCAGCATCCTAGGCCCACTGTCCTGTGTGCAAATGGGGAGAATTTGCACCAGTTACCCGGAGACTTGCATTTCTTCCCTGGGTAGTGCTCCCTTTCTTCTGGCTGGAGCAGCCCTGGGATATGACCCTCACTGCCCTGGTCATCTGAGCTGGATACTGCACTCTGGGGCAGGTGCCATAGAAAAGAAGGAGGGGACCTCTTAAGCAGCAGGCTAGAGGCACAATGGGAAAAAGGCCATGTTGGGGTAGAAGCACCAGGAGGATAAAGGAGGGAGTGCATTTCTGGTGGATCAGAGAAGGGAGGACCTCAGAAGATGTGAACTAGATACAGAATGCTTTCCAGATCCGTCCAATATACATGAGCAAGTGCCAGGCTAATCCTGACCTTGTCATTCTGATTTTGATATAGCGATAAGGGCAGGGAGGGAGAGTAGGGGAAATATTTACTTCTAACCTGGGATTTGCTGGTTTCAAAAACAACCAACAGGGAAAAAAAAAAAAAAGCTGTGTTTGGGGCCCTTTTTCATTAGTTGGGTCTGTGTTTACATCCTTCAAAGGCCAGGTGAACTTGTAAGATATGGAGTCCTGGATCATGTTAGATCAAAATTCATATCTCAATTAAGCAGGCCCTTACCACATATGTTGTTTTTTCTATGTGCATTTTAAAATACAGTACTACTCAGTCAAGACTTGGCTAAATGCTTGGGGGAGAGAAAACGGAAAACACTTGGAAAACACTCTCGGTGTCTCAGCGAAGCATTGTAAATCCCGGTGGAGCATTTTTGAGGATCAGCTGAATTTAGTACGTGTTCCAAAAAAGGATGGTCCAAACAATAGTGTGCCTTTCAGCAATGCTGGTGGACAGGTCTCTAGAACTCACATGGGACCTCCATGAGGACCAGGAGGGTTGTGTGGGATAGAACTTAGAAAATTGAGAGGGTACATGCAGTCCTAAATGAAGCTGGGTGAGGGGCCTTTCCTCTGTGAGTCTTGTCCTTATCTATATTTTCAACTAAAGGATGGATCGATCCTGCCTTGTTCACCACTGCCCCGGGCAGCCAGTGTGAAGCACGGAATACTTGAATCCACACGTACAATATTTTCAGTGAATAGAAACAGAACTATATTTGAAAACATTTAACTCTTTGTGGATGAGGAAAGGGTCAAAGCAGGTAAAGCTCATGGAGCAGGTGGATGGCGGGGCCGGGAATCCCCACTATGGTTTTTCCAGTCATGTACAGATGTGAGATTTGGACCATTAAGAATGGCTGAGCACTGAAAAATTGTTGGGTTCGAACTGTGGGTCTGAAGAAGACTCGCAGGAAGATCAAGCCAGTCAATCCTAAAAGGAAATCAGTCCTGAATATTTACTAGAAAGATTGATGGTGAAGCTAAAACTCCAATACTTTGGTCATCTGATGGGAAGAGCCAACTCATTGGAAAAGACCCTGATGCTGGAAAAGATTTAGGGCAGGAGAAGGGGGCAGCAGAAGATAAAATGGTTAGATAGCATCATTGACTCAATGGACATGAATTTGAACAAACTCCGGGAGATAGTGAGAGGAATACGTCAAGGTTGTATATTGTAACCCTGCTTATTTAACTTACATGCAGAGTACATCATGCGAAATTCTGGGCTGGATGAAGCACAAGTTGGAATCAAGATTGCCGGCAGAAATATCATTAACCTCAGATATACAGATGACACCACCCTTACGACAGAAAGCGAAGAATTAAAGAACCTCTTGAAAGTGAAAGAGGAGAGTGGAAAAGTTGGCTTAAAACTCAACATTCAGAAAACTAAGATCATGGCATCTGGTCCCATCACTTCATGGCAAATAGATGGGGAAACAATAGAAACAGTGACAGACTTTATTTTTGGGGGCTCCAAAATCACTGCAGTTGGTGACTGCAGCCATGAAATTTAAAGACGCTTGCTCCTTGGAAGAAAAGCCATGATCAACCTAGACGGCATATTAAAAAGCGGAGACATTACTTTGCCAACAAAGGTCCATCTAGTCAGAGCTACGGTTTTTCCAGTAGTCATGTATGGATGTGCAAATTGGACTGACTATAAAGAAAGCTGAACACCAAAGAATTGATGCTTTTGAACTGTGGTGTTGGAGAAGACTCCTGAGAGTCCCTTGGACTTCAAGGAGATCCAACCAGTCCATCCTAAAGGAAATCAGTCCTGAATATTCATTGGAAGGACTGATGCTGAAGTTGAAACTCCAATACTTTGGCCACCTGATGCAAAGAACCCTCACTGGAAAAGACCCTGATGTTGGAAAGATTGAGGGCAGGAAGAGAAGGGGACAACAGAGGATGAGATGGTCGGATGGCATCACCGATGCGATTTTTGGACATGAGGATGAGTAGGCTCCGCGAGTTGGTGATGTACAGGGAAGCCTGGTATGCTGCAGTCCATGGGGTCGCCAAGAGTCAGACACGACTGAGTGAGTGAACAATAACCAACAACCTTCTGGAAAAGTGTGTGCCTGGAATATGGGGCTGTTACCTCCCCAAACAATAACCCTGCACACTGCGGTATCTGGAGAGGCACTGGCTTGCTGAGAATCCGATGCCCCTCCTCCAGTCGGTTCTGATTTGGTGTGGTGTGAGCGGCAGGGTTAAAGTGGCCACTTGAGGGCGACATCGCTCTTCCTTTGCCTGGTGTCAGACAGACTAGCAGCTTTGCGCCTTAGGAGTCCTGGAGTTGAGGAGAATGCAGACGCTCAATTCCTCTCCTTTGGGGTAGCTGAGAGCAAAACAAACGTGGTTTAACAGAGGCCTCAGGCTAGAAGGCAGGGAACTTTTATGAACTTTTGCTTGTAAGATGTCCTTATCATTCAAAGTGTGGCATTGCTTGTTATAAAAGAATATTGGACTAACCCCAGATCTTAAGCACCCAGCCCAGTGCTTCTCAGACTAGGCTGGTGCTCTTGCTAAAAGGCAGATACTTATCTGGTAGGGGCTTGGGAGATTACAGTTCTAACAAGCTCCCAGGTGACATTCACAATGGACCATATTTTTACTTTGAAAAACTTAACCTCTTAGTTTCTCCATCAGTGAAGTTGTGATCACACCAGTTCTGCTCATCACATGAAATGATGGATGTGGAAGACATTCTAGATAAACAAAAAAGATAAAGATACTGTGAGCTCTAGGCATGTAATTTTCCTTTTTAAGCCCTGTGAGCAGCACAAGGAGCAGCTGACCGAGGTATGAGCAGCTTCAGAGCTGTGGGAGAAATTTCTTTCTTGCCCTTATCCTGCCAGTTGGCTGGCATCACCGACTCAATGGACATGAGTTTGAGCAAATTCCGGGAGATGCTGAAGGACAGGGAAGCCTGGTGTGCCGCAGTCCATGGAGTACAAAGAGTCGAACGTGACTGAGCAACTGAACAACAATTCTTCCAGTAGCCCAGATTTCTGAGGAACGATGTTGATGAGCAGGCTAGGGAGCCTACAGGCACTGACCTCCTAGTGGGTGTGGTCACTAGTGCCCCTCCCCCAACCCGCCGCCAGGTTGGGGAAGGAGTGTTGCTTCCTGCCCCTGGGCTGTACATATTACTGAGCGCCAGAGGCCGCAACACACCTTTTGACCTAAGCCTCTCCTGTTGACTTGGTGTGACCCCACTGATAGCCCCAGAAAGTGGGGGGGGGGATGCTCCTGACCTCAGTAGAGGGTAGGGTCTCTAGCTGGGCATAGAGACTCCCAGGAATCCGCAGTGTGCCTCTCTGAATCCTGGACTTTGCTGCAGAGGATTATGACCAGCTTCAGAAGGACTGGGGGAAATGGAAGGCTCCAGACACCTAGTTTCGTGTTCTCTCCTTGTCTCGTGGTAGATATCCCTGTTCTCAGTGGTATAAGAGACACAGCTTTCCTCGTGTAGGAGGGCCCCTGGTCTTCCCCTCCACTCCCATCCATTTAAGAGGATTATCTCCTGCCATGGCCCACACTCTGCGAGTTCTGTCTTGGCCACTTGTTTTCCAGACTTCTTTAATACCAGATCAGGAGGATGAGTGCAAGAAACTGAACTGAAGTGGCGGGGCAGACAGTGGTAGGGAGGCCCCTCCCTGTGGATCACAGTGACCCCACTGTGCCTGACAGCCTTGGGGAGCTTGTTAAAATCTGACCCCCCACCCCCGCCCCATAGGGTTTTTGAGTCAGAAACTGCAGTGGGGTCTGAAGATTTGTATATATAACAAGTTTCAGGTGAGGTTGATGCCTTCGTTCTGGGTGTGGAGAACCTGGGGAATGGGTAACGAGGGAACAAACGAGGCTGTTGATTGATATAACCAACGGCTGAGGGTGAAGGTGGTTGTGGGCCGGAGGTGGAAAGAGAAAGCCGAGCTGTGGTGAGCAGAGGGCGAGGAAGAAGCAGCATTTTTTTTGGAAATGCCAAGTCAAGTTTGGAACTTCTTTGAGACTACTTGTGATGGCAGGACGACATGTCTCTTTGACACAATGTCTAGTTTACACTGGTCCCGGTGTGACCAGGGCCTCAGGAAATTTGCCCTGACTTGCGGTCTCTAGCGTGTGGGGCTTCTCTTCTCTGGGACCCACCGGCCTTCAGCCTCTCTCCACGGTGCAGTTTGCGTCCCCGGCACTGCAGGGTAGGTAAGTCTGTTATTTCCTTTTCTCAGTGTGTGTCTTTTTCCTGACTGTGCTGAGAGTCTGGAGAAGAACTTGTTGGGCTGGGTTCCCTTCTCGAATTGGGCCCACAGGCTCCAGAGCCCTGTTTCACGAAGGCACACCCCTGTCTACCCCCTTCCTCAAACTGGAGGAGATTTCTGTGGCTTGGAAGGGCCCTCACAGTTCAAGAGAAAAGCTTCAGGGTTTTGATGTTCCCAGGTGAGGCATAATGTCATGCACTTTCCATTAAATCAGTCTCTGCTCTTCAGCCTGCTACACATAGCACTTAAGGACAGTTTAAAAATAAGCTCTGAATTGGAACAAACTCATCAAGCAGTACTATCTGTTAATGAAATTGCTTCCTGTTAATTTGAGTTTGCAAAATAAATGGTTTCTGATAATATGGCACTGCTGTTTATGGTGCCCACCTCCCAGAGTGGGCTGCTGGCAGTGGCCTGGGAAGACGGCCCCTGGCAGCCATGGCAACCACCCCAGAAAACCTGGAGGATGCGACTAATGGGGAGCCTGGGCTCCATTTGTTGGCTCCTTGGTCCTTTCCACAACCATTTTCTTGAGTAACCATGGGGCTCTGCCCTGTCCTGAGGATGCAAATATCACCTGGACCCAGAGCTATCTCCCCATAACGCTTCGCTGGGGCCTAGAAATCAACAGGTAATTGAGAGTCAACCTGCAGGGTAGGATTGGAGCTGAGATGTAATGGGTGAGCGGGCGGTGGCTGCATAGGCAAGTAAAGACAGAAGGGTTGGTGCAGGAGCTGCAGAGGGAAGAGTGTGACCAAAGGTGGGCAGGGATGGGCACACAGCTCTGGGTGGAGCGTGAGGGCAGGGAATGCCCAGAGATAAGGGGGTTGGGGGTCAGTGGGTGGAGTCGCATAAAGTGCTCCTCTCCAGGATGCCTTTTTGCAGCCATTATTTTATATGGGAGTTCAAAGTCTTTGAAAATTGAGGATGGTAAACACCACCAGACGAGGGTGCTGGTGAGCAAGGTCAGATTCTAGGAAAGGCCATAGAGACCCACGAGAGGGTCTATAAAGCGAGGGTCTATAAATCTGGCCTGGTGATGGAGGAGCGGGGAGTGGCACGCCCTCAGCCTGCCCCCCTGCAGCTCAAGGGTACGTTGGTGTGTGCGTGGTGACAGCCGGCCCCCAGGCACCTTTGCCTGAGCGTGGCTCTCTTTGAACAGGCAGGACAAAGGGGTGGGTGTCACCTATGTGGGGCCTGTGCTGATGCCTGGCACCCATTATAGGATGTGGTGGGTAAGTCATCCATGCACGCAGCTTCCTAGGGGAGGTCCCAAGCACTTGGGGAGGGACTTCCTGGGGTTTGGGGCCTTGTATCACTCTTAAGAGGCAAAAACGGCCGTGATTTTCTCCTGAGGGTGTTGAGAAGCCCTGGTAAGTTTCTAAGCAAAGACACAGTTTGTCTGATTTGCACTGCAGAGAGGTCTGGCAATTTGTGGGGAGAGAGGAGGAGGGGACAGACTGGCAGCTGGGAGGCTGGTGAGGATCTGGGGTGAGACCCAGTGGGTGGGCTGCAGGGTCAGGACAGAGGGCCGTTATCTCTGGGAAATAGCAATCCTGGGGCTGGGTGCTTCACTGTGAAGGTGGGTGGCCAGAGATCTGGCCAGGTTTCTGTGGTTAGGTGGGGGCTCACATGTGCTATGAGTAGAATCAGAAGGAATCAATCTGCCTTTCAGGAAACGCACAGTGTCATATGTTAAGAAGACACAGTACGTGTTCAGAGTGGGGATCCTGTGAGCCACAAGAGGGACAGTCTGTTTGGGATGTGTCTTCTCTTCAGACCACAAGTCCTGGCCCTTTGGCAGAAGGAGTTGAGGATAAAAGATGAGGCCTGGGGGACTCTGGGAGGAGACACCTCGATGAGGATGCTGGTGGCTTGCTGAAGATGGCCATAGCGGGGGTTCAGGCCTCGGCGTCTCTGGAAGCGCCAAGAACATGCTGGCTATTTGCTGTCCTAGTTCAACTTCCCAATTTCCAGCGTTCAATATAAAATGGGTTTGGCTGAGGTTTCTCCCCCATGCATAATTGCAATTATGCAGTTGAGCACTGACAACTGGGTGACCTCATCTTTTCTCTGAAGGGAGAAGGGAAGAGGAACACCTGCCCTGGGTCTTGGAGAGACCAGTCCAACGCAAAGGTGTCAGGCATCCCAGTTGCTGTTCCCAGTTTGAAAATACAGGTAAGTCGTCTTTGGGGACAGTTATTTCTATTTTCATGCCAGTTTTGAACCTTTCTTTTCTTTAAAAAAAATTATTTTATTTTTGGCTATGCTGGGTCTTTTTTGCTGTGGGGGCTTTTCTCTAGCTGCGGTGAGAGAAGGCTATTCTTTGTTGTGGGGTGCAGGCTTCTCATTGCAGTGGCTTCTCTTGTTGCAGATCATGGGGCTCCAGGGCGTGTGGGCTGAGCATTGCGACCCCGGGACTCTAGAGCACAGGCTAAGTAATTGTGGCACGTGGGCTTAATTGCTCCACAGCATGTGGGATCTTCCTGGACCAGGGATCGAACCATGTCCCCTGCTTTGGCAGGCAGATTCTTAACCATTCGACCACTAGGGAAGCCCCTTGAATCTTTCTCTTCTTATTTCATAGGTCCTCCTGGTGGTGATTAAATTTCCTTTGTTTTCAGCCATATTTGTGTTAGAATGGCTCAGTTAACAACTTCACCAAAAACAGGGGACCATATGAACAACTTAGTAGGACCTTCTACCAGGACTGGAGGAGGCTCATGTTGGGGGGCGGCCCTGCCTCTGCCCGGCTGTAGTTCCAGTGATGATGGGGGTATTGATTTCCTGGGGCTTCTGTCACAAAGTCCCTCATACTGGGAACTTACATGACTGGGGAATGGTTCTCTCACAGTTCTGGGGGCCAGAAGTCTGAAATCAAGGCATGGACAGGGCTGGTTCCTTCTGAGGCTGTGGTGGAGAACCTACCTGTGATGCTGTCCTGGCTTCTGATGGCCTCAGGTGTTCCTTACCTGTGGATGGCATTCTTCCTGTGTCTTTACACTGTTTTCTCTCCATGTGGGTCTGCCCTCTGTGTCCACATTTCCCCTTTTTATAAGGATGCCAAGTCATATAGGATTAGGGTTCACTCTAATGAACTCATTTCACTTTGTAGGGGCTCTATTAGATCCTATTGCTGGGAAAGATTGACGGCAAAAGGAGAAGCGGGCAGCAGAGGATGAGGTGGTTGGATAGCACCACCGACTCAATGGACATGAATTTGAGCAAACTCTGGCATAGTGGAGGACAGAGGAGCCTGGTATGCTACAGTCCATGGGGTCACAAAGAGTTGGACATAATTTAGCAATTGAACAACAACCACACATTTCCTTTGAGCAAACTCTGGAGGATAGTGGAAGACAGAGGAGCCTGGTATGCTACAGTCCATGGGGTCGCAAAGAGTTGGACATAACTTAGTAACTGAACAACAACAGATTTCCAAATAAGGTACCATTCTGAGGTATTGGGTTTAGGACTTCACACTATCCTTTTGTGAAGGACACAATCAACCCACAAGTGGCCCCTTTATGTGTGAATTTCTCAGAGACTTCAAGGTACATCTGCTCAGGGACGAGGGTGGGTTGACTGAGTTTCTGGGATTGCCCCGTGAGCAGGTCCAGGGGCTGGTCCCTCAGCAAGGGTCTCCGGGCTTGAGCAGAATGCCAAACTTTGCTATTGAGAATTCTGGCCTGGGGGCACCACTTTCCCAGGCTCTCTTTTCTGTGTCCATCCTACCCCCACACCCCCCACTTGCTCTGTGGGCAGTTGTATGAGGAGGCACATGTGAGCCGGGCTGGCTTCCTAGAGACCCTGCAGTAGGGTGGCCCAGGAAACTTCCAGAGAACCAGGTATAACTCTAAGTCACACCCAAATGTGCAAGAATCTACCTTCCTAGTTGGCCTGTATATATGTGCCAAGAATCAGGCTGATTTGGGTTCTGGAAGGGTGGTCTACTGGTCCAGGTTTGGGTCATCTAAAGTATAAACACTAGAGCGCAGAGGCTGTTGACCCCTGTGACCTGTGCTCTGGGGTCATCAGGGGTGAGCCCTGGGGGTCTGTCCTCTGCTGCGCTTTGTGTCAGTTAGTTTTCATAGGTTGTTCCTGGGGTTTCAGAGTGATCGCCAGGACCCCAGCCCCAAACGTAGCCTTGGCTTCAGAAACCTGGGACCTAAATGCAACAACTGAATTTCAGATGTAGATCTTGCTGCGTTTAACATTTATGAGTGGCAATAAAAGGGAAGGCTGGAATGTATCTGCAGTTCTCAACCACAAGCCATAATTTTACACACTCAAACATCTGTTTTAAGATCATAGCCGTGAGTGTTGGGTAATTGGCTCTCTTTGGTCCTGGACCCATCAGTTAGGCCTCATCAACTTTATCATAAATTCTCAGGGACTTGTTAGTAAACAACATTTGGGGAGCCCGATACTGCCACACTGCAGCCAGGGAGTCTGAAGCATCTGCGCTAGTCCAGGAGCTGCTAACGTGGGGCACCTGAGGCAGGGGGTGGGGAGAGAAGTTACATCTGCCTGGGAAGGAGGCGGTGGAAGGGGAGGAGGGTCGTGGGGGTTCCCAATGCCTGATGCACTGGGGGATATGATGCACTGGGGATTTGGGCGCAGAAATATTTGATAGGGCCGGGAGGATGAGGGAATAGGTGGATGGTCTTAGAACTGGACAGACCTGCCTCAGTCCTGACTCTACCATGAACCGGCTGGGTGACCCTGGCAAGGCTCTGTGAAATGGAGGTGATGAAGAGTAACAAGACTGTGTGTGAGGCTCACCGTTGTGGCCACACAGAGAGACCCCACAAAGTGGAATATTAGTACCAGGAAGTGAAGGGAGGAGGCTGAATCAAAGAGCTAGGAGTTGGGCGGATGGTTGTCCACAGGAGCAGTTGAGGGCGCTGGGTTTGGTGTGTTCTGTATGGCTGCCTCCTTGTGGTAGAAGCGGGCCTGCACAGGAGACGGACTAGGTGCTGGCCATGCACTGCCGTCTGGCTGGGAGAGTGGGCGGTGTCCCCCCTGTATTGCAGGGTCCTTCCTGGCTCATCTGGGCCTCCATGCTAGCAGTCACATTGTTCTCCTAGTCATTTGGCCAGACTCTTCGTCCACTGACTGGTCCACCCACCCTGACTCAACTCCTGTAGGGCCAGAGGTGCCGGGAAAGGCCCAGTAGCAGTTGTGGTCGGGGGTGGGGGCCCTGAGATGCGTGGTACTCAATGTCCTTTATCTGGGGGTGGGTTCCGGCTGTGCCTCCTCTTTGCGTCCATGTGGTGGGGCATTCCCAGGATGTAGGAGTGATGGGGACCCAACAGGTCTGCACTCCAGGGTTTGAGGTGCTGTGGGGCAGAAGGGACTGGCCAGCATGGGGCCTCTCTTTTGGCCCTTTGACCTTGGCACAACTCATCTGGTGGGCCTGCCTGGAAGAACTGGAGCTGCGGAGGTTCCTCCAGGGAGTACATGGCCCAAGACAGCTCAGCGTTCCCTCATCATAATGGCAAGCTTCAGTCTGGCCTCCTTCATGGGTTGGTGGGGAGTGATGAGAAATCCCTGATGCCAGTTTGCTCCAGAGCACCCCAGGATGACAGGTTCCCAGCAACGAACCTGTGACTGGTTGTGTAGCTCAGACTGCACTGAGCCCAAAGGCTGGTGCCCCTGTAACTCAGCCCTGGAAACTGCAATTAGCTTCCTGATTTGTGAAATGGGATAAGCACTGAATCTACCTGTGGGGACTAAACAAGATAGTGTGTGTCAGTGCGTAGTGCCACATCTGGCCCCTGGTAAGGTCTAAATAAACGTTAACTCATCTTACTCCTCAGGTTACATGAGGCAGATTGGCATTCAGTGTGAGATCAAACCCATCTGGGTCTCGATGGGTCTCACTCTGACTTTACTGGTTTGCTCAGTCTTACTGGGCCTTGGTATTCACTGTAACAGCAACCCTCTCAACTCCCATAATCTCCAGTGTGGCATGTGGGATCTAGTTCCCCGACCAGGGATTGAACCCAGGTGCCCTGCATCGGGAGCGCAGAGCCTCAGCTACTGGACCACCAGAGAAATCCCCCTACACTTAGTTTTGCATCTGGGGTTTGTGATGCAGTTTCTGTGGCCAGCAGCCTGCTCCGCAGGGGCCCATATGGTTCCTGGCTTGCTTCCTCAGGTTTCCGGCCATCCTGGGTTCCTCTGAGTGAAAATGACTCCCCCCAGTTGCTCCTTCACATCACCCTGTTTGTCTCCTTCATGATCTTATCAGAAGAGATGCAGAGTGACGGGGTTGAGAGAGAGAGAGGGTTTAGAACCAGACACATCTGTGTTTGTTGTTCCTGACCCTCCATGGACCGAGTGACCTTGGATGAGTTATTTAATCCCTCAGTGCCTCCTGTGTAAAATGGAGACAATAGAACTTTCCTCATGGGATCAGATGAGTTAATGCATGTAAGATACTGAGAACAGTGCCTGCCATTAGCGTCAGTGCTCAGGGAGTGTAAGCTGTTGTGATTATTATCACAGTCTGTACTCATCTCATTTGCTAGTATCCCAGCCACTAGACTGTAAGCTCCCGGAAGGCAGGACCCATGTCTCACCTAATCTCTGCTGTACTTCAGTGCCTATGTCGCGCCCAGGGTGACACGGATGGTCCACAGGAGCTCAGTGAATAAAGCAGCAGCACCGAGGTCATCTCAGTGGATGGCAGAGCTCAGGCCTCCAGTGACAGAGGCTCATTCCAGGGCCTGGACTTTGTTCACTCCCCACTGACATTCCTGGGTAAAAACATCCTAAACTATTTAAACTCAACAGTTCCTGTTCAATTTTCCGGCTTTCCTCAGGAAAGTAATTTATAGAGGAAAATAAAAGGGTGTCCTTCCTTGCTGAATCAAGCTTGGCTTTAGCTCTGCTGTAGCAAGAGAGTGGCTTGGTCACCAGTGTTGGGGGTGGGATGGGAACAGTGGCGGGCTTGTCCCCCCTTTCCTTTCCCTTTGTTCATCACAAAGCTTATCTGTGCCAACAAAAGACCCTCAGTGATGCTGGAGTGAGGAGTGTGGGTGCCATCTGCCTTGTCCTGGTCCTCTGGCGCTAGTATTCCCAGGCGGGCCTGAAAAAGGGCTGGCCTTTTTCCAGGGGTCCAGCCTGGTGCTTGAATCTTGGAAGTGCAATGGGGAGGGGACACTTGGGTAAGGAAGGAGGGGACTTTGGAGTGTGGTCCCTTGGCCAGGTGGCCTCAGGGTGTGACTGGTCCAGTCCACATAGGGGGGACAATAGGAGATGCTGGCATCGGCCCACCTAGGCGGGGGGAGAGACAGGCGATGGTGCCTGACTGCCTCATCTTGGATAGCTCAGGAACCTCTGTGAGTCTCGGTGTGTAAAGTGGATCCAGGAGTTCTGTCTTCTCCCCCTCCCCACACCACACTTCTAGAGCTCAGTGACACCAGGGCCTGTGATTCCACAGTTCAGGGACCATCTTGGGGGTAAACTGGGGTCTCCCTCCTGGCAGCAACCCTGAAGTTGCCACATAGCTAGGGGGCTGAACACCCTCTCTGAGCCTCCTCTGGGAGTGTTTCTGGGCATGAGGGTGACGGGGTGGATAAGAAGGGCCTGCTTGGCCGTGTTTCTTTGTTTAGTCACTCAGTGGTGTCTGACTCCTTGTGGCCCCATTAACTGTAGCCCACCAGACTCCCAAGTCCACGGGATTTCCCAGGCAAGAATACTGGAGTGAGTTGCCATTTCTTTCTCCTGGGGATCTCCCTGACCCACGGATCAAACCCGAGTCTCCATTGGCAGGCAGATTCTTTACCGCTGAGCCACCAAGGAAGCCCTTTGGCCATGTCTTATTTAGTAGGCAGAGCTGTTCTGTTTGAAATGTGTAGGCCTGTCTTCACAATGTCCTGAGCTTTGGGGCTCAGTCCAAACTCCAACCCAGGAAAATTCCATTGACATCAAGTTCTCTTCCCTAGGACACCTGCCTGCTCAGGGAACAACTGTTTCTAGGGCTTGATCCTTCCTCTCTATAGGCCTGGCTGGGCGCCTTCATCAGAGCCTGAAGTCCAAGGGCAGAGAATTCGAGCTGGGTCTGGTTGGAGTGAGGAGAGTGAAACTCAGGCTCGAGCCTTCCCTGTCCCTCACCTGCTCTGAACCAGTGTGCCTGAGACTTAGGTGCTGCTGGCCCATGTCCACGTCTCCTCGTTACTGATGGGGCCGCAGACTCATTTGTCTGATTTATGACTAATAGTCTCCTGGTTTATACCTTTTCTCAGCAGTTTAATAATGGTCCATAAATCTGTCTCCATGGACTTAGATTTGGAAGGGCTGAGTCTCTGAGGACCAGTTGATTTTTACAAATTTTGTAAAGTAACCGGGGGATTTAAACTCTCGAGACTGGCACATTTTCACACTTTTTTTTGACCCTTATCCCACTGGGAATTGCTTCCCAGAGTGGTCTCCCCATGTATTTTGTGATTGACCTTTACGTCCATGAACAGGTTGAGCCTGGGATCGTGGTGGTGGCTGGGTTGTGTTCTCATTTGCTCCAACTGCTGGGCTCTGCTTGGTCCCTTGGGCCCTGCTGACTCTGGTTAGATCCTCCTGATTCTGAAGGCGTTGTCATCTCTCCCTGGAGTCTCTTTCTTGGGTATTTCAGGTTCATACCTGGGGCCCTGATGTCCTGCTGCCCTGCAGGGTTTGTAGGTGAGGGGGTCCTGGTTTTGGTTTATAGCCCTCTTTTCTCTGGTTGAATCATCGGGGACAGAGTTGATCACATCATCAGGCTTGGTCTCTGGGTTAAGTTTGTCATGTCTGACTGTTTTTCTCCCAGGACAAGTCCTCTCTTGGGAGATCCCTCAGTGTCTCAGCAGCTGGACACCCAGGGAGCTCACTGTATGCTTGTCAAGCTCGCTGGTTATGAGCCCAGCCAGGCTTAGCTTGAAGTATCTCCCCCTACCCATGGTTTTTGCTGGGGATTGTTCAACGAGGGTGTTTTTCCTCTGAAGGATGTTGGACAGGCCTAAATGATGTGGGTTGCATGTGGAGTGGACATGGACAAGGGTAGATGGAGCTGCCCATGGGTGAACAGGCGGTTCTGCTTAGTGGTCCCCAAATTTCTGAGAGAGAATCCTATTGCTTCTTTTTTAAAAATTTTAATTTTAATTAGTTTTTGGAAGGGCTGATGACTTATTTTTATTTATTTTTTTTACTGAAATATGTTGATTTACAGTTCTGTGTTAATAACTGCTATATGGTAAAATGGGTTCAGTTATATATATATATATATAAAATTGTATATTAATAACATAATATATACAATACATTTAATGTTATATATTAGATTATATAATTATATATCAAATATAATAAAATAATATATATATATTCCTTTTAATAAATACTCTATTCCATTATGGTTTATTATAGGACATTGAATTTAGTAGGACCTTGTTTATCCATTGTAGATATAAAAGCTTATATCTGCAGACACCAGCCTCCCACTCCATCCCACCCCCAAATCCCTCTCCCTTGGCAACCACTGGTGTGTTCTCTATATCCATGATTCAGTTTGTTTCATGGATAGGTTCATTTACGTCATATTTTAAATTACACATGTAAGTGGTATCATATGGTATTTGTCTTTCTCCTTCTGAAAGACTTTACTTACTATGATAATTTCTAGTTGAATCCATGTTGCTGTAGATGCCACTGTTTTGTTCTTTTCTATGGCTGAGTAGTATTACGTTGTACATATGTATCACATCTTCTTTATCCATCTGTTGATGAACATTTAGTTTGTTTCCATGTCTTGACTATAGTGAACTTAGAATGTGAACATAGACTATTGCTGCTATGAACATATGAGTGCATGTATCTTTTTGAATTATAGTTTTCTCCGGATATATGCCCAGGAGTGGGGTTTTTGGATCACAGGGTAATTATAGTTTATATTTTTAAGAAACCTCCATACCGTTTTCCACAGTGGCTGCACCAACTTACATTCCCAACAACAGTGCAGGAGGGTTCTTTTTTCTCAATATCCTCTCTAGCATTTGTTATTTGTAGACTCTTTAATGATGGCCATGCTGACTAATGTGAGAGGGTACCTCATTGTAGTTTTGATTTGCCCTTCTCTCTCTTTATTTTCCCTGGCTGTGTTGGATTTTTGATGCCATGTAGGGAATTTCTTAAGTTGTAGTGAGTGGGGGCTTTGCTCTAGTTGTGGTGTGTGGGTGGGTTTCTTGTTACAGTGGGTTCTCTTGTTGTGGAGCACAGGATCTAGGCACAGGCCTTCAGTAGTTGTGGCTCAAAGGCTCCAAGCTGTATAGTTGTGGTGCATGGGCTTAGTTGCTTTGCCACATGGGCTTAGTTGCTTTGCCACATGTGGGATCTTCCTGGACCAGGGATTGAAGTCCCCTGCGTTGCAAGGTGGGTTCTTAACCACTGGGCCACGAGGGAAGTCCCAGCATTTCTCTAATGATTAGCGAGTTTGAGCATCTTTTTCATGTGCCTATTGGCCATCTGCATGTCTTCTTTGGAGAAATGTCTATTTAAGTCTTCTGCCTGTTTTTGTTTTTTTTTTTTTTGCCCATTTTAAAATTGTTTTTGTTATTGCTGTTGAGTTGTATGAGATTAATATTTTGGAAATTAAGCTTTTGTCAGTTGCATTATTTGCAAATATTTCATTTGTTAGGTTGTCTTTTCATTTATTTTATGGTTTGCTGTGCAAAAGCTTGTAAGTTTGATTAAGTCCCATTTGTTTATTTTTGTTTTTATTTCTCTTGCCTTGGGAAACTGATCTAAGAACACAGTGCTACAATTTATGCCAGAGAATGATTTGCCTATGTTCTCTTCAAGGAGTTTCATGGTGTCATGTCTTAGGTTTAAGTCTGTAAGCCATTTCGAGTTTATTTTTGTGCATGGTATGAGGGTGCGCTCTAGTTTCATTGATTTACATGCTCCTTCCAACTTTGCCAACATCACTTGCTGAAAGACTGTCTTTTACCATTGGTTATTCTTGCCTCCTTTATTGAAGATTAACTGACCATAGGTGTGTGGGTTTATTTCTGGGCTCTCTATTCTGTTCCATTGATACATATATCTGTTTTTGTGACGATACCACAGTGTTTTGATTACTATAGCTTTGTAGTATTATCTGAAAATTGGGAGGGTGTGCCTCCTGTTCTGTTCTTTTTCTTCAGAATTGCTTTGGTAATTCCTCTTCTTTTATGGCTCCAAAAGAATTTTAGGATTATTTTTTCTAGTTCTGTGAAAAATGTCATAGATAATTTGACATGGATATCATTAAGTCTGTGGATTGTTTTCATTAGTAAGATCATTTTAACAGTATTAATTTTTCCAGTGGGTATCTTTCCATTTCTTTGAATCATATTCAGTTTCTTTTAGTAATATTTTATAGTTCTCAGTGAATAAGTTTTTCACCTTCTTGGTCAGGTTTATTCCTGTTTTTTTTTTTTAAGTGCAATTTTAAAAGTTGTTGGTTTTTTTTACATTCTCTTCATGATATTTCATTGTTGATGTAAAGAAAGGCAACTGATTTCTGTATGTTATTTTTGTATCCTGCTACCTTGCTGAATTTGTTTATCAGTTCTAGGAATTTTTATGTAAAGTCTTTTGGGTTTTCTATATACAATATACATCATCTGCTTTTAATGGCAATTTTGCCTCTTCCCTTCCAATTTGGATGCCTTTTACTTCTTTTTCTTGTCTGATTGCTGTAACTAGGACTTTCGATGCTATGTTTAATAGAAGAGGTGAGAGTGAGTGGATTTGTCTTGTTCCAGGTTTTAGCAGGAAGGCTTTCAATTTTTCACGAGTATTATATTGGCTATGGGTTTGTCATAAATAACTTTTATTATGTTGAGATACATCTCCTCTATACTGACTTTAGTAAGAGTTTTTTTTTCTATCATGAATGAATGTTGAATTTTGTTAAATGCTTAAAGTGCATCTTTTGAGATGATTATGAGATTTTTAGCTTTTCTTTTGCTTATGTAGTATATCACATTGATTTGTGTATGTTGAATCATCCTTGTGAACTTGGGATGAATCTCTTTTGGTCATGGTGTATGATCTTTTATATATGTTGTTGGATTCATTTGCTAATATTTTGTTGAGAATTTTCATATCTCTATTCATGAAAGATATTGGCCTATAATTTTCTTTTTTGGTGGTGTCTTTGATTTTGGTATCAGGGTGATGGTGGCTTCATAGTATGTCTTTAGACTGTTCCCTTCTTTTCAATTCTTTGGGAGAGTTTGAGAAGGATTGGTATAAGTAGAATTTGCCTGTGAAGCCACCTGGTTGTGGGCTTTTTTTGGTATAGAGTTTTCAAATTACAGATTCTATTTCACTTTTAGTGATCAAATTATCTATTTTTATTCAATTTTGGTGTACCATATGTTTCTCAAAACTTGTCCATTCTTCTAGGTTGTTGAATTTGTTGGCATATAACTGTTCATAATATGCCCTTATGGTTTTTTGTATTTCTGCAGTATCAGTTGTTATGTCTCCTTTATCATTTTTTTTAAAAAAGTTTACTTATTTTTAATTGAGGGATAATTGCTTTACAGTATTGTGTTGGTTTCTGCGATACATCAACACAAATCAGCCATAGGTATATATGTCTTCTCCCTCTTGAACTTTCCTCCCACCCCATCCTACCCATCTAGGTTGTCACAGAGCACCAGGTTGGGCTCCCTGAGCTGAATCATACAGCAAATTCTCACTGGCTGTTTATTTTACCTATGGTAATGTATATATTACCATGATGCTCTCTCCATTCATCCCACTCTCTCCTTCCCCCACTGTGTCCACAGGTCTGTTTTCTGTGTCTGCGTCTCCACTGTTGCCCTGCAAATAGGTTCATTAGTACCACCTTTCTAGATTCCATATATATGCATTAGTATGTGATATCAGTTTTTCTCTTTCTGACTTACTTCACTCTGTATAATAGGCTCTAGGTTCATCCACCTCATTAGAACTGACTCAAATGTGTTCCTTTTTATGGCTGAGTAATTCCACTGTATATATATGTATCCCATAGCTTCTTTATCCATTTCTTCTGTCAATGGATATCTAGGTTGCTTCCATGTCCCAGCTATTGTAAATAGTGTGCAGTAAACATTGGGATACATATGTTTTTTTCCATCGTGGTTTTCTCAGGGTCCTTTTTAATTTCTTATTTTGTTTATTTGGGTTCCCTCTCTTTTCCTGGCAAGCCTGGCTAGAAGTTTGTCAACTGGTTTATCCTTTCAAAGAACCAGCTCTTGATGTTATTGATTTTTTTTCCTTTTTAAAAAAATCTCATTTGCTTCATCTCTGATTTTTATTATTTCCTTCCTTCTCCTGACTTCAGGTTTTATTTATTCTTTTTTTAATTCTTCTAAGTGGTAGGCTAGGTTGTTTTTTTGAGTTTTTTGTTTGTTTTTGAGGAAAGCCTGTATTGCCATAAACTTCCCTTTAAGAAGTGCTTTTGCTATATTCCATAGATATTGTATGGTTGTGTTTTCGTTATCATTTGCCTCAAGGTATTTTAAAATTTTCTCTTTGATTTCATAGTTGACCCTTTTTTATTTTTTTAGTAGCATGTTGTTTAGTCTTCATGTAATTGATTCCCCCCCACCCCCATTTCTTTTTCTGTGGTTAATTTCTAGTTTTCTGCTGTTGTGGTCAGAAAAGATGCTTGAAATAACTTCTAAACTCTTAAATTTGTTGAGGCTTGTTTACTGCCCTAGTATGTGGTCAGTTCTGGAGAATGTTCCATGTGAACTTGAAAAAAATGTGTGTACTCTTATTATTTTGAATGTAATGTCCTGAAAATATCAATTAACTTCAACTGTTCTATTGTATCATTTAGGATTTCTACTGCCTCATTGATTTTGTCTGGAAGATCTGCCCACGGATTTGAGTTGGATATTAAAGTTTCCTACTATGACTGTATTCCTGGCAATTTCTCCCTTTATATCTTTTATGTTTTTGGGTGCTTCTATAGTAGGTGCATATATGTTGGTGAATATAAAATCCTCTTCTTGTGTTGATCCTTATATCATTGTATAGTGTCCTTCTTTATCTTTCTTTATGGCCTTTGTTTTAAAGTCTATTTTGTCTGGTATGAGTATTGTGCCCCCAGCTTTCTTGTTATTTCCATTAGAATGAAATATCTTTTTCTATCCTCTCATTTTCAGTCTATGAGTGTCCTTTGCCCTAGAGTGGGTCTCTTGGAGACACAATATTGTAGGCTCTTTTTTAAAAAATCCAATCTGTGTCTTTTGATTGGAGCATTTAGTCCATTGAAATTTAAGGTAATTATTGATATGTATTGTCATTTTTGTTTTCCCATTGATTTTACATTTCTTCTTTGTCTTTTTCCTTTTGTTGTTTGATTTTCTTCTGTATTATACTGATTTTCTCTTCTTTTTGTTTTTAGTGAATCTATTGTATGTTTTGAATTGTGATTACCCTGTTTTTCAAGTATGCTAACCCCTTCCAATCTCTGATTGCATTAGACCAGTTGTCATATAGGCTCAGACAGATTCTCTGAAAAGAATCCCTACATTTTCTTAGTCTCCTTCCCCACATTTTATGACTTTGATGTCCTCTTTTACGTCCTTGTGTTCATCCTTCAGCTTTCATTGTGTTTATCATCGCTTTCACTGAAATATTTTGGTTTTTAAAAAATGTATGTACTGGCTTCTTTAATGGTTTACTTCCCAACTGTGATTTTCTCTTTCCTACAGATTTTTCTTTTCTACTTAGAGAAGGTATTTCAATATTTTCTTTAGGATTGGCTTAGTGTTGTTGTATTCTTTTATTTTTTGCATGTCTGAGGAATTCATTATTTCTCCTTCTATTCTAAATGAAGGCAGGAGGAGAAGGGGATGACAGAGGATGAGATGGCTGGATATAGCATCACTGACTTGATGGACATGAGTTTGAGCAAGCTCCAGGCATTGGTGATGGACAAGGAGTCCTGGCATGCTTCAGTCCAGTTCAGTTCAGTCACTCAGTCATGTCTGACTCTTTGCGACCCCATGAACCGCAGCATGCTAGGCCTCCCTGTCCATCACCAACTCCTGGAGTCCACCCATGTTCATTGAGTCGGTGATGCCATCCAACCATCTCATCCTCTGTCATCCCCTTCTCCTCCTGCCCTCAATCTTTCCCAACATCAGGGTCTTTTCAAATGAGTCAGCTCTTTGCATCAGGTGGCCAAAGTGTTGGAGTTTCAACTTCAACATCAGTCGTTCCAATGAACACCCAGGACTGATCTCCTTTAGGATGGACTGGTTGGATCTCCTTGCAGTCCAAGGGACTCTCAAGGGTCTTCTCCAACACCACAGTTCAAAAGCATCAATTCTTCAGCGCTCAGCTTTCTTTATAGTCCAACTCTCACATCCATACATGACCACCCATGGGTTCACAAAGAGTCGGACATGACTGAGTGACTGAACTGAACTGATTCAAAACGATAACCTTGCTGGGTAGAGTAGCCTAGGTTGCAGACTTTGCTCTTACAGGACTTTGAATGTATCTTGTTACTCCCTTCTGGCCTGCAATGTTTCTGTAGAGAAAACAGCTGGTAGCCTTATGGGGGTTCTCTTGTAATTAACTCCTTGTTTTCTCTTGCTGCATTTAAAAATTCTCTAACTTTTGTCATTAATTTTTTTAGTTTTATTTTTTTTAGTTTTTGGCTGCACTGTGTGGCATATGGGATCTTAGTTCTCTGACCAGGGATTGAACCTGCACCCCCTGCATTGGAGGTGCGGAGTCTTAACCACTGGACCACCAGGGAAAGTGAAAGTGAAGATTATGTGTAGATTGTGTGTAGATTGGTATGCTGTTTATTATTCCATAGGTCTCTTATATTGCTTTCATTTTTTAGGGGGGGGGGGGGGTTGGCTTTTTATCTGCTCTCCTGACTGTGTGATTTCCCTTATTCTATCTTCCAGGTCACTTACTTGTTTTTCTGGATTATTCATTCTGCTATTCATTTCCTTTAGCTCTGCTTTCATTTCAGCAAAAGTTTTCTAATTTTTTCTGATTCTTCTTTATCGTTTCTAATTCCTTATTTTATAGTATTTTGCATTTCTACTGATAACCTTTTTTAAATTCCTTCAGTATTTTCATTATTTCCTTTTTGAAATTGATTAGACTGAAGAGGTCTTTTTCATTGTTCTTTCAGGGGTAATTCTCTTGGTCTTTTATCTGTGAGTGGTTCTTCTGCTTCTTCATTTTACTTATATTCTCTCTTACTCTGTGAGTTTAGGGGAAATAATTATCTACTCTGATCTTGGAGGGCTATTTATATGTGGGGGTGTTTCTGTGTAGCTTGTGTGGGTTTACTGTATTTGGAGTGAGGACTCTCTCTAGTATGGATGTCTGTCACCTCTTTCCTCAGCATGTGCTGGTCGTTATCCCCCTGAGAAAGGATGAGATGGTTGGATGACATCACTGACTCAATGGACATGAGTTTGAGCAAACTCCAGGACATGGTGAAAGACAGGAAAGTCTAGCATGTTTCAGTTCATGGAGTCGCAAAGAGTAGGACATGACTTAGCGACTGAACAACAACAACAATCTCCTTGATAGGGACTATTCTGATGTCTGACTCTTTGCAACCCTATGGACTGTAGCCCACCAGGCTCCTTTGTCCATTAAATTCTCCAGGCAAGAATACTGGAGTGGGTAGCCATTCCCTTTTCCAGAGGATCTTCCCAACCCAAGGATCGAACTTACGTCTCCTGCATTGCAGGAAGATTCTTTACCATCTCAGCCACCTGGGAAGATGTGGTGGCTGGTTCCCAGTTCTGAGGTTCTTGGCAGTGGTGGCAGCTCAGGTGTGGCCCCAGAGTTTGCAGTGGGAGCGGAGGTAGCTTCTGACTCCTCCTGGAGTCTGCCAGGGTGGTGGTGGCAACAGTTGGTGACCACTTCTGCAGCCTTGGAGGGAGGCAGTGGGAGCTTTTAAGCACTCCTGGTGTCCATGGAGGAGGCAGTGAAGGCATGGGACCACTCGTAACCTCTGGGCAGGAGGTGGTGAAGGCTTGGGACTGCCATGGACTCCGTGCAGGCAGTGTCCTGCTTTTTGTGACCATGCACACAGGAAAAAAGGCTGCAACCCATGTTCCTCCTCTCCCTTATGCATCCCCCCAAACAATGGTGACTGGTCTCTAAGGCAGCCCAGGATTGCTCCTAGTATACTCAGTTGTGGTCACACTGATTCCAGCCTCCTCAGGTTATTTCCATGTCGCCAACCCCAGTCCTTTCCCTGGTTCTAATCTTTGAAGCCTGAGTTCTAGCACCCAGCCCTCACCTACCATGGGGTTGTACACCTGTTTTGGCTGCCCCAATCCAGCTGCTGCGCTCTCCTCTGAGACTCTGAAGCTCCCTGTCCCAACTTATCTCTCCACCACTGAGGGGGCTTTTCTCACAGCTCCCTCCAAAGGGAGCAGGTCCCAACCTGGAGCCTTTCTTGCTTTCTTTTCTTTTTCCTACTAATTACATGGAAATTTTCTTGTAGTTTCAGCAGTCTGAGTCTTCTGGCAGAGTTCAATAGCTATTTTGTGAGAATCATACCACAGGTAGATGTATTAGGTTGGTGCAAAAGTGATTACAGTTTTAGACCCTGAATTTTAAATCATTATAACTAGGCTTAAACATATCTGTACTAATCAAAGTAGGAACCATTACAATCAACACATTTTTTGCCAACAAGAAATAAGTTTGTTTATTCCTGTAGCATAAAAATCCATGCTTTGGAATTCGACAAACTCTTGAAAGCATTTTCTGCCTCCTGCTGGTTGTGGAAATATTTTCCCTGTAAAAAGTTTTTGAGATGCTTGAAGAAGTGGTGGTCAGTTGGCAAGAGGTCAGGTGAATGTGGCAGATGAGACAAAACATTGTAGCCCAATTCATTCAACTTTTGAAGCATTGGTGGTACAATGTTTGGTTGGGTACTGTCATGGAGAAGAATTGGGCCCTTTCTGTTGAACAAAGCTACAGACATTGCAGTTTTGGTGCATCTCATCAATGAGAAGTATGCTCATTTGGTGAGCATACTTCTCAAATGTAATGGTTTCACTGGGGTTTAGGAACCTGTAGTGGATAAGACCGGAGAAGGCAATGGCACCCCACTCCAGTACTCTTGCCTGGAAAATCCCATGGATGGAGGAGCCTGGTAGGCTGCTGTCCATGGGGTCGCTAAGAGTCGGACATGACTGAGCGACTTCACTTTCACTTTTCACTCTCACACATTGGAGAAGGAAATGGCAACCCACTCCAGTGTCCTTGCCTGGAGAATCCCAGGGACAGGAGAGCCTGGTGGGCTGCTGTCTATGGGATCACACAGAGTCGGACACGGCTGAAGTGACTTAGCAGCAGCAGCAGTGGATAAGACTGGCAGCCGACCATCAAACAGTGGCCATGACTTTTTTTGGTGCAAGTTTGGCTTTGGGAAGTACTTTGGAGCTTCTTCTCGGTCCAATCACTGAGCTGGTTTTTGCAGGTTGTTGTATAAAATCCACTTTTTGTTTCACATCACAATCCAATTGAGAAATAGTTCATTGTTGCATAGAATAAAAGAAGATGACACTTCAAAATGATGATTTTCTTTATTTGTGGTGATTTATTTCTTTACTTATTTTCTTTATCAGCTCATGAGACATTCAGGTGCTGAGCTTTTTCACCTTTCCAATTTGCTTCAAATGCCAAACAACCCTAGAATGGTTGACATTGAGTTCTTAGGCAACTTCTCATTTAGTTGTAAGAGAATCAATTCTGATGATGGTTCTCAATTGGTCGTTGTCAACTTCTGATGGCCAGCCACTACACTCCTCATCTTCAAGGTTCTTATCTCCTTTGCAAAGCTTCTTGAACAACCACAGCTCTGTATGTTCATTAGCAGTTCCTGGGCCAAATGCGCTGTTGATGTTGTGAGTTGTCTCTGCTGCTTTATGACTAATTTTGAACTCAAATAAGAAAATTGCTCAAATTTGCTTTTTGTCTAACATCATTTCCATAGTCTAAAATACATTTAAGATAAATGGTAAGTTTCAGTTCATCAGCAAAAGACACAAAGCAAGAAAGCATTAAAATTATGTATTACATAGCCACATTTATTTAAGAATGTATTCCAATATCAAATGGCAAAGTTCAACAATGCAGAAACTGCAATTACTTTTTAACATGTTGGTGGGAGAAGGTGAGCTTTATGTCCTACTACTCCACCATCTTGGTCATGCTCTGCTTATTGCTTCTTTTCCCATGGTGTCACAGCTTTTCCCATGGGTGTGCCTCGGTGACACTGGGGTATATGTCTTCAAATATGTGGACAAGTGACTCTGAGCCATCCATACACTCTCACTCATGGGAGAAATAAATGAGGGATTGGTGTCCAGAGTCAGTTTGCTACTGGGGGCAAGTGATAGTCTAGGGCCATTGGGGACTGACATTTAGGCTGAGTCATGTGGAAAGGATATTCTTCCTTTGAGAAAAGGGGCTTGAGCCATGGCACTATAACCCTGATTTTGTCTTTATTCATTATTCATCTTTATAATATTCCCTAGTTGCATGATGTTGAGCAAAATCTGTGGTCCCTGCTCTCATGGAGCTTAGATCCTGATGGGGCCAGGTGTTTAATATCCATACATAAGGAAGCATTGTGATAAACAGTAATGAATGCTGGAAGGAAAGTGTATGTATGGGAAGGAGAACTTCTTGCCATAGGGAGGCATATTTAAACTGAGACCTGAAGGATAACCTTTAGATAAGTAGGCAAGAAAGATGGGGTTTCCTTGTGATGGGATGGTCAAGGTGAGTTCAAGGGACCAAATGGAAGCTGGTGGCTGGAGTGCTGAGAGCAAGGGGCCATAGTGGGAGGTGGAATGGGAGAGAGACAGGCTGGAGCCGGACCATGTAGAGCCATGAAGTCTGGAGAGGAAATGTGGTCTTTACCTAAGAGCAGGGGACAGTACTGAAGGTTTTAAGTAGAAGGTGAGTGACCCTGGCTCCTGATTGAGAATGGATTGTCCAGGAGTAGAATGCAAGCAGGGAAACCAGTTAGGGGATGAGTGCAGGTGTCCAGGTGAGAAACAACGGTGGCTTGGCCCAGTAGTGGAGGTGTAGATGCAGAGAGATGCCATTTATTTGAGAGGAATTAAAAAAATGGAATCAAGGACTTCCCTGGTGGTCCAGTTTAGGTTAAGACACCAGGCTTCCACGGCAGGGGGCATGAGTTTGATTCCCTGGTTGGGGAAGTAAGATTCTGCATGCCTCATGCCAAAGGAAAAAAAAAAAATGGAATCACCAGGACTGTGTATGTGTGGGGGTGTTGGGCATACAGGGTAAGCAGAAGGGAGGTGCCGAGGTGTCTGCTTCCAGATGTCTGGCTTGCTCCGTGGGATGACTGGTTGGATGAAGATGCCACTCCCTTAAATAGGAAAAGTCAGGTTTGGTGGAGAAAATCACTAGCTCAGATTTGAATCATTGAGTTTTAAATGTCCACTGTTATTGTTATTCAGTCGCCCAGTTGTGTCTGACTCTTTGCAGCCCCGTGGACTGCAGCATGCCAGGCTTCCTTGCCCTCACTATCTCCCGGCGTCTGCTCAAATTCATGTCCATTGAGTTGGTGATGCCATCTAACCATCCCAACCTCTGCCACCCTCTTTTCCTTTTGCCTTCAATCTTTCCCAGCATCAGGGTCTTTTCCAGTGCATTGACTGTTCCCATTATGTGGCCAAAGTATTGGAGCTTCACTTTGTGATGATGCTGAAGTGTCTGAGAGTAAATGTCAAGGTGGCAGTTGGCTATTTTAGTATGGCACTCAGGGTAGTGAGTTGGCCAGAGAGAGGCATATCTGAGAGTCACGTGGTCATAGAACCCACAAGGGCAAGGGAGATGGCCTAAGGAGAGTGTCTAAGTGAGGAGGCATCACCTAGCCGAGCAGAGGGCCCAGTGCCCTGCTTCCTTCCTTCCTGTCCATCCTAGGCTGTGTGCAGCTGCTCACGTTGGAGGTCTGGAACCCAGAGGGGTAGGTCTGGCCTCTGGGGGCTTTCCAGGTACTGGGAAGCTGTGGCTGAAGAAGGTCAATGATCTGGCCTCCCTTTCTCAGTGACTGTTGCCCGCTTCTGTGTAGCTTGATGTCTAGACACTCCCAGAGTCCATCTCTACCTGGGAGTTGACTCTCCCCACCTGCCAGGAGCCCTTGCCCATAAATACTCCTGGACTTTGAAGGTCAAAGATGCTGACTCCTAGAGTCCAGGGCTCTCTGG
This sequence comes from Odocoileus virginianus, assembly GCF_023699985.2. Classification (NCBI taxonomy): domain Eukaryota; kingdom Metazoa; phylum Chordata; class Mammalia; order Artiodactyla; family Cervidae; genus Odocoileus; species Odocoileus virginianus. The sequence goes on from NC_069676.1 coordinate 41,546,962, forward strand.
GAGTCCATACACTGCCTTGCTGGCTCATCCTAGCTGCTCCAGTGAGGACCATCCAGGGTTCAGTCTCAGCAAGAGGACTCGGTGGCTTTCTCTGGGGAGGAGGGAGGATGAAGCTATTTGTCATGCAGAGTGACCCTGGTCATTCCCACTCATCATTTTAGGTGGCCATGGCTACTCTGGAGATGATGATGCCACTTTGCTCATGGGGAAAACTGTTAGTGTTCAGAAAAATAAATTTCTTGTCTGGGTTGAAGATATTTTTTCCTTTTCTTTATTCATTGTTATGAATTGCAATCAAAGACAGTTTAATGGTGAAATTGCTATAAAATGGTGGAGAAAACATTTCTTTGGGTATTAGTTTTGTTTTAGTAAATTACAAAGTAGTGATTTAACTTGCCACCTTCAGGATTATTTCTGCCTCTCAGTGGGGTAATATAATCAGCAAGATCTAGTACAGCCTTCATTTTCTGGAGAACACAGATAAATAATCTTCCAAAATGCTCTCGAGCAAACTACATTACCTGTGACTTTTGATATCCCCCAAGAGGATGTCACTTTCAGTGGGTGGCTGGGGAGGGGGAGATGCTACAGTTTCCTGGGCAGCCTGCTGCCAAGGGGACTGAGAGTTACAGATGGAAGCTGGGAGCCTAGGAGAGGCTCTCCCTGAGGGAACCTGCAAGTGAACATGTGTGCAGCGGTTCCCAATGACCCTGCTGCACCAAGGTGGGGTGATCCACAGGTGCATAGGCTTGCAGAGAAATGGGAAGAGGCTGTGATTAAGAGTGGGGACCCAGAATAAATCAGGATCTTGGGATTAACATACACCCACTACTATATCTAAGCTAGATGACCAACAAGGAGCTATTGTGTAGCACCATAAAGAAGGCTGAACCCTGAAAAATTGATGCTTTTGAACTGTGGTGCTGGAGAAGACTCTTGAGAGTCCCCTGGACTGCAAGGCGATCAAACCAGTCAATCCTAAAGGAAATCAACCCTGAATATTCATTGGAAGGACTGATGCTAAAGCTGAAGCTCCAGTACTTTGGCCACCTGATGGGAAGAGCTGACTCATTAGAAAAGACCCTGATGATAGGAAAGACTGAGGGCAGGAGGAGAAGGGGGCGACAGAGGATGAGATGGTTGGATGGTATCACCAACTCAATGGAAATGAGTTTAAGCCAGCTCCTGGAGATAATGAAGGCCAGGGAAGCCTGGTGTGCTGCAGTCCATGGGATCACAAAGACTCAGATATGACTAAGCAACTGAACAACAAATTGTATGGCACAGGGAACTCTACTCAATATTCTGTGATAACCTACATTAGAAAAGAATAAAAAAAAATGAATATATGTATATGTAAAACTTAATCAGTTTGCTGTATACCTGAAACTAACACAACATTGTAAATCAACTTTACTCCAGTGAAACTTAAAAAGAAAAGAATAGTGGGGACCCAGACAGCCCATTGGTGACATGGGTTAGTATTGCACTGTAAGCTTCCTTCTGGTTATTGATAAGCATTTTCTGAGTCCTTACTGTGTGCCAGTCTCCTGCTTGCTGGGCACTGGTTTGGTTACAGGATCCATATCTGCTCTTTTTGGAGGCCAGAGTATGGAGGGGCACCTGAACCAACAGATGTATTGTTCACAGGAGAAAATGCAGGAGGAGAAGTTGTTCCGCCTGGGCTTGTTATGGAAGGCTTTAGTGAGCTGACCTCTGAGGGAGCCTTGAAGGCTGTAGTGGACTTTTCTGAGCAGGAAGGGGAAGGGAGAACATAACAGGCAGAAAGAGAAGCATGGGCAGAGGCACCGAGGTGTGAAGGCTCTGAGCTTGTTGTAGGCACCTGCAGGCCGTGCTCTCCAGGGCATGCTATTTCTGGGAGACGGGATGGGAGGAAGGTGGGACCGGTTGGTGAGAGTGCCTCTTCCCGGGCCTGCCTTGGTGGTATCATGGCTCTGGGACCTTGGAGGAGCCTATCAGAGCCCTCTCCTCTGCCTGGTCCGTCTGTCTAGAGGGGCTGCCAGTGGGGAAGGGTGGGAGGGAAGAGGGCAGCGGCATGAACAGTGGGCGCCCTGGGATCCAATCTGCTGCCCACACTTGTTGATACCCTACATGCCTGGGCAAGGCCCTCAGCCTCTCAGCCTCAGTTTCTTTACCTCTTGAATGAGACAGGGTTTCCCTACCCCCATAGACTTCTAGGGGGTCTCAGAGAAGCCATGAGACCACCCAGTATTTAAGCACTGGGCAGTCTCTCTCCTGGGCACCAGTACCTCTCTATTTCTCCAGCCTCACTGGCTGGTCCTGGATAAGAGAGAATCTGATCAGGGGTAAAGCCGGCTGAGAGGCAGGCTGGCTGGATAGCATCCTGGAACCCCATCTCTCAGAAGAACCAGGAGCTCCCTGAACATGGACAGAGCCGTGATGACAGATCTCACTCTCTATGGTTGGGAAGAATTCCCTTGGGGACTTCTAAGAATGGAGACAGCCTTCTGGGGGCACAGTTAAGTAACTCAAGGTGGTTAGACTATGTGTGTTGGAGGTCAGTCTGGTGACTGCAGGGCCTAGGTTTTGCAGAGAGGGTGTGCTGGTCTGAGGCTGGACCTTAGCTGCTCAGGACAGTGGAGGAGGGGTTGTGAGGGGGCTGCAGTGCTTTTTGTTTTCCTGTCCTTCCTGTCACATTGCTCAGCTAGTCCTCTGATTAAGTGCTTAGCAAACACTTGGCAAATATCAATTTGAAAAGGACCCAAATTATCAGGGTGGCCTCAATGTCTGGGTCCGGCCTTGAAATATGGTAGCTGCTAGCTGTGTGTGGTATTGAGCACTTTAAATTTGGCTTTTCTGAACTGAGATGTACTCTAAGTATAAAACACACACTAGATTTTGAAAATCTGGTACCAAAAATCGTGAACTACCTCAATAATTTTAATACTGAATACATGTGGAAATAATATTTTAAACATATAGTGTTACGTAAAATATATTAAATTTATTTCACCTTTCTAAAGACTTTTGAAAATGGGGTCCCTCGCAAAGTTAATATTCAATATGTAACTCACATTATATTTTTACTGGACATCATGGATCTATAGGCTGAAGTGAGGAAGTGGTACAGATGAGGGACCCTTTGTACCTTGAAGAGAGACTTCCTCCCACCCCTGCCTGGTCAGGTACTTGGGCACTGTGGGTGGCTGGGTACTCAAGTTTCTAGCAGTTCCACATGGAATGTTGCTCCTCTCTTTTGCCTTTAGGTCTGCTAGGAAAATGTCCCTGGGCCAGGGTATGATGGAGCTTGTGGGGTAGGGCAACCAGAATGTGGTGCTTGGGGATCCAGACAGAAAACACACTCAGATCTCCAGAGGAGCTCACCGTGTGGGCTTTATAAAAAAAAGGGGGGGTTTATTTCATAAAGGCCCCTTTTCACTGGACCGAGATGACTTTATCGGGGTTGAGGGGGAAGCAGCTCATACTTATTTCTGTAGCCACAGACCCTGGCATAGATCCTGCATGCAGTAGGCTGGATGGATAGATGGGTGAGTGGATGTGTGGCAGCCTGGTTTTTGATGGCATAAATGAATCTAGAAATTGAAAACATTGCAACTGGATGAATGGTTGACTGGATGCAACTCAGAGAGACAGACAGATGGGTGGTAGGGCAGAAAGATGGATGAATAAAAGAGTGGACTAAAAAGAGGATGGTCATTCTGTGGTTGGATCACTGAAAGGATGATGAGTGTGTGCTGCTGCTGCTGCTAAATCCCTTCAGTTGTGTCCGACTCTGTGCGACCCCATAGACAGCAGCCCACCAGGCTCCGCCATCCCTGGGATTCTCCAGGCAAGAACACTGGAGTGGGTTGCCATTTCCTTTTCCAATGCATGAAAGTAAAAAGTGAAAGTGAAGTTGCTCAGTCGTGTCTGACTCTTTGTGGCCCTGTGGACTGCAGCCTACCAGGCTCCTCTGTCCATGGGATTTTCCAGGCAAGAGTACTGGAGTGGGTTGCCATTGCCTTTTTCGGATGAGTGGGTGGTTGGAGGCATAAATAGATGGAGTAGGTAAAAGGAAGATGGATGATTAGGTGGAGGGGGTGATTGGGTGGTGGCTGATGGAGGATGGAGACAGAATGGATGAAGGGGCTCATTCCAACCCAAGCCTTGGTCAGGGCAGTTTGAGGACATTGAGTCTCATGGTCAGCGTGTGGCACATTTCTCTCCCCTAACTATTTTGCACAGACATGTCTGGAGATCCTCAAGGCTTTCATTGGATTCTCCAGAGAGTTCTCATCGCTGTGGCTATGCTAATTAAGTCTCTCTGCCTAATTAGAACTGTCAGCTCCCTGGTGGGCCACTCTGTCAGTTGTGTGGGGCAGGCTGGGACATGTGTATGGGGTGCAGGCAGTGATGTGTTTTTGAGACTGTGTGTGGGGAATTCTTCATGACAGGTCAATCATCTTTCTGTACACACCTCACAGGACTTTGCAGACAACCACAGAATCAAGAGTGTGACTGAGGAGAGGGAGGAGAAAGTGTCTGGAATGATTCTGAGTTAGACAAGGTAGACATCAATTTTTTTTCAGGACATTATTCCTGACCCATGTGGGAGTGTCTTCACATGTGCAGATGTGGACCTTCCAGAAAGTGCCTTCCCGGATAGCCCAATCTCCTTTTTCAGCAGTCCCAGGAGGCCCAGGGAAAGCCTGTCTCCTTTGGGGAAGATGAATCTCGGAGAGAAGGAAGGATTCTCTCTTATCTCTGGATTTGAATTGTTTCTCCAGAGGTGTCAGGGATGTGTACTGGGAAGGGAAGCTTTGTCTTCCTAGTGATAGGGATCTTATGGGTGTGTGTGTAGGGGAGACCAGACTGCTTTGTCCTGGTTGGGCTGCACCACTTGCCCAGGGAAACTGGGGGAGACATGTCAGGTCTGGTCCTTTCGAAGTGCTGAATTTTCTGCCTCAGCAAAGGCTTTAATCATCCTGATCAGCAGTCAACTCATCACCTTTAATTGAATTACATTTCTAGCAGGATTCCTGGAGAGGTTCTGCTGCAAATGGTACAGAAGGATGATGGAGGTTTTCTGCACACCACAGCTCATTCTACACTCTGGGGAGCCATGGGAATGTGTGCTCACGAGCGGCGCTTTCTTCAGGAAATGCACAAACCCTCCTGTGCTGCCTTCCCTTTTATATTTAGGATCACAACCACTAAATCTCATCTTCTATACTTCATCCAAGTAATGCATGGATTGTTCCACCCCCTCCTGTGAAGTCAGAAAAAACCTAGATCACTTTTCATTAAGACAGTCTCAGTACAGTTAAGCATTTGAAAGAAATGCTCAGTCTCTCAGAAGCTAGATGGGCATAAAGAACAGCTTTGCTGAGGCTTTCTTAATGGGACCACCAACAAGCAGTTATCAGCAAAGTTTCTAAACATTCTCTTTTATCTGTTTATGTCCTTGAAAATTGGGTCTTCTAACGACTGTACAGATCTCTGCTTTCTCTCCAAAATGCCCAGTCTCCAGATTGTCTTTCTTTCTTCACTGTTCCTTCTGGTTCTGGCCAAGGCCTTTTAAGCAACTCCTAGCTCCAACACTTTTGTTTTCCTTCCAGTAAACACAAATCCATTCTTTTTAAAAAATTAATTTATTGAAGTATAGTTGCTTTACAATGTGTGTTAGTTTTGACAGTACAGCAAAGTGAATCAGCTATACGTACACATATATCCCCTCTTGTTTGGATTTCCTTCTCATTTAGGTCACCACAGAGTACTAAGTAGAGTCCCCTGTGCTACACAGCAGATTCTTATTAGTTTAATTCAGTCGCTCAGTCATGTCTGACTCTTTGCGACCCCATGAACTGCAGTATGCCTGGCCTCCCTGTTCATCACCAACTCCCAGAGTTCACTCAAACTCATGTCCATTGAGTTGGTGATGCCATCCAACCATCTCATCCTGTGTCGTCCCCTTCTCCTGCCCTCAATCTTTCCCAGCATCAGGGTCTTTTCAAATGAGTCAGCTCTTCGCATCAGGTGGCCAAAGTATTGCAGTTTCAGCTTCATCATCAGGCCTTCCAATGAACACCCAGGACTGATCTTTAGGATGGACTGGTTGGATCTCCTTACAGCCCCAGGGACTCTCAAGAGTCTTCTCCAACACCACAGTTCAAAAGCATTAATTCTTCGGCACTCAGCTTTCTTTATAGTCCAACTCTTGCATCCACACATGACTACTGGAAAAACCATATCCCTGACTAGATGGACATTTGTTGGCAAAGTAATGTCTCTGCTTTTTAATATGCTCTCTAGGTTGGTCAAAACTTTCCTTAAGAATGCTCAAACTACTGCACAATTGCACTCATCTCACACGCTAGCAAAGTAATGCTCAAAATTCTCCAAGCCAGGCTTCAACAATACGTGAACCATGAACTTCCAGATGTTCAAGCTGGTTTTAGAAAAGGCAGAGGAACCAGAGATCAAATTGCCAACATTCACTGGATCATCCAAAAAGCAAGAGAGTTCCAGAAAAACATATATTTCTGCTTTACTGACTATACCAAAGCCTTTGACTGTGTGGATCACAATAAACTGTGGAAAATTCTGAAAGAGATCGGACTACCAGACCACCTGACCTGCCTCTTGAGAAACCTGTATGCAGGTCAGGAAGCAACAGTTAGAACTGGACATGGAACAACAGACTGGTTCCAAATAGGAAAAGGAGTACGTCAAGGCTGTATAGTGTCACCCTGCTTATTTAACTTATATGCAGAGTACATCATGAGAAACGCAGGGCTGGATGAAGCACAAGCTGGAATCAAGATTGCTAGGAGAAATATCAATAACTTCAGATATGCAGATGACACCACCCTTAAGGCAGAAAGTGAAGAGGAACTAAAAAGCCTCTTGATGAAAGTGAAAGAGGAGAGTGAAAAAGTTGGCTTAAAACTCAACAGTCAGAAAACTAAGATCATGGCATCCAGTCCCGTCACTTCATGGCAAATAGAGAAACAGTGGAAACAGCGGCTGACTATTTTTTGGGCTCCAAAATCATTGCAGATGGTGATTGCAGCCATGGAATTAAAAGACGCTTACTCCTTGGAAGGAAAGTTATGACCAACCTAGAGAGCATATTAAAAAGCAGAGACATTACTTTGCCAACAAAGGTCTGTCTGGTCAAGGCTATGGTTTTTCCAGTAGTCAGGTATGGCTGTGAGTTGGACTATAAAGAAAGCTGAGCGCTGAAGAATTAATGCTTTTGAACTATGGTGTTGGAGAAGACTCTTGAGAGTCCCTTGGGCTGCAAGGAGATCCAACCAGTCCATCCTAAAGGAAATCAGTCCTGAATGTTCATTGGAAGGCCTGATGTTGAAGCTGAAACTGCAATAATAATTTAGCCACCTGATGCAAAGAGCTGACTGATTTGAAAAGACCCTGATGCTGGGAAAGATTGAAGGCAGGAGAAGAAGGGGACGACAGAGGATGAGATGCTTGGATAGCATCACTGACTCAATGGACATGAGTTTGAGTCAGCTCTGGGAGTTGGTGTTGGACAGGGAGGCCTGCCGTGCTGAAGTCCATGGGGTCTCAAAGAGTTGGACACAACTGAGTGACTGAACGCATAAACAATATTACTTATTTGTTTTTCTTTTTCTGACATATCTCACACTGTATGACAGTCTCTAGATACATGCCTATCTCTACGAATTGTACAATATTGTTCCTTTTTATGGCTCATTAATATTCCATAAGACAAGTCCATTCTAATATAGATACCTTTAGACTCTCCTCATTCCCATCCTTCCCTGGTCCCCCACTCTGACCAGTCCAATGAAGGGAGCTCAGGGTCCAAGCTGCTGCTGCTAAGTCACTTCAGTCGTGTCCGACTCTGTGCGACCCCATAGACGGCAGCCCACCAGGCTCCTCCAGCCCTGGGATTCTCCAGGCAAGAACACTGGCGTGGGTTGCCATTTCCTTCTCCAAGGGTCCAAGCTTGTTTAGCCAAATTTGCTGAGAGTGACTTTGACCTGTTTGTGCAGGCTGAGGTACAAGGTTCACCCTCTGGGAAGGTGAAAGTAGACAGGAAATAACTCAGGGATGCTGAAGGTGAGATGCCCTCAGATTGCCCATGGCATCCTGAGGTTTCATCTTTAGAAATGTGCTAGCAAAACCATCTTTCGTTCTGAGGAACAGAAGCCCATTCAAACTAGTTAGTGGCAAAATGTTTTCATAAGGACATAGGAGTTTCTTCCACAACCCAAAGAGGAGGAGGAAGTTAGGACTCAAGAATAGGCTGAGATGAGAATTTAGAAAGTTGCCCACTCTCTTCCTCTCCCTTTCCCCCACTTCAGCCTCCCCTACTTCCTCCTCCCCTCCACCTCTCTCACTTGGTACACAGTTCCACTCACACAAGGAAGTTAACATTAATATTTGGGTTCAAATACCTGGAGGATATTCTCACTGACTCAGCTTGGCTCATGTGGTCTCCCCAGGTCTAGTCAACTTTGCTCAGAGAGCAGGGATCATGAGGCACAAACTTGGCTGCCAGGACCCAAACTTGTGATGTGGGAAGGCAAATTCTCAGGGAAGATGGGATGATTCATGGGCTGTGCAGACATGCCAAGGTATTTACCATAGGAGGTAGTTGTTCAGTTGCTAAGCTGTGTCTGACTCTTTGTGATCCCATGGACCACAGTGCACAAGGTTTCCTTGTCCTTCACTATCTCCCGGAGTTTGATCAAACTCATGTCCATTGAGTTGCTGATGCCATCCGACCATCTCATCCTCTATCACCCCCTTCTCCTCATGCCCTCAGTCTTTCCCAGCATCAGGATCTTTTCCAATGAGTCAGTTTTCTGCATCAGGTGGCCAAGTATTGGAGCTTCAGCTTTAGCATCAGTCCTTCCAATTAATATTCAGGGTTGATTTCCTATAGGATTGATTCATTTGATCTTCTTGCTGTCCAAGGGCCTCTCAAGAGTCTTCTGCACCACAATTTGAAAGCATCAGTTCTTTGGTGCTCAGACTTCTTTATGGCCTAACTCTCACATCTGTACATGACTACTCAGAAAACCATAACTTCGACTATACAGACCATAGGAGGTACTTGGTGGATAAACAAAAATGGGAGAAATGCTTATGAGGCTTGTTCTATTAACATGGCTATGATCAAACTCTATATGATTTTGCCCTACTGCATTATGGTTTTAGTAGTTTTCCATATTATATACATTTTACAGACTTCAACTGGATTTATTATAAATTACTCATTAATAATTTTCTCATTGTGGAACATTTAGCTGGTTTAAAATTTCTTTCAACTATTATAAATAATACAGCAGTGGTCATCTGTGTATAAGGCTCCTTTTAGATTTTGAATTATTTTCTTTGAAATGGTTTGCTAGATGCAGAATTAAAGGTTCAGGTTCTTGTTTGCAAATGAGAGAATCTACGGGGTATATTTAAGCAGAAAGGAATCTTTACACAAGATAATAGGTATCTCTGGGGAGTTGGGATGGTGATACAGACAACTAGTCTCGGATATGACTGCCGGGAACAGTGCAGCTAGAATCCGTGCTCTATCCCATTGTGGGACTTTCTATTAACAGCGAAACACTACTGCTGCCAATTCCTGCTGCTTTGCCCCAGTGACTCCCAAGTTCTAGACTCCAGAAACCCTGCCACAGATTCTCTAGGAGCACCAGTGGCCTCCAACAGCACACTATTAGAAAACTGAGCTCTTTGCTGTCATTTCACTTCTCCCTTCTGATCCTAGTCTCATATGGATGAACCATGCTGACAGAATTTGGGACACATGTCTGCTGTCTAGCAAAAAAGGAAGTCTAAGTAGATCTTTGAATTTTTAGTACAGGGAGGTAAGACTTATGTGAAACTACCAAAATATCATGGAGTTATTAAAAAGATGTCAGCCAAGAATGATGGATGCCTGCTATGTGTTCAGATGCCAATTTAGGGAAATACTATACAGGCTGGAGTAGTGGTTCAGTAATGTCATCAAGAGCCCAGTTGCTTTCTGTTTTTCAGTGTATTGACAACGTGTGCCCTCATGATCCAAGATAACTGCCATAGCTCCAAGTATCATATCATTATTTGATAGAATCTCAAGGAGGAGAGAAAAGGGTAGAGGCAGAAGGGGTTTATTCTTAAGAGCTTTCTATTTGCAGAGGTTAATGTCTCAAGCAGACTTCCCTTTCCTTGGTCTAAGTCAAATGTGTATTCCTGACCCATCATTGGCAAAAGGTAACAGAACTACCATGCTTGCCTTAGATCTTGGCTGAATATACCCCAAAGTTTAGATTCTGTCAGAAAAATACAAAATCTTTTGGGAAAGCAATAGTATCTATTATAAGGGGAATAACTTTTGTTTTTTGTATGAATATTTTAAGATTTCTAATACCTATAGCCAAATTGTTTCCAAAAGGGTTGTACCAACTTAAATTCTTATGAACAATGTATGTCTGTTTTACCAGACCCTTGCCAACTCATGAGTTTTGTATACTAGTAACATGGAACCGAACTCTTATTAGTTCTGATAGTTTTTTAAATTGTCTCAAATTTTACAATAAAACAATCTTATGAGTTGATGAATGAAGATGATAGTATAGTCTCATTTTTAATAGTTACAGTTTTAAGTGCTATTTCTTATTGTTCTGGTCAGGCCTTTCTCAATAGTCTCAGATAATAATGGTGATAATGAGCATCCCTGTCTTGTTCCTGATTTTCATATGAGAGCTGTAGAGTTACATCAGTAAGTGTGGAGTGAGCTGTTCATTTGAGATATATCTGATTTCCTTAGATTTAAGCTATTGGTTCTAAGATGTATCCATTTGATGGGAAGAGGAGGAGAAGGAATTACTTAATATAACCTTACACGTTGATTGAAAGGTTTACTTCAACAGTGTGAAGGAACTAGAATAACTGAGGAGAGTATTTATATATTTTCTTCCCATTGATAATGTCATACAATTATTAAATACACAATTATTTGAATATAACCAGGATCCTCATGGGAGATAAATTCTTAATATAATATATATTTATTATGTTTAGCAAGTGTTATTCGATTCCCAGAATTAGAAATTTCATAAGGTAAAGATGTTAAATTTAACAAGAGTCTAAACGTAAGACTGTCACTAAAAAATTGATGCCTTGATCTGGGAGAGTATATGACTGATTAATTTCCTAACACTAAATCACTTTTACAGTCCTGGGATAGATCTACTTTACTGTTAAGCATTATACTTTTAACATTCCATTGAATTCTATTTTTTGGTATTTTATTTAGGGTTATTACATTTCTTAACATTTATTTTATTGAAGTATAGTTGATTTACAATGTTGTTAATTTCTGCTATATAGCAAAGTGATTCAGTTATAGATATTTATACATTCTTTTCCATTATGGTTTATCACAGGCTATTGAATATAGTTTCCTGTGCTATGCAATAGGGCTTTTTATTTATCCATTCTATATGTACTAGTTTATATCTGATAATCTCTACACTTATTTTCTTAAGTGTGGAGTATACATGTTTACTATTGCTCTCAGATTTTAGTGTCAGAGTTAGGATAGTACCATAAAATAAATTAGATTGTGGAGAAGGAAATGGCAACCCACTCCAGTACTCTTGCCTGGAAAATCCCATGGACCGAGGAGCCTAGTAGGCTACAGTCCATGGGGTCACAAAGAGTCGGACACGACTGAGCAACTTCACTTCACTTCATGACAAAATGTCTTGTGTGAAACATGTTTATCTTAATTTCCATGAAACAACATTCTGCAGTCTAATAAAACTTTTATCTACTGTACATAGAAAAAAAAAATTGCTGTTCAGCTTGTTTTTACATATTAAAAGAGTTCACATGACAAGAATTAGCAGTTTCTTGAAAGTTAAATTTGACATGTGGACATGAAGCCTTTTAGTATTTGGAAGTAAATATTCTGTAACTTTTTCAATTATTGGTATTAAAGAATTCTTATGGGATTGATTTTTATAAGTTCTATTTTCCCCAATCATCCATGTTATTGAGATATTCAGATTCATTAGCAAAAAATAATAGCTAAATGCCTTACAATTTTTTTTGGGGGTTGAAAGTTTTTTAAAAATTAAAATTTATTGAAGTAGTTGATTCACAACATTGTGTTAATTTCTGCTCTACAGCAAAGTGACTCAGATATATTCTATATATAGAAATAAAACTTTGTTCTTTTCTGTTATAGTTTATCATAGGATATTGAATATAGCTTCCTGTGATATACAATAGGACCTTGTTATTTATCCATTCTCTATATAATAGTTTGCTTCTGCTGATCCCAAACTCCCAATCCTTCCCTCTCCTATCTCCATCCCCTTGGCCAAGGACAAGTCTGTTCTCTGTATCTGTGAGTCTGTTTTTGTTTCATAAATATGTTGATTTGTGCTGTATTTTAGATTCCACATGTAAGTGATATCATATGGTAATATTTGTCTTTCTCTTTCTGACTTACTTGGCTTAGTATGATAATCTCTAGATCCACCTATGTTACTGCAAATGGCATTATTTCATTCTTTTTGATGGCTGAGTAGCTTTCCATTGTGTATATATATCATATCTTTTTTATCTACTCGTCTGTCAATGGGCATTTATATTGTTTCCATATCTTGGCTATTATGAATAGTGCTGCTATGAACATTGGGGTGCATGTATCTTTTCAAATTATAGTTTTATCTGTGTATATGCTTGAGTGGAATTGTTGGATCATATGACAACTCTATTTTTAATTTTTTGAGGAACTTCCATACTGTTTTCCATAGTGGCTGCACCAACTTACATTCCCACCAACAAGGTAGGAGGCTTTCCTTCTCTTCACATCATCTCCAGCATTGTTATTTATAGACTTTTTAATGATGGCCATTCTGACCTGTGTGAGGTGGTATCTCCTTGTAGTTTTAATTTCCATTTCTCTAATAATTAGTACTGTTGAGCATCTTTTCATGTGCCTATTGGCCTCTTTGTGACCCCATGGACTGTGGCCTTCTGGGCTCCTCTGTCCATGTGGATTCGCCAGGCAAGAATATTGGAGTGGATTGCCATGCCCTCCTCCAGGGTATCTTCCCAACCCAGGGATCCAACAGGGGTCTCCTGCATTGCAGACAGATTCTTTACTAGCTGAGTTACCAGGGAAGCTCAATAATTAGTAATGTTGAGCATCTTTTCATGTGCCTATTGGTGATCTGTATGTCTTCTTTGGAGAAATATCTATTTAGGTCTGCTGCCCATTTTTTGATTGGATTGTTTTTGTTTTTGAATTGTATGAATTGTTGGTATGTTTTTGGAATTAAACCCTTGTCAGATGCATCATTTGCAAGTATTTCCCCCCAGTCTGTAGGTTGTATTTTCTTTTTGTTTACAGTTTCCTTGCTGTTGCAAAAGCTTTTAAGTTTTTTTGGTTGTTGTTGCTTTCATTTCTATTGCCTTGGGAGACTGACCTAAGAAAACCTTGGTACAACTTATGTTAGAGAATGTTTTGCCTATGCTCTCTTTCAGGAGTTTTATGTCATGTCTTGTGTTTAAGTAGTTAAGTCATTTTGAATTAATTTTTGTATCTGGTGTGAAGGAGTGTTCTAGCTTCATTGAGTTACATGCAGCTGTCCAGCTTTCCCAATACTTGCTGAAGAGACAGCCTTTTCTCTGCTGTATGCTGTTGCCTCCTTTGTTGAAGATTAATTGTCCGTAGGTACGAGTATCTAAGGGGCTTCCCTGGTGGCTCAGTGGTGAAGAACTTGCCAGTTAATGCATGATACCTGGTTCAATCCCTGGGTTGGGAAGATTCCCTGGAAGAAGACTTGGCAACCCACTCCAGTTTTCTTGCCTGGGAAATCCCATGGACAGAGTAGACAGGTGGTCTCCTCTGTGGGCTATAATCCATGGGGTTGCAGAGAGTGGAACACAACTGAGCGACTAGACAACAACAACATGAGTGCCTTATACTTTTTATTTTTTCCCTGTATCTGCTCCATGTTTTCTCATGTAGCATTTTGTCTTTTTTGTTACTTGCCAGATATTTGACTATTTTAACTCTGGTTTTCCCTGAAGCACACTCTTAAGTGTATTTATTAATGTCCTTATTTTATTATGTTTGAGTTATTTAGTTCCTCTCTGCTTTTCTCTAAATAATGCTTTCACCACAAGTCAGCGTTGCCTGTTTTGCACACAGGTGGTGTAAATTTGGTTTCCTGTTTGATCTGTTTGACTGTTTTGCTGTTGAGTTTTGGCATTTCTGGGTTGCTGTGCAATTCCGTGCTACAAGGCAGGAAATCTTTGTTCCCTTTCTCTGTGATGTATCCCAACTATCCAGAACAGTTCCTGGCACAGAGTAGGGATGCAATATGTATTTATTGGCCAAACGACAGAATGAATCTGGGGAACTAGTGGGAAACTTCTGGAAGTCTCCTCTCCCGGGAAGACCTCCTGGGGATGGGGAGTAGGGGGAGACAGGTATCCACTAAAAATATATGTGCAACCTGTAAGTAGAGAGTTATTTTATTTGGTGGGAATGTTTAGAACTCCAAGCCCAGGAGACAGCATCCTAGTAGCTCTGAGAAAACTGCTCCAAGGAGGCAGGAGGGTAAGTCAGGCTGTATACAAGTTTGTGACAAAGGGAGCAGGCAGTCTGAACATCAAAGATCAGGTATCAAGTTAAGGAATTTAGCATTCTGTGTATGGGAAGATGCAAGCCTCTGGGCTCACTGGATTCATTCCTTTCATATGCACCTCAGCTACCTGGGGCAATCCTGTTTCCTTGTTCACCTTAAGGTAGTGGCAGATGGCTGCTTCTTGCATTCCCCCCAGCTCCCCAGCTATCACTGTGGATGGTGGCAGCAACGGCTGGATCAGTTTTGGGAGCCCTCATTCACATTTGGTGGCCAGAAATCACTGATGGCTGTGACATGTGACATTTCTTGTTTATTGATATGGCAGGAGATATTTTCATTTCACAGTCCCTCCCTGTGGTCATAAATCTGACCATATTTGGGAGACATTCCATGACCATTTTTTTTTTTTTTTTTTTTTTGTCCCATGGTGCTGATCTGGATCATCCCAGATTAGGTTAGGTCCTCATTGATATGTCATTCTGGGTGTTAATTTCTGGATTAGGCTCACTGATAAATAATAAAATATTCTCTGGATCCTCTGGATCCTCTATCTTCTAACATAATAGCATCCAGGAGATATTTCCCTTGTTGCCTCTTCCCATACCTAGAATCACACTATTACAATTATTTTACATTGTAAATGTGATCTATTTATTCAAGATGTTTAGCTTTCATTAATTTGGTCAGAGGTCTGGTTACACATCATGTAATACAAAAGACAGCAATCTTATAAAATAAACAGACTACAAGTAATAAATAGCTAATAATATGATTAAAGTTACAAATAGGGATTTAATCCATGAGCTTTCAGAACCAAACCATCTTCCTAAAACATCACCCATTAGAGGATTTATCTGGTAGGTAAACACAACATTCAGCTTGAATTACAGCACAGGTGCCACCTTGAGATGCTGTTAGGATAACAAGGGCCATACAATTTGGTAAGACAGCTTTTCTTAGCAGAGAGACCTCAGAATTTAGTAGGATAATAGCCTGGTTGCTATCATTTAATGCCTTTTGAATGAATTTTGTTAAGGCTTCAATGTGAGAAATAACATTTTCCAATCCTATTGAAGGCACAAAAATAGCTGCTAGTGATCATACCAGTGAAACACAGATCTCTAGGTCCATTAGGCTCATATTGATGGTAAATTTGCTGGAGTCACATCTAAGTTTGTACATAGTGGCCTTGAGCCCAAGGGAATTCTAAAATATACCTTCCTAGCTGGCTGGTGGAAGCCAGGGTCATAGATTGGATGCACAAAGCCATGAAGTCCTGTTAGCTGCCAGCCAGTATGTTTCTGGACATCTAATCCAGTCATCTTTAAGGGAAATAGTATACTGGTAGTTTTTTCATAAGGCACCCAGCCTAATTTTCTAGTATTCTTAGGTTGATTATCTTTGGTATGGTTTAATTGTTCCCAGTTTAGGGGGGCTTTTAGGCTTAGATGACCATAATCTGGTATTAGTCAGATAAATCCACCTCATAACTGAGGGAGTGTCCTTCCTAATACTCTAGAATATATATATATATATATATATATTTTTTTTTTTTTTTTTTTTTTTTTTGGGCTGGAATTTAGCTGTTTGTTTTGACTGAGCTAGAGTAACCTTAAGGGAAAATTCATATTTATGGCCAGGGTTAGAATAAATATGTTTGGTTGGCCAAGTGAGTGGGTCCCATCTAGTGATATCAGTACTAGCTCAGAGAGAACTATAATTCCTTTCTTCTAAAATAAACTTTCTAAGAGCCATCCAATCAGAGCCTTGAAAGGGAGAAAACTGTCAAGGTAAACCAGATGTACTGGATACAGGTAATTGACCACAAACCCAACAGTTTGACTGATTTCTAAAATTTACATAAGATCATACCCATGATAGAAAAAACATTTGATTCATGTGTAAGAGTCCAAGAAACTAAGAAGAAAACTTATGAACAATCTTATGGGTCAGGTCCAACGTCTTGGGGCAGCTGTCTACTTCTAATGTCATCTTCTTCTCATCCTGGTGTTGGAGTTTCCTTATTATCAGAGAATTGTTTAAAGGTAAGTTGGAGGTCAGCAGTTCTCTCTATGGATCAGTCTGGTACAGGAGCCCTTTTTAGGTGGGAAATATGAATCCAACAGTCAATTCCCTTCAATTTTTCTGTGCTTGAGCTAGTCAAAGAAACCTGATAAGGGCCCTTCCATTTAGGTTGGAGGGAGTCCTTTAAATGATGTTTTTTCTTATATACATAATCTCCTGGTTGTAAGTCAGGGGACATCTGACCTTCATTTGAGGATAGATTACTGTGATAAGCTTCAGAAACAAGTTTAGAATGACTTGTCAATACTTTGATAAAACAGTTGAAATAATATAATACATCTCCCTTAAGTAATATAGAATCATATAGTCCTTCATCCAATCTCAGTGTCTCCCTGTAATAATCTCAAAGGTAGACAAATGATGATTGCCAAAAGGAGTGGATCTGAGGTTGAGGAGAACCAATGGAAGGGCCTTAGGCCAAGGTAAAGAATAAGCATCTTTAATTTTAGCCAACTGTTTCTTTTTTATTTTAAATATATATATTTTATTGAAATATAGTTGACTTAAAATGTTTCAGGTCCACAGCAAGGTGATTCAGTTAAACAAATATACATATATTATTTTTGAAATTATTTTCCATGATAGGTTATTATAAGATATTGGTTATAGTTCCCTAGGCTATACAGTGAACCTTTGTTTCTTGTTGCATATCTATTTTTCAATTAGAAATCGATTATTCTATTCATACTAAGTCAAACATGTGGAGTCAAAGTGTCCTAATTTTACAGTTATGCAAAAATTAGTATTCTATTATGTATAATATGTATACAAAATGTTTCCTACTACACTTGATAAACGCTTGAGAAAGAATGTCAAAAAAAGGAGATGGAGAAACTGGAGAACATAAACTAAATGAAATGGGTGCACTGAATGTGAAATAGAAAAAGTGAAACAAACTAGATAAAAATAAAAGATCATCATTGAGTCCAGTTGTTTTTAAACACGACTGCTCATTAGAAACATATCTGGAGTTTTGGAGGAAAAAAACAATACCTGAACATTTACACTTTTCAAAAAATTTCAAGATAATTCTGATATGCATCTGGATTTTAAAAAGTGATTATAGGTTTTTCTGTTATATCCTAGTTTTGGTAATATAGAGTTCTATTATTTTTCTGTTGACCAATCATGATACAATGGTATTAAGCGATTAATAGTTACATAATCACAATAGTAAAAGATGTTTATCAGTTTTCACAATCAATAGCCAGAGAAAGATAATTACTATTTCAAGCCATAATGGGAACATGATTACCTTAACAATATAAAATAATTACATACAATTTGGGGAGGTCAAGCAGAGTGATGTGGTCAGTGGAAGTGCATACATGCACATGTTTTCATCCACTCAGCCAGTCTGTCTTTTGGTTGGTTTACATTTAAGGTAATTATCAATATGTATGATCCTATTACCAGTTTCTTAATTGCTCTGGGTTTATTTTCTGTAGGTCTTTTCCTTCTCTTGTGTTCCCTGCCTAGAGAAGTTCCTTTAGCATTAGTTGTAAAGCTGGTTTGGTGGTGCTGAATTATCTTCACTTTTGCTTGTGTGGAAAGCTTGTGATTTCTCCATCAAATCTTAAGGAGAGTCTTGCTGGGTATAGTATTCTTGGTTGTAGGTTCTTCCCTTTCATCACTTTATGTATCATGCCATTCCCTTCTGGCCTGTAGAGTTTCTGTTGAGAAATCAGCTGGTAGCCTAATGGGAGTTCCCTTGTATGTAATTTGTCATTTTTCCTGTATTGCTTTTTATACTTTATCTCTTTTTGTCAGTTAGATTGCCATGTGTCTTGGTGTGTTCCTCCTTGGGATTATTCTTTCTGGGACTCTCTGTGCTTCCTGGACTTGGTTGACCATTTCCTTTCCTATGTTCAGAAATTTTTTAGCTATTATCTCTTAAAATATTTTCTTAGCTCCTTTCTCTCTCTCTTCTCCTTCTAGGATCCCTATAATGTGAATGTTGGTGTGTTTAATGTTGTCCCAGAGGTTCTTAGGCTGTCTTCATTTCTTTTCATTGTTTTTCCTATATTCTGTTCTGCAGCAGTGATTTCCACCATTCTGTACTCCAGGTCACTTATCCATTCTTCTGCCTCACTTATTCTGCTATTGATTCCTTCTAGTGTATTATTCATCTCAGTTTGTTCTTTAGTTTTTCTAGGTCTTTGGTAAACATTTCTTGCATCTTCTCAATCTGCCTCCATTCTTTTCCCAAGATCCTGGATCATCTTCACTATCATCATTCTGAATTCTTTTTCTGGAAGGTTGCCTATCTCCACTTCACCTAGTTGTTTTTCTGGGATTTTTATCTTGTCCTTTCATCTGGAACATAACTTTCTGCTTTTTCATTGTGATTAACTTTCTGTAAAATGGTTTTTGTTTTAGCCACTGTGAGACTGTGCTTCTTCTGTCTGCCCTCTGATGGATGAGGCTAAGAGGCTTGTGTGTGCTCATTGATGGGAAGGACTGGTAATGGGAAAAACTGGGTCTTGTTCTGGTAGGCAGGGCCTTGCGCAGTAAAGCTTTAATTCAATTATCTGCTGATGGATGGGGTTGCACTCCCTCCCTAATAGTTGTTTGGCCTGAGGTGACCCAGCCCTGGGTTCTATGGTAGAGCTAATAGCAAACTCCAAGAGGGTTTAGGTCTTACAGTGCCCCTGTCCCTATGGTGAGCCCCTGCTGACCCATGCCTCCACAGGAGTCCCTCCAACACTAGCAGATAGTTTTGGTTAAGTCTCCTGTGGGGTCATTGCTCTTCTCCTCTAGGTCTTGGTGTGTGCAAAATTTTGTTTGTGTCCTCAAAGACTGGAGTTTCCCTCAGTCCTCTGGAAGGCCTAAAATCAAATCCCACTGGCCCTCAAGGCCAGATTCCCTGGAGATTCCCAGTCCCTCTGTTGGATCCTCAGGCTGGGAAGCCTGAATGTGGGGTTCAGAACCTTTACAATAGTGCAAGAACTTCTTTGGTATTATTGTCTTCCAGTCTGTGGGTCACCCACCTGTCAGGTATGGATTTGATTTTATTGTGACTGTGTCCCTCCTACCATCTTGCTGCAGCTTCTTCTTTGTCTTTGGATGTGGGGTATCCTTTTTTGGTGGGTTCCAGCATCCCCCTGTCAATGGTTATTCAGCAGCTAGTTGCAATTTTGGTGCTCTCATAGGAGGAGATGAGAGCACGCCTTTCTACTCCACCATCTTCAACTGGAAACACTAACTGTGTGTTAATTGTTCTGTTTCTTCTTTCCACTAACCCAGAAGACTGGAGCTGATGGGCACAATGGAAATGTTGCATAATTGGCCAAATTTAAAAAATTTCCTAAATCATTTGTCCAGAAAAATGGGTCCCTCTGTCACTGTGTAGTTCAGAGGGGATTTCCCAGATGTGGATCACTCTTTCTAAAACCAGCTTCCCTACTGATTGTGCTGTGGTCCCGCTGCATGGTTAAAGATTTGAATACAATGTAATTAGGAAACTTGGATATTTCTGCAACATATAACATTTTAATACAATTACTAGAATTATGACTGATAACATATCAAATGTTAGAGATTTCATATAAATTTTGGAATATCTGTATTAATGATATTTATCTATATATTACAACCTAAAGTTCACTTTCAATTGCTTGACAGTTGTTTTTGAATTAAAAATACCAAATAAACTTAGCTTAATGTTCATCTCTGAGGTTCCTCAGAGGGATTCCCTGGTGGCTCAGAGGGTAAAGAGTATGCCTGCAATGTGGGAGACCTGAGTTTGATCCCTGGTCTGGAAGATCTCCCGGAGAAGGAAATGGCAACCCACTCCAGTATTCTTGCCTGGAAAATCCTGTGGATGAAGGAGCCTGGTGGGCTACAGTCCATAAGGTCACAAAGAGTCGGACATGATTGAGAGACTACACTTTCTTGTCTTTCTTTCTGAGGTTCCTCAGAGATGTTTCTTTGAAGCATCCATCCTAGAGTCAGCTGGAGGCTAAAAAACTTGGTTCGATCTTGATATTTGGGAATTTTGTTAGAAAGATGAAAAAGATTTTAAAACACAGGGTCATAGGTCACTGAAACAATACCTATTCATTTAACCAAGGTCACAAACAAGATAAATATACATCATTTAAGGGGACAGAAACTCATACAATCTGTAGAGAGATAAAATTTCCAGTCTTGCACTGGCTAACTTACCAAGGTCTATTTACTTAATTAACTTCAATCTAAATTTAATTAACCCTGATTATGTATAAAACTTTTTTGGTCAGATTTCCTCTTCATACTCTCTCATCACTTTTTGTATCAACCTGTCTTTCATTTTTCATCTAAGTAAAAGCAACCAGATCTTTTTTTTTTTTTCACTGAAATGTAATTTCATTTCTCATATCTTCTTTACTGAAAATATACATTTTATTTCCTTCTGTATCCTGAAAACTTACTGTATGATTTTTAAAAGTTTTAATTACATATCTAGATTAGAATCTTCAAGTTTTAAAACCTTAATTTTATAAATTTCTTTATATGGCATTTTACAAATTGGTGAGCTTAAACATCAGTGATAATTTCTAAAAACCATTTGTTTTCTTATAGAGAACATCTTGCTACTGCTGCTAAGTCACTTCAGTCGTGTCTGACTCTGTGTGACCCCACAGACGGCAGGCCACCAAACTCCCCCGTCCCTGGGATTCTCCAGGCAAGAATACTGGAGTGGGTTGCCATTTCCTTCTCCAATGCATGAAAGTGAAAAATGAAAGTGAAGTCGCTCAGTCGTGTCCGACTCTTAGCGACCCCATGGCCTGCAGCCCACCAGGCTCCTCCGTCCATGGGATTTTCCAGGCAAGAGTACTGGAGTGGGGTGCCATTGCCTTCTCTGAGAGAACATCTTAGGTGATACCAAACATTTTCATTAATATTCTCAAATACTTTTAATTTTTTATTTAGTAATTGATGTCTCAATATCTTTTAAATAAATAAACTTCCATCACTTAGCTTAAATTGACAGTTTTAGAATCTCAAGTTACCAAACATTTGGAAAGATCATTTCAAATAGACATTTCTAAAATATGATTACCTTAAACCTTTTATCCCAAAGTTCTTATCTCATTTACATTTACCTTTAAGTTTTATCATGTCGATTTATTTCCTTGCAAGAGATTAGTAAGGTCTTATTTATTAAACCTAGGTACAATAAAGTATTATACTCAATTTTGATGACTCTTAATGATGTCTATGCTAATTAGATCCACAAACTTAAACATTAATATCAGCTATCAACTTAATAGTAAATATTTCTCATTTCACGTGAACCTGAAAGTTGTCTTGGCCAATATTCTTTAAATGTAAGTGCTTTTTATTAAAATTAACTAGAGCTCTTTCTAAATCTAAAAATAACTTTTAGAAGTAGAGATAGCTCATGTATAATATGTAGACAGACATATACAAACTAGAAATCTCATGGTTTTACTAAAAGTTAGATATGAACTGGGTATTACAGTATTGGTATAAAGTTACTAGTTGATAAACAGTTGAAATAACTTAAAGTAGCTTGCTCAGATGATTGGAAAGCCTGGTGTGCTGAAGTCCATGGGGTCGCAAAGAGTGGGACACGACCCAGTGACTGAACAATAAAACAATCTGTAAGGTTTGGCAGAGGGAACATTCTCAGCAGTTTAGATTTAAAACTGCCACTTTTTTTCCCCGCATGGGCTTACAGGTGTTGCCTGCTTAGGTGGGCTTAGTCTAGGTCCTTGGGAAAGACCCTGATTCTGGGAAAGATTGAAGGCAGGAGAGAAGGGGTGACAGAGGATGAGATGGTTGGATGGCATCAGCCACTTGATGGACATGTGTTTAGGCAAGCTCTGGGAGTTGGTGATGGACAGGGAAGCCTGGCATGCTGCAGTCCATGGAGTTGCAAAGAGTTAGACACTACTGAACTGAACTAGGTCCTTGGGGCCTGTATTCATTCATATTCTGGTTTATACATTTGCGAGACAAAGGCAGCTGTTTAGTTTTATAGAGAATGGTTTTGTTGCCTAAAGTTACTTAAATCAGTGGCAAGATTTTTATCAAACTGAAAAGTAATTTATGAAGTTTTATGTTTTATAACTTTAGAGTTTTAATTTATCACATCTTCAAAGGTTTGTACAAGGCATTTAGCAAAGATCTTTCTGAGTTTATAAATTAAGCCAAAGCAAAATCACTGTTTTTATTTTATTAGTCCTTGCGTGTTAGTTCTCTGTTTTTACTTACTTTGTATGGCTCAGGTAATTATCAGTTTCCTCAGTAAACTTAGTTAATATTTCCTTAGTGGCAATCTATATGCCTTGTATATCTCACAATATAATTAAATAAGAGCAGTAACTAACTCATATAAGACCTATTTAAACATACCAATTTATATACATTTATTTAAAATCCTCCAGCTTCTATACCTTTAACTTCAGTTTTCATAAGTTCTCTTTGTTGTTGTTCAGTCACCCAGTCGTGTCCAACTCTTTGTGACTGTTGCAGGAAGGGGACCCCTTCCAGGGCCCGAAACTGGGCTCTTGTCTAACACTCGGAAATGAATTGTCCGAGGAGACACATGTGCTGACAAAGTCAGAGATTTTATTGGGAAAGTGTCCCCGGGTGGAGAGCAGGAGGGTAAGAGAATCCAGGAGAACTAGTCTGTCACATGGCTTGCAGTCTCGGGTTTTATGGTGATAGGATTAGTTTCCAGGCTGTCCTTAGCCAATCCTTCTGACTCAGAGTCCTTCCTGGAGGTGTGGGTCTTGTTCAGCCAAGATGGATACCAGACAGAAGGATTCTGGGAGGTGGTCAGACAGGTGGTGTCTCCTTTTGACCTTTCCCGAACTCTTCTGGTTGGTGGAGGCTTATTAGTTCCCTGTTCCTTACCAGGACCTGCTGTCGTAAAACAACTCATGCAAATAGTTACTATGGTGCTTGGCCAGGATGGGCAGGTTCAGTGTGCTTCCCCCTAACAACTCCCCCGCGAGAGACTTCATACTCAAGATCAGTTCAGTTCAGTTCAGTCGCTCAGTCATGTCCGACTCTGTGACCCCATGAATTGCAGCACACCAGGCCTCCCTGTCCATCACAAACTCCCGGAGTTTGCTCAAACTCATGTCCATCGAGTCGGTGATGCCATCCAGCCATCTCATCCTCTGTCTTCTCCTTCTCCTCCTGCCCCCAATCCCTCCCAGCATCAGGGTCTTTTCTAACGAGTCAACTCTTCACATGAGGTGGCCAAAGTATTGGAGTTTCAGCTTCAGCATCAGTCCTGCCAATGAACACCCAGGACTGATCTCCTTCAGGATGGACTGGTTGGATCTCCTTGCAGTCCAAGGGACTCTCAAGAGTCTGCATCAACACCACAGTTCAAAAGCATCAATTTTTCAGTGCTCAGCTTTCTTCACAGTCCACTCTTACATCCATACATGACCACTGGAAAAACCATAGCCTTGACCAGACAGACCTTTGTTGGCAAAGTAATGTCTCTGCTTTTTAATATGCTCTCTAGGTTGGTCATAACTTTCCTTCCAAGGAGTAAGCATCTTTTAATTTCATGGCTGCAGTCACCATTTGCAGTGATTTTGGAGCCCAAAAAATAAAGTCTGACACTGTTTCCACTGTCTCCCCATCTATTTTCCATGAGGTGATGGGACCAGATGCCATGATCTTAGTTTTCTGAACGTTAAGCTTTAAGCCAACTTTTTCACTCTCCTCTTTCACTTTCATCAAGAGGCTTTTTAGTTCCTCTTCACTTTCTGCCATAAGGGTGGTGTCATCTGCATATCTGAGGTTACTGATATTTCTCCCAGCAATTTTGATTCCAGCTTGTGCTTCTTCCAGCCTGGTGTTTCTCATGATGTACTCTGCATATAAGTTAAATAAGCAGGGTGACAATATACAGCCTTGATGTACTCCTTTTCCTATTTGGAACCAGTCTGTTGTTTCATGTCCAGTTCTAACTGCTGCTTCCTGACCTGCATACAGGTTTCTCAAGAGGCAGGTCAGGTGGTCTGGTAGTCCCGTATCTTTCAGAATTTTCCACAGTTTATTGTGACCTAACTATTCAATAGATTTCCAACACTTAGCACACTTAGCACAACCCTTAGATATTCAAGTTGCACCAATCTGGAGAGACTATTTTAGACAGATATTCCTAAAGAATAGTTATTCTTAATAGAGTTTATATAAAAGCTCATATCTCATTTACTTTTTTAAAGAAGTTTCTTAACTCGAGGTAATTTCCTTGTTGACAAACTTGTAACAGATATAATATTTAACTTATATTAAACCTAGGTACAATGAAAATATTCTACTTAATGTTTATTACTCTAAGACATGTCTATATTAGATAGGTCAACAAACGAACATTAATATCAGGTATTTAATACTGAATATTTCCCAGTTCACATGAACCTGGAATTTATTGTTTAATTTAGAATTATTTGATTTGTAAGCACTTACCTTTCTTTAAGCCAATTAAATAGAGCTCATTTACAAATTAACCTCAAAAATATTACCCAGAGACAAAGACATACTAAGACATGCTTAGACAGACACAGTGCGAGATCTAGCTTCATTTTCTAAGTTTATTCATGAATTAGATATTATAAAATTTAGTAGTTTATAAAAAAACAGTTGACATAAATAAATTTTTTAAAGACTTCTTTCCCTTTTCTCTCAGTCTCAGGAGTTAGAGATGGTCTAGATAAATGTTGCTCAGAGTCCTGGTCTCAAGGCACAGGGAAAGAAAATCAAGTTCTAGTAATAGAACAGACTTTTGGACTCTGTGGGAGAAGGCGAAGGTGGGATGATCTGAGACAATAGCATTGAAACATGTATATTATCAAGTGTGAAACAGATCACCAGCCCAGGTTGGATGTGTGAGACAAATGCTCAGGGCTGGTGCACTGGGAAGACCCAGAGGGATGGGGTAGGGAGGGAGGTGGGAGAGGGGATCGGGATGGGGAACACATGTAAATTCGTGGCTGATTCATGTTAATGTATGGCAAAAACCACTACAATATTATAAAGTAATTAGCCTCCAACTAATAAAAATAAATGAAAAAAAAAATCAAGTTCTAACAAAATACAGCAGGTCTAAACCAAATGGTGGCCAGATAAAGCAAAATGGCCATCAAAAATTACGAAGGTCTTCAAAGATTTCAAAGGGAGGAAAGGAAGCCAGGTTGAAAGGAGAAGGGGGAGGAGGCAGGAGAGGGCGGCAAAAGGGGTGGCTTTACAGACATCTTCTGCCACTTGCAGATACCCAGGTGTTATGGGACTTTACCCTGGGCCTCCAGAGAAGGGAGGACTAGAACTAGGCCCTAACAGAGATCAGACCAGATCAGAACCAGAATTCGAGTTCTCTGCCAAGAGGAGGTAATCCGTCTCCAATCCCCAGCTCAGGCTGAGGCCCTTCAACCAGATTCCTGCGTCCAGGACCAGGGGACTAGAAAAATGGGGAAGGATAGGAAGGGTTAAGGAGAGGAAAGAGAGAGGGCAGGGGAGAGAGGTCAATAAAGTATCTTGTTCCTTACCGGTCGGGGCACTCTGGCCAGATGTCCGTGTCAGGAGACCAGGGACAAAAGGGTCCCAGTTGCAGCTGCTGGGTCTGGTCCATCGGCAGGCGAGCTGGCCCCTGAGTACCCCAAGTGGTCAGGATGTCAGTCTCAGCGAAGAAGAGTCCCACCAGAGCCGCCATTTGTTGCAGGAAGGGGGACCCCTTCCAGGGCCCGAAACTGGGCTCTTGTCTAACACTCGGAAATGAATTGTCCGAGGAGACACATGTGCTGACAAGCAAGAGATTTTATTGGGAAAGGGCTCCCGGGTGGAGAGCAGGAGGGTAAGGGAACCCAGGAGAACTAGTCTGTCACATGGCTTGCAGTCTCGGGTTTTATGGTGATGGGATTAGTTTCCTTAGCCAATCATTCTGACTCAGAGTCCTTCCTGGTGGTGCGGGTCTTGTTCAGCCAAGATGGATACCAGAGAGAAGGATTCTGGTGGTGGTGTCTCTTTTTGACCTTTCCCGAACTCTTCTGGTTGGTGGAGGCTTATTAGTTCCCTGTTCCTTACCAGGACCTCCTGTCATAAAACAACTCTTGCAAATAGTTACTATGGTGCTTGGCCAGGGTGGGCAGTTTCAATCAGTGTGCTTCCCCTAACAACATCACATCAATCTGTGACCAAGTTGCAAGCCTGGTTTCCTGTTAATGCTATTTGTTTCATTGTGTAAAACATGGAATGTAGCTAAGCTGGGGCTTGGTTGGCCAGGCCCCCTTCAGGGTCTCAACAATCTTAAAATTCCTTCCTAATTTTATCTAAGGTGCTGCAAGTCTTGCGCTCACAGCAGGCAGTGACTCACAGTCATTCCCAGTCAGGGCAGTGTCCAGGCATGTTAGAAGCAAAGTCAGAGGCTGCTCTGCTTTGTCTCTGGACCCTAAACAAGACTATTCTTTTAATTTTCCTAACATACTGTTACCAACAAAACAGTTGTTTATTATGAGAGCACTCTAGATTTAATACTTTGTTAGTTTCTCTAATTTTCAAAGGATCCATCCTTTGGCCACCACTAAATTATAGCTCCACAGAGATGCAAATGGTTAAGAATGCAAAAAGATCTCTTAAAGGCCTAACTCACACACACACCCACACACACACACACACACAATAGAACAACCTAGGAAGGTCAGATACATCTCAAAGACACAGAGAAATCTGAGCTTCCTCCTAGAAGCCCTTATTTAAGGTTTTTACTAAGTCAGCTTTTAATTTTTAACTACATATGCATTAAAGAGCTCCCTCAACACTTAGGGCAAGATTTAATTTCTCCAGTTAACTATGTATTTGCAAGTATGAGCTCCATTCCTTATGTCTTTCTACAACAGAGCCACCTTGGTGTCTTCAATGGAGCCCTGGTTATTTCTAGATACTGAACAACATCCAATGTCTAGACCTTGAGTGGATACCTCTCCTGGTGTCTTTCAACCAGGCCTTTCCTCCAGTACGTTAATGAGAGAGGGCAGGTACCTGCTATGCCCCACCAAATAAAAAATTCAAGATCTCAACGAGTATGGGAGATTCCAGAACCAGGAGCGACTTACTCAAATCTGTCCTGAACGCCTAAGGAAGTGGATGGACACAAGGTGCCTCTGCTGGTACTATGACTACAGTTTCTCAAAGAGTTCAGGTGGAGGAACTAAAAAAAGACATGCAACCTGAAAGTAGAGAGTTATTTTATTTCACGGGAATGTTTAGAACTCCGAGCCTGAGAGACAGCATCCCGGTAGCTCTGAGAAAACTGCTCCAAGGAGGCAGGAGGGAAAGTAAGGCTATGTACGTTTGCAACAAAGGGAGCAGGCAGTCTGAACAACAAAGATCAGGTATCAAGTTAAGGATGCTGAAGCTGAAACTCCAGTATTTTGGTCATCTGATGCAAACAGCTGACTCATTGGAAAAGTCCCTGATGTTGGGAAGGATAGAGGGCAGAAGGAGAAGAGGGTATCAGAGGATGAGATGGCTGGATGGCATGCATCACTGATGCAATGGACTTGAACTTGGGCGAACTTTGAGTGGATCACAGTTTTGGGAGCCCTCATTCACACTGAGAGGCCAAAAATTTCTGGTAGCTGTGACATTTCCTGTTTGTTGATGTGGCAGGAGATATTTTCATTTCATACAGGTCACAGGCCTGACTGCACTGTTAGCTTTTGCTCCTGCTTCTCCTTCCTCCCCTACCCACAACTGCTCCACACACATTACAAAGGAAGGTCTTTCTTGGAGTGTGTGGTATCCAGTGTCAGGGGCCAGGCCCTTTTGAGGTCCATCCTCCCGGGCCTATGACCTCAGATGGTGAAGTCTCTTGTGGCCACATCTAGAGATGCTGGCAGGAGCTTGGAGGTGTGGAGAAGGCTGTCTCCTGGAAGGTGAAGGTGAACTCTAGACAAGAGGTGAATTGATGCTATGCAGGAATGGGACAAGGGCAGGGGTGGAGGCAAGAGCCCGCAGTTATTGTGATGAAAAAGACCTTCAGGTAAGGTTTCATCTGTGGCCCTGCAGAGCTTTCAGCCTGAGCCCAGGATCCCTGGTGTGTTGAGGACAGGAGTGACCCTGCGGCAGCTTATGCCTCAGGAATGAGGGAGGCCGCCTGGGCTGCCTGGGGAGAGGCCCATCCGGTGGACACCTGCCTCTGTCTCATCTCCATCTAGAGTTACAGGATAAAATAAGGATGCCCAGTTAAATTAGAATTTCAGATGAACGTCAATTACTTTTTAACAGAAGTCCCATAGTTTGGGGCTTCTTGATTTACCTTGATCTGAGGCAGGAGGCTTCCTAGAATCTGGGCATCACATTGGGAGGGCAGTAAGTCAAGCCTCCCTTCAACTCCAAACACACTCTAAGATAGTCCCAGCAAAAAGCCAAGCCTTTGTCGGACTCATCCCACTTGGTCTTGCTTGTCAAGTGCAAGTGTGAACTAAGCAAAGTGTCATCCTCCTCCTCTGGCTTTTTAGGAGATGCAAGTTCAGTCTCACAGGCCCTGCTGGACACCGAGATGAGTGAGAGGAGTGCCTGCCTCCCAGCAGGTCCCAGCCTGTGCACGGAGTTGGAGCAAAGGCCCCGGAAATAGGAGTTTGAGCAAGCTGGGAGTTATATATACTGCGTGTTAGGGGCTGGGTTAGAAGGACGAACTGGAGGGGTGAGGTGGGTGAGGGGGCCATGCAGGAGATGACCAGAGGCTGAGGGGGAACAGTCTGATGGTTACAGAGGGAGAGGTGTGAATCCTGCAAGATCACAGGGACCCTCCCTCCCAGGCATTGCCTTAGTGCTGTTTGCCTCCAGGGGCTCTGAAAAAGCTGAAGGACAAGCAGCAAGCTTCTGGGCTATAAAACAAACTTTGGGAAGCAAGTATCATGGAGGAGATAACCTCTAGGTATTGTCACAAAGTTTGTGTTACCCTTTGACTAGCCTCATTTATTTTTGGCAGAAGGTTAAAAACTATACAAATAATTTTAATGGATATAATTATGTTCTCATCACAAGAAATGTGACACACTTCCATAATTACTCAAAAATGATCATTGTGTGAACAGCTATTAATTAGTGAATAGCTTTGGAAGAAAATTTTCAATAGATTTGGGAAGCATTGTTAATAACCCATTACGTTATGTCTGGGGGTCAAATCACCATGTTGTGTCAAAGCATAGATTTATGACTCCATTTTTAATCATTTCAAAATAATTAAGAATGCACTGTGCATCTGACTGGGCAGATCTGAGACATGAAAGCCATATATCTGCATTAGGAAGGGAATGGATCATTTCCGCCCAAAATGGATATCAAAGCTCTTTGAACATTCATTTGGCAAGAGCATGCACTTTTTATAGCTTCTTGAAAAGTATTAGTGATTTTAGATAAATAGCATTCAGCTTTTCTTTCCCTCTCCCCAAGGCCGCCTCCTGAGCCAGGAGAGGAAAATCATACGCTGTCAGGAAACTTCTGATGTTTGACTTGGAATTCTGGGGAGTCCAGCCATATGTTGTTGCTAGTAGACTGGGGGTATTTCTACCCTACTCTTTGCTTTTCTCCAGAGAGGGTGAGAGGGAAGCAGCTTTATCCTTCCCTCTGAGGGATACCCTCCTGCTTTGAGGGATGGAGTGCTGGAACCACTTTTAGGCCAGTACCCTTCGTGTCTCACTGGAACCTGCAATATTGGCAGAAAGTGAAGAGGAACTAAAAAGCCTCTTGATGAAAGTGAAAGAGGAGAGTGAAAAAGTTGGCTTAAAGCTTAACATTCAGAAAACTAAGATCGTGGCATCTGGTCCCATCACTTCATGGAAAATAGACGGGGAAACAGTGGAAGCAGTGTCAGACTATTTTTTTGGGCTCCAAAATCACTGCGGATTGTGATTGCAGCCATGAAATTAAACGACACTTACTCCTTGGAAGAAAAGTTATGACCAACTTAGACAGCATATTAAGAAGCAGAGACATTACTTTGCCAACAAAGGTCTGTCTAGTCAAAGCTATGGTTTTTCCAGTGTTCATGTATGGATGTGAGAGTTGGACTGTGAAGAAAGCTGATTGCTGAAGAATTGATGCCTTTGGACTGTGGTGTTGGAGGAGACTCTTGAGAGTCCCTTGGACTGCAAGGAGATCCAACCAGTCCATCCTAAAGGAGATCAGTCCTGGGTGTTCATTGGCAGGACTGATGCTGAAGCTGAAACTCCAATACTTAGGGATTGGGGGCAGGAGGAGAAGGAGATGACAGAGGATGAGATGGCTGGATGGCATCACTGACTCGATGGACATGAGTTTGAGTAAACTCCGGGAGTGTGTGATGGAAAGGGAGGCCTGGCATGCTGCGATTCATGGGGTCGCAAAGAGTCGGACATGACTGAGTGACTGAACTTTGAGCCTTTGGGAGCAGCCCCATCTCCTGGGTTTCCCTGCAGTCTTTCCTGGGGAGGGAAGGAGAGCTGATGCTTACCGAGTCTCTGTGTGCTGGGTCCTGTACAGGACACTTTGCGTTTGTGCATAGTTGCTTCAGTCATGTCTGACTCTGTGCATGGACTATAGTTCTCCAAGCTCCTCTCTCCATGGGATTCTCCAGGCAAGAATACTGGAGTGGGTTGCCATGCCCTCCTCCAGGGGATCTTCCTGACCCAGGGATCTAACCTGTATCTCTTGTGTCTCATGCATTGGCAGCCAGGTTCTTTACCACTAGTGCTAGCTGGGAAGCCCACTTTATCTCAGACCTGGGGAAGGTACTGTCAATCCTTGTCTTACCAGTGAGGGAACTGATGCTCGGAGAAGTGAGGGGATTACACAGAATAATTTATCTTGGGAGGAATCCCAAGGCTTGGAGGGACTCGTTAGGCCCAATTTTTGACTCCTTAGGTGACTGACCCATGTCACCAAAGGGATTATCCTTTTGGTTATACAGTGTAGGGTCACCACCTCTTGTGGAGTGGTACTTACGACCAAACGACCTGTCCCATTCAGCATGATTAATAAGTGTGTATACTCATTGTTTAAACCCAAAATGCGTATAAAGCACAAGATGATAGCTTCCCCATGCCACTGTACCTCTGTTCATCAGAGGGAATCACTGTTAGTACTTGAGTGTATATCATTCCAAATATCTTCCTATGCATGTATAAATATGTATTTTTAATATGTAAAATCATATATACCTCTCTGATAAGCTTCTTGCTCAGCCATAAACTGTGGATATGTCTTCAGATAAAAATATGCACCTACTTCTTTTATTGATCTATCATCTACCAGCTGTCACCTGTCTATCAGTTCTCTTTCTATCCATCTGTCTTTATTTATCTAGTTGGTTCTACCTTCAAAATACCATCTTCAAAGTAGATCCGACCATTTCTTAGCACTTCTGTCTTCCTGTCTCTTAGTTGGATTGTGATCACAGC
Source organism: Odocoileus virginianus (assembly GCF_023699985.2). Lineage (NCBI taxonomy): Eukaryota > Metazoa > Chordata > Mammalia > Artiodactyla > Cervidae > Odocoileus > Odocoileus virginianus. The sequence goes on from NC_069676.1 coordinate 41,579,099, forward strand.
CTCCTATCTGGAACCCCTGCTTCCACTCTAGCTCTGCCCCAGAGGCAATTCTGAACCCAGAAGTCAGTGAGTGCCTTTCAAAATGCAAGTTGGGGCATATTACTTCTTTTCTCAAAATGCCCCCATCGGAGTAAAAGCCATAGTCCATCCCTGGCCTTGGAGGCTCTCTGCGGTTTGCCTCCTGCTGCCCTCCAGGTCCCTTTCTCAGGTTTCCCCTCCCACCACTGTCCCCTGGTTTGCTCTGCTCCTGCTGTGCGGCTCTCCCTGCTGTTCTTTGAACTTGGCAAGCATGCTGCTGCCTCTAGGCCTTTGGGTTTACTGTTTGTGCTGCTTGGAATGTTCTTCCCCGAAAGCCATGTGGCTCCTTCTCTTCCTTTCAGATTTGCTTTCAAATGTAGCAAAGGCCTTCTTGACCGCCCCTCTATAGATTGATATAATCTTGGAAGGTGGTTTTAAAAAACCATGTGCACAACACCCCAAATATAAGTCAGCATTATAGTTATGAGTAAAAGCATTCAGATTTACACAGGGAAAAAGACAAATCTGTTGAATTGGCCTTCCTATTCATGTGCCTGCACTGCAGTGCTGGATTGGGCAAAGAAGGGATGGTGGATCAGAGGTCCAAGGCTGGTCGCAGAATGTCCAGGGAGGTAGGAGGCTAACAAACATGTTGGGAAGAAGAGGGTGTGGTCAGATGTAACATTTGAATGAATGATCATAACAGGAGAGTACTGTTGGTAGATAAGTTCCAAGGTGTGACTCTGGGTGGCTGAGATGGAGTGGAGGAGAAGGGCCCTAGAATAAAGTGGTCTAGGAAGTGGAGGTCAGGGTGCAGGGTGGGTCATCCATGCAGATGCTGGCCACCCAGGAAGGGGGAAGGAGCAGAGGTGAAGGAGAAGATAGGTGCTAGGTGCCCAAGGGTTAGATGAATGAGTCGCCAATCATAGGGTGATGCAAGGAGGCAGCTATTGAAGGTGGGGAAGTATTGGAGTGATAGCAGAGAGAGAAAAGACTCCATTTCCCATCCCCGAGGGACTAGGGAAGTGGCATCCTTCATGGAAAGCCAGGTTTCAGACTTTTGAATAGAGGCTGATGATATGGAATTTTTAAACTATGGAGCTGTAGTTCTAGTGGCTTCCTTAGTAGCTCAGCTGGTAAAGAATCCACTTGCAATGCAGGTGACTCTGGTTTGATTCCTGGGTCGGGAAGATCCTCTGGAGAAGGGATAGGCTGCCCACTCTAGTGTTCTTGGGCTTCCCTTGTGGCTCAGCTGGTAAAGAACCCACCTGCAATGGGGGAGGCCTGGGTTGGGAAGATCCCCTGGAGAAGGGAACAGCTACCTACTCCAGTATTCTGGCCTGGAGAATCTCATCTCGGGACTGTGGCTATTGTGGAGGAAGTTGCGACATGATGCCAGCCATGAATCACAGTGCAAGAACTGCTTGTGATTGCCTTATATGTAGTTCTAGAAGGCCTAGTGGAAATATTAAAATTCTTAATTGAAAAATCTAGACCTTCTTAATAATAAAGTATATTTCTAGCATTTATACTTATTTCCCTTCACAGTTTACCAATTTATGTATAATTAACAATTGTTTGAGGCCAAAGAAATGGCTGCTTTCTTTTCATACACTTAATGATCCCTCCCTTGTCTTAGCTGGTGTGTCACCTCCCAAGTTGGACTGGAAAACAACTTTGGTTGTATTTGCCTCCCCTCTTTCCATAACCTTATATACGAGTCTGTGAGCCCAGTGGGACAGTTTCTGGCTAGATTCCTCCTGCCCTGCCATCCTCTGAACAGCAGACAGAGCCTTGACACAGACATTAACACCATCAAGGAGACACTAAGTCAGGATGAGGGGCCACCTTCCCTGTTTTCTTGGCTGTGGGCATCAATGAGACTCCAGAGGGAGCCGTCTGAGTGCAAGAGACCTTGTCTTTATTCCAGGTTCTGGGCAAATTCAGATTACACGACAAAGAGCCTAGAAAATTATCCAGCAGGTTTCCTGGTGCACAGTGGGTTTTTCCTCTGTTGTTAGTCAAAGGGCATCTTGGCGGTAACAGGGCGTCCAGGTGGTTTGTTCAGCATCTGTGTTGCGGAATGCTACAGGCTGTGGCCCCATCTCTCAGGACCGTGGTTGTTGTGGAGGACGTTGCTGATGCCAGCCATGAATCACAGTGCAAAAACTGCTCGTAATTGCCTTATATGTGTTTTTACTTTTCAAATTTAAAACCATTTACTGCTGGGAACAGATGTTAAATTCAGGACGCTTGTCAATTGTTGGCGCTATATGCAAAAAAGATGCTTAAAATTAGAAGCCTGATTGAATTTTAAGTACAGTGATCACAGTGGTTGGAGCTAAAATAATTGAAATGGTAAACAGCTTATTGCGGGAGATGGGAGGAAGAAGGAGAAGCTGAACTTAAACTTGAAAATCTGTGATGCAGAGTTATAACAGGAATTCTACAGTGGTTGTTAATTAATACTTAATTGTAATAGAAACTCTCTAGCAGGGATTAAGGAACATTAATACCAAATACATTTATCCTTAGGTGATTGCAAGAGAAGCCATGTGGGTTCAGTAATAATAGTGAGAATAGTAACCATCGGGCATTGGCATCTGCTATATGTCAGATACTAGACTTGAACCTTTATATATCTGGTTAATGTCTATAGACTATTGATTATTCTCTGGGGCTAGGAAGAACTGGCAATTTAAGTGATCTCCTGCTTTGGCCAATTAAAAAAACTGTGGTAAAACTATGTAACACAAAACTTCCGATTTTAACCTTTTTTATGTATACAACTTAGTGACATTATACATTCATAATGTTGTACAATCACTCTCCATTTCTAGAACTTTTCCATCAGCCTGAACAGAAACTCTGTATCTAGTAAACAGTAACTCTCCACATCTCTCTCCCCTAGCCCCTGATAAGCTTTACTCTTTGTCTCCTTGAATTTACCTAGGTCCACTGTGATAAGGCTGACATCACCTCTAACTTACCCTCAACCCCAAAATAACAAGGCCTGCTTTTCTCATCGTGGTGGTGACCCCCTTATGAAATGTATGGCTAGACAGGCTGGCTCGAGGCACATCAGGACCCCCCCCAGAGCATCACAAGGAGGGTGTGCTCAGAGGAGGCTGGGTCTGGGCTGCTGAGCCGTGGTGGACCTGCCTCCCCTGCACAGGCCCCGGGTCGGCTCCTTGCCCCGCTCCTCATCCTGCAGGAGCTTGCAGGGAGCACATGCTGTAAGCCAGCTGCAGCAGTTTTCAGTTCTTTGACCTAATTGATCCTTTGTTTAGAGACACAGCCCCCTGCCCTTCCCCCCACTGGCTTTTCTGCTTTGCCAAGGTAACCTCTCATTTTCAAGCCTCAACTTAGAGTTTCCTCCAGGGAGCTTTCCCTGATTCTGCTGTGATGTACACCCTCTGCCAGGAATGGTGACCACCTGTTCTTCCAGAGGATCCTGCACGTCCTGTGTCACAGTTCATTTTTTTTTTAAATTTGCTATTTTTGGCTGCATCAGGTCTTAGTTGTGGCTCATGGAATCTTTCGTAGCAGGCGAACAGTTCAGTAGTTGCAGCGTGGGCATTTAGTTGCCCTGCGGCATGTGGGATCTTAGTTCCCTGACCAGGGATTGAACCCACATCCCCTGCATTGGAAAGTGAAAAAACATGGGACCACCAGGGAAGTCCCTTGTATCACAAGCTGGTCACACTGGGCTGTCAGTGTCTGTCCACTTGACAAGCTGCCTTGCTGACTGGTGGCCTGCGTGAGGGCAGGCCCCTCAGAGCTGCGGCCACAACCTCAGCATTGTGCTCAGTGTTGGGATGAATCGCCTCACAGCTTCCGGTCCCTGGGGAGAATCACAGTGTGTAGTCCCTTTGCTGCCTCCTTCATGGTCATCGGCTCTGAGTTTCTGCTGGTTCCTGTGCTCGAAGGGCTGTCCAAGGGCACAGACTACTGGGAATCAGTGTGTGTGGAGGGAGGGTGGAAAAATGCTAGAAACACAGGATCATAGTTGGGCCTCAGCTGGTGAAGCGCCCCACCCAGGAATCCGCCCTGACCCCTTGAGAGGAGGATATGTTTTATGGAAATAGGTATGTGTTGAATTTCAAGCAAGTTTAGGGCAGGATTCAGTTTCCCTCTTTCATTCTGAGATTTGTACCTTGATGGGAATTTCTGGCTGTGCTTGAGCGCTTTGTGCTTCACAGACCTGCTTGTTCTCTATTACCATTGTTGACAGGCTATGGACCAGGTAGATTCTCATATTCCTAAACTCACAATTGTTCAGTTTGAAATAAAAAAGAGATGCCCTATTTCTGTCTTATTATGGGCTTCGTGTGGTGGTCAAGATACTCATTATAAAAATCCTGTGTTTCAGGCTTGGATCTTGCATGAGGAGCCCCAGCAAAGCACCAAGAGAGTGCCAGCTATCTTGGGAAAGCCCTTGGTGATGTTGCAAGGTCAGAGATCAAATCTTAAGCTGTGGACCTTCATGTGGAAGAAGTGTGGCCAACAGTGTCCATCAGTTAACAGAGATATGACATCTAGCTTAGGAAAGTCACTGCCCTTGTACCTGTTTTCATTTAATGCATCTTTTCACAAGGCGTGTGTGTATAATTTTTTAATTGCTGGGAGACACTTAGTGATTGAGACAGCAGATTGGAATTTAGATTCCATCACATACTAGCTCTGTGATTTTGGGCATGCCATTTTCCTCTTTGGGCCTAAGTTTTCTGGTCTATGAGTTGAGGATGACAACCACAGCCTCCTACTGTGGTTATGACTGACAATAAAATGAGATAAAGCAAGTTCTTACTGCTCGGCTTGGCACATCATAAATGTAAACTATAGGATAGGTATAGTTCTTATTTAGAATCCCAGACTCAGGCTGAATTTAGATTTCAGCCTCTCACTTGCTACCAGACAGACTCTGGTGTCTGTAGTCTCTTGTCTTCCCAGAGTAGATTCAAATGGATTCGATTCTGAGAGTAATTAACTCTGAAGTTCAATAAAAAGACTTTGGGAAGGAATTCCAGCTAGTTCTAGGCTTCCCCACTTGGAGAAACCCTCTTTTGTTTCAGGTTATCTCTGCCTAAAGTGTGGACAGTGTGACTATGACAGAGAAATGTTTGGTGTGCTTAAGGGTTCTATATATGGTTGGGGAAGGTAAAAAAAAGACCTTCTTGTGGCAAGTCTGGCTCACTCTGTATTATCTATCATCTGTGCCGACTCCGCAGGAGAAGGCAGTTGTGCTGTGTGTGTGTCCAAGAAAGCTTCTCTATGCTTGCTAGGGACCAGGAATTGGCCCATCTATCGAATGTCGATTATAGCTGCTTCTGTGACAGATGTTCTTTTGTTTAGGGATTCATTTTGTGGTATTTAGTACAAAAACTTGAAAACAGTTACTGCTCAAAGATTCATACTCAACATTAAAACCTCCTGATTAGCAATCTGATTTAATGGGCACATAACCCAGAATCTTGAGGTAGTCATATGCCACCTAGTGAACACAGTTCATCAGATAATGGTGTGAGAACCAGCAGGGCGGCAGAACTGAAAGATCTGAAGTTGCTCCCTGAGCTCCAAGGATCCCTTCATTGTGGTTGTTCAGTCACTAAGTTGTGTCCAACTCTTCTGTGACTCCATGGACTGTAGCCCGCCAGGCTCCTCTGTCCATGGGATTCTCCAGGCAAGAATACTGAAGAAAGTTGCCATTTCCTTCTGCAGGGGATCTTCCTGACCCAGGGATTGAACCCATATCTCCTGCACTGCAGGTGAATTCTTTTACTGGTAAACCACTAGGGAAGCCCCAAGGATCTCTTGGAAACTGCTTATTAAAGTGTCCACCAGCACCTTCCACTTGACACTCTGTCTTGGGGCTGCTGGTTTCAACAGCACACAAGCGAAATCCCAGGTGAGAAGACCTAAAGGAAAGGAGCCAACCCTGGTAGTTGGCTTCCTCCATTTACTTGCTGTGTGACCACTTTTTCTCTTCTCCTATCCTCATACCTATGCCACTACTTCTCACTGTCCATTTGACCCCTGAAAAACATGGGTTTGAACTGCATGGGTCCACTTATACACGATTTTCTTCAATAGAAAATACTACAGTACTACATGATCCATGACTGGTAGAGTCCATGTATGCAGGGGAACAGCATATACAGAGGGCCAACTATGAGTTACAGATGGGTTTTTGACTGCATGGAGGGTAGCCACCGCTAACCCCTGTGAATTTGACAGGTTAACTGTGGATGTTATTGAAAGCTCCCTCACTGTGCCTCAGGAGTTCTGGCTCATGGAGAAGAATGGGTGATGGACAGAGCTTTGAATTGCCCAGGGTGAAGGCCCTTTAAGCTCCAGAGGTTTTCTATCATCTTTCAAACACCCAAGGTTATAGATGCTGTGAGAAGATTGCTGCACAGGTTCAGTTTTCTGGGGTTAGGAAATAAGACACCATGTTTATCAAACTCCCCTTAAGTCTTGTCTTCCGGCCCCTCACTCTCTGTTGCTGGTGTTCTGTCTGTAGGTTCAGAGGCAGTCTAAAGGATGGTTGGCAAATGCAGCTGAAATGCCCATCATTTCCACATATATATTCTCTCCTCAGGATAAGGAGAGCTGGTTTTCTGGTTAGCCAGGGAATTCTTTGTCTTTCTGTCTTTTGCATTGTTTATCTGGAACAGTGTTTATTCCCAAAAGCCTCAGAAGCTAGTTTTCTAAAGACAAGTGAGAAAAATATAAGTAAAAGGAGCCAAAGTGGAGAATTCATTGAAGAGTGAGCTCTCCATCTAGTTTATTTAGCTTCGTAAAATGTTATTTGTCTTGAATATTTTCATATTTCATCTAGTTCCTCCTTGTGCATTCATACGTCAAATCAACACGGTGTGACTTGCTCTAGTGAAGTGGAACTGAAGGTCAAGACATGCAGTTGCCAGGTAGCCGTGGGGACACTTTTTTGTATAACACCTGACTGGTTAACAAATGGAATTCTGGTTATGGAATCTATTACAGCCTGCAGTCATCTTTACAGTAACACTCACAACAGAAGCATGGCTGCTCACCTGTAACATTTATTTGTCTTTACTGGTTCCCTCAGGCATATCCCTGGACTTGAGGAGTTGGTGGCAGATGTGCACATCTGCCTTTCCATCCCCCCGTATCAGAGCCTTCTTCCTCTGCAGGAACAATGTCTGGTCCCACAGTGTGTGGAGTGGGCCTAACATGGAAGAGTAGGCTCATTGCAGGTCATCTTGACAAAACTCAGAGTGTTGCTGGCTGTGAAAGAAGTTGTACCCGGTCATTGGATTTGCCCTTTTTTCTTGGACCCAAGTCTATATGGACACACAGGCCTTGTGGTAGGGTTGTGTGGCACTGGAGGGCATTATTGGTTATATTCCTTCCTTTAAGGTCAGGACTGGGCCCTAGCGCCAAAGAGGCCCCAAAGTCATACAGAGTCTGGGAACTTTGTTCAGCAGTTAGACCCATCATCTTGCCTCACAGTGAGGCAGCACTTGCTATACTTTTTTTTTTTTTTTTTTTTGGAAAAACATGCTTTTATTAGTGTTGAATTTTTTTTATTAATTAAATTTTATATTGGAGTATAGCTGATTAACAATGTTGTATTAGTTTCAAGAGTGTAGCAAAGTGATTCAGTTATACATATACATGCATCTATTCTTTTTCAAATACTTTTCCCATTTAGGTTATTACAGAATATTGAGCAGAATTCCCTATAGGAATATATACAGTAGGTCCTTGTTGATTATCTGTTTTAAATATAGTAGTGTGTATATGTTAATCCCAAACTTCCAGTTTATCCCTCCCTCCCTCTGTCCCCCTTGGTAACCATAATTTCCTTTTGTAAATAAGTTCATTTGTATCATTTTTAAAAGATTCCACATATAAGTGATACCATATGATATTTGTCTTTCTCTATCTGACTTACCTCACTTAGTATGATAATCTTCAAGTCCATTCTTGTTGCAGCAAATGGCATTATTTCATTCTTTTTTTATGGCTAATATATTCCATTGTATGTATATGCAATATCTTCTTTATCCATTTCTCTGTCAATGGACATTTAGTTTATTTCATATCTTGGCTATTGTAAACATGTTGCAATGAACATTGGGGTGCATATATCCTTTCTAAGCATGGTTTTCTCCGGATATATGCCCAGGAGAGGGATTGCTGGATCACATGGTAACTATTTTTAGTTTTTTAAGGACCCACCATACTGTTTTCCATAGGGCTGTACCAGTTTACATTCCTGCCAAGAGTGTAAGAGGGTTTGTTTTCTCCACACCCTCTCCAACATTTATTGTTGGTAGATTTTTGGTGATGGCCATTCTGAACGGTGTGAGGTGATACCTCACTGTAGTTTTGGTTTGCATTTCTCTAATAATTAGCAATGTTGAGCACCTTTTCACATGCCTCTTGGCCATCTGTATGTCTTATTTGGAGAAATGTCTATTTAGGTTTTCTGTCCAATTTTTGATTTTTTTTTTTTTTTACACTGAGCCGCATGAGCGTTTTGTAAATTTTGGAGAGTTATCCCTTGTTGGTCACTTTGTTTGCAAATATTTTCTCATGTTCTATGGGTTGTCTTTTTGTTTTGTTTATGGTTTCCTTTGCTGTATAAAAACTTTTGAGTTTAATTAGATCCCATTTGTTTATTTTTGTTTTAATTTCCACTACTCTAGGAGATGGATCAAAAGAGATACTGCTTTGATTTATGCCAAAGAATGCTTTGCCTATGTTTTCCTCTAAGAGTTTTATAATATCCAGTCTTACCTTTAGGTCTTAAATCCATTTTGAGTTTATTTTGTGTATGGTGTTAGAAAGTGTTCTAATTTCGTTTTTTTACATGTAGCTCTGCAGTTTTCCCAGCACCATTTGTTGAAGAGATTGTTTTTTTCTCCATTGTATTGTCTTGCATCCTTTGTCATAGATTAATCGACATAGGTGCATGGGTTTATTTCTGGAATTTCTATCCTTTTCTATTTATCTATATTTCTGTTTTTGTGCCAGTAAACATTGTTTTCTTTACTATAGTTTCATAGTATAGTCTGAAGTCAGGGAGCCTGATTTCTCTAGTTTTGTTTCTCTTTCTCAGGATTGCTTTGCCTATTCAGAGTCTTCTGTGTTTCCATGCAAATTTTAAGATTTTTCTCTCTAGTTTTGTGAAAAATGCCATTGGTCATTTGATAGAGATTGCATTGAATCTGTAGATTGCCTTGGGTAATATAGTCATTTTTACAATATTGAGTCTTCTAATCCAAGAACATGTATATTTTTCCATCTGTGTTATCTTTCTTTCATCAGTGTCTTACAGTTTTCAGAGTACAGGTCAGTACCCCTTAGGTAGGTTTATTCCTAGGTATTTTATTCTTTGTGATGTGATAGTCAGTGGGATTGTTTTTAAAATTTCTCCTTCTGATCTTTTGTTGTTAGTGTATGGAAATGAAATGGATTCTGTGTGTTAATTTTGTATCTTGCAACTTTACCAAATGAGCTCTCATAGTTTTCTGGTAAGATCTTTAGCATTTTCTGTGTATAGTATCATATTATCTGCAGACAGTTTTACTTTTTTTCCAATTTGGATTCCTTTTATTTCTTTTTCTTCTACGATTGGCATGACTAGAACTTTCAAAACTGTGATGAATAAAAGTGGTGAGAGGGAACATCCTTGTCTTGTTCCTAATCTTAGAGAAAACATTTTCAGCTTTTCACTATTGAGTATTATGTTAGCTGTGCACTGTCATATATGGCCTTTATTATGTTGAGGTAGGTTTATCATAAATGGGTGTTAAATTTTGTACAAAGCTTTTCCTGCATTTATTGAGATGATCAGTTGGTTTTTATTCTTCAGTTTGTTAATGTGGTATATACCACTGAGTGGTTTGCAGATACTGAAAAATCCTTGCATCCCTGAGATAAATCCCACTTGATTATGGTGTATGATCCTTTCAATGTACTGTTGGGTTTCGTGTGCAAGTTTTTGTTGAGGATTTTAACATCTATGTCTATCAGTGGTATTGGGCTATACTTTTCTTTGTGATATCTTTGTCTGATTTTGGTATCAGGGTGGTGATAGCCACACAGAATGAGTTTGGGAGTGTTCCTTACTCTGTAAACATTTGGAAGAGTTTTACAAGGATAGATGTTAGCCTTTCTCTAAATGTTTAATAGAATTTGGCAGTGACGTCATCTGGTTGTGGACTTTTGTTTGTTAGGAGTTCTTAAACCACTGTTTCAGTTTCAGCACTTGTGACTGGCCTGTTCATATTTTCTATTTCTTCCTGGTTCAGTCTTGGGAGATTGTACCTTTCTAAGAACTTGTACATTTCTTCTCGGTTGTTCATTTTATTGGTGTATAGTTGCTTGTTGTAGTCTCTTGTAATCCTTTGTATTTCTGTGGTGTCCATTTAACTTCTTCCTTTTCATTTCTACTTTTATTGATTTGAGCCCTCTTCCTTCTATTGTTGATGAATCTGACTTTAGGTTTATCAACTTTGTTTCTTTTCAAAGAACTGGCTTCTAGTTTCATTGATCCTTTCTGTTGTTCTCTTGTCTCTATTTCATTTATTTCTGCCCTGATCTTTGATTTCTTTCCTTCTACTAACTTTGGGTTTTGTTTGTCCTTTTTCTGGTTATTTTAGGTGTAAGGTTACATTGTTTATTTGAGATTTTTCTTATTTCCTGAGGTAAGATTGTTTTGCTATAAACTTTCCTCTTAGAATGTGTTTTGCTGTGTCCCATAGGTTTTGGATCATCGTTATTTTTGTTTTCATGTGTCTCTAGGTGTTTTTTGATTTTCGCTTTGATTTCTTCAGTGACCCATTGTTTGTTAAATAGCATATTATTTAGCCTCACATGTTTGTGCTCTTTACAGTTGCTTTCTTGTAGTTGAATTATTTAAAAAAATTTATTTACTTAGTTGGCTGTGTTGGGTCTTAGTGGCGGCATGCCAAATCTTCATTGTATCCTATGAGATCTTCTGTTGTGGCATATGGACTCTTTAGTTGTGGCACATGGGCCTAGTTGCTCTTGGAATGTGGAACCTCAGTTCCTGAACCAAGAATCAAACCTGTGTCCCTGTATTGCAAGGCAGATTCTTAACCCCTGGACCACTAGGGAAGTCCCTCTTGCAGTTATTTCTAATCTCATGGCATTGTGTTCAGAAAAGATGCTTGATATGATTTTGGTTTTCTTGAATTTACTGAGGTTCACTTTGTGGCCCAGCATATTATCAATCCTGGAGAATATTCCATGTGCACTTGAAAAGAATGTGTATTCTTCTGCTTTTGGATTGAATGCTGTATAAATATCAATTAATTGATATTTAATTATATCTTTATATTATACTTACATATTATATATAATATACAGTATATTATACATAATACTGATATTATACTTATATCAATTAATTGATCTGGTCTAATATGTCATTTAAGGCCTGTGTTTCCTTATTTTCTGTCTGGGTAATCTGTCTATTGAATGAAAGTGGGGTGTTAAACTTCTCCACTATTGTGTTACTGTCAATTTCTCCCTTAATGGTGGTTAGTATTTGCCTTATATGTTGAGGTGCTCCTATGTTGGGTGCATATATATTTATAATTGTTACATCTTTTTTCTTGGATTGATCCCTTGATTGTTATGTAGTGTCCTTCTTTGTCCTTTATAACAGTCTTTTAAAGTCTATTTTGTCTGATATGAGTATTACTACTCCAGTTTTGTTTTGATTTCTATTTGCATGGAATACCTCTTTCATCTCCTCATTTTCAATCTGTATGTGTTCCTCAGTCTAAACTGAGTCTCTTGTAAACAGCATATATGAGTCTTGATTTTGTATCCATTCAGCCAGTCCAGGTCTTTTGGTTGGAGCATTTAATCCGTTTAAAACGTTATTATTGATATGTATGTTCTTATTCCCATTTTGTTAATTGTTTTGGATTTGTTTCTGTAGTTCTTTTTTCTTCCCTTCTTTTGATCTTGTGATTTGATGACAAATCTGAATGAAAATCTTGCTGGGTAGTAGAGTATTCTATGTCGTAGGTTTTCTTTTTCATCACTTTAAATGTATTGTGCCACTCTCTTCTAGCCTGCAGAGTTTCGGCAGAGAAATCACCTGATAACCTTATGGGGATTCCTTTGTATGTTGTTTGTTGCTTTTCTCTTGTTGCTTTTAATATTTTTTCTTTGTCTTTATTTTTTGTCGATTTGACTACTGTGTGTCTCAGCATGCATAGAAGACCCTATGTGTGCTAAGAGTGGAGTTTCTGGCCTTCAAAGCCAGATTCTCAGGGGGCTTCTCCTCCTGTTGCTAGAATCCCAGGCTTGGGAGCCTGACATGGGGCTTGGAACTTTCACTCCTGTGGGAGAACTTCTGTGATAATTATTTTCCAATTTGTGGGTTGCCCACTTGGTAGGTATAGGATTTGATATTACTGTGATTGTGCCCCTCCTACTGTCTTATTGTGGCTTCTTCTTTGTGTTTGGATGTAGGGTATTTTTTGGGTAGGTTCCAGCACTTTTTTGTTGATTGTTGTTCAGCAGTTAGTTGTGATTTTGGTGTTTTTTTTTTTTTTTAAAAAAGGTGTGGTCATGTCCTCAGCTCCATCATCTGGTAAATCCTTCCCAAAATGTGCCTCTTTATTCTCACCAGGAAATTTTTTTTTCAATAGGCTTCACCAGAAAAAAATCACTACAGTGCAAATAGCCTCAAGGGAAAATTTTTATTTCTCTGAAAATTCAAATGAAAAGAATATGGTAGAGCTGGGCAGCAAATTGTTAGTGATTATCTTGACCACAGAAAATTCATCTGTGTCAATCAACTCTTGGAGTCTGTGCCCTAAGCGAGAGCTATAAAATGAGGCCACTGGAATGGATGAGCTACTTCAGAAGGGCTATACACAAAAGATCTTCAGTTCAGTTCAGTCACTCAGTTGTGTCTGACTCTGCAAAGTCAAAGATTTTAATGACCACGATGGTGTGATCCCTCACCTAGATACAGATACCTTGGAGGACCAAGTCAAATGGGCCTTAGGAAGCATCACTACAAACAAAGCTAGTGGAAGTGATGGAATTCCAATCGAGCTATTTCAAATCCTAAAAGATGACACTGTTAAACTGCTGCACTCAGTATACCAGCAAATTTGGAAAACTTAGCAGTGGCCACAGAAAACTGGAAAAGGTCTAGTTTTCAGTCTCAAAGAAGGGCAATGCCACAGAATGTTCAAACTATCACACAATTGCACTCATTTCACATACTAATAAGGTAATGCTCAAAATTCTCTAAGCCAGGCTTCAACAGTATGTGAGCTGAGAACTTCCAAATGTTCAAGCTAGATTTTGAAAAGGCAGAGGAACCAGAGATCAAATTGCCAATGTCTGTTGGATCATAGGAAAAGCAAGAGAGTTCCAGAAAAACATCAACTTCTGCTTCATTGACTACACTAAAGCCTTTGACTGTGTGGATCACAACACTATGGAAAATTCTTCAAAAGACAGGAATACCAGACAACCTTACCTGCCTCCTGAGAAACCTGTACGCAGGTCAAGAAACAGCAGTTAGAACCAGACATGGAACAACGAACTGGTTCCAAATTGGGAAACGAGTACGTCAAGGCTGTATATTGTTACCCTGCCTATTTAACTTATATGCAGAGTACATCATGCGAAATGCTGGGTTGGGTGAAGCACAAGCTGGAATCAAGGTTTCTGGGAGAAATATCAATAACCTCTGATATGCAGATGACACCACCCTTATGGCAGAAAGTGAAGAAGAACTAACGAGTCTCTTGATGAAAGTGAAAGAGGAGAGTGAAAAAGCTGGCTTAAAACTCAACATTAAAAAAACTAAGATCATGGCATTCAGTCCCATTTCTTCATGGCAAATAGATGGGAAGACAATGGAAATAGTGATAAACTTTATTTTTTGGGGCTCCAAAATTACTGCAGATGGTGACTGCAGCCATGAAATTAAAAGACGCTTGCTCCTTGGAAGAAAAGCTATGACAAACATAGAGTATTAAAAAAGCAGAGATATTACTTTGCCAACAAAGTTCTGTCTAGTCGAAGCTATGGTTCTTCCAGTATTCATGTATGGATGTGAGTTGGACCATAAAGAAGGCTGAGCACCGAAGAATTGATGCTTTTGAAATGTGGTGTTGAAGACTCTTGAGAGTCCCTTGGACTGCAAGGAGATCAAACCAGTCAATCCTAAAGGAAATCAATCCTTAATATTCATTGGAGGGACTGATGCTGAGGCTGAAACTCCAAAACTTTGACCACCTGATGCAAAGAGCCAACCCATTGGAAAAGACCCTGATGCTGGGAAAGACTGAAGGCAGGAGAAGGGGACAACAGAGGATGAGATGGTTGGATGGGATCTCCGACTCAATGGACATGAGTTTGAAGAAATTTCAGGAGATAGTGAAGGACAGGGAAGCCTGGCGTGCTGCAGTCCATGGGGTCACAAAGAGTCGGACGTGACTGAGTGTCTGAAAAACATTTACTCTTTTAAGAATGAACTATTTGGGGATGTCCCTGGCAATTCATTGGTTAAAACTTCACCTTCCAATGAAAGGGGTGTGGGTTCAATCCCTGGTAGGGGAGCTAAGATCCCAGGAGCCTGGCAGCCAAAGAACCAAACATAAAATAGAAGCAATATTGTAACAGATTCAATAAAGACTAAAAATAGTCCACATTAAAAAAAAATCTTTAAAAAAAGAATTAACTCTTTGTAGCTTTTGCCACTTAAAAAATCAAATTTTAATCACACAAATAACCTGTATCTTATTCTTCATCACCTTTTTTTTTTAACCAAAAAGGGAAATTACAAGTAAGTCTTAAGTCCCCTTTGAATACTACCCCATTTCTTTTTTTTTTTTTCCATTTATTTTTATTAGTTGGAGGCTAATTACTTTACATCATTACAGTAGTTTTTGTCATACATTGAAATGAATTAGCCATGGATTTACATGTATTCCCCATCCCGGTCCCCCCTCCCATCTCCCTCTCCACCCGATCCCTCTGGGTCTTCCCAGTGCACCAGGCCCGAGCACTTGTCTCATGCACCCAACCTGGGCTGGTGATCTGTTTCACCCTAGATAATATACATGTTTCAATGCTGTTCTCTTGAAACATCCCACCCTCGCCTTCTCCCAGAGTCCACAAGTCTGTTCTATACATCTGAGTCTCTTTTTCTGTTTTGCATATAGGGTTATCGTTACCATCTTTCTAAATTCCGTATATATGTGTTAGTATACTGTAATGGTCTTTATCTTTCTGGCTTACTTCGCTCTGTATAATGGGCTCCAGTTTCATCCATCTCATTAGAACTGATTCAAATGAATTCTTTTTAATGGCTGAGTAATATTCCATGGTGTATATGTACCACAGCTTCCTCATCCATTCGTCTGCTGATGGGCATCTGGGTTGCTTCCATGTCCTGGCTATTATAAACAGTGCTGCGATGAACATTGGGGTGCACGTGTCTCTTTCAGATCTGGTTTCCTTGGTGTGACTACCCCATTTCTTAACATATCAACCCAAACCTTAGCAGCTTAAAACACACCATTTATCCTTGGGGCTGACCTAGTGATCAGATGGCTGGGTGGCCAGGGTCTGTTTGTCCTGAATGGTCTGGACTGGAATGACTCATTTTCCCCCGCTTATCCTTCCATAGGATATTCTGGAAATGATCTTGTTATGAGTCCAAGAAAGGAAATGGAAACATTTACGTAATTTTTGAAGACTGAACTTGTGTCCCACTGGCTACTGTCCCACTGGCTAAAGCAAGTTCCCTGGTTAGTGCCAGAGTCAGTGTGAGGTCACTGCTCTCTGCCCCCTATACAAAGATGAGATAGGAACAAGACACCTGCAACAGACACTACCATTTACAGGGAAAGAACAGAGAGGTGGCATATTGAATTGCTGTTCATAGCAATTCTAAAATCAAGGTGGAAAAATAGTGCCAGGTTCCCCTATTTTTGGCAGGACTTCATTCCAGTACCTGCTACTTCAGGGATGGGGGTGTGTGTGTGTGTGTGTATGTGTGTGTGTTTGGTCATGGCACAGCTTGTGGGATCTTGGTTTTCTGATCAGGGATTGAACTCAGGCCCACCACAGTGAAAGCACCAAGTCCTAACCACTGGACTGCCAGGGAGTTCCTGGATAGTGAATGTCCTTTGATTGGCACCTAATTCTGCTTATTGGGAGTGGCTTTTTAGTTCATTATATTCCAAGGCCCTTGACATTACCCTCTGAGATATCTTTAATTTTCTGTTGCCTCCCTTTGATTATTCCTGGAGAGAAAATATGCCCTTTAAACAATTTCCCAAATCTTTTCCTTCCCAGAGGCCTGTTTACATCTTGAACAGTTTTAACCCAGTCTGAAAGCACTTATACAATATTCTCAAAAAACTTTATGGGCTTTCTTTGTGTCTGATTCTATCCAACTCCATTTTCTAAAAGCCACACCCATAATTTGAAAAAAGCTTTATCTTTTCTCTGCTTAACCACTGTTACTCTGGGTCTGCCAGGCAATGTTCTTGATTCCCGGTTCTCTGTGTCCAGCAGACATGGCCTGTAAGGTAACATCTTAGGTTTTTGTTTATATAGAGTTTTTTATTGAGCTGTTAGACAAAACAAGTCATATTGTTAAGCCCAGAGTCAGTATGGGCAGGCACTACAAAAAAGCATAGATTTAGGGAAGTATGAAAAAATGGAGGCACTGGTACAATCGATATACCATAAAAAGTAATTAAAAAAAAGTTTAATGTGATTTCTCTGTATGTGTGTGGATGTGAACATAAATATCATACCGTATGATATGATTCTGCATCTTATTTTTATTCAGTAATATCTTTTTTTGTGATTCTGTTTAACTCCTATAAGAATTTCATTATATGAATATATAGTACATTTTATTGAGCCATTTCTGTGATGAATGAACATTTAGGTTATTTCCAATTTTTTCACTATGACTGTATTTCATAAAGTCTGAGATGTACCATTTTTTCTCATTTTAACATCTCTGAAATTCATGTCTTACAATTATTTTAGTGTTATTCTTTTATTGGCATACAAAATAATGATTAATCTTATAATCAGTGTTGTAGATTTGATGAAATGTGGCATAACCATTGATGAACATTTTATTGGATTGATCTCCACATCAGCTGTAACAATCATGTTTTGCCAACCTGATAGAGTGAAATGGTATCTCACTGCAGTATTTCCCTGATTACTAGTTACGGTCAATATCACTTTGTGTTTATTGGCCATTTATGTTTCCTTATTGTGAATTGCTTGTTTAAACCTGTTTCCTATTTTTTAATAGGGTTGTTTTTATCTTATTTATAGAAATTCTTTATCATTGTAGATTTTAATCTTTCATTAGTGCATTGCAAGTATCTTCTTCCATTCTGAAGTATGTTATTTCACTTTGTTTATAGTGTTCTTTGTTGTATAGATACTTACAGTTTTAACAGAATTGAATTTTAAAAAATCAATCTTTTTAAAAGTAGTTTTGAATTTTTATTTCTTGCTCACAAAATCCTTTAATACTACTATTGTTACTACCTGTAGTGTGGGCATACTAAGTCACTTCAATTGTATCTGATTCTTTGTGACCCCATGGACTGTAGCCCACCAGCCTCCTCTGTCCATGGGGATTCTCCAGGCAAGAATACTGGAGTGGGTTGTCATGTCCTCTGCAGGGGATCTTCCTGACCCAGGGATCAAACCCATGTCTCTTATGTCTCCTGTATTGACAGGCAAGTTCTTTACCACTAGTGTACCTGGGAAGACACTACCTGTAGTAGCAGGTACTAATTCTTGAGCAGCTACTGTGTGTCAGGCATGGTTTAAGTGCATTCTATATGTGTGTATGTATACATATGTATTTATATCGAACATTAACTCATTCAATTATCACAATAACTCTATTGGATCAGTTCAGTTCAGTCGCATCTGACTCTTTGCGACCTCATGGACTGCAGTTTCCCAGGCTTCCCGGTCCATCACTAACTCCTGGAGTTTGCTCAAGTTCATATCCACCAAGTTGGTGATGCCATCCAACCATCTCATCCGCTTCTCTTCCTGCCTTTAGTCTTTCCCAGCATCAGGGTCTTTTCCAATGAGTCATTTCTTCACATTAGGTGGCCTAAGTATTGGAGTTTCAGCTTCAGCATTAGTCTTTCCAATGAATATTCAGGACTGATTTCTTTTAGGATTGACTGGTTTGATCTTCTTGCAGTCCAAGGGACTCTCAAGAGTCTTCTCCAACACCGCAGTTCAAAAGCATCAGTTCTTTAGCGTTCAGCTTTCTTTATGGTTCAACTCTCCCTATTGGACAATTACTGTTAATCCCACTCTACAACAAGAAAGCTGGAATCAGCCTGTGGTAGGTTGCATAATGCCCCTTCCTTCTCACAGAGATAAATAAGCAAGTCCTAATCCATGCAAACTGTGAACATTACCTTACATGAAAAAGGAGAAATATTACTTTACATGGCAAACAATGGGATCAAATTAGGATTTTGAGGTGGAAAGGCTGTCCTGGATTATCTGGGTATGCCCCAAATAAAATCACAAGTATCCTTACGAAAGGGAGGCAGAGGGAGATGTTACACCACAGAAGAGAAGGCAGTGGGGCCACGAAGGCAGAGATTGGAGTGATGGCAGCCACAAGCCAAGGAATGCCAATAGTCACCAGAAATCATGAAGGGAAGGGAGAGATAATATAATTTCATGTTATTGTTTATGTGGTTTTTCTCTGTAATGATTACCTATCTATCCATTTATTTATTGGGTTATCATTTTCCTGGGAGTACTTACATAGGCTAGAAACTTTGTTAGGCGTGTGGCAAATGTACTTTTCAGTATGTAGCATGGCTTTTCATGTTGTTTACCTTGTTTTTGTTGTTGTCGTCTAGTCACTAAGTCATATCTGACTCTTTGCAACCTCATGAAATGCAGCACACCAGGCTCCCCTATCCTTCATTCTCTCCTAGAATTTGCTTAAGCTCATGTTCATTGAGTCAGTGAGCCCATCCAACCATATCATCCTCAGTCATCCCCTCCTTCTGCCTTCAGTCTTTCCCAGCATCAGGGTTTTCCCCAATGAGTTGGCTCTTCACATCAGGTGGCCAAAATATTGAATCTTCAGCATCAGTCCTTCCAATGAATATTCACGACTGATTTCCTTTAGGATTGACTGGTTTTATCTCCTTGTTGTCCAAGAGTCTTCTCTAGCATCACAGTTCGAAAGCATCAATTCTTTGGTGCTAAGCCTTCTTTATGGTCCAACTCTCACATCCGTACATGACTACTGGAAAAAACATGGCTTTGACTATACAAATCTTTGTTGGCAAACTGATTTCTCTGCTTTTTAATATGTGGTCTATATTTGTCATAGTTTTTCTTCCAAGAAGCAAGCATGTTTTAATTTTATGGCTATAGTTACCATCTTCAGTGATTTTGGAGTTCAATAAAATAAAATCTGCCACATTTTCCATTTATTCCTATCTATTTGCCATGAAGTGATGGGACTGGATGCCATGATCTTAGTTTTTTGAATGTCAAGTTTTAAGCCAGCTTTTTAACTTTCTTCTTTTACCTTTATCAAGAGGCACTTTAGTTTCCCTTCGATTTCTGCCATTAGGGTGGTATCATCTGCATATCTGAAGTTATTGATGTTTTTTCATGACAATTTTGACTCCAACTTGTGATTCATCCAGCCTGGCATTTCTCATGTTGTACTCTGCATATAAGTTAAATAAGCAGGCTGACAGTATACAGCCTTGACATACTCCTTTCCCAATTTGGAACCAGTCTGTTCTTCTATGTCTGGTTCTAACTGTTGCTTCTTGACCTACATACAGTTTTCTCAGGAGGCAGGTAAGGTGGTTTGGTATTCTGATCTCTTTAAGCATTTTCCACAGTTTGTTGTGATTCACACAGTAGCTTAGTTGGTAAAGAATCTGCCTTCAATGCAGGAGACCCCAGCTTGATTCTTGGGTCAGGAAGATCCGCTGGAGAAGGGATAGGCTACCCACTCTAGTATTCTTGAGCTTCCCTTGTGGCTCAGTTGGTAAAGATTCCTCCTGCAATTTGGGAGACCTGGGTCTGATCCCTGGGTTGGGAAGATCCCCTAGAGAAGGAAATGGCTACCCAAGCCAGTATTTTGGCCTGGAGAATTCCATGGACTGTATAGTCCATGAGGTGGCAAAGAGTCAGACACAACTGAGCGACTTTCACACAGTCAAAGGCTTTAGCATAGTCAATGAGGCAGAAGTAGATTTTTAAAAAAATTGTCTTGCATTTTCTATGATCCAATGGATTTTGGCAATTTGATCTCTGGGTCCTCTGTCTTTTCTTTTTTAAATTTATTGTTTTTAACTGAAGGATAATTACTTTACAATATTGTGAAGATTTTTATCATACATCAGTATGAATCAGCCATAGGTATACATGTGTCCCCTCCATCCTGAACATTCCTCCCACATCCCTCCCCACCCATCTCTCCAGGTTGTCACAGGGCACTGGCTTTGGGTGCCCTGTGCCGTACATCAAACTCACACTGGTTATCTGTTTTACGTATGGTGACATATGTGTTTTAATGCTATTCTCTTAAATCATCCTGTCCTCTCCTTCTCCCACTGAATCCAAAATCTGTTCTTTATGTCTGTGTCTCCTTTGCTGCCCTACATGTAGGATCATCATTACCATTTTTTTAGATTCCACATATAAGAATATATATGGTATTTATCTTTCTTCTTCTGACTTACTTCACTCTGTATAATAGGCTCTAGATTTGTCCACCTCATTAGAACTGAGCCAAATGCTTTCCTTTTTAGAGATGAGTAATATACTCTGTTGTATATATGTACCCTCTTCCAAAAACGCACCCCCTTCCAACAACACAAGAGAAGACTCTACACATGGATGTAGCCAGGCGGTCAATACCGAGATCAGATTGATTATATTCTTTGCAGCCAAAGATGGAGAAGCTCTATACAGTCAGCAAAAACAAGACCTGGAGCTGACTGTGGCTCAGATCATGAACTGCTGCTGCTGCTAAGTCACTTCAGTCGTGTCTGACTCTGTGCGACCCCAACTCTGTGTGATCTCAGGGACAGCAGCTCACCAGGCTCACCCTTCCCTGGGATTCTCCAGGGAAGAACAATGGAGTGGGTTGCCATTTCATTCTCCAATGCATGAAAGTGAAAAGTGAAAGTGAAGTCGCTCAGTCGAGTCCGGCTCTTCGCGACCCCATGGACTGCAGCCTACCAGGCTCCTCCGTCCATGGGATTTTCCAGGCAGGAGCACTGGAGTGGGGTGCCATTGCCTTCTCTGAGATCATGAACTCCTTATTGCCAAATTCAGACTTAAAATGAAGAAAGTAGGGAAAGCCACTAAACCATTCAGGTATGACCTAAATCAAATTCCTAATGATTATACAGTGGAAGTGACAAATAGATTCAAGGGATTAGATCTGATAGAGTGCCTGAAGAACTATGGATGGAGATTCGTGACATTGTGCAAGAGGCAATGATCAAGACCATCCCCAAGAAAAGGAAATGCAAAAAGGCAAAATGGTTGTCTGAGGAAGCCTTACAAATAGCTGAGAAAAGAAGAGAAACTAAAGGCAAAGGAGAAAAGCAAAGATACACTCATTTGAATTCAGAGTTCCAAAGAATACCAAGGAGAGATAAGAAAGCCTTCCTCAGTGATTAATGCAAAGAAATAAAAAGGAAAATAATAGAGTGGGAAAGACTAGAGATCTCTTCAAGAAAATTAGAGATACCAAGGGAACATTTCATGCAAAGATGGGCACAATAAAGGACAGAAATGGTATGGGCCTAACAGAAGCAGAAGATATTAAGAAGAGGTGGTAAGAATACACAGAAGAACTATACAAAAAAGATCTTCATGACCCAGATAACCATGATGGTGTGATCACTCACCTAGAGCCAGACATCCTGGAATGTGAAGTCAAGTGGGCCTTAGGAAGCATCACTCTGAACAAAGCTAGTGGAGGTGATGGAATTCCAGTTGAGCTATTTCAAATTCTAAAAGATGCTGCTGTGAAAGTCCTGCACTAAGTATGCCAGCAAATTTGGAAAACTCAGCAGTGGCCATAGGACTGGAAAAGGTCAGTTTTCACTGCAATCCCAAAGAAAGGCAATGCTAAAGAATGTTCAAACTACCACACAATTGCACTCCTCTCACATGCTAGCGAAGTAATGCTCAAAATTTTCCAAGTCAGGCTTCAATAGTACATGAACTGTGAACTTCCAGATGTTCAAATTGGATTTAGAAAAGGCAGAGGAACCAGAGATCAAATTGCCAATGTCTGCTGGATCACTGAAAAAGCAAGAGTTCCAGAAAAACATCTACTTCTGCTTTATTGACTATGCCAAAGCCTTTGACTGTGTGGATCACAACAAACTGTGGAAAATTCTTAAAGAGATGGGAATACCAGATCATCTTACCTGCCTCCTGAGAAATCTGTATGCAGGTCAAGAAGCAATGGTTAGAACTGGACATGGAACAATGAACTGGTTCCAAATTGGGAAAGGAGTTCATCAATACTGTATATTGTCACCCTGCTTATTTAACTTATATGCGGAGTACATCATTTGAAATGATGGGCTGGATGAAGCAAAGCTGGAATCAAGATTGCCGAGATACATCAATAACAATATCAATAACAATAATCAATAACAATATCAATAAAGATATGCAGATGACAGCACCCTTATGGCTGAAAGAAAAGAGGAACTAAAGAGTCTCTTGATGAAAGTGAAAGAGGAGAGTGAAAAAGTTGGCTTAAAACTCAACATTCATAAAACTAAGATCATGGTATCTGGTCCCATCACTACATGGAAAATAGATGGGGAAACAGTGGAAACAGTGGCAGACTTTGTTTTCTTGGGCTCCAAAATCACTGCAGTTGGTGACTGCACCCATGAAATTAAGAGACACTTACTCCTTGGAAGAAAAGTTATGACCAACCTAGACAGCATATTAAAAGCAAGATACCTGACTTTGCCAAGAAACGTCCGACTAGTCAAAGCTATGGTTTTTCCAGTAGTCATGTATGGATGTGAGAGTTGGACTATAAAGAAAAGCTGAGCACAGAAGAATTGATGCTTTTGAACTGTGGTGTTGGAGAAGACTCTTGAGAGTCCCTTGAACTGCAAGAAGATCCAACCAGTCCATCCTAAAGGAGATCAGTCCTGGGTGTTCATTGGAAGGACTGATTTTGAAGCTGAAACTCCAATACTTTGGCCATCTGATGTGAAGAGCTGACTCATTTGAAAAGACCCTGATGCTGGGAAAGATTGAGGGCAGGAAGGAGAAGGGGATGACAGAGGATGAGATGGTTGGATGGCATCATTGACTCAAGGGACACGGGTTTGGGTAGACTCTGGCAGTTGGTGATGGACAGGGAGGCCTGGTGTGCTGCGGTCATGGGGCCGCAAAGAATTGGACATGACTGAGCAACTGAACTGAACTGAATAATGAGTGGTGTCATGCATTTTCTTTTGTGTTTATTAGCCATCTATAGGGAGAGGATATGGCAACCCACTCCAATATTTTGGCTTGGAGAATCCCATGGACAGAGGAGCCTAGTACTTTCCTAGCCCATGGTGTTTCAAGAGTTGGACAAGACTTAGTGACCAAACCAGCCATCTGTATATCTTCTTTGGAGAAATATCTGTTTAGATCTTCTGCCTACTTTCTGATTGGGTTGTTCATTTTTCTGATATTGAAATGCATGAGCTGCTTGTGTATTTTGAAGATTAATTCTTTGTCAGTTGTTTAGTTTGCTATTATTTTCACCTATTCTGGGGGCTGTCTTTTCAACTTGCTTATAGCTTCCTTCATTATGCAAAGTCTTTTAAATTTAATTAGGTCCCATTTGTTTATTTTTGTTTTTATTTCCATTAGTCTGGGAGGTAGGTCCTAGAGGATCTTGCTGTGATTTATGTCAGAGAGTGTTCTGCCTATGTTTTCCTGTAAGAGTTTTATAGTTTTTGGTCTTACATTTAGATCTTTAATCCATTTTGAGTTTATTTTTGTGTGTGGTGTTACAAAGTATTCTAATTTCTTTCTTTTACATATAATTGACCAGTTTTCCCAGCATTATTGAAGAATCTTTCTTTTCTCCATTGTATATTCTTGCCTCCTTTGTCAAAGATAAGGTGTCCATAGGTGCTTGGATTTATCTCCAGGCCCTCTCTTTTGTCCCATTGATCTATATTTCTGCTTTTGTGCCAGTACCATACTGTCTAGATGACTATGGCTTTGTAATATAGTCTGAAGTTGGGAAGGTTGATTCCTCCAGTTTTATTCTTCTTAAGATTGCTTTGGCTATTTGTGGTCTTTTGTGTTTCCCTACAAATTGTGAAATTGTTTGTCCTAGTTCTATGAAAAATACCATTGGTAGCTTGTTATGGATTGCATTGAATCTATAGATTATTTTGGGTAGTATAGTCATTTTCACTATAGTGATTCTTCCAATCCAAGAAGATGGTATGTTTCTCCATCTATTTGTGTCATCTCTGATTTCTTTCATCAGTGTTTTATAGTTTTCTGTATACAGGTCTTTTGTCTATTTAGGTGAATTTATTCCTAAGTATTTTATTCATTTTGTTGCAAAGGTGAATGGGATTGTTTCCTTAATTTCTCTTTCTGATTTTTCATTTTTAGTGTATAGGAATGCAAGGGATTTCTGTATATTAATTTTATATCCTGTGACTTTACTATATTCATTGATTCATTCTAGTAATTTTCTGGTGGCATCTTTAGGGTTTTCTATGTAGAGAACTATGTCTTCTGCTAACAGTGAGAGTTTTACTTTTTTCCCAATCTGGATTCCTTTTATTTCTTTTTCTTCTCTATGGCTAGGACTTTTCAAACTATGTTGAATAGTAGTGGTGGGAGTGGGCACCCTTGTCTTGTTCCTGATTTTAGAAGAAATGCTTTTGATTTTTTGCAATTGAGGATAATGTTTGCTGTGGTTTGTCCTGTATAGCTTTTATTATGTTGAGATATGTTTCTTCTATGCCTACTTTCTGGAGAGTTTTATCATAAATGGGTGTTGAATTATGTCAAAGGCTTTCTCTGTATCTACAGAAATAGTCATATAGTTTTTATCTTTCAATTTGTTAATATGGTGTGTCACATTGACTTATTTGCATATATTGAAGAATTCTTGTATCCCTGGGGTAAAGCCCACTTGATCATGATATATGATCTTTTTAGTATGTTGTTGAATTCTCTTTGCTAGAATTTTGTTGTGAAAATACAGCTTGTACATCTGGGAGTTTTCAGTTTAAGTACTGCTGAAGCCTAAATGGAAGGATTTGGGGCATAAACTTGCGAGCCTGTGAAATGAGTGCAGTTGTACAGTAGTTTGAACACTCTTTGGCATTTCCCTTCTTTGGTACTGGAATGAAAACTGAACTTTTCCAGTCCTGTGGCCATTGCTGAGTTTTCCAAATTTGCTGACATACTGAGTGCAGCATTTTAACAGCATCATCTTTTAGGGTTTTAAATAGCCCAGCTGGGATTCTATCACCTCCACTAGCTTTGTTTGTATTAATGCTTCCTAAGGCCCACTTGACTTCACACTCCAGGCTGTCTGGTTCTAGGGGTGAGTGACCACACCATCATGGTCATCCAGGTCATTGAGACTTTTTTGTACAGTTGTTCCATGTATTCTTGCCACCGCTTCTTAATCTCTTCTGCTTGTGTTAGGTCCTTACTGTTTCTGTCTTTATTGTGCCCATCTTTGCATGAAATGTTCCCTTGGTATCTCTAAATTTCTTGACGAGATCTGTTAACTTTTACATTTTTATTTAGTCAAATTTAAAAGTTTTAATTTATATGTATTTGCTATTTGAAAGAACTTTCTAACTTCCCATTTTCTTCTAAAAGTTTGACTTTTTTGGAAAGTTTAGGTCTTTCCTCTATCTGGAATTTCCTTTTTTTTAAAAGAAATAATTGAAGCAGAGTTGATTTATAATATTGTGTTATTAATAATTTCAAGTGTACAGCAAAGTGGTATATATATTCCTTTTCAAATTCTTTTCCATTTTAGTTTATTACAAGATATTGAATGTAGTTGCTTCTATTATACAGTAATTCTTATTTATTTGTTTTATGTATAGAGTGTGTATCTGCTAATCCCATCAGTTCAGTTTAGTTGCTCAGTTGTGTCTGACTCTTTGTGACCCCATGGACTGCAGCACGCCATTCTTACTCCTAATTTATCCCTCCCTGGAATTTACTTTTGAGAATAGTATGTAGGGACATAATTATTCCCCAAATGGAGAATCAGTTATCTCAATAACATTATTAAGAGATCCAGTTTCTTTCTGTTTCACATGAATCCATTTTTGACCCATCAGTTACATTCTTCTGGTCTATTGCCTATCCTTACAATAACACAAAAAGTATTAATTCCTACAGTTTTATATGTTTTGATGTTTGGTAGGGCAAACTCTCTTCTTTTTTAAACTTGTTTTTACTACATTTGTATATTTACATTTTAAAAATTAAAAAATTAAATGTATTTTTCTATTAAGATAAAAATTTTAGAGAAGTTTATGCTTATTAGCAAAATTGAGGGAAATGAACAGAGATTTCCCATATACTTCCTGCTCCCACACATGCACAGCATCCCCTATTATCAACATCCTCACTAGAGTAGTACATTTGTTACAATGATAGACCTATGTTGCCATGTCACCGAAAGTCCATAGGTTACATTAGGATTCATGCTTGGTGTTGTACATTCTATGGGTTTGCAATAATGTATAATGACATGTATACGTCCTTAGGTCACTGTACAGAATATTTTCATTTACCTAAAAATTCCATATGCTTATCCTTCCCTCCTCCTAACCTTGGCAACCACTGATATTTTATTGTCTTCATAGTTTTGCCTTTTCAAAATTTCATAGGATTTGGATCATACAGTATGTATGTAGCATTTTCAGATGGCTTATTTCACTTGGTAATGTGTACTTAAGGTTCTTCCATATCTTTTCATGACTGGATAGCTCATTTCTTTTTAGAGCTGAATACTGTTCCATTATCTGAATATATCACAGTTTACCCATTAACAGACCGAGGAATATCTTAGCTGCTTTCAATTTTAGAAATTATGAATAAAGGTACTGTAAACATCCATGGGCAAGTTTTTATGTGGACATTTTCACCTCCTAAGGGTAAATATCAAGGGATACAATCGTTGGATCACATGGTAAGAGGATGTTTAGTTTCATAAGAAACAGCCAAACTGTCTTCCAGAGTAGCTGAACCATTTTTATGTTTATATATGCATTTAATTAATTAACTTGGTTATCACAATAAGTTTAGTGCACATTTCTTGTCTCATATTTGGAGAAGGAAATGGCAGCCCACTCCAGTATTCTTGCCTGGAGAATTCCATGGACAGAGGAGCCTGGAAGGCTACAGTCTATGGGGTTGCAAAGAGTTGGACACGACTGAGTGACTGTCACTCATTAATCATCTCATATTGATACAACATTAAAGAAATAGAAAAAACCTTCATTGTGATAACTCTAAGGATTTATTCTTTTTTTTTTTTTTACTGATGCATAATTGCTTTACAATGTTTTGTTTCTGATGTACAATGAAGTGAATCAGCTATATGTATACATATGTCCCCCTTTTCGTGGGCCTCTCGCCCCCTCCCCCCCCCATCCCATCCATCTAGGTCAGGACAGAGCAGTGAGCTGAGCTCCTTGTACTATATAGCAGGTTCCCACTAGCTAGCTATTTTACAGATGGTAGTGTATATATTTCAGTCCTAGTCTCCCAATTCGTCCCATACTCGTCTTCTTCCCCTGTGTCCACACGTCTGTTCCATATGTCTGTGTTTCTATTCCTGCCCTGCAAATAAGTTCATCTGTGCCATTTTACTAGATTCCACATGGATGAAACTTGTTTTTCTCTTAATTTTTGCTAGAATTTTGTTGTAAATACAGCTTATTGAGTTTTAGTTAAGTATGTGAAGCTAATGTGAAGGATTTGGGGCATAAATTCGAGCCTTGTAAAATGTCAGTTGTAAGTAGTTTGAACTTGCATTCCTCTTGTACTATGAACAACTATTTTCAGTCCTTGGCATGCTGAGTCAAATGTGACTTACTGAGTGCAGCATTTAACACATATTTTTAGTTTTAAATACACTGGATTCTATACTCATAGTTTGTTGTATTAAGTTAAGGCATACTTGATCTTTCACACTCCAGTGCTATATGGTGATGACACACCATTGGTCTCAGTCATTGAACTTTTTTAATTTGTTCCATTTCTGATAATCTCTTTCAGTTTTAGCCTATTTTCTGTCTTATTGTCCATACATGAAATGTTCTTTAATTTAATTTTTGACGGATGTTAAAAATTCATTTTTATTAGTCAATTTAAAAGTTTTAATTATATGTATACATAAAGCTTTCTACTTCATTCTCAAATACTTTTGATAAAGTAGCTTTCATCTGAATTCCTTTAAAAGAAAAATGAGCAGATGATATAATTGGTGAAATAATTTCAAGTAAAATGAAAGTGATATATAATTTTTCAAATTCAACATTAGTTATTACAAGATAGAATGTAAGTTGCTTCTATTATAAGTATTCTATTTATTGTTTTTTATAATGGACTGCTATCCTCAGTCAGTTAGTGCTCAGCGTGAGAACACTTTGTGACCATGATCGATCATTCTTCTCTAAAATTTTCTCATGAATTTCTTTGATGTATTGGATTTTAATAAAAGTGGAATTACAGTTTTTCTAATTATAAGATCCTAGTTTTTGTGTTACATGAAATTTCATCAGTTACTTTTCTGGTATGATCTTCATGACACAAAGTATTAATCTAATTTTAATATGTTTGATGTTGCTATCAATCTTCTTTTAAAGTTTTACACATTTTAATACATTACTTAAAAATTAAAAATTAATTTATTTTCTATAAGTAAATTTTGAGAAGTTTATGCTTATTAGCAAATACAATAACAATTCATATACTTTGTACATCATGCAGCATCCCCTATTATAACATCTATAGTGTATACATTTTTCAATGTGCCACCATGTCACCGAAGTCTATGGTTATGTGATTCATGCTTGTTACATTCTAGGGTTCAAATGTATAATGATGTATAGTCCTTAGTCATTACAATTTTTCATTTACTAAAATTCTATGTATCTTTCCTCCTCTCCTTGGAATCCACTGTATATGCCATAGTTTGCCTTTGCAATTTCTAGTAGGTCTAGTTGTATGTGCTTTTCAGATGCTTATTTCACTTGGTTATGTGTTGAAGGTTTTCCATATCTTTTCATGACTGGAAGGTCATTTGCTTTTTAGAGTGATACTGCATATTATTCATCAGTTCATTAAGGTTCTTAGCTGCTTTTCAGTTTTAAAATATAATAAGTACTGTCATCTGGCATTTTCATGGACATTTCAGTTCTATAGGAAATATCTAGGTACTCGTTGGATACATGGTAAGGTGTATTTTTCTAAAAAGCAACTGTTCTTCCAGATAGTTGAACATTTTATGTTTTATATCATTTATTTAATTCTTGTTTCAATAGTTTAGTGCACTTTTGTCATTGGTGAAGTAATGCACCCATGTATTCTTGCCTGATTATGCGTGGAGCTACTCTGGTGCAAAGGTTGATCACGACTTGAGTGACTGTTCTCATTATCCTCATATGAACAAAGAATAGAAACTTCATTGTGATATTCTAGATTTATCTTCTTATATTTTTTTTACTGATGCATTTGCTTTCATGTTTTGTTTCTGATGTACATGCAGTAATCACTATATTATACATATGTCCGTTTTCGTGGCTTGTCCCCCCTCCATCCATCTTAGTGTCAGGTACATGAGCTTATGAGCTCCTTTACTATATAGCAGTTCCACTAGTAGATTCAGATGGTAGTGTATATTATCATCTAGTCTCCCATTCGTCCATTTACCGTTCTTCTGTGTCCTACGTTGTTCATTACTGTATTGTTTTATTCCGTTGCATATAGTTCATTGTCATTCTTCTAGACTTCATGGATAAACATGTTATTCTGCTTCTGCCACCGTATCAACCTAGGCCATCCATCTCTTACAAATAACAACTCTGTAATCAGTAAATTCACTATATTATGTAATCTATTCTATTTCTGGAAGGTTGCTTATATTCACTTCACTTAGTTGTTTTTCTGAGATTTTATCTTGTCCCGTCATCTGGAACATAATTTTCTGCTTTTTCTTTTTCCTTTTTTTTTTTTTTTTTTAACTTTCTGCTTTTTCATTGTGATTAACTTTCTGGAATATGGTTTTTGTTTTAGCTGCTGTGAAACTGTACTGCTTTTTGCTTCTCCTATCTGACCTCTGATGGATGAGGCTAAGAGGCTATGTATGCTTGTTCATGGGAGGGACTGGCAATGGGAAAAACTGGGTCTTGCTCTGGTGGGCAGGACCTTGCCCAAAGACTGTAGTCTTTGTTTCCCTCAGTCCTCTGGAAGCCTATAATCAAATCCCACTGGCCCTCAAGGCCAGATTCTCTGATTCCCAGTCCCTTTGTCAGATCCCCAGGCTGGGAAGCCTGACATGGGGTTCAGAACCTTCACAACAGTGGGAGAACTTCTTCGGTGGTGGTGTTCTCCAGTCTGTTGCCACCACCCAGTGGGTATGGGATTTGTATTTATGATGATTGCACCCCTCCTACCACCTTGCATGGCTTATTTTTTGTCTTTGGACATGGGGTATCTTTTTTTGGTGAGTTCCAGCATCTTCCTGTTGATGGTTGTTCAAAAGCTAGTATTGAACAGTATTGATTCTGCAGTATTGATTCTCTCACAGGAGGAGATAGAGCACATCCTTCTACTCCATCATCTTGAGCCAGAAACCTCTACGTACCACATCTGCTTTATCCATTCACCTGTCAGTGGACATTTAGATTCTTTCCACATCCTGAATACTGTAAATAATGCTGGAATGAATATTGGGGTGCACATGTCTTCTTGAATTATGGTTTTCTCTGAGTATATGCCCAGTGGTGGGATTGTTGGATCATACGGTAGTTCTATTTTTAGCTTTTTAAGGAACCTCCATACTGTTCTCCATGTGCTGTGCTAAGTCACTTCAGTCATGTCTGACTCTTTCTCAAAGAACCAGATTTTAGTTTTATTAATCTTCCTTTCATTTCTTTTTCATTTATTTCTGCTCTGATCTTTATGATTTCTTTCCTTCTGCTAATTTTTTTTCGGTTCTTCTTTTTCCAGTTGTTTTAGGTGTAAAGTTAGGTTGTCTATTCAATGTTTTTCCTGTTTCTTGAGGTAGGATTGTATTGCTATAAACTTCCCTCTTGGAACTGCTTTTGCTGTATCCCATGGTTTTGAGTTGTCATGTTTTCATTGCCATTTGTTTCTAGAAATTTTTTGATTACCCTTTTGATTTTTCAGTAACCTGTTGGTTATTTAGAAGTGCATTGTTTAATCTCCATGTGTTTGTGTTTTTTACAGTTTTTTTTCTTATAATTGATATCTAGTCTCAAAGCACTGTTGTCAGAAAAGATGCTTGATATGATTTCAATTTTCTTAAAATTACTGAGGTTTGATTTGTGACCTAAAATGTGGTCTATCCTGGAGAGTGTTCCATGTACACTTGAGAAGTAGGTGCATTCTTTGCATTTGAATGGGATGTCCTGAAGATATTAATGAGATCCATCTCACCTAATGTATCATTTAAGACTTGTGTTTCCTTATTAATTTTCTGTTTTGATGATCTGTCCATTGGTGTGAGTGGGCTGTTAAAGTCTTCTACTCTTATTGTGTTACTGTCAATTTCTCCTTTTATGTCTTAGAGTTTGTCTTATGTACTGAGGTGCTCCTATGTTGGGTGCATAGATATTTGCAATTGTTATGTCTTCCTCTTGGATTGATCCCTTGATCATTATGTAGTGTTCTTCCTTATCTCTTGTAATATTCTTTATTTTAAGGTCTATTTTGTTTGATATGAGGATTGCTATTCCAGCTTTTTTTTGCTTCCCATTTGCATGGAATATATTTTTGCGTCCTCTCACTTTCAGTCCAGATGTGTCTTTAGGTCTGAAGTATATCCAGCATATATATGGATCTTGTTTTTGTATCCATTTAGCCAGTCTGTGTCTTTTGGTTGGAGCATTTAATCCATTTACATTCAAAGTAATTATATATGTTCCTATTGCCATTTTCTCAATTGTTTGGGGTTTGATTTTGTAGATCTTTTTCTTCCATTGTATTTCTTGACTATGTAAGTCCCTTTAACATTTGTTGTAAAGCTGGTTTGGTGGTACTGAATTCTCTTAACTTTTGCTTTTCTGAAAAACTTTTTATTCTCTATCAATTTTGAATGAGATCCTTGCCAGGTACAGTTATCTTGGTTGTAGGTTTTTCCCTTTCAGTACTTTAAATATATCCTGCCATTCCCTTCTGGCCTGCAGAGTTTCTGCTGAAAGATCAGCTGTTAAGCATATGGGTTTCCCTTGTATGTTACTTATTGCTTTTCTCTTGCTGTTTTAAATATTCTTTATTTGTGTTTAATCTTTATTGGTTTTATTAGTATGTGTCTTGACCTGTTTCTTCTTGGGTTTATCCTATATGGGACTCTTTGCACCTCTTGGACTTAATTGATTATTTCCTTTTCCATGTTGGAGAAATTTTCAACTAT
The DNA here is from genome assembly GCF_023699985.2 of Odocoileus virginianus. Taxonomy (NCBI): domain Eukaryota; kingdom Metazoa; phylum Chordata; class Mammalia; order Artiodactyla; family Cervidae; genus Odocoileus; species Odocoileus virginianus. Next base: position 41,611,875 of record NC_069676.1, read on the forward strand.
AATCTCTTCAAAAATTTTCTTTTTCTCTTCTCCTGGGACCCCTATAATTCAAATGTTGGTGCATTTTATATTGTCCCAGAGATCTTGGAGACTATCCTCAGTTCTTTTCATTCTTTTTGCTTTATTCTGCTCTTCAGAAGTTATTTCCACCATTTTATCTTCCAACTCACCGATTCGTTCTGTTTCAGATATTCTGCTGTTGATCCCTTTTAGAGTATTTTTAATTTCAGTAATTGTGTTGTTTGTCTCTGTATGTTTACTCTTTAATTCTTATAGGTCTTTGTTAATTGATTATTGCATTTTCTGCATTCTGTTTTCGAGGTTTTGATCATCTTTGCTATCATTATTCTGAATTCTTTTTCAGGTAGTTTGCCTATTTCCTCTTCATTTATTTGGGCTTTTGTGTTTCTAGTTTGTTCCTTCATTTATGTAGTATTTCTCTGCCTTTTCATTATTATTATTTTTAAAAACTTATTGTGTTTGAGGTCTCCTTTTCCCAGGCCACAGGGTTGCATTCTTTCTTCCTTTTGGTTTCTTCCCTCCTAAGGTTGGTCCAGTGGTTTGTGTAAGCTTCATATAAGGTGAGATTTGTGCTGAGTTTTTTTTTTCCTCTGATGGGCAAGGCTGAGTAAGGTGGTAATGCTGTCTGCTGATGATTGGGTTTGTATTTTTGTTTTGTTTATTGTTTAGATGAAGATCCTGCACAGGGTGCTACTGGTGGTTGGGTGATGCTGGGTCTTGTATTCAAGTGGTTTCCTTTGTGTGAGTTCTCACTATTTGATACTCCCTAGGGTTAGTTCTGGAGAAGGCAATGACACCCCACTCCAGTACTCTTGCCTGGAAAATCCCATGGATGGAGGAGCCTGGTAGGCTGCAGTCCATGGGGTCGCTAAGAGTCAGACACAACTGGGTGACTTCACTTTCACTTTTCACTTTCATGCACTGGAGAAGGAAATGGTGACTCACTCCAGTGTTCTTGCCTGGAGAATCCCAGGGATGGCAGAGTCTGATGGGCTGCAGTCTATGGGGTCGCACAAAGTCAGACACGACTGAAGCGACTTAGCAGCAGCAGCAGCAGGGTTAGCTCTCTGTTAGTCTAGCATCTTGGAGTTTGCTCCCACTCCAAAGCCTGAGGGTTTGATCTCTGGTCAGGAATGAAGAGTCCACAAGTGGTTTGTTATGGCATTAAGTGAGATTAAAACAAATACCCCAAAATGAGAAACCAAAGATGAACCCCAGATAAATGGTAGTTACAAAATCAGACAAATAATAATTAACATAATGGATATACACATACACATATACGTATACACCCATAAGCAAAATCAAAACAGTCCAACAAAAATAAAGTACAGTAGGTTGACCTAGGAAACAGAGAAAACCAAAAATTATATTTACCAGTTAAGAACAAAACTAACTAATGCACAAACTGGAAAACAAAACTAAAGCAAGGTGCCAAGTGGGGAATAAGGCAATGAAAATAAAGGTAACAAATATGTTGAGAGGAAAGGAAAGAAAGAAAATAAAGAGTAGATATGCAAAGTTAAATAGAGGTAGATAAAGAAGATTTATATATACTAAAGATTAACTGTAAGGGGAAAAGAATAGTAGGAAAAGCAGACAAAGGAATAAATATAGAAAAAATAATAGGTTTAAAAAATTAAAATTAAAAATAGAGAAAAGAAAAAAAGGAAAGAAAAAAAAAAGAATAACATAAAAAAAAAAAAGAAAACTCCACAGAACTGCAAAAGTCCAATGTAGAGGCAGAGGTTTATAAAAAATGTGACTGAGGGGAAAAAAAAGCTCAAAAGCTTAATTAGATTTCATAGTGCCAATAAAATCGACAACTACAACAGAGGGGGAAAAATGGAAAAAAGAAAAAAGTAAAAAAAATCCAGAAGAATCTAAAGAACAAGTCAAAACACAAGAATAATAAATGTTTTTCTTGAGTCACTGCTGTCAGAGTCCTTTCCCTCATTGCGAGTCACAGTCCACCCCACCTCCGTAGGATGCCCTCCGACACTGTGCTGGTCTCTGGACCTGCTGTGGGTGCATCTCATATTCCAATCTGGTCCTACTCCTGTGTGTTCTTGCCTTCAACATCCACAGCTTTCAGAACTAGTAGTGCGTTTTCTTTTGTGGGAGCTCTCAATGTCCTTTTATATATTCCATAGACACAGAGTCTGCCTAGTTGATCCGAAGGATTTAATCTACAGCTTGTAAGGCTAGTGGGAAGGTTTTGGGCCCTCTTCCTTAGCCACACTGCCCCTGGGTTTCAATTGTGGTTTTATTTCCACCTCTGCATGTGGGTCGTCCACTGGGGTTTGCTCCTGAGGCTGCCCTGGAGGACTTGGGTCTGCCCCAGTGAGGGCCAGGTGTGGAGGTGGTGCAGCTGCTTGGGTTGCGGGGACCCTGGTGGTGTCAAGTGTGCAGGGACATGGACTGCCTCCACTGCAGGAGTTATGGTCCTATCAGTGTCTTTTTTTGAACCTCTGGTAACTTGCGATCAGATGGCCTCTTTGGCCAGTCTTTTCCATAGCTCCGCCCCTTCAGGCACATAGAGCGGGCCCCCTCTGGCTGTGGTCCTACTCTGTCGATTGGCGCATCAGGCACTTAAAGGGGCACCCTGGGTGGGGTCCTACTCTGTAGTTTGTGTGTCAGGCACTTGATGGGCCAGCTCTATTGTTCAGCTGCAGATGCTTGCCTATGGGGAGAGAGAGGCTATGGTGATGGCTCCACCCCTACTCATGACTCAGCAGTATCCCCTAGCTCCCACGGCTGCCTGACTTTGCTCCACAGGCATTTCCCACCTCAGTCTCCTCCCTCACATCCCCTTGATCCATCTCTCCACAGTCAACAGCAGCCCTCACCCTGGGATGCTCCACAATCCCTAAACTCCAGCTCCCAGCCGCTGTGCCTTTTAGGGGACCTGCGTCCTTGTCTGAGGTATGTATGGCCGCAGCAAGGACTGCCTGATTCCCATTCCATTTAGGCTGCCACAGATCAACTCTTTCACTCTCAGCCTTAAATGTTTCTCCTCTGACTCAGACAACTGCCCCAATGTGGGGATCAGACCCCTGCTTCAGTTTCCCCACCTGCTGAGGGCAGGTCCAGTCCTACTAACACTTCTGTTTTTTCCCCACTTCCTACAGAGTTTTGCATGATTCTTTATATTCTTTACTGCTGGTCAGGTACTCCCGACTGCTCTCAGCTGGTGTTCTGCATGCACTTCTGTGTCTGAAGGTGTTTTTCCTGATGTATCCATGGAGACAGATGTACTCCACATCCACCTACTCCTCTGCCATCTTGTTCTTGGTCCATGTCCGACTCTTTATGACTCCATGGACTGTAGCCCACCAGACTCCTCTGTCCATGTGATTCTCTAGGCAAGAATACTGGAGTGGGTTGCCATTTCCTTCTCCAGGGCATCTTCCTGATGCAGGGATCAAACCTGTGTCTCATGTTTCCTGCATTGGCAAGCAAGTTCTTTACCACTTGCACCACCTGGGAAGCCCTTGTTCACCATGGTGACTGTATCAATTTACATTCCCACCAACTGTGCAAGAGAGTTCCCTTTTCTCCACACCGTCTCCAACATTTATTGTGTGTAGATTTTTTAATGATGTCGTTCTGACCCGCGTGAGGTGACACCTCATTGTAGCTTTGATTTGTATTTCTCTAATAATTAGTGTTGTTGAACATCTTTTCATATGCTTTTTGGCCATCTTTATGTCTTCTTCAGGGAAATGTCTATTTTGATCTTCTGCTCATTTTTTAAATTGGATTGTTTGTTGTTTTCATATTGAGTTGCATGAGCTCTTTGTTTTGGAGATTAAACCTTTGTCATTTGCTTTTCTCCCATTCTGAAGGTTGCCTTTTTGTCTTATTTATGGTTTCCTTTGCTGTGCAGAAGCTTTTAAGTTTAATTAGGTTCCATTTGTTTATTTTGTTTTCATTTTCATTACTCTGGGAGGTGGGTCAAAAAAGATCTTGCTGTGATTTATGTCAGACTGTTCTATGTTTTCTCCTAGGAGTTGATAGTGTCAAGTCTAACATTCAGGTTGTTAGTCCATTTTGAGTTTGTTTTTGTGTATGGCATTAGGAAGTGTTCTAATATCATTCTTTTACATGCAGCTGTCCAGTTTTCCCAGCACCACTTATTACAGAGACTGTTTCTTTTCCACTGTATAATCTTGCCTCCTTTGTTATAGATTATGTGAACCATAGGTGTGTGGGTTTATCTCTAAGTTTTCTATCAGGATTTACTCTTAACAGCTTTCATATGTAACATATAGCACTGTTAATTATATTTATCATATTGTACATTGTTAATACTTGTAACTAGAAGTTTGTACCTTTTGATTGCCTTCACCCAGATTTTCCTTCCCCATCCTCGTATGTATTTGGATTTATTTGGGAAAGAATTGATAACTTTATTATGATAAATCTTCCCATTCTCAAAAATGGATTATCTTTTAAGTTAGGTCATGTTTTAATTATTCTTTAATTAAATTTTATATCTGTACTATTGCTTGCACATTTGTTATTAGGTATATTCTAAGATACATTATGGTACTGATATCTTTTTTTTCCTACTGCATATCATAATTGGTTAGAGTTAGCATACAGGAGCTATTGATTTTTTTTGTCCTATAAAACCTTGACTTTCTTGTAGTCAAATTTGTGCTTTTGTTTTTAATTACTTCTGGATTTTGAGACAGAGTAATAAAAGTTTTCCCCACTTTTTCCAATCATGCTAAATTTTCATCCATTTTTTTCTAATACTTGTATGGTTTCATTTTTAACTTTTAGAACTCTGATTTGTTTGGAATTTATCCTGGGGTGTAGTGTAAGGAACTGATCAAGTTTTATCTTCTCTTTGATAGTCTAGTGTACCAACACAATTTTTTCCTTAAAGCCCATCTTTTCCCTGCTGATTTGAGATAGTACATTATTGAAAACTGAATTTTTGCATTTCTGGATTTTCCCTTTTGTTCCGTTGGCCTGTGTCTAGTCATGCATGGTATCATGCTGTTTTAATCACATAGGTTTTATCTCAAGTTTTCACATCTGATAGGTGTGTGTGATTTATTTTAGCACACCTTGGGTCCTTTCTTTCTGCAGATACATGTATATCTTCAGTTGTGGGCTATGTTTAACGTTTGTTTTTCTTCTTTCTACTTTCCCCTCACTAATTTTCTTATGTAGTTTCTTTTTTTCCATCCTCTGTTTCCCTGTTCTGAAAGAGTTTCTGGCCTCAGATTCCTTCTTTAGATGTATCCAATTCTGCAACTCAGCCCATTTATTGAGGTTTTTTTTTTTTTAATCTCAAAAGTTTAATTTCTATTAAGACGTGATTTTTCATAGCCTGTTCTTTTTATTTAATGATTAGGTTATCCTCATACTTTTCTAAGTATGTAAAACATTGTTAATAAAAAATTCTGTCGTAATTGCTTTCCTAACACTGTTTCCTTGGAATTAGCTCCGCTGTTCGCAAAGTTTCCCTCTCTCAGGTTGCTGATGTTTGGTGAACCACCCCTGTGTGCTGATCTTTAGTTGAGTGATCCTTAGTGTCTGCCTGTTCTGTGCACAGAGCATCTGTCAGATTGGGTGGGAACCACAATTACTGCTTTACTGAGGAGGACACCTGGGGGATGATCTGGGCATGAGTGAGCCTGGTCCACTAGCACTTTTCCCTTTTTCTTTGGGATAGCACCTGTCTCTCGTACCTAAGCATCCACAACCACTGCTCCTCCCTGGAGGCAGACACCTTCATGCTGATGCTTGGTGGTAGTGGGAATGTGCAGGCTTACATCTGTATTCTTGGTAACAGGTCTGTTAGTCACCACTGACTCAGGACTTCTGTGGCCCTGAGTTTTCACTATGAGCAAGAAACATTTTTTGTTTTTCCACCCTTTCCTTTTTTTTTCCCCATATTTTTTTTGGGAGCAGGGAGGGGGCATGTGAATTGTTTTTGTTTTATATCCTGTTCAGTGGCATCCCTTTGTGGCTTTCAGCTTTCTCTCTTTTTTTTTTTTTGCCTTTCATGGATGCTTCACATTTTGTAGTCAACTAGAGTGTCCTTTCTTGTTTTAAACTTAAGCATATATTAACAATTTTGCCAACATTTTTATGGATTTTTTCCCAAAGGAGAAGACTGTGGCCTTGATTTAGTTTATCAACTTAAAAGTGAAACTTCATTTTTCTCTTTTATTTCCTTTTTGAAATTTTGAAATGAGTTTTTGTTTATTAGAAAAATTAGATTATACCCACCCTCCAGAGTCATATTTATATTAAAGAATAGATTTTTATGTTTATGGTTTATATTTGTATATTTGCACTTTAATAAAAAGTATAGCAATGAATTTTTAAAAAATAAGACAGAGTAAAGGGTAAATGTTGCCATTCTCTCAAATATTCTTACATTATTTACAGTCTGGGTCCAACTTTAAAAATGTATTCATTATATAAAAAACTGTAGAGAAGTATATAGCAAACTCTGCTCTGCTCATCGCCTATTATCCACTAGCCTTCCCTATTTATTATATGTCAATATCCTGCCATATTTTCGTTAGATGAAAAAATAATAGGGACTTCCCTGGTGTTTCAGTGATTAAGACTTTGCCTTCCAATGCAGGGGTGCAGATTTCATTTCTAGCTGGGGAGCTAAGATGCTATATGCCTCACAGCCAAAAAAAAAAACCAAAATGTAAAACAGGAACAATACTGTAGCAAATTCAATAAAGACTAAAAATGGCCCACATAAAAAAAAAACCTTTAAAAATAGACAGGATATTACAGGTACAGTTGAAGTCTCTTACATGCCCTCACCTTATCCTATTCTCTTCACTGCCACTGATAACAAACCACTGACAGGGATTATTTTGGTTGTCTTTATTATGTTTTGTTACAATCATTACATATGAATGTACCAACAGACAACATATAGTATGTATTTTCAGTGTTTTAAAAACTTGATATAAATGATACCATATTGTATATATCTTTAAGGGAGTTGCTTTTTAAACCTAATCTTAGGTTTTTTTGGGATTTAGCCATGTTAATACATGTAGTTCTATTTCATTCATTTAGTGTTTCCATTCTGTGAATAGACTACAATTCTTTATCTGTTTTTTTTTTTTTTTTGCCAGTGGTCATTTAGAAGGTTTCCAGTTTTTCTTTATTATAAACAGTGGTACTGTGAATGTTCTTTAAATGTTATTTTGTGCATACTCTCTCTGGTATATACTTGGAAATGTTAACTGCTGGATTACAGGATATACACGTCTTTAACTTAATTAGATTTTACCAAATTGTTCTTCAAAGTGATGGTGCCAATTTGTACTTCCTCTAGAAGCATATAAAGCCCCTGCTTCCCCAGGAACTCATCAATATTGGGTACTATTGGGCTTGTTAATTACTGCCACTCTTATGAGTGTAGAATTGTACTGCAACGTAAATTTAGAGAGCATTTTCCTAGTTATTATGAAGTTGAGTAACCTTTCATCTTATTATTGCCCATCAGGTTTCACTTCTGTGTTTTGTGTGTTCATACCTTTGCCAAGTTTTTACTGAAATATCTTTTTTCTTATTAAACTTTTTTTTACATAGTCCAACATACTAATACAATTTTATGTGACTGTAAACATCTTGCCTCAGATTGTGGCTTGTCTTTTCACTTTGCTTATGGAATCCTTTGAAGATAACATAAATAAAAAAATGTTTTAAAAATAGATAATGTAGTCACATGGCTAACACTATTGTAAGTATAAATGAAATTATTTTCTTTCACTCTTATTCTCCATCTGTCTAGCCCTCCAACACTGTTACTCATTTCTTTATGGATTTCTTTGTGCAGAGACAAGCAAGCAAGTACAAATATCTCCCTGAACATAAAATGTAGTCAAATTTATTTCTCTTTTCCTTTATGGTTTGTATTTGTAGTTACTTGTTAAGAAAACTTTTTTACTCTCAGCTGTACAGGTATTTTATTTTTTACAATGAGGTATAACTTCAAACCCATCAGAATGGCCATCATTAAAACATCTACTAACAATAAATGCTGAAGAGGGCATGGATAAAAAGGAACTCTCTTGCACTGTTGGTAGGAATGTAAGTTGATAAACCACTATGGAGAACAGTGTGGCGGATTCTCAAAAAACTAAAAATAGAACTACCATATAACTCAACAATCCTACTACCAGGCATATAACCAGATAAAACCATAATTCAAAAAGACACATGCATGCCAGTGTTCATTGCTGCACTGTTTGTACTCGCCAGGATGTGGAAGCAACCTAAATGTCCATCAGCAGAGGAATGGATAAGGAAGATATGGTACATGTATACAATGGAATATTAGTCATAAGAAGAAATGAAATTGGATCATTTGTAGAGATGTGGATTGACCTAGAGACTGTTATACAGTGAAGTAAATCAGAGAAAAAACAAATAATCATATATTAATGCATATATGTGGAATCTAGAAAAATGGTATAGATGATCTTATTTGCAAAACAGAAATAGACACGAATGTAGAGAACAAACGTAGGAACACCAAGGGGAGTTTGGGATGAATGAGGATATTGGTATTGACATATATATATATATATATATATATATACTATTGGTGAGGCTTCCCTGATGGCTCAGATAGTAGAGAATCTGCCAGCCAGTGAAGGAGATGGGGGTTTGATTCCTGGGTTGAGAAGATCCCCTGGAGAAGGAAATAGCAACCCACTCTAGTATTCTTGGCCTGGGAAATCCCATGGACAGAGGAGCCTGGTGCACTACAGTCCATGGGGTGGAAAAGAGTCAGATATGACTTAGTGACCAAAAAAACACAAACACTATTGATACTATGTATAAAATAGATGACTAATGAGAACCTACTATATAGCACGGGAAACTATACTTGCTCAATGCCCTGTGATGACATAGATGGGAAGGAGATCCAAAAAAGAGGGGATATAAGTTTTTGTATAGTTGATTCACTTTGCTATATAGTAACAAAAAATTCTAAATTAACTATACTCTAATAAAAATTAAAAAATATTTTGACTGGAAAAATTATTGAGGTATTGTTGATTTACAATGTTGTGTCAATTTTTGCTGTATGGCAAAGTGATTCAGTTATATATACACATATATACATACATACATTCTTTTTCATATTCTTTCCATTATGGTTTATCACAAGGTATTGAATATAGTTACAGAAGGGCCTTGTTGTTTATCCATCCTGTGTATGTTAGTTTCTACCTGCTAACACCAAACTCATAATCCATCCCTCGTCTACTCCCCTCCCCCTGGCAACCACAAGTTTGTTCTCTATGTCTGTGAGTCTGTTTCTGTTTCACAGATATATTCATTTGTGTTGTATTTTGGATTCCTCATGTAAGTGATATCATATGGTACTTGTCTTTCTCTTTCTGACTTACTTCATTTAGTATGATAATATCTAGAACCATCCATGTTGCCACAAATGGCACTATTTCATTCTTGTTTATGGCCAAGTAGTATTCCATTGTAGAAGATGTTCCACATCTTCTTTATCCATTCATCTCTTGATGGACATTTAGGTTGTTTCCGTGTCTTGGCTACTGTGAATAGTGCTGCTATAAACATAGGGGTGCATACATCTTTTTGAACTAGAGTTTTGTCTGGATATATGCCCAGGAGTGGAACTTCTGGATCATATGAAAACTCTATTTTTAGTTTTTTGAAGAACCTCCATACTGTTTTCCATAGTGGCTGCACCTGTTTCCATTCCTACCAACAATGTAGGAGGGTTCCCTTTTTTCCACACACTTTCTAGCATTTGTTATTTGTAGATTATTTAATGATAGCCTTTCTGACTGGTGTGAGGTGGTACTTCATTGTAGTTGTGATTTGCATTTCTCTAATAATTACCAATGTTGAGCATCTTTTCACGTGCTTATCTGTCATCCATGTGTCTTCTTAGGAGAAATGTCTATGTAGGCCTCCTGCCCATTTGTCAGTTGGGTTGTTCCTTTTTTTGTTGATTTGTATGAAATGTTTGTGTATCCTAAAAATTTGTACAGATATTTTATGTTTTCTTCTAAAGGTTTTACAGTTTTGCTCTAACTTTATCTTATCTTTTAAAAAATTATCTTTATTTAATTTTATTGATTGACTGCTTTACAATATTGGTTTGATTTCTGCCATACATCAACATGAATTCGCCACAGGTGTGCCTATTTCTCCTCCCTCTTGAACCTCTTTTCACCTCCCACCCTTTTCCACCCCTCTAACTTTATCTTGTCTTCATATGGATAGTTAATTATCTTAGAACCACTGATTGAATTGCATTTTAGTTTTGCTGCTTTGCATGGCATGGTGGGATTCTAGTTCCCCAACCAGGAATTGAACCTGCACCCCCTGCAGTGGGAACATGGTGTCTTAACCACTGGACTGTCAGGGAAGTCCCTCTCTCGGTTTTTTTAAAAGTCTACTTCTTGTGTTGTGTATTTGGCTTATCTATTTATCTATCTATCTGTTTCTGGCCTTTCTATTCACTTCCATAGGTGTATTTATTCATTCTTGCAGCAATATGACTATATTTTAGTGGCTCCAGCTTTGAAAGAATTCTTATCTACCATTTCCTACCCCTCTGGATTGTCTTGGCTATTCTTCCTTTTATTTGAATTTGATTGGAAGCTCATAAAATTTATAGTCAACTTGGGGGAGAGCTTCTATCTGTATTGAGCCTTCCCAGTCATGAATACATCATCATTTGTGTGTCTTTCAAATGTCTTTTATAAATATATAATTTTCTCCATAAAACATGTGCATACCCTTTGGTTAGACTGATTCTTTGGTATCTTGTATATTTTTGTGCTCTTATATAATCTGCATTGTTTAAGAATGACATTTTCAAATTGTTTAAAATCAAAAATGACTTTTCCATATCTCTTGACAAAGTTGCCAGTTTTATTTGTTCTTAATAGTGTGACTTTAGAAACTCTTTGATTTCCTACATATTTATATACACCATAAGTAATAACATTTTTGTTTTTCCTTTTCAGTCTTCACCCACCTACCCATATCTATCAGTTTGTCCTTCTGTCCATCCATTCATCTTATTACTATATTTGCTAGTCTCTGGCCCCATTTGAAAGGAGGGGAGACAGTGAACATTCTTTGTTTTCTTTTATTGAAGTTACAATATTGTGTTAGTTTCAAGTGTATAGCAAAATAATTCAGTTATATAAATACATATATATATATTCAGACTATTATCCATTATAAATTATTAGATATTGATTATTTTTCCATGTATTATATAGTAAATCCATGTTGCTTATCTATTTTATGTGTATTAGTTTGTATCTGTTAATCCCATTCTCATTTATCCTTCACTTTCCCCTTTGGCAGTCCTAAGTTTGTTTTCTATATCTGTGAGTTTGTTTCTGTTAGGTACATAGATCCATTTGTATTATTTTTACATTACACATGTAAGTGATATCATATGATATTTGTTTTTGTCTGTCTGACTTAATATGATAATCTCTTAAGTTCATCCATGTTGCTGCAAATGGCAATATTTAATTCATTTTCATGGCTGAGTAATATTCATGAACCTTGAATGTTAGGTCCATGAATCAAGGTAAATTGGACATGGTAAAGCAGGTCTAAAAATAGGGTTAAAAGAGTTGGACATGATTTAGCAACTGAACAACAACAATATTCTATTTTGTTTGTGTGTATTTGCATGTGTGTATACACCACATATTCTTAAAACAGTCATATGTTGATGGATACTTGGGTTGCTTTCATGTCTTGGCTATTGTAAATTGTTTTGTTATTAACATTGGGGTATGTGTATCTTTTCAAATTAGAGTATTTGTTTTTTCCAGACAAATGTTTGGGAGTGGGATTGCTGGATTATATGGTCGCTCTATTTCTAGGTTTTTAAAGGAATCTTCATGAGACATTGAGCATTCTTGATTTGTTGAAAGTGAAAGTCACTCAGTTGTGTCCAACTCTTTGCGACCCCATGGACTATACAGTCCATGGAATTCTCCAGGCCAGAATACTGGAGTGGGTAGCCTTTTTCTTCTCCGGTGGATCTTCCTGACCCAGGAATTGAACTGGGGTCTCCTGCATTGCAGGTGGATTCCTTACCAGCTGAGTTACCAGGGAGAAGGAAATGGCAAACCACTCCAGTGTTCTTGCCTGGAGAATCCCAGGGACGGGGGAGCTTGGTGGGCTGCCATCTATGGGGTCACACAGAGTTGGACACGACTGATGTGACTTAGCAGCAGCAGCCCTTTTATATGGGTGTCCCTGGTGACTGAGATGGTAAAGAATCCACCTGCAATGCGGGAGACCTGGGTTTGATCCCTGGGTAGGGAAGATCTTGGCAGAGGGCCTGGCAACCCACTCCAGTATTCTTGCCTGGAGAATCTCCTGGACAGAGGAGCCTGGTAGGTTACAGTCTATGGGGTCACAAAGAGTTGGGCATGACAGAGTAACTAAGCACACACAGCCCTTCTATATACCAAAGATCTATTTCAATCTTCGTTACACATGTAACATGGTAATCTCTTCCCAACGGATGCATGCCAGGGCACATCTAATTGCTCCTTCTAGATCACTACCAGGAGATACCTGGGAGATATGCAGGCTGTCCTGTGGGTCCTGATGTAGTATGATGTGGGCTTCCCTGGTGACTCAGATGGTACAGAATCTGCCTGCAATGCAGGAGACCTGGGTTCGATCCCTGGGTTGGGAAGATCCCCTGGAGGAGGGCATGGCAACCCACTCCAGCATTCTTGCCTGGAGAATCCCATGGACAGAGGAGCCCGGCGGGCTAGAGTCCATGGGGTGGAAAAGAGTTGGACACGACTGAGAGACTAAGCACAGCACAGTAGTGTCATGTCATCTGATGAGCTGGGAACTCATAAGACAAGTCCCAGCCCTCCCCTCTCCTCAGCAAAGGACCAGAGGTGAAGCAAGTGCAGGATGGAGCCCTGCATGAATTTCTCTTCAGAAAAGGAAGGACGAGGACACACACAGCACTCCCTGCTCAGCTGCAATGATGAGATGCCACCAGGAGGCCCCCGTCCACTCAGTTTCAAGTGCCAGTAATTGAACCCAGAGGACATTGCTAGAGATAATTCTCAAAACTTATTTCTTAAGGGAGTTCTTTTCCACTGCTAATTAGTTAAGGTTTTTTTTTTTTTTTTTTTTTTTTAGAAATCATAAATGGGTGTTGAATTGTATGATATGTTTTTCCTATATCTATGGGGGAGTCACAGATTTTTCTTCCTTAATATGTTAATGTAGAGAATTACACTAGGAGCTTAGAATTTATTGATACTTGTATTACTGGGATAGCTAGAATTCTATTTGGAATTTTTCTATCTATGGTTCATAAGTGAGATTGGCCCATACTTTTTTTTTCTTTAGATTAAAATAAACAAAATGTTTATTTTTTTTCTTTTTTTCCCATTTATTTTCATTAGTTGGAGGCTAATTACTTTACAATATTGTAGTGGTTTTTGCCATACATTGACATGAATCAGACATGGAGTTACATGCATTCCCGATCCCGATCCCCCCTCCCACCTCCCTCTCCACCTGATTCCTCTGGGTCTTCCCAGTGCACCAGGCCCGAGCACTTGTCTCATGCATCCAACCTGGGCTGGTGATCTGTTTCACCCTTGATAATATACATGTTTCGATGCTGTTCTCTCGAAACATCCCACCCTCACCTTCTCCCACAGAGTCCACAAGTCTGTTCTGTACATCTGTGTCTCTTTTTCTGTTTTGCATGTAGGGTTATTGTTGCCATCTTTCTTAAATTCCATATCTATGCCATAGTATACTGTATTGGTCTTTATCTTTCTGGCTTACTTCGCTCTGTATAATGGGCTCCAGTTTCATCCATCTCATTAGAACTGATTCAAATGAATTCTTTTTAATGGCTGAGTAATATTCCATGGTTTATATGTACCACAGCTTCCTTATCCATTCATTTGCTGATGGACATCTAGGTTTGCTTCCATGTCCTGGCTATGATAAACAGTGCTGCGATGAACATTGGGGTGCACATGTCTCTTTCAGATCTGGTTTCCTCGGTGTGTATGCCCAGAAGTGGGATTGCTGGGTCATATGGCAGTTCTATGTCCAGTTTTTAAAGAAATCTCCACACTGTTCTCCATAGCGGCTGTATAGTTTGCATTCCCACCAACAGTGTAAGAGGGTTCCCTTTTCTCCACACCCTCTCCAGCATTTATTTCTTGTAGACTTTTGGATAGCAGCCATCCTGACTGGCGTGTAATGGTACCTCATTGTGGTTTTGATTTGCATTTCTCTGATAATGAGTGATGTTGAGCATCTTTTCATGTGTTTGTTAGCCATCTGTATGTCTTCTTTGGAGAAATGTCTGTTTAGTTCTTTGGCCCATTTTTTGATTGGGTCATTTATTTTTCTGGAATTGAGCTGCAGGAGTTGCTTATATATTTTTGAGATTAGTTCTGTGTCTGTTTCTTCATTTGCTATTATTTTCTCCCACTCTGAGGGCTGTCTTTTCACCTTGCTTATAGTTTCCTTTGTTGTGCAAAAGCTTTTAAGTTTCATTAGGTCCCATTTGTTTATTTTTGCTTTTGTTTCTAAAATTCTGGGATGTGGGTCACAGAGGATCCTGCTGTGATTTATGTCAGTGTTTTGCCTATGTTCTCCTCTAGGAGTTTTATAGTTTCTGGTCTTACATTTAGATCTTTAATCCATTTTGAGTTTATTTTTGTGTATGGTGTTAGAAAGTGTTCTAGTTTCATTCTTTTACAAGTGGTTGACCAGTTTTCCCAGCACCGCTTGTTAAAGAGGTTGTCTTTTTTCCATTGTATATTCTTGCTTCCATTGTCGAAGATAAGGTGTCCATAGGTTTGTGGATTTATCTCTGGGCTTTCTATTCTGTTCCATTGATCTATATTTCTGTCTTTGTGCCAATACCATACTGTCTTGATGACTGTGGCTTTGTAGTATAGTCTGAAGTCAGGCAGGTTGATTCCTCCAGTTCCATTCTTCTTTCTCAAGATTACTTTGGCTATTCTAGGTTTTTTGTATTTCCATACAAATTGTGAAATTAGTTGTTCTAGTTCTGTGAAAAATACCGTTGGTAGCTTGATAGGGATTGCATTGAATCTATAGATTGCTTTGGGTAGTATAGCCATTTCGACAGTATTGATTGTTCCAATCCATGAACATGGTATATTTCTCCATCTGTTTGTGTCCTCTTTGATTTCTTTCATCAGTGTTTTATAGTTTTCTATGTATAAGTCCTTTGTTTCTTTAGGTAGATATACTCCTAAGTATTTTATTCTTTTTGTTGCAATGGTGAATGGTATTGTTTCCTTAATTTCTCTTTCTGTTTTCTCATTGTTAGTGTATAGGAATGCAAGAGATTTCTGTGTGTTAATTTTGTATCCTGCAACTTTACTATATTTGTTGATTAGCTCTAGTAATTTTCTGGTAGAGTCTTTAGGGTTTTCTATGTAGAGGATCATGTCATCTGCAAACAGTGAGAGTTTCGCTTCTTCTTTTCCTATCTGGATTCCTTTTACTTCTTTTTCTGCTCTGATTACTGTGGCCAACACTTCCAAAACTATGTTGAATAGCAGTGGTGAGAGTGGGCACCCTTGTCTTGTTCCTGATTTCAGGGGAAATGCTTTCAATTTTTCACTATTGAGGGTGATGCTTGCTGTGGGTTTGTCATATATAGCTTTTATTATGTTGAGGTATGTTCCTTCTATTCCTGCTTTCTGGAGAGTTTTAATCATAAATGGATGTTGAATTTTGTCAAAGGCTTTTTCTTCATCTACTGAGATAATCATATGGTTTTTATCTTTCAATTTGTTAATGTGGTGTATTACATTGATTTGATTTGTGGATATTAAAGAATCCTTGCATTCCTGGGATAAAGCCCACTTGGTCATGATGTATGATTTTTTTTTAATGTGTTGTTGGATTCTGTTTGCTAGAATTTTGTTAAGGATTTTGCATCTATGTTCATCATATTAGCCTGTAGTTTTCTTTGCCCATACTTTTTATTCTTTAACTGTTCTTGTCTGACATTGGTTTTAAGAGTTTACTAGCAACATAAAATGAATTGAGAAGCTTGTCCTTTCTATTTTTTGAAACATTTTGTATAAGATAGAAATGCCTCTTAAACTGTAGGGGCCTGGTGTTTTTGGTTTTGTTTTTGTGAGTAGATTAACTATTGATTTGCCTTCTTTTACAGGCTTTTCAAGTTTTCCATTTCTTCTTGAGTTCATTTTGGCAAATCATCATTCTAGGAAATGGTCCATTTCATTTATGTTTTCATATTGATTGCATAAAGTTTTTTGTAGTAATCTGTTATGTTTTAAAAAAATCTCTGCTAAATCTGTGATAATAATGTCTTCTTTTTCATCCCTAATATTGTTTATACTCTCTTTCCTGATCAGTCTTGTTGTGGGTTTGCTATTTTATTAGGTTTTGCAAAGAATATCTTTTGGTTTTATTAATCCTTGTTGTTTGTTTTCTATTTTAAAAATGTTTGCTCTTACCTGCCCCTCCTCCCCACCCTGCTTTTTGCTTTCTGTTTTCTTCAGGTATACCTTGCTGTTCTTTTTGTAATTTCTTGAGTTGAATGCTCAGACCTCTGATGTCTAAACTTCTTATTATTTTCTAATATAGGCATTTTTTCTAATGCAAATATATCCTTCTATCTGTGGTTGTATGTGCACCATACAAGTTCTGATGTATAGCTATAATATGTATCAAATAAATATATATAGATGTATCCCATATCACTTAATTTGTAATAGTTTCAAAATTATAATGTCCATTATAGTTTCTTCTTTGACTTATGAATTATTTATAATTACACATTTAAGTCTCCAAATGTGCAGAGATTCTTTTCTGTTATTTCTGTTTTACTGCATTATGATCAGAGAACATTTTATAATTTTGATTATGTGGTACTGAAAAGTTTTTCTGTGGCATTGTACCTGGTATATGTTTTTTGTGAGGCTTTGTGTGAGTTTGAAAAAGATTTTGTTTTCTTTAATTCCAGGGTTCTGCATATGTGTATCAATCAAGTTTATTTGTTGTATAGTTCAAATCTTCTACCCCTTTCAGTTTTTATTTGCTCAAGACAATTACTGTGAGAGTTAATGTTAAAATCTCCTGAAATGGTAGTAGATTTTCAGTTCCTCCTTGTAACACTATCAAATTTGCTTTATGTATTTTGTTTTTTTGTGTGTGTGTGTAATAAAGTTTTATTAAAGTATAAAGGAGATAGAGAAAGCTTCTGACATAGGCATCAGAAGGGGGCAAAAGAGTACCCCTGCTTTATGTATTTTGAGAGTATGGTTTTAAAATTTGTTTTATCTGCCTGGTGAACAGCAACTTTTATTATGTAGTAACTCTCTTTATTCTTACTATTTGCTTGAAAGTCTATTGTGAGGTATTAATATGACCAGAAGAGTTTCTTATATTGGAGTATAGTTTTTTAACAGCACTTAAAATGTTTTTAGATAGCTCAACAAATCTCAAAATAACAGAAAGGAGGTTTTATTCCCATTTCCTCTGAGAAAATCCAGAAGGTTAGATTTTTAACTTAGCAAAGCTTTGAACGAAGAATTCAGAATCATTTTCTGAACCCTAAACTCTTGCTTCTCCTGTTCCCAAAGGTAAAAATTCTTAATGTTACATAGAAAAACTCTCTTAGCACAGAAAAACATCTAACTCATCAACAGATAATCAAAAAATGACACAAATACTTGGAATAGTTGGACAGTCATTTAGACTAAATTGCATCCATATTTAAGTGGTAGTAGTAGTTGTTATTGTTCAGTCATTAAGTCATGTCCAACTATTTTGTGACCCCATGGACTGAAGCACATCAGGCTTCCCTGTCCTTCGCTGTCTCCTAGAGTTTGCTCAAATTCATGTCCATGGAGTAGGTGATGCTATCTGACCATCTCATCCTCTGCCACTCCCTTCTCATTTTGCCTTCAGTCTCTCCTAGCATCAGGGTCTTTTCTGGTGAGCTGGTTCTTCACAGTAAGTAGTTGCCAGATGATTACTGAAGAGCCTCAAGAAAGATAGGTATTTTTGTGACCAAACCAGGGTTAAAATATTCAGTGTGTGCTCAGTCGCTCAGTTGTTTCCAACTCTTTGCGGTCCCAGGGACTATATACTGCCAGGTTCCACTGTCCATGGAATTTTCCAGGCAAGAATACTGGAGTGGGTTGTCATACCCTCCTCCAGGGGATCTTCCCGACCCAGGGATGGAGCCCACGTCTCTTGCATCTCCTGCATTGGCAGGTGGATTCTTTACCATTAGCACCACCCCTTGCCCTAATATAAAGCCCTAGGAACTAAGTCATTACATTTTAAGTGGTAAGTGACATTTCACTACTCATAATTTTGATTCAGTGATACAATTGCTAATCAGAGCCATCTTGTAACCCATTTCTACTAGTCATAGCTCCAGAATAAAATGGGAATATTTCTTACATTGTCTCACATACTATTACATTCCATTTCAAATATTCTTTCATTCAGTCTAAGCAAGACTAAGTTGGTCAGTAGCACATTTATCAAGGCAAAAGTTTCAGTTTTATGGTACAGGTCTAGAGAAATAAAATGGAGCTCTTAAATCTGAATACACTACTAGTTTTCCTAATGATTAACTAATTATTGCTCATGGATAAAAATGAATTTATTCCTTCTAAGTTAAAAAAAAAAAACCTAAAGTGGATCTTTTTTCTCCCTTTAAATAAAAAAAAAAGTTACAGGAAAAGTTTGCATTTCTTTTTTACAACAAATTACTGACAGATTCCTGACTCAGCAATCAAAAATTGAAATTCAGAATTTAAGACAAAGAAACAAGCTAAATCATGTACATATTTAATTAAGAAACTAATAATGGAATATTATCCAAATGAAAAGCAGAAGCTCAATTATCATGTTTCATATTTCAGAGAAGAGGCATTAAGGATTTATGCCATAAGTTAGGATGCTAAGTTCAAGAGTTTGGTCCTTTTTTCAAAGAGACTATATCTCTTAAAATGCTCCTTATATCTTAAGGATTATTTTTTAAGCATTTGGTGTTTTACTATACAGAAACGTGCAGCAAATCCAGATCCAAAGTACAAAATCATAATAACCACTTGTTTTCCACTGAAAATGGTAAACTCCTCCCTGGACCCTCCTCATAGTGGTTCCTATGGACCACAGAGGTTATAAACCTCCAGGTGCTTTGTCTCAAAGTAGCTCTGTTGGAAGCTCTGTGAAAGGCATAGACAGAGACTGAAGGTGAAAGAAATGGAAGTGGCACACCAAGCTATAATGGAGTATAGTTGATTCTCAATATTGTACTAGTTTCAGGCATATAGCAAAGTGATTAAGTTATACACAGACACGTATCTATTCTTTTTCAAATTCTTTTCTCATTTAGGTTATTACAAAGTATTGAGCAGAGTTCCCTGTGCTATACAGTAGGTCCTTGTTGGTTATTTATTTTAAATATACCAGTGTGTGCATGTCAGTCCCAAACTGCCACTTTATCTCTCCCCCTCCCCTTCCCTCCTGGTAAGCATAAGTTCATTTTCTAAATTGAGTCTTTTTCTATTTTGTAAATAAGTTCATTTGTATTATTTTTAAAGATCGTGTATAAATGTAATATCATATGATATTTGCCTTCCTCTGTCTGATTTACTTCACTTAGTATGATAATCTCCAGCTCCATCCATGTTGCAGCAAATGGCATTATTTCATTCTTTTAAATGGCCAAGTAATATTCCATTGTACAACATCTTTATCCATTCCCCTGTTGATGGCCATTTAGCTTGCTCAATGTCTTGGCTGTTTAAACAGTGCTGCAATGAACACTGGGATGCATGTATCTTTTCGAATTATGGTTTTCTCTGGATTGTGTCCAGGAGTGGGATTGCTGGATTATATGATACTGTGCTATTTTTATTTTTTTTAAAGGAATCTCCATACTGTTCTCCATAGTGGCTGTACCAGTTTACATTCCCACTAACAGTGTACTTTGGCTACCTGATGCTGACTCCTTAGAAAAGACCCTGATGCTGTGAAAAATTGAAGGCAGGAGGAGAAGGGGATGACAGAGATAGAGATGGTTGGATGGCATCATGGTCTCAACGTACATGAATTTGAACAAGATCCAGGAGATTGTGAAGAACAGGGAAGCCTGGTGTGCTGCAGTCCATGGGGTCGCAAAGAGTTGGACACAACTGAGCGACTGAACAACAGTGGTGTAGAAGGGTTCCCTTTTCTCTATACCCTCTGTAGCGTTTATTGTTTTAGACTTTCTTCTCTTTTATTACTTATAAAGTTTTATAGGAAGAACATACCTGAGTATCATTCTGTTGGTGATGACAGTTTAATAATACTCATAAAACATAACTGTTCTTGAATAGCTAATAATTATTAAAGATTATAATTGTACAATATTGAAGTATAGAACAAAATTCAATTATTGGAGGACAATTGCTCTTCGATATTGTGTTGGTCTCTGCCACATATCAACATGAATCAGCCACAGATATGTACGTGTCCCCTCATTCTTGAACCCCTCTCCCATCTCCCACCCCATCCCATCCCTCTAGGTTGTCACAGAACACTGGGTTGAGCTCCCTGTTTTACACAGTAAATTCTCACTTGCTATCTACCTTGCATATGGTAATGTATATGTTTCCATGATATTCTCTCAATTCATCCCACTCTCTCCTTCCCCACTGTGTCCACAAGTCTGTTCTCTATGTCTGCAACTCCACTGCTGCCCTGCAAATAGGTTCATCAGTACCATCTTTCTAGATTCTATACATGTGCATTAATATACAATATTTGTCTTTCTCTTTCTGACTTCCTTCACTTTGTATAAGAGGCTTGAGGTTTATCCACCTCATTAGAACTGACTTAAATGTGTTCTTTTTTTTTAGTAGCTGAGTAATATTCCATTGTATATATGTACCACATCTTCCATTCATCTATTAATGGACATCTTGTTTGCTTTCTAGCTATTGTAAAAATGCTGCAACAAAAGTTGGGGTACATGTGTCTCTTTCGATTATGTTTTTTTCCTCAGGGTATATGCCCAGCAGTGGGATTGTTGGGTCATATGTAGTTCTATTTTGAACTGTTCTCCATAGTGGCTGTATCAATTTACATTCCTACCAACAGTGCAAGAAAGTTCCCATTTCTCCACTCTCTCCATTATTTATTGTTTGAAGATTCTTTAATGATGGCCATTCTGACTGGAGTGAGGTGATACTTCATTGTAGTTTTGATTTGCATTTCTCTAATAACGAGCGGCGTTAAGCATCTTTTCATGTGGTTGTTGGTCATTTGTATGTCTTCTTTGGAGAAATGTCTATTCAGGTCTTCTGCCCATATTTTGATTGGGTTGTTTATTTTTCTGATATTGAGTTGCATGTGATGCTTGTATATTTTGGAAATTAATCCTTTGTAAGTTGTTTCATTTGCAATTTATTTTCTTCCATTCTGAGGGTTGCCCTTTAATCTTGTTCATTGTTTCCTTTGCTGTGCAAAAGCTTTTAATTTTAATTAAGTCCTGTTTGTTTACTTTTGTTTTTATTTTTGTTAAATAGGTGGGTCAAAGAGGATCTTGTTGTGATGTATGTCAAAATATGTACCCCTATGTCTTCCTCTAAGAGTTTTTTAGTCTCTGGCCTTACATTTAAATCTTTAATTCATTTTGAGTTTATTTTTGTGTATGGTGTTATAAAATATTCTAGTTTCATTCTTTTACATGTAGCTGTCCAGTTTTCCCAGCACTACTTATTGTTGAGGCTGTCTTTCCTCCATTGTATATTCTTGCTTCCTTTGTCAAAGATAAGGTATCCATAGGTGCATGGGTTTATCTCTGGGCTTTCTATCATGTTTGTGATAGATTTTTTTGGTGATGGACATTCTGACTGGTGTGAAGCGATACCTCATGATAGTTTTGATTTGTATTTCTCTGATAATTAGTGATGCTGGGCATCTTTTCATGTGCTTCTTGATATTTGTATGTTGTCTTTGGAGAAATGTCTGTGTAGATCTTCTGCCCATTTTGTACACTTTGAACACTAATGACTTGTAGGTTGCTTCATTTGCAAATGTTTTCTCCCATTTTGTGGTTTGTCTTTTTGTTCATGCTTTCCTTTGCTGTGCAGAGTTTTTAAGTTTAATTAGGTTCCATTTGTTCATTTTTATTTTCATTACTCTAAAAGGCAGATGATGGAAGATATTACTGCCATTTATGCCAAAGAAAGTTCTGCCTATGTTTTCCTCTAAGTTTTACAGTGTCTGGCATTGCATTTAGGTCTTTAATTCATATGAATTTATATTTATGGATGATATTAAAGAATGTTCTGGGTTCATTCTTTTACATGGAGCTGTCCAATTTTCCTAGCACCATTTATTGAGTAGACTTTTCTTCATTTTATAATCTTGCCTCTTATGTCATAAATTAATTGATCATAAGGTGTGGGTTTATTCCTGGAATTTCTATACTTTTTCATTGATCTATGTTTCTGTTTTTGCCCCAGTACTGTTTTGATTGCTACAGCTTTGTAGTATAGTCTGAAGTCAGAGAGCTTGATCCTACAGCTCTGCTTTTCTTTGTCAGGGTTGCTTTGGCTATTTTGGGTCTTTTGTATTTCCATACAAATTAAAAAATTTTTTTGTTCTAGTTCTGTGAAAAATGCCATTGGTATTGCATTGAATCTATGCATTCCTTTGGGTAGTTCCTGTGGGGCTTCCCTCATAGCTCAGTTGGTAAAGACTTTGCCTACAATGGAGGAGACTCTGGTTCGATTCCTGGGTTGGGAAGATCCTCTGGAGAAGGGATAGGCTACCCACTCCAGTATTCTTGGGCTTCCCTTGTGGCTCAGCTGGTACAGAATCCCCCTGCAATGCGGGAGACCTGGGTTTGATCCCTGGGTTGGTAAGATCCCCTGAAGAAGGGAAAGGCTACCACTCCAGTATTCTGGCCTGGAGAATTCCATGGACTGTATAGTCCATGGGGTCACAGAGAGTCAGACATGACTGAGTGACTTTCACTTTGGCTAGTATAGTCATTTTAGTATATCTTTCCAACTGTTTGTGTCATCTTCAGTTTTTAAATCAGCATCTTAGTTTTCAGAGTACAGGTCTTTTGCCTCCTTATAGGTGTTTTTATTCTTTTTTGATGCAGTGGTAAATAGGATTGTTTCCTTAATTTATCTTCCTTTTTTCATTGTGAGTGTATAGGAATGCAAGAGATTTCTGTGTATTAATTCATTTCCTCCACATTTACTGAACTCATTGAGCTCTAGTAGTTTTCTGGTAGCATATTTAGGATTTTCTATGTATGGTATGATGTCATCTGCAAACAGTGACAACCTTATTTCTTTTCTGATTTGGATTCTGTTTATTTCTTTTTCTTCTCTTATTACTGTGACTAGGACTTCCACAACTGTGTTGAATAAAAGTGGTAAGAAGAGACATCCTTGACTTGTTCCTGATCTTGGAAGAAATGCTTTGAGCTTTTCACCATTGAGAATGATGTTAGCTGTGGGTTTGTCACTTATGACCTTTATTAATGTTGAGGTCGAATTTGAAATAGCTCAACTGGAATTCCATCACCTCCACTAGCTTTGTTTGTAGTGATGCTTCCTAAGGCCCACTTGACTTCGGACTCTGGCATATCTGGTTCTAGGTGAGTGATCACACCATCGTGGTTATCTGCAGAGGCCATTAAGATTCCAGTTCTTCCATGGTACCTTTTCTTAATATCTTCTGCATCTGTTAGGTCCATACTGTTTCTGTCCTTTATTGTGTCCATCTTTGCATGAAATGTTCCCTTAGTATCTCTAATTTTCTTGAAGAGATCTCTAGTCTTTCCCATTCTATTCTTTTCCTCTGTTTCTTTGCATTGATCACTTAGGAAGGCTTTCTTTTCTCTCTTTGCTGTTCTTTGGATCTCTGCATTCAGATGGGTATAGCTTTTCTTTTCTTCTTTGCCTTTAGTTTCTCTTCTTTTCTCAGCTATTTGTAAGGCCTTCTCAGACCACTATTTTGCTTTTTTGCATTTCCTTTTCTTGGGGATGGTCATGATCACTGCCATCTGTACAATGTTAAGAACCTCTGTCCATAGTTCTTCAGGTGCTCTATCAGATCTAATCCCTTGAAATATTTGTCACTTCCCCTGTATAATTGTAAGGGATTAGATTTAGGTCATACCTGAATGTTTTAGCGGTTTTCCCTACTTTCTTCAGTTTAAGTCTGTATTTTGTAATAAGGAGTTCATGTGTGTGTGTGTATATACATATACATATACATATTTATACATATACATATATGTTTATATGTGTTTATATATACAGATACATACATATAATTATTTTAAGTTCCTGGTTTTTCAATTTCAAGTGGACTTCCAGTATCCTGCATTTGTTCTTTCCTCATTATTGCTGGTTTTGATATTGTGTTTGTGTGTGGATGATTTCCTACCTTTCCTGTAAGTTTGCCTTTACCAGTGAGTCTTCCCATTTGTCATTTCTTGACTGTAGCTGTGGTCTTTTCTCCCTAGAGGATATTCTTTAGCATTTGTGGCAAAGGTGGTCTGGTGGTGCTGAATTCTTTTAGCTTCTGCTACTTGATAAAGCTTTTGATTTCTCCATCAAATCTGAATGAGTGCCTTGCTAGGTAGAGTATTCCCAATTGTAGGTGTTTTCCTTTAATCACTTTAAATATTCTGTGTCATTCCCTTCTTGATGGCAGAGTTTTTGCTGAGAAATCAGTTGATAATCTTCTGGGCATTCCCTTATACATCTGTTGTTGCTTTTCTCTCATTGATTTTAGTATTCTTTGGTCTTTAATTTTTGTCAGTTTGATTACTATGTGTCTAGGCATGTTCCTCTTTGGGTTTATTCTGCCTGGGATAAACTGAGTAACAGTTCCAGGACTTGGGTGACAGTTTCCAATCCCATATCAGGGAAGTTTCTGGCTATATTTTCTTTCAGTATTTTCTCAGGTCTTTTCTCTCTCCTCCTCCTCCTTGGACCCTATAATGTGAATATTGATGCTTTTTTTGGGAGGGTTATTTATTTTTTATTTAATTAAAAGATAATTACTTTACAATATTGTGATGGTTTTTGCCATACATCAATATGAATCGGCCAGAGGTATTCATATGTCCTTTCCTTCCTGAACCACCCTCCCACCTCCCTCTCCACCCTATCCCTCCAGGTTGTCACAGAGCACCCTACATCACACATCAAACTCCCACTGGCTATCTGTTTTACATATGGTAATGTATATGTTTCAATGCTCTTTTCTCAAATCATTCCACCCTCTCCTCCCACTGAGTCCAAATCTGTTCTTTAAGTCTATTTCTCCTTTGCTGTCCTGCACATACGAACATTGATACCATCTTTCTAGATTCCATATATATGCATTAATATAAGATATTTATCATTCTCTTTCTGACTTATTTCACTCTGCATTGTTCCAGAAATCTCTGAGACTTTCTTCATTTTTTAATCCTTTTTTTCTGTGCTGTGGCAGTGTTTTCCTCCATTCTGTCTTCCAGCTCACCTCTTCATTCTGCTACCTCAGTTAGTCTGCTGTTGATTCCTTATAGTATATTTTTCATTCCAGTTATTGTATTATTCATCTGTTCTTTAAATCTTCTAGCTCTTTGTTAAATATCTCTTGGATCTTCTCTATCTCTTCCACCATTTTCTACCAAGATTTGCATCAGCTTTACTATCATCACTCTAAATCTTTTTCAGGTAAGTTGCCTTTCTCCACTCTTTTCTCAAATCAATTCTCAATTTTTTGTGTGTGTTTTTTATCTTGTTCCTTCATCTGGAACATATTTCTCTGTCATCGAACTTTGTCTAAATTTCTATGTTGGTGGTTTCCTTTCTGCTGGCTGCAGGATCATACCTCCTCTTGTTTCTGGTGTCGGCATACTCATGGGTGAATTTGGTCCAGGCACTTGTGCAGGTTTCCTGGTGGGAGAGACTGGTGCCTGCCCTCTGATAGGTGGAGCTGGGTTCTGTCTCTCTGCTGGGCATGGCTGTGTCAAGGATTGTGTTTAGAGGTAGCTGTTGGCTCAATATGGCTTTGGGCAGCCTATCTGCTAATGAGTGGGCCTGTGTTTCTACGCTTCTGGTTAATATTTGGCCTGAGGCATTTCAGCACTAGAGCCCATAGGCTGTTGGGTAGAGCCAGGTCTTGATACCCAAATGACGACCTCGGTGAAAGCTCACACTGATCAATATTCTCTGGGGCCTCTGCCACCAGTGTCCTTGCCTCTCCAGTGAGCCACAGCCAGCCCCCGCCTCACTAGGAGACACTCCAAGAATTATAGTTAGGTCCAGCCTAGGCCCCTTGGAGTTACTGCTTTATTCTGGGTCCCAGTGTACATGAAAGCTTGTGCACGCCCATCAAGAGTAGGGTCCCTCTTTCCCCTAGTCTTGTGGAGGTCCTGCACTCAAGCCATGCTAGTCTTCAAAGCCAAATGCTCTGGGTGCTGCTCCTGCAGACCCTTAGACTAGGGAGGCTGAGGTGGACTCAGAAGTCTTGTGGGAGAACCTCTCCAATATGATTACTTGCCACTTTGTGTTTCACCGTCCCTCCACCTCCCCCAGGAATGTATGGGATTTGATTATATTGCCAGAGAGCCCCTCCTACCGTCTCCTTCTACCATCTTCTTTGTCTTTGAGTGTAAGATGTCTTTTGTTGTAAGTTCCAGTCTTTCTGTCAATGGTCATTCAGCAGTTAATTGTGAGTTTGGTGTTTGTGAGAGGAGCTGAGCTCAAGTCCTAGTACTCTGCCATCTTTCCCAGAACCCAGGGGCTGCTCTTTGAGTTCCGATGCTTGCTATCTCCGTTCCCAGTGTGTGCTGGCCTTCTCCCCTTAAGACAAGCTGTGCAGGTGCCCTGGCCCTTGCGCATTCCTGGAATGGCAAGGGGCAGGGCTTGCTGCCTGCTTGCAGGTCTCCTGCGGGTGGCTGTGGTCTGAATAGTCCTGTGGCAGTGGGGGAGGCGCTTGATGCTTGCTCGTGGGTCTCCCAGGGGTGGCTGCTCTCTGTGCACCTCTGGGACAGCAGAAGCAGTGCCTGGGACCTGCTTGTGGGTCTTGTAGTGGGAGCCCAAGGCTAACTCTGGAGCCCACTGTGGTGATGGCTATTTGCATATGCTCCTGTACATGGTGACCTCTTGTCTGGGAGCACTCATAGGGAAAGACGTTCTTACGGCGGTCACACCCTTCTCCTTCTTGCCCCCTAGTAATGGCACCTTGCCTCTCTGGTGGGCCCAGACTTCTTCCAAGTACATCCTCAGTTGCCACAGTTCAGCGTCTTTGTGCTGTATCTGTGCAGCCAATTCTGGTCTTCTCCCTAAGTCTGACCTCCGAAGCCTGAACTTCAGCATTCGGCTCCCACTGGCACTGACAGGAAAGTCCGTCATTCTGGGGAGCGCAGGGCCTTGGGTTTCTCTCCAGTTTGCCTTCTGCAAGCTGGTTGCTGCGCTCTCCTTCTGAGCGCCAAAGCTCCTCCTCCATCCAGGCCGATCTCCACCGCATTGAGACTTCCCAGGGTGTAAGAACCTCTCCTGCTTCACAGCTCTCTCCCTGGGGCACAGGCCTTGTCATGATCCCTTTCCTTTCCTTTTTCCTTTTGTCCTACTTTTTTATGTGCTGGTGTTCCTGCCCTTTCAAGAGTCTGAAGTCTTCTTATGGTGTTCAGTAGATGTTCCATGTGAATTGGTCCACTCGCAGATGTAGTTTTTAATGTTTTTGTGGGAGAAGGTTAGCGCCCCATCTGACTCTTCCGTCTTCTCCATCCTGTCCTCACTTTTAATTGTTTAAGCTATTTGCAAGTGGAAATGGGGTCTCTCTACTCAGCCCCAGGGCTGATCTAATGTTGGGGCTCCACTGATCACTTGGGGCTCATCCATCTCCTCCTCAGCATCCTGCCCTCAGCTGACCTGGGAGCAGATGCCTATATATTTTTAACAAATTAATTAATTTTTGACTGCACTGAGTCTTGGTTACTGTGCGTGGACTTTCTCTAGTGGCGGTGAGTGAGGGCTACTCTCTAGTTGTAGTGTGCAGGCTTCTCATTGCAGTGGTTTCTCTTATTCTGGAGCACAGGCTCTAGAGTGTGAGGGCTTCAGTAGTTGTGGTACACAAACTTAATTGCCCTGCAGCATATGGAATCTTCCCAGACCAGGGATTGAACCTGTGTTTCCTACATTGGCAGGTAGACTCTCAACCACTTGGACCACCAGGAAAGTCCCTGAAGCCTATATTTTAAAATTGAGATATAGTTAATTTACAATATTGTGTTAATTTTTGAGGTACTGAAAAGTGATTCAGATATATGTGTTCTTTTTCATTATGGTTTATTATAGAATATTGAATACAGTTCCTTTTGCTACTAGGTAGGACCTTGCTGTTTATCCATTCTGTATATAATGGTTTCTATCTGCTAATCCCAAACTCCCAGTTCATCTCTCCCTGGCCCTACCCTACCCTCACTGGCGATTACAAGTCTGTTCTGTGGATTAATGACTGTATTTGTATACTAAGTCTTATTATGTGATATGGTAAATTCCTTCAGCTTTTGTTTTGCGTTTCTTAGCTATTTGTGGCCTTTCAAACTGCTATAAATTTTAGAATTAGTTTGCCAAAATTACCTCTTGAAGTTATGATTTCGATGGTTATTATTCTATAAATCAGTTTGGGGAATATTAACATCAGTATATTATTAAATTGTCCAATCCATCAACATGGTATATCTCTCCATTTAATAGTGTCAAATACATCTTATATACCTTTGTTGATTCTCTTCCTGGATACTCTTTTAATATTATTGTAAATGGTATCTTTCAAAAGAATGAATTTCATTCTTATTGTTTGTGATAGTATATAGAAACAGGATTGATTTTTTTGTTGTCCTAAGTTTTTAATCCAATAACCTTACTCAACTCTCATTAATTTTA
The DNA here is from genome assembly GCF_023699985.2 of Odocoileus virginianus. Taxonomy (NCBI): domain Eukaryota; kingdom Metazoa; phylum Chordata; class Mammalia; order Artiodactyla; family Cervidae; genus Odocoileus; species Odocoileus virginianus. The sequence continues at coordinate 41,640,917 of NC_069676.1, forward strand.
ATAATGTGTCTTTTATATTCATTTACATTTTCTACCTACACAGTCATATAATCTTATTATTTTTTTTGGTTTGTTTGTTTCAAACCCTTATACTTTTTGCTGCAATTTCTTGTCTTATTGATCTGGCTAGAACCACAGTGCACAGGGACTGAACTGAAGTGGCAATAAGTGAGATCTCCTCTTAGTCCCTATCTGAATGGGAGCATTTGCAATAAAAAAAAAACCCCAAATTGAATTCATTTATTTTATGGCAGGGCTGGGTCTTTGTTACTGTACTCAGGCTTTCTCTAGTTGCAGTGAGGGGGGCTACTCTTCACTGTGGTGCAAGGACTTCTCGTTGCTGTGACTTCTCTTGCTGCAGAGCGTGGGCTCTAGGGTTCGTGGGCTTCAGTACTTGTGGCTCACAGGCCCTGGAGCACAGGACCGATAGTTGTGATGCATGGGCTTGGTTGCTCCATGGCATGTGGGATCTTCTCAGACCAGGGATTGAACCCGAGGCTCTTGCATTAGCAGGTGGATTCTTTACCACTGAGCCAACAGGGATGCCTGCAGTTTTACTCTGAAGAATGTTTGGTGTAGATTTCTGTCTCTAATAATCAAGAAAGTTTTATTTTGTTTCTACTTTGCAAAGAGGACACTGTGAAAGTGAATGAACTTAGAATTTTTTCAATGCCTTTTCTACTCTCTTCTGTATTTTAATCCAATAATATGGTAAATTACATTAATTATTATTTCCTGATATTAAATCAACTTTGCATTTCTGGGGTTAATTCAACTTAGTCATAATGCATTATCCTTTTACCAAGTTGCTGCATTCAGTTTGCTGATATTTTATTTATGATTTTGATATCTGTTTCATGAGTAAAATAGGCTTGTAATTTTTTTCTGTCTTGAATTGATCTTGTTAGGTTTCTTTTTTTTTTTCTTGTTATTTTTTTTTTTTCTTGTTAGGTTTCAATATGAAAGAGTTATTCTAATATCACAAAATAAATTTGGAATTTTATTGCTTTTGTTGTGTTGTCTGGAAGAGTTTGTGTAAAATTGGAAATGGTTAATATTAATAGAATTCATTGGTGACACTGGCCTGGAAGTTTAAATATTTTTAAAAATTTTGAGATAATTGTAGATTCACATAGAGTTGTGAGAAATAATGCAGAGAAATCTTATGTATCCTTTACCCAGTTTCCTCCAAAAGTAATATCTTGAAAAATCATAGTATAATCTTACAACCAGGATCTTGACATTGACAGAATTAAGACAAAATATTCCCAATGCTGCAAGAGTTTCCATGTTGTCTTTCATAGCTACACCCAGTTTACTCTCACCCTCATACCTTTTCTTAATCCCTGACAACCACTAATGAGTTCTTCATTCTGCCATGTCAGGAATGTAATATAAATGGAATGTATTCAGTATGCAGCCTTATGGAACAGACCTTTTCAGTCAGCATAATTCTTTGGAGGTTCATTCAGGGCTTTTTTGTGTGTTGGTGGTTTGGTCCCGTGTTTTGCTGAGTAGTGTTTCATGGTGTGGATGTGCCACAGTTTGCGTTATGATTCACCCGCTGAATGAAGAACATCTCAGTTCTTCCCAGTTTGTGGCTGTTATGAATAAAGCTGTAATGAACATTTGTATGCCCCTTTGTGTGTGTGAAGATAAATCTTCATTTCTATGGGATAAATGCCCAGGAATGTAATTATTGGGTCATATGGGAGCTGAGTGCTGATTTTTTTAAAAAAAAACCCTGCTCAACTGTCTTCCATTTTATGTGCCCATCTGTAATGTATGAGTGATCCAGTTTTTCTGCATCCTCAGCAGCATTTGGCTTTGTCACTATTTTTCATTTTAGCACAGTAGTATTTAAGCAATTCTGTTATGTGTGTAGTGTTATTTCATTGTGGTTTCAATCTACATGTCTCTAATGGCTAACGATGTTGAACATTTTTATTTTATTATATTTATCTTAATTAGTTAAGATAATTGACAAAGGTAATTAAGATAATTATCAGATAATAAGATAAGTTAATTGTTAATTAATTTTAATTGACATATAGTTGATGTACACGTTTCCCAGGTGGTGCTAGTGGTGAAGGGCCTGCCTGCCAATGCAGGAGACTTAAGAGAGATAGGCTTGATCCCTGGGTCAGGAGGATCCCCTGGAGGAGGGCATGGCAACCCACTCCAGTATTCTTGCCTGGAGAATCCCGTGGACAGCAGAGCTATGGTGGCGAGCTATGGTCCATAGGGTCATGAAGCGTTGGACACAACTGAAGTGACTTGGCACGGATGCAGCACATATAGTTGATTTGCAATGTTGTGTTTATTTGAAGTGTACAGTAAAGTGACTCAGTTATACACACACACACACACACACACATATATTCTTCTTCAGATTCTTTTCCATTGTAGGTTATCACAAGATATTGACTGTAATTGCCTGTGCTATACAGTAAGCCCAAGTTATTTATCTATTTTATATATAGTAGTGTGTATCTGTTAATCCCAAACTCCTAATTTATCCCTCCCCTCTTTTCCCCTTTGGTAACCATGGTTTTTTTTTTTTTAAACATCTTTTCATGTACCTATTTACTATCTATGTATTATCTTGGTAAAATGAATTTTGGAGTTTTAGAATTCATGTCCTATGCCCATTTTCTAATTGGTTGCTATTTTACTGTTGATTTTGATTGTTCTTTATGAAAAGAACAAAGTTACCAGTCCTCTGTTGGATAGATGGTTTGCTAGTATTTTATCCTAGTCTGAAGTTTATCCTTTCATTTTTTAATCAGGACTTTTCACAGAACACAAACATTTTAATTTTGGTGAGCTCTAATTTATCAGATTTTTCTTTATGAAGCATGTCTTTGGTGTCAAGCCTAAGAGCTCTTTGCCTAACTGTAGGTCTTGAGTGTTTTGTACTGTTTTTTTCTTCTAAAAGTTTTATAGCTTCATCTTTTACAGTTAAGTTCATGACCTATTTTGAGTTAATTGTTTGATAAGATGTGATATATAGGCTGAGGTCCTTTGTTTTTTGCCCATGGATATCTAGCTGCACCAGCACCATTGGTTGCAAAGGCTCTTCCTCCACTGAGCTGCTTTTGCACGTTTGTCAAAAGTCAGTGATGAGGGCATTCCCAATTATGTTGCCTTATTCCCAGTTATATCAATCAGGGCCCAATCAGGAGACCAAGTCTACACCCATTTGAATGGCAGAAATTTATATAAAGAATTTCTTAGCTAGTATCAGGTGGTTAACTACTAAAAGAGATTTGAGGAGATTCTGTGGCATCCAAAAGTACCAAGTACCAAAAAGTTGCTGATACTGTCTTAGAAGCCTGGGCAATGAAAGGACTAGGACTTAGGAGGGAGGACATATCTCATCCCTCCATGAAGACTGAGATGCAAACCAAGGGGAGCATGGGTACTGTAGGAACACACAGACTGCTGGTGCTGAAGAAAATTGCTAGAGAGAGTGAGCCACCGTTGGTTTGGCAGGTGGGGAGATAGTTGCCTGAGGTGTGGCTGGAGTGGTAGCAGAGGAGGCTGCTAGGCAGTGGGAGTGTGATCTGAGGCCCTCTGGGCAGACTGTCACAAAAGTGTGTTCAAGTGAGGAGAACATGGCTGGTGGTGGCCCTGAAAGTTCAGCTGGCCTTATGTGTGAGGATTGCTGAAGTAAGTACCAGTGAATTTTCCACAGCAGTCCTCTGGCTCCTCAGCTCAATGAAATGGAAGGAGAAGTGGATTCCAGAAGGAAAATCTCTTCTTTCCACTACTGTTTCAGAGTCTCCCAGAGCCCTCTATAGAAAAGCAGAACACTGAGGCAGGTGGCACTTCAGCTCCAGTATCACAGTGAAGAGGAAAGAAGGGTGGGTTTGGAGTCGAGAGATAATCAACTGATAACTGGCCCACCAACCTTGAGGGAAGATGTATTGGGGTTCTCCAGAGAAACAGGACCAATAGAATGTACATATGGATGTGGGCAGGTGTCTGTCTGAAAGAACTGGTTCACATGGTTGTGGAGGCCTGGCAAGTCAACAATCTGTACTGTAGGGGGTAGCTGGAGGCCCAGGGATGAGTTCATGCTACAGTTTGGGCCCAAAGGCAGTCTGCTAGAAGAATTCTCTTTTCAGGGAGGTCATATCCCTATTAAGACCTTCAAGTGATTAATGAGGGCCACCCACACTATGTATGAAACTAAAACTGTTAAGTCGCCAAGTCGTGTCGACTCCTTGTACCCCATGGACTGTAGGCCACCAGGCTCCTCTGTCCATGGAATTCTCCAAGCAAGAACACTGGAGTAGGTTGCCATTTCCTTCTCCAGGGGATCTTCCCAACCCAGGGGTCGAACCCAGGTCTCCTGCATTGCAGGCAGATTCTTTACTGTCTGAGCCACCAGGAAAGTAATGTTTTACTTAAAGTTTACTGATTTAAATATTAATCTCATCAAAAACACCTTAACTGAAACATCTAGAATAATATTTGACCAAATATGTGGGTACTGTGACCTAACCAAGCTGACACACAAAATTAGCCATCACAAGAAGCATTCAGTATTTCACCGTTAAAGGTGACATTAGCTGTAAGTTTATTAGCTGTAAGTTTTATGTAGGTGCCTTTTTTCAAGTTGAGGAAGCTTCTTTCTGTTCCTGCTTTGCTGGGAGTTTTTTTTTTTTTTTAATTATGATTGGGTATGGATACTTATCAAATTAGTTTTCTGCTTCTCTTAACATTATCACATGATATTCCTTTTTTTACTCTGTTATTTTTTCAAATGTTAAGCCAATCTTGCATTTTTAGATAAATTCTAGTTGGTCATGATGTATTATTTTATTGATGTATTATTGGATTAAAATAGTTAAAATGGGGCTAAGGAAATTTGTATCTATGTTCTTGTTCTTGAGAGGGATTAGACTGTTTTTTTTTTTTTCTTTTGCCTCATTGGATTCGTTGGAAAGTATTCACTCCTCTCCTATTTTTCTGGGAGAATTTTTGTAGAATTGGTACTATTTCTTTCTTAAATATTTGGCAGAATGAACCAGTGAAACCATCTGCCCTAAAGTTCTCTTTGTGGAAAAGTTTCCATTTATGAATTAATTTTCTTAAGTAGCTGTGGAGCTATGCAGATTATCTATTTCTTCTTGAGTGAGCGTTGGCTATTTGTCCTTTTGACATTTGAGTGACAGTTTGATTAGTGGAAGTATAAATATGAATTTCAAACTGTGGTGCTGGAGAAGATTCCTGAAAGTTCCTTGGATAGCAAGGAGATCAAACCAGTCAATCTTAAGGGAGATCAACCCTGAATATTCACTGGAAGGACTGATGCTGAAGCTGAAGCTCCAGCATTTTGGTCATCTGATTGAACAGATGACTCACTGGAAAAGTCCCTGATGCTGGGAAAGATTGAGGGCAGAAGGAGAAGAGGGTGTCAGAGGATGAGATGGCTGGACGGCATCACCAATGCAATGAACATGAACTTGGGTCAACTTCGGGAGATGGTGAGGGACTGGGAGGCCTGGTGTGCTGCAGTCTGTGGGGTTGCAAAGGTCAGACATGACTGAGTGACTGCACAATAAATATGAATTTATATTGATATTTCCAATCTATATTTAAATTGTAGGACTAATGGACTTCTGGAATTGATGCTCATGTCTCTTTTCTTGTGTGATAGCACAAATTTTCTGTAGTCTTTTTTTTTTTTTTTAAATTTTTATTAGTTGGAGGCTAATTACTTTACATCATTACAGTAGTTTTTGTTATACATTGAAATGAATTAGCCATGGATTTACATGTACTCTTTAATGTTGCTCTTTGATCCTGTTTTCAGGTCTGCAGGGGCAAGTAAAATTCTGGACTTCCTGCCCCTATTGTGGTTGGATTTGTGCATATGAAGTAGTTCTGGCCAATGAATTGTGAGAAATAGAATTTTTTCACTTCCAGGCTAGAGCACTTAATTCCTGACTCTTGGCTTCAATTCTCTTTAGTCTAGCCTCAGCAGTTATGGAAATGAATTGAGATGGAGTGTTTTTAAAAATTATTTACTTGTTATTTATTTTTAGCCATGCTGGATCTTCACTGCCGCGCGGTCTTTTCTCTAGCTGTGGAGAGTAGGGGTTACTTTCTAGCTGTGGTGTGCCGGCTTCTCATTGTGGTGGCTTCTCTTGTTGTGGAGCGCGGGCTCTAGAGCACTAGGCTTCATTAGCTGCGGTTCCCAGGCTCTAGAGTACAGGCTTAGTAGTTGTGGCGCAGGGGGTTAGTTGCTCCATGGCATGTAGAATCCTCCCGGACTAGGGATCAAACCCATGTGTCCTGCATTGGCAGATGGATTCTTTACCTCTGAGATGGAGTTTTTATCAGACTGGGTCATTGAGAAACTGTAATGCACAGAGCATCCTAACAGCCTCCACTGGATGGAGGGAATGGGCAAGAAATAAATCTTTGTTGTTTCAGGCCACTGAGAGTCCACAGTTTATTATTATTGCAGCAAAATCTCCTATCTAGATTGATACCATTTTTAATTTGCTCTAAATTGCTAAATGCATAAGATAGCTTAAAAATACAAATATTAAAAGTAATCTATCATTATATACTATATATATTATAATAATAAATATTATTAGCAATGACTATGGAGTGAAGTTGAATATTTTTTTGCAGTTCTTTTAGCTCTTAATACGCCCACTAAGGATGAGCAAACTACTCATCCTTAAACTACCCATAGCAAACTACTATGTCCCAAAGTCCTTTGAATTTCTTTTCTTTCTGTGATTGTTACCTATTTTATATTTTGCTGAAACATCTTTAAATCTGAGGCTTAAGATTTGTTGAATGTGGGCGATATGAGTTTGGTCTGCAGATGTGATTATGGCCCTGCAGAACCTTTCTCCTGTTCTTCTCAGCCCTAAAGCAACTTTCCTCGAGGTTCCCTGGGGCTGGGGTGGGAATGCTCAACTTCTAGTTCACCCTTAGTCTGAGAGTATAGCTCTTTGGGGCCGAGCTTTCTATAGGAGAATGTGTCCTAGCAGACTCCTGCCTCAAGTGGGTCCTTCCCATTAATCTGTGAGGCTGTTGAAATGAAAGCCCGTTTACCTGGATAGACAAGTGCGCTCAAGAAGATAGCCTGACCGCCCTGCTTCTGTCTCTGGGTTCACTCTTATTTTTTCATTCTCTTCTCACCTACTTGGTGTTTAGGAAGACGGTCTCCTTTGAGAATTGTTTATCTAGCACTGTTAATGGTAGAATCGCCTGAGTGATTGAATCTGCTGTATGCTCAGGGAGGAAAGTCTGATGATTGGCTCTGAGGTAGGAATTGATGAGGCATTTATGTGGTGGTGGCTGGACCATAGGAATGATTCCATTGCCTTTTCATCAGCCCTCATCTGCTTGTTTTTCTTCCTTCAAGTTGCATGCGTAAGGATAAGGCAGGCTTAGCTCTGTGGTCATTGCGTCTACCTGGGGGAAGAGTGCTTCCAATCACGGTGCCCCCACTCACCAAAGATAAGAGTCCTTGTCCTCGCCTGACCCAAAGGGAGCAAGAGTGTTCTCTGCTGTGCACCTGTGCGATTCACTAGTGGATGTCGATGTTAGATTTCTCTTAATACAAAAGTGGTGTGCATAGCTCCTTGCAAAAATTTTAGAAAATGGAAATAAATGTATAGAAGAAAATTAGCCCTGCATATTATCCCAGAATTCAGTGATAAACATTTGGGTCCCTTTCCTCTCTAGTATTCCTTTATCAAGGTGATAATATACAGCATGAGTCTTTTTTTTTTTATATCCTGAAACAACAGTAATGTGGTTAACTAGCAGTACATCAGCTAGTGCTGATTCAGACTGTCCTTGGGTTTTCAGAAAGCCTAACCAGTGTGCGCAAAGGGCTGTGGCTCCTTTTAGGGTTTCCTTGGGGGTATCATGAGTCACACTCTCTTTCTTATCCCCCAGGGATATTGAAAGTCTCTCTGTTGTTGTTCGATCTGGGGGTGCATTTCTGCCCTTTGTGCACTAAGGGGACACTCTGGTTGTCACTTATCATCCTTCTTCCTGGGCTGCTCAGGACACTGTCCAGCAGTTCTTCTGGCCACTGCTGACCAATAGCTCCTCTCTAGTAACTGGATTCACGCTGGCAGAAAATTCTGGCTTGAAGGGATGAACTCTGATGGCCAGTGCCTTGAAGAAATGGGAGCTAAGGAAACGAGCTAGCTTTCTGTGGACATATAAAAATGGTACCTTTGTACACATAAAGATAATACCCATTTAGACTTGAGAATAATATAATGTACTATTTATTTCATCAAATTTAGTTTCTAAAACTTTGATACTAATTTTTAAAATGGAAGTATAGTTGATTTACAATGTTTCAGGTGTATAGCAGAGTGATTCAGTTATACGTATATATATATACTTTTCTTATTGGGGTATAATTGCTTTACAATGTTGTGTTAGCTTCTGCCTTACAACAAAGTGAATCAGCTATATGTATACATATATCCCCTCCTTCTTGAGTCTCCCTCCCACCTCCCAATATATACATGTACTTAATATATACATATATTATTCTTTTTCAGATTCTTTTCCATTATAGGTTATTACAAGATATTGAATATAGTTCCCTGTGCTATATACTAGGTCATTTGTTGTTCAGTTGCTCAGTCATGTCCAACTCTTTGCGACTCCGTGGACTGCAGCACGCCAGGCTTCCCTGTCCACCAACAATGCCTGGAGCTTGCTCAAACTCATGTGCATAGAGTCAGTGATGCCATCCAACCATCTCATCCTCTGTTGTCCTCTTCTCCTGCCATCAATCTTTCCCAGCATCAGTGTCTTTTCCAATGAGTCAGCCCTTTGCATCAAGTGGCCAAAGTATTGGCGCTTCAGCCTGAGCATCAGTCCTTCCAATGAATATTCAGGACTGATTTCCTTTAGGATTGACTGGTTTGATCTCCTTGCAGTCCAAGGGACTCTCAAGAGTCTTCTCCAACACCACAGTTCAAAAGCATCAATTCTTTGACGCTCAGCTTTCTTTATGGCCCAACTCTCACATCCATACATGACTATTGGAAAAACCATAGCCTTGACTGTACAGACCTTTTTCAGTAATGTCTCTGCTTTTTAAGATGCTGTCTAGGTCGGTCATAGCTTTTCTTCCAGGGAGCAAGCATTTTTTTTTTTTTTTTTCAGGGAAGGCAAATCGTGGTTTTACTTACTACTCAGCTTCAAGAGAAGTCCAGCAGGAACCCACCGCCTCCCACCTCCCCAAACAGTCGGCTCCTCGGGAGCGGCCAGTTCCGCTGCCACCACGAGCCCCTGTGGTTAAGGCGAGCGTTTCTGGAGAATGACAACGAAACGGGATGGGAAGGGAGGCTTGGGTCGTTCGCGGAGGGGGCGGGAGCGAGGCGCGGCTGAATCTCCCCGATGCACGTTTACCGGGCTCTCTCCCTCCCTGTCCAATCCCAGGCAAATTCCAGGTTGCCAGGCTGGGCTGGTGGCGGGAGTGGTGGGACGGAGGGACAGGGTACTGAGGCGCCCGAGAGGCCTCGCCCCCACTGTCCGGAGTTGGGGAGAAAGGGGGGTCCAGCGCATCCCCACTCCCGGGAGGTCTCCCGCAAGCATCTTTTAAATTCCTGGCTGCAGTCATCATCTGCAGTGATTCTGGAGCCCAAGAAAATAAAGTTTGTCACTGTTTCCATTGCTCCCCCATTTATTTGCTATGAAGTAATGCGACTGGATGCCATGATCTTAGTTTTTTGAATATTGAGTTTTAAGCCAACTTTTTCACTCTCCTCTTTCACCTTCATCAAGAGGCTCTTTAGTTCCTGTGGACTGTAGCCTACCAGGCTCCTCTGTCCATGGGAATTCTATATCTGTGACTCTATTTCTGTTTTGTAAATATGTTTATTTGTACCATTATTTTATATTCCACATATAAACAATATCATATGATATTTGTTTTTGTCTTATGATAATCTCTAGGGCCACCCATGTTGCTATAGATGGCATATTATTTCATTCTTTTTTTTTTGTTTTTATTTTTTTAATTTATTTTTTCATTTACTTATATTAGTTGGAGGCTAATTACTTTACTATCAATGCAAAAAATAGAGGAAAACAACAGAATGGGAAAGACTAGAGATCTCTTCAAGAAAATTAGAGATACCAAGGGAACATTTCATGCAAAAATGGGCTCAATAAAGGACAGAAGTGGTATGGACCTAACAGAAGCAGAAGATATTAAGAAGAGGTGGCAAGAATACACAGAAGAACTGTACAAAAAAGAACTTCACGACCCAGATAATCACAATGGTGTGGTCACTCACCTAGAGCCAGACATCCTGGAATGTGAAGTCAAGTGGGCCTTAGAAAGCATCACTATGAACAGAGCTAGTGGATGTGATGGAATTCCAGTTGAGCTATTTCAAATCCTGAAAGATGATGCTGTGAAAGTGCTGCACTCAATATGCCAGCAAATTGGGAAAACTCAGCAGTGGCCACAGGACTGGAAAAGGTCCGTTTTCATTCCAATTCCTAAGAAAGGCAATCCCAAAGAACGCTCAAACTACCGCACAATTGCACTCATCTCACACGCTAGTAAAGTAATGCTTAAAATTCTCCAAGCCAGGCTTCAGCAATACGTGAACAAGAACTTCCAGATATTCAAGCTGGTTTTAGAAAAGGCAGAGGAACCAGAGATCAAATTGCCAACATTCACTGGATCATCCAAAAAGCAAGAGAGTTCCAGAAAATCATCTATTTCTGCTTTATTGACTATGCCAAAGCCTTTGACTGTGTGGATCACAATAAACTGTGGAAAATTCTGAAGGAGATGGGACTACCAGACCACCTGACCTGCCTCTTGAGAAGCCTGTATGCAGGTCAGGAAGCAACTGTTAGAACTGGACATGGAACAACAGACTGGTTCCAAATAGGAAAAGGAGTACGTCAAGGCTGTATATTGTCACCCTGCTTATTTAACTCATATGCAGAGTACATCATGAGAAATGCTGGGCTGGAAGAAGCACAAGCTGGAATCAAGATTGCTGGGAGAAATATCAATAACCTCAGATATGCAGATGACACCACCCTTATGGCAGAAAGTGAAGAGGAACTAAAAAGCCTCTTGATGAAAGTGAAAGAGGAGAGTAAAAAAGTTGGCTTAAAGCTTAACATGCAGGAAACTAAGATCATGGCATCTGGTCCCATCACCTCATGGGAAATAGATGGGGAGACAGTGGAAACAGTGTCAGACTTTATTTTTTGGGCTCCAAAATCACTGCAGATGGTAACTGAAGCCATGAAATTAAAAGACGCTTGCTCTTTCCCCTAAAATCAGGAACAAGGCAAGGGTGCCCACTCTCACCATTCCTATTCAATATAGTTTTGGAAGTGTTGGCCACAGCAATAAGATCAGAAAAAGAAGTAAAAGGAATCTAGATAGGAAAAGAAGAAGTGAAACTCTCGCTGTTTGCAGATGACATGATCCTCTACATAGAAAACCCTAAAGACTCTACCAGAAAATTACTAGAGCTAATCAACGAATATAGTAAAGTTGCAGGATATAAAATTAACACACAGAAATCTCTTGCATTCCTATACACTAACAATGAGAAAACAGAAAGAGAAATTAAGGAAACAATACCATTCACCATTGCAACAAAAAGAATAAAATACTTAGGAGTATATCTACCTAAAGAAACAAAAGACCTATACATAGAAAACTATAAATCACTGATGAAAGAAATCAAAGAGGACACAAACAGATGGAGAAATATACTGTGTTCATGGATTGGAAGAATCAATATTGTCAAAATGGCTATACTACCCAAAGCAATCTATAGATTCAGTGCACTCCCTATCAAACTACCAACGGTATTTTTCACAGAACTAGAACAAATAATTTCACAATTTGTATGGAAATACAAAAAACCTCGAATAGCCAAAGTAATCTTGAGAAAGAAGAATGGAACTGGAGGAATCAACCTGCCTGACTTCAGACTATATTACAAAGCCACAGTCATCAAGACAGTATGGTATTGGCACAAAGACAGAAATATAGACCAATGGAACAGAATAGAAGGCCCAGAGATAAATCCACGAACCTATGGTCACCTTATCTTCGACAAAGGAGGCAAGGATATACAATGGAAAAAAGACAACCTCTTTAACAAGTGGTGTTGGGAAAACTAGTCAACCACTTGTAAAAGAATGAAACTAGAACACTTTCTAACACCATACACAAAAATAAACTCAAAATGGATTAAAGACCTAAATGTAAGACCAGAAATTATAAAAGTCCTAGAGGAGAACATAGGCAAAACACTCTCTGACATAAATCACAGCAGGATCCTCTGTGACCCACATCCCAGAATACGAGAAACAAAAGCAAAAATAAACAAATGGGACCTAAAAAATGGGACTGAAAAGCTTTTGCACAACAAAGGAAACTAGAAGCAAGGTGAAAAGACAGCCCTCAGATTGGGAGAAAATAATAGCAAACGAAGCAACAGACAAAGAATTAATCTCAAAAATATACAAGCAACTCCTCCAGCTCAACTCCAGAAATATAAATGACCCAATCAAAAAATGGGCCAAAGAACTAAACAGACATTTCTCCAAGGAAGACATACAGATGGCTAACAAACACATGAAAAGATGCTCAACATCACTCATTATCAGAGAAATGCAAATCAAAACCACAATGAGGTACCATTACATGCCAGTCAGGATGGCTGCTATCCAAAAGTCTACAGGCAATAAATGCTGGAGAGGGTGTGGAGAAAAGGGAACCCTCTTACACTGTTGGTGGGAATGCAAACTATACAGCCGCTATGGAGAACAGTGTGGAGATTTCTTTAAAAACTGGACATAGAACTGCCATATGACCCAGCAATCCCACTTCTGGGCATACACACCGAGGGAACCAGATCTGATAGAGATATGTGCACCCCAATGTTCATCGCAGCACTGTTTATCATAGCCAGGACATGGAAGCAACCTAGATGTCCATCAGCAGACGAATGGATAAGGAAGCTGTGGTACATATACACAATGGAATATTACTTAGCCATTAAAAAGAATTCATTTGAATCAGTTCTAATGAGATGGATGAAACTGGAGCCCATTATACAGAGTGAAGTAAGCCAGAAAGATAAAGACCATTACAGTATACTAACACATATATATAGAATTTAGAAAGATGGTAACAATAACCCTATATGCAAAACAGAAAAAGAGACACAGATGTATAGAACAGACTTTTGGGCTCTGTGGGAGAAGGTGAGGGTGGGATGTTTCAAGAGAACAGCATCAAAACATGTATATTATCTAGGGTGAAACAGATCACCAGCCCAGGTTGTATGCATGAGACAAGTGCTTGGGCCTGGTGCACTGGGAAGACCCAGAGAGATCGGGTGGAGAGGGAGGCGGGAGGGGGGATTGGGATGGGCAATACATGTATATCCATGGCTGATTCATGTAAATGTATGACAAAAACCACTGCAATATTGCAATTAGCCTCCAACTAAAAAAAAAAAAAAAGACGCTCCTTGGAAGGAAAGTTATGACCAACCTAGATAGCATAGTAAAAAGCAGAGACATTACTTTGCCAACAAAGGTCTGTCTGGTCAAGGCTATGGTTTTTCCAGTAGTCATGTATGGATGTGAGAGTTCGACTTTGAACAAAGCTAAGTGCCGAAAAATTGTTGCTTTTGAACTATGGTGTTGGAGAAGATTCTTGAGAGTCCCTTGGACTGCAAGGAGATCCAACCAGTCCATCCTGAAGGAGATAAGTCCTGGGTGTTCATTGGAAGGACTGATACTGAAGCTGAAACTCCAATACTTTGGCCACCTCATGTGAAGAGTTGACATTGGAAAAGACCCTGATGCTGGGAGGGATTGGGGGCAGGAGAAGGGGACAACAGGGGATGAAATGGCTGGATGGCCTCACTGACTCGATGGGCATGAGTTTGAGTAAACTCCGGGAGTTTGTGATGGACAGGGAGGCCTGGCGTGCTGCGATTCATGGGGTTGCAAAGAGTCAGATACGACTGAGCGACTGAACTTAACTGAGTTACTTTATAATATTATAGTGGTTTTTGCCATACACTGATATGAATCAGCCATGGATTTACATGTGTTCCCCATCCTGAACCCCCCTCCCACCTCCCTCCCCATTCCATCCCTCAGGGTCATCCCAGTGCACCAGCCCTGAGCACTTGTCTCATGCATCAAACCTGGACTGGCGACCTGATTCACTATAGATAATATATATGTTTCAATGCTATTCTCTCAGATCATCCCACCCTCGCCTTCTCCCACAGAGTCCAAAAGTCTGTTCTATACATCTATGTCTCTTTTTCTGTCTTGCATATAGGGTTATCGTTACCAACTTTCTAAACTCCATATTTATGTGTGAGTATACTGTATTGATGTTTTTCTCTCTGGCTTACTTCACTCTGTATAATGGACTCCAGTTTCATCCACCTCATTAGAACTGATTCAAATGTATTCTTTTTAATGGCTGAGTAATATTCCATTGTGTATATGTACCACAGCTTTCTTATCCATTCGTCTGCTGATGGGCATCTAGGTTGCTTCCATGTCCTGGCTATTGTAAATAGTGCTGCGATGAAATTGCGGTACATGTGTCTCTTTCTGATCTGGTTTCCTCAATGTGTATGCCCAGCAGTGGGATTGCTAGGTCATATGGCAGTTCTATTTCCAGTTTTTAAAGGAATCTCCACACTGTTCTCCATAGTGGCTGTACTAATTTGCATTCCCACCAACAGTGTAAGAGGGTTCCCTCTTCTCCACACCCTCTCCAGCATTTATTGCTTGTAAACTTTTGGATAGCAGCCATTCTGACTGGCGTGGAATGGTACCTCATTGTAGTTTTGATTTGCGTTTCTCTGATAATGAGTGATGTTGAGCATCTTTTCATGTGTTTGTTAGCCATCTGTATGTCTTCCTTGGAGAAATGTCTGTTTCGTTCTTTGGCCCATTTTTGATTGGGTGGTTTATTTTTCTGGAGTTGAGCTGCAGGAGTTGCTTGTATGTTTTTGAGATTAATTCTTTGTCTGTTGCTTTGTTTGCTATAATTTTCTCCCATTCTGAAGGCTGTCTTTTCACCTTGCTTATAGTTTCCTTTGTTGTGCAAAAGCTTTTAAGTTTCATTAGGTCCCAGTTGTTTATTTTTGCTTTTATTTCCAATATTCTGGGAGGTGGGTCATAGAGGATCTTGCTGTGATTCATGTCAGAGAGTGTTTTGCCTATGTTCTCCTAGTTTCTGGTCTTATATTATTTCATTCTTTTTTTATGACTGAGCAGTATTCTATTTTGGAGAAGGAAATGGCAACCCACTCCAGTGTTCTTGCCTGGAGAACCCCAGGGATGTGGGAGCCTGGTACACTTCTGTCTATTGAGTCTCACACAGTTGGACACAACGGAAGCAACTTAGCAGCAGTAGCAGTATTCCATTATATATAGGTACCATATCTTCTTTTTTTAATTTTAATTTTTAAAATTTATGTCAGAGAGTGTTTTGCCTATGTTCTCCTCTAGGAGAACTAGTTCCTCTAGTTTCTGGTCTTACATTATTTCATTCTTTTTTATGACTGAGTAGCATTCCATTATATATAGGTACCATATCTTCTTTTTTTAATTTTAATTTTTTAAATTATTTTTTAATTGAAGGATAATTGCTTTACAGAATTTTGTTTTCTGTCAAACATCAAACATGGTTCAGTCATAGGTATACATATGACCCCTCCCTCTCGAGCCTCCCTCCCCCCTCCCTCCCCATCCCACCCCTCTAGGTTGATACAGAGCCCCTGTTTGAGTTTCCTGAGCCATACAGCAAATTCCCGTTAGCCATCTATTTTACATATGGTAATGTAAGTTTCCATATTACTCTCTCTCTACATCTCACCCTCTCTACCCCCTGCCACTGTGTCCATAAGTCTGTTCTCTATGTCTGTTTCTCCATTACTGCCCTACAAATAAATTAATCAGTACCATCTTTCTAGATTCCATATATATGCATTAATATATGATATTTATCTTTCTGACTTACTTTACTCTGTATAATAGGCTCTAGGTTCATCCACTTCATTAGAACTAACTTAAATGCCTTTCTTTTCATGGCTAAGTCATATTCCATTGTATATATGTACCACAGCCTCTTTATCCATTCATCTGTCGATGGACATCTAAGTTGCTTCCATGTTTTAGCTATTGTAAATAGTGCTGCAATTAATATTGGAGTACATGTGTCTTTTTCAATTTTGGTTTCCTCAGAGTATATGCCTGGGAGTGGGATTGCTGGGTCATATGGTGGTTTTCTTCCTAGTTTTTTTTAAGGAATCTCCATACCATCTTTCATAGTGGCGGTATTGATTTACATTCCCACCAACAGTGCAAGAGGGTTCCCTTTTCTCCACACCCTTTCCAGCATTTACTGTTTGTAGACTTTTTGATGTTGGCCATTCTGACTGGTGTGAGGTGGTATCTCATTATAGTTTTGATTTGCATTTCTCTAATAATGAGCAATGTTGAGCATCTTTACATGTGTTTGTTAGCCATCTGTATGTCTTCTTTATCCATCCATCTGCTGATGGACATTCAGGTTGCTTCTGTGTCTTGTCTACTGTAAATAGTGCTGCTGTGAACATTGGGGTTGATACTAATTTTAGATTCAGGCATAGCCAGCCCTGGCTATTGAAGAATTGTGGCTCTGGGATCACCTTCTAGCCACCACCCAATTTCTTTGAGGGCCCACTGACCCCTTGCATATTGGGGTATTTAGAGCCTAGGCCTGTTAGTCTTCTCTTTTCACCCCATAGCTGCCACTAGGGCTTGCACACCCTCTGCTTCTCAGTTCTCTTTCTCCTGTATTCCCCTACCTCCTACCTCCTGGCATCCGCTTCTCATCTTTGTCTGAATATGTCTCCACTACACACTGTGCAGTCCAAGCTTGTTTGGACACCCCTTGCCTACCTGGCTTCTGCCCCTATAACCCCTGATAGAAGCTTCTCTCTGGTCCTCAAAGTCCCAGGGTTTTGTGCTCAGAGGAAGGGATCTGTGCAGGACCATCTGTCAGTTTCTGCCCACCTCCTTTAGGGGCATCTGCTTTCTCTGTCTTTCCTCTGACAACCCTTCCTCACTCCCTGAAGACAGCCTTCTCTTGAGCAGAGTGCTCCCAGGCTCCAGGTAGCTGGATGTGTGAGCCGTGAGGCATCTGAGTCCTGGATGCAGACTAGTAGAAGACTCACTGCTCTTGGCAGCCTCTCTCTTTCTTCCCCTTAACCTGGACACTCTGTGGCCCCAGTGCCCAGCTGGGAAGAAGATGCTTCGCAGAGCTCAGTGGATGCTCTCTGTTGCCACAACAAGATGGCACTCCACCATACAGCCGCTGGCCTTGCTGCGTGCCGTGACCTCCCCTCACAGAGCTATTGTGCTTGTGGTCGGTGCCGTTGTTCTCCACTCCTCTCGTGTCAGCCCTTTGCTGTTCCTGTTTGCAGGCAGGCTCTCACCCACACTGTTCTTCACTCAGCACTTCCTGTTGACTTCCATATCTGGAGAAGGGATAGGCTACCGACTCCAGTATTCCTGGGCTTCCCTTGTGGCTCAGCTGGTAAAGAATCTGCCTACATTGTGGGAGACCTGGGTTCGATCCCTGGGTTGGGAAGATCCCCTGGAGAAAGGAAAGGCTTCCCACTCTAGTGTTCTGGCCTAGAGAATTCCATGGACTATGTAGTCCATGGGGTTGCAAAGAGTTGGACGTGACTGAGTGACTTTCACTTTCTCCAAAAGAGCTCTTCCTCACCAAGCCCCCTGCAGGTCCCTCGGTGATCTGTGCACCAGTGGTTCCTCTTGGGTCCATTTAACTCTTTATAGACTGTGGGCTACAGGTGAGCAGGACCTCGGTACAGAGATGGTTCTCGGAAGATGTTGGTTGAACAAGAGAGTGAGTACATTGTGAAGGCTGTGGAGGTGTTCTGGCTGTGAGTAGAGCTGGCAAGCCTGCCCTCCTCCACTTCCCAGACCTGGGAATGTGGAGCCTGGGACCAAGTGCTTTGCTTCTCTCTGAATGGCCTCCTTTCAGCCTGGTTAGGAGGGAAAGTGTGAACACTGGGTAGGATAGAAGCTTCTCTCAGCTGTTTGGGGTGGGTCTGATGGTGGTCTTATTTGTGGCACGTGGGATCTTTAGTTGTGGCCTGTGAATTCCTAGTTGTGACATGTGGGATCTAGTTCTCTGACCAGGGGTTGAACCCCTCAGACCCCCTGCACTGGTAACATGGAGTCTGAGGCACTGGATCACCAGGGAAGTCCCTAGATTAACTGTTAAATGAGTAAACTGAGTAAAGCATATTAACCTCTGTAGTGTGGGTGGGCCTCATCCAATCAGTTGAAAGTCTCAAGAGCAAAAGACTGAGCTCCCTTAAAGAAAAGGGAATTCAGCCAACAAGCCACCTTTGAACTTGAACTGCAACTCTTCTTTGGGTCTCCAGCAGCCCACTTACCTTAGACACACACACACACTCACACACACTCACACTCACTCATTCTCTCTCGAGAACTTGCACTGCTGGTTGTGGTGCAGTGGACTTGAAGCTCACCAAGGCAGGGGCTGTGTCTCCTTCGTGTGACCCTTGGCCCCCTCCCTAGCACTGTGTGGCTCATGGCAGGTGTTTCACATGGGTAGCTTGGTGATTACTGAGCACTTAATACATTCTTTATACATACATCCCAGTTGAAAGTCTACTGCAGTGAGAAACAAGAGTGACTGGAATCAAGAATGGATTAGTCTGGGGGCTGGGGTGGATTTTAAGGGCTTTGCAGGGCAGGTGATGAGAAGTTTTGGACCAGACGTCAGTTGTGCATTTTGGGAACTGGAACTCTGACATGGGGAAGAAATACTTCTGGGGTCAGGCGCTTGCCTTTGTCCAGCCTCGTTTTGGTTTGGGTCAGAGTAGGGCCAGTTTGCTTGACCATCATGGACCTATACAGGCCTGGGTTGACTTAATCAGTCCTCTCTTTAACAAGTGCACATAGACTGGCACCAAAAAAAGGTAACTTTTTTCAAGTTTTATTGTAAAATCCTCAGAAAAAGAGCATTTACAATGATAATACTTTATGATAATCTGTGAAACATCTTTATATCAAGTGGTACTGCAAATACATGGTGTGTCCAATACTGTGCAATACATTAATGTAAACACAAACTTATTTCCGATGCCACATACAGTTACTGTGTTGGTACAAATTTCTACTAAAGTTGATGTATTAAAAATAATTTATATATATTTTATAAATAAGGAAAAATTCACATGTATAGTAATTACAGGAAATCTTTGAGAAATACCAGTGATTACAGAAAATATATTTTGGAGTCTACACAACTGCTCAAAATAATGTAATCTGCCTCGACATGAGAGATCTGGAAGTTTTCTGAGGTGGGCCAGGAGGAGAATCCTAATGGGACAAATGGAGCATGTTTGTGTGACTTCATATTGCGAGGGTCGTTCACTGCACTATAGCATGAACACAGCGTGTGTGACACTACAGCAAAATTCCATGCCTAGTCTGCTTTCAGATCATCTCACAGGCCTTCAGGAAGCAGAAGCAGAGGGGAGAGGGGTGGTGTACGAAGGGTTCAGGGACGAGAAGGGGCCTGGCCAGTGGCAGGCAGGCAGGCAGGGTGTGGGCTGGGGGCACCACAGAAAGCTGTGCTGTGGGTCTGGGGTGGGGGATGGGGCTTGCAGACTGTCGTCCCTCACCTCTCTCAAGCAGCTGAAGGAGCCAGGGACCAACAAATATTGAAGCTATGGTAGATGTCATACTGGGCAGCAGATGAAGGTTAAGAGTTAGGAAATGTTCTCATTTGAGAGCTCTTGGGCCCCATCTCCAGCCAATTTTTCATGGTTGCCATTCCTCAGAAATGCTCTTGAAGAAGGTGCCCCCAGGGGGCAGCACTGCCTGATCCTGCCTTGGTGACAGGTGGAGAGCCACGTGTCACCAGGTGGGAGTAGAGGTGAGTCAAAGGTTATTGCTTCATGGCATGTAGGCTGAGCCCTCTATAGCCCTTTAGGGCATGGCCTGCTCCCTGGGGCCACAGGGGTGAGCTTGGGAAGAGGGGTGTGTGAAGTGTGGTTTTGTGCAAAAACCAAGCACATGCTCAGCACTCTCGTGCTGGCTAAAGAAGCCTTGCCATGAATTTTGAAGGTCAGTCCCTGCTCTTCCCCATCTTCCATAATTTCACACATTGTGTTTGGTTAAATTCCCAGTACTGCTCACAGGAGACCATTATTACTGGGCTCCCGGTGTCTGCTGGGTGGCTGGTGCCTAAATCCTGAAGGTCCAGATAAGACGCTCAAATCCTCCAGTGGCTCGGCAGGCAACCTGGTGTAGACTAAAGGAAATGGGTTGCATTCCACCAGGTATTTGGGGTCTTGTAGTCTCACCTTGAGGATAAATACTATGTATTTCCCCCTTGATTCTTTTAAGCCCCTCTGTTCTATATGATCTCTATGATTTTGGAGAGAAATCAAGGCAGCTAATGACTTTCTTGAACAAAACTGCTTTGCCTATGTGCCAATCTGGGAGCAAATAGTATAGGATCTGACCTGATGAATGACTTTTCACTTGTACCCCAAATCAAGGAAGCAGTATGCAAAGGCCCCTGGGGGAGCTGGTGTGGTGATTAGATGAGTTGCCCCTTGAATTGTAGGAGTGGTTCATGAGCAGGAGGCTCCAGACATAGGAAGGAAGTGGGAAAGGCAGAGCACAAAGCGAGGATGGAGGGACGTAGCTCAGCCCTTTAGGGCTTGGCTGAGATGGCACAGTCTCTATTCCTGTCCTACAGTTTCTCTCTGATCATAACGGACTTCTCTGACAGTTCCGAGTTCTCTCTAGTTTTGGTCATCAAACTCCAAAGGGCTGTGAGCTAGGGCTTCGGGTTGTGATTTGAGCAGCAAGGGACTGTTGTCCAGGGGTTCTGATTGCCCTTGGAGTGGGATCTGGGGTCCTGGGTGGGGAGAGATGGCAAAGGACTTCATGTCAGCATCATTGTCATCCTACTTCACCCGTCTGGTGTCTTAGTTTGGAGTGAACATTCCGGGGGTTGCTGGGTGTGAGGAAGAGGAGGATGTGAGGTAGATTGGTGGATGTGTAGGAGAGAGTTGGGAGCAGTATCAGTGCTCCTGGAGGCTGGCTTTTGAAGAGGAGGATAGGGGAGCGAGCTGTGGAATGTGATAACGAAGAGGGTGCAGCAGCCATGGTATTTGAATGAAACACACTGTGGAAATGAATTGGATTACTTTATAAGCCCCTTGTAGAAAAATATATCCATCGTGACTCTGTTTTGCAACTCAGTTCTGAAATCTCCATCAGTTCACAGGTTATTTGGTCAACAGAAAGGAAGTGGGACCACACGAAGCCAGCTCCCGGCGGCTTTCCTCTGTGAAGACTCAGCTGTTACAATTCCCTAGGGTGGCAGGCAGTTGCTTTATCTGGGCTTGAGAGCTGTCCTCCAGGACACTAACCTGGAGCTGGGAGGCTGAGATGGGGGTGGGAATGAGCTTCTGTCTCCTGTGTTGCCATCTCTAGGTTATAGAATCTGAAGCTTGGTATGAGTGTGGCCCCCGCCTAGACTTTACAGGGCTCTTCCAGCTACCTCTGCAGGCTTGGGGAAAATAGCAGGATCTTGGAATGACTTGAATGAATACTTAAGAAGGGAGCCTGGGCCAGCCCCAGGCAGGACTTTCTGGTTCAGTGTTACGGGGCTGGGATGATGGCCTTGGCCTCACTGTGTGTGATTCACACCCAACCTTCCTTGTGCAGAAGTCCATGCAGGCTTCTAGGAGCAGACAATTCCTCTTCCAACTATCAGTCCGTGAATGGCTGGGTGGGCTTTTGGACCCAGTACCTCCATGTATGGTCTTCCTCACTTGGGCAGAAGGAGAATGAGGGTATTATTTCAAACCTTTAACATCACTATAGGTTTATTTGTGTGTTTGTTAGTCTGAAAAAAAGTATCTACGTTGAATTTTTCTACAATGAATTTTATTTAAAAAACCAGTAGTTTTGAAATAGTTCATTATGTGAGTGACTTTTGGGGTGACTCTTGGTAAAACAAATATTCCTTTAATATAAGTATTAGTAGATAGCTGATGATTCGTGTTCATGAGAAGGATCTTGGCTGTTGTGATGACTTCATATCACAGTGGCTTTCAGACTGTGTTCCATGAAATTCCGCTGGGGCTGAAGTGTGGGAGGAAGAGGCAGGTGGAGTCCTGGCCAGCCTTTCAGTTGGCTGCACTGCTGAAAAAACACGGGCTTTCCTGCCTTTGTGAATTTGCAAATTTCACAATTTTCAGGGCTGTGATTCCCTTCTCCTATTTAATTGTATCTGAAATGCTGGCAGCAAGACCTAAACTGGCTATCTCCAGCTTTGTAACTACATAGTGATGACAATGAGAGGCTGATAAGCTTTCCACACTTGAAAGTGGAAGGAATAGTGGAAAAGGAACAGTTGCCGCTGAAGTCACTCCCAGTGAAAAAGGCCAGTTGCAGCTGGACTGGTCTCTTACTCAGGATCCCTGTAGCACAGAGGGGCTGGTGCTCTGGCCTGGCAGTTGGTGGGTCCTCCTTCATGTAGACTCAGAGACTTTCTTTTCCTTCCAGGGGCTGCCACAACTCAGAAGGTCTTCCCAAAGGAAGAAACTTGTGAAAGTTGGAAAATTTCAGTGACAGACGTGCAAGTAAATGTGTCAAGAGATTGAAGCAGGAATAATAAAAAAAAAAGGTGAGATGTGTTTTCCACCCATCCCAGTTATTGTAAAACTAAATAATTAGGTTTTGGGGTCAGTTTCTTCGAATATCTACATATTTTATCTTAAAAAATCTGTGAATGTATATGTCTAGGCACACTCCTGGGAGTTTTTGGGGACAAGAGTATGGTGGGCTAAGATGCATGAAACATACCAGAAGACTGGCTGACACCAGAAGCTCTGTGAGGGGCTGGTTTGGGCAGTTAGGTGGGAATGAGATGCTGTATTTCCAGTGAGACAGGGTCTATGTCTCTCTTTCTCTGAAAGAGGCCATTTCTCAGCAGCCCAGGAAAATCAGGGCCATGTTGGCAGGAGAAGGCATCTAAACTGATGTGTCTATGATGGAACCACACCCCTTCTGACTTCAGGTGGCTAGAAAAATGACCATTCAAGCCCGCCGATGTGCATGAGAAGAAGAAAGGTATTTTGAGAGCCCAAGGGAGCCTCTTCCTTGCTGAGATTCTTTGATACGGGGTTGTCAGAGGGCTGTTGGGTTGTACTTCTTTGATTGCCCTGGAGAGCCCACCACATTTGGGAGTACTGTGGCAGTGGCCTCCCACATCCTTGTGTGTTCTTGGGGAGATGGGGACCTGTGTATAAGGGACACTGAAATGTGCTGTCTGTGCTGTGTGGATGCAGGGACTTGGGTGCGAGCTCAGTGCGAGGGCCACAGGCAGAAGACAGTGGGGTTTTAAAGGGGCAGCCTCAGGAACCCGCCTGGACCCCACTTGAATCCTTGGGGGAAGGGTGGCAGTTTCTGCATTGAGCCTGGAGGCCATTGTTCTACAGGCATGTTTCCAGACAAACCTGGTCAGCCCTGAATCCGGGGTACTGGACAGGCTAATACATGTCCCCCTTGAGTGGTGATAAGCAGGCACACAGGGTTTGTCTTGGTCTCTTGGAGTCCCAACCCAGAACAGAGCCTTTACCAGTGTGGTGGTCTGATCTGCACTTGGGGGTGTCCGTGATGTAGAGGACCCCAGTCCCCTTGATGGCCACCGTCTTCTTTCTGGCTGTTGGGTGGGGGGTGGTGCCTCTCAGAGACATGGCCTAAGGCAGGGAAGAATACAGCTGGACCTGGGAGAGCATCTTTCTGCTTACTAGCATTTGAGATTATAAAAAATTAGTTTTTAATCAAAATTTCCAAAATAAAGTGAGTGATTTCCCCATCCCCAAGATGCAATAAGTCTTGTTGGCTCTCCCTCAGGCTTACAACAAGTCAAATGGAAAGAAAAGCGAGAAGCAGCTGCGAAGGAGAAAATGAGGTCCAGAGCGAGAATGGATGAGGCTCTCGGGCCAGGAGGGAGGGCCCTGCTCCTGGGAGTCCCCGGCTTCAGGCCACTCCAGCAGGGTGAAGTCTGGACGGACCCGGTGTTAAAGAATGAGGATGCAAAGGCAACTGACAGAAGCATCCGCCTGGAAAGCTGGAGCTCCTGGTTCCAGGGCGGCCCAGGTAACGTGAGGCATAGCTGGGCGCAGGAATGATTTCTTTACATGGCAGCAGGTTCTCATCGCAGCTCAAGGCAGAAATCCTACATCCTAAAACCCACCCGATCTCGTTAGCAGCGCATACCTTATACTAGGAAACTTGCAAGGAGACCAGTGTTGAACCACAAAGCGAATACAGGTTTTTTGCTTTTGTCTGTAAAAATGTACAGAGTGCCTGCTCGGGACTGCTTCATACCTCGCCAACCCACACCACCGTGGTCCCCCCCTTCACGCCCGCCACCTCGCACCGCAGTGCGTTCTGTCTCCCGTTGATGAGGAACAGCGACTCCCGGGCGGGCGTGAGGAGGTACTGCCCGAACAGCCCGCTGTCCCTCACGATCCTGCGGGGCCCTGCCCAGGCCCGGGCCGGCCCTGTGGGCGCGGGCTCCTTCAGGCCCTTCAGCATGCCCGTCTTGCCCGTGGACAGCTCCAGGAACAGCAGGTCTGGCTCTGTCTCAAGTGTGGCGTAGACATGGTACTGGTCTCCCTGGGTGAAGGAGCGTTGGAAGGCCACATCTGAGACACCCGGGCTCACTTTCAGGTCGTAGAGGGTCTGGATCTCCCCCCGCAGTGAGATCTCCTGCACGTGCAGCTGGGGGCTGCCCGGGGCGGCGCTGACTACAAAGCGCCCATCCGGGGATGTGTGCGGGGTGCCAGTGACCTGGCCATTGGGTCCGACCACCGCGTCTGTGACGCTATCGATCAGCAGCTGCGGGGGGGCCTCAGAAGAGCTGTCCTGCCGGCACTGGACGAAGAAGTAGCCACCCAGGTGGGTGTGGGCCATGGCCTGCGGCAGGCAGCCGTGGCTCTGCAGCTTGATGGTCTTGAGGGGCATCAGTGTTTCCAGGTCGACTTTGTGGATGGCAGGGTCAGACTTGTTGAAGATGAAGCCGAACCTGCGAGGGGATGAAGACTGAGGTCAGAAGGCGGGAAGGTTAGGGATCTGTCATTTGTCTTAAAAGATGGCATCCTTTCTCTTGTCCTCTATCCTTTGCTGATCTAATACCTGTTAATAAGATCTCCTATTTTGCAGGAGATGGTTTCATAAGTGAGCCATTTGTGATCTCAAACCAAGTGCACTTGAGTTACAGAATGTTCCTGGATTTATGCTCTTATAACATGCACACATCTTTAGAAATGGTGAAGGAGTGGAACTACGCCTTCAGCAGCTCCTCCGTCAGGGGTGTCTTTGATTCGGCTTCCCAGAGACCTTGTGCCAGCTGAGAAGTGGTGGGCCCGTGGCTGGAGGGAAAGGACAAGAGATGTCTGCCCTGACTCTGCCTGCTAGGAGGACAGGGCAGGTGAGCCTATTTCTGAGTGGTTTTGTGGACTAACGGGTGAGTCAGAACCTGGGGATGCAGATACAAGAGAACAAGGACAGATGTCTTATCCACGCTCCCTGACGCTCGGAGAGGAACATGAGGGCAGCCTCTCCCTTCGCTACACTGACGATGCTGGTCAGAGGAACCCTGGGCTGGGGCTGAGAGCAGCTTTTACCTTTACAGCCAGATGGCCTGGCGCTCCCGTGGTGCCTGCTAGCTGCAGAGCCTGGGGCAAGCTGCTGAACCCCTCTGAGCCTCTACAAATTGAAAGAGGGTAGTTCCTTCTGACAGCCGTTGGGAGGATTAAATCTTAGAGTGGGCGCTTTACTGGAAGAGGTCAGTAGGTGGTGGTTGCTGCATCTGGACTTGGTGAAATTCCTCTTTGGAGGCTGGCTGTGAGCTGCAAAAGGGTCTGACTCCAGACAAGACTCACTCTGAGCACAAGAGTCTGCCTAAACCCCTTGCTTGCGGAGGCCTTTGGGTGTTTTGGACATCTACCGGAGTAAAGACAAATGTCTTCCACAATTTTCTCTTGAATAGCAAGCTATGTCTCAGAGATGGGAAAATACCCATGTGATGGCATCTTTAAAGCATCCTTAAAGAGCCAGAGCATGGGAAGAGCAGGAAAGAAAACCCCAGGCCGGTAGGAAGCTGTCATGGAAAAGTCACACACAGGCTCTGCAGTGCCTGAGTTTGCATGACTCCTGTCTGAATTCAGCTTCTTCTAGGTGGTTTACCATTTACAACCATCTTAGAGGCTCTTCCCTAGGTAGTCTCTGGAGTGAGGTGGGGAGGTCAGAAAGCGGTTATTTTCTCCCTTGGGCAAGGATATAAATGGGTGAGCCTTATTTTTACAAGTCCAGCTTCAGCTTGCAAAAATGATTCATTTCTTCCTGGAAAAAAGTACTTGATGTCAGAGTAAAGGAAGGCATAAACACTGCCACAAGACATTTGGGTCTCAATGACTTTATAAAAGGGCATGCTCAGCCTTCCGGCAGTGGTGCCTTGATGAAGTGTCAAGGTTCTCTGAAACGAAGAGGGAAGGGCAGTGGCCAGGCTGGGATGAGGCTTGTAGTTGAGGCCACGGCTGTTATTACTAAGCTGTTCTTTTGGATGGTGACAAAGCAGGCACCCAGGAGGCCTTGTTTCCCTGTGGGCCTCCTGCATAGCTGTTCTGGGGCCTCTGAGAGGAGCCACAGGTTGTGGTTATTAGAGAATGAGGCCAAAGGGGGCACCGACAGGAGACCCGGTTTTTAAAAAAAATGTTTTTAATGTATTTTTAATTGGAGGATAATTGCTATACAATGTTGTATTAGTTTCTGATATACAATAACATGAATCAGCTATCAGTATATATATATATCCTCTCCCTCTTCATCCTCCCTAGCCCTTCTTCATCCCCCTCTAGTTAATGTCATCACAGAGCACCAGGCTGAGCTCCTTGTGTGACACAACAACTTCTCCTTATCTATCTTAGATATCTAGGCTACCTTTTTTTTTTTTTCATTTATTTTTTTTATTTTTATTTTTTTTCCCATTTATTTTTATTAGTTGGAGGCTAATTACTTTACAACATTACAGTGGTTTTTGTCATACATTGAAATGAATTAGCCATGGATTTACATGTATTCCCCATCCCGGTCCCCCCTCCCACCTCCCTCTCCACCCAATCCCTCTGGGTCTTCCCAGTGCACCAGGCATGGGATGCATGTCTCATGAATCCATCCTGGGCTGGTGATCTGTTTCACCCTAGATAATATACATGTTTCGATGCTGTTCTCTCGAAACATCCCACCCTCGTCTTCTCCCACAGAGTCCAAAAGTCTGTTCTATACATCTGAGTCTCTTTTTCTGTTTTGCATATAGGGTTATCGTTACCATCTTTCTAAATTCCATATATATGTGTGAGTATACTGTATTGATGTTTTTCTCTCTGGCTTACTTCACTCTGTATAATGGGCTCCAGTTTCATCCATCTCATTAGAACTGATTCAAATGAATTCTTTTTAATGGCTGAGTAATATTCCATGGTGTATATGTACCACAGCTTCCTTATCCATTCGTCTGCTGATGGGCATCTAGGTTGCTTCCATGTCCTGGCTATTATAAACAGTGCTGCGATGAACATTGGGGTGCACGTGTCTTTTTCAGATCTGGTTCCCTCGGTGTGTATGCCCAGGAGTGGGATTGCTGGGTCATATGGCAGTTCTATTTCCAGTTTTTTAAGAAATCTCCATACTGTTCTCCATAGTGGCTGTACTAGTTTCCATTCCCACCAACAGTGTAAGAGGGTTCCCTTTTCTCCACACCCTCTCCAGCATTTATTGCTTGTAGACTTTTGGATAGCATAGGCTACTATTTTACATGTGATAATGTGTATATTTCAATGCCACTCTCTCAATTCATCCCCCACCTCCTTCCCCTTCTGTGGGAGACCCACATTTAGTCTGACTCTGCCAGTGCCTGACTGTGTGACTTCAGTTCTCTGAGCCTAAATTTCCTCATTCATAAAACAGGTTGGAGGACTACCTCTACTAGATGTTTTTTTTTTTTTTTTTAAACCTATAGCAAGGAGAGGGTATGCAGTCAACCACAGTTGTTTCCTTCTTTACTGTCCTAACCCAAGGATAAGACTTCCTGACCTCACTGGGCCCCTGAGGGCATTAGGAGCTGGGTGCCTTTCTTAACGTTAACAGTTAAGACAGGGATGGGGCTGTTTTTCTGTTCCTTCCTGATGTGGTCCAAAGAAGTTGGGGAGAAAGAGAAAGGAGCAGGGCCTCCCCGGTGCAAAGCTTCCCCATAGAGGGCTGAGCTGGGTCATGGAGTAGTGTAGGGCTTGTGGGCCAGTCTCACCTGATATGGTTGATGATGAGGTTTGTTGGGGGAATGAAGAAGTCGTCCACTCCGGCAAAGGGTGTGCGGATGAGGCGCTGGCCCTGGCCAGTGCTGGCCTCTGTGATCACCTATAACATAGAATGGAAGAAGTCCTTGTAAGGGTCCATCAGAGCAGAGGTGGGGTGGGCGGTGGAAACCTACAGACCCAGGCACACTCGGGTAGTGATCCTCTTTCTGGCTGGGAAAAGGGGGAGAAGGGTTTTAAGTAGTGAAATACGCAATGCTGGAGTTGACTGGTTCTGTATTTTCCCTTGACACCAGGTGCCTAGGCTGCTGTGTTGATAGTCTCCACCATATGCTGCTTGCAGAGGTGCTCTCTGAGCACTGTGAGTCCATAATTTAATAGAGAAAACAGGCATCTTTCAGAGATGCTGGCTGTGTCACTTAGAGTCGGTGATTAGGATGCAGGGGAGGGTTCCACTTTTACAAATGGGACTGGCTGTGAGCAGTAAAGAATTAGGCCCTGTGTTTTGTACAAATTGGTGGTGACAGAGCTTGGCTGCCTCTATGCCCTGGGAGGAGCCACTTTCTCCCCTGTGGACCCGGCAGGAGGCAACTTGAGCAGTTCCTCGGTGTGTGTCCCTGCTGGGTCTGTGTAAGGGAAGCGTACCCTGGCAGTGCTGGACAGAGCTGAGTGATGTCTGGGCTTAGACAGGATGGAGGCCCTGCTGGAAAGCCCCCTGTGGTCAGGCTGGGCTTTTGTCCACCAGCTGCTGAGACCTTGGCACAGGCAGGCTGGAAACACTGAGCCAGACAGCCTGTGTCCTCTTGCCTTCTGCATGTGCTCATCCACCTCCAAGTTCTAAGTGATTCCCAGACAGGTGGCAGACCTGTAGCCAGATGAGGGGCTTGGCCAGCCTGTGGGCAGTTTTGGCTGGAGAACCCAAAGGACAAGCCCAGACCCTCTTAGCAGGACAGAAGGCAGATGCGAGACTCTGACCAGGGAGGGGAGACACATTTTCTGATCTTTATATTGTGACCATGTATACAGATGGAAGGATTCAGATTTTTGCAGCCTGGGGCTGAGGGCAGTCTATGATGGGGCTTTGTGACTCACAGGGCTTAGAGCTCTAGACGCTTTAACCTTTGAAGAGTGGGACTGCCTCTGGCTGTTACTTTAATGACAAGACAAACAGTACCTGTCCTGCCTCCTCTGGCAGGTTTGAGGCTGGGGTTTTGGGGATGGTGCTTCCCTCCAGGGTTCAACAGGCAGAATGCTGGATTAGAATGATGTAGGCTGGGAATTTTAGTTTTAGGGCAGTCTTAAGTTCTAAAGTTAGGTTATTTTCCTGTAATTAAAAAGCTGGAATGACATTTCCATGCCAAGTCCATGGGAAAAAACTTAGAACTAGACATTAAGAAAATATCAGTATTAGGTCAACTTACTTAAAAAACAGACTTAGAAAGCAAACTTATAGTTGCCCTGGGGGATAGCTAGGGAGTTTGGGATGGTCATGTTCATACTGCTATATTTAAAATGGATAATCAACGAGGACCTACTATATAGCACATGGAAGTCTTCTGTTTATGTGCCAGCCTGGATGGGAGGGGGATTTGGGGGAGAGTGAATACATGTACATGTGTGGCTGAGTCCCTTTGCTGTTCACCTGAAACTACCACAACATTGTTAACTGGCTATACCCCGATACAAAGTAAAAAGTTTGAAAAAAAAAAAAAAATCAGTATTAGGAAACTTAGAATCTTAGAATGTCCAGGTGAAAATGCCGGAGAATTCCAAGAAACCATGCAATCATTGCTTGATATCAGGTCTGTCATTTTAGCTTATAATAGAGATGGAAAATTACAGGCTGTCAGCAGTCCGTGTCATTCATGCTTCACCGCCCTAACACCCTGTATTCAGAGGTTGCTTCTTCAAAACCCAGTAGCATGAGCCATTGAACTGATATGGGCTAGTCAACCTCATTTCCCCAATGAGTCACGAGTACCTTCTTGGCCTGTGTCCCCAACACATGGCTGGGCATGTTGGTGACTAAAAGATAGCTTTTGAGCTTCTCAGATTTGCTGGATCTATGGGCTTAGTTGGAGATGCAGGCAGGACTGGATATCAGGAGATGTCAGTTGGTAGCATGGGGTAGGGAAGGCTGAGCATCTGCTCCAGAGGGGTGGATGAAGCCAGCTAAGAGGTGACAGTTGGGGACGAGCAGGGAGCCAAAGTACTGATGCAGCTAAAAACTGGACCTGGGTGTGGGTGGACAAGAGCATGATGGGCAAAATTCTCAACATGCCAAAGATTTAAACACTGCCTCCTGGGGGAGGGCCTTGGTGCAACAAGCCTCATTGATAGAACCACTTTCATTTTGTCATAGCAAAGTTTGTTTAACCAGTCCCTTAGTGTTAGATATTCAGAAACCTTAGGATAGTATTCTGAATGTTTTGCAAATATAAATAATGCTGTAACAAATAGTGCTATAACTAAATCTTTGTGCCCATCCTTGATCATGGCCTCTGGATAAGTTCTGAGGGGTCACGTTGCTGGGTTGAGGCTTTTGGTTCCCATTTCTAAATTGCTCACCACAAAGGCTCTGCCTTTTGTCATTTCCAGGAGCAGTTTTTGCAAGCAGTGGTTTCCGGAATGATGAAGGTAGGTTTATTCAGTTTATTTCATTTTCTTGTCAGAGTGTATTTCTCAGACTTTCTAAGTATGGTGATGGTGGGCATCATGGTCTAATTCTTGATATTAATTAAAATGCTCTTAATGTTTTGTCATTTAGGCAATATTTGCTCTTGGTTTCTGGGAAACAGTCTTCATTATGATTATGTCTTCTATTCCTATTTTTAATTTTTTTTAAAAATTAAAAATGTCTGCTGTATTTAGTTAAATGCCTTTCCAGCATTCATTGAAAATATTATAGTATATTCTGTTTTAATTTGTGGTATGAGTAATATTGACTGATTTCCTAACAGTGAGCCATTATTACATCCTGGGAATTTGTTCCCTACTCAAGCAGTTAGACGAATTGTTGGACTCTATTTTTAATACCATGTTGAATTTTGCTTCTGTCTTTGTGAGATTAGTTGATAGTTTTATTTTTTAATACTAAGGAGCTGTACATTTCCCCCACATGGTCTGAGATAGTTCAAATGATACTAAAACTATCTGCATTTGAAAGGTTTGTTACAACTTGGCTGTACCAAAAGCTCCTCTTCTGCTCAGTTCCAATTATTAATACTATGCTCCGCCTCTCTCACAAAGGTAATGCTATCACTGAATACAAGTGGTCTGAGAAATAAGATTAAATGATCAACTTAAAGTTTTCATAAATGACAAGATTATGGTCCCCAAAGCATTTGCCTTACCAATTTTATATGCTTCATTTATCAGTTATTACATTTTAAGCAACTAGCACTAAAATGTATTTGTTTCTAGGATCAATACTAATTAATTAATTAGCCAACTTCAATGTATTTTAATATGTTCTGAAAAATCCACTCATGACTTGCCTTTTTCTGAATACATACGTTTTAGTGTTCTTGCCTAGGTATTAATCTAATTTTTAAACAATGCATCAGAAACTTGGCTGTACATTTTTCTATGGTAGATTTTTAATCTTAAAAAAAAACCTCTGGTAATTGTTCTACTTCAGGTTTTCCTTTTCTCAGGTCGGTTTTTAAATTACTTATTAAAGTATAGTTGACTTATGTTAATTTCTGCGGTACAGCACAGAGACTCAGTTATATATATATATATACACACACACACATAATTCTTTTTTATATTTATATAAATTTTTTTTTGTTATGGTTTTGTCCCAGGACATTGACTATAAGTTCCCTGTGCTATACAGTGGGACCTTGTCCATCTATTCTATATGTAATAATTTGCATCTGCTAACCCCAAGTCTGTTCTGTCAGTCTCTTTCTGCTTCACAGAGAAGTTCAGTTGTGTCATTGTTTAGATTCCACATATAAGTGATGTCATATGATACTTTCTCTCTCTGACTAGATCAGTTTATTTTTTTCTGCATTTTGCAATCATCTGTTTTTTCTAGGTTTAAAAATTTCCACCTCAGAGTTGCAGTATACTATTTTATAATTATTTTCATCTTCATCTGTAGTAATCTCTCTCTGCATTCTTCATTTTATGTTTTTTTCTTTATCAGGTTTATGAAGGATTTATTGTTTTTTGTTTTTTATTTCTACTAATTTTGGTCTTTCCTTCCTGCCAGTTACTTTGTTCTTTTTCTAAGTTCTTAATGCAAATATATTCTCTGCAGGTTTTAAGATACAAATATTCCCTTATGTATGGTTTTCTCTCTATCCTGTAGGTTTTGATGAGGAGGAGTCTCTTTTTCATTGCTTTCAGACACTTTGTAATTTCTCATTTTAATTTCCTCTTTGCTCCAGTAACAATCTAGGAGTGTTTCCTTATTAGGTAGGTCACATTTTAATTATTTATAATTATCAGATAACGTAGCCTATAACACTGACTTTTGCAAAATTTGTTAAAATTTTGTGATTACTGATACATGTATATGTGGACATGTGAAAAAATTCTATTTGGCAGAAGAAAGGTTTATATATTTATGAAACCGAGTTCCTTATTCATATTATTCACTTTCCCCATGTCATTATATTGTCTCCTTGGTATTTAAAATCAAGTTCTTCTTGTGTTTTTAATCACTCTTGTGTCATGTATTTAGCTGTTTGCTATCTGTTGGCTGTTTGTCTTCACATGATGTCTCTCCTTATGCTATTTAGTGCTTGTAACCTTAAATTTGACCTTGTCTGATATTAATATTACAGTCAAACATCTTTTCATCCACCTATCATCACTTTATATGCCTCTTGTAAACAAATTATAGCTAGTTTTCTCTCCCTCTCTTCCTTCCAAACCCAGTCTCATTATCTCTGCTTTTAATAGGGGAATCAGTTTGTCACGTTTGGAATAATTAGATAGTTAACTATCTCAACTATCAATTTCAAAGAGCATTTTCTATATCCGCTTTTATCCCCATAAGATGACATGTTGGAATGTTTCTACCCCCTTCTCTTTCCTCTACTCCCTATCTTTACTTTTACTGAAATAATTTATCATCTTTAGAGTCTGGTATCAGAATATCTCTTTCAGTGCATCTCTCCTAATTCAAATACCCTTATTTAGCACTTACTATACATTAGCCTCTCCTCATCCACCTTGTTTCAATTTTGGACCTTCCTCTAGATTTCTTACTTACTCTTGTCTCTTCTTTATCTTCCTCCATCTCGATGTCTCTGATCTGGCTCACCTGCTATTTTTCTGCTATCTTTCGTGATATGCTCTCTGAATTCTTGCATATGCTTAGGTCTTTCTTTTGTCCTGACAGGTAAATGATACCTTGGATATTGACCCTTTTCTTTTAGTAGCATGTGGACACAATGCCACAGTCTTTACTGTTGCAAGTGAGAAATCTGACTGTTCTTCTATAGGTGACTTGTTCTTTCTGCCTTGAAATATTTTTTCTTTATTCTTAGAAGTCCAGAGTTTTACCAGGAAGAGCAGAGATGTGTTCTTTCTCATCATGTTAATCTGGATCACTTTCAATCTACAAGATGTATTTTTTTAAATTGGAAATTTTATTCCAAATTTCATGTTTGACTCCATTCCAACTGTTATTTCTTCTAAACTTCTTTTGACTTTGAAATGTCTTTTGAGACTTCATATCTT
Organism: Odocoileus virginianus; assembly: GCF_023699985.2. Lineage (NCBI taxonomy): Eukaryota > Metazoa > Chordata > Mammalia > Artiodactyla > Cervidae > Odocoileus > Odocoileus virginianus. The sequence goes on from NC_069676.1 coordinate 41,675,104, forward strand.
AATCTTATATTTGTTCTGTGATTTGAGGATTTTCCTGCTCTTTATCTTTCAGGCTACTAATTTGAGTCTCAGTAGAAACCATGCATTTTTCAACTCATCTCCTGCAGTTCTAAATTAGGTAAACATTTTTGTTAATTTTTAGCTCTAGAAAAATATTTTCTTGTGGCCCCTCCCTTCGAATTTCCTTACCTGTTTTCTTAGGGCTGCCAGAGAAACCAATTTTCTGAGCTTATACTCTGTTCTGAGTGACCTTATTCTGACCCCTAGGTCCTCTAATGAATTATTACTATTTGTCATCAGCTCGCTGGGGCCCAGGACGTGTTGATGATGTCCACTGAGGGGCAGTAGTCTTGGTGTGTAGGAGATGAAGGAGTGTCCTTCCCCTGGCCCAGGAGGGTGACCAGTCCCCAGGAGGAAGCTTCTGTACACTGGATGTCCCCTGGCCTCTTACAAAGGTGAACTTGGCTCCATCTGCAGCCAAGTTACAATCCATTGTAAGTGCTGAGTTAACTTCTAGGCATCTAGAATGGGTCTATGTACCATCATTGTGAGAATTGAGGGAACAGGTATTTAAATCACCTTTTGTGGGGCTTAATCCTCTCATGTACCTTGGTGAGAAAGGCTGAGCAAGACACACTCAACACAGGGTGGTGCTGACCTTCCCTGACTGGTGGAAGAAGGGATCCCACAGATGTGCTGGGCCCAAGCTCTTCCCAAGGGGGAGTTAGCACAGTGCGATGGCTGAACTGCAGGGCTGAATGTATACCTAGGTTGGAGAAGGGGCCAATTACTGAAACTTCGTTTGCCCTAGCACTCCATGAGCACTCTGTAATATGCTTTCATTTATTAACATAATTGCTACTGCTTTTCCTTCTGCTTTCCCTTTTCTTTTCCTTCTGCTTCCTTACTGTCTGGTGCCTGCTTTGGTAGTATTCTCCAGCCCATGCAGCCCAAGGTGGAGAAAGCCCTGTCTCCCTTCTCACTGCTTGGAGTCCAGAGGTTCATTCCTGCTTGGCCCCAGGAGCTCCTGGCTGAGAAGAGACAAGTGTTTGGGGGCTGGGCTAGGTGGGGCCCAAGAGCCACCTTCTGGTTGTCATGACATCAGAATCCCATCCACCAACAGTGTTGCTGTCTTTAGCAGCAGGCCTGGCAGAAGATACCCTGCTAATTGCCTGTAAGGGGTGTGGTCCTGAGGCTGTTTCCTACTCTCTTTCATGGACATACTTTGGGAAAATGTGATTAGCTGGGGAGAGAGTCCTTTCCTGCGGGTGGGTGTTGTCCTCCATGTACCCAACATACCTGGAGGCTTGGCTGGGACTTGTGCACGTTCCCCCAGCTCAGGACCCACACTTGGTCATGTGATTTGTCATAGGACAACTTAGCCGGCAGAGGATCGACACCTATGGACTTAAAAAGAAAAAATAGCGACAAGTTGATCATTGTTGTTGCAGAAAGTGATTCTTTTCTAGGCCACTCTATCCAGCCTAGCATCCTGGATAATGAGCCCATTTGGGAACCCAGGGCAGAAACCTTTGTGGGTTTGTCTTCAGAGGCATAAAATTGGTTGTTAGTAATGTTTTCCTTTCTTGCAAGTTTTACTTAAAGAAGACCCATACCATCTTGGCAAAAACATAAACACTTTTTTTTTTTTTTTCCTGTTTTCCACTCACAAGTCAGCTTCAGGACCCTCCCATCACTTCTCCTGTAAGCCTTGGAGGCCTCCTGAACCCTCAGCATCCTTCCCAAGCTCTTCCACCTACATCATCTGAGACTGACTTGGAAAGGTTCCATTATCACATGTCCTTTAACCTTGTGCAGACTGTCTTGTACATCACTCACCTGGAACCTCCGGGACTTGGACTGTAGCATCAGGTGAGTCTTTTTCTACTGCTGAAACTCTGCTATTTTCTGAGAATAGAGCTTCCTCAGTGGCTCTGGAGACTTCCTCAGTCACCTGGAGACTGTTTTATACTTCTCTTAATGTAGTTTCTAAGTTCTAAAACACTGTTTGTGATGCCGCTGTGACCCCTGCTCTCTCGGCACTGACCTAGCCACTCTCTTTGTTCGCTAAGGATCCCTAGTTTGGTGCCTTCATTCAAAGCCCTGCTTTCTTAGTTCCTTCTTGGTTTCAGTGATCTTTTTCTCTTCCCTACTGCAGCCACCATAACTTATTCCTTGTCAACAAATTTCTGAAAGTTCAATTTTAGTCCACCATATTCTAGCCTTTCTGATCTAGTCGGGGGTCATCTTTGTCCCCATTGGTTAAAACTTTTCTCAAGAAATGTCTATGGAGTCCCTGAAACCATTTAATTGTCTTCACCACTCCACTGAACTGTCATAGAGCTTAATGTCAAATTCAGAGATCACTTTTTGATCCTCCTCTAACTTGAATTTTCAGCATGGTTAACCATTCCCTTCCTCATCGTGACTTCTAAATGTTGGCATGTTCCACATCTTCCTCTTTGACCTTCTATCTACCTGTTTTCCCTGGATGAGCTCATTCAGCACATGGCTTCAAATAACCCCCTGTACTCTAGAATTCATTCCTCTGTTGAATGACCACAACTTTATACAAACCTAAACTCTTGATTTTGCCCATCCCCGTTGACATCTATTTCTTCTCCAGTCACCCCCATCTTTGCAGTCTACTTTAACTTTCTTGATCAGATTAAAACCTGCCCTACCCTGAAGTCCTAAGTAGAGTTGTTTCTATTTTCCTACCTTCATATACCCCAGGTCCATTGTTCATGCTTCCAGCTGCTCCTCATTGTTCCTCTCTTCTGCCGGTTCCTAGTCCTTTCCCTTCATTTACCAAAGGCTTCAGGATCCAGCGGCCGCCTTCTCCCCAGAGCTTCTTAACTCACCAGTCATGATACCATCCTCACTCTCTCTAGATTCTTGTACTTTTTCCTCTCCTTTTAAAAACCCTCTTGATTACACATGCTCTTCTAGCTATCTTATTTGTCCACCGTCTTCACAAAGTGCCTGCAGTCCAAACTTCAGGGAAGTATCTCTCCTTTCTGCCTAAACTTTTCCAATCATAGTTCATATTTTCACTCTGACTGAGGTGGTGTGGAGCAGGAGATTGAAAACCTAACCACCGCCCCACCCCCCACCCCCCCCCCCCCCGAAATCTCTTAAATTCAGAGCAGAGCTTTCCACAATCTCTATATGCTAAGGAGCTAAGACATGGAAGGGAAAAGGTCCTGAAGAACAAACCAGGCTCTCAGTGTGAGGACCGGAAGGGTGACCTAGTAGAAGTGAATCAGAGGCTGACTAAGCTTTATAAAAGCTGCAGTTCAGCCTTGACTCAACACAGTACCTGATTAGAGGGATTCATTCTCTACCCTCTCTCTTCTTAGCAGAGAAAAGGATAGACCCTCTTCAGTGGATGACAGCCATATAAAGTCTCTACAATGTTACGTGGAAGGTTTGCCATTAAGAAAAAAATGACTAGGCATTACATGACTGAAAATAATATAAAAAGATAAGAAAATTATGTGCATATAATTATATATATGTATGTATATGGAATTAAGCAGAAATTCTAAAGTGAAAAAATGCAAAACTTGAAATTAAGATCTTAATAGGTTTTGTTAAATATACCTTAGACAAGGTGGAAGACAGGACTAGTAAAGTGAAAGACAATTGATGCACATACCCAAATTGAACTACAAAGAAACAAAAAAGGATGGAAAATATGAAAAGAGTGAAAGAGATGTGTGGGACACAATGGTAAGGTCTAGTTTTTTTTTCTTTCAGAGTTCTCAAAGATGAGGTGAGAAAGAATGAGGCCTCAGAATATTTGAAGAAACAATGGTTAAGAATTCTCCAATCTGATGAAAAATATTAAAGACCGAAGAAAGAGAAAATCTAGAAAGCAGCCAGAGAGAAAAAAGGGATATGTCATCTTCAAAAGAAAGACAGTAAAACTTGACGGTTGACCTGTTAACAAAACCAGTGGAAGATAATGAAATGGCATCTTAAAGTTGAAAGAATATAACTGCCAATGTAACATTCTATATCCAGTGAAAACATCCTTTACAAATGGAAAATTTTCAAACAGGTAACTATGAGAATCTGTTGTCAGCAGACCTGCACTAAAGCAACGTGCTCAGTCAGAATGAAATTGATCCCAGACAGAACACTGTACTTCAGGAAAGAGCAATGAGAAAGGTAAATATATGCGTGAATATAAATGACAATAATTGTCATGTTTTGCAGGGTTAAATTATATGTAGAAATAAATTCATTCCTACTATAGTGCCAAAGGCAGGGGCGGGGGGTGGTTAGAGGAGTTAGTGTGTTCTAAGGTTCTCTCATTATTAGGCAATGAAAGTGAAAGTTGCTCAGTCTTGTCCGAATACTGGAGTGGGTGGCCTTTTCCGTCTCCAGGGGACATTCCCGACCCAGGGATTGAACCTAGGTCTTCTGCATTGCAGGTGGATTCTTTACCAGCTGAGCTATCAGGGAAGCCCATTATTAGGCAAATGAAGTAATAACTTGTATGAGACTGTATTGAGGCAAAGAATGTGTTGTAATTTCTAGGGTGGTCATAATAATAGCAATGATCAAAGAATGCATGGACAACAAATTACTAGAGGGAGAAATAGAATAATAAAAATGTTTGACTAATCAAGAAAGGAGGAAAAAACAGGTAGGTCAAATAAAAAAACAGAAAGATGGTATGTATAACCATATACTTAAATATATAGGGATCAAATAAGTGAGTAAAGACCAAGATTATTAAACTAGATAAAAGCCAAAATTCAAATACATTAGCTTTACAGAAGATCACCTTTTAAATACATGACGTAGATTGAAAGTGAAAGAATGGAAAAATTATACCATGGTAACACTAATCAAAGTAAATCTGATTTAGCTACACTGTTAGACAAAAATAGACTTTCAGGCAAGAAGCTTTACCAGAGATAAATAGGGATATTTTGAAAGAAGTCTTCCACTCAGGAAGATATTATAATTTTAAAGCAAAAATGGATGGAACTTGATAAATTTACAATCATGGGGAGGATTTCAACATACCTCTCAGCAGCTAGTTGACTAAGTAAACAAAAGTCACTTAGAATATTTGAATAATAGGATGATCCAACTTGACACACACACGCACATACTCAAAAACATTAGAAAACACATGCTTTTAAAGTACACATAGAGCATTTGCCAAAGTACATTAGCTTGATTATAAAGCAAGCTTCAATAGATTTCAAAGGATTGAAATTATTCAGAGTTATTTTCTCTGACCAGGTAAATCAGTAACAAAAAGATAGCTAGAAAATCTCCTGTCATATCTGCCAGGAGAAACCACAACCAAAACCCTGGTTTTATGTAACTTTCTCCCAACAGTGAGCAACCTGCACAGCTGAGCATTCCTGGAAAAAAAAAAATACAACCCTTGTCACTGGTTTGACTTTAAATTTGCACCCCTCGTCCTTAAGTGGACCTTCACCACTGCCCTGCGGTCCTATCACATTTCCCTGGTCAATTTAATCTCACATCCAACTTTCACCTCTTGCCTTAGACTTCCAGCCTTGGTGATAATTTTCCTTCTTATTTCAAAGGCAACCAGGAGAGGAGATCACCCAGCTACCACCAACTGTATCACCTATTTGCACCTGTGCCTGAATACTTCTTGTTTCTTCCTGCTCTGATGAGTGAACATGCTTTTTATCTTAGGCTGGTGTATCTGGTCATATGTCCTGGATTCCACTGCCTACTTCAGTGATGCAGAAGAAAGGGAAGAACTGCAGAAGTTTCCCCATTAGCATACGAATGCTGGAATGTCATCTAGTCTAAAAGTTTCTTCAACATCCTCTGCCAGCTACCGCCTCATTTGTCTACTTTCACTCACATTTCAGCAAAACCCCTCAAAATGGTTGTCTGTATTCAATCTCTACTCCCTCTGATTCTGACTTGAACTCACCCCGCTCAGGCTTGCATTCTGCCATTATCGTCCTGTTTGTTCCTGCCAAGGTGATCCGTGTGGTACGGAATCCAAGGTTAGTTCTCAGTCTTCATAAAAATACTTTCAGCAACCTTTGACACCATTGGCCACTAACTCTCCCTTAAAATACTCTTCTCTTGGCTTCTGGAAAACTACCCTCTCCTCATTTTCTTCTTACCTTTCAGGTTACTCCTTCTTGATCTCCTCTGTTGGCTCTCTCTCTCTCATTCCTGATCTTTAAGTGTTGGAGTAATTCAGGGCTCCAACCGTGACCTCTTCTCTATCTATATATCCCTCCATGATCTCCTCCAGGTCACTGGATTTAACAAATTCACATGGTGATGATGCCCACATTCATATCTCCAGCCTAGACCTCTCCTTTGACTCCAGACCTATTTATGCAACCTATTACATGACATCTTTAAAGATACAGATTATATATATATATATATATATATATATATATATATATATATAATAGCAGCTTAAACTTAATCTAAAGCTGAATTACTAATTTCCCCCTATATCTGCTTCATCCCCTGCCTTGCTCAAAGCCTCTATCAGAGTGCATTACTTTCCTACTGCTGTAGCAACAGTGAAACGACATAAATTTATTCCCCATAATTACAGTTCTTGAGGCCAGAAGTCCAAAATTAATTTCACTGGCAGGAGAAATACATTTGCATGGTAGTGCTCCCTCTAGAGGCTCTAGGGGAGAATGTTTTCCTTGTCTTTTCCGGCTGCCAGAATCCAAAAATTTGCATTCTTTGACTTACGGCCTTTTCCCTCCAATCTTAAAGCCAGCAGTGTAGCAAACCTGCTTTAGCCCTAAAACTGTCTCCTTCTTCTATGTTGTCACATCCTCTCTCTTACGAGGATACTTGTGCTTGCAGGTAGGGCTCACCCAGATAATTAAGGATAATTCCCTTTAAATTCCATTTAAAAATCCATACTTTGAACAAAATCTTTAGAATTTGTATGCAAACACAAAAGACCCTGAATAGCCAAAGCAATCTTAAGGAAAATGGAGCTGGAGGAATCAGGGTCCCTGACTTTGGACTATGCTACAAAGCTATAAAACAGTATGCTACTGGCACAAAAACAGAAATATAGATGAATGGTACAGGTTAAAAAACCCCCAAAATAAACCCATGCACCTACTGTCATTTAATCTTTGACAAAGGAAGAATATACAATGGAGAGAAGACAGTCTCTTCAATAAGTGGTGCTGGCAAAACCAGACAGTTACATGCAAAGGATTGAAATTAGAACATTCTTTAACACCATACACAAAAATAAACTCAAAATTCATTACAGACCCAAATGTATGATTGGATACCATAAAACTCTTAGAGGAAAACACAGAATACTCTGACGTGAATGGCAGCAAGCTCTTTTTTGATCCACCTCCTAGAGTAATGAAAATAAAAACAAACAAATGGGACGTAATTAAACTCAAAAGCTTTTGCACAGCAAAGGAAACCATGAAAAGACAACCCACAGAATGGGAGAAAATATTTACAAATAAAGCAACCAAGAAAGGATTAATCTAAAAAAATATACCAAGAGCTCATGCAGCTCAATAACAAACAAAAGCAACCCCAATCAAAAAATAGGCAAGAGACCTAAATAGACATTTCTTCAAAGAAGATGAATAGATGGCCAAGAAGCACATGAAAAGATCAACATCAGTAATTATTAGACAAATGCAAATCAAAACTACAGTGAGGTCTCACACTAGTCAGAATAGCCATCATCAATAAATCTACAAATAATGCTGAAGAGGGTGTGAAGAAAAGGGAACCTTCTTGCACCTTTGGTGGGGATGTAAACTGGTATAACCACTATGGAGAACAGTATGGAGTTTTCTTAAAAAACTACCCTATGACCCAGCAATCCCACCCCTGAGCAAGTATCTGGAGAAAAGCATAATTTGAAAAGATACACACACCCAACATTCATTGTAGCATTACTTACAATAGCCAAGACACGGAAACAGCCTAAATGTCCAATATGTATGTATAATGGAATATTAATCATAAAAAAGAATGAAATAATGCCATTTGCAGCAACATTGATGGACCTGGAGATTATTATACTAAGTAAGTCAGAGAAGGACAAATATGATGATATTGCTTATATGTGGAATCTAAAATAATAATGCAAATGAACTTGTTACAAAACAGAAATAGAATTCACAGATGTAGGAAACAAACTATGGTTACCGACAGGGAAAAGAGGGGTGGGGTACACTGGGAGATTGGGATTTAAAAGTATTAACTATATATAAAATAGATAACTAATAAGACCCTACTGCATAGCACAGGCAACTCTGCTCAATACTCCGTAATGATCTCTATGGGAAAAGAATCTTAAAAAAAAAGTGGACATATCTGTATGTATAACTGATCCACTTTGCTGTACACCTAAAACTCACACAACATTGTAAATCAACTATCGTTCAATAAAAAGTATTAAAAATCCTTAATCACACCTGGGAAATCCCTTTTGCCATAAAAGGTGACATTCTTTGGTTCTGGGGATGAGGGTGTAGATATCTTGGGAGCCATTATTCCACCCACCACACACAGTATATGGCATTACCATTCTACCATTGCTTAAATTATTATTGTTATTCCTTTCTCTCAAACCTTACATTCAAATGAGCAGAAAATCTTTTGGGTTCCACATTTAAAATATAGCAAGACTTTGAGAACTTCTTACTGCCTCCACTGCTGTCATCCTCTCTTGCCTGGATTATTTCAGTGACCACATCTCTGTTCTATCTTCCAATCTGACCAGCAGATCGACTCTCTAAAGATGTCAGATTATGTTACTCCCATCATTAAAAGACTTGAATGGTTTGCTATCTCATCGGCCTTAGTTTATCTCTCTCTTTGCCGCATCCCACTCTCCTCTGCCATGGTGGTGTTCCAAAGCTCCAATCTCACTTGGTGTTCAGATCTCAGATTCTAGTTACCTCCAGAGGGAGGGCCACTTAAAAACAGTCTTTCAGTTCCTCTGTCCCTTTCAACCTGTAAATAGCTCTTAGCATCTGTAGCTCCCTAAAATTCTAAATGATGGTCCCTTTTCCCAACTAGAATATAATTTCTGGGACCCGTTCATTCATGGCTATTTGTCCAAGCACCTAGACCAAAGTTTGGCACATAGTAGGCAATACACGCTTAATGAAAAATGCACATGAATCTTCTCTACATCCTTCCACTAGCCTGACCACCTCTCCTAGGAGCTGGGAAGTGCGCAGAGAACCAGAAGGATGTGGCAGGCTGTGCCCCAGAGCTGGAAGCTCCCCCCTCCCTCAGAGAGATGTACCTGAAGGACTTTCTGAGCCTGCACGTCGACCACGAGGACTCTGCTCATTGTGGGCTGGGCCACGTAGATGTAGCGGTGCCTGACGTTCACTGCTGATGCCCACTGGCAGGGCGGGGAGGCGTCCCCGTCCTTTTGAGGACATATTTCTTCCTGTAAAGGAGACAGGCTGCCATAAGTCTTCTTAATCCCCTGTTTCCCTGCCATCGCTGGGTTCCCCTCCCTTCACCCTCCCCTCTTCTTTTCTTCCTGTCTCAGAATTCTTTGCAACGGCAGCATCCGAGGGAGCACAGCACGCACAGCTTCTAGCATCCCCGCATGGATTTTTTCTCCACGTTCTGTTCCTCTTTCATCTTCCCCTGCTCCTCCGGAGGCTGTAACCCCCTTTGCCGGCCTTTCGGTCAGCAGCTGAGAGGTCCGTGTGCTTCCACCCTTGAGAGGGCCTTCTCCCTCTCCTCACCCCCATCCATCGCACACAACTCTGTCAGTGACCAGACTCCTGCAGGAGTCACCTACACACACTCTCAGCTTCCTCACCTCTCACAGGCTCCTTAGTCTTCTGGTGCTAGACCTCCGCACAGAGCAGCGGTGTTCTCGCTGAACTCCCGGCTGACTTCTCAGTTATAGTCAAGCTTTGCCATCATCTTGTTTGAACTCGGGGCATCATCTGACACTGTGTGGATTGTTTCTTGGTTCTTTTCCCTCCACCCTCCCCAGCGTCTGACCCCTCTCTGTTGCTCAGTCTCCTGTTTGCTGATCTCTAGATGCCAGGATGCTCAGGGGTCACTACTGGATGACTTCTCTAAAACCTTTGCTAATCATTGTCAATCCACACCTATGACTTTAAATACAGTCTACGTGCTAACAACTCCCAGACTTGTATCTTTAGCTCAGCCCTCTTCTCTGAACTCCAGACTTAGCTACTTTCCTAAGTAGCTATTTTATTTACATCTCAAATTTGTAAGTCCAAAATCATCTCTCAGTTTTGCCTCCCAGTCTTGCTCATTTCCCTTGTTTTACTTCCTAGACAAAATCTTTGAAGGCATTTTTGACTCTGCTTTCTCTCTCTATATACCCTCAGCCTTCATCCAATGAATAAAAATCATTTCAATTTTACCTTCAAGAACATATTCAGAGTTAAACTTTCTGACAACTTCCACCTCTGTCACCTTGACTCAAGCCACCTCTGTCCCTTGAGTGACTGCTACAGCATCCACACTGTGCTCCTTGATTCCACCCTGGCCTCCCCTGACGGATTCTTGACTCACCAACCACAGGGATCCCTGTGAAATACAAGTCAGCTCAACGCACTCCACCACAATAACACTCTTTCTTGCTCAGAACAGGGTCCCAGTCTTTCCTGAAGCCAACAAGGCCCTGAACACTCTGGTTCCTGGGATTCCTCTGACCTGTCTCTAGTTTTTTTCTCCCTTTCCCACCCATCCGGTGCTCGCATGTGCTGGCATCTTCTGTACTCATGCTGAACTCCTGCACCAGGGCCCGTGAGCTGGTCAACTGGTGTCCCCAGATGTCTACCGGATTTATTTCATGTCCTTCAGGTGACATGTCTGCCCACACATCACCCTCTTGAGATGCCCTCTCTAGCCTCACCAAGCTTAGCACCCTGGCACCCACCCTCCCTCACCTTGCTACACTTCTCATTTACCGCTTGACCTTCTTCATTTGTTTGTCTACCTACATTTAGTCTTTCTTTTTCACTAGATCGTAAACTCCTTGAGAGCAAGCTCTTTGTTGGGCTCACTGCTTTATTCTTAGCACCTAGTGAAGTGCCTGACACAGAACTGGTGCTTGAAATATATAATAACACAATGTAATATAAATAAAGAATAAATGAGAGAAAAGAGGACCTTCTTTTCCCTTGTTTTTTGTGATATACATTCTCATGTGTTTCCTCACGACTCTTGCCCAATGCTGTCTCAAGCTTTGTGTCAGCCCCGGGCTCTGTGCCAGGTGCCCAACTCCAGTCACTTACACGCACCCTTGGTGATCCTGTCTCCTGTCTTGGCCGTCATCAGCACTCACATGCTGAGGCTCCCAGATCTGTGAGCTCAGAACCATCCTCCCCAGTTCTCACATGGGTTCTCCTACAGTCGGCTCATGCTCAACCGTCCACATGTGAGCTGGTCTTTGCCACCATCCCGGGTCCTCCTCTGGGTCCTCATTGGCATCTAGGCAGCCGAGTCCAAAGCAGGAACACCATTCTGGATGCTTCCTTCTCCCACACAACTCACTGAATTAGTCCCTGAGGACTATAGAGATTGCCTCCTAAATCGCTATGTTCTAGCTTGAGCCCAGTTTCTTTCCTAAACAGCTGCAAAAGCTTTGAAGCAGGTCTTTCTCCTTTTACACTTCACACTCTGTCATCCTGTTTAATCCTTACATGCCTGTGTGCTAAGTTGCTTTAGTCATGTCTGACTCTGAAACCCTATGGGCGTAGCTGGCCAGGCTCCTCCGTCCATGGGATTCTCCAGGCTGGAGTGGGTCACCATGCCCTTCTTCAGGGAATCTTTCTGACCCAGGGATTGAACCCACGTCTCTTATGCCCTCTTTCATTGGCAGGTGGGTTCTTTCCCACTAGCGCCACCTGGGCAGCCCTTAATCCTCACAATAACCTTAATTTGCCTATGAGAAAAGACAGAGGCGTAGAGGGGTTAAACACTTTTCTTAAGCCACGTGGCCTGCTGAGTGACGGAGGTGGGCTCTGATATCACTTGTGCAGATCCTGCTCTACAGCCTGTGCCCTGACCTACTAACCCTGCAGCATCCTGCTGGGCAAAGTGGCCTCTCATCCAGCAGAGAGGCCAGAGGTGAGACGCACCAGCTGCCTGCTCACCCAGAACCTGAGAAAGAGGGTCAGCTCATCGTAACTCTCCTGGGAGGTTCTGGCCACTTTCTAGGTGAGCACACTGTTATTTGGGACTGTTCCATAGCTCACAGAGGTTTGAGTTGCCTGAAATGCCTACCGGACCTCTCTACTGTGTATGTTCTAGTTTCTTAGGAAAATTGAGCCCTGCTCAGGATTTGAGAGATTTCCCCTGCAAGCTACAGGTTAGGTTATTGCAAATATATGAGAAGTTAGTGCCAATGTGATGGGTTGCAATTATTCAAACCTAACTGCTAGAAATTAACTAGGACCACTCTTACTAGGGGGCTGGTGGTGGCTCAGTGGTAAAGAATTTGTTGCCTATGCAGGAGCCACGGGTTTGATCCCTGGGTCAGGAAGATCCCCTGGAGAAGGGAAGGGCAACCCATTCCAGTAGTCTTGCCTGGGGAATCCTATGGACAGAGGAGCCTGGCAGGCTAGAGTCCACGGGATGCAAAGAGTTGGACATGACTTAGTGACTAAACAACAACTCTTTCTAGATGGTTTCATGGCTATCACGTGGAGGGAAAACTTATCAGAGGTTAACACTTTAAAACATGATTAATTCAAATGAAGTAGTCTGGAAAAGAGCTGTTCCCAAGCTGCAAATATAACAAACACAACACTCTGAAATACACCACTGGCCAGCACAGCAATGCAACAAACTTGTTTTAGGAACTCGTCTGGGCCAAGCCCACTTGTTCCGTGAGCTCCAGGCCCATCACTGTGGCCCAGTGTATCCATTGTATATCTTTAAGTAGAGGGCTCATGGGGGCTCTTAGATGACTCTTGGATTAATGCCACACTTCTACCCTCAAGAAGCCAGGGATTAGCTAGGTCAGACCTCTAGTAAGAATCCACCAATGCAAGGCCAAGTGGGCCATCAGTGGAAGGGACAGAACCGAGGGGTGGTAGGCACAGCCCTGAGGATGCCTCCTGACAGCTGGGTCTGGGGGGCTGGAAGAGTTGTTTTGGCCCTGCTGCCTGCAGTCACCTCTTCTGCCTCTGCCCCCTGCGTGTCACACTGCCACTTTCTACCCGGCCTCTGAATTGTCCACAGCAGCTGTGATGCTCAGGCCACTTGAATGTTTCATGCTCTCTCCTCTGTTCCCTGGGGACCACTGAGGGCCTCCAAAGCCCAAAAATCTACTAAATGTTTCCCATTCTCACCACCACTGGTTTAACCCAGGTCCCCATCCTCTCCTGGATAATCACAACAGCCTCTTCACCCATTTCTGTGCTTCGAGTGCAGCCCTTCTGATCACCACCCTCCGTGAAGCCCTGCACATGTTCCAAAGCACCTTACTGCTGGCCATCCTTCGCTTGAAGTCCTCTGGTGCTTCCCCTTAGGACTCATCAGCCCTGACCCTTACCTACTGTTACCTTCAATCTTAGGCCCTTCTCACATCCATTTGTCCTCCAGGCATATAGAATATCTGTGGTTCCCTGAACATGACCTGATGTTTTATGTTCCTGTGCTTCATGTTCATGATGTTTCCTCTCGACACTCATCCCCAATTCCTACCAGTTCTTCACAACTGAGCCCAGGCATCACCTGCCCCCGGAGCCTTCTCTGACTTTGCCCCTGGAGACACTTCTCTCATTGTTGCCATGTACCTTACACATTCTTCTAGCAGCACCTGTTTGGAAGCTGTCCATTCATGCTACTGTCTCTGTCATTTGATTGTGAACTTGTGGAGGCCAGGAATCCATCTGTCCTCCTGGGGCCTCCCTTCAGGAGTTGTTCATGCTAGTGGCCACTGGAGGAAGGCATCCGGAACCACATCATGTATAGCAAATGGAACTCAAGAAACCCAGTGGCACACATGGTGAAAGGCTGTTGTGTGATGTTATTGGGGTGTTGTGTGTGATGTGGAGTGTCCCAGGTGCCAGACACTTACGTAGCTCATGAAGATCTTCTCCGTGGGCTTGAGGTGCCTCTGGATCTCACAGTCCACTGGGTGCAGGACGATTATGCCATTGTCGGAGAAGACGTAGAACATGTTTCCCACACTGAGGCCTGCGAGGAGCAAGCACAGCCATGGTTATGCCCGTCCTAGCAGCTGGTCCCCAGGCAGGCTCACAGGCCATGCTGGGCACAGATGAAACCGGGAGCCTGGCTGTGTCAGGTACAGACACAGAGTACAAGGTCTGGGCCAGGAGGGGCGAGGCGAAATGAGCAGGCAGTGCGTGCAGACCAAGTGACTGAGGGCTGTGAATCAACACAGACACTGAGGGCACTGCAATCCCTGGGCTGTCTTCCCAGACATGCACGCCTGCCCCAGGTCATCCATAGCTGTCCGTCAACACAAGTTTTCAAATAAAGGACAGCTCTGGCTGTGACATACATTTGACCTTTCCTAAGGGCTTCCCTGGTAGCTCAGCTGGTAAAGAATCCACCTGCAATGCAGGAGACCCTGGTTCGATTCCTGGGTTGGAAAGATCCCCTGGAGAAGGGAAAGTCCACCCAGCCCAGTATTCTTGGACTTCCCTTGTGGCTCAGCTAGCAAAGAATCCACCTGCAATATGGGAGACCTGGGTTGGGAAGATGCCCTGGAGAAGGGCATGGCAGCTGACTTCAGTATTCTTGCTTGGAAAATTCCATGGGCATAGGAGCCTGGCGGGCTGCAGTCCATGGGGCCACAAAGAGTCAGACAAGACTGAGCAACTGAATGCACACACATCCTGAAAGGCAAAGTCTCCCTTGGTCCTTATCAACTAGGCAAATCAGAATGTATCAGATGATGCCAAAAAAACAAAGGTTTTTTTTTCTTTTTTTAAAAACACATTTATGTACAGTGCTGCCACTTGGAACTTGGGGACCTAAGGATGCTGGGGTTGGTATTCCTTTGTCCAAACCTGGCCTCTGTGCCAGTGAACATTTCCTTCAAGACAGTTTGCTCCAATCTCTGCCTTACCAGTTTCCCCGTGGCAGCCCCATGCCAGGTGACAGAGCCCACAGCTGGGTCAGGCCAGCTGCCTGCCCCCCAACCTCATCCTAGCCCAGGGCCATGGCTGTCTGGGGAGAAATTTCCTTAGATCAGCAGAGTTGGGGCCTTGAAGACCAGCTAGTTCAGCCTCTTTATTTTATTTTATTTATTTATTTATTTATTTTTTCCATTTATTTTTATTAGTTGGAGGCTAATTACTTTACAACATTGCAGTGGTTTTTGTCATACATTGAAATGAATTAGCCATGGATTTACATGTATTCCCCATCCCGGTCCTCCCTCCCACCTCCCTCTCCACCCGATCCCTCTGGGTCTTCCCAGTGCACCAGGCCCGAGCACTTGTCTCATGCATCCAACCTGGGCTGGTGATCTGTTTCACCCTAGATAATATACATGTTTCGATGCTGTTCTCTGGAAACATCCCACCCTCACCTTCTCCCACAGAGTCCACAAGTCTGTTCTATACACCTGAGTCTCTTTTTCTGTTTTGCATATACGGTTATTGTTACCATCTTTCTAAATTCCATATATATGTGTTAGTATACTGTAATGGTCTTTATCTTTCTGGCTTACTTCACTCTGTATAATGGGCTCCAGTTTCATCCATCTCATTAGAACTGATTCAAATGAATTCTTTTTAATGGCTGAGTAATATTCCATGGTGTATATGTACCACAGCTTCCTCATCCATTCATCCGCTGATGGGCATCTAGGTTGCTTCCATGTCCTGGCTATGATAAACAGTGCTGCGATGAACATTGGGGTGCACGTGTCTCTTTCAGATCTGGTTTCCTCGGTGTGTATGCCCAGGAGTGGGATTGCTGGGTCATATGGCAGTTCTATTTCCAGCTTTTTAAGAAATCTCCACACTATTTTCCATAGCTAGCCTCCTTATTTTAAAGACAAAAACAAAACAAAACAAAAAATAGGCCCAAGATGAAGAGGGGCTTGGTTGAGTCCACAGGCCCTTGGGACAGACCTGGAGCCTGCACCCTGGGCTCTGTCCCCTCGCCCTGTTCTCCATACAAGGTCAACATGGCACAGGGATGGGTAAGGCCTAGAGTTCTCCCTCTTCCTCCTCTCTCCCTTCCTCTCTCCCTTCATGGCTTTTGAAGGTAACACATTGAAAAGATTACCAGGAATTCTAAGAGAATTACCTATGTGAAAATTCTTTCCTAGCATGCTAAGAAAACCAGTGTACTGACTTAGTTGACTAATGGAGTAAGTTTTTAGTGAGAAAATGATAAAACAAGCAAATGGGAATCCCTGTTCTGCCTACTTTCAGTGGCTCTGCTGGTCACTTTCACCAGTGTCCATGGCTCCCAGTGTGGACAGGGGTCCCTGACCCCACAACACAGCCTCACCTGCCTCTGGTTCTGTGCTGAGATGAGGGCTCCTGCCACTGTAAACAGCTAGACCCCAGCCTCGTGGAAGCTGGGAGCGCCTGGGAGCACTCTGCGTAGGTCCCAGTGGGAATCCTGGGTGCTGGGCAGCCTCTCCCAAGAGCCAGACAAAGTGGGCCTGTGCCTCCCACACAGTGGCCAGTGTATGGAGCGGGGTAGGGAGCACACATTTGCTGTGACCCCAATCTACCTCGTCTCCAGCAAGACTTTCTCTTCTATACAGTCATTTGGCAAGCTCTTCTTGCTCAAACCTAGGGGCCAGAGGAGGTCGAAGTCCCTGCAAAACAACCACAGACCCCATAGCAGGCTCCCAAGTTTCTTAGAAAATCAGTGGCTGGAAGAACCAACGTGAGCCTGAAAACTTCACAGAGCCCATGCGGGGTTGCAGCTGGACTGCAGGCTGAGCACCAAGCCTGTCACAGCGGACAGTGCAGTGTGATGCTATACAAGGCCTTGCTCCACAAGTAACTGACTTCACAAGAGAGCTGGCCTCATGAGTCAGACCCTGGAAGGTTCTGTCTGTGGTGAGCTTGACCAAGGGGCACAGGGGAACATTCTCTGCTATTGGGAGTCCATCATCTCACTGCTCCTATTCAGAGATGGGAGAGCCCTGCCAACCTCTCTGCTTTTGCTCCTGTATTCTCCAACTTCGGGTCCTTGAGTATGAGCAGGGAGGGGTGTGGGCAGACAGCTGCCCAGGTGTGATGGGGTCTGTTCACTGCTGGGTTGTCCAATATCAGCATAGCACCAGCCAGCCCTAAGGTCTGAGGCAGCTGTGGGTCTTAATTTGGCCTTTGGGCCTCCAGAGCTGCATTTAACACTTTCCAGGGTCTCCGGCGCTCTCTGCAGTTCTCCACTTTTGAGACTTGTAAATGCCCCTTAGAAAGCACTTTTTAAAGACACAGAGCCGAAGCTCTCTGCGTGCGCGGTGGCCTGGAAGCTAGGCTGAGGCAGTGTCAAGGGACCACTGTCCTTGATTAGCAACTCTTGCTATGACTTTCCTTCTGAGGGTTCCTAAAACCTACTGGCAACAATCCCTCATTTTCCAGGCTCTGCCTTTGTTTTGCTCCCAGACTGTGTGAGCATTAGTGCCTGACAGTCAGGAAATTACTCTGAGCGCTTGTATGCATGCGCATGCTAGACAGTAGGTAACAGCCTGTGAAGTTCTTAAGAAGAAACATGAGGAAATGTGCTGGTTTTCAAAACCGGAGAATTAGTGCTTAACCCTGAATCGCACGGTGCCTTCTGCTGGTGCTCATCCTCTCCTTCTGTCCACCAAGCTAGAGGACAAGGTACCTCAGGTGATTTGGAGTCTCTGGTGGAGGGGCTCAGAGGGAGAGTTGGGGGTCCATTGCAAATGCACCCAACACAGTGACTCAGGCTCTTTAACCCAGGGCCCACATGTGCTTGCTATTTTTTGAACCATATTATTAGACCACTTTTGATATACAAAAATGGAAATTTTGGTTTTTGCTTTCTTTGGTCTTGTGGCTTGTGGGATCTTAGTTCCCTGACCAGGGATTGAACCTGGGCCCCCAGCAGTAGAAGAATGGAATCCTAACCACTGGACTGTCAGGTAATTCCCCCCAAACAGCAGTTTTGTATGGCCTGGCCTAATATCTAAAGATCGTTGGGTAGATACACATAGGTTTAAAAAACCTATTCATTTAGAAATATACATGCAAATGTATATTTACAGACATGATGGTAGCTTTTTTCTTTAGCATTTTCTCAAAGTAACACTAAACCTCAACACCAACATCAGTTACTAGAAAATATTTTAAGGCCCAGTTCTGACCAGAATCCCTGCCAAGAAGTCTGCGTCAGTGGAGGTTTCAAAATAGCTTTAAATGGAAATTTTTGTTTTAAAAATTCTAATAGTCCAATGTCCATTAAAGACATCTGTGCTTGTGCATGCTCAGTCATGTCTGACTCTGGGACACCACAGACTGTAGCTCGATAGGCTCCTTTGTCCATGGATTTCTCCAGGCAAGAATACTGGAATGGGTTGCCATTTCCTACTCCAGGGGATCTTCCCAACCCAGGAATTGAATCCGCGTCTCTCATGTCTCCTGCACTGGCAGGTGAATTCCTTACCACTGTGCCACCTGGGAAGCCTATTAAAGACACTAGTAGGTTTAAACCTGCCTCAAATGTGCCACTTGAGTTTGATGTGGACTTCCCCTCTGATTTGGCCTGTGGACCCCACTTGTAGGGATTGCTTGATGTTTGGAAAAACTATTGGTGGTGCATGGAAAGATAGCATATTATGGAGCCATGAGCACATGTGATTATAGGCACAATACAGAACAAATAAGCTTGGTACCTTCTTCTCGCCATAGAATGTTTGCAACTGCAGCATCAGAGAAATGAAGAAAGCAGGTACATGATTGAGGGAAGAAAAAAAAAGAAAAAGCAACGTCAGAACATTGTAGTGATTCAGTTCAAGAACACACTGTTACCTAGTTCATCACGTATGGACTCTGCACCACTCATTGCCCCCCACAACACTGAGCAGGGGATGCTGGGCAGAGACAAATGCTTCCAGGGCTCAGGACTGTTTTGGTTCTCAATGAATCAGGTCCCAGGATCACAGAAGCTAATGGGATTCTCTCTTCTGTGGATGATAAACAGCAGGCAACATCCCTCAGACCTCCTGGACTACTTCCAGGAGCACGCTGGTTTTCTGCTAGGATTTTCCTTAGGAAGATCATCTGCAATACTTTTTTGATTTTCTCCCTTGATGATAAAGACTCAGCTAAGGGTCTTTGATCATGGGAAAGAGACCATGTCTAACACCCATGTCCATGAAATTACTCCTGTAGATCCTACTGGGGAGCAGTGGCTTTGAGGAAGCGCCTGCTTAGCGTCCCAGGTGGGCAACAATCCCTGGAGTAAAAGCATGTGTGGGTAAATGTGCAGGCCAGTTCCTGGGCCATGGGAGGGCAGCAGCTGCTGGTAGGTGGTTAGCAGGAGCAATTTTGTGGATGAAGGACAGAGCAAGTAGGAGGCAGAACTGGGGATAGGCTACGCAGGCTTCCTTGTGGCCTTGGGCTCTGTCTGCTGTCCAGAGACTTTCCCTGCCTACGTTTGCAGAGTTGTCTAGGTTTACAGGCAAAGTTTTCTCACCTCTGGCCACCCTCTGTCCCAGGATACATGGAAGGACATAAGGTTTACCCCTGTCTCCAGGGGTTCATGGTTGGTGGCTGTGGCCCCTGCAACCCAGTGTCTCCCAACCAGCTCAGTAAGGACCTCAAAGGCAAAAGTGGACTCACGGGTCTTTCTAGCTGAGTCTTCAATGAAGAGGGAAGAAATATCTTCATCCACACCGACTTCGTTTTTGGCAATGCAGGTATAAGCCCCTGTGTCTTCATATCGAACACTGCCGATGTGGAGCTCGCTCCCGTTGGCTGCAGAAAAGAACAGAGCTCAGGGTGGCCTGCTCAGCTGGGACCTCCCCACTGCCTTTCCCTCTCCTATTGAGAGTACTGAGGTTAAAATACAGCCTCTCAGCAGGGCTGAGGGCAGTCAGTACCCTGATGTATACCCAGGGCTGGAAGGGCTGGAACAGCGGAACTGAACTGCAGGTGACCTGGACCTAGCTGACAGCATCTCATCATTGTGCTCAGAAAGATCTGTGTGAGACCACAGAGCAGGAAAAGCAGGAGAGACATTTGTTTGCTCCCCATGTCTGACTTAGAAACAAATCACTCCTCTTATTCCCATTCCTAGAGAGAGTGTCAGCTTGAACTTGATGGCATTAATGGCACAGAGACATCAAGGGGGGCTCTTACCTAAAAGGGAGAGCTGTTTCGACATCTGGGTTGAGACATCCATGCCATTTTTTAGCCAAGTGATTCTGGGCATAGGAATGCCCTCTGCGTGACATCTCAGGCTGGCTGCCACCCCGGGCTCCTGTGCCTGGGTCTCTGGATAGACACGGATGACGGGTGGCACTGTGGGCGAGAGTTCGTGCTGGTGAGAACAGGTCTTCACCTGCCTCGGGCCTGTGGTCCCACACTGAGACTCTGCCCAAAGGGCTGAACCGAGAGGCAACTCTGGAGTTTTCTTTGTAACTAGTTTGCAAACATTCTGCAGCAACTCAGGCCCTAAAAGAAAGGGCTATAAAATGGATTGCAGGCAATAAACATGTCAGGCTTTGTACTCTGTAATTCATGGCGCTCATCATTATTCTAAATATGATCAGAAAGGCATCCAAATATTTAAGGCTGTTCAGCTGCTACACATAAAGAGCAACAACCGCCAAAATTTATTTCTGAATGAATAAAATTCAGATATATTATTTCTGTTATTGGAAAGCCATTGGACAGGGACTTAATTTCTTGCAGGAAGTGCTTCACAAAGCACTTATGGGCATTGACTGGCAGGGCTACTAATTACATCACTGCTCTAGGGAAGCCCATTGATTTTCCAGTGGGTCATTTTATTTCTCTACTTCTCACCCTCTGGAACATGGGTACAAGGCATATGTCCCCCGCTGTTGGTTCTTAACTCAGCTGTGGGCCCTGGCTGTCAAGTTCTGGACTGGGGATATGACCAGGCCTACTCATCAGATGAGCAGGGGTGGCAGGGTGGCAGCACCCTCCCCGCTCTGGCCTTTCTGGCATGGGCTATCTGTAGGGCAGGAAGGAGTGAGCGTTGTCTGAGGGTCTTCCCTCCTACCCTGAGCTCTAGGCCCAGGAAATAAAATAATTACCATTTTCAGTGGAATTGTGGGCTCTTACTTATTCATCTATTTTACTATATATACTTCCAAAAAGGCTTTGTGAGGGCTCATGTAATAGCATGGATATGAAACTAAGCAACAATAAAAACCACATCATATGTCTTTTGGAAAGGTGGGAGGATTCCTCCTGAAGTGAGCAGTGACATTTTTCCACACTTATTTGGACACTCCTAAAGGCAACCCACTCCAGTATTCTTGTCTGAAGAATTCCATGGACAGAGCAGCCTGGTAGGCTACAATCCATGGGATCACCAAGAGTCGGACATGACTGAAGCGATTGAGCACATTGTCTGATAAAAGAAAGTGATTCAGTATGTTATGAGAGAGATTTCCTCTGGGACTAGAGGTAGAACAAATTGATGTGCACATAGAAGGAAGTGATAAGCTGATCCTAGAACCTGAAAATTTCTAGTGATCTGTGCTTGGATGGGCTGAGGACAAAAGAAAAATTCTATCCCCTCATCGTGAGAAATGGATGTTGTAGCTCTTCAGGAAGCTGGTAATAATCTGATCAACTTAGTTTGAGTTTCAAGTCTTTCCTCTTTCCTTCCTTTTGGGGCAAAGTTTAAGGTCGAGAATAAAACCAAATGGATAGCTAGCAAAGGGCACAAACCCGCCTTCAGAGTGACCAGAGCTGTCTGCATAATATCAGCTTGGAGGTGCTAACCACGGAGACCAAACAACAATAAAGTCTGAGTCATTTCCTTGGCTTCTCTTTGTCTGCAGTCCTAGGGGAAGAGTCCCGGGAGGTGGGGGAAGGTCCCTGTCACAGGTCAGGCCACTGGGGATGGAGGACGTAAATGGGGCTCCACCTGGAGCGTACCTGGCGGGCTGCTTAGAACACAGAAGTGGATCTCCCTTCTCTGACTCCCCTTGGTTCAAAGAGCAAAGAAACAGTAATTTATCTAGGAAACCTCCTTATAACCTGAATTTTGTAAAGGGTGGAATGGGGTTCAAGTGGAAGAGTTAGTAGGGTTTTGCTCAAGAGGCTCAGAGATAGGGCTGGGGGCTCTAGGAGCACCGGACTGATGGGGAGTTGGATAAGGAGGTGGAGTCCCCTGGGTTCCAGAATGTGGGAGGCCAGGACTTGGGATTGAAAAACCTTGGTTCCTGCTGGATCACTATTTATTTATACAAGCCTGCCAAGCAACCACAAGGAAGAATCAACAAAAATAGAATCAGAAATGAATGAATCAACTTGCCAAAAAAGAGAGGAACTGATAAATCTGAGACCTGGCTTTTCATGAAAATCAATAAAATAGCCAAATTTCTGGCAAGGCTGGTTACTAAAAAAAAATAAAGAACACAGAGGAGGTTTAAAAGTATGGAAATACTGTGTTCAATTATAGGTAATAAATATCAAAATCTCAATGAGATGAATCACTTAAAAGGAAACTTTAAAGTATTGACATGGAATCAAGAAGAAAACATCTAAAACATTTAAAAACACTACTTTCCAGTTATTCAATGAATACATTGTAGCGATCTGTTATACAATAAGGGCCTATAATCAGCATGTTATATTGTACACTTAAACATTTATTAAGAGGGTACATCTCATGTTATGTGTTCTCACCACAAAACAAACAAACAAGAAACACAAAGGGACTCAAGGAAACTTGCGGAGGTGATGGGTATGTCTGTTACCTTGATTGTGGTGGTAGTATCATATGCGTGTACATGTCCAAAGTCATGAATTTGTATACATTAAACATCTGTATATAAATTATACCTCTATAAAGCTGTCTTTAAAAAAGCACTATTGATTAGTTTCATAGGGAAGCACCCTGATTAGTTTCATAAGGAAGTTCCTTTCAGGAATGGCTAATTCCTAGAGCATACCACAGAGAAGAGGTACCAAGTTTTATCCTGAAGCTAGTATAACCTGGACACGGAAACCTGTCAAAGAGAGTACAATATAGATCACTACGAACCTAACTCACTCAGCACTAAATATAACCAAATCCCAAGTAAAATATTAGCAAATCAGGATTCCAGACAAGATGATGGAATAGAAGAACTTGTACACACCTCCTCTCACAAAAACACCAAAATCACAACTAATTGCTGAACTACCGTTGGGAAAAAAACAGACTGGGACCTACCAAAAAAGATATTTTACATCCAAAGACAAAGAAGAAGCCATAAGGAGATGGTAGAAGGGGAGCTTTTGGGATATAATCAAATCCCATACCTGCCAGGTGGGTGACCCACAAACTAGAAAATAATTGTATCACAGAGGTTCTGCTGCGTGAGTGAGAGCTCTGAGCCCTAGTCAGGCTTCCCAGCCTGAGGGTCTAGCACTGGGAGAAGGAGCCCCCAGAGTATTTGGCTTTGAAGGCTAGTGGGGATTGAGTGTAGGACTGGGAAAAACAGAGACTCTACTCTTGGAGGGTGCACATAAGATTTCACATGCACTAGGACCCAGCACAAAGCAGTGACTCCATAGGAGCCTGGGCCAGACATACCTGCAGGTCTTGGAGGGTCTCAGGGGGAGGCAGGGGTTGCTGTGGCTCTCTGTGGGGGCAAGGATACTGACGGCGGAGGCTCCAGACAATACTGATCAGTGTGAGCTCTCCCGGAGGTCACAATGTTGGCAATGAGACCTGGCCCACCCAACAGCCTGAAGACTCCACTGCTGGGACAACTCAAGCCAAATAACGAGCAGAGTGGGGACACAGCACCACCCATCATCAGACAGGCTGCCTAAAGTTGAACTGAGCTTACAGTCACCTCTAAACACATGCCTTGACATGACCCTGCCCACTAGAGAGACAAGACACAGCACCATCCACTACTGGGCAGAACCAGTCCCCCTTACCAGGAAGCCTGCACAAGCCCCTGGGCCAACCTGACCCACCAGAGAGCAGGCATCAGAAGCAAAAAGATCCTGCAGCCTGTGGAAAGGAGATTACAAACACAAAAACGTAAAATGAGACAGCAGAGAAATTTCTTCCAGACAAAGGAACAAGATAAAAACCAAGAAGAACAATTAAGTGAAATGCAGATAGGCAATCTACCTGAAAAAGAATTCAGAGTAATGATAGTAAAGATGATCCAAGATCTCAGAAACATAATGGAGACACAGACTAAGAAGATACAAAAAATGTTGAACAGAGACCTAGAGGAAGTAAAGAACAAACACAAAGAGATGAAAAATACAATAACTGCAAAGAAAAATACACTAGAAGAGATCAATAGCAGAGTAAATGAGGCAGAAAAATGGATAAGTGAGCTGAAAGACAAAATGGTGGAAATCACTGTCATGGAAAAGTAAAAAAGAAAGAAACGAAATAAGGACAGTCTAAGAGACCTCTGGGACAACATTAAATGCCCTAAGAAAGACACTTGGCACAGCTGATGCCAGAAGAAAAAAAATTAAATGCACCAACATTCACATTATAGGGGTACCAGAAGGAGAAGAGAGAGAGAGAGAGTGAACCTGAGTAAATATTTGAAGAGATAATAGCTGAAAACATCCCTAAGGATTTGCCATAAGATCCAACAGTCCCACTCCTGGGCATATATCTGGAGAAAACCATGATTCAAAGGGATACATTCACCCCAAAGTTCATTGCAGTGCTGTTTACAATAGCTAAGACATGGAAGCAACTTAAATGTCTATTGACAGATGAAGAATATATAGTACAATTTATAAGCCATTATAAAGAATGATATAATGTCATTTGCTGCAACATGAATAGACACGGAGATTATCATACTAAGTGAAGTAAGTCAGACAGAGAAAGGTAAATATCATATGATACCACTGATATTCGGAATCTATAAAAATGATATAAATGAACTTATTTGCAAAATAGAAACAGACTCACAGACTTAGAAAATAAACATATGGTTAACAAAGTGGAAAGGTTGTGGGGAGGAATAAATTGAGAGTTTGAGATAGGACTATACACCCTATTATATTTAAAATAGGGCCTATTAAAAACGACTTACTGTATAACCCATGGAATTCTGCTCAATATTCTGTAATAACCTAAATGGGAAAAATTTTGAAAAAGAATAGATACACGTATAACTGAATCACTTGGCTGTACACCTGAAACTAACAAACCTAACACTATTAATCAACTATATTCCAATATAAAGCAAAAATAAAAGATATTGATGGACCTAGAGATCATCATACTAAGAGAAGTAGTCAAAGACAAATGTCATATGATATTATTTATATGAGGCAAAAATGATACAAATGAACTTATTGGAAAAACAGAAACAGACCCACAGGCTTCAAAAGTAGACTTATGCTTGCCAGGGGGGTGGGATGTGAAGGAGAGGAATAAATTAGGAGTTTGGGATTAACACACACATATGGCAACCGACTCCAGTGTTCTTGACTAGAAAGTTCCATGGACAGAGGAGCCTGGTGGGCTACAGTCCATGGAGTCGAAAAGAGTCAGCCACAACTGAGTGACTGAGCACATAAATAAAATGGGCTTCCCAGGTGGCTCAGATCATAAAGAATCTGCAATGCAGGAGACCTGGGTTTGATCCCTGGGTCGGGAAGATCCCCTGGAGAAGGGAATGGCAACCCACTGCAGTATTCTTGCCTGGAGAATCCTGTGGACAGAGGAGCCTGGTGGGCTACAGTCCTTGGATTCGTTAAGAGCTGGACACAACTGAGTGACTAACACTTTCACTTTTCCAGGTGGCACTAGTTATAAAGAACCTGCCTGCCAATGCAGGAGATAAAAGAAGCAAGGGTTCAATTCCTAGGTGGGGAAAATCCCCTGTAGGAGGGCATGGCAACCCATTCCAGTATTCTTGCCTGGAGAATCCCATGGACAGAGGAGTCTGGCTGGCTATGGTCCATAGGGTTGCAAAGAGTTGGACACCATTTTAGTGACTTAGCATGCATACCATACGATATATAAAACAGATGATCAACAGGGACTTACTATATAGGACATGGAACTTAACTGAATATTCTGTAATAACCTATAGGGGGAAAGAATCTGAAAAAGAATGGGTATATGTATATGTATAACTAAATCACTTAGCTGGACACCTGAAACTAACACAACACTGTAAATCAATTATACTCCAAAGTAAAATAAAAATTAAATTAAAAACACACAAAAAAATACACACATAAAAATATTAGCAAATCAAATCTAGCATGGAATTAAAAGATCACACTGGGACCAAATATAATGTGCTTCAGTGGAAGCACATCAGGAACTCTGTAATTAATCATATCCAAGTCAAAGGCAGTCAAAAAAGAAATACCATTTGATAATCTTGCTAGACACTAAAAGGTACTTGGGAAAAAAACTCAAAATCCATTTCTTGGGGGGAAAAAACCTCAATAAAATAGGAACAGAATAACATTTTCTTCCTACAATGAAGAATATCTCTATAAAATGAAAGAATGGCACCACTTGAAACATGAAGTGGGAAGAAAACAAAAGAGGAAAGGAGGTAATATCAGACTGCCAACATTTGGTGGATGTTATTGTCAACAGAAGGCAAGAAATTGGGAAGGAACAAATATTAAAGAGATGGAGAAAAATGGTACTTTGTTTGGATATGGTCCAGATAATGAACCAAAAATGAAAGGTTTTAAAAGTGAGTACTGTAAACGGGTCAGCACCCAAACAGACAAACTTATGTACCAGCAGTGATAAGACAGAAAACACAGCAGACTGAAATGAAGGAAATTATAACATCTCCCTGAAGACATTGAAAAAATACTTGAAAAACTAGAGGGAGATGATCTTGGGTTGGAAGGCTTACTGTTGTTAGGAAACAAGATACTCCAAATTATGCCAAACATTTAATCTAATTCCAGTTCAAATCAATTGGTGGGGTCTTGACAAAACAATTCTCAAATTTAGCTAGAAGAAAGAATGTGCAAGAATAGTGGAAGAAATTTTGAAAAACATGTTATGGTATGACATTTTTTTCATACCAGGTATCACACAGTATTTCAAGAATTACAATGGCTAATAAGGGGACGGGGAGAGGGAAAGGGAAAGATAGACATAGCAGAGGCGTTGGTGGTGGTGGTGGTGGTGAGGAGGGCTGAGGGAATTCCAATCTTTGAGTTCAGCACCACATTAATGGTCTTGATTAATTTTACAAAGTTC
Source organism: Odocoileus virginianus (assembly GCF_023699985.2). Lineage (NCBI taxonomy): Eukaryota > Metazoa > Chordata > Mammalia > Artiodactyla > Cervidae > Odocoileus > Odocoileus virginianus. The sequence goes on from NC_069676.1 coordinate 41,702,491, forward strand.
TGGCAACTCAACATTGTGCAGCCAACATTTATTAACTCTTATCCCTTGGAACACATGGAGATCAAACCAGTCAATTCTAAAGGAAATCAACCCTGAACATTCATTGAAAGGACTGATTTTGAAGCTGAAGCTCCAATACTTCGGCCACCTGTTGCGAAGAGCTGACTCACTGGAAAAGATCCTGATGCTGGGAAAGATTGAGGGCAGGAGGAGAAGCGGGTGACAGAGGACGAGATGGTTGGATGGTATCACTGACTCAATAGACATGAGTTTGAGCAAACTCCAGGAAAGAGAAGGACAGGGAAGCCTGGCATGCTGCAGTCCACGGGGTCACAAAGAATTATACACAATTAAGTGACTGAACAACCACCCCCACGAAGTGTCAGGCATTACACACAGAGGGGTGGAAAAGACTGGCCCAGTCTCCGGCCTCACGAAGCTTTCTGTCAGGAGGAAGGTGAAGAACATAATTGCTAGTGTGATGGGCATGACAAGAAGGGGAATGGGGACGGGGTGTGGGAAGACTTATCAGAACAGAGCACTCAGATGCACTCTCTCCACCTCACAAAGGAAACGCCACCCTTCCTTCTGCCCTGGTGCCTCCCCCTCTATTGACAGCAGGTTTGTCCTGTGAGCTGTGGGTTTGTGTACCTCAGTGAGGCACGTGGGGGCCAGCACCAGCCTTGAAGACAGGCCTTTGCCCCTGCCCTGAGGTCTGGTGGGACTCTGGACCCATGAAGAGGTCAACTTGAGCATGCACTCGCATCCCCTGGTGGGAGGGTGGGGTGGGGGTGCTTGTTAAAACAATGCTGGGCCCGACCCACGGTGTTTCGATTCCAGAGGGCTGGGGGACTGGTTTCTACTTGTCAGGTTGTAGGTGAGATGCTGGGTCAGCCCTGATGGGGAAGCTCTCACAGATGGATTGAACTGAAAAAGGTGGCAGCGTTGAACAAAACAAACCCTGACTGAAAGTTGAAGGTGTGGAATCATCCACTCAAAAACAACGGTCTATTTGCCGGGCAAAGACACCTGGGCCTCCAGGGGCAGGGGATAGAAGACGGCTCCCGGGCGCCGAGAGGGGCACCCTGGGCCGGACTGGAGGTCTCCAGTTGCTGAAACCATCCTGGGGGCTACAACCACTCCTCCTCAGACCTCCATCCGTCCATCAGCCGGACTGAAGATGGGCCTCAATCCTCAAGCGCTCCTCCTCCCAGTGGCCCCGTCCCGTCTCATCTCCAACTCAGGACCACCAGGACACTTTTGCTCATGCCCTTGGTTTGGGATCCTGTCAGTCTTCACAAGAGCTGAGGTCTCTGGGGGCATCCCTTATCCCCAAACCTGCTACTGTACCTTCTAGAGCTCATGTTCTACCATCAGCAAAATATCCTTTCTCCTCGAACTCTTCTGTGAGTTCCCTTCACCTTCTCACTCAGATGGAAGCCTGGTGACACTCCTCCTGCAGCCCCTTAAGTGGATGTGGCTCCCTCTCCCCTTTGTCCCCCACCCCGTAGGCTGGGAGGTAGGGCAGACCTTCTCCTTCCCTTCTCCAGAAAAACGCCAGTTTCGAGTTTTCTGTCCCAAGAGCCTCATTCCTAGATTCCATCCCCTCACATTTCATCCAGGACGTTGCTCCAGCACTTTTCTCTCCCTCCTGTATTAGTTCCCCGTTTCAACTGGATCTTTCCTATCAGTCCACAAATGCGTTTAATTTCCATCTTGGGGGAAAAAGCCCAAACATCTTACCCCTGCTTCTCTCCCCAGCTGTGCCTCGTTTTCCTTCTTAGAAATACCCTGGAGAGTTGTCCGCACTTGGTGGCTCTCACTTCTTTTCCCCCCAGAGCCAGCCCCAGCAGACCCCCCAACACCATGGAAACATCTCTGCTCTGGGCCTCAGTGACGCCCACCTCCACTGACCCGATCCAGTGGCCAGTTCCTGGTCCTCACCTTCCCTGACCTACCTCTGGTTGAATTCAGCATAGCCGATCACTCCGTCCCAGATACCATACTCCTGGTTTTCTATCTCTGTGGCTTTGTCTGTGCCTTCCTGGCTGCTCTTTCTCACCCCGCACCACTCCCGCCAAGGCTCTCAGAGCCATCGTGCTCGCTTGCTGGACATTCTCTATCTGTCCTCCTTCAGCGTCGACCTTGGTAGACTTTAAACACCACCCACCCTGTGAGGCATATGGCATTTATTCCTCCAGTCAAAACCTCTCCCTTCAACTCCGGACTTAGATACCACACGGGCTACATGACACCTTGTCTTGATCATGTCACCACCAGCTCCTGATCTTCCTTCCCCAAGCCTGCTCCTTCACCCTCTTCTCTGCTCAGCGAATGGCCACTCCTCCTCCTTAAAGATTGTTTGGAGGCATCTTTGACTTTCCCACCCCATGGACACAATGTCATCTTTTCAGTAAGGCCTTGACCTGCCACCCTACCTAAAGTTTCCAGCTTTTATTGGCATCTCCTTATCCCCTCCTGTTTAAAACATTCCCCCCTTAGTATCTTCCACCCTTTGACTTGCTCCACAAGGATGGGGATTTTGGTGCCTCCACTGCTGTTTCCAGTGCTCAGCCTGGTGAGTGTTATGGAGAGAAACTCAGTAAACGCTTGTTGAATGAATGACGATCCTGAGGATGACGTGGTGTTGGTGGCAAGGCAGGGTGGAGGTGGGATGAGGGTGGGAAGGGAGATTCTTAGCCAAGGGAACAATCAGTGCGGGGCAGGGCAGGCGTGTCTGGGAGCGAGGAGTTCAGAGGGTAGGAGCATGTGGGAGGCATGGGGCAGGGCCCAGGTCCCAATGTGTGTGCACATGTGGACTCCTGGGCATGGCAGCTGCTGTTGCCCCTCTGAGAAACAGTGGCCAGGGCCTCCAGTCCCATGGTTCCTGGGAGACTGGCATGGTGGAGGCCAAAGTAGCACAGCTCAGCCAGCAGCAATGGGAAGGGACCCTGCAGACTGACCCAGGCCCCTGGGCTAGATCAGTGCCAGCAGCCTCCTGGGTCTTCCCGGCCCCACGCCCTGCAAGGTGGAGTGGAGGGTAGGGTGGCCTGTGAATGGAAGGCAGACTCCAGGGCACCAAGGAGCTCCATCAAGAAGCCCATTTTGCCCTGCTCTGACCTTGGCAGAGTTGAAAACTGGTACAAGGATGTTAGAGGGAAAAAATAAAACCATCCCATCATTTGGGTAGGAGCCTGGTCACTGCTTACAGGACCCAGCTGTGTTCCTTAAGTGCGATGGGGCATTGCTAAGACTGAGGTGGTGTGGACCAGGTCTGAGTGAGCACTGTAGCCAGAGCCATGGATCCAGCCTCCTGCCAGGAGAGCGAGGGCCTGAGGAGAACCCTGAGCAGGGAGGCATCCAAGACATTGGTACCCGAGGTCCCTGTTTGGGTAGGTTCCCATCAGAGAAAAGTCCTGCATTTTCTTTGTGAGAGACTATCCTCTCCAGGGTAGGGCTGGGCAGAGATGCAGCTCTCTGCCAGAACAAGGCAAAGCCCAATTGCTTTCCTTTGGCCCTGATCTCCTCTCTTCCTTTGTGTTAATTCACACACCAAAATCATTCAAAATTAATGTTGTCCTGGGTAAACACATTCATTTCCTTTTAAATTTGCAAAGCCTTCCCGTGAAAACATTTGAATACATAACCCAACGGCACATTTTCTTTGGGAAACATCGATCATTTCCAAGGTGAAAGGCAGCATAAATATGTCTTAAGTAAGAGGCACATTCACAAAAGTACCAAGCTGCAGTAATCAACAGATTCGGGAGATTACTATTGTGTTTTGGGAATGAATCGTTACTTGTCTGAACTGTGGGGAGGTCGAAGGTGTTTTTAATTTAATGGATTAATCATTTATGTCGGAAGTTTTTCCTCCTTCTTATGGAAGCAATGCAGGAGGTTTGGATGAAGTTATAAATCATGTCAGTGTTTGGGTCTCATCTCTGGGAGGCCTGGTCTGTGGGGAAGTTATACTAATAATTTGAGAAAGAAAGGAAATAGTTGCCTAGAAGTGTTCCCTTTAGCAAACCAGATCAAGGCAGAGCTCTGGATGCAGAAGCCCCAGAGGGCGCCCAGAAGCTCAGCCTGTGTGTGTGCAGTCCTGCCCCTGCCACCAGGGAATGGAGCAGCTCCAGGGAGAAGTCTATATTTTATTCCTGGCCTGGCAACTTCCTCTGGATCTTGATCTTCCCATCTGTATAATGGGTTGCAAGCTCGTGAGTTCAGATCATCTGTGTGCACCAACTACGGTTAAAATAAGGTTTGAGACAAAACAAAATCTCCCCCGTATCTGTCCCATCCTGGACTTTGAATTACATCTTTCCAGGTATTTCCCAAGCATTTGACACACATCCTACCTCATCAGGCCTATAAGGCAGGAGGTATATTGTTATTCCCATTTTACAGGTGAGTTTACCCACCTAAGATGTATGTCAAGGAAGTACCAGCACTAGGACTTGAACTCAGCCCTCTCTGGCTCAGAGTTCATGTCTTGACCTTATGACAGAGGTGTCTCCAGTTTGGGTCTGCACTGTGTCTTGGGTAGAATAGCCTTACCCAGTTCCTATTCGTCTGAGTGGTTTTGCATGAATGATTTCTCTGTCTCCTGGGCCCACCAGCTACATACTTGGCATGCCTGCTGGTCACCTGGAGAATTCTGAGCCTTCTGAAAGGCAGGGGGGCTGGCCAGGGCCTCCCCTCCCCACTTCATCATCCTCCCCCTTCCTGTCCTCACTCTGACCGAGGAGAAGCTAGCAGGAGGAAATGACATAGAAGATCACTCCCTTTATGTCCCAGGCACTGCCTCGGCTCAAATAAGCCACAGCTTCAGGCCAAGAGGAGACCAAACCTCACCACCTGCAGCACAGTTGGGTGACCACACCTAATTCTACACAGGTTACTAGGGGACATCTTTCATGCTTTTGACTCATGCTAGGGATGAATGACAAAAAGGAACAAAACCTACAGATGAACCTGTTACTGCTCTCTCACAATTTCCTAACAAGATGACCCAGCAAGGTAGCATTCCTTTTGTACTGAGCACGGACAGTGCCTTCTCTCCTTCCCAGTCCTTCTGCCTGGAAGCCCCCAAGCCCACTGCCTCTGTGAGCTTTCCCCAGCAGCCCAGCCCTCCTGACCCTGGGACCCTGAGCAGCATCAGTGTCTGCACAGTGGTCTGCCGAGCCCACCTAGAGCTGGATGACCAAGCTGTGCAGGTCACCAACGTCAGTCCTGCTGAGGGCAGCGGCTGCCTTACATCTATGCTGTAAGTCCTTCACTGGATGCCTGCTGCTTCTGACCTGAGCTCAGCACCTGGGGCAGGGGTAGGCCAGGCAGGTTTCCTGTTCCCTGTCTGCGCCACCCCCCACCCCCCCCACCCGCAGTGTGCCCCCATAGCAGATCAACACCAACCTGCCGACTGACCACACCTGGATTCTCCAGCAGCCACAATGCAATGTTCCAGAGTGAAGGGGTGGAAAAAGCATCAAGAGTCCAGACTTTGGTGTCAAGATCTATTTTGCAGTTACTAATTGTAGGGCTGAGGGTCCTGGGCAAGTAATTTAATCTCTCTGTAGTTTCCAACCCCTAGTTTCCTCATCTGTGAAACAGAGAAGGTGCCCAGTAGGTATCTGGGAAGCGTTCTACTGTAATTGTGCCTTTCATGCCATTCTACTTTCAACAGCATCTTCCCGTCTTCTCACACAGATAGGATGGTCTACCCTCTCAGTAAACACAGCGAGCTTCACTCCTGGAATACACTTCCGGAAAATCTCGTGTCTTGTCCCTGGTCAACCAGCAATGGACTCGTCCTTGGGAGGCAATACTGGGTCTACCTTAGTGCTGTCTCCCATGAGGAGCTGCTTAACGGACCCAAATGCCACCCCAAGTGCCGGTGGCCAGCTCAGCCCAGGGACCTCAAGGGCTCCTGGAATGAGGCCCACCCGGACGGCCTAGCCTGACCACCATGGAGCCAAACAGTGCGCCATGGAATGAGACAGAAAGCCTACTGCAAAATACAGAGGTCCTGGGACTACCCTGGTGGCCCAGTGGTTAAGAATCCACATTGCAATGCAGGGGACATGGGTTTGATCCCTGCTCGAGGAACTAAGATCCCACATGCCTCAGAACAACTAAGCCCACAGGCCATAACTCCTGAGCCTGTGTATCACAACTCGAGTCTGCGCCACAACGAAAGATCCTGTATGATGCAATGAGGATCCTGACTGTGCAACTAAGACCTGATGTGCCAGATAAATAAATAAATAACCAATAAAACTATTAAAAAAAACCCACAGAGGTCCCAGTGTGCTGCCTCTGACTCTAGGACTTCAGCTTAAAGAGAAGCCTTAAATCTCTCAGCAATCAGAAAATGGATTGCGAGTGGCCTCTCTCTGGATCTCAGCAGGGAGGTTTTGCTGTTTCAACTTCCCAAGGCCCCAAGCAGTCCCTTTAGCAAGAGGCTGGTGGGTGGGTATGGAGGCTTGAACAAAACTCTCCAGCTGCACAGTCCATTCTCCACCTGAGTGGTGACAGGAAGCAGCCTAGTCTCTGCTTTAAGGCCAGCAGCACATGGTGTCCACAGGCCTGGGCCCTACTCCCGGATTCGGCACCGGGAGGGAGGAAGTGGTTCATCCCCCATCATAAGCTCTGTCTCAGAATTCTGGGGGAACACGAGGCAGAAGGATCCCCCTGCAATTTGTGTGGACCTGAAATTTGTGTATTGAAGGTATTTAAGACCACAGCATCTCCTGCAGAAGACTGAGGTGAGGACAGGTTCTCACTCGTGAGTTACTCTGGCTCCTGGGCAGGTGGATTTCCCCGCCCAGGCCCCTCTTCCCACAGACCTGTTCTGGAGGAGATGAAGGGGACCAGGCTCAAGCCCACTCCTATGCCCTCGGTTCTTATGGGGCGAGGGCAAGATGTGAAGGGTTGGATGGAGGATCTGGGAATTCTTGATTTCCCATTTTCAGCTGGTCTGAGGACCAGAGGGAGCTGTGCCAAGTCATGTGGAGTTGTGCAACCACGCATTCACCAACACGGTACGATGCTGGGTACCACTTGCCAGATATAGATGGCAGTGCCCTCTTCACACTGCAGAGCACACAATCTGCCCCTGGAGTGACCCAGACACTGCCTACCGGCTGCACACACAAATTGAACTCTGAATGCCAGCCTGGATGGCTCATCCAAGGGATGTTATAACTAGGAACCTGTGTGTTATTTCTGATGAAATCCAGAAACTTCACTGTACATCTGGAGTCAAGCCAACAGGCATAGCCACAAAACCCCAGAGGATTAAGTATGCCCCAGCTCAAGGGAGATACTAATAAAATATGATTTAGGCAGTATGAATATAAAAATCCCTAAAACATCCTATAGGACAAATGCAGAGGCAAGCTGGGCTTACTCTGTTGTCCTTAAATGGCTTGTCATCCAGGATCCCAGAGGCAAGTGATACTGAACCTCGTGATGCAATTATCCTCAACACTGTGTACACTTTATCTCAAAACAGAAGCCCCAGACACCGGCTGCCACCAAGGATCTGGGGCTGACTTGGAGCTTTCACATTATTCTCTGGTGCATGGACACCCTGCTCAGGCTTGCTCGGTGCCAGCAGTGGGGCCCAGCTGGGCATGGTTGGACACGTCAAATTTCCCTGGGGTGCTGGCCCACCTAAATGACTCACCCCCTCCCACCTGGACTCACTTCATCAGAGGAGGCTTCAGGGAAGAGCTGGACTGGGAAGTGAGTTAGCAGACTCTGCCCCTGCCCACCGCCCCAGTCCCCCTTTACACATGGGAGCAATGGGACACTTTGGGGTCAGGTATTTTTTCAAGAAGACAGAATGCAAGAGAGGAGGAAGGTTATTCTGAGCAGCCTTTGGGGAACACTTTGGGGCAACAACATGCATGGAGCCATTTACTAACCATTCACCTGCAGGACGTGGGTCTGGAACAGCTGCTCGTAGCCGGAGGCATGGCAGGTGTAATTGCCCATGTGGATGGTGGTCACCTTGGTGATGTAGAGGGAGTCGTCCTCTCCGAAGTCCTGCTTGGGCAAGGAAGACAAGATTGGCTTCTCTGTTGAGTGGGCTGGGGAGGACAGCCAGATCTTGGGTTTTGCCAGAAAACGGAAACCCTGTAGGTGTGAGGAGGTCCTTTCTGCCTGGCCCCTTGCTCAGCCAGAGCTGCCTGGGCAGGAGGACCGCCGCATCACCACCGTGCTGCTTGCCCAGACTCTGTACGTCATTTTACGACCTGATTCACCTTCTCTGGGAGGCCCGGCTGAATGCCTTCCCCGGCGCCCTCCATCTCCATTTCTACAGCTGGCCTCACCTGCCCCACCTGTTAATCCTGCTGCTGCTTGGCTGGTTTCTTGGACTCTTGTCCACCTGTTGAGATGCTCTGGAGGGTGGCCTCCTTTGCAAACTTTTTCTTAAAAGACTGGATAGCAAATATTTTGGCTTTGTGGGCCATAGGGCTCTGTCAACTACTCAACTCTGCCTTGAGGCATGAAAATAGCCATACTGATACCTAAATTCGTGAGTATCACTATGTTTCAATGAAATTTTATTAAAAAATGGGCTGGGCTGCATTTGGCTCACAGGGTATGGTTTGCCTATCACTGGTTTGGATCTTACCTTCCTCCCCAAATAATTTCAGGCAGCTTGCAGAGATCTGGGTAACCCCAGGGAAGGAAAACAGAAATCTGACGAAAATGAAGGCAAACAAAAACAAGGGCAGGATGTACAAGAGAGCAGGTGGGACCGATGCCAGGCATTCCATGAGAGATGGCTCAGTGATAAGCCTTGTCCCTGTGACATCTGCAGCCTCATTGTGGGGTCCGATTTGGCCAGTACGTGGGGAGAGATGGGCAGGAGGGAGCTTTGGGCTGATCAAAATCACCTGCTAAGCGCAGGGTATGAAGCACTCCCCGGGGGCTTTCCAGCCAGCTGCCTCTTCTGCAGAGCCCTGCACAATGCTGGCCCCATCCAGGCACTAGCTGCAGACAGGCTGAGGATGGAATTACCTGGAGTTTCAGAGAGTTTGGTTTTAGCTACCAAACATGTCTGAGGTGCGGTACTCAGAGCTTATGGGGCAGAACAGGTCCTGACTCCCTGGTAAGAAACGGGGCTGGCAGCACTAGCTGCGAGGGGGAAGCCCGGTGCTGCACTCAGGAGACTCAGGTTTGAACTCTGTCACAGACCAATGTCCCCTCATCCCTCTGGGCACTGGTTTCCCCTGCCTGGAAGTTGTGGAAAGTTCTTATGCCCTGTCTGCTGATGGGAAGCATGACAGACATCCAGCTGCTCCTTATCTTCTTATTATTTTTGAAAAACTTATTTATTTTTAATTGAAGGATAATTGCTTTACAATACTGTGTTGGTTTCTGCCATATGTCAACATGAATCAGCCACGGGTATACATTTGTCTACTTTTCTGATTATCAGAAGATGCAAAACTCCTCTTGACCCCTTGGAGACAATACCAAACCATCCTTCCTGTTATTTCTCTTGTCCTTCCTGAGCTCCCTTCTCCCACGGAAGCAATTTGGTGGTGGGAGGGACAAAGGCCACTAGTCAGTGTGGCAAGGGCCCAGCCACAACCATGAGTCCTTTAAGGATGCGTTCTGGCTAGTTAATCTAATGAGGGGTGCAGGCCCAAGTGAGGTCTGGGTTAAGGCAGAGGCTGGAAGGTGGAAAGTGGATGCATGCAGCCTGCTCTTGGTATCAAGGAAAATGACACTCAGAAGTGCTCCCACTGGGGTAAAACATTGGAGAAGGCTGCAGGAACCCTTAAGAGTTTTCTCTGAAACATTGCTCTGCTTTAAAAAGCCCCATTCCGATTACCCAGTGGAAGCTTCAATAATAGAAATAAAACACCAGATAGCTGATTTGTCCTGTGTCATAACAGAGTCATAAAGGGTTCATACCTGAGTCGCTTATGAAAAGTTAATAGTCACTTCTGGGGATGACATATTTCTAATCTGAGCTGTTTCCCATGTTAAAACCTAAGTCTGAAGGAAAATACATTTTGCTTGGAGTCTCAGAGTTTGGAAAGGCATCTTGAGAGGGCTGAGGAGCTGGGTGTGGCCACTACCTTGGGAACCCCTCTGTGCCTCACTTGGCTGGTTCCCAGACAGACTACAGACTCCAACCCAAAGGGCGACACCAGATCCATTTGCTCTCGGAGTTTGGGGCTGGGGGTCCCCTGGCATTTCCCTCTGGGCTGCCTTCCTGAGCCTTCATGTCCACAGCCCTTCCTTATAGGAGGGCCCTTGTAGCCAGTCTCGGGCTCTGGCACCCTCTGCCACCTCCATGGGATGGTGTGGTCATGGGGGCTTCAGGCGAGAAGAGCCCCCAGCTTGAGGTGCCCAAGGTCCACTGCAGGGAGGTGCTAGGCAACAACACCAGCTCAGCATCCACGAGCTAACCGTGCGCTGGGAATCTTGACACACATCGCCCGGTTTAAGCCTCAGAAAAAAGCCCTGAAAACCGTAAAGCAAAACAGAAGCCAGTCCCCATGGGATGAGAAAGTAGAGCCCTCCTGCACAATATGTTCAGAGTCTGACCTTCTCCAGCACCTCCACTGCTACTAGCAGAGGCTCGATGCAGTGACCTCCACCTCCGCGCTCTGCACCTGCCCCCCGCATCACAGCCCAACGACGCCCCTTGTCTTACTCCCATCCAGCGTACTGTTTGCCACCTGTCTCCCTGACTAGCATGTGAGTGCCCTAGGGGAGAGCGGGGACACTGGTGCCCGGTGCTCACTGCTGTGTCCCCAGTGCCTGGCGTCGGGCTGACACAGGGTGGCCCTCAGTAGATACTCGTTGAGCAGACTGTACAAGCTGCTGAGCTGGGCTCTCTGCACTGGTTCTTTGGGTTGGACAATGGACATGTCCAGGATGTGTCCTGCCTTCCCATGCGCCCAGATGTCGCCAATCACACAGGGGTCCAAATCAAGTGACTGGTAGGGAGGCAGAGAGCCAATCTCAGGTCTTGTTCCCACTTCCCCAGCCTGCCTCCTTCCCCACACTGCATTCTCAGACCTGGGCACGCTGGGAGGGCTCCACACATGGCAGCAGGCAGAGTCCATGTAACCCCAGACTAGGCTCATGGCTTCTGTGAGCCTGTAACAGAGTTGCTTGGAGAAGGAAATGGCAACCTACTCCAGTGTTCTTGCTTGGAGAATCCCGTGGACAAAGGAGCCTGGTGGGCTGCTGTCCATACAGTTGCACAGAGTTGGACACAACTGAAGCGACTTAGCATGCATGCATGCATTGGAGAAGGACATGGCAACCCAAACCAGTATTCTTGCCTGGAGAATCCCAGGGACGGAGGAGTCTGGTGGGCTGCTGTCTATGGGGTCACACAGAGTTGGACACGACTGAAGTGACTTAGCAGCAGCAACAGAATTGCTTAGCCTCTGGTTTTTCCTCTATGTTCCTGGGAGCAGAGGTGTGATCCCTCAGGTGTGGAGGGTGTGGGGCTGCTGGATGGGTGATGCACTACTTGGAACACCTAACTCATTACCAGCCTGTGACTCAGGCTCCGGGGAAAATGTGATTCTGTACTAAAAAAAAAAAGTCTCTGGGCTGAAACAATAGGCATCATATAATTATAGAAAAAAAGTGCATATTGTTTTCTGGGACACGAATACTGGCTACAGAAATCAAATTTCCCTCATTGGATGTAAAGAAATTACTTTAAAAATTGATTTATAAGAAGTTACATAAAACTAAAGCTGCAATCCTTTCTCTCCTGGAGGTTCTCTGAGATGAGTCTGAACACTGCTATCAGTGCTTGATTGCATCTCTGTAATTGTCTTTTTATGGATGGCTTTTTTTTCTTTTGCTCTGATGCATAGAAATGTATTAGCAAAATCAAGGTTCCTTCCAGAAATAAACAGATGCTAGATTAGACCATTCTTTGTATTGATGCACATCCGTCTTTGGAAAAGAGATGATTTTACTTAAAGAAATGGTTTTTGCCTTTTAAGAAGCTATTTTCTAGGTATCTGCCCTTAATAAAGCAAGCAATTAAACAAGACTTAAGTATTAAACAATATTTAAGCAGAGGCAAGATGGGAGATGTTGTCATAGTGATACATGTGAGTCAGGTCGAAGTAATATGAAGATGGGCCATCAGTGCTGACTATTTAGTGACTAAATGTTAAACACAAGGACTCTAGAATGATTTCAGAGGTGAGGTTAATGGTATTGTCAATGCTGGGCTTCCCTTGTGGCTCGGCTGGTAAAGAATCTGCCTGCAATGCAGAAGACCTGGGTTTGATCCCTGGGTTGGGACGATCCCCTGGAGAAGGAAACGGCTACCCACTTCAGTATTCTAGCCTGGAGAATTCCATGGACTGTACATGGAGTCGCAAAGAGTCGAACACCACTGAGCAACTTTCAGGTTTCACTGTCAATGCTACAAGTTAAAACTCCATTTAGAGACATTTATTCCAAACTTTTCTAACTCTGCCCTTCTCAAGAGCTTCCTTGGCTCTCTTTGGAGAGGATGGAGAAGGTAGAGGGTCTTTCCCTCCCAGCTGGTTTGATTCTGTCCCCCTGAATCTCATGAACCCTAGCATCCCACCCAAACACTGCAGCGCCTTGGTGATGGCAGGTCCTCAGAGATGTCTGCACTGCACGTGCCCCCTGCATACAGCACTACCTAACAGGTGGACAAAACACCTAAACCACCCCTCTAGCCAGACCCCTGGACACACCCCTACCCTCACCCCACATAAGGAATTAGCTTGCTCCCCTCGGAAGCAAGCAAGCAAGCAAGGGAAACTGTTGTTTATTTTTGCTCCCCTCTGCTGCAGCAGGGTCCCCAATACAGCCTTGCCTGAATTTCTTGTCTGGCCTCTAGTCAATTTCTGTTGACTGAAGGAAGGCCAAGAACCCTGGTTGGTAACAAACTGAAGTTTCAGACCATCTAGAACCTGCGGCCTTCATCTGGGAAGCCTGCGACCCTCCCTCGGGACACTTGTATCATGAGTCCCCAAGCCAAGAGGGCATTCCCCACTCCTCTAACCTGGATCACACTGTCAGCCAAGACTGCTGATCAGCATTCCTGCTGTTTATGAAACATTCTGGATAGGATTTGATTAAATTTCCTTCCATGGCTCATTTCAGGGACCAACAAGGCTTGCAATCAGGAATTTTCTCCTATTATGGTGTTTAAAACTTGAATACACTGCTGGAAGGGGTATAAACTGGGTGCAACTTTTTTTTTGTAGGGAGATTTGGCAATATCCATCAAAACAGAAAATGTGTCCACCCTCGATGGAGTTACTCCACTTCTAAGAACTTTAACACCTACTACAGAAATGTGCAAAGAGGTATGTACAAAGATGCTCACTGCAGTGTTGTTTGCAGATGGTAAAGCCTAAAAGCAGCCTGAATGTGAAGCTCCCTGGTCTGGGACTTGGAGCTCTGCATTTTGGGTCTGGAAGCTGGATCAGAACCTTCCTGAGGAAACTGGTACCTTTGAGATGAGGCCAGAAGTGATCACGAAGCACAGGTACAACGGGGAATGAGGGGTGACCCTGAGGAGGCCACTGAGAAAGCTAAGGCCAGATGAGGTACCTGGAAGGCAGAGTCCCCCATGAGCTCTACAAGCTGTTGTACCATGGGCCAAGCGCTGTCTCTAGGAGAGCTGTGGCCAATCCTCCTAGTGGTTTGAGCTCATCCAAAGCTCAAAAGAACTGGGTATGCATCTGTAACCAGGGTTTATTTGACAGGAGCTGGAGAGAACTGGCCAAAGCCTTTGAATGCTTCAAGTAGAGTGTTTTCCAAGATCTTAAAACAAAATGTACCCAAGCGTTTAATGAGATTATTTTAATGCAGAACCTACAACCACCGTCTAGCATGTTGCAAACAGCTCTCCATGCTAATCAAATGCCTCTCATCTTTTTACAATGGATTCATGACTGGTTCATATAAAGACAATAAAAATTAAATGAGTCATGAGCTCCTAAATCATTCTCTTTTGGTCTTTTTAATAACTCACTTCCAAAGAAGAGCTGGCTGAGAGCGTATGCTTCATTAGAGTTATTTGTTCATGGTTTTACACCATTTAGGCATGGGAAAAAAGTGAACCTTTTAACACATCCTTCAAACACTGCCACAAATACTTTCTTCTAATGGGTTTTGTTTTCTGCTTTTATCACTGTACTCTGCCTGTCGACATTTGAAAGTCCCAAATAGGGAGATTTGGTGAAAGAAAAAACCAACAAAAAAGAGTGGCTCTTTCAAGTCATTTGCAATATACTGGGGTTTGTTATGAGCTTTTTTTTTTTTTTTAAAAGAAGAATACAATAGAAAAATGTTTCCTCTCCCTGAGAATATCTTCTCCACACAACTCCATGTGCTGGTCTAAGAGCTTTCTGCCTTCTCTTTGCGGCAGAGGCCAGCAGCTAATGAGACCTGGAGCACCAGACACGTGGCTGCACCCAGAGTGGACACACCCACTGGGGCTCAGGCACTGTAGGCATTACTGCTAGAGCAGAAGGTAGGTCCAGCTGCCCCAGAGCGAGACCCTGGCAACGCTGGGTGCTAGGTGCTATTGTCTTAAGAGCAAGGAACCCATGAAGCTCTAACTGGGGTGTGCAGGTTGGTTCCAGGCCCTGGTAAGTTCCTGAAACCCCCGAGTGACAGAATTCCACTTGCCTCATAGGGGTGTGATGAGGAATAAATGAGATGATGCTTCTGAATGGACTATCTCAGAGACCAGCCCCCCAGACACAGCAGCGTCTTGGTACCAATGGTAGAAATACCTGTATTAATGCTAGCAAGGATTTGGGGATCAGCTGATTTCTGGGACTTTGGGGATGTCTTCTCCCTGCTTCAGCTCCCCTCATGGGCAACACCTGTCCCTGGGGACATAAGGGACAGTGAGGAAGACAGTTATGTGGCGAGGGCAGGTGACATTGTTGGAGCAGGGGGTACAGACTGGGTTTGGGGATGGTCCTTTCACTTCCTGAGTAGCCGCCGTGTGGTCTGGGCAGGGCACTGAGGCTGGGATGGGCCCTGCTTCTGCCGACGGTGTGGCAGCCTCCCCCGACTCCCAAGAACACCCAGTGTGTAGGCCCGGCTAGGTGAGGAGTGTATGGATCTGCTGCTGAGATGGGCCCCACCCCGGACTGAAGCCTGGGAAGATGGAGGCTCTGCTGTCCGGGTTAAAAGGGGAGCTTCCTGGCTCCTGTGCAGGACTCACATCCCTTGGGGCCCTGTCTCCCACGTGATTTCCTTATCACAGCGCTGCATGACCCCAGGGCCCAGAGAGCCCTCAAAGGGGACCCGGTTGGTCCCCTTCCTGCTTCGGTACCTGTGGTGAGGGCATCTCACTGCCTCCTAAGGCAGAGTCCTTCCCTAGCATAAGCTCCCCCCACAGGCTCTGTTTGTGGCCCCCTGGGATGATGGGGTGCCCTTCTCCCATGTGACCCTGTGCTGTCTGAGCAGAGCAGGCCAGAGGCCGGGCAGGCTGACCACAGGTCCACGGGGCAGGGGTGGGGGTGCTGGGAGGTGCAGGGTCAACCTGGCACATCAGCATAGGTGCCCTCCCGGCCAGCAGCCTGGCCCGAGACCAGGGCATCTTCTGAGCTGGAGCCATGGCCCTGGGTCCTTGAGGGTTGAGGCAGTGGGCGCAGGGCCAGGTCTGAAGCTGCCAGACCCACAGCTGCTCCTGTAGAGATCCCAGCAGTTGGCTGGGACATAAACAAATTACAAGCAGCCCTTTGTGAGCTCCAGAGATTGTGCACAAGTAGAAACCATCATGCAAACAGGAGGAGGTATCATAATCCAGAGACCCATTGCCGGGAGCGGGGCAGAATTCCCACCCCAGCTTGGGGGCACCTGTCTGGGGGGTCTTTGCCCTCTTGGTACCCAGTGCTGCCCTCTGCTCGGGGGGTTTGTTTTTCCAGGTACAGCTGAGTCAAGGCCCGTCATGGTCCGGGCTGCAGTGAGATTGAGGTGTCTTGCTGGGGGGAGGGCTCAGGCATCCTTGAGAGGGAACACCAGGTCCCTAGGACTGGCTACACTGTGCTGCGTTGCCCCCTCGAAGCCAGAGTGTCTTTGCTCTATGCTCTGGCACTGGGCTTGTCGCTCAGTAAGTGAATTCAGAGGCGGGCTCCTCACGTGTGCTGTCTGGACAACGTGTACACACTGGCGACTCCTGACTGCTCGTGACAGTGACACTGCTCACTGGGGAATCTGAGGGGCTCCTCCTTGCGCAGCTCCAGGCTAAACGGGTACATTTACTTTCTGAGCAAATATTATTCTGATGCTTGGGGCCTCCTTGATGTTGGCAAGTCAGAAAAGTTTAATTACATGTGTCATTAGCATGGCATTCTGTAATAGCTCTGTGACCGAATTCATTAACGGAATTCTTAACAGATAAGACAAGACAAATTAATATTTTGTTGCCCATGAAAGCTTCTCATTAAGAGAGTAGTGAAAAAGTGATTAATATTTTGTTGCCAATCAAGATGTCTCATACAAATGACAAAGAAAGGAGGCCCACACCTCTGTGCGCTCTCTAATCTCCCCGCCTTGGGTTTTGTAAGCTGATCAGCTTTCCCTGTCATTGCAACGTTTCAGAGCCAGTCGCTCATTACAAGCCCTGTGATCGTGTTGTGTTTCATCTCTGACTACGGCAGGAGGGGGTAGGCGCTGAGATGCCACAGGCTGGGGGGCGGTACGAACCCACCGATCCGTGATCTTTGCTCTACCAGGGTAGCCACCTGGACTGTTCTCCCCTGACCCGTCTTGCTTCAGGAATGCGCTGTGTATCCTGATGACCCAGCCCTGCCCTGATCCAGCCTAATTTCCTCCTACGGCTACTCCCCCTCACCGTCCAGAGAAGGGCTGTGCTTAATGAACCCCTGCGGTGTGCCAGTCACTGGGTGGGGTGCCCCCCACCAACAAGCTCAGCCTGAAAATGCCCTCTCAAGGAGGACCACCTCATCTCCACTGCCCCAGAGCATCTCTGCAGGCTCAGAGCAGGTGCACGGCTCACCCGGGGCAGCCCTGGACCCACTGGAGGTGCTGGTCAGTGTCTGCCCCTGGATGAATCAAGGCTGACCTGAATCAAGGTGACGACAGGCAGCAGGGACCACCCCAGAGTCACATCTGCCTGACGGGGGCCTCACCAGACTGCGCCGACTGCTGGGTGGGGACTCAGGCTGCAAGGGCTTGAGAGTGCTGTCTGGTGGGAAAAGTAGTGATAATAGAAATAATGAAAATAAGAGCATAATAGCATGGACATCATGTACTAAGAAAGAACTCATGTGTCTTTTCATCCTCATTACTGCCCTGTGAGGCAGGATCTACTATTCATCCCCTTTCCACAGAAGAGGAAACTGAGGCTTAGAGAAGTCAAATGCCATTTCCAAGGTTGCTAAGCCGGTAAGTGGTAGAGCTGAGACCTAAACCCAGGTCCCTTTGACCCTGGAGCCTGTGCCCTTCATGAGTAAGGCTGTGCTGTCTCTCTCCTCTCTTGAAGGCAGGTGTACATGTGTGTGTTTGTATATGTGTCTGTGTGTGCGCGTGTGTTGTGTGTGTGTTTGCACGTATCGGGCCAGGACCCCTGTGGGGCTAGCACTGCCCTGCGCCCTCACTTGGGGGCTTCTCAGAACCACGGGGCCCTGCTTGCTCGTGGGCTGCTCACTTGCCCAGAGGAGCGAGTGTTTCCTGTGAGGTAACGAGAGGCCATTAATCTCCAGTTGCACCACAATTACCCAAATTGCTAACCTCTCTGTGAAAAGTAGAAATGCAATTGAGTTGGTGCTGGAGGCATGTTCGAGGGAGGGGAAAGACACTCAAAGTAATTTAATTAACTGATGGCAAGTGCATTAAAAGGAGCTCTGCCTCTGCCTTTATTTCTAATGTCTTTAAATAGAGCATCGAGCAATGCACACGGACGTTCAGACACAGGCGGGCCTGACCTAGTTCTGAATTAATCACCACTGGCCAACCGTGGTTAAAAGCTGACAACCCACCTTGAGAGGTTCGCACGCACAAACGTGCACCCCAGCAACACACATGACATGCACATGCACACATACATACACACCCTAGTCTTTACAAGCAGGACACTGCCTTCCCTTGCTAAGATCTCAGACAAGCCCTGGGCATCTTAGGCTCAGAGGAAGAACTCTGCCCACTGAGCACCTGACCAGCAAGCAGTCAGGCTTGTGCTGGCACTGACATTCAGAGGTGGGTGGATACTGTCTGTGCTCACTACAGGGGGGAAACTGCAAGGAAACCATCTTGCCTGGTGTGATAAAGGTGAGGGAAGGGCACTTGTATGCCTCTAGGGATGGGGAGCTCACTATCTGATGTGATGGGTCACTCCAGTGTGGGGCAGGGCTGATGGCTGGAGTGGTGCTCCAACCAAGCAGCCCCAATTGGTCTCTTTTTGGGGTGCACCCTGGCCCTTTGTGCTAGTTCAACTCATGGGGTCACACAGCCCAGGCCAGCTCCTTCTGCCACAGCACCTTGACCCGCACCTTACAGCCGCTAGCGTGAACTGACCACTGACTCCACAGGTCTTCCTTCTTGGGGCCAAGTGGCCCATTCTGGGTTGGCCTGTCCTGAGCCAAGGAGACTAGGGCTGCTTGTCTTCTGCCTGAAACTTGAATTCCTGTCACTGTAGCTCAAGACCTGTTGGCCATCCTGGCAGCTCCCTGCGTGGGTGACATTACTCCCTCTTCTCACCATGAACTCCTGGGAAACCACCGTGCCCGCACCTGTGCCAAACCAGGGCCAGTGCATATTCTTCAATCCTTTTATTCCTCAAGACCCATAGAAGGGAGGCACCACTAACATTGCTTTTCCAATAGATTAATTCACTGAGGATCCATTTAGGAAACTGTCCAGTCATAGAGGCAGAGTGGGGTGATGCTGGGACCCGAGTGCAGAATGCCTGGGGCCCTCAGAGCCCAGGAGGCCCCCCATTGCTCACGTTGGGCTGTGAGGACACAGGGGCTCTCTCTTTTCCTCTTAACTCATCACATCCATATCCTTGCCCAGCAAACAAGACCCCTGGGCAGGCCCCTCTGGTCTGATCTCATTTTCTTTTACCTCGCCCCCTGCCCCTGCCTTCCAGCCAACCATCCCAGAGGCCACCTCTGCCCTCCACAGGGGGCGCCCTCTCCCCAGTGTCCAGCTGTCTGTGTCCTTCCCAGCTTCAGGATCTAGAGACTCCCTGGGAGGAGAGAGAGCATCTGCCCCCACAAGCCAGATGCTCTCCCCTGCCTGGGAACCTCCTGCCCTGCCCACCAGGCCTCCCCCTCGTATTCACCTTATTCTGGGCCTGGCTGGAAGTTTGCAGACACTGTCCATCCATCTCTGCACAAGGTGGGGCTGATACTTCCAGACACCAGATAGCAGGCTGGATGGCACCAACGGGGGATATGAAAAGAAAGCCCTCTGGCCCCGCAGCTCCCACAAGGCATCTCACACAGCTGGCTTCCCCAGGGGGTGGGTCTGAGCTCAGACAGAGCCTGGTGACTTACATTGATGTCTTCCAAATCCAGGAAGTTCAGGGCCAGCCCGTTGCGCCTCCAGACGATGGGTGGCCGCAGGTCTCCACGGATGGCGCAGGTCAGCACCGTGCTGAGTCCCACAGTCACTGTGGCCACACTAACCTGCTCCTCAGGGGCGAGGCTGAGCTGCACCACCTCTGCAGGGAAAGGGGACACTGTCAGCTGCAGGCCCAGGAGGTGAGGTCTCTACTCGAAAGGATGTGGACAAGGGGATCTACTGCAGGTCAGGGGCCCGGGGAACTTCAGGGATCAGGAGCATTATCTGCAGTGGGCTGGCTAAACAGACAGATGGACACAACTCCTGGGAGAGGGGCCATGACTTATGTCAAAAGCTCCAAGGGCTCTGTGAGTCACGTCAGGTCAGGAACCACAACCAGTGCAGGGGAAGTGTCTGGGCTGTGGATCTGTGAGTGGAGCCAGGGAGGTGGGCTGCTGGGGCCATGGGGCTGCCCCGCTGAAACTGGGGAGCCAGATGCACCGGCCCCGCCCTGTGCTCACCAGGCCCCATGGAGTCCGGGCCTTGCCAAGTGCAGTCAAGGTCCGCTGGCTGGGCCGACAGGTTTCTTGCCCACCTGGGGGCAAATTAAAGGTTGTGCTGTCTGCAGTCTGGGGAGAGAACTAGTTGACCTTTGAAGGTTTGCTGCTGCCTAAGGAGCCTGTGAACTTGGATTTGGGTTTCTGTTCAGCGACCGTGCACTGCAGCCTTTAATTTTTTGAAGTGTACTTTGGGCTGCACAAATGACTAATCCTTGCTGCTTCACACTTGATAACTGGCATTAAGACTGATCACTTGTCAGGCAAATGGGGAGGGTCTAAATTATCTCCCTTTCAGAATCACAGACCTTTTGGAATTCTCAGGGTTAATGAAAAAAATCAAACTTAGGCTACTCAAATGTCAACATGGGATGAGGTTTGGAGTGGGGAGTCGCTAGCTTCACTGACTGCATGGCCACCCTACTGCCCTTCCCTCATATCTTCTTGGGCAGCTTGGGGAGGCAGCGTGGGCGGAGGGAGGCGGGCTGGCTCTGGGGGCCTGGGTTGATTCTGTGATGCCGGCAAAGGGTGCTAGGACCTGGGGGGCCCTGACGGGGTGGAGCAAGGCCCAGAGTTGGGACCTGAGCTCTGTGACTCAGTGGGACATGTTTGAGCTGCGACCAGGCGGCACACCTAGGCTCAGACTCTCTTGCTAGTATGTGTATGTTGGGGGGAGGGGGTGGTGGAGAAGGGGAGCAAAAACCATCACAGCAGGTACAGTGAGAGCTGGTGCAGTAGAGACCAGTCCAGTCCTGGGCAGCAAAGCCTTCCCCCAACTATAAACATTCACGGCCCAGCCCTGGGCCCACAGAGATGAACACGATATACACTAGGTACTTAATCAGTGCTTGTTGGATGGCTGAATGAAAAATGAAGGAAATAGAAATACAGAAGGAAAAAAAGGCAACAGGCCAGTGGAGAGGGGACAATCACACACAGGAAAAATGGGACTCCTGGTGAAGGAGCCACATGAGGAAAAGATAAGCACCGGATGATTGATGTAGACGCAAACGGCATAATATTTTATAAACACTAAAGTGATGCATTTCAAGCTCCCTTTTAAATCATGTTCAACTTGCTGCCCTCCCACCTCTGAGTCATGAGGCTTATTGCTCAGGGCAGAGAAGGCACTAACCCCCCTGTAGCAAGACCCAGGTTTCAGAGACTCAGAGGGGCAGAGACGGGGAGAGGGATTTACTAATATTGTTTAACTCCCGCTGTACCCAAGTACAGAGGAGACTGTTCTCCCTCCTGGGATGAGCCTCAAGGCCCTATGGAAGTGGGAAGGGGCATGGAAAGCCCCCTTGTCCCCAGGGGAATAGGGAGGGACACAGCGGGAGGGGCAGAGAACTTGCCTGCTAGTACGCAGGTGAAGGGAACCAAGGATGCTCAAAGAGGAGGTTGAACCCTCCCTCACCCGGCTGGTACCCCTCCCCACCTAGAGTGACCACACGGGCGCTGCAGAGAGCCAGAGTCTGCATTCAAGGGGCCAGAGACCCCTTGATCCTGAGTGGTATGGAGGGGCCCAGTGGTTCATGGCTGGGCCATGGTGTGCCCTGCGCCTCTGTACTTGAGGACGGCATTGGACTCTCAGACCTGAGCCTGACTGTGCCAGTGGGGGCTTGGGAGGCCGACCTGTCAGGGATCATGGGACTCTGGACTCCACCGGGCTGAGAGTGCCCAGACCAGGAGCACAGTGGTGCTGATCCCTGCTGAGGGTGCCTGCGGGCAGGGTGACCAGGGGTCCTTGCAGTGGGGACCAGAGGTGGCAGAGGACAGCTGGCTGTATGCTCCCCTCTACATTCGGAAACACAAAGTTGTATTTTAAACAGTTGTAGAAAAATGTCTGGAGGAGCCTGTAGCACAGGGCTGAAAATAAACAAACAAGCAAACGAACCCAAGTGGGAAGCCTGTGCGGCTTGCCATCCGCCACTGGGACGGCTGGTTCCCACATTTTTCCTGAGCATGCCCCAAGCATTTGTATGTCTGAAGATGTGCGATTTCACGGGAAAGATTCAGGCAAAATTAGAATGCGTGAATACTGACAAAACCATCATAATTCTGCTCCTGTCAGCTACACAAATATTAACCAAACAGCAAATATTTGGATCATTTAAAGTTTAATTAAATGAATGTTTTATTAGATTTAGTTCATGTCAATATTCCCTAGGTCCTTTAAAAATTCTAGAGAGATTTATGGCCAACGAGCTGCTCCTCACTGCTGGTTTTTTTTTTACTGTTTAACACATGTTCCCCGGCAGGCCCCACTTCCCTGCTAAGTGACCTCCCAGGGTGATTTCCCAGCGAGGGAAAAATGAGGCAGCCTCACAGGTGGGGGCTTGAGTGAACTGGGCAGATGTGGGGCTGTGGCTCTGGACACCTGGCCCCCGGTGCTGCCGGAGATCCCCAAGCAGCCTTGGGCAGTTCCCTTCCTATCCCTGGTCCCCAGCTGAGTCAGGAAGGGTTGGTCCAGGAGGGCTCTGGGGGCCTGGCCCATTTTTAGGCTCTGGGCTCTGCGTGCATGGCTCTGAGCAGACGTCCCTGTTCATCCTCCTCTGTCCTGCCAGTGCCTGGCTGCTGCTCCCCCAGCGCCATCTGCCTCTGTTCCTTGCCCACTTGCCGTGATGGTACAAATGATGCCTCAAGGGGCAGCATGAACAGATGCCAAGCCCCAGGGGTTCCCTCCTGATGTTCCCTGAGCCCTCCCTTCCTCTCCATCCGGGTCCCTGAGAACCTCCTGTGTGGTCACTGCCTACCCCCAGCCCCCAGTTTGCCCCTGCTGCCCCTGAGTGTCCTGGAGGACAAGGTATATCATGGCTCTGCTCAAAAGCTACCAGCAGCTCCGCGTCACCCACAGACTCATCATGAATTGAGAACAGTCCCTGACCTTGCCCCATAGTCTCCCAGGTGACTCAGTGGTACCTGCTGGCTCCTATCCCACTGTGGTTTGGGGCCTAAGCTTGTGCCTACTTGGCACCTTCTACTTGTCTATTCTGAGACCCTTAGCCCCAGTCTTTAGGATGACCTCATGGGATGTTTTTGGGATCCTGCAGCCTTCACGTAAGGGGAAACTTAGACAGACATTGGGTGAAGAAGATTGAAAGTTGTCCTGGTGAACCTGTCATGACTTTTTCAGGCTTAAGTAACAGAAATTCTACAAAATGCTCAACATACTTAGGAAAAGAAAAAAGAAAGGGATTGATCTTCATGCCCATAATTGGGAAAGCTCAGGGGTGGAAGAGACTGCAAACATCCAGGGCCCTTGACAACGGCACTCTCATGGCTGCAAGGAGTCCAGGGGTGGCCTCATGCTCCCATTGTCCCTGTATGTGCGATCCTGGAGAAAGGGCCCAAGTCTTTCCTAAGGGCCCTGCAAAAAAGCATGGGCTGAACTCCGACCACCCAGACTTATTTCCTATGTTCTTTCACGAAGCAATCTCCCAGGCCAGGTGATGAAGTGCTCTATAGTCACAGGACTGACTGACCCACAGCCCTGGGCCATGTGACCGCCTCTGGACCAGGTGGATGGATGGTGAGAGGTGGGGGTCAGATGTCATGACAGACAGGGTGTATTGGGCAGATCAATACCCTGTGGCCATGGAAGACACACAGAGAGGTCCTCTTTGGTTCCCTCCATTCCTTCGCAGCCCCATCTAGAAGCCTAGACGTGATGAAAGATGATAATGGGAAGATGGGTGGAGCTGTGTTGTGAAGACCATGAAAGTCATCAGAAGGGAATGTGATCTCAGTTATTGCACCCACCCCCAACCTGCCGGGTGGCACTAGTGGTAAAGAAACCATCTGCCAATGTTGGAGAAGAAAGAGAGGCGGATTTGATCTCTGGGTCAGGAAAATCTCCTGGAGGAGGGCATGGCAACCCACTCCAGTATTCTTGCCTGGAGAATCCCATGGACAGAGGAGACTGGCGGGCTATAGCCCATAGGGTAGCAAAGAGTCAGACATGATTAAAGAGACTTAGCATGCACACATGACCTCATGCCTACATGCCTGCTCACTAGAGAGTGACAGCGGAGGGCTTTGGGGTGGTGGTGTGGACCAGCTGAGGGGACCCCACAATCCTCTTAAGTTTCCCATTGTGATAGGGACCAGAGGAGGGCCAAGCAGTCTGGGATTTGTGGAGATGGCCCTCATTTGTGTTCAGTGAACACACTGGCTGAACGACTGTGGGCTGAAGCTCACCACTGCCCAGGCACGCCTGTAGATGAGGGGACTCAGATGTGTCTGGACCTTGACGCTGCTCTGGTGGGGTCAAGAGTCACTGGAGCGGGAGGTAGAGAAGCCACACTGCAGCCCTCCAGGGAGCAGCCTGTGGAAGGGCCAAGAAGGACCCCTTCCAACTCTTGACTGTGGCTTTGCTGCTTCCATGGTGCTGACCATCTGTGGTTCCAAGGCCACTAAGGCCACTCTGTGGGAAGTGTCCATAGGTTTCTGGGGCACCAAGCAACAAGACCTGCCTTGTGCCCAGAGTATGTTGGGGGCAGTGCCAGAGGGCTGGGCTGGGGGCTCCGGTCAGGTCTGGGGTGAATACATCTGTAGAAAGAGTCTAGAGTCTCTAGAAGGAGAGGGCTGGACTGGGGAGCTTGTCCAGTACTGCTGGCAGAGGTGCCCACAGAGAGATGATGTCCTTGCTTTAAGAGCCACAATGGAAGGTTGCCAGGTAGTAGGCAATTGGAGGAGGCCAAGGGAGATGGGGTTTCTCACAGCTTGGGACATCTGTCTCCCTATAGGCCAGGCCTTCGGACATTAGTTGGCTTCCCATTATTCCTCGTGGGAGGAGGAGGCTCAGGTAGCATTACCATGACTACCAAAGTCAGCGTGGGTGGCTCAGCACAAGAGAGACCTTCCTGCTTCACTTGAGGCAGGAGAAAACGGGGCTCAGGCTGAGCAGCTGGAACCTGTCCCCTGTGGACAGATGCTTCATGATGAAGATGATGGCAGGAGTGAGGAGGAGCTGAGTCCTGCTCAGATGAAAGACAGAGACATCACAGGTTTCTCATTCTTGAAGTCAATGAGCTCTCCCAAACTACATGTGCACAGAAAGATTCTTCAGAGCTCAGAGAAGGGAGGGGGCTCCAGACCATAACATGTTCTGTCAGTTTCCCAGAAACCCTTGCCCTGGAATCCATTCTGGCTAAGACATGTGCATGCACACGGTTGGCGGTGCTGAATCCGACCAAATGTGGACTCAGAGTCAGGTAAAGCAAGATGATTGGCCAGGGGAAACTTGGAAGACCTGCCCGGTATAAGTGATTTAAACTACCCCAAAGGCATGACCCTTTCTCTGAGCCCACCTGTGTATATCTATCCACACTTACTTTTTTCCTCCTAATAAATGCTTTACTTGTTTCACTACTTTCCACCTCTTAATAATTCCTTTCTCCAAAGCAGAACTTGTCACTGGCCACTAATCCTGGTGGTCTAGTGACTAGGATTTGACACTTTCATTGCCTCAGCCTGGCTTCAATCTCTGGTCCAGGAACTGAGATTCTGCTTCGAGCTGATGCAGGCTGAGACACCTGAGATCCCACTCAGCAGGCTGCATGGTGGTGGGGGTCCCCCAGGGCTGTCTGACCCTCTGGTAACCAGCACAGTGCCTGGCACACGGCAGGTCGGCTTCAGGTGCAGTCCTGGGAGACACGTCCCTGGCTCTCAAGGCCCTTCAAGCCAGAGTGGCAATGCCCTTGGTTTTCCAGACACAGCCCTCACTTCCCTCCCCGCACATACACCCTCTGTGCTCCTGGAGCTTGGAGAGACGGGGCAGTGTGGGGGATTAATGGGCCCACCACAAGCAAGTGAACAAGCACCCTTCCTGGAAGCAGGAGGCCATAAAATTTGAGTCGCAGGAGAATTGGGTTTTAGTTCCTATTACAGCTTTCCCTTAATCTCAGGCACTATTTCTCACATTGACTTGAACTCGATGAGACACTCATAAACCCATCAGCACCCTCTCAAGCAGGCTTCTGTTGCTTCACAGCAATAGAAATTAAATTTCTCAAATTCCTGTCAAGTTGGCGTTAAGTTTTCTTATGCTAGAAATGCACTAATGGAACACATTCCTACCTGGACATTTGCCATTTTTCAAATGATGCTCTTGGTGGAAAGACTCTGTCCAAAGCTCAATCTACTGGCTCCCACATCCCTGTGTGGACTGAGCTTGGCTCAGGGGCTGGCTGGGAACCAGGGAGGCCTGGAGAGAGACCCCAGACCAGGTGCTCAGAAACCTACCAGAGGTGGCCTCTTTTCACACTTCTCTTCCAACAAGCAATGTGCTTCTCCCATGCCCCGGGGGAATCCCCTCCCCACCAGTGGCCTGGGAGTTGCCAAAGCAGTGTGGCCCCGTGTAACAGTCTCTACTAATCTGGTCTTATTCCTGTAACCAGGGCCATGCTATGAGACGGTGAGTGGGATAGAAACCAGGGTAGAGTGTGTGTTGCCTAAGGCCATCTGACCAAGTAGGGGACAGGCAACGTCTAACTGCCTGGACCTGATGGCCTCCCCTGGCCCTTACAGGGCAGGGCTGCTGTGGGAGGTGATGGGGGTGTTTTGTGACTCCCCTGGCCCCCTCCACCAGGGCCTGCCTTTCTGGGCTCCCTTCAGATGTCTACTGAAATTCTATGGGTGGGAGGCTGGGAACACGTGGTCTTTCATCTCAACCCTCATGTTTTGAGCACTGGGGCGTGTCCAGCCTGGGCAGGAGCCCTAGGCCAGCTAGACTTGCACGCCTTCAAAACTTCCTGTTTCTTTATGCATAATAAGACCCCATTTTTGTGTCACTGTTGGATTCCCTTTGGCGTGCTTTATTTGGGGGAGGGTAATAAATTTGCTAGTTAATTACCTCCAGATGTGGGGGGTAATTTACTTTCTCAATTGACTTATGTTGTTTGGGGTTGCTTCAAGAATTTCTGCAGTTTAGTTATTAAGTTCTGCTCTTTGATGTAAACAGACACCTTTATAAGCTGCATGAAGACAGACTATCTCTTTTATTTCTTTTGTATCCCAGCACCTAGCACAGTTCCTAGCACATAAAAGGGCTTAATAAGTAATATTAAGCAAGTAAACAGTTAGGGTAGTGTTCATTTAACAATTATATATTGAGCACTTCCTATGTACTAGGACACAGTGGGAATATGCCAGAAAGCAGATCATGCCCAGAGCCTGCCAACCTGGGACTCCTGGCTAAGCAGGGAGAGAAGTGTCACCTGGAGGGAGAGCATGCCCCTGAGCCTGTCCACAGACCCCGGCGCAGAGCCCTGGTTCCTGCAGAGCCTGATCAACCTCTTTTGGTGGAGCTCCCCATGTGCCCAGTGGTGGGTCCTGCAGGGGTGGATGTGGAAGGCTAACTCACGTCTTGCTCCCAAGGAGCCCAGGTCTGGCATAGCCTTCTCTTTGTTTGCAAGGCAGGGGTGCCCACGGAGGAGCCAGGTCACCTGGGCATTCTCCGAACTCTAGGGTTGTTTTGCCTTCTCTGGCCGATGAACCCTTTCAGCTTTGGGAAAACTAAACCACAAGGCGACTGCTGTGGGCAGGTGAGGAGAGGTAAGAGCTGAGCTCAGCATCCAAAGGCTGTGACACCACTGTCTCAGGGTGCTCGGGGGTGCCATGGGTGTGGCAGGCAGCAGAGGCATCAGCGGAAGAACAGGGTCGGTGCCGAGGTGAAAAGCCCAGAGCCTCCTGGTCAACAGGCTACGTGGCCCCTCCCTGGTTGGTCTCTGTGCCTGGGGGAGTTTCAGTCAGGCCAGCCAGTCTATGTATTTCCTACTCCCTGCCAAGTCTGCTCCCAAAGTGATAGGAGCACCTCTGCTCAAGATATCTGCAGAAGGAAAGTATTTTAACCCAGAGTTGTTTTTTGGTGACTGTAGGGAAAAGACCATATTATCTTAAGCAATTATATACTAGCTACTCAGAATTTGCCAAAATTCATACAGATGTCAAAGACTGGATCTAGAATCTCCTGGACAAGCTGTTGGTGGAGATGAGCAGGCAACTTTTATCTGACTAGCATAAGGGTGCCATGCTCTGTGTTCCCAGATACTAATTCATTTTCCAGTTTCTGAGCACTCATTAAGACTATTCCCCAGCCCCTCTTAGAGCCAGGATGTAGATATACAGCAGGTTCTGACCAAAAGAATTTGAACATGTCTGGCTATACAAGCACTCATTGTGATGGTTAATTTTATGGATCAACCTGACTGGGCCAGGGGGTGTACAGAGAGTTGGTCAAACATTATTCTGGTGTATCTATGAGAGTGTTTCTGGATGAGATGAACATCTGAATCAGTAGACTGAGTAAAGCAGATTGCCTTCCCTAGGGTCCATGGGCCTCATCCAGTCAACTGAAGACCTGAATAAGCCAAAAAGCCTGAGTAAGAGAAACAGTACTTTTCCTGACTGTCTTCAAGAGGGGACACAGGTCTTTTCTCCCCTTCAGTGAGTGCGTGCTCAGCTGCTTCAGTCGTGTCCAACGCTCTGCGATCTCATGGACTGTAGCCTACCAGGCTCCTCTGTCCATGGGATTTTTGAGGCAAGAATACTGGAGTGGTTGCCATTTCCTCTTCCAGGGGATCTTCCCAACCCAAGGATTGAGCCTGCATCTCCTGCATTGCAGACAGATGTCTTTACCACTGAGTCACCAGGGAAGCCCTTATCATCTCTTCCTGAGTCTTGAGGTTGCTAACTTTCAGACTGAAACTTACACCATTGGGTCTCCTGGGGCTCATGCTTACTAACTGCAGATCTTGGGACTTCTCAGCCTCTAAAATCATGTGAGCCAATTCCTTATAATAGATCTCTCTTTCTCTCCATCCACTCATTCATCCATCTATCCATCCTGTTGGTTCTGGTACTCTGGAGAACCCTGAATAACACAGTTATCATCCACACTCACTTGTTCCTTGCATGGAGACTGTATGGCCAGGTGTTTTGTAAGAACAAAGAACATAGCCTCCTAGTTGCTGCTGAAGGAGAGCTGCATAACCCTATCAGACCTGATAAAGGTGAGAAGTCAGTCTTTACTGCATTATGCCACTGAGATTTTATGGTTTCTATAGCATCTGGTGTTGATTATCTAGTGTACCATCCCCTACCCCAAGAGGAAGAAATATAAGTTAATTTACTTCCATGGAAGAAAGTGTAATGAGATGTGGAATGGACCTCTGGGAGGGTGAGGCATTTGGGTCAGGAAGCCTCTGCTAATCCGCTGACAAGAGGAGATCTAACTTCTGTTTAAATCCCCAGGACATCTGTCCAGGGGTCTCATTCTCTCATCCCATAGCTGTTCCCACTGCTTTCACTATTAGAATCCAAACTTTGTGCCCAAGGGAGGTGACATCTAAGGGCAGGATGGGAGAGAATGTGTAAATAAATTACACAATATAATATGCTCTGTGGGTGGAAGGAACAAGATGCTGAGAGAGAGAAAGGCAGGGGAACCCTATCAAGACGTAAGTGAAGATATTCAGGATTGAGATGGTGGAGTAGTAGGACATGAAACTCATCTTCTCCCACAAACATAGCAAAAATATGTCTACACGTGGAACAATTCTCACAGAATATCTACTGTAAGCTGGCAGAAGACCTCAGACACTGAAAGGGCAAGAAAATCTTCATGTGACTGGGTAGGAGAAAAGAAAAAAAGGAAGGAATTGGGATGAGACCTGTGCCCCTGGGAGGGAGCTGTGAAAGAGGAAATGTTCCTATACCCTGGGAAGCTCCTCACAGGAGGGGAAATCAGCTGGGACAGAAGGGGAGCTTCAAAGCCTCAGAGGAAAATGCGGCAGCCAGTTTGTGGCAGCCAGAGCAGAGGGAGAGAGACGGTCAGCGCTGCTGTCCTGCGCTCCCAGTCTGAGATGTGCAACCATGGGTGTAGACAGTTTTCTTGGAGGCTGTAACTAGAGCTTTGGAGATGACGCAGAGCGAGGACTGGGATTGGCTGTGTGGAAACAGTTTAGGGAGGCTGGAATCCAGTGCGACTGCAACTGAGGGTGCATGAAAAGGAAACCGAGGTTGCCTTAGTGGCCAGTTGCCATTGTTTCGGGGATGCATTAGGGGAGGGGAAGGACCTGGGCTGTGGCCTTTTCCCTTTGCACATGCTCACAGATGGCCGGACACTGCCTGCACAGTCCCCAGGGGTGGTCATGAGCCACTGCTGCTGCCTGCCAACCATGAGTGGTTGTGAGCTACTGCCTCTGTCCTTGCAGACTCCAAGAGTGGTCAGGAGATACCTCTGCTCCCATCACGTATTCTGGGGGCATGCCTGAGCTGCCACTGCCTCTGAGAACCGCAGGACTAGGAACCAGCGGCTGCATTTGCACATCCCCTGTCAAGAGGATAATGACCAGCACACATTGAGGAAAGAAGCTACAGGCATCAATACTGAAAACAGGCCTCACACCACATATATTAAACCCATACAAGCCACACATATAAATAGCTTTCTAAGACCAAGTAGATAACTGTTTCTCCTAAACTCACAGAGTTAGGGAAATACAAGTAAAATGAAGACACAGAGGAACAACTCTCAGTTAAAAGACCTAGAGCATTCCCCTAAAGAACAATGAAACAGATCTCTTCAGTCTAACAAATACCAATTTCAAAAAGGAGATAATGAAAATAATAAAGGAATTAAGAAAGGCTATCAAAAGAACTGCAGAGTGTTGTAAAAAGGAACTGGAAACTATAAAGAAGAACCAAGAAAAATTAGAAAATTCATTGGTAGAAACAAAAGCTGAGCTAAAGGCAACGAAGAGCAAAACGAATAATGCAGAAAAACAAAATAAATGACCTGGAAGACAAAATAACAGAAACCACCTAATCAGGATGGCAGACAGAAAGCCAAACAAACAAAAAGAAAGCAATACAAGAGGCCCATGAGATAACATAAAGCATCACAATCTATGCATGATAGGGATCCCAAAAGGGGAAGAAAGAGAAAAGGGGATTGAAAATGTTTTTGAAG
This sequence comes from Odocoileus virginianus, assembly GCF_023699985.2. Classification (NCBI taxonomy): domain Eukaryota; kingdom Metazoa; phylum Chordata; class Mammalia; order Artiodactyla; family Cervidae; genus Odocoileus; species Odocoileus virginianus. The sequence continues at coordinate 41,733,556 of NC_069676.1, forward strand.
AAATTATGGCTGAAAACTTTCCAAACCTAAAGAAGGAAACAGATATGCAGGTACAGGAAGCACAGAGGGTCCCAAACAAGATAAACCCAAACAGACCCACACTGAGACATATTATAGTAAAAATGACAAAAGTTAAAGAGAGGATTCTAAAGGCAGCAAGAGAAAAACAAAGTTAATTACAGTGGAACCCCCAGAATGATGTCAGCTGATTTCGCTATGGAAATGTTGTAGGTCAGAAGGGAGTGGCAAGATATATTCAAAGTCCTGAAAGGGAAAAATCTGCAACCTAGGATATTCTACCCAGCAAGATTATCATTTAGAAGAGGAGAGAGAAAGAATTTCTCAGACAAGCAAAAACAAAGAATACAGCAACACAAAATCTATCTAAAAGAGAATATTGAAAGGTCTTCTCCAAATAGAAAAGAAGTAAGAATCTATAGAAAGGAGAAAATCACAATTATAAAGAAAATCACTTAAATAAACCAGTACACATATTAAAAAAAATTTCTGTGAAAGTGAAGATAACCACAATGAACAACAAAAGGATGAACATAAAGATGTAAAAGAAGACATCAAAATCATAATATGTAGGGGAGGAGTGTGTGTGTGTGTGTTAATTGCTCAGTCATATCTGACTCTTTGTGACCCCATGGACTGTATCCCGGCAGGCTCCTTTGTCCATTCTTGTCCAGGCAAGAATACTGGAGTGGGTTGCCATTTCCTTCTCCAGGAGATCTTCCTGACCCAGGGATCGAACCCACATCTTCTGCAGCTCCTGCATTGGTAGGCAGATTCTTTACCACTGCACCACCTGGAAAGCCTATGCACCTATATAGGAGCACCCAAATACATAAAACAAATACTAACAGACATAAAGAGATAAACTGATGAGAATACAATAATATACTTTAACACTCCGCTCACATTAATAGACAGATTTTCTAGACACAAAATCAATAAAGCAACAGAGATCCTAAGTGATATTAATACAATAGAACAGTTAGACATAATTGATATTTTCAGGACATTACATTTAAAAAACCCCAGAATACAAATTCAAGTGCACACAGAACATTCTCTAGGATTGCCTATATGCTAGGGCACAAAAGAGACCTCAACAAATTTAAGAGTATAGAAATTATCTCAAGCATCTTTTTTAACTACAGTGACATGAAACTGGAAATCACCCACAGAAAAAGAGAGAAAAAGCAATTACATGGAGATTAAACAACATGCTACTAAAAAACCAGTGTGTCAAAGATGAAAACAAAGAAGAAATTAAACAATACCTGAAGCAAATGACAATGAAAACACAACCATACATAATCTATGGGATTCAGCAAAAGCGGTTTTTAGAGGGAAGTTGATTGTGATACAGGCCTTCTTTAAGAAACAAGAAAAATCTGAAATAAACAACCTAACCCACCATCTAAATGAATTAGAAAAAGAAGAACAAAGAAAACCTAAAGCCAGCAGACGGAAGGAGATAATAAAGATCAGATAGGAAATAAAGTAGGGATTAAAATTAATAAAAACCAAGAGCTTTTTAAGTTTTTTTAAAGGATAAATAAGATGGACAAATCTCTGGCCAGGTTCACCGGGAAGAAAAGAAAGAGATCCAAATAAACAAAATAAGAAATGAAAAAAAAGGCATAACAACTGATACCACAGAAATAAAAAAAATAATTAGGGAATACTATGAACAAGTCTATGCCAGCAAATTTGACAACCTAGAAGAAATGGACAAGGTTCTAGAAACATACAGCCCACCAAAACTGAATAAGAAGAAACATAATTTGAACAGACCAATCACTAGAAGTGAAATACAATCTGCAATTAAAAAGCTCCCTATAGATAAAAGTCCAGGACCTGATAGCTTCACTGGCAAGTTCTACCAAACATACAAAGAAGAACTTATACTGATCCTTTTCAAACTCTTACAAAAAAACTGAAGGGAAGGAATGTTCCCAAAGATATTCTATGAAGCCACTACCACCCTGATAGCAAAACCAGCTGAAGATACCACCAAAAAAGACACCACCAGGGCTTCCTTGTTAGCTCAGCTGGTAAAGAATCTGCCTGCAATGCAGGAGACACCAGTTCAACTCCTGGATAGGGAAGAGCTGCTAGAGAAGGGATAGGCTACTCACTCCAGTATTTTTGGGCTTTCCTGGTGGCTCAGCTGGTAAAGAATCTGCCTGCAATGCGGGAGACCTGGGTTTGAACCCTGGGCTGGGAAGATCCCCTGGGGAAGGGAATGGCTACCCACTCCAGCATTTTGGCCTGGAGAATTCCATGGACTGTATAGTCCATGGGTTGCAAAGAGTTGGACACGACTGAGCGACTTTCACATTCATTTCATCTTCATTGAATATAGATGCAAAAATTCTCAATAAAATATTAGCAGACCAAATTCAACAAGACATAAAAAGATCATACACAAATCAATCAATGTGAAACACCACATAAACAAAAGAAAAAACCACATGATCATCTCAACAGATGCAAAAAAATCATTTGACAAAATTCAACATTCAGTTAATGATAAAAATTCTTACAAAATGGGTACAGAGGGGACACATCTCAATATAATAAAACTATTTATGATAAACCCACAGCCAGTATAATGCCCAATGGTGAGAAGCTGAAAGTGTTTCCGCTAAACAGAACAAGACAAGGATGCCCACTCTCACCTCTTCTATTCAACACAGTATGGGAAGACAAGAAAAAGAAGTAAAATGTATCCAAGTTGAAAGGGAAAAGGTAAAATTCTCATTTTATACAAATGATCTGATACTATGTATAGAAAATCCTAAAGTCTCCACACAGAAATGAATAGATCTGATAAAAGATTCAGCAAGATATAAGGATACAAGAAAGGTATGGAAGTCAGTTGCCTTTCTTTACACCAACAATTAAACATCAGAAAGAGAATTGTAAAAAACAATACCTTCTAAAATCATACCCCCCAAAATACAATATTTTGGAATTAATCTGACTAAGGAGGTAAAAGACTATGCTGAGAATTATAAAATATTAATACAGGAAATTGAAGATGATTCAAAGAAGTGGAGAGACAACTCATGCTCTTGGATTGGAAGAATATTATTAAAAAGGCCATAGTACCCAAAGCGACCCACAGATTTCATTCTACCCCTATCGAATTACCCATGACATTTTTCACAGAACTAGAACAAATAATCCTAAAATTCATTTGGAATCATAAAAGACCCAGAGTTGCCAAAGCAATCCTGAAGAAAGAGAACAAAGCAGGAGGCCTAGTCCTCCTAGACTTCAGACAACATTACAAATCTACAGTAATCAAAGTGGTGTGTTACTGGCATAAAAACGAACATGCAGATCAATGGAACAGAACAGAGAGAAACCCAGAAACAAACTCATATGCTATGGTCAATTAACCTTTGACAAAGGAGGCAAGAACATACAACAGGAAAAAGTCTCTTCAGCAAGTGGGGCTGGGAAAGTTGGACAACTGAATGTAAACCAATGAAGCTACAACACACCCTTTCATTATAAACAAAAATAAACTCAAAATGGTTTAAAGACTTAAACATAAGACACGACAGCATAGAACTCCTAGAAGAGAACATAGGCAAAACGTTCTCTGACAAATTATACCAATGTGTTCTTAGGTCTCCAAGGCTGGAGAAATAAAAGTAAAATAAACAAATGGGACCTCATCAAACTTAGAAGCTTTTGAACAGCAAAGGGGACCATGAACAAAATGAAAAGACAATTCACAGAATGGAAGAAAATATTTGCAAATGATGTGAGTGACAAGGGTTTAATTTCCAAAATATACAAACAGCTCATATAACTCAACAACAAAAATCAAATAACCCAATCGAAAAATGGACTGAAGACCTTAGTAGACATTTCTCCAGGGAAGACATACAGATGGCCAATAGGCACATGATAAGATGCTCAGCTTCACTATTAGAGAAATGCAAATCAAAACTAACATGAGGTATCACCTCACACTGGTCAGAATGACCATCATCAAAGTCTACAAACAACAGGTGCTGGAGAGAGTGTGGAGAAAAAGGGAACCTTCTACACTGTGGGAATGTAAATTGGTGCATTCACTATAGAAGACAGTATGGCAGTTCCTCAGAAAATGAAAAATAGAATTACCCTATGATCCAGAAACCCCACTCTGGGCATATTCTCAGACAAAACTATAATTCAAAAAGACACACACACCGCTATGTTCACAATAGCACTCATTCACAACAGACAAGACATGGAAACAACCTGTCCACTGACCGTTGAATGGATAAAGAAGATGTGGTACACATATACAATGGAATACTACTCAGCTGTAAAAAACAAAATAATGCCATTTGCAACAACATGGATGAAACTAGAGATGATCATATTAAGTGAAGTCAGAAAAACAAAGACAAATATCATGACATCACATATGTAAAATGGAATCACTTTGTTGTACAGCAGAAATTAACACAACATAATAAATCAATTATACTTCAATTTAAAAGGATATGTGATGTTCTGTGCTTAGTCACTCAGTCACATCCAAATCTTTGCAACGCCATGGACTGTAGCCCACCAGCCTCCTCTGTCCATGGGGATTCTTCAGGCCAGAATACTGGAGTGGGTTGCCATGCATTACTCCAGGGGATATTCCCAACCCAGGGATCTAACCCAGGTTTCCCACCTTGCAGGCAGATTCTTTACCATCTGAGCCACCAGGGAAGCCCAAGAATACTGGAGTTGGAAGCCTATCCCTTCTCCAGGGGATCTTCCCAATCCAGGAATCAAACCAGGGTCTCCTGCATTACAGGTGGATTCTTTACCAGGTGAGCTATCTGGGAAGCTCCCTAAAATGTATATATAGATAAAGAAAAAGATGCAAGTGGTGAGTAGTGGTGGAAGACTTCTGAGTAGGAGATACTTAAGTAGAAATCTATAAAATGAGAAAAAAAACCAGGCCAAGAATGAGCGGGAGGACATTCTAGCCAGAGAAAGCTCATGCAAAGGCCCTGAAGTTGGGTGGGGCTCAGCATGCTCTGAGAACTGAAGAAGGCGAGTGTGGCCAAAGTGCAGGGAACAGGGCAGGTGTGCGTGGTACAGATGCAGAGAGGCGGAAGGTGGCCAGGTGAAATAGAGAGAGCCATGGTTCCTTAAACGGAAGATGTAATAGTTTTAATTTAAGGCAATGGAAAGTGATGGCAAGGATTTTGGGTCAAGAAGGGCTGTGTGATCTCATTTGCATGCTAAAAGGAACACTGTGGCTACTGTGGGAATAATGGATCACTGGGAGAGAGGAAAGGATGTGGCAAGACCATCCAAGAGACTGAGGCAGGGGTGATTATGGAGATTATGATGATTATGGAGATAGGGAGAAGAGGAAGGTCTGGGGTTTAGAAACTGTGGATGAAGGGGCAAGGGAAAGGGCAAGGGATGACTTCCTCCTGTGTCCCTGGTTTCATCCTCTTGTATACTACAGTGCCATTCCCTGCAATGAGGCGAGCTGGGAGTGAAGGTCCAGGGACCCACACACAGCCATGGGTGCCAGCTCTGTCTCGACTGATAGTTGCTAAGCCTTCTCAAGGCGTGTGATCTGAAATGCAGATTACAAGCACGTTCTTGTCCTCTTTAGTGAATAAGATGAGAAGAGGATTTCTAAACTGTGGCACTTTTGTGCCGCAGCCTCAGCTGAGGAAGAAGGACAGACACAGTCCTCTACTGTACAAGGGCTGGAATGTGTCCAAGCAGCAAAAGCCAGACAGGGAGCCTGTCCCTGATGTGTCTCCCCCCTTACCTCCACCCTGCAGCCCAGGCCATGCCCTCTCTGAGCGGGGACTGGGCTTCTTCACGTGTGCAAAGGGGAGAAGCCATCGGGCCTTGCAAGACATGAATAAATATAGCTTGTTTTCTGTTTAATTATCCAGTCTCCTGAGGACGCCAAGTCATGGCTGTGTTTTGTAAACAGGCATCAGCAGGCCGTTTTGGAAACAGCTTCTATAAGTGTATTTGTTTTCTGTCTCAATCCCAACTTCTGGAATGCACCACAGCTCGGATGAACTGAGGAGGGGTTCCTGAGCCTGGTGGTGGGCTCTGCTGCTCCCAGGGCCCGTGGAGTTCTGCCAACTTCGGTCTTAAGGGAAAACATTGCTCATGGCCTCTATCCTTTCCAGCATGGCCCCCAAGGACCCTGGCCCACCAGGGGAGGGTGAGCCATGTCCAGACTATGTCCTCCCTCTGCTTCCGTAGCTGCGGTCACTGAGTATTTACTAACATGGCAGAGAGCTCAGCTGAGTCCAACTGTTGGAAGGAGAGGAGGTCAGTGTGAGGTGTTGGCCCTGCAGCCTGGCTTGGGTCTGGGCAGAGAGGGGTCAGGGTTGAATTTGAAGGACCCTCCCCTCACCAGTTGGTGATGCGATGGGCATAAGCCAGGAATGAGCAGCAGTTAGGGACGGGGCCTCTGGGGGCAGTGGTCAGAGGTGAGACTGGAGATGTCAGGAGCTGGGCTGGCGGGGACCCATGATGATGGTGAGGAGCTGACGTTTTAATTCCATGAGAAGCCAGTGGAGGATTTTAAGCCAGAGAGTAAAGTGGTCTGATTTATACTTTTAAAGACCATCTATACATTGGTTGAGACATTTTCTACGGCATTAACAGGAAACCCCAACTGGGAATGGAGCTGCCTAGTAAGGAAAAGCTACTATTGACACAGCGAGAAGGCCCTTGGGGGAGTTTCCTGGGGAAGTTCACCCCGTGGTCCCAAGACGGCATGGAGCACTCAGGCCCTACCCTACCTGCCCTGCAGCCCTCAGCTTGCGGCTGTGTGGCACAGCTTTAGGTGCTGCATTGGAGCGTGAGAGGAGGGACTCCCTTGTGCTTGAGCTGTGGGAACAAGCAAGCCTCTCCCCAAAGCCCTCATGCCTGACTCCCCTTCAGTTTCCGCCTTGACTTCCCCTCAGGTTTCCTTGGCCAGATTTGCATCACATGCTCACCCCAAAGCAACCACCGGAGAGAACCGCCATGACTGGCTTGGGCAGGCATGTGGCTATGGGAGGAAGTGGGCTGACTGAAGCTCTGTCTGAAAGGGGTGCACAGTACCGGGGTGGCCTGCTGGGGGTTCTAGGAAGGGTGGACAGAGCAGGCAGCAGAGCAAGTGAGGAGAACTGTTAGGAGCCAGGCTGATTTGCGACAAGTGTTGGAGGCAGGGTCAATGGATGTGTTGATTGACTGAATGGAGAGATAGAGAGAAAGGAAATAATCAAGGATATCTTGGTCAGAAAAACTGGATGGGGGTTGGATCCATTTACTGAAAGGCTGAGGAAGAAAGGGCAGATGTTTTAGGTAAAATCCAGGTTCTGTTTTTCCCATAGTAGGTGGACTGAGGGATAGGCAGTGGGCTCAGGTATCTGAAATGGAGTGGTGGGTAGAAACCCTGGCTTGCAAACACAACAGCTTAAAAAACAAACCTGTGGGGATGAGCAAATGGCGAGGGAGATACTCATGATACAAAAGAAAGAAGGGATGATTCTAGAAGAAACGGCTCTGAGTGGGTGAAAGCAGAAAGTCCCTAGAGAATAAGTGGAGGCCTGGCCCCTGACAGGGCAGAGGCTCTGTGCTCCATAACAGAGGGTGGGTAGAACCTGGGTGCAGGTGGAGGCATGGGAAAGTGCACCCAATGGTGAAAGACAAGGGGAAAGGCCCGTGTGGTACGTATTTGTGCTTCACAACCCGGGGTGATTCTGACCCCCAGGAGACAGTTGGAAATTTCTGGAGATGGTTTTAGCTGTCCTCCTTGGGGAGGGACTATTTTCCTACTAGCATCTAGGGGTGTAGGTCAGGGATGCTGCTAAATACCCTACAATGCACTTAAGAGTCCCCACAACAAAGAATAATCTAGCCCTAAAGGTCAACAGTGGCACCGTGGAGAACTGTGGTTTATGTTAAGAACCACAACTAACAGTAATAACTTTGGCCACCTGATGCGAAGAGCTGACTCATTTGAAAAGACCCTGATGCTGGGAAAGATTGAGTGCAGGAGGAGAAGGGGATGACAGAGGATGAGATGGTTGGATGGCATCACCGACTCAATGGACATGGGTCTGGGTGGACTCCGGGAGTTGGTGATGGACAGGGAGGCCCGGTGTACTGCAGGTCATGGGGTCACAAAGAGTCAGACATGACTGAGCGACTGAACTGAACAGTAATAATGTGACTTGTACAGCCCTCCAAAAAATACTGAACCTTAGCCCTCGAAAGTGAAAGTCCTGCCTCTCACTACCCTCTCCTAGGCAGGGCCGGCGTGCATGCAGCCCTGTGTAGACTAACCCACGTCCTGATGATTACACTGTGGGGGTTAGAGAAGGCCCTTTGTTCCTCATCCCAGCTTGCTGAGGCCAAACCTTACCCCGAGGCTCAGGCATCATGCTTTGCTGCTGACACTGGGCCTGCTGGACTCCCTGCGGCTCCTGGGGTGGAGGGTCTCCATGCAGGAAGGTGACTGGGGAGGGGGGACCTCAGAAGAGTGGGCATTACGGTCATCATAGTTGTGACATAGAAACCAACTCATTTGCCTTTGCTGAAACCTTCCCTGTGTCAGGCATGATGCATGGCACCACAGTATTGGGATGTGAGCAATCTCTTCTTCTTGTATGGGGTATTTATCTCTCTCTTTTGTCTCAGGTAGGTTCTTTAAATTATCTTTCAGAGAGAACCCTATAATGTATGCTTTGTCCAAGGACAGATCTTGGTAAGAAAAATGCCTCCCGTTTCCTCTCCAAAGACTCCTCCGCCATCTGTCAGTTTGGAAATCTCCACATCTTGACCCACGGCAAATTGCTTCTGGCGGCATCCGACAATGTGGTACTTGTCCTGCGAGGCACACACGGAGGCTGCGGGCCGGCTGAGTGAGCGGTCCATTTTAGGGATGAATGAGCCAAAATATCATCCACCTCTCTACATCTTTACAATTATGGCCTAGCCATAGCTCTAGCACCCCTCCGAGTTCACCCCTTTCTCCTCAACTCAACCGAGGCAGCTCCGGTCAAAACCTCGTTATTGGCCAACACAACAGCCTCTTCTCTGGGAATTTCTCCACCAATGGGTAGCTCCCCTCCAGGGCTCCTCCCTGCCTGCTGTCTTGGGAGGGAGCCCACTCCTCTGCCTGGTGTTTAAGGCCCACGAGCACCTATTGTTAGCCACATCCCCCGCCATTCCTGCTTTAGTCTGCGCCAGACTGCACCCACTCTCCACATGTGTCCTGTCTTGGACCCAGAGAGGGTACTTGGGGCAGAAACCCTTGAAATCAGAGAAATTCCAACGATCACAAGAGTAGTGGTGAAACTAAACCAACCTCTGCAACTTGACAGATGCAGCACTTGGCAGGCTGAATTTTGGAGAAGACACCTCCAGACTAAATGCAGGGGAGTCATTCCCCCACAGGAAGTGAGTCACAGGAAGTACCCGACATGCCCGCCCAACAGGCAGGCCATCTGGGTCCTGGGTCCCCACATGGAGGATGGGAAAGTGATGCCCATAGTCAGAGAGGCAGGACCAATGCTCTGTAGTTCTGAACACTGCTGGGTACTTCTCAGCATCCCATTTCGATGGGGCTGGAGGGAGAGGGGGAATGATAATCTCAAGAAGAGAATCTGGGTCTCAACCTCAAGCAATTAACAAGTCGGAGAAAGGGAACCAAAGAGTTAAACACGGTACTCCTCACTCCCACCACCCCTGCCCCCCAACACTGCCCCTACAGCCCCTCAGCCAGACTGTTTGAGGGGCAGGGGATGCCCCAGGATGCAGCAGTGACACCACCGCCCCGGCAAGGGGACTGGTTATCTTGGTCTCACGTGTTCCGCTCCTGGTTGTGGTGCTCAGTGACTTAATGGTTATAACTGGACCATCTCACGCAGGCTGGGCTGCTGCAGGGGCCCCAGGGCCCCGGGGCGGGGGTGGGGAGCGCACACGCACAGCCCGGGCAGAGGCCAACGTGTGACACACGGCTCTTGCACGTGGTGTGTGGGGATGTGTTCGGGTCTCACCTGGGACGCAGCCCATTTTAGGAAGCTGGGCTGGGCCCAGACCCAGTTTCTCGTCTGCGCTTTGTACCAAGAGGCTCAGGTTCAAGTTCAAAGGCCTCAGAATTCTTTGGAATAAAATGATCATCTGGGTTCTACAAACATCACACCTATAAACACACTGCACAGGTACCCCAGGAGCCTGTCTTCACCCCTGGAGACCCCAGTTTCATACTCTCCATCGCTTGCTTTATACCGACACCTGGCTCTCTGGAGCAGCCCCAGGAGGCTGCCCTTCCTGCCCACTGTAATGTCCTCATGCCAAGATTGTCTTCCTGAGCCTCACCTCCCTGTCTCCACTCCGGCCCATCAAAAAGGAAAGGGTTCTGAGAAACTAGAAGCCGACACCAGTCAAATGTGTGACCCTCCCAGGTCCCGGCCTGGCTCCTTCTCTCAGCTCAGCTCTCCACACCTGAGCCCTCCAGGGCAGGTGCTGTGGGAAGGCTGGGTTTGGGGAAACCTGACCCTGACACCAGGAGGCCTCCATCTGCCCTCAGCTCCACAGATGCCACACATCACGGTCCCCTGGCAGATGAGGGGCCAGCCCAGCGGTCCTTGGGAAGAACCAGGAGTCACTGACCACAGGCTCCTTCTGTTTAACCCACGGCACGTCAGGAGAGTACAGTAAAGGTCTTGGAACCTAGCCGAGCCCTGCCTGCTGAAGCCAGTGTGGCATGGTTGGAAGGCAGTTACAATATGAAAATCCATCCGCTGGTTTACACAGTCCCTCACGCCACACCTGTGGGCCGAGTGCCTGCTGGGAGCCAGGCCCTGTGTGGCTGGAGACATTCGGCCCCTGGCACTCCTCATGGACCTGTGTTCTGATGTCCAAGGGACCTCTGTCCTAGATGGCCTGGCCTTCCCCTCACCTCGTCTTCCGCAGCCGGGCCTCCTTCCCAGGCTGTGTCTCACTATCCTTTCTCGTTCCTTCAGCCTCTTGCCCCCTGGACCCAGGACTGGCCACTTCCCTCTTCTCGAGCCTTTCGGCTAGACCAGTCCTCCACTCCCATCTCCACAGGCCAGAGCCTCAAAGGCCTCCAGCCTCCACGCCCATGTCCTTTGCACTTAACGCTGGAACTATGGCCTTTGCCAGGTGCACCATACCATGTCTGGTGCCATGTTCTGTGGCAACTGGGTGAACAGACCCTAAATAAGCTGGCATCAGCAGAAAAGGGGCGCCGGGCAGGGCTCACTGGGTCAGGGTGAGTGGCAGGCAGGGTCAGGAGTGGCAGGAACTCCCTGCCTGCATTTCAGCTGCCCCCTCAGCACCTTGCATGCGACCTGGCATTCAACTCACCCTAAGAAACACCAACTGAATCCAGGAAAAATAAGCTTAGGGACCGAAGAGGGACAAACAGGCCACCAAGGTACAGAGGGACAGAAGACGAGGAGTGGCAGGGAGCTGGGGCGCCTGGGCCGTGGAGGATGGTAGGGAATGGTGGGGCATGGATCAAGGCAGCCCTGGTTTGAGCCTTCTGTGCATGGGTGCCGTGGGAGTTGATTCATGCCACGGCCACCCAGGAGGGTGCTGCCTTGACCCCGTGGCTCAGGGAGAAGGGATGGGTCATGGCTGACCTCAGGTTTAGTCACCAAGTGAGCATGCTACCCCAAGCAGTGAGGTTGGGGTACCTATCAAGGGTCTAATTTTGCCTCGAACCCTTTCCCTTCACACCCACCAAGCAATGGAGATTGATTGTTTAATGACTCCAACCAGGAGGTCCTCTCCCCAAAGGTGGGCAGCAGCCCTGTGAGTCCCAGTCTTGTTGCCCCCACACCCCAGGCCCACAATGGGGCTCTGGGTAAGGGTGAGAGTACTGTGACTCCCCAGTATGGTAGCCTCAGGGCTGACAAGTTCAAGGGCCCCACTGCCTGTGACCACAGCACTCCTGTTCGCTCTGGGCTGGGCATTGTGAGCCCAGTTAGTCCTGGCCAGAATGCTGAGCATCCGCCCAGTGTGTGTAGGGGGTTCTCTGCATGCAAACCCGGGGTAAACAAATCACAGCATGTACAGCCAGTGTGGCTGCAGAATGATGTTTCCACGGCCCTGACCCTGGGAACTGAGATGAGTTTCCTTTCTCCTGGCGGTTCTACAGACAGACCAGGAAGTCGTTGATAGGATGGCTTCCAGCTGTCCTGAAACAACAGCGGTTTAAAGAGCTCCTGCACATGCAGGCAGTCTCCAGTGAAATGTGTCTATTAAAATGTATGTGGTTCAGGAGGCCTGGCCCTCTCTCAGCTGAGGAGCTGCTGGGGGCAGATGCCTGGTGAGCTGTGGGCTGGCCTGGCTAGGGCAGGGTCCACTTAGCAGCCTCAGCTTTACCCCCTCTCCCAGAGACACCCTCCACACTGGCTCCTGACCTTGGAGAGAAGATGGTGAGCCAAGATGGGTGTGGAACAAAGTCCTGGGTGTCAGTGGAGCCCAGGAGGGCCAGGGCTCCAGGAAATCTCAGTGGAGCCCAGGAGGGCCAGGGCTCCAGGAAATCTCTGTCTTTCATGAGAAGCAGGTGAGCAGTTGCCTGTCTCTGCCTAAGTCAGTTGCCTTTCACTGACTAAGAAGTGGGGAGTCCAGTGGCAGTGGACAGCAAAGGACACCATCTGCTCCTGCCTCCTGGGAGCTGGGTACATCTCCTTGTGGAGTAGGCGTGATCAGCTGGAATGCAGGGGTCACCGGCCCAGAACAGTGACCAGGCTTCCCCTTTGGCCCTGGCCCTGCTGGGGTGCACTCAGCCTTTAGAATAGCCGTGACCCTGCTCATTACTGTAGGAACCAGCTAGGAGGAAGCATGTGACTCCCCACCACGTACTTGGAGAGCACCGAGTACGCACAGTCACAAAGGTGGAAGGTCTGGGCTGCCAGCTGGGCAGGGTGGACCCTCGTCCTTGCACTGCCTATCCCCCTGGAGTCTCCATAACCCTGTTTCTCAGGACCACTCTCCTGGGAGGTGGTAACAGTAGAAGTAGGAAGAACCTGGGGGATTTTGATTTGACAGATCCTCTTGGGAAGGGTGAGGAGGGAAGTGGTGAAAGAAGAGAAACCAGGGAAGGCGAAAGAGGAGAGAACTGGCTCAGGCACTTTACTGTCTAATGAGATGCTGGGGGCCGGGTTCAGATGTGGCCACAGAGCAAGTAACAAGCTGGAATCAAGACTGCTGGGAGAAATACCAACAATCTCAGATATGCAGATGATACCACTCTAATGGCAGAAAATGAAGAGAAACTAAAAAGCCTCTTGATGAGGCTGAAAGAGGAGAGTGAAAAAGCTGGCTTAAAACTCAATGTTCATAAAACTAAGATCATGGCATTTGCTCCCATCACTTCATGGCAAATAGAAGGGGAAAAGTGGAAGCAGTGACTGATTTTCTCTTCTTAGGCTCCAAAATCACTGTGGACGGTGACTGCAGCCAAGAAATTACAAAATGCCTCTTGGAAGGAAGGCTATGACAAACTTAGTGTATTAAAAAGCAGAGACATGACTTTGCTGACAAAAGTCTATATAGTCAAAGCTAAATTGTCTTTCTAGTAGTCATGTATGGATGTGAAAGTTGGAATTGATGCCTTCAAATTTTGGTGTTGGAGAAGACTCTTGAGAGTCCCTTGGACAGCAAAGAGATTAAATGAGTTAACCCTAAGGAAAATCAACCCTGAGTACTCATTGGAAGGACTCAGCTGAAGCTGAAGCTCCAATATTCGGCCACCTGATGTGAAGAACTGACTCATTGGAAGAGACTCTGATGCTGGGAGAGATTGAAAGCAAAAGAAGAGGGTGGCAGAGGATAAGATGGTTGGATGGCATCACCAACTCAATGGACATGAGCTTGAGAAAACTCTGGGAGATGGTGAAGGACAGGGAAGCCTGGCCTGCTACAGTCCATGGAGTCACAAAGACTCAGACACAACTTAGAGATGGAACAATAACAACAGGATCTAGGAGCTCTCCTGATGGGTGTAAAGGTTATGCTGCAGGTCCTTCTAACTCACTGGCTGGCCCACCTGCTCCCTCGGTGACTCCTTGCCCCTCGGTGGCACTGTCCTCCAAGCTGATGAGGATTGACATGGCTGAGAAACCAGGGATTTCCATCATGAAAGCAGACTGGCTGGGATGGGAGAGGTCTTCCCTTCCACCAGTCAAACCAGCAGAGGGAGATGTCAGGCCCAATCTGGGTGTGGTGATGCTGTGAGGGCCCAGTGCCAGCACCTGCACAGAGTTGGGGAGTCCACCTGGCATCCAGATGTTCTCCTTTAGATGTGGCACCAGACCAGACTCTGGTCTGAGAGCTAGTACTGCCCTGGGGAAGACGTCTTCTCTGGAGGGCAGTGAGGGGTGTGAATGTCTGTATGATGTTCTTGATACTACTGCCAGGCTGCCAGTGGCCTGTTCCTTTTGCCTGAAATTACTTCCTTTCTGACTTATGGAAATTATTTCCTTTTCTGAGTACCTTTCTAACTTCCTTATTTTTATGATGCTGTGGTCCTTGTAGAAGCTATTTATCATTACTTGGCCAGATGAAAAGTTGGCCACTCTAAATCAGTCTTCTTAATTTCTGTTTTTAATTAAAAAGTTAAATTATATGTAAAAAATAAGGGTTTTTAAATTAAAAAAGTAAGTGTGTGTAATCTGGGCACTGCAGGTGTTGGTTTGATGCTGGGGTGCCAGCTCTCACATCTCACTTCTTGGTCGGCCCCCTGTGCCTGTGGCGGCAGGGATGGCTGGTGGTTCAGTGTCTATATCAGCTCGTAATGGCTGCATTGAGAAAGAGTCTGGGTTCCATCCAGGCTCAGCAGAAAAGAAAAGTATCATTGATGTGCTGTGTCTGCCAGCAACTTGGGGAGGAATTTGCTCTCACTAACACCAGCTCTTGGGTTGAAAGTGAGCAATTTTGCCTTTAAAGAAAAAAAAAAAAAAAGCCCAAACTGGTTAAATGGGCTTAAATAAAATTGTAACCAATATACAGTAATTTCTGAAAAGTCCAGCTGATCATAACTTTAGGGACTTTCCTGACAGCCCAGTTGGCAAAGAATTCACCTGCAATGCAGGAGATCCTGATTCAATTCCTGGGTCGAGAAGATCTACTGGAGAAGGAAATGGCAACACACTCCAGTATTCTTGGGCTTCCCTTGTGGCTCAGCTAGAAAAGAATCTGCCTGCAATGTGGGAGACCTGGGTTCGATCCCTGGGTTGGGAAGATCCCCTGGAGAAGGGAAAGGCTACCCATCCCAGTATTCTGGCCTGGGGAATTCTATGGACTGTATAGTCCATGGGGTTGCAAAGAGTCAGACATGACCAAGTGACTTTCACTCACTCACTCAAGCTTTAAAGAAGGTTTCAATGAATTTGTAGGGGAGAAAGTGGTCTCCCCATCCTATTCCTCTGCCATCTTGGCTCAATATTGTCAAAATGGCTATACTACCCAAAGCAATCTATAGATTCAATGCAATCCCTATCAAACTACCAACGGTATTTTTCACAGAACTAGAACAAATAATTTCACAATTTGTATGGAAATACAAAAAACCTCAAATAGCCAAAGTAACCTTGAGAAAGAAGAATGGAACTGGAGGAATCAATCTGCCTGACTTCAGACTATACTACAAAGCCACAGTCATCAAGACAGTATGGTACTGGCACAAAGACAGAAATATAGATCAATGGAACAGAATAGAAAGCCCAGAGATAAATCCACGAACCTATGGTCACCTTATCTTCGATAAAGGAGGCAAGGATATACAATGGAAAAAAGACAACCTCTTTAACAAGTGGTGCTGGGAAAACTGGTTAACCACCTGTAAAAGAATGAAACTAGAACACTTTCTAACACCATACACAAAAATAAACTCAAAATGGATTAAAGATCTAAATGTAAGACCAGAAACTATAAAACTCCTAGAGGAGAACATAGGCAAAACACTCTCTGACATAAATCACAGCAGGATCCTCTATGACCCACATCCCAGAATTTTAGAAACAAAAGCAAAAATAAACAAATGGGACCTAAAAATGGGACTGAAAAGCTTTTGCACAACAAAGGAAACTAGAAGCAAGGTGAAAAGACAGCCCTCAGATTGGGAGAAAATAATAGCAAATGAAGCAACACACAAAGGATTAGTCTCAAAAATATACAAGCAACTTCTGCAGCTCAATTCCAGAAAAATAAATGACCCAATCAAAAAATGGGCCAAAGAACTCAACAGACATTTCTCCAAGGAAGACATACAGATGGCAAAAAAACACATGAAAAGATGCTCAACATCACTCATTATCAGAGAAATGCAAATCAAAACCACAATGAGGTACCATTACATGCCAGTCAGGATGGCTGCTATCCAAAAGTCTACAAGCAATAAATGCTGGAGAGGGAGTGGAGAAAAGGGAACCCTCTTACACTGTTGGTGGGAATGCAAACTAGTACAGCCACTATGGAAAACAGTGTGGAGATTCCTTAAAAAGCTGGAAATAGATCTGCCATATGACCCAGCAATACCACTTCTAGGCATACACACTGAGGAAACCAGATCTGAAAGAGACACGTGCGCCCCAATGTTCATCGCAGCACTGTTTATAATAGCCAGGACATGGAAGCAACCTAGATGCCCATCAGCAGACGAATGGATGAGGAAGCTGTGGTACATATACACCATGGAATATTACTCAGCCATTAAAAAGAATTCATTTGAATCAGTTCTAATGAGATGGGTGAAACTGGAGCCCATTATACAGAGTGAAGTAAGCCAGAAAGATAAAGACCATTACAGTATACTAACACATATATATGGAATTTAGAAAGATGGTAACGATAACCCTATATGCAAAAAAAGAAAGAGACTCAGATGTATAGAACAGACTTGCGGACTCTGTGGGAGAAGGCGAGGGTGGGATGTTTCAAGAGAACAGCATCAAAACATGTATATCTAGGGTGAAACAGATCACCAGCCCAGGTTGGATGCATGAGACAAGTGCTCGGGCCTGGTGCACTGGGAAGACCCAGAGGGATGGGGTGGAGAGGGAGGTGGGAGGGGGGACCGGGATGGGGAATACATATAAATCCATGGCTAATTCATTTCAATGTATGACAAAAACCACTGCAATGTTGTAAAGTAATTAGCCTCCAACTAATAAAAATAAATGGAAAAAAAAAAAAAGAAGGTTTCACTTTGGAAACCCAGATGCTAGAGACATCTGGGTTGGTAATCAGAAGATAAGGATAACCCAGGATAAATATACTCAGCAGGCCTCAGAAGGAGCACTGCTCACCAGGAAGAGGCTGGAGTTCCTCCTCCCAAGACCTACATCTACTGTGGCCTGAGCTCTGAGGTCACCAGGCTACAGTGCAGATGACTCTGGGTTTTTAAATGCAGAGCTGGTCAAAGCTGTGCTTTCTCACCAGTGGACAGTTTCATGGCAACACCCAGAGCTCCAACTACTCCACTTTCTGTGCTGTTGCTTTTTAGTGGGGAAGAATCTGTAAGCTACCACCACCTGCCATGGGAGTTGGTTTGAGAAGCTGGGCTGATGCATATGAGTTCCTGGATGACTGAAGATACCCGGCCATGGGAGGCCATGGGAGGTCAATCTGGAGGCGTTGGAGGCACAGTTCATTTGTTTCCGTAGACCAGTTTCTCAGGAGCAAACTCCGAGTGATCTCAGCTGCCTCTCTCCTCATTCCAAGACAAGGAGGAGGGAGTGGGCTGTTTAGCCTCCTTAAGTTTGGAAAGCAAAAGATACCAAGCCGAGAGTGCATCACTTTTGGAGGGGGTGGCAGGAACCTGCAAAATCAGGCCCCTCCAGAAACCTCTGTGAGTTGATGTGATGGTGTATTTATGTGCAAAGATGCCTTTGACCAATGATGCTGACTGCAGTATTGTTTGTGATAATAAAAAACTAAGAACATCCTGACGCTCATCACCAGGGCACTGGCTAAATATACTATATTTCAGCCCCAAACAGAATATTATACAGCTATTTAAAGATCCAGGTAAATCTATTTGTACTGATTTGATATGGTTTTTATGTGAGAAAAGCAAGTTGTAAAACAATGCATAGAGTATAATCCTAGGTCACAAAAATACCTGTGTGGGTATTTGTACACACATGAAAGAAAACCTGGATGGGTCCCACGAATTTGTCAATGGAGGTTTTTCTTGGGACTTGGGACTGGGAGTCAGGGTTTGGGACTGGGTTTTGGGATTTGAAGAATATGAAAGAAAGCCCTTGGGAGCATCACTGTTTCAGGGTCTCACAATGACTGGATGGGAGCAGTTGGATTTGAAGGATGAGTTCTCAGGAATTCATGCTCTAGGAGTTTTCAATCAGCCTGATGCTCTGGTGAAAGCCCTTGCCAGAGGTGAGGCTTTTGCTCTGCTCCATCTGAGGTTTGCTGGACCTGTTAATGTGCTTGCCTTTGAGCTGACTTTGGGATCTATAGAGTTCTACAGGGCATGGTAGCGTGTCTTCTCTCCTCTTATTGGGTTACAGGCTACAGAGTTGACTGCAGCTTGAACTTTTAAGGTTACTGGTTTGGTGAACACTGTGCTTATAAAGATGATGGAGACAGGAGGCTGCATTTGATGCTATCAGTGATTCATTACCGACTTCTGAATGGAAACCTAAATGCCCACGTATCTGGCTATCTTCTCTCCTTTCATCCCTTTTCAAGTCTTTAATTCATGTCACCCTTCCGTGGTAGCCCCTAATTCAACAGAACATGGGTGCCTAACATGGCCTTTCCTGTAGCATGCCACTTCATTATCTCCCTAATCCAACAATGGGGCGATGGGGAAGATGAGCATGGCCACTCTCTGAGTGATTTAACGGAATGCTTTAATGATGTATTGAAAATGAACATTGACCCCAGGTAAGAGGTGCTAAACTGATACTTTAAAAGCACACCATCCATTTCGCTCTGATGGACTCTCCACCTTAAATCACTGTGTTGTCATTTTTACGATGCCGATCTAGCTATTGAGGCTACAGGACTGTGAAATGTCGTATAAAAAAGCCAATAAGAAAAAAATAAAATTAAGTTGCGGGGAGCGTGCATTAGCATTTCAAAAATGTTCTGTTGCATTATGCTATTATTCTCTCTCTGTCAAGGGGCACTGGGATCCCATCCTCCCCATAAAGAGACTGTGCCACAGAATGTATCAGCACTCCCTTCCTGAACTGGTGTGGCAGCTGAAGGGCATAGTTACAATAATGGCTAAATACATTTAGGACTAAATTTGATAGGACACTGGGGCCGTCTGCCTCCTCTGATGACAAAGTCTTGATTGCTCTTTTCCTTGTTGGCTCCAGCATGTGGCTTTCAGAGTTTTGACAAATTAATGTTTTCAGCATTTCTGCCCTGCAGAAAAGTAAGGAATGCTATCTGCTGAGTTGAGGGTATGACTTCACTACAGGTGACAACATGGGTGCTGGGATTCCATGAGGCATAGGCCACTGTCACGCTGTACTTCCTGACCTGGCAGCATAATAAAATACCCTAAATTACCAAAAGCCCAGTCCACTTGAATTCCTGCTAGAGAAGACGCTTGACAGTCATTGGACAGCAAGGAGATCAGACCAGTCAATCCTAAAGGAAATCAACCCTGAATATTCATTCATTGGAAGGATTGATGTTGAAGCTGAAGCTCCAATACTTCGATCACCTGATGTGAAAAGCTAACTCATTGAAAAGGACCCTGATGTTGGGAAAAATTGAAGGCAGGAGGAGAAGTGGGTGACAGAGGACAAAATGGTTGAATGGCATCACCAAATCAATGGACATGAGTTTGAGCAAACTCTGGGAGACAGTGGCAGACAGGGAAGCCTGGCATGTTGCAGTCCATGGGGTTGCAAAGAGTGGGAACATGGCTTAGAGACTGAACAACAATAAAAAGGTTAAGAAAGTCTGGTCCATCTGGAAAGGGTGAGTTTAATAACTCATAATGAGCCTGGGTCAGCATGATTGGTCTGCTCTGGGGAAATTTAGGCTCATCCTTGGAGTTCAACCCCTTGGCTCTCTGAGGGGCATCTTGCATTCTAGCTTGGATTCTAGCTAGTGCTAGGCTCTTCATGAGCTGGATTTCCAGGCCTAAACTGGGCCAGAGTGAGGGTCATTGTCTGCAGAGGGGAGGGAGGCCTGCCAAGCCTTGCCTTGAGGAGATTTTGTCTCCTGGGTAATTATGGGAATGCAATTCCTTTCTATGGCTCTGAATTTGCCCAATTGGGAAAGATGAATCCAGTGCCCCTGGTAGTCTATTACACTAAACCACTGAGACAATTGCAGTGCTTTATCTGGAACTTCGAGAGAGCTGACTCGTTCCTTAGGAAACATTGGCTTAATGGAATTCGCTGTATTATTTTCCAACGTGATGTGCTGCAAAACCGGGTGGGTCAGCACTTTGGTTTGGGGAATGTATTTTCATTTGAGAAGATGCCTCTGCTGGGCTTTTTGCTGCATTGGTTTAGGAAGCACGAGGCTCTTAGCCCTGCTGAGGGAAGGGGACTTGGGGAGGCCACCACGGCAGTGCAGGAAGGCGGTGAGCACAGGCCTGCTGGCAGCGGCTGGGGCTTTTATTTTTTTAAACTATATTCAGCATCAAGTCCAGCAAATGACATTCTCTGCTGAGCTGAATGTTACCCTTAATGAGATACCATGTCCCTTCTGTTCTCTGTAACAGGGACCTTGAGAGTTTTTATTAGCCAGCGAAACCAAACTTTTCACTGTTTTCATGTTTCCTAATAACCATCTGAGTCGTAACCTGAATTTTTATGCAGCTAATTACAAGTGCGACTTGGGCATGAAAGATTTATGCGATCAGAAATTACCTGTGTAATCTCTAGGCAGGCGGGGGATGAACCAAGAAAGGAAGTTAATCAGTTTTCTAGGTCGCACAAAAGGCACCTACGAGGTGCTGGCTGAGGGCTGGCAATGCATCTCCTGGGACATGCCCTGCCCCACTCCAGAGCTCTTTGCTCCCTCTCCACCCCAGGGCAGCCAGCATTGGCCCTGGGAATCAGCACTTTTCCCTAGTGTGACATTTCCACCCTCTGTTCCTAAGAAAAACATACCCAGCTAACAGTTCTGTGGAAATGAAATCAAGCACATGAAGGTGACAGGTTTAAGAGGAAACAGTGACATCTCCAAAAAGGGTCAGTTCCCATGACCAGAATAGAAGCCAGAATTCTAATAAGTTTCACCCCTTTAAGATTTCATTTAGTTAAAAAACACAGACAGAAAATGAATGATGTGGCCATTCCTCGAAGTCTACAACCGGAGGAATGCAAGTCTGCCAAGAAGTCAGAGCTCTCACCACCTAACACACTCACTGAACAACTAACATATTGTTTATCCGTGGGAAAGCAGCTTGCCCACGTGGCAGTAAGGAGCGTGTGATGGAGAGCTGGCCCGAAGAGCCTGGGAACTCATGCGTGCTGAGGTCCGTAACACGCATTTAGTTACGCGGCCATTTGCTGAGGCCCACAACTGATTAATATACACAGGCTTGTTCATTTACTCAGCATTCTGTTTAATCATTTAATTTCACAAGAGTTTTCATATCTTTTAATCATTCTAATATTCTTCTTATTGCAACATATTACTAAGCTGTTAGTTCAATTCAATTAAAAAGTGTCACCCAAAAGTAATTTATTCCATGTGCATCCTTAAGCGGAAACCCCAGATATGTCTGCATTTTAAAGAAATAACAACTCTGTCGATTTATTATTCTGCAAATGACTGTGCTGCGTTAGCACTGAGGGAGATACCAGGAACAGTGAACATCTGCAGGCACCAACATGGCAGCAGATCTGTGATTATTTCTCTAGAGTTTTCTCTAAGATTCAGAAGAGACTATGGACACTTGGACCATCTGTTACTACTGGGTGACCCCTGAAAACTCACTGTGACTTTCTGGTCCTGATCATATTTGTAACAGCACAGCCTCTGAGTTTTCACTCTGGGGGCCCCTTGGCTGGAGTTCCCACCAGCACTGCCTCACTTCAGGAGCAAGTGCAGGAGGCCTTCGAGGGCCAGGGTTCGGGAAATCGCCTGCTGTGGATCTGCTGGGGACACGTTTCT
Source organism: Odocoileus virginianus (assembly GCF_023699985.2). Classification (NCBI taxonomy): domain Eukaryota; kingdom Metazoa; phylum Chordata; class Mammalia; order Artiodactyla; family Cervidae; genus Odocoileus; species Odocoileus virginianus. The sequence continues at coordinate 41,755,696 of NC_069676.1, forward strand.
TCTTGTCAGTATTTGACCTTCCTGGTTGACCTCTGAGATATTTCCTCTGTCCCCTCTAGAGCAGTGCTGTCTAGTGGGAATGTAATGCAGTGCCAGCCACCTAGCAGATTTAAATGGTCTAGCAGCCACCTAAAGCAAAAAGAAACAGTGGCTACTGATTTACTTAATATTCTTTAACACAATATATCTAAAATATCATTTCAACATGTAGTCAATGCAAAAGTTAGTTAATGATCTATTTTATGTTTTCTTCCCATGCAAGGCTTCAAAATCTGGTATGTACATCTCACTCTGGGAGAGCCTCATTTCAGGGGCTCAGTGTCCATGTGGAACCAGTGGCTACCATAAGGCTCCAGAGACCTCAGGCAGGGGCCCCTGTGCAGCCTGGCTGTGGCTCCCCTGTGTCTGTGGCTCCCCTGGACTGAGGGGGGAGCTGCTTGGGGCCTTAGGGATCTGCCTGCAGAAGTTGGTGAAACTCCCATAGTGGTACAAAACAGGGCTCGCTGGCCACTGATGACCTCTGAGGCTTGTCTGACCCTGAGGTTGCAGGAACCCAGCAGGCCCGGGAAGGGATCACTGGTGGGAAGAAGCAGCTGCAAAGATGCTATCTTTCTTTGTCCCTAGGCCTTTGGGGGGCCAAAGGGAGATCCAGGTTTCAGGTGGTGGAAGGAGGAAAAGTGCTCCAGTGCTAATGGGGGCACTGATGGGAGGGAGGGTCCACTTCCTCTCCTCAACCCTCTTCCCGCCTGGTCAGGCATGACCCTGGGCACATATGGGATGCCCCAACTGGTGGGCAGGTCCCTCTTGCCTCTCCATCAGAAGACTAGCCATGAGGCCTGATTACCAAGCTCAGGGAGTAACTTTAGTCCTTAGCCGGCTGTGTCCTCCAGGGAAAGATGGACTTTCCTTGGGGAACAAAGTCCTCCATGATGGGGACACTCGGGATATTAATATGCCTACATTTTGAGGCCAAGGTGTTCCTTCTCCTTTGGCAGACCTGGGCCAGGGCCTGATGGAGGGCTGTTGCAGAGATGTGCTCTGAGTGGGCAGGGGTTTTATTACACTTGGGTATGGTGATAGCCACTAACTGCAGCTTCCATGTCCTAGTCCCCTGGGTCTGTTCCCTATTTGGGCCAACTGAGAGCCTCAAGAAATCAGGGACAAATGGAGAGACCTTGAAAAATTCTTCATGCCCTTTCCTGCTCTTGCAGAAGGCCCTGGTTATTAATATCTCACTCTAGGAAAAGGGCTATTTGTGCTGGTTGTTTTTTTAGGAGAACAGCAATAAAAAAGGGAAATTAAATTAGCAACTCTGTGTGAGCTTCTAATCCATTAGAGTGTCTTCAACTCTATAACTTGCTATCTTAAACTCTGGTCACCTACTTAAGTGGTTTCAAGAAAACAGCAGTGTTCCGCCTGGCCTTATTTTGCACCAGTTACAATAAAAGTGATTGAATGTCAGCAGAGCCTGGGGTTCTGGTACTGAGCCACAGGGCTCTGATGGGTCACCCTGCTCAGCCTGCCCACATGGTCACAGATGCTAATATCCCCATCAACAAACCTGTGTCCTTGCCCCGGAGCACACACCCAGCTCTAAGAATTAGTCAAATACAATTACCCACATGAGGTGGCCTCACCAACCTCTACTAAATAATGGGAAGATAAAACTGTCTTCAGTGGGAAACACCACAAAGGAATTATACTTCGTAATAAGAACAGGGTGCTAGCAGCAGCAGCTAACCATTACTGAGTGCCACTGGTGTGTCTGGCTCTGTGCCGTGCAGGGGACCTGCTACATCATCTACAGGGCCCAGTACAAAATGAAAATGCAGGGTCTTTGCTCAAAAAAGTACTAAGAATTTCAAGATGGAGACGACAGGGCATTAAACCAAGCACGGGGCCTTCTGAGGGCTTCCCAGGTGGCGCCAGTGATAAAGAATCTGCCTGCCAATATAAGAGACTTAAAGCGATGCAGGTTCGACCCCTGGATTGGAGGAGGGCATGGCAACCCACTCCAGTATTCTTGCCTGGAGAATCTCATGGACAGAGGAGCCTGGAAGGCTACAGTGGGGTTGCAAAGAGTTGGACACAACTGAAATGACTTAGCATGCATGCATGGGGCCTTCTGAAGACAGAGGCCTGTATGGCTGCAGGGGTCGCCCACTCAGGTTGGCCTGGCTCTGTGCATCAACTGGCTTAATGCTCACAACAAATCCTATTACTCTCTCCACTTTACAGATGGACAAATAGAGACCCAGAGAAGTCCAGAGACTGTTGGAATGGTTTCAAAGTGATCTGAATGGAGAAAATGCAGGAGGTCTGAGTCATCCCTCAGCCCACGGTGAAGTCACCGAAAACCTCCCAGAACTGCAGCAGGCTGCCCCAGAATCATGCTGTGAGTGCTGATTCAGTTTCAGGAAAACAATATCATTTGTCCCATTAAATTAATGTTGTTAATTTGAAGTTTATTGGTTTTGCAGTTTGTTTTTATTTCATTTATAAATTTGTTTTAGCTTTATGGTTATAAAAGAGCTCCACACATAAGGAATGTGTGCCTAGTTTTATGTTCACACATATTTAACTAACATTATACTAAACACAATTCAAGTCAACAGAGAGAAATCACAAGATTCCTGCTTTAAGTGGGGGTTGCATATTACTCCAGGAGGGAAATGTGTCTCTTGTCCCCCAAGGTGGGGGCCACAGGGGGTGCTCACAGCCCCACCCCTTGTCTGGCTGCAAGCAGTAGCCATGCTGGCTGGATGCAGGGACCCCAGTGGAGGTAGGGGTGGGAGACAGGGAGGGAGTGGGAGGGAGGGGGAGGCAGGTGGTTCCTCTGAGCAGGTGCTGTCTAAAGAGTCCCCAAAGGTCTGTCTGGCCCTGGTTCCTCTCCTGGCTGCTAATCCACATCCCTTTGCCTTGGTCCAGGGAGCTCTCAGCCTATAATCTAGATTCCTGGAGACTGGCCCTAGCCCCAAAACATGGAAGGGCCTGAAAAAACACCCAGGGGCTCAAGATTCCACTTGTGTGTGTGTGTGTGTGTGTGTGTGTGTGTGTGTGTGTGTGAGAGAGAGAGAGAGAGAGAGAGAGAGAGGCAGTCATGACCTCTCAAGGGTGTGTCATTAGCTGACCCTGAACAGGTGCTCTGGGGCTAAAGGCCACCCCCACCTCCCCACTGTGGTCTAAGCCCCCAGTCTCACAATAGGAGCACGTTTACAACCAGCAGACAAGACCTGATTACTCTTGACTGGCAACTGCCCTGCCAAGATACATTTCCCGCAAAAATGCAGGTCAAAGACTTGCAAGAGAATGCTCACAGAAACCTTGTGTATAATTGCCCCAAACCAGAAACAAGCCAGGTATATCCACTATGGAACACTGTACACCAAGGCAAAGGAACAAACCTCTGCTACTGATGAACATTAATAGATGAGTCAGTCTCACAACCACAGTTCTGAGGAAGCGGACAGACACAAAAGGGTCATATTATATGACTCCCCTGATGGAAAGTTCAAAGACAGGCAAAATGACTCTATGGTATTAGAAAGGCAGGTCAATAGTTATACTTGGGAGAAGCGAGGGCATCTGGGTGCTGGACCACAGAGCCCTCAAATAGCAGGAAGGCATGCCTACTTCACAGATGGGAGCATTCTTCCCAGGGACCTTAAAGGGTTTGCATGGGCACCTCCAGGGCCGCCGCCAGCTTATCTGTGGGGACCTGGTCTCATGGGCTCTGCAAAGCACAGCTGGGCTGATACAATTAGTGTAGTGATGTTCAAAAGCACTGCGAGGTCCCACAACTGCCAACTAAAAAGTGCCAGTCCATGGGCGGGCCAGGTACCCACACCCTGTCCAGAAGCCTGCCTCCCCTGCAGCTTGTGGATCCAACATGGCATGTGTGTTCAGAGCAAAAGGGTTCTTGTGAGACCCTATGTAACTCTTGCAGAGGCTCCTGCCCTCCTTGGCTCACCACGACTTCTGCCGTGACCCAGGCGCGGGCTTAACTGTTATCGCCACACCTCCCCAGCCTGCTGGCTACATGGACAGCCTTCTGTTCTGAAGCATTCCAGGGGGCTCTGCCTCTGTCAGAACTTTCTTTCCTACATTTCATCAGGGCCATCACCAGCTTGTGCTTCGTGCTCTGTCATGACTCAGATGCGGCATAATGATGACCACCACCTCCTTTCAGTCTAAGGGAGCCAGGATCGGTTCCCCTGCCTGCGCTGGGAGGCCACCCCAGCAGAAGTGTGTCGAAAGCCCCTCAAGGAACACCAGAGGTGGAAAGAAGTTCCTAGTGGAAGATTGAGTACCAGGTGCTGGGCCCAGAGGGCTGCTCCCATGAGGGGACCTCTAAAAGGCCTGCACTTTCATCTCAAACACTCCAGCCACTCCCAGGTAGTTAAACAGGTGCATGTAAGTGTTTCCCACTTAGGACACCAGGGAGGGAAGGGCCCTTGGAGACCCTCTGGTCCCCTGCTCCTCCTGTGGACAAGTGACCAAGGGAGCCTCAGGTACCTAGGGTGCTAATGGCCTTGCTGGCTCTAAAATTCAGGCCCCTGGACTCCCAGGCTGGGGTGGGGCTGCTGGGCATCACTTCTTGAAGAGGCAGCTATATACCTGTCAAACCCTCAGGCACAGGAGTCTCTCCCCAGCCCTGGACGACCCGCTCATCCTGTGTGGCTGCAATCTGAGTGCAGCTGTGATGTGGGGTTTCTGTGTAGAAGAAGGTCAGTTTCTGTAGAGAAGTTCTCTAGAGCTGACTGTGCATTCTCTGGATTTCCAGCACCCTAGACTGTTGCCAAACTTGGCTCCCAGGTGCCTGGGAGGAGGTGCGTGCTGAGCCTGGGCTGGCCAGTGCACACAGATCCTGGAAAGCTGGGGGCTTCCTTGAATGGACACAGATGGAATAAGAACACGGTGACAATGAGAGTCCCAGAGCACAGGAGTTGTTGGGATGTGGAGGCGCACAGGGCACGCATCTGCAGGGGCCAAGACAGCACACACCAGCTCCCTGCCAGGGCCTCCTCTTTATGGGCTATACTGGGTTGAATAGTGTCCTCCTCAAATTCAGGCCCATCAGAACCTCAGGCTATAACCTTATCAAGAGGTAGGATCTTCGCAGATGTAATTATTTAAGGGTCCCAGGATAAAATCATCCTAGATTTAGGGTAGGCCCTAAATCCAATGTCTGGTGTCATTATAGGGCTTCCCTGGTGGCTCAATCGGTCAAGAAGAGGAAAAGACACAGAGAAACGAAGAGAAGGCTATGTGAAGACGGAGGCAGGAGGCAGATGGAGGCAGAGACAGGAGCTGTGCTGCCACAAGCCATGGACCGCCGGGAGCCCAAGAAGTTGCAAGAGACAAGGAAGTGTCCTCTCCCAGTATGTTTAGGGGGAGCATGGCCCTTCCAACACCTTGATTTCAGACTCTGGCCTCCTGAACTATGAGAGAATAAATTTACACAGCGTTGTTGTACTCTGCTATGGCAGTCCAAGGAAACAGATGCAGGGCACTCTCTTGAGTTCAGGGGGTCGTATCAACTTGCAGCGCCCTTCCAGGCCTGCATTCAGCTACCTGCTCTGACCTTGGCCAATTATGTCAGTGTCCTCTAGCTTCTGGAAGCCACGTTACTTAAGCTGGCTGGGGTGGAAAGTGGCAGGTGGGCATGGAGAGGAAGGGCTTGAAGTCTTAAGCCATAGGCTCAGTCTAGCCCACTGACCCAGCTGCAGTTAGCTCAGAGCTCTGTACTCCAAGCCCAGGCATGAATATTCATGAGCCAAGTAACTGGAGGCATCTCAAACTCCCAGCCAAGGTCCACGCCATGAGAAAGGTGCACCGTGCCAGGTGGGTGAAAATGAGGCATGAAAGTCATCTGCCACCTGCTCTGAAAATTGCTCCTGAAATGTGGCTGTACAAAGGCCCCAGCCCCAAAGGATGCAAGACACATCCCAACAGGTGGTGGCTCCCCGAGGACAGGGACCTAGGCTGTCTGGTCTTGCAGGGCTCAGCACAGAGCCTGGAACAAATCAAGCCCTACCCAGGGCCATGGAGATGTTTAATAAGCATCTATCCACTGCACATTTTAAAAGCCACCCTCTTTTGAGAGCTTCCCTGCACTACCGCATCCCGGCCATGTAGCCTGCCTCCTGTTCTGGGGACACAGAGAGCCTATTCCCACCCCCAGGTCTGTGCGCAGGCTGTGTGCCTGATCTGGACTCTGGCTGGCTCCTTCTCATCCTGTAGGTGTCTTCCTTTACTCTCTCAGTGGGGCGCCTCACCCTGTAACTACCCTATCCAGAGGGGCCAGGGTAGTGTCTGTATCTCTCTCCATAGCCTAGAAGCTCTCAGAGGGCAGGAAACACATCTGGCTCTGCTCACCACTGAATCCCAGCCACTTGCCCAGTGCCTGGCATGTGCAACAGAGGTTAACACTTGGTAAGTGGGCAGAGAGGCCCATACACTGGTTCCTTGAGTTTGGGACACACAGGGATGTTATGATTTGGGGGAGGGGTCACCTGATTCCTGCCTCACTGGAGCCAGGCCTCCAGTGCCCTGAGCCAGCTAACTTTCCTATTTGCCTGATGTCTGTGATCTGCATTAATGGCCCTGAGGGCCACTTGAAGGTCATGATTCAGAGTCCCCAAAAGACACCTGCTGACTGTTGCCTGGAACCTACTTTCTAGGAAATGTTCCCAAACAGATTGGACTTAGGAGGCCAATAACAGATAATAAAAACTAATGTTCCCTGGGCATCCTGCCTTGCACTTGGCTGGGTCCTGTAAACACACTACTCACTGAACCCTCAGAACAACCCTATTATCATAAACAGGTGCTCTATTGACTCCCATTGTACAGATGAGAAAACTGAACCTCGGGGAAATGAAGCAAGCCAGCTCTTCAGGACACCCCACCTGAGCTCTCACTAAAGGTTGCCACAGTCCTGGTCCAGGTCTCTCCTGAGAGTTGAGCTGAACAAGTGGAACAAGAGGCTGAAAGTAGAAGAGTATGATGGAACTGGAGAGTGAGCGAAGTGCAGGGAGGGGCTGTCTTTTCTCAAGAGTTACCAGGTCAGGGACGGCACTGGCCGGGGCTCCCAGCCGGGTACTCAGTTTTTCCAGCCATGAGTTGGGCCTCAGGGGAGCCAGTCAGAGGCAGGTGTGGCCACGGGGTTTTATCAGGACCTCTGGTCCCAGCAGCGGTCAGGATCTCACTACATGCTGCTGCGTGCTCAGACGCTCCGTCATGTCTGACTCTCTGCGACCCCATGGACTGTAGCCTTCCAGGCTCTTCTGTCCATGGGATTCTCCAGGCAAGAACACTGGACTGGGTAGCCCTTCCCTTCTCCAGGGGATCTTCCTGAAACCAAGGAATGAACCTGCATCTCTTAAGTCTGTCTCTTAAGTCTCCTGCATCCGCAGGTGGATTCTTTACCACTAGTGCCACCTGGGAAGCCCTTTCACATGAGTGGCTGGCAAACCTGGGTCTGGGGTTCAGGTTTGTGGCTCCGAGACTACAGGTCAGGCCAGAACCTGGTTGGCAAGGTGGAGCTGGTTGGCAAGGTCAGTGCCTAAGTCCAGGAGAAGGAGCTGAGGACAGACTTGGGTGGTGAGCACAGGCTTTGTGGGGGCATCTGTTCTGTGTCCTCAGAGGCCACCCTGAGCAGGGGACACTTGAGCTGAGCCTCAAAGGATTTTAACCAGAAGACAGAAAAGGGTGGGACCCTGGAGGGGGTTCCAAGTAGAGGAAACAGTACATGCAAAGGCCTGGCATCCTGCTATGGGGACAGATGAGCAGTTGCAGGAGCACCAAGCCACACGCTGGGCAGCATGGTGGAAATTCCTTAAATGTCTGGAGCCTGAGAGGAGTCCTGGGGTATTCTTGTGTGTTCTAGGGGGTGGGGAACCTGTGGCCAGTTGGGGTAGAAGCTGTCGGTTTTGGTTTCCTGCCAGCTCACAGTTGCACTGTTCCAATTAACATTCACAGAGTAATTGAAATATGTAATTGGAAAACTTACAATGTATTTTAACCCAATTAGCAGTAGGACTATTTTCTCCCCATAGGACTCCCCTTGTGAGAGGAGATAGAGGCACAGCAGTGGCTCCTGAGGCCGGAGTGGAGGCCGTCTCTTCCAGAAGACGCCCCCTCCTGCCCCAGGTGAGGGCTGCCCCCAGGGTTCCCTGAGCGGATGCCTGGGTCAGGCTGCCCATGGGTGCAGCTGCTGATTCTGCCTGATCAGCAGGACCTGCCCTGAGCCGTGGCCTGGGCTCGGCCCCATCAAACTTGGGATTTGTCACACTCACTCTAGTCCTCCGAGTCCCAGGACTCTGTTCTGATCTTTTCTCACAAGGAACAAACGGCCTCTTTACCAGGAAGGTGGTTTCCTCTAAAGGCTTTCCTGGTGGCTCAGTGGTAAAGAATTTGCCTGCAATGTAGGAGACTCGAGTTCAATCCATGGGTCGGGAAGATTCCCTGGAGAAGTGAATGGCAACCCATTCCAGTATTCTTGCCTGGAGAATCCCATGGACCGAGGAGCCTGGTGCGCTAGTCCATGGGGTCGCAAACAGTTGGACATGACTGAGCAACTAACATACATACACACCAGGAGGACGGTTTCGTCTAAACAAACACCACACTTTCACAGGCTCATCTGACATTTGTCTCTTCTCCAAGAGACAGCAGTTGACACTCATCAAGTTCTGAGAAATAATTTGGGAGCAGAGGGACACGAAATGCCTGTGGGCACAAGGTCAGCATTCTGAGAGGGCTGAGGTGCCCCTGTCCCAGCAGATGTGCTGTTTTGTCACCAGGCCACAGAGGGATCTGCTGCCTGCCTCTAAGGACTGGTGTCCAGTGACGGAGTTTGGTGGCGGTACTGAGTGTCCCTAACCATTCTCCCTCTAAAGGTGTGTTTCAGGAGCCCTTCCTGGGGCCCTTGGGCCCTGAGCCCAGTGTGTGGTATCTTTAAGGCTCTAGTGGGGCCATGCTGAGCCTTGAGGATCCAGCTCTGGGGCTGGGCCTTGGCTGTCCAGATGGTGGACAAGAACTCGGGCCCTGACTTAGAAAGCTGTGCCCATTGGAAATGAGAAATAAAATCAAACAAAACAAGTCACCAAGACATAACTCGTTATGAGGTCCAGATCCAGGGGGCAGTCTGCCCTCTTGCTCAAATCAATCATGTCAGACACCCAGCTTTCCTTCCCATAGAGACCCCTGGCAGCAGATCACCAGGTGAGCAAATTCTGGGAGCTGCCTGGGGGGAACTGAGAGCAGGCCCTGGACGTGTTTGGCCTGAGGGTGCAGATGGAGCTGGTAAAGGCTCATGGAAACCTTTCTGGGGACCGTGGACAGGTGTGCTGGCTCACAGCACTGCAAGAGCAGGAGACACATGTGCGAGCTGAGGTCTGACCTGCACAGATGTGGGCAGAGGCCCTACCCTGACCTAGCCACACCCTGGGAGGGACCATTTGCACATCTGGAACTCTGAGCACATTGTAAGGAGCAAACCTCACAAGTCTGTGCCCCCAGGTCAGACTGCTGCCAATCAAAGTCTTGTGTTCTCACCTTAGAACTGAGTCATGTCATGAAAAACATGATCTTTCTATTGTTAAAGTGTGACACTCCTTGGTCCTAAGACACGTGTCGCTTGGGGCAGAAGCTGGGGGAAGGATGTCAGCATCTTTGGTTTTCGTAGCTGAGGCCTCTGCAGATATGAGCAGTGGCCCTCCAGTTAAGACCCTGCTTTCACCTCCTCCCCCATGAATCCTCCCAGTTCACTCCTCATCCTCCTCCCCGGTACCTGGCACAGCTCTGCCCTGCACGGGGGGCTGTGTAACCACTCCGGGCCCTGACTCTGCTTTGGGCACTTGATCTTTTCCTTAAGTCCTTAGCCAACCCTATTGGAGAAGACTTGGGCATCCAAGACCTGGATCAGGCCCCCACCTGCCAACCTCCTCCCCACTTCCTGCTTTAAAATGCTTAGTAAACTAACACTGAAAAATCTGAGAGGATGTTCGGCGTCAGACACTGGAGAGACAGGTGAATTAGACACATTAGTCCCCGTCCTCCTTGAACAAATGAATTTTTTTTTTTTTTTGCAGGGGCAAGGAAGGGTAAATGCTGAGGGAATGCAAACAGAGGGGAAGAATCAGGCTGGCTGGGGCCTAAGGGCTCTGTGAAAGGGCCCACTGGGGTATGAGTCCTAAGGAGCAGGCCGAGGTGTTAAGACTCAATGAGGCAGGAAATAGAAGGCTTATGTGCAGGTGAGCGCACAGCAATGGGTAGCCTTAGGGAGCCCTGCCAGGAAGCTCTGCAAGTGGGCAGGGCACAGCACTGGGTCAGCCCTGGGACTCTCAATGCTGCCCCAATGTGCCTGGCAAGGTGACGGGGTTTGGGAGGTTGGCCCCAGTTCCCTGTGCCCTCTTACTGTAAAAAGGCAGAGCTCGGATCGTGAGGAGACAGAGAAGGCAAGACATATTTAACAGTAACAAAAAGAGAAATGAACACACAGAGGGAAAGCATGATGAAGAGGGAACTGCTAAAACCCTGTAACAGGAATGACATTTTGCTTTTGTACAGTGCCTTGGAGAAATGAGGGGAATGGAGAAAATTCAAGAAAGTGCCAGTGTAGCTGGGACCCCTACCTTTCCTCCAAAGGCTGCCTCTGGCACCAAAGATTCTCTCTGACCTGCAGCAGAGACCTGCCCTCTCCCTTGGCTCTGACCCCTCCCCTTAGAGACACCATGGGGTAGGATCTGAACTCTTATGTGTCACCTCCACAGTTTCAAAGGAATCACATCCCACTGTCCTCCAAGTCCCAAGGGTTCAAAGAGTGCCACCCCAGGGAGCCTCCCTGACCCTCAGCTTCTTCTTCCAGAGAGGTCTTCGAGGCCCTGGAGCTCGGCACTGCCTGACACAGCCCAGGCTGGGATGCCCTGGTGACAGCAGCAGCAGGAGCTGGCATTTAGCTTTCTGCAGACCTTAGGATGGGCCTTTGGGTTCAGCCATGGCTAGGCATAGACTTTGTCAAGACCTGCCTTGGGGGTTCTCAGCACCCTCAGGGTTGACCACAGCCCTGAACACTGGACCCTAGGAAGGCAGCAGGATCAGTGGCCCCATCACCAGGGCATAAATACCTGACTCTGCACCATGCTCTGTTCTGGGTGTCCATGCACAGCAGAATCCTGGCCTGCCCTCACGGAGCTTGCAGCCTGGGTGTGTGTGATGTGGTCGTAACATGAAGCGGACTGGTGAGTGACCCAGAGTATGAGGTCAAGCAGAGCTTGGAAGCCTGGATTCTGATCCCAGCTCTACTATTGACTGATTCTGCCACTTTGGGCAAATTCCTTTACCTCTCCGGGACTTGCTCTCCTCTTCTATAACATGGGAAGCATACTAGGATCTGCCTCACAGACTTTCCATGAGGATTGAATATGTAAAAAGTATTTAGCATTGTGTCAGCTCATGAAATATCAATGATCTCAGATATGAAGATGAAACCACCCTAATGGCAGAAATTGAAGAGAAATAAAGAGCCTCTTGATGAAGGTGAAAGAGGAGAGTGGAAAAGCTGGCTTAAAACTCAACATTCAAAAAGTGAAGATCATGGCATCTAGTCCCATCACTTCATGGCAAATAGATGGGGAAACAATGGAAACAGTGAGAGACTTTATTTTCTTGGACTCCAAAATCACTGCAGATGGTGACTACAGCCATGAAATTAAAAGATGCTTGCTCCTTGGAAAAAAAACTATGACCAACCTAGACAACATATTAAAAAGCAGAGATATCACTGTGATGACAAAGGTCCATATAGTCAAAGCTATGATTTTTCCAGTAGTCATGTGTGGATGTGAGAGTTGGACCATAAAGAAGGCTGAGTGCTAAAGAACTGATGCTTTTGAACTGTGGTGCTGGAAAAGACTCTTGAGAGTCTCTTGGACTGGCAGGAGACCAAACCAGTAAATCCTAAAGGAAATCAACCCTGAATTTTCATTGGAAGGACTGATGCTGAAGCTGAAGCTCCAATACTTTGGCTATCTGATGAGAAGATCTAACGCACTGGAAAAGATCCTGATGCTGGGAAAGCTTGAGGACAGGAGGAGAAGGGGGTAACAGAGGTTGAGATGGTTGGATGGCATCATCAACTCAATGGACATGAGTTTGAGCAAGCTCCAGGAGATGGTGAAGGATAGGGAAGCCTGGCATGCTGCAGTCTATGGGGTTGCAAAGAGTTGGACGTGACTGAGCAGCTGAACAACAATAGCTCATGGTATTACTCAGAGAGAAGCAACAGATTCTAGGCTTTGGGAGACCATCCCAGATCTTCAAACTCAAGTACCTCAAACACTTGGACTGAGTTTTCCCCCAAAGAGCTCTTGTTTCTATGAAGCACATTTTAGACACACATCCACCCACTACAAATTAATCCCCTCTTTAGTCTTGACAAAAACTTCTTTCTCACCCACAGGCCACACAGTTCAAAAGGTTTTTCAGCTTTTTAATTTTAAAACACATCACCTGAGAGAAGTTGTTGTGTGAGGAGAGAGAAGCATAGCCTAGGGAGGGGAGAGGGGTGGGGGCCTAACCCCTCACGGAGACCCTGCCCCCGGCTCAAGGCCACATCCTGGCCATGCGGGCCCTCCCCAACACGTCCAACGCAAGCAAGGGCCAGAGGGAAGGGGTGAGGACAGTTTCTTGGTGGAGGGGGCATTTGAACTGGTCCACAGCGACTGGAAAGATCCTGACAAGCCGGCGGGCCTTCCTAGCTGCTGTGTGGAAATGATTTTGGTTCTCTTTGTTTTTACTCCAAGTGTGTGTGAGTGTCTGGAAGTTATGAGACACACTAATCACCTCGAAGCTGCCTCCAGTCCACATTCCTCCTCTGGGCTTGAGTGGGGCATTTTTAATTCCATAAAAGGAAAACCTAATCCAAAAAGTATTGATTTTAAATTTCTTTCCATCTCTTTCACTTAAAAACAAAGGTTCAACGGCAGGTGGGTTTGGACTGGTGACCCCATCTTTATATACACAAACCAAATGCTAGTGCTTCTCAGCCAGAAAGCCTCAGTTCAGAATATATCAAAGTTTTATAGAGTAACTATTTTGCAGGGGAAGGGGATGCTGTGTCTGCAGACTTAGAGTCACTGTCTTTGTTAAATCAGCGTTGGTTTGAGGATGCTACCTGGACTCTGGCTTGTGACACTGGCAGCAGTTGGGTCATTTCCTTTTTTAAGATGCAGGCCTGGGACGCCCATCCAGTTCAGCCCTGGCCCCCGCTCCCTTCTGCCCAGAGCTTTGGCTGGCTGTCCCCGGTCTGCCATTGAGGCCTGTGTGCTCTTGGTGACCTCACCCTCTGGTTCCCACTGCCCGCTACTGCCCGCACCCCATGCTCTGGGACATAGCAGCGCCCTCCTGGCTGAATGTATTCTGTGCCCCCCAGCCTCCATGTCCGCTCTCACACTGTGCTTCCTGCCATTTGGTTCAATCACACATTTCCTTCTGGATGCCATTTAAATGCCAAATGCCACCTCCCCCAAGGAGCTTTCCATGACTGCCATACCACAAGCACCTGTATCCCTCTCTTAGCCTCTCTTCCCTGGGAAGCAGAATAGTGCAGTGGACAAGTTGTGTGTTTAGGAGTTGGAGTTGCCTCGGTTTAATCCTAGCTCTGCTATTGCCTGAGCTTCCCGGGTGGCTCAAGTAGTAAAGAATCTGCCTGCTAATGCAGGGGATGCAGGCAGGAAATGTGGGTTCGATCCTGTGTTGGGAAGATCTCCTGGAGGAGGGCATGGCAACCCGCTCCAGTATCCTTGCCTGGAGAATCACCATGGACAGAGAAACGAGTGGGCTACAGTCCGCAAAGAGCTGGACACATAGCGACTGAAAACACACACTCTCTCTACCCAAGTGGCGGGAAAGCTGGACAGCACTGAGGGGCCCCTGGGACTAAGGGAGCGCTGCCTCTCTGGGTCTTGATGACCTTGTTAATTGTTCCAAACACAAGTGTCAGAATCCATCAATGGCTGCTTGCCACACCCCAGAGGTCGTGCTGTGACTTCTCCCCCACCCCTGCAGCCTGGGCTCAGGGAAGCACAGTAAGGCCTGTGAGAGGGCCTTTGGGCAAGGGAGCTCCAGGAACCGCCCCTCTGCCATGGGGCACTCACCAGGAGCAAGACAGCTCAGAGACACTGGCCCGTCAACATTCTAACGGTCCCAGAAACTCCAAGGGAACACGGGACAACCAGGTGTCTCCCTTGCCCATGGGGTGAGCACAACCCCTACCACCTGGGAATCTGGGATAACAGCGAGGACCCTGGAGGCTGGCATGTCTGGAGCCCCAGGGCCAAGCAGGACAGAGCTGGAGGTCACGTGTCTCTGCCTGGCCTGGAGGCTCGGTTCCAGTTGTCCTACCACCATCTGTCCAACTTCAGTCCTTCAATCATGCAGACCAGGAATACAGCAGGTGCGTCGCCAGAGCTGAATGAAGGTCAATTCATGAACCCTCTCCTAATCCCTCCTTTGAACCTTTGTCTTCCCACAAGGCAGAATACTTTCCTTCTCTCTCTGTCCATTCATCTTTTCCTTCTCTATCCCTTCTCCATGCTTTCAGGCCATCTCAAGTCCATCTTCTTCCAGGAAGCCTGCTGACCCTCATGATATTTCCACAATACCTAGCACACAGCTCCTGTGGTTTAGATTTTCATATTCACGCATTGCCTTCTGCCCTGGGCCTCATTTCCCTAGACGGGTTGGGAGCTACAGACTGCAAGGCCTGGGCCATCACTTCCTCTCCCTCCTAAGTGAATGACTGGCCATGTCTCCATTCCCCAGGGTCTCTGCTGAGAAATAAGCCTTCTCAGATAGTTTCAGACCCCAGGATGAGTGAGGGACCACAGCGTGGCTAGACAGGTGTCCTGCAGTTGGGGTCCCCTGTCTCCCAGCTCACCCAACTCCTGGGGGGGGTCCCTCTGTCCCGGCACAGAACCAGCCCCATGCCTGCCGTCTGCCTCCAGAGCTGCCCGAAGCCAGGCCATCAACCCTTGCCTGCAAAAATAACATGGGGGCTCCACATGGCAGTAGGAGGTGGGGGATTTAGCTCACCTGCCACAGTCAGGCACACAGTTTATTTCCACTTTCCTTGGCCAACACTTCACCTGAGAAACAGAAATGGAGCAATGGCTTCTAAAACAAAAGGAATTTTGTCTCAGTTACATTTGTATCCAAATGGGCAAAATAAATTCCAGTGCTGTCCCAAGTGTGCCAAGAGCAGGGTCTCGTTACCAGGGGGGTGACAGCTTTCCATCCCCAAGAGAACGACCAGGATGAAACACGAGGCCCTGTAGCAAATCTTCACAGTCAGTCTATTCATGGTGGCTCAGGTGCGGCACTGGAAGGTGTGTCCTCCAGGCGGGTGTGCCCCTCTCCCCTCCCAAAGGGTGCTCGGTGATTAATTATCACCTAGGTGGTCAGGGACTGCAGGGAGGAGAGTGAATGATGGAATTTTACTTGCGCACAAGCCGGGAAGCAAGTGAGTGAGACTATTTGCTGCTCTAAATGAACAGAATGTTTAGAGCTGCATCAATCAGCAGGCACACTCAGCACCTGCACGCACCACTTCAACGCCTGCCAGTGCCAGACGCACACCCACAGCCGAGCTGGAGGGCAGGGTCCCAGCAAGACCATGTTGGGGTAGGCTGCCAGCTTCCTCCGCGTGACCCTTTGTGACCCTCTCTCAGTTGTGTCCGACTCTTTGCAACCCCATGGACGAAGCTCCTCTGTCCATGAGATTCTCTAGGCAAGAATACTGGAGTGGGTTGCTATTCCCTTCTCCAGGGGATCTTCCCCACCCAGAGATTGAACCTGGGTCTCCCGTATTGCAGGCGGATCCTTTACCACCTGAGCCACCAGGGAAGCCCTTATGGAGGCAGGAGAGAGCCCAAATCTGAGTCTCCCTCCTCGGTCTAGTGCCTTGCTTCCTGGCAGGTCAGCAGCCCTCGGGGAGGTGGTCCCATAAGGGCAATGGGGGCCCCTTGTGGAGTTATACTTTCTGTAGGGTCTGTGGATCTTCACATGGATGTCTGAAGCTCCTGAATCTTAGCTGTCCTTCACCTGTGGTCACCTCTCTGCACATGATAAATTCATCCCCAGACTCCTTTTCCTTCAGCATAACTCTGTGGGGCCCTGTTGAAAGGCCAAGATGCTGGCTTGTTGGCCAGCTAGCCTGTTGGCAGGCAGAAACCCAGGCCCAGCAAACCCTTGACTGCAATTTCCCACTCTGGTGCTGCAGTCTCCCCATGGGACCCTCATTCTCCAGCTCCTCTCCATCCCCAGAACCTTTTCCCACTGACTCCTGCAGCTTCTCCAAGGCCCAACCACCCACTCCAAGGCATGTAGCAATCTGATTAAATATGAAGTACACTGAAGGGAAGAGGTAAGAATACACTGGTGAGATAGAGGACACAGGAAAAGAGCTGGGCTTGCGGGGAGGATGGCGAGTTCAGTCACCACAGTGATGACCAAGGGGTCCTGGGGCGGGGCAAGGGGCTGGTGAAGACCTACAGCTGGAGACTTGGTGTCTGGAGGTGTGGGTGGGACAAAAACCTCCTGTGGAGAGAAATCTCTGTAAGTGTCTCAGGAAGGCCCTCCGCCTGCTTTTGTAAACAGAGTTTTACTGGAACGCAGCATAGTCATTGGTCTTACGGTTGCTGTTGTGTCACAGTGTCAGAGTATTCACTACCTGGCCATCTACAGGAACCTGATAAGAGGCTGGCAGAGGAGAGGAACTCACTCACAAAGGAGGTGGAGAAGAGGTGGAAGGCAAATGGGCATCTCTAGGGAGGGCTCAGTAGGGCCTGCAGAGGTGAAACCCGCTAAAGGCCGAGGCGTGTCCCTGCTGGACGTGCCAATGGAGATCACCAGTGGCCGTTGTTGCAGGCCTCAACTCCCTCACCTGTATGAGGGTGTGGAGGAGGTGGTGAGGGAGGTAGACATGCTGGGGAGGGAAGAACAGGAGTGAGGAGTGGGGCCACAGAGTCAGCGGGCACAGATGACTCCTGGGTGGGATGCTTGGCTGTTTCAGGGAGGAGGGGCAGCTGCAGGCATTAGGGTGTAAACCCTTCCATAGCAGAGCCAAGCCTTGAAAACGTCTGTGAAATACAAGTCTGCTTTCCTGCCTGGGATACAACTGTCCAGTCAGCTTTACAGACTCGGCCTTATCAGGCCTTGAGTCTTCACCTGGGTCTGCAGAAATGGGAGCTGGAGGGTAAGAGGGGAGCAGCAGACCCAGGGTCAAACCTCATGTTCCTATTTCTTTGGGGCTGGCCCTTGCTAGGGTCAACTCCCCAGTCCCTTCCCATCTCGTACCCGCTTTCCACACCAGAGCCCAGAACATGTCTACTCAGTCTGTTGAGTTGAGGCTGTGCCCTGGGGGCTCCATCCCTTCCTCCTGGGGCTGCACTGGCCCCTGGGTTCTCTGTGTGACCCAAGAGCTCAGCCAGCCAAGCCTGTCCCCAGTCCTCCTTCCTCTAAGTGTTCCTTCCCAAGACTGTGCCTCCCTGCACCATGGGCTTTGGGGGTCTCTGTCCCACCTCCCACAGCCCAGGCCCAGTGACCCACTCCAGGAAGGGTCCGTCTCTCCCCCACACCGGCCTCCTAGAGTGAGTCTTCATGATTCCTCACAGTGGTGCCATAGCTAGACCTGTGGGCCAGCCCTTGAATAAAAAAAAAAAAAACCAAAAAAAAAAACCCACAACAAAAAAACTAAGAGTGTGAAGCTAAGTAGCAAACTCATCATTTGAAAATCTCACGTTTCCTGAGATGAGATGATTCCCATTAACCAAACACCTTCATTTTCAGAAAATCCATGTTCATAGCTTGCTCTGTAGAGCCTGCCCCCACAAGTTATGATTTATATTTTATTACAAGGTGAAAAGAGACAAAAAAAAATTCTCACAAGGAAAAAAAAAAATCCCACTGACTCTTTATAGCAACTCCCAGGGCATTTGATTTAAAGGGACATTGTCATCTTTAATGTTTTCATCCAGAGGAATTAGAGAGCGCCACCATGATAATTTAGAAGCTTCTGATTTAAGGGGTAGTCTCCGTGGTCTGGCTTCACTGTATTTTCCTTTTTATGGTTCCAGAGAGTATTTTCTGAGAGATAATAATGTTGGGTGATATTTCTCCTTTGTCATGTGGAGGCCCAAGAAGAAAATTAAAATAGGTCCTTTCTAACCCCCCTCTCTGAGGCCAGGCTGTGGATCGAGGAGGACTGTCATGGGCCACCTGCAGCCACTTCATCTTCCCAAGGCCCAAGCCTGCCTTTTGGTGCTCCCCACTGTGGAGATGGGGAGGCAGGCCGCCATCCTGGCCCTGCGGGAAGTGACTCCTGCACCAGTCACTGGTCACAAGGGCTTCTCACTACCATCTCTTTCTGTGGCCCTTTCTGCTCCTATTTCTGCCTCCATGTTCAGGTCTCCATCACCTTCCAGTTTCACCAGCCAGCATTCTTCCCTGTGTGCATCCCCTGGTTAGTCCTCAAGCTGGAGAAGCTTGATCAAGTGTCTTCCTGATTTCCTTAAGCAGCCCAAACCCTGCGGCCTGATCTGGGGGCCTGTGGCAGAGACTGCTATGTGTTCACTTAACCTGCTTCCTTTCCCTCCTGTGGACACAGTTGGACTAAGTTTCCCAGCTGCCCTTGTGGTCGGGCATGGCCATATGACTGAGCTCTGGTCAATGGAGTAGGTCAGAAGGGACGTACCTAAGTCCTAGCTGGGCTCCCCCAAATCTCCTACAAGACCTTCTACTCTTTCTATCCCTCTGTATACTGGCCAGGTACAGGGCATCCGGTTAAGGAATCTGAGGCTCTGTGAGATGGTATAATAGAGCCACAAAAATGAAAGATGCTTGGGTCCCTTTTTCATCATGTGGCCACAAAGTGAACCCCAGCACTGAACTGTTACATGATGAAGAAGGAAATCTGTACTGTTAAACCCCTGAGATTTGGGGGTATCCGTGCCTGCATTTAGCCTCCCTGACGAACACAAGCCCTTGATGCTCCGGTTCTCATCTCTCCCTCCAGCATCACCTTATTTGTCCATGACAGGGATACTGGCCATGCAGGATGGTCTGGGGCCTTCCCATGTCTACACTTTTTCTTGGGCTGTTCCCTCTAACTGGGCTGCTGCTGCTGCTGCTAAGTCGCTTCAGTCTTGTCCGACTCTGTGTGACCCCATAGACAACAGCCCACCAGGTTCTGCCATCCCTGGGATTCTCCAGGCAAGAACACTGGAGTGGGCTGCCATTTCCTTCTCCAGCTAACTGGGCTACCCTTCCCTATTTGCCTATGTAATGCTACCCATCCTTCTCTGAAGACTTCTGGCATCTCTTTGGAGGTGTTACACCCTCCTCAGTTTTCAGGGCATTCTGTGAGCACCCATCTCACAGACAAGGCAAACCTGTCTCTGCACATGTACTGATTTCCCTCAGGACAGTGAACTCCTTGGGGGCAGGAATCCCTCATGCCCAGAGTCACACCACATGTGCTGTGTGGTGGCCAGGGAGCCAGCCTGGGGGGCAGACCCTCTGATTTGAGTTTTAGCTGTACTACCACTTACTGACAATCTGGGGCCTCATTTCCTCTTCTGTAAAATAGGGACTAAAAAAGAAGAGCCTCACTCCCATGACTATATCCCAAGCCTAGAGATCATCATTACAAATAACAACAGACTGAAAAAGCTTATCTTCAAGCATCCTCCTCCCTGATCGCTCCCAAATCTTTTCTGGTTTATCCTCTCTGGTACCCAGATTTCAAAAAGTCTTCAACTCTACTGGGACCCACAATCTACTGACCAACCATCTACTTTGCCACCAACCCCCTTATGATGTCACTTCCTTCTCACCCAGCTTCAGCTCCATGGAATTTGCATCTCTGGAACCATACATTGCACACACCCTCAATTCCCTGCTCCCTCAGCACTCCCTCAGCCTTGATTAGTCCTGTCTGTTGCTCTGTGCTTGCATCTGAGTAGCTGAACATGGCTGAGGACAGCTCACCACCCTGCTGACCTGGGTCCCTTTGAGTTCATGACTCTGTGCTTCATTTGAGCCCTTCATGCTGCCTGGTGACCACCTCACCTTCTCTCCAACTGTCCACCCTCTCATTTTCCTAACAGACTGTTACAGACTTTCTCTCTCCTCAAGCCTCCACATTTCCTCTTCTATCCTCAGTCTCAGCCATGACCTTGCTTCCTGACTCACAGGGAAAATAGATGTCTATATGGGTTATTGCCATATCCTTCCACCTACCTGCACCTGCGCTCACCCAGCAGGCTCCTTTCCTGCTGGTACGGGTCTACCAGCCTCGCCCTAGGACAGCCCCACCACCCCAGCACTAGACTCTACCTGCCCTCACCTGCTCAGAGAAGTTTCTCTGTTCCTCACAACAAAACTCCTTAGACGAGCTCTTTATACCTTGTTTCTCCAGTTCCTCTCTTCCCACTCACTTTTGCCCTCTGGCCCTGCCATCCAGTGAGAACTGCTCCTCCAGGTCACTAAAGATCCTAGAACTCAGGGTCCAGTTCTCTCTTCTCTGTCTTCATCCGAATCTCCCAGTTGCACCACACCACTCACCACTTCTGGCATATTCTTCCGTTGGCTTCCAGGACATTGTGCTTGTCTGGTTCCCCTCCCATTTCTCTGGCTTCTTCCTCTCACTCTCTTTTGCCAGCTCCCCCACCCCCATCTCCTGACCTCTTCACACTGAAGACTCAGTGGGATGCTCTTCTCCATCGACACTCACCACTCAGTGATCTCATCCAGCCTCAGTGCTTCAAACACTGCTAGTAAGTTAAGGACTGGCACGTTCCATCTCAGGGCTGGACCTTTCCTTAACTCAGTCTTGTATGTCCAGCTGCCTGTTAGCATTGCTGCTTGGATGTCTGATAGGCACCTCAAACTCCATATGCTCAAAGTAACAGCGATCGTCCCTCCCAAACCTACTCCGCCCACAGTCTCCTTCATCACAGGAAATGGCAACTCCATCCTTCTGGTCCTCATGCTGAAACCTCCGGATCACTCTGGACTCACCTCTTTTCTTGTAACCACACCCAGTCCATCAGCAAATTCCCTTGGTGTTACCCTTCAAAACACATCCATAACTGACCACTCTTTACCACCTGTCACGTTGGCCTTCACCCCCATTATCTCTCTCCCAGATTATTGTAATGGCCTCCTGTCTTGGCTGCTTGCTTCCACCCTTGGCCTGCAACAGTCTATTCTTACAACAGCAGCTAGAGTGATTCCTTTAGAATATAAAGCCAGATTAGGTCACTCCTCAACTTGAAACCCTCCAAAAACTTGATGTGTCACCCAGGGTAAAAAACAAGTCCTCACACTAGCATCCAGGGCCCTGCAGGACCTCTGACCTCACGCCCTCCACCCCACACCCCTCCAGCCAGCAGACCTATGCTCACCCAAGGGCCTGGGATGTGTCTTCTCAGGTGACCTTGTGGCTCAGGGCCCATCCCTCCAACACCAGCTCACACAGCCCCTGCTTAGTGAGGCCTTCCCTGGCCTACGGTGTTTAACTTCTGCTGCCCACCTGCTGCTGCCTGCCCCTGCCCTGTCCTCCCTGGTCCTCTGTGTTGATCTCAAAATCATGTCTCTTCTTCTAATCTATATTTCTGTTATTGTTTATCTCTGTCTCCTCACTGGGATGCAAGTTCCATGAGACTGAGACTCTGTCTGCTCTGTTCTGAAAGCTGGTGAATACCCCGGCCTAGGACAGTGCTGCCAGGAGATGTCTGTTGTGTGAGTGACCGCACCCGGCTTCTGAGGTTAAGTGCTCTTCACCTGCAGACCAACCTCGAGGGGTTGGGGGTTCTGCAAGGGCACCTGTGAGGCCACGTGGGTAGGACACCCTGGCCTATCTCCACTGCATGAGGAGGCCCTTTAGAATCAGTAATTGCAACTCTGATGCAAACTGTCTTGGAGAAAGGCTCTCTACAGGAGCCAAGAGGACCGTTTTTCATGGCAAAGGGCATCACTCGAAACTGTCTTGCACTAATAATGTGTCCTGACTCACGTGTGAGATCGCAAAGCATTTTGTAAGCATGTACTAATTGATTTGTTCAACATCCCTGCCAGAGAGAGGAGGAAATCAGTACCCTGATTAAAGAAAGAAGACTCAGTTCATGATGGAATCAGGCACAAGGATGGAATGTGGGGAGTCCTGGGGTGCCAGACATGGAGAGGAAACGCCCACCTGTCCTCAAGCCAAGGCTTAAACATGGTCACAAGTGGGCTCATCACAGAGGTACTGGGGTGGGGGGGCGCTGTAGTTGCAGTGCCTTCTGGGTTCCCAGCTGGGGGACCACGGGCAAGTTCCTTAATCTCCCAGAGCCTCGATTTCCTCAACTCTAAAATGGGCATAAATGGTATCCTTTTCATCAAGATTGCTGTCACTAGGTAACATAATACAAAACTGGTTAACATCCAACAAATGTGACCACTGGTAACAAATGCCACAGCCCCTGCTGCCCGCCTCCCCTGTGTGCCTACTGTGTGCTTGACTGGCCCCAGCTCCCTGTCACTCACGGCCACAGAAGCCCCGGGCTGGACACAGGAGCTGCAGGAAGAGCTTGCCAGAGGGGTCCTGGGCACCTGGGAGGAGGGCCCTGCAGCCCCACTGCGGTCCTTCACAGACTCTGGGTCGGGCAGACTCTAGAAGCAGGGGACTTCTGGTGGAGCGGCCTGTGTGAGCCAGGATGCTGCGGGGTGGGAGTGTGTGGGCTTGGGCCAGCCACGCCCACTTCTCTGGATCACCACCTCCCCAGTCCCTGGTACCTATGGGGCCAACACCTGTCACATGTGAGGTACCACAGGGGCCCCACTAAAACACTCTGGGCATCACAGCATCTGGAATTCCTTGAGCGGCAGTGCAGCTGAGCTCAGACTCTGAGGCCAGACTCCTGGGTTCAAGTCCTGACCCTCAATCCCAGCTCTGAAACGCAACAAGTTGCTCCAGCGCTCCATGCTTCTGGGCTTTTTCTACAGAAAGGGGCTAATAATGGTTCGTCCCTCACAGCTTGCTGCAAGGATTAATGGATTCACTTACAACTGTACCATGGCACATGCTAAGTGCTCAATAAGCATTGGCTCTTAATCCTGTTATTATTTTCCGAGATTGATTATACGGCTTCAGAAACAAGCTCTGTGACACATGCTGGGCCCTGAAGCTGCTCTGCACCAGCACCCTGGGGCATCTGTACCATGCATTGGGTGCTGGGTCAGCCCCCCACAGCAGACACTCCATGGTGGAAGGGCTCCCCCATGTGGGCCCAAACCATTCCCTCAGCCAGCAACTTGAGGACAGGGTAACACAGCCAGGCCTGCAGTCACCACTGTGTTCCCAGGGCCCAGCCAGCTACTTGCTAAGCATGAGTGGAAACTGGAGAGCAAATATTCACCTGTTGCTCCACTTGGAAGCATTTTCCTAAACTTGTGTTTACTTACAGCTTCCTAACCTGATGGTTTTGTGACTTCAAAGACCACGGCTGTCACATGTCAAGTTTCCTCCAGTAAACTGAGCCACACTGCTGAGCCATCCGACACCTGCCGGGGGTGTCTCGGTTCACTCTGGAAGCTTACTGTCTTCTGCAAGGACCACAGGGACAGCTGCTGGTCAGGCCACTCACCCTGGAAGCACCAGAGTATCCCCGTTCAAGGACTGGAAATGGGGACTGGGGTTGGGAAGCCATCACTGTACACTCAGGGAGATGCCCTGGCTGTGCTGTTGGAAGAACCACATGCTGTCCTGTGATGACGGCTGTCTCCCGCTCCCTGGACATCTTGGCAGAGCCTGCCGGGCCGCAGCCTTCTGAGTGGCTGCTCTTTAAAGGAGCAGGCTTAGTGCAGACAGTCTAGTCCAACACAGGCCTTTTAAAGTCGAGCTGCCCAGAGTCTGGGCCTGTGAAAACCCCATCTACCCAGCTGCTCAGCCAGGACTGCCCACAGAGGAGCTGTGACCTGCAGTCTGGTGGCCACGGATCATGGACTTGGGCTGAGTGTGCCCTTCCCTCCAAGCGAGATCAATAACCTCTCCTGACCTCAAAGGGAGGGGCTCACACAAGTGTGGAGGCGCAGGAGGGGCCCACATGAACAGATAACCCCAGGCCCTCCTCCTGCGTGCATTTAACCCCAGGTCTGCCCTCCTCTCCACCACCACAACTGCCCGGAGACACTAATCAACAGCCCATCTAACTGCTTAGAGTTTTCCCTCCTTCTGTCTCCACCTCCCCGTCACAAGACCTGCTTTCAGACTCTAACCAGGTAGTGATGGGAGGCAGGGAGGCGGCTGGATTCTGGGCATGAATTGTTCCAAAGTGAACAATCAGCCTCCGAGTGATGGAGGCCTGACTCGGGGGGACCGAGAGCCTTGCTCAGCCCATGCTTTCATTGTTAGTTTAGAGAATGCAAGGAAGATATTCCAAGTGGAGGCACATTGGCATGCCTAATTGAAATTAGAGGCATCTGCTGACTGCCTCTCCATACAGTGGAAGCTGCTGCTCCCTTAGAAGCTCCACCGGCAGCCCTGAGAAGGCCTCCCACCACCTGGTGTCCTGTCTGGGACAGGGTGTGTGGGTCCCTGGCTGGAAGCAAGGGAAGGGGGGCCAAGGTGCTCTGTGACGGTGGGGCTGGGGAGGGTGACCCCAGGGAACACTCACACAACTTCTGTGTGGGGCACAGTCTGAGAACCCACAGACCTTTGTGTTTCAGGTAAGACACGCCAGTTGCCTCTGAGGCTCCCTGCAGGTGTGAGCCCTGCTGCTCACTTTCTAAACTGCCCCCCTGACCTGCTTTCTTCACAGCTGCACCCCTCCACCCTCCCGCCTGTGAATATTCCGCATGTCCTGTTTCTTCCCAAGCCTGAAGCCCTGAGTTGCATCAGAAAGTGTTTCATCGACTGCCCACCAGTCCACAGGATGGTAATTCTGTACATGACCCAACCCTCGGGTCACCAGGGTCGCCAGTGGGGGCAGGGCTGCAACCCCGCAGGTGTGGTCAGGACAAAGCAGGACTCCCAGTTCTGCCCTCACCTCACACCTACCCCAGGACCACCGTCTCCACAGAAAGAGAGACAGCCTGAGTGCCACTGAGTCCACTTGTCCACTCAGCACGCCCAGGAGTCAGGGCTGGCTGGGCCCTGGGGAGCCTCAAGAGCTTTGTTGATGTTCTTATTTGACCTCTAGTCCTTTTTGGCCCAACTCCCAACCCACTGTTGACCTGTCTGAGCCAGCCATGGGTGGCTTCCACTGGCCCTTAGACCCCCCACTGTGCCCTGTGCGCCGGGTGCTGGTGGCCCCACACATGGGCCGATGCAGCTGCTGCCTGGGCAGTGCTCAGCCTGCCACGCTCTCTTCAGCTGTCACCCCACACCCAGGCATCAGCAGGGGAAGCTCAGGGGGTGGGGGTGGTCCTGAATGGCAGGGCTGTTCCCAGCCATCCTGCTGACAAGCAGCAGCACCTTTCTAAGTACTGCTGCAGAGAGATGGGATTTGAGGTCTGGGACCAATAGGGCTACCAATAGAGATACCAAGGGAACATTTCATGCAAAAATGGGCTCAATAAAGGACAGAAATGGTATGGACCTAACAGAAGCAGAAGATACTAAGAGGAGGTGGCAAGAATACACAGAAGAACTATACAAAAAAGATCTTCACGACCCAGATAATCACGATGGTGTGATCACTCACCCAGAGCCGGACATCCTGGAATGTGAAGTCAAGTGGGCCCTAGGAAGCATCACTACAAACAAAGCTAGTGGAGGTGATGGAATTCCAGTTGAGCTATTTCAAATCCTGAAAGATGACTCTGTGAAAGTGCTGTACTCAATATGTAAGCAAATTTGGGAAACTCAGCAGTGGCCACAGGACTGGAAAAGGTCAGTTTTCATTCCAATCCCAAAGAAAGGCAATGCCAAAGAATGCTCAAACTACTGCACAATTGCACTCATCTCACATGTTAGTAAAGTAATGCTCAAAATTCTCCAAGCCAGGCTTCAGCAATACATGAACCGTGAACTTCCAGATGTTCAAGCTGGTTTTAGAAAAGGCAGAGGAACCAGAGACCAAATTGCCAACATCCGCAATCAAAAAAGCAAGAGAGTTCCAGAAAAACATCTATTAACATCTATTGCTTTATTGACTATGCCAAAGCCTTTGACTATGTGGATCACAATAAACTGGAAAATTCTGAAGGAGATGGGACTACCAGACCACCTGACCTGCCTCTTGAGAAACCTGTATGCAGGTCAGGAAGCAAGTTAGAACTGGACATGGAAAAAAACACTGGTTCCAAATAGGAAAAGACTGTGTATTGTCACCCTGCTTATTTAACTTATATGCGGAGTACATCATGAGAAACGTTGGGCTGGATGAAGCACAAACTGGAATCAAGATTGACAGGAGAAATATCAATAACCTCAGATATGCAGATGACACCACCCTTATGGAAGAAAGCAAAGAACTGAAGAGTCTCTTGATGAAAGTGAAAGAGGAGAGTGAAAAAGTTGGCTTAAAGGTCAACATTCAGAAAACTAAGATCATGCCATCTGGTCCCACCACTTTACGGCAAATAGATGGGGAGACAGTGGAAACAGTGTCAGACTTTATTTTTTGGGCTCCAAAATCACTGCAGATGGTGACTGCAGCCATGAAATTAAAAGACACTTACTCCTTGGAAGGAAAGCTATCACCAACCCAGATAACATATTAAAAAGCAGAGACATTACTTTGTCAACAAAGGTCCATCTAGTCAAGGCTATGGTTTTTCCAGTAGTCATGTATGGATGTGAGAGTTGGACTATAAAGAAAGCTGAGCACAGAAGAATTGATGCCTTTGAACTGTGGTGTTGGAGAAGACTCTTGAGAGTCCCTTGGACTGCAAGGAGATCCAACCAGTCCATCCTAAAGGAGATCAGTCCTGGGTGTTCATTGGAAGGACCGATGTTGAAGGTGAAACTCCAATACTTTGGCCACCTGATGCGAAGAGCTGACTCATTTGAAAAGACCCTGATGCTGGGAAAGACTGAGGGCAGGAAGGAGAAGGGGATGACAGAGGATGAGATGGTTGGATGGCATCACTGATTCAATGGACATGAGTTTGGGTAAACTCTGGGAGTTGGTGATGGACAGGGAGGCCTGGCGTGCTGCGGTTCATGGGGTCATAAAGAGTTGAACACAACTGAGCAACTGAACTAAACTGAACCAACAGGGCCTTCTTGGACAGGCCCCAGAAGAGGAGGCACTCGATGTGCTTGCACTTGTGGGAGCTGAGAAGGGAATCACTGCTTAATGGGTTTGGGTCTGGAAGGAAAGCATCTCTCCACAGGGTCCTGGGAGCATGGGGATACCTGTTCTGAGGGACAGGCCTGCTCCCTGGGGGGGCCCCACCCCACCCTCCCCTGTGGGGCTGAAGCCCGGCGGCCCTAAGAGGCTCTTTCTGTGGTGCCATGGGAAGGGGACCTGGTAAAGTGTGTGAAAGCACCTGCGGCCCATGGACTTGGGGATCCGGAAAGAGCCCATGGTTGCCCCACTCTGCACCAGCGTGGGGTAAAAGGCCCTCAGAGAGGATGTGGCCTCAGGGATCCCTCCCTCTGCTCCGTCCCAGAGTCACAGATCGTGGGGAGCTTTCTGGATGCTGACTCTGGGGGAAGAACTGGAGACTCTAAAAGGTCTTGTCTAGGGTAGGGCATGTAGCCGGTGACTCAACGTTCAGGTGTGACCCATGCACCCTGCCTTTGTGTTGGGGTCTGTGTTAGCAGCTGTGGGCCCCTGGCAGGCCCCCAGCCTCCTGGCCTCAGTTTTCCTTATTCTCAGAACATGGGGCTGGGAGGAAGCCCTGCCAGGGGCGGGCGCAGCATCTGGCACACGGCTCTGAAGCCCTGTCAGTGCCTCACCCGTGGGGCTGTGTCTGGAGAGGCTCGAGAGTGTTCAGGAAGATGAGTGAGCTAGAGAAGGCACTCAGGGGGCCACCCGCCCACCTCGCCGCCCCTCCTACTGCCTGCGGAGGGCCGAGTCCTTTGGGCACCATTTCCACTCCCACTTGGATTCGATTTGCAATGCTGACAAGTGTACAAACAGTTATTGTGCCTGAAACACCTGAAGACAAACGCCAGTGCCATCTGGAGCAGAACGGCTCCCCAAGGCTCAGCTTGCAGCTGCCTGGGGAGGGGCTCACAGAGCCTCCCTCCACCGCCCCGGGGCAGACCACACTGTGGAGGGTCCCAGAGTGGGACCATAGTGGGGGACTGGGAATCCTGGCTGAAGCCTGAAATGGAAAGCCACTGCCAAGCATCCCATACTTGGGGAGCAACAGAAGGCCAACTGATCAGCAGTCCTCAGCTCCCCGCCCCCGGAGTGTCCACAGGCAGGAGGAGCGTCGGGAGATTAGGGAAGGTCTGCACAGAGGAGATTGGTCTGCCTGGACCTCTGCTGAGACTGCTCACAGTCCAACAAACTGGTTATGCATGTTGCTTGTCCCAGTCCCTGCCTGGATCCCTGGGTCCAAAAACAACAGCAGAGACTGAAGTAGAGGCAAAGGTCTGAGGCCTCCAGAACCCCACCAAATTCTGTGTGAGATGAAACAGGAACTTGAGGCTTGGAGCACATGGCTGGGAGCGGCTCGCCTCCTACCAGAATAGGAATATGTTCTCCGTCAGTGGGGATGCCTCCCAAGTCCCCACTTTGCTGCAAAGGGTATTTTAATTCTAGCCCCCTCCGTGGTGTGGGGCCTCCTTCCAGTGTCCGGCCTGGAGCCTCCAGGAGGCATCTGGTAAGGACTCGTCAGATGCTGCGGGTGTAAGGGGATCTAAAGACAGATTTGCACGCCCCCCTGCTGGCTCAGTCAGTGAAGAGTCTGCCGCAGCCCAGGAGCCCCACATTCACTCCCTGGCTCGGGAAGATCCCCTGGAGAAGGACATGGCAAACTACTCCAGTATCCTTGCCTGGAAAATTCCATGGACAGAGGAGACTGGTGGGCTTCAGTCCATGGGGTCACAAACAGTCGGACACGACTGAGCAACTAATACTACTACTACTAGTGGCTCAGATGGTAAAGAATCTCCCTGCAGCGCAGGAGACCTGGGTTTGAACCCTGGGTCAGTAAGATCCTCTAGAGAAGGGAATGGCTACCCACTCTGGTATTCTGGCCTGGAGAATCCATGAACAGAGGAACCTGGCAGGCTACAGTCCATGGGGTCAAACGGAGTCTGATATGACTGAGCGTCTAATACACACACACAGAGGTAGGTTTGTACTCTCCCACAGAAGGCCAGCTTTGGGGGAAACACCAGTCCCAACAGGAAAGGGGTGAATAAAGTAGAGCAGGGGTGAGGGCTATCTTGGCAGAGGGCACCTCTCTGCCAACCCAGTGATACAGATAACACAACACACCTGATGAAGAATAGTGGGCAGCTGACCCTGCTCAGTGCCACACGTGGGCAGAAAGATTACCTCCACCACCAGGAACCCGCCTGACTTGCATTCTCCCCAAGAACCACTATAACCGCCTTGAACCTTCTCTCTTTACTACTATTTAGAAAACTCTTTCATGGTCTTTCATCCTGCCAACAAGTGTTTATCAAGCACCTGCCATATACCAGTTTTCCACCTCATGGAAAGCTCTAGGTTTATCTCTCTCTCCTGCTCCTTTGTCCTCCATGCCTCAGACAATAACAACCTTGCCCGCTCCCAGAGGCAGCGCTGACTTTGCCCTCTTTGCCTCCTGGCTTTGCTATTGCCTCGTCTGTTCTGCTGCTACCTGTGTCCAGGCGCTGTTGGTCATGTGGCCTCTGCCCACGCTTTAGTCACTCACCACTGTCCCCAGCCTCCAGGCTGGAGAGTGGCTGGAGAGTAACAGTCGTGATAAAATGAGGACCGGTGAGCCAGCAGGTATGGCTGATGCAGAGGACACCTGGATGGGTCACGGCCGATGGTCTAGGGTCTCCAACTAGCCCCGAGTGTGCCACCAGAGTGCCTGCTTCAGGCGGCAGCAGCAGCTTCGTTGTCCCCCGCCCTCCCATCCTCTCTCTGCTCGTCCAGGTCCCGTCGGTGCCCAGGGCCTGGCTCTCCAGCCACCACCTTGCCAGGGACCATCCTGGTGCTGGGATGTGAGTGCCCCCCGCTCCTGCCTCAAGAGTGGCCCCATGTGCCCACCCAGATGGCTGCTGTGTGCATGTGAGCAGAGCCCTAGCACCTCCACTCCCCAGCATCTCATTCCTGTGCAGACCGTACGCTGGGCAGGCAGGGTGGTGGTGGAGGTGGCGGTCTTACGGGACGCTGTCACAGAGCCTGAATTGAGGCGGCTGGGGAGGAAGGAAAGACCACAAGGCAGAGGACGTACAGCCCTGGGAGAGCTCACCTCTCAGACACAGACCTGGTGGGTCTCTCCACGCCTCAGAGCACTGGGGGTCTTCAGGAACCACAGAGACCACCCCCAGGCCGCACCCACACCGAGACTCAGGTGCTGCTGCTGGGATGAGGAGGCAGTGAGCTGGGGTGGGGGGGCACCCTGCCTTGCTTTCTAGGCTCTTGCCTGGAGTCTGGGAGGCAGTCTCAGCATCTGAGGGGTCCCTTGGAGAGCTGGGCTCTGGGCAGCTCAGCCATTCGCATCCCTAACCTTTCCAGCACCCCAATCCCAGGGAGCAAGTTTGGAAATCAGTAACGCGAACTTCAGTGCTTAATTGCAGTCTTAGGGCCTTTGGAGTCCTCACAAAAGCTTTGCAAAAACACGAGATTTACAAGGACAGTAAGGTGCTATCCCGGTAAAAAGCTGACATTTAAATTGTTCTCATTTTATATCTTTGTAATGAAATGCTTTGTTTCATCTGCAGCCATTTCTATGTATTTACTAACATTCAGAGAGCTGTCTGTTCTGTACAAAACGTAAACCTCTCTACGGTTTGTACATCAGGCTGGCTGGGTGATATGTGAGCATAAGACCCAGAGCCTTGGCTGCAGTCCTGCTGGGAGTCCTTACCCCAGAACAGGGACAAACAAGGTATTCAGCCACCCTGCCCCTGCTTCTCCCTCCAAGAGGGGTTTTTTTTTTTTTTTTTTTGTTTTAATCACCAAAGCATCGCATTTTAATGAGTTTTCTTTGCAATTTGTATACAATAGATTTTCAGTAACAACCTGTAATTAGTTCATTTTCTACTGTTCAATTGCTCTGCACTAAGGCCATTGACAGCTTCCAGCTGGGATCTTTAAAAATGGAAAGTGCTTGAAATCTCAGCTCCTGACAATGTTAGCAAGTGCTGGGCTCTACGATGCAGCTGTTAGCAGCAAATCACTAGAGATGGGAAAGAGGTGGTCTCGATTTGAAACTTCCAAGACCCTCTGCTTGTCAAGTGTATTTATTTCTTCATATACTTCATCCCTCTCACTGAGCAAAGATTTACCAAGGGCTTTCTGGACGTCAGACCCCATGCTAGACGTGAGCCCATGGTGAGCAAAACAGCCTCCAGCCTCATGGAGCCTATGGACTATTATGGGCCGGTGACAATGACAGAGCACAGTGACAGGGGCTGGGAACACTCAGAAATCTTTGTCATCACCATCATCACCTCCATCATTGACCTACTTGGCTAATGACTACTTAGCATTTACCTTTCACAGGGTATCATTCTAAACACCTTACACGAATTATCTCACTTAGTGTTGAGTAACCCTACATGTGATTTGATGCTTTTGAACTGTGGTGCTGGAGAAGACTCTTGAGAGTCCCTAGGACAGCAAGGAGATCAAACCAGTCAATCCTAAAGGAAACCAGTCCTGAATATTCATTGGAAGGACTGATGCTGAAGCTCCAATATTTTGGCCACCTGATGTGAAGAGCCGACTTATTGGAAAAGACTCTGATGCTGGGACAGATTGAGGGCAGGAGGAGAAGGGGGCAACAGAGGATGAGATGGTTAGACAGCATCACTCAGTGGACATGAATTTGAGAAACTCTAGGAGATAGTGGAGGACAGAGGAGCCTGGTGTGCTACAGTGCCTGGGGCTTCAAGGAGTTGGACATGGCTTAGCGACTGAACAACAGCCTTATGTGGTGCTTATCGTACCCATTTTACAGGTAAGGAACTTGAAGCTCAGCTTAACCTCTGGTAAAGACCTGTCCAAGGAAAAATGGGTGGCAGAGGATGAGATGGTTAGATATCATCCCCAACTCAGTGGACATGAATCTGAGCAAACTCTGGGAGATAGTGGAGGACAGAGAAGCCTGGCGTGCTGCAGTCCATGCGGTCGCAAAGAGTCACAACTTACTGACTGAACAATTGTTTTTATATGACTTGACTGGTAAGAGCCCATTACTAACTAAAGCACTATTAATAAGCAAAAAAGCACCCAGATGACTGGCCTGTTGACTTTGGCTTCAGGGGCACATAGCAAACTCACACAGAAGCCTTCTTGGGTTCTCTCTCTGCTGGAGGTGAGGAGAAAGTCCTTGGCAGGGAGTACCAAGACTGACAGCACTTTCTGATACCAGTTTCCAGTGGCAGCTCCAGTTTAGCTCTTTTATGCCCTTGAGCAAATGAGGGACCAAGGTCAGGGAATCAGTGTTTCTGCCACTTGATTTGCAAGTCCTGCATGAGGCAACCAGTTCCTCCCTTTGGGATTAGGGGAGTCACCCCACCAATGGTCTTAGCCTCTGCCAACACTGACACAGGTAACTGCACACAGGTAACGCTTGTTCTCCAAACTCTACAACCAAATAGATTCAGATAAAATTTTTGATAGACTCAATGCCATCTGTAAGGAGATCAAACCAGTACTGAATATTCATTGGAAGAACTGATGCTGAAGCTGACACTCCAATATTTTGGCTACCTGATGCGAAGAACTGACTCATTGGAAAAGACCCTGATGCTGGGAAAGATTGAAGGCAGGAGGAAATGGGGATGACAGAGGATGAGATGGTTGGATGACATCACTGACTTGATGGACATGAATTTGAGCACGCTCTGGGAGTTGGTGATGGACAGGGAAGTCTGGCATGCTGTAGTCCATGGGGTGGCAAAGAGTCGGACATGACTGAGTGACTGAACTAACTGAGCTGATGCCATCTGAAATTTTGCTATTCAATATCCCCAACGGAGGAAAGGAATGGAGCAGTATAAAGTGGGATTTTACTGGCTGAACTTCCTGTCTGAACTCACCCTACGTGGATAAGGAGCTGGACAGATTTGGGGGAGGGATAGTTGCTAATGTTTTACTATCATGGGGTGGTGGGGAGGGCTACAGTAACGGCCTGGCAAGGCATCTGCCCTTTGCGGGCAGTATTTGTTCCAGAGGATAACCACGTGCCAGATGAACCCATGGTACCCTTTCATAATGCAGCAACAATGGCAGAAAAAACAGCTGTAAATTTGCCCAGTGACCACCTCCTCTGGTTCACAGAGTTGCCCTGGATACAGAAGTACCACAATAATCAGATTAAATCACTGTTTTCCTTTCTGCTGGCCTGGCGCTAAGGGGGGGCATCTGACTCCCACATAGTTGGTCCTCCTGACTCAGGTCCTCGTCCTGGACACTGTGTATCCGTGACCCTCAGACAGTAAGAGGGAAGACCTTTATTCTGCATGGTAGCCTGTCCTTTACATGCAGCACATTGCTCTCATAGGATTAATTAAAAGGACAAGTATCTTTCTAAAAAAGCAGAAGGAACTTGTAATGAATTTAAAGTGAGAGAAAAATCCTCATTTAAGCAATATGTTTTTTCCCACAATCCCAACCCAAGCATTCAGAAAAGTGCAAAAACATGCATTATTGAAAAGGTTTTTAAGCAAGCAACTTTTAAATTCATTGAGATGAACAGACAGGCGGGCACGCACCTCTCTCACCAGTAACCCTGGCGCCTGGGTCTCTGCCTCACATCGCGGGTGGGAGGTTCTGTGGTTTGTTGGGGGCAGGGGGCAGGGGGAGGAATGAGGAGGAAGGCTTGGGAGACATGCTGAGAGGACACTACCGTTAGCTCCAAGATCAGTCTATGATTTGGAAAACCAAAAGCAACCTGAAGAGAATGTTTAGGTGACAAATAGAGGCAGAGAGGGAGGCTAGCCTCACATTTCACTGCCATCACTGCACAGAGATGAGTGATTTGCAGCCTTCGTGACTTCCATGGCTAAGGGACCTGTCCTCTGCCCTCCTCAGGTGGGTGGGGGGGTCACCCGTTCTGCAGAGCCAGGAGGAAGGTACAGCCCCACCACGAACCACTCAACTGAGCACGACAGCCACCAGCCCTGGGATTGCTGGCATTGCCCTCAGCCAGCTGCAGACAGGGCTATGTCAGCTGCATGAGAAAACATGACTCAGGAGACTGCACACTGCCCCCCCCTCAACCCCAGCCCAAAAAAACCCCTTGTAAATATTAATACAACTCACTTCACCAGGGAAAAGTCCCCCAAATCCCATCCTTTAATAAAGTGGCTGAATCTGTGCCAGTCACCCTACATAGCCTGCCCTGCCTAGAACCCAAGGATCCTGGCAAAACAGAGACTAGAAAATGCAACTTTAAAGTCTCAGCCTTTGCCAGCCAGTTAGCTTCAGTTTTGAAAATCAAATCCAAAATGTTGCTAAAATGTCTGAGATATTACTTTTTGCATTTTAGTGAGATATCTTTAATGGCCATTGATTTCTGGGTAGTCAGTTGTACCTGTGTGCCTCATTTCAACTTCCTATTTGATATCCACTGAACCATAAATCCATTCCCAGAACGAGGGGAGTTTAGAGTTCCTGTGACTTTGAAAGACCACTGATCCTGAGTGCCTTCAAGTCTCTGAGTGCTCCGAGTGACTGTCTGTTGGGCCTTGAAAGCAGGGTTAACTAATTTTGTGGCTTCCTGAATGGCTGTGAGTTTACATTTTATTGCATGTCTATTGTTTGGGTTGGGCTGTGATGAATGGTTTGGCTGCCCAGTTCAAAACAAGTCCAAGGCGACAGCAGAATCTAATTTGTTTTAAAAATGATGATTATAAGGCTTTTCAAATAATAATCCAGGAACAAGGGAAACAGACAGCACGTTGCTCTACATGGGACACACAGCCGGAAGTGAAGTGAGGACGCCCCTCCTTTTCCACAGGCAGCTCCTGCTCACAACAACCACTAGGGAGGCCAGGGTGGTCTCTCTTTCATCAGGGGCAACAGGGATGCTGCCATTTCCTTGAAAGGAGAGCCAATAGCCCTTGCTTGGTCCCAGACCAGTTCCCAGGAAGGAAGTGGGCTCATGGATCAGAGGCTTCTGTGACAATTGGTACCAGGACGGTACCCAAGCAGTGGCATTTTCTGCCTAGTGATGCCATTGTGGGACACACGTGTGTGGCTCTGGTGTATCCCCAAATCTTTGAAGTCCAGCCTTGGCCCTCAGCTTTGAAAACGCAGTGATCTTTTTCTTTACAGCTCCTTCTGTAGATGGGGGAGGGGGGTGCTGAGTGCACAAAGCATGCTGGGAATGTCTCAGAACTGACCCCCGAAAGCGTGCTGCTGTTTCTCTGATGAGGAGGGAAGCTCCACCCTGTCACTGGCCTGACATCTACTCCTTTCTTGTTCACGTCCCCTGGGATTAGCATCATCAAGGGGGCTCTGTTCGAAGAAGGCGGATGGAGAGGAGGTTCCGGGAGGTGGTGAGGACAGGTGGGGAGGGAGGGTCTTGTCCAGCGAGTGCAGGTCAGTGCCTCACAATGGGCTCTCCAGAGGGAAAAAGAGCCCCCTACCCCTTGTGTAGCACTTATGTTGTGTATGCAGACTTCTGTGTTGCAAACAGTCCTACTAGGGCTGATTTAAAGCTCCCAACTATGTAACTGTTTGCCTTTGCAAAAGTCCTGAAAATATAATAATCATCGCATGAGCTAGGTCTCCAGAGTTGCCGACATCTCCACATGTTCTAAAATTTAGAGATTCATTTCAGGAATAAGCTCCTCAATCCACAAAGCAAACACCTCCCAGGCTGATTGAATCTACCAGCCATTCACACCTTATTATGAACCACCAGATGTAGAGCTTAAACTGTGGGCAGGAAGGAGGAGGCTGGGGAGAAAGACAGTTATCATGTATCTAACAGAGCCTGGGAACTGGGGGTTGGACTTTGGTCCTTGGTAACAGGGACTCCGTGGCTGGAAAGGCACAGCCTGCGACAAGCTCATGAACACTTCCCACAGGGAAGAATCATGCTTGTTTCTCTTCTCTCGGGTCACAGGAGTACCTCTTCTACCTGACACAAGAGCCCTTCTTGCCAACAAATCAAGAGGATGCCTTCTCAGGCCTGGTGAATTTTTGAAGTAACAAAAGCATACAGAGATGCTGATGCAAAGCAGGAATACCTTCCTGGAAAACACACCTCCAGGTAGAGAATGAGACCGAGGATGTCAGGACCTGTGGTTCAGAGTACTCAGAGACCCTGGGGGTCTCACCCCTGCTTCCTCAATTGCAGGGCCCACAGGAGCTGCGAGCTTGCAGGTAATGTTCAAAGGTGCCTCATACAGGGTACACATGTTACCTGCTTTAAACAGAGCCTGCTCCACATGCTGTCTGACAAAAAAGGAGCTTCACTTCTTTGGGGCCAAGAATGTCCCTTCTTGTCTCGAGTTAGGGTCCCACACTGCCTTCCATCTCCTAGTGAACTTGTTTGGAGCTGTCTGGGGCTTCTTGCATCTCACATCTCTTGGAAGCCCTGTCCCAGCTCTAGCTATGGTTGATATGAGGTCATCTCTTGGGAAAGCAACTCAGGGAGAAGACCTAGGTCTCTCAGACACTGTACCTGCTCACCATATGCACCAGTGAACCCACAGAGGGTCCATTCTGAGCACCTCCTGTTTTCAGGCAGAACATCCCCATTTTTCTCCTTCTCCAGGGATTCTCCCTCCTCTCATCAACCTGGACCCTCATTCTCCATTATCCTGCATTGTGACTACTCCATGGTCTACCTGGCCAAGCCTCCAGCATCCTCCTACTGAGAACCCCCAGGCAGGGTTCTCTGATGGGGCCAGGCCACCTCCTTGGGAGAATCCTAACATCCGCTCTGTCCATGTGCAATCACAGAATCTCCTAGTCATGTGAAACAGTGCCTTCTTAATCATAATTAAACACAGCCCTGGGTTCCTCAAATGAAATCAACAGCGAGAAGAACCTTTATCCAAAAGGAACAGAGCAAGTACCCCATCCCCCACCTCTGCCCACCCTTTTACTCTTTCCTTAAATCTCAGGCTTATCGCAAAACAAGTTCAACTACTTTCACCTATAAAAGAAGCCAACCTTGGAAAAAAACCAAAGACAGACTCCAGACCCTGACACCATTTTGGTGCAGAAATGCCTATTTGCTGACGGTGAGCCCCGACAGGGGCCTGACTTACGGAAGGCTGTGTAGAACTCATGAAGGGTCAGGAGGCCGTCTTTGTTGTAGTCATCAAATCGGAGGAGGTCGCCCGGCGAGCACCCCAGGAAGTCCTCCTCCAGGTCCTGCTCCTTCAGTGCGTGCTGTGGGTGAGAAAGGGAAAAGGCTAGAGTCAGGAGTGAGTTCAGAGCTATGGGCGCTGCTGGAAAACGGCTCAGGCCAAGTGGGGCTGTGGTCACTGTCTGGGCAGGTGTGTCCGTGTGTGTGCATGTAGACTCTAGCAACAGCTCCGTAGGCCATGGGGAGCATCCAAATCTCTTTGGTTGTCTTGTTTGACCTTCTCCTTTTATAGATGAGAAAACTGAGGCTCAGGGAGGGAAGGGACTTTCTCAAGGTCACATGATGATTGGGCCTGCGTGAGGATTAGCTTTCAGGTCTGTTTTCTCCCCACCAGGGCAAACAGATCCCAGATGATATGAGGTGAGAAGGATCCATGTGGTCATCTGGTCTACCCCTCTGTGTTATAGATGGGGAAACAGGGAAGAGATAGGGGCCTGATCAAATAGGCCCAATTAACAGTGGCCATACTCAGTGGCTCCCGACTATGCAGAGCTGGAAGGTCACTGCTCTATCAGTGTACCCCTCCCTGCCCCCTCCAACCCCCACCAATGTCAGGTCAGCACATCCTAGCCATAGTACTATTCCTGGGGAGAGGAAGCTGCTGTTCTATTGATCTAGGCCTGAGCCCCTGCTCTGCCTGCCTTGTCCTGCCAGGAACACAAACCACTACCCTTGGGATTCTGTTGAGGGGACCATGGGTGGGCCCTTGTGAACTCCTCTCTGGATGTGGTCTGGCCTGCAGGGTGGGGACCTCCCTAGTAGGATCATCTGTGTATGGGTCTAAAACTAGAGTCTTACAAACAAAATGCTCAGAAGGAAATCTGAGAAGAAAGAAAATGATTTTATTTTGGGGGGAAGAGGGGAACAGCAGCATTTTCTCTTTATTTAACAGTCTCAGCTGGGCCTGGTATATTAAAGGCAATTTAATGTGATAATGTTAAAAAAATGACCCTTCACCCAACAAATAAGAGTGTTCGATAAAAGGGAGATCAACCATAACGCCCGAAATCAATCTTCCAAAGATGGAAATTTCCCTTTGTCTATTTCTGCACTGGAAATTGATTAACTTTTCATAGGACCTACACGTTTTCTCCAACGCCTCTGATTCGGTGTCAAGGAAAGGCCCACTTTAGCTGGGCCCTGCTTGGCAGATTTATGAAATGGACTTTAAACACATTAAATTTTAAAGAGGAAATCATAGTCCAATTACTACGCTGGTTAATGGCTGCAGGTGCCTCAGGGCATGTCTCTGCCAGGTTAGAGCCATGAGCCCAGGAATGTTTTGTTTACCTGGCAGCCACCTGGATCCACGTGGGCCCGGGGCACTGAGCTTCCACAGCTGCCTCTGTCTGGGGTGCGACAGAGATGCCTGCCCTCTGGGCTCCCCACACAGCCTGTACTGCGGGGAACAGAACTGCTAGATGGCTCTTTTTTCAGGTAACCATGGCCAGTAGGACCTGGGCTCTCCCCAGAGCAGCGTGGGTCATCAGTGGGTCTCCGGTCCTGGCCCATGGGGTCTTACCCATAGCTGGGGGCTGAGGGTTGATGAAGTAGTGACATGAAGGCTGGCGTGTGTCTGGGAGGCTTCCCGGAGTGTGGGCCATGGATGGACTTACCCGTGATGCCAGGTATGAGTGAGCAGAGCAGGGTCTGCTAGTGCCTTAGGATCTGTGGTTCCCCACCCACTCCCTGGAAGCCAGCTCCGAACTGGCCGGACTTGAGAAGGGGTCCCTGCCTGGGGAAGTGTCTGGATAACTGCTCTACTCAGAGTTCTTGGGCACTTGCTGTCCCCACAGACCTCGAGAGGATCGGTGGAGCTGGTGGTAGGAGCTGGTCTGCCAGGAAGCCCCGTGTAGTGTGAGGAGAACTGCTCCATGCACACCTGGCACCCTGGTTGCATCTCAGTTCACCACATCCTAGACAATGCGTGCCCTGCAGGCAAACCATTTGATTTCTTGGCGCCTCCTCTTGCTCATCTAAAAATACTTGGTAAGTGGGGATAACAGCAGCACCTACCACACAGCAAAAGGTGGCTGAAAGGTTTAAGGAGGAAATAACAACAATAGAGGCGATGGTGACAAAGGGATGCTAATGGCTGTCACCTACTGAGAATATACCACATGCTGGGCACTAGGCTGAGAACTTCACACCTCTTAGCTCATCTAACCCTCCTGATGACCCTGTGACAGTCACAGACAAGAAAAGAGGCACAGAGCCAGGCAGTTGTCTGCCTAGACCCCCTGGGAGCCCGTAAATGGTGGAACTGGACCTGAATTCAGGCAGTTTGTGAAGTCTGTGTTCGTAGCTAACCTACTGAAGAGTGGGGGACACTCCTGCATAGGGCACACTGCAGGTAAAGGGCGTCGCTTAGTGCCAAGCCCCTCGTGGGTGCTCTAAATGCCATGGCCCTCCCTGCCTGGTCCTTCCTGGTGACCCGGTCACAGTTTTGATGAGGTCACTGCTGTGCCCTGTGAAAGATCTTTTTAAAGTAGTATCAAAGGTGGGGAACCATCCTGTTATCTGTCCTTGGGGGTGGGGCACTCTGTGGTCTAGGGAGGCAGAGCTGCCCCAGGGCGGCTGACCTCGCCTCCCTCCATGTCTTTGAACCTGGTGTGGCTCTGGGACCCCAGGCTCTCAGACCCAAACCAGCAGAGCAGGAGCAGGAATGCAGACCCCTGGGCCCATCCAGCCCGCCTTTCTGCCACCAGCACCCAACAGACCTGTCTTGCAGCTGGCATGCCTGCTGCTCTGGGTTGCTTCTTCCTTGTTCCTTTTTGCTGCAGATGCTTGTGGCCCTTGTACCACCTGGTAGCTGGGCAAAGGGCCACATGTGCTGTGTTTGGGAGGGAGGCAAACCACGGGCTCCATCTGAGTGTTTTCTCAAGGGGCAGAGCAGTGATCGGGGGGTGGCCATGGGCTGCCTGCAAGCCACAGGTTGGAGTGTGAGCTGCTGCTACCCAGGTACCACCACTGGTGAGGTCCGAGGAGGAGAGGACTTGGGGACAGCATATTACAGCTCTTGGTGGAAATCAAACCTGCTTCCTTTGAATCTTCCTGCTGAGGACAGTAAAGGATTCAGGAAGAAAAAACTTGTTTCCTAATGAAAGCCTCAGAGCTCAGCTTGTGTACAGTGTGTGTTTCGCCAGCTAGCTCAGAGCTTGTTGGTAAATATTGGCTGCAGGTGGCTGGTGGAAAACAGATACTGACATTATTTTGTTTGTCAGATATTTCCAAGGGTTCAACACAAGCTCTCTGACTCCTGGGAGATGCTTTCTCTTGCAGGAGCAAGACCTCCTCGGTGTCCTATTTCAGAGATAGTGACAAACAACTCTCCCCACAGGGGTCTGCAGGTTCTCTTTCTACACGCGCTGAATTGGATCCCCCCTGTAATGTGATTTCAGCCAGTGCTGTACCCACCTGGGCCAGCTCAGAGCTGCCGAGGTGGCCGTCTCCATCTGTGTCGAAGTCCTTGAACAGAGACTCCACCAGGAGGCGCTTCTGGGAGGCAGGGTCTTGTCTGCTGTCCCCTTCGCGGAGTGGCTGCAAGCGGCTCTGCAGTGCCAGAAGGACCTTCTTCAGGCGGGTGTAGTCGGCCATGGTGCACGGGTCACCTGGAAGAGAAGATGGGGTTACTCCAGCCAGACTCCTCCCCCAGTCTTGAGAAGACCTCGCTCCACCCCACCACCCATCAGCAGTTACTAGGCATCTGCTAGATGTAGTGCAAGGTGCAGCCTGAGTACATGAGACCTGTCCATCTAACTGTCCACCAGTCCAGGCCACAGATATTTACTGAGCACCAGATATAAGCGACACATGATGTAAACGCTGGAAGGGGCCTGTTCGTTCACCCTGCACATGTTGATTGAGCACCTTCTACAGCCAGACACAGAGTGATGGTCAGAAGGAACGGGAGTCTTCAATCGGGGGACTTGGCAGTGCAGCCCCACAGCAGCTTTAGGAAAGCTGGCCCCAACTCCACTTTGCAATGGCTCATCTTTGCCTTAATCCTACCTTAAAGGCTCCTTTGGAATCCGTGGCCTCATAGATCAGGGAGTTGCAGTTAACAGGACTAATAAGCCTTGCTTAAGATAATTAGAAGCATTCCCAGAGCTGGATTACTTCAAGACGAACATGTGTATACAAGCCCACGACCAAGAAACAAAAGGCAGCTTTTTACGAAAGTAAGCCCGAAGCACACGGCCCATTGCTCTCAGGTCTTTCATCACAACTAGGCTTGGTCCATAGCATCAGAACCACACAGCATTTTGGCAAATGAGGCCTGTGATACACTGTGACATGATGCAGTTTATCTTTGCTGGTAGCGGGCCACGGGGATGTTCCCCACCCACAGGGCTGTGAGCAGAGCAGGAGGGCACTCCCTGCTGCCCCACTTCCCCTCCTCCTGGGATGAGGATGAAGGATGTACCCCCACCTCCTGGCTTTGCCGAATCCTGGAGCATGGGTGTGGGGTCCTCCTCATCCATTCCAGGTTCAAGTCAGAGTGCTGCTAGCAAAGGAGTGTCTGAGGTCTAGGTCTTTCGCCTTAATTTCAAGGCCAGCTTAGGGCAGGCTGTAACAGCTCAGGGCTGGAGTCAATATAAGCAGTGCTGGAGAGTCCTGGCTCTGTGGTCTGCTGGGTTTGAGTCCTGGTTCTGCAGCTGCCTGAATGTGTACCTCGTACAAGGTGCGTCAGTGATTTCATCTGTGAAGTGGGGGAGAGCAGAGCCTCCCACAGAGGGCTGTTAGGAGGGTTAAAGGAGACATGCACATAATAAAAGGCATGACACAGGCCTAGCACTGAGTAAGGGCTCATAAAATGATAGCCACCCTCCCCTTTGTCATTACTGGAACCGTAGTAGCTGAAGACCAATAAACACAGAGCTGCTTGGTGGGGACAGGGCTGCTGGGAAGTCTGTCTGTATCTCTCCCTTCCTCACTGGACAAGCCTGGGTGGTCCGACCACTTTCTCTTGTGCTTCTTTGTGTTTCTAGATTTTCTTTCTTCCAATTTGGGGTCAATTGATTCTTGTCAGAAACAGATGTCTGTTGCCATTTCATCCTGCATGTTTATTTAGAAAAAAATCAATTGCTGTGTTCAATATAATCAAATCTATTTGCTCTCTAGGAGTTTCCGTGCTCTGACAAGAATAGCTTTCCCACCCCTCTTTGGCCTGGTAGCATATCCATTCCTGGGAGCTCGTAGGGCCTCCAACTAGTGAACCTGATTCTCAAGTCTGCACAGTGAAAATCACAGCCGTGTCCTACAACCCCACACTCCTGCCCAGGGTCTGGGTTCCTCGGCTTCCTGAGCTGGACAAAGGCCAGTCTGGGGAAAGAAGAGTAAGAGGTCTGCCCAGATCTTGCTGCCCAGCCCCCCAGAGGACACCAGTCCCAGCAAATGGACAGAAGCTGGATGCAGTGTATGAAGGCAGAGAGACGCTTCGGTGGGGGTGGTGGTGGAAATGTGTGGGGGATCTGCAGGGGCTTGGACTGGGAGGCCTGTCAGGCTTTCCAGGGGACAGGCATTTGTGCCCCGACACTGGGAAGCTGGTGTTCACAGCAGATGGATGTGGGGTTGATAGGAGGCTCGGTTCAGAAATGCTAGCATATCATTAGGCTCCTCCTGCCCACCCAAAAGAAAAGAATACACCCGAAGTTTGGACCAGGCTGGGCCAGGTCAGATGGGCAGAGCTGTCTCATCCTCCCAGTCTTGGTGGGGCACAGATCTCTGAGCTGCCTGCTGCCCCAGGCCAGGGGTCCTCACGAAGCTAGACAGCACCTCCCACTCAGGTGGCCAGGAAAACCAGCTACACGGATCCTGTCGAGTGGGCTGCAGCAACCTCCCCAGGCTCACCGCTCCTATCACACCCCTACAGTTCACTGTGAGTTCATGGAGGCTTCTCCACCCTGGCAATGCCCAGGCCATGCCTGCTGGTCAGGAAGGAATATACATGCCTAGAAATAAACTCAGCAGAAGAGGTAGGTGCCTCAGTGTCCAGGGCCAGCTCCCTGAATCCCTGGTCTGGCCTCCTGCTAGGCTCATGCCAACCATGCCTTTTCCATCTTTTTACCAGCATTTACTCACAAACTTTGTGCTCTATGTTGGGCAGTACTTTGAGTACACGATGGAGCTTTCTGTCTTGGGCATCGAGGGTGCCCATGGAAGGAGCGCTAACGAGGCCAAGGTAAAGGAAGTCTCGCTATGGATGAGCCCCACAGGATGAGGGATCTGTGGGCACAGGAGGCCGGGGGAAAGGATGGCTGGGTCACAGGGGTCGCAGGTATGGGAGCCGGCAGCACAGTGTGTCCAGAGCCCGAAGGAGGCGGGTACGGCTGGGCCGGGGTGGGGCAGAGAGCAGGGCATGGACGAGGCTCGAGGGAAGCGTGGAGCTGGGGCAGGGTGCCAGGCCCAGCAGATCGCACTTTGCCAAACTTCCTCTGTCCTTTTCTTTACTGATGCCCTCACTGTGCCTGGCTGTTGTTGGGCATGGAGGTCCTAAGACAAACCCCTTGCTCCTAGGTCCTGCTCCTAGAAGATGATCTGAAACCCTTCTTTATCCCAGCAGCAGTTGTGCTTTACATGAGGCTCAACCTGGAATAAATAAATCATTGCCTCAAGGTTCCCGGGCTCCTCTAATATCTGTGCAGCTCTGCGGGGGCGTGAGCCTCAGAGGAAGGGCACCTGATGGTGGCGTTTCTTCACCCGTGGAGATGGTCACTTCACATTCCACAATTCAACCTCTTTCAAGACTTTTGAGGCTTCATCTCCAGCAAGGACTGCCCTCTCGAAAGCCTTCCCTTTTGGTCTCTAGGATGC
Source organism: Odocoileus virginianus (assembly GCF_023699985.2). NCBI lineage: Eukaryota > Metazoa > Chordata > Mammalia > Artiodactyla > Cervidae > Odocoileus > Odocoileus virginianus. The sequence goes on from NC_069676.1 coordinate 41,800,015, forward strand.
TTAGTTTCCGAGAGAGGCATGGAAAAGTGCTAGTTTACCAAGCCCAGGTTTACTTTTTTCATTCACAACCTCCTGATCACACGGTGGGGTCAGATGGAACGGCTCCCCGAGGCAGGGTGTGGGCACCTGTGAGTCCTTGTGGACCTGGCCTTCAGCTAAAGGGTCTCACTCTGCTGCCAGTTTGAAACCTGTCTTTTTATAAAAGAAACACACACATCATAACAACAATAAAACACTTGGAAAGTGCAGATAAATATAAAGAAAGAAAGTGAATTACCCATGATCCCTTTTCCAGAGGCTGGCCAGGCCGGGGGTGAAGCCTAGCCCTTGGCACAGGGGACCCTGAGCCAGAAGCCAAGCTAGCAGAGCCCTGGCGGGCCTCATGTGATGCACGGGTCCTGAGGCCTGGGCCATGGCCTCTGCTTTCAGATCTCCCACTCTCCTTAATCAATATAGGCTTCAATACCCAAAGGTTGGGTGCTTCTCATCATTATGCAGGCCATTTCTGCCCACCCACCTGGCAAGCTGACTGGGGACTTGAGGAGGTTGGGGTCTGGGGGGAGAAACAATCTCAGCAGCTTTGGCCACATGAATGTGCTACATGGGAGTAGCGTTTACTGCTCCTCTCAATGCTCTTTACCCACATCTCTGCCCGGCTTACTCTTCATTGCATCTTGACCACAGCTGAAACGTCGCCTGATCTAAACTAGCCCTTTGGCTTCATAATCCTCTGTGCTCCATGTTTGAGGTGGGCCTGGTCCCAGGGAGGGACCCTGCCCCTTTGGAGGGAAAGTCCCTGGAGGGGAGTAGAGCAGAGGCTTGGGGACCACAACACTCTTCCCTGGTGCCCACGCGGGGGCTGACCACGATGATGGAGAGAGTGGGCTGACTGCGGGAACCTGGATGGGGTGTCGTCAGCGCCGTCCACAACCCGCTGTGGGACCAGCCTGGACAGTCACACACACGGTGGGACAGTGTTAAGTGCCTGTGAACGTGGTTGAGTCCTGTGGCTCCAGGCAGATCCTCTCATCAGGAAGCCAGGGTGACTGGGCCACCCTGTAACAACCTTTCCTGGGGTCCTCAGGTAGAGACAGGCTTTACCATAGGCTGCAACATCTGACACTAATTCCACGGATGACAGTCACTGCAAGGCTAGACAGAGCACTGGACAAGGAGTCAGGAGAGCAAAGGAGATCAAAGGCTATGCCTTTGAGTGGTTGTGAGACCCCAGGAAAGGCAGCCACTCCTGTCTTTCTTGCCCCCATTTCCTACCTTAGAACTGGGACAATAAACACCTTACAAGGTCTTGATGTAAAAGGAAACATAATAGACTTTGCAGTGTCTGAGTGATCACCAGGCCTCAGGGCCTCTCTGCATGAAATGGGCTCAATGCCCTACATGAACCACAGGGTCTGGCGCATTTATCTCTGTCCCCTTCACTGATGCCCAGCGCCTAGCACAGGTGGCCTCTAAATTGGTGAAGACTTCCTCCAGCCTACACATCCCCATGAAGGTTTCTGCTCTGGGGTCTCTCGGGGAGGGAGGCTCATGTCCTGGCCAGCCTGGCAGTGATGAGAGTCCCCAGCAGGCCCTTGGAAGGACCCAGCCATCCTCCGCTGGCCAGGGTGTCCCCCATGTAGCAGCGCTGGCCCCGCTTGGCCAGGCCCCGGCATTGGCCGCGGGCTTCCTGCCGGCACGTGTGTGCGGGGGCTCCTCCTGCTCACAGACCGGGCCTGTTTTGGCAGATAAAATATTGATCAGCCTGCTGAGGAGCCCAGAGTGTGATCCTATTTTCATGTCAGAACTTGGTAATGAACTACATTTATCAAGCCCGTTCTCCACGAGAAAGGTCAGCTGCGGATCTGGCTAAGTTGTTATGACACCTCATTAATCTAGTTCCCTCAATAATTGTCCCTCTTTGAAGATTCTAATGTTCTCCCATTCCAGCCACACTGCCTCAACTCTGAGCGAGATTATTACAGCAGGAGCCCAGGCACGTCTGCATTTAATTTTTTGAGCAAAGAGAGATAGGACGCAGGTAGCAGCCTCTGGAATTGAACGTCTGTCAAAGGCATGCTTTCTCCTACAGAACAAAGGGAAGCAAGGGAGACACTGAATATTCCATCAGCCACGTGCGCTGGTCGGCCTCAAAGGGACGGTATTCGCTGTGGCAGGCAAAGCTTCTGGGCCCAGATGTGGGAGGGGCTGGTGGCTCCAGAGTCGGGGAAAGGGGTGTGGCATAGCATGGGCAAGCAGGAAGAGCCAGCCAGGTAGCAGGGAGCTCAGATTCTACCAGAGAGGGAGACAGGCCATTTGGTCAAGACCCTGGACAGGCCCAGGGCCTGGATACTGGGGGGACGTGGAGGCAGGAGAGAGGGTGGGCTGGAGACTCCTGGCATTAGGAATAGAGGTGGTAGGGAGGCTGGAGAGGGACCATCTCTGCTTGCCTCCCTCGCCAAGCCACCCCCATCTAAAGAGGCCCCTGTGCACTGCCCCATTCTTGTCTGTTGTGGGCCTTTCCCCAGCCTTCACTCTGTTGTTCACACACTGTTGGCATCGAGCTGCCCCATTACATGGGAGCCCCTTGAAGCCAGGGCCCCTGCCTTGTTGCAAGTGTGATGCCAGCACCTGGCCCACGCAGCTGCATGCAGAAGGTGCTCATTAAATGTATGCTGACTGGACGAAAGTGTAATCTTGGTGGATAGTGGCTGCAGCCCTGTCCTGGGGAGCGGGACGATCCCAGCCGTCCTGGGGAGCGGGACGATCCCAGCCACCCTGAGGCATAGTGACTGAGGTCTGGAACTCTGGAGTGGCTGGGGGGCCATGCCATCTGTCCTATCAGTTCCTGGCTGCACGGGGCGTGACACATGAGTGTGTGAGGCGGCCCCAGTGTGTGGTTTGTGTCATACTCACTGCCAGGGGCATGGACCCTACCTCACTAATGGGGGCACCCCAAAACCTGCAGCAGTTGCTTCAAAGAGTCCAGCACAAGCCTGGGGGTCATGGTGGCAAGGAGGTGGGGGGCCACAGAGGGGCTGTGGCCCTGCTGGACATGGGGTCACATGGGAGTGTCTCCTCCGAGCCCCTCTAGGGAACACACAGCTCTTCGGGACCTGCCACTGGACGGGAGGAGGATGAGAGGGTCTGTCCTCTGGTTCTGCCATTGCTGGTCAGGACAGCGCTGGACGGCCCTGGGAAAAGGCCAGGCAAGGGGCTTCTGCTTGGAACAGCGCCCAGGTGGGGAGGCCTGAGGGTGAATTCAGTCATGGCACAGCTTCAGGAAAGGTTCGGTGCCATGCGAGGGTTCTGATCAATAACTGAACACAAAGCTGGCCCTGGGGACCCTCCGAGCTCCAAGAGAACTTTACATGTGGGCAGAACTGGGGGGGAGTCGGAGTTAGGGGGATCCTGAGGCCCCTATGAAGACAGCCCCCCATGGCCTCCAGGTTGCTGGCCCTTCCATTACTGAGGCAGCCTTGCACTTCAAGAGTCTCTGGCAAACCCCTAAATTTATGGGAGAGGGAACTGCAGGACAGAGGTACTAGATATCTTGAAGAACTCTTCTGCCATTAGCAGTAGTCATCTCACTTGGGGATGGGTGTGAGCTAAGAGCCGGGGGATAGGAAGGAAGAATGTGCCCGGTGGGGGCTGGTGGGTCATGCTCTGAGATGCCACCACCTGGGGTAGGGGACAGCTCCCTTCCTGAGCTGCACACAGGCTGTCTCTTCAGAAGCCACACAGCAGCCTGCCATGCCCTTGAGCCACAGCCTCTGGACTCTAGTCCTTCCTGACCAGGCCAGGCGGCCCAGCTCCTGGGCGCAAATCCAGACCCCTCACTCGGGAGGACCCTCAGGGGTGTGCCGACAGCCTCCTGGCTGCTGCTGGGTTTGCTCACAGGCAGGCTCTGCCCCGATCCCCACCCAAACATCTGCCTTCCTGGTTCCTACACTGTCCCCAGCTGGCCTGAGAAGTAATGTCACTGCTGAAGTCAAAGCTGCCGTTTTCACTACCAAAGCAAAAGCTCGGCTTAATCTGGCACCAACATCACAGTTCAACATGCTTGTGTTACATGGGCCTCAGTTGCAATGTGGCATTCTGAGGTCTATTTTGAAACTGCTAAGCTGTGCAAAGAGCAAGAAGCATTTTCCTCCCCCATCTAATTTATGAGCCGCCATAACTTTACTGGAGTTTAGCTTAAGAGGAACAGATGTTTAATTTGATGTAAATTCATGAACATTAACAATCTTTCTGCTGCCATTTCTGGGAAAATTCAATTAACAATAAATACAAAAACCAATGGGTTTATCTTTAGGATACATTTTTGCTAATACGTGATATAGTTGTACTGATGGTGTTGACCAAGCCACAAAATTCTGACAATTTCTAGAGATTGCTAAATACACATGATATGGTCCCCTCACAACCCCCAAACAGGTGTTGTGTCGTGGTGTGATCACGGGACCTATGACTTCTGGCTGTCCCTTGGGACCTAAGACTTCTGAGCAGATGGGTCACTGCTACCATACTCAGGTCCTCTGGGGAAGTGTTTACACCATGGCCAGGGCTGCAGTTCCTGACTACCCCTACTACCTGCCAGAAAGCAGCCTGCAAGTTTGCTTCCCTTTCCTGGAAGACCCTTTCTTCAAATCTAGATTTACTGCCAAGGTCCAGCTCTAAGGAGGTGCTCTGTCCATTTTGTTGGTCATAGCAAACACTTGTCTTCCAAAAACAAAAGAGATGACTCTACACATGAACATCACCAGATGGTCAATATCAAAATCAAATTGGTTATATTCTTTGCAGCCGAAGATGGAGAAACTCTATATAGTCAGCAAAAACAAGACCTGCAGCTGACTGTGTCTCAGACCATTAGCTCCTTATTGCAAAATTCAGGCTTAAGTTGAAGCAAGTGAGGAAAACAACTAGACAAGCGGGTATGACCTAAATCAAATCCCTTATGATTATACGGTACAGGTGACAAATAGATTAAAGGGATTAGATGTGGTAGACGGGAGTGCCCAAAGAACTATGGATAGAGGTTTGTAACACTGTATAGGAGGCAGTAACCAAAACCGTCCCCACAAAAAAGAAATGCAAGAATGCAAAGCGGTTGTCTGAGAAGATCTTACAAATAGCTGAGAAAAAAAAGAGAAGCAAAAGGCAAAGGATAAAGGTAAAGATATACCAAACTGAATGCAGAGTTTCAGAGACTGGCAAGAAGAGATAAGAAAGTCTTCTTAAGTGAACAATGCAAAGAAATAGAGGAAAACAACAGAATGGGAAAGACTAGAGATCCCTTTATGAAAATCAGAGATACCAAGGGAACATTTCATGCAAAGATGGGCACAATAAAGGACAGAAATGGTATGGACCTAACCATACCATAAGAGATTAAGAAAAGTTGGCAAGAATACACAGAACTATATAAAAAAGGTCTTAATGATCTGGATAACCATGATGGTGTGGTCACTCACCTAGAGCCAGACATCCTGGAGTGAGAAGTCAAGTGGGTGTTAGGAAGCATTAGTACAAACAAAGCTAGTGTAGGTGATGGAATTTCAGCTTAAATTAACTGTTTCAAATCCTAAAAGATGATATTGTGAAAGTGCTGCACTCAATATGCCAGCAAATTTGGAAAACTCAGCAACGGCCACAGGACTGGAAAAGGTCAGTTTTCGTTCCAATCCTCAAGAAGGGCAATGCCAAAGAATGCTCAAACTACTGCACAATTGTGGTCATTTCACATACTAGCAAGTTAATCCTCAAAATCCTTCAAGCTAGGTTTCAACAGTACATGAAGCAAGAACTTCCAGATGCACAAACTGGATTTAGAAAAGGCAAAGGTACCAGAAATCAAAGGGCCAAGATCTACTTGATCATAGAAAAAGCAAAGGAATTCTAGAAAAACATCTACTTCTGCTTCATTGACTATGCTAAAGCCATTGACTGTGTGGATCAAAACAAACATGTGGAAAATTCTTAAAGAGATGAAAGACTAGACCACCTTACCTGCCTCCTGAGAAGCCTGTATGCAGGTCAAGAAGCAACAGTTAGAACCAGACATGGCACAAGAGACTGGTTCAAAATTGGGAAAAGAGTACGTCAAGGCTGTATATTGTCACTCTGCTTATTTAACTTATATACAGAGTACATCATGCCAAATGCCAGGCTGGATGAATCACAAGCTGGAATCGAGACTGCCAGGAGAAACATCAACAGTCTCAGATATGCAGATGATACCTCTCTAATGGCAAAAAGTCAAGAGGAACTAAAGAGCCTCTTGATGAAGGTGAAAGAGGAGAATGAAAAAGCTGGTTTAAAACTCAACATCCAAAAAATGAAGATCATGGCATCCAGTCTCATCACTTCATGGCAAATAAGATGGGGAAAAAGTGGCAATAATGGCTGATTTTATTTTCTTTGGCTCTAAAAATCACTGTGGATGGTGACTGCAGCCATGAAATTAAAAGACACTTGCTCCTTGGAAGAAAAGCTATGACCAACCTAGACAGTATATTAAAAAGCAGAGACACCACTATGCTACAAAGGTCCATATAGTCAAGGCTCTGATTTTTTTCAGTTGTGAGAGCTGGACCATAAAGAAGGCTGAGCACTGAAGAATAGATACTTTTGAACTGTGGTGCTGGAAAAGACTCTTGAGAGTCCCTTGGACAGTAAGGAGATCAACCAGTCAATCCTAAAGGAAATCAACCCAGAATATTCATTGGAAGGACTGATGCTGAAGCTGAAGCTCCTACTTTGGCCACTTGATGCAAAGAGTGGACTCACTGGAAAAGGCCTTGATGTTGGGAAAGATTGAGGGCAGGAGAAGAAGGGGGCAACAGAGGATGAGATGATTGGATGGCATCACTGACAAGCTACACATGTTCATTTTGTCTTTGTCTCTGCCTGTCTCCTCCATAAATTATGTTCCAAAGCCTTTGCATCTCTTGCATGAGTGTTTTCAGTGTCTTAGAGAGCTGGCCATGGGGACCCACATCATGGGCTATGAGGGGCTTGGCAAGTTCATGCCTGCCTTTGATGCACAGTGCTCAGCCTGTCTCCTGCCCTGCCTTCACTCAGCCTGTCTCCTCTCTTCATTCACTAATCCTAACTCCAGAACCAACAGCAGGCCCACCACACTCATTAGCAGCCCCTCATTGTTTCAGACTCCAAAGAGGGCCTAGCATCAGGCTGGGTCACTGTCCTTGCTCAGCATTCTCTGTTCTCTTCCATGGACTGTGCTATTTATCATCCCAGCTTCTGAGTTGAAGATACAGGACCCACTTTAGGCCCACAAACAGGATCTGCACATCTAGGGCTCCACATGGCCTCTGCCCTGCCTAGCCCAACACACATGCCATGCAGACCACACACCTCTTTCCCCAGTTGCCTGCACCAGAGCTGATCAAGGCTGCTCGGACGCTGGGTGGAAGTAACCTGAATTTGTGGACAAAACCTCATCTCAAGTTTTGCCCCAGCACCAGGTAATTTAAATTAACAAAACCACCCAGAGCTTTGCTAGATAAATGGTACATTTGCTCATGAATGCCTGGTTCAATTGCTGTTGCTATACAATCTGCTGTTTGACATTTACAATCCTCTCTTCTATTCCTATTAGAGAAAGCAAAATTGGTTGGATTCCTAGGAGAGGGATCCACATACACTTTTTATGGTTGACTGGCACATCTATCAGGTGGTCCCTGAGTGAAAGAGTAATGTTTGAAAACTTGAATAAATGCTAAAGCCCTCCTGGAATTAAGAACTTTAGCTTTTACTCTTGCATTTGTGGGAAACCCACATGGTAGGTTCCCTACCAAGTTACTCACACTTTCTAGGAGGAGGACACTGGCTCCTTCCAGATTCTGCTCCCCTGATGCCCTGCCCAGAGGCTCTGTCCCCTGCCTGCTCCCCACCTGCCCTCACCTGCACCATGAGGAGAAACAGCAGTGCTAGACCAGGGGATGGCAGATGGGGAAGCTGGAGGGGGCGAGAGGAGAGAAAGTGGGCACCACCCTATCTGCTGTGATTCCCAAGAATTGCTGGGAGGCTTCATCCTCCAAATGCCTAAGCAAAGGGAAGTGTCCTGCTACTGAGGCTGCCAAAATTTAGTTCCTTGCGGTCAGATGTCCAAAAAATGTCACTGCTTTGAGTTACTGTGATCTTCGAGTGGTCACTGAGCTGAGGGGAACCTCGCCCAGAGATGCAGCAGGGTCTGAGGCTGCTGTGGACTAGGTCTCCTGGCCCTAGAGCCAGGCTTACATCCAAGTAAAGGGATCACTTTGCTCTGTGAGGACTCACAGTACAGGAGAAGCACTCTGTAAATGACCTCAAGAAGGGCAGTGCTGTTCCCAGCAGGTGTTCTGAAATTCCATGGGGGGTGTTTTTGGTTCTCACAATGATTGGCGGGGGCCCTGGTGGCACTTAATGGCTGGGACCAGGGACCTTAGGGACCCTGCTCTTTGTAGCACTGTCCTGGCCAACAAACATTTCAAATTGCACCGTGGACAGTCACTTTTGGTGAGCTGTTTGGAGGATGAAGCCTCTCAGCAATTCTCAGGAACAAAATCAATGGAATCACAGTTGATGGGGGTGGTGGCCACTCTCTAACTGGAGTGAAAGATCCACTTACCACTCTCGGTTACTAGGACCTACTGAGGTGTTACACACAAAATACTTCCCCTTCCGGCCTTGAAAAGGATTTTCCAAGGATGCACTTATGCTTGTATATTGTAAATTTGGTTTACATCTTTAAGAAATTTAAAAAATTATTTTAAAAAATTTGACTGTGTCTTGTGGCTTTCAGGATCTTAGTTCCCTGACCAGAGATTGAACCCATGCCCTTGGCAGTGAAAGCATGGAATCCTAACCACTGGACCACCAGGAATTCCCTTTTTTACAACTTTATTGAGAATTGTCCACTATTTTGGAGAATCATCCTTTCACACTCAAGGACACCTGAGTACTCAAACTGCTAACCTAATGTGCCCAACATGGGCTCCATCTGCAGCCTTTGTGTTCACAAGATCCGCATGCTGGGGCTGATATCTTACCACTGTGAGGTGGGGTGTGTAGCTGGCATCCAAACAGTTACTTAAAATACATGGTTTATGCCTAGGACTTCTCTTTATATCCCAGTTTTGGTTAAGACACATATTCATTCAAGATTATACAGCGACGTTACAGAATACTTGCTATGGAAAGGTAACTTTGAGTCTGGAAGGATTAAAGACAAGTCATCTATAAAAACAACTAAAATATGTTTTTCCTCAGGTTATTTTTAATCATGGTAAAATACACATAATATAAAACTTACCACTTTAGCCATTTTAAAGTATACAGCTCAGTGATATTCAGAATATGGTACAACTATCACCACCATCCATCCCCATAACTCAAGTGTAGAATTTTAACTTTGTCCCCATTGAACAATAGTCACCCATTCCCTCAGCCCTTGCAAACACCATTCTTTCCGTCCCTATGACTTCCACGCCTTTGTGCTGTGCTTAGTTGGTTAGTTGTGTCTGACTCTTTGCAACCCTTTGGACGGTAGCCTGCCAGGCTCCTCTGTCCATGGGGATTCTCCAGGCAAGAATACTGGAGTGGGTTGCCACTGGAGTGGGGGATCTTCCCAACCCAGGTCTCCCACATTGTGAGTGGATTCTTTACCATCTGAGCCACCACTCCTCCATGTATCTCAAATAAATAGAACACATGCTACAACACGGGTGAACTTTGAGAACAGTATTTCTTTGAGATATGTAAAGGAGTGGATAAATAAATAGAATCACACTAGTTGTCTTTTTGTGACTGGCTTCTACTTCACATACTATTCTCAAGGTTCATTCACGTAGTACCGTGTGTCAGAATTTCCTTTCTTTTTAAGAATGAATAACATTTCATTGTACATCTATACCACATTCTACTCTTCCAGTCATTGGTTGATGGACACTGAATTGCTTCCTGTTTTTAGTTATTGTGCCTAATGCTGCTGTGAACACGGGTATGTAGATGTCCCTTCAAGACCCCGCTTTCAATTTTTCAGGATAAATACTCAGAAGTGGAATTGGATACAATTCCAGAAGTAGAATTGGAATCCATATGGTAGTTCTATTTTAAATTTTTTGAGAAACTGGGATGCTGTTTCCCACAGCTGCATTTGACACTCTCATCAACAGCTCACAAGGGTTCTAATTTTCCCACATCCTTGCCAACATTTAGTATTTTCTGTTTTACTGTGAGTGGCTGTCCTAACGGCTGTGAGGTGGCTGCCTTACTTCTGACACTCCTTGGTTCTGGGATTTTAAAGGACACTGGGAAACATATAGGAGTACATCTGAGTGTGTATGTGTGTGCAGCCCCATGGCTGTGCTGTGTACACTTGCACCCGCGTGCAAGCCCAGCCTGCAAAGGCCAAGCAGACGGAGGCAGAGAGGGTAGGCCCATGCTCTGGGCTGTGGAGCTGCCTACTCCTAGGGCGGCAGCCGGCTGCAGCCCCCAAGGACAGGGCTTTGTGCCTGCCCCACTGGTGACAAGAGGCCCTATGTGGGCAGTGCCAGGGCATAGGGCAGGGCCCACCTCCCTCCCCCTCTCTCCAGAACGGGGTTCTTCCTGCCTCTGTCCTTCTGGGACGCCTACTGCGTGGGGCCCGTACACCTTGCGCCTGCAGGTGAAGAGACTGGGATGGGAAGATTCTGAACCTGTGTCTCACACGCTGGCACGACCTGAGGTGTTTTGCTTTCCTCTGTGTTGTCTGGGGTGTGTGCTCAGATGCAGTAATCCTCAGCTTCAGAGCACGCCAGAGAGCCGCTGACTTTTAGACAACAAGCAGAGACGTTCCTTCTTTGGCGTGAGGGGTGTGTGGACTGCAAATCTCTGCCATTGAACTAGGGTCTCCAGGAATGAACTGCCCAAATGTGAACGAGGTCCACCTTTTCACCAGCAGAAGCTTAGCTGGGCTCGTGGGACATTGACTTTAGAAAGAAAGGTATTAGAGGAAAACTGCCTGAGAATGTGCTCAGAAGGCAAGGTGTGCTCTAAGCCAGGGATTCATCTTGTACGTGGCCTTGGCAGGACACGGCATTTTGGAGAGAACTACGAGGCTTTTAGACCTGACATAACTTGGAGAAGTTCCCTGAGGTTTGAAGATTTATCTGAACCTTTCTGACTTGTATGACTGACAGTAAATCCCAGGTTAAAACAAAGGAAAACAAAACTCCACAACAACTCTGAGAGAGAACAACAGCCTTTCGGGGAGAGCTTTGGAGCCTTTCCAGTGCTTGCCGCTGGAGGAGAGAGAGCAGGTTTTCCTTTCTGCATCTGCTCTGCTGTTCAGGGATTATCCACCCTGGAAACCTATCGAAATGCAGGTGGCCCACAGAGAGAGCCCCAGAAACTGTTGTCTCCGTGAGAGTCAGCTCCAGGCGGGACGTGTCTGAGCTGATGGGCAGGCCACAGTGGTCCTGGCTCCAGGTCCAGAGCCTGGCAACGAGGGGTTGGGGGCCAATAGCAAAGGTGAGGAGTAGTGGGACTGAAGAGGCATCCAGCGTTCGGTTCCTCTGTGGCTCAGAAAGCCCCTCCCCTCCAGCAAATCGAGTTATTCTGGACACAGCTCAGCCGTATCACTGCTCTGGCTGCTCTGTTCGCTCCCCAAACACTGCGGTGGGATTTGTGGATGCGCTGACTCTGATTTGGTTCACACGCTGGGAAATCGCTGGGCCTGCTCCTTGCCCTGCTTATTTATAAGTTCTCACATTCCCGAGAATGGCCTCATCATTGCCTTATCTGTCATGAAAATAGATCCAGGTGTTTTAAGAGGGCTCAACACCCACAGGAGATGGGAGTGACAGGGGACACTCCAGGAGTGTCCTGAGGATGATGTATACAGCCTGGGGCACCCCTGGGGGCAGGCAGAGCGGGGCCAGTGCCCCACAGCTTGACACTGTTCTTCACACCCGAGGATGTGACCAGGTGTCCTGTGTGAGTCCCCGCGGACAAGGTGAGCCTGCATGTGTCACAGGACTGGTACGCTGCGCCTCAACCTCAGGGGAGGCTTACCTGCCTTCTTTTGAGTTGGGCTTTGAAAAAGGTGGGTAAAACATTCACAAAGCACTTTCCATGGAGAAGGGCAAATCTGAGAAACCACCTGGTGAGGCTCTATACCCGCCACTTAATGATGCTAATGGCAATAAAAATGGGAGCCATCAATTAAATACGCCAATCCCACTCTCGCCTTGGTGTGAGTTTTTCCCACTAACGGTGCTGTTTGATGAGTATGGTGTCCTGCTGAGATTTTCAAGAGCGTGGGGTGAAATGCTCTTTCATTTCCTTTGTAGGCCCTCAGCCTGTCACCCAGGGCCAGGTGCACAGAGGACACTGGATAAAAAGCCCCGTGTAGGCAGACAGATGCACACACATGCACACCGCTGCTGATTCAGGGGTGCAGCCCAGTGACAGATCCTGTGCCAGTGGCTCAGCCCCAGCCTCGTCCCGCATCCCTGTTGGTCTTTTAAAGACCCCTACACAGCCTGTCCAGCATAAATAATAGGCCACAGACCCCAAGAGCATGGGGTAAAGGCTTTAGCATGATGCAGTCCAGACTCTTCATTGTACCGACACAGAGGCTGAGGCCAGGAACAGTCAGGGTCTGTCTTGGGTCCTAGGGTGTGGGTGATGGATCCAGGTTATCACCTGCCTGGTATTTTGTGCCCATACCCTTGGGAGTCTTTCCTGACCCAGCTCCACCTCCCTTCTCTTTTATTTCCAGCCTTCTTGCAAAGAAACTCCACAGGATGTAAATAAACTTGTGGGGAGGGATGAAGGAGACTGTAGTGGGGGAGAGAATGGGATTTTCTGTAGCATGAGGGGGAGGTGGAAACCCTGCCCAGATGTGAGGCCTCTTCCTGGGCAAATCTTATTATCACCAACACACTGGCACGTCTGGTCTTTCACGGAGAGCAGCCTTGGCTCAGAGCTGCTCTTAGCAAGCCTGAGGGCAGAGTGGACTGGACTCGGCCTGACCTGAGAGGGGTCTTCAATGCCCTGTGCCTGACCTCTGGGGCAGTCGAAGACCCAGGCCCCACCCAAGTGCCAGGGTATCACCAACAGCAGGAAGAGGCAACAGGAGATGGCTCTTTTCTACTCCACTAACAACTTTTACTGTTTCCGTTCAAAAGTCTCTTCTCCTCTGACTGTAGAGCCTAGAAGGGCCCAGGTTAGAAGCTGATGTTGTAATCCATGCTATTAAATCCCTAGGTGGTTGCCTTGTGTTCTAAGTGACAGGGACAGAGTGAATGGACAAAGCAGGTGATAGATAGTTAATCCCACCAACGGATCGTAAGTAAAGAAAAAAGTATGGGAGACCCTATAAGTTAGTGATCACTCAAGAAAGCCAGTTTGCTTAACCACAAAAACAAGAAGTCTTGCTTCGCAACAAGCCCTGCAGCAGAAGCATGAGACATGCCCCCAAACGATAAAACAGTGGTGGCGTGAGACCCATGTGCTGCCCCCGTAAGGTAAGTCAGTTAATAATTCCTAGGACACGCTCCTCTGTCCACACTAAAAACAAAAATACAGGAAAAACTGACATTATATTGAAGCCTGAGATGATTTACTGAATTTTAGCCCATGTTAACACTTTTAGTTCATTCCATCACACCATGACAGTCCTGGCTTGACAGTGTAGGGACAAGAAAACTCCCCTGTCCGATGTGGAGGAGGAGCTGATGGTGGAAGCTTGACCTCTACTCAAGGATGAGGGAGAAGGTGGTCTTCTCCCCCTCCCCTTTCCTCCTTGGATTATAAAACTGCAGCTCACTAAGTTCTCGGGGCAGCACCTCTCATGTGCCGGCTTATAAACCTCACAAGTGGCCCATCTATCACTTTGCCTCTGGCTTAAATCTTTCTGGGCTGAGACATAAAGCACTGGAGCTCCTCAGAGCTCCCCTGCCGAGACACATTTCTGAGGTTTTGTAAGTGCAGTGACACATCACAGCTGGCCTGTGTCTACCACACTCACTGGGTCACTTTCTTCCTCGCTCACACAGAGTTTTTCTTAACCCTCTGGCCGATGCTGTCTTCCCCAGTGCACCCCTCTTCCTAGGGCTTCCTCTAAGTGACAAGAGGGGCTTTTGTCTCTGATCTGGTTTGTCACATCTGTTACTCTTTCAAAAGGCAAACTGAATAGGGTGACGCTTGGATGGAGACTTGAATGGGGCACTGTGTGCGGATGCTTCTGGGTGCTGGTCAGGAGATGTGTTTTCTGTAAAAACACATTGAGCTCCATACTTACGATTTATTCATTTTCTGTCTGTGTTATACTTCGACAATACGCTAATTTAAAAGAGGCAACCTGACAGTTCTCAACGTCTGTTGCCTCGGGTAGGGTCTTTGTCCTCAGCCAGGCACCAGTCTGGGTACACAGACAGGGACTGGGGTTCAAGGAGGGGGTCTGTGATGTGTAGCAGCTGCTTGCTGGTTGCTCAGGCTCTGTCCTGGGGCATGGCTCTGGCCTATATAGCAGCCTGGGGGCCAGGTTGCCTACCTTCCCTGGAGGTGTGGTTTGTTAGGTCCTCTGGCCTGGGTCTCTCTGGAGGGGGTGGGGGTGGGCTTTGCAGAGGAGCCTTAGGGGTATGAATGGAAGAAGCTTAGGCCAGGGGATCACCAGTTCCTGGGGCATCCTGGCATCACCCCCACACTTGGCTGGGAGCTCAGTCTAGCAGCTAGGATGACCCCTCACAGGCCCTTGGGCAACACTCCAAGGCACCCCTCTGTGGACCCTGGCTCACGTCTCAGGCCCAGCTGGCAGTGGGTGGCTCTTGGCTCAGAGCTACTGCTGTGGAATCAATCTGTTCTCGCTGAGGGCTCACCACGGTTCCTGGCATCAGCGTGGCCTCCTTGGAGGCCCCTGAGCGCACAGGGCCAATGGGGAAGGACTTGGAAACCTCTCACAGACCACGGCCTGGCCTCTGCTCCCTTGTCCTCTACCGGCTTCCCAATTTGTTGAATTGAGATGAGGGCTCAGGCTCAGTTGGGACCGATCTTGGTGGCCCTGGCTGTTTAGCTTGTGTGGCCCTGAAATGGGCATCAGAGGTCTTCTGCTCAGAGGGGAGTGAGATGGACCCTTCTGCAACCTCACCTAATAGTCCAATTGTGCCCGACTGACTATTGAGGACAGCGGCATAGCAGGCCCAGCCATACCCTCCTCTCCACACATCCCTCCCGTCAAGGCCCTGGCCTGCCCTCCCGGGCACAGCTCAAGTCCCCTCCAGGAAAGTTGTCCCTGGCCAGCCCCCTGCCCCTCTTCTGTGGCAGCTAGGGTCTGGACACTGCACCTGACTTTCAGCACGAACTTGCTCTCCAGTGGGTGGTATACCTGTGGAGCAGATGGCAGCCACAGGGGCAGGAACAGCGTGGGCCCTCTCTGCACTTCTGGCACCTGCCACGCCCACGTGGGATGCTCCATCCCTGCAGACGGACTAATTGGTCTCAAGCGACGTGACATTCAGATAATTTACATCCAAGGAGCAGAGGGCAGTTGACTCCACAGCAGGAGATAATTTATAACCAGTTTGGATGTCTGGTTTGGCAGAAATGGGCAACCTCGTCGCTCACCCCGGTTCTGTGAATTCACGAGCTCATGAATTACTGCCTGGCTTACCGTAACTCTGTATCTCACACCAAATGTAGGCCACAGGGGCACTGGGCAAAGAGTTCTGAAACCCCCAAACCAGGAGGCACCCAACCCCGGCCCCGCTCACTGAGAGGTCCCAGAAAACATGCTGGCATCCTCCCCAGTAGGGCTGTACAGCTGGGGGAGGAGGCAGGGATGGTGTGCGGGGAGCGAGCACAGCCAGCCCTGAATAGTCCCTGGGTCCTGTCCCCACTCACTCAACAGACACGCACTATGTCATTGTGCACTTGGGGTGGGGGTATGCCAGTCCTGGGCCAGGCAGTGGGGCGCAGAGGGCACAAGGCACAGGCCCTGCTCTCCAGAGGCCAGGCTGCAGGATGTGAAAAGATGAACGGCACAACTGGGCTGCCTCCTCACCTGCACCGGGGCAGGCCCCAGTCAGGGGGTGGGGTGAGGGGCTGCAGCCTGTGGGGCTCAACTCAGGGCAGAGTCCTCCCCAGTGAGGCCAAGAGTCCTCTGCCTGCCCTTTCAGGAGAGTGGAGATGGGACAGGCATGCCTGGTCCCACCTCTGGACCAGCTGCACAGGCTCATCAGACAAGCCACTCACCCAGGGGAACGATGCTTGCGTTCTGGGTGGGGGCACCTCTCCCTGTGACCCAAATGACAGAGCCAAAGGCACACTTTCCAACTAAGGGAAGAGCTGTAAAGACTCTTCTGCTACTAATTTGTGCACATGCTTTACTGTCTTTAAAAGGAGATGAGATAAACTGGCAGGGCTGGCTCTACCTGTTAACTAGGGTGCATTAGTACAGAATTGGAGTCTGGGACATCTTCAAGAAGAGGGTCTGGGTCCCCTTATCTGGATCATGTCCACCTGAGCAAATGGCCACGATCCTAGCCTATAAAGGACTTAGTAGAACTAGTGGATCACAGGAAAGAGAGTGGAACTAAATGTAAATATGTAGGAAGGGAGCCTGCTGGCACAAAATCTGGGGTTGTACATTGTGAATACCAGTGATGATTACATTTAAAATGCCACCCCTGCCTTAGGAGATTCTTCTCCCAAATCATGTCTCCAAGTTTCAGGCTGCATGCTAGAGCTACACACCTCTCAGAGCTTTAAATGTGTACCAGAAAGTGACAGATCATCACCCCATTCATCTCCAGGCCCAAGAGCTGGAGAAGCATCCTTGCCAAGGTCGGCTAGCTCAGTGAAGTTGATTTAGCTTTTAAGCGAAATGGAGTGAGCATCCTGGGGACACTGTTTGCAGAAATGGAGATTTAGTACTGAAAACAGCCATGCCTCCTGCCTACAAGTCACTGAGGCCCATGTGGCTCCAGAGGAGGGTGTTGGGGGTGGTTAGTACATGTGTGAAAGGCATCTAGCAGTGGCATTCTAGGGGTGCTGTGTATCACAGGTATGTGTGAGTGTGAGGCTGAGTCTCTGGGTGCATCAGTCTCCTAGGTCACTCATGTGGAGACACGTGGTCAGTAGGTGAGCCTGGGCGAGGGGGCTGGAGAGAGCTGGTCCCCTCTGGCACCTCTGCCTGCCTTGGGCAGGTCATGAGTGAGTACTGGTTGAGCCATGTCTCTGGAGGGGCCTGGTTCACCGTGACTACGTCTGTCTTGGCCCAGACTACCCTGTGCGCTGTAGAAGCTATCTTCCATGGGATGCAGCAACTTGGACCACTGACTGGCCCTGTCAACATCACACTCAGCTCTTGGAAGCCCTGAGCCTTGGTGGTGCACTGACCTGGTCATGCCAGTGGCCCTCTCTGGACCAGCTCCTGTGGGCAGGACGTGAGTGTGGCCCCCAGGACTGGCCCCTCTCCACGCTCCATCGTCCTGCCCTGTTCTCCTTAGGCCCTTCCATACCTGATAGTTGCTGGGGTATTTGACTGTTTTTCCTGCTCCAGTGCTTTCTGAGTTCCTAGAAGCTTTGGTTCTTTGGAGACTGGGATGACATGAACTGGACTGAGTAGACTCAGTCCCTTTGATCAGGGGCTGCAGTGAGGGAAGACTGGAGAGGGTTCTACTCACTGTCTAGCCCAGACCCTCTCCTGAGCTCCAGACCCTCTCCTGAGCTCCAGACCTCATACCCTGATGCTGGTCTGACATCTTTCCACGTTGTCCCCAGGCTTCTGACTCCTCCTGGCCCCAAGTGAACCTGCCATCGAGACTACTCCTTCCTTTACATCCCAACCCCAGACAGTGGCCCCTCTGCCAACGTCTCCAGCTGCCTAACCACATACCTGATGTTGACCTTGCCACCCTGCCATCCCCAGCCCGTCAGTCCTGGCTCAGGCCACTCCTGCCTCCTAAATGTCTCCTTATTTCTTTTTTTTAAATTAACTTTTATCGAAGTATAGTTGGTATACAGTGTGTGTTAGTTTCTGCTGTACAGAAAAGTCAATCAGCTATACATATACATGTGTATATGTTTAAACATATATGTATATGTTTATATCCTATCAAACATATCCTATGTTTTGGATTTCCTTCCCATTTAGGTTACCACAGAGCACCGAGTGGAGTTCCCTGTGCCACACAGTAGATTCTCATCAGTGATCTATTTCATACACAGCATTTTTTATACGTCAATCCCATCTCCCAATTCATCCCACTTTCCCTATGCCCCATGGTAGCCGTAAGTTTCTTTTCTACACCTGTGATTCTCTTCCTGCTTTGCAAATAAGTTCGTCTGTACCACTTTTCTAGATTACACATATAGAGCGATAACATGGGATATTTGTCTTTTTCTGTCTGACTTCACTCTGTATGACGGTTTCTGGGTCCATCCACATTGCAGCAAATCCAACTCCTACGTACTTCTTGATGGTGCCAGTTTCCCCCATTCCTTCTGTCTCCACTCTAGTTCAAGGAAACCACTAACATGACTTGGATGACCACTCTGTCCTGGTTAGCCGGTGGCTCCAATCTTGCCCCGGCCAACCCCCTCCACTCGGCATTGAGGACCCCCACTGTCCTCAGGGGAGGGCCAAGCTGCTCCCCTTGGATTGAAGAGTCCTCCCCTTCTGGCCTGGCCCCTTCACCAGCCTCACTTCTTCCCATGTATACACCTGCTCCAGGGACCCTGGGCCACCTTCGATATCTCACACCAGCCTGGCATCACCCTTGGTTTACAGCACCACAGCCACACCATACCCCATCTTGGCAAACTCCTCACTACCTTCAGGTCTTAGCTGGCATGTGGCTTCCCCTGCATGTCACTGTCCTGTCTGCTCTGGCCGGGTTCACGCTCCTCTATGTGTCCTCAGTCCTCTACGGGCACCTCCTTCAGACGTTTACTGTCTCCACTTCCTCTGCTTGCCCATCACGTCCCTCCTGTCATGGCCTGAGAACCAGTGGAGGTCCTGGCATGTGATCAGCATTCAGCAAACACATGCCAAACAAATGAAGAAGTGACCAGATGAACAGGCAAGTGACTTTTGTCCAGAGTCCCTTCTACTGAGACACACAAGGCCTCTAAGTTTCCTTCTGAGCCAGGATGTCATAGAAGAGCTGGTGGGTTAGCTAAACATGGATATTCCAGGCTCACAGGCCTTCCTTCCCCTCCACTTGGAATCTCCCTCCAGTCAAACCCACCTCCTTCACATGAGTGGGGGCAGGAGAAGAGAAACGAGGAATGGGGATGACTAAGCTCGACCATGGCGCACCCTGGCTATGTCCAGGAGACAGCCTGGGCCACCTGGGGTCTGCTGTCTCTTTCACTGATGGGGGAGCTCTGCTCAGGGTCTGAAAGTACGGGGACTGGGGTCAGAGTGGCCGGACAGTCCTCCCTTCCAGGCCCTCTTTCACTTTATTCTTTCCCCCAGGTGTGCTCACAGGACAGGCAGGAGGGCTGCGTGTGCACGCATTGCTGTGTGCTCCTGCCCGCGTTATGTGTATGAGCAGAGCAGCGCCTGCTTGCTGGGAATTTAGCTCTTCTCTCCCTGAGCTGTGTTTCCTCATGTGTGCGAGGGGCCTGGCCATCTCTGTACCAGGGCTGTTGGACTCAGTGGCCCTGGATGGCACCTCACCTGGCACAAAGGAGGAGCACCCTGGGTGGCTGGGAAATCCTCTTTGCATTTAAGAGGTCAGATTCCCAAGACCTCCGGGTGTGTGGTGAGTGTGGGGTCCACGGAAGTTTCTATGAGTTCCATCTCCTTACAGAGGAAACACCTCCAGGGCCTCGATCCCAGGGAGCCCACAGGGCCCAGGGTGGACACCCCTCTCCCTGGTGGCACTGGCAGTGGGTGGGAGAGGGCACCTGTGAAATGACTGCAATGGAAATATAAATTATTCTACTTCAAAGCAGGCACTTCAATATTTCATAATGACCATTATAAACCTGTTCTCTGCACACTGCTAATAAATACCTCAGCCCCACACCACATTTTCCGGTATCTCTAAAGACACCAGGGGAAGGCAGGGGAGCCATAAAAGAAACATAAAAATACAGTTGCAGATGAGCCTAAAACTCATTTTGTTGAAGCTTAATTGATGGGAAAAGCTTCTGGTCCCAGAGAACTTAAAGGCCCATCATGCGGATATTTGATTAAGCATCCCCATATCACAGACCACACGGAACTGGAAATTGTTAGGCAGTAATTGCAAATGCATTAATAAAATGATGATGTGGGTTTGTTCGGGACATAAAACAGGAATAAAATAATTCACTCAGATAACTCCACAAAAACGTAGTCACCCCTGAGCAGCTGGGAGCAAGGCTTATTTGGGTCTCAGTCTCACCAACCCTCTCCGGATGGGGCCCAGGCCTCTGTTTTCAAAGGCTCGTGGGGTAGACGGAAGCATGGCCAGGCTCCTGAACCACTGCTTGAGTCCAGGTATGTGATCCCTGAAGGTCCTCTGAAGTTACTGTCCCAGGGAACCACCAGCCCACTTCCATCTCTGTCACCCAGCCAGGGGGAGACAGCCAGGCTCTGACGATGGCAACCTCAGCCATCATCTCTCTCCTAAAGTACTACACGAAAATGTAGAAAACGTGTGCAGGAACTCAATCATCTACATTAGGAAAGCAGTATGTCAAGGCTGTATGCTGTCACCCTGCTTATTCAATTTCTATGCAGAGTACATCATGCGAAATGCCAGGCTGGATCAATCACAAGCTGGAATCAAGATTGCCAGGAGAAATATCAACAGCCTCAAATACACAGATGCTACCACTCTAATGGCATAAAGCAAAGAGGAACTAAAGAGCCTCTTGATGAAGGTGAAAGAGGACAGTGAAAAAGCTGGCTTAAATCTCAACATTCAAAAAACTAAGATCGTGGCATCCAGTCCCATCACTTCATGGTAAATAGATGGGAAAAAGTGGAAACAGTGGCAGATTTTATTTTCTTGAGCTCCAAAATCACTGCGGATGGTGACAACAGTCACGAAATTAAAAGATGCTTGCTCCTTGGAAGAAAAGGTATGACAAACCTAGACAGCATATTAAAAAGCAGAGACATCACTTTGCTGACAAATAGTCCACATAGTCAAAACTATGGTTTTCCCAGTAGTCATGTATGGATGTGACAGTTGGATCACAAAGAAGGCTGAGCACCAAAGAATTGATGTTTTCGAATTGTGCTAGAGAAGACTCTTGAGAATCCTTTGGACAGCAAGGGGATCAAACCAGTCAATCCTAAAGGAAACCAACCCTGAATATTCATTGGAAGGACTGATGCTGAAACTGAAGCTCCAATACTTTGGCCACCTGATGCGAAGAACCAACTTATTGGAAAAGACTGATACTGGGAAAGATTGAGGGCAAGAGGAGAAGGGAAAGAGAGGATAAGATGGTTAGATGGCATCACTGACTCGGTGAACATGAGTTTGAGCAAACTCCAGGAGACAGTGAAAGACAGGGAAGCCTGGCATGTTGCAGTTCGTGGGGTCACAAAGGTCAGACCCGACTTAGCAAATGAACAACAACAACAACTTAAGATCTAAGCCAAGGTCAAGATAACTATAAGATGACTATCCCTTAACATGAGCTGGCTTCCTACTGGACATCAGGCAGGCTTGGTCATGGACTCCCAGAACACAACCAAAGAAAGTTCACCAGCCTCGTTTGGGGGTCCCAGGACTCTCTGCCAAGCACCTGTGTGAACGTGTGTATGCCCATGTGTGCAGGAGAAGGAAGGGGGTGAGAAAAGTGTCATGGAGACCTTTCATGGAGGAAAACTTCTTCCTTTCTTCCCTCTTCTTATCTACAAATGAGGAATATCCAGCTACCAAAACCTATGTACAAACTCCAGATCCTGTCACCCCTCTGGACCACTGTCCCCACGCCCTGTTCCTTCCAGGCCCATCTGTCCTTTCAGGCCCATTTTGAAGCAGCCTTCCTCTAAGAAAGCCTAGGTGTGGATCCTGGATATGTCATTTACAAGCTGTGTGACCTCAGGTAAGTCACTTCACCTCTCTGAACCCTATTCACGAAGCAAAGCAGTAAGTGTACCTACATTATTATCATATATGAGGCCTCCATATATGACAATATATTAACATATATTGTCAGCTCTGCCTCCCCTACCCCCAGGCCCACAGGAGCGTGGTTATCTGCCCTCGGTATGTAAGAGGGCCGGGTACCTGCTCTGGCACTGCGTCTCAGGCACCCACAGCTTCCTGAGGGACGTCCTCAGGGCCAAGTCAGCTCATCTCCGGCCCTGGGAGCTCCCACGGTGGGACCAGATGACAAGAGGACAGGAAGGAGAGCCGGGAAGGACCGCCCCGGAAAAGGTGGGGCTGGAGAGGCTGAGGCGGCATCAGTCGAAGCTCGGGGCAGTGGGCATGGAACAGAAGGGCGAATGTTGCTGGGCCCTCACGTGGCCAGAGAATGACAGGAGGGGGCGTTGAAGAGAGGCTGAGAGGGTCAGGGGGTGCGGTGGAGTTGGGAGTGCAGGGAAGGGGCAGGAGCAAAGACAGCTCAGAACCAGAGAAAACATGACTGTGTCTCTGTTAGAGTAAGGCACACTGGCAAGAAGAGTGTGGAAACCCTGTGTAATTCATCCCCGAATGAGCAGCATCGTTCATCTTCCACTAACCAATACTGCAGTGAGGAGGCAAGCTGTCGACTTGCTCATTCACTACAGTCTTACCCCAAATAGCTGAGGAAGGAACAACATTTGGAGTCAGTTTCTGCCTCTCGGCTCTGGCAGGGGCCAAGCGTCTCAGTACGTCCTAGCATGCAGGAACCATACGATCTTCAGGGAGGACTGCTCTGGATGGTCCGGTGAGCTGCAGACACACGGGGCCTCTGTGCTTCCATGACGTGTGTAAACATAGGCTGTGAGAAGCAGTGATACAGAGAGGACATGTGTGCACCCTGGTCAGGTGGGGTGGGAAGTGGATGGGTGTCTCCTACAGACACCAGAAGCAGGAGGAAGAGATGGGCCATTAGGCAGGGCGGCTCCCCCGGGGCAGAGACTGGGACAGCTGATGGGACCCCAGGGCTGCCCAGACCTGTTACTTCATGGGTACCCGCCTCAGCAGGTCCTTGGCGATCTGCGTGTGTGGCTGATTTCAGCCCCCTTCTGAGCTGAGGATGTCCTGGGAGAGCTCTGTCTCTGACACAGCTAAGTGTTCTTTTCTCTGAACCTGGATCTGTAGGTAATTGAGGTGTTCCCACCTTGCTGACAACAGGAGAGAGGAGGAGAGGAGGTGAGACCCAGGCAGTGTGGATGAGTCTCATTTCTCCCTGCAAAGTGGCTTGCTTGTTTTAAAATGATGAAGAACCCAAGGCATGGGGCAAATTCCGTTCAATGCAAATAACTAAATGGTAGCCCTAAAAGTTCCTCTTTCATGGGGATTTTGAGAAAATTTTGAAAAAGAAAAAAAGAACCACCAGCAATTCTTGAGCCTCTGATAGCAAGGCCACCTCTATTTTGCATGGTCCTTTTGCTCTTTGCCTTCATGTTGCATGTTTGTATCATGGTGGTGACAACATTCGTGACACCCAGAGTTGTGCCTTCCTAACTGTCTCCGGGAAGACTCCTGTTTTTCCGTTTGCTCACAGATCTTTTTACTGCAAGGGGATCCACTTAACTACCATCCATGGAATACCCTAGGGCTTATCACGGTGACTGTGGGGTTGGGGGCTTTCCTTCCTTCTGGAGAGAAACAGGCCTGGGAGCACCCCTGCCAGCTCATCAGGATGAAGGATGCTCCTGTCATGTGTGTTATTATTATGTGTTACAATGAGGGCCCACCTGCCCTGGATAAATCCATTTTAATTAGCAAGAAGTAAAGCAGGGCATAGATTTCCTTAACAACTCTGGAAAAAGAGGGTTTCTGGACGCATCCTCTGAGCCTTCTGTGAGGAGGACAGAGAGAAGGCTGAGGCTGGCTCTGATGTGGAAGTTCTTCTCTGGGCTGCTGGCTGTGCTGACAGAGGCCCGGATGCTCAGCACAGATGCAGAGACCGCCTGCAGCCAGCCGCATTCTGGGCTCCCTGGGAGGTCGGCCCAGGGCCACCTCTCTGTCCTGGAAACATCTGAGCAACCCTGGAGCTTCACATGGAATGTGGAATACAGGGAAATTTTCAAACACTGTGTCATCCTTCCAAACCCTGGGGGTTTGAGGTCTCAGATTTAAAATCACATGAGTCAAAAACATACTTTTTTGCTCAAATGGCTTAGCACATTTGAAAGAGAACTCTGACCCTAAACTTGCGACATAAAGTTTTTATGACTGGGGGCTGCATTTGGTGATATTTGCTTTGTTGTGTTCAAAGCAGTAAGAGACATTTTTATTAGCAGCGTGGTTCCCATTTACTGGGTTTCTATTTACTCTGCAAGATCTAATTTTGTATTGTCATTCTAAGAGCAATGCCACTGGAATTCAATCACTAGGATTGTGAATTTCCTCAAGCAACTTCTATTTAGTCAAGGCCAGAATCTCAGTAGGTGGTAATAAATATCAAAGTACAGGATGGTTGAGGAAGCAAAGTAAGAAGCCCAAATCAAATATGATTATTGATCAACACTGAATGGTCTTAATCATCTCTATGCTAACTCTAGATATACACATACATAGTGGCTTTTTCACCACATGACTACATGGACATTTTTAGCTGAGAAAATATATTGAGGAATTCAGAATGGAAATCTTTGGAGAGCAGCAAATAAATAAAAATACAGCAAAAGGCACAAAATAGAAATTGAAACAAATTCTTAAAACCGTGAGATAGCTGGTGACAGAGTTGGGTAGAAACTCTTCAAATGTTCAATATGGCACCACATTTTAAAGAGTTTTGAAAGCAAAATACCCTCACCATAAAAACAAAATCCTAAACTGTAACACATTAAGATCAATTAGGCAGTCTAGCCTGCCAGCAGGTTGATGGATTATCCACAATCTTCTGCTATAGCCCAAGAACTGCTAAGTCACTGATTGAACTCAGTCACTTAGAAAAGAACTAGGCTGTGTCTGATACAGCACAAACTGTTTCAACTCTAAACTAAATATATGTAAGGGTAAAGTTCTTGTCCAGGGTTTTGAGAGCAAATAACATATAGTCTTGCTCACCACCCAGTTCTACAAGGGCTAAGTCATGTCTGTGTCCCAGTGATCCATGGAGAGCATACCCTGAGGAGAAATCAGGTTGGAAAACAGGATGAGGCACTGTGTGCTTTGGATGAACAGGCCCTTAGGTAGATAGATGCACACCTCGGAAAGAATCTCAATGAATCAGATTCTCACCTCTTCCCATGCATAGAAAAGGACTAAGATCATTAACTTGAGATGTCCGTCTTTGTGATCAGCAATATTCTTTTTCTCAAGATGCAGTGCTTGACTGCATGTATTTCCCAGTCAAAAATTATCAACTGGCTTCTCTCCTACTTCTTTGAGCAATTTCCTTAGAGCTAACTGAGTGAATGGCTGTCTCCCATGCTATAGTTCTCAGGAAGATCCTGAATAAAACTTAACTCACAAAAACAAAACAAAACAGATCAATTAGGCAGTCTTTCTTGCCCCTTCACTGTGGAAGAAATCCAACCTTGGATCCTTCCCTGTTACTTCTGATTTCAATGATCTACAGCATTCATCCTTACCTTGTTTCATTCTGTAACTGTATGTACTAAGAGCCAGTTTCTGTTCATTGCATCTAAAAGTGAAAATGAATAAAGAGCATTAAGAATGTTCTGGTCCATCACCCTCAGCAGAAAGACACAGTGACCCTCCCTATGGGGGAGAATCTGGCAGTTTTCCTGACTCTACTGTGCTGTTTGAAGGAGGCTGCTTCAGGCCTCAGTCAAACAGTTCTGCTTCTTTACCTTCCTTTAGTTACTCAAGATGTGACATATTTTAGTGTGCTTAATATGGGACCACGTCTTTCTTGCTTAGTAATTTGTTATTCCCAGAAGTTTTAACTTCTTTAAAAATGTATTTTAAAAGTTTATTTTCTTATCATGGAGGTTTAGAGCATCTTAATCTGATTTCTATGAGATGGAATCTGCTTTGTTCTGGCAGACTTTCTTCTCAGAACCTTCTGACTTCTTCTTCTCACCTGACTGGATCATCTCCCAGGTTCCTTACACAGCTACCCTACCTGCCATGGTGGGGCCCCTTTCTCTATAAATCTGGTTTAGTTCTGCTGTTTCTTGGAGCAGCTCTTCTTATTAAACACCTTTTCTGCTTTAGTAGATTACACTGCCTCTCTCACCTTCCCCCTTTTTTCTAAATTAAGAAAGGAGATGATTTTCTGTGTCCTTGCATGTCTGAAAATGTCTTTATTTGTTTCAAGATTCCAGGTAAAAGTTGTTTCAGACATTTGAAGGTAACTGCCCCACTGCCTTCTAGGGTTGATAACTCCTATCTGATAACAGTGATCTCCTGACTCTTTGTTGATAACACATCTTTTCTCTCTGGAAGCTTTTAAAATCTTCTTTTTGTCCTTGATGTTCTGAAATCTCAAGAGAATATGCATTTGTGGATCTTTTTCATTTCCCTGTTTCTCAGTTCCAATCTGGTCTTTCCACCTGAAGGTGTTTTAATTCAGCTCTGAGGAATGTTCTTGTTACTCCCTTGATCATTTCTGCTTCTTGGATTTCTTGGTTCTCCCTAAGTCAACTTGTTTGAGCAGATGGATATTGGTTCCCCTAGATTGATCATCTGTATCACTCAGTTTTTATCTCACCTTTTCTACTCTTATGTTTTTAGTCTATATTACAGGATACTTCTTCAACTCTTCTTTTAAATCCTATTGAATTTTTAACTTTAGCAACTGTATTTATAATTTCCAAGAAATATTTCTTGCTCTATTCTTCTTTCTCATAACAGCTCTTTCTTATTTAATGAAAAACATATACTCAAGTCTAAGGGTTTTTACTAGACTAAAAAAAAATTTCTTTTGTTCTATATCCTCCAGGGTTAGTTGTGGGGTCATCTTGGTTCTTCTCCTTTATGCTGTTCATTTTCTCTAAATGTCTCATGACCCTGCTTGTCCAAGTCATCTGTATGTGATTAGCTTGATTAGTGCACAGGGCTGACACTAGTTTCCTCTGTGGTTGTGTAGCTTGCCCTGGGAGGGCTGACTGTGAACTCTGTGCATAATGGTGTGTGTGTGGGGTGGGGGGAAGGGGAGGGGGAGAGGGGAGGGGAGGGGTGGAGAAGGAGAGGGAGAGGTGGGGAGGGAGGGACACAGTGACTCATTCCAGGATGCACAGACAAGCTGTCCTGCCCAGTTCTCCTGGACTTCCAGTTCCTTGAGATGAGATCTGCCCCATGTAGTTTCCTTTTCTTAGCCCTCAAGAGGACTTTGAATAAGACAATTATTAACTAATAAAAGCAAAACCAAACAAAAAAGTTCTTATTGTTCACTAAGGGCCTATTCTGAGCCAGATGTTTTATAACTGATTTATTTCTATTTATCTTATTAAATTCCCCAAACCACTCTATCTTTCCATTTTAGAAGCGAGGAAAAACTCAAAGACTCTATGACATCTGCTCAAGTTCACACATGTGGGATGTGGCAGAGCCAGAAGAAGTTCTCAGCAGCCCCAGAGCCTTGCTTTTTCCGGCACTGCTTCCACGTTTGTTTGAGGCCAACAGAACAGACTGTAGATTCCAGAAATCTACAATCACTACCAACTGCCCTCACCTTATCACCTCCATGCTGTGTGTTTTTCAAATTCATAGTGTAGAAAATTATATTCAATATAATCTTCAGATCTGAGCTTGGGCAGAAATAGCCTTCTTTTGAGATGTATAGGTATACAACAAAGCCTCCATGATAACCCCATGGCTGGGGAGGTAGGTGGGCTGGTTAGTAGAGAGTTCCTGAGGAGGACTTATCCCTTCTATGAGCCACTTATAAACAGGACTCCGGGCTTAGGAGTCGGGTCTCTCCACCCCATGGGGACTTCTGGTTCTCCAAACACAAGGTGGCAAACATACACAGCACACAGCACACAGCTGGTCTTGCTCTGATGGCCCGGGTCAGAGCTCTCACTAAAGTCGGCAGTGGCACCGTCACCTGCAGTCGTCCTGACTCAGAGCGGCTCAGCCCCAGGTGGGCTGCCCACTAGCCTCCCAGAGCATTAAGCCTGATCCTGCCCTTTGCCCAAAGGCCCTGTGTTCCTGGAGAGAACCAGCCATCAAAGAGGCCAAAACACATCCAGAGCAGCCGGCCCCCTACCCCACAGGGACAAACCCTGCAGATGTTCATCTCTGTTGTGACACTCCCAAGCCATGGTCCCAGGGACTTCCTGCCACCAACAAGCAGTACCTTTTGGACCTAAGAGCTAATGAAGGAAACAAAAGAGGGCCTGGAGGGCTTCATCATGGACTAGCAGCTACTGAAAATAACCCCCATGGTCATGTGAAGGCCCTAAAATCTGTTCATGCATTGAGTTACTAAGTATCACAGCAGCCTTGGGAGGCAAGCAGAGCCTGGGCATCAGCCCATCTTACAGATAAGCAAACTGAGCCTTGGCGGTGAGTATATTAGTCAAATTCCTCTAAGGGTATAAAAGAATAGCTTGGGAAGTTAATTTTCTCCACTAATTCCATTTCTAGATTGAAATTACACTTTGATCCAGAAAGTTGCCCTGGATGCCCCCAGAAGTGTAATGGCTGTTGGACAGAGAAAACCTTCTTCCAGAAGGATCTAAGGTGTCTTCAAGCCCCTCAAAGTGTGTGAGGCTTCAGTGAACCTTGTCAAGCTTGCCAGTTCCTCTTTGCTGGTCTCAAATCTTTCCCATTCCTCCCCTGGGGCCCGGCTCCAGCTGCGCCAGAGGTCCAAGGCTCTTCCCAACATATTCTGCTCAGGGGACCTAAACCCCTTCAGAAGGCCGGTCCCTTACCAGGCTGGCAAACAGAGGACAAACAGATAGGCAGAGGAGGGCAGAGGTGCAGACCAGCGTTCAGCTGCCAAGTTCCCTTGGCCTTCAAAACTCTGAAAATGGGGGCAAAATTCTAGCCAGATTTCCCAGAAGAAAGCAGGCAAGAGCAGTCCCTGGTGCTAGACAGTGGGAGCTAATAGGAAGTGTCCGGTAGTTGAATCCCCATTCAGTGGCATCTGTGGTTCTCTGCCCAGTGGCACTCGCCCATGCCCACCCCATTGTCCCACCCCCTCCACTACACCCCACCTCCCACACTGCACTCTATTCTATGAATGAACGGAACGTGAAATCACCAAGTCTGAAGATGGAAGATGGAATGTGTTAGCTGCAGCTAGAAACAGCAATGAATTTTACAAATAGCTCTCTAGAAGCCCTCATTCAAGTTCACAAATCAGGCCCATAACAACCCCAATTCTACGTTCCCGCAGATAGAGACTGCCGGCTTCTCATTTCTGGCGAGACCATTTGTCTTGGGCCTAATCTTGTTCATGTAGCGTGGGAGGCTCCAGCTGATCCCAAATTTCCCCAAATGCCTCAAATTGTGGAGGAGAGAGACCCTTCTTTGCCTCCGAAAGGGCCCCAGCTGGAATTGCTGCTGAAATGCAGGAATCGTGGGGTGTCATAGTCAGTAAGGATGGGAGACCAGCAAGTTCAACTCCTGCCTCCAGAACAAGGAGCCCAGGGCTGGGTTTTACCCAAAGTCATGGCCGGGGAGGGAGGACAGTCTTTCAAAATGATGGCTGGTGCTTTTTCATTTTCAGCAAATTATTTTTTCTCCTATGTTCTTTCACCATTAAAACTAGACCCAAGGCTGAGCGTTAAGGCCTCCGGGGAGGGATTGGAGCACAGAGCACAAAGGTGTCAAATTCTTGGCTCCTAGTGGAGACAATTTTCTGGAAACCAAGGCTTTCAATTTGCAGAAGACAGGCTTTCTGAAAAATAATTTATTTCTAAAGCTCTAAAAGCTTGACTTTTAATAGCAAGAAATAAAGCTATGGAGTTCATAAAATGTGGAGCATAGGCATCTGAGCTGGGGAGGATATGTGGGAATCCAAGGGCTCGTTTTCCCTCTCGGGAGGAGATTGAGTCACCGGACTGGGAGAGGAGAGGAGAGGAGAGAAGGACAGGGCCCTGAGACTAGAAAGGCTGTGTCTGGGTCCCTCTTCTAGAGGAGGGTGGTGTCTTATGGCCCCTTTCCTGGGAGGAGATGATCAAAACCCCATAAAGCCTGTTGGGGATCTCAGAAGATAGGAGGCCTGTGCCATGGGAGAGGGGCTGCAAGTCTGCTAAATTAGACAGGTCCTGGGTCTAGCTGGGAGTGGGAACTGGAGGGCAGAAGGGCTGCGGGGTGTCCCTGAGGGTGAGTCTGTGGGCAGCAGCAGGACCCTGTCAGCTGGGGGTCCCCACCTTACTTCCCATGACTTTCAAATTCAATAGATCTGAACTTACCCATGGTCTGCCTCCTCCACTTTCTTGTGGAGGGAACTAGTAGCTGATCAGCATCTTCATCTGAAAAGTGGGGACAAGTAACAGGGCTGACCTCACTGGGTGGTCCTGAGGATTAAGTGAGATGATGCATGCAAAGTCCTTAGCACAGAGCCTGCCACAGAGAAACTGCCTGAGAAACGTGGCTCTTATTATCATTGCTAACAATGACACGCTGGCTTTGAAATCAACTCACTTAAACAAGCGGAACCAGGGAACTCCTGCAAGCAGGCTAATTAAGACATCTAAGTCATCATCGTCTTTTCAATAACTGCCTGTTAAAGGCAGGCCGCAAGGGCTTGTGGGGTTTCTAATCATATTCACTGAAAACTCAGAAGAGTCCTCTCAAGTTCACAGGCCAAATATGAAATGCATCTTGTGACAACTTCACCCCGTTTTGCAGAGGAAAGGCTGGGGTGTAGAGCCTGCCTTTTTGTGAGAATCACAAGCCCAGACAGAAGTACTGGGCAGTCCTGAGGGGAAAAGAAACTGCTCTTTTAACTGCCAGGAAATTGAGTGCAAGGTTGCTCTTCCTCTTGGAAGCCTGTGTGTATGTACATGCATGTGTCATGCATGTATGCACACACACATGCATATGGGTTTCGCTGTGTTTCTCCTTTTCCCTGTGGCCCCAGCTCTCCGAGGAGCTTCCAATAGTACAGAAACCCCTGACCAATAGGACACAACCTCACTGCACCACATGAACTAAGAGCCCAGCCAGCACAGCTCAGCACTCTGAACGGTAAGGCTGTGATGCCAGCTGAGTGGTCACACCACAAAAGACCCACTTTACGGGGTGGGCTGTATCTCTGTTCATCCTTGGAGAGAGTGTCACATATCTCCCAAGGGTGACAGTTATTGGAAGCACTGAAGTACAATCCCTGGAGGACGGCGTGGCTGTGCTGAGCCATGGTCAGCCTGTCTTGGCCTCCAGCGCAGTGAGGACTCACTGTTGCAGGAAGGGCCCATGCTCTGTCAACACAGGAGGGTCTTCCCTCCAGGCCCAGGCTCTCAGGCTTGACCACCTCCCTTGGTTCTCCCCTGCACCCTTCTTTCTCAAGCTTTCTCCCAAGGTTTGGGTTCCTGTTTTCATTTCTGCAGTCAAAAGCTCTTCACCATCAGGGGACTTCCCTGGTGGTCCAGTGGCTAAGATCACACTCTCAATGCAGGGGGCCTGGGTTCGAGCCCTGGTCAGGAGACTAGATCCCACATGCTGCCACTAAAGATCCCATGTGCCACAACTAAGACCTGGCATAGCTAAATAAATGTTAAAGAAAAAGTTTTTTTTAAAAAATCTCTTCAGCATCAGGTAAGATTAAACTTGCTATAGCAGAAATTAACATACCACTGTAAATCAGCTAACCCTAACCCTTGTTTTTTTCAGTAACATTTTTAAACTAGGTTAAATCTGCTGTGATTGGAACCCCTAAACAGTGACTTAAACAAGTTTTTGTCATTCATCTTTTTCATGTAAAAGAATCCAGAGGTAGGAAATTCAGAGCTGGGTTGGTATGTCC
Source organism: Odocoileus virginianus (assembly GCF_023699985.2). Lineage (NCBI taxonomy): Eukaryota > Metazoa > Chordata > Mammalia > Artiodactyla > Cervidae > Odocoileus > Odocoileus virginianus. The sequence continues at coordinate 41,832,001 of NC_069676.1, forward strand.
ACTAGCTTGTCACAGATCTGGAGTCGTCCCAGTTCACCCTCCCCTGTCTCTTTGGTGTGACCCTTGGCTTCATGGTTCCAGATCAAGCTAGAGCCTCAGCCAAAATATCATCCTTCCTGGCAGCAATGTGGGCAAAGGGGAGGGCACGACCCCTCTACTATAATCAGCTTTCTGGAAATCTAACATAGCCTTTCTGCTTCATCCCATCAGGCAGAACTTATTTGCAAGGCCAATTGAGTAATGAGGAAGGCCGGGAACATAGTCTTTTGTCTGAATGGCAATGTGTCCAAGTAACTTTGAGGTTTGTTACTGAAGAGGGAGGTGGGGAGAAGATACCTGAAGGCAGCTATCAGTTGCCTGACCTATGTAAATTTTTTATTTTGGTGAGCAAAGGGAACTGGACACAGATCTCTCCACCTCCCTCACTGCATTTCCACTCCCAATCTCCAAGGCTACCTTACAGTTTCTAGTATTATTACATTCTGCTCTAGCATCTACTGTTGTCTTTTGCAGGCTAAGCATTTCTCCTTTGTAGATAATACAGCTTTTAAATCTCTGGCTTCTTTTTTCTCATGGTCTCTGGTGGTCTACAGTTTTAATATTATTTGGTTAATCTTGGATCTACTTTTATTATCTTGCCTGGAACTTGCTGTACTTTCTCAATCTGAAGATTAAATTGTTTCTTCAATCCTGGAAAAACCCCTGCCATTATCTTCACACATTGCTTCTCTTTCATTCTCATTGTTTTCATCTTCTGTAACTCTTATTAGATGTGTATTGGATCGTCTTATTCTGTCATTCATATTTTAGCTGTTGTTTCCAATTTTCCTTATCTCTTCATGCTGCATTTTGGGTTATTTCTTCTACTGTTTTCCAAGCCATTAATTCTCTCTTCAGCTGTCTAAGCTATATTTTAAATCCTTAGACATAATGGCAATTAAAGTTTTTTTTCTACTAGCTCAATTTGCCTCTTTTTAGAGTATTTAGTTCTTTCAGGATGACCTAATCTTTCTTATATCTCTAAATATTTAATATACTTTAAAAAGTTATATTTAAAACATGTTGCATAAGTCTATAATTTAAAGAGCCCAATAGTTTCTTAAGGCATTTTATGAAAACAGCAAGCCTCTGTCCCTTTCTTTCATTTCCCTTTCCTAGAGACAATCTCTTTTAGCATTTTTACTTGGTTATTCTGGAATTCACCTAAAAAACATTCAAATTCTTTTTTTTAATGTTAGGCATTATCTGTTAACTTTCCAGTATGAAAGATGAGAATTGAGCTGTTTTTTGCATAAATCTTCCCCCATCCTCACTATAGAAAATCACCCTCCTGTCTACCCTTCCTCCCAGTAGAAATATATTTCAGTTAGCTCAATGTTTGGTGTTTATGTTGTTAGGCTTTATAAAGGCTATTCACAGCCAAGCCAAGAAGTGCACTCTGGTCCATGGGAGGAGGAGCTGGGAACTTTTATTGAATTTTCTTTTTTTTTTTTTTACTCTGGAGATAATTTTTGGTGACTAGAGATAATAGTGACAAACAACGCATGCGCAGAAGAGAAAACAAAGATCTGCAGGTGGGCTGGCGCCAGACTGCCTCTTTAGCCTGAAGGGTACATGAGGAGTCCCTTCTACATCCAAAAGGAGGCAAGGCTGTGCTCTGGCCTCCCTGGGGCTTGGCGGGAGGGTATGTGGGGCATCCTTTCTCAGATGGCAACAACGTGGAGTGAGAATGCAAGTCTGAAATAACTTCAGAAGCAGGAAGAAGCATGCTGGCTGCTGGGACTTTGCTGGCCTCAGGTGTCACCAGATTCATAGAATTCAGTTCTTTCCAGAGGCAACAGGAACCCCAAACATGCTGGGTAGGGCAGGAAGCACTGTTCCCCTTGTTACCTCCCCTGCTGAGGATGAGTCAGAGCCAGAGCTATGACCAACAGGAGCAGAGGAACAAGGGGTGGGCTTTAGAGAACAGGGGGCCCTGCCATTCTGTACTGTGTACAGGCTAATGGGGCTGGGTCTGGTCTGGGCTCTGCTCCCACTGCATGGCCTCAGGCAGCTCACACATCCTCTCAGAACCTTAGTTTGTCCATCTGCAAAATAACTCCTGTTATGCAGGACTATCCTCAGCATTGGGAGAACTGATATCAGGAAAACAGAGCCAAATAAAACAAAACATGGAAGGCTTGTAATGCCGCCCCAGAGTGATGGGCCGCTCTTACCAGGGTGAAAAGAGAGAAGGGGCTAAAACAACACACACTGATAAGCCAGTCCCAAATGACCCTGCTGCTGAAATGGAAACATGATCAGAGGTTCCTTAAAAGGGTCCCTGTGAACGTGTATGGAGCAGGATGGTGATTTGTGGAGGAGATGTGGTGATTTCCCAGCTCAGTCCTCCTGGCTGAGAATGCACGGAAGCTGTGAGATGGGAAGGATGTCATGAGACCCTTGGTGATCTGGCCCAGGTGTCTCTGCCTTCTGACCCACAGCAGCCCTGTGGTCACTCAGCCTCTGGCCTTGTCCACTACTAATGGGTATGGATTCATTTTCACCTTCCCAGTGAGACCACATAAACTCCTTGTGCACAGACTGGGCTCATCCCTGCTCCATCCCCAGATGGAGCTGCAGAGAGCAGGCCAGCTACCTGCTGGGCACTGGGCAGGTAATCAATGAGACCACCTGAAGCTATTAGTATAACTAAGTGGGCATGGCATCCGCCCTCTAGCTGCCGGCTTTGTGACAGTCTTGTAATCCAAAGGTCATGGCCGTGTCCCCTGCAGATCTCATGTCCCTTACACCTGACCTACAGTCCCAGGAGCACTATGTTTCCACCAAATGAACAGACCGACGGCAGCCAAGTGATTGCAGCAGGACGCTTGTGTGTGCAGGTGTGGGAACTGTCACCACCCACGCTGCTGTGAGCCTCACGCCTGCCTGGTGCCTGCTGGCTCCTGTCATGTCCACTGTGGACTCTGTCCACTGCTAATTGAATTTAGGAAGCCCCACGGTTAGCAGCAGTTACACTCCGGCTGTGATGTAGACTTTACTGGTCCTGAGCAGCTGTTAGAAAGTAGCTTGCATGCGAAAAGACTGGAAATATGGAATACCAGTCACAGGCAGTAGCAGCCTCTGCTAGACGTTTATCCAAAATAGTTGAGGGAGCAGGGTTCTAGACGCCTCAGCAGTCTAGTTCACAGATATTCCCAGATGGCTTATCAAGTTTCGAAGAGAGAAAACAAATATGCGATATTTAGCATGGAACGAAACTGAATGTGACTGAATCTTTCTTCAGGCTCAGGAGGCAAGCCAAACTCTAGTGGAAACTGAGAACCAGCATTAACAATGCCAAATTTAGTTGTAAAAGAAGATCCCAAATCAAATCCTTCAGCTATTTAAGTTTTAATGGCCAAGAAGGGGTTTCTAATCCCTTATTTCAGACTCAGCATTTCCTTTCCATGCTGGTCTCCCGCTTGCACTCCTGGGGCCTTGAAACTGACACTTGTGGCTGTGGCCTGGTCTGGGGGAGGAGGTGTCGGGGACTGTCTGACGGTCATGTCAGACACATGTCAGACCAAGGGCACATGTCCAGGCCTCCTGGGTGGCATTTTATCTTTTAAGAGGAAAGCTCTCAAGGCCTTTCACAGAGGCATGCGAGCCAGGGGGTCCCCAGAGGCCTTCAGGGTCATGGAGGCCAGGTATGATTCTACCTAAATCCTCTCTGCAGCCAAGAGCTCAGGGGGTCCTGTTAAAAGAAGTCTTCATGATTAAAAGATAACCTTGTTGAAAATGACTACCATCCAAAGCAATCTAGAGATTTAATACAATCGGTATCTAATCACCAATGGCATTTTTTTCCACAGAATTTGAACAAAAAATCGTACAGTTTGAATGGAAACACAAATGACTCCAAATAGCCAAAGTAATCTTGAGAAAGGAAGATGGACCTGGAGGAATCAGGCTCCCTGACTTCAGACTATACTACAAAGATGCAGTCATCAAAACATTTTGGTACTGACTCAAAAACAGAAATATATATCAATGGAACAGAATAGAAAGTCTAGAGATAAACCCATGCACCTTTGGTCACCTAATCTATGACAAAGGAGGCAAGAATATACAATGGAGAAAAGACAGTCTCTTAAATAAATGGTGCTAGGAAAACTGGACAGCTGCATGTAAAAGAATGGAATGAGAATACTCCCTAGAACCATACACAAAAATAAACTCAAATGGTTTAAAGACCTAAACGTAAGGCCAGGTACTATAAAACTCTTAGAGGAACATATTGATAGAATACTCTTTGACATAATTGCAGCAAGTTCTTTTTCATCTACCTCCTAGAGTAGTGAAAATAAAAACAAAAATAAACAAATGGGATCTAATTAAATGTAAAAGTTCTTGCACAGCAAAGGAAACCATAAACAAAATGAAAAGACAACCTTCAGAATGGGAGAAACTATTTGCAAATGAAGTGACCAGCAAGGGATTAATCTCCAAAATAAGCAAACAACTCATGCAGCTCAATATAAAAAAAAAAACAATTTAAAAAATGGGTGGAAGATCTAAATTATCATTTCTCCGAAGAAGACATACAGAAGGCCAAAAGGCACATGAAAAGATGCTCAGCATCACTATTAGAGAAATGCAAATCAAAACAACAATGAGGTATCATCTTATACCAGTCAGCATGGCCATTATAAAAAATTCTACAAGCAATAAATGCTGGAGAGGGTGTGAGAAAAGGGAACCCTCCTACACTGTGGGTGGAAATGTAAATTGGTACAACCATTATGGAGAACAGCATGAGGGTTCCAAAAAAACTAAATATAGAACTCCTGTATGATCCAGCAATCCCACTCCTAGGCATATATCTAAAGAAAACCACAGTTCAAAAAGACAGGTGCACCCAATATTTACTGTAGCACTATTTACAATAACCAAGACATGGAAACAACCTAAATGTCCATCAACAGAGGAGTGGATAAAGAAGATACAGTACATATATACCATGGGATATTACTCAGCCATAAAAAAGAATGAAACAATACCATTTGTAGTGCCATGGAAGGACTGAGAGATCATACTAAGTCAGACAAAGACAAATGTCATATGATACTGCTTATATGTGGAACATAAAAAATGTGTACAAATGAACTTTTCTACAAAAGAGAAATAGAATTACAGATGTAGAAAACACACTTATGGTTACCAGGATCAAAAGAGGAGAGGGGTAAACTGGGAGATCGAGGTCGACACATACACACTTCTATATATACAGTTAGTTGCTCAGTCGTGTCCAACTGTTTGCGATCCCATGGACTGAACCTTGCCAGGCTCCTCTGTCCATGGGATTCTCCAGGCAAGGATACTGAGTGGGTTGCCATTTCCTTTTCCAGGAGATCTTCCTGAACCAGGAATCGAATCTGGCTCTTCCGCACTGCAGGCAGATTCTTTACTGTATAAGCCATCATAAAACAGATAACTAATAAGAACCTGCTCTATAGCAGAGGAAACTTTACTCAGGAACTCTGTAATGGCCTATATGGGGAAAAAATCTAAAAAAAGGGTGGATATATATGTGTATGTATAACTGATTCACTTTGCTGTACACTGAAACTAACACAGCATTATAAATCAACTATACTCCAAAAAAAATTCAAAAATTTATTCCTAAATAAAAAGTTTATTAAAAATGAAAAAAAGAGATAGTCTTGAAAAGTAGACATATGGGAGTATGTTATTTATGTTGCAAATTCTTATTTACCATAAATTCAATCACAAATGCATACCACATGTCTATTTTGTGCCGGACCCCAGGGACACAGCTGGGACATCGCCAGCTCTGGGTGCTTTGGTTATTCCCAGGCTGGAGCTGAACCTGGATTTGGGGATGATGTCAGGAGGGCCACATGGAAGAGGTGTGTGGAGGGTTCGCTGAGAGAAAGGAGCATGGCATGGTGAGCTGGGTGGCCAAGGCAAGGTGCTGACCTGTGAGGGAGGCCAGACCAGACAGGGCAAGTTGGAGGCCCCTCAGCAAATGTCCGGGGACTTCTCAACCTTCTCCAGCTGGAAATGCAGGAGACTACACACCACTCTGTAGGCAGCAGCTGCAGGGGATGCCAGGAGACTTAAAAAGCAGTAAAGAGCCTACCATCGTGGTTCCAGGCTTCTCTACATCTGCCTTCTGGCCTGCCTCACTGGGAACCTTGAGCCTATGTGGTCTTTTCAAAAACAGCCCCCCTGAAGCTTCCTCTGGGACTCTGATGAGGATGCTGGGCATGCAAATGAGACCCTCAGACCACATCACACAGCCCCTGGTCTGGGACAGTCCATCCCAAAGTACACTTGCTCACATCTAAACAAATAAAGGGACACTTATCTCCCTTTTAAGTTTTCAGGTCCGTTTTATGGTCCAGGGCAAGAAGGCGTGCGGAGACCATCTAAAGCTGCATTGGTCCTGGAGTCTGAGAGCTCAGGTGGCCTGAGTATAGAGCTAGGGTGCATGGGGACTAGAAGGCAACCTTCAGGTAGAAACTGGCAAGATGCTGACCAGGGGTCCACATCAGGCTGCTGTTAGGTATGGGAGGAAACAGAGCATTTGAGACTGGCATTGTAGCCTCAGCTCAGGGCTAAGAAGAGCAAACATGATGGTTTGAGTAGTTTTTTACTTCCTTCCAGTCTGTGCAGTCCTGTATCCCTACCCTTCCCCTATCAGAAAGTCCTGTTGCTATCTGTCTCCTCCAGACTGGGCGTTTTCTCCTCTCTCCTGGATGGATCCTTAGTGCCCACTCCCAGGATATGCCGATGAGTAATCATACAAAGAACAAACTGGCAAGAAGTAAAATAGGTCCATGGACCCGGTTGGGAGCCAGGGAACCACTTTCTAGCTGTGTTTGGGTTGTCGCCATTTTATAAAATGCAGTTTAGAAGGTGCTGATTTCAGTGACAGCTTTAAGCTCTGTCTGACATCATCCTTTGTTAAGCAAAAATGAATTTCTCCCTTGCCTTCCCAGATGACCTAACGGTAAGAACTGCATCCCACCCCCCCGGTCCTAACCCTCCAACCTACTCCAGGGCTCTCTCACTGTCTCACTGCCTCCCACAGGCTTCAGAGGCACAGCTGCCCTCACGGGGTTTCATGCCTGATTCGGTTCTGAAGGTTTGCCTCCTCTAGTCTTACTCTCTACAACCCCCTCCCCTAGCAAGAGGAGGAGCAGGTGACTTGGGCTCTGAGACACCCACACTGAAGCCCCCAAAGGAACAGTGTTCTGCGGTCAGCCTCGTCCCAGGCCCTTCCCGAGAACATGCCTGCCTTGTCTTCTCCAGCCCCTGCCTGCTGCTGGCGACAAGGGGTGGAGAGCCCACGCACGGCCAGCTCTGCCCAGGTTGACCAGTTAGCCGATCGGGGTGTCAGCTCAGCCTGGTGAAGCGCGCAGCTGGCCTAGACCCACCTGCATCAGCCAGGGCACTCCTGCATCCCCCCTGGGGCATGGCCTCTCCTGCTGCTCTCCCTCGGTCCTTCTCTCTCAGGGCAAATGCAGTCATCTGTGGCCGCCTGAACAGACTGCCATGGACTTAGTGACTTAAAACAAAACAGATTTATTATCAGACAGAACTGGAGGTCAGAAGTCCAAGATGGATCTCACTGGGCTAAAATAAGGTGTCAGTGCTTCCACCTTCCTCTTCTGTTTGCAAGGACCATTGGGCTTGCCTAGCCTCCCCATTGCAACAGCCTTCACTTTTTCACAGCTGAAAAGTTCCCATTGCCATGTGAGGAGCACAGTCACAGGTTTTGGGATTAGGGTGTGGTACCTTTGGGAATGAGCATCCTTCTGCCTCCGACACTGCCCAACTCAACTTGTCAGCTGCAACACTAACTCAGAAAGTCTCATTAGAGAAAGTATGCTTCACATGTCACTTTCTCAAAGGATCAAACAGCAGAGCTTGGACTCTGATAGCAAAGGAGGCCCCACCATGAAAGGGCACTGTTGGGAGGATGAGGGGGGCCCAAGCCCTCTCCCCATGACTCCTGAGGCCATGCATAGACACCCCAAGTTTACTCAGGGGATGATGCCTCTCCAGCTAGGGTTTCATCTCTTCTCAGGGTTTGGCCTGACCTGAGCACCACAGCTAGAGAACTTGTGTGCCACCACAAAGGATGCCACAGACTGCAACTAAGACCCAACATAGACAAATAAATAAATGTTAAAAAAAATACCCAGCTGAGTAAAAGAAGCCAGAGAGAACATACTATATGATTACACTGCGTAGAAATTTTAGAACTGTCAAAACTAATCTGTAATGATAGAAATCAGGCTAGCAATTGCCCTGATAGGTGAGGCAACAGACAGAGAAAGGGCCATGGGTGTACTTTTTGGGGTGATGATAAGGTTTCATATCTTCACTGGCATAGTAGTCATGCAGGTGTGATGCATCTGTCAAAATTTCCAAATTGGCCCCTTCTTAATGTTAATATTAGTGTTTTGATTCTTACAGATTTAGAGCGCGTTATAAGTAAGGACTTTTCAGGTGGCACTAGAGTCTGCCTGCCACTGCAGGAGACACAAGAGCTGCAGCTTCGATCCCTAGGTTGGGAAGTTTCCCTAGAAAAGGAATTGGCAGCCCACTCCAGTATACGTGCCTAGAAAATCCCATGGACAGAGGAGCCTGGGGGTACAGTCCACTGAGTCGCAAAGAGTCAGACACGACTGAGCGACTGAGCAGAGCATGCACAAATGTAAGTAACTCAAGTCTGCCCTCTCCCTCTCCTTTCTGCTTTTAACAGCATTTCTTTACTATTCTTTGTCTCGATGAAAACTTATCTGAAACCCTCTTTCTCTGTTCCTCTGCTGGACGTGGTCTCAGCATCCCTCCTGGGAGTATTCCAGAAGAACTGGAGAGGGTGGCGCAGGTGTAGAGGGTCAGGCACTTTCCCTGACTCTCCTGGGTCCTAGATTCAAAACTGCCTGGACAGAGCAGAGTCAGCTGTCCAGAGCTCCAGTCTCCCTCCAGGCCCCTAGGCCCACTCCTTTCTAAATCCCACAACCAGCCACAAGGCGGTTCCCAGCAGAGCAGCTTTCTTGCAGAGCTCCATTGGTGGGCGGAGGCTTGGGGCTTCCCCCTCTACCATATGCAGGTGCTTGAGGGCAACACCCCTGGACCCCTGCTCCTCCACTGTGAATCATTTAGCTGCATCACATAATCTGAGAACAATACTCTCCTGGCGTTTTTTTTTTCAAACTGTGAACAACGACTTTGGGTGATTTCCTCCCTACCTGCACCTAACTGTTCTCCGATCTTTTAAAACCTGTTCTATGGTGAGAAAGGAAGAACCGATTGTTTAAGTCAAAGTTGGCTCCATGATCTGACCTTAATGCATGAAAATGTGCTGTGGTCCAATGATTGTTCTATAGAATCTAAATTTTAAAATATTCTCACTTCCCATCTGAAGTGAAAAATCATAAATGTTATTATTAGTGTCTCTTAGAGTTTGTTTTTCAGGCAATAAAAACTTTTTGCAATAAACCAGCATTTATTCTTCATGGACAACCTTTAAATTCACTAAGTTTGATAGACTGGAAAAGGAAACTAGACAAGGCAATACAATCCACACAGAAAGTTCCTACTGATGTGATTACAGCTTGAGGGAAATAAGAGATGACACATTTTAAAAAGTAAACTTCTCTTTACATCATCCAATTATGCTCAGTAAAAATAAAAATAAGCTCAAAGAAGAGGCTATGTTTTCAAAATTCACTTTAATTTCAGGCAGTTAAGAGCAGCAATGCATTTACCCTTCAAAAACAATAAATAAACTTCCAGAGTAATTGCAAAGACTCATCTCTTCTGAGATGGCACGTCCCATTCTCTGTCATGTTCCCAGTTATCACCGTGAGTAATACTTCTGCACACAGGGAGTTTAATTGCCATCTTACTGTGTGTAGCATTTTTTTTTCCTAAAGCAAAATTTGGGGAATTAAATCTTTGAGAATAAAATGGCTCAATCACAATAACACAACTGTGTATTAACTTTCTTCTCTCCCTGGAGTTTATAAACCTCAAAATTCTGCTCTGAGCAAGAAGCCAATTTTAGAAATGGGTTAAATGACCCAGAGTAAGAACATCCGATTAACTTTTTTTTTCTGGGCCCTTCCAACTGAGACCAAGTCTGAAACATGACTCCTGACCTCTTCTTGCTCTAATAAATTTTCCAAGGAGGGGTTCACATACCAACTATGCAGTGCTGGCTTCTTTCCAGAGATTTTTATTAACTAGATGAAAAGCACTGTGTCTAGAAGACTGTGCCAGGAATGGGAGCACCTGACCTCTGACCCTTTATCTGTTATCTTGAGACATTATGGTAAATTACACTAATTTTTCATATTTATTTGCTACTCTAATTAAGAAGCATCCTCTCTTTTGTCATCTGCTCTTCTTTTTACAATAAGCAGCAGGCTCTCTAGGGGGTCCTGTGCCCCTAATTTAGTTCATACTTCTCTTTTTCTCCAGCAGCTGTGTTCTGTCTCCATGAGACCCATTTTACTGTTCCCTGCCCAAGAATCTACAGAGCTCCGCACAGCATTCCACTCATTCACCTTGGCCAAAGCTCAAGGCCTCTCTTTCAGGGTTTCCTGCTCTAGCTCCTAATTATCTTCTTTTGCCTCCTGTCCCCTGCACCCTGAAAGTTCCCTGACATTTCTGAGGCTTGGAAAATGTACCCAGATAGCCATGAGGAGGTCCAAGAGGCTGTCAAATACTTTCTCTTCTTTTTTTTTTAAAATTTATTAGAGTATAGTTGATTTACAATGTTGTGTTAATTTCTGCTGTACACTAAAGTGAACCAACTATAGGTATACATATATCCACTCTTTTTTAGATTATTATCCCATAGAGGCCATTACAGAGTATTGAGCAGAGTTCCCTGTGCGATACTTATTAGTTATCTATTTTATATATGTTAATGGGTATATGTCAATCCCAATCTCCCAGTCTACAGATTCAATGCAATCCCTGTCAAATGACCATGGCATTTTTCACAGAACTAGAGAAAAAAAACTGTACAATTAGTATGGAAATGTAAAGATCTTGAATAGCCAAAGCAATCCTGAGAAAGAAAAATGGAGTTAGAGGAACGAGGCTCCCTGTGTTCAGACTATACTACAAAGTTACAGTCATCAAAACATTTTGGTACTGGCACAAAAAGAGAACTATGGATCACTGGGTAGAAAGTCCGGAGACAAACCCATGCACACACGATCATCTAGTCTTTGACAAAGAAGGCTGCTGCTGCTAAGTTGCTTCAGTTGTGTTCGACTCTGTGCGACCCCATAGACAGCAGCCCACCAGGCTCCTCTGTCCCTGGGATTCTCCAGGCAAGAATACTGAAGTGGGTTGCCATTTCCTTCTCCAGACAAAGGAGGCAGGACTATACAATGGAGAAAAGACAGTCTTTTCAATAAGTGGTGTTGGGAAAACCAGACAGCTATACGTAAAAGAAAGAAATGAGAACACTCCCTACCACCACATACCAAAATAAACTCAAAATGGATTAAAGACCTAAATGTAAGACTTGAACACTATAAAGCTCTTACAGGAAAACAAAGGCAGAACACTCTGACATAAATCGCAGCAAGAGCTTTTTTGACCCATCTCCTAATGAAAATAAAAACAAATACAAACAAATGGGACCTAATTAAACTTAAAAACTTTTGCACAGTAAAGAAAACCATGAACAACCCTCAGAATGGGAGAAAATATTTGCAAATGAAGCACTCGACAAGGGATTAATTTCCAAAAAACACAAACAACTCATGCAGTTTGATATAAAGAAAAAAAAAAAGTAAAAAAAATGAGCAAAAGACCAAATGGTTTCTTGATTAGCCATGTTTCTCCCTAACGCTGGTTCTAAGTCGGACGGAACTGTCTCCCAGTATGTTTTTCTGGAAATCAGTGGAGCATTTTGTATTGTCACAGTGACTGGGGGTATGGTGGGTGAGGGAGGGTAGCTGTTAGTATCGAATGGCAAAGAACCTTGGATGCCAGCCTTTCTGCATTGCACAGGATTGTTCTGCACAATGATGTATTACCACATGCTCCCATTTTGGGGAAATGTCTCATTGGGTATCCATGTAGGTGAAAACATAATGATTTAAGCCTATACCCTAACTCTGATTATACATAAACACAAGATATCTTGTGCATGGTTTTAATATTTGGAATTTTCCTGGGATAAGCTGCTATGAAAACCAAGGGGAAAGCATACATTGTTTTGCTCAGAACTTTATCAAAAGCTGTTCACCATGACCTCATCGCCGATGGCAACACGTGTTTGTGGTGTGAGACGACAGCTCCACACACCTGAATCAGTTTTGTTTGTGGAGGTTGCTTTCATGCCAACATCTGGCTTCCTCATTAAGAATTCTGTTGTGATCTTGCATGAGCACCCACATATTGAAAGACATAGTAGTTTACTACAAATTACTTTCTTTGTTATTTTTCATTTATATTTCAATCAGCACACCTTCCTTCAAAATTACATGCATAAGTACATTATATTATCTATAATTTTCATTTCAAAGTAATAAAGGGGGCATTACAAATAATTTGCTAAAAAAAGTGGGCACCGGGTCTGATAGATCTAGAGTAGGAAATGGCAACCCACTCCAGTACTCTTGCCTGGAAAATCCCAAGGACAGAGGAGTCTGGTGGGCTACAGTCCATGGGGTCGCAAAGAGTTGGACATGACTGAGTTCATACGCACACAGGTGTGGCAGAGCTGGGAGCCAGGGCTTAAGGTTTGGCCGTGGAACCCAACCGCCCCTCCTGGGAGAGGGCCGGGGAAACCTCTGATTGTGTATTTGCTTATGTATTGGTTTCTTGGTTCTCACTCCCCAGCACGAATTGCCTCCTAGGTGACCACGAGAGGCTCTCTAGCTGCACCCTTGGGGTTTCTCTGATGGGCCCTGGCTCTGAGGTCTTTGGGTCGGCTTGAGTATAAAGGAAGGACAGCCCTCTTCCACCCAAACTGAAAACTGTTGCCCCTCTGGTGTGGGAAGAAGGAACCCAGGGTGGGAGCTGTGCACAGGGGGCGTGGGGGCTGCAGCCTCTCTAGGACCTTCTCCCCAGGCTTGCCGGCCCGGACACCTCCCACCACATACGCCTCTTTTCTGCTCTAGGGCTATTTCTTCACTGCAGTTACTTTATATTTTAACACTCTATCTTCTCACTTTTATTTGATCTTCACTTAATTTCTATGCTTTTAACCTATCTCCTTTGAAATTAAATACTTTATTTCAAAATTCACTCTGCTTTTTTATTCCTTTCTTTTCTAGTTTATCTCAAGTTTAGTATCTGGGATTTCAATTCGAGTCTTCTAATTCCTTTTCTCCTGCCTGTGTAGCTGTCAGCTTTTTCAACCTCTTGTTTTAAACTTCAGCCATTTTATTGATTCTCCTCTCTTCTAACTTATGCCTGGTTTGGTTCCATTTTGGAGTTTTGTCTGCTCTATCATTCTGGGAGAAAAAAATGACCTCCTTTTATTTTTTTCTCTTTCCAAATAATCTGGATGACCTACAGTCTACAGAGAGGAAAACCAGGTGTAGAGAAAACCCCATGGTTCATCACTGGTGGGGGCACCGCTGGCAGTCACAGGCCGGGCACTAGTCTCTCACAGGAGGAGGTCTCCTGGGCTTCCATGGGTGGGGTGTGATATGGGGGGAGGTGGTCTCCGGGAGGTTCCTGACTCCCAGCTCCCACCCTGCAGTGGGAATCATCTACTGCAGCCCCCTCAACACTTGCTTTCTCCCAGAAACACTGGAATCTCCCACCCAAGATGATTTTCCTTTTTCTTCCTATCTCCAGCCCTGCCTTCTGCTGAGCCCACCCAGGGAAGTCCTCTCCACTGCAGCCTGCAGGAACTGGAGAGCCCTGAGTTCCCATGGCCAGATGCAACTCAAGTCTTTAACTCTATCAGCTACCTTTTCATTTTGCCTCCTTTGCTCTTTCTTTAGATGAACTTAATTTGCAAAGCAGAAATAGAGACCTGGACTAGAGAACAAACATAGATATTAAGAGGGGGCTGGAGGAGTGGGGCTGGGACTGACTTATATACACTCTATGTGTGATATAAAATACTGCTGAGAACCAACTGTAGGGCACAGGTGACCTTGCTCAGTGCTCTGTGGTGACCTAGATGGAAAAGAGGTCCAAGGAAGAAGGGATATATGTATACGTGTGTCTGATTCGCCTTGCTGCACGGCAGAAGTTAACAACACTGTAAAGCAACTACAGTCCAAAAAAATACATATTTATTTTTTCATTTTGCCTCGTTTGCTCTTTCTTTTAAAGATGACAGCATTTAGCCTCCACGTAGGAGGCCAGGCCAGATTGCTCCTGAACCTACAGACAGTACACTTGGTGCTGTAGGATAACACGTGAACTGTGGGGTGAGGGGAACCTCAGATTTGGGTGGTCGGAGACCAGAGGAACCAGCTCCTGTTCACTAGTTTGGTTCTGCTGCAATTTCCCACACCAAGGGTTGCTTAAAACGAAGGCCGCCCACACCTGCTCCATACCCTGTCCTCTTCAGCGTTAAAACTGTGTGCAGGCCTCTCATCACTGAGACCATTTCATACTGAGCTAACGATAGTTTTCTATGGCTGGGTTAATTCAGAGACAGTGGTACAGAGGGTATTAAATTAACACTTGCCACTTTGCAGTAATTCTCCAACCTTCCTGCCGATTGCAGCCCACCTCTGGACCTTAAATATGCTGTTAGGAACAGATCTTTACATAACCCCTTCCTGCCGAACATACGGACTAAGGCGGCACATACTGAATTCCAGCATTGGCAGGCAGATTGTGAGCTCAGAAACACAGGCCAAGAGTGCCCGTGGGGTGACAGTTCCAATTACTGCCCAGCAGGGACAAGTTCAAAGTACATCTTGAGCCAGGCTCAGTTTTGGAGAGACCCCAGACTGCTTTTAAGCCCTAAAGTCAGGTTCTGTTGTGGGGCGAGGGTGGGCCACGGTGGTCGCTATGAAGCCTGCTGCCTCCCTGTGACATCATGCTTCCAGGGGACGAGGGGCCCCCACTCTAGGTGGCAGTGGGGGCTGTAAAGGGGAGAGTCGGCAGGGCTGCCCTGGAGCGGCCTGCAGTTCCACTGAGTCCTGATTTAAGGCCCCAGAAGCAAGAGGCTTCAGCCCTCCTGCACGAGCCGTCCCTCCCGGCACACATTAGCAAACAGCATTTGGGAAATTGTGCAGTTATGAGGCAGGCACCGAAATGAATCCTGAAGGAGATGGTACATTTTTTTAGCCACTTAATTGAATCTGTGGCAGTAAATCTTTTAGTCTTCTCTTAGCATTTAGAATTTCAATTTACTCCATGGATTTTTGTGCTCAACCCCCAGTGAAAATGAACATTTGTGCCGAAAAGCTTTTAATCAACTGTTCTCAAAATGTCAGTCCCCCTTATCTCCAAAGCCCACTGAAATCTTTGTGCCTTTGGTTCAAAAAATATACTCTGTGTATCCTGTTTCTCCCTTTCAGTGTCTAGCATCCTTTATCGTGGTTTAATCAGAGTCATTTTTGATGTTCATCCCTCTCTTAATCTTCTTAGATTTCTTTTTAAGGTGAGCTTTCCACTTCAACCCGGCTTTGCCGATCTATTAAGATTCTCTGCGGCTGCTGCCTCGCAGATGAAGATATGCTTCTGTGGAATGCCCTCGCAAAGCCCTCTGTTTTAGCACGCAGAAGGTTAATTGCCCAGTCTTTAATTAAATCAGTCATTTCTCTTGAACGTTGTTTGTGGAACGCCATAATAAATGAAGCCATAAACCCGCCCTCATTTTATGAGGAGTCTGAGTTTTGACTGTTCTTGCTCACTTTTTCCAAAGGCTGTTCATGGCAAAAAGCTAATTTCTAAAAAACCCTAAATAGAGAAAAAAAAAAAAAAACACCAATTTACAACTTTAGAAATTTTAATGGCAAGGGCTTTATTTAGCCTTTTTTTATGGTTTAGGGAAATGTGCCTTTTTAATACATTTTGTGGTAAAAGATAAAAGGCTAAACTACAGGCCTGGAAGGATCCATAGCCTTGGCATCCCTCCCCAGGACAGGACCTTGACCAGGCTTCTCTGGGCCCTCCAGCTCGCCACCAGATGCCGCTATCATTTAAGCAGCCACCAGGGGGCAACATGACCCCCCCCACCTGCTGATCCGCTCATCAGCTCGGTGCTGCCCTGACCCCCTGCATGGGGTAAAGATGTTCTCCCATCGATTTCTCCCTGGTCCTCTGATTCCCGATGAGCCTAATCAGCCGTGCAGCTCAGTCCTTGCTCCTTGATTTGTCAGGAGAATGAGTTATCTGAGCAGACACTCTCTGTGATTTGTAGGTTGGAAGACTTAGCTGTACTGCGATGACCTTTTCAATATTCTGTTATTAGATGGGCTGGCCATTTCAACTTTTTCCTGAACAAAATGTCTTCCCGTGTGCTAAAGTGGGAGAATGGCCAGTTAATCAGGACACCCAGTGCTGAAAAGGTCGGACTAGGGCCATGGGTATTAACATTCACCATCAGCATTAGCATCCCACAGCCTGCAAAGCTCTCATCCCTTGGCCTCTGGAGGGACCTGACGAAAGGATGAGGTTCCACCCACAGACTCTCTCCTATCTCTAGCAGAGAGATCTACAGGGCTCCCTCTGCCTGGGCTTCTGGCTTCTTCCCTGACCTCATCTCCTACCAGCCTTCACTTCACTTTTGATTCTCCAGCCACAGTGACCTTTCTGTATCTTGAGCAACCCAAGCTCCCTCCAGTCTCAGAGTCTTTGCATGGGCTGAGTCTCAGCATGGATCCCTCTTTTCCCCGATTTCTGAGGGGCAGACTCCTTGTGAACATTTAGCTCCCAACTCAAACGTCACCGCACAGAGGCCCTCCCAATGGACCCCTAGTCATGAAACAACTCCCCATTGAAACATCATCCTATTTACTTCTTTTCTGAGGCATTTATCACACTCATCTGTTCGTGTCTTTATTATTTGTCTCCTGCTGCTTGAATGGAGGTAAGTCAAGGGCAAGGATGCTGTCTGTCATGGTCACCACCATATCCCCAGTGCCTGACATAGTCACAGGTCCTCAAAAATGATTACTGTCATGAACTGAATTGTTTGTGTGCCCCCAAATTCCATATGTTGAGATTCTAATCCCCAGTGTGATAGTATCTAGAAGTAGGGGCCTTTGGGAGATACCTAGGTTGTATGGGTGGAGCCCTCATGAATGGGATTGGTGCCTTTAAAAGCAGAGTAGGAAGACCTTGCTTCTCCTCTGCTTCCCATCATGGGAGGCCACATGAGAAGGCTGCCATCTGTGAACCAGGAAGCAGGCCCTCATTAGACACTGATCTACCGATGTTTTGATCTCAGCCTTTCCAGACTCTGGAACTGTGAGAAATAAAGGTTTGTTGTTTGAGCCACCTAATCTATGGTATTTTGTTATGGAAGACAGAATGAAAGCAACAAAAGTTTTTTAAAACATAATCTTGTAATTTAAACTCCACCATGGCCACTGAAAGCTCTCCTCCTCCTGCCACTATCTCACCCCTTCTTGGTGGGGGTGGTGGGAGAGAGTCCCCTGACACAGGGGCCAGGAGAAATTCAGCACCCAGGATTTTAATTCACTGCAGTTATTCACTCAAAATAACAGCAAGCGACCTGTTGTCACTTAAAACAGAAGTCTCTCATACAAGCACAAAGCAGCAGCAACATTTGTAGCAATAAATCAAAGGTCTGAACTTAGGCCCACTTAAAGCACTCACCCTAGCTAAAAAAGAAAAGAAAAGAAAAAAACTCTACAAATAGCTTTTGCTTAATTTTTTTGTGCAGGGCACTTTAATGCCGACCAATGAGCCATCTAAACTTGGATTTATGTTGAAACGTTGAAACTAAACAGTATCTACTCTTGTGAGATGAGACTGCGTGATTCGATGCCCTCCGCTTGAAGGCCTGTCTGAGAGTGACTCTGTTAGAGTCTTTGGAGCAGATGCAGGTGGAGAGGAGCCATCGTTTCCATGGGGAGCTCAGCTCAGGGCTGGCAAGGGATGGGCAGACTGGACCACCTACCTGCTTAAGGCAGCACAGAGGGGTGGATACCATGACACCCAGAAGCACTTGCCCAACAGGGAGTGAAGACTGTTCAGCCAGCAATGCCGATTCCAAACGGCTGAGATACATGTCCACACCCCCACAAAGTAGGGGAGAGGGGCACTGCTTTTAGCAGGACCTAAACATGTGTGGGGTTGGAAGGGTTGTCTCTGAACAGTGTGGAATATTATGGCCAGAATGTCTCCCTACAGCCCTAAGGTAAACAAAGAAACAGCTGTAGGGCAGACTTGATTCTCAGAAGTTCTTTTAGGAATCCAACCAAAGCTGCTTTCCAATTCCTTCCAGGCAGACCCTGCGTGTTTAGGATTGTGATGTGAAGAGGCCTGGGCATTCCTCTGTGAGCAGTTTCAGTCTGGATGCCCATCTGCAGCGAACTGGACCACGGAACAGCCTCACGCTCCCTCCCCTTGGCCCTCCCTCACCTGGAGGATGAAAGACGTTCAGAAGTGCAAGGAAGCAGGTTTGCCTGCCACTGTGGGGGTTTTCTGCAGTAGGCCACACTAGGAGTTGGGAATCAAAGATCAGGAGAGTAGAAAAGGAAATTAAAGCTAATGGTTTTAAAGGGTCTGCTGGCTATGATCCTTGGGAGAGAACAAATCAAACACAATTCCACAGGTAATATGGGATGTACCTGAACAGACACCTTAACAGTTTCTCATTGTGTTTGGCCGGTTGGTTGGAACTTCATTCTCCATGCTCTGCTGTTGATAAACCCAGGCCCAATAGGCAGGAACAAGACCCCAGAGTTTGAGACTTTGAAGGAGTCGGGAGACTAGGCTCTTATCTCACCCCTTCTTTGCTTCTGATGGAAACAACAGTAAAGGATTAACCTTGTCCGGGAAGAGTCTGGCCTCTGACCCCTGGCTCCTGGGAGGTGATCGCTAAGCTTTTGGCATGTCTGGCCTGGTAGAAGTCTTTGTTGACCTGTGAGCTTTGGGCCACATCAGACAGTCTATGCTAACAATGCAATTTATGATGGGGACCATGGTCCACAGGGTGCAGTGCCACCTCTGCAAGGGCTGGAGACCGACCAGCCATGTGGGCACTCAGTCGCGGTTATACAACTGAGTCACAGTAAAATCTGTGGACACCAAGGCTCAGGTGAGTGTCTTCTGTTAGCAACACTCTGGGTATTGTCACACATCACTGCTGGAAGAAGCCAGCACAGGGGCACAACTGCTGGGGGAGGACAGTTGGAAGCTTTGCACTTGGAGCCTCCTGGACTCTGCCCTGCATGGCCCTTCTTTCTGCTGTAATTTTAATCTGTATCCTTTTAGTGCAATAAATCATAACCACTAGTATACTGAGGGCTTCTCTGGTGGCTCAGTGGTAAAGAATTCACCTGCCAATGCAGGAGACACAGTTTTGATCTCTGGGTCGGGAAGATCCCCTGGAGAAGGAAATGGCAACCCACTCCAGTATTCTTGCCTGGAAAGTCCCATGGACAGAGGAGCCTGGCAGGCCACAGTCCATGGGGTAGCACAGAGTCAGACAGGACTAAGTGGCTAAACAACAACAGAAGTAGTATCTTGGCTTTCCTGAGTTCTGTGTCCTTGCAGCAAATCGTCAAACCGGGGGGTGGTCCTGGGGACTCCCAAACTCGCGGTTGGTGTCTGAAGTTAGGAAGGTCTTGGGGCCAAGCCAACTCTGCAGAGACTGAAGTCCAGTGAGCAGGAGGGAGATTCAGAAGAGAATCAGGCCTCCTGATGGCGGTTCAGCTCCCCAGCACCTCAGGGGTGTGGCACACCGGTGCCCCGAGCTAGGAAACAAACACGTGCTAGAACAGAAGTGTAGGCAGGGCTCCTGCAATCGGCCCACAGGCACCTATGCGCTTGGCCTTGCTGTGAGACACACCTGGGTCCTTCTACTAGGTCCTTTCCTGGCGCCCCAACTGTGGACAGGTTGTTGGCCTGTCCTCTGGCCTGTTAGGATCATTTTATTTCATTGAGTGAAGATCAGCTGGCAGGCCAGGATTTTTCTCCTAATGCCAACTGCCTTTTCCTGCAAAAGGAGATTTTTTTCTGGCTGACAGCACTTTGGTGGGAAAAGCTAGTCTTGAGCCAAATATAGGTGACCCTCTCAACAGGTGGAGAAGCCATCCAGTAGACAGAGAAGCTGCAGGCGCTACCTTCCAGGTCTACCTGGGTTTCGCACGGGGTCTGTCAGGCCCACCTGCATGGGGCTGGCTCAAAGTCACCAGCCTCTGAGTCACCCAAGTCTGCCCTTTCCTTGATAATGTTAACCTCTTTATATCTTTCAAAGCTCAGTGCCCATCTGGCATTTGAAAATTGATTGAACGGAATCATGCCTCTTCAAACAAGACACCAATTATGCAAGTTGTTCCATCCGACAACTGGCGTCCAGCTAATGCCCGGCCAGGGCTCTCCCTCCCTCGGCTGTCTCCCTGGGGCTCCTCGCTCCTGGGGTCCCTCAGCATTACCTGGGCTGGGCCCCCATTGAGACATGTCATGCTGCACAGGGAAGAGTCACGGAATGTCACCTGGGAAGGGACAGAGGATCAAGGCAATCCCTCACTGCACAGAAGGAGACAGGCTACCTGCCTGGGGGCAGGGCAGGGATCAGGTTTGTTCAAAGCTGCCACCCCCGGAGGTTGAAATGCCTGGCCAGCCCACCGCACCCCAGCCCAGGGTGGGCCTCATTCCCTCCACCCTGGTGCCTGCTTCCTCATTCTCCACACAAGCTCAGTTTAGGTGGGCCCTGTTCCGACAGGTGGGCGTCTCCTATGCGGGGACACTTTGGAGACTTCCAACTGACATGTAGAGCCTGAAGTGACACTGTTAAATGGCACTCGTGTCATTCCATTTCCTGGGTGGGCTCCTAGTCACCCGGTCACCAGTCACCTGGTGTCAGCAGGACCCCAAGAACTCACTTGATTCCCCTCCCCCCTTCCAAAGCCCCAGAACCTCAGAGCTGAGGGCAGAGCTCGGGTGGCCAGGACACGGCCAGCAGAGTTTTGACAGGGCTGGACGAGCAGCACCTGTCTGCCATGTGATGGTGAGGCCCTGCTGCTCCGTGTCCTTTGTCGAGGCTGGTCCTGGCTCTGACCCAAGACCATTCTGCTGGGTTCCAATTCCACCTCCTCCAGGAAGGCCCCCCAGCCCCCCTCTCCCCCTCCTCCGGCAGCACTCAAGGGCCCATCTCCTTTGTAGTCTTGCCATGTGTGTGATCAGAGCCCCACAGTCTCTCTTGGCGAGCATCCTCCTGAACCATGTCCTGATTATCTCATCTGTCCTGATGAGACTCTGAGCTCTGCAGAGCAGAGGAGAGGGAGAGGACTGGCTGCCTCCAAGAGCGCTCAGCTCTGGGCCAAGGGAATGACATGGTAACTTGGATAGTGCAGCCGTGGTTGGCAGGATGGGCAATGGGCAGCCAGACAGGGGCTGGGACAGATCACCCCCAGCCCTGTCGCTTTGCCAGAGAGGTTCCACCACTTGGCATCTGACCCTGAGGCCAGTCCCACTACAGTGAATCATCTGGATCAGTTAAAGAGCCCATTCCTGGGGAAGTTTTAATTTTTAAAACATTAGCTATGGACCCTGCAGGAAGCCTGGTGGAAGATACCTAAAGGAAGAGAGGGCCTTGTCCCAGCTCGGAAAACAGACACAACCGGTTTGCCTCCGGGGCAAACCAGGTTGGTAAGGGAACTGAGGATGGTTTGGGGCCAGGAAGCCTGGTCGATAGGTGGCATCAAGGTTTGGACTCCATAGTTTCATCAGCTTGAGATAGGGGCTGAGAGATGAAGCAGTGCTGAGGGAGGGAGGAGAGAAGGCCAGAGAGTTCAAAGGATGACTGATCCTAGTCCGAGGTGACTGGCTCCATGGAGTGACAGGACAGGTCGGGGTGGCCAGCGGGGAGGAGGCTGTGTGCTGAATCAAGCCAGGGTTCAGAGCCTGCTCCATCTTGGATGAGGTCACCAAGTACAACCTGGGCCTCAGCATGGATGTGGGCTAAAACCTTAGCCTTGATGACCATGCTGCTTCCCTTTCCAGTATCAGGTCTGGCTCTCAGGCAGCCTCAGGTAGCCTGGGCAAGACGGGCACATGGAGGAAGGGGCAGGGCTGCCTGAGCATCCCAAAGCACTAAGAATGGGGCCCACTCCTGGGCCATCAACACAGGCCGGCCTTGGGGGACTGAGGTGAGCACCCCCGTCTTGGACCTCAGCATCCACTGACCAGGTAAGCTCTGCCCACGTGTCAGGGTTGCCCGGAAACTGGCTCTGCTTTCTGCCAGCCCTCGCAGCAGGTGGCATTCCTGGCCCTGAGTACTTCTGCTCCTGATATCTATCTGCCACCTGGGTCTCATGGAATTTAAAGCTGGAGTTGGTTAGTGTCCCTTAAACCCCTGTGACTGAAAAAGCGGCATGACTGAAGAGATCTGGTGAGGAGTGTGGGATGCCTGGCCATAAGCTGAGGCCTCTCTGAGAGGTGAGGAGCTGCCTGGGTGTCCCTTAGGCAGGGCGGCCTCTTGTCTGCACAACCCAAGAACTCTTGGGGGTTGGGAGAGCCTCCTCTCCAAGCGAAGAGCCCACAGAATAATACAGCAAGCAGCAGCTGATTCATGTGCATAAACATCCACTGGAGGACAAGGAAATGTCATCTCCTCCTTTGTTCTCAGATGCCTTTGAAGTGCGATGGAAAAAGATGGTCACAATGATCATCAGGCACTCTTTGTTATGGGAGCATCATTTAAAGAAACTGATTTGGGCTTGAAAAATACTGAGGTCCAGCAGTGTCTACTGGAGCAGACACTCAGGCTCAAGGCTGGAGGCTGTCCAGATGCCCCTCCCTCGCAGGGCAGGAGTCCTCTCTCTCTTCTCTGCTACTGCTGTATCCCAGGATGGGAGGCCTCATACTCCGCAGCACATAAAAAGTGCCAGCTGTTGGAAGACTCATCATTTTATGGGAGGGGAGTGGGGAGGAGACGAGAGTCATGATACTGACAAGCAGGCTTTGAAACCTGCCTTTCTGCCTCCCACCCGCAGACTCAGTATCCACCTGCCATAGGGCCCAAACACCCACACCCAACTCCCAGATGAAGGTCCTTCACACTTGGAGAATTTTCTTGTTTCTCTTATTTGGGAGACAATGCTTTATGCTGAGATCCTGGGGACTGTTGGGGAAAACCTAGTGTTGTTTTCACTGCCTCAAGGGATGAAATTTCTAGACTGCATGCTACACTAGTCTTCCCTTGCTAGAGGCCACCTACTTGTCAGAATCCCCCTAAACACGCAAACCCAAGGAGAGAATATGCCATGCAGCCTGGTCCAGACAGTGCTAGTGGGTGTCCCTCCCCTCCCTCGGCGTCCCTGTGAGGATTGGGTGGTTGCTCAGGCCTCCTGGTCACCGTCCAGCCAGACGGTCTCACAAGCTCTCCTGGAGCCAGTAGGAATCTCACCTCCAGGCTTCTGTGGAATGACTTTTAAGGTGGGAAAAAGCCAACAAGGGCAATTACAGAGATGTCGCTTCACTCTGGACCAGTTCCCAGTGCCACGTGTAGTGAGAATAATAAGCCAGAATGCAAGTCAGGTGTTGCAGTATTAACTCCATGTACCTGGGGTGGATAGGGATGCTCTCTGGACCTCTGCAGGGTTCCAGAAATCTGCTTTCTACATGCGGCATGTTATGGCGGAAATGGGGCTTCCAGGGCAGGAAGTAGAAATTCAAGACTCTGACCAGGAGGACACTGTCTCTAGTTGCACCCAGAGGGAGGATGGCTCCTTGTTTCAGGCTCCCTTAGCAGCTGTCCCCTGGTGTGGACAGTGTGGCCGACCTTCCCCACAGAGGAAGGGGCTGGGGCTCTGAGGCCAGGAACCACGCTGCTGCATTTATGGGGCCATGCAGGGGCTGTATGTCCCTAAGTCCCGGCCTTGGAGGTGATGGGGAATCAACTGCTGCATCTACGGGGACACGCAGGGGGCTGCCTGCCCCTTGAATCCTGACCTTGGGAAGTGATGGGGATTGGGAGCGTTTGTTCCAGTGGGTAACAAGGGGCAAATCCTCCTGGAAGCACATCTTAAGGGTGATAATGTGAAATCTGCAGGGAGCGGCATGGCGGGGAGGGCTGTGTCTGCAGAAGAAGACAGTCACTGTGCCTGAGAGGGAACCATGGGAACGAGGAGCAGCGCCAATGCGGGACCGTGTGAGCTGGAACAGTCTGCTCTGGGGGCCAAGCCAGTCTACCCAGTAACAGCCCACTGCACTGGCTTCCCCACGGGGTCTCCACAGAGAGGCTGAGGCAGCTGAGGGGGCTGAGGGGCACAAGGGCACCCAGATCATCTGGCCTTAATGATTTGGTGCAGGTTGGCACAGTCCTTGAGCAGGCTGGCAGTGAGTCTGGGGTGCTGGCGCCATGCTGAGTGACCATCTGGGGCAGATCCCACAACTCCCACAGTCTCTGCATGGGGAGCCCTGGCCAAAACCTAGGCCATGCAGTCTGGGATGGGGCCACCGAGCCCCGTGGTACCCCCTCAGTGGGGTGCTAATGAGGGTGGCCATGGATAACCCCCCAAATCTCAGCATGAAGCATCATCTGGCATAGGGAGTGATGCTTTTCTCCCTGCTGGCTTAAACAGAACAGTCCACAGAACTCTGAAATTATCTCCTCCCTTTGGGAAGCACAGGAAATGTCTCCCCTTAAGCTCTGCCTCCCTCCTGCAGCGCACACCCAGCAGCGCAGATGGAAGGGTCAGGCTCCTACCCCCACGGACCTGAAATGGGGGTCCTTGGACACGGGAACCCTGAGACCACCCTGGGTGGTAACTAAGGGTGATTTTACAAGTTCTGGGGAGGTCCTCCTGCCCAACCCTCCCCCACCTTCCCCACACTCAAGCTTACTGCCCTGGGCACAAGGAGTTTATTTTGTAATTAAAGACAGTTGTACCAATTTCCCCTACCCAGTCACTACGGACACAAGTTTGTCCACACTTGTGGACAAGGGTCTTTCCAGAGGAGGGTTCATGTCAGTGGCAGAGCTAAAGGGAAAGGGGCAGGGGCTCAGCAAGGGGCCTGAGCCCAGGGCACACAGACACTTCACCAGAGACAAGCTCTGAATCACCACCTCATCTCTGTACAAGTAAGCTGCACAGATGGAACGACCTTTTAACTTTTCCCTTCTAGATGGAAATAGCAATAGCACTACATCCTGGTTACGTACGGACACTTTCAACCGTGTACTTGGTGAAAAGTTAAACAAAACATCCTCACTGCAACCATTCAGCTCTATGACAGGGAGGTGTTGAAATCCCAACATTTTGGTGTTGGAAGAAACCTAAAGGCCATGAAAACCACAAGTTAACCATTTAAAAATGAGTGGACTGAGCGCCACAAGTGAGCTGGCACGTCACCCAACGAAGCATATGGTTTTAAATATGTTTATATGATGCAGAACTGCGGGAGCTGTTTCAGTTTGGACACTCCTTCCTCTCCTGAAGGAATTCTCTGCCCACTAACCTGCAAGGCACCTCTGCATCCACACTACCTGCCTTGCCTTGGCTGGAGGCCCTTCTCCCAAGCAAGTGATGACTTGACTTAAAAACCACGTATAAAGTGTTCTTTTGGAGGAAAAAAGTGTGCATGGGTATATATATATACACACAAAGAAAAAGTCTCAAAGCTATACGCCAAAATATTATCCATGGTTCTCTCTGATGGTAAATATGTTTTATTTTGCTCTTTTGTGCTTTCCTGTACTTTTTTCTGCAAATAATACATAATATCTTTGTAATCAGAAAAACAACAATAAAAAGCAAGCAACAGTGGTTATTTAAAAAAAACCCAATCAAGGTTTTCCTGCCTTGATTGAAGTAGCAGAGCCTCACGCTAGTTCCCCATTGTCAGCAAACAGCTGGAATGTTGGTGAAAGCATGAAGCAAACTTGTTAGTTAAAAGTGGTGGAGGAGCTTCAAAGTAGGTGCTCCTTTGTGACAAAAATGTACTTTCCTCTATTCTTGTTCCCCTTGGGTATAGTCATTCCATTACAGGCAGCTCCCCAAATATCTACCTGTTTGGAAATCTCACTTTCTGCCAACTCTGGATCAGTAATGGTCTCTAAGGTTAATCTGTTTCTCTCCCACCAACACGGCTTACAGTGAGATCAACCTTTGTGACCAAGGAGTACAGACAGCAGAAAATGTTACCAGTCACTGAAAGATCCCCAGCCTGGAGAATAGACACACTGCTTGTATCAACTGCTATTCAGACCTAAACAAATGGAGGGATATGGTAGGTCTGGGGATTAAAAGATACAGTTATGTAAACATGTCAAGCCTCCTGAACCCATAGATTCAATGCAATACAAATCATATTTCCAACAGGGTGTGTGCATACATGCCTGTGTGCATATGCACAGGGGTGCAGCCACTCAACAGCTCATTCTGTAATTTACTGATAGAGGAAAAGGACCAAGGGCAGCTGGAGTGTTCCCAAAGAGCCTGCTCCATGATATCAAAGCTTATTATGAAACTCTACTGAGACAATGTGTAGAAATAGATCAAATGAACAGAAGAAAGTGTGAAAGTTGCCCAGTCAAGTCTGACTCTTTGTGACCCCATGGACTATACAGTCCATGGACTTCTCCAGGCCAGAATACTGGAGTGGGTAGCCATTCCCTTCTCCAGGGGATCTTCCCCTGAAAATAGGAGCATTTGCTATAGGAGAGATGTTATTGTAGATCTCAGGGGAACAGATGGACCTCTTAATAAATGATGCAAGCACAGTGTGGGAATAAATGGCCTCTGTTTGATACCATTCATAAAAAAATTATTTCCATGTAGACTTAAAAATAAACATGGGATTCTACTTCGGGAATGTTAGTGTAAGGAGCTCTGGAGTCATGCTTCTGAGAGAAACAATCATAACTGGTAAGATTTTAAAAATCATTGCTTAGGGCTCCCCTGGTGGTTCAGTGGTAAAGAATCCACCTGTCAATGCAGGAGACACAGGTTCGACCCCTGATCAGGGATGATCCCATATGCCATGGGGCAACTAAGCCTGTGCACCATTACTACTGAGCTCGTGCTCTAGAGTCCAGTAGCTGCAGCTACTGAGCCCATGTGCCATAACTACTGAAGCCCACATGCCCTAACTACTAAAGCCCACGCGCCCAAGAGCATGTGCTCTGTAACAAGAGAAGCCATCACGTGAAGAGCCCGCATACCACCACTAAAGAGTCACTCCTTCTTGCCACAACTAGAGAAAAGCCTGCACAGCAGTGAAGACCCAGCATAGCCAAAAATAAATAAAATAAAATAAACCGCATTGCTTAAAGTGCCTAGAAATTGTCTCAAGGGCATTTGTTGTTGTTATTCAGTTGCTAAGTTGTATCTGACTCTATGACCTCATGGACACACACAGCACACCAAACTTCCCTGTCCTTTACTATCTCCCAGAGTTTGCTCAAATTCATGTCCATTGAGTCAGTGATGCTATTCAACCATCTCATCCTTTGTCATCCCTTTCTCCTCTTGTCCTCAATCTTTCCCAGCATCAGAGTCTTTTTCAATGAGTTGGCTCTTCACATCAGGTGGCCAAAGTATTGGAACTTCAGCATCAGTCCTTCCAAGGAATATTCAGAGTTGATTTTCTTGAAGACTGACTGGTTTAACCTCCATGTGATACAAGGGACTCTCAAGAGTCTTCTCCAGCACCACAATTTGAAAACATCAATTCTTTCGTGCTCAGCCTTCTTTATGGTCCAACCCTCACATCTGTACATGACTACTGGAAAAACCATAGCTTTGACTATATGGACCTTTCTTAAGGGCATACAACACAAGAAGAAACTTTTAAAAAAGAAAATCTATTAACTTTTAGTAAGAACAGCGAGAGTCTTCCTTAAACCATGACCTGCTTACTTTGCCCTCTCCACTCCAGATGTGAGTGGCCCAGGAGATAGAGTTCCTTCTCTCTCAGCTCTCAGTCAAAGCCTATATTACCTTTCTGAGAGGGCAAGACACCAGCAATTCTCATCCTTCCTTCCTCCATTCTGCATAAGCTAAATTCAAGTCAAACGCAGCTGAAGAATCTGGGGCCTGAGTCTTATGTCCAGGCCTGAGTTATAGGATGGAAATTCTACTGTTGGCAAGGCAGGCCAAGGATACTGAGGCCCCAGCTGCTCTCATCCTAGCTCATTCACAGGACAGAGGTCCCATGATGGGAGAGACAGGCTGAGAAGACCAGAGATTACAACCCTAGGTAGGACCCCAATCCTAAACCAGGAATGTCACTCTGAGAAAAATGGGCCACTATGCCTGCCTCAAGCTCTGGAGCATTGGCTTGGAGATTTTGCCCAAGGGAAGAAGAAGGCCATTAAAAAAAAAAAAATGGAGAGCTGTGACTAAAAGGAAGTAACTTTATTTTGAAAACAGTATACAGAAGTTTAAGCCTAAGGGTCCTCTTATAAAAAGAGATTTTGGTGTTAAGCAATTAAGAGGAGGCTCTTAGCTTAATGAGGGCAACAAACTAGACTGTAGGCTGGTCAACTGAACAGGAAACTAACAATCAAAACAAACAAAATAAAAATGAACAAAGCTTCAAAGACATATGGCATACCATTAAGCATACTAACATTCATATAAGGGGAGTACTAAAAGGAGCAGAGAGAGAAGAAACAAAGAAAAAAAATTTAGATGACTAATAGTTGAAAACTTCCCAAATTGGAGGAAAAACATTAATCTACACATCCAAGAAACTCAATGAATTCCAAGTAGGATACACACAAAAAGATCCACACTGAGGATCTTACTAGGAGATAGAAATATTTTATAATAATAAAAGGATCCATTCATCTGGAAAAGTTATAATAAAAATTATAAACATATATACAACCAGAACCCAAAAATACATGAAGCAAAAACATGATAGAATTTAAGGGAGAAATAGACAATTTAATAGTAATAGTTAGAGGGTTTAATACCCACTTTTGATTATGGAGAAAACAACTAAGCAGAAGATAAACAAGGAAATACAAATCATGGACAACACTATAAATCAACTAGATATAACAGATCTTTATAGAACTGTCCATCCAACAAAAGTAGAATACACATTTTTCTCAAGTGTACATGAAACATTCTCTAGGCTAGACTACATTCTATACAATTAAACAAGGATTAATACATTTAAAAGGACCGAACTAACATAAAAGATGTTCTCCTACCACAATGGAATGAAATTAGAAGTCAATTTCAAAAATAAAATTTGGGAAATTCACAGATATGTGGAAATTAAATAGCATTCTCCTACATAACCAACAAATCACAGAAGAAATAAAAAGGCAAATTAGAAAGTGCTTTGAGATGGATGAAAATGAAGTTGCAACATAACAAAACTTAAGGTATGCAGCTAAAGGAGTCTTAGAGGGGAATGAATTCATAGCTATAAATGCTTCATCAAAAGAAAAATTAATCTCAAATCAATAACCTATCATTCTACCTTAACATACTAGAAAAGTGGAGTAAACTAAACTTAAAGCAAGTAGGGGACAGAAATAGTAAAGATTAGAGTAGAAATTAGTGTAATAAAGAATAGAAAAGTAAAATCAACAGAACCAAACTTGTCTCCTAAAAAAACAAACAAACCCAAACTGACAAAACTTTAGCTAGACTGATAAGAAGAAAATACAGAAAGCTCAAATTACTAAAAACAGGAAAGAAAGAGGGGACCACTACTACTGGCTTTACACAATAAAAAGGATAATAAGGTAATAATATGAACTATTATATACCAACAAACTAGATAACTTTGGTAAACTGGATTTATTTGTAGAAACATAACAATTACTGAAATTGACTCAAGAAGAAACATAAAATCTATGCAAGTCATTTGATTAACTATTTAAAAATTTACCACAAAGAAAAGTGCAGGGCCAGATGGATTTATGGGTGAAGTCTACCAAACACTTAAAAAGAATTAATACCAATTCTTCATAAAGTCATACAAAAAACAGACGAGCTGGGAACACTTCCCAACTCATTCTATGAGGCCAATATCACACTGATACTAAAACTAGACAAGGTGTTACAGGAAAACAAAACTACTGGCCAAAACCTCTTAACCCTCTTCTAGGTACAAAAAAAACCACCCGTAGCAAATTCAAACCAAATCCAGCAATACATAAAAAGGATTATATATCATGACCAAATGTGATTTATGCAAGTAATGTAAGGTTGGCTTAGCATACAAAATCAATTCATGTAATACACAATATAAACAGAAAAAAGAACAAAACCACATGATCATCTCAAATGTTGTAGAAAAAAATTGTTTGATAAAGTGTAAAATTCCTTTTTGATTAAAAAAAAACAAAAACCAAAAAAAACAACTCAGCAAAGAGGGACTAGAAGAGAATTTCTCAATGTGGTGGGACTTTCCTGGTGGTTGAGATTACAGTCTGCCTGCAATGCAGGAGACCTGGGTTTCATTCCTGGGTCGGGAAGATCCCCTGAAGAAGGGAATGGCAACCCACTGCAGTATTCTTGCCTGGAGAATTTCATGGACAGAGGAGCCTGGTGGGCTACAGGCCATGGGGTCACAAAGAGTCAGACCTGACTGAGCGACTGACATTGCCACATCCTTCTCAACGTGGTAATAAACATCTATGGCTCACAGTTAACATCGTATTTAACAGTGAACAACTGAATGCTTTCCCCTAAGATCAAGAACAAGAAAAGGATATCTGCTTCTGCTATTTCTATTCAACACTGTACTGGGGGGTTCTAGCTATAGCATATGGGCAAGAAAATGAAATATAAGGCACTCAGATTAGAAAGAAGAAGTAAAATTCCATTTATGCTCACATTATCTTATATATAGATAATTCTAAGTCATACCCAAAAGGCCCTATTAAAACTAATAAATGAGTTTGGCAAGTTTGCAGGGTACAAGATCAATACACAAAAATCAACTGTATTTCTATATATTAACAATAAGCACTCTGAAAATGAAAATATGAAAACAATTCTATTACAACAGATTGAAAAAGAATAAAATACTTACGAATAAACTGAACCAAAGAAGTGCAAAAGTTATATTTCAAAACTGCATAAATTGTTTCAAGAAACTAAAGAAGACCAAAATAAATGGAAAGACATCCCATGGTCATGGATCAGAAGACTTGATATTGTCAAAGTGTCAACACTTCCCAAAATGATTGACTCATTCAATGCAACTCCTATCAGAATCTCAGCTGATTTCTTTGTAGAAATTAACAAGCGGATCCAAAAATTCATATGAAAATGTAAAGGACCCAGAATAGCCAAAATGATCTTAGAAAAGAATAACCAAGTCAGAGGATTCACATTTCCTGATTTCAACATTTACAAAGCTGCAGTAATCAAGATAATGTGGCACTAGTCAAAGGATAGATATACAGATCAATGGAATGGAATTGAGAGTCTAGAAATATGTCCTTAAAATTATGGTTAATTGATTTTCAACAAGAATGCCAAGACAATTTAAAGGGAAAGAATAGTCTTTAAAATAAAAATGGTAGAGGGATAGCTGGATATTCACTTGTAAAAATGTGACACTGGACCCTTGTATCAAAATGCATGCAAAAATCAACTCAAGATGGACTTAAGATCTTAATATAAGATCTAAATGTAAATGCTAAAATGCAAGATATAAATGTAAATGTTGTAACTGTAAGATTCAAGTAAAAAACTCTAGTAAATATTCTCTTAAATATGACATCAAAAGTACAACTGACAAAATAATAAATAGGTAAACTGAACTTCATAAAAATTCATAACTTTTGTTCTTCAAGGGATAACAAAGTGAAAAAGAACCCACAGAATAAGAGAAAATATTTGTAAAGCATACATATGATAAGAGATATGTATCAGGAATACACAAAGAACACTTGCAACTCATAAGACAAATTGTCCAATTAAAAATGGGTTAAGGATATAAATAGACAGTTTTCCAAAGGAGATATACAGATGACCAATAATCACATGAAAAGATGCTCAAAATTATTATCCATCAAGGAAATGCAAATCAAAACACATGAGAAACCACTTCATATCTGCTTGAAAGACAGTAAATAAGGAGACAGATAATAACAACCATTGGCAAAGATATGGAGAAATTGGAACCCTCGTGCACTGCTGATGGGACTGTAACATGGTGCAGTCACTTTGGAAAACATTTGACAGTCCTCAAAAGTTTGAACACAGATTTCAGATATGACCTAGCAACTCTACTATGTAAATACACAAGAGAAATGATAACATATTTATGTCTACACAAAAACTTTTTAGCAGCATATTTATAAAAGCCCCAAAGGGGAAATGACCCAAAGCTTCATCAACTGATAAATGAATAAGATCTGTTCTATCCATGCAATGGAATTTTATTTGGCAATAAAAAGGAATTAGGTATTCATATATGCCACAACATGGGTGAATCTTGAAACCATGATACTAAGTGAAAGAAGCCAATCATGAACGACCACATATTCTTTCAAATGTCTAGAATAGGCAAATATGCAGAGGCAGAAAGTCAATTATTGTGTTTGCTAGGGCTAGGGGGTTATGCTTGGTGTGGGAGAAATGAGGAGCGACTGCTAATGGGTTCAGGGTTTCTTTCTGGAAGTGAGGAAGATGTTTCAAAATTGTTTATAGTGATGGTTGCCCAACTCTTGGGATATTTTAAAAACTATTGAACAGCATACTTCAAATAAGTGAATTGAATGGTATGTGAATTATATCTCAGTAAAAATATTATATTTAAAAATTAAATGTAAGAAGCAACACCATAAAGATAACATAGAATAATGTAGGGGGCAGGGAAGGATTTGTTTTAAAAAGCAGAAAATCTACTAAGCATGACGGAAAAGTTTTTCTTTAAATTGAGATATAACTGACACACAACACTGTGCATGTTTAAATGATACATGTTGACTTGATACATTTATACATTGTAATATGAAGGAAAAGCTTGATAAATTAAATTACATTAACATGAAGAACTTTCATTCTTAAAAATAAACCAAGACAGAGTGAAAAGTCAAGCCACCATTGGAATAATATGTTTGTAATAAATATAAACAAAGAATAAGCATTCAGAGTATAGAAAGAATTACTACACATCAATTTTTTAAAAAGATAAACAACTGAACGGAAAAATGAACAGAAAACTTGGGCAGGTCCTTGAGAGAAGATGAAATCAAAATAGACAACAAACAAATGAAATGATGCTTAGTCTTACTGGTGATGAGAAAAGTCTCTGTTAAAACCACAGTGAAACAGCATTTCGTACCCCCACCCCGCTGCCAGACTGTAAATTAAACATGTTTAACTGTCACAAGTGCTAGTAGTGTGAAGGGCAGGAACTCTCATATGTTGCTCTTTTCAGGGTAAAATGGCCAACAACTTGGAAGACAATATGACAATCTCTAGTAAGGCGAAAGAAGCACACCGCTGTGCATATGCACAGCAAAAGACATAAGACTTCCCCGGTGGCTCAGTTGGTAAAGAGTATACCTGCAATGCAGGACATCCAGGTTCCATCTCTGGGTCAGGAAGATCCCCTGGAGAAGGAAATGGCAACCCACCCCAGTATTCTTGCCTGGAGAATTCCATGGACAGGGGAGCCTGGCCGGTTACTGTCCATAGGGTGGTAAGAGCCGGACACGTCTTAGCAACTAAACCACCATAGCAAGAGGCATATACACAAATGATTCCAGCAACAGACCTGAATGGGAAATGATACTGGCTGTCAGCAGTATGATGGATAAATGATGGTATATTTATATAAGGGGTTTTCAGGAACACAAACAAGCTACAGCTATACTCAACATGGATGTCTTACAGACATGATGTCATGTGAGAGCAGCAAATCAAAACAGGACATTACAGCACAGTTCCACTTATATTAAGTTCAAAACTGGGAAAAAGCAAACCATGCCTCAATATATAGTTAGGTGAGACAACTATAAAGAAAAGCCAGAACATGATGCTCACAGAAGGCAGGGAGGACTATGTGAATTTGGAGGGGGCAGAAGAGAGGGGGGTATCTCTAAAGCACAGCCCTAATTCCTAAAACATGTGCTGTGCTTAGTCGCTCAGTCGTGTCTGACTCTTTGTGACCCCATGGACTGTAGCCCACCAGGCACCTCTGTCTGTGGGGATTCTCCAGACAAGAATACTAGAGTGGGTTGCCATGCCCTCCTCCAGGGGATCTTCCCAACCCAGGGATTGAACCCAGGTCTCCAGCATTGCAGGCAGATTCTTTACCACTGCGCCACCTGGGAAGCCCTCCTAAAACACGGCTCTTCTCAATGATATTTTTTTGTTGTTGTTACAAATACACTTTTGTATCCTCTTCTGTCTCTATGTTATATTTCATCATAAATGAATGAAGAAAAATCTGTTTTCAACAAGCTGCTTCCCTTTCAGTCCTCTGAAAGTGCTGGTGGGTCAGCACTGCATGTGGCATACTATATGCAGGGGATTGCCACGGCTCGGGGAGCCTGACCTTGGAACACCAGGCATGGCCTCGGAACACTTCTCTGGTCTGAGCACATCCTGCTGTAGGTGAACTACTGTGCAACAGACCGAGTTTTATTCATCAAGGTTTTCTCCATCCCTTCTCAGCTCTGCAGTCGTCCACTCTTTGCTGTTCTTCTGACGGAGGTGAAAACCAGTCTTGCTTCCACCCAGTTCTTCCCATGTTCTCCCTCCCTCTCCTGAGCACATGTTTATGGCATGCTTACTCCATGCCAGCCTAGGATATGGTACTGAGAAAGGCGAGTCTGGTCTCTACCGTTCAGTGGAGGGATGATGTTCTGTTCAGTTCAGTTCAGTCACTCAGTCATGTCCAACTCTTTGCGACCCCATGAATCGCAGCACGCCAGGCCTCCCTGTCCATCACAAACTCCCGGAGTTTACAAACTCTTGCCCATCGAGTCGGTGATGCCATCTAGCCATCTCATCCTCTGTCGTCCCCTTCTTCTCCTGCCCCCAATCCCTCCCAGCATCAGGGTCTTTTCGGAGGGATGATGTTACTATCTCCTAATTAATTGATCACTATTGTTCCAAGGGCTAAGAGGAACATTTAGGCTTTATACACTCAGGCTTGTTAAACCAAGCCTACATCCAGGCCCAGGACAGAAACTTTGGAAAACACTGTGAAGTCTTTTAGTCCTGCCTGTAAAATATTAATTTTATGGATATTATTAAACACTTGGAGGTTTTAGGGATGTAAAATTTGGTCACTAGGAAGCAATTTGTGTATGGTGGATGTAACTGCTTTTGTTATGCTAAAAGTTTCAAACTGCTCTGTCTGGAAACTTAAAAGAACAGCTTCATTCTGTGGCTTTGTCATTTCTGTTTGTGTATTCGGGCTACCTGGTGGGCAAAAGTTAAATGTAGATATAAAATCCAGAAGGCACTAAGACAATGTATAAGGAGATTGTTTTCTTCTGATGTTGCGGGAAGACAAAGTTTAGCCTTAAACCCATTACCCTTTATGTCCTGTTTTCAGGATTTACAACCTCCATATGGATGTCCCCCAGCAGAAGAGAGTGGCCAAGACATAAAGGGGCACATGGCTTAATTTTCTCCATTGCACACCCATCTGGGAACCTGTTCTCACGGAAGGGTAGGTGTCCATTTGTGCCAATAGATGTGGTCTCACACCTGACTCCAACTAACGTGGGAGCGGGAGAGCCCCAGCAAGCAGCGTGGCCGGAGCTGTGCTCCCTCACCTACTCCTTCCCCACCAGTCGTGATGGGGAGCCGGTGGAGGCGGGGCCCTGTGACTACGCTGTGCTGACCCACGCTGGTGAGAAGTGCACATCTCCTGGGTTACTGAGGCTCTGTTACTACCACAGATCCCAGCATGCTTTGGAAGCCTTGGCCTCCTCTTCACAAGGGGCAATGATTCCTACCCAATCGCCTGACTGTTCCCATCATCCCCCCCCCCACCCCCGCCCCGCCAACCCTTCTCTTTACACTGGAGGCAAGAACATGGAGAAATTACTCACTCATTTTTTGACTTAGTCCCTTATTTATAATCTAGACTGATGGAAAAGCTGAAGAAAAGGATCCTCCAACAAAGGAAAGCTTGCTGGCTCACATGAAGTTGCCTCCCTACACACACCAGGAGAGTCATACGGAAGGGGTTCCAGGTTCCTGCCCCACCCTGGGTGATGATGTCCAGGGGAGGGTGGACAGTTCAGTATTTCAATCGTGTCTAAACGCCAGTAAAACTGCTCAAGTCATTAAAATTGCCTGTGCCATCCAGTTCACTGAGAAACACTTAATTTTCCAGCCGCTTGTTTTTAGATATGTGTGGGCACACTCAAGTCAGACTTCCTGGGGAGAGGGGCGGAGAGGGAGAGCCGCAAGGGGGAGGTGAGAGCACGAGGCCCAGGAAGGAGAGAGAGAAGGGGGAGACTGTGCCTGCCTGGTGAACATGCAGTCAGCTACGCCCCCTCTTAACCGGCCTCCGACTGCAGCTGGCCTGGGCCTGTGTGCCCACGGGGCCCTTATGACACGCTACTCCACTCCTCGGCACACTCGGAAATCGACCTTTCCCTTGACACAAGCACCTCCTCCCCATCAGAGCAAGCCTAGCCCACCTGACTCTGCCCTCCCCTGAGCGTCGCTGCCCCAAGCCGCAACTCTCCCGTGGCCCACCTCCTGTACCTGCTCCTGGAGGTCACCTCTGGAGTCCAGATCCAGGCGGGGTCCTGGCCGGGGCTCTCCGGACACAGACTGGACAAGAAAGGAGAGCTGTCCTCCCGTGGACCACGGACCAGGCGTGCTGGGCACACCTACAGCCAATTCTCCTGGCTTCGTAGATTCCTGGCCACGCCCTCTGGCTCTGTGAGACCCCTGGTGCGATACCCCCAACCATACAGTCTCCACGGTGGTGCGTGGTAGGGACAGGGGAGCCCATCGGAAGGATGCTTCTACCTGGGGTCAGGCAAAGAGACCTGTCAAAACCAAACTTGGGTCCCAATCAGTGACAAGCCAGTGCTCACTTCCCTGGAAGGAGGTTTTCTCCAATTAACTTAAGTCATGTACCTGCCTGTCTGACTGACTGGCCCTGGGCGGCTCTGGGAGAAAAGCAGGCGTCCCGTCACTTGGTGGGGACACCTCAAACATTTGCTCTGTTAATCGGCCGCTGTCTTATTAAGAAGCGAGTCTCCTGCTGCCACCTTCTCTACCACTTTCAAGGAGAAACTTGGGCTCCCTGTTTTTCCCCCAAAGCCCTCCATCAACCAAAGTGGCTGATTAAATACTTTGATTCCTGTTTCTCTGAACATGGCAGCTTGCCAGCTGAGGTGTGTGGCTCCAGACAAAAGTATCCTTGGAATGGAACCACATGGGATCTAATCAGCAGCCTTAGTGTCCTACCACCATCTCCCACCACTTGTGCACCTTCCCTGTGTTCTGAAAAATTTGATGCCTCTCTTCCCTTTTGATTTTCCTCCTCTCAAGTTTGCATCTTATATCACCAGAGTGGTTAAGGATAATTTCAAACAGTTACTGTTTTAACTGTTAGGCTTGTGGAGAGAAGAACTTGACTAAGAAAACAGTCATTGGCAGAAAGCACCTCTCAGACTGGTGGGTGCGGGAGGGTGGGGACTTCTGGCGTAAGTGCCATCCCCCCTACCTTTCTGTGGATCTTGTGGGTGCTAGGTGTAGGGGGGTGAGGGCTGGGCTGGAATCAGGGGCGGCAGCTACAATGACCCAAAGAGTCAACAGTCCATCTGCAGTTCAGGGTCAGGGACCTAGCCCCAGGGCGAGGGAAGCATATGTGTCCCTGAACGTCTAAACAGTGCCTCCTTCCTGCTCTCCAGGTGGAGTGGCAATGGGCTATGCCCCGGACACAGGGCCAGCATATCCACAGGGCTGTTCAGAGCCTGGTCCAGATGGGACGCTTGGCTCCTGTTGACCGAAGAACCTCATGCTGACCTAGCCAGCGATCGCCTGTACTTACAGTTAGACGAGGACTGGCTAAGGTCTGAGGAAGGCAGTTAGAACAATACTGGGGTGAGTAAAAAAGTGTTAGTTGCTTAGTCATGTCTGACTTTTTGTGACCCCATGGACTGTAGCCCGCCAGGCTCCTCTGTCCATGGGATTCTCCAGGCAAGAATACTGGAGTAAGTTGCCATTCCCTTTTCTGGTATGTGTGTGTGTGGGGGGGGTCTTCCCAATCCAGGGGCTGAACCCGGGTTTCCTGCTTTGCAGATGGATTCTTTGCCATCTGAGCCACCAGGGAAGCTTGGGTGAGTAGACAGTGCTTAATTTTATGCCTCAACTTGGCTGGGCCACAGCACCCTGATAGGTGATCAGACATTGTTCTGGGTGTTTCTGTAGGGGTATTCTGGATGCGAGTACAATTTAAACCAGTGGAGTTTGAGTAAAGCAGATGACCATCCACGACGTGGGTGGGCCTCACTTAATCAGTTGAAGGCCTGACTAGAACAAAAAGACCAACTCTCCCTCAGCTAAGAGAATTCTCTAGCAGATGGCCTTCAGATTCTAAACAGAACACTGACTTTTTCTGGGTCTCCAGCCTGTTGGCCCGTCCTGCAGATTTGGGACATCTTGGCCTCCACAGTCACATGAGCCCATTCCTTACACTAAATCTCTTCCTCTCTCTAATCACATCCTATTGGTCTGTATCTCTGGGGAGCCCTGACTAATGCAGTAGGGGTAGGAGGCAGGCCTGACTCTGTCATCCCCAACTGTTCAAAAGTCTCCTCAGGTAGGAATGGCTGAAGTCTAGAGGGCAGGTTTTTAATAGAGCCTGAGCCCCTCTCCACCCAGCTGTCCTGCATGGCTATAGACTTCCCCACATCCACAGCAGATGGGGTGAGCCCACCACTCACAGCTCCTGCCCCTGCATTCTCATTCTTGGGGAAAAGTCATGCGTTGTGTCCAGGCTTTGAGCCTCCATGTCACCTCCACCTCTTTCTCCCAGTGTGTTCAACCATCCTTGATCCTACCAAACTGATTTTTCCTGAAGAGTTCCCCAGTCTGTTCCCTCCCTTAATTCAGGCTCCAACGTCTCTCTATTGCATGCATCAAATGCCTCCTCACTGGGCTCGGTCCGAAGCTGCTCCCCATGGCAATGCGGGGTGATGCTTCTAAACACCAGCTCAACTATTAAAACTCCAATCCTACCTGCAAAAGAAAATCTATCCCCATAACCCAAAGTTCAAGGTCTAGCCCTGGCTTGGCCAGAGCCCTTTCCCCAGACTCATTTCTCGCTGCATTGTTCTCCCAACTTGAAATTTGTATCTGGGAAAACAGCAGGTGGCTTGTGGCTCCCCATACTGGCTTCACATCCTAACCCTTGGCCTAAAAGGCCTTTTTCCTCCCTCTTTGAGTCACCCGTTTCTACCCATCATTTAGTACTCAGCCCAGATGGCACTTCTCCCAGGAGGTCCTTCCATAACAGACTAGAGGTGCTCCACCATGGTGCTCCTCACCCAGCTTCACACGCATCCCCACGGTGAGCTCTCCAAGGGCAGGGCCACCTCACAGTCCTCTTGAGTCCCCAGCCCCTGAACTGGGCCTGATGCACAGTACTTGAGAAATAAATGAAACATTGAGTTGTTGAGGCTTGGCAAGTCATCAACAGCCAGACATAAGAATCACAGGTTATTTTAAGTAATCCTGAAACCCAAGGGTGAGACTTGGTCCACATAACACTGAGGACAGACCCACTGCTTAACTTGCTCTGGGAATGTGAGCAAACAGGTGGAATTAAGTTGGGGCACACCCTGTAGCTGCTTGGTAATCCTGCATGATGCAGCCTTTTTCCTGATCACACCCACTCAAACCCCCTTCTCCAGGAACACCATCTCAGGCCATCCCAGAGGCCCGTGGTCCCCCCAGGAGTCCACCTGGGGCTGCAGTGAGAGGCCGAGTCTGCTAGCAGCAGGCCCGGTTGGTGGCTTAGCACTGGTGCCTCTGAGTTCATCCTGACCCAGGGCCAGACTGGGCAGAGCTCACTGCCACATCTCTGTCCTTTTATAAAAACCAGCACACACATAGAAAGCACAAGAGGAGCAAACACCACAAAGGAAGAAATGTTTTTTAAAAAACACCATCTCTTTGCTGAGACAAGAGTGGCTAACAGCAAGGTTACTGTCAGCTCCATGTGTGAAAATGCCTCCCTCAGAACAGAACACGGACACAGGCACCATCTGCCATGATGGTG
This sequence comes from Odocoileus virginianus, assembly GCF_023699985.2. Lineage (NCBI taxonomy): Eukaryota > Metazoa > Chordata > Mammalia > Artiodactyla > Cervidae > Odocoileus > Odocoileus virginianus. The sequence continues at coordinate 41,872,357 of NC_069676.1, forward strand.
AGCAACAATCACCGAGTGCTTTAAAAGTCTGAAGAGTTTCAAAGCTGGCTTCCTTTTGTTAATTATAAAAATCACTATAGGTATAAGAGACGGACGTGGCAGAGCAGTAGGTGCTAAAACATGTAACATTCACAATCAAAAAGTCAGAGACACATGAGTTTGAAGGGCAGCTCTCCCCCTCACCAGCTGAGGGGTCTTGGACAAGTCACTAAACCTCTCTGAGGCTCAGTTTCCTCATCTGCCACATAGGGACAATAACAGTCTTTATCTGGGAGGGTGTGTGGGATTGGTGAGAAAGAGAGATGAAGTCCCCAGGTTTGGGTGCAGCACACAGCATGCACTGCGTGTGTTACCTGCCCTCCATTCTCATCCAAACCTCTGATCTCTTTAAAAGGATGAGATGTGTGAACTCATAATAATTTGCTGCAACTTTTGGAGATTGTAAATGCAACCAACTGAGTCCCTGTGGAGCTGCAACCAAAGGAAGCCTGGTGGAGCCTTCAGCTCGAGTTACTTCTTTCCCCAACCTCTAGACAGGCACGTTCAAGGGTGCATCTTGCTTCCTGGCAACTGTTTCTCTAAATGAGTCCATGGGCTCCTGCTGGCATTTCTCACAGGAAAGAAACCACATTTCCCAGCAGTGGGCTCTGCCTTCCTTCTTAACAGATCCCTGTTCTCATTAGGTCTTCCTGATACCTACAACTGTTTGCCCTGAGAGCCATAAAACTCTTTAAAATGGAGAGTTTGTTGCTTTAAAACCGTGAGCAGACGGACACAGAAAACAAACTTAACGGTTACCAAAGTAGGAATGGGGGGTAGGGAGGGATATATTGGGAATATGGGATTAAAAGATGCACACTCCCATATATAAATAAACCACAAGGATTTACTGTATACCATAAGGAACTACTGAGCATCTTGTAATAACCTATAATGGGAAAGAATTTTAAAAAAAGGATAACATAAACACATACAAAATACATATATACACACACACACACACATATATATCTGAATCATGTTGATGCATACCTGACACTAATACAATATTGCAAATCAACTATACTTGAGTAAAAACCAACCAAACAGAAAACACCATGAGCAGAGTGTTTACTGAGAGACGCCTGGCATGTAAACAAGACCTTCATGCTACTACTGTCTGGCCGGGGGTGGCGTGGGGTGGAGGTGAGCAGGAACATAGGCAAAGGGGAGAAGGAGAGGGGGGAGAGGTGGGGAGGGGGAGAGAGGATGAGGTGTGGGCAGAGGATCAGAGAGCTCAGCTGGGCACAGTGAGCAGGGCAGGCGGGGCTCACAGAGGCATCCTCTAGACTACCAGGGACAGGCCTGCGACCACACCTCAGCTGACCAAAGCGGGCGGGAGTGGACGGAGGGACAGGCAGTGGGACACAGCTCCCTAAGGAAGAGCAGTAAACAGACATGCCTGCCAGGTCACTGGATGAGCCCTTTCTTCCTGCTACAGAGACGTGCACCATTCACACCCCCTGCTAATAACAAGTGAATGGAGCTCACTGTATCTGGTGATTTTAATTACCTGCAAGCAAAGTGATTTTACTGCTTTCATTTAGGGGAGCTTCGTGAAAGTATTAACAGTTTCACTCCGATTACCTTCATTAATGAGAGCTCGGAATCCATCAAAGCAGAAGCAAGCATAATGAGAAGCAGGGCAGAGGGCAGGCTTGTGGGGACCAGGTGCCCACGTCCGTGAGTCCCTGGGGAGCTCTGCCCTCAGTAGCTTCAAGAACACCCCATGTTCCGGACACTGCTGCTCCGTGGCACCTGGCACAGGGCTGGGCACAAGTCCCTCCACAATAGGAACCTGGGTGGTTCCTGAGCCTCAGGCGTGGTGGAGGACTGGGCTCCAGGTTTCTGTAGCTCTGTCCCTTGGCTGTCTTGGGTGGGGACTCAGCTCCACTCTGGAGAGCTAGATCTCCTTATTCATGCCTTTGAGGAGCCCGCTCTGCTGGGGAAGCTTACCAAATATCTACCTCTCCCTGGGCTACCCCGTGACCACTCCACCCTCCAACTCTCCTGACTTATTTCAGTTAATTTGGCACAGTGGTAAGTGGCATCTCCCTCTCTTTGGAGAAAAAAGATGGTTCAGACTAGTACCTTGTTTCCCTGTCCAGAAAAGCAAGCAGAGAGTCTGGGCACCCATGCCAGCCACAGGGGCTGCAGGTGAGACTGGGGGTGGGGTGGGGTCGAGAAACAAGAACAGAACTTGTTCTTGGACCCATGTGTGGACTCATGGACCCACCGTCCTCCCAGCCACTGGCCCCTTTAACTCCTTATGTCATCAGGGAACAGAACCTGAGAGGGACTCTGTGTGCCCAGAAGAGCCAGAGAGCCCTTGCCCTCAGCCTGTTAGTAAGCAGCAAACACTTTCAGGCAGGGACAGAGTCAACATGTTTCAGTTGTGGCTGGTCTGACAGCTGCTGAGTTTGTCACACAGATAATTAGATAAACTGCTTGAGCACAGAGATTCAATATGCAGTGTCATTTAGCGGCTGCTGCACGGGGGCCTTGATCTTAATTGAAGGCGCACTAGGGGAGAACCTTAAAGAAGTCCCAAATCAACTTCTTCTCGCTCCAGTAATTAAACATCTGACTTCTGATCATCATCCAAAGCTCCCCAAGTGTTGGCCATGGGCTCCACTAGTGGTGCTAAGCACCCTGAACCAAGGGCCTCCCTGCTCTTCATGCAGCGCGTTTCCTGAGCAGCCTCCTACAGGGAAGCTTGGGGGTCAGGACGCTCCATGTCACCCCCACCCCACCTTCTTCTGCCCCCCTCCTCCCTCAAGTCCCCTCAACTCCTTACGCCATCAGGGAACAGAATCTGAGGAGGATTCCTTATGAATCCACGCCTCTTCGGCTGGGACCCTGTGATATGTGTTGAATGGAGGGATTCCAGCTAGGCCTTCCCATCCTCTCATATGGGGTCCCCTCAGGAACTGTGTGAGCCCCATTTAACATATAATCATCAATCTGTGCATTCATCTACGAAATGAATGGAACATCTCCAATAAGCGAAGGATGGAAAGACAAATCACATTTCCCCACTCATAAGGACACCCAGGATAGCAGGATATGTACACTAACTCTTGAGAGTCCCTTGGATGGCCGGAAGATCAAACCAGTCCATCCTAAAGGAAATCAATCCTGAATATTCATTGGAAGGACTGATGCTGAAGTTCCAATACTTTGGCTACCTGGTGTGAAGAACCGACTCATTGGAAAAGACCCTGATGCTGGGAAAGATTGAAGGCAGGAGGAAAAGGATGAGATGGTTGGATGGCATCACTGATTCAATGGACATGAATCTGAGCAAACTCTGGGAGACAGTGAAAGGCAGAGAAGCCTGGAGTGCTGCAGTCCACGGGGTCGCAAAGAGTCAGACATGACTTAGCTTGGGACTTATGCAGGAAATCCCCTGGGCCCTGTAGGTTTACTTCTTTTAAAGGGTGAAGCTAGAAATACTTGATGATGAACTCCTAGACAGGCCATCTTTTCCAGCCCAGGGCACACCCCTCCCAGCTTCCTGGGGTGGTGATGAAGAAGGAGGTCCCTTCAAGGCCATCCCTGGGTGGGGGTGGTGAAAACTAGAAAGAAAACACGGCATGGTGGCTAAGAGTTTGGGTTTTCATTGCTGACAAGGCCCCACTTGGAGGATGTATCTCTTTACCTCTCGGATGTCTCTCACTTTCTGTGTTCTGCTCCAGCAGCCCTGGCCCCCTTTTGATCCCCAAACGTTCCAGGAGAGCGCTCACATCAGGGTCTGTGCACCAGCTATTCCTTCTTCTGGGATGCTCTTTCCCTGGATATTCAAATACCTTGCTCCCTAACCTCTCAGCCTCCTCCAGGCCTTTGCTCAAAACTCACTTCTCATGTTAGATTCTGTAACTTCTTTCCCTATCTTCTTCTTCTCCATGGCACGTGTCACCACCTTATCTCTTGCTTACTGTCCCCCATACAAAATTGTATGCACCGTGAGGGCAGGAATCCTGTATGTCTGTGCATTGCTGTATTCTCAGTGCCCGGAGAAGACATGACTCATAAGAAGTGAATGTTCTCTGAATGAATGGAAGGAAGAGTTCAAGCAGCAGAGCAATGTGGCCAGAGTTACCTCTTGGAGTGGTCACTCTTAAAGCCACGTGGAAGATGGGTTTGAAGAAGTATCTGACCAGGAGACAGGACAGGGGCCCTGGGAAGAATCAGAAGGGCTGGGGCTGGCAGGACCAGGAAGAGTGATGACAGCACTGTGGGAAGAATGTAGTAAGACAAGGCCTGGAAAGCACTACCCGGCCTTGGAATTTACAAGGGCAGAGTGACCTTGGTGGGGACAGGAGCCAGGTGCAGACCCTGGTGGGCAGAGTGTGAGGGGGGGGGGAGCTGGGGAAGAGGAGGCAGCTAGCACAGGCAGGGCTTTGGGTGACTGGGAGAGGGAAAGGGAGAGTAGAAATGGTACCTGAGGGATGCTGGGATAAAGCCGGCTCTGCTTGGCTTTAGCATGAGAATGTGTGAGACTGTCGGTGGACACAGAGGAGGAGTGGTTGGAATAAGGAGCAGGTGCTGGGAAAGATCAGGGGACACTGTAGGGGCCTTAGAGACTGCGATTTGTTTCCATAAGTGAAATCAATGCAGTGCAAGACTTTCTCAGCTCAGTAAGTTATTAGCAATTTTTAATTACTGAAATGTAATTAATTCATCCAAAGTGTGGCAGTTCTGTGAAGCACACCACAAATGCTGAACTGATAGCAGCCTTGCACACTTGCAGGGTGCTCACACTAGGACATTTCCTTGCATAAAATCTAGAGTAAATATCCAGAGAAGACACACATTTAAGTTATGTTTCTCGATCCTGGAAGCAGATACTATATGACTGGGACCGAAGGGCCATTTTGCTGGGAGGCTATTGGGATGCTTTGATGCTGGCAGATCCTATAGCGGAGGCTGCAAGAAGGAGATGGTCCATGAAGACTCCCATTGGTCCTTGAGGTCTTGGGGATGTCTCTGGCTACAGCATGGCCATACAATGGCCCACAGAGTAGGGGTGCTGCAGACTCGACTCTGACCTTTCTCTTGGCTGTTAGTTCTGTGAAGTCAGGCCTCCAGTCCTCACCATGCAGAACTCTCAGGTTCTGCGCAGCCTGGCCACCCAGAGGACATTCAACACTGTCTCTATCTCTTCAATAAGCATTGCTGGGAAAGTTGGAGAGCTGCATGTAAATCAATGAAGCTGGAACACACCCTCACACCATACACAAAAATAAACTCAAAATGGCTTAAAGACTTAAAAATAAGACACGACACCATGAAACTTCTAGAAGAGAACACAGGCAAAATGTTCTCTACCATAAATTGTATCAGTGTTTTTTTAGATCAATCTCCCAGGCAATACAAATAAAAGCTAAAATAAACAAATGGGACCTAGTCAAATGTATAAGCTTTTGCACAGCAAAGGAAACCATAATCAAAGTGAAAAGACAACCTATGGAATGGGAGAAGATATTTGCAAATAACGCAACTAACAAGGGCTTAATTTCCAAAGTATACACACAGCTCCTACAATTCAATAACAAAAGATCCAAACAATCCAATTGAAAGATGGCAGAAGACTTAAATAATCATTTCTCCAAAGAAGATACAGATGACCAACAGGCACATGAAAAGATGCTCATCATCACTAATTAATAACGAAAGGCAAATCAAAACTACAGTGAGGTAGCACCTCATACCAGTCAGAATGGCCATCACTAAAAAGCTGATAATAAATTCTGGAGAGTGTGTGGAGAAAAGGGAACCCTTTTACACTATTGGTGGGAATGTAAATTGGTTCAATCACTACAGAAAACAGTATGGAGTTTCCTCAAAAAAATAAATACTGAGCTACCATATAATCTAGTAATCCCACTCCTTGGTGTATACTCAGACTAAACTAAATTTTAAAAGATAAATCCATCCCTATGTTCATAGCAGCACTATTTACAATAGCCAAGACATGGAAACAACCTATATGTCCATCAAGAGGTAAACAGATAAAGAAGACGTGCTATGTACGTACATAGATACATACAATGGAATATTACTCAGTCATCAAAAAGAATGAAATAATGCCATTTGTGGGAGCATGGATGGACCTAGAGATTATCGTACTAACCGAAGTAAATCAGAAACAAAAAGACAAATACCATATGATATCACTTACAAGTGGAATCTAAAATACTACACAAATGAGTATCTATGGAGCAAAAACAGATCCACAAATATAGAGGACAGATTTGTGGTTGCCAAAGGGCTAAGTGGGCTCCCCTGGTGGCCAGGGGGAGTGGATAAAGAATCCACCTGTAATGCAGGAGACCTGGGTTCAATCCCTGGGTTGGGAAGATCCCTTGGAGAAGGGAATGGCTACCCACTCCAGTATTCTGGTTTGGAGAATTCCATGGACTGTATAATCCATGGGGTTGCAAAGAGTCAGACTCAACTAAGCGACTTTCACTTCACTTCAAACAGGTGAGGGGCTGGGGAGGGAAGGATTGGGAGTTTGTGATTAGCAGATGCAAACTATTATATATAGGATGGATAAACAACGAGGTCTTACTGTATAGCACAGGGAACTATATTCAATATCCTATGATAAACCATAATGGAAAAGGATATGAAAAAAGAATATACATGTATAACTGAGTCATTTTGCTGTACACTCAACATTGTAAATCAACTATACTTCAAGAAAATTAAAAACAAACCAACATCTATGAGTGAGACAGCTTGGTGGAAAATGGCCACATTCCCTGTGTGGAGCTCACAGTGAAGGCCAGGAAGGGTACAGAGAGATTCCTTTGCCAGGCCTGGGGAAGCAGCAGTGGCCTTTGACAGAAGGCAGGTGGGGCCGGGAGTGGAAGGACAATTGGAAGAAACTGGAAACAGGAAGGGGGCTGGGAGAAAGTGGAGGCCAGAGCATGCTAAAGGAGGGCACGCCCCAGAGGCTCTGCGTTTTCATCTCTGGGCCCCTCTGGCTGCTGCTGAGTTTCCCACTCCTCCCCTAGAGGAGAGGAAGTGGCTGGTGCTCTGGTGTGGGGAGGGGCTGTGAGTTCGGGATAACTCAGCTGGCTTTCCTGGAGAAGCTCCCAGCTGGGCCTCTTACTGACCTGCACAGCCAGGAGGCCCAACCCAGCAGCAGGGGCCTTACCCACTGACCAGGGCCCCTGAGTCCTCCCTCCACGAAGTCTCCTGGGGGCAAAGGAAAAGGCAGTCTCGTCTACTGTGAGCATGACTTGCTGGGACTGAATTAAAAAGAGCCCCAAAGTTGGGGGTGATGATGAAGGGTGGACTACAGCAGCAGAGCCTGCGGACTAGAGGCCTCGCTGGGGCTCTGGGTCCCCATGTGGGGAAATGGGAAGGTTGAACTGTCTTATCTGATAGTCCACTTGAGTTCAAACTACCTAGGTTGGCACACAGGCCTATCTTTTACCCCCTTGTCTCCATTCACCCATAGTCTCCCTCATCAACTCCAGCTCCCTGTCAGGACCTGCATTTTAATCACTTGCTCTGTCCTGAGAGTCTGTAGGTATTACTACTTCATGTCTGCACCCTACGAAGCCCTTATTCACTCTTCCAGATACACCTCAATTGTCTTTTCTCCAGCTCCCTCCCTAGACATTCCCCTTTCCACTCTTAGGTGGACCAATCCCTCCCCTGGCTCAACCAGCAGTTCCCGAAAGCCTTTCCTGCATTCCAGAACCTTCCTCTAGCCCTGGAATCAGGAGTTCTTGGTTCTTCTCTTCCACCTCTACAAGCTTACCAGGTGAACTCGGATGACTCACTACATTTCTTTTCAAAAAGGTTTTAGAATTTTGATCATTTGGAGGTCAAATTCCAGTCATTCATTAAATAAACATGGAGGACAAATGTTCTTCTCTCCCCTTGTTCACAGGACATTCACACCATTGACTTCTAAACCTATATTGAGAGTAATCACATGTGAGCAGGGCTCTTAGAGCCTCCTGCATCCATCCCTTGACTGTGCCCCGATGTTTGCCATTATCCTGAGTGATGCTGATACTGCTTAGAGAAGAGCATTTGTGATGATGTGCCTAGCACTGCTCATTTTATGTTCATGACATTCTGTGAGGTAGGCATTATCATCACCCCATCTTACAGACATAGTAAGTGAGACAGAGAGAGCTTATGTGTCTTCTCCAAGGCAGCGTGGAATGGTCCCATGACTGGCCTCAAGCTGATGCCTCTGGTCCTGTGCCACCTAATCCCTCAGTGTGGGCCTCCCCATGAGGCTTCCTCAGGCCCCAGCATTTCCCTATTGTAGGGACCACTCCAGCAGAGTGAAACCAAACCCCTAGGATGTCTGCCCCCACCATACCCCTGTGCCCGCTGCCTCCACACCTGGGGAAGCTGAGAGTCTGCCTGAGGCTAGGCCGACACAGCTGGGAATGAGAGTATCTCTCCCTGGCAGGGCAGAAGAAACTTGGAAGTGTGGAAATGCCCTGGAGGCATGGGACTCAATTTATATTCCTAAAGCTATAAGACGCTAAAGTAACAACAACATCTAAATACCCCAAAGAAGAAAAGAAGTCTTTGGCAGCAAGTTGTATCTGCTCTGCTAATTTGTAACAGAAGGTTGAGTTTTTATTCCTGTGTTCAGTAACACTTCAGAAAAAAAAAAAAAAAGTTTGCCAGTAAGCCTATAGTATGTTTAACTTTCAAAATAAAAAAGTGGCAATTATTTCCTCTGATTTCATAAGTCTGGGAATTCCCCCCTGAAGCGTGAATATGCACTTTCAAATGCCATTGGGGATGAGGAAGCTTAAGGGTCTGTTTAGAACTGAACCTCTAACAGGCTCCTTTCTTCCATAATTTCATGGTTTGTTTGGAAAACTGCCTAACTATGACATTGTATCATCTGAAATAATACAAGCCTGGCGTGCTGAGTGATGGCTGAGAGGCAAGCTCCTCTTCTCCAAAAGCATAGGAGATAAAGCCTGAACTCAGAGCTGAGTCAGAAAAATCATTTTAAAAGTGCTAACTAGTACACAAATAGGAATGCCGTGTCACAAGATAACTTCAGATACAAACTCTAGAAGAAGTTAAAGGTACAGAGAAATCTACCCACTATCTTGGTGTTCACTGGAGGTATTTGGTGCAGAAGACAAATGTGACTAATTCTGTCCCAAGGAGAAAAAGAGACAGTATCCCACCTCCTTCATGCCCCTGGCTTTTCAGATGTCAGGAGAGCTGGTATGGAAGCTGCCAATGGCCTCTGAGACAAGGCTGCAGAGTTCAATTTTGATTTTCTCACCAGTGAATGATCTCTAAATGATGTTGTACTTCATTCTGTATTCACACAATATTCTATTGCCATAGCAACTAGAATGTGTTACCACAAGTTTTCTTATACGCAGTCTTTGAATGCTGCCTCTCCTTCCTTGCACAGCAGTAAGCTCCGTGTGACCCCAGGTGGTACCCCCAAGAAGACACCCCCCAACAAGGGTGCAGGGAGGGGCTCTGGTGGCAGAGTGACTGCTCTGAACTGTGGTGGCCTGGCCTGGAAGCCCACATCCCCCTTGCTCAACACACTCCAACCCCATAAGAACCATCCTAATATAGTGACTTTTGGGGGTAGAGAAAGCCCCAGAGAATGAAGTCATAACTTCTCTTTGTAAAGTCTGGTAGGAAAAGAGAATGAAACATGAAGGATTTTAGAATTTTTGTTCGGACAGGTAGAAAGGTATTTTCAAGTTTCCTGGATCAATAACTCCCTGGACATTTGGGACAGAGACAAACTGTTATCCTTGGAGCTCAAGACGGCATTAAACACTCTGCTGCCATCTTGGGGTGAGGACTGTAGGAAGCTGTCCTTTATACCCACCCTCCTTTTCCCCAGGAATCCCATCCTGCCTCCCTCTAGCACTCTGTCCATCCATTACCTCCTGCTCCCTGTGAAAGTCATGGTTCTGGCAAAGATGGAGGTCCTCCCCCAAAGCACCCTCCGAGGGCTCGCCTGCCTCCACAGCCACCAAGGCCCTGGGGGGTCAATGAACTGCTTGCTGGGCATTCCCTATGGAAACACTAGGGGAGGAGAAGCCGGCTGGCCCTCCTGCCTCCAGGGACTGGAGCTGATGCTGAAACAGAGGCAGTAAAGGCTTCTCTGTGGGATTCAGAGTCAGGGGATGAGGTCTGCAGAAAGGGGAACCCTAGCTGCAGGTGAACATCTTCAGGATGGCTTGACTCTCAGCACCTCCCACCTCCAATCTCCATCTACCAGCAAGCTGTACAAGCCCAAGACCTGCCAGGCAGGAGTCCTTGTTCCTGCTTCTGCATCCCCCTCACAGCTCGTGCATCTTCCTGCTCCAGGCCTGAGGCCACCATGAATTAGATAAACGATGACAACAGGTGTCATTAATACCCGACATGTGTAATGTACCCCCCATGCTAAGTGGTTTCTGTTGATGCATCTTATTTATTTTTCTCCACAGAGCAGGTGGAAACTGTCAGCAGCCTCTTTTTACAGCCGAGCAAACGGCCCAGAGAGGTGGAGTCACTCACTCAAAGTCACACAGCTGGCCTGCAAACCCAGGTCCCTCTGGGACCTTGCCCGCACCTCTCTCCATTGAAAAAGGATCGTTTGGAGATCAGCGCTGCCATGGTGAGTGGGTGGGATTTCACAACATCAGTGAAAACCCCACTGAATCAGAAGTATTCAGTGGATAAATTCAATCAGCATGAAGCAGAACTGAGACCTAATCTGCTCACCCCTTCCCAACTTTCCCGTCACCCCCTCATCGCAGCAGGTTCTGTAGTGGTTGACTTTCCCTTGCGTGAAATGAGAAATGCTGTTTGAATAACAGATGGTGAGGGAGGCCGTCCACACTCTGATGTAGAAATAAAAACCTTTAGAAAGATACAGTCTTGGGGAATACTGGAAACTGGAGAATGGAACGTCAGTCTATAAAATGCAACACGACCAATAAAGCTGGAGCAAGTGGCCAAGTATTTCAGTGCTCATGGCTGCCGACGCACAGGCAGGCCTGGACTGGGCAGGGCTTCCAGGCCTCGGACATTTTTCCTGGGCTTGTTTTTGTTTGATTTCCATATTGGGCCTTGTGATTTCTGAAGTGCCTCAGCATTCACGTTACAAGCATGCCCATTAAAGGGTCCAAAACTCCTCCCATCACAGGATAAACTCAACAGTCCAGAGACCCACCTGCTCTAGGAACCCCTGCCAGGGCCCGTGGGTGAGGAGGGAAAGCTACCTTCTCTAGGGTTACAGGAGGCCCATAGACTTGGGCTCCTGCATCGTGAATCCTCCTGCCACACGGACCTGGTGCCTGGGAGAGTGAGGCCTGAGCTTGGCCCTTTCCTCCTGAAGCCCAGGCCCCCAGCTGCGGCCACACAGAAGTCCCTTCCTGTCAGCATCACAGGCACTCGGGGCAGCGGGGCTCCATCCCAGCTTTCTCCGCCCCTCCCGGCCCCGCCCCACAGCAGGTCTGGGACCTCAAGCAGGCCCATGTGGGCACCACCCTGCCCCGCAAACCCTGCTCCAAGATCCCGCAGCTCAGGCCAGGGGGCCTGTTCCCACCCGCACACAAGCTGCTTCTGCTGTCTCACATCACCTAGATTATTCATGTGTGGCCATTTGGGCTCAGCATCACAAACACTTCTACAGCTTCTGACATGCACCATTCATTGCAGCCAGATAGACACAGAAATCTGTGGCCTGACTCTCACTTCCTGGAACACCTGTGAGCTGTTGACACCTTCTTGGTGTCAACAGGGCCTTGAGCCACATGTTAGTAAGATGATATTCATGCACGAAGAGCCACAGGCCTTGACCCTGAGGCTCTTACCCTCTGCCAGGAGCTGGCACTGCTCTTCTCACTCAAGGACCGGGCATGAACCCCTTGGCCCCCTTCTCCATGGAGATGGTCTGACGTCCATGCAGGACCTTCTTTAGTTTGCTCTCAGGTGCTCTAGACAGGCCAGGCGACCACTCTAGGCCAGATTGCCATGCTGGGAACCTCTGTCCTGGGGTTCAGAGGGGCCCATCTGACTACATTCTATGCACAGAGTGACCTTCTGATTCACGAGACATAGTCCAGAGGGGTCTGTGCTCCCTGCCACCACCTGGCAGGACCCACCCTGCGAGAGAGGCTCAGGCAGTGCCTTTCAGCCTGGACCCTATGGACGTGGGCTCTGCACCAGCCCAGACTTCCTGGGCCCCCTGGTTCTGCTCTCCCAGGCCCTTCCTCAAGGGCAGGGGCCTCTGGAGGTGGACACAAATGCACATGCAACACTGAAACACTGCTGCTGCTTTTAAGGCTCCAATCTTCCTCTTTCTCTATTTTTTAAACACATTTAACCTGTAGACTCAGCACCTGGGTCATTTGTCAGAAAGGCATTAGAGGATCTACGACAAACCCAAGCACAGAGGCATGGCGCCGTCTTCCTACCTTTAAGGAAGCAGTCCTTGCTGCGGACCATGACGATCTTCTTCCCCAGCAGGCAGGCAGCCCGGTGGAGCTCACAGTGGTTTTCGTACACCCTCCCGTCTGAGCCGCACACAGGCACGTAGCTGGGCCGGCAGGCCTCCAGGCATCGGCACTCGGGCTCCCCCGTCTCCCTGCTGAGCGTACACCTGCTCCCGCGGCTGCACAACTTCTTCCCACAGGAGGCCGGCAGCTCATCATGGCTGGAAAGTCCTGCAAGGCACACAAACACAGAGGGTCAGCCGCCAGCACTCAGGGGCACGGGCCACCTGCATGGTTCTTTCAGGTTGTGTTGGCCAGAGTCTGTGAAGCAGAGGCATTGGGGCTCAGGCGCCCCATGGAGCCCCTACCCCTCCAATGGGTGGTGGACAGGAGTGCTACAAGCAATGCCCTGTCATGCAGAGCTCAGGTTTTATGATTGGCTCCCATCAAACATCTCAGACACAACCCCTGCCCATCCTGGGAGGGAGGAGTAAATAGAGGGCCATGTGGAGGTGGTAAGGTACCAATGGACCCTGCTGACTGAGAGGTGGAGGGCTTGCCAAGGGATGGGGGCTTGAGCCAAGGTTCCTATAACCACCATGCAGCGAGCATTTGCCTGCCTTAGGGAGGAGACCTGGCATGAGGAGGGGTTTTGTGCAGGAGTGGGGGTGGGAAGAAAGGGGTAGCAAGAGGTGGGTCTGTCTTGCTAGATTCAGAGAGCCAAGTGGAACTGTAGTCTGATATGTTAGGCACTGGGGAGCCATGGTGGAGACTAGTGAGTAACAGTGGAGTAAGGAGAAGGTGGTTCTCTAAGTGTTTAGGAACGGGGGCAGCCAAGGCAGGGAGGTCAGAGGTTGACCATTTCCCCTGGAAAGAGGACGGTTCTCCAAGACACAGTGGCAGTGGTAGCACCGGCAGTCCACTGCTCAGCCCTTCCCCAGCGGTGCAGCTGGTAAAGAATCCGCCTGCAATGTGGGAGACCTGGCTTCAATCCCTGGGTTGGGAAGATCCCCTGGAGAAGGGAACAGCTACCCACTCCAGTATTCTTGCCTGCAGAATTCCATGGACAGAAGAGCCTGGCGGGCTATAGTCCATGAGGTAGCAAAGAGTCAGACACGACGGAGTGACTAATAATAACAACAGTCCTTCTGGCTTAATACTACAGCCTGTGTCTGTGGGCAGGAGGACTGAGACCATGGAAATAGCAGCTGCCGTGATGCTGTGTGTCTCCTCTACCCAACACACACCCATGATGATCTCAGGCAGTGGTGTCCTGAGCTCACACACCAGAGCATTGGGGCAGAGTGGTTTCTTGCTGAAAAGTCCCACTTATGTGGACACTTAAATAAGCATCCATCAGCTACGGGACATTCCTCAGGAGCCCAGAAAACTGGATGATGGCCACGTGGCATTGATGGCAACAGACAGGAAATTGAGAATTATAAAGGAATATCAAAACACAAATAATTGAAACATGTTTACAGATTTTATGGCCACAGAAGTCCTTGCTTTTAAGTTTTAATTAAATTTTCTTCAAAATATTGGCAAGACAGAATGGCCCTGGCAGTCAAGACTGAACTTTCCAGCCTCAACTCCTACTCTATGGGATTAAAATGCCTAAGGAAAAAAAAAGCAAAACTTGTTTTTGGTTAAGTCTGCTTTTCATCATTATAGATTTGAAAGGGAAAAAATCAGTTATCAGTAGATTAACTGCTTGATTCAATAACTCATTTAAATTCTTTCAGCCTTGGCAAGCTAAGAAATATTGACTTTTTCTTGAATCATAATAAACTAGAAGGTCAAAATATCTCTTAGCAGTATAAAAGTGCAGATCCTAAGTGGGCGTGTGACTCTCCTTTATCCACTTTGCTAATTGTTGGCGTGTCACTGCAAAGACTCAATGGCATGCATGGGCCCCCGCTTGCCCTACTGGCAAGGCTGATGGGCAGAGGAAGCCGGGGTGCTGGCTCCACGGTGGGAGGCTCTGGGCTGGAGGGCCCCCACCCACGGTGTTTATGGCTGCTTTGCCACAGAGCCTGTTTGATTAGCAAAATTCTCCTAGGTTACCTGGGAAAGTGCTGGCGGCTACCAGAAGAAACTAACAGGCTCTAAAAATATCAGCCTTTGTTTCTTTCCAAGACAATGCCAGGACCCAAAGTGCTGCCTTTGTATGACTATTCTCATCAACTTTCCCGTGTGATGTGAAGGACACCCACTAGTGGCTCCATTTAAGAAGCCGAGCCCAGCTTTCTGAGTCTCTGGTCTCACAGTGCCTGCTTTGGGGGCTTTACCCTGGCTGGGCTGCCCACCCAGACAGGCTGTGCCCTCTCTCTGGGTACCTCAGACTCAGTGTACCTCTGGGGCCCATTTGCTGCCCCTGCCAGCTGGAGTGCCCCTTCTCTGAAGCCCCTGAGCCCAGGAGGGCCTGACCGACTCTCTGGCCTCAGGAGATCCCCAGGATACAGAGACTTTGTTTTTTTGCCCCTGCCCCCATCACTGGCTCAGGATTTATGAAACACAATAGTTTTCAAAGCTATCCTCCCTAACTCTGTTTAACTCCCAGGCTAGAAGCTGGGATGGGAGGGTAGAGGGGGCCCGTATGCAGTGATCTGCTAAGGGGTGCATCTCTCTTGCTTTCTCCAAGTGGGGATCTGGAGGGATGACAGTATGAAGGAGAAACAACTGTTTATAGAGATGGGCCTTTCCTGGGGTACTGGGGGCTGGAACCAGGAGTGGCAGAGCAGGAAGGCTCTTTGGAGACCACCTAGTCCAGTGAAAACATCAAAAGAAGGGCCAGTTTGCATGGGCGGGCGTGGGGAGAATCCCGTCTACCTCAGGTCTTTCCGATGTGGAAATGGGCTATTGGCACACATATGATTCCTAATGATTTGCAATGAGGATGAAAGTCACTTGAAAGCCCTGCACCGCCCTTCCCCATCTGTGGCCAGCAGGCCCACAAAGAGCTGAGAACAGTGTGCACGGGGGTGGCCTGGATCCCCGGCCCTGTCACCGAGACACCCGCCAAGTGTGGTTTCATAAACGAGTCCCTTGTCACCACTTCCTCCTTGTTATTAAAACAGAATGAATTCCCCACTCCTACCAGGACGATGATAAACCAGTAATGGGAAAGGTAACCAAGTGAGACTGCCAGAAACTGCCTACAGTATTTATGGGGACAACCATGATGCCTGGAAAAGATATAATGCGCTTAATTTATAGTCATAAAGAAAGTCATTTACCCAGGTTAGAAACTGATCATCTCACCAAATAAGTGCTTTTCAACACTAATTAAATTTACTGAACACAGTCAGACATGGGAATTGTTACATGAAAGTTATGGTGGCAGAAGAAACAAGTCCATCTGTACCAGTCAGTGCTAAAGCCTCTCTCTGCGATCCAAATGAGGATTCTCCACGTGACTGCCCCAGACCTGGAACTGCTACCTCAGGGCATGGGTGGAGGCGGTGGAGGTCAGCAGTGGTCAGACAAGCCACCCAACTGGAGGGGAGGGATCAGAGGGAGCAAGCCTTCCCCATTCACCCGGAGCAGAAGCCTTCCTTGTTTTGTCACCATTGACCGCAGGACAGAGCACAGACAATTGGGCTCTTCTGCTTCCAAACTTTGACTCAGTCTCTGACTGGTTCCTTGCACAAGGTACACCAATGAGCAGGTGTCCTCTCCCAGCAGGATATGGGCTGAATGCCACAGGAGGGGAAACCCTTTAGTGTTCCACTCTGGGATACTCATTGCTTTCGGGTACATTTGCCCAGTGCAGTGTTCTGTCTGATAACTCAGCCTCGGCTCACCTACTGAGGAAGCCCCTCCCCTCACATGGCCTGTGGAGGTCATTCTAGGTCTCTCGATAAGCAGTACTGCCTCAGTCCCCTCCAGCAGCCTCAGTCCCCCGGACAAGGGGTGTAACTGAAATCCCTACTACCTGGCCCCACCCCGCCACAAAGCCCTAGTGAGGTGATGGCATGGTTCTATGGTGGCTGCAGAATCATGAGTCATGTACAGATGTGACAGCTCGACAGTAAAAAAATAAATAAAAAAGGCTGAGTACCGAAGAATTGACGCCTTCAAACTGTGATGCTGGAGAAGACTCTTGAGAGTCCCTTGGACTGTAAGATCAAACCAGTCAATCTGAAAGGAAATCAACCCTGAACATTCTTTGGAAGGACTGATGCTGAAACTGAAGTTCCATTACTTTGGCCACCTGATGCAAAGAGCTGACTCACTGCAAAAGACCCTGATGCTGGGAAAGACTGAGGGCAAGAGGAGAAGGGGATGACAGAGGATGAGATGGTTGGATGGCATCACCGATTCAATGGACACGGGTTTCAGCAAACTCTGGGAGATAGTGAAGGACAGGGAAGCCTGGCATGCTGCAGTCCATGGGGTCACAAAGAGTTGGACACGACTGAGTGAGTGAACAACAACGGTGGCTGCACGCTCTGCAGGGCCCAAGACAGGCCAAGGGGAGTGCGATGTGGACACTGAAGATAAGAGGCAGCAAATGCAGTCCCAGGAACTGGCCACCCTGCCTGCTGATGGCCTCATTGCTGCCTGCCACGAACTCCTGCCTGTCACTGCAGTGGTCTCTGGTTTCTGCAGACAGAATGTATCTGTACAGGGATGAAGGGCCCACCTGTCAGCAGGCATAGGCCCTTATACACAGATTATATGCGTTACTTTCTGTGCATCGATAGGGATCCAGCAGGGAGCTAAAGCCTATATCTTGTGCTGTGGGCAAATTTTTGAAAGACCTAGAGTGAGGGCTTGCATTTGGAAGAGTGTGTGTAGAGGAGCAGTGATGTGGGCTGTATCAGCTGGAGCTGGGTAATGGTCACAGTACTTGCCCACATCTTCCCTAACAACTCAACCTTAGACATGCCCAAGATGGTCTGCAGACAGAGTGTCTGGTAAACTTGGAATCCATCATTATAGAAGACACCCAAGTGCCTCGGAAGTGGCTGCAAAATTCAGGTTTGTATGAGAGCCAGGCAGAGACCCAGGTCTAGAGCCAGTGCGGTTTCTACATACCATGTGGAGTTGGGGGTGGCACTTTAGGAGTGCTTGCTAGCCAGCTCTCCATCCACTCATTCATCCAATAAATATTTATGGGGCACCTGGAAATGGCAACCCACTCCAGTATTCTTGCCTGAAGAATCCCACGGACAGAGAAGCCTGGTGGGCTACAGTCCATGGGGTCGCAAAGAGTCGGACATGACTGAGCGACTTCACTTTCACTTTGCCATGGGCCACAGACCCTATTCTAGGTGCCAGGGACACAGGCAGACTGGGACCCTGTCTTCAGTTCACTGATATCACAGAAAGACACATAAGAATGTGAACAAGTGAACGTATACAAGGCAAATGTGGACTGGAGAAAAGGCCAGGAAGGAGTGAAACAGGGCATTGCAGTGGGCTGGCTTCCATCTGCAGGTCAGGGAAGAGAGGAGGTGAGATTTGACCTAAGGTCTGAAAGTCAGGGGGCAGAGCCCCAGATCTCAGACAGCACAGTAGTCTGGGGTGCCAGAGCCTGGGGTACAGAACAAGGGGGGAAAGGCACCAGGGTCAGGCCTGGACTGCTTCCAGGCAGACCTCACAGGGCAGAACCAGTCTGTAGAGTCAAATTTGCTGTTTCCCAATCTGTACTCCCAGGGAAGTGGGGTGACTCTGGCTCCCTGAAAGCTTCAGTCAGCTTGTGGGAACTCAGTGTTGGAGGGGAGCCCCCTCTCCTGGGTTCAGCACCCCCTGCTCCACACCCGGTCAAAAGGCCTGTCCTCCAACACCCGCCCCCGCCCAGGCACCATTCCTAATATTTACATGAGCTTATCTAACCCTCACTTACCCTGGTAACAGCACTGTGACGTAGATGCACTGCCCTCACTCTGAATGTATCTGTGGCATGTACATGTGCCCACCTGACAGACTGGGAAATATGAGTCCTGCAGTGACGTGCCGATGGTCAGACGGCAAGTAGATTGTAGGTGGTGGAGCCTAGATTTGAATGAGTCTCACCCCAAATCTCTCAGACTTGGAATAATAAGCTCAGCCAGGAATATGAGTTCCCTCAAGGAACCCAGGCCAGAAGGGTTCAGATGTTCAGTCTGGGCTTCTCCAACATTAGGACACAAGAGACGTCAGCACTCCTGGCCAGTAGGATCTCTGCTGCTCACACATCCCAAGAATACACAGTCTGGTGGCCAATTTAGAAACTTTTCTGAGGGCTTACAGTGTCACAGGAGGAAGTCCTGCTCAGATCTTAGAACATGGAATTCCAAACCTGCACATCGTCATGCATGGACACCAGGCCCGCAGCCCCCTCCTTCCGTTATGATGTCTCTCAGCCTCAGTGTCCCCCTGCCCACCGCCTCTGGCCTTTTCCCCTGAAATTGTTAAAGTGATTGCTGGGCAGACGTGATTTCCTCTCAGTGGCCACACAGCATGTCCTAAGCCGAGACCACTGTGTGCTTCATGAAAGAAGAAGTTTGACCAACTCGGAAACACTTGACCAATGTTCCAGCTTCCAAAGCCTCATAGAAACATGTGGTTACCCATCGCTGGAAGGTAATGCTACTTGTTCTGTGTGTGGCTCACAGATACTAAATTAAGGGTCTGACAAATTGGCTTCAAAACACACCAATCAGTCAAAGCCAGAAATGCGTGGCACAGAGAGAGGGAAGAAGGACTTTTAACCCTCAGCGGGCTCTCAATTCTGCCTGAGGAGTTTGATTCCAACCAATTCTACAGCAGACCAGAGCCCAGACTAGGATATTACACATTGTCCTACCTCCCTGGGCAGGGTTTCCGGAAGTAACTGTTTCCAGTCAGGGGTGAAGAATGTAAGTGCCAAAGGACACTTCTCTAAAACCTGAAAACAGGACTCTGATGAGAATACAAAATGAGCAAGTGTTTAAAATTTATTTAACTCGGTTATGAGGGACCCTCAGGAAAGTGAAGCTGGTTCAAAGGAGAGTTGGTGGAGGTACAGGCATTGGAGAGATTAGGTGGGATAAGACTGCCAGGAAAGACACACAACTGGGGAGTGACCTACAGGGCAAGAATATCTTACCCTTTGGGGATTATTTTTTCCACCAGAAAGAAGTAGTTTGTATTTTTACTGGAAACAAATCTGCAAGTTAATGTGTAACTGCATAGTGTGGGCCTTTGATGAACACAAACTAATGAGGTGAGCAGAGATATAACTCCCTAGTACAGAATGGTGTAGCATTTTGGGGTAAGTCTGTTAAAAGATGTTCCTGTATGACACAAGAGGACTTGCCACTCTCCCTTGGCCTTATTCCCAAGTTCTGGGTAATTTTCCCAATGTCAACAACCGTGGCAGATGTCGTCTGAGTCAGCTGCCAGGAATTTCATCCTTGACTCCTTCCTGTGGAGCCCCCAGCCTCACAAAAGACCCCAGAAGGAGGAGATGAGACTGCAAACCACCAAACTCAGCTCTGCTGGACTCTCACTTGAGAAAGACAAGTGAGGTCTGTGGGAATGTGAGGGCAAGCTGGAGCTGGATGTGTGTGAGTGGACTCATCCTAGTACTTACATGATTCCCAAATCCCATCTGGGTTTCAAGTAACTCAAGGTTAAAACTCACATTGACCCAGCCCCGGGCTCCTGGCCTTGTTAGCTGTGTGAGCCCAGTCAAGTTTCAGACTCTCTTTTCCCTCTAATTTAAATACAAGGATAACGATGCTTTGCCCTTTACAGGAATTTTTTTTTTTTTTTGAGGATTAAATGAGCTGATTCATGTGAAGGGCTTGGCACATAGTAGGCACTCAATTCAGACATATGGAATTACTGACAGGTTGAATAAACGGACTGAAAAATAAGAAGCCATTTGGTTTTACTGACATAAGTATATATAAATGTGGGCTAGTTATAGTCTTCAGGAGGTCTGCCTTAACGAAAAGGGGAACAAACTTATACTGCAAGTATTGCCCGGTTTTAAAAGGCAGACTCACAATAGCACGGTTCACAATATCTTGAGGAAATGCTTCCCTTGCCGTTTCCCCTACACTGGAAACTTGCTTGACCCAAGTCAAGACTGCCCAGCTTTCGGGGGCATCTGAAATCACACATTCTCAGGGCACGGTGAACAGCACTGGCCCGCAGCCCAAACTCCGCAGTCTCCACTCTGCACCTCAGGGCCTCTGACCTGAACACAGTATCGAAAGCAGCCTGGACATGGGCCCCAGTCCTGTGGCTGCAGCAGGCGGCTCTCCTCAGTCAGGCCTGGTGCTTCTCTCCCCTCTGGGAAGCTTGTGCACGGCTATGCCATCTCTCTCTCTATAGTGTATTGATGACAGTAAAGCTACCTGACTCATGATTTCTAGAACTTTCTCCCCGAGGCCTCCCACAGGCATACTCCACTTAAAAGGGGCTCCCAGACTGCTGGCCTGGATCTTTATCATGCTGTTTGCTGGCACTCAGCACTTCTCGCTGTGAAAGTGGGAACCCCCACTCGTGTGGCTCCCCAGACAGAAGAGCAGGCCCTGGAGCAGGGCCTCTGGAGCCAATCTCCACCATCACTCAGAGCTCCAGGATGGGCATGCAGTGGTCTCTCTGGTTTCAGAGCAAAGAAAACAGGTTCTACTTCTGCTGATGAGAGCTTGGCAGAGGGCCTGGCACAGAGAGGGATGAGGAGAACATCAGAAGGAAGACCAAATGATTAACACACTTCAGAGACCTAAGACAGCTGGCTGGAGGTCTGAGCAACCAGAAATCAATGGTTCTAAAGAAACAGACACGACAACGTAAGTAATAGAGTGGAAACTGTGGACAGCATTTGGTGGGAGACTAGAGACCTGGGTTCTGTCTGTTTTCCACCAAAGCAAGCCTCTTTCACGCGTGAGCCAGTTTCCATATCGGTAACATGAGGGGGTATCTAGAAATTCCTTAAGACTGGATTTAGGACGTCTATAAGAGCTTGTGTTCTAATGTGCGCATCTTTGGGCTGTAGAAAAACTACAATAATCCCTCCTTTTTTCCTTTTTGCCTCTATTTGCCCTACCAGGTTATCTTAACTGGGCTTTGAAGGGTTATTTTGAAGACATTCTTGGGAAGAAAAGCTGCATAAAAATGTGGAGCACAATTGGATTTTTGCCCTTGGGAGAGTTTCTTTAACAAAATGGTTTTGTTTTAGACCGCTTCCTCCAAATACATTCCTATCCCCAGGTTTCCGTTCGTTGCCTAAAGCCTCTTCGGTTCACATCTGTCTTACTCTCTGTCATCAGGGCCCTCATTTTTTCTTTGGATACTCAGCTCCCTTGCCACTTTCTCTGGGTCCTCGGGGCTCCCTACGTCTTCCAGCAGAGGGGAGCAGATGTTGCTGCTCTCGGTGGGTCCCCTCTCTTGCTGATACCTCATTATGTGGGTTTGTTCCTGTTTCTACACCAGCTAATGATTCAAGGCCGTGACACCTTGGGCTGTCTCCAATTATTTTGAGGATTATTGTGGAGACACTCAGCATGAGCCACCTGGATGCTCCCTAACACTTTAGACCTATGAGCACAGAGGGGATGCTAAATCCTTCCAGGGCCATTTACCTGCTGTACAAATGATGCCCCCAGGTCGACACATTATCTTGGTAGATCACCTGTCATTGGTGTATCTTACAAAACTGAATAATATGTACTTCTTGATTATTCCTTTAAAGCAAGAAATGGAGTGCAATGAAAATATCTGATACTAGCACAGAAAAATTGAGTACTTTCTAGTCAGAAGAGCGGGCTTCCCAGGTGATACAGTGGTAAAGAATCTGCCTGCCAGTGCAGGAGATGCAGGTTCGATCTTTGGGTCAGGAATATTCCCTGAAGAAGGGAATGGCAACCTGCTCCATTATACATGACTGGAGAATCCCATGGGCCAGAGGAGCCTGGCTGGCTACATTCTATGGTGTTGCAAAGAACCAACAACAGTAACTACCAGAACGGTAACAGTTTCTCCTCTAAAGATCTGCCCTTTTTTTCTCAATAGGACTAGTAGTCATAAAAATACATGCTGGATAATATCAAAACAGAGCTCAGTAATAGTATCAAATAGATAAAACCATTTCTACTCTGGCTTGCCTGAACCGAGTAGCTGCTGAGGCCTCTGGCAGGTGGGACAGAGGGCTCAGGGAGGCTGGCTATCTATCCTGCCTGAGCAGCTGGTGTGCTCTGCCTCTGAGACCAGGAGTGCACGTGCTGAATGGAGAGCAGGAGACTTCCTTCAGATGTCTCCACAGGGGCCCAACGAAGTATTTCAGCGTCTGAACCTGAGCTCCAGGGAGCAGGCACATTAGGGGGTCCGGCCTCCAGGGGGAGAAAGAACAACCAGAAGTAGAGCTGATGGAGAAGGATAATGACTTCAACAGTCAACAAGATATCAAAACTCCAGGAGGAGTGAGCACTGCACAAAGAAGGTTTTCAAGAGAGTCGTGATTTTTGAACCAAAAAGAAAATCAGAGGAATTTAAGAAGAGAATGGTCAGCATTTGGACTCCAATCTTCCAAGATCAAGTAGAGTACATATCTCAAGGCCCAGAGCAAAAAATAGAAAAAGAAAAAAAAAAAGTTCTGAAATACAGTAGTCATTCTAAATAAAAACTTTTAAGGAAAAAAGGTACAGAGGACAACTTCTCAACATGTCCTTTTAAGTGGTCAACCACTGTTTCAAGTAAAGATCAGGAGCCAGACAGGGGTACTTGTCATCACCATTTTTATTCAACAAGGAAGTGTAGTAAAACAAGAAGATGAAATATTAGTAAAAATTTGGAAGAGGCAACTAACAATTATCTCTTTTCACTAATTGTGTATCTGTATATTTAGAAAACTAAGAGGTTCTAGTGAAAAAATACGAAAATTTTAAAGAGAATTATGATGAGGGTGGTTGGATAGATGATAAATAACCAAAATTAACCATTCTTCTCTTCATTAGCAAAATAATTAGAAGTGGAAAAGGGAAAATAGCCCACTCATAATAATGATAAAACCATAAAATATTTATGAATAAATTTAACAAGAAAGTCATAGGACTGATATGAAAAAGACTATAAAATCTTATTGAAGGTCATAAAATAAGATTTGAACAAATGCAAAGACATTTCATATTCTTGGGTGGGAAGACATTACCATAAATTTACAAATTTAATGCAATCTTTTGGGAATTGGATAAAATAATCTCAAGAAGTTCATTTGGAAGAATAAATGGCCCCAGATAATCAAGAAAAATAAGAAAAAGAATAGAGAAGTGGGATGTGCCTTTCCTAATATCAGAACATCAAACCAGAAAGCTGCTATGATCAAATCAATAAGATAATGATTGAGGAATAGACAGATCAATGACTGTAGATGTGACAATAAAATAGAAGAGGGTCCAGAAATAAATCCCCATGTATCTGAAAATTCGATGTATGACAAGAGTGGCTACTGCATAGGGAACAGGATAGTCATTTGATAAATGATAGCCACTATATTTCGCCTGGCTATCCACCTGGAATGAAACAGCATCAGAAACTCACAACACATAAAAGACAAAATTAAAGTAGCTGTAAATGTTTAAATTATTCCTATTAAATGATGAGTGAATATAACAGAATACTTATACACTTTGTGCACAGCCTAAGCATTACAGTACAATAAACAACTATGTACTCATCTACACACTTAAAAAAGTTTCATTAGTTCTGAATTCCTCTTATTTTATTCCTTCATTTCTACTCAGAGGTAAATTTATCTGGAATTTTTGTCTATTATTATTTTGTTTTTCTCTGTAGTTTGAGCTCATCTTTGTATTTTTATGCAATATGCTGCTCTTTTTTTAAACATGTTTCTGAACTTCACAGAAATGAATCACCCTATACTTACTTACCTGAGAAATGACCTCTTTGCTCTTATACTGTCTTGTTTCACCACACCTTTGCATATACCTGTAATTCATTTTCACTTATGGTGCCCATTGTATACACATGCCATTATTCATCTATATAGTTTATTTAGATTGTTGATTGCTTTTTCCTATGGTCCTCTTTCTCTCTTTTGTTTCTTTATTTTGGATTGAATACTTCACCTTTCATTCTTTTCTTCTACTCATATGAAAATTAAATACACTCTTTTTATTCTTCTATTCTTTACTCCATAAATTTAAAAATGTATAAATTAGCCTAAGTTCAAAATTAACTAATAACTTTCCCC
Organism: Odocoileus virginianus; assembly: GCF_023699985.2. NCBI lineage: Eukaryota > Metazoa > Chordata > Mammalia > Artiodactyla > Cervidae > Odocoileus > Odocoileus virginianus. Next base: position 41,897,050 of record NC_069676.1, read on the forward strand.
TCCACAGGAAGAACCTTGGACCATATATGAACTATAATCACTCCTCCCTTGACCTAAATATATGAAAATAGTATATATTAATTCTATCTTTCTTCCTCATAATTCCTTCTTATGTCTCGAGTTTTCTTAGTTGTGTCTGTCTTAAATATCCATATTACCCTCATTTAAAAGAGTGATTTATGCTCTGTAATTAATTCTATGTTCACAGATTTTTCCTCTCAACTCAATAAACATTTTATTCCTCTGCTCTTTGGCTTCCTCTGTTATTGAGATGTCAGCTGACAGCCTTTTCATTCTGTTGTATGTAATCCATCTTTTCTCTTTGGATCATTTTTAAATCTTCATTTTGTTTTCCTGCAGTTTCTCCATTACGTGAAAGTGTTAGTCGCTCAGCTGTGTCTGACTCTTTGCAACACCACGTACTCCTGCCAGGCTTCTCTGTACATGGTATTTTTCAGGCAAGAATACTGGAGAGGGTTGGCATTTCCTTCTCCAGGGGATCTTCCTGACCCAGGGATGGAACCCGAGTCTTCTGCATTGCAGGTAGATTCTTCACTGTCTGAGCCACCATGGACGTCCCTCTGTAGTGTAAGTATGCAGGTTTCTCTGCATTTGTTCTGCTTGCAATTCAGTTGGTTTCCGGGAAGTGAGGATTTATGTCTTTTATCAATTCATCACAACCATCTTTCTTTACATATCGTCTCTGCTTGTTATTTCTTGTGCCCCCGCCCCTCCCCACCACCAGGCATTCTGATTAGACACATGCTGCTGCTGCTAAGTCACTTCAGTCGTGTCTGACTCTGTGCGACCCCATAGATGGCAGCCCACCAGGCTCCCCGTCCCTGGGATTCTCCAGGCAAGAACACTGGAGTGTATTGCCATTTCCTTCTCCAATGCATGAAAGTGAAAAGTGAAAGTGAAGTCACTCAGTCGTGTCCCGACTCTCAGCGACCCCATGGACCACAGCCTACCAGGCTCCTCCATCCATGGGATTTTCCAGGCAAGAGTACTGGAGTACACACACGTTACAAGCCCTCATTCTACCTCCTTCTATCTCAATATCTCTTATCTCTTTCATACTTCCCATATTTGGTTTCTCTGTGCTGCATTCTATGTAATTTTTTTCTAATTCATCTTCTAGCTCCTGAATTCTTCAGGCTTTTTCTAATCTACTCTTACACTCTCCCATTGAGCATTTATCTCTGAATGTTTATTTCTAGAAGTTCATTTAGTTCTTCATGAAGATGAATGGTCATCTCTAGAATCTCTTGATTTTCAACCATATTTCAATCTTCAAAAATCATTAAACATAGATATATTTTATATTCTGAGTCACTTTGTTATTTATGCTGGTTGTTGCATGGTGTTTCTCCCCCATGGCATTTCAAATTTATTTTATTAAGAGAGTGCTCACACTTCTTGGAAGTAGATCTGTGAAAATTCTGGATGCTCAGTTTGAAGATGGGCTCATCTTGAGCTAAGCACTTGTGCTATGTACTTAAGGACTCCATCATTCTGGGTTAAACTCAATTTTATGCTTGAGATTTTATAGACTACCTACGTAGTCTGCATCTGAGCTACAATTTCTTATAGAGGTCACCATATGGTTATATGTTATCATTAGATTTTTTTCCCCTAATTTTTTTCTACTCTCTTAATTTTGTGCCAAGGCTTGAGATAAACACATGTTATTGCACTTGCTTGTGACAGGCTATGTTTCTTTCTTGTTTAATCTTCCATTGTGGATGTAACCCCTTGGAGTTTCAGGTTTATGATGAGAAGGAGGGAAATTTTTCCAGATATATCCAACTTGGAAGGACCCTGGGGTTTGTCCTTGCTGCCCTGAATTATGCTGGGTAATCAAACCTAAGCTAAGGTTCACCCAGTTTGGCCAAAGCCCTCCAGGCAAAGCCAGCTTCCAGCTACATTACTCTCTGGGTTCCTGATTTCACTTGCTTTTTTTTAACCTCTAAGTATTCCTTACATTCTTACCAGCACATCAATGCCTAAAAGAATTTAAAAATATATTTCTCTGCCACACTGCCAGAGGCAGAAGTTAGGTTATGACTTTTAAAAGTGTTACATAACAATTACAAAGCTGAGGTAAATACAGGGATATGACACTCAACACAGCACTAATCAGCTCTTTGGAAAGTGGCTGAGAACTGTTCCTGCCACAGAAGAGACTCAGGGAAGCCTGGGGTCGCTGCCAGATAGCCTACTGTCATTTTCCCGAGTCCACCTGCATGTTTTAAGCAAACTTAAACTCTTACAACACCAGAAAGTGACACGTTAAAGAGAAGTCTGTGAATGGGATGCAGTGGAGGAAAAAAGACACAGCTGTCACCAGTAACCTACGTCCCTATCTTTCACCCCAAAGCCCAGAGCAGGGCCACTTAGGAGCAGTACTTTTCTCAGTATAGTGAGGTGGCCGGTGACAAATACAAGATCACTGACTTACTCCTTTCAGACCACTTGTGATAACAGAAATAAAAAAGACTGAGTTGGGTTTGAAGTATCTTCTGAATAAGCAATGCCTTTAGGCACAGTGTGGGTCTCTGACCTGTAATGCCGTCTGATCTCTAGCTTATATTGACCAGAACAAACCTGCTTTTGACTGGTCCTCCTCTCCTGAGGCAGAATCAGTGGAGAGGGAGGGCTTTGCTCTCATCGACACATTTCTAACTAAAGCCTGGGCAGAAGACATTCTGCACCAGTTATTGGATCAACCTTATCTAGAGTGGCAAAACTGGACAATATTTAAAACCAAAATATCCTTCTAAGCAGGTCTTACTGGCCAAACAAAACTATGTTTGATTTATGACAACAAGCATACTTATCATTTCACGTCTAAACGTGTCAGAATGACTTTTGCTATTTTATCCCAAGGGGAGAAAATTCTAATAATATTTTCATTTCAGAAATTCATAGTTAAGAGGTAGGCAGCAGAGCATGGTGGTGGCCAAGTGGGGGGTGAGGTACCACAAGGAAGGGGATGAAAGAAAGAAGCCAAATTGGTTCCAGTAGCAGCGTACTGGGCAGCGGCAGGTGGGACAAGGGCCCACAGAGGAAGACGGGGTCAGGACGTTACTTTATATACAGGGGGACCAAGCAATAGAGGGATACCTTGAGGATAATGGGAGCCAGGTTTCCCACTGAAAACAGTTACAAATAAGAGGAGGGAAGCTAAAAGGAACTCTAGGAAACAAACTGCATGTGTGTGTGTCTCCTGTATGTCTTTTCCGAGAGGAGCCAGGAGCAGTAAAACCCCAGCAGTAAGGAGCACATTTTATTCTCATGTCTTGGTTTCTGAATGCAATTCACCACTAATGGGAACCAAGGCTCTTTGAAAAAAATGGCGTATTCCAGGGAAGGGGCAGGGAAAGTATAAGAATAGCCCAGGGTATCTTGTGCCAGAAAGTAAGAAAAGTCTTTAAAAAAAAAAAAAAATCATGGAACATATTAAAAGATGCAGAATACAGTTTGAAGAAGCTCCTGCTGGCCAAATCTTGGACCTCCTGAAAATAATGATGGCAGCAGGTAACATCCCATTGAATAAATAGAAATCCACAAATCCACAGCGAGCTTTAAAAACTGAGCAAATAAATAGGGTAAAGTAGAAAAGTCTGCCTTACAGTAGAATTTCAGCTAATAAGAATAGAAGAAATGAAGGAGGTAGAAAATTTTCATTTGGCAATGATAGTATTAATTATTTCAGGCCAAGAAAATCAATAAATGTTAAAACTGGCAGGTGAGAAAGGAATAACAGGATATTTACATAGCTTCAAAATATCTCATCAGAAAACATTTATTAGTTTTAAAGGAAAACAGAGCAACTTTACAGTGGAGAAAGCCGGTAGATATCATCTTATTCAAGTGATCAAAGTTAACATTACCAATGATAGGACAGGTTGCCATCAATTCTTAATTGATGGGATGCAGGAGCAGAGCTCATCATAATTTTAGTTTTATTCTTGCCCAAAATTCACAACTTCAGTGTAGGCACAAAGAAACAGGAGGTGAACCCAAATTAAGAGACATTATTAAAATGACTGGCCTATAATCTTAAAAAATGTTAAGGATAAGAAGGCCAAGAAAGGATTAAAGAACTGTTCTGCATTGAAGCAGGCTGAGGATAGATGACAACTAAATGTAATGGGTGGTTTGATGTGACTTCTCTTACTATAAAGGACATTGTTAGGATGAAACTTCAATGAGGTCCCCTGTGAAGTATATTTTGGAGTTCTTTGTATTGTTCTTACAATTTTCCAATAATATGGAAGATATTTAAAAAAAAACAGGCATCTAAAATTTCACACAGAAGTATACCTCTATATAAGTCACAGAAATTTCCAGAAGATTGCTACTCCTATTATAACAACAAAAAAAACCTCAGAAGGACTGAAATTCATACCTTATTTTTACAATCATGTGATAGTAATAAAGGAATATATAAGAGCAAGCCTTTAATAGAACTGAATATACAATATATTCAATTTATTAACTGGACTTAAATAAGAATAAGCCGATTAGACAGAGCAGGTAATGAGATCAACAAATTCCAAGATAAGTCAATAATAAAAAGGACTGAAGCATAGAGAAGAAATACAGTAAAAAACAATTGAACAGATCACCAGAGAGCTAGGAGAGTATCTGAATAGGACTAATATACATGTGTTATTGACTATGCCAAAGCCTCTGACTGTGTGGATCACAATAAACTGGAAAATTCTGAAAGAGATGGGAATACCAGATCACTTGACCTGCCTCTTGAGAAACCTGTATGCAGGTCAGGAAGCAACAGTTAGAACTGGACATGGAACAACAGACTGGTTCCAAATAAGAAAAGGAGTACATCAAGGCTGTATATTGTCACCCTGCTTATTTATCTTATATGCAGAGTACATCAAGAGAAACGCTGGGCTGGAAGAAGCACAAGCTGGAATCAAGATTGCTGGGAGAAATATCAATAACCTCAGATATGCAGATGACACCACCCTTATGGCAGAAAGTGAAGAGGAACTAAAGAGCCTCTTGATGAAAGTGAAAAAGGAGAGTGAAAAAGTTGACTTAAAGCTCAACATTCAGAAAACTAAGATCATGGCATCTGGTCCCATCACTTCAAGGGAAATAGATGGGGAGACAGTGAAAACAGTGTCAGACTTTATTTTTTGGGGCTCCAAAATCACTGCAGATGGTGATTGCAGCCATGAAATTAAAAGACGCTTACTCCTTGGAAGGAAAGTTATGATCTACCTAGACAGCATATTAAAAAGCAGAGAGATTACTTTGCCAACAAAGGTCCGTCTAGTCAAGACTATGGTTTTTCCAGTGGTCATGTATGGATGTGAGAGTTGGACTATAAAGAAGGCTGAGCACTGAAGAATTGATGCTTTTGAACTGTGGTATTGGAGAAGACTCTTGAGAGTCCCTTGGACTGCACGGAGATCCAACCAGTCCATCCTAAAGGAGATCAGTCCTGGGTGTTCATTGGTAGGACTGATGTTGAAGCTGAAACTCCAAAACTTGGGCCACCTGATGTGAAGAGCTGACTCATTTGAATAGACCCTGATGCTGGGAAAGATTGAGGGCAGAAGGAGAAGGGGACGACAGAGGATGAGATGGTTGGATGGCATCACTGACTCAATGGACATGTGTTTGGGTGGACTCCGGGAGTTGTTGATGGACAGGGAGGCCTGGCGTGCTGTGGTTCATGGGGTCACAAAGAATCGGACACGACTAAGCGACTGAACTGATCATACATGTAATTTGAGTTTCAAGAGAGGAGAGAAAGCACAGGATGGAAAAAACATGAGATCACTTGCTAGGGTGATAGAAATGGTTCGAGTTTTGATTTGAGTAATGGCATATATGTTTGTTACAAATTATTAACAAAGACCTATGTATTTCATTGCATGCAAATTATACTTCAATTAAAAAAAAACACATTCAGGTTTTACTTTTTTCAAGACAATGCTTAAGATTAAATGATCACAAACAGAAAGTGAAGAAATCTTTACTATTGCTCCCAAATCTCACTCAGCAATTGCAGGGCTTACCACTTGTACTGGCTGGGTGGAAGGACTCTGGTCTAGCTTCCGGGGGGACGGTGGGGCCATGAGACAGGGCATGTGCGCTCAGTTGCTTCAGACTCTGATTGAGTGACTGAGCACGCATGACTCCTGGGCAAATTCCCTGGTGGAATGGGATGATCTCGAACAGTGCTGCCGGAACAGGGAGTCTGCTGGAGCCTGCTGGCAGAGTTGTGTCTGCTTCCAGAGGCGCTTCTGAAGCCGGAGAGGGTCACACAGCAGCCCTGGCTGGCTCACCTTTCTGGGACTGCAGCTAGGGCTGGCTTCATGGTCAGTGCTGGACTCCCTGCCTGCTCTCTGCACTTCACCTCTTGCCTGATTCCAGGCTAGGCTGTAGGAAGCCTCGTTTGAGGCTTACAGAGTGCTGTAGGAAGCCTCGTTTCCATCTGGTGAACTCTGCACCTGCTCCCTTGCTGTGTGTTCTCCAAGATGGTCATGACCCTGACTCTGGGAGACCCTGGTCATGTGGCTCTGGGTGACACCAGTCATGTGGCTCTGGGAAATAATTCCTAAATGGTGCTTTTGGGAGAATCACAAGCGAGACTATCTTACCCTGTATGAAAGCTCATAGGACACAGAAGCAAGCTGGGCTGGGCGTTATTGTTGCCCATTCATTCATCCTAATACTTTATCTCCTACTGCATAATAGTCTATGTACTGCAGATAAAGCAGTAACCAAAACAGACAAAATCCCTGCCCTCAGGGAACCGAAATTCAAGTGGAGGAGACAGACAGGAGTGGTAAGTGCCATGGAGAAAATGACATCAGGGAAAGTGGATGAGGAGGGCAGGGGTGAAGAACTATTTAGATGAGGTGGACAGGGAAGGCCTCTTGGAGAAGATGGCCTTTCATGACTTCTATGAAGTGAGGAAAGAGCAGAGAGGATCTGAGGACAGAGCAACGGCCGAGTCCCAGTGGTGGGAACAGATGTGGTGTTTTCAAGGAGGAGCAAGAAGAGTGTCTGGGTGATGGAGAGGGGAGGAGAGTGGCTGAAGAGGTGAGGAAAGGAGGTGACCCAGAGCCAGCAGGGCCGTGCGCGGAGCCCTGACTGCAGCCCAAGTGTGACAGCAAGCCGCTGGGGGATTCTGAGCAGGAGAATAATTTGATATGATTTATGCTTTTAAAATGCATTCTGGCTTCAGGTGGCATGGTGGGAGGAAGGATGGCTGAAACAGCAGCCAAAGGAGAAGCAGATAGATTGCCTTAGGAGGCTGCTGGAGTTGCAAGAGCAAGAGATGCTGGGGCCCAGAGGCGGGGCGGGGGGTGGGGGTGCTGCGCGGGGTGGGTCGGGGGAGAGTGGAGGGATTCCTGTGCTGTTTCAGGCAGGGCTTGCTGATACAGCAGATGATGCTGTGAGTGAAAGAGAGGGTCAAGGTTCATTCCAGGTGAAGGCTGCTTGCTCTTCACTGAGGTGGGTAGAAGGACGGGTGATCAAGTTTGGTCATAAAATCAAGAGATTTGTTCCAACTACACTAAGATTGAGGCGTCTATTAAGTGTCCAAGCACAGAAAAGCAAGGGAGCAGTTGGCTTTGCGGGCCTGGAGTTCAGGAAGCAAGTGTGAACTGGAGAGAGAGAACTCCAAGATTTTAAAATCACGGGACTAGATGACATCACCCAGGGAGAGTGCGGACAAAGAAGAAAAGAGGGCTAGCGTGAAAAAAAAATTATTCTTAAGACAACTATCAAGTGTGGAAATTTGTGAAACTTAACAATTCCACTTCTGGAGTAGGAAATTTGTTTAATTCGAAAACTACAAGTTTAATTAGGTTATTCAGGCTACCCTAGGAGAAACTCTTGCCAAACTTGTTTTTCATTTACAAGTTGTTCCAGATTAGAAACAAGACCCAAGATCCTGGAACTGGGTTAATGTTCTGATGACCAAGGCTCCTAGTGTCGTGTTCTGAGAGCCTGAGGCCAGATGAACAGGAAACAGACCGGAGCTGCGCGCCTCCAGTCGAGTTCCCTGTACATGGTTTCTGCAGGGGGACCATGAAGAAGAAAGAGAAGATCCCCTGGTGTTGCCATCACAGCATGTGGAGCTGGTGTGTTGGCCTTGTCCTCGGACTGCACAGAGTAAGCTGTTTCCTGGCCAGTGTTTCCAGCTCCTGTTTGACCATTCAGCACTGCTCACCTTGATGGAGAGGGTACCAAACGTGCATTCACTTACATCGGTGGAAACTTCAGCTGTCACCCATTCAGGAGGCATTCAGCTGTCCCATTTGCATTTTAGGAGCTGGAGCCCATGCATGTTCCTCCCAGGGGGAGGCCCGAGGCTTGCTACCTCACATACCCTGGTGCCCCTACTGCGGGGCTGCACATAGGGCTCCCCGCTGAGAGATGCTCCACAAGTCTGTTCCCTACCCTCAAAGGCAAAGGGTGCTGCCCGACTGCAGTGACAGGAGGAAATAAGGCCTTGTCACATGCAGATAGGAGCTTCCAGTTAGCTGTGTGCCGGAAAGCGGGTAGTGAAGTGGGGAGACCAAGAGGTGGATGGAGGCCCTGAATGGGGCCTGGATGGGGACACAGAGTGGGTGGGGGCAGTGACAGTGGTGAAGGGGAGGGAGGGTGAGTAGCAGTGGGATGACTGCGGGGAGGCGAGGGAGGGGACCGGTGGTGGGACCATTTTCTTCCCCTCTGAGAATGAGTCCCCTAAACGACTCACCACAGAGGTCAGGGGACCTGAATAGGGCAGGAGGAAGATGGAAATGACTTAGTATGAGCTTTTTTATACACAAGAACACAGGATAGGTCCGTGAAGGCTGAGTGTCCACAGCCCAGGACTAGAGCCCTTCCATGTACATGGCCCAAGTTCTGAGCCGAAGCGGGGCAGTGGGGGACAGTGCTGCAGTTCCAGGGGGTAAGCTGGCAAGGAACCGGGGAGCCAGGCATGCTACAGTCCATGGGGTCACAAAGAGTCAGATGCAACTTGGCAACTGAACAACAAACCCACCCCCATGTCACCTTGCTCCAAGACAAGGGGGCACTCGCAGATAAACAGCTACACCTGCCTTTGTGAAACTAGGACCTTCTGCACAAGAGAAAGGGCATTCTGTGTGACATCGCTAGAGGGGGCCCCTATACCCCGGGTTTCTGGGGCCACCAGGACCTGAAGCAGCCTGCAGGTCCTGGGTAGACAGCACGCCTGAACTTTCTAGCAGTTCAAGAAGTCAGTGCGGAGAGACTCCATTCACTGGTTACTAGTAGAGATCTGTGGGCAGTGCAGGAGGCTATATCAGGAAATCTTATGAAATAATCATATCAGGATGATGAAAAGCTCCTGGGACCAGCTGACAACATGGGCAGTTCAGGGAAAATTTGAGAAATGTATAACCCGACGGAGATGGGGAATAGGAAGATATTTTGATTCAACGCATTAGAGACAAGGAAATAGCATGTTGTGAAGAGTTCTGAGTTTGCAGCCACTCAGTTTTGATGTTGAGGTGGCCCGGGCACCTTGGTTTGCTGGCCCACACTACCTTTCTGTTGGTGATGCTGAAATACTGACAGATTAGATGACAGTGTCTTCCAAAAGGCTGGCTGGGGCGGGGAAGTTGACAGTGACCTGATCATGTGGTCACACGGGCCATTTTGGCTGACTTCACTACAGACAGTCCCCATTTCTGGGCTCACTTCTTAAGATGAGAGAAGGGAAAGCATACTGTCTTTGGAGTTCAACAATCCTGAGCTCCTCTTCTGGAAAATGGGAGAGCAAACCTTCCTCTGAGGTCAGCAGAGAAGAATACAACAAACGAACATTAAACACCTGGCATAGCCCCCAGCCGGTACCTGAAAAATGCTAGATCTTTCCTCCTTCCCAATAAAAAGACATTCCATTGAAAGGAAACCTATGAAAACAAATCAAAACATCCTTTGCATGAAATTTCTCATCTGTATCAGATTGTGCTGAAATTTTAGCCTGTGGATTAACCTATTTCAAGTGAACATTGATAGAAAAGATTGGTGGGCTCCCATTTATTGAGCATTTACTATGTGCCAGACAGTAAAAGTGCTTGATATAGATTTTCTTCATGGGCGAAGGTGGTACCAAATTGTAAAAACGCTTTACTACAAAGGTATTAGTTTGTGCATCTTTTTAACATTAAAATTTCATTAGTGACAACAACAAAAAAATACGAGTTTTCACTTATGCCCAAGATTTGTCCCAGAGGCTGGTCTCCAGTTATTCAGATAGCCTGTCCCAACCGTCCTGTAGCAGGAGACTCAAAGCAAAAGCATCTTGACACAAAGTAAAATACACAAGACAAGGCCCTTCCCAGGTGGCAAAGCTGTTAGACTGCCAGGCCTGAGGCTTAACAACTGTCCACAGCAGGAGCTGTGCTGAGATATTAAGAAAGAGACAGAAGGGGAAACTATTTTGAATGTGCATTTAGATGGTTCAGCAGAAAACCTGACAAAGTAATTAGCAGACTCCTGTGAGGGAAGATTTAAGGCCCAGCTGACCTTCTAAGACACTCATGACATCTGAATCTCCACTGTTGGAGATTCATTTCTTGGGATAGCGCTTCTGGGCTCCTCTCTGAAAGTGTAAGTTTTAACTTTAAGTTAAAACATTCAGGGACTGAATGGTGGTCCAGTGGCTAAGACTCCATGCTCCCAGAGCAGGAGACTAGGGTTCAATCCCTGGTCATGGAACTAGATCCCACATGCCATGACTAAGAGTTCACATGCCACGACTAAGACCCAGCACAGCCAAATAAATTTAAAAAATAACAATAAATATTTTAAAAAGTTAAAGCAGTCATTCATTCACTTACTGAATAATCCTGTGTTCCTACTATGGGCTAGGCATTATGTCCTGGGAATACAACAGAGAACAGGAAAGACTTGGACCCTGTCTTCAAAGCTCATGGCTACTATATATAGCAGAGCAGTTTATTCACCACACAGTGTCCAGTGAGGGATGAAATCTAGTGCATGGTCTATGTTTCCTGGCATCAGATTGAACTTATCTGGATGAAGGGACACTATTGTCTTTGAACAAAGGTGTCCTCTACTTGCCAAGCCAAGAACTCACAGTGCTGTTTAACCATTGGGGGCACTTTAATTCTGATGTATACGAAGGCTCTTGAGGAGACTGTCCTGAACACAGAGTTACAGGACCATGACTGTCTCACTGATGTCTGCATAGCCTATTTGTATGGGCAGAGGCCTCCTCCTGGCCCACAACCAGGCCTCAATGGGAGGAAAGAGATGTGGAAAAGAGAGTCTGTGTTTGAAGCTGGGATTAGGGGAAGGGAAGCAGGACCAAGTGGGTGGACTCCAGTCCTGCTGTCCGGGTTGTGGAACACACAAGATAAGACCCTCCTCTCCTTGGCCTTGGCCCCCTCCTCTTCTCTCTGGGGGCAGGTGGAACTGGACTGTTTGTGACTTCCCTCGTAGGTCTCATCTGCCCTGATTGGGCCACCATCTCTGGGAATAGGCCTTTGATCTCTAAAGAAACCATCTCTCCCAAATAAAAAATTCTTCAAACAGAGAATGTGCTAAGGGTCTAGTGAGTGTGGCCCTTTATGCTGACCATAGGAGGGTCTTCCCCACCAAGGGAGGGAGTGCAGAGCATCTGATAGCCTGGGATGTGAGGAGGAGACCTGCCTCCCATCCCTCTGCAGGGCTGGGCCGACCGGCAGGACCAGAGGATTTGGGGCTCCAGTATAATGAGACACTGTCACTGCATGGGGACTCTGGGCAGACAGGCCCTGCTGCCCTGCCGGCCTGGAAGCCCCCTAATTGGAGAACGTCCCGAAGGTGGTCTCCTGACAGAGGTCATTAGGGGAGAGAGTAACAATTCTGATTACTCATAACACAGCTCCCATGGCCAATTAACAGCAGAGGAGGCTGAACTGCATCACTGGGGTGACCTATACAGCTCTGTGCCCCCTGATGGACCGGACAGCGGGCAGCTGCAGAGCAGAGGAAATGATGGCAGAAGGGGTGGCAGAGGTGGGGCTGGGGGAGGAGTCATCGATGAGCATCCACCCTCCCGCCAATCCCTGCTGTAATGACACACGGTTAGAACCTCCAAGTCCCTTCTTCAGTTTAACAAACAGCACTGCCCCCGCAAGACAAGAACCCAAACCCCAGGAAAGTACTTCTTCCTTTCAGAGTCAGCACAGGTTTGGGAAGGAGCACGCTGACGTTTGAGGTCCTAAAACCACCTTAGTCTCAAGGCACCTTGTCAAGTGCTCAGCCTTGGATCTCTAAGCTCAAAGGCTCAGGGGAAGTTTGCTTTTACTGAATCAGATAATAACCCAGTGTTCCGTCTTGCAGGCTGACCCACATCGTCTCCACCAGAAGATCCTGGCAGGGTCACCAGAAGAGAGCCAGCCAGCCCTGGGTCACAGCCTTCTTCTGCTTTCACCAGCTGTGTGGTCTTGGACCAGTCACACAACCTCTCTGAGCCTCAGCTTCTACAGCTATAGAGCAGAGATAACAACCAGTACCTTGCCAAAGGGTAAGAGAGGACTTAGGCACAGTACCCAACTTAGAAGGTTCTCAGGACTTGGAAGTGCTCGTTGTTCCATCAGTTTCTTCAGCCAAACTCTATACTAAAGGAAAGATCTGGGACTTCCCTGGTGGTCCAGTGGTTAAGAATCTGCCTTCCAATGCAGGGGATGCAGGTTCGATCCCCAGTCAGTGAACTAAGATCCTATACACCATGGGGCAACTAAACCTACATACTGCAATGAAGACGCAGCACAGCAAAAAAAAAAAAAAAAAAGGAAAGCATCCAGAAGCCTGAGAGGACGACAGAGCCCCTCCCAGCTGAGGAGCTGTAACTCTCCATCTCAGGGGCTTGCTTTTCCCCACAGCAGGGTGGTCGCCATCTCCAGGACTCCCAAAGCCCCGAGACACTGGACTCCTCCTGGTGGGAGGGTGTGAGGAAAGTGCTATCCAGGAGTGCTCCTCACCAATGCTTCCTGCTAGGAGTACATGTAACTGGGGGTGGGCGTGGGGAGGTGTTCAGGGTAAAAAATGCAGATTCCTGGACTCCACGTGCAGAGATTCTGATGCAGTAGTTCTGGGAGTGTGCAGGGGATGCAGATCCTGGGAGTGTGTCTTTTTAATGAGCGCCCTGCTAAGTTAGGTTGCAAAGCTGTGGACCATACACTGAGAGGCCCCGCAGGGCTCCAGCTCGTGCAGTGGGGACATACGAGGCTTTGACCCAGGCAGCAGCCCTGCCTGTGCTGTGGGCAACACATCTGCTCAAAGGCTTCACCTGGCCACATGCACCAGAGAAGTGTGGGCATCTGGGTCTCTAGGGCAGGTGCACAGGACATTTGCTTTCTATTATGGATCTTTCTGGAAAGTCAGGGGTGCCCAGAGGGTAAGAGAGAGTGAGCTGGGGTCAGGGGTGGTTATTTCAAGGACTCTGCTGAAGCCCCTAATGGGAGAAGACACCCTCTAAAATCAGATGCCAACTTCCATCAGTTGTGAGGTCACAAGTAATGTGTGGATAACAATGCCTGAGGTGTGCCAAATTGGGAACGAGTTACTTTCAAGATAATGAATTTTGAGAGGATTTAAATTTATCCTGATAAAGATCTCATTCTCACATACGTGTGCTCTGAAAGCCTGTTGTGTATGTATAAGGGACTGCACCTTATAAGCGTGTGGACCCAGGCAGGCCTGCTGGTCTTCCATATTTGGGTACACAAGACAGATGATGTAACCTGTCACACGTGTCAGGGCAGGACACAGGCCTGTTGCACTACCTGGGCTGTGACCCGGGGCTCCCTGTCTTGTCCCAGGGCCCCTGGACTGGCACCTGGCTGGCTTCACCCTGCTGCTGCCTCTGACTGGAGCCATGGGGGTCTCTGTAGGGATGTGAGGGCACGCCCTGCCCACAGCCATGAAGACAGGAAGGACAGCAGGTGGGGGTGGAGGGGAGGGCTGGAGCAGGCCCATTCTGAGTTCCCGTGGTCCACAGTGAAGCCCAGACTTTCCTCCCATGAGAGACACGTGAGTGGGGGACACTGTGCAGGTGCTCCACCTGGCAGCCTCCCAGAGCCCTGAGCACGGGGCTACCCTGGGTGAACGGGAAGCGACCGCCCAGGAGCCAGTGTGCTACAGGCAGGGGCGCCATCTTCACGCGCAGCAGACCAGCCCGGCCCGCCACTGCAATCACACGTGGGCACTCCAACTCAGGATGTGCCTTTCTATTTGGCCACTAATCTTAATGTGACTCTTTAAAAACATCTTTTTTTTTTTTTTTTTAAGAAAAAAGCAAGTGTCTCCTTGTCCACAGGCAGGGATTTTAATTTTCCCTTTCTTGGCTTAGAGCTGGGCTCCTAAGGATACCACAAGTGGGAGGAAACCAAACACTAAGATTCCACAAAGAAATCTGGTCTCTGGACCTGCAATCCCACTCCTGGGGATGTATCCAGAGAAAAACATGATCTGAAAGGATACATGAATCCCAATGTTCACTGCAGCACCCTTTCCAATAGCCAAGACATGGAAGCAACCTAAATGTCCACTGACAGAGGAACGGATAAAGAAGATGTGGTACATTTACACAATGGAATATTACCCAGCCATTAAAAAGAATGAAAAGATGCTGTTTGAAACAACATGGATGGACTTAGAGATTGCCATACTGAGTGAAGTAAGTCAGACAGAGAAGGAAAATTATTGTACTATATCCCTTATATGTGATATCTAAAAAGAAATACAAATAAACTTATGGAGACTCACACAGAATGAACTTAAGCTTGCCTATACCCACTACTATATTTAAAAAGGATAAACAACAAGGTCCTACTGTATAACCCAGGGGACTCTGATCAATGTTTTGTGGCAGCCTGGATGGGAGGGTAGTTTGGGGGGAATGGATACATGTGTATGTATGGCTGAGTCCCATCACTGTTCACCTGAAACCATCACAACATTGTTAACTGGCTACGTGTGCGTGCATGCTTGGTCGCTTTAGTCGTGTCTGACTCTTTGTGACCCCATGGACCATAGCCCACAAAGCTCCTCTGTCCATGGAATTCTCCAGGCAAGAATACTGGAGTGGGTTGCCAGGTCCTCCTCCAGGGGATCTTCCCGACTCAGGGATTGAACTCATGTTTCCTGCATTGCAGGCAGATTCCTTACTGCTGAGTCACTGGGAAGCCACAATTGTCTATACCCCAATTCAAAATTAAAAGTTTTTTTTTTTTTTTTTAAAGAAATCTGGTCTCTGAAGTGGCCTGATCAGGGCTCTGGCTGTACTTAAATTGGTTTACCCCTTGGAACCCTATGCCAGTGGAGATCTGCTCTCAGGAAGCCCACACCCCATAGAGTCACTAACATGAGAAGCTGTGCCCTTAACCCTCAACTCAGATGGTGGTGAGGATGACAATGCTGAAGGCACCAGGTGGGCTGGACACTCACTGTGTAGCTGCCCTGGGTGGGGGGCGTGACCTCACTTCATCCTCCCAACAACCTCCCGAGATGGGGTTCTGGTATTGCCACAGTGCAGGCGAGGAGACCAGCAAGGCGAGGAGTCTATGCTTGAGATCAGATCTTGTGCTCAGACCACCATCCAGGGAAATGGGAAGAAAGAGGGTAGCTGTGACCACAGTCACGCTGACAGAAGATGCCCAGGATGGATGCTAAGTCCAAGCTCTTTCTCCTTCCAGAACCTGCCTTGATCAAAATTAGGCCTGTCCTCTGAGTGTGAATCTTGAGTCTCCTAGGCTTCAAGACAGGTCAGGCCATCAGGGTTCACTGTCTTATGGGTATCTCTATGCCCCAGGTTGCCCGCTGGAAACAGGACAAAGTAGGTTAAGCTTAGGACCCATTCCCTTCTAGGCACAGACTCTCAGCCTGTGGTCATGCTCCCTCAGTAACCTCCCAGAATCCACCAGCACACACCACGCCAAGATGTAACTCAGTTAGAACATAAGGTCCCTCCCCTCTTTTTTCAGGTTAACTGGGCCTGTACCATAGTTCACATACTCCTGTTTTCAGATCTCTGATTACTGATTAATGGCAGGTCACTGGTCACAGACATACACTGCATAGCATCAGCACTTGAGACATGAGTTGTAAATAAATGCTCATAATTAGTGCTTGAGAAAGACTGGGTGGCCCCAAGATGCACAAAGCATTTGGGAAATGTGAGGTGCAATTTTTCCTTATCCAGACAATTTCCAAATTCTAGATGTAGAGCTGCCTGGGTGTGGAACGTAAGTTGAAAGTAAGATTTTTCACACTAGGGGCAAACTTCACAAGAGCAAAAAACAACTGGAGAAAAGTCAATTGAGTTAATTGTCTTTTTTAACCCTGCTGTTCCTAGGTGCAGGGAGCTGGACAGGCTTTCTCTGAAGCCCCGTCTTGCTCCAGCCGCAGTGCCTGTGGGGTGGGTCTCGCTGCTTCTGCCAACACTTCACTATCTCCCAGGGGTTGGGCTTAATGGGAAAGCGGCATTTGCAAAGGTTTCGGGGAGTGGCCCTGGGATAGTGATGCTTGTTGCCATGGAAATGAATATAAAGTCTCCAGTTCATCACTGTCATCTCAGCAGGACCTGGGAGAGCAATGGACAAGTCAGAGCCCTTATGTGTTTGGTTACAGATGCATTCATGAGCTCACGAAAGAAGTGGAGGAATAACTGCTCAGGCATGCCTTAGCTCACTGCGTGTGTTGTTTCAGCCAAACTCATCATGTCAAAGTCTTACTCTACAGAACAAAAGAGTGGAATGTAGCTTTCCAAAATAATAAGCTTCCTCCTTTCTGCTCTCCCTCTCTCCCACAAATTTCTAATTTCTGTTTTGACATGAGATTACTTGGTACAGTTAGAAGTAACACAATCATTTGTGTTTCTCACTGTTTCTTGAAGGACACACCTACAATTATATATAGAGTGGCTTGGCTGGCCTTGCTTAACTGTGACTTGGTAAAGCTATAGAGAGTGGTCAGAGGCCTTAGAGTGCTTGTTCAAGAAAGCAACAACAAAGCTTAGAGAAAAGGGGCACCTGATAAAGGAACGAATCCCCAGCACAGATCTAAGGCCCCACTGTTTCTGCAAAGTGGAGGTGAACAATTAAATTACATACAAATGTATGGAATCTATTGTATGGTAGACAGTAACTAAATACAATCAGGATAATATGCTGTTGGGAAGAAAATAGGGTAACAGAGAGAGAGGGAGCTGGGCACACATTCTGAGGGAGAAAGTTCCAAGTCAGAGATGGCAAATACGGGGCACTCATGCCCCGGCTCCAAAGGTAGACAATGGGAATCACCCCACTGTTGCCCACCGAATCCATGGGTGGCCTTCTTCTTCCTCCCTCACACCACTGCAGGCAGATACTACCAAGAGGTACGAGTTACACTGTGGTAGATAAAGAAGGCAACAAGTCTCCAATGCCTCTCAGAGGCAGACTCTTAATTCCCCTCTTCCTGCATCTGGTCTGTCCTGAGCGACTTACTTGACTAATAGAACGTGACAGCCATACCTCAGACTTCTGAGGCTTACAAGCCTTGTGTGTTCCACAGAAATGTCTTGGAACACTCACTCTTGGAGTCCCAGGCCACCACCTTAGGGTTCTCACTATCTTGCAGAACAGACTTATGGAAATGATCTAAAACTACACAGGAGGAGAAGAGGAGTCCAGCTGACCCTGCCGAAGTGCCAGACATGCAAGTGACAAGGGCTGGGAACCTCAACGATAGCCCAGCCAGCCTTTAGATACCACTGAGTAGCCCTAACGCTGCCACTGAAGCAGAGACAAGAGTCACCCAGCTGAACCTTTGCCAAGTTCCACATGCAGTCATGAGATATAATACAAAGGTTGTTGCTTTTAAGTTGCTAAGTTTGGGGGTAACTTGTTACACCACTATAAATAATGTATCACACAAACTCACTGGCCTCCCCTGGGTATAGATAAAAATGTGTTCAGAGCTTAACAAGAGTCTTTGGAGGTTTTTCCAGTAACACAGTAGTAAAACTAGTATTACTGAGTGCTTACTGTGTGCAAGATACCCAGAAACATTTTATGTGGAATAATTCATTTAGACGCAAAATTTCCCCAAGTACTCAATAATTGATACCAAACCCCCATGAACTGGGCCAAACACTGACGAATCTACCTTGTTAAGAGTTGACTCAATGAGCAAAGGGCTTGACAGGCATCCAGTCATGTCTGTTCTCTCACTGGTGCCTCACTATAGCCCATGTGAGCTGGACAAGACTGGTTTCATTTTATACCACACGTGTATATATGTATTTTAACGTATGAGGAAACCGGGACTCAGGGAGGTTGTGGTTTGTCCGAGTTCATACTGATTTGCACAGAAAACAGAATTTGAACCCAGAAATGACAATTCCCTGGCCAGTGGCTTTTCTGTACATCACAAGGCCTCTCTAAACATGCGGAGGAAGGTTCTCCTTACCATTACCACCACCACCACCACGCCTGCCTCTCCCACACTATCTATTCAATACGAAGATTAGACAGGACCCTAAAAAGGAAGTTAACCCTAACTTTCTAAGAGACACTTGCTGCATGAGAGATTTGTAGCACCTAACATCAAGTTCTCCTCTGCAAAACCCACTCGTGGGGGTGGTGTGAAGATTAAGCTCAAGTTGCTAAGCGAATTGAGCCAGGCAAGGCATATAGGAAGTGCCCAGTAAGTGGGGGCAAATACCATCACTCATTTACTAACTCATTTGACATTAATTAGTAAGTATCCATGAAGTGCATGTGATGTTTTAGGCATAAGGGGTTCAGCAGGGAACAAAATAGGCAGAAATCTGTCTCTTAAAGATCTCATACGCCAATGCTGAGTAGAAACATCTATGGGAAGAGGTGCTGGGTGGCTAAGCCCACTTACTAGTTAAGTGATCTATTAACATCTCCACACAGCAGCCTCGGATCACATTAATTCAAATTTATTCCACAGCAACATGACAAATGCTCTAGTGCCTTGCTGTGTGAGGTCATGGCCCAGTTCTCAACAGCAGTCCTAAGGAATGGCTTACAAAGAGCAGAGAATGCTCCTTGGGTCCTGTCCCTTTAAAGGGTGGCTCCACTAAGTTCTTTACTTCTCAGGCTATCACGTTGAGAAAGAGAAACTCCTAGCGTTTCGAGGCAAACAAATATCGAAGCTGCTCTTTCTCTCAGTGAATTGAAAGCCAGAGGTGAAATCTTGTATGATTCAAACTGGAGCTCATTGGAATTCACCAAAACCTTGGCGAGTTCCCCAGAGACCGACAAAAGCCTAATAGTGTTATTTGTTTGTGAAGCGGGGGACACTGCAAATTCATTCCACCTGCCCACCCACATTAATGTCATTTTCTGGTCTGGGAGGTTAATGAGGAGAGGGATTTCCTACAGCACTCTGGCAGTAGGGCATCCACATGAGGGAGGGATACTCCCTCCAATCTGCAGATTACCCAGAGTATTTTTTTGGAAGATTGTTGGTCAAGTGGCCTATCATGATTTAACTTCTCCAGCTTTAATGAAACATTTTTAGTTTCACTTACTAGTTCGCGCAGTCAGCTAGCACTTATTGTCTACTAAGGCAAGGTTCTAAATGAATACAGCAGGCTGTGATGGGGTTTGTATTCTAGTGGGGGAAATAAAGACAATACACAAAGAAATAGACACATAAGAAAAAAAAAAAGATGGTAATGAAAGCTATGCAGAGAATTAAAATACATTGATTTGATCGGGAGGCATCTCAGAGCAGGTCACATGTAAGCTGAGACATGACAGGAGGGAATCAATTACAGGGAAAGGACAGGGGAAACATCCCAGGCAGAAGGAGACTGGAGCCAGGTCAAGGCTAGCTCCCCCGAGGGAGAGGCCTCAGCAAAGTGGGAGAAGGGGGCAGCTTGAGATGAGGTCACATGGGCTGCCCTGGATCTCTTGGGGCCTCCAGGCCCTGGCAAAGGAAAGAGCTTGGGATCTTACTCAAGGTACAATGGGAAAACCCTGGAGGGTTTTAAGCAGGAGGTAATGTGATTCAGTTTACATTAGAAACAAATTACTCTGGCTATTGCATGGAGATTGGCCTATAACAGGGCAAAGGCGGAGGCAGGGACACCAGTGAGAGGCTGCTGTGTTTGTCAAGGTGAAAGACGGTGGTGGTTCTGACCAGGGCACAGTGCTGGGGATCAAGGAAGTCAACCAGACTTGGGAAATGCTTTGGCAGTCAGGTTGATAAGACTTGGTTGATGGATTACATGTGGAGGTATGGGGGATGGTTATAAAATAAATGCAATGTGTTTCAGAGAGAATAACTCAATATTATAGTATACATTACCCTAGTATTTTGCAGTTACATAAACATACATATGCATTTTTATAAAACTGGATTCTGGATATAGTTTTACACCATGCTTTTCAACTTAATGTTCTTTTTGTGAATATTTCTGTAAGTCATATTTTTTAATGACTGCATAATATCTCATCATGTAGGGCATACCATAATTTCTTTAACCAATTACTGCTTGACATTTGGGCTGCTTCCAATATTTCTATTATAAACAAGGCTACAGTAAACATCCCTGTACATAAATCTTTAGGCAATCTCTAACTTTTTTTCCTTGCGATAAATTGCCTGAAGCAGGATTACTGAATCAAAAGCATTTTGAAAAAGAGACTTGATGAATAGGTATTGCCAAATTACTAGCAAGAGAGGTGGTATCATTTCATATTCCCACTGGCTGTATACGATAGTGCCTGCTTTACTTTACCTTACTGGAATTGAATTCTATCATTAAAAGTGGCCAACTTAATAGCCAAAATAATATATTATGCTGTTTTAACTTGCCTTTTTTGATTACAAGTTAAGCATCTTTCTAATATTTAACCATCATGCATATCTGCTGGATGTAAGTGAATGTGAGAGTGTGTATATATGCACTTTCCATTCCTGCTCTTCACCAACTATGCTATTTCGATGGCAATCTTTCTTTTTATTGATTACTAAAAACTCTTTATATAGTAAAGTCATCCCTAATGTCAACTACTTTCCCCCCTTCAGTTTTTCACTGGCTTTATGATATTTAAAAGCCTAAAGACTTTATGTCATCAAATATATCAACTGCTTCCTTAATTGTGTCCTCCTTTCTTGTTTGGTTTAGGAAAGCCTTATTCACCTGGATAAAGGCATATAAATATCTGTGTATATTTATTTGAGGCCTTTTATTGGGTTGGCCAGAATACTGGAGTGGGTAGCCTTTCCCTTCTCCAGGGGATCTTCCCAATGCAGGTCTCTCACATTGCAGGTGGATTCTTTACCAGCTGAGCCACAAGGGATGCCCAAAAATACTGGAGTGGGTAGTCTATCCCTTCTCCAGGGTATCTTCCTGATTCAGGGATCAAACCAGGGTGTCCTGCATTACAGGCAGATTCTTTACCAGCTGAACTATCAGGGACCTAGACAGCATATTAAAAAGCAGAGACATTACTTTGCTGACGAAAGTCTGTCAAGTCAAAGCTACGGTTTTTCCAGTAGTCATGTATGGATGTGAGAGTTGGACCATAAAGAAACCTGAGTGCTGAACTATTGATGCTTTTGAACTGTGGTGTTGGAAAAGACTCTTGAGAGTTCCTTAGACTGGAAGGAGATCCAACCAGTCAATCCTAAAGGAAATCATTCCTGAATATTCATTGGAAGGACTGATGATGAAGCTGAAACTGCAATACTTTGGCCACCTGATGTGAAGAACTGACTCATTTGAAAAGACCCTGATGCTGGGAAAGATTGAAGGCAGGAGGAGAAGGGGACGACAGAGGATGAGATGGTTGGATGGCATCACCCATTTGATGGACATGAGTTTGAACAAGCTCTGGGAGTTGGTGATGGACAGGGAAGCCTGGCGTGCTACAGTCCATGGGGTTACAAAGAGTCAGACATGGCTGAGCGACTGAACCGAATTGACTGGGTTGGCCAAAAAGTTTGTTCAGGTTTTTTTTTTTTTTTTTCTAATTCAAATGAACTTTTTGGCCAACCCAATATGATTTTGTTTAGTTCTTAAGCTACCATTTCCCAAGTGGTTTCTGCAGAACATGAAACATCAGTCTCATCAAATGTTCTATGGTCAAGAAATTCTGGGAACGGTAAAGTTCTGTCTTGAAATTATCTGTTCACGGTAGCAACAGAGATTTTGAAAAGTCTGCAATAAAGAAATATGCTTACCTTGGCTTAACATAATGTTTCTCTTTTCCTATTATGATTATTACTATCCTGTAATAATATACTTGTTTTGGGACAAGCTTTAGAAGAGCCATTTTATCTAACTAGAATTATGAAGCAAATTCAATTTTTAAAAGCAAACACTTACTTAGTTGTCCTAGCAGCATGTGGAAATAACCCTTTCTCATAGTACCTAAATACCGTCTTTATGTTAATGTTCTGCGTTCTAAGGTTTGTTCCTGGTCCTTATATTCAATTCTATTGGTATGTCAAAGCCTCACACCACAGCTTTTGTTTTTCCTTCTACTTCTAACAGTAACAGTTGATGTTATTTGGTACATGAAGCTCCTTGACCACTGCATCTTCTTTATAGATTTTATCACCATAAAATAAAATCTCCTTTTTTCTCATTTAATGCTTTTACCTTAAATTCTACTTTGTCTATAAAATTGCTACCTTTCCTTTCTTTTGTGTTTTTGACTAATAGATATTTCCCACTCTCCTTCCTTTAACCTCCTTGTGCCATTTGATTTTAATTGTATATGTTTTCACTGTCTCATTCATCAAAAAATGTATTGAGTACTTTCAACGTGCCAAATGTTAGGCACTAAGGAATATAATGATGATCACAGAATAAATATGGAGCTCACCTTCATAGAAATTAAACTGCAGTATGAAAGCTAGACATTGAGCCACTGAAATGTATAGTAAGTATACATATAAACATATGTGAATTTACAATGGTAATAAATTTTAATTTGCCTAATTCTGATTACTGTATTTTATGGTATAGGGCAGCATGAACTACTAAGTGGTAGAAAAGTTTATAATGGAATGATGTCATTGAGCTTTGAGGAGAGTTCAGGAAAGGCTTTCCTGAAGAAGAAACTTCTTCTTAGGCTCAGCTCTAAAGAAGGTTTCATTAACCAGATGGAGTGGGGGCACTGGAAGTATGCCAGACAGATGGCGATGGTGTGGCATGAGCGAGCTTGCTGCCAGAACGTGGGCCCAGGTGCAGAGGACCAGGAGAATACGTTATGGGTTGAGGCTGGAAAGGTCAGTGGGGTATGATCATGAAGCACCTTTTAGATTCTGCTGAGGATTTGAGCATTCATTTTAGAAGCAATGAAAAGTCATTCAAAGGTTTAAAGTAGAGGATTTATAGGCAGAGAGGTGCTGCAGACATGTGCACACAAGAGCAGAACTGGGCATATCTCTTTCCAAGTCTGTGTTCAGTGATAACACTGAACCAGTCACTTGAAATTACCCATGGGGACTTCCCTGGTGGTCCAGTGGCTAAGACTCCATGCTCCCAATGCAGGGGCCCTAATTCGATCCCTGGTCAGGGAACTAGATCCCACATGCCACAAATAAGTGTTTGCATGCCACAACAAAAAGATCCCACATGCCACAATGAACATCAATGATCCTACGTGATGCAACTAAAACCTGGTGAAGCCAAATAAATAACCACCCATGGTGTTAGTATTTACACCACAGATATTGGCAAATGCTACCTATCAGGGCTCTCACCCCTGGAGAGCTGGTTGTTAAACACTGACATAATTACCAATTGCATCTTGAAGTCACTCTGATATCTGGGTAGAAAATAGCTTCAGGAGAAGAAGGGGGGATATAAGGAGACTGGTTAGGATGTGGTTATGCAAATCTTGTAAAGAAATAACTGTACTTTTGAGTCAGAGTAGTTGTAGTGGAGATGGAAAGAAGTGGATGGAGACACATGTAGAATGTAGAGCTGAACAGATATGGTGAGGGACTGGATTGGATAGTTACAGGAGAAAGGGGTATGGAGATGGCTCCCAGATCTTTGGCTTCTGTAAATGCATGGATGGTGGTGTTAGGGGAAGCACACTGATTGAAACCGCCCACCCTGGCCAGGCACCATAGTAACCATTTGCATGAGTTGTTTTATGACAGGAGATCCTGATAAGGAATACGGAACTAATAAGCCACCACCAACCGGAAGAGTTCAGGAAAGGTCAAAAGGAGACACCGCGTGTCCGTCCACTTCCCAGAATCCCTCTCGATAGCATCCATCTTGGCTGAGCGTGCGCCACCAGGAAAGACTGAATTAGAATGATTGGCCAAAGGCTACCCGGAAACTAATCCCATCACCATAAAACCCAAGACTGTGAGCCACGCGGCAAAGCAGTTCTCCTGGGTTCCCTTACCTACTGCTCTCCACCCGGGTGCCCTTTCCCAATAAAATCTCTTGCTTTGTCAGCATGTGTCTCCTCGGACAATTCATTTCTGAGTGTTAGACAAGAGCCCAGTTTTGGGCCCTGGAAGGGGTCCCCCTTCCTGCAACAGTGGTATCATTTACTGAGTATGAATGCTGGTTGAGAAGTGTTTTGTTTTTGTTTCGGCAGCATGAACATTAGGAGTTTGAGTTGCCTGTGAGATACTAAAGTGCGGGTGCCAAGTAGAAAGCTGGACTTAAGGGCCTGGATATCTGCGCAGAGGTCTGAGCAAGAGCCGTAAGGTTGAGTCACAGCACTGTGGTGGCACCTGAAATCCTGAGCATGGGTGAGGTGACTTAAGAATATGGAGTCAGAAGGGAAGATCATCTAAGACAATCTCTAAGATGAGAGCCTGAGAAAAGAACACTTATTAGCCAACATTAAATGTAAACTGTATACAGTCAGGTTATGGTAGGAGTTGAGTTGATTTAGGAGTCTGCCTTTTCATTGGGAAGCTATTCTTTTAAAATCACTTTTCCATTATTTCTGTGACTAACGTTTCCTTGCTTTGTCCTTTTCTTTGTATTATTATTTTTCCATTTTTCAGCTCCACAGGTCAAGTTTTCCTTTTTTCTTTCTTTCCTTCTTCCTTTCCTTCCTTCTCTTCCCTTCCTCCTTCCCTCTTTCCTTTCCTTCCCTCTTTCTCTTTCTTATTATTAATGAGTTTTTATATATTACTCTGATTATATACACTTAATTCTATAATTAACTCATTTGGAATTTCATGGCCCACTTTTTTATGACACAATTTCTCTTTCTGGATATTTATTTTGATGCATTTATCAATGGTGTGTGGTGTGAAAAAAGCAGAGAGATGTTATATGCTTTTGAACTCTTACATATGTAAGAATGTCTTTCTCTTACCTTCTCACATAAACAACATGTAAGCAGGGAACAAAAGTCTTAGATCATCATTTGTCCTCCAGAGTCCTTAACTACTGCTCTAGAATTTTCTGGCATTCAGTATTTACAGACAAGAACTCATGAGTCGTTCGGATTTTTCTTCCAGGATGCCAGTAGAATTTTTGTATGTGTATATGTTTTAAAACCTTTTCCAGGATATGTTTTTGGGTTAGGCAGTATCGATCAGAAAGAGAATATATCACATTGGTGGAATGAAATACAGTAGAGGTTATAAACAGAAATGAATCTGTGGAGCCCCTGCAGTCAGGGATACACATACAGGTCACTAAGATGATGTTGAGAAACCAACACGGCAGTGGGGGAAAGAGGCAGACATGGAGGAACTGCAGAATCTTAGCCTTTATAGTGTCACAAACATGGGATGAGTGAGGAACACAGAGGGAGTCTGACTAAGGAAAGTTTGCAGTGAAGGCAGAACTGCAAATTCATTATCCTGACTGTCCTGACAATGGGGCTCACACCTCGTGAGAATGACACTATGAGGGAATAAACCACATGCAAATCAACTACCTCAGTTGCAGAAGATGAACAGAACCTAAATCAGTACAAGTTATTTCAGGGCTCTGGGTGAGACATACAATTGATATCACAGGTTTAATATTTTCATCCTGATGTCAGGTGGGAGGTTGGCTAAAAAGAAATAGCTTAGGGTTACCAGGAGTTACAAGTTAGGGGAAACAGAGCAGCCCCTTTCTCTTGCATCAGGAATCTTCAGGTACTGACACACGGGCCACAGAGGGAAAGTCCCTTTCCTCTTGGAGTTGTACCCTCCTCCTCTCTGAAACACGGTCTAGGAGGAGAGGTGATTCAGCTCTCACACTGGTATCTATGACTGCAGAGATGGAGCCACTGGCCAGAGACAGTCTGTGCCCAGTGGTGTGGCAGGCCAGAGCGCACACGGGCAGGGCAGGCCATGCCATGTGGCAGGCCTTGCTGAAGGGGGCAAGCTCAAGGGTATTCATGTGCTTGGCCCACCACCACCCACAGCCCAGTCCAGCATCATCAGTGGTGGACATTCTTTCATTAGGAATTTACCCCCTTAATCACAGGGATTAGGGCTCAGACCTCCGGGAGGAGTTAGATGTTGATCTATCTGTTATAAGCAAAACCACTTCATCAGTCACTCCAAGGACCGATGGTCCTTGTGGAACAGAGCTTCTCGGGCAGCAGGACAGATAGGGTGGGAGGAAGGAAAGGAAGAACAAGTTTGCTGTGAGGCCCTGGCCTTGGCAGGAGGTGGGTTCAGCCTGGCGGGTAGCATAGGACAAGCTCTGGATACCAGGGGCACCTCCATTCACCAAATAGCTCCTAAGTGTTGGAAAGGGGCAGGGACCCTTGGGAGTATGCTGGGGTCACAGAAACAGGCTCCATCCACCTTGGTGGCTGTCAGCAGCTCATGGGTGCTTTTATGATATCCCCCAGGCCCATTTTGGGAGGGGTTTGGACTTCAAGGCACTTGCTTCTGGAGAGGATCAAAGTCTGCTGGTGGCTGTTCCACAGGCCCATGTGTCGCCATACTCACTCAGCCGCCAGGGTCTGGGGCTGCACTGAGCCCTTCCACCTGCCTGGTTGACAAGCTGCTCACAGCAATGCCTGGTTGAACTGAGATATCAGCTCCATCTAGGGAGTCACCAGCGCTGGCCTCAGCTTATCACTTGCAGGACACTGGTGATCCAGATGGATGTGCCAAGCACTGTAATGGTTCTCCAAGTGGTGGGGAAGGCAGCATCAGGACAGTTGACTGGTTCACAGACACAAACTCTGAGAGCTTGGAAGAAGAAAGGAGAAGACAGTGGAGATAGCAGAGGAGATCCAGCCAAGGCCGGGACTGAAGATGGGGGTCCAGGCATCACTCCTTATTTCACTGCACCTCTGCTGTGCCCACCGTGGCACTACAGAGAGGAGGTGTGTGTCCTAATGGCTAGATGCATGCACAGGTGAACTCCCTTCTGGCCTGCACCTTCTGTCTCTGTGACAAGGTCAGCCCTGTTCCAGAGGATGGCAATGAGAAGGAAAGAAACACTCCCAAAATCAGGGCCTGCGCCACACAGATATGCATTGGGGTAACTGGTTCTTTCACGGTGTGCTGCCCAGAAGCAGACCATGAATCAAGGATCTGAGTACACGCAGTTTTGGGGAGGTGATCCGTGGAAGCACTGGTAGGGGTTGGGGAAATTAACAAGAGACAGAAGCCAGCACAGAGTATATGAATGAGCAGGTTATTGCCATGGGCATGGGTGATGGAGGGAGAGCATGATCCCACCTGAGGGTGCAGAGCTGCTACCAATCCGTCAACTCTCATTTGCCACTAGCAGAAGGTGGCTCCTAGGGACATTAATGCCCCAGCTCTTCTGGCCTGCCCTGAGCACTAATGGAGCACACTCTGGCAGCCAGGGAAAGGCCCATGGAGAAGCAGAGAGCAGCAGGAGACACCTTCATTGTGTTGGAAACAGTGAGAACTGGGATCAAGGGCAGGGCATTGGTGATGTCCATTACAGTGGCCAAGAGCTGTTTGGTGAAGATATGTAGCTTCAGAGAGGGAGGGTCACGGGTAGCTGATCCATCACTGCAGAGGACAGGGCAAGGGATGAAGAGCTGAGCAGAGGCCTGAGGCCAGCATCTGTGACAGACAGGAATACTGGACCCAACAAAAGGAGAACTGAATCACTTATACTAGGGAGTGAGGATGGCTGGCGGCAAGGTTAGGAGCAGGGAACTCAGACCTGCTGACTCCTGGCCTACAGTGTTGCCTCCCACCCTCCCACAGGCATGCTCCCGTGTGGCTGGGTTGGCTGACCATACTGACAACATCGTCTGTAAAGGCCTCTGTTCACCTCATTAGTCTGACTCCACTTGTGCATGGGTTTCAGTCCAGGCTGGCAAGGTCTTGCACAGGGGCTCAAGGATGGCGCATGGTGTCTCTGAGTGGATATGGGCAGCCATGCCAGTCAACTCATCAGCTGCCGATATCATCCCCCTGAGGGTGAAAAGCTGGGCCCATGGGGACAGGGACATCTTCTCTGTCACATAGAACCCAGAGAAGTTCCATTCCCTGGATCTGAAAAGTTAACAAGCAAGTCCAGCCATGCACACAGAGGCAGAGCCATGCAGCAGCATCCTCCACGAGGCACAAGGAGGCATGTCCACAGAACAGTCTCACTGGATGATGTGAGGTGGCAAATAACCTCCCAATGGCTCACTGGCTAAGGACAGCTATATGTCTGTGCCATGGGGTAACAAGATCCCAGCTATCTTTCTCCTTCTACAAGCTTACAGGAAGATGCAACAAGACTAAAAATTGATAGCACAGGCATCCCTTTCAGCTCCCAGTCATTTTTCTTTGTTGTTAACTATACAGTTACAATATCTCGCCATTAAGTCACTGGAATAAAAGATGCTAACTAGTCTAGACTAGCACTGAAGGAAAGTTACATGGCTCAAAATAGCCTGGAGTTAAGCTCTCCTCCAGGTCCTCCCCACCATTTTATGCAAAACAAAGAATTCTCTCACCCAAAGAAAAAAAATGGACATTAAGGTTGATTTGCCCGGCTCCCAGCCGGTTCAGTCTCTGGCTGATCTCCAGAATTCCTTGCCCCAGCCATTTAAGAGATAACTACTCTGAACAACCTTGGAGGACAGGCCCCCTTAAGACAGTAGCTTTCCAGATATATGCCTATATATACTTACTCTTTTCTTGGGTTAGTGCTCACTAATCTGACTGCTGCCCCTTCTCGCCTCATTAAAGGTGATCTGTTCCCGTAAAGTGCCGGTATCATTCTTTTTCTGAAGCTTGCCTTCCCTAACTCCGTACCCTACAAACACAGTGTCAGATCCATTTTTATTGACCATCCTCTTCTGCAGCTTTTCTTGAGAGATATGATGTTGATGCTTTTTATCTATCTCTATTTATCAAAATAAAGGGGAAAAAAATCCTCATCTCTTTTTGACCAGAGTCAATAGAAGCATGTTTAGTAAAACCAATGTAATACAGCAGGGATGTCATTCTTTGATTTACTTTTTAAAAAGCTCCCATGTGATGGTATATCATCTTGAACTCCGGTGGAAGTAAGACGGAAAAAACACAGAGGCATCTGTGCAATGACCCTCAGTGGAGGGACCCCAAAATTCATGTCCTTTCTCCTGAGTCACATAGGTTCAATTGGGTGTTCCTAGTTACCAGGACAAAACCACTCACTGACTAAGTCATATTATACCATTGAGCCAATACCAGCAATATAGCCAGGCTTTTTATACATTTGTACCTTTTTGCCATCTATAATTGCATATTTTGTACCTTCTTAAAAGCAAGAATAGGTACCCTGCCTACCTTATTAAATGTGAACAAAGCACATTAAGTCAAATATAATGATTTTAAAGAATACTTTTGAAGGTTCCGTTTATCAGAGATCATTACCTCTAAATCCCCCTGCAGAAATATCATTCTTGTTCCATATGGGCCACATTTATTTCCACACATCCCCAATCTCCCTTGCAGAAGGTTTTCAGCACAACACCTTGTGTTCATAAGGTAAGTGTGACATTCTAATTAGAAATCAAACATGGGTGGTGGAGCCTAAATGTGGAATTTAAATTCACTCAAGGTCCAAAAATATCCAACTGTTCCTATCTAAGATTCTTCCAGGTGCAAGGAAGTGATAAGGAGAGTTCAATTCCTCTAATGTACCTTAAAGAAAAAATGGCAACATTTAAGGACTCCCATCTGGGAAAGGAAAGCCCAAATGTTCTGAATATCCAAGCCTGAACAGACTTCTCACACTTTCTGGTGTTGGGACAACTCATGCACATTTTGGGGAGTCCCCCACCCTTTCTGCTACTGTGTCTGCTTCTTAAACCAGGCAGGCGCCGAGCCCTTTAGATGGGAGCATCTGGACTGCCATCCAGACAGTGGGGAAGGGAGTTGGTTGGTGGTGCCTGGGGTCCTCTTAGTTAAGGCATCCGACCCTCTGAGACAGTCCCTCTGTGGGTTCAGCCTGATGTTCTGAGGGCCCCAGCACTGGTAGGTCAATTCCTGCCCACAGGGCCCGCCAGCCTCATGAGAAACCCCACCTGACCCTGCCGCCTGCACCACATTCCAGCCAGACTTCACCACCCACAGTAGGCCTCCATCCTGCACCAGACTCTCCCTGCCCTGGCTTCGGCACATCTGTTCCTCTGCTGAGAACACTGCCCCTCTGCTGCCTCTGCCTTTCTGTTTAAACATCACATCATCTGAGACACCGTCTACATCTCCATCTGGGGATCAGGGTTCCCGCTGTATGCTCCTGCCGGACCCCTCCTTCCTTCCCGACAGCTGTGTTGAGCTGTTGCTGTCAGACCTGAGCATGAGGAGGGGGAATCATGTCTGTCCAGGGTACCTTCCATCCCCAGCTCCGTAGAGCGTTTCTTCAGTGACTCAACAACTGAAAGGAAGCAAGGAAGAGCAAAACATTAAGACAGACAGACAGGTAGATGCCTCCTTGTCCACGGCCCCTGCTGTGGTCTCAATGTGTCTCTCCCCACCCCATTCCCGATTTCTATGTTGAAACAGCCCCCATGGTGATGGTATTAGGAGATGGGGTTTGTGTTGGAGTGGGGGCGTAATTAGGTCAGGAGCACCCAGCTCTCATAATAGAATTACTGCCCTTCTAAAAGAGGCCTGAGAGAGCTCCCCAGCTCCTTCCACTACATAAGCACACAGAGAGAGGTCAGCAGTCAGCAACCTGAAGAGGGTCCTCACCAGAACCGGAACATGTGGGCACCCTGATCTCAGATTCCCAGGCTCCAGAGCCTGAGAAGTGAAGCTCAGCATCTTACAAGCTGCTCAGTCTGTGGTGTTTTATTACAGCAACCCCAGTGACTGAGGCAGACCCCGTGGGAGGGCTTGCCCAGGGGACGGCCCTGGCCATTAGACATGCTGAGCGAAACCGGCCAGCCTGCTTCTCTACCGCCATCACCAATGACAGCAGTCCAGGTGCCCGGCACCTGCCCTGCCGGCAGCCAGAGTGCAGCCAGGTCTTGTTCTTTGGGGATCACTCTGGTTCTCTGCTCCCACTCCCGCTCAGACTCAGCTCGCTCTCTGCCCAACTCAGGGCATGGTCTGTGCTATGCCCTTGTATTTTTCTCTCTCTTGCTGGACCACTGTCTGCCCAGAGCTACTGCCCTGTCTATACCCTGGTCAGCCATGAACCAGTGGGCTGCAGCTCCTGGGCCCTGTTTCCCTTCTCTTTAATCTAGGGGCTCTCGGGACTGGGCAAGGGTGAAGGTGAAGAAGGGGTTCCTGCAAGGCACTGGTCAGGGTGGAGGTCTTAAGCAGTCCCTCCCCCCACCGCCCTGAGCCCATAGCATCCTCCTCCTCCGCCCTCTGCCGTGCGGCCCCAGGGAGGAGGCACGATGCCTGATGGCCTGTGGTCCCCACTCAACCATCACTGTGTCCCACTGTGGCTACTGGGCTTGGTGCAGAACTGCAGAGAGGGAGGGGGGCCCAGGGCAGGGCAGGCGGCAGTTAAGAAAGCACAGGCCCTGAGCCCGGCATGTAGCTCCTCTCAAAAGACTGTATTTGAGGACCCATCCATCAGATCTGGTTCTGATTCCACTAACTTTTCACATTCAAATTAAACAGTGAGTCTGCTTTCCTCTGGAGAAGGAAATGGCAACCCACTCCAGTATTCTTACCTAGAGAATCTCGTGGACAGAGGAGCCTGGTGGGCTGCTATCCATTGAGTCGCACAGAGTCGGACACGACTGAAAAGACTTAGCATGCATGCATGCATTGGAGAAGGAAATGGCAACTCCAGTATTCTTGCCTGGAGAATCCCGTGGACAGAGGAGCCTGGTGGGCTGCTATCCATGGAGTCGCACAGAGTCAGACACGACTGAAAAGACTTAGCATGCATGCATGCACTGGAGAAAGAAATGGCAACTCCGATACTTGCCTGGAGAATCCCAAGGACAGAGGAGCCTGGTGGGCTGCTGTCTATAGGGTCACACAGAGTTGGACACGACTGAAGCGACTTAGCAGCAGCAGCTGCTTTTCTCTGACATGGGACGCACCATCCACCTTTAAAACTCAGGGAAAGGGAGGGGCAGCTGCCAGCTCCCAAGGCCTCACTGCTGAGGATCACGCCAAGGGGCGTTCAGGTCTGGGGCAGGTGTGTGCCCTCAGATCACCACCCCGAAGCCACAAAGGCCTTCTGTGAAGGTTCAGCCTCGCCCCAGTCTCCTGTGGGTGGCTGCCACCTCACTGGCTCTGCCTGCCCTGGTGTCTGGCGCAGCTCTGGGGTACACTGTGTCAGCCAGGCCCTCCTGTCCAGGGATATCTGGAGACAAGTACACCCCGTAGCAGCCAGTCAGCCCCACCTGGAGAGTATCTAAGACACCAGCTCGTGGGGCCAGACGGCTCCCTCCCAGGGCAGACCCGCATGCGTGCTGGGGGCTGGGGGGACAGAATGCACCTCGCTGGAGTTTTCTTCCCCCAGACCTGTGAGCTCACCTGCCAGTGTGCAGTAGCATGAAAACAGAGGGTGTTGGGGGATTATTTAATTGAGTTCTGAATTTATGCTTGAGTTTCTGAAGGAAGAGAAAAAAAAGACAACCCTCTTTAAACAAGTTTCACTGAAAGGTTATAAAACACAGATAATTTACATGTGGGAGCAGATGGCAGGCTGGGTGCTGTTCCAGGCAAACCATGTGTCCCCCGGCGGCTCTTTTTAATGGATACTCTGAGTTTATATGTGGTTTATAAACTCAAGGGCTAGTGACTTCTGAGTGATTGACTGTGAGGCATAAAAATGCCTACAGTCATGACCTTCATTTCTCCTGAGGAAGCTTTCCTCCCACCTCCTACTCTTGTGGCACCCAGAGCCACCCTAGCCTGTCAAGGCTCCCAAACCCTCGTCCACAGGCAGGTTCTGACGATAACCTGACCGAAACTCTGCAGCCTTCCTCTGTTGCTGAGCTTGCTGCTGTGTGTGCCCCAGCTCCCGGCCCACATCCTCCCCCTCTCAAGTTTGCTTCAGTCTTTTGAATGACGCCTATCACCTCGTCTCCTGGTGCCCTGTATCAGGGCACAATGCTGGCCTTCCCCTTCAGGGCCCTCCATGAGGGGAAGCCCTGGAGCTGGGCCTCTCTCTGTGGCTTTCCCACTGCCCAGCCTATCCCAGCACCCTTCACAGAGGTTGCCCGTTTCCAAGCAGAACGTGTCAGCGCATCACAGAGCCCTCCCTCTGGCTGGGTCCAGTCCTCATCAGCTGTGTGGCCCAGCACGTTCCCCCCAACTCTTGGACCTTACTGTCTGGGTTCTCCAGCCACTGGTGATTAGGCAGCGGGGCAACAGAGAAAAGTTGGGAGGTGTGGCTGGGACAGTACAGGTCTACTGCATACAGGTTAGGATGACCAAGTAGCTCACATGGGGTGGAGAGAAGAGAGGACTCCTATTACTCCTGTTATGAAGGTTCATTTCCTTCTAACTTTGCAGGGCCCAACCCAGATAGTTCACCCTGAGCTCCTCTGCCTGTGCCAAGGAGTCATCGTGTGTGCACCACGTTGGTGGGGGTGTGGTGGAGGGAGGAAGTAGAACAGTCACGGCCAAGGTACCAGGAGGACGTGGGTGCTAAACACGTGACAAGCCTCACCAATGGGGTCAGCATCATCACCAGCCCATGTTGGGGAAACCGAGGCACAGAGCAAGGGAAGGACTTGCCCAGGGCCATGTGGGGCCATCTAGAGCCCGAGTTCCCCACTAAGCCATAGTGCTATCCTGCCTTTTCCCAAGGTGAACCTTTATTTGATGTGTCAAAGCAGGACCAAACTCATCTCCTGGAAATTTCCAAACCTGGAGCTCTAGAGAAGTACCTTGGCTGGCACAGGGGACAAGACAAGATGCCAGGCAAGATGGAGGGTCAGGTTCCTGCAACTCAAACTGGATAAAGCTCATAGAAACACACAAAAAGCAACCATGCACACATGGTTATTATTTTTATATATCATTTTACTGCAAGCTACGTGTTTCTACCATTCTGGTGGAAACTTCCTAATCTTTCAACAGAACTCCCCCCCACCACCCTTTTTTTTTTTCTTGGAACAGATGGCAAGATCTTTATTTCAAATAACTTCAACGAGGAAATTGTTATTTCTACCCCATGTCTGCATGTGCGAGTACACCACGTTTCATATATTTGCATGAAAGTAGCTGTGTTTAGTCTTTGCTCACACTTGAGATGCCGAGAAGACACTTTAAATTAAGCACTCTCCGCAAACAGTAATCATAAAGTAGCAGGAAGATAACACCGCACTCATTTGCCCCTGCTGACACCATATGCCGCTTCCCTCCCTGGGGCCGCCCGGCTGATGGCTCCTGTCGACTCTGTAATATAGTCACGGCTTCCACCCTTCTCACAGCACCCTCTGCCTTCTGCAAGGCGGACGACCTTCCTCAGTGACATGGGAGAGCCCTGGGCCAGGGCCCACCCATCTGAGGGGGAGAGGCACCCAGGGCTGCACACCAGGCGCTTGGCTTCCTGCTCTATAGGCTGGGGAAGTGTGTGCAGAAGGCCTCTGCTGGGGGGTGTCACTCCGGCCCCGAGAGCAGCACAGTGCTCAC
Organism: Odocoileus virginianus; assembly: GCF_023699985.2. Classification (NCBI taxonomy): domain Eukaryota; kingdom Metazoa; phylum Chordata; class Mammalia; order Artiodactyla; family Cervidae; genus Odocoileus; species Odocoileus virginianus. Next base: position 41,932,075 of record NC_069676.1, read on the forward strand.
ACCCTTGAGCACAGCCGCTCACAGCACACACAGGTGCTCCCCTGCCCCTGGGGCTGACGGTGGGGTCACATCCAAGACCAGGGCCTCCCCACCACATCATCTTTCCTCAAAGGCTGGTGTTTCTCAGTCTCCTCCCAATGGCATGGTCAGAGACACACAAACACCCTCATCTTCCCTGGTGGTTCACATAGGCAAGAATCTGCCTGCAGTGCAGGAGACCTGGGTTTGGTCCCTGGGTGGGGAAGATCCCCTGGAGGAGGGCATGGCAACCCACTCCAGTATTCCTGCCCTGAGAATCCCATGGACGGAGGAGCCTGGCGGGTGAGAGTCCATGGGGTCGCGAAGGGTCAGACATTCACGTTCACTTAGAGACAGAGGCTGAAGCTGACAGAGCTGGCTGATGACTCCCAAGGTCAGATGTGCTTCAGCATTCCTCCAAGGGTGGCTCTGACCTCCCGCAGCACTTGTTAAAAAGTGTCCTGAATGGGATTCAGGGTCCCAGGGTACAGGCTCTGAAAGTCCTGTGTTCTGAACAAACACTTCGTGTATCAAGGTGCACAAGACAGCTTGACACCCACTGGCGGGGCTAAGACAGGGATTTAAGTTCAGGTTCCAATAGTCAGTGCTCTTTTTAAACCACAGCTGCCACCAGTGTTTCAGGTAATCGGCTGACTAATTCACACCCAGATGTTTAATGGCCAACTGACTAATTCATACTGGGGAGGTAATTCTGACAATCGTTCGAACAGGTTTTCCCTCCCAGAGAACATTACCTTTTAATGGTGGCCTTTAGGCATACAGACAAACATTGAAAAAGGAATGGGGTTGGGGGGAGCAGGGAGGTGTGCCTGAGCCCCCATTCCTTGGATCCCTTGGCGTGTGCACCCTACAGCATGCATCCAACACTGCTGCACCTCACTGAAGCTCATGGCAGTCCTGGCGGCCGGGGGGCTGTGCCTTTGCTCCACTCTGAACTACTCCAGTGCTTCACCCTATACTGGCCTCCCTCAGGAGCTGGGGGCCCCACCAGGACAGCACCATCCTGGTCAGTCAGTGGTGGGGGGAGTCCTGGGCTCCAGCCCTACCACTTCCACTTAGCCATCTGCACACACCTCGTGCAAGGCTCCTGCACACTGAGCTCATGGGCTCAGGGGAGCCCTGAGAACCATCACCAGTCTTGTCCTTCTTTCATAATTCAGGAGAATCAGGGTTAAAAAAAGTACATGAGCAATCGACATAATTTATATGCTGCAAGTGGACGAGCTGGCATCCTCTTGTGTCATAAAGTTTAAATAACGGTGGTTTAACACCAGATGTAAGTGCAGCTGTCCTGAGCGGAACGCCATTAGCTCCATTACGACGGGAGATGGTGCTTTTCCCAGCTCAGCATCCCCAGGAAAACATCGCACCTGTCATCTCGGTGCCGCAAGCAGCTGACTTGACGCAGGGGTCTATAGCGCCTCTTCAGATCGCATCCATCAAGGATCTGGGGCATTCACGGGGGAAGGGGGGGGTGCGGGCCACAGACCAACCAGCAGAGAGGCCAGCCAGGCCAGCACTTCATGCATGCTGGATAAGACCTGGACTCCAGGTATTCCCAGGCGACCTGGCTCTTCACACTGGTGTGCAGGGCAGTGGCGTGGGCCAAGTGGAGGGAAAATGTGGGAGAAGAGGGAAGGAGGGAGGGAGGGAGAAGGATTAGGAAGGAAGGAGAGAGGGACAGCAGGGGAGAGGAACAGAGGGGCAGAGAGGGAGCCAGAGAGCCAGAGGGAGGAATAAGAAGGGGCCGAGGATGGAGAAGCCAGAGCAAAGGGAGGGAGGGGATCGTGGAAGGGGCGAATCAGCTGTGGGCCTGAGCAACCTGGAAGAAGGAGTCTCCCCCCTCTCTCCAGCCCCTGTTTTGGCAAAACCCCTCAAGGGCAGGTTGACTTGACCTGGGCAGGCAAGTACTGTACACAGCTCTACTAGTGTTTCCATTCCGATCAAGAAATCTCTTGAGGCCTACTACAGACAAAGAGAACACTTGAGAATGTCAGCAGCAGTGAAGGGGGGACAGGGCTCAAACACAACTGGGGACAGAGCCACTGGCTGGGCTGCGGACAACAGTGCTAGGCAAGAGCACTCCTCTTACAGACAAGACAACTGAGAGCCAAAAAGGAAGGGATTTCTCTGATGCCCCGGGGGACAATTCAGAAGGCAGTAGGATTGTTGGAGGCAGGCAGAAAAAGCAGACTTTTCTATTGCTTTGGCAATGACACTGCTGTAACTCTTCACCATGGAAAGGGTGTGCTGCTTGATCACCAAGAGCTGTGGGCACCAAGGTGGCCACAGCCAGAGAGAGGGCCACCTGCCCTGCTGTCTGCCTGCCCCATCACTTGCCCTGTTTCAGGAGGCATTGCAGGTGCAGACAGAGAAAGCACAGTCGCTCTTCCTCCAGAAGCCCACGCTTGGCTGGGAGGCAGACCTGTGGAGTACCCGGGGCTTTCATGTGTTCCATGCATCAGCTGCAGGAGCACAGAGAACGGAGCCCCCAACCTTGCAGAGGGCACAGCGCAGGTCACAGGTGGCCCCTGACAACACCCCCCAGGTTCCAGGCCAGTCTCACATCAATCCCCACCTAGAAGCCACAGCATACGCTGGGGACCACAGCCTGGGTGCAGCCTGTGGGTGTGCAAACCACCAGGGCTGACAGCTGTGACTGGGTAGGTCACGACCCTCGCAGACCAAGGCTGCTGGGAGATGAGGTGTCAGCAGTCTGTAGGGTGAGCCGTTGGGCCAAGTGCCCCTTATAAATGCTTGAGCAGCACTGCTGAGTGTCTCAGTGGCCTGTCTGATTAACTGGGAAGAAACTTGTCTAAGAAGATATAGATTGCCCCATTTCCATCATCCTTTGCTCTTATCCCTCAAGTACCAAACCAAAGAATTGGATTTTTAAAAGATGACAAAGGTATTTGTGTTGTACTAAACAACAAGAGGGAAACAACAAAGGAATACTTAGTGGGATCTGCAGCTGGGAAAATTTTCCTGAGCTAAGAGATTTCTGTGCAGGCAATTTCTGTAGACAGTTCTCATTTAAATGGAAATTCCTTCTGAAACACAGACAACGGCTAACACACCCACTGCTTTACTGGGCGCCAGGCACTATTCTGAGAGGTTTGTGTGTATTAACTCACTTAATCCTCAGCTACCTTGTGAGGTACTTATTCCTACTACACATGCTTTACAGACAAGGGTGGTGAGGCTGAGAAAAGTTAAGTAATTAGACCAAAATTATTCAGCTTATAAAATCACACAGCTGGGATTTAAAGTTAGGCACAGTCTGGGTACAGAAACTACCATCTTAACCATGAATGTGCCAGGAATGGTAAATGATCCATAGAGAAAGCATTAAATTAACTGTCACAAGAATTGCTCACACTTTCAACGGCCTCTGCAGGTAGTTTGGAGGGATTTATTTAGCTTTTGTGGACTTTGACATAGTTAGTTTTGGGGAGTTCATCTCAGAAAGGATTCAGAGAGGGACTTTTCCAACAGGGAAGAGTGGAAATGCTTTGCCATTTTGAGCTTCTAAGACCTCCTGACACAGAAAAAAAAAAAGGGGGTTAGTGGTCTTTCACTGGGAAAGCAGGGCCCCAGGGGGCTGAGTGAGATGTGCTGATGGTACTCTCACCCAGAGAGACCACATGCAACACAGCTCTGCTGACCTCAGCCAGAAACACACAGGTGGGGGAAGGCGTCCTTCTCTATGGCAGGCTCACTCTGTGCTGTGTCTCACTGAGTCACTGAATGCTCCCACAACCCTGGGATGCAGCCAAGGTGCTGAGGGGAAGTGACTTGCTAGGATGATACAAACAATGCCTTGCCAACTAGGATACATGTCAGTGTCCATGAAAGTGCCCGGAGTACATACTCGCTCCAAAATGAACGGATGGATGAACAAACGAATGAACAAGTTCCTCCTGACCCAATGACAACAAGGGCAGTGAGAAGGCAGAAGGGACACACAATCTTTCTCTCTCCTGAAAGAAGGTCTCATTCATGGGAGGGAAGCGCTAGAGGTGAGGTGAGCCCAGCAATAGACACTCCCTGAAGACCCAACTGATGCCACCCTCTCCTCCTCATCCCCATGGCCTCACTGTATACAGTCATTGGATTATAACTTGGCGAGTTCACGCACTGCAACTAGATGGACTCTGGAATGCACACTTCCCCTGCACCCCGGCAATAGTATCCATCCCTGGGAGAAGCTCCTGGCTGTGCCTGGTATAGGGGCCTCACAGAGCAGGCTGTTCCCTAACCCCTCTGGGCTGTCTTAGGGGATCAAAGCCTGATTCAGGTCAGACTCCGGGCTGATCATAACCCTTGCCCAGACCAGCCTGCCTCCTTGGGGAAAGAGATGGGAGAGAAGGAAGCAGCCATCCTCTCCACGGTCTCCCAGCCTGAGTCCATGGCTGGGAGCCACAGCACACTCCCAGGCGAGAAAGGATGGTCCCCTCAGGGCCCACCATGTGGGGCAACACAGTGCCCAGTAGGGGCCCTTGTGACTAACTATGGGAGAGGGGCTGGGCTGAGGGGCTGGGGGCTACGAGTGGGGGAGGCCATCAACCCCAGAGGCAGCATTCTCGTAGTTCTGAAAGCCACTGTGCACTTTCGTCTTCCATAAGAAGTGGAAACAACTCAGCTGGGCAGAGATGAGGCATACTGTCAACACAGCAGCTGTCAGAAGAGAAGCGTAAACCGCTCTCAGCAAGAGAAATATCACATTTCCCCCTCAATCAGCGAGTTTTAATTTATTTATCTAGCCAAGGCATGATGGATACAGTCTGCCCAAATATATTACATGGGGATAATGCAATCTCTTATCCAGAAAACCACCATATTATAGATACTATCAAGCTACTTCCTCAAAAGTGTTTGGTACCCTAGCAACCAAAAAAGAAAACAACTAAGACATAAAAATTGCATTGCATCTGCAATACTTTGTTGGAATTGGTTTTGCAATAAAGCATGTATTGTAAAAACAAAGGTTTAATGATATATCAGTTTGGTGAAAATCTGATTACAAAGCAAAAACACATACATCTAAGTAAAGTTGCTGCTGCTGCTGCTGCTAAGTCGCTTCAGTCGTGACCGACTCTGCAATCCCATAGAGGGCATCCCACCAGGCTCCCCTGTCCCTGGGATTCTCCAGGCAAGAACACTGGAGTGGGTTGCCATTTCCTTCTCCAATGCATGAAAGTGAAAAGTGAAAGTGAAGTCGCTCAGTCGTGTCCGACTCTTAGCGACCCCATGGACTGCAGCCTACTGGGCTCCTCTGTCCATGGGATTTTCCAGGCAAGAGTACTGGAGTGGGGTGCCATTGCCTTTTAAAAATGAAGCTTGGCGAGGACGTCCTGGGCAAGCTCCGTCTGAAAGGGTACTGGATTTGGTTTCTCCTTAATGATGGGTTGGCAACAATGAAATCCCTTCCTCCATGTCCAGCTCCACGAACGCCAGCCTCAATCCTGAATTTGCTCTTGCAGCAGCAGCTAATGGGGTTGGTACACTTACAAAGAGGACAGATGGCTACTTGGACATACGAAACATTTGCCAAGATAGTAAGCTCCCTCTGCCCTCAGAGGTGGCATTGAATAGAGCCTGGGAATCTAGGGAGGTCCCGGCAAGGCAGCTGCCACAGCTTATGATGAACAGCCATCTGTATCCTGCTGACGGGCCTCTGACTGTTATGATGCCGCATGGTCTGCTGGTCACTGGCCGGGGTGGGAAATCTTTTGTTCAGTGCCCTCCAGTCCCTTGGCCACCAGACTGAGCCTGTCATCGTTGAGAGCCCAAGATATGTGAGCTGAAAAGGACTCTGTCCTACCACTGGGCCCTTCTCGTGGCCTTTTGCTCTGCTGCCTATCTCCTTCACAGCCTGGAGCACCTCGGGAGAGGACCACGTCTTATCTCACTCTGAGTCCCACTCTGGCAGCACAGAGCTTGGCGCGGTCTCGGCGCCACTGCATGTGAGCTGTTAAATGCCCGATTGGCAGGCTCCATACCCAGGGAGGAGTGCACACAGGCCAACAAGAGACGCCCTGCTTAGAGAAGCTTCCAGCCCAAGTGGGGAGGGGGAGAGAGGAAGGCGCCCACGGCGCGTCCAGCAGTTTCCCCACTTGGCCCACACTCCTCTTGCTTTCTTCATGTTCCCAGGCTCCTCACCTAGGTACATTCTCATTTTTCTGCTACAAAGAAAGAATACACTCATTATATTAAAGTGCCAGGCACAGTACCCTGAGACGTGTTTTTATTTCCTAAGAAAATAATAGGCAGGGGATATTTAACCTAAAAGAGTGAACGGGAGTATGGCAGGTACCATGCCCCCTGGGTGGAGGTGATGCACTGCAGCTGCCACTGCTGACACAGTAAAAGATGAAAGAAACTGGTTTTTAAACATGTACGTACATGCACCTTACTGATTCTATTTCTTAACCTATATGGATTGCCTTTTCAAATAAATTCGCCCTTTTAGAAAGGGTCAGGCATACAGCCTTCACCAGCAAAGGCTGAGGGCAGAAAGAAATCTAGAGGGCAAGAACAGAGAAAAATCTCAGAGGTGGCTTATTTCAGGTAGACACCAGACCACGGAGGCTTCCATAGCACGAGATGATATTGAAGAGGTCTTGGGAGAGAAGTGAAAAGACGAAAATAAGAGAGGTGATGAGTCTTAGCCTCCAGCCTGTGGACAGGGCTTCCTAGGCAGGCAGTCTTTGCTCAGTGAAAATCTATGCTGGCCCCCATTCCCTGGGTAAGAAGGAGAGCCTCAAGGCTGGGCAGCGTCTAAAGGCCGTGGAGGGAAGCCCTTGGAGGCCCTGGTCAGCCAGCCCTTCTCCTCAGACCCCAGCCCTCCTGGGGTCTTGCCATCAGCAAGCCCTGCAGGTGCCCTTGGTGTGGTAGGGGCTGTTCTGAGAACACTGACATTAACAGGTTGGGTATTTTCTGCAAAGAGCCTGAGGCTTTTCATTGAGTGAATCAGGATTTCAGAGCTGATTTCTAGATTTCATTATAACCCTGGGGGTCCTCAGGGGAGCTCCATAAGGCCACTCTGTAGCTTTGACTTCTGCTTTACATCTGGAGCACACCATTCACACACACATGTGCATGCTAGAGACCAAATGTCCCAGTGGGTAGAAATGAAGTCCATTGGCTGGGAAGTCAAGTTCAGCTTAACAATGTGGATGGCCAGCGGGTTCCTTGCCCCCCAAACACTGTCTGAGGCCCAGAGGTGGGCTTCCCCTGATCAGGCTGACGGCCCTTGGCTGTCACTGACACTTTGGGTTAGGACCCAAGAGTAGGAAGCTTTCTTTTTTCCCTAGAAAGACTTATCAATGATTAAGACACAGCACCACACAAAGTTTTGTTTTAAAGAAACAATACTTCAGCACAAGTTAACAAAACCTGAGGTCTTCACCCTCTCTGGCCCAGCACAGGGACAAGGCCCCACTGTACCCAACCCGTGACACTACAGGTTCTAAGTGGAGATGAGCTCAAAGGATATCCACCCTCTGCTCCTCTGCCCACCTCTGGCTCCATTTCCATCCTGGAGGCTTCCTGTTTTTGCTCTTCGGATATCTGCATAGCACGGAACTCGCTGACAGGTCCCATGAAATAGGCCTGGAGAGATGCCATTCCACAGACCTTAGCCAGGCTGGAGCTAAATGCACTGGGTGGAATTTACAACCTACAATTTTCTGTAACATTGTTCCCAGGGTGGGGAGGTACAGAAGGAACAAAAAGAAGAAGAAGAAAAAAAAAAAAAAAAAAAGAAAGCTAAGAGAAGGAAATAAAATTTCAAATTCATTCATGATTTATTGGTTCCCTCCCTGAGGATGCAGGGGAATCTGAACTCTGCTGCAGGATGGCCTGGCGGTGCGATGCTGCAGGCCACAGAGCTGCAAACAGTTTGGGTGACGTTAACCCCTCCTGTGCTGGCTGCCTCTAGCCCTCACACCGCTGCTACCCAGCCTGGCATCTGGTTGATCTCAGCAACCGGGTGGGATATCACAGGCCTGGGGGCACGCAGGTGGGCATACCTGACTCAGAGAGACCCACTCCAGTCCCTGCACAGACAAAATTCTTTGGAGTCAAAATGAAACAGAACAGGTTTTGAAATCTGTGTCCTTTCCACTTCTGCTGCTTTCTCCTTTATCCAGTGCCTTCCCTTTGAAATGCTGCAAAGCCCTGAAGGGAGGCAAGACAGCAGTGCAAAGGAGTGTTTCAGAAACGTCAGTTTCCATGTTTGTGAGCCGGGGCAGCAAGGCCAATCAAATGCTCCGCGGCTGCCTGTGCTGCAGGCACCAGTGGGCTCCATCTACAAAAGCACCATCAGCATCTCAAGCCTGCACTGCCCCACACGGTTTATAAAAGCCCTTCCCTGTACATTTCCTCATTCAATCTGCTTCTGCCATTTAATCAAGGATCCTTTGACTTCCAGAAAAAAGAGGAGGCACAGTGACCTTGGAAAGAGTGGACAAAGCCATTAATCAATGGTCTCCGCAAGCAAGGGGAAGCCATTTGAAGAGCTTGAGCATCAGGTTCCAATTAGTGCACAAGACTGCGTCCAGGGATGAAGGAGTTAACGCCAGTGTCACCAGGCCAAAGCAACACAGGAAAATTCATTCGCACGGTCTGGCCTTCGACAAGCATCCATCTATCTATATGTTCAGCTGAGCTCCCCCATCCCATTCTGCACGGCGAACAGTCATTGTTTAAAAATGTCACGATAATAATCAGCTTTTGCGGCAAAGATATGAAAAATGTATTGCAAGATCAAAAGGATGATATTGTCTTCCAGCAGATTACACACTCTGCCCAGAGAAAGGCTAATCTGATGTCCTCAGAGAGGAAATAGGTAAACATTTTCAACATTATCACCATCTGTGTTCCATTTCTTTGGGTCTGCTCAAGAAAACAGTTATTTATGTATAAATAAAAGAGAATGATTTTTGTCCTTAAGAAAATAGTAATGGAAGCCTTGAAATACCTGTTTTGGGTTTTACAATCTCAGCCAGTATATCCGGGAGGAAACATGCATACATCCCCCAACCTTCTTGGAGAAGAGATAGCCACCCTCCTTCCATTTCCAGTGTCTGCACCCCAGCCTGAAGTGAGTCTTAGAATTGGCCAAAGTCACGTCCCACTCCACACAGTTCACAGAAATAGGTTCTCTGGATGCTAGCTCCATAGAGGCGCCCTGGGGCTGGAATCCCCGCCTCTCCGCACTCAGCAAGACTTCTGTACTGAGTCTGACCTCACCTGTGAAACGGGGATGACCTGGCCTCAGGGGTGTGCCCTGGGATGATGGGCAACTGCTGGCCACTTACGAGGCCTTCACAGACTGTCCTTATCAGCAGCAGTACTGTCATTAAACACAGGATGGGGTGACCGAGGGAAGAGTACAGTGCTTTGAAACCTGCCTCTTTTTAGTTGACTTCAGCAGGTGTTTCCTGAACAACCTGCTGCATGCTTCGGCCTTGGCCAGCCTCCTGGGAATGACACAAAACAGCCCGATGGAGCACCTGGCCATCTACAAAGGGGAAGGCGGGGATGAAGGGCAAGTTCACACACTGCTACCTTCTAGTGGGGGCTGGCGGGGAGAACCAGAGGGAAAGGGAGGTGTCCCAGCTTTTCTTGCCTTGAAAGTGGGCTGCTGCTGACGGACAGCTCCAACCTCAGCTTCTCTAAGGGGCAGGGCATTGTCATCTCCTCTTTCTCCAACAGACCCATGGGTTTAGCCTTCCAAGGGATCTTTCAGCCAGCAGGCTTCCAGAAACTGAGAGGATTTCACTGCTTTCTCTAGTCTCCCTGGGCCCGAGAGACTAACACAAAACTCTGAAGCTGAAAACAAGGAGCAAGGCAAACCCACCAAGTGCTCCCAAGTCCTTTCCCATCACTCCGGATCCAGGGAAGGGGTGAGGAGCCCAGCAGCAACCACCCTGCCAAGAGCCTGCACTTGGAATGAATACCATCCAGGAGCCACTCAATCCTTGGGACTGTCAAATGTAATTAGGATTAGATCTTTGAATTCTAGATTTTAAAGAAACATCTGTCTGGAATTTCAAGTACAAGTTTAAAACTGTGTTATTTTTAAAACATTGCTTTGCTCTTAGAAATCTATAAGCTTGAGTAAATTCAATCAATAGATACTATCAAACATCTGCTGAGGGGACTGTAGAGAATTGAAAACAAAACAAAAAATAGCTCTTGTCCCCAAGCAGTGTCATCCGAGGCAAAGGGTTTCAGACAGAAGAGGGAAGAGACATGAGGCTTCGCAGTGTCCGAGGCCACCTCTCAGACTCAGGGCACAGGGAATCCAGGAGGGGCCGTGCCTGCCTGAAGGCCAACCTACGCTCTGTGCTATGAGATGTTTTGGTATTTGTTTCTTGTCTTACCCTCAATGGGCTGTGGGCCATGCACACTGTGACTGAACTATGTTTCTGGATGACCACCCTCCCCTTCCTTCATCAAGGACCCCCTCCCTCCCTGTACGGAGCAGGTTCTCTGCCACCGCGCCCTGGTCAACCAGGGCAGCCGCAGAGCTGCAGGGGGTGAGAGCGCCCCCCGGCGTGGAACTCTGCAGCCCCCACGGCTCTTAGAGGCACAGCCTGGGGCCCCCACGCAGGCTCAGCTCTGCTCTCCTGTTATTTCCAGCTCCGTCACTTTCACCTTGCTGTTCTTTCTCACAGGAACATGTATTTCTGCTCTCTCCAGCCTGTCTGTGAGCTCCGTGGTGTTATTCCTAGAGAAGTTAATAGCAGTCCTAGCGCTCATCTTTACTCAGTGAAGAAGCGCTATTGGCTCAGTCGTGTCTGCCTCTTTGCGACCCCATGCACTGTAGCCCTCCAGGCTCTTCTGTCCATGGAATTCTCTAGGCAAGAACACTGGAGTGGGTAGCCGTTCCCTTCTCCCAGGGATCCTCCCGACCCAGGGATTGAACCTGGGTCTCCTGCATTGCAGGCAGATTCTTTACCCTCTGAGCCACTAGGGAAGTCCCTTAATAAAGAAGGAACAGGATATATTTTATACTGAAACTGGGGAAAACCAGACATCCAATGTGGCCCAACACAACTTTGGAAGACCCCTAAATGTATTTGATAGTCTCTTTGGAAACTTCCCACAGGCCATCTTCACTGGGTCAGGGCCGGACTAGGTTCTAGTCTCATTGGCTGTGTGACCTCCAGTCAAGTACCTCACCTCTCTGAACCTCAGTTTCCTCATTTGATAAACGACGGCTGGAACTCAACTATCACTCAACCCGTTCCCGTGCTCAGCTTGTCACCTTCCTTCATATTATACCAAGTAAGGGAAAAAAAGAAATATTTTTCTCTTCAGTGTTATTGTAACACTGGGGTCTCTAACATTAACCAACTATGTATGGTATTTTTAGCTACATCAAGGGTTAAATTAAGTTATGGAGACTTGTTTATAAATCACCCTCCATTCTGGGGAACATGTCTGTGGAAAAAATGCATTTTAGTTTGCAAAGGTCCAAACAACAGTCTCAAGACAGACACCAGACTCCTGGGAACAAAACCCTCTTGTGAATTGTGGATGGCTTGCAAAATCACTTACTCAAATTCCATCTGTTGACACTGCTCTGTTATTAAAAAGTTCCAATCTAGAGGGAAATTGCCATAACTAGTGTGGGTTTCAATCCCATGTCTCAATATTGGGAACTGCCATCCATCCTCCTCTGTCATAACAGACTGATTGCCTTCAGAAGTAGTTCTTCAGAACAATGGGTGATTCTTTCATTCTCAGCAGTTTGGTCTCTTGCAAGGGACTTAATTCAATTCCTAAGTAGTTTACGGGGGCATTCATAGATTCCCTGTCCCACATCCGAACTCCACAGTGTAATCTCCCAGTTTTCACTCACCAACGTTTGCTGCTGCAGATCTGTCCTTGAAACATCTTAGGATGAATGCATATTTGATGTTTGATGTTTTTCCCCAGAACCAAAAAAATTTCCAAATTTCCAAAGAAATTCTACTGCAGTTACAGGCTACAGACCCTGTGGGTGACTAACAAGACAAATGGGGAGTTCACATATATCACACTAGTGCCCTTGGAGATGGGCGGGTGCTCAACCCTGTTCACTAGTATGCTATTCATATCTAAGGATTTTATAACATTTAGATGATTTACTGTGTCATCTGATCAGCCTGGGTAAAACAAAAATCTCTTCAATTTTCTTCATCAAATGACCTAGGGTGTTCAAATAAGGAAATAACTATACATTCTCACAAGCACACCTCAGAACCTTCCAGCTCTCAGTGAGAATGAGGAAAGGTCTAGGTCTATGCAGGTTTAGGGGATGAGTCCTGCCAAGCACAAAACCCTCAGCCAGCTACCATGTGAGTCGATGATGGTCTCAGGCAATGAGAGGGGCATATACTTTCACAACCACCTGGCCTCCTCCTGAGTTATCCACAGGTGACATCCAAGAAGGGGATGGTGAGCATGGAGAAATGTAGACATGGCTCTTCACAGCCACCTCCTCACTGGGGCCAGCCAGCCAGCGACATCTGCCCCTATGACATCCCCTCCTGTCTTTGAGGGTCTGGTGGCAGATGGAACTGTCTCAGAGTGAAAGATGGGTGAGGGCCTTTCCAGGTGCTCACGCACAGGCCTGGCACACACCACCCAGAGGGACAATGCCTGGGACCGTGGCACTTACTTCTCCCCAACACTCTGGAGAGTCCCCTACAAAGCACTGCACCCCTTAGCTGCCAGGGTTCACCTTCCCTTCCTCCCTCACTCCTTACTTAACTTCTAGTCTATGAACACTCTGCTCTGAGGCTCATAATTCCATTCCCACCTCACGGGGTCTCCATTTAGCATGTGTGAGGATGGGATGGTTGACTCTCTCACTTTCTTTTCACTACAAATGATTCTAGACTGTCATGAAATTCTATTTCCATGTCAATGACGGGCTCAGAAGGGGCCATATATCCCACTTCAGTCAATCAAGTATCGGGGCAGTCTTCCAGGCATCACTGATGGTTGGAGCCTAGGGAAGTCCTACCCACGGATAGCTGTGAAAATATCTTTCAATGTGCTTGAGCCACTTTGAGTGAAGCTATCCTTAACCTGAGAGAGCAGGGGCTCAGGGATGGGAGATTCACCCTAGGGAGCCTTTGTGCTTCTGAAGCTCACAAGCCAACAGGGTCTGGCTTCCACTTCTTTCCAGAGCCTGGTTGAGGAAGCCACATGAAGTTCCTTCTAGATCTCAGGAGTTATACCATCTTTACTATGCGTGGAGCACCTATGAGAACTCACAACAGCTGATGGCCTTTCCAGCATCCTCAATAACCATGTGCTGGGCCTCATGGGTCAGTCTGCAGTCTGTGAGCACCTGGTGACAAAGGCTTGACCAAATTTTGGTCAGGTTCCTTGAGTCCTCTTCTCCACCAGGCCTTGGCCTTCGCCTCCTGAGCCCAGTGTTAGGGGAAAAAAACCCTACTAAGCCAGTTAATCAGAGAAGGCAATGGCACCCCACTCCAGTACTCTTGTCTGGAAAAGCCCATGGACGGAGGAGCCTGGTAGGCTGCAGTCCATGGGGTCGCTAAGACTCGGATACAACTGAGCGACTTCACTTTCACTTTTCACTTTCACGCATTGGAGAAGGAAATGGCAACCCACTCCAGTGTTCTTGCCTGGAGAATCCCAGGGACGGCGGAGCCTGGTGGGCTGCTGTCTATGGGGTCGCACAGAGTCAGACACGACTGAAGAGACTTAGCAGCAACAGCAGCAAGCCAGTTAATCCAGAATCTCCCAACTCTTGATAAGTTTTTCAAGTTCCTGCCCCTCCATGCCCTTGAAACCTAACCAAGGTCCCCTCAGTAATTTCCCATGCCCTCCCTCATTCTGCCTGCTGGCTACAAATTCTAGCCTGTCACTGTTGATTTGAAGTTGAGCTGACTCTCTCTCTCTCCTCTACTGCAAGAGTCTTAAAATTTTTTATTTAAATTTTATACATTTTCTTTTTTTCTCTCCTATGCTCTTCCTTCATTTTCTTAATCTGAAGTATAGTTGATGTAAATTATAAAAGTTATGGTGTATAACACAGTGATTCACAATTTTTTAAAGTTATACTCCATTTACAGTCATTATAAAATAACTGACTTTATTCTTTGTGTTATACAATACATCCTTGTAGCTTATTTTATACCTTAAGAGTTTGTACTTCTTAATCCCCTACCCACTATTGTCTCTCCCTGCTTCCCTGTCCCCACTGGTAACCACTGTTTGTATATTACATCTGTGAGTCTGTTTCTTTTTTGTTGTATTCATGAGTTTTTTGTATTTTTTAGACTCCACATATATGTGATATCATACAGTATTTGTCTTTCACTGTCTGATTTATTTCATTTAGCATAATACCCTCCAAGTCCATCCATGTTGTTACAAGTGGAAAATTTCATACATTTTTTATGACTGAGTAGTATTCCTATGTGTATATGTGTGTGTGTATCAACAGTCTTGAATAAAATCTTTCTTGCTGTTCTAGTAATTTCTTCTGACAGTACCCATCATCCCTCCTCAGCAGTCTAGGCTTTGCTTTCAGATGGTTCATGACCAGGCAACAACACTTGGGAAGAGACCCGTCACTCAAAGCATCATCTCCTCTCACATCTCATCCCAGCATCTCAACCTCCTGGCACAAAATCTTTACATAAATAGGAAACAGAGCTTTCCATACCATGAGGATTAAGGTTGAAAGCACAAATACCCTGTGTCAAGGAGTTTGACTTAACACACACCGAGGTTGTAAATAGTTGATACCTTTCCCTGAGAGCAAATGATAACAGAATGAATACTAACAGCTGCCCACAAGGCTAAATAAATCAGGATGTTGAGCATCTGAAAGCAGCTAAGAGGACAGAAAAGACAAAAAAGGCAGGTGGAGGTTGATGAGTCAGGGACTGACCTGCATTACCAGCTTGCTGCAGGGACAGCCCCATTCCTTCCTGCACCAAATGGTTCCACCACATCTGCACCAAGTCTCCACCCTAAATTCAGTTTACTTGGCTCCCCGTGGGACAGACACTGAATGGGGAGTGTCATAATCGCCTCAAGTCTCTAGGGCCTCCCCAGATGTCCTCTGCAGAAACGCTGCTCTTGGCAGCACACACGCACTCGCATCAGAGATGTTGGAGACCTCCCCTCCCCCAGCAGCACAGCACAGGCACCAAGCCTGCCTCGGCCATGTCCGGGCATCTGAGTCTCGGCTCCCGAACAGCCCAAGTTACCGGCTTCAGGGCGGCTGCATTTCCCCAGTGGCAAACCATTCTTCTCTAGGTGGACTCCACATGTAGGGTTTTCTATTTAAATGAGAAAGATAGTCCCACCCCTACCACCAAAGAGCCTAAAAAGGAAAAGATAACTGAGCTTAAAACGTTCAAATGGTCCAAAGAAGACAGTGCTCTCTCTCTCTCAGAAGAAAATGATTCACTATAGTTTTACAGCAGGGTATCACCAGCCTGGTGGGTATGTTCCTTGGACTGCTCTGGAGGAAGCACCGGGGACCTTCCCTGCCCTTCTCTGCCCAGAAGCCCCTTCTTCACAGGGGGACAGTGTCTCAGACCCCAAAGACAGAGAGCAACTGAGGTGATGAAGCGGCAGGTTGAGCCTGTACTTCAGGGCCGGGAGCCTGGGGATAGGTCACCCCAACGGCAGGTGACTCTCAACGGCAGGGTTTGATAGGGGAGAGTTCTCAAAGGTGGCATGAAAAAGAAGGCCATTTTCTTCTGTTTTATGTTTTTCCTATGAAACCCTGCTGAGCGAACGAGTAAGTTAAATAGAACCTTTCCAGGGCCCGCCTTCACCTGGATGGTCTGTGTAGTGAAGAACACCTATAGGCATTGCCCCTGCCCTGGGTGAAAGGCCCATTGCCCACAGGGCAGCTGGCTCTTTCACTGCCAGCCCCGACAGGTGCCACTGTGCCTGTCCTGCCTGTTCCACCTATGCCCTCCGGCAAGAGTAACCACTCCACTTCCCATTCATCTGTCAAAGCTGGGTTCCAGTTCTGGCTGCTTCTCAAAGCTGTTCCTGTGTGGCTCAGCCCACATGCCTCTCCTCTGAGTGCCTCGAGGCCCCAGGACTGCTCCACACAGACAAGGGGGCACCCTGTGCTGTCTGATCCAGTCTCTGTTACCTCCTGAGTGCTGGGTTCTCCCCAATACGGACTGAGCCTCCTGAGGGCAACCCTATGCCACTTGTCCTGTGAGGGCCCCCGATGGTGCTAAGCACAGGGTCGGGGCTCGAGCCTGGGGAGCAGTGGGGGCCTTGGGGGAGGGGCAAACTAGCAGGGGAAGGGGACAGTGAGATCACACCCACTGGGAGCCCAGGCAGCGGCCCAGTGGGCTCGGAGAAGGTGCCATGGCTGCTCCAGGGAGCATATCATCTCCAGCCAGGCCTCAGCATGAGGCTGTGTGACAGCCCCAGTGGGAACTGAATGAACGACAACGCCTCTGCTGAAGCAGGGAGGAATAAAGCCTACTGATGCCTCTGACGGAGTGGCACATAGACAAGCATGACTAAAACACATCCTACCCGGGAAGTGGTATTTCCAAGTAATTACATCAACGGTCAAAGATGCATGGTAGCTTTGAAGATGTGGGATCAGGATATATTTCTACAGAGGCAGGAGAAGCAGATCAAAGAAAAGAGGGGGGGAGGCTGCTGAACCCGTGAATGCGTTTCCAAGAGGCCAGATCTGCGGCCTGACAGAGAGAAGAGGATGTATGTGATTCGTTTCTGCCACTTAAAGTTCGTCTTCAGTGACCACTGGAATCTCTCGGGCGTGAGTCCAAACCTTCCCTGGCATACAAATCTCCAGGGGGGGCTCGCTTAAAATGCTGCTCCCAGACTCCCCCACCCCAGAGACTCTGATTCAGCAGGGCTGGGTAGGGCCCCAGAAACTGATTTCTAAGAAACCCTCCCAGTAATTGTGGTGCAGATGGTCTGCGTCCTCAATTTGAGAGCCCAGTGAGTCCTGAGAACAGGGCAGACCTTGAGGCTGTATCCTCCTCTATTTTCCCAGCACATGATCAAGGAGAACTTTAGATGGACAGGTGTTTCTGTGTTTCAGGATCTTCCTGTAGGGACACTGAAGGGGGTGGCTAGCTTGTCCATGAGACCAGACCTCCATCCCTACACCAACCTGGCTCCAGTGCTTATAGGAGAGGGTGAGGCAGGGTTTGCTCAGTTTTCAGCTGGGGGGTAGGCAGAAGGGCTGATTTGTGAACTTGGTTCAGAGTAGAAGGAAATGGGACACAGCCTCTGTGAAACAGCTGACCCATTCTTTGAATAAATTTCTCACCATATTCTGCTCCCCACAAAGGAGTGGGTGGTGCACAGTGGAGAACAGAGTCCTCAATTGAATCCATCCCTCTCTCTCTCTTCCCCTCGGTTAGTTCCTGATTTTGAGTTGTGCTGAGGTGGAAGAACTTGGAACAAGAGCCTTTACCAATTCTCAGGGCTACTCATTAATCCACTGTCCATCCATCTACACATCTATCCATCTGACACGTATTGAATTCTGAGTAATAGGTCTCTTGCCACATTCCAGGAGCAGAAAGTGAACAAGGCAAGGCCCCTGCTCTCTTAGCTGCACACAAGCTGGTGAGAACAACAGAGACAAATGGATGCAACACAGCACAGATGTGAGACGAGTCCCAGGCCCAACACAGCACTAGGAGAAAGTGCCTAAGTCCTCCCACATTGTTAGGAAAGTTTCACAAGGCAAGGATGCCAGGCCTGAAGGCTGAGGAATGGGGAGTGGTCTATGGTCAGAGTGCATATATATGTGTATGTGTGCATGTGTGTATGTGTGTGTCTGAGAATGTGCATGAGTATCACACCCCACTGGGACAAAGGAAGAGCAGCATGAAGCATAAAGCAAAAGCAGAATGAATCAAGGTGATTGTTCAAGGTCTGCAGGCAGGCTGGGCCTAGGTGGAGGCTGGTCCTCCACCTCCCCAATGCTAAGGGTTGCCTGGTGTCCTATAAGAAGCCACAAAGCTGTTTGTGTTCTGAGTCATGTCCGACTCTTTGTGACCCCATGGACTATAGCCCACTAGGCTCCTCTGTCCATGGGATTCTCCAGGCAAGAATACTGGAGTGGGTTGCCATTTCCTTCTCCAGGGGATCTTCCCAACCCAGGGATCGAACCTGCATCTCTTGCATCTCCTGCTTTGGCAAGCAGATTCTTTACTACCGCACCGCCTGGGAAACCCCACAAAGCTGTTCAGAAGTGTTTGTGTTGCTTGTGTTTCAGGCAGCCCCCTTGGTAGCTATGAGTGCGATGGCTGGGAAGCAGGCAGGCAGCTTACCTGGCGGCGACTCTAGTGATCCTGCCTGCAAAGGGTGGGTCTGGGCCCACAGTGATGGCAGGGATGGGCAAGAGAACACAGCAGCCACAGACCTTGCTGGGGCCAGAGGGCAGGGGGCAGGAGTCCAGGATGGCTCCCCTGCCTCAACAGGACCCTGAGTACAGAGACAGCTAGCAGAGTAGAGACTCCCCTGACCTCTTCCCACGCGGCACGCTGCTGGCCCACAAAGGTCCCAGCCTCCTCAGTGGCTGGTCCCTTAGGCCTCCCTGGTGCCTGTCTGCTCAGACACTGCTGGCTGTGAACTAAATGCTCCTGAAACGTTTCTTATACACTGCAGACGTTTTTCTGCCCTGAAACACTCGGGTGGCTTAATTTGTTTTCTGAAATAACAAAAGCAATTAGACTAATTGCCTTCAGAATGGGGCACTCATAGGGAACAGCCTCCATGCCGCACAGCCTGCGCCTGGCACACTGTTTCTGGGCCCATCATTTATGGAGCAATCTGCCTGTCCTGTCACAGGCAGGTGCCAGGCATCACACTTCACAGCCCTTTAGGAACTCCTCCTACTGGAAGCTGGAGATAAAGAGATTACTTCCTGCCCCCGTGAGCCAGGAGCCACGCTCACCCCTCTAGCTCATGACCTCCTCAGGGTCATGTGGCTGTTACTGCTCCAGAGCGTCACCTACGGATTACAGACGAGTCAGGAGATCTGCCAGAAAGATCAGTCGAAGGAGAAGACATCAACCCACAACCCAAATGCTGGGTTGAGACCCACTGAGGCTGAGCATCTTCTCCCTTGTTCCCTCATCTGCACATCAAAACTTTGCTGAGCACAACTGCCCCGGACACTGTGAAGGCTGAGTATACACTGGAGGGGAAAACCAGCATGACTCCTTCCCTTTGGGTACTTGGGGTCCAGCGTACCACCTATCAATAGACTAGTAAATAGAAGATCACGATAAAAAAAAATTTGCATGTAAATAAAAATTGGGATAGGGTTGTGGAGAAAATGAATAGGTACAGGACAAGAAAAGAATGAGTGAGAGAAACCAGCTTAGAGGGAGCAGACCCTGAGCAGGGCCTAAGGATGAGAAAAGGGGTGCCACGTGGAGGGCTGGGAGCAGGGTGAGCATGGCTCCTTGGACGAGGTCAGAGCGGCCGGAGCCAGAGACACAGGAGATGAGAACGTGCCAAGGTTTGGAAGGTGGGAAGAAGCTCGTTCTTGTAGACAGCCCTGGTGGGGAACTGGATATTACTAAAAGAGTGACGGGAGACACGAGATGGAATTTCTCTCTCAGGAAGGTGGGCTGTGGGGTAAGAATGGAAGAAGGGAGACCAGTTCAGAGGGGATTAGAGTCTTGGCTTGTCTAGGTGGTGGCACTAAGGGTGGGGATACGGACAGATTTGAGGTACAAACACAGAAGGCAAAGCCAGGTGGACATGAAGATGGGA
Organism: Odocoileus virginianus; assembly: GCF_023699985.2. Taxonomy (NCBI): domain Eukaryota; kingdom Metazoa; phylum Chordata; class Mammalia; order Artiodactyla; family Cervidae; genus Odocoileus; species Odocoileus virginianus. The sequence continues at coordinate 41,951,902 of NC_069676.1, forward strand.
AGGGAGGCATGACAGACGACTCGGCTTTCCATTTAACAAGTGGGTAGGTGTTAGCCCTATTCCCAGAGGAGGGCATGACCAGAGAAGAAGCAGATACTTCTGGGGGCTGGCAGAGGGACTGTAACTGTTTCACCTTGGGCATGTTTAGCTTGAGATGCCAAGTGCTAACACCAGAGACCAGATCTTTCAAACAGGTTAGAAACAAAGGAAGAGGGTTCAAAATGACAGGGGTAGCTGCGTCATTTATTTCCTTCTCCTCCTGAGACTCAAAAAAACCTTAAAAGAATAAATCACAGGGACGAAGAGAACCCTCAGCGAGCAAAGGATTTAAAGACACCTGGTGAAGAACATTCACTGGTGACAGAAGGCACCTCCGCCCACAGCCTGGGACACGAGCAGAAGAGGCAGCAGCTGTCGGCCCCTCTCCCAGAGGCGGGCTGAGACGGGCAGAGGAAATCGAAGCTGTTTGTCCAGGAAACACCCTCATTTGGAAAAACACCCAGAGAAAACACCCATTTCCTCTCTAAAGAAATGGAATGAACTGCCTGAGGAGAACCATGGCAGTGAACGTGGGTGTTGGCGCCCTCCTCATCTGGCATCTTGGCCATGCAACGCAATGTCTGGCTCGCGGCCTGCTCATCCTCAAGTGGAACCCCAGCTGACAAGCCCTGAACGTCAGCATTTGTACCTTCTTCATTCTTACATCTGGACGGTCAACCAGGAAACACCAGACCCACAGCCCGAAATAGAGCGATCTGAAAACAGATCAACAAAAAAGAGCAATTAAAGAAAACCACACACAGAGATGCCCCACATGACAAGAGAAAAGTAAAAGTAAAAGCAGAAGGCAAACAGAAAACCAAAAATTACTAAGTAGTAGCCTCAAATAGTTTCAAGGTGTCACTTGGAGAAATCAGAGACTGAGAAAGTGTGCTTGGGAGTTTTCCAGAATATTGAGAAAGATATATGGAAACAGAAGCTTTGAGAGAAAAGGTATGATCACAAATACTGATCCAGGAGGTTATATATCCAATTAAGATTTCTGAAAGACAAGAGAGAACTTGAGAAGACAAAATTGCTTAAAAATCTGTAATTGCTTTCTTTTCAGGAAGGATATATATATATTTAGATCAAAAAGCCCACAGAAGAGGCCACAAAGCCAAACACATCATTGCAAAATTTCATAACACCAATAATATTAATTATTATTTTGTTCATCATGGACTTTTGGGGGGTAATATATATATAAATCATATATAATTTATATAATGTAAAGTATTACATTAAATGTTTATCTTGACTACTGAGTTTTTGTCCTGAAAGTAAGGGCCTTAATTACCTCACCTTAATCCCATCTCTGTTATATGACAGGCAGAGATACTAGAGATAAACCAGTGAAACAGAGTCCTTACTCTCAAGGACCTTAAAGGAGACAAAGAGATTATCCTTAATAGCTTCCAGATAGATTAAAACAGGCCACCCACAAGGAACAAAAATCAGTCTAGCACTGGACTTCTTATCACTTCTGGCTTGAAAATGATGCCTTTAAAAGTATGAAGATATGATTTTCTCTACAAGCCTATACCAGCTACACTTCCTATTCCCCTTGCATCTAGATGGGGCCATGTGACTAGTTCTTACAGAGAAGGTGTGGGTAGAATATGTTACCTCTAGGCTGATTGAGTTAGGAGTTGGTGGGCCTTTTCTATATTCCCATATCTTTGTCTACAATGACCTTGGAGGCTACAATATAGGAGGAGACTTTCTAGGTCTCTGAATTATTGTATGAAGCAGAGAACATCCCAAAATTACAGAAGAATGAGCAGGCTGGATGTGAGTGCATAATAAACTCTGTTATACTACTGGTATTTGAGCATGAAATTAAAAGACGTTTACTCCTTGGAAGGAAAGTTATGACCAACCTAGATAGCATATTAAAAAGCAGAGACATTACTTTGCCAACAAAGGTCCGTCTGGTCAAGGCTATGGTTTTTCCAGTGGTCATGTATGGATGTGAGAGTTGGACTGTGAAGAAAGCTGAGCACTGAAAAATTGATGCTTTTGAACTATGGTGTTGGAGAAGACTCTTGAGAGTCCCTTGGACTGCAAGGAGATCCAACCAGTCCATCCTAAATGAGATCAGTCCTGGGTGTTCATTGGATGGACTGATGCTGAAGCTGAAACTCCAACACTTTGGCTACCTCATGCGAAGAGCTGACTCGTTGGAAAAGACCCTGATGCTGGGAGGGATTGGGGGCAGGAGTAGAAGGGAAAGACAGAGGATGAGATGGCTGGATGGCATCACCAACTCAATGGGCATGAGTTTGAGTAAACTCCAGGAGTTTGTGATAGACAGGGAGGCCTGGTGTGCTGCGATTCTTGGGGTCGCAAAGAGTCGGACACAACTGAGCGACTGAACTGAACCTTGACTATTGGGACCCCTGGTGCTGCAATGGTAAAGAATCTGCCTGCCAAAGTAGGAGATGCAAGAGATGCAAGTTAGATCCCTGGGTCAGGAAGATCCCCTGGAGAAGGAAATGGCAACCCACTCCAGCATTCTTGCCTAGTAGATTCCACGGACAGACTATAGTCAATGGGGTTGTAAAGAGTTGGACACAACTGAGCACCATACGCACGTACACCTTGACCATTACAAGGCAAATTTTCAATTTGTAATACTACATCCAATCTGTCAAATACGAAGAAATAAAAGCATTTTCAGACATTTGAGGAATAGAAAGTTGAAGTCCTGTACATGCTTTCTTAGGCAGTTACACAAGGGTGTACTCCAGCAAAAAGAAAATGTGAGCTAACAAAGGAAGTCAGGCCATCCTGGGAAGAGTGGTGCAACCGAGAAAAAAAGAAAAACCCATTCTAGATTGGAGCAAGAAAAAGAGGCTCCAGAAGAGAGGACTTAAGGCACAAGTTACAACTGATGATAAGAGAGAGAGTAAGAAAGTAGGTGAGGATATGTGAAAGGCAACTGATGGAGGGTGAAAAAGATGCTATCTGAACCTAATGTCAGAAAAAAAGTCTTCTCTAAGTGACACATGGAGTCAGTACGCTGGTACATAGAGAAGGAAATGAAAAACTAGGACATGACTGATTCTCCAGGGAGCAATATTTCATAGTTATAATAATACAAATTTAATTTATTTGTCCTCAACCTTTAGAATCATCTTACAGACAAATGATGAGAGATGATTCAAATGCTGGCATGAGAGGGACAGATCTTGGCTGTTGACTCCAACCCTAGCCTTTGAAGATGAATAAACCGGAGTTGGAATAGGGATGTGAGTTTCCCAAGGTCCCTCAGGGCAGAGTAGGGACTGGAGAAAGTGGTTTTGGTTGCTGCCCTCATTATGCCCTCTCTCATGCCCTGCTCACCTGCCTTGATTCACCACCACCAAGTTAGGCAGGGGAGCCTGTGCCTGTGACCTTGCCTTCTCAGCAAAGGCTGTTTTGACTTTTGCGGAGTTTCTCATCCAGTTTTCATTCTGAGAAGCCTTCCCAGCCCTGTTCCTTTAGATGGTTTTCCTCCCAGTAGGGACAGCTGTCAATTCCCCTCTAGAGAAGATAACCTTGCCTGTCCAACATGTGCTAATCTAGTGCTCTGTTCCTTTAGTTTGGGGATGCTATTGGAAAGGCTCCAATTTGAAAAGAAAAAAAAATCAATGGTGTGCTTTGTAGAGGTGACATATTAAAGTGTATCAGCCGCTTGGCAGGTGGCCAGTAAGCAGCCCTCGGTCTGCAGATCACCAGGGATGGAGGGCACTGGGGGGCCTGCCAGTCAGGACTGGCCAGCACGGCTCTTGGTCACGTGCAGCATGGCCCTCCCGGGGCCTCTGTGAGTCTGAGGTCAGCACTGATCAGTCATGCTGGGGGTGACGTGATGGCTGCCCAAGTGGCTAGGGGGTCAAGAGGTCAGCTAGGTCCCTCCTCTGCCACAGGACCAGTGCCACTACCTCGATATGCTTCCACAGAATATCTTCCACATTTAGGAATTTAGGAAGGACTAATAGCCGAGACAGAAGTTTTAGAGGAATCTCACTCCAGCGGTGGCGTGATCTATTCCACAGTAAGAAAACAGATTTCTGGTCTCACCTCAAGTCTTCCTGCTGAACTTTCTTACCATTCTAGGTTCAGTGCAGCTGCATTGGAGCTGGTCCCCACCTTCAGTGCTACCTACGTCACCCCTGGAAACTGAGACATCGAGAGTGGTGGCATGTGCAGAGCTGGTGCCTGATAACCAGAATGAGACCCACAAACCCATACACACAAACTCTCCATGCCCCAACTCTGGGCCCCTGCATTCTGCTCCCTTGCCAAGTCCAGCATCTTCAATCACATCGCCTGAGGAGCAGGATAAAGGGGAGAAGGGGCCAAAGATCTGCTGAGAAATAGTGGGTGCTCAGGACTCAGGTAGAGGACGTGACATCTCTGCAGGAGGCCTCAGACTCTCCTGGAATCAGGCCCTTTCCACCCCAGCCCATGTGACAGAGCGCACCGGCACCACTCCGGTGCGCTGGGCAGTGCATAGGCCAGAGGAAATGCGAGGACTTGCTTATCTGTATTACTCATCTATTCTGCAGCTGTCACCAAGGGCATTCAGTGCTCAGGGATGGGCAAACCTCCATGGCTTTCATGACTTACAGGCAGGTACTGACAATACTTTGCAGTTTGCAAAGCAGTTATTTGCAAAGAAGGGCCTTTCTTTCCTGTTTCCCTCCCTTGGCATTAATAAGGAGAACACATTTAATTGCCAAGATTGGCTGATGTAAGGAGAGAAAACTCTGAGTGCCAGGGTCAGTGGAAAGGGCTAGTGCACTGATTACTCCTGAATTATATTTCCTGTCTTAGCATCTGCCCGCAATGCAGGAGACCTGGGTTCGATCCCTAGGTCAGGAAGATCCCCTGGAGAAGATGGCTACCCACTGCAGTATTCTTACCTGGAGAATTCCATGGACAGTGGAAACTGGAGGGGTATAGTCTATGAGACTGCAAACAGTCAGACACGACTGAGCAACTAACACTTTCACTTAAAGCAATAAACCAACAGCAATTTCTTTGTATCTTTGACTGATATTTGTCCCCTTAAACTAGTCCTGCAATTTTAACTGATGGCTCTCACAGACACCCACCAGCCCATGGGAGGGAATCAGCCACAAATGTTCCCTGGGGCAGCCTAAGTCACCCCACGGGCCTGAATCATCCTAATACTTGGTTCCCATAGCCCGGGCCCAACAGGAGGAGGCTGAAAGGGAAAGCATGCTGGTCTCAAGGGGACTGTGAGCCCAACACCCAGCCTAGGCTGGGACCAGGACACGGCTTTGGCAGACATTTAAGTCAAGGAGCGTTCTTAGCAACAAACTGAGAGCTTCAGGCTTAACTTCCCAAGAAGTTTGCTCTGTCTAGACATCAATTTTCCCTGTTAACCACCAACAGGTGGGTGCGAAGAGCACACAACAAAATGTCATTTATAATTTAAAATTCATTACTGAAAAGGGCTCTGCAGTAATAGTCTGACTTCAATCATTTCAAAGATGCCTTCACCAAGGAGGTGCGGCGTCTGGTAACAGGCGGTCGTGTGGGTTTTCCTGGGCTCCTTTCCTCGCTCCCCGCCTTACTGGGCCGAACCCCTCCCCAACCCCAACCCTCCTGTTAGAAAGCTATTTTATCTCTGGAGAAGTCTTATGCCAGGGATATATGACCAGAATACATGAAGGTCTTTTAAATTTATTTTCAATAGCCCTGCTATTCTCTTCTCTATGAAATATTTAACATTTAACTCATTCTTTCTGCTGCTGGCAAAGTCTCAGGTGCAGGTGGCTTTGTAGAGATGGCAGAATGTCACACCAAGGTAATTGTTTCTCTTTATTTCCTCTAGATAAAGAATAAGTAATAGGCAAGTCTGAATTATTGGGCAGTGCTTCTATTGCCGGCTCCAGCGATAACATGACCTAGGAGATTGAATTTGGAGTCTCTGCATAATCAGCTCGCCTCACCCCACCCCGACTCCAAAAATTTGCCTGAGAAGGAACCTGCATTCGCGAGCCACTCCTGCTACCCTGCTGGTCTATGTGTGTAAGACCCTGCTTTCTAGAAACTCCGAGTGCCAGAACTGCCTTTTAATACCCACCCTCAAGCATTGTCTAGGCAGGCGGGATCAGCCTCCTGGGGTCCTGGGAGAAGGCATCAGGACAGCTCCGCAGGGAGGAGGAGAGGAGCCAGGCATCGAAAGGCGCTGCAGGGCTGAGGAAGGTGGAAAAGTAGGTTCATTCATGAAGCAACAGCAAAGATCACAGTACCAGACAAGAGTCCTGATGAGTATCTGAACCACATGGAATCAATCTCCAAACCTTTTGAAGCTTCATCACTTAGCTTCAAGTAAATTATGTTAAGTTCGATTACAAAAAGATGAAGGAAGCAGAGACCAGTATATCTCGTGTTTATGCCTGCCCTAACATTCTTATCTCCTGTATACCTTATTACAATTCACAGTTAATACAGAGCAGACCTCAGCTTTAAATGAATATTGGTCTAAGCACTTGGTTCAGCAGGACACTGTTACTACCTTATATCCATGCTTTCATACCTCAGAAAAACTGGAGACTAAGAACAAAGTTTGCTTGTTTTCTTCTCCTCTCCAAGCATTTTAAGCAGCCAAGGCATAAATATTCATGAATGATAGGAAAGCTAGCTAGAGAGCAGTTGTGGTGAAGAAGATGATCCTGTGAAATTTTTATAGACCAGCCACTTACCTTGGTGGTAAACTTTTACTCAGAGAAAAAGTGCATCAGATATCAAATTTACCATCTTCACCAATGAATGTTCATTCTCTAAACAAAGAGAAGTCTCTGTCCCATGAAAGTGTCCAATATGTCCTCCTGAGCCCTCACTTACCGCCCGCCCCATCCTTCCTTTGTTCATGAGGCAGAGGTAAGGGGAGTTCTTTATGGAGAGTGGACCTCACTGACTTCATGTCAGTGGGATGCCCATTGAGCGATCTTCAGATTTACATACATGTATTATAACTATATGGGCTTTCTGGGTGGCACTGGTGGTAAAGAATCTGCTTGCCAATGAAGAAGACATAAGGTTCTTATGTGTGGGTTGATCCCTGGGTCAGGAAGATTCCCCTGGAGGAAGGCATGGCAACCCACTCCAGTATTCTTGTCTGGAGAATCCCATGGACAGAAGAACCTGGCGGGCCACAGTCCATGGGGTTGCACAGAGTCAGACTTGACTGAAGTGACTTAGCATGCACGCACACTATAACTACAATTGGAAGACTAATTTCTAAGTCCCTTCTGATGTCATCGTGTAAACTCCAGGGGATGACTGGATGAGTGAACAACCTAAGCCTGGGTCAGGGATACTCAGTTCCCTGAGTCTGGGGTCACAGGATCCTTCAGGCGGACCAGCAACTGACCCATATGAAGGTTGTATCCATAACCTGGCCTCACTGGCAAACACTCAGGGCTGTGCCTGACACATAGTATGTGCTTAGTAAATCATTTTATCATTGAAGACTTATGTGTTCTGCCATCACCATTCTGCTCAAGAAGTCAACAGACTAGTAACACTGACCTGCAAGTGTCTGGCTTAAAATAACTTCTCAAGTGACTCATTGTCAGTGAGGAAAAAAATCTAGGAAGGAAGGAATGGAGGGAGGGGGAAAGAAGATAGGGAAGGAAACGGTTAAATACATTCCTAAAATCTGCTAATATAATTAGTTGGTCTATAAGAATATTGCCCTGATTTCTCAAAGGAGAAAGTCAAGTTTCTCATAAATGATCACTAGTTTTCCCATTTTCTCTCTGCCATTCTAAAAAATTCCACTCCTTCCATGTCCTTCGAGTAGACTGCCATCATGTTGGGCATATACTTCATGCTGTATACTTTACTCAATAACTTTTACACTTTTCACTGGATCCTCCCAGCAACCCTGTGGAGACAGGGCTTATGATGTTACACCTCACAGAGGAAGAAGCTGAGGCTGGAGGCCTTGTGTGGCTGGCCTGCAGCCACAGACCTGGTCAGTGCCAGAACGGTTACTGTCACTCCCAGACCTCCACTCTTAACCAGCCTCCAGTATTTCTCTCTCCGGGAAGGTGCAGAGCTGCAGACGGGACCCTTTCATGTTTTGTCTGCTTCTCTTCTGAGAGAACAACTTGCTGAAATTTTAATTGGCTTGGGAGACAACTTTTCCGAAAGCATCTTTTTCAAACTTTATCTTCGAAACTCTGAAAAATCCTTATTTTTTTTCCCCCGAGAAGTGCCAGTTTTCCAGAGAATTCAGACAGAACTTTCACCAGGTAATTGATTACTCTGTTCATGGGTACTGAAGCACACCTCTCGTTGGGGACATTTCGTATTTCTTTATGCTTCAATTACTGGAAAGTTCTCATTGTCTGGCCTGTGTGACTTTAACAGTGATGACATCTGAGGCAGATGCCAATCCATTAACGCCAGTGGGACAGTTTTCTCTTTCTGAATCTCGCTCTGGTACATACTATTGTTTGAGCCAGTTTCATTAGGAAGCAAATTACATTCTTCCATTGAAGGTCCCCATTGAACCCAAAACCGCTTTTGGTGTTCCTCCAAGATTTTACTAATGAAAAATATGTGGGAATGAACTGCATAACCAATCCCATGATTTTTTCTCTCTTAATAAAATTTATGTGGTACAAAGCCAGCATTGTGGCCCCAATTGGATTTAGACTCACGCAGCTACCTTCATCCTTGCGATTTATGATGCAACTGTACACACAAACTTTCTAAAAATATCTCGACTGCTCATCTGAAATTCCAACTTTACTGGTGAGCTGCAAGTCATCTGTCTCTGGTCTGCTTCTGTAACCGACTGGGGTCCAAACCACAGGAAGAAGCATCTGTAACTGTGGTAACAGGCAGGAAATAAATAATGCATTTTCAGGAGAGAGCCTTATTTCTCTGCAGTTTTCAAATGCCTTCCCAATATTACAGGCTTGCAAATTTAATCTTAATTTCTTCTCTGATTTTTCTCTTTAAGGTTCTCCATTGATCCCCTGAGTCAAGAAAATGTGTAGTTTATCATCTGCCTGATCAACAATGGCTGAGTTCACTTAAGTTGCCTCATCCGTTTCCTTCCATCAGATCAGGACAAGATTTTAATTTTTCATGAAGAGCAAAACTGTAGCTTTCTACATGGCCAGATAACTGGGGTAATTTGCTCATACGCACTAATGCAGCTTTAGCTGAAGGCTCCTGAGGCCTCTGAGCTGCCTCCAGCTGGAATGGAAAGGACACTGCCTTGCCAGGTGGGTGTGGGGTGGCCTGGGGGAGAGAACTGGGTGTGTTTGGACTCCAGGGAGTGTGCAAAGAAGACACACCCCACCCACAAGGCTGTCCACTGTGTGTCTCTGAGGTATATGGATAGAAATGAGGTCCTCTGTCATAAATCTCTACACATTTTCCATGCAAGGTGAAATTACTTGGATAATTCTTTAAGTAAAATAGATATTTCATATGCTGGGGAAAAAAAATCTAGAGAAAGTGTTAGTTGCTCAATCATGTCCTACTCTTTACGACCTCATGGACTATAGTGCACCAGGCTCCTCTGTCCATGGGATTCTCCAGGCAAGAATACTGGAGTGGGTTGCCATGCCCTTCTCCAGGGGATCTTCCCTCAAGGATGGAACCTGGGTCTCCAGTAATGAAGGCAGGTTCTTTACAGTCTGAGCCCCTAGGGAAGAGACAGAGAAGAAAAAAAAAATCTAGAGATGTTTAAAAATGCTAAAAAAGATTCTGAACTCCTTGTTACATGTTCACACACTACCTTATGTTCTTTCCTTCACAGCACTTATCACTAGTAACACTCAAACTCTGAAGTATGTTTACTTGCTAACTGTCTCCCTCCACTAGAGTGAGAGTCTCAGGAAAGCAGGAACCTTCTGCGTCTTGCTAACGCAGGGTTCCCAGGGTCAAGCCTAGTGCCTGGAACACAGAAGGAGCTAAATAAGTGTTTGCTTGGGTCAGTGAATGAGCCAGAAGGCCCCAGTCTGAGTCTCCCTGACTCCACTGAAGATGTAGCTGTAACAAGGGCCCAAGCCGAGACTCAGTTTCTTTTTCAGTCAGAGGATGAGATGATACAGTAGTCTAAAAGAGGAAGCTCTCCAGATCTTCCTTAACTGGTGGATAGATGTACCAAAGGTGGTACACAGGACTGTACCTGATACAGTAATCCAAGGGAATGAAGCCCTCTCCGTCCTAAACAGTGTGTTCTGCTGTTCTTCCCCAGTGATGCCCCTCAGCAGTCCCCTTACAATCTCACATTTAATTCTTAAAGCCTCTGCTCTGGAATGACCTTCCACACGATCCTGAAGAAATGCCTCCCTAGATGATGAGCCTCTGTTTTCTCAGGAAGAAAAACCCAATTTTAAAGTGAGATTTCTCTCCCAAAGGCTTTGTCTGCCTTTCAACAACACCTCCAAAAAAAGGGTAGCTCCTGACCGAACACAATGCTTGGGGGGGGCAGGGGTGGGAGGTGGCAGGTGACAGGCCATCCCTTGACACAGACGTAGCCCTGGCAATCCCAGACACTCTGGGGGGTCCAGGCTATAGAGCCAGTGGCTGTTGGTTTGAAAAGCGAGCCTACCAGGGGTTGGGGACTGTGCTTTTGCTGAAGACATCCTGAGCACAGGTCTGGTGCCTCCACAAGCTGGCAGGTGCAGGGTTCAGGTCTCTGTGGTCTTGAGATGTCTGACCCCAGTTTGGGGGCTGAGTTGTAGATTTCCCTTTTTATCCTAATCACTCATGAGCTGCCAGGCACTACTGTGAGGGGAACCTAACACAGGTGCTCATCTGCTCAGCTCAAGCGACATTTGAGTTGTACATTCATTCGACAAGTCTTACCGAGTGCTCACTGTGGGCCAGGCTCTGTCCCGCCGTCTGCGTTCACAAATGTGACAAGTCAGGACATTCCCTACCTGCAGGGAGTGATCCAGAATGGACCCACCACCAAGGGGGAACATCTTGCCCCCAAAGAGGGCAGCCTGATGCAGGAATCACAGGGGGGCTGTAAATCTTGGGCTTCTCTTGTTGGCATCTAAGAGCGTACCCCTACAGGGCCAAACCCATGCCATGAGGCAGAGCGAAGAGGGTCCTGGCTCTTGGCACTGATTTGTTTTGAGAAGAAGGAAGGGAGGAGGGGAAGGCAGCTGACTCCGAGTGGGAAAGAAAACCATCTGAGAATGATAAGCAGGACCACAGTCAGGTCATGTCTGCCTGCAACGCAGAGTAGGGGGCAGGAGGAGGAGTTGCTCCGGGGGTGGGGGCCCCAAGCCTCCCTTGAAGGGGAGAGGCCCAGGAATCCTCCCTCAGCCAGTGCAAGGCTCAGCTGCAATTTCACAAGAGGAAGAAGGCTCAGAGCAGGCCCACAGGGGGCTCTGTGTCTCTGGAAGTGATGACCCCTGACTGCACGCAGACACTCTGCAGAGGCCATAGGAGTGCTGTGCAGAGCTTTCAGGCTCTCGTAGACCAAATCCATCCTCAGAGAAAGCACACGGATGCAGCAAAGGGTGTGTGACTGAAGGTGGGCCCTTGCTTGGCAGGTATATGCCCACACACAGCCCCAGCCATGTGCGCACTGCCGTGAGCCCGTGTCCAGTCCCCACCCCAGCAAAAGGGCTAGGATGTGCTGGCTGGAGCTGTGACTGGACTCTCTCTAAAGCCCGACCTTCTACCATCATTCAAATTCCCTATGGTCAGGCTTGCCATCACTTATTCTTTGACTATAGTTCACCCCTCAAGCTGGCCTCAGACTGGCCTCACGGCTCAGCCTGAAGGCCAAGGTGAAATCACCAGGTGACCTTTTCATTTTGGTGTCACTGTTTCACAGAGCTTATACTAGCTTTTGTGACCTGGCAAAGTGTACGTGCCGCGTGCTAGTGGGAGGCAGCAGCAGGTCTCCAGGGCAGGTGGGAGCCCCTGAGCAGAGGCAGAGGAGGGCTCAGCGGAAGAGGAATCTCCCCTGCTGTCAGTCCTGCCACGCGGCCCACCACCTGCCTCCCTGTCCCTCCCCCGGGCAAGTCTCCCTGGAGTCTGTACTAGAGGTGATGGCCACAAAGCTCCCACCAGCTCCAGCTCCTCTGCATCCTGCCAGGTCTCCTGGCAAGAAGGTCTGCTCCCATTTCATTTCTTTGGCCCTTTCTTCCCACCCCACCTCCATTCCAAATCTCCAGAATCCATTATGTTCCATGTCCAGGCTCCAGCCACATGCCTGCCTTTCATTGCCCCCAGCTGGCCCCGCCCCCCATCCCCACATGTGCCTCTGCCCAAGCAGCAGGTCCTTGAAGGTTTTCTGTCCCCTGGGTGTGGCTCATTCTCTGCTACCCGGCACAATGGGCGATTTCTTCCATCTCCCAGGCATGGCCCCTTGAAGTGAAGGGAAGGCAGTCTTAGAAGTGGTACTATCACCATCTCTGAGCCCCTCTTTGAAGAAAACGGAAATGCAGGAAGAAAAAAGCTTTCTGAGAAGGATGGTTTGCTCAAAGACCTCTCATACAAAACTCTGATGATAACACTATGAGAGAGGCCACTTACACAAATAGGATGCGATTTGCTTTTAATAAAAAAGAATAAAAATCTCACTGTCTTGACTAGCTAAGGAGGAAAAGTAGAAGACGATACTAACTTAGGTGCAAGAAGAACTATATTCTCTCACATTTATGAGAACCATAACGTGTCAAGGAAAAACACACTTGGATAAGGTTGAAAACAGCTCATCTGAGGATCTCATCCTGCTTTCGCCTGACTGTAAAGAGAACTGCCACTTTCTGGGCTTCTGTTGCTTTATGTACACTTGGCGGTGGCACTTTTTACACACTGCTTAGCAACGGTGCTTACTGTCTCTTAAGTGAGAGCGTAACACACTGACAAGAGCCTGGGGCCAGCCTTCAGGACACTTCAAATCTAGCCCCACTTCTACAAGTGATGGCGGCATGAGGGCCTCAGAGTCCCTTTCTGTGAAATGGGGATGTCTTCCTTCTTATCGCATGTGGTTTTCCTAAGGATAAATTGAGCTCCCAAATGCGACAGCTTACAGCTCTCTACATGCAAGCACCTTATATTTATTCATTAAGCAACTGTTCTTACTATTGCTGCAAGAAAGATGCAGTTTGGGCTAAGTCTCAATTCAGGCGTGATTTGACGGTTACTTTACCCAAAAAACTTTCTTAGTTCTTCTCTTGTTTTTATCTCTTTATCAGTGATTTCAATACATTTATATTATCCTTGACAGTAGCCATGAATTTTGGCTTAAAAATGAAATGTGACTGCTCCTGGGTAGTGCCATTCCTCAGCCCAGGGGGGGGGGAAATGTTTATGGACATTCTAGAGCACCAAGAGTTTCTCCCAACAGCCCCGAGAGGACCTCACGGCAGCCTGAGCTGTAGGAACACCCATTCTCTTAACCTGAGCTTTAGAACTAGTTCGGAGGCAGAGTTCACAGCCCCAGCCAGCTCTTGGGAGCAGATATTTAAAAAATACCTGTCTGGAGATTCGTGGAGGAAGCAGCGGGGGAACCCTTTATGGGCAGGTAGTGGCACTGCTTCCATGCAGGCAAACCTTACCACTTTAGGCTAATTGGGAGGCTGACCAGCTGTGTTGGTGGTAGCTGAGCTTGGGAACATTGAAAGTGAAATCTAATTTAATTTTGGTTTTGCAGCAACACAGAGTAGAAAGTATGACTAGGACTTGCTGCTTGGCAAAGGTCCTTTAAACCCATTTTATAAGAGGTAAAAAATTTATAATCAGTACATTTGAAGCCAATATGCCAATGGGAACAGCCCAGGCAGCTGCAAACAAGCTGTTGGCTGGGCAGGAGGCAGGCCTTGCTGCAGGTTTGCAGACAGTGCCTGGGTCCTTGCAAACACTCCGTGCCTAGAACACTCAGCCAGTTTCTGGGTGTCAGATACTGTATAGGAGACTGAGTTGCTGAGGTTCACCATACGTGGGCACACGTGGGTCCTGAACCATGGTTATCTGAGGGAGTGCATCCTTAAAACCCCAGCCAATCAGCTGTGATAATGCACTTACTGCAGAAGACAAATTCTCCTTCAAGAGGCAAATTACTACTTTCTCCAGTCCTGGACCAGGCTGACTGTCTTTCTTTCGGTAAATGGACATATTCCCAAGTTGAGGAAGGACTACCTGCCCCTGAGAAAAGAGCAGTCCCAGCAGGATTGGCTCACACTCATGAACATGTAACCTTCATGTCAGAATCAGCAAAATATGGGCTTGTGCTTGAGAGAAACCTCTGTGCTTGAGAGAGAGCATAGTATGTGTGTGGTGGGGAGGAGGGGGAGAGGGACTGAGAGACAGAGACAGAGAGACAGTGAGAGAGAGAGAGGGAGGGAGGGGGCAGAAAGACAGGAGAGAGAGAGAGAGAGAGAGAGAGAGAGAGATGGGGAGAAAGCCTGACGGCAAGACTGACAGAGAGGGACACTGGTCAGGAAAGCAAGCTGGGGAGAGGGACTGTGAGAGTATGAGAGAGAGACCTAAAGAGAAGAGAGGGGCCCAGAGAGGGAAGAAAAGACCAAGATGGGCAAGAAGACAGACCTCAAGAAAAACTTCATGCAGAGACAGAGAGACTGAAGGAAAGAGAGGGGGAGAGGCTGATTTCTCTAAGGGACGAGAAAAAGAGACAGAACCCAGACAAGCATTCCTGCCCCTGTTCTGTCCTCAGTTTCTAGCTCAATCACCAGCCATGTCTGAAAATGCACTTGAGGGGATAAGCTGAAGAAAAATGTTTCCTGTGAAAAACTCATCGCCCGATACAAGTTATTTCTTTGGCTTACACTAAGGAAGCAAAAACAACCCAGGTGACCCTTCATAGCTCATCGATAAATTACCAGAGGAACCGAGATACATTCCCACCTCCCTGTCCACAGAGGGAGGCTGAAGCCACATCCAGGGGACAGGTCTATACACGCTAGTGAGCCTGAGAGCTGGACTGGGGGGTGAGGGGAGTATGGACCACGCTGTCTTCAGCATGGCATACACAGTGAAACTCTACAAAATTATGCAATATTATCCCCATTTGACTGATGTGGAAATGCAGGCTCAAGCAGGATAGTCAGCTTGAAGCTATGCAATGGAAAGAGGAGAACCTTGGGTCCCCCCATGACTACTGCAGGAGGCCCTGGTGCCCGCTTTCTGAGCAGAGAACTGAGCTTTGTCAAAGATTTCATACCTCACACTGCCCTTGGTAGTAGCTGCATGGAGGAATTGGGTCCGACCCTGGAACCCAAAACACAGTGAAACACAGAGAAAAACTAGCAGAGGCTATGCAGAGCAAGCAGACATCAAGCGCGTGCTTGATGCCATCTGAAAGCACCCCGTGAGCCCAGAGGACACTCCATTGTGGGCATTTCAGCCTGTGAGCCGCGGGAGATGGCCTGACACTTGGTCTCACCACCCACATCAAGTGTTTCCATCTCCACACACCCGGCACCCAGGGGTGCTGGGGCTCAGGATGAGCACACAAAGGCCGGCGCCCATGGTTTATCTGCTATTTGGTATTCTCCTCCTCCTGCAGTCTGAGCTGTCACCATCTCTCCTTGTGGATGACGGAGCATGAGCCACTCTGAGGTTAAGCAGCACTCCCCGGGGGCCCTGGGTACCTGGCGGCAGGTCCCCCGTTCGGAGAACTGTTCCGCTGCCAGCCTGCCGCTGTGAACTCGGTCAGGTGACTGCCTCGGAGCTTCAGGTTCTCACTACTAAGTGTAACATTTGTACTCACCGGGGCATGTGGCGTGTGTACTGCGATATGAACACATTAGCAAAGTGCTTGGTAGATGGCAAGTCCTTGCTCAGTGGAGGAGAGTCAGCCATGGGAGGAGGCTGCCTCCCCCCAACACGCAGCAGGATCCCCACTCACCCTTTCTCACCATCATCTTTCACTGTGCCGACCAGCCCCGATGCTTGGGCTCAGCTGAAGGGCTAGCACCTCGGTCCGTCTCTAATCTCCAGAAGAGTTTGGGAGATCTGGGTCTCCAACCTCCAACCCTGATGCTGTGGGCCTGGGGTTCTCCATCCTTAGGACCAAGCATAGAGGGGAGGGCCCAAAGTGATAGTCCAGTCCAGCACTACTGTCTCACACATGGGAAACAGGATGCTCCAGGAGGGAAGGGGTCATGCCTCATGCAAAGACTGTTGAGGAACTAGAATTCAGACCTCTTTCTACACAACTGTGTACTAAAGGACTGAAAGCTAAACCAGAACATCTATTACTGTGTGCTTTTAATTATTGTATAATATATATTTCATATTATTAACTAGTGTTGATTAATTTTGATTTTGTTGATATAATTATCTTATGTTGAAAAGTGAAGTGCAAGTGTTAGTAGCTCAAGTCGTGTACAGTTCTTGTGACACTACGGACTGTAGCCCACGGGAAAAAGTATATACTATTAAAGACATACATACTAAAAGAAAAAACATGTTTTGTAGTAGCATTAATATCAAAGTGTACTTTTAGATCCAGACACATTATTGGGTTTACTGCACACTGACAAAAGAAACAAGTCACTGAGAAGACATAACAATTATGAATCTATATGTACTTAACATAGGTGCTAAATAGACATAAAGCAAAGCCTAGAAACTTACAGGAGAAAACTGACAAATCCACCACTATGATGGAATATTTTAGCACTCTGATGTAATATTTAGTAAGTTTTTAGGCTTTGCTTTCTGTCTATTTAGCACCTACGTTAAGGATATTTAGCACCTATGACAGGCTCCTCTGTCCATGGGATTCTCCAGGCAAGACTACTGGAGTGGGTTGTCATTTCCTTCTCCAGGGGATCTTCCTGACCCAGGGATCAAACCTGGGTCTCCTGCACTGCAGGCAGATTCTTTACCATCTGAGCCACCATGGAAAGCCTAAGGATGTTTTAAAAAGCTCAGGAGAAATGAAATGATCATTGTTGTGGGAATCCTATACAGATCAGGGATGGAGCATTACCTGTCATTAGCAGAGCAGAGATCCTGAGTTTACCTCTGGTTGAGAAATATTATTAAAGAGCTAAATTTGGAAGAAAAACTCTCAAACCAAGGTCAATTTTCATTCTTGAGGGACATGACAACACTATAATAAGAACTTCCCTGGGCAGGTATACACAGGTCGGATGCTAGGCTGTGAATGAAGTAGGTGTGCTTCAGAGGACCCACCGTCACCCCAATCTCACAGGCCCTAGGATGCTCCCTGCCTCCCCGCGATCTCACCCCTCCCACTGCCGCTGGACCCCTGCTCCTCCCCTGCATCTGGTCTTCCTCCTGGAGATGGCCCATCAGAGATCCACAGGGCTTGGGCGCCATGAAGCTCCCGCCACAGGACCTATCCCCAAAGGCATCTCACAAAGCCCTCACTGGGCTGAGAGTCGGGCACTGGGAGGGGCCAGGAAGCTGGAACTTAACAAGAGCAGCTGGCACCACTGGAAGCTTGATCTCTCCTTCCTTTGAATCCATCCTGATACAGGGTGCTACTAAAAAGGCCCAGAGAAGGCCAGGACTCTTAAGAGGAACACCAACTCTGAATCTCTGAAGGGGCTGGCCCTCAGGGGAACCCACTTTTTAGCTAACCTCTGGGACACCTGGTTGTCGATTGCCAGGGGCTGTCACTGTGACCCCCTCAGGTGGCAGAGAGGCAGGACCTCAATTTTCCAAGGAGGAACCCTTTGACTTCCCGTCCAGAGGCTCTATCATCCTAGATGCTATCTGTGATCCTCAGAAGAGCCTGAGGCTGAGACTACTGAAATGGTCTTGGAAAATGTGTATAAGCTCAGGGACTGGTGTTTGTTCTGGGGAGAAAACTTCCCTGTTAGAGCACTGGGAAGAAAACTTGCCCGATGTAGCACACTGTGTCTGGGCAATGATAGATATGTCACCCTCTAAATAACCCCCACATCCTCATGTAGCCCATGTAGTCCCAGGGGGCTCTGAGCCCTGCATGGCTCTGAGACCCTCCCTAGGGGGCTCATAAAGGATGACGAGCCACTCATCACTGACATCTGAATAGACACTGATGTATTAATGCATATGCTAGGTCAAAGGCTTACCTCCGCCCTGAAAACAAGACGCTAGCCTGAATGCTGCACCCAATGACATCATTTCATACAGCTCATCCCTTTTGCCAGGAAATACCCATTTCCACATTAACCTTGACTGCCAGGAACCATCATCTCATTTCAGGTTCTTAATTTAAGACATTCTCCTTTTTGCCAAATTTGTTTCTTCCATTTTTAAGTTTTATTTTACCTGCCCTAGTAATTATACATAATTATGCAAAATTACACTTCATCATAGGTTACCTTTCATCCTTTTCATACCATTTATGATTTTGTTGCTTTTTTAAAACAAATTTACATCTGTCATAAAAAATGCAGTGTCCTACAACAGAGGTATTTCGCTCAGGTCCCATGGAGCACAAGTAACTATGTGGTGAAATACTACACTTATCTGTCTCTTAGGTTGTTTTGGCCTTTAAGTGAATTAAACATAAGGCACGCGGAAGTCTGTGGCACATGAGCAGTAGTATTATCATCAGTATTGCCAGAGCTTAATGTATTTTATTCATTTATTTCAGGAGGCCAGAACTTGGCCTCATGGATTATCACAATTGTTTCTTTATTTTCTATTAATTTCTGTTCTTATATGCATTATTTCAATGTTCTTGAGTTAACTCTTTTGGCTCTTTAATTTGTAACTTTTATAATTTCCTAACGTTGCAATGAAAGTTATAAATTTCCCTCCAAGATTTCTTAAAAAACTGGAAATAGAACTGCCATATGACCCAGCAATACCACTTCTAGGCATACACACCAAGGAAACCAGATCTGAAAGAGACACGTGCACCCCAATGTTCATCGCAGCACTGTTTATAATTGCCAGGACATGGAAGCAACCTAGATGCCCATCAGCAGATGAATGGATGAGGAAGCTGTGGTACATATACACCATGGAATATTACTCAGCCGTTAAAAAGAATTCATTTGAATCAGTTCTAATGAGATGGGTGAAACTGGAGCCCATTATACAGAGCGAAGTAAGCCAGAAAGATAAAGACCATTACAGTATACTAACACATATATATGGAATTTAGAAAGATGGTAACGATAACCATATATGCAAAAAAAAGAAAAAGAGACTCAGATGTATAGAACAGACTTGTGGACTCTATGGGAGAACGCGGGGGTGGGATGTTTCAAGAGAACAGCATTGAAACATGTATATTATCTAGGGTGAAACAGATCACCAGCCCAGGTTGGGTACATGAGACAAGTGCTCGGGCCTGGTGCACTGGGAAGACCCAGAGGGATGGGGTGGAGAGGGAGGTGGGAGGGGGGACCGGGATGGGGAATACATGTAAATCCATGGCTAATTCAATGTATGACAAAAACCACTGCAATGCTGTAAAGTAATTAGCCTCCAACTAATAAAAATAAATGGAAAAAAAAAATTTCCCTCCAAGTATCACTTTAGCAGCATCCTATATATTTTGATTACAATGAACTCATTATTATTTAGTTCTAAACATTCAATCATTTTCATTATGACCACTTCTCTGACCCTTGAGTTACTTAGAAATACACACACACACTACTGTATGTATTTAAATTGAGGTAACACAGGTTAATATTATGTAAGTTTCATATGTACAACATTATATTTAGAAGTACATATTTAAGTTTCTAAATGTACAAATTTATTGTGGGTTTTTTGTTATTGGTTTATAATTCTATTACAGATTGGCTGAAGACTGGTCTATCAATTACTTTGTATTTGTTGAAGCATTTTTGTGGCCTAGAATATGGTTAGCTTTGGTAATTGCATATGCAAAGGATGTATACTAGGTACACAGTTTTACATATAGTAATTGGACCAAGTTTATTAGTTATAATTTTCAAATATCTGTTTTTAATGACTTCTGGTTTGCTTGACTTATTTTATGAAATATATACTAAAATATTCCATCATAGTGGTGGATTTGTCAATTTTCTCCTATAAGTTTCTAGGCTTTGTTTTATGTCTATTTAGCACCTATGTTAAGCACATACAGGTTCATAATTGTTATGCCTTCTCAGTGAATTGTTTCTTTTGTCAGTGTGCAATAAACCCAATAATGTGTCTGGATCTAAAAGTACACATTGATATTAATGCTACTACAAAGCATATTTTTTCTTTCAGTATGTATGCCTTTAATAGTATACTGTTTCCCATATATGTCATTTCGAATTTTTTTTTGTTATATTTAGACCTGATGCTTTTAAGTAGTACATCTCTAGATTTTAAAAATTCAATCTGAGAATTACTATTGACTAATAGATGAGTCCAGTTCATTAATGACTATTACTGATATATTCAGACTTATTTTGCCATTTTATTTTGTATATTTATTCATTACTATTTTATTATTGTATATTATTACCACTACTATGCTTTTACTTTGCTTCATTTTGTCTGCTTTCCTGCCTTCTATAGATTTGGTTGAGTGTTATCTAACAAAATCCCTTTCCCATTCTTCTGTGTTAGAAGTTACATCCCATTTATATTCTTTGACAAGTTACTCTTAAATTTTTAATATGCATTTTGATTTAAAGATCTAAAGTTTATTAAGGCCTATTATCTTCTAAAATAACACCAAAATTATAAAATGCTTTAGCATTTTAATCATCACCACCTCCCATCTCATATTTAGACACATGGAATAGTTATCTTATAATTGCTGTTTTTCTACACTCAGTGCTTACTTATATTTACCTACATGTTTGCCTTTAACCTTTCTTGACAGTGATTTTTATAGTCCATTATTATCTTCTGGAATCAATCACCTTCCTCCTAAAGTACACCCTTTAGTACTTCTTCCAGAGAGAGTTTGTTAATGGTCACCTCTCAAATCTTTGTCACTAAGTACCTTTGCTTTCACTATTGAATATAATTCTAAGTTAACTATTTTCCCTCATAACATGGAAGGTGTTATTCAATTGCCTTCTGGCCTCCATTGTTGCCAATGAAAAGCTTGCAATAAGTAATATTCCATTCTCTGCAGTTAATTTTTTCCTCTTTGTTTTTTATTTTTGGTATTTTGCAGTTCACTGTTATATAACCTGTATTCATCCTGTTCAGGACTTGGTGTGCTTCTTCAATCTAGAAATTTATATCTTCCTTCAATTCTGGGAAATTCTTAACCATTATCATTTCCAATGTTTCCTCTCTCCCACTCCCTTCATACTTTTCTTAGAGACCTTCCTATTCTCTCTCCCCAAATCTTAATATCTTTTAATATCTCTCAACATCTCAATGTCTTAACATTCTCTCAATATCTGTTCTATACTTTTCGTCTTTATGTATCTTGAATTCGTTTCTGGATAATTTTCCAAGATCTATCTTCCAGTTCAATCATTCTCTCTTTAGCTATGTCTAATATGCTTTTTAACCCATCCATTGAGTTATCAATTTTAATAACTTTAATTTCTGGAAATTCTACTTTTCCAAATTTACCTGTGTTTTTTCTCTACAGTTCTTCCTTTATAATTCCTCTCTTTCTTTTTACTATTCTAATCATTTCAAATACAACTTTTAAAATAGTTACTCTTACATTGTTTTATGACCCGAAGAATCTGGAGGGACTAACCCTCCAGTGTATTGAGTTTGGTTAACTCTTCCTCATGGCCAATTACTTCCTTATGATCAGCAATTTTATATTTTCAGGTTTCTTTTCCCCATGGGAATCCCATATGTTCTGGTGTGGAGGTATTCCTTTAAAACGCATTTACATATATTTCTTCTAGGATGCCCTGATAGTTTTACTGATCTGGGAACTACCTGCATACTAATTTCTAGGTTTAGAATTTCAGAACCACTTATAATGTAAATGCAAACCCTCACACTTATGTAATGGAGAAAACTTCAGCAGATCACAAATTAACTTGCCACGTTCCTGGACCAGCAGGTGATATTTTCATAGTCCTTGGCAGTTCCTGTGGTTTTGGCCTTTTGTAGGGCCCTTTCTCAATGGTGTAAGCAGATCACATCTGTTGCCCTGGCATGGGTGTTAAAGCCACTGTTCCCAGCTCTCATGGATTACATGTGCATTTGACACTACCCTCTGAAACTGCAGGGTGCCATCACAGTGGCTGACTCACTAATCACTGCCTTCTAGAGTTCTTTGTTCATTCTGGCACCTAGAAATTTTCCTTACCTTCATGTTTGACCATGTATTTAGAAAACCAGCCAACCAACCTTTTCCCCCAATAATATTAATATTTTATCCATCATTTATACATATTTTGAGTGGGGACAGTGAGCTGTCTGGTGTCTAGCCAGATCATCTTTCTGTCAGAAAGTGAGTCTTTGAGCCCCTCGCTTGACTATTTTTTTTTTTTTTTTTTTTTGAAGGAAAAAACCAGCCCCCAATTATTGCTCCAACCGACACAAACTTAAAAAAGAAAACTCCAACAGAGAAGCATGGAACTCTAGCCTGTGGCTCAGATGGTAAAGAATCCACCTGCAATGTGGGAGATCTGGGTTTGATCCCTGGGTTGGGAAGATCCCCTGGAAAGGGGAATGGCTACCCACTCCAGTATTCTTGCCTAGAGAATTCCATGATCAGAGGTGCCTAGTGGGCTACAGTCCATGGGGTGGCAAAGAGTCAGACACAACTGAACGACTTTCACTTTTCAAACAAAGTTAAAAGAAAGAAAACTCCAACAGTGAAGCATGGAGCTCTAGCGTAAGCAATAACAATGGCAGACCTATTACCTGCCAGGCATTTTCTGAGGATTTGAAACACACTGAGACAGGTGAGCTCCATGGCCGTCCTATGAGGTGGGTATTACCATCCATTTTACAGTTAAGGAAGCTGAGGAACAGAGAGGCTAAATACATGCAGCAGCTGTTTGTTTAGCAACATCTAAACAACAGCAGAAAGAAAAAAAGGAAGACAGCTCTACTTTCCTAGAGTTGGAATGACAGAGGATTTTATATGTAGCAGTCTCACAAATACTATCTGCCACTCAGGGTTTAATACTGGCTTATTCTGCCTGAGATGATACTCATGGTGCTGTCTTTTTTAAAATTGTGTTGTACAGATATGTAATTTAATTTCCTTGAAAGCTTCCCAAGCCCAGCATCACACAGGAGTAAGTTCACTGAATCACTGGTGCTGTTACTAATGTACAAAAGACATTGGCATACATGGACTTTCACACTTGAAACACATTTGCAGACATATGGATACCCTGCCAGCATAGAATACACTGAGAAGTAGTATTTTTATTTTTTGAAGATAAAATGTTCAACAACTACGTCCTTAGACCTTATGGAATTCCGAGCATAGATTTTGATCAACTGAAATCTGAATTCCATGGGACTAAACTGTATCTGAAAACTGTGAAATCCTGATGTCCTTTGAAGTGCATGGTCGGGCTTATGCACACATTTATTTCTGTTACAACATTTAAAAGAAGGTGGCCTGCGGCCTGAGAAAACCCACTGGTGGGACTTCAGCGTGAACACAACATCCCAGCACAGAGAGACAGCGGACTCGCGTGTCACGGCATCTGATACAAATGCTTTGATCAGCCTGGAAAGTGAACTGTCTTTTTTTTCCCCCGCTCTCAGTCCTGGAACCGCAGGTTACATTTAGCAAATATTTTGACTGGTGAGGCTGCAAACAACTGTCTTCATTCCGAGACAGAAAACCAAACATAGCGTGCTGAACAAACAAAGAGGAGAAATGATTCCTGCCTTGGCCCACAGCGTCCTGGCAGGAATCAGTCCGGGGAACATACACCGGAATCACTGATGAGAAGGACCAACACAAATGCTCATCTGCTTACAAACTGGCTAGGTTTGAAGGATTGCAGCTGATATCAGATGTCAGAGACATGTGCTGTTAAGGAGCTGCCCAGGTCCCTGTGGGCAAGGACAGGGTAGGGTAGTTCCCAGCTCTCAGGGAAACTCTGCAGGTAATTTCCGGGCTTTAAGGTGACAGAGCAAGTGCCTCAGATGTCACGGTCACACCTAGAAGGCAGTTTGGCTATCAGTGAGAGAATGAAATAAAACTGAACATCAATCCTGGGACGTTCATCGTGCTGTCGTGTCCAGCTCTGACAATGAAATTTTCCAGGCAACAATACTGGAGTGGGTTGCCATTTCCTACTCCAAGGGATCTTCCCAACCCAGGGATCGAACCCCTATCTCTCACATCCCCTGCATTGGCAGGCTGATTCTTTACCACTAGCACCACCTGGGAAGCCTGGAAATAAGGTGCTATAAATCACACCCTAAAGCTGGCACATTTTAGGGTATCTCTAAGCAGATGAGCAAATAATCCAAATAACTGAGCTTCAGACCTTCGCATGGCAAAACTTCTTTCCTTCTAAGTGCAATTATTTTGGGTGAATCCCTTCTCTAGGGTGTGACACACACCCTTTTACACAGAGAGAACCAAATAGCCTCTGAGGCTTCCCTGATGGTTCGGCAGGTGCACTGGGATGACCCAGAGGGATGGGATGGGGAGGGAGGTGGGAGGGGGGTTCAGGATGGGGAACACATGTACACCCATGGTGGATTCAAGTCAATGTATGGCAAAACCAATACAATGTTGTGAAGTAAAGTAAAATTAAAAAAAAAAAAAAAAAAGAATCCACTGGCAATGCAGGTTCCCATGGGTTTGATCCCTGGGTTGGGAAGATCCCCTGGAGGAGGAAATGGCAACCCACTCTAGTATCCTCACCTGAAAAATCCCAAGGACAGAAGCCTGGGGGCCTACAGGCTCTACCCCTCACTCTCTACTCCCAGGATCACACCAGGGCCTAAGAAGGCACTGGAGGGAGGTTTGGGCCAGCTCTGAGTAAACTGGTGACCTTCTGTCCACTTCTGCAGTTTGCTTGTGGGCTGCCATCTGTCCCCTGCACTGTGGCCAGAATCTGCGGCCTCTGGCTTTTCCTTTCCTGCATCTAATTGCTCATGGGCTGGGAATCCACATCATCAAGGTGGTTAGAATTATGTTTAAAGCAGGAGTCACCAGGCTCTGAGTCCTGAGAGAGGCTTCTCCTCTCAAGTCATCAGGAGCATTTACACAGGCTGCGGCCTCAGGATGAACAGCTCAGAGGGCTCCTGGGTGCCTCTGGGCTCTGAGATGTTCAGCGGACAGAGGAGGGGCAGGTGTGGGGTGCAGCAGCTCTGCTGCTGGGAATAGAAGGATCAGTGCCACCTGTAGCACGTAACTGGGATTCCACCCTCCTGACTGATGTCTACAACTATGCTCTGAAATCCAAAACCATCTATACTTAGTTTCTTTAACTAGAATGTATTCCTGTGACATAAAGCTGGTGGGTATAGTGTGCCTCCTGCAAGGGTAAAAACATTTTAACAAACCAAACCATCTTGTAGATTCAAATATAATTTGCTCTTTAACATGCTAACGTGGGACGGGAGAACATGCTGTCCAGCCTCATGGTCTGACACCCAGCGCTCTATTGTGTTAGCCCCTCCACTGCTCAGGTCTCCAGAGGTCTAAGATCTGAGAAGAAAGGCCACTGTTGACTTAGCTTTTCCCCTACACCTGGCCACGTGACTCTCCCATCAAAGGACTTTTAGAACCCTGAGACCTGTGTCCTAGGGGAAGACCGACATTTGCTGAATGAGATACCAAATCAACCAGGAGATGAGCCTCTTCACCACTTCTCCCGTGGGATGTAAGTGGGGTGAGGCCTTGACAGGAAATGCACAGGCAAGGATGAGGAACAAGGAAATCCCACACCATCTTTGCCTTTGCCTGCCTATCAGATTTGAGCTGTCCCAGAGGAAGACAGAGGACTCCGGGGAAGACTAAAGACTCCAGGGGACCGGGCTCTTCCCTGCCAGCCTCTCCCCCTCCCAGCCAGCCCCATGAATGGCTCCATCGTCCCCTGCTCAGGCCTAGCCTTGCTCCTGTTCACTTCCCAAGGGACCAGCCAGGACCACCACCCGCACGGCCACCCCTCCCAGTGGGAGCTCTTGGTGATGGTCACCTTCTGGTCTGGGGAGGCCCCAACCTAGTCCTCTCCCCTTATCTGCCCTCAGGGCCAAGCCGCCTCCCCTTCCCTCCAGGGGCCTCCCTGCCCACCTCAGTCCCGGGTCTCTCCACCATGCGTGCATCTCCTTCCAGCTGCACTCCCTGAGCTGTGCTGATTCCATGGAGCCTCTGTGGGGTCCAGGGCTGCACCTGCTCCTACTCCAATTCTGGTTGTGCCAAATCAGCACCCCACCCCAGACGACCCAGCAGGCACACAGGAAAATGCAGGCAAATCAGTATGGACTGAGTAGGTAGACAGGGGAGAATGATGGTCATTTATGAAATCTGAAAAAGGTTTCAGGATGTTGGAAAGGGCTTTAAAAGATATGATCTATTATTTGTGAAGGGACAACTTTGATGTGAAGAGTCTAAAATGATAAAATCCCAGTTCTTATCAATCTCTATGTTGCAATTCTTATTAAGTAAGGCCATGAGTAGTGAGCCCTGGGGACAGAAAACTTTCTGAAGCATTCCTTTACTGAAGAAAGAGATGAAAGGATGAAGGATAAACACCAATGGCAGCTCTGGAAGCTCTCAGAGGAGGACAGCTTGGGGTGTCAGTTGTCCTGGGAGCAAGGGAACCTGAGGATTTATCCTGAAGCCTCATTTGCCCAGCACACTCACTGTTCTGATAAGAGTGTACCTCTTTGAGGGAGGTGTTGAAAAATACTAATATTGTGTGAGAGCTGTGGTCTCCCTTACCAGCCCCTCTTGGTGCCACCGGCGTGTAGGCTGGGGCCATGCCTACAGACAGACCCCTGAAGTCAGAGATAAGCACAGTGCACAGACCGCTTTGTGTGCATTCAGCAGAGGTACCTTCTAGGTAAATTCTTTCCTGCAAATCTCATTCCTCTAAACCTATCTCTAAATCCTGGCTTTCTGGGAATTCCCTGGCAGTCCAGTGGTTAGGGCCCCATGCTTCCACCACAGGGGGCCATGGTTCAAACCCTGCTTGGGGAAACTAAGATCCCACAAGCTGCATAGTATGGCCAAAAGTCAATCCATCAATCCTGGCTTTCTTGGGAGCATCTCCCACTTAAAAAATAAAACAAGAGACTTTCCTGGCAGTCCAGTGGTCAGGACTCCATTTTACTGCCGAGGGCAAGGATTCAATGCCTGGTCAGGTACTAAGAGTCTACAAGCCACATGCTGTGGGCAAGTAAATAAAACTTCATTAGCACATTCTATTCTGCATTTCATCTAAAGAACAAGGGAAAAAAATAAGTGGGCGGGACAGACCCAGGGACCCCTTGAGAGCACCAAGTTCATGTATCTGGGTGTGAATCGTGTTCCAGACTCATCAGAGATGCTGGCCGTCACTGCACTGTGGGCTCCAGCCTTGGAGCCAGGTCAGAGGCCTTCAGCTCCAGCACCCTGCTGGCTGACTTCCGGTGTGTGTGACACTACAGCTTCTGGTTCTGACAGAGACCTGGCCTGCACTTTCCTTGGATCAAGGGCACTTGTCCCCCACAACCAGATCTCTGGGGAAGAGGCCTGAGGAACGGAGATAAGGAACCAACCGCAGGGCTCCCTGGGCTCAGCCTGAGCAAGGAGCTGAGGTTTCTGCCCCTGCCCCTCAAACAACGATCATCATCTCCATTCAACCATTTATTGAGCAGGTGCTATGAGTAAAGCAGTGTGCCAAGGGCTTTACATGATGTATTTTTACTTCCGTGCCTCCTCTGTGAAGTGGACTTTATCACATCCATCCTATTGGAGAGGAGACCCATGGAAGGTGACCATCTCAAGGTCACACAGCTACTGGAGTAGCAGAACCAGGATTGGAACTCACACGTGTGTCAGTCCAGAGTGCTAAGCCCTGCTTCATCTGGGAAAGAGCCTCCACAGTGCAGAAGGGAAGGTCTTGGATAATTCTGTGGTGAGTCATATACCTTAGAGCCGGGCTCAGAGGCAATGCCTATGAGGGCTGAGTTCAGAGGAGGAGATTTCCACCTTTTCTGTCAACATCCATCTTCCCTGTTTAGATGAAATGCCTATAAAATCATGATGTGGACGTCTGACAGAGAATACAGAAACTTCTCAGATCACCCAAACTGAGCATGTTCCCACCATCAACAAATTGTACACACATACACAGAGTGCTTGAACACACTATTTTTACCCACTGGTTATTTTCCAAATATTAAACAACTAGCGTGTCATGCGCAGTGGCCAGCCAGAACAAATCCCAGCCATAAATGCCCAGTTCAGACAAATGGTTGCCGTCTGGCTAAACTTTAGCCTATTTCATGGTAATGTTCAAAGCTCCCCATACAGGAGATCTAAGTAGCTCTTATTTGATCCCTGTCTCACCTGGTCCTGAGATGGCTGGTTTAAAGCTAGGGAAACAGATCCAAGATTAACTGGATGCCAAGTCTTTGCTGAAATCTCTGGAGGGACCTGACCATTTCAACAGAGGTTCATCTTGGTTACACACATCATGTAGGAGGCATGTAGGAGTCCCCTAGTAACACACGGGGAGGACTCACTTTGTTGCAGGCAGAAGAAAAAGTCAGACTTCCTTGATTAGGGCTATGGGGTTGGAGTTTGCAGGAAAGGCTTGCACAAATTATAATTGCCAGCTGCTTCAATGGGTTCAAACCCAGGAATAAAACAACCTCCCAGAGTTTCAGTTCAGCTGAAAAATTTGCTGTTCATAACAGTGACAATGTATCTTTGCTTCGGTGAAGCATGCACTTACATGATTTTATTTTATTTTTTTTTAATTTTTTCTTACTTACATGATTTTAAATCCCTCTATGACTGAACTCACACTCAACAGATCCATCCTGTGTTGGGGATGTGGGGCTGTTGCTGGGACCATGCCCCTCAGTCCCTTTGAAATCCTCCAGACAGCAACAATCTCTACCCAGCCCCACCGCCATGGCACACAGTTTAGCTTGGTAATGGGATCTTGGAAAGGCAGGACCCAAGTTCTGCTTTCTCATGTTTTGCTTGACATTCATTTATTCAATCAATCAGTATGTATTCAGAGTCCGCTCTGCACAAGTCTTATCTTTACAACTAGACCAGCGGGTTGCAAAGCACACTGCATGCTTCCTTTTCATCACCTCTTGTGGGCCAGCAGAAGGCTGGGATGTAGAGGGTGTTTTGTAAACACTTCGAGCATTGAATAAATATTTGTTCTGCTGCAGAAGGAGAGAAGGAGTTCCTAGGAACCCTTCATGGGCCCTATTTTCAGCTGAAGGATCTTTTATCTCAGGAGTTGTGCCCTCCATCCTCCTCTTCCCCGCCAACACCCCACGTTCACATCTATGAACTCATGCAGCCCTCCCAACGTCCCTCTAAGAGAAGCTGAGCCCTCCCTCTGCAGAGAAACACAGCGTTCACGGTAGGTTCGTCGACCTGTCCTGGTTTCAGACAACGAGGCTCAGAACAGACACTGTGATCACACTGACTCAGTCCTGGTCTTTAGCTCATCACGTGGCATGATGCTGCCAGTGAGCAAGGTTAAGAGGACCAAAGTTGTGGGTCCAAGTCCCTCCCAGAAGCAGCCCTTCCTCATGTTGTCTTCACAGAATGACCCACATGCAAAGCTTTGAGCCTAAAGGGTCCAAGTAGATGCACACATGCCTGGAACTTGGCCTCAGTAGCAAGAAAGCCCACTCAGCTCCTGACTTTAGGGGTGATGTGTCATCTTAGGGTGCAAAGGTCAGTGTCCAGAGACACAGAATAACAACAGTGTTAATTTTCCAAGCTTGCACTCTGAGGCTATTTTACAAAATAGCAATGCTTTAAAAAAAAAATCAAAGTAATTAACATGTTAACCTTTGAAGATATAAAAGCTGATAAAATAACCAAACCCATTTCCAAAAAGGATTTCCTAATGACTAATTCTCCTCTCTAACCTTTCTAGATGGAGTAGATGATCATATGGTAACTTAGCATAATTAAATTGTCCACAGGAAATTGCCCAGAAGAGAACAAACTGGACACACAGTGGGAAACCATTGAGTTCTCAACATTCCTGTGCAACTCGGACACCGACAAGACTCCTGTTCGCCTCACCAAATGTATGCTTTAACTTTTGAATTTGCTTGACATCTGGAGGAGGGGGAGATGAAGGGAGACTCTAAGTGCTCTGTAATTTCAGCCATCACTCACAGTGGGAGAAGCACTCCAGGGGAAGATGAAAAGAGAGGGCAGGCCACAATTAGGTGGGCATGGATGACTCTAGCCTGCACAGATGCACCTCCAGTGGGCAGCAGAGTGGGGTGCAGAGGGAGCCGGGGAAAGGAAGACATCCTCCAACCACAACCATACGAGGGAAAATGGGGAGCAATTTGTTACACACGCAGCCATCTTAAGACAGACATAAAAAGCAAACCTTTCTT
This sequence comes from Odocoileus virginianus, assembly GCF_023699985.2. Taxonomy (NCBI): domain Eukaryota; kingdom Metazoa; phylum Chordata; class Mammalia; order Artiodactyla; family Cervidae; genus Odocoileus; species Odocoileus virginianus. The sequence goes on from NC_069676.1 coordinate 41,982,364, forward strand.
TGCTGATAAGTAGAGCACAAAATTGGTCATGATTCAAGGATGGGAGAGTTCTTTCTTATCACTGTGTCTTGTATCAATTCAATTTCTCCTAAGCCTGCAGTATGGTCCATGAGATAGTCTTGTTGGGAAGGCAGACAATACACTCAAAACTGGAGGAGATAAGAAAAGGTGTGAACTGAGGTCACACAAAGAGCGGTGCTGGGGGCATGGAATCTATTTTTAGGTAAGGCAGCAAATGAGACAGTTCCTTAAAGGGCATCTCTGGAGACCCTGGTAGGCAGAATTCTAAAAGTGTGTCCATCCCCCAAAGAGTCTAGGCCCCTAATTCCTGGAACCTGCCAACATGATGAGATTCCATTTCTGTGATTATCTTATATGTGCAATGACCCTGTTATGGGTTGAGCTGTGTCCCTCATAAACATTTGTTAAGATGTGGCAACTATATACAATGGAATATTACTCAACCATTAAAAAGAATAAAACAATGTCATTTGCAGCAACATGGATGAACCTGGAAATCATCATATTAAGTGAAGCAAGTCAGACAGAGAAAGACAAATAGCATATGAAACTACTAATATGTGAAACCTAAAAAGAAATGATACAAATGAACTTATTTACAAAACAGAAAGAGCCTCACATACATAGACAGTAAATTTATGGTTATCAAAGGGGAAAGGAGGGGTGAGGGATAGATTAGGAGTTTGAGATTAATATATACACATATGATACATAAAATAATTGTCAATGACCTACTGTCTGGCCCAGATAACTAAATTCAATATTCTGTAATAATCTATATGGGAAAAGAATCTTAAAAAGAACAGATATATGAATCTGTATAACTGAACCACTTTTCTGGACACCTGAAATTAACACAACACTATAAATCAACTATACCCCAATATAAAATAAAAATTTTAAAGCACTTGTAGGAGTACTAACTCTTAGTACCTTGGAATGTCACTATTTGGAGGGTCTTTGCAGATGTAAACAAGTTAAGATGATGTCTTTAGGGTGGGCCCAGTTCAACCTGACTGGTATGTTCATAGGAAGTGGATAACGTGAACACAGGCACACATGAGGAGGAGAACACAGAGACAGAGGGAAGACAGGCATGTGAGGAGGAAGGCAGACATCAGAGGTGTGCTGCCACAAGTCAAGGAAGGTCTGGGGCTTCCAGAAGCTGGAAGATGCAAGAAAAGATCCTCTCCTAGGGGCTTCGGAGAGAGAAGGGCCCTGCTGACACCTTGATAGTGGACTTCTAGCATTTAGACCCGTGAGAATAAATTTCCAAAGTTTTTTTTTTTCCCCATTTATTTTTATTAGTTGGAGGCTAATTACTTTACATCATTACAGTAGTTTTTGTCATACATTGAAATGAATTAGCCATGGATTTACATGTATTCCCCATCCCGGTCCCCCCTCCCACCTCCCTCTCTACCCGATCCCTCTGGGTCTTCCCAGTGCACCAGGCCCGAGCACTTGTCTCATGCACCCAACCTGGGCTGGTGATCTGTTTCACCCTAGATAATATACATGTTTCAATGCTGTTCTCTTGAAACATCCCACCCTCGCCTTCTCCCAGAGTCCTCAAGTCTGTTCTATACATCTGAGTCTCTTTTTCTGTTTTGCATATAGGGTTATCATTATCATCTTTCTAAATTCCATATATATGTGTTAGTATACTGTAATGGTCTTTATCTTTCTGGCTTACTTCACTCTGTATAATGGGCTCCAGTTTCATCCATCTCATTAGAACTGATTCAAATGAATTCTTTTTAATGGCTGCCATATGACCCAGCAAATTTCCAAAGTTTTAAGCTACCCAGTTGCTGGCACTTTGTCACTGCAGACCCAGGAAATGAAGATAAAAACAGTGAACCATAAGATAGGTGGATTATATAGGTAGGACTGATCTAATGGTGTGATTCCTTAAAGATAGAGAGGTCAAAGTTTCCAAGTGTGAGAAGGACTCGATATTCTGTTGCTGACCTGAGGATGGAGGGACCACATGGGAAGGAATGCAAGTAACCTCTAGGAGTAGAGTGACCCCGAGCAGAGGCCAGCAAGAAGTCAAGGGTCTCAGTCCCACTTTCAGAAGGAGCTGAATTCTGCCAGCAACATGAAGGAGCTTGAGTGCATGCTAAGTTGCTTCAGTCATGTCCGGCTCTTTTGCAATGCTATGGACTGTAGCCTACCAGGCTCCTCTGTCCATGGGATTCTCCAGGTAAGAATAGTGGAGTAGGTTGCCATGCCCTCCTCAAGGGATTCTTTCTGACCCAGGGAGTGAACATGCATCTCTTATATCTCCTGCATTGGCAGGTGGGTTCTTTACCACTAGTGCCAACTGGGAAGACCCAGGGTTTTTTCTCCAGAGCCTCCAGACAACAGCCTAGCCTGCACAACCCCTTGATTTGGGCCTTGTGAGACACTAAACAGAGAACCCAGCCAGGCCCAGGTGGACCTCTGACCTAGAGAAACCTTGAGATAATTGGTTTGTGTTGTTTCAGGTTGCTGTGTGTGTGATTTGTTGTAGCAGTGACAGAAAACTGAGGAAGTTCGCTATCTCAACCGGTCATTTGCTTACTCCCTCTTTAGCAGAAGGAGCTGGTAATTTAGAACAAAATCAGAGACTTTCAGGAGAAATATGAAAGCCATCATCAATAAGTCTCCTTCTCAGATTCCAATGAAAATAACCCACAAAATCACACTAGAAATAAAGCTAGTTAGAAACAGTGGTATGCTAGTAAAAGTTGAACAACCAGCTCTCCAGGATGGGGAAGGAAAAAACAAAACAAACCCTAAATTAACATCTGCCAATTTCCACAGTGGGAGTGCTCCTATGGTGGCCAATTTTAAATAACTGGCTCACAAAATTCCTGAAAATTTAATAAAAACTCTCATGAACCAGGACAGCTGGCTTCAGCACTCCATGTGGATTCACAAAGCAGCATGGAGAGAAGTTATCTTGAAGGAAGCCAGACAGGTTTGGCCGGAAGGAACTGAAAAGGCACAGCTCTTTGCCTTCATCACTTTCTCAGGGAAGCCTTCCCAATGCCCAGACCAGGGCAGGTGCCCACAGTCCCCTGTCTTTATCGTTCACGGCTTTTATCACAATTGTACTCAAATTATTATTGGAGCAATTCTTCGTTTAATGCCCTCTCCCCTCTCTCGGATAAGCACTCAGTGAGGGCTGGTCCAGTCTCTTTCTAGAGTAGAGGCACTGGATACTGACACAGGGGACACTGAGGGAGGACCAGGATTTTGGGGGGTAGATAATGGACTCTGGTTTACACATGCCAAGCTGGATGTGCTGGTTGGGGAGCGGACAGCACACAGGCTATTGGCCAAGCAGAACTGGAATGCAACAGAAGGCCCTGGGTTGAACATGAAGATTTGAGGATCATCAGCTTGTGGATTGCAAAAGAATCCATGATTGGCTGAAAATGTCTGGGGCCCGAGGGTACTGTCTGTATCCTTACAACAACCACAACAACTTCTTCATGGAGAGATGCAGAGTGTGTAGTTTTTAGTAGCAATAAATGAAAATTGTACTGCTAAGTGAGAAGAATCAGGTTACAGAACAGAATGTACAGGAAGGTTCCAGTTTTGTAGCAACATCAAAGATGCTTCAACAGACAACAGACTGGATATAAATCAGAAGACCATCTCTGGTATTACAAGCAACTTTTGCCTCCCTGTCTACACATAGATTCTTTCTTCCTTTTTTTAAACAAAGGACACGTTCTATTAATATAATCAGGGGAAAATGCTATGAAGGGTATTGTTTTTAAGTATAAGAACACAGCAGAAAGGGCACTGTGTCTGAAGTTAAAGAATGAAGGAGGCCCCCACCCATCTCCTCTACCTCAGGTCTCTGAACCAGTGAGCATCCCCATAGCACACTTTGGGCAGCAGTTGGTTCTCACAAGCCAACCTCTGTGTACTAGAAGGTCCTGGCCCCATTGAGAACCTAAGACAAGATTTTTTTCCCTGAAGTCTGAGTAGCCCAGAAGACAAACAGAAGAAACGCCTGTCTTCAGAGTGCCTTCTTAATCAAAGCCCAGAGGAGATTCCTGGCCATTAAGAAGGATTTTTATTTCTATTGGGATGAAGATATTTTAGAATAAATTCTCTCTTATTCCTTAAAATGATTTTTTAAGAAAGGGGATGCATTCCCTATAGCTGTCAATTTTACTTTATTTTATTTTTTTGTTACGAGTGAATAAGAAACTGTGACTCTAACATCTATGTGATAAATTAAGATTCCTACTAGCAGATGAAGCAATGGAAGGTTGTTTATAACGTTAATACTCCTGAGGCCTAAATCACGGCATCAGGGCTGCATATCAACGTCTGGCAGAAACAAATCAGTTGCAAGATAAAATCCAATAAACTACAGCTCTTCTCAACCCCCATCAAAAATACCCATCCCACTTGGCCTGGGAATATATTCTTCAAGTAGTTTTACTTCAGGCCAGACAACAGCAAAATTCCAGAGAGTGGGCAAGAGACTGTCTGTCAACCCCAGCAAGGTGGGGTCTCTTTAGAGCTGGGGAAAGACCTTTAACTTCAGAGAGACCTCATTGCATGCAGCATCATCAAAGCTGTTACCCACACTCAGCTCTTAGAGAAAAGGCTGACAATTATTTTGTAAAAACTAAAAGCTGTGTCAATCCATTTGGTTTTCCAGGGATTAGTGACATGGCAGAAGTCTGCGCTTTCCTATTCATAAAGTTTTAGTCCAGGCGTACCCCCAACCCTAGCTAACAGGGAATCTACCGAACCAAAGGTGAGAGGTGTGTGCGTGACAAGCTGCGACCTTGGGGCAGTAAAGCAAGTGCACAGAGGGTAACTGAGTCATAATAGTCATTAACTTCCCAACCATTAGCACAGAGGAGCTGACTGCATCACCTGTCACCCTCAAAAGTCAACAACTCAACCTTGAAAGAAGGAGGGGAGGGACAGGTAAGAGCTGATGAGCAGGGAGGGAGAGAAGAACGATCAGAAACTCAACAGGGCAGAATGAAAATCCTGGCTTCTGATTCACCACTGCCTTTGGTAGTTCATACAACCACTAATCACCCTGTCTGTTTTCTCACCTGCGTGGCAGGGCTATCATCCAGCCAGCATCATTGTGAGAACAGATGTGACAGAAACATTCCACAGATTTGAGGGCCGAGGCAGGGCACAAACAAAGGTGAGAATCAGGTTGAAAGCAGAGTTGTTTAAATGTCTATCTCTGTTCCAGGCTCCAGAACAGTGCCTGGCACAAATGGGGTCAGTCAATAGATACTTGATGGAGGAATGTCTAGCTGAATAAACAAAAAAACAGCAAGAATTTCTGCAAGACTGATTTGAAATAAATTAGAATGGGACTTTAAAAAGCACAAATGAACAATGCACCATGCTGTACCGATTCTTTATAGTTTCTCCAATCAGGCTGCAAAGAGCTGGGGCCCAGTGGGTCATTTCTGCAGGTCAACCAGAAGGCTGCTTTGAAACTAGCTCAGAAACTCCTTTTACCATCTCAGTGATCTAATGCTCCCTTTTGAAACTAATACCCACATATGAAAACAAAAAAATCTGGCAACAATTTTCAAAATGCAGGCATATTCCTCCTACTCTCTTACATGGCCATCCATGTGGAAGGCTCCTTCAGACCCTGGGAGAGCTGCCCCCTGCAGTGGTGGGGGAGCCCTCCTCACACGGCTATGCCATGGCCACAGGGCTGCCGCTCCCTACCCCCCCTGCCCTGGGCCTCCCCTCAGCTGGGCTTCCAGACTCTTCTGGGGCACAGCCTTCCTCTCCTTGACACAGAGCAAAGACCTGGCCAACCTACTGTGTTCCTCATTTCCATGTTCTGTTTAGATTTTTCTTTTCCTGATTTCCTCTCTTCTGATTCTTTATCAAAGAGGAACCTTGGCCGTCCCTGACCCGTCTCCTCCTCTCTCATTACTGCACCCTGGGCACCCTCACAGAGATGCACATTGCTCTATTCATCCCAAGAAAACCTTTTAAGGGGCTGGACCACTGAGCGCTCGCTCTCGCTATTCAAACAGTTATTGCTCTCAGGCTAGGAAAATGGCTGTGGGAGCTTTCTCTTGTTTTCCTCTGGAAATGATTCATTTCATGACAACAGAGTCCTTCAGCGTGGGACTGCAATAGCATCTGGGTTGCTAAACACTCTGAGCGTTTCATTATGGATAATGGGCCTAATACAATAACGTATATAAGCAACAGGAAAAGAGGAAAGACATCAAGCCAGATGAGGAGCTGTGTGGTGTGCCAGCCCCACCCTTTCTGCTGTCCTAGGCAGTGCCCCCTGGCCGAGGGCTTGGACCTCCCAGCACCTGCTCTGAACCTGAGTAAGGACCTCAGAAGTCATGCACATGTCAAATGCCTATGAGGCTCTAGGGACAAATGTCTGGCCCAAGTTCCAGATGCTAGAGCTTACACACAGAGAACAGGTAAAAGATCTGGCCCACTCACTCATACTTAACAATCATAGCTGAGGTTTGGGGCCCACTGTATGCTAGGCCCTGTGCCAAGGTATTTATACATGCTATCAGGCGGCACTAGTGGTGGAGAACCTGCTGCCAACGCAGGAGACATAAGAGATGAGGGTTCAGTCCCTGGGTTGGGAAGATCCCCTGGAGGAGGAAATGGCAACCCACTCCAGTATTTTTGCCCAGACCAGAGGAGCCTGACAGGCAACAGTCCACGGGGTCACAGAGTTGGACAGAACTGAAGTGACTTAGCGTGTGTGTATTTCCTTTAAATGCTGACAATAATTCATGATGCAGGCATGAGTATTATCCCCATTTTACAGTTGGGGGAACTGAGTTCAGTGTGGTTAACCAACTGGTCTTGGGCCACAGAGTCAAATGGTATGGCTGGACCATGCAGCCGAGCTTTCCAGACCTCCAGTGCTGAACTCCTAACAACAGGCTGTGGGGCTCACACTCGGCAGGGGTGTCACTCCCTTGTCCAGAGCCTCAGGCCTGTAGCGCGTGCCCTGCTCCCCCTGCGCCCACTCAGAGCTGCAGGCTCCTTACCTGGGCCCTGTCACCTCTCTCTGCCACACACAGTCCAGCACACACTAAAACTCAACTCTGACCACACGGGTGTCCCCACAACTCATGGTTTCTACTCTGGGCCCTCCATAAATACAGCCGATCAGCGAACGATGCTGGTAACGAACAAACACACAGGAAGAAAGATCTACGGTCTCATGAGGGGGCTTGGATCTCAACTGGACTAGACAATTGCAACTGAAAATACACTACTGTTCAATATGCTTTCTTCAATTTATTTTTTGACAGAGAGATGTGCCACAGAATAATGTGGTGCTTCTCCACAGAATTTGATACATTAGATTTTTACATACATATCACTCAATTATATTGTTTAAGATCCTTAACAGTAATTCAGCCAGCATGCATGTGTTTTTTAATCTCTTTCATTCTGTATCATAAGTAATGCATTATGTGCTACAAAAAGACAAATATGTACATTCATGCATACATATACACATACATACACATACATACACACATACATACATACACTTACATACATACACTTACATACTCAAGAAGAAGAATAGGTCTTGCATATGATGCTGACAGTAGCCTTAGCTGCCAACACAGAGGCAGGATTAAATTAAACGAGTGATACCAAGTCAATGAACCTGAGTTTGAGCAAACTCTGGGAGATAGTGAAGGATAGGGAAGCCTGGTGCACTGCAGTCCATAGGGTTGCAAAGAGTTGGACACAACTCAGCAACTGAACAACAATCACCAAGAAAATGGATAAAATTTTCTACAATCTCATAGGCCTCCTTCAGAGAACTGCACCTTTGAATGCTTTGAATGGGAATTTTGCTTTGATGATGAACCCTCAACTTTAAGTGTGCTATATACACATGTACCCACACATATATATGCACACAAATACATATACATATATATACATTTTCATATCATATATAGTCTAACAGGGCATAACTATTTCTTTCCGTAAATAAACATGATTCAGTATTATATGGGACAAAAGTTAAATTGTGTTCTTTGCTCAGAGAGAATGAGGCTTGCCACTGGAATAAGCAGTAATCACATTGAATTTATTCTGACACAGTGCACGAGAGAAGAGCTCCCAGCAGCAGTACACTCAGAATACAGTCTATCCAGCACCTATCCACATGTCCAGTGTGTTGTGTCAGAGGAGCAGTGAGTGGGATGAAAAGACACTCTTGGTTAGACACTCATCACGAGCTTCGTTCCTCCTAGGACTTGCAGGAGGGACTGGATTCTAGTGAACCTGTGCTCAGCAGCCCACATAGACAGACCAGGACAGGAGCATCTTAAACACCCTGTGTTTCAGCAAACAAGCAAACAAGAAATGGGAATGGATCATTATTTCAATGATGAGTAAAGGATTTAAACCCAACAGGAGGCTTAGGGCAAAGGGGCAGGGATGAAGGTGGGGATGAAAACTGCCCATCAGGAGAATATCTCCCTGAGGAGTCATATTAGAAAATGATCAATTCTAGGATTCAGAAGAAAATTTAAGAAAATTCTTCACCTCAGGAGAACTCAAGAAGTCATGGTTTGTGAGAGAAAAGCAGAAATTCATAGAGAAAAGGAATATATAAAAAGACAAGAGAATGAATCCGTTCAATAGAAAAGGATGGAAGGACAACATGAGGAAATCTAATGTGAGGTAGCTTAGAAAACTGGAGATTTTAAGGGGCAGAAAAGGAATTTATGTAATTAACATCCATATAGGAGCCAGTAAAAAGCAGAACTGAAATGGTACAAAACTGAATCAGTGATGCAGAAGACAAACTTCAGAAGCTTCCCCTCAGCAAAGAGAAGAAAGAGGACAGAGTGCAGGACCAGCAATAGAGATCTACATGCACAGATAATCTGGTAGACAAACCAGAATGAATAAGACATAGTTGAGGAAAACTTTCCTGAAGATCAAAGCCCAGATTAAAAATGCTTACCATGTTCTGGAAGAAAAAAAAAAAGATAACAAACATATAACTATACTTGTCTAAACAAAAACGTGTTAGTAGCAAAAAAGAAGTACAAGTGGTTCTAGCACTGTAATGAGAAAAGAACAATGACAAACAGACTTTCTGCAAGAAAACAAAATCAGGCCTCCTTTAGATTTTTACTCTGGAACACAAAATACTGAAAGATGATGAAGTAATACCTATGGAGATGTAAGGAAAATAATTCTATTTTATTTAAGAAGTATAGCCAGGAAAGTTGTCTTTCATGTATAAGAGTGCTATATTCTTAGAGATGCAACATTTCAGACAATAGAACACTCATGCATTCTTCCTCCAAAAGCATTGCTTGAAAATATAGTATTAATACAGGAGAATAACTCAGGAGAATAAAGTTAATACCTCCTGAAACTATAAAAGAACCCTCAATAAGTCATGCAACTAAAAAATCAATAAATCAAAATAAATGTTATTATGTTGGTTGATATACTGAAAAAAAGTCAACTTTTTTTTACTGAACTATAGTTAATTTACATTTTTATATTAGCTGCAGGTGTACAACACAGTGATTCAATATTTTTATAGATTATACTCAATTTGAAGTTATTATAAAACACTGGCTATATTCCCTGTGCTGTGCATTACATTTTTGTATCTTATTTTACACCTAGTAGTTTGTATCTCTTTATCCCCTTCCCTATCATGCCCTTACCTCCCCTCCACACTGTTAACTATTAGTTTGTTTCTTCCTATCTGTGAGTCTGCTTCAGTTTTGTTACATTCATTCATTTTATGTTTTAGATTCTAAGTATAAGTGAAAACATACAGTATTTTTGTTTCTCTTATTTCACCAATAATACACTTTCAGGTCCATCTATGTTGTGGAAAATAGCAAAATTTCATTCCTTTTGATGGCTGAGTAATATTTTTTTATACACACACACATACATACATACACATATTTCACATCTTCTTTATTCATTCACCTATTGGTAGACATTTAGGTTGCTTCTATATCTTGATCTTGTAAATAATGCTGCTATGAACATTGAGGTGCATATATCTTTTCAAATTAGTGTTTTCATTTTCTTTGACTATATACCCAGGAGTAGAATTGCTGGATCATATCGTACTTCTATTTGCAGGGGGTTGGAGGGCGGGTAGGGAACCTTTATATTATTTACCACAGCAACTGTACCAATTTATATTCTCACCAACATTATATTAGAGTTCCCTGTTGTCCACATCTTTGCCAACATTTATTATTTGCTGTCTTTTTGACAATAGCAATTTTGACGGTGTGCTGTGATAACTCATTGTAGTTTGGACTTGCATTTCCCTGATGATGAGTGATGTTGAGTATCTTTTCATGTGTCTGTTGGCCATCTTTATGTCTTCTTTGGAAAAATATCTGTTCAGGTCTTCTACCCATTCCTTAACAAGGTTGTTTTTTTCATATGAGTTGTATGAGTTCTTTCTATGTTTTGAATATTAACCCCTTTTCTGACATATTATTTGTAAGTATCTTCTCCCCTTCAGTAGGTTGTCTTTTTGTTTACTGATAGTTTCCTTCCCTGTGCCAAAGCCTTTAATTTTGATTAGGTCCCATTTATTTTCGCCTTTGTGTTCCTTGTGTGATGAGACAGATTCAAAAAAATATTGCTAAGACCTCTGTCAAAGAGCACACAACCTATGTTTTCTTATAGAAGTTTTATGATTTCTGGTCTTATATTTAGGTTTAGATCTTTAATCCATTTTGAGTTTATTTTTGTATATAGTATGAGAAAATATTCTAAGTAAGTAAGTGTTAGTCACTCAGTCATATCTGACTCTTTGAGATCCCATGGACTGTAGCCCGCCAGGCTCCTCTGTCCATGAAATTCTCCAGGCAAGAATGCTGGAGTGGGTTGCCATTTTCAGAAAATACTATAATTTTATGTTTTATATGCACTTGACCAATTTTCTCAATACCATTTATTAAAGAAACTATCCTTTTCTTTTTTGCTGGACATGAGTTTGAGCAAACTCAGGGAGATAGTGAAGGACAGGGAAGCCTGGAATGCTGCAGTCCATGGGATGGCAAAGAGTCAGCAGTGACTTAACGACTGAACAACAATCTTTTTCATATTGTATATTTTTGCTCCCTTTGTCATAGATTAACCATACGTGTGTGGGTTTATCTCTGGGCTCCATATTTGTTGCACTGATCTCTGTGACTATTTTTGTGCCAGTACCATACTGTTATGTTTACTGTAGCTTCATAGTATAGCCTGAAGTCAGGCAGCATGGTGCTTCTGGCTTTGTTCTTTTGCCTCAAGATTGTTTTGGCTATTCAGGGTCTTTTGTGATTCCACACAGATTTTAGGATTATTTGTTCTAGTTCTGTGAAAAATGTCATGAGTATTTTGAGAGGGATTACATTAAATCTGTAGATTGCTTTGGGTAGTACAGACATTTTAGCAATTCTAATTCTTCCAATTCATAAACAGTGTACGTTTCCATTTATTTGCGTCATCCTCAATTTTCTTCATCAATGTAAACATTTTATTTTTAAAGATTTAAAAAGTTTTAAAAATTGATTTGGCTCCAAATCCCTAACATTAATAGAAACTAAAAAGTGGTACAGAGGTAGGGAAAGAAACTGGAAGCAGAAAGGAGGGTAAAGACTTATTAAAATGAGTTAATAACTGAAATTCAAAAGACAGTTTCAATGGACTCAAAAGCTAGAGAAAGATGGATTTACGGTGCTTCAGAAAATTTAAATGTGGGAAATTTTAAGAACAGGGAACAAACTAGTGATAGTGTGAAGAAAAAAGAATACTTGTGTCCTGTTTGTGGGAATGTAAACTGGTGCAGCCACTATGGAAAACAGTATGTAAGTGCCTCAAAAAATTAAAAATAAAAATACCACATGATACATCAATTTCAATTCTGAATATATATACAAAGGAATAGAAATCAGGATCTCATAGAGATATCTCAACCCCACGTTCATTGCAACATTATTCAAAATAGCTAAGATAGGAAATAACCTATGTGTCTGTCACAGGATGAATAGGTAATGAAGATGTGGTGTGCACAATGTTATACAAAATAGGATATTATTCAGCCATTAGAAAGAAGGAAATCCTGCTGTTTTCGATAACTTAGATGAATCTTGAGGACATTATGCTAAGTGAAAGAAGTCAAAGACAAATGCTGTATGATATCACTTGTATGTGCAATCTAAAAAAGCTCAACTCAGAAAAATAACACATATAGTGGTTACCAGGGATAGGAGGTGGCAGTAGGGGAAATGGGTAAACATTGGCCAAAGTGCATAAACTTTCAGTTGTAAGATTAACAAGTTCTGGGGATTTAATGTGCGGCATGGTGATTATAGCTAATAATGTATCATATACTGTATCAATACTTTGGCCACCTGATGCAAAGAGCAGACTCACTGGAAAAGACCCTAATATTGGGAAAGACTGAAGGCAAACAGCGAAGAGGGCAGCAGAGGATGAGATGGTTGAATGGCATCACCAACTCAACAGACATGAGCTTGGGAGAACTCTAAGAGACGGTGAGGGACAGGGAGGCCTGGCATGCTGCAGTCCATGAGGTCACAGAGTCGGACACAACTTAGCGACTGAACAGCAATTATATCATATACATGAAAGCTGCTTACAGAGTTTAGCAGCTTTAGATCTTGAATGTTCTTACCACAAAATAGAAATATTGACTACATAACGTGATGGAAGTGTTGGCTAATATTATGTTGGTAACCACTTTGCAGTAAATAAATGCACCAAATCAAAATGTTGTAAACTTAAAACTTGCTAATGTTATATGTCAATTATAACAAAACCAGGGGGTAAGCTACATTGTGGAAGAACACAGGAAGATATTAAACTCTCACTGGTAATCGGAAATGAAATTTTACAACAAAAAATACAAAATAAAACACTAAAACATGAAAATGAAATAATGATAGAACCTTGAGTAAACTATGGAAAACAAAGACAAAAGAAGCATAAATTTAGAAAACAAAATAAACTGAAAGAAGTAATTCCAATCACAACACAAATAATAAGTAGATTAAATACTCTTGTAAAATAAAATACTTGATTGGCTCAAGAAATAACACTTGTATCTTTTTAAAATAAGAAAAACATAGAAAATATAGGTGGACAAATAAAAATCAATGCTTAGAACATAGTATGTGTTCAGTAAATATTTGCTGGGTAAATGAATATCAGAAAAACCAATTTACAAAAGGTAGGGTTGGTAATAGTAACATAAGACATTGTGTGGATATGGTGGCCAATAGTATTTAACAGTTCAATTTATTGGGGAGAAAATGGAATTTCCCAGTTCCTTACAAAGTGAATGATCACTGATACAAGCATGAGAAATAAAACATAAAAACTGAAAACTGCAGCTCCATTTCATGAAAATTCATGCAAAGAAAAAAACATAAGTCCATCATATCCAAGGAGCACTAATTTTAGGAATCTGGTGATTATCTGGGGGGAATGAACTTCATACATGGCAATAATAGCCATAACAGTTAATAGCCAATATTTACTGAGTAACTATTATATCCTTATTTAAAGGTGAGGAAACCAAAATGCAAAACATCTCAGTATTTTGTCCAAAATCCCATATCTAGTAAATAAATGGAGATGACAGAATCTGTACCCTGAAGTTTAGATCTAGGACCTACATTCTTAATTTCTTGGCCAAAGGTGAGAAACCACTTCATAGGTGCTGATAAAGTTTCAAAGTCATTCCTAATGTAAAGATCTTACTGAAAAGTAGGAACATGATGTTTGCTCTATATGTTAAATACTACTGACCTCAAAATAACCATCATTCTCAACCATGAAATGATGAAATGATGTTTGTATCAGTGATCACTCACTTTTACTTAGGGGCATTCACTTTACTTTTGGAATTAAGACAAAGATCCTTGCATACAATATATATGACTTTGTTTTCAACAAGGTCTAGTCATTTGCAATTAGACGAGAAAATAAAATAGCAGTCAAAAAACTTAGAAGAGAAAAATAATCCTCTTTTACGGAAAAAAATCTGCAATTCACAAAATGACTACAAGAATTCATTAAGTATTTAAGCAAAAGTAATAAGATAAAAATATTAGTAAGGTAACTGTTTACAAGATAAATTAACAGAAAAACAAATATTATGGCCAAAAAAATTCAGTTTACAATAGCAATCGGAAGTAGAAAATGACTATAGAATATGCAAAACACACATGAAGAAAATTACAAGATTTTATTGAGAAAAATAAGAGACAACTAAATGGGATTTTGTAAAAATTTAAATTTTCTCTACACTAACCTACATGAACACGGTTCCAATAAATATCCCAAGGGGTTCTTTTTGGACCAAAGATTATTCAAATGCATGTGGAAAATAATTCCAAAAAAAGTATTTAGACAAAGCAATATAGGGTGTATGTATCCAACATTAAACTGCATTGTAAAACTAAGGAAACTGAAACAGTGGGGTATGGGAGTAGGAACAGAAAGATCAAAATAACAGACTAAGAAATCCAGGAAGAAAAACTTATAAATGATAAGAGTGTCTTTTTAAAACAAAGAAGAAAGGATATGCTGTTCAATTTATGATGCCGGGACAACTAGTTAACCACAGGGGAGATAATTAAATCTCTGCCTCACAGCAAACATTACATTTCAACAGACTAATAAAAGAATGTAGAAACTGACATCATAATAGTATTAGAAGAAAGTATAACTTAATATTTATATCATCCTTGGTTTGGAAAGGACTTTCTAGCATATAAGCAGATGTGGATAGTATAAAGAAAAAAATCAAAATTTTGACTAAATAAACATGTTAAAAAACTTTCTTGTATGTCAAACTTATCATAAATAAAATTAAAAGGCAAATTACAAATTGGGGATATATTTGTAAAATATATGCTGAAAGGATGATGTCTTTAATATATTAAAATGTTTATTTTACAAATCAGTAAGAAAATGATAAATGATAAAACAGGTGAGCAGGAAAAAGGGCAAAGGAACAAGTAAGGCTACAGAGAAATCCATACAAGTGCCTGATAAACAGATGAAGACAAGTTCCTCATCACCGGTAATCAAAGACAGGCACATTAAACCAGGACATGCCATTTTATAATATCAAATGAGTGAAGATCTTTAAGAATATTAACACTCAGCAAAGGATGGGTAAAGGGAAAACAAACGGCATTATGTTTAATTTGGTGGAGATGTGATTTAAAATACCCTGTCAAAATGTCAAAATGACAGTTTCTAAAGATCTCAAACCCTGCATATATGCTGCTCCAAATTCCAACAATTTCACTACTAAAACACTATGTTAAGGAAAAAATTATGAATATATAGATGTGGATGTAAGAACAAAGATACTAAATGCTTGTTACTCTTAATCCACGAATGGCAAAAAAAAAAAACCCTGATGGGACATACATATTATACAAACAGTAAGTGTTTAATGTCCAGATGGTGGTTTAAAAATATTTTTTGTGTGCTTTGTTGTATTTTCCAAATTGACTACAATACAGATACATCACTTTGGAAACGGAAAACAAACAAAAAGCTCTCTCAAAATTCAATTACAAAGGATATTATTCCCTGACCAACAAAGCATGTAATAAAATTAACAATAATCTTTGTATGTGATTAATCCTTTTTTGAGACTTTGGTCAGACCAGAGAGCAAAGAAAGACTATTATCAGCACCAATTTACAGATAAAAGTACTGAGACCTAGACAGAAATCATTTTTATAAACCCAAGCTCTGGGTTCCAAGGCTCACCTGTCAGGTGGAGACCAAGGTCTCCCAAGCAAGGATGGGGTCCCCCCCCACACCTCTGCCCCTAAAGTTTCATTGCTTGTCCTTATTGTTTAATGTCGCTTATGTCATTTTCCAAAGGCTACCATTTGTTTGGATTGTTGTAGAAACCAACAGCACATCTCCACTCTAGAGCTCCCCTTCTATGAACCAGAACGTGCCCACTGCTCCCTGGACATACTGCAGTGACTCAGTGAGCAGTAACAATCACCCTCCAGCTGCCTCCCTCCCGCACAAGCACCCCCAGAGACCAGAGACCAGACACTTTCTGCTCCCACCCAGCACCTGGCCCCTGTGAGGAGCTGGTGCTCAGGAAACCTGTGCTGGGCAGTGTTGGGGCTTTTATGCTTCTTGAAGCCCCTTCTCCCCAAAGTTGCAATGCCCAGGAGAGCCCCTGTGGCCCCAGGCATCTCAAGGCAGCTGGATGGCCGCATGCCTTTCAGGGAAGGGCGATGATAGTAATAACAGTGCCTGCGCCCCTCTAGCATTTTTCATGCAATAACTAGCTGTACTTTTCCAACCAGGTATTATCCCTCCTTCCCCGGCAAGCTGCCTTTTACAGAGAATTTTGTTGTTTAGCAAGAATCACTTCTGCTCTAAGAGGCGCAGTCAGGAACGAGAATTCAAGATATGTCATCTCTAAGATCTTCTAATCAGAGGGAGAGGCCGCTGGGCCCGCGACCCCACAAGTCACATACATTCATTCTGGGTCTAATTATGACACGTAGGCAGTAGATGTGGGTGTTAGCCCTGGCAAGGGGAGCTCCAGAAGATTGAAAGTAAATTTTCTATAGAAAAAAAAAATTACATAAAATTACTTGGGATAAACAAGCAGCTAAATTAGACAGTGGGCACCACTGAGTTTAAAAAGTAACAACATAAACCAGATGTACATGGAAACACCCTGGAAGGAAATAAACCAAAGAGGCAAAAAGAAGCGGCTTTCCATATTTTTCTTTCACTTTTCCTTCTCCTTTCTTTTACTCATCTCCCTTCTCTTCCTTTCCTCCCTTCCTTCCTGCCTGCCTGCCTGCCCCATTTTCTGTTTGCAATCTGACTGTATTACTCACGTACTTAAAAATACACACAGGGTTTGAGGGGAAGATGCCTCGAAGGCAGATGGGTCATGGGTCACTAGACCTCAAAGCAGAGTCCGGGGCAACAGGTCAGGTCTGGACCCTGGACCCTTCCCTGCAGCTCTGCAGACCTCGGCGTGGCCTCAAGGAAGCCATTCCAGTCTACCAGCCCACACTGAGCACAGACTCCACACTGCTAAGTGCTGGGCACAGCGTCAGGAAGAGAAGCACAGGGTTGCCCCTTGACATACCCACTGTCGGGGGCGAGGGATGGGGTTCGAGCAGACGCCCAGGCAGCAAGGGACAGGCACAACTGTCAGGACACAAACAAGGTGCGAGGTGAGTATGGGACTCCAGGAGGAGGAAACAGCCCCTTGGGCATTCGGCAAACATTCACAGGCATCTGCTGTGTGTCCAGGGCAGTGCTGAGACCAGGGAGGTGTCGGGTCCTTGTTGCTGGAAAGTATAATGCTGAGTTCAGGCACTGGACAGAAGAAGGTGGGAGGGGAAAGCGTTCAATGTAGGGATTTTTATAAACAACATTGCTTATATGAAAAGTCATATATGTGAGTATATAATAATAGATGTATATATTATAAATAATAATTTAGAATTACTCCTTGCTTTAGAAGCAAAGAGCTAGGCACTGGAGAATGAGACGTAAGATCAATTCTGATGGGTGAAAGGGCAGAGTGTGTGAGGCATCTGGAGGTGCTGATAAGGAGGAAGACTGCTGTTGCAGAGAGGACCAGGGAAACACTGTTGGACGCTTCCTGAAGGAGCAGGATCAATGTCCAGCAGCCCTGAGTGGATCATCTAAGCTTTCCGCAGTTTGGTTCCTCCTCTGGTATAGCGGGCTTCCCTGGCAGCTCAGAAGGTAAAGAATCTGCCGGCAATGCAGGAGACCTGGGTTCAGTCTCTGGGTTGGGAAGATCCTTTGGAGAAGAGAATGGCTACCCACTCCAGTATTCTCCCCTGGGAAATCCCATGGACAGAGCAGCCTGGCAGGCTATAGTCCATGGGGTTGCAAGGAGTTGGACACGACTGAGTGACTAACACTTTCACTTCCACTGGTGTAGTGAGAAGTAACTGTTTCCCCCCACCCCCACCAAGCATCCACTATTCCTTCTTAGGATGAGAGTACCAGGCACCTGCTTTAGAGTAACGACCCCAGCCCCACTCTCTGGGCAACACTGTCCTCAACCCCAGCACCAGGTTGTGGGGGAACTTGGTGTCTATCTGACCTTAGGTGCAGCTTTTCCTTCTCTGCATAATGGCTGTTGGAGGATGGGCCCAAAATGCAACGTGGTCCAGCAAGAGGAGACCTCGGGGTTTGAGCTTAAGCAGCTGGGGAGGGGCCGTCTATTGCTTCCCAACTGAGTTCTGAATCCAGTCATGTGTGGAGCCAGCTATCACTGGCCTCTCCAGTTATACATCCCTTTCCCTCTCGCTAAAGGCAATTTGGCTGGATTTCTGTCACTTGCGATTATAAATCCTAACTGATGAGGAACTGCAAGCTCCCAGAGGATAGGAACTGCACATTTGCCATCCCCTCCTCAGCACCTGTGACTGCCCAGCATCTAGCTGGCCTTTGTGGAATTACTGGAAGGATGATACAAGTGGAATTATGGCATCTCCTGCGTAAATCTGCTATATTTTAAAAGAAAAAATGATTCTCAGTAAAAATTTCCTTTTCCATTTTGCTTCCCGATATCCTATAAGTGCTTTCTAAATTAACTCCCCAAGAGGGACCCTATTAACTCTCTATGGCCATTCATGTCTTAGTGGGAATTTTTAATGAATTCCTTTTCATGGAGAGGCAGCGTGGGCAACCACGATATGGCACCCATTGTTAAGTTACAAGAACACTCAGGGTGTTTTGGCCACAGAGAGGCTTCACAGGTCATCTGGTTTAATCTCCTGCCTCCAGGTGGCTGGGTTTCTAAACAGCAGGCGGTCCCAAGAGCACAATGATGCAACTGAGGAGGGAGGCTGAGACGATGGAAAGCTGCCTTTACGACAGATGCAGACGTTTCAGGAAGGAGGCACTGTACAAAATGAGACAGAGGTATAGGGCCCCAGACCCCCAGAGTCCCCACAGGGACACAGAGCTGCAGGGGAAAATGTTAGTGGGCTTGAGTTTATTGCCCAGTAACCACTCAAGACAAAGGGCCATCAGGACAGGCCCACCGGTAGTGCAATTTTCTTGGTCGTTCAGTTCTGCATTTAATCACAGCAAAAATCAAAATGATCAGTGCCTTGCCTCCTCCACCTTTCTTTTGCTGGACTTGAGTCCATAACTCCTATTAAAATTTCAGAGAAAATGTTAAACAGCTGGTCAGCATTCTTCCTTTAACTACCCTGGAAGATAGTAAATTACCCTTTTGCCATAGTCTCTCGGGCACTGGGACTTAAAAAAATAAAAAACCACAACTCTTATCGCTTTCCCTCACAGCATCATTTTCTGTCCCTTAATTCACCCTTGTTGTTCATTTTTGGACCTCTTCCAGCTTTTTCACATTCTGCCTAAAATTTGGAGGCCAAAGCTGATGGCATAATGCTGATGCAGACATCTTTCTGATGTGACTTGCAGCCTAAACAATTTTCAGTTGTATCTTACACATTTAATATTTCAGTGGCTGCCACTTTTCAAATTAAGCTAATTGATTATCCCATCGATATATTCTCAGTATGCATCTGCCCCGGTGGTCCCTCGGAGCCCAGGGGCTTCACCATGGGCATCATCCAGAATTCATTCTAAAGGCCCATTACCATTAGCACGGCATACACCTCAATGACATGATCATTAGAAACTCTAATAAGTTCCTTGAGGGCAGGAACCATATATTTCAGTATTTTGTTTTGAGGTACTTTTTGTACATTAACCAGCTGAGTATAGCTAAGGAATTGGAAAATTTCTCCCCAAAATTCCTATGTTAAAGTCCTAAACTTCAGTGTGACTGTCTGGAGAAAGGACCTCTAAAGCCAGGTGAGATAAAGCCAGGTGAGCCAAGAGTGCTAGAGAATGGACAGTGGACACATAGTAAGTTACTCACTTGTTTACAGACCGTGCATCAGTTTCCAGGCCAGACAGACCTAGGTTTGAACCATGGCCATTATGTTTACTACAAAAGTGGCAGTGAACTTAAGCTCGATGAATCTTGATTTTTCCATATGTAAAGTGAAGGTGATAGCACCAGTCACTTGGAATTGGTGTGATGATTAGATGGGTTACTGCATATAGCCCAACACATAACAAGTGCTCAATAAATAGCGGCTGCTACTATCATTACTGTCATACAGTCATTCATTTAGTAATAATAGTCCATGCACCTCAGATGGAGTGGTAACCAACTCCTTCAGGGTATCTTTCACTTGGAGATTACATTCTAGCTCACTGGACAGACCGTAAACTAGACAGTACATAAGACAGTGTTGGATCGTCATAACTGCTGTGAAAGAATTATAACGAAGCACTGGAAAGTGGAGGGAAGAGAGGGGTCCTAAGATGAGAAAGTCAGCAATGGCCTTTCCAGGGAGTCACCATTTGAGGGGACACCACATGGTGAGAGGGTGGCAGCGAGAATGAACTCAGGAAGACGCTCAAGGCAGAGGGAGGAGCAAGTGCTAAGGCCCAGAGTGGAATCAAGGTTGTTCTACTTGAGGGCAGAGAGAAGACAAACCCTTGTGTCCGGAGCACGGGGAGCAGGAGGAGGGAGATGAGTAGGGAGGGACAGTGAGGCTGAGCTCACGCAGGGCCTTGTGGGCTCTGGGAAGAAATCGGATTCTATCCGAAGCATAATGGAAGGCCACCAGAGGGTTTAAGAAGATAAATCATGACCATTACTCTGGGTTTTCCAAAGGCTGACGAGACATAAGGAAAAGGCTTTATGATGACTGAAGGGTAAAAAACCCAGAGTCGCAGCCTCTGGCAGCGTAAGAGGAAAGGGTCAGAGCGGCGTCAGCCCCAAGGAGTTTCTGAGGAACACACGCCGTTTGTCACCTTGCCTTGTCAGAGATGGCTGTAGCCCGGGAGACGGAGGTTGAGAGCCGCCGGGCACAGACGAGCCTGCTTCAGACAGAGCACGGGAGAAACGTGCTTTCTCCGTCGGCCACTGCTCTGGCCACAGAATCTGCATACGGACCCTCCAAGGACCCTTGACATGGTGGCTCACAGGACACCGCAGCGATTCAAATGTGCACAGTGGGACTCAGAAGGTCACACCCAACACACAGCCCCCCCGGGACCTCTGCCGTCCCCCCTGCAACATACATCTCATGAAGGATGTCACCCACCTGGGCACCAACCCAGACCAGCGGGTGAACTTTGGACGTCAGGACTGAATCTGACCTCATTGTACCTCGCGCCCTTCAGCACCCTTTAGAACCACCTAATCTTGCTCATTTGCATGTGTATATATTAGATAAGGAATCCTTGAACAGATCCTTGTAGCACTAAACTCTTAGGTTAAGCAGGCCTCTGAAACTTCACCTTTTAAACCTTGCTATGTGGCATCTTCTCAGAAGACTGGTGCTCCAGTCTCTTCACCGTTCTGGCGTAACAGCCCCAGGGATGGTAAGTCCAAGTCCACTTGACATCTGAAGGACTTCCATTCATTATGAATCCCTTGGTTAAAAATGCAAAGGATCCTTGGCAGCCACTTAGACCTCTGTGTGAATTAGCTTATCATTTGCATTCCAACCCCAAGCCAAGACAGCCAAATGTGATGTACAATGAGGGCCAGCTCCAGGGAGCTGGACCCCATCTCCTGTCCATCAGGTTAGCCAGTCCTGGCTTCCTCCTCATTAGAAATCTCTGAGTTCCCACTCAGAGGCAGCTCTTTTATCTCACAATGTGAATGAAGAGATGCTCTGGGAAGGATCAGAGCTAGCTAAATGAGGAACATTAAAATGTCTGCCCCCAAATGCGCCCCAGATCTGGACCCACAGCTTTCTTATTTAATGTTGTGGGGGAGAATTTTTATTCATCTTCAGCAATCTCCTTATGGTCTCTGCTCTCCTGAGACTGGCACACAGTCATCAGTAACCGTACTGGCCTTGGCAATGATGCCATCCTCACTAACAAGCTATGTCTCAGCTGTGTAATTGCCAGTTAAAGAGCACTGCATCCTAATTAACCTCTTCAGGGAACAAAAATAAAAGCATTAAGAATTTCAGACTTCGCAGGACCTGAGCACAACCCCTTATCATACAGATAAGGAAATTATGTCTGAGGATGATTAAGGGCCAAGGGCCCACGGCCAATGAGCACTATGCCAGAACCCAAATCTGCATTTCTAGACCGACAACCAAAGTGCTGGGTCACTCCACAAGCCAGGATGAGCTGTCCACATTCTCACCCTCTTTATTTCTTAAAATATGTCGATCAACCATGTATCATGCTGAGATCCAGGGTCATGGGGAAGACATAATGGCTCATTCATTCTTCTAATAACTATCTGTGCATGCATGCATGCAACATCACTTTAGTTATGTCCAACTCTTTGTGACCCCACGGACTATAGCCCACCAGTCTCCTCTGTCCAAGGGATTCTACAGCCAAAAATACTGGATTGGGTTGCCATTCCCTCCTCCAGGGGATCTTCCCAATCCAGGGCAATAACTATCTACTGAGCACCTATTATGTGTGACACACAGTGAGGGTGCTGGTTAACAGCACTGCTCCTATAGGTAAACAGCTTTGATTCCTGGCAGTGGGATTTACTAACTAAAATGAGACGTTGATGCTAAGCACAGTTACTGAGCGGTGAAGTGCAGTGATATTTAAGAGGGGTTTGGCCTAATCTTTGGCCTGTAGTATGTAATCAGGATGCTGTAACTGTCTTCATTCTCTTCCCCATGCAGCTGGCAGAGATGAGGGGATCCGTGAAACCTCATTATCAAGCGCTGGACAGTAAGACGTGGTGTTGGGGTGGTGAGGAAAGAGCAGGTGAACAGAGAGAAAGTGAGATGAGAACTTAGCTGGCTCTTGCAGGATATAGAAAAGGTATTCACAACTAGAAGAAGCCCCTGTGTAGAGCTGGAAGAAGGAAGCTGTGAGAGCGGGATGGGGGGTACTTGAGACATCAAGGATGGCCTTGGAACTCCCATCAAAGGAGCGGGAATAATGCCCAGTGACCTCCAAATCAGCCATTTAGACCTCCATGTGAATGAGCTTACTGGCCAGGAGTGAGGAGGTACCATGGATGCGTAGTGGAGTGCTGCTGGGCAGACTGGGGCCAGAGACATCTTCGCAGGGAACCAGGGATGAGGATAAAGGGTCAATGAGGGTTGGATCTGAAAGAGAAGGGGGCAGAATGTGTAGCCAACCCGGATGTGACCAATGTGGGACCAAGGGAAACTTTTGAGCAAACAGCTTGTGCGCTCAGGTGGATGGAGCTGACTGTCTCCACCTTTAAAGGGACCTGGCGAGGCAGTTTCCCAGTCCTCCTCCTCCCACCAGCGGAGGGGCAGGTGGAATGATACCCTGTGAACATCCATGGAAGCATGAGTGGTGTGGGCAGTGAGGACTCCTGAGCACATCCTCTGCCTAGAGAGCCTCACAGCACTCAGACTCTCCCCAAAGGACAGCTAAAGTGCTGCCTTTCAGTCACCACATGCTTCCTCCACCTCTCTTTTTGTTTCTAAGCCGCTGGAAGATGAAAGGTTTCAGTGGAAGATGAAAAATTATCCCTTATTTTTATTCTGTGTCTGAACACTTTCCACTTCTCTGTAAATTGAAGGGTGCATTTTGGTGCTTTGTCTAATGCTTGGCTAACAGAACCAGAGAATCGAGAATTAGTCAAGGTTCTAGAAAGACTGATGCAGGCCAATGCTTCATAGAGACACATTACTCTCACCAAAAACTGCTCTGACCCCTCAGGAAAACCGGGGTGCTCCCCATACCCTGGGGAGGGGGTTCCATTCCCCCTTCCTCTCAGTTTTAATCTCCCAAGTGTGAGCATGAGTGTGGTCATGGCAACACTGGCTGGTGTTATAAGCGTTCCAGAGACAGACTGCTGTTAAACGACCAGGAATCACTTTTGAAAATGCAGGCCAGAACTGATCCTGTAAGAACTGTAAACTCAAGAGCTGAGGGAACTCAGAGCACCAAGAGTCATTCACATTTTATCGATTTCCTCTCACTTCTCCCCATTATTTGGCAACATCAAGGTGCAAGACAGACACCAGCGCACACACACTGAGGGGGCTGTGGGGCGGGGACCAGCAGGGCTCGCGGCCCAGAGAGGTGTGCAGCTCTGGGCTCAGGCAGGTGGGTCCCAGTGAGCCCCCAGTGACCTAGGATCAGCCTCACTCTGCCTCCATCTCCCAGCCCCAAGCAGTATGGTGCGCTCACCTACAAGTCTGTAAAAACAGTCGTAAAAACAAGTCTGTAATGAGTTAAGTTAACTCCCACTACTTGGACAGCCCATGCTGGGAATGAAGATGAACCCTCATCATCCGGCTCCATCCAAGCACCACGGCATAACCTTGGTGATGTCTGCCACTTCACCTCAGGGGCATAATTCATGGACAGGTGGATGGTGGTCCTTGAGACATGTGCATGCGTGGTAAGTTGCTTCAGTTGTGTCCGACTCTTTGCAATCCAATGGACTGTAGTCCACCAACTCCTCTGTCCACAGGATTCTCCAGGCAAGAATACTGGAGTGGGTTGCTATGCCCTCCTCCAGGGAATCTTCCCAACCCAGGGATCGAACCAGCATCTCTTATAACTCCTGCACTGGCAGGCGGGTTCTTTACCACTAGTGTGTCCCTTGAGCCATGGTTGGAGGTAAAATACCACAAGCTGTCCTGTTGTTTCAATAATAACTTCTAGGATCTACCATCATGGCTCCAGAAAATAAGTTAGCTTTAATAAAGGGGCATTTCCCACAGGGCAGTGAGCTACCCGTCAACCTCGGCCACAGCCCAGGGAGCTCTGCACCGCCTGCCAAGCCCTTGCTATGCTGCCTTCCCCTCCCCCACCCAAGGTCTGGGTATGTTGCCTTCAGTTCCTCCCCCAGACTGTGCTCCCACCCCCTCAGGGCTTTGCTCCTGGGATCCCCCTGGTCTCCCCCTGGTCGAGACACCCTCCTTCCACCTGCCCGTGCCAGGCCAGCTGCTCTGTTCTACAGTAGACATCCCATCCCAGGGAAGGATGCCTTGTCCAGATCAGACGCCCCACGCCCCACACGGCATCACATGTCACTGTGACTCTCACATCTGCCCTTGTTGTGTGACCACTGTGTCCCCAGCACCCAGGGCAGGGCCTGGCACATATGACTCTGCAAACATCCGGCAACTGGTCAGGGGACAAAAGGGAATGACGCTGAAATGCCGGCTAAACTGCCACCTTGCTCTCCCACAAGCCTAGGCCACCGTGCCCTGGCCCACATGGCTCCTTTTAGCTCAGCTCACTTGACAACCAACAACACAGATGAGTCAGTACATCAGGGAACATCACACCCACTTTAGAAAGGAGCAAATGTCTGGTAAAAATCGGTTCTTCTATGGAGGCAGAGTGCAATGGTTTCTTGCTATTAGTTGTGACCACATGATGAGTCATCCTGACCAGAGTGCACAGGGCAGGAAGACCACCCCTCCAGGTCTGGCCATGAGACCATCCCACGCACATGCCTCTACCTCCTTCCCAGGCTGGCTTGGGTGCTGATACCCAGGGCGGTCTTGGAAGCTGCCATCACCTTGGGTCCCTGAAAGACCATGTGGAGGACAGCTGCCTTGACCATCTGAACACCTGTCCAGAGCAAGAAATAAAACTTCTGTTGTGTTGAGACACTGAAACGGTGGGGCCGACTTGTTACTCTAATCTATCATAGCTTCACACATACCCAGGCTTAGAAAAGATAAATGGTTCTCCCAAAATACTACCCACCAATGCCAGCTCCAGAGCCCACATTTTAATTAAGGGATCTTCCCACAATTCTGTGAACTACACTCACCACAAGGTATTTCACTCAGCTGTCTCCTTCTGTCTTTTCTGATACCACTAGACATCAGCTACCAGGGGCCCACCTAGCACCAACCCCAGTACACAGAGGGCTCTCACTGCAAGGAGATCAAAACCAATCAATCCTAAAGGAAATCCACTGTGAATATTCACTGGAAGAACTGATGCTGAAGTTCCAATACTTTGGCCACCTGATGCAAAGAGCCAACTCATTGGAAAAGATCCTCAAGCTGAGAAAGATTGAAGGCAGGAGGAGAAGGGGACAACAGAGGATAAGATGGTTAATGGCATCACCAACTCAGTGGACATGAGTTTGAGCAAGCTCCAGGAGATAGTGAAGGACAGGGAAGCCTGGTGTGCTGCAGTGCATGGGGTTGCAGAGTCGGAAATGACTTAGTGACTGAACAACGACAGCAACATAATTTTTCCCATGTGCCAGGCTCCATCCAAAGGTTATTATAAATCTTCACTTAATTCTCTTAACTTCATGAGGTACATATGATCATCATCTCCATCAGAAACGAGGACACTGAAGTACTGCTGCCTCCCTAGTGACAACTGAAGCAGCTGGAAGTCCTCCAACCCAGTTAGAGCACTTCTAACCCTGAACTCACTCCAGAGCCCACAAGCCTCCACAAAGCGTGACATCCCGCTTCAATAGAGACTCGCTGCTTTAGAGTCACTGCCTCAGATCTCCGTTGAATGTTTGTGGGTGTTTTTTTTTTTTTTTGGTATAACATTACTCATCTATAATAACATTTATTTTCTACAGAGAAGGAAAAGCAAGCAGTAAAATGTTTTTAATAAAAAAAAGAAAAAACTCCTATGGTTGTATTTGTGCAGCAGCCCCCAAACACTGATACAAACCATGACGAGAAGACAATGGCTTTATGTAACCGTTTCTCTTTTCTCAGGCAGCGCAGACAACCTTTTGGAGTGTGGCACCCAATTTGCTTGTTTGGATTTTGTGACACGTTTCTCCCCTCCGCCCCCAAACGCAGCTGAAACTGCTGTATTCTGCATATTTGTTTTTCTTTTGAAGCAAATGGTTTTGAGAATCCTGTGCCAGCCCTTGAGACAACCGGAGACACCCTGGGGTGCTGTAAAACTGACAGTGGGAATCACTGATCTGACAGAAGGAACAAGGGTGCAGGGAAAACTAGCGTATCAGCATCTTCTGGAGCTGCAGCATGATCCACGCAGCCCAAGTGCAGCCGCTGCTCACACCCGACTTCAAGGTTAGAGCAGGTGAAATCCTCCTTGCAGGACTCCCCACCCTTCGCTGGCTGTTCCAGGGTCGCTCACACAGCAGTTTCCAAGGGCCCCTGCAATCCTGAGCCACGTGACCAGTAATTTTATACTTAGCACTAGCCTAGGCACCTTCCAACCACAATTTATATAAGAACATCATCCCTGTCTTAAGAACAGGGTAGTTCAAGCAGGGTGATGAGACTTACACATATTATGCTCTCTTGCATCACAGAGAAGATCCAATCATACACAGAAACAGCACATCATCTCCTCCTCTGAGAAATCACTGTGTCTGAGCTGCTGTGAGGTGGGACCCTGTCCCAACCATGGTGCCCCATCCCCACAAGATCTCCAAATACAGAAGACAGTTTGGCAGAGGAGAGCCAAGTAACCCCTTGCTAATAGCTGGACTCAGGCCCCATGCTCCAGTGTAGAGATCTGGCAACCAGAGCTGGGGCAGAGATATAGACCAAAGCAGGTCCTGGGTGGGGTCTGTGTGCTCCAAACACTAATATCCACAAACTTGGGTCTGGATCCCGCCACACTTACTTGATCTGCAACAGCCAAGACACAAGACGAGGATTTGCCCCAATGCCCAATATGTGGACCCACAGCAGGCAGTGCCCAGACCTGACCCGGGGCCAGGCGCCAACACCTGGGGCGGGGAGGGGTGAGCCTCAAGACAAGGCTGGCCCGGGTGGAGCCAACAGTCTTCTTTGCCAGGAGAGCCAATGTGAAAAGAGATGGATTCCAGCCACTTGGACTGATCCTCTCCTAGTGTCTCTCTGGGCAACAACGATGTGACTTTGTTCTCTTTTTTTTCCAGCATCTCTCTGTCAAAATCTTAGCAACATCCTCAGTGACACATTCCATCATGTGATAAATGCAAGGTACCACTTTTGGAGAAAGTGCTGCCCTCCAGTGCTACGAGTGAGAGGCATGAAAGGGGAGAGGAGTGGAATGGCTGGAGCCTGGACTGTGGTGGCCACCTTGCCAGGGAGAGACCCACAACAGTGAGTTTCAGAATTATTTTTACCAGGGAGTCAGGGGGCCTTGAGCATCCTACTTCTGCTGCTAAAGATCAGCTGGGAAGAATGAGGGCTTGAGCTATATGCAGTGTAGCCCTCCCTGCCTAAGAGAAAGCAAGCCCTGCCTGGCTGAGCTAGTTACCTGAAGGAATAGGGTTCCAAGGAGGTCTCTCATCTCGGGGGGAATGTACAGCAATAGAATAAGCAACAAATCATTTTCTTTGCTAAGACTATGAGCTACAACCTGAAATAAATCAATGTGAAATGAGAAAACAGAAAGAGAAAGATGATCCTTCTCAAATTGCCAGTCAAGTTTTGGTTTACAAAATCACAGGTTAGTGATAGGAATGGCAATCATCAGATGCCTTGGTCCCAGTCCTAGTCTCAAACGAATGATATTGAAGTGTTCTAGTGAGCTCATTCCTGGCATCCATCACTGCACTATGTAATGCTTCAATAATCTGCGTCCCTTTACCATGGGACGAGAAACCAAGAACAGTGCTCCAGCAGGCAAAGCTGGACAGGGAGTGGTCCCTAAGCCAGCTCCACGGCAGATAGAATTTGTTGATGCTGTTCAATCACTCAGCCATGTCTGACTCTTTGTGACCCCATGGACTACAGCATGCCAGGCTTTCCTGTCCTTCCTCATCTCCTGGAGTTTGCTAAAACTCATGTTCATTGAGTCAGTGATGCCATCCAACCATCTCATTCTCTGTCACCTCCTTTCCTCCTGCCTTCAATCTTTCCCAGCATCAGGGTCTTTTCCAATGAGTCAGTTCTACTCATCAGGTGGCCAAAGTATTAGAGTGGTAGGCAGAATACTGTTCTCAAAGGTGTCCATGCTTAATCCCTAGAACCTGAACATGTTGCCTCACATGGCAAAAGGGACTTTGCAGATGTGATTGAGTTAAAGGTCTTAGGGTGTGATTATCTTACACCATCCTGGTGGGGCCAATGTAATGTCAGGGTCATCAAAAAGGGGAGCAGAAGGAACAGAGAAGATGTGACAACAGGAACAGAAGCCAGTGTGACATGGGGCCATGAATCAAGAAGGCAAGTAACCTCAAGAAGCTAAAAAATATAAGGAAGCAGATTCTCCCCCAGAGTCTCCAAAAGAAAGCACTGGCTGGTGTTTGTCTGAGGCTACACAGACTAAGCAACAATTATAACTTCCAGAAATCTACAGCTACTACAAACTGCTCCTCACAGCATCACCTCTGTGCTATACATTTTTAAAAAATCCATAGCATAGAGAATTATATTCAGTAGAATCTCCGGGTCTGAGTTTGAGAACATGTGCAGTTGCGTAAAAAAGCCTCCACTGTAATACAGCTGGGGAAGTAGGCACGCTGGTTAGTATAGAGCTCCCAAGGACTTACTATGAAGAACTGAGACCCCTCTCATGAGCCACTTATAAACAGGACTCCAGGCTTAGGAGTCGGGTCTTATCCACCCCATGGGGACTTCTGGTTCTCCAAACACAAGGCAGCAAACATACAATCACAGAGCACACGGCTGGTCTTGCTCTGATGGCCCGGGTCAGAGCTCTCACTAAAGTCGGCAGTGGCACCGTCACCTGCAGTCGTCCTGACTCAGAGCGGCTCAGCCCCAGGTGGGCTGCCCACCAGCCTCCTAGAGCACTAAGCCTGATCCTGCCCTTTGCCCAAAGGCCCTGTGTTCCTGGAGAGAACCAGCCATCAAAGAGGCCAAAACACATCCAGAGCAGCCAGCCCTCTACCCCACAGGGACAAACCCTGCAGATGTTCATCTCTGTTGTGACACTCCCAAGCCATGGTCCCAGGGACTTCCTGCCACCAACAAGCAGTATCTTAACCTAAGAGCTAACGCGGGAAACAAAAGAGGGCCTGGAGGGCTTCATCATGGACTAGCAGCTACTGAAAATAACCCCCATGGTCATGATGTAGCTTGACACTTTGCTTACAACCCAATGAAACTGATTTGGGATTTCTGACATGCAGAACTACAAGAGAATAAATGCATGCTGTTGTAGACCACACAGGTGGTGGGAATTCGTCACAGCAGGGACAGGAAACACACGAGTTCTCCATGAGCAGCCACTTCCACGCCACTCTGGGCAGGACAGACTTTCAGCAAAGCCAGCTGAGGACGGACACTTGTCCTCAACTGCTCCTCATGTTAGAGGTGATTCATCCTGCATGCACACCTCAGAGCAAACCTTGATCCCCACGGAGGAAGCAGGATGGCTGATCAGACCCTGAGGACTCTCCATCCTGACTTACCACCCTTTCCTGCCTCCTAACCTCTCTCCAGCAGCTGGCAGCTGCCCACCCCCACCCCCACCCATCCTCTCCTCCCACTGGGAGAGGGGCCTGCAGTAACAGAGCTGCGCCCCCTCACCCACACATCCAAAGGGACCCCTCAGGCGGTAACAAGTCATTTTAGAAGATAAACTGGTTGTATTTTAAAAAGCAAAAATAAGAAAAAAAAATTTAAATCAAAACCTCTTATGCAATAGGAGTCTGCGTGTTCAAGTTAACAAATCAACCTAAACTATTTGATGCAAATAAAATTTGTTCTGATAAGTAAACAAACAAAGAAAAAGTTATTTTTGTATCACTTGAGTTTCAAGAAAGGTCAGTCAGTAGGTAAGGTCTCTGCCATTTTCCAGCCAGCCAAGGCCTGCTCCGCTTTCCGCAACCTGGTCTGAACGCCGACAAGTCCAGGCAGGGGAAGGAACCAAGCCCCAGGGAAAGTAGCAAGGAAAATTTATTGTTGATCTTGTCTAATACACTTAACTACGATAACGAGTTCCTTATATGCTGATGTATTTCTTCTCACTGCCCATTTTGCTTTTATTCTTGGTGATAAAAGTCTTGGGTAACTCCATCCTTTGTGTATTCATTACTATACTATTCTTGTGTGATCATTAAACCCAGACCCATAAGGTCCAGTCCTGGAAGAATAATGTGGTTGAAGGAACATAGCCCCAAGGTCAAAAATCATTTTAACAAACAACACAATTTCTTTACTTGCTTTTTTCTAAAATAGCTACCGGGATATACATATGTAAATTATGGTTGCATCTTTTTTCTCCTTGACTCTTTGCTCTTGTACTCCTAGCTGTCCAAGGCATGCTCCCCACTATTGCTGTAACCCCTTCATTCCCAGCTGCCCTGGCTTTTCCTCTGTCGCATCAACCTCTTTGGGGCTTCCCAGGTGGCACAATGGGTAAAGAATCTGCCTGCCAGTGCAGGTAATGCAAGAGACTTGGGTTTGATCCCTGGGTCAGGAAGATCCCCTGGAGGAGGAAATGGCAACCCATTCTAGTATTCTTGCCTGGAAAATTCCATGAAGAGAGGAGCCTGGTGGGCTACAGTCCATGGTGTCGAAAAAAGTCGGACTTGACTGAGCACGCACACAACTATCTCTCTATCCTTTTCATACGTGGACCAAATTGTCCCTTACTGAGCAAAGAAGAAGAATAGAGGGTGTTGAAACTGGGCTGGGAATCATAAGACTTTCTTTGGTTGATGGAAATAAGTGGAGAGGTAGCATTCACCCTAGTATTAATGAGAGTGTCAGGGACTGTCATCACAGTACATATGACACTGTCTTACCTGTACAGAGACTGAGCTCCTCCAGGGCAGGGACCATGCCTTGCTCATCTTTCTTTGCCTAGTGCCCAGCAGAGAGCCTCACACACACAGCAGATAGTCAGTAAATGGATGACGAGCTGAGCTCATGGTGAAATATGTTCTTACCCACTGGTCTCTCTTTAGCAGCAGATCTTACCCCTTTACACATGTCTAGTCAGGGAAATATTAGAAAATACAGATAGTCATGAGGAAAAGGAAAATCATTCAAGTAGACTACTTAGAAATAAGCCTCTTGAATTTTTGTTTTATATAATTCTGTATTTATTTCATTTATTTTTTTACAAAATAGGATCTAACAGTGCATATTCTTTTTATAACCTGCTTTTCTCCTCCTTAACAGCACATTGTGAACAACCTTCCATTTCGACAAACATCAATGTACAATGTTGCTTTAAATAGCTGCCTAGCATGCTATGGCATGAATATATCATAATTATTTTAGTTGCTTTTTCTTAGTTTAAAATAATTTATTATTATATATAACGCTGTGATAAACATTTTAAAATTAAAGTGTAAGATGAATTTTTGCACAGAAACAAAATATAAATATATGTAGCATATAAGATAACAATGATTAAAATTAGTGTTTACTTAATATAAATACATCATTTTGTAACTTGTTTATTTTTGCTCAATATTTCTTAGAATGTTGTATCAGTATTATTACATGTAGATAGAATACATTGATTTTCACCGGTTATATAGTCTGTATTTGTCTTCTTTATATCACTAGAAAATAGATCACTATGCTATCACTATAGGCTTTATCACAATTATACATTTTTCTGTTGCTACCACTTTCAGTTATTTGTAGTTTTAAACTATTATAAATGAAGCTGCTATAACTTTCCTATTCATGTCTCCTAGCATAAATATACAAGAAATTCTGAGCGTATATGCCAAGAGTGGAATGTCTGGTTCATATGGTATAAGTACTACTAGCTATACTAAACAAGAATAAATTGTTTTCCAAAGGAGTCATACAATTTAAACTTTCCCCCATGGTGTAAGCGTTACAGCCCGTTGACGTGTGCTCCTTCCTCAGGATGGCTATCACTATTTCTGGTCCTTTGGTTTCCATATAAATTTTAGAATCAGTTTACCAAATTACATACACACATGCACAAACCCCTGATAGTAAGTTAATATACTGATTATTCTTGGGGAGAATAAACTTCTTTGCAATATTGAACTTTCTCATCCATTAATTTAGGCCCTTCAATAAATTGTCAAAATTCTTTTCCCATGAATATCTTACATATTTTAATTATACAAATTCTTAGAAACTTTATATTTTTAATGTCAGTGATCTGGGTATTATTTTAAATTATGTTTTCTCTTTCTTGCTGTAGTATAGAAATGCAATTGGATTTTTGTATATTAATTTTATATTTAACAAGCACATTAAACTATGTTGGTTAATCTGAATTAATTTATTCAGGCTTTTGGATTCTCTATAGAATCATATCATTGTGAATAATCAGTTTCACTTCTTCTTTTCCAATTTTTATGCTGTTAATTTCTTTTTCTTGTCTTACTGCACTAGTTACGCCATTCTGCACAATGTTCAATAAAAATAACATTAGCAGGAACCCTTATCTTGCTTATAATCTTGTTCATTAAAAGGGAATGCTTTTAATGTTTCTCAAAAACAGTACTCACTGTAGGTTTGTCACTTTTATTTTCATATAATTTCAAACTTACAGAAAACAGCAAGAATAGTACAAGAAACATTTTTTAAATCAGATTCACCACTTTGCCCTATTTGCTTATCATTTATCTCTTATCTCTCTCTCTACATTTCTCAGGTGGTACTAGTGGTAAAGAACCTGCCTGCCAAGGCAGGAGATATGAGACTCAGGTTCCAGCCCTGAGTCAGAAAGATCCACTGGAGATCATAGCAACCCACTCCAGTATTCTTGCGTGGAGAATCCCATGGACAGAGGAGCCTGGCGGACTACGATCCATACGGTCGCAAAGAGTGGGACACAACTGAAGTGACTTAGCATGCTACATATAGATAGATACACATATACATGTATATATATGTGTGTGTGTATACAGACACACATACTTTTAAGTGTGTATATATATATAAATACATACAGGGAACATTTTACAAGAAACAAGACTGAATTTTTTGGCCAGCCCAAAACATACACATGCACGCTTTAGGAAGAACTACTTGTGAACAAGTTAAAGGCATAATACCCACTCCAGTATTCTGGACTAGAGAATTTCATGGACTGTATAGTCCGTGGGGTCGCAAAGAGTCGGACAAAACAGCGATTTTCACTTTCACTTTCACTTAAAAGCATAATGTGCCTTTAACCCTAAGCATATATTTCCTAAAATCAAAACATTTTTCTGCAGTACCACTGTACAATTCAGCATTGCTACAATTATCTAATTCACAGTCCAAATTCAAATTTTGTCAAATGTCCCAGTAGTGTTCTTTATATCTATTTTTCTTTCCTACTCCACTTTTAACCCAGGATCACAGATTTAGTTATGTTTCTTTAGTCTCCCTTTATCTGGAACAGTTTCTCAGCTTTTCTATGTGTTTCTTGACCTTGATATTTTTGAAGAATACAGACAAGTTATTTCCTAGACTATCTCTCAACCTGGATTTGTCTGATATTTTCTCATGACAAGATTCAAGTTATAAAATTTTCACAAGAATACTACAAAACTGACATTTTGTCCTCAGTATATCATATCAAGAGGTACATATTTTAGCTTGTTCTGATACCAGTGATGTTAGCTTCAAGCATTTGGGTAAGCTGGTATCCAGTAGAGTGAGTAATTACCATTAAGAAATACTTTCAGAATCTAATATTCTGTTCCTTATCAAATTTTGGCTATTGGTTTTCAGTATCCACTGATGATTTTTTTTTAACTCCACAGTTCCTTTTATATTTCTTATCTGGCATTATACCAGAAGGAAGAGCTTTCCTTTACCCCTGTTTATTCACCCACTTATGTAAGAATGGACTCACAGATTCCTGTTTTAGTCAGTGTGCTATAATCCTGCTACAGTTATCTTCTGTTGTGTAACCAATCATTCAAAAATCTAGTCGCTTGAAGGAACACCACGTATTTCATTACCTCTTGGTTATCTATGGGTTGGGAATCTTGGCAGGACTGATTCTAGCTCTGGTCCCTCATGTGTCTGAAATCAGACAACATCCAGAACTAGAGCCGTAGGGGACTAGCCATCTATTGGGGGTTTGGTAGACATCTCTCTCTCTCTCTCTGTGTGCAGTCTCAGAGTCGCCCCATGAGATCGTCTCACATTGGCTTATTTGGGTCCCCTCAGAGGATGCTGACTTCAGAGTAATTAGACCATTTACATGACAGCTCAGGGCTTTAGTGTGAGTGATCCAGTCAGCAACACAGAAGATTCGTTACCTTTTTTTGACCAAGCCTCAGAAGTCATGCAACATAATTTCTATCACAGTCACAAGCCTGTCCAGATTTAAAGAGCAGGAAATACATCCCATCTCTTGATAGAAGAAAGAGCAAAGAACACTGTGGGAAGGTATGTAATGGGAGATAAAGAGATACTGTTACAGACATTTTTGGACAGTACTGTCTGCCATGTTCTACACTTTGACCACAGCAATCTGCCTACCTCCCACAGGCACATAAGCTATCTTTCCCTTAATATCCCCAACAACAAAAATCCAGGATATTGTTATGTAAATCAGGTCCAGGTTCAGCTAAGAATTCTCAGGTAAAATTTCTTGGTTCAGCTTCTTGAGTACTATTCTGCTTAATCTGATGCCTTTTGAAAACTAAAGAAACATAATCTCCACCACCCTCCTATACACCAATTTAAAAACAGTGGGACAAGAATAGGACAGTATTTATAGATATTTCCACTGAACAAAGAAATAATTGTGAAGCACATTTCAATAACTTATCCACAGAAGTTCTGAAATTCAGCAGCAGCTTGTTTCTTGATTACTCCTGCCCAGGCATAATTCTCCATGGCTCTTGGCTCCACCCTCGGAATCATTCTTTTTTTTCCTATAAAAAGTAGCCTGTGTTTGTAGTTTTCTCAGACTGCTTCCTACCCATAAAAGTTACAGCATTCATGGGCTTCTTCATCTCATACTGTCTCTTCCCTTTTCAATCCGAATATATACAATGCTTTAAAAAGTATGTTTTCTATTAGTTTATAGTGTACCATGTGATCATTAATTTTATGTATCAACATGGCTGGGCCACCATACCCAGATTTTGGTCAAACTTGTCTGTATGTTTCTGTGAATGTGCTTTTTGGATGATGCTAACATTTAAAATGGTGGACTTTGAGCAGAGCAGGTTCAGTTCAGTGGCTCAGTCATATCCCACTCTTTGCAACCCCATGGACTGTAGCACGCCAGGCCTCCTTGTCCATCACCAACTCCTGGAGCTTGCTCAAACTCATGTCCATCAAATGGGTGATGCCATCCAACCATCTCATTCTCTGTCATCCCCTTCTCCTCCTGCCTTCAATCTTTCCCAGCATCAGGGTCTTTTCCAATGAGTCAGTTCTTCACATCAGGTGACCAAAGTATTGCAGTTTCAGCTTCAACATCAATCTTTCAATGACTATTCAGGACTGACTTCCTTTAGGATGGACTGACTTGATCTTGCAGTCCAAGGGACTCTCAAGAGTCTTCTCCAACACCACAGTTCAAAAGCATCAATTCTTTGGTGCTCAGCTTTCTTTATAGTCCAACTCTCACATCCATACATGACCACTGGAGAACCCACAGCTTTGACTAGACAGACCTTTGTTTCAAAGTAATGTCTCTGCTTTTTAATATGCTGTCTAGGTGGGTCATAGCTTTTCTTCCAAGGAGCATGTGTCTTAATTTCATGGCTGCAGTCACCATCTGCAGTGATTTGATTTTGGAGCTCCCAAAATATAGTCTGTCACTGTTCCCATTGCTTCCCCATCTATTTGCCATGAAATGATGGGACCAGATGCCATGATCTTGGTTTTCTGAATGTTGAGTTTTAAGCCAACTTTTTCACTCTCCTCTTTCACTTTCATCAAGAGGCTCTTTAGTTCTTCTTCACTTTCTGCCATAAGGGTAGTGTCATCTGCATATCTAAGGTTATTGATATTTCTCCCTGCAATCTTGATTCCAGCGTGTGCTTCCTCCAGCCTGGCATTGTGCATGATGTACTCTGGACAGAAATTAAATAAGCAGGGTGACAATATACAGCCTTGACATACTCCTTTCCCAATTTGGAACTGTTGTTCCATGTCCAGTTCTAACCATTGCTTCTTGACCTGCATACAGATTTCTCAAGAGGCAGGTAAGGTGATCTGGTATTCCCATCTTTTTAAGAATTTTCCAGTTTGTTGTGATCCACATGGTCAAAGGCTTTGACATAGTCAATAAAGCAGAAGCTGATGTTTTTCTGGAACTCTCTTGCTTTTTCTATGATCCAACAGATGTTGGCAATTTGAACTCTGGTTCCTCTGCCTTTTCTAAATCCAGCTTGAACATCTGGAAGTTCTTGATTCACATACTGTTGAAGCCTCACTTGCAGAATTTTGAGCATTACTTTGCTAGAGTGTGAGATGAGTACAATTGTGCAGTAGTTTGAACATTCTTTGGCATTGCCTTTCTTTGGGATTGGAATGAAAACTGACCTTTTCCAGTTCTCTGGCTGCTGCTGAGTTTTCCCAATTTGCTGGCATATTGAGTGCAGCACTTTAACAGCCTCATCTTTTAGAACTTGAAATAGGTCAGGTGGCATTCCATCACTTCTACTGGCTTTGTTCATAGTGATGCTTCCTAAGGGCCACCTGACTTCAGACTTTAGGATGTCTGGCTCTAGGTGAGTGTTCACACCATCATGGTTATCTGGGTCATTAAGATCTTCTTTGTATAGTTCTTTTGTATATTCTTGCCACGTCTTCTTAATATCATCGGCTCCTGTTAGGTCCATACCACTTCTGTCCTTTATCATGCCCATCTTTATATTTCCCTTGGTATCTCTAATTTTCTCTAGTCTTTCCCATTCTATTGCTTTCCTCTGTTTCTTTGCATTGATCCCGGAGGAAGGCTTTCTTATCTCTCCTTGCTATTCTGCATTCAGATGGGTATATCTTTCCTTTACTGCTTTGCCTTTAGTTTCTCTTCTTTTCTCAGCTATTTGTAAGGCCTCCTCTGGTAACCATTTTGCATTTCTTTTTCTTGAGGAAAGTAATTGTAAGTTTCTTTAAAAATTCTTCTTTAGAAAAAGAAATTGTACTGCCTCCTGTACAATGTCACAAACCTCCGTCCATAGTTCTTCAGGCACTCTCTATCAGATCTAATCCCTTGAATCTATTTGTCACTTCCACTGTATAAGGGATTTGATTTAGGTCATACCTGAATGGTCTAGTGGTTTTCTCTACTTTCTTCAATATAAGTCTGAATTGCAATAAGGAGTTCATAATCTGAGCCACAGTCAGCTCCCAGTCTTGTTTTTGCTGACTGGATAGGGCCTCTCCATTTTTGGCTGCGAAGAATATAATCAATCTGATTTCAGTGTTGACCATCTAGTGATGTCCATGTATAGAGTCATCTTGTGTTGTGGGAAGAGGATGTTTGCTATGACCAGTACATTCTCTTGGCAAAACTCTTAGCTTTTGTCCTGCTTCATTCTGTACTCCAAAGCCAAATTTGCCTGTTACTCTGGGTATCTCTTGACTTCCTACTTTTGCATTCCAGCCCCCTATGATGAAAAGGACATATTTTTTGGTGTTAGTTCTAGAAGGTCTTATAGAACTTTATAGAACCATTCAACTTCAGCTTCTTCAGCATTAGTGGTTGGGGCCTAGGCTCGGATTACTGTGATATTGAATGGTTTGCCTTGGAAACCAACAGAGATCATTCTGTCATTTTTGAGATTGCACCCAAGTACTGCATTTCAGACTCTTTTGTTGACTATGAGGGTTACTCCATTTCTTCTAAGCGATTCTTGCCCACAGTAGTAGATATAATGGTCATCTGAATTAAATTTGCCCATTCCAGTCCATTTTAGTTCACTGATTCCTAAAATATTTATGTTCACTTTTGCCATCTCCTGTTTGACCACTTCCAATTATCTTGATTCATGGACCTAACATTCCAGGTTCCTATGCGATATTGTTCTTCACAGCATCAGACTTTACTTCCATCACCACTCACATCCACAATTGGGCATCATTTTGCTTTGGCTCCTACAGTAATCCTATTATGGATTATTAGTCCTATTGTGGTAATCTCCATAATGTGGGTAGGCCTCAACCAATCAGCTGAAGGCCTGATGAGAACAAGACTGACCTCCCCTGAGGGGGAAGGAATCCTGTCAGTGCAGGGCCTGTGGACTCAAACTGCAACTCTTTCCTGGGTCCCCTCCCTGCTGGCCTAAGGGTCAGATTTTGGACTGGTGAGCCTCTACAATCATGTAATCCAATTCCTTAAAATAAATCATTCTATATAAACATATCCTGTCAGTTCTGTTTCTGTGCAGAAATTTGACAAATTTAGACAAAAGTCAAACCCACAAACCTCTTCAAGATAAACCCTACCAGATCTTGGGCCCCCATGAGGCTGCTATGGGGTAATGCTCTTTCAATAGAAAGGCATACTCTTAAGATTTAAAGACACCTTTCTTTCTCTCTCTTTTTCTGATTGTAAGAGTCAAGGATACCTTAAAATTTGGGGAAGTTTTAAAAAAAGATTTTTATAGACCTTCCATGGATTTGATCTTTGCCTTGAAACTGTTTCTTAATTTGACCACTTTTTGCTACCAACTTTGAGAGGCTGAAAAGGAGAAGCAATTTTCAAAGTCAGTGAATCCTGGCTCCTTACAGCCTTAGCTCACCTCTATCCTCTCATGTTTCATCACAGGAAGCAGTAGCCAGGGGGTACTTTGGATATTCTGCCTGATAATATGTTTAGCTGGGTCATTTAATTCTTTTGGCATATTTCCTATTATTATCACTGGTGACAGTATTACCAAACCATCCTCTTTCATCCAGTTTTTAATAATGTTTTCCTTTCTTGCCTCTAAGCTCTCACTGAGGGCCTCCTCAAGGCTCTTCAGGTTTCTGCTAACACTCTCAAAAAGCCCTTAAAGCTCTTACCAGCAATCTCTTCAAGGCCCATCCTGCTTCTTCCTCCCATCCAGTCCCCAAACCAGTGTTACATGCTTTGATTTTTTTGCTATGGTACCATTTTACAACCAGGTCCCAAATCTACTACGATTACCTACTGCTATGCAGTGGATCACCTCAAAACTTAGTGACTTATAGCAACAACAAGTTTTTTATTATTCTCCATATTTCTATAGGTCAGACACTTGGGAAGGGTACAACTGGGTGGTTTTGACTCAGCAGCTCTTATGCAGTTGTAGTCAGATGGTGGCTGAAGCTACAGGAGTGGGAGAAGGCTGCTGAGGGCTGATGCAGAATTATTCTTTCTTTATGAGGTCCCAGGGTCCCTCCATGTAGCTCCTCCTCCTCAGGGACTAGTTTGGGCTTCCTTATAGCACAGTGACCTCAGGATGGTTAGCTTATATGGTAGCTCAGGGCTCCAGCATGAGTGCTTCAGCCAGCAAGGTAGAAGCGTCCATTCCTTTTACAACCTTGAAAGTCACACAGTATCACTTCTCCCATAGCACAAGTCTGCCCAGATTCAAGGAGGAGCATAGGCTACACCCCTCAATGAGAAGGCTTTCAAAGGCACTTTTGAGAAGAACGCACAAATGCGAAATACTGTTGTGACTGTCTTTGGAAAATCTGCCACAGATACATCTTGTCATTGTTGTTTAGTTGGTAAGTTGTGTCTGACATTTTGTGATCTCATGAACTGTATCCTGCCAGGGTCCTCTGTCCATGGAATTTCCCAGGCAAGAATATCAGAGTGGGCTGCCATTTCTTTCTCCAGGGCATCTTCCTGATCCAGGGATCAAACCTGCATCTCCTGCACTGGCGGTGGATTCTTTACCACTGAGCCACCGGAGAAGCCCAGCTATCTTTTTCTCCCCCTTGTTTAAGCCCAAATTGTCCAGATGTAGCCAGTTAGAGTCCTTTCAAATTGCAACTGTATCCTTTTGACAATATCCCATAACATGCTGCTGAAAAGAAACACATCAGGACATTTCTAGTGGCAACCTAAATACAAATTTAGGGGATAAACCCAAATTATTATGTTTCATCATTTTTTATTAGGCTTCCCAGCTGGCGCAATGGAAGGTCCCCTGAAGTAGGAAATGGCAACCCACTTCAGTATTTTTGCCTTGAGAATCCCATGGCCAGAGGAGCCTGGCGGGCTACAATCCATGGGGTCACAAAGAGTCGGACATGACTGAGCACACACATACACACAACTTTTATTAACACACTGCTAAATTTAGTTCACTAATTTTTGATTAGGTCTTTCACAGCTATATTTAAAACTTGCCTTTCTTTGGTAAATACCATTCTTGCTAGGTATGAGTATCAAGTTCATTCTAGTCTCAGAAGTATACCCACTTTTTCTGCATTCTAGAATGGTTTGTGTGAAAGTGAAATTTTTATTACTTGAATGTTTGATAATTTGTTAGTACTCTTATCTGGACCTGACATCATCTTTGCGGGAATTTTTCTAACTAGAAGTCTGATTCTATTTCTTTAATGATCATAAACTGGGTTTTTTATTTCTACTTGAGTACATTTTCCAAAGTTTTATTTTACTTTTTCCTTTTTAAGGAATTTGACCATCAGAGCTTTCAAATCTATTGGCAAAATAAGATTCTGTTATGGTTTTAATTTTTGCAGCTTCAATAATTACATCTCCTTTTATTTTTCCGAGTATATATTTATTCTCTTTCCCTTCTCTCTTCCCTCCATTTTTCCTTTATTCTCTTTCAGAGTTTTGTCCATTTTATCAGTTCTTTCAAACAATCTGCATTTGGCTTTATCATTTCTGTTGATTTGTTATTTCAACTCTATTGTTTCTTTGTAATATACTTTGTTATTCACTTCCTTCTCCTTTACTTGGGTTTCCTCCACTAGCCTTTACCTACCTTTGTGAGTTGGATATTTAATTCATTGACTTTGGTCCTTCTACTTTAATGAAATTATGTAAGATGATGGATTTCCCTCCAATTTCTACTTTAGCTGCATTCTGCAAATTTTAATATGCAATGTTTGTTATTGTTTACTTAGATATTCTCATTTTTCTTTGACTCATGTATTGTTTAGAAAAGTATTTCATCTTCAGACATATGGGAGTATCTCTAGTATTTTTTTTTTTAATTTCTTACTTTACTGCATCAGGGAAGAAATTTTACAAGAACTGCCTTATGGTTTAGCTTGTGGCAAGATTCTTAAACCTTCTGTGCACACAGGAGAAACACATCCCTTCACCACTTGTATGCACTCTGGGTTATAACTTCAGACTTTGCTTTTAGTTCTCTTAGTTAACGACTAATTGCATCTACTGATTTTTAAAGTTTCCATTATATTTTTCATTTCTAGACATTATATTGGGCTTCCCAGGTGGCCCAGTGGTAAAAGAATCTGCCTGCCAAGACAGGAGTTCCAGGAGATGCTAGTTTGATCCCTGGGTCAGGAAGATCCCCTGGAGAAGGAATCGGCAACTCACTCCAGTATTCTTGCCTGGAGAATCCCATTGACAGAGGAATCTGGTGGGCTATGGTCCATAGGATGGCACAGAGTCAAAGATGACTGAGCGTGCATACACCCAGACATTATATTTGGTTGTTTTTTAAATAATCAAGATCATGTATGACAGCCTTACTCTTTGTTCATATTTTCAGTTCCTTTTTAAAATATATCTTTATAAGATATTCTACCTTTTTTATTTTTTTATGCTGTGCCTGTTAATTCCAATATCTGAACTTCTGTTTTTACTGGTTTTTACTTTGGTGTCTTTTAAAATTTTTTTAAATGTGTTTTGGTTTCTGACT
Source organism: Odocoileus virginianus (assembly GCF_023699985.2). Lineage (NCBI taxonomy): Eukaryota > Metazoa > Chordata > Mammalia > Artiodactyla > Cervidae > Odocoileus > Odocoileus virginianus. The sequence continues at coordinate 42,025,157 of NC_069676.1, forward strand.
GTGAGCTCACATTCCTTGGATGGCAACCTGTCAAAATCATCTGAGGCCTCTGTTGAAGAAGGTTCTTCTAGACAGGATTTGCATTCCCTCTACCATGTGCCTGGGAGCACTACCCACAGGACAGCTTTGAACTAAATTCTTGGCTTGAGGTCTTTTCAGACATGTCTGCTATATGAATTCCACTGAAAACCCAGCTTGTGGTTCTAGTTGTCAGAGGAGATATTTTGACCCTTCCCTTGGCACCAAGTCTGAAGGCAGGCAGTTTTCTTAACTCATCCCTAAGGGGTGACAGGCATGTTTATCATCTACCCTCACATGACACATGCAGCCTCTTGAGGCTTCAGCATGGGTTTCCTGACTGACATGTCCTAGGATTTGTTCCTGTTCCCCATATCCTGTCCCCCATAACCTTTATGGCCACACTGCATGGCATGTGGGATTTTAGCTCCTGACTGGGGATCAAACCCAAACCTCCTGCATTGGGAGCATGGAGTTTTAACCAATGGATATGTAGGGAAGTCCCTCTCCCATATTTCTTGACATCATTAACATTCAAAGCTCAAAGTCACCTGCATTTGGCAAACATCCTCAAAGCACAAGGCAGCTTCAGAGCTCTGATTTTCAACTTTTACTGTTTGTGACCTCTAAGGAAATCTCCACTTTCCTGCTTCTCATTGGCATCACTAAAAAATTTATTTAAATGTTTTACCTATCATTTAAGTTATTTTAAGTGAAAGAGTCAGCTAAGGAATCTAGCCACACAGCTAGAAACAAAAGCCTGCACAAATAGTTCTAAACTTTTCACCTTATTATTGCCCATTCTTCCTGTAATAGTGGATAAATGTGATTACTTAGGTTTGATGAAAGAAAATAACTAGGTCCACTCAGTCCAAGGCTGTCTAACCCAGTTCATTTCAGCAAGTACTCACTGCACATGTCCTAGTTTCCTATAGGTCCACTTAGAATTACAAGATACAACCCAGCCAAGTCCAGCGCTAGCATGGGTGAATAACAGCTAACCATATTGGCAAACATGGAGTCTGCTCATAAGATGGGCCAGCATTATGCTAAGCTTTTTTAATTATGTATTTAAATCCATACAAGTGCCATGAGATAGTATTATTACTACCACTTTAGAGGTGAGTAAATCAAGGCACAGAAGATTAAGCAACTTGTCCAAAATAACACAGCTAGTAAGTTGGGTCATACTCAGAATGCCTAGCTACGTAAATTTGAAAAGACATATAGAAAAGTTAGAGAACAGCATGGTAAATGACGTGAAAATAAGAGTAGGAGAAAGTGCCCAGGTAATGTGGCTGGAAATGCTGCAGAGGGGCCAGCTGATAGGCAGAACCGACTGGGGGTTGCTCTGCACTGCGGGGATGGCCTTTCTGCCCTCTGATGTAATTAATACTCCCCACGATGTGGTCACTGCACACTTACGCCTCTTCCTGACTAGAAGGGCACATCTTGCTCCTCTCCTCCTACATCCTGCCCTCTGTTAATTATGGTGCTTTTCTAGTAAATCTCCTCGGCTTCATGTAAGTCCTTTCACAGCACAGCAGCCAACAAATTGGGAAGCGTTGTTCCTAAAGGCAAGGGGTGGGCCATGAGTTGTAGCTCCAACTCTGTTAGAGGCCAGTGATGTTTGCCTGCTTCTTGCCTCTGCTGATGACATTTCAGGGGAAAAACAAGTATGGGAGGGAGGACAAGTCACAAGATAGCTTTTATAAAATGCCTATTACAGAAATAATGAGAACCCAATAACTACCAACTGCAGAGGCAAGAAAAATAATAAAAATAATAAAGCAGAAAATGTACAAAGCAAACAATTAAGACCATTTTATTAAAACAGTACTTGCTACTCGGCAAGCATTAATTCTCACCACACAAGGGCAGTAAATGTTTATCAACCAAATTTTGCATGTTAAGAAAATCACACAGAGGAAGTTAATATGCTCCCCAAGCTCTAGGATACTTCACAGCCCAGATTAAAAGTTAGCCATGCTCACTATCAGGCTGAGATGTCATCTCTCATTAAATTCTAAATCAGCTCAGAGAACACAATATGTTTATCATTTTTCCAACACCATGCAACTGATTCTGGAAGAGCCAAGAGAATCTTTGGGATAAATACATTGATTAAAAGGTACTTTAAATATCTTTTTTAACCCAGTGAACCAAAATACATAAATCAGAACTATTCTGGTCTACTGAGTACTGTAAATGTATATTTAGATGTAACGAAATATCAGTGGGAAATATCTTTGGAAAGTAATTACTTTACAGTATATGTGGAATGTTTGTAAATGTTTAAAGCAACTGATTCATATTAAAGACCTAACTTACATGAAGAGACACAAGTATTAATTACCAAGCTGGAAACTTACTTGCAGACTTATAGCCCAGAGTTGTTTACAGATCAAGGAATAAATACCATGAAATAAAATAGTTTAATGCAAGACTTAACTGTCTAAACCAGGGACCCACTTGTAGACACCAGCTTCATCAGAGATGCTGGAAAGAAGCTGAGTAGGTAAAGGTGACTCCAGCCTTTACACTAAGTTCCTCCTTGCTTCCTGCTCTCTTTTCCACCTCCACCCTTACTGTGCTATTATTACAAGTACTGTATCTGAGTCCAAACAAGGACTAAAAACCCCAGTGCCTTCACAGGCCACTCAGGTGATTAATGATCATGGTTGTGTTGGCACTTCAACTTGTTCCTATTGATTTCTCAAAACTGCACCTGATGCTACATGTCAGTTTCAGGGAGGCACTAGGGAGAAGTGCAGACTGTGGTAAACAGGAAAGTGTGTACACTCTCTATGGACATGGCTACTCACTCCAGCCTATTCTTGCCAAGAAGTCACATGGCCCAGAGTTAACAAAGCATTTCACTCTACAAGATAGTCATCCTCATATGATCTGTTAGTAAAATTTCCTTATTTATTATTTATAGTGAATGTTGACAACTTACTCATATTAAAATAGAAATACAAAACCGCCCCCCTGCAGGTCAACACTATGTAAATCAAACAATATGACCACCAGATGATTCTGGTCCACAGAACACCAGTTTGAGATCTGTCACACAGAACAAATACAGAACAGACACTGGGCCTAGGGGTCTTAGGAAAGGCTCGTGTTTGTTTTCTGACAAAGAGGCACACAGGCTTGGTGAGTTGCCCAGGTCGGGTATGACATGGCTTGTTGGAAGTTTTGGGACTTTTTCAGGACTCAAAATGACTTTGGGGTGTTCACAAAGAAAGATGGGATTGAAGCAGTAATGGTGGGCTTAGGTATTAACAAGCAGACAGGGGAGACACATGGGGGGAAAATGTCCTTTCAGCCCCTTGAATATAGGAGCAGAGTCCCAGAATTCCCAGGGCCCACTGGTTGCAGAACAAGGCAGCCTCCAGGCCAAGTCTCTTGCTCCCACCAGGCCCTATGCACCCACCAGGCCCTGCACTCCCACCACAGTGGCCTTTCAGTCTCTGCCATCCAGTATCCTGGCCCATATCCTGGCCCACAAAACAGAACTCTCCCTCCAGGCTCCTGGGGGCTGGGGGAGAAAGAGCCTGGTGGCAGTGCACTGTCGATATCAAAAGGGCGGAAGCCCAGCTTCGCCAAGATCCACAGCCTAGGCCAGCATCCTCGCATCCACTCTGAGTTTCATGGTATCAGGCCTGACATTGCCTTTCTCTGTTTCCAGCAGTCCTCCACACTGCTCCCTCTCCCATCAGGGGCAGCCACAGAGGTGCCTGATCTTAAGCTTTTCAAGGGCTGACCATTTAGAAATGGCTTTGAGGATATGCTTGAGAGCTGAGAGTCCTCAGAACAAGGGTCCTAGGGAGGCCACATGAGCAAGACACAGGAACATGTCTTCGCAGAGGACTCTGAATATTCTGTTACAATGAGGGTTAATGTAAGGGTCACCTACTAACTGAAGCACCCAGCCTGCCAAATCATTAACCCTTCCAAAGCCCATATTCCCTCATCCATAAAACAGAAGGTCACACAAGCAGGCCGCACTGGACTGCTGAGTGCAGAGACAAGTTAAGTCAGCAAAGCTCACAGTGGGGGCTTCAACAATGAGAGCTGTCACCACGTATTTCATCCTCCATGGTCCCCTTCCCTCAAGAGAAAAAGAAAAAGAAAATATTTAGAAATGTTTTAAGCAAAAGTCAAAGCAGAGACTAACTAGAAATCTCCACCAAGATGCCCATCACTAAGAAATGGTGGCTGAGTATCTAGGATATGTTGGACACTGCACCACCTTGAGAGACAGGAAAACCTGGCCCCAGGGGTGGGAAGAAAAGGGAAGAAAAACAACCATAGTGAGCCCAGAGGTCTATGCACACCAGTTCAGGTCCTCACATCCTTGCTCCGCTACTCACTAGCCACGGGACTTCAAGTCCATCACTTTTGCTGTTCAAGCATGTCTCCACCTTTGAAAATAACAGTTGACCCTGAAGGAATGTTCCAGATGTGGGGCTGGATCATGGGATGATTCCATGAATGGTAGCAGCAGAAAGAGAGTTAGACTTCCCAAGGAGGCCATGCCCACCACCACGCAGAGCATTCAGGCAGCTGTTTGGTGGTAGGGATGCAGGCATGAAGACTGGCTGTGGGACTGGCCTTGGAAACAAAGAGTGAGGGAGGGAAGAGGTGGCTCCTGGACCAGTAGGGCTAGGAGCACACCCAGCACAGTCTCAGACCTCCAACATGGGGCTCGACCGGCATTAGCACTCTCTCACTACATTCTGAGTGTCTCTGGTCCATAACGGCATCTTCATGGATCCTGCTGTCAGCGCTGGATAAGCAATGAGCTAATAGATGTCAAACAGCATTTGCATTTCTGAGATGGCTTCATCTGCTCCCTTTCCCTAGACTCTCCAAAGTGAAATTTGAATTCTGGACAGACAGGTCCATTCTGAGCAGCAGCTCTTCCAGAAATCCCATGGGAAAGAAACACTTATTTAATTATTTCCTACACAGACAAACAGCTGAGCTTCTTACACAACAACCACACCTGGTGGCTGCTTCTCAACCTTTTCATTTTGGAAGACATGCAGTTCCCTAAGAGACACATGGACATGTTTATCACCCCTTGTAGTTTAAGTATCTTTCATTCATTCATTCAAAGCACACATCACAACAAACAGACTGGCTGTGGTACTTGTTCATTAGAAATTCTGCCAAAGGCCCAGGTTTGGGTTGGGAGAGCAATGGGGAGGCTGGCACCTAGAATGTGACCCAAGAAACAAGCCATGAATCTAGATTCACCCAAGCTCCTTCTGGATGACGACAGCAGGGTCAGAATGGAGTTCTTAATTTGGGTTTCAGTTCCAGGGACATCTGTAGCTATCTGAACAGGCTGCAGAATCATCTGTGTGGTGAGCATCTGTATTTGTGGGGTTACTCGAATGCAGCGCCAGGCACACAGTAATGAATGGATTTTCTGGCTCTCCCTGGCTCTATTTTAAACTGTCATCATCTTAAACCATGAAATATGTCAAGTGATAATTAAACCTCACCACAGACAGACACTGTGAAAATGATTAACTTTTACCATTTCCCCCACACACATTCCGAATATTCTGAATCCCCAAGGTATGGAATCATTACACTGACAGATGAGAAAAGTCGTCTTCACACTAATTTATTCTTAAAAGAACCATAACAGGACTAAAAATTCTGTGCTTTCCCATTGTGTTTTAATTTGAAAACTTCTGCTGTCAACTCATACTTGTGTAGAGGAAGCCTGGTGGGGAGGAGAACAGAGCTGACGTCACAGCTCCAGCTCTGCCTCTGCTAGCTGTGTGACCAGGGACAAGTCCCTTGCCACCTCTGAACATCATGTTTCTCCACTCATCAAGTCACCAATGACAGTACCTTCACTCCAACCAATGCACAGCCTTCTTAAATTTAGTGAATGAGATGACAAATGAGAAAGTCCTTTGAAAGCAAAAAGTGGCCTGGTAATTGTCCAAGTATAAGATGTACATTCCGTATAAAGGGGTGAGGCACAGCTTTGCAGATCTGCTGTCTTTAAAAAAAGAAAAAAGAAAGAAAATGGAAAAAAAAAACCCCAAAAACCTCAACTCATTTTATTTTCAGCTGAAGTTTCTAAGCATGAGATTAGATCTGACCCTGTCAGATAAATGTCTCCTCTTAGCCACAGGACTCCCATTTTGTGCCCAAATATGCAGTGATTCACACAAATGATAAAAATTCAAATGAAGCAGCCAAGCAGCTGGATGGGAATGCTGCTTCCAGCAAAAAGACAGCACAAATAACTGCTAAAATTAGTAAAACAAACAGACTGAAATGTATTTTCACTCCCACAACTCTTTTTCCAGACCTGTGATTTTCTCCTTAAAGGCCCATTTCTTCTAAATGTGGAGGTCTCTGGTTCTCTCTGGCAGCGGCAGCCTGCAGGGTCCCATCACCCTAACCCTGCGGGTACTTCAGCTGCAGAGTGATGAGTCTCCGCTGGCAAATGGGACCATTTCCATCGGAATTGTACAAACACTGCTTAATTTCCATCAGGAATGTGCTTTCCTGGATGACCTCAGTTAAGCCCATTTTAATTCTTTGATCAATTTCCTATGGCATTCAAAGGGTTCCCCGTTTTTCTCTATTTACAAAATAAAATTTCAATGCCTGTGTCAGAGGGCTTTTATGAGGATTAAATAAGAGTTGAGTATGTGAAAATGTTTCCATTAAGAACTCTTCCGATCTAAGCAATTTATATTAAAGCAGTGAAGTAAGCCTTTACTACTAAATTAATCTATCAGTAAAAAAAAAAAATCAGTGAAAGTCGCTCAGTCATGTCCAACTCTTTGCGACCCCATGGACTGTAGCCCGCCAGGCTCCTCTGTCCATGGAATTCTCCAGGAAAGAATACTGGAGTGGGTAGCTATTCCCTTTTCCAGGGGATCTTTCCAACCCAGGGATCAAACCCAGGTCTGAGCGACCACGGAAGCATAAGAAGCTGCTTACTTAAAAGTGGCTGGTGAACAAGAGCACTGGTTTTCTATAAGGACCACGTCTCCCCACCTCATCTGTGTCCCTACCTGCTATCAAATGCCCATTTGGAAGCAGTAGTATAGAGAGCTCCCACCATCTCCTTTCCAAGAAACAAGCAGGATCTCTCACGAATAATGGAAAATAAGTTCCTGGTGGGGTGGGGGGGTGGGGGGGAGATTTGATATTAGATTTTGATCTTTATGCTCTTTCACTGAAGAGCTAAGGAAAGCAGAATATGTTGGGGTCCAAACAAACAATAATACACCCACAGTTCAGGCCAGGGGATGCTTACTGCACCTTACCAGGTCACTATGTCTATCACAGGGGAAACAGTTGAAGGAGCAGGAGACCCCCCCTTGCTGGAGGCAGCCGTGATTGAAGAAACCAAACAGGCCTATATTTGTCATCAGGGACATGGGTTCCAAGCCACATCCCCTTTCCTTCTTGGAAGATTGGAGCAATGCCCTACCCGGAAACACTAGGTAAAAGCTTCCTGCAGCTTAGCCTAAGCCTGCTTTAGAGGCACTCAGCACCCCTTGGGGGTGGAGGATGTAACACACCTTCAGATGTGAAGTAATTTAGTAACTGATGACATGCACCTTTCTGCATCATGTCCCCTCTGTGGCGAGAGCCCCCCATTGTCATCTGGGGATCTATCTCCCTCTCACCCTCAGGCACACAGCCCGTGACCCTGCTAAACCCAGCAGCGTGCAGCATCCCCGGGCCTCAGGCACTGATTCAGAATGGGGCATGTGACCTGAGCCCATCCAATCTGAAGAGTAGCACTTAAAGAGGAAAAGACTCGGAGATGTAAGGGAGGCAGGCACTCAGCATGGGGAGAGTCGACTGCAAGAGGGGGGATGAGTGAAACCAGACCCGGGTACCCTACGTTAGGTTTGCCTGAAGCCAGCACCCCTCATGCCTCCATTCTCTGCCCAGCCTTCCAGTTACCTAAGCCAATAAGATGTTCCTTTTGTTTGGGCTACTTGGACTGCATTCTGCTATTTCCAACAACAAAATTGTCCCCACTAATCAAGTGTGCCCAAAAGAGACCCACCACCAACGGAATTGTCCCTTGGAGAGAAGACTCTGAAACATCATTTCCACCACGTTACTCAGGGAGCTGCTCCCCTTGGCTCCTGTGTTGGTGTACACAGAGCAAGTACGCCCCTGCTTTGTGGTCTGCCCCTTACAAGGCACCTGGCCATGATACATGGCAGCTGTTGCCTTTCTGTCTGCAGGAAACCCTTGTATCTCCCCAGCTGACACATTCATGGACGCACGTGCTCTGTAAAGGGAGGGACCACACCTTGTCATCACTGCACATCCAGCAAATTCCAGTCCATCTGAGGAAACTTTCATTAGCACCCAATAATGGTGCTTCACAAAACCCCAAGAATGGGGCTTACCTTTCCACCAGAGTGATTTCTCTTTTAGAAGTAGTCATGACCAAACCAAGTTCCCCGACATTGCTTCAGAAGCACCGCAGGAGTGAGGGAGCAACTCAGGGACTGAGAACTCCCTACATAGGCCTCTGGAGAGTGGGTGGGTGGGCAACAACCGGCCTAGGTACCCCGCTGAACTAGCCTCACGCATGTTTCAATGATGCTGACTGTACTCACACACCAGCCCAGACAGCCACCTGCACCCACGACCCAGAGGCTGCTGGTCATTGCCCACTTCCCACAGAGCTGGTGGCTGGTCAGTGCTTGTTCATTTCTGGGGCCCATGCTTCCTGACTTCCCAAGAGCACAAAGCAAGCTAATGTTACCTCATGCAAAATTCAACATTTTGCAAAAAAAGTTTTCTACACACACACACACGTCCTGAAGCATTTTCCTGAAGCCCACTGACAGTCCCAGCCAAAAAGCATAATCAAAAAATGAGTGTGCAGAGAACCACCGGGTGGGTTGTAATGTCCTGAATCCCCGGCCCTTGTTGCCTGATCTGCAGGGGCCCTCCAGGGGCATGCGGCTTGCTCACCACGGCCAGCGTCTGCATCAGGGGGCACACCGTGAAGCCCTCACCGCACCCAAGGGGAGAAACAGGCCAGTGGCGCAGCAGCAGTGAGCGCCCAGAAGAGAGTGGGGCTGACCAGGGCAGAGCGCACTGCCAGGCCTCACTCCTTCAAATGGGACTCATCACCTTGCAGATTACTCCCCGTTTGGGCTCTGTGTCTGAGGAAGCTGAGAGAGGAAAGATTTGATGTTAAGAGACAACACAGTCTGAAAATAAGGCAGTGGGACTTTTGGTGCTTTTTTTTTTTTAAGAGTTTTTAACAGATGAACTAATTCTGATGACAAGAAAGTAATTATATCACAATGGTCAGTTAGATTCTGTACCTTGTTCCCAAGAAAGACTGCTGAGTAGCAATAAAATAGAAGAGACAGAAACAAATGATTTTTAAGTCACAGATAATTAACCCCAGAGGCTCACTAATGGCACATTAATATTGCTGGAGCAAGTGGCTTAACGAGTTTGAAAAGGACCTCAGAGTTTATACGCAACAGATCATTTCAAGGGTTCCTGAAAAGCAGAGAAACCCCTTCTGACTTAGGGGCCAGGCAAGGGGCGAAGATGACAAATATCAGCCTCTACTGCTGGGATCTCAGAGAAGAGAAGGGACTGCCTCCCTCCCTGGGGAAGGATGGGATCTCAGCTGGTCTACTGGGAGTGCCATCACCTCTGTTTCCGGGCCTTGACCAGCCAGCTTCACAGTGATGCCCTCTCGGGAAGGGCTTGCCCTACTGTCCTTATGAAGCGGCAGTGGTTCACACCCTTTGAGGGGTGTGACTTCTCAGATAATGTGACTCTTTCCCCACCCATTCCAGAGAGGGAACTAGGGACACACTTTGCAATGGCAGCTCCCAAGGAGACTTCTCACCACCAACACAGCTCACTGCACAGGGCTTCCTCACCCCACCCAGACCCACCGAGTCCCTCCACAAGCACACACCTCATTGCACGAGCACCTTTCAAGGACTTTCTATCTGAGGGACCCACAAGGTGTCAGAAAGAGCAGAGTGGCTCCCTGAGGATGGTTATTAAGGAGAGGGAGCCCTCCCAAGGGTGGTGGTGGGAAGAGTAAGTGCAGTAGGCGAGACGGGGTGCCCACAGCTGAACAATCTGGCAACCCCACACCTGCGATTTTACTTTCTGAGAAGTGGAGATGTGACAGAGAGCTGGGTCAGCCCTAGGGTGTGTCAGGATCTGTGTGTACCAGGTGGGAGACCCTGCAAGGAAGGGCCTCGATCCCTGCTCTCCTGGGGCTCACCAAACACTCACCCAGAGCCTGGAAAACCCTTAATTAAGGGAGAGCATGTAAGAGGCAGTAGTAGATCAGCCATTAAAAAGAATTCATTTGAATCAGTTCTAATGAGATGGATGAAACTGGAGCCCATTATACAGAGCGAAGTAAGCCAGAAAGATAAAGACCATTACAGTATACTAACACATATATATGGAATTTAGAAAGATGGTAATGATAACCCTATACGCAAAACAGAAAAAGAGACTCAGATGTATAGAACAGACTTGTGGACTCTGGGAGAAGGCGAGGGTGGGATGTTTCAAGAGAACAGCATTGAAACATGTATATTATCTAGGGTGAAACAGATCACCAGCCCAGGTTGGATACATGAGACAAGTGCTCGGGCCTGGTGCACTGGGAAGACCCAGAGGGATCGGGTGGAGAGGGAGGTGGGAGGGGGGACTGGGATGGGGAATACATGTAAATCCATGGCTAATTCATTTCAATGTATGACAAAAACTACTGTAATGATGTAAAGTAATTAGCCTCCAACTAATAAAAATAAATGGGAAAAAAAAAAAAAGGCAGTAGAGACAACTCAGGTTCACTCAGGCTTAGTCCATGGCTGGTGTTTCCACGCCCAAACACTTAGAATTGTCTTCGAGAAGCTTGGGGAACAGAAGCTTGGGGTCACCCACAGCCTGAGAATCCTCTGGCTAAGGTTATGCTTGGTCCTTGGGAAAGGCCATTGTCTGCACTCCCTGAGTTTTATTATGATGAAGTAATTAAAAGGAAATAGGAAGGATCTAGCATGTGACGCTCAAGACATTTTCTGACCTCAGTGCCCAGAAAACCCTTAATCTGGGAATACAAATTTTATGTGTGTTTGTGGTTAAGTTCTTAAAGACATCATCAAGAAGAGAGCTGTTTGGTTCCTTTGATTGCAGAATAAGAGAATCTGAGCAATGAGTTCAAAATTCTGGGCTAAATTTCAGAAAATCCTTCACAGGAAAAGTCAACAGATTAAAATTTGCAACATCATCAGTAAGTCAGCTTGAAGACAGAGAAATGGGTTTGGTGACTGAGACGTTCTTTGTTGTATGTCTGAGGCCAAAGCGACAGATATAGTATGAAAATAGCCATAGTGAAGACCACCAACCTCACTGTGCACAGATGCCATGGCCCACACTGGGCCAAGGGCTCTGCATGCTGAATCCCTACCCATAATGTGTCCAGGAAGCTGCCAGAGGTGTCAGCTGCATGCTCCAGCATCCTTCCTCTATGGACCAAACCTGTACCCACTCTCTGGCATTTGAGTGAGGGTGATTCCCCAAGGGGAGAACACATGATCTTGCCTGGCCAATCACAGTATTTCAACCCCTCCTTGCCAGTAATTGGTTTAGGGCTTGACTCATGATACAAGGCCAGCAAATCAGAATCTTCACGGAGACTTTTCTCTGCTTAGTCTGGAGGAAAGTAGTTTCACCCTCTCAGATGGTAAGCACTCAGTCAGGAGTCTGTGAGCACCAGCTGCCAGGAGCCAGCCTGCAAGGCTGAGTGGAAGAGGCCAAAACATCAAGAGGAGGAAAGAAAATAAGTGTGAGGTCTTATATGAGCTGTTTTTGAAGCCAGATCCACCTCCCTTAGATTCTGCAGTTTCACAAGGTGTTGAGGCGTTAGCCAGTGTGAGCTGGGTTTCTACAACGTAGAGTTAGAACTAAGGGTCTGTACTATTGCTGTTCTAAGCTTTTTCAGAGAAGATTGAGTAACTTCCCCCAAGTCACACTGTGAGCAAGCGGAGAAGTGGGATTCTGCTGTCAACTGGTCATGGCCAAACTGGGTACCAAATCGTTGTATGCAACCAGAATGCACCAGCCAGTTGTGTCATCCACTCCCCACTCAACCTGGGGCACATAGGTACAATGTCAGTTTTCCAGCAGCTAAAGAGAAAGCTCTCTCCAGAAAGAGTCAGCTGCTGTGGAATTAGACACGGAAGGAGATAGGTGCCACCCCCAACTTTTTGGAGCCCAATAACTGCTGGAGAGAACAAGCAAGCTCCGCTGTATAGAGTGGGGGCAGGATAGGGAAGGAAATCCCATTTCTTTCCCCAGATGGCAGTCTTGATTGGAAAAGGACCCACTACCCCAGGCACTGACAAATCTGGATGGCTTCCTTCTAAGCTCCCTACATCTGCAGCCATTAAAGAAGTTATCTCAAAAGAAGTTAGGAGTTTATTAATCTGTTTCATCGAAGAGAGTCAGCCACTTTACATTATACCAAGATAGATTATGCAGGCAACCGAGAGCCCCAGAAAACATCTGCTAAACAAAATCAAAATTAATGGTAAACAGACTGCAATTCTTGATAGCTGAAGTTCACCCAGATGCAAAGAACTATAAAGGGGCTATTAGAGGCAGCTGCCAATTAAGGGAATAATTCCAAGGGTTTTCACAAAGTGAGGCTCTAGTTACACACTCAGGACTGGCAGGTCATGTTTATGTAGGAGATTTGCATTGCTAAGGAGACACAGCCACCCCAGCTCTGTGACTGTCACTTCCCTCTCTTTTTTCTGTGAAGACAGTAGCATCCCTCCTCTCGAGTCTCCCTCACAGCCCTGCTGGAAGCCACGGCAGGCTGGTCTAGACGGGAATATGTGAGTGAGCCATTGTCGGGAAGATGGGTAATGCAGTGTGACATTGGTGCCCACCCCCAAAACCCACAGCCTCTAATCACAGCGCAGTCACAGACATCTGGAATAGCTTACTGATCACCCCATGCTCTAAGAGATGGCTGACAAGGGCTGAATTATCCTGGCCGCTTGCTCATCTCACTCGAGTGTTCTCTCATGACTGTAATTCAGTGTGATGGGATCAGTTAGAGAAAAGCACCAGTTTGGGTAGATGGATCCCGGCAGTTATCATCAGCATCAGCCCTCAGAGTGGACATGGGAGTGTCTCGGCGAGGTGAGGTTGGCACCTTTTGTGGAAGTTTCAGAAAAAAAAGTTGAAATTAAATTGTAGGTGACTAGAGGGAGGTGTAAAAAGGCCTGCATTAGAGAGGCGATGAAGAAGCAGCCATCTGCCTTCCCTGTGCTGCTGGCAAAGGGGAACCCAGGGCAAGAGGATGATGTAAGACTGCCCTGAAGGTAGAAGGAGGTCCACCTGGAATACCAAGAGACATCCTCCCAAGGTTGCTGTCCTGCCACAATATCTGATCCTCTATCACCCTCCAGGCTCCCCTGAGAGTCCTTCTCACAAATCTAAATTGGAAACAAAGCTCCCCTAGAAAGTTTTCTTCCAAGAGTCCCTCTTAGCTCTCTGGGCTTGGCAGTGATCATGTATGCTTAGAAATCCTTGGGTGATTAAGCGAGATCAAATCATCACCCGCCTATTAGAAAGAGGTTCAATGTCTCAGACGGACATTGGTCCAGAGGGACCGTGGCCCAAAGAACTCTTTATTCCTACTAAAATAAGCATGAAAAGGAAGGAGTCTCATGTAAGATGCCATCTGCTCTGCTTATATCATGGGTTACTGAGAGTCAAGGGAGATAAGGAACATGAAAGCTCTCAGAAAACTTCGGAATACCTAAGATGCAATTAACATTATAACTATCTCACCACTCTCTCCACACACCACCTTTGGAAGACAGTCACATGCTGGGGCATGTCCTGGGCTCTGTCAAAGCAGTCCCTCTTGGTGGACTCTCTAGAGCAGGGCTTGCAAAGGGCACTGTGTGGAAGCCTAGCCAGAGATGATTAAAAACAACAAATCAAGATGCCATGGGAAACTAAGTTTGGAAAACGCTGCATATTACACTCCCTTTTCAAAGTCCTATTTAATATCTTAATGACCTAAGAGATTCTGCAATAAAAATAACAACCAGCTTGATACTGAGTCCAGCATTTACCAAGTGTTTTATTTTCCTACAGCTGCTGTAGCAAAGTTCTATAAAGTAAGTGACTTAACAAGAGAAATCTGTTTTCTCCCAGTTCTGGAGGCTAGAAGTCAGAAATCAAGGTGTTGGCATGACCACCCTCCCTCTGAAGGCTCTAGGGGAGGATTCTCTGTCGCTCCTTCCTAGCTTCTGCTGTCAACAACCCTTGGTGTTCCTTGGCTTATGTTCTCAGTCTGCTCTATGCCTCCTTTAGAACATGCTCTTCTCCCTGTGTGTCTGTGTCCAAGTCTCTTCTCAAAAGGATCTCACTTATTGGATCAGGGTCCATCCTATTCCAGTATGACCTCATCATAATTACACATTTGCCAGGACTATATTTTCAAGTAAGGTCACATTCACATATTCTGGATTAGGACTTCAAAATATCTTTTCGGGAGACACAATCCAACCTATTATAGGTATAGGTATTATACCACACCTATTTGAACATGGAGCACTTTCATCAGTGCATCAGCTGGGAATATCTGGATATCCACAGAACACTTCCTAGAAGTGCCTCTGTAGAACCAAATGATTCAGCGCCTCCCTTGTATATCACTGGGACAGGATCAGAGTGAAAAAATACATATACAAGGCAATTTTTAAATTTGCACTTAATTCAGGAAATGATTGTTGAGCAACTATAGGCCCTGGGCTAAGGCCTTGAGGAATTTAGGAGTGAAAGAAGGGAGGGTTTCAGCTCTCAGGAAATGAATGACTTAACTCCCAGGTAAAGTAGAGTGAGCAAAACTCTTCAGAGAGAGCATTGGAAGGGATAAGAGAGAGGTGGGATTTCACAAAGATGAGGGACAAAGAGCAGGCAGGCTGCAGGGACAATGCATGAGGCAAGATAGCCGGGCTACAGTCTGAGAACCATGACAGCGCTGGATGGGAGCAGCAGAGGGGAAATAAGGCACGGAGCCCATCTGAGGCACACAGTGCATTCGTGTCACCCTCATGATCTCCAACCGTGACTTAGCCTGGACTCCATTTCCACTGCTAATACTAGCCCCCTCACTTCTCACTCCACAGACTTAATGAAGAGCTTCCAAAAGTTAGAGTGTAAAGTGGCAATTGGTCATTCGCGTGTAGCTATGAACCCTGGTTGGAGCTGATATCCTGAGTCAGATGTTACATAAAAACAAAAACAGAAAAATATCTTAGGTTTTGTGATGCAGAGGCTACCCCTCTAGACCTTTCCAGGATCTCCTGGGCCTGGTAAACTAGGCAGAAAAATTCAGAGGGTTAATTATTTGCTCCTCTTTCAGTGCCAGATCAAGTCAAAGCTAAGTGTTCATTGCTAGACAATAATGTCTTATTTGTGTATGCAGGAATATTTATTGAAATATTCACAGCACTTCTGTTATTTTTATACCCATACACATACACTGTTCTAGGGAAGATTAACAACCCAAGCCATTGAATCTCAGACTTAAAAAATACTCAGAACTGACCTACAAGGTCCCACTCTTCCTTCCTACCTGCCAGGTTATAAGCACTGACATTAAGGCACTGGGCTATTGCAGGAATTTTCAAACACTCAACTTTGACAGAAGTAAGCAAGAAACATCAGCTCACAGAAGGAAGAAAAATGTTTCTGTTATACCAAGACAAATTTACCAGTACAAACCCAAGGCATATGTTCCCAGTAAGCCAGTTATGAAACATGCTGCTTCAAGAAAGAAGAGGGTTATGGGAAAATAGAATACAGCCTAACCATGCCTTTGCTCATCCTGAGACACTTAGTCTTCTAGGAATTTGGAGTCTCAGGTACAATAAGTTCTTTTATGCCTTTGAGCAAAAATACACATGGTTTTCTCACATCCTAGCCTTATTATTTAAAGACATTTCTAACACAAGAACAGTAAGAGTGCAAAACAGTTAAGCTCATATATGAGTCCACAATGCAAATGGTGCTGTGCACCAAACAGTCACACGCACTCAGGAGTAGTGGAATGAACAGGATTCTAAACCAAACCTCACGCCAACTTGTCTCCTAATGGCTATTTTTCTCCAGATTACATGGTCATGATATCCATTGCGAACACAGCTTTGAATCAGAAACAGCCCTTCTCTGCCCCACCCACCTTCATCCAGTATCATTTGATTTTGATGTCCAAACAATGTGGTTTACGCTATGGATGCAGTTCAGAGGACGCTGAGCCCCAAAACCAGAGACAATGGCGAATGAGAGTGAAAGCCATAAAGTTCATCCTAGAGCTCGATTAACCAGATCGTTTGAACCCAGGATTCCAGTACCGTAGACAGCAGCAAACCACTGGTTCTATGAACCCATCAGGATAGACAGTATGGAAAGTTAAAGTCTAGAGACACACTTCAGTAACATGGCCCTTCTGTGTTTTTCATTGTGTTGCATAAAATAAGAGCTAACCAAGAGACAAGGTTTTTAGATTTGAATCTCCGTATGGTATTTTCTTACTTCTAATGATTGGTGCTCTTTTTGGAGACAATACCACCATGAAGGAGGTGTGGCTACAGCTAAAACCAAAGGCCAGACCCTAGACCAAGAACTCACTTTGGTTCCTAACTTCATCCTCCCATCCCTGAAATAAAGGGATGACTGGTGGTGATTTCCGTAAATCATACAAAAGACACTCTCTTATTAGAGACTAGGTATCACTGAAAGCATGTAAGAGTAACTTCAATTTCCACTAAAAGATTTCAGAAATTACCACCCTTATATATATTTACCTCAGTAATCAGAAAACAGATGCACCAGAGGAACTCTGGCAGGGAAAATAAAGCATTGTTTTATAAAATAAAGCATTGTGGAATTGTTTTCAAAAGGAAAATTAATTACTTATATCTATTTCAGCTTAACTAAAGTTGTAAAAATCTATTCAGAAATAATTTTCACATCGGCACCTTTTCCCAGTTATTGAAATACCTCTAACCATAAACAATTTTTTTTACTGTTGATGTAGTTTTCACCAGGTTAAATTAAATAATTATTTCAAACTTCACTCAAAAATGAGGCTTCTTTTGAGAGACTGCAAACATTATCATGAATGAGCCAGTTCCCGAGACCCCATCTCTGATACCTGAAGGTAGAAGATAGTTCTCACAAGCAAACTTCGGCTTCCATTTCTGCAGTCCCTGAGGCCAGTGCCAAGTAGTCAGCACCCAGAACAGGTCACATGAAATTTCAAAGAACAGGCTGCCCACAGTCTGAAGTTAATTTAACTTTAACAAACTACATCCATATGCCCGCAATGAGAATGAAATGAGTATTAGTGCATCTTCCCTACCTTCTCTTCTTATGACTTCAACGCTTCTGGATTCCTGCAAGACAAGAAAGATTTGGTGTTTTTGAAGAATAATTTATATGTAGAAATACTTGCAAATACCTCACCTCTTGTTAGACATTCATTCACAGAAGGGTGAACAATCTCGTAAGTAAAAGACACTCAGCAGTGCTGGGGCTACTAAACTCTCAACATATACATACACATCTATAAGTGTAAATCAGCTGCTGCTTTGCTGGCTTAAGCAAAAATACTGTTAATCATGCAGTTTTTAATGAGCAGACTCAACTCTCATGGTCTTCCTTATATGGAAACTGGTTCTAATTATTAGGAAATACCTTGTTTTAAGTTGAATTCCCACCCTCAACCTAGACTGCAAGTGTTTGTAGGGAAAACATGAGTAGACAGGAGCCAGAATGACGTGAGCAGCAGCAGGCTGTGATTTGTGGTGCCATGGTAAAGACCATTATTGTTCCTGTGCAGGTCACTGGCATGATCTGGTGATTGATCATGCTCCTCAAGAGTTTCCAAAGTGTGGGAAACTATGGACAATTTGGATAGCCGCTCCATGCCACTGGACTAGATTAAGCCTTGGCTCTTCTTAATTCAATCTCATCTTCTTGCAATGTGCAGAGCAATGAGCAAAGTGTTTCAGAAATTACATAGGTTAAAGATAGAGTCCCTGAATTGAAGATATTCACAGTTGAACAGAAGGGTACAGAACAAACACAAATTACTGAGAAATAAAGAGGAGATTTTGCTTTGAGGAATACCAATACGTTCACAATCAAATGAAAAATGTAAGAAAAAAAGGTTCTTTAAAGAACCTTTGCAAATAGCACGGAAGAATGGGGAGGCTTTCAGGTAGCAATATGGAGGGAGGGTGTACCAGGAAGAGAGAATAGCTTGAGAAAAGGCGGAAAAGTACAAGGCATGGTCAGGCAGCAGGAAAAGGCCCAGTGAGAAGTAATGCAGGGCAAGGCTGAAACCTACTGCGGCTTCATGGCTAGTAAAAGCATCTACAGTCTGTTATAAGCGACCCGCTTACGAGCCTAATATTAAGATTAAGGTGAAAATCCATTCTAGCAACTGAAGAACAGAAGGTCAAATACCTTAGCATTAGTATGTCTTTCATACCTCAGCATTCTCATCTAGTATTCTTACGGGGCGAGGAAGGAGGAGCCAATATTGGGAAGGAAACTTGGGGAGGCACTGAAAAGATTGCCCTGTCTTGCCTAAATTACACTTTCTGACTGCCATCTCTGTAATGAGTCAAAAGGCCAAGTGGAGACCAATGGGAGACCATGTCACAGGCCAGCAGCATAGCAGCATGGCACAATTATCCAAACAGGCTTCCCAAATGCTGGTTCTTCATAAGCTCAAGGTTCAAAAGAAGGAGCTTGGAGAACAATAACTGGAACAAGAGATGCCGAAGGCACAAAGCAGATGATGTACTAAGTAAACCCAGCTCTTTCTACACTGCTGCTCAGACTCTGCTCTAGGGGCTGGCACCTCCATCCCTGGAAGTAACTAGTATTTGTGGAACAGGAAATCAACTGTTATAGCTCAAGAAAAAAACCTTATGGGAATTTTATTGTAATTGCATAAAATTTATACATTACCTTAGGGTACATTGACCTCTGTATAACGTATCTCCTTATTTAACATGGTATTTTTAATAATTTGTTCAAGTCTATTTTTATTTCTTTCAAGAGTACAATTTTCCTGTATATATTTTGAAAATGTCTTTATTACACACCTTTTGTTGTCATGAATGGAATTTGTCTTTCATTATAACTGTTTCTTGTTTGTATATTTGACAGCAATTGAGGTTTACATATTGATAAAACCAACCACTTGACTGAATTTCTTATTGTAATAGGTTTCAAATGATACTTTTGGCATCTCCATTTGTTGATTTATACAATCTGCAAATAGCAATGATTTTCCTTCTTTCTTCCAGCTTCTATTGTTGCTTACTCTAGTCTTATTCTTATAGCTAATTCTTTCACTAATGTTAAGAATTTTGAACATAGGGAGCATCCTGGTCTTCTGATTTTAAGAAGAAAACCGGTAGTGTTTCCCAATCAAGTAAAATGCTGGCTTTTGGCCCAAGCATATTTATCATATTAGTGAAATCTATGCATATTTTATAGACTTTTAAAAATAAATTTATGTTCTAGCTTGTCCCCTTACTTGCTTATTTATTGGCTCTTTCCCTCCACTGGAATGTGAGTTGGGATGGTGCCAATATCTTTCTCACTCTTGCATTTTCAGTGTTATTTATAATAGGGCAGATGCTCAATACATATTTGTTGAATGAAAATAAAATAAATGTGTGTTGAATTTAACCAAATAATTTTTCTGCACTTATAGAGATATCCTATGATGTTTTTCTCCTCAGCTCTATTAATTCGATGGCTTTTCTAGTAGATTTCATAGTAGTCAATTATATCTATATTTATGGAGTCAGCTTTTCTTAATCATGATGTTTTTTAAAAAATATGCTGCTAGATACTGTTTACTATGATTTTAAACACATTTTTGCATTAGTATTCACAAATGAGATTGAGCTATAATTTTAGGTGTCATTTTTCTCAGTTTCAGGAATTAAAATTATATTAGCTTCATATACTGGATTTGGAAGTTTCCCTTTTATTATGCACTGAAATAGTTTAAATAAAAGTGGAGTTATCTGACCTTTAAGGTTTCTGCAACTTTATTTCTCAGATATTTATTAAAAAGTAGAGGAAGTAGAGGGTCAGAGAGGTTAAAATTTGTCCAAGTTCTCACATTTTGGTCCATGGCCAACTGGGATTTAAATTCCAAAGTCTAATTACAAAGCTTATGCACAAAACATTCTAACTCCACTCAATTAATAGTGTGAAAATTAGATGAGATAGACTTCTGCTTCAGGCTATGAAAGAATAGCTTGTATTAGGCCAATCCTTCTGCTAATAACAACTACAAAAATTGGATAAATAACAACAAAAAAAAGTTCTTGAAGGCATGTGAGAGTAACAAAGGCAGACAGAACTTAGCCAATATTTGGAGAGAAAAAAAGGGTTTGGTGGAGAGCCCCATATTTACTGCCAGATTTTCCCTTTGGGGAATTTGTGGTTTTTCATACAAGCCAAACAAAGTATTGCTCTGGAGCTTAAAGAAGCCTTACTGAGTTGGGAGATACCTGAGTTGAGGCTACAAAAGCAACCAAAACTTCAGGGTCTGCAATTCTAGACAAGGGAATCAGAAATAAATGAACTCAATAATCTGCACAGCCTCCTCTTGAGTTACAGTATTATGCTTGAATTGGATATATAAAGAGCAAGAGGTTGAGAAATAAGCAAAAAATTCACCTCAAACAAACTAAAAAATAAACTAAAACACAAAAAACAGATTTTGACAGTATCATGGTGCTCGGAAGACAGAAATTAAGCTCTCAAAGGAAGAGTGGTCC
Source organism: Odocoileus virginianus (assembly GCF_023699985.2). Taxonomy (NCBI): domain Eukaryota; kingdom Metazoa; phylum Chordata; class Mammalia; order Artiodactyla; family Cervidae; genus Odocoileus; species Odocoileus virginianus. Next base: position 42,046,096 of record NC_069676.1, read on the forward strand.
TGATAAATGCAGCTGACTTTCAGTTAAAATCATATATTCTCAAAGAATTTCTATTCCTGAGTAGATCAAGATGATCTGCCAGCATTCCATATCTAACAAATAAAAGTAAGTCCTCTCTGAGAGACAAAAAAGTAATCCATACACCATATAATTTTTCATAGTTTTGACCTAAAACTAAAAAATTGTAAGCTATCTCTCCAGAAAAAAAGGGGGGGAAGCATTATTCAGGATGAGAAGAGAGTTGAAATTCAGGGTCTACAGCCATGATGAGTCATGTGCAAGTCCCCACATGGCAAAGGAAGGAGAATTCTTTTACAGAGGTGAAAAGTATTGATAAATTGAGAGGGTAATAGTAAACGCAGAGTTCATGGCTTTTCATTGGCTAGGTTGTTGCCAGGAAACAAAAGGAGTCTTTCTTTTTCCTTTTGAATTCTGCTTTTGTCACAGGGTATGAGAACTCCCCCTTCTTGTCTCTCAGCTCTATTTAATTAAAACTTTTGTTTATTAATTTTTTTTAACAATACATAATGTCCAGCATCCAAACCAAAATTACTAGGCATGATGGGAAACAGTATCAAATGACTAAAATTCAACAAAACAGACAGCATAAACTTATCCACAGGTTATCCAGACTTTAGAATTATCAGACACAAGCTCTAGAATAATTATGACTAATATGTTCAGGAAAACAGAAGATGCTGCATTTCACCATAAAATTTAAATTAAAATAAGAATCAAATGGAAATCCTAGAACTAAAAAATAAATGACTGTCAGATTGAACAGGAATCTAACAGAAGACTAAACACAATTAAACATAGGATTAATAAGCCGGAGCCTAGGTCAGTAGAAGATAACCAGACTGAAGATCTGAAAGGAAATAATAAAGAGTAGAAAACACAGGCGTATGAGAGACATTATGGAGCATGGTGAGAAGTTCTAACAAGTATGTAACTGAAGCATCAGAGGAAATTAGGCAGAATCAATATCTGAAGAGAGATGCTTGAAAAATTTCCAAAATTGATGAAAGGCATCAATCCAGACGTTTAGGAATCTCCACAAACTCTAATCAAGATAAATACAATGAACACCATAACTAGGTCCTCATGAAAATATAGTTGAATTTTCAAGGACAAAAAGAAAAATATTTAAAATAGCCAGAGAGTGGGTGGTGGAGGTGGAGAGGGCACATCACCTACAAAGATCTGATAGCCATCTTTACAGGAGAAAATAATGGAACCAGAAGAGGATCTGCAATCCTAGAAAAGGGAAACAGAAAGAAATGAACTCAATAATCTGCACAGCCTCCTCTTGATTTATATTATTATGTTTGAGTTGGATACATAAATTCAGTGACATCTTTAAATGAAACAACATCTTTAAAATTCTGGAAAACTTTGAATTCTATACCTAATGAAAAGATATTTATAGGGTAAAATAAAGATATATCTAGACAGACAAAAACTGAGAGAATACATTGTCAGCAGATTAATACTAAGAGCAATACAGGGAAACACTCTGGGCAGAAGGAAAGTGTTTTCAGATGAATGCATCATTGTCCAAGAAGTAATAAAGATCAGAAAGAGTTAAAAAATGAACAGATCTAGTTCTGGCTGCTTAACACAACAACAACAACGCTGTCTAAGGTAATACTATTTACAGGACTAAAATGCATGATGATATGATCATAAAGTCAGGAGGTCAAATGGAATTTAAGTATTACAATCCTATTAATATCTAAAAAATGGTTAAAGCAATGCTATAAGGTCAAAGGAGTGGGATCACAAAAAACTAATTCCCCCCAAAAAAGACAAGAGAAAAGGGGAAAAAGGAATAAAGAAGAAAGAGGAATACATTAGATTTATAATGATAAAAGAACAATTTAATAGGAATTAATAGCAATTCTAAACTTGTACACACCTAACTACATAATCTGGAGGGGTGGGATGTGGGGGAGGGGATGTGAGAGAGGTTCAAGGAGGAGGGGATATATGTATACTCACAGCTGATTCACGTTGTACAGCAAAAACATCGTAAAGTGATTATATTCCAACTTAAAAAATAAGTTTTAAAAAAAAGATGGTTTCTGGGGGTACTGGGAATGTTCTAAATTACAATCTTGGTGGTAGTCACTTGGGTGTGTTCACCTTGTAAAAATTAATGGAGTTCTACTCTACACTTAAGATGTGTCCACTTCCCAATATGTTTGATACATGTCAATCGAAAATTTAAAAATATATTAGGACAAAGTACTCATAGTACACAGCAGAAATTTGTTGAAGAAGGAGAATAAATCACATGCCCTAATTTACAGATGAGGGCGGTTCTCCAGGAGGAAAGGCTACAGCTTGCTAAATTGTCACAGGGTAGCAAGCGGCCAGGGCAAGGCTAGACTCAAGTCTTGGAAATCATGCCACCATGCTTTGCTGTGTGCTACGTCACTTCAGCCAAGTTTGACTCTTTGCAACCCCATGGACTGTAGCCCACCAGGCTCCTCTGTCCATGGGATTCTCCAGGCAAGAGTACTGGAGTGGGTTGCCATCCCCTCCTCCAGGGGATCTTCCCAACTCAGGGATCGAATCCACAGCTCCTGCAGCGGCTGCACTGCAAGCAGATTCTTGACCACGGAGCCACCTGGGGAGCCCACTGTGTTCTGCCGCCTGAAAGTAAATACTCAGTGAATATTCTGGAAACAAGTGATAGGAACTAAAAGATGGAACTCTGAAGTCAGATGGATCTGGGCTGGATCCTGGCTTATTCCTGATGGCCACAGCCCTGCCATCTTTGGTTAATTATCTCGCCTTGCTGAGCCTCAGTTTGTTCATCTGTGAAATAAGGGTAGGAATGGTGCCTTTTTCATAGAGTTGTTGTGAGGATTAAGTGAAATATAAGCCTGTAGCACACTTAGTATGGTGGCTGGCATACAGTAGTCCTGAACCGGTGGCCATCACCATCTTTATTGCCATTAATGAAGATAACAAAGGCAGAGAAACAGTAAGATCACTTGGGGAGGGAAATGAGTTCAATGTCTCCACCAATTATTGTGGCTCAATCAGAATGTCTTCCCAGTACTTGAAAAAGTACTCCCCCAAAACCTGTAGCAGAACTGAACAGAATAGAATTTACTGGCAGAAGTGACACCAAGACCCCGAATGCTTTGCTTAAGGAAGAAATTATCTGCTGCGGAAGCTTCAAACCAGATGGTTATAAATGAGAGTTAGCACATGGGCATTATTTAACGACTAAATTTCTTTAACTAAAAATCTAATTTTATTATGGTATAAATCACACTTTCTTGAAGTATGGAATTAATTTTAGATTTTTCATTTAGTGTTCATAACCTTTCCACGAATTTGACAGCCAAATCATTTAAAACGTCATTTAACCAATACAATACAACAGCTTTATTCCTCATTGTGCCCTTCCTGAATCCATTATCTTCCACTATAACGTAGGAGAACTTAAGTAAAAAATTACCATCCCATAAAGCTGTATTTTATTGTGCAGTTGAACTGCATAATCTTTATTTTTGAATCAATATAATGTGAGTGCTGAGTAATATTTTTCATAATCCAAAAATCTATTACACATTCTCAGCTACCAAAAACGTAGTTTGCAAGCTGCTGAAAGAGGACAAAAATGAAGACCCTCAGATTCTGTGCCTGGATCCTTTTCATCCATCTTAGGTGGTGCTTGGGATCTTAAGCTGTATGTGAGGCTCAGGAAAAGAAGGGTGGACCTTGGCCCCAGATCAAACGCACCCCTCCTTGGCCATGAATCCAGTCATCCTTGGTTAGAGAATAAGTCTCCATTTATCACCCAAAATGTTATGGGATTCAGTGGCTTCTGGGAAAATGTTGGCTCTGTGAGTTAGCCAAGTGGGAATCAAAACACCCACTGCTCAGAAGAGGAAGTCACGGAATCATGAAACTGAATGAAGCTTGATGTGGCCAGGGTTTTGCAGACAAAGCAGAAGTGAGTCTCATGCAGATGGGGCTGAGGGCATCTGAGGGCTGGGCAGCTACAGGCTCAGCCCTGCCAGTGTCCTGGTGGTGAGCCCATGACTGGCAGCACCTCAGTCCAGCATCAGGGGAGCTGAGGAAGCCCCCTGCTTCAGAGTTCCTCAGGCTCCTACTGCCTGGAGAAGCTACGAGAGGAAGCACATGTGCTCAATTTATAAATCACTCGGTACAGTTGGGATGGAAGCTTTGCTAACAACACTCATCACTACTGAAATTCTGACATCTAAATTCTCATGTCTGAGATGCTCTTAACACTAAGGCTTCTTTAACAACCTTTCTTACAATCTTTCATTTACTCATTTGAATTTTAAAAACTTGACTCTTAATGACTTTGATTTTTGCTAGCAGGACACCACTCTGCAATTAAAACCTTCACATGGACAGGGAGAAAACAGTGAAATAAAGGGATGCCTTATGGAGCATGTATTTGATCACTGCCTCCCGCTTATTGAGCATACAACAAGCATCTGGTACACTTTATCTCACTTCATCTCACTTCTATGGTTCAGGTAAAGGCAGAAGGAAAACCACTGTGTTGTTAGATTTGCCAGAGCATCACGTCAGGGCCTTCGAAGCTGGATGAAGAGAGAATTAGGGGATTAACCCTAAACTCAAGAGCCAGCTTGAGAGCCAAGGTGAATAATCCCGCTAACAACAGGATTTCCTGGAGGGTGTAGGGGGGCTGTCTGAATATCAGCTTTCTCCTCCAGTCATGTGGAGCCCATGGCAAGAGCTTGAGGAAACTATCAACTACGAGGTGCCTGCTCCTGAGGAATGCCACCTCGTCGAGGGGTCAGAGCTCATCTCCTACCTCCCTGAGAACAGCACCATGTGCTAGGAGCCCTCTGGTAGAGCGGTGTGTCCTCTCAGGGAGATAGGCTTGCAGGCGGGAAAGGCACAGCTGATCACCCTACACCTCAGGATGCTGAGAGAGCAGAGGGCGCCGGGCACAGGGATGGTTGTTCCCCCTCGCAGCCCACAGGCTTCCCAATCCAGTGAAACCTCCCTGGCCTCTACCAGGAAACCAGGCATGGAATCGGTGGGGAGTATGACCACACAGGCAATGAAAAGACCTTCTCCACATTTCAGGGCTGAAACGTGGACCCCATACAGTGAGCAAGTTCTGTGTCCCTTCTACTTCCTGTCCTACAATAAGTGGATCAGTGTAAGCAAACTGGTGTGTTTACACAGGACCCAAGTGTTTATTGGAGGTTTACCGAAACAAATGGAAGAGACTATGCATGGATAATTTTGAAAAAATATCACAGAAATCTCTTTATGATTAAGCTATAGGCATCTTTTTTTAAGTCATTGATATGAACCCACCTATAGCCTCCCTGTGGGGAACACTTATGAGGAATATCAATTTCCTTATGTCCTTGGAGGAGATGGAAACAAGACCCTCATAGCCTCCAGGGGATCTGAGTAGCCTGTTACTAGTAGGTGCACCAGCAGCCGCAGCGCTGAGGGAGCTGCCTAGACACCTGCCACTCAGCTTCCCCATCTGTGAATGGGCAGATCAGACTGCCCAGACAGGATGAATTTAGGTGACAACTCAGAAACACAGGCAGAATCCCTCAGGCAGTTCTGCTCAGCACTTTCTGATGAGGAACTTAGAGGGGCTGCATTGGAGAAGTTGTGATGCTCTAAAGAGAAAAGTATTAATGGTGATTATGAGACACCAGAGAGAAAAGAAAGAATGAGAATATTTGCCAGGCCTTCAGAAATTAAGGTGACTTGGATGTTAAATTTCTTGTTTTTAGAAGCAAAGAATGAATAGATTTATCATCTGAGAATTTAGGGATTTTAAATTCTCAGTATTACTTAAAGCTATATACTAAAGGTTATTCATTTACAATAAAAAAAAAAAAGAAGTTTGCTCTGGATTTAAAATTGTCTTCTGTGGCGAATCTACCAAAGTGACAGTACAAGTAAACATTAAATTACATTTGATGGAATAAATGTCAATGACAAATAGATCAGTCCAGCTTGTTAAACACCATCATCTGCACACAGCCAGATGAAAAGACTGAGAAGGAAGAGGGGCATTTTCCAGCTTCATCTTTCTGACAACCCAACAATTTAAAAACTGATTAAGCTTTTTATTTAGAAAAGTATAGCACAGTATCGTTTCTGCTTGAGGACAAGCAATCACTCCCCACATGTCTCTTCTAAGAGTTAGCAGCATGGGGCTCTAACTCAGCACCCCAGGGACCACCCCATTAACTAACAGTCATCCTCTCCAGGGACACCAGACAGGCTCGACAAAGCCCAGCCCACCACGCAGAGCTGACTAACTACAACGTGCCACAGTCACACAGGACTGCCATTAACGAGGACAGCATCTAGCTCCCCCACAGCCTGCATCGCATTCCTCTTTCATCCCACCACAGGGTCTGGCCTGTCATCGGCCCTCAAAAGATGGATTGCAAGGAAGAAGTTAGTTTCTTTCACGGTCTCCTGAGGAGAGTATGGGGTTAGTGAGGGTCTCCTCTGGGCTCATGGATCACATTGACTGCCTTTGAAGTCTGACTTTCCATATTTTCCATTTTTAGCCAAGTTTCCACAGGATCAGGGACAGCCAAGGATGCCTTCCTTATTCTGGGAGGTTTCATGCCCACCAGCTGTCCTATCCTGTGTTCTAGTCATATGTGAGCCACAAGACAATCCAGACCATGTTACAGATATTCGGAGAGAACAGGTGGCCAATGGGAAAGGGACAGTAGTTTATGTTTTAATTATACATTATCCCCTCCAGGTACCACCCAATAGATAATGTAATTCAACATCAACCTGTTTCATATGATATTCAAACCTGCTACCTTTTTTCTTCTACCAGCTATAAGCCCACAATGAGGTTTAGAATAAACTGTGTCTAAAAAATTAAGAGACAAAAGAGGGAAAGGGGCTGCCCTCTGGCAGAGTTCTCATGTCTATTTTTCATTCTTGCTTTTACACATGGAGTGGGGGTGGGTCACAGATAGAGCTCATCTGACTTACAGATGCAGAAAGTTACAAAGCCATGGTGGGGCTCTTTTTTCCACCCACAAACCACACAATATTTATTGAATAATAGATGTATAGCACACAATCCAGCTGTATTTTTTTTACATTCACTCATTTTTTCATTTGGCAACTTCTGTCACATTAGCTGAGTAACCTGGAAGTGGTCTGCTGCCTATTTTCTAAAAGGCTCCTCCATCACTACCTGCATCACTCACAGTCTTAGAGTTTCAGAGTTGACTTTAGAGAGTAGCTACAATTTGCCTGGCAGACCACACTGAGATTGGTAATTGGCCGCTTGTCTTTCCCATTTGAGCCTAAGTCTGCAGCCCAGACATACTGCTTTATCGGCACAAGTAGGAAAGAAAAAAAGGCAGGTAATGGGTAAGAAGGCGAGGATATGAATGACAGGCACACTCACTTCCTCCAAAAGAAATAGTGAAAATCCCTTAGTCCAAGTGCCACAACCGGAGTCTCTCATCTTGCCCAGAAACAATCCCCTCCTCCCTGGTCCTCCTGCTTGGCCAGTGGCCCTTCTGCCCTCTGGAGCATAAACTCTACTTCCTCATTTATCACCTCCTGCTTCTGCAGGCTCATCCTCGCAGAGCATTTTTGTCAGGCCTTATCTTGCCATTGCCATCACCTTGATTCTCCCTGAGACATATAGCCCCTCACCCAGCAGTCCCAGCAGAGCTCCTGGGAATTCTCCTGCCCTGTTCATTTATTCTTACCGTCATCTGTCCATGTATTTGTTCATTCGGTAAATACTGACTGACCCGGGGACGCAGCAATGCCAAGACAGTCACAACCTTTGTCCCCATGAGGCTTATGATCTCATGCAGAGTGACAGACAACAAACAAGCAAATGAAATGTACAGAACATGTCACAGTAAGAAGTGCCGTGGTCATAGACAAAGCAGGGAAGGGAGACAGAATGACAGAGGTTTTCTACGTGTGACAAGGAGGGCCCCTCCAGGGGCGGTGTTGATTACAGACCTGTCCCCTGCTCCCTGCTGTGCACAGCACAACCTTCCCCTGCTCAGGACCACTCAGTCATCCCTTCAAGCCACCATACAAAGTGAAGAACTAAAGAGCCTCTTGAGGAAAGTGAAAGAGGAGAGTGAAAAAGTTGGCTTAAAGCTCAACATTCAGAAAACTAAGATCATGGCATTCAGTCCCATTACTTCATAGCAAATAGATGGGGAAACAGTGGAAACAGTGACAGACTTTATTTTTTTGGGCTCCAAAATCACTGCAGATGATGACTGTAGCCATGAAATAAAAAGGTGCTTGCTCCTTGGAGGAAAAGTTATGACCAACCTAGAGAGCATATTAAAAAGCAGAGACATTACTTTGCCAACAAAGGTCCATCTAGTCAAGGCTATGGCTTTTCCAGTAGTCATGTATAGATTCGAGAGAGAGTTGGACTATAAAAAAAGCTGAGTACTGAAGAATTGATGCTTTTGAACTGTGCTGTTGGAGAAGACTCTTGAGAGTCCCTTGGACTGCAAGGAGATCCAACCAGTCCATCCTAAAGGAGATCAGTCCTGAGTGTTCATTGGAAGGACTGATGCTGAAGCTGAAACTCCAATACTTTGGCCACTTGATGTGAGGAACTGACTCATTTGAAAAGATCCTGATGCTGGGAAAGATTGAAGGCGGGAAGAGAAGGGGACGACAGAGAATGAGATGGTTGGATGGCATCACCAACTCAGTGGACATGAGTTTGAGCAAGCTCTAGGAGTTGGTGATGGACAGGGAAGCCTGGCGTGCCATAGTTCATGGGGTTGCAAAGAGTCAGACACGACTGAGCAACTGAACTGAACTCAAGCCACCACACAGACCCTCATCTCCATTCTCATCTCCCTGTCCACAGCTGTGGCAGCAGCAGTAAGAACTAGCAATGGAAGCAGTCGTGGCCCCAGAAATAGCAGCAAGTGTGACGAGGGCCACTTCTGTTTGCTGAGCTCTCTCCACACCCACCTTCCTCAATTTTCATAGCCCCTCCTCCACCACGGTTGAATCCCCAGTGCCACCCGTGAGCCTCTACCCACCATGCCTCCCACTCAACTCTTGGCAACCTTTGATTGTTGTCTGGATAAATAATTAGCCTGGGCTCCTATGGGTATCCGCTTCTGTACAGGGAGATAAATCTGCTAACACCCTTTGATTAGAAAGCACTTTCATTGTACCACTATAAACTTGTATTAAAAATGGAACCTAAAGTAGTTTAAATTAAATGAGCTATATATAATTAAAAAGCCTTTAAGGCACAATAAGGCTCCTTTTCAATTTTCTTTTATAACAGAATCAGAAAGAAAGGCACCCAATGGTCAGCATAGCTGGACTGCTATTCACTTAGTAGCTGGCCCTTCCGAAAGTGCTAGATAAAAGCGACAGTTTTCTCCTGTCCTTCCCCAGCTGCACTTAAGTAGGACACTCCAGAGTCTGCTCACCCACGAGATGACATTCAGAGCAGTGCCTAGAAGGTGGTCGTGAGAATAGAACAAGGTGTGTGTGAAGACCGCTGAGCATCACTGCTCAGCTGGAGAGACGTCTACCCTCCACCTACTGGTCAGGAGCCAGGCCAGCCTTAGGCACCCATGCCTCCCAGAGGGCCTTGCACTTGGGGCAGAGGCACATGAGACTTTGTCTCCAATAGCTAGAACCATCTCTCTCCCTGAAGAGCATTTGCTGAGAAGGACAACTCTGAGGGCATTCAATCTACACTTCCTCCATAAGCTAACCCAGTGGTTCTCGAACAGGGATATTTTAGGCAATCCAGAGTTCAGACCATACACCAGACCAATTAAAAATCACAACCTGTACAGGCACAGACACTGTACACAGAAGCACTGATATCTCTTTCCCAGCAAGATTTGGTAAAGCAGGTGGATAACAGGGCAGTCCTGGGCTCTCTTTCCCTGGGAAACCATGCAACCCTAGTATCCAGATCTCAGCACCTATTGGGTGCAGGTGGGAAGGGCAGGCTCAGCACCAGAGCTGAGAGCCTCCCCAGGGATGGGGAGAACACAGTGACTGGCCTGGAGGACGTGAGTTGGCTTTAAATGGGTGTGACGTGCTCATCTGGGCCCCAGCACCTTGGGTCTCCAGCTCCAAGGTGCTAACGTCCACCTCAGTGACCACAGCTGTAAGCTGGGATTCAAGGTAGTGCCTGTGAGACTGCTAGGAGACTTTACAGAGGAAGGGTGCTTGGTGGCTGCTGTAACTTACCAGTTCCCAGCTACGGACACCATCTGGGAGACTGTCCGGCATCGCCCTGTCACCAACCCCGAGCACAGTGCCCAGAACCAAACAGGTACTCATCAGTGTCTTGGGGCCCCTGGAGTAGGGAGGGGCCAGCAGTTCTGCTGCCCCAGTGGGCAATGACGGGCAGAGACAGGGTGCAGGATGGCTCCATCAGTTGATACAGTGTCAATCGTGAACCACCAACACCCAGCCAGAGCTGTTCGTTCACTCCTCTTCTTGCACCCACCCCAGGCTATCTTCCCTGACCTTCTCTGACCCTCTGGTGCTGCCCATGAGCTGCCTGGCTCCAGCACACTCAAATGCCAGGATTCCTTCCCCCTGGGGCTCTACAGTGGGCACTCTGTATACTGTACAGTGGGCCCTGCCCTACTCCCAGAGCTGCCCTTCCCTCCTCATCCATGGGGCAGGAGCCAAGACTTCCTGATGTGCTCACCCAGCTGGAGGAGGCAGGCATATTTCCACAGGAGCCAGCACTGACTCCCACAGCTGAGCCAACCTCACTGCCCTGTGTACCTGGGGCTGCCCTACCACTCCCGCCTCTGGGGAAGAGAGGGCCACCCTCCATGACAGCCTCCCTCCAATAACAGGAACATAAGGAACTCTGGCTATAACCCAGCACTGACCCCCTTGCTCCCTTCCAGGGGCTGGTAGAAGAGTCAGCAATCACCAACATTTTCCCACTGGGATTACTGACCCTCCAGAAACCTGTATCTGACAGTAACTGTCTTGGTCACCGATGCTGGGACTCTTGCCTCTTCCCTAAAGTCAAGGTCCCAGAGTTCAGCTTCCGAACTCTCAATCCTCGACAGTTCTCAACCCTTAGGCACTTTCCCAGGCCAATTCTTAGAAGCAGAAACAGGGAAAACTACTCACCACTATCACGCTTAGGCCTCCAACCAGAACCCAGACATCCAGCTTTCTATGAGCACAGGCATAGCAGTGGGCCTGGCCAGGCTCTGCCCTACACGAGGGCAGATGCTCAGGGGTCCACAAGGCAGTGGCTGCAAAGTCCTTGTTAGACCCCCTTGAAGAAGGGAAGAAAATAGGCTAAGAGATATTAATTCTTGTGGGTTCCAGGGCTGCCCCATAGGCCCTTTCCCACAGTGGGAGAAGACAAGAGAAAGAGGTGTGTGCTGGGGAGCCAGGGTGAAGGGGGATGGGAGGACATGCTCTGCCACTGCCCGCAGGGTAGGGCAGGGGGCTCCCTCAAGCTGTGCTGCCCGCTAGGAGGTGACAGGGTCTTATCTGACATGATAGAGTCTGCTCTGGCCTCCAAAGGTCAACATCATCAAATGCTCTTTTAAATTTTGGCTGCTCCACGAGGCAAGTGGGATCTTAGTTCCCTAATGAGGGATGGAGCCCATGCCCCTTGCTTTAGAAGTGTGGAGTCTTAATCACCAGAGTGCCAAGGAATTTCCCAAACATCCTTTCCTTAGCCTCAAAAATAAGTAAGGTGGGGGTGGGGGTGGGGAAAGCAGTTGGAGCTTGTGAGGAGCATGTGGGATGGTCAAAAGGTCAGTGCAAAGCCCAGCTCCACCACTTCACACATGGGAGACCTCAGACAACTCACCCATCATCTTGAAGCCTCTGCTTCCACATGAATAAAATAATAAATTTAATGGTACCTCAGAGAATCTTTTTGAGAGGTCAATGAAGTGATGTACTTAAAGCTTTGACAAAACGAGAGCTGTTTATTAATGTTATCAACATTCATAGCTATGGAATTCAAAGGAGTCTCTATCAGGAATCTACTTATTCCTTATGAGGAGTGTTTTCAGATGCCCAGCTCTGAGCTCCAGAGGGCCTCTGGCCTGACATCTCCCACCCTGGCAGTGTCCCTGGTTCCCTAACACTACATACTCTTAGTTACCCAGAAATAGACATGACGGCAAAACCCAAGTTGAGAATGCAACAAGATACTGCACCTGGCTGGGAGCGAAGCTCAGCCCCAGAACTGAGAGAGCATCCATTGTGTCTAGATTCTGTGGCCTAATTATCTCATGGCAGCTCAGCTGTGCTGTTACTCACTGGATTCCACAGAGTGACGGCCCCTCTAAGAAGAGATAGCTGGTAAAGTCACGACTCCCCTCCCACGAAGCCCCTTCTTTCTTCCCAAGAACAAGTCCAGCTAAACCTCAAAGCAGCTGTCCTAAAGAGCTCCCTGCCCTACAAGATGCATGAGCGCCAGAGTCACAGGGCCACCTCCAAGCCCCAAAGACTGCTGCCCTTTAGTCAATTTGCTGAGGGGGCATGAACACAGTCACAGGGGGGCCAGGAGGGTCAGGGTGACAACTGGCGAAATGCTGAGCCAGCACATGGACATCAAGCGGACTTTACAGCCCGTCTGTCAGCTGGGATGAGCCAGGGAGGGTAAACTGGGCTTCCGAGCTGCCTGGCCGCAGACAGTCCAGGTTGATGCGGTGAGGGTACCACGGAGACAGGTAGAAGAAGCTGCATGTACAAGGCAGAAGAGCAAATATTGAAGACCATGTAGGCAGGTGTCCTAACCCAGCTCCTGCTCTGAAGATGGGAAAAAGCACAACTTGATAAATTGCCAGCACTTCTGAAAATTCAGCACGCATTGCTCCAAGTGCTGAAAGGTTGGAGATTGGCTCCTCAGCCTTAGAAACCCCATCCACCCACGGTGACCTGTTCTCTCGCTCCTTCTCTGGAGACCCCCAGGCCTGTACCTACAGCCTCCGTTCAGAGCCCCTCAGTGGCACTTCTCCTCTGGGAACCTGACCCCTGGCCGCACGTGATGGGACCAACGCAAATGCCTGGCCAAGCTGAGCCAACCAGGTTCTGAGACCACACCTAGACTGGGTAGCCCAGGGCCCTGAGGCTGGAGCGTGGTGTACTGGCAGGGCAAAGCTTTAAGATGAAGGCTATGAGACAGGATCTGCAGGTTTGCAGAAAAGTGGGTCTCCAGAGAGAACAGGGAGAGAACAGAGAGGTGGGTGTTGGAGATGGTGAGCTGGGCAGAGGTGGGGAGGGGGACAGGCTGCCTGAAGACTCTAGCCCTGTACCCCCGAGGCAGCCTGCAGGGCTCCAGGTCTCTGGGGACTCAAGATGACACATCTGTGTACACAAACACATTGGAAGGTGATTCTGCTCATAGCCACCAAGGGTCCCTCAAGAGTCAGTTGGCCAGCAGGCCTGGGTAACCACGCCCAGAGTCCCTCTTCTCCTTTCCCAACAGACCTGGTCCTGCTCCAGCCCACATCTACACGTGAAAAGTCTCTCCTCCTCAAATACTTAAGTGTTCTCCCCACCCACATCTCTGCCAGCCTTTCCAAGTCCTTCTGTCTCCAAGAGGTCCTTCCCAGCCTGCCTCCCACCCAGTGCCTCTCTGCTCTTAACTCTCCCGTCACCCACAGTCAGGCCCACACTGCTAACCAAACACATTCCACACTGCATTAACTGCTCACCATGTGCATGTTATAGGTGATTTCTTAGAGCCATCTGTGATGATTCCCTTTCCCTTCTCATAATCCTGAGGTGAGACATCAGCCCACCACCTACAGGGCTTTACTACAGAATGCAGCTCAGGACCCTCCTTTCTTGTAGCGCAAGAACAGTCGTTTTCAATGAGGTAAGGCTTCAAGTCTATTTTACATTTTCATCTAGAATGTATAATGAATCACAGATAATTTTGTCCTAGTCAGCATGGTCACAGAAGTGTTTTCCTCTTGTGAATTACCGAACCAACTGGTACAACCCGTTGGACATGGATGGAAACTGAGCTTAAGACAGGACTCAAAAGGAAGAGCTAAGACTCCCAGGTATGACAGTCTGGGCAATGGGGTGGTACTGTCACATGTGACAGCATCCTCGGTGAGATGAGACAGAGCAGCAATGGGCAGCCATTCTCTCCTTGTCGCCAGATAAAGTCCTCTGGGCCAACAAGAAGGCCAGGGCCATATTGAACAGAACCACCTTAGCAGAGGGTCCAGAGGGATGCACGCTGCTCTGGTGGACAAGTTCTGGTGGACACCACTAGCTGCTGCAGTAACCACGGTGTCCAGCTTGTGGGGGTGACACCCTGAGATGCCAGCTTCTTCCAGCCCCCAATGAGGATTCCAGAGCAGCTGAATCATGGGCCTTGGATGAGCCTATGACACTAGCTTTGCTATTAGCCACAACCCTTCTGCAGAGGAGAAAGCCTGGGCTGTGAGAACAAGCATCCTGTTATTGGACCAGGAGTGGGCCAACGAAACCAGGGTGGTGGGGGGCGGCACTGCTTCCTGCTTTGTTATTTGAGAAAGAGACCTAATTTCCTTTAGGCTAAAGTCAACATAGGGTTAAATTCCTCTACTAACTCAGATTCTAATAGCCACGTGCTCCATCACCTTCCCAATTCTCTACCCCACTGGTCCTCAAGCCCCAAGAATACAATCTGTCCCGTTTCTCTTTATCCAGTTGGCCCTAGAACATGGCCTAGCACACAGTGGAGTGCTTGGTGGATACCCACTGATGACTAGGACTTAAGACCACCTGATGTCCCCGTTGGCCCAGATATCCCAGGGTCCAGAGATCCATACCAGGTAGGTATATTACATCCCGAGAAGGTCAAGTGGGAAGTTCTGCTTTTAGACATACTCCTAAACTACACTGCCAAGGGAGGAACACCCAAGCACAAGGCAGAGAATCCCTTTCTTCACAGCCAAATGCTAAAGTGAAAATAACAGCATATGTAACAACCAGAGAGAAGTAAGTGGAGGAGGAAGAGGAGGCACAGTGGGGCACATTTTAGAAGCACTCCAATTAGAGCATTGCCGGGCAGGCCTCCCCCATTTCAAATCTCCTGATGTCCCCAAGTCTACTTCCCTGGAATGAATGCACAAAATGTGGCATCAGCAGAGCCACAGAAACCTGAGGTCTTCGCTAGAGAAGAAGTTTTCCAGCACGTTTTAAACACAAGGCTAGAAAAGCAAATAAATGGGAAGAATTCTGTGTTCTTTACTTAGACAGCAAGCTTTAAATGATTGAACGGCTTAAGCAAGCTTTCACTCTGGTTGACCTAAGATGTAGCATCAAGAAAAGCCATCAGGAGTCTCACACCTACTTAACAACATCCCCAGAGACAGTTTCTGTTCTCTCTGCCCTCAGCCCCTTCCTCCCTTTGTAGGGATAGTCGGCAGCCACCCTCCCTGGAGCCACAGGCTATTTCTGCTGACCCTAAAAATGTGAAACATAAACAGAACATCCTGCATTTGAGTTTACATTGCATTCTCGGGTTCCTATTTCAGGTGAGGGTCCAGTGTGCCCGCCTCGTGTTCCAGCCTCTTCGCAGAAGGGACCATCAGGGTCAGGCAGGCCCAAAGCCCACTCTGGGAGGGAGTCAGCAAGTGAGTCAGGGATTCAACCCCCTCCTCTATACACAACCTATAGGGCTCTATTACATTTCTACTGCTTCAGTAAGGATGCTGGAAAGATTTGAAACTGTGACGGGATTCTACTATAAGTGGAAACCAAAGAACCGTCTGGTCTCTCCAGGGATTTTTTTTGTAAAGAGTCCTAGAAACTCAAGTCTCCTTGTCTAAATTCCTATGTGATGCCAAAACAATAATAGAAGGTCTCTGACTCACTCACTTACTTGACAAGTATCTGAATACCCTACTGTGTACCAAACCCTCCTGGACACTGGGGATCCAGGGGGCCCAGACTCCAGGATACTGACCATTCCACCAGAAAGAGGACCCTCCCACAAGAGCTGGCCTGCTGGACACCGAGTGACAAGTACTGCAGCTGGTGGTAGCATGCCAGCTCTTGGTGTGAGAGAAGTGCACAGTCTTCTTGATGGGTGCTTAGTAGGGTTGGAGATCAAGGGCACAAACCACAGCTCTGATAGCTGTGTTCTGAGCAGCTGTCCCTGCCAGATATACATGTACCATCTTAGTCCTCATGACAACTCTGAAATCAGGACTTTTATTGCTTGCATTCTACTCAATGCTAAACTGAAGGTCAGAGAATAAGGAACTTCCCTCAGCCACACAGCTGGAAGGGAGGAAGCAGATCTGAGCCTCAGGGCGCTTTGACAAAGGGCCCCCAAAAAGCAGAATAGGAGATTCCTTAGGCAGCAGTGCAGACAGGTAGTGTGGCAAGTGAATAGTTTGGTCCCAGCTGGAAAAAGCAACTGTGGGATTTTAAAGCAACAATAAACATCATGGAGGATGAAGAGGAAATGTAGAACCTCTAGGATCCAGTTAGGTCATGGCGGGGGAAGGCTGCCTGCAACCTGTCTATGCTAGGAGCTTGCCCACCACCAGCCAACAAGCCATTAAGAGCGCACAGAACCTTCAGCCTCAGTAAGGAGAACTGTGTGGTCAGAGAAAAAGGCCATGCTCCAGAGGCAGGGGCCGAAACCCAGGTGGTCATCTTGGCCACCTTTGTGGTGGGGCCAATATGCCCAATTCCCTCAGAGCTGGTTAGATGACCAGCTGACGTGGTTCTTTAAGCCACTTCCTAGTCCATTAAAGGCTCACTGGTCATCAGTGGCATTCCCTGGAGAGAACCTTCCTGAGAAATATGGGGATGACTTCCCAACTCTTGAAAAAAATACACACATACACTTTCTATCCCAATCCAGAACCTTAGTGGTTAAAGTATTTTAACAAAATTAACAGTGGTAGCTTTCCTTTCCAACTAAAACCTCAAAAGCATTTTAATTTGAACTCAAGACCCTCTTGGAACACTGGTAAAGTGGGGAAAGCAGGGCTCAGTCTCCAGGTGAAGCATCAAGCAATCACTGAGGTGCTTTTCTGAAACCACCTACAGCTGAAGGGAAAACAATGGCAGTTCCCTACAGGCCAACCCAGCATCTTGTCAGCACCAGCTTCTCCACTCCTACCCTGCACAGAGTCAGGCTGAAACGCACCCTTTGGCCAGGGGAAGACCTGAGTCCCACAGGTCACTCACCCTCCATTCTTCACTCTAGCCAAGAGCAAACTCTCTTGAGTTTTCTTCTTCTCAACTAGAAGTGAAACCAGACTGTCTTTTGTTAGGATGAAGAGGTTGTCCACCAAATAGCAGTGTGTGTCAAGTTTCATGAGCAGACTAAAGAGATGGCAAGAAATTTTAAGATTATGAGTAAGAAATCCTCACCCCACTTTCCCTTTAAGCTCTCCTGTCACCTCCACATAGAGGATTGCTGGATGTGGCCACAGAAACCTACCTGTAGGGGCACTTGCCACCACCTACACGGATGGCCCTGGGGCCTCTTTCTGAGACGAGCATCCATCCTATCCATCTTGGAGCTAATAGAGTTTTCCAGCCATGAAATTAGTACAGACACCACAGAATACAACTCTGAAACTAGGTCTGGGAACTAATGTCTTGACAGGGCTTAGACTCCAGCTCGGCAGGAAATTCAAGGCCATGCTACCACACGCTTCTGTGGGTCTCAGTTCCCTGTGAACCACCACGTTGGCCAAAGGCTTTGTTTGGGTATTTTTCATAAGATGTTATGGAAAAACCCAAATGAGGCTTTTGGCCAACCCAACAGATGGACGTTCCAGTGATTAACAGTTATGTCTGACTGGTCCTTAGACAGAACCCACCTACGTGGGCAATCTAGAACATGCCAGTGTCAGGCTTCCATGGGATGGACTGCCCTTTTTCCAACTCTAGCTTTTATTCTTCTTTATAAATAAGAAGGTAGAAAGATACAAAGAGGTGATAGGGATTCCTGGAGTTAGCTGAGTTTATTCTTTAAAAAGTTTTCATGTTTCTGCTTTGTGAAGTCAAAGGTCTAGGAAGCCCTCATCTGAGCACAGATCCCAGCACATGGCAGATATGTAGCCCTTGTTAGACACCGAGTAATAAGACAGTTCCAATTCCTTTCTTCTTAGCACTCTGAGGACTCCTCTCCCTGACATCAGCAGCCGTTACTCCAGGGAGCCTTCTTTGAACCCAGGTCTGTATGTGGGATGTGGCAGTGTTTCTGGCCAAACAGACTCCACATGCTCTCCATGCAGAGATCCTCACAAGCTTCCCTTCCCCAGAGGCGAGCACCCAGGAGGTTTCAGACAAAGCAAGACGGGCCACGCCTTCAGACCTCACACCTGCTACTTGGCCAAACAGGATTAAGAAAGAGAGGTTAAGACTACATCTGAAAGAACACTTTGCGCTTTCGGCTCACGTTTTAAAGCCCCCCAGTCTGCAGCGATAGAATTTAGATGTGAAGTAAGCCTGAAAGGGACCTCCCCTGACATCTTGATCACCCCTCACTCTCCACACGAGGAAACTGAAGCCCAGAGAAGAGAAGGGAGTGGCTCAAGTCCATGGAACTAGCTGTGCCAGGCTAGACCTGAGACCAGAGCGCAGTCAGGAGTCCTGTGTTCTCACCCCGAGACTCGCAGGCTTGGGGCAGACTGAACTTCTGAGCTACAAGGCTGCAACAGTGTTTAAGGGGCTCTGCTTGTTCCTGTTCTCTTCTCTCCCAGTGGGTCATTTCTCAAATTTTGGGAGTGGGTCAAACGGCTGACAGGCTTTACTGGGACCACAGAGAGAAGGCCAAGCCAGGCAACAGATGGATCGCCAGCCTACGGCACACACCCCATGTCATCCCAGCGCAACCTCCAGAGCTGGGCACTTCCCCACCAACCCGACAGTAACACTTCACAGCTCTCTCCCTCCACCCTCCCAATTCCATCTTGTCCCTGCACTTCTGTCTGCCCTTAACACACCCAGATCCTTCCCTCAGGGACTATTTCCTCCAAAACCTGATTGGAGGACAGCGGCCCTTGGGGGAGGGAAGAAGCACAAGGTAAACCCTGCCCTGGCCCTCCCCTCCCGACTCCCTCCCGGCAGAATTCTGCTTCCTTTCTAGCCTCAGTGCAGGTCAGTCGCTCAGTCATGTCCGACTCTTTGTGGCTCCGTGGACTGTAGCACGCCAGGCTTCCCTATCCTTCACCATCTCCTGGAGCTTGCTCAAACTCATGTCCATCAAGGCTGTGACGCTATCCAACCCTCTTATCCTCTGTCATCCCCTTCTCCTCCTGCCTTCAATCTTTCCCAGCATCAGGGTCTTTTCCAAGCGTTTCTACCCTGCAGGGGTCCATTCAGGGCTGGATTCTGTGTCACCACTCCCTACTAAGCCCAGCAGTGCTATCAGGGAGACATTTTAAAACTAAACTGAAGCAAAATTAATTTTATTTTCTGAATTTCACTACAGTTCCTGAAATACCTGAGCAAAGCATAAGGCTTGGTCCCCAGGGCAAGCTGGAGGTCCCAATTACCCAAAGGAGTAAGTGAGGATATCCAGGTTTCACTTTTGGAAAGAAAGAATCCTCAAGATATTAGAACCATGATCTCATGGGGGAAAAGACTAGCTTCTCTGCATCTAGGACTTCCTGACTCAGAAAATTTCTAAGGCCAAGATGCAAGTGTGTGTGGTCACTGACAAGTAAGGGACCAGACTCTGTGGACAGATGGCTTCTCCAAGCCCTGGGGGGCTCAGGTGGGCTGCTTCCTTCACCCAACAGCATCCGCCTGGCTCTGCTGCGGTTTTCTCAGGTCCTGGACCCCTCTCATCCTAAGCCCTCCCTCCCTGGAGCCGGTGGCCCTCTCCCTCCCCAGGGGGCTGGCAACAAGATGAGGCCCAGGAGTCTCATAGCAGAAGCCACAGCAGTGGAGGCAGAAGGACAATGACCCTGGCTTGCAGGACAGAGGAGAGAACCCCCACACAGGGGGCCTGTTAGAGTCTGACACTGACATGGCATTTTCTTGTCTCTGAATGGGAAACGAAGGAGACGACCCGCAATCACAGAGAACTAATCGAGAAGATGACTGGGGTCTGGCAGAGCTGATGCTGCCAAGTCACCCCAAAATGGAAATCAGAGCCCCATTTACAATGCCTGGCCTGATGCCCTGATTACAAGGATGGGAACTTTCCTAGAGAAGCATAGATTATTTAGCAGCAGAGGCATAAATAAAATAGATATGTAAATGCTAAATTAAGAGGAAGAACAATAATGGTTTTCTGTGAACTCATAAATGTTTATTTTCCTGGGTCACAGAACTTTTCAGAGCCAATTAAAACTCTGTCAACTATGATCTCAAAATACCAAAGGGGCCCACAGTACACTAACTGGTACAGAGCAGGTTTCCCAAAACCGGCAAGAGAGGAAGAACATCCAAGGCAAAGAACAAAGATGGTGGGGCCCCTGTCCACGGATTAAAAATGAAAACAAAACCCCCAAACACAGCACCAGTCCAGCACTTGTGGTCCCCAAAGCAGCCTGGCTGGGCGCTGGGGCCAGAAGCTGGGTGAGACACCAGGGTGGGAGGCACAGGTGATGGTGAGGGCCTGGGAGTGCCGGCTGACCTCTGGATGTAAATCACCTACAGACAAGCCAGGGTGCGACCCAGGATTCAGAGATCTAAGTTTACCTGTCTGCCTGCTTGCTTGAAAATAGGTGAAAATTACTCAGACGCCCCCCCCCCCAGGTTGTATCAATTCACTGACCCCCTCACCTACCTGCCCCTGCCTCCTCTCCCCCAAACCAATTTCATGGCAAGCTATTTCCCAGCATGACTGCAGTCTGTGTGTTTCTCTCCTTTTCCTGACTACAGTCAACATCATCCTGTTAGCAGGAAGCTTAAAAAAAAAAAAAAAAGGCCAGGGTTCATCACCAAACGAATTCTCCTTCCTGAATGTGGAAGAGGGAGGTTGTGGGGTACCCCGAAGGCTTTTCTGCCCACTGTCCTCTGGGACTGGAAGTATTAGGGCCTGTTCACAATCACACTGAAGCTCAAGAGACCCTGGACTGGGGTAGGTACAGCCCACACCATCTCTAAAGGTAGAAGCCAGCTCATCCAATGTCCCTGGGACTCGGAGTACTGTCACCACCCTTCACCCTGGAAATTACGAATTTACTCACATCTGTAGATGGGAGATTGTGAATCTCCCAATTTTCCCTAGAAGCTAACATCCATACCCTCTGACACAGAGTAATCAGCAGACAGCCAGAGGCGAGAGCTGGAGGAGCAGAGAAGAGGCCTCCCCCTGCCAGAACCGCCCCTGCAGCAGACATCTCATATAAGGGGTGCCATCTACATTCCAGTGCCCCACACCCAGTGAAAGATGAAAGGCCCATCGCACTTTCTTGCTGAAAAGTGCTACACCCAAGTCTCATCTTCTTTGAAAGATAGTCAGTGCTGGAGTTTGGCACCAGGGAGTGCTGAGGAAGGGCGATTCCACAGAACACAGACATTAGAGCTGTGCGCAGGCCCGTGCTGTAGGTGAGGCCTAGGAAATGCTGAGTACCAGCCTGGACCCTGTCTGCGGTCCCCCAGGAAGGAGGGAGCCGGCTTTCTCTTCCCACGAACAGAGTGAGGGGCTGGAGTGGTCAACTAATCTTCCCCAGCCGTCAATCAAAAAGAAGTTGGGGGGCACGGGGTGGGGCAGACCATCACTGGAAAGGGGAGGGGTGCCTGGTCTTAAATTCAATCAAATGTGCAAGAACAAGGACACTTATTAAGGGAGAAAAATGTTTCTTAGGTTAATGCTCAGTCTTAGCAGCCTGAGTCTTCCTGAGTGCCCAACCAATGCAGAGAGAAGCCAGATCATTTAACTTCTCTAAAATTCGAAGGTGTCCTCCCAGGGAGAGGAGTGCAATCTGCGTCTGGGGCCAACCCTTGCAGAAAGGGGAAAGGCAGGTCAGCCCCAGCAGGATCCTGCTCTCTCAGGCTGATCCCCAGGGTCAGGGAGGATGGGAAGCATCCTGACTCTGATACCACTCCTATATATCTTTCTCCTCAAAGATCCTTGTGTGACTTCACACACACTAAAAAAAAAAAAAAAAATGGTGTCTGACCTCAAAGCACATCTCTGCTCTGTAAGCACCAAGGCATACAAAGCTAACAATTTTAAATGGAACCAGTACCAATATTTACAGATATTTAGTGCGTGACTAGAAACTATGGGGAAGAGCAATTTAGGAAAAGTTCAGCAAAATCAGGAAGCAGGCAAGAAGGCTGAGTAATAGCCACCATCCAATCCCCCAGCTAGCAAGCGATGGCAACTCCGTATCCAGGGCTCAAAGGGGTGGGGACCCTCCATGGGGACCCTCCCACACACGCCTGCCCCTCAAGAGGGGGCGTCACTAGGGACTGTTACCACACCCCTTCTCACTTGCCTGGTTCCCCATTATAAAATTCTACCATGGATTTTTACTACTGTATTTATCTTGGCCAGAGTATCAGGGAAAAGAGGAAAATATAACTATTTCGGAATTTCAATAAGTTGTATCTCTTTGAATTGTTTCCTGTAGATTCAAGATTGCATTAGTATTCTAGACCATGTCATGCCACTCAGCTCTTATTAAACGGGCACTCCACCCAGCTACATTTCTTTTTTATCTACGTTTGTAAAATGGTAAACTCCTTGAAGCTATTTCAGCTGTAGTCTTTGTACATAAAACAATATTTTAACAAAATTCATATTCATTATAATTGCTTTAAAGATGTGCAAGCACACACACATTGGTCATTTAATCCTTGTTTACCCTTAGGACACTTGAGTAATTGGCATAATAACTTGAAAGGCAAATCAAATCTCATTAATGCTTTCCAAGTACTTCAAAAATCTCAAGTCAATGAATGTTTTGGGAAGTACTCCTATCAGGAGGAAAACACACAGGGAAACATTTTACCATTTAGTTCCTGGAAAGGTTTTTTTGATTTATTTATTTATTGAGTCTCAGGAAACTATTGGTTTTGATTCTTCTAGAAAATAAGACTGCCTGAGGAAACTGCTAGAGGAGTTTAATATGGTTTGCAAGGTGAGCTCTGGATATATTAAGAGCTACAGTTCAAAGAAGGAACTACCCAGACCCTGTAACACACAGGACTGTCTCGGATATTGATAAGGTACAAGCACAGCTCAGCCGCCAAGCTGCTTAAAGGGCTGCTGGGAGGGACCATTCACGCCCCCGTCGGAAGTGGGCCTTCAGCACAGGGAGGTGTTAAAAACTCATCTAAATACAGGACAGTCCAGTGCGAAACTGAAAGCATCAAGGTGACTTCAAGACTAGTACCAAATGTTGAATAAATATCGATTGACTGAAAAGCTCAATAAGCCTCTGCAAGGAAGAGAAAGATAAAGAAGACGGCTACATTCTTATGCTAAAATAAAATTTAAGAGTTAAAAAGAAAAAGACATAGGAAAGACTAGGAGTAGGAGTTCAGAGAGAGATCAAACATGACCAAGAGTGGTCAAAGAAGATTCTAGAGAAAAGGTAAGAACCAGAGCAAGGCCATGGAGGAGTGGCTGATTCAGACTTGCAAAAAAAAAAAAAAAAAAAAAACCGGGGGTGGGGGGGGGGGACACAGGAGGACCCTAGCAAGTGAGGGCACAGTGGGACCATGCATCAGGTGTGATCAAGGTCAGCCAACTAACCAGTTACAATGTTGGACAATACATGTCTTGCCCTCTCTAAACATTCAAGGAGGTTGTCCTATGTCCTGGGCCCATTCACATCCTCATCATCTCATTTAAAAATTAGCAGAAGCAGACTCAACAAGCACTCACAAAAACTCAGACTACAGCAAAGAGAACTGGAGGGCTAAGGCAGATGTTTCTGCCTTCCAGAGTCCACAGAGGCATCACTTCCTTTCCCTGAAGCAGTGACATTCCCAAAGCTGGGTGACAATGGTGTCTCCCGGGCTCTATCCTAAAAAAGGCAAGCAGGGAGCACAATATCCCCAAGCAAAAGAGCCTCCCGTCCTCAGGATGAGCAGCATCTGCTTTTTCTTGTTGGTATACAAAGTACTAGCTAAATAAAGAAGCCCTGGGTTGATATCAACTTATCTTCAATTTACCTCCAGCTAAAACCACCTTAATTGGCTTGACTGTTTTAACTAAAATGAGCAATTTAAAACAGTGGGCCAACGAGCCCCAACAGTAAGAAGAATAAACACACCTTGCTGTGTGTTTGCCTGTTTGCTTTTCTAGTAAATATTCAACAATATATTTATAGGAGTTAAGTGATCATTTTCTCTCTGTATGAGTACCAGTATAGTGATTAAATGGTTCCCATTGGGAAATGCCGGGCTTGCTGGCAAGTCAGCCTTCAGACTCTTTCAAAAGAGCATTACCTTGCATCCTTCATGGAGCTAGATGGGAGAGATAGTGTTTCTATTTAATCATCTGCTCACCACAAAGGGAAGCCACACTAACTTCAGCAGGAAAAGTGTATGCATTAAATTACTTCTGAAGCTCCCTGAAGAGTAAGGCTTGTAGGTTTGGGACTGCATTACAATTAAGTAATAATGAAAGAGAAATCATGTCTTTTGATCAAATAATGCATTAATCCTACCATATACCAGGTATCGTTGTTCACTCTCCAGGTTATGCTGACTTTGGGGGGTGACTGTGTTGGGAAGATCTCCTGCAGAAGGGAAAGGTTACCCAGTATTCTGACCTGGAGAACTCCATGGACTATATAGTCCATGGGGTCGCAAAGAGTCGGACACGACTAAGCGACTTTCACTTTCTTCCTTATTCCACAGGACAGGACGCAGGCACAAAGTGAAGGAAAAGGGGGTGCATCTTGGAAGACAATGGCAATTAAGATGTCCTGGAAAGCTCTCAGGTGAGAATTAGTATTCACCACATCATCAAGGAAATCCTAGGTAGTTTTAATGGAAGGACGGTCTAGTCATTTCTTAAGGTTCAGCATGGACAAAACATTTTCTGCAGAAAGTCTACATCCCTCACAAGCCCCCAGTTCATGCAGCCCACTACCTGAGCAGAGCGGATGCTGTTTAGGGCTCCTCTTCACCACTTCAGACCAGAGTTCACCAAGCAATTAGCAGGATGGCGAGACTCTCCCGGGAGGCATTTGAGAACAAGTTTTTCAAGCACTTTAGAAGCATTTATATATACCTAACATGCCATTAATCATTCTTATCTGTTCATTAAGGCCGGCTCCCTCAGGACTTCCACCCGCCAGTTCTTACTCCTCCTGGTTCTTTTATCTACATAGCTGAAAAGGAGTCTGTTTCCTTTAAAACATATTTTATAATTAAAAGACTTCATTAATTCACAGGGGTGTGTTCCACCGATGAGTCGGCACTTTCAGAGTACTATTAAACATACACAGAGGCCATTCTCGGGAGGGTCTGCATAGAAGACAAACCATGCAACCACAGCTTGATTTAGGGATACATCGTCAACACTGGAGAGATTTTAGACCATTGTCATAGCATCATATAAACCTTCAGTCCCTATCGACACACACGGCTTCCTTCTGTCTCCTACTGCAAAGGGAGCAGGGTCTTCAATTCCACTGCAATCTACTTGATATAAACTACAGGCAGAAAGGAAATCAGATACTGTAACAATCAAAAGCAATGAGTTTTAAATGTCATGCCAGCTGTGATGTGACTATACCTCTGCCGGGGACTCTCCCACACCCACGTTCCATCCTCCGCTGGCTCCCAGGTTCATCCATCCCAGCGCAGCAGGCAGGGAGGCTCCAAGCAGTGTGAGATGTAGCCAAAAGCCTCTTGGTCTCATTTTGTTGAGTCTGTTGAGAAAATGACAAATACCCAGCACTAAGCACTGCAAAATGTAAACAAGTCAAGGGGTAGTTAGCGAGTGAGTACTTGCTCTCCAGAATCAGATAAACATTGAGTTTATATGCTGGCACCAGGTCTTCTGGTTTACCGTGGAGAAGTTACACTACTTTGGAGCCTTAGTTTACTCATCTCTAAAGTGGGGTCAATAATATGTACCCAAGAGGGCTGCTGTGAGGGCTGAAGGAGGCAGGGCTGGGCACACAGTAAAAGCTCTAAATGCTGGCTGGTATGCAGAAACCCACTTGAAACACACCTGTCACCACATCTGTAAGAACAAATGAGGGTGGAAAGGCTGAGACACCACTGATAGGTTACCATGTGTCCACGCTTCCGTTTCTGCAGACAGCATTTGCAGTGGGGCACACAATAAACACGGGTGAGAAATCATGTTAAATCTGTAGCATTCCTGTTTGTAGCTGAGGACAAAGTTAACAAGATAGTGAACTTCAAAACATTAAGGGGTCTACTGTTTTCGTTTCTGTTCTAAGACCAATCCTTTTTGTAGTAGAATTCAAACATCCACCGGATAACAGGATTTCAGTAACATTTAAGATATTTTATGAGACTCTGTTTGGTATTGTCTAAAATACTAGAGGACAAGAAATGGGCAATTGAAAGTAATAAAAGAATTACATGGATGAAAAAAAC
Source organism: Odocoileus virginianus (assembly GCF_023699985.2). Classification (NCBI taxonomy): domain Eukaryota; kingdom Metazoa; phylum Chordata; class Mammalia; order Artiodactyla; family Cervidae; genus Odocoileus; species Odocoileus virginianus. Next base: position 42,072,622 of record NC_069676.1, read on the forward strand.
ACAAAGGATCAGTTGTAATAAAAATTCAACGTCCTAATATATGCTGGGCATTGTGTTAAGAGGACAAAGACACAGACTGGTGCGTTTGTCCAATTAGCTGTCCTTTTTAAGGTTTCCACTGTGAACATATTCCAGCCTTAATTTCAGTATCTCTGAGAAACATAGCCAGATAGAGCTCATCATGCAGTATTTACAACTCTGACCCAAGGAAACTTTAAGGGTTATTGATTTCTGTGAGCACCACACAATTTAGCGCTTAATTGCATGCGGTCCACACTGCCTCGTGCTCAGGGCTGCGGAGATGAAAACAGAGCGCGTTGGAGGCCAGCACCCCCTGTGAGTTGGCTCAGGGCTGGTCCAGAGAGGTGTCCGAGTCAGAGATGACGAGCTGCTTGAGAGACCTTACAGCCTGTTCGAAGGCTCCACCCATGCTCACCCCCAAAGCCAGCTTAGAAGGACCCTGTGCTACACAAGGAGAGGGATCAAATAATCACCAGAGCTGCTGCCAGGGCTGCCAAACAAACACACTGCCTGCCACCTTCCAGGCTTCCTGTGGCTGCCTTCCACACCCCAGTAAAGCTGCCGTTCCAGACTTGCTTTATGTCCCCAACTTGAGACAGAAATACCCACAGCAATGAGGAGCCAGACTAAAACTTGTGGGCATGTAACACTGGCCTATGAGAGGCAAGGTTATAAGTTATGGCTATCTTTTAAGGGAAGGTTTTTTTTCTTTTTTAAGGAGTCCACAGGCTCCTACTCCTACCTATGTTTCTTCAGCCATTCATCTTGGACATCTGCAGGGAAAGCTGGAGCTACCGGGGAAAGAGTCTGGGTGGCCAGTAAATCCAATGTGACAGTCATGGTCTCAGCGCCATCTGCACCAGCTTCCCCCCTCTGAGGAAGGCAGAGCAAAGTGGAACCCGTGCGGCGGCTACCTGGGAAAAGGCTGCAGCGTTATCAGCAGCCACCCAGCGCTACGTTCCCCATCCAGGGCTCGAGCTAGGGTGTGTGTTCTTACAGGGAGGAGGAGGAGGGAAAATCACATTCAGGACTACAAGAGAATAAAAATGACTTTCCCTAACTGAAACCAGTTTTTCTAAAAATAAATAGGGCAACACCCTACTCTCCATAAATTATTCTCCTCTGAACACAGAGCCATGTTCCAGAGACCGCAGAAAGCAGCTATTCGATTTTTGGAATTTTTTTTTTCTTCAAACAAGCAACAGTAATTCAAGCTGGAACTAGAAAGACACTGCTTCCCACTCTACTTTTATTCATCCTTCCCTACTTATCCACCATCACACAGTGCTCATGGAGTAAGCATACATTTCAAAGGTCTTCTCTCCCTTTTCATGCCTTCAAGCTGAAATAAACTAAAAAACAGCAAGATAATCCAAACTCACTCTAGATAACTTACAGACGTCAATTCCTGGAGTTATAAAATATTCAAGCCACAATATCGAGTATTTAGTTTTCACTTCGTCTAGTAATCCAAGACCAATTATTTTGGATGTTTTATTATTAATGGATAGCATCAGAATAAATTCTGTTCATTTCACTTGTTTTGAAAAGCGCCAAATCACTTCATTCAACAGGGTGTACCCAGACCTCTGCCATTAACCCAGCTGTCCTGAGCTATGTTTCAGAACCTGAGCTGCAGCATTGCTGCACTTGGAATCGTCTCTGGTTTTGTCTAGATTGTGTTGAGGTTCCCATAGGATTTTACTAGATGACAAGGAAACGTGAAACAGGCCAACTTCTGAAATATTCCTAGGCAGCCTCTCTGTAAAGTTTATTTCAGCTTGGCCACCACCAGATTAAACTTCATTTGCATGGTGGATGCGTCTGAGATGTCATTTTATACTCAGGGTGATTGACAATTCATTCCATCTACAGCAGCAACAGCCTTAAAATTTACAACTCAAGTTTTATGACAGTTCAGTTCATAAAAAAAAAAGAATTAATACTGGGTCTAAATCAATTTTGATGATCTGTCTAATAACCAAATAGAGATTATCTATTTGGTTAACACTTATATAGCAATTACTATGTGTCAGGCACTGTTCTAAATGCTTTATAGGTACTAACTCATACCCCTCATTGCTATTCCATGAGGAGGGCAAGGATTAGCTCCTAGTTAGGTAACAGAGGAGATGGGTCACAGAGAGGGTTAAGTACCCTGCCAAGACCATGTGGCAAATAAATGACAGAGCTGGGACTCCAAGCCAGCCAGGTGGATGTGGATCTATATTCAAACCCTGTCCACTGAGGCCTCTTGATCCTTAGCAATATTTCATTTGGATGAATGGGAGTTTTTAGTATGATGGGGAAACATCTACACATAACAAAATCGGAGGCCCTGAGCCCCAGGTCTCTCCTCTGAAAGATGCTGAGACCTTGTTCCTCCAGCTTCCATGGCTCCAGCAAGCAGAGGAGCAGAGCGAGGGGGAGGTCAAGCTGCCCCCTGCCCACACTCCACCTATGATGGGGCCACACGGCACACTCTCCTCGGCCTTCATCACTGCTGTCTTTATTGGCCTAGAATGAATGTGGCTGAAATAAAAAAAAAAAAAAAACAAAAAACCATGAGGAGATGCAAAGGATGCCAGGCAGCAAGGATGCCCTTCAGCTCACTGGCAATACCAGTCAGCCTGGTAGATGGTCACTTTGGGGAAAGAGGGTCTGTTGAAAGATTAATTACTCCTCAAATTCAAATAGCGCTACTGGCCCGCAGACAGAAGAACACACAACAAGACTCTCCCCATCATAGAAATAGGAAGGTATCACCAGTAAGGTCACAAACCCTCTTTTTCAACCTAAAGCTCCTTTTGAAATCAATTTAGGTTTATAAGCTTCATCCAATCCATGCTAGAGCCCCAAGATTGGTTATAAATCTACCTGAGATTGTTCTCATAAAAGATCTGGGACTATTTCTCCTTTCAAACAACTTATAAAACACAATCACTTAATATTTAAGATATCTAGTTTCCAAGGAAAGTACTTCACTGCTTCTTCTGGGGTTTCCCACCTGAGCCTCATGTTTCCCCATGCTCGGGAGAATCAGGTGCCAGGCTGGCCACTGATTAGACAGGCACCAAAGGCCTGGAAGGTGGAAAGAGTCACCCAATATATAAAGCCAACTCAGTGGCCAGACCTAGACTATCACTGGAGCATCCTGAACCCCTAGGCAACTGCTTTGTTTCTCATATCATCTCAAATTTACATATGGAATCGTATGCATTCTCTCTTTAGACAGACTGATTTTCCTTTTTTTAAAGTTATGAATGAGCCCTACTTCACCTTGCTGTGAAAACCACAGGATTTCCTGGTGTTATAAGTTGATAGCTATACTATTATTTATTTGTATTTAATATTATAGAGGTACTACACATCTGTAGACTGTAACATTCCAAATACTGACTTGCTTTCTGAAGAAAGTGGAAAAACCATGACCAAAGAAGGCAAATGGTCCGGGAGAAATAGATATGAACATGTAAACTCCAAATCTGCCCCACCAGAGAACATACAGTGGCATGCAATCTGTCTTTACTGAACAGTGTCAGAGGCCAGAGAGAAGCACTGACATAGACACAAACTTCTCTTTCCTCCTCCAGGAACCAGCCCTGTTTGGGAAGAATTTGGGAAGAATTCTGACCCTCAGAGCTCTGGGGAAGATTATTTCCTGGTTTGTTCTCTCTTGTCTTTTCTCTCAGAATATGGTGACATTACCAGTCCAGACATTATGGAGTAGTCACGCAGAAATGGCTCCTCTTTGTCACAGACAGGACCAGAAATTACAAAGATGATTTGGCAGAACTGAGCAACACCATCCAGCCTTGAAGAGGACGGTAAGGTTTGTGACTTTGAGCCTCCTGAATTTCTAACCTAATTGAAAAGTGTATGCTCTAGCCAACTGCTTTTAGGTGCATTGCCTTTTACACATGTGATGCTGGCAATCAGCAACACACACCAAAATCTTACAGTTCTCTCTGTATGCTCACCCCATGTTCAAAGAAAAAAAAAAAAAAAAACACATCAAAAGCCCAAACTAAAACCAGGAAGCTACCTGCTAACTTCTGCAAGGCTTAGGACTGCAGTTTTGATTGGTGAGTCTTTTAGGAAAAAAAGAAAGGGGTTCAAACTTCCTAAAATGGTTTCTAAAATACCAATCCAAGGAAATTAGGCATGGAAACATATGAAGGCAACCATGAAGCAAGCTATAATGAAGTTATATTCCATTTCCCAGTAATTATCTACTCTGTATCTTTGGTTAATTGTTCCTACATTTGATAAATTTGATATCTAAATTAGTCTATGTGTAAATCTATGACACTCCTATTTACTACGAAGTTAACATATAGAATCCTCAACATTCAGATTATACTTCTGGAGTACAATGTTCTCTCCACTGTAGTTCTGTTTTACTTGAAGTTGCATGCCTTGTGTTATGCACCAAGATAGAAAATGTAAGGAAAGATGTGCTCTTGAAATAACTGCCTAATTTGATTAACTAGTAAGCACACAGCATCACAAGAAGGTTGAGTTTGCAAAAAAAAAAAAAATACCAAAAAAGGCAAAGTAGCAATTAAGGAAATTTTTAGGAAATCCCTACTAGTCAGTGCCAATTTCTGAAATATAATGTTGTCAAACAAAAGATCACATCATGAAGATCACAAAAAAAGGTTGGGGGGGAGCAGGGTGTGGGGGTGAGGGGAAGCCTGCAGCCCTTAGGAGGAGAAGAATCCTGAATGACTGGCAGATCAAGGTAGAAAAATTCAATCTATTCCTCCCTCAACTACCTCCAGGACCCAGCCAAAGGGATAAGGTTCTCCCCGTACCCAGAACAAGTTGGCCCTCTCTGTAAAAAAAGAAAAAAAAAACCCTTCCTGGAATTAATAATAATAGAGGGTGGGCAAAAAAATTGAAGAGAGGAAAATCCACTGTAACTTTTATTAAGCAATTTATATTCATTACATCAAAGACTATTTTCTTGCACTGACCTTTGCTCTGTCTGAAGTCTTTGCAGAGAGGGCTGTCTTTTTTTATACAGGATGGGAAGAAAGTGAACATTCATCTGAATGTGTTTAAACAGAAATAATCTAGTAATGCTGCAGTGTCTTCTCACAAAACTACTTTGGGAAGTAGACATGGCCCTGTAGGGCATCAGCTCAGGTCTTCCATGAGAGCTACTGCCTAAGGGCTGCTGGACCTTTGGGGTCAGAGACGCCACATCCCTCACTCCCCTGACTTTGTGCTTCCCAGGTGAGCAGCTCCACCTGACACATTGCCCAGACCCACAGCCTGTCTGGATCATTCCAGGATCAAGAGGGCACTGTTAAAAGTCATCTCTCGCTTTCCCCCAACCCTGATGGTAGGAAAATAATTCGAGACTTTAAAGAAAAGTCCGAATTTCTTCCCGACCCTTTTCTCGCCTCATGGATTGTGAAATGGGCCCATTTTGGGACGCACATTTTTAGTGCCACGTCTTACTAAAATTCTGTTTGGCCCAGAGAATGTGGACGGATGTCTGTGTTTCAGGGGCCCATCGAGTACAATTTCTGGTGCACAGGTTTGCTACAAATTCACGAAGGGAACAGACCAAAGCTATTGGCGTTGTTTTCCGCTCGCCGGAAACCTCGGCGGAAGCGACACCTAGAGGGAAGCGGTGGCGAGGCTGCGGAAGCGCTATTCATCAATGTCGGCGACAGTGATCAGGAGCGAGGTCTGCTGGACAGCGCACGGGGGACCAACTCTGGGCTAGACGCAGACCTAGGCGGCCCAACGCTGCCTTGTCCCTAGGAGCTTACATAGACGGACACGCGGCACGGGATGCTCGCCACGTTCCGGGCATGTCTGAGAAGCCCTACTGCTTCCAGTAGCTTTCTGCTCCTGCCAGAGGGGTGGGCGCCAAAGTCCTCAGGTGGCAGGCCTCAAGGGGCACCGCTTCGTCAGCTGAAGGCAGCCCCGAAGGCTCGCGCCAAGCTCTCCTTCCTAAACTCAAGGGGACACGCGCTCCCAAAGCGGAGTGCGCTCTGCCCGAGTCGCCTAGGTCCCCCCGAAACTTGGAACACGTTTTGTGCTGGCGCAAAGACGGGAGGGAGATCGCCCACATTACAAGCTCTTAGGACCAAGCACGGTGCTTTAACACCCCCCAAACAAACTGCTTGCTACTGACTCCCCAGCAAGTAATACCGGCACTTGCTTGGAACAGCGACCGGCCGAGCGGAAGGGGAGTAGCCAGCTGCCCGAACCGAGTGGGGTCCCGGGTCTTTCCCCACCTCCTCCGCGGAGCCCGAGCGCTCAGTCCTGGACGCGGCGGCCCTCCGGGTTATGAGGGCCAGGCTCGGGCGCCGCGGGCCCTTTGATCTGCAGCGAGCAGGTGCCAAGTTTCCCCGCAAAGCTGGAGGAAAGAGGTAGTGAGGACGCCCGCCCCACGGCCCAGCCCCGGGTCAAGGGCACAAGTCCCAGCCCAGGTGCAACCGCGCTCCCCGAGGCCGCTCGGGATCCAGAGCCCAAGATCCGCACCTGCAGGGACTCGGAGCCCGGCGCCCGCTGTGGGCTCGGCCCGAGTGGTTCTGCGCGGTGCTCCGCACCAGCCCGGTCACTCTGGTCCCCACTGCAGACTTGCCACATGCCTCGGCGCCCCAGCCTTTACCCCGAGTCCTGGCTCCGATCGGGGTAGCCCTGCCTACCCCGGGTGCGGGGGTCCCGTGCCCGCCTCCCCGCAGGCAGGCAAACTTAGCTCACCCGGAGCGGCGGTGAGGACAAGCAAGCACCCAGCCGGGCCCTGCAGGCAAACGCGGGGCCGCGGGCGCACGGATCCCAACGGGGTGCAGGGGGACCGGCTGGCGGCGGTGGCGGCTTGGCACCTTCCCCACGACCGCTCCGAAGCTGCGCTGCGTACCTGAGGCGGCCGGGGCCGAAAGGAAGACCAGGTGGCCGGACTCGGCGGGCGGGAGGGAGCGCCCCGTGGTGGCAGCGGCGACCCGGCCCCGCGTCCTTCGGTCGGTCTCTCTGGCTGTCGGCGGGTCTTGGGCGCGCTGGAGGGCTGTCGCGGCTCCAGCTCTCTGAGCCGCCGCTGCCCGCTGCTGTAGCTCCGCCGCGGCGGCTGCCCTATTTCTGCCGCCGGGACCGGAGCCCGTGACGTCACCCTCCGGGCCCCGCCTGCCCAATCGCCGCCACCTGTGCGCGCCGCCCGCCCGCCGCTCAGACCCGCGCGGGGCCCGTGGCAGGTGCGCGGAGCAGCCGGGCGCGCACTCGGGGTGGGAGGGCTCGGGCGCTCCGGGGCGATCTCTGCAACCGCAGGGGGGAGGGGGTGAGCTCCCCGCCCTGGCTCTGTGGGTCCCTGCAGGCAACGAGCCCTCCCACCGGCCGCCCCCAACACACCCCTCCTCTCCTCTCCTCTTCCTCTTTTCCCGGCGGGGCTCCTGAAGGCTGTGCTCTCAAGATGCGCGGCTGCTCTTAACCAGCTGCCATAGCTTGTGCCGCTCAGGCGGGCCGGCACACCGCACCAAGAGAGCTGTCCCTGGAGGCAAAGTCAAATAACACTCCCCCTTGCTGAGTACCAACAACCGGCCAAATAGCGAAGTTTTCCTCTCTTTCCAAATCTGCCTTCTATCACTGCAGAATCTTACGAAATCATACGCATACAGAGGCAGTCCCAGGTGACGTTTGCCTAGCCTGGCCAAGGTCTGACCGGAGGGTCCTTTATTTTCCTAAGCTTAGAACCAAACATGAGGCCCAGAGCTCGCCTCCAAGCCTGGCACTCCCAAACCTTTCTGGATCCCTTCTCAACATCTACAGCTTTTGCAGACCACAGTCCAGTGATCATATTGCTTTCTTTAATTGGCCTAAAGATCAGTCTTGGTGACCAAATAAACTGGAAACTTTGTTAACAACTAGCCCCTCCCCCCACCAATGGTCATACTGTGGGTCCAGGGTGGCATTAAACTTAGGAGGGAGACTCCAGCCAGACAAGTCTGGTGGTAACTAGACTAGTTACCTGATGGGCAGGAGCCTTTGAGGGTTGGAAGGGGGATTCTGCTCTGGCTGTGTGGGCAGCAGGTGATGCCCCGGCATGGGGGAAAAGTGTCTTGTTCATGCCTCTGTGGTCTTTCCTGGCCTGGAGGAGGGGCAGAGGGGCTTTTCTGCTGTTAAGGTTAGTTAAATATCAGGAGAAGCGAAACTGACATGGAAGAAGAGCTCTTATATTTGTTTGTTCCTTCTACAGGGGCCTCGTGTCTATCAGGCACTGTAGGAGGTGCTGGGGAGACTGCAGTGGATGGGCCAGCATGGTCCCTGCCCTTACACAGGTTTAGTTCTGGGATGCAGCCCTCCCTCTATTAACACTCAGCTTGTAACCCAGAGCCATTTGTATTTCTGCTATTGGTATGTTTCCCCATCTGTAAAATGAGGACTTGGAGGAAATCTGGGTGACTTCCAGGTCTCACTCTGCTGTGACTTCTCCCCTGGATACCATGATTTGTCCTCAGAAGCATAAAGGCTGCTCCACGTTCCATGCCCCTGGCCTTGGCAGGCATGATGCTCTCTCAGAATTGACCATGAATCTTTGCCAAGGCCACCCATGACTGAAACTCCAAGGCTGGCTTGAGGCCAGACTCTCTGCAGCCAGACCAGGAAAGGGACAGCACTTTTCATCGTGGGAAAAAGAAGATGAAGATGGCATGTAAAAGGAAGCCAGGAAGTTTGGAAACATGTTGAGCCCCCTCTGAAGTCAGTGGCCAAGATAGAGTCCCCACAGCCTGGAGGCTGGATTCAGCCACCTTCCCAGACTTTGAGATGTTCGGAAAAGCCAGTTTCTGTTCTCAGCTCTGAACACAAAGTCCCTGAGTCAGCCTAGTGACCCTATTACATAACCAAGGCAGGCCTTGGGGTATGTGTTTTTTAATAACTCAGGGTCATATGTAAGTCAGGGTCTGTAGATCGACTGAGATCAGAAATAGCTCCCTTTAATGCAGGGACTGGACTTCCATAAACTTCCTCCACTTCCCACAGAAGCAAGGAAATATAGCTGCTGCAAATCTGATGTTCGGAATATCCCTTAGAGATAATGCTAACATCTGAAGTGAGCTATTGTGACTACTGTGCATAAAATAAGACTGGAATTAAAAGTCACCTTGGAATAAAAAAGGTGAAGTGTGAATGACGAAATAAAACAAGTCTTCAGGGAGGCAGCATCAGATGCCAGCAGACCTTGACACTTCTTCCAGTTGCTCTATGCTTTCACCTCTCAGGGCAATTCTTGGTTTAATAATACTCTCCAACTTGGGAAATGGGCTAGATTTTACACATAGAATTTCAGAATTTGCCTGAAATCTTGTTTTAGGACTCGCAAGCACACTGATGATTTTCAGTAGCCAACTGTGATGCTTAAATGTTGAAATCATACAATTTAGCAAGTTTGAAAGGAAAAAGTTAAAAGGCGACATAAAATTCAGATTACTTCCCAGGCAGACTCAGACACACAAGAGAAACTTATCAGTGTGTGTGTGTGTGTGTTTTACCAGATCAGGAAGTTTAAAAATCCCCAATATGTATTAGGGGTTTTACTTTGCCAGTTTTAAAACTTTTTTCTGTCTCTAATCTTACCAAAACCACAACCATATGACCAAAAACTGCTGCCAAATAATGGTGTTTCCTACAGGTCATTTCAGATTGCAGCTGCACATTAGATACCCAGAGATGACAACAGCTGTGGGGATCAGAAGGATCAGATTCTACCAAAAGTTACTCTGTCCATAGCTTTGGGTCAAGTCCACCTTGGGCAAATCAGATAGTCCCCAGAAATACTCATTAGAAGCCAGACCAGGAGGTCACATTAGAAGGTGGGAATAGGCAGGAAACAGTATTCCTTGTCTTGCATAATTTAACATTCTGCTTCCTCCCCAGAAATGTCTTAGTAAATCTTCAAACCACACTATGTAGTTGATTGAAGAAGCAGTCTGGATCTTAGGAGAGCCCTGGTCAGAGAGGCAAAAAGACTGGGTCCCTGGCCTGCCTCTGTCCCTCTCTGGCTGTGCGGGTCAGGATGAATCCTACCTTTCCTTGGCTTGTTTCCTCAGCTCTTAAGAGGGGGTTTGGGAGAGGGTGGAGGGGGAGGCAGTCATACTCAGTGAGCTTCTGAGAGCATTTTCAATTCTGCAAGTCGATGCCTTTATTTTGCTAGAAGTTAGGCCTACTCGGATCTAAAGCTGTGACATGAAAGGTTTCCCTTAAGTCTAATATTAATTCTTAAGTGATGATTCATTGTCATCTAGAAGTTAAGGCAGTGGAGGCACCAAATTCAAAATCCTAGACCTAAAATCACACTCAGAAATAATTATTTTATACTCTGATTTAGGGAGAAAGGGAGCCAGCATGGAGATAAGGTATTCATTTGGGAGAGAACTGATTTGGGAAATTTTTCAAGGCAATGAATTGGTATAGGGTTGGAATTTTAATTAAGAAGGTGGGATGAATGAGAAGATGTAGTGATGGAAAGGGAATTGTGACTGGAGAGAGCGGAGGGAGATGAGAACCAAAACCCTTCACCATAGTACTGTTCCAGAGACAGAAGTCCCACCGAACTCCCAGGGCCCAGATTGATGGTACAAGGGGCCTAAGAAAGGCACTGATGACAAGAGGAAATGAAGCTCAGCTACTCTCAGAATCCCAGGCACACAGGGACCATCTGGGATGAGAAGGCCAGGCCTCCAGGCCACAAAAGCAGAGTGTGTACTAGGATTAGAAAGCAAGGTGAAAGAGGCAACGCAGTAGGAGAGCCAAGGGAGGGGCCAACCTCCTTTAATCACAAGGGATATTTTTGTCATGACCCCATTTTCCAACTCACTAGTAGAGGATGGTAAATAGCATGACTATCTGAAAAGGGGATCACTGGCAAAGATGAGCTCCTACTTATGGAGATTTCATGCGTTTGAATATCTGCTTCATTCAAATGGATATGCAATATCATGGCAGGACATCTTCAGTGTTATGTAGAGAGCTGTGCAGGATGAGAATGTATCCGATGGTGCTGGACTTGGTTTGCACACTGCTCAGACCTGAGCAGGCACGCTGACCTCTCTGCCCCTATGCTCCACCAGGACTTTGGCTACTTGCCTTGCTTCCTGGCCAGAGTGGCCTGATCAACTGCTCTGTACTATTCACACATTCTTAGAGCCAGGTGCCTCTGCTGCTATTGCCAGCAGCTCAGATCAAGATGCCCTGTGTGTGGCAACAGCTGACAAAGAAATACTGGCATTGGCCAGACTGGAGCCCTGCAGCTCTGGCTTCCCCAGAGGCTACCTGGTGGGCTACTCACTACATCATAGAGGTCGGGGTGGAGTGGGGGTGGGGAGTTTCTGCCTCAGGGGTGGGTGGACCTGACCAGTGGGAGATGGAATGCAGGTGGGAGCCAGCAGATCAATTCTTACTTCCTTCCCTGGATGATCTGTACAGAGATGCAGAGAGCTCTATGCCTCATCTCAAGACATCCTTGGAGACCAAGCCCTCAGCTACAGTGATTGCAAAGCTGCAGCCCATTCAGTATTTTGTCTTTATTCTTCCTTGTTCCTGCTTCCCTGAGACTGTATCCCTCCTCAGTCAAGTATCAGCACGTGAGCTTTTGTTTCAGGTTGTTTTCTAGACCAGTGGTCTCCAACCTTTTTGGCAACAGGGACGAGTTTTGTGGAAGACAGCTTTTTCCATGGACCGTGAGGGAGTGATGGCTTCAGGATGATTCAAGCACAGTACATTTTTTGTGCACTTTGTTTCCATTATCACTACATCAGCTCCACCTCAGATCGGCAGGCATTAGATCTCAGAGGTTGGGGACCCCTGTTCTAGACAATCCAGGCTAAGAGGAAGAGTAACTCAGAGTGTGGTAACTGTTCTAAAGAGGGCAAATGACAAAGGTCTCTCTGAGGAGGTGCTTAGAGCACAGACATGAATAAACGAGGGGACAAGATGTGAGACGATTTAGTGGGGAGAGTTTTCAGGCTGAAGGCACAACGGGCATAAAAAATATGATGTAGGATCTGGCTTGATGTGAGTCAGACCAACATAGCAAAGCAGAGGGATATAGGTCATGTTGCTGAAGAAGGCAGAGAGCTAGGCAAGAGCCAGACCATATGGGCACTCTAGGCTGTGATGCACAATGACTTTAGATCTGATTTTAGGTGTAATGGGAGCCATGAGAGGGTTTTGAGGAGGAGAATGACGTGATCTTCTATATGTTTTTAACAGATCACTCTGGATGCTCTATGGAGAATAGATGGCTAGAGGGGATACTGGCTGACAGAAGAGTGAAAGCAGGAAAAACAACTAGTCAGCTGTTGAGAAGTACAAGGTCATATCAGCTCATGGTCATCACTGCATCACACCAGCATCGAATGTTCATTGATTGCCAGTTATGCACTGAGCACTGGGCCTGATCCTTCATACATGTTGTTTTACCTAATTCTCCCAACAGCTAACTCCATAAGATCCCCGGTTTATAAGTTAAAGTTAGAGAAGGTACACAGCTTATCTCAGGCAATCCGTCTGGCAAATGGCAGAGCTTGGACGTGATCAAGCCTGCCCTCACAATCACGACACAATTCTGCATCAGTGGCACAGAGTGTCTAAACTCTTGGCAGCTAATCCAGATCTCAGAAGTCATGTTCTACAAAGCAGTGCCTAGAAGACCTTTTGTTCTGAACCTATTGGTATGTGTACTTACTTGTTCTCACCGTGAACCCTTGTCATATCAAAACCAAACACACTGTCTTTCTTTCTTCTCTGACTGCGGAATGTCCGTTGTGCTCGGCATGGTCTAAGTCCATCATGGAGCTCCCATTCTCTCTGTTGGAATCTGGTCAAGGGGTGAGCAGGGGACCCAGTGCTAGCCAAGGAGAGATGAGAGAAAGGCAGCTGGGGAGATAAAGAAATGCACCAGAGGAGATAGTACTGCTTTTCTCTCTTGATACCCTCATGACCTACAGGGTCTCCTAGACCCATGGCCACCATCCTGTGACCCTGAGAGAAGCCTTGTGGGCCATCAATGATGGCAGAACATAGGAAGGAACCTAGGACCTTCATGTACTGCTGAAATGAGCTGCTAAAATAACCAACTCTGAGGCTGCCCTAAATTCTAGTTTTCTATTTTCCTCACGACTTAAACCGATTGAGTTGGCTTTCTGTTACTTAGAGTAGAAAACATACCAAATGAGAAAGAAGCTAAAATGTAAATAAAAGCTGATTTGATTGGCTTTAGACACTCACCATAGGGGATGCATGTATGTGTGCTCAGTCATGCCCGACTCTTTTGCGACCCCATGGACAGTAGCCCACCAGGCTCCTTCCTCTGTTCATGGAATTTTCCAGGCAAGGATACTGGAGTGGGTTGCCATTTCCTACTCCAGGGGATCTTCCTGACCCAGGGATCGAGCCCACATTCTCTGTGTCTCCTGCACTGGCAGACAGATTCTCTTACACTGTGCCACCTGGGAAGCCCGCCATGGGAGATGAGTGTCTGTTAATATTGTCATCATCCCACTTAATTTGTCCAAGAACCCCAGGCTAGTGAAAGACTGAAGTCTCTTGACCCCAATCCAGTGCTCACACCTACAGTAATTTTCAGTTATGGAGAACATGTCATTAACCAGGACCCTCATTTCCTAATTGCCCTAGATAAGTGCCAGTGGGCACTTAACAGCTGATGTGTTCAGGATACTTTAAAGCTGACAAATGCATGCACACCCACCGCACTGCCCAGCCATATGTGACTTGCAAATGCCTTTCACTACTACTGTCTTCAAAAAATTTTAAACTGCTTGTTGCCATTTTTCTGTGGTATGTGACAAAGAAGTGATTTTAACCTTCAAATTATTTAAGAGTATCATATTAAGTATTGTATGCTACAGTTTGTTTTAATGCATTAATAGTATTTATAATATGTAGTCATTACAGACAAGTTTCCACTTTGTAGTATTTAACAACAAATACACAATTAACTCTTTTAAAATTACATAAGAGAAAGCACAATTTTCTAAATTATACTGAATAAATATACTAAAAAGTGATATGTCAAATCTGGCTTGGAGAATGTATATACACTAAAAATACTTTGAGACTTAACTCCATGATGCAGCACCAGTACAAGCAAAAGCTGTTTTCCAAGAATTTATGTCTGAAATTATGGCATTTTATGCTAAAAACACTACTGGTTTATTTTTATAATTTCTATGTTTTGCTTATAAATGACAAGAGGGGACGGATTCTAGGCCGCTATTTGCAAGCACTCTGCAAATAGCTCATTGTGGGTGTGGGTAAACCCTTTATTCTCAATAAATGAAAAGCCAAATTGGGTATAATTGTTACTCTATTTTCTCCTCTTCACACTGTTTTTGAAGTACCAAGGACATCTTGATGCTCCATATAAGGATTTTTTTTTTATCAGATGAATGCAGTTTTCAGATTGGGGAAGGTAATTTTGAAGTAGGATTACAGTTGTGCCATTTTTTTCTCTTAATTATCTTGTATTTCATCATCGGGTTCCTTATGTTTCTAGTCTTTAAACACAATCTATTATAGGCACAAATCAAACATATTTGACTAAGAAGAAAAACAATTTAAAATGTAACAGTCTCGACCATCCCAGCAGTCAGTGCTGCTCAGCCAAGAGATGAACTGAGTGATGGAAAAATAAGTGTCCTCATCTGACATCCCTCTAACCACTATGTGTGCTCACGTGTCACACACCAACAGGCTTGCGGTCTTTCATTATAAATGGAAAAAATTAAATAATGTAGCACTTTTTGTTTTTTTCATTAAACTTTTCATTTTTAAATAATTGGAGATTCACGTACAGTTGTAAGAAATAATGCACAGCAATCATCTTTACATCTTACCTGGTTTCCCCCAATGATGCATCTTTGTCACTTACCACTTCTTTGTCACAGATCTTGTAAGACCTTTGTCCAGTATCACAACCACATACTGATATTGTTGCTGTCAAGACACACAATCTCTCCACCAGCACAGGGACCCCTCCTGTGGTCCTGTTATAGCCACACCTCCCACCCGCCCCCTGTCCCTCTCTCCTTATCTCTAACCCCTGGCAACCGCTCCTCTGTCTTCATTTCTATAATTTCGTCACTTCAAGAATGTTACCCAAAGAGAAGGATACAATATTTAACCTTTGGAATTGGCTTTTTCATTCAAATTGTTTGACATATCAATAGTTGCTCCCCTGTATTCCTGAGTTGTATTCCATGGCATGGAAACACCACAGTTGCTTAGCTGCCTGGGTTGTTTCCATTTTTGTCTGTTACAAGTAAAGTTGCTAGTAACATTTGTATACAGGTTTATATAGGAACATAAATTTTCATTTTTCTGAGATGAATGCCCGTGAGTACAATTGCTGGTGTGGCTGATAGTTGCATGTTTAGCTTTTCAAGAAGTGATCAAACTGTTTCTGAGTGACTATAGCATGCTACAACAATACATGAATGATTCTGTTTCTCTACCTACATTACTGGTGTCACTGTTTCCTGTTTTAGTCATTCTAATAGGTGTGTAGGGACACCTCATTGTGGTCTTAATTTACATTTCCCTAGTGACTAGGGATGTTGAACATCTTTTCATGTGCTTAGTTGTCCTCTGTATATTCTCCTTATTGAAATGTCTTTAGGCCATTTTCTAATTGGATTTCTTGAGGCTGCTTGTTTTTACTGTTGAATATTAAGAGTTCTTTATACATTCTCAATATTAGTCTTTTGTGAACATGTGGTTTGAAAATATATTTTTCCAGTCTCTAGCTTGTCTTTTCATCCTTTTCATAGAGTCTTTTGCAGAGCAAACAATTTTAATTTTGATGTGGTAAAGTTTATCAGTTTTTCCTTGTTACAGATTTTTTTTATATATATCAAGTCTAAGGCTCACTCTGGTGGTTCAGACAGTAAAAAATCCCGTCTGTAATGCAGGAGGCCTGGGTTTGATCCCTGGGTCAGGAATTTCTCCTGGAGAAGGAAATGGCAACCCACTCCAGTATTCTTGCCCGGAAATCGCATGGATGGAGGAACCTGGCAGGCTATAGTTCATGGGGCCGCACAGACTCAGACATGACTGAGCCACTTAACATTTTCACTTTCTAACTCTCAGAGGTCAAAGATTTCTCTATTTTTAAAATAAAAGTTTAATACTTTTACAATTAAGTCAGTCCTCATTGTGAGATAATTTTCGTTCAAGGTCTGACACTTAGATTGAGATTCTTTTTGTTTCCTCTAAGCTTGTCAAATTGCCCCATGTCATTTATTGAAAAAGCTTTTCAAGGGTCCCTAAAAAGTCAAAGCAAAATCTTGAAAAAGAAGACTGGAGGGAAAACAAAGTTGGAGGTTTCCCACTTCCCAAATTCAAAACTTACTACAAAACTACAATAATCAAAACAGTGTGGTACTGGAAAAAAGACAGAAATATAGACCAATGGAATAGATCTGAGAGTCCAGGAACATATATCTATGGCCAACTGACTTTAATCAAGAAAACCAAGACTATTTAATGAAAAACAGTCTCTTCAACAAGTGGCACTTGGGACAATTGGATTTTCACATACAAAAGAATGAATTTGGACCCCTATCTAACTCCATACAGAAAATCAACTCAAAATTGATACATGACCTAGTTCAGTCCACTCACTCAGTCGTGTCCGACTCTTTGCGACCCCATGAATTGCAGCACGCCAGGCCTCCCTGTCCATCACCAACTCCCAGAGTCTACCTAAACTCATGTCCATTGAGTTGGTGATGCCATCCAACCATCTCATCCTCTGTTTTGCCCTTCTCCTCCTGCCTTCAATCTTTCCCAGCATCAGGGTCTTTTCAAATGAGTCAGCTCTTCGTATCAGGTAGCCAAAGTATTGGAGTTTCAGCTTCAACATCAGTCCTTCCAATGAACACCAAGGACTGATTTCCTTTAGGATGGACTGGTTGTATCTCCTTGCAGTCCAAGGGACTCAAGAATCTTCTCCAACACCACAGTTCAAAAGCATCAATTCTTCTGTGCTCAGCTTTCTTTATAGTCCAACTCTCACATCCATACATGACTACTGGAAAAACCATAGCCTTGACTAGACGGACCTTTGTTGACAAAGTAATGTCTCTGCTTTTTAATATGCTGTCTAGTTTGGTCATAAATACAAGCTTAAACCATAAACTTTCAGAAGAAAACATAGGGATAAATTTTCATGACCTTGGATTTAGAGATGGATTCTTAGATATGATACCAAAAGCGTGAGCAACAGAAGAAAAACAGAAAAATTGGATTTTATCAAAATTTAAACCTTCCATGTATCAAAGAACATTACCAGGAAGTAAAAAGACAACCAAGAGAAGGTAATGGCAACCTACTCCAGTATTCTTGCCTGGAGAATCCTGTGGACAGAGGAGCCTGGTAGGCTGCTGTCCATGGGGTCACACAGAGTTGGACACGAATGAAGCAACTTAGAATGCATGCATGCATTGGTGAAGGAAATGGCAACCCACTCCAGTATTCTTGCCTGGAGAATCCTAGGGATGGGGGAGCCTGGTGGGCTGCTGTCTATGGGGTCGTAGAGAGTTGGACATGAGTGAAGCGACCTAGCAGCAACAGCAGAATGGGGAAAATATTTTTAAATCATATATCTGATAAGGGGATAACATAAAAATATAAATAACCCTCACAACTCAACATCAGAAAAAGAACTTGAATAGACATTTATCTAGAGAACATATATAAATAGCCAAAAAGCACATGAAAAGATGCTCAACATTCTTAACCATTAGGGAAATGCAAATCAAAATAAGATACTATTTTATGCCCACTAGCATGGCTCAAGGAGCTTGCAGGTTTGTACATCAGAGTAATGTTCAGCAACCTTCATACTTCATGAATGTGATAGGCAGTAAAGGCTATAGGAATTCAACAGATGTTCCTTTGCCCTAAGTAGTCAGGAAGGCCATGCTGAGGGCTCCTTAAGAACACAGCAGAATCTTTTGCATTTCAAAACCACCAGTGTCTGGCACAGGGCCTGGCTCACAGTGCACACTAGATAAAGGTTTTCTGAAGAGAGGATGACTGAAACAACCTTACTGTTCCACCTGAGAGCTGTGCAACCTGAGACAAGGCTCCTAACCACTCTGCCTTGATTTCCTTTTCTACAAAGTGGGAACAATAACACAACCTGCTATCCAGGGTTGCTCTGAGAATTAAATGCGTTCATATGTACAAAGCACTCATTTAGTAAGGACTAAGTGCTGTGTAAATATTTGCTCTTATTATTATTATTATAGCTATGCATAAATGAACAGACAGTCTCGAATAGGATCTTGGAGCAGACTTTAACAGATGGACTATGGGTGGGGGGAGGACATGGCACAAGCAAATGTGCAAAAATAGGAATAAAAATTATTGCTACTTATTGAATATCAACTGAACACTAGTGCTTAATTCCCTAAAAACCCCTTGAATACAATAATTATCCTTATTATACAGATGAGGAAACTGAGGCTCAGAAAGGTTAAGTGACTTACTGATGGTTACACAGTTCATAAGGCATCTGGGATCTACATTGTTTGACTGGAAAAGAAAGGTATTAAGAATAGCAAAAAAGATGGATGGCAACTGGATTGTGTCAGGGCAGTTTGGGCTTTATTCTGTTGAGGAGCTGCAGTGACAAGGTGAAAGCCAGGCTCTTGGACAATGACCCTATTAGTGATGTGACAAGACAGACTGGACTTAATGTTGTATTTTCTCCAGCTAGAAGCTCACTTTTCAGTTCTGTCCTGTGCCTGCACTTCTTCTCCCTCGGAGCCCACCTCAGTAAGCATTCATCCTTACCACACCACTGAAATGGCTCTTGTGAGGTCACCTCCATGCTGCTACATCCAGTGGTAAATTATCAGTCCTCATCCTACTTGACTTACTTATTCATTCAACAAATTGTTGAGCATCTTTTCTGTGCCAGGTCCTAGTTTAGGAGCTGGGCATAAAGCATAGAATAATGTAGGAAGAGTCCCTGCGCTCATGAACTTGCAGTCCAGTGATCAGCAGAACTGGACACAGCTCATCACCTGCTTGCCTCAGCCATATTTCCTCCACTCTGTTTTTAGGATGTCACTCTCTGGGTTTCTCTGTCCCTCCCTGGCCATTCCTGCTTGATCTGCTATGCTTGTTTCTATTTGTGTCTCCTCCCTCTAAATGCTGAGGTGCTCTGGGTCCTATTCCTGGGATCTCTGCTCTTCAGTACCTTTACTCGCTGTGTTCAGGAGCTCTTCCAGTGTATGGCTTTTATTACCTGTGCAAGCTGCCAACTCTGAAACTCCTATCTTTTTAGCCTGGAGACCATCCTCTTGAACTCCAGGCTCCTATATGGCCCACCCTGAGCTACTCTCCTTGAGTAGCTGAAAGTGAAAGTATTAGTTGCTCAGTCATGTCTGACTCTTTGTGACCCCATGGACTCTAGCCTACTAGATTCCTCTGTCCATGGAATTCTCCAGGCAAGAATACTGGAGTGAATAGCCATTCCTTTCTCCAGGGAATTTTCCCGACCCAGGGATTGAACTTGGGTCTTTTGCATTGCAGGCAGATTCTTTACCATCTGAGCCACCAGGTGGGGCCTCTGAATAGGTGAAGGGCATCTCAAATTTAATGGGCTCAGTCTGATTCCCGACTTTTCTTTCTTCAAAGTTGAATTTTCTCTACTCAGTCTTTCTCAGATCTGAACATGGTAACCCCATCCTTTCAGTCGTTCAGTCCAAAACGCTGAAGTCACCCACGGCTCTTTTCTTTCTCTTACATCCCAACTGAATCCATCAGCAAATCTTTTTTTAAATTAATCTTTATTGCAGTATAATTACTTTACAGTGTTGTGTTAGTTTCTGCTGTGCAGCAAAGTGAATCAGCTGTACATATACATATGTCCACTCTTTTTTGGATTTCCTTCCCACTTAGGTCACTACAGAACTTTGAGTTCCCTGTGCTATACAATAGGTTCTCATTACTTACCTATTTCAAACACTGTAGTGTATATATGTCAACCCCAATCTCCCAGTTCATCCCACCTCTCTTCCCCACTTGGTATTCATATATTTGTACTCTACAACTGTGTATTTCTGCTTTGCAAATAAATCCATCTATACCAGTTTTCTAGATTCCACATATAAGTGACATTATACAATATTTGTTTTTCTCTTTCTGACTTACTTCACTCTGTATGACGGTCCCTAGGTCCACCACACCTCTGCAATTGCAGTTTTGTTCCTTTTTATGGCTGAGTAATGTTCCTGTGTGTGTGTGTGTGTGTGTGTGTGTGTGTGTGTGTGTGTGTGTGTGTACACCACATCTTCTTTATCCATTCCTCTGTTGAGGGACATTTAGGTTGCTTGCTTCCATGTCCTTGTCTATAGTGCTGCAATAAACATTGGAGTGTGTGCATCTTTTTAAATTATGGTTTTCCCTGAGTATAGCCCAGGAGTGGGATTTCTAGGTCATATGGTAATTCTATTTTTAGTTTTTTAAGGAACCTCTATACTGTTCTCCATAGTGGTTGTATCAATTTATATCCTCACCAACAGGGCAAGAGGATTCCTTTTTCTCCACACCCTCTCCAGTATTTATTGTCTGTAGATTTTTTTCATGATGGCCATTCTGACTGGTATGAGGTGATACTTCATTGTAGTTTTGATTTGCTTTTCTCTAATAATTAGTGATGTTGAGGATATTTTCAGGTACCTGTTGGCTATCTTTATGTCTTCTTCAGAGAATCGTCTGTATAGGTCTTCCCCCCATTTTTTGTTTGGGTTATTTGGTTTTTTTTTTTATTTTATATTGATCTGTATTGAACTGTTTGTACATTTTGGAGCATAATCCCTTGTCAGTTACTTTGTTAAGTATTTCCTCCCATTCTGAGGGTTGTCTTTTTGTCTTGTTTATAGTTTCCTTTGCTGTGCAGAAGCTTTTAAGTTTAATTAGGTCCCATTTGTTTATTTTTGTTTTTATAGATCAACAGAACAGGCTAGAAAGCCCAGAGATAAACCCAGGCACCTATGGACACCTAATCTATGACAAAGGAGGCAAGAATATACAATGGAGAAAAGACAGTCTCTTCAATAAGTTATGCTGGAAAAATTGGACAGCTACATGTAGAAGAATGAAACTGGAACACTCCCTAACACCATACACAAAAATAAACTCAAAATAGATCAAAGACCTAAATGTAAGCCTGGACACTATAAAACTCTTAGAGGAAAACATAGGCAGAACACTCTGACATACATAGCAATTTTTTTTTCAGCTTCACCTTCTCAGCATATCACTGCCTTCACAGCCACCCAGCACTGTCGCAGGCCACCACCAGCTCTCAGCTACATCATGAGCACTTGCTTCCCTTCCCCCAACCTGATCCCACCATAGACTATTCTCAAAACTGGAATCAGAGCTTCCTCTTAAATATCAGTTGGACC
Organism: Odocoileus virginianus; assembly: GCF_023699985.2. NCBI lineage: Eukaryota > Metazoa > Chordata > Mammalia > Artiodactyla > Cervidae > Odocoileus > Odocoileus virginianus. The sequence continues at coordinate 42,094,098 of NC_069676.1, forward strand.
ATGCCACTCGGACCCCCTGCCCCAAAGACTTCTCATTTCACTTCAAGGAAAACCCCAAGTCCTCATGAGAACCTATAAGACCCTACACAATCAGCCCGTCATCTCTCTGATGTGAGTCTCCCTTCCGTCCTCCTTGTTCACTCAGCTGCGGCTGCAACAGCCTTGCGGAACACTCGCAAGCGCCTGCCTGAGGCTGCCTTCCTGACCCCACTGGCTCCCTCCTCTTCCACAAGGCTCTGCTTCTTCACGAGGGCTTTCCTGATCAGCCTACTTAAAATTTCAACCCTTCCCCACCCGAACATGCCCCATCCCCTGTTCTCTGCTTTATTTTTCTCCCATAGCACTTATCATCTTTCAACATACTATATATTTTGCTTTTAACCCTCTCTCCCCACTGGAATGTGAGCTCCATGAGGGCTGGACATGTATCTCTTTAGTTCCTTAGTATATCCTCAGTCCCTAGACCCGTGTGGCAATAGATCCATTAATATTTGTTGAGTGGATGATTAAATACATATATAGGGATCCTGAGTATCAGAGAAGGGAGGTTCTATGGCCAGTCATCAGGTTTTCCCCAGCCCTAAGTCAACAGAGAAGGTATGTGGGGCTCATGGGGTGACCCTGGAGAGGGGAGAGATTTCCCAAGCAGATTTCCAACAGCCTCAGCTCCTTCCCCGAGAGAGGCCCTCATCCTGTCCTCAGAGCTTCCTCTGCTTCCAAAGCAGACCCAGAACTCCAAGTCAAGTCAGCAAGTTCCAGGTGGGGCCACATCCCTGGAGGAGGAAGGGGGAGCTCCCCTTCCTGGGGCCATCTGAGGAAGCGGCCAGAACCTCCAGCCCTACCCTGCACTGCATTATCTCTGACCACCCAGGCGCAGAGGGTCCCACAGGCTTCCATCTACAACCTCATGTGCTCCCAGCCCAAGGCTGAGCCTGGGGAAGAGACGACGGTGGCCACACTACCCACGGTGATCTTTCCCACAGGCACATTCTTCATCCCCATCTTTGCCCAGACTCTTGGTAAGCCAGGAAAAAGAGTCAGAGCTGACTTTTTAGATGGAGAAGGAAATGGCAACCCACTCCAGTACTCTTGCCTGGAAAATCCCAGGGACGGAGGAACCTGGCAGTCTATAGTCCATGGGGTCACAAAGAATCGGACATGACTGAGCAGCTTCACTTTTTCTTTGACTTTTTAGAACAGGAAGAAAGAATCTACACTGGTTCTGATTAACATGAAAAGGCAGGCCCCATGCACATCCACCACAGGTATGGTAAACAAACAGAAAAGTGACAACAGGCACAGTGCAGTGACAGAGGAGCCTACGGTTATCACAGTGACAAGGTGTGCCCGGCCCACATGCCATTCATTAAGGCTTCTCCCTCTGCTGGTGCATGAAATTATCCACCCTAACGGAGCTGCACCTACATTTGTGCCAACTAGCAACATGGCATCCTCTCATTATCCCCTTGGTCACAGATCCACCTGGAGGGGTGTGATTAATGACAGTCTCATAAAGCCTGGGGGAAGGGGCCATCCCCTGTGCCCTGTAAGAGTGAAATTGCCACTCACAGTCACATAAATCACCACGTGTCAATCCCAGCTTCCTGGCTTCACACCCTAGTGAGCCACCCCACAGCCTCGAAGATGTGACAGGTTTTCTAGGACAGCAGAATCTGCCGCTCTCAGGGACACCTTGTACCCGACTCCAAAGCAAGGTCAGAGTTTAGCTCTAATTATCCCAGCCCACTCCTAGCTCTGAGACCTCCTAACAGGGTGAAGAAAGAAGCAAAGTGTTTATATCAGGGGAAATACTAAATGTGGAGCGATGGCCTGATTCATTTCACAGCTGTAGTCTTTTTTGATTTGTTCATAATTTTCTACACTACTGCTTCCAATCTGATACTGTCTGGGCCTAGGATGACAATAAGAATGGGATAACAGATGATGAGTTCAAAACACTGAACACAGTCAGAGTCACCCTGCATGTATGTACAATCAATATGTCACTTGGAAGAAGAAGCCATTGGCTGCTGGGCAGAGTAGGGAATGTGAAATGTCACAGAATTCAAGATGCATTTCTTATGTACTTAGGAACTGTCACCATAGCTGCCTCATTGCCCAGGAAAGGAAATGGGCTTAATGTTTCATAATCAGTTGCCTTAGATAAATGAATTAAGAGTCCAAAAGAAATATAGGGAAGATTTCCAAGTGACTCCTTTTGCTTTGGTTGGCAGGGGTGCTGTGTCCTGGTGTGCAGGTTATCTACTGCACAACTCCAGGGTGCGGATAGACGTCAAAACTTCTGTAGACTACATTGTGAAATAGCACCTCCTAAAGTCAGTAATTGAAGGAGGAGAGTGAAAAAGTTGGCTTAAAGCTCAACATTCAGAAAACTAAGATCATGGCATCTGGTCCTATCACTTCATGGGAAATTGATGGGGAAACAGTGTCAGACTTTTATTTTGGGGGGCTCCAAAATCACTGCAGATGGTAACTGCAGCCATGAAATTAAAAGACTCTTACTCCTTGGAAGGAAAGTTATGACCAACCTAGATAGTATATTTAAAAGCAGAGACACTACTTTGCCAGCAAAGGTCCATCTAGTCAAGGCTATGGTTTTTCCAGTAGTCATGTATGGGTGTGAGAGTTGGACGGTGAAGAAAGCTGAGTGCCAAAGAATTGATGCTTTTGAACTGTGGTGTTGGAGAAGACTCTTGAGAGTCCCTTGGACTGCAAGGAGATCCAACCAGTTCATCCTAAATATCAGCCCTGGGTGTTCATTAGAAGGAGTGATGTAGAAGCTGAAACTCCAATACTTTGGCCACCTCATGTGAAGAGTTGACTTGTTGGAAAAGACCCTAATGCTGGGAAGGACTGGGGGCGGGAGGAGGAGGGGATGACAGAGGATGAGATGGATGGATGGCATCACCAACTCAATGGACATGGGTTTGGGTAGACTCCAGGAGTTGGTGATGGACAGGGAGGCCTGGTGTGCTGCGATTCATGGGGTCGCAAAGAGTCAGACACGACTGAGTGACTGAACTGAACTGAACTGAAAGTCAGTAAGTCATTTCTATACAACCATAGGTAGCAGCCCTATGAGTGATTGAGCAACTTGGAGTTAATACTCATCACGAAAACCCAGCTTCACAGTGTCCATGCTAATAGCCTGAAAATCCATGTATAGACCCACAGATAACTAGTACAATGAACATTCTGTTATCAGGCTCAGTAGGGCAAGGATCTATTCCATTTATTCTAGATACGCTGGTTAATAAAGCTGTCCTGTACAAACATGTATTGTTAATTATTAATTTTTAATTATTTGAATATTATCAAAACTCTCTAAACTTGATAACTCCTTTAAACATGACCTATCTTTGTTGAGAGGCACTTCAACACGATTTTAGGAAGACAATGTCATGATACATTTCAAAATATAAGATTTTAAATATCCTGTGACTAGCACTTCTACTCTGAAGAGTTAATCCTACAAAAATAAGTTAAAGTATACAAATATTTGCATGTTAGTATATACTTGTGTGTATACACATACATATGCAAATATGATTTTTAACAGCAAAAACAAAAGAAATCATTTGAATATATACTAGTAAAGTATTTGCTAAATGAATTATATGCATAAAATGCAATATTACACAGACTTTAAAATAATCTATAGCTATTGATTGGGCTTCCCTGGTGGCTCAGATGGTAAAGAATCTGCCTGCAATGCGGGAGACCCAGGTTCAATCCCTGGGTAGGGAAGATCCGCTGGAAAAGGAAATGACAACCCACTCCAGTATTCTTGTCTGGGAAATCCCATGGACAGAGAAGTCTGGTGGACTACAATCTATGAGGTTGCAAAGAGTCAGACATGACTGAGTGAATAACATAGCTATTTGTACTGGTATAGTTTTTATCCTTCTTCTCTCCTTCTTCTTTTCTGTAGTCCCAGCAAATTTGAACATTCTCTTCATGTTTGGGCAATCAGATGTCTTATAACATTGGGTTGGCCAAAAAGTTCATTTGGGTCTTTCCATTAAGATCAGAAAACCCAGGATTAAGTCTCTGGCAGAGGCCAGAAACCCCACTTCCCAGACTGCTCTGCAGCTTGAACACAGGGTTGCCATCTGGTTCGACCAGAGGGACACACCACACAGGTCTTCACAAGGACAGCGAGGAGCCTGGCTCAGAGAGGGGTAATGTTTTGCTGGTGAGGAGAGTGCCTGAGATGGCTTGCTTTAGGACTTGCAAGAATCTGACACAGAGTCCTGTTAGCACCAGTGGCAGGGGTACTTTTCAGCACTAGTTCCCAGCTATGTGCTGTGAGTTCCCAGTACAGCAGCTCCAGCCCCGAGGGTTTCCTGGTAGCGTTTTCTCATCAGAGCAGCTCTGTATCATGACCTTGACCATTGCTCCTCAAATCAGAGTTCTGGACTTAGTGCTCTGGCCCCCAACACCTTTCTGAGCTGCCCATCTTTTTCAGTACGTTTGTGTTCTTCCTAAAGAGCTAGGTCAGCTTCCACTGCCTGCAAAGATATTCACAATACAGGTATCCTTGACTTCATAATTTCAACTTTTGAATCACCCATACTTATGTACAACATACGTGGAGACCCTCTAAGCCACCACTCAAGTACCAGCTTCAGACCTTCAGAACTCACCAGAAGGATGCATAAATTTGAGATCTGCAGGGTGGCGCTGTCTGCCAGCCCCCAATCCAGGTTAAGGAGCATGACCAGGCAGGTTTGTACAATTATCCTTGAATATTTTTATTGCATCATGCCCTTTTGTTTCATTAAAATGAATAATAAGAAGAGAAATTAAAATGTTGATATTAACAACAAGAAGACAAAGTCTCATATGCCTAATAAAATTGAAACAAAGAAATTACTGGGACACTGCAAGGAGAAAGTCTTCAGCCTTGATTTGCTGCTCATGGACTTAAGCTTGCGGACTTTGTGTTTAACTGCAAAGTATGAGAACAAATTCGAAGAATGAGATGCCAGAATAATTTAGATTTCTGAAATTGCAATTACCTTAGAAAATGTATGTCAATTATTTACTTTTGCAAATTTAGCTTCTGAACGTCTTTTCAGAAATGCATTGTGTGTGGAAACCAGGTTTGCCCGTATCTTCTGAAGTATCAATAAAAGAGAATAGGATAAAGCAAGCACAGGTTTGCCCCCAGCTTTAGAACAGTGATATGAACATTAAACAATCTGGAACTATGCCCTGCAAGCTCTCAAAACTTGTTAATTCTGTAGGCTGAATTAACAGCCTATAGAAAGGTAGGAAATTCCACTGGCTTTTGGAAGATCACACAGCCTTGAAGTGTTTGAAATGCTGCAATGAGCAAGTTTTACTTACTAATAGAATCATCAAAAACCCAAAAGGAATTTCTGTTGTGAAAAAACAATATGATGGCTTGTCAGAGCTTCCTAAGACCTGGGGCTATTATGCCAGACCCTGGGCTTTGGGGGACTTCTGTCCTCTCCCAGACCCTTCTGCAGCTTGATGTGTGGCTCATTTCTATCATGCCACCTCCTCTGGGCCTTACATCTCGATTCCTAAAATTAGGGGGTAGGCACACACTCCCATGGTGGCCCTCTGGAGTTTTTCACAATGAACAAAGGGTTTACCACCACTGAGGGCCAAGCAGATCTCCCACCAGACAGGGGCCCCTCCCATACAACTGTCAAAAGACACAAGAACTAAACCCTTTCTGAAGAGAAACTGCCCAACAATGTTGTTCAGGATGAATACAACTAATTGATTGTTCTGTTTAATAAAGTGAGATCCTGCCCCCAAGGCAGCGTGGACCAACAGAGCTCACAAGGATCAGAGAGAAAACAGAGTGAAGCCGGCATCCTCCTGCTTACAAGGAGGGAAAGGAGAGCCTGGCAGCAGCTCAGAAAGAGATGAAACAGCATGCAAAGAAGACCCAAGGACAGAACTGAGCTATTCTTATCTGACTGCTTCACAGGAAGGCAGCTTATCCTTTCCACCATTTCTAATACTTCCGTTAATACTTCTTTCAGTAAATAATATGAAAAAAGAAAAAGACCTAAACTCAAGCAGCTATCAAAATAAAATGGTGAGAAAACGGTAAAGGTGTTGGGCTTGGTAAATGTGTCCTTCCCAGGGCCATAGGAGTATGCTTTTCTAGGAAGAGAGGGTTCACCCAGGTTGGATGTCCAGGTGTCCAGGAGAGATGTGGAATCTGCCTTCAGCTGGAGCAGCCCTTCTGGTCACTAGAGTTCAACTTGTAGCTGTGCTGAGAAAGACCAGTCCAGTTCTCATACTTTCCTTGGCTCCAGCCCACAAGTCAGAGGTTAAAGTTCCCTCTTTTCCCTAGGCCTGTGGCGGGGTGGGGCAGGGACTGATCTGTGAACCCCACAGTAGAATTAAAGATTCTGCTAAGAACTTCTCCCTGCCTGCTGTCAGGTCTTGCTGGCCTTCAGCCCCTGCTCTCCACAAGCATCTTCACCCTCCAGTTGTTGTTTAGTTGCTCAATGTGTGACTCTTTGTGACCCCATTGACTACAGCACATTGACTACAGGCTTCCCTGTCCTTCACCATCTCCTAGAGGGTGCTCAAATTCATGTCCATTGAGTCACTGGTGCCATCCAACCATCTTGCCCTTTGTCATCCCCATCTCCTTCTGCCTTCAATCTTCCCCAGCATCAGGGTCTTTTCTAATGAGTCAGCTCTTTGCATCAGGTGGCCAAAGTATTGGTGCTTCAGCTTCACCATCAGTCGTTCCAATGAATATTCAGGCTTGATTTCCTTTAGGACAGACTGGTTTGATCTCCTTGCAGTCCAAGGGACTCTCAAGAGTCTTCTCCAGCATCTCAGTGTGAAAGCATCAATTCTTTGGCACTCAGCTTTCTTTATGGTCCAACTCTCACATCTCTACATGACTACTGGAAAAACCACAGCTTTGACTATATGGACCTTTGTTAGCAAAGTAATGTCTCTGCTTTTAATACACGGTCTAGGTCTGTCATAACTTTTCTTCCAAGGAGCAAGTTCTTTTAATTTCATGACTGAAGTCACCATCTGCAGTGATTTTGGAACCCAAGAAAAGTCTGCCAATGTTTCCATTGTTTCCCCATCTATTTGCCATGAAGTGATGGGACTGGATGCCATGATCTTAGTTTTTTGAATGTTGAACTTTAACACCCTCCAGAGCCTTTGGCAAAGGCGGTTCTGTGACTGGGCTCTTCCTGTCCCCAACCTTCAGGGTGACGACAGTGTCACAAGTGTTGGAACAACTGAGGTGGTCTCACTGCTTCCATGGAGGGTGGTGATAGCAGGAAGGATGGCAGGGGAGAGAGGAAAGTTTCTTACTTGTTCCCTTATTTAGACAAAGAGACAGCTCCCTTCTGCCTCCTGCCTCTCTGACCCTTCAAATGAAGCCATTGCTTGCAAGCTGCCCTGCTGGTCATTTTCCCTCTGCATCTCCTCCAGACCTATGCCTTTTCTTCTTCCTGGCTCTGTACCCCAAGGGATGACCACTATGGACTGTGGGAAGCACCTAGAAGTCCCCTTTCTTCTGGTTCCTATTCAATTCTGCCCATTGAGAACACCAGCAGATCAGAAAATGGAAAGAGAGACATGTTGTATATTTCTCTCCCTGCTCCCTTCTCACTTTATGACTATAGCTCTTGCCAGGAAGCTCCATTGTTTAGCTCTCATAGGATTCTGTTAGCATTATTTCCCCGCTCCCCCATCCCTTTGGTCCTAAGCTGGTAAGACCTTGCCCCTGGGGACCTCATTATCCTTTTTTTGTTTCCTTTCCCATTCCCATACTAATTTAAGTAGTCTTCTCATTAAACCTCTTCAACTGACCTATCTGGGTGGATACTGTTTCAAGATCTTAAATGATACATCCGCCATCCTTTTGTCTTTGAGAGTCTGCTTTTTCATTCCTCCAGGGTGATGTAGATGGTTCCTGAACAAAAGGAAGCCCTGAGAGATAGCCATGGTGGATGAAGGGTGAAGCATACCCCTCAGATACAGGTAGGTGCTAATGCGAGAAGCCCAGCACTCACTTGGAAAAGATACCTGAAGGTAAACATTTCTAATCAAGGGTGAGGGTCAGTGGGGCAAGCTGGCTGGTTTCTGTGATCACAGCATCCCTTGTTGTTATGATTCATTCATCCACTCAGCACGTGTTTTTGAGCACCTACTGGCTTCGAGGAACTTCGTTAGGTATGGTGGGCTGACGAGTGGTCCCTGAAATATGTCCATGTCCTAATCCCCAGAACCCATGGATATGACCTTATATGGAAAAAGTTGTGACCAAGGATTTTAAGATGAGTTTATCCTGAATTACCTGGGTGGGCCCTAAATCCAATGATGACTGCCCTTACAAGAGTGAAGGAGAAGGAAATTTGACAGAAGAGGAGGCGGCAGTGTGATCATGAGGGAAGAGACTAGAGTAATGCAGCCACAAGCCAAGGGACATCAGAAGCTGGAAGAGGCAAAGAAGGATCCTCTACTAGAGGCTTTGGAGGGAGCACAGCCCTGCCAACATCTTGATTTGCAACTTCTGATCTCCAGAACTATATGAGAATAAATTTCTCTTGTTTTAAGCCACCCAGTTTGTGATACTTTAAACTGCAACCCCAGGAAACTAATACACTAGATTCTGAGGATACAATACTGATCAAAACATACACGGTCCCTACCCTCCTAGGATATACAGTCTAGGAAGCAAACAGACAATGGACAAGTGATCAAAGGTAAGTAATTACCAACTATGATGAAACAACATTATACTTGGATAGAGAAGGGTGCAGAGGAGTACTTTAGATTGGAGTTTAGGGTCAGCATCTTTGAGGAGGTGATCTTTGAGCTAAGATTTGAAAGGTGAGAAAGAACCAGCCATAGGAAGTTCTCAGGAAAGAGTGTCCAGGCAGAGGAGACAACAAGCTGAAGACTTTGTGATTGGAAACAGATTCTAGAAACATGAAGAAGTCCAGTATAGGTAGAATGAGGTCAGAGAGGTGGGGAGGGCTAGGACACACAAGGCTTATGGGCCATGATAAGGTCTTGGTATTTTATTCTCTGATGAAAAGGCATCTGATGGTTGAGATCACTGGATACCATGGGCTACTTTAAGGTTTTATGTCAATTCCTCTAGTTATTGGTGGGAAATAGCTTGGGAGGGGGCATCAGGGAGGGCATGGAGACCAGTTAGTAGACTCTTAAAGTCTTCTATTTGAGCTCTGAAGATGGACTATGTGATCCCTTAAAGATGGAGAACAGGAGGTGAATTGAAGACATATTTTGGAGCTAGAACTATCGAGAATTGATGGATACTGGGAAGGCAAGAAAGACATGAGTTAAGGATGAAAACAAGGCTTTAGCTTTGAGTAACTGGGTATATGTTGGTGCCATTTATTCAGATGAGACAATGAGGAGCACAGTGGGAGAGGAATGAAACTGGGAAATATCCTCCCACTCCCATCACAGTGTCAATAACGTCTTCTGAGATATAGAAAGTTATCCCAGTTTCTGTTGCTTTAGGGACCCAGGGAAAAGTGTCCTGGCTCCTGCAAAAGGGACCCTAAGACCACTGGCCACCTAGATCTAAGCCCCTAATACCATTCACCACAACACACAGAGAAAACCAGCAGAAGTAGGGAGTAGGGTCTTCCAAAGAGATACCTGTCCTGTCTCCCACACAGCATCCACAGTCTGCTCTAATTAAGGGTCCCAATGATCAGGATCTACTTTAATAATATCCTAACCCCATCCAATTGACTCTACTAATCATTCACCATGTTTTTGACCCTATTGGAGGCACCATGAGATGATTTGGGAGAAACAATGATTGAAATATATATCCTGAATACCTGAACACACCACTGCTTACCAAACACTCCACTAAAACCTTTTATGTTCTAGGTCAATGTCACCTCAGTTTCCTGAATTCTAAAAATTGGCTACCCTTCCCCAATCTTCCCTCCAAACATATAAGAAATTTACTCTATAAAAAGATAGCATGTCCACATGGTCTAAACTTGCCTTCAAGGCAATGGAGACAAGGATTATAATAATGATGGAGCCTGCTCAGGGTCTGCCGGACAGCTGAAATCTTGTGTTAAAATATTAGATGATATTCTAATAGGTGGGAGGTGTCTGAAGAATCACCTCCCAAATCCGTTATGTGGGTCATTTTTTCATTCTTTTCTAACATACAGCATACTGCTCAGATCCAGGAAGAAGGTAAAATACACATATGGCCTCATGCCATTTGCCAAAAGTGTATGCATATTTCTCATCAGAAATCCATTCACTCTAGCTTCACTCCACCCTCCTTAGCATTTATTTAATCTATTTTAAGGCCATGTCTGATACTAACATCCTTGATAATTTGATTTCCCACTCACAAGAAACTAAAAACAATAACTATGAATGGCTAGCTAAAAGCTTGAGAACAAAGGAGGTGACAGAAATTAAAAAGCAGAAATAAGAATAGGAAAAGTTTGCGGCCAGATAGTACCAGGGCAAACAATTCCATTCAATTCAGTAACCCTAGGGGGCAGCACTGCATGGTTTAATCCCTGGTAGCTCAGCTGGTAAAGAATCTGCCTGCCATTCAGGAGACCCCAGTTCAATTCCTGGGTCTGGAAGATTCCCCTGGAGAAGGGATAGGCTACCCACCCCAGTATTCGTGGGCTTCCCTGGTGGCTCAGACTGTAAAGAATCTGCCCGCGATGCAGGAGACCTGGGTTCAATCCCTGGGTTGGGAAGATCCCAGAAGAAGGGAACAGCTACCTACCCCAGTATTCTGGCCTGGAGAATCCATGGACAGAGGAGCCTGGCAGTCCACGGGGTTGCAAGGAGTCAGACACAACTGAGCGAATTTCACTTAATAATCAGTGGTGCCAGGACAGCTATTGGGCAAAGAGGAGCCTCCTCTGACTAAGGTTGTCAGGACCCATCTTTTCCAAGATGAACTCTCTAGGCTGATCCCCAGAAAGAGCAGTCAATATCACCTCAATATGGTAGGCATGTGTCATGCACCTGTAGCATAGTCAGCACAGTTCCAAGCCTGGAAGAAGCCAATCACAGCTGCCTGTTGAGTCATGGGGTATTCATCAGCCTCCGTTCTCCTGGCTTCAAGGGGTCTGCTGGGCACTGATGCTACAGGTATAGAAAGGGACTCAGTGCCGACATTTTAAAATTAAAAACAAAGACCTGTACTTACTCTGATGAACATTGATATCCAGACAATATTCCAATAGCTGTATTAAGTAAACATAAATGTGAGAATGGCTAATTAGAAGCATTCGTGGTCATTGTGGTGCCAGTGGGCACCTTGCTCTCATCCCATCAATTAGATGTTTCACTTTGATCATAAAATGATCCCCTGTGCCAGGAGTGAGTTCATATACCCAGAAATTATCATGTACATAATGCTCATTCCCCGTGAGTGTTGGGTAATGCTGCCTTCGGTCTCAGACAAAACAAGTCACACATCACACATGCATGTTCATAGTCCAGAACACATGTGTGCTGAGTCGAGGTGTAAGTTGTTCGTGCAAGAAGGGCCTTTAGCAATGAAATGGCTCAGGCTCTTCCTTCTGTGAGTGGGAATCTCAGGTGAAGGGAGAAGGAGGAATCCTAAATCCTCTCCACTCCAAACACCATCAACTCAACTCACAGGCCTTTGTGGTTCACACAGCATTTTGTCCCCGAGGCCTCGAATCCTCAGCAGACAAACGTATCGAGGTAAAGCTCACCCCACTAGGCACCCACATCAAGTAGCTGGAAGCCTCTACAGAACCCCAAACTCTTAGAGTCACAAGGAGACAGCCCTATTCGAACACTGGCTCTGGAAATCTCTTCCTCAAGAGAGTACCCCTCCCTGCTCCAACACAAGCCCCTGTCTAGAATCTCCTCTCCTGCTGAGGATTAACTATGCTGCATCTTGGGCAGGAAATGAGTTCTTTGCTGTTTATTGTGGTCAAATCCTAAAATGAAGTCAATCTAGCAGTGAAGGCTGGATAAACTGATGTGTCTTTATTAATTCATGAGGCTCTTTGCAGTCCACCACTCTCCATGCTGAGATTGATGGAAGCCGAAAAAAGAAGTGCACGTGAAATTACGTCTTTGGTAACTTCTGCTTAACTTGCCTGTCAGAGGCCAAGAAGATTAAACATCTGTGATATATTCCTGTGTTAACACACACATGCACACATGCTCACACCACATACATACATAGGTCAGCTAATCAGACATTTCACCAGACTGCATCTCAAACGTGACTCCAACGATTCACAGCATGAAACCAGAGAAAGGTCAATGCTGAAAGGCCGTAACAGAAGGCTCATTATTCCTTTATTTATTCCTTTATTCCTTCATTCTTTCATTTATTTGTTCATTCAACCTTTCCTCATCCGCTCTGGACTTTCTAAAAAGGTCTTGCACTAAGCAGGAAGAAGATTCCTGGGGGGCTAAATTTTTCTTATTTCTAGGCAAACAGTCTGGATATAATTAATCTGTGTGTATTTGTAGCAAGTTCTAACATCTCCAGCTCTGCCTCTCACAGGTCAAGTGGCCTTATGTAAACCTGTTCTCTTTCTCTAGCCTGTTGTGCTTGGAATCATAGCAGCCCCCTTGTATTAAGACTTGCTATGTACCAGGCACTTAGACTGGGTCCGTTGCGTGAATTCCCTGATTTAGTCCTCACCACAACCCTCTGAAGTGAATATAATTCATGTGTTCTTTCACATAGTAGAAGTCTGAGACTCAGGGAAGTTATGGAACCTGCCCAAGCTGCCAAGCTGCAAAATAGGGATGTGGAGCCTGGACAGTCAGACTTCAGAGCGCGTTTGTCCTCACTCCCCAAACCCTGGGGACAGCCTTCACTTCACAGACTGCACTGGGTCACAGGCGGTCACTGCCTGCATTCCCCACCATTGGTTTGCTGGTGCCTCTGGGTGAAGCCTTCTTTTTGTCTTTCTTCCTTCTGCTGATGGTACCAGTCACGTGGAAGGGACTTCTCTTAACCTGGACTCAGTCTTCCCAGGGCTGGGTGCAGAACCACAGATACCAGGCAAGGGAGAGCAAGGGGAGGAAGAAAGGCAAATACCCTTGATGGAGAGCTGCTCGTACACATGCAAAAGGAATCCACAGGGGGGCAGGGGTCCAGGCCCTTCCCAGTGGGAAAACGAGCCCAAGGGCTGCTCTGGCCCATCTAGATCTTCGCAGAGCCCTCTGGCACTGCTTGGGATTCTCGGTGGACAGCAGTTGGTGACCACATTCCCTTCCATAACTCCAACCTTCTCCATGAAACAACAAAGTCACAAATTTTTGTCATCAAGCCTTACCTTGGTCCTCAATGCAGATCATTATATCTAACTGGGCACCACCATCTGTCCACACCAGGAGACCTCTATTTTTCAAACGCAACACAGTTCAGACTAGATTCATCATCTTTTACCCACACCCATCTCCTCCTGTTTTTGTTCCATTTCTTTCTTGCACTCTCTATAGTCAGTCTAGATCCAGGTTCCAGGCCTCAGACCCTCCCTCAGCCCTCCCTCACCCACCAGGCCTTCCTCTTCTTCCCAACAATCGCTTCTGTATCCAGGATCTCATCTCTTCACCTCACATCTGCCTTAGGCTAAGCCAGAGCCTCTCATAGCACCCCCATCTCCAGCCTGGAGCTACTGTGGTCCATCCTCACCTCCTGCCAGAGTGAGCTTCTGGAAGCTCATCAGTGGATCAGGTTTCTTCCCTGCTTCAAACCCAGCAGGGCCCTCTCCCTCCCCCAACACACACAGCGCTTCCAGTGGCAGTTCTCAAACTGTGCTATCTTGTTGTCCAGTGGGAGGTACACAGCGGGGAAACTTTTCCAGGGCCTTACAAGAAAAGTGTTGACTAAGAGTCATTTACTAAAGCAAATGTGCCTGTGAGCCGGGTCGCATGCCAGGAGCTTGGAGTGCATGGGGAGCTGCACAGTGGGTCCTTGTGATCAGGGACCAAGGATCCTACCGAGGGAGACAGAAAGCAAGAATGAGCGAACAGGATGGACTCGAATATCAGACAGTGATATGTTGCCATGGGGACTAAATGCATTAATAAATATGGTGCACTTAGAACACAGCCTGGTATGTAGTAAGCATTCAATAAATGTTACCTTGTGATCCCTGAATACCCCAGTGAAAATCGCTCTTGGCCTCATTACTATTTTTACTTCTCATCTTACAGATGAGAAAATTGAGCACAAGAAACCAAACCCACAAAGTGAGCAGTGAGGCCAGGCTTCCCCCCAGCAACCTGACCTCAGAATCCACTCCACTTCTCCAGAGGGTGGTTCTTCAGTTGAGATGGTTGGGATCGGCAGTCTCTTATTCTGAATTCTTTCAGGAACAGAACTGAGACAAAGACTCACAGGATTGCAGTTATTTACGAGGTGACCCAAGGAAGCCCTGGTAGAAGAATGGAAAAGTAAAAGAGAGAATGGGCCGCAGCTTCTAAAGGGTATGTCGTCAAGCCAGTTACCAATATGGGCAGATGGAGCCTAATCCTGCAGGAGGAACTCTGGGACCCAGTGTAAAGCACACGCCTCTAAGTCTCCTTCCCACGCAAGGGCTGTGGTGGGGAGCTGGGGTATTGATCCACCAACTCACATCTCATTAGTAGAGTGCCGTTTTCAGGGGCAAGACTTCTCTGGCCCCTCTGACTGGCCATTTGCAGAGGCAAAGAGGATTCTCACCAGAGAGAGTACCCAGAAGAAGAGGAGCAGCTGCTGGCAGGTAGAATTCTGGCTGTGTGCACGGAGATGTGGGGGCCCAAAAGGATATGGTCAAGGCACCAACAGCAGTTGCTAGAGCAGTTCAGGCAGAGGGGACACCATGTGGAAAGGTCCACAGGTGACAGCAAACTTGGTGTGCTTAAGCAGCAAAGGGAAGGCTGGTTGAGTGACCAAGGCGGTGGGAATTGTAGCCAGAGAGGGCATCAGAGGCTAGACCATGTAGCGACTCAGAGATCATGGTAAGAACTTAGCATTTTAACTTAAGCATAATGGTGATGCCATGAAAAGTTTTAGAGTAAGAGAATAACTTTATTTATGTCTTTACAAGTTCGTGTGATTTCTGGGTGAAGGATGGACAGTAGAGGGCAAGAATAGAAGAAGAATAGAAGGAGGCTCTGACAGTTCAGGTGACAGATACATAGGCATGGACTAAGGTAGCATTTAAATTGTGGTCGGATTCAGGCTACAGTTTAAATTTACAGTTGATCAGAATTAGCATTCCACACTCCTTGGAATAGTCATGGAGTATGAAAGAGTCATTTATTGAGATGGAGATATTAGGGGGAGACACCAATTCAGAGCAGTGGATGGGGAAATCCTGAAGTGGTTTGGACATTTAATCAGTTTGAAATGTTGAGTACATAAGGTTGGAGCTCAAGAAAGAGTTCGATTAAATCTGCTTTGCTATGCTGTGACCATACCCACTTCCCCTTGCCTCTCCATTGCTCTAAACTTTCTGGAGAGCCCTCTAGAGGCAGTACCTAGCCTGGGGTGCAGAGTGCTCACACAGCTTAGAAGAGGGACAGTGGACTCAGAAACACAGTGGAGAGCTGGAATGCAGCAAGACTGGTAGCTCTGAGCCTGAGAAAGCCAGGAGAAAAGTTAGCCCCAGGAGACAGTGGGGCTCACCCAAGCCACCTTATTACTTGAGATAGGTGAGAGCTTTCTAGCTGAGTGGCTCATGTTGCTCAGTTCAATACAAAGTCTTCACTGGTTCACACAGGGTTTGTCTCTGGCTTTGTATTTTATTATTTCCCTTAATCCTCTGTTTGCTTATCTCTTCTTCCCTACCCGTAGGTACTCTCTCTAACATATTTATCAATGCCACTAGATATCTAGGTATTCATGAAAAACATATATTGTTTTATATATGTTTGATTTTACAACTCAAGTTTCATTCTTTTTTATAAATTCTATATTAAGATCTATTTGCATTACTATATGTAAACCTAGTTTATTTTGACCAGTTACTGTGTAGTGGTTTTGAGGGGTTTTGTTTTCTAAAAAACAGGTGTACAGGCTACATTTTCTTATCCATTCTCTTAAAGGAGGGCACTTGGTCTTCCTCAAACTCCTCCTTTATAAATGATGCTATAAGAAAGCACATTTTAAAAAAATAAGCTTTTAGTAGATAAACTTTGCTAAGATTGGAAATTTTTCTTTTATTCTGGTTTTCTCAGGTTACTTTTTTAATGATGAATATATGATCAACTTTATTGACTGCTTCATTTGCATATACCAAAGCAATCATGGGGGCTTCCCTTGTACCTCAGATGGTAAAGACTCTGCCTGCAATGCAGGAGACCCGGGTTCTACCCTTAGGTTTGGAAGATCCCCTGGAGAAGGGAATGGCAACTCACTCCAATATTCTTGCCTGCAGAAAAGCCGTCCATGGGTTGCAAAGAGTCAGACATGACTGAGTGACTAACACACAAAAGCAATCATGAGATTTACCCCCTTTATTCTATTAATATATTGAATCACAATGATAGATGTATTTAAGCATTTAAACTTTCTTATATTCCTTGGGTAAATTCAATTTGACTGCATGTATTTTGAAAAACCCATTAGATTTGATAAACTAATATCATATTTAGGATTTTCACATCTATGTTCATAGAGAAATTGGGCTCTAATTTTTTTTTCCTGACTCATTTCATCCAGTTTTGGAATCAAGCTTATACCAACCTGGTAAAAAAAAATGTGAACCATTTTCTCTCTATTTCTATTTTTCTATAGCAACTTTACAAGGTTGGAATTATCTCTTCCTTGAAAGTATTATAGCACATAGCTATAAAACTCTCTGGACCTGAGGCTTCTTTTTGAAAGGGTGATGATTCCATCTCAGTTTCTTTAAGGGTTATAGTTTTACAATCTTGGGCCAATTTTAGCATTTTTACATTTTTTCCAGAACTTCACCTAGTTTATCTAAATATCCACTTTATTAGTATATAGTTACATTATCTCAATCATATTTTTATTTACATTTCCTCCCTCCTTTCCCTCTCCCTTGAGTCTCGCAAGAGGCTCATGTATTTTGTTAGTTTTTCTAAAGACCATTATCAGTTTATTTATTTTCTATTTGGTTTTGTTACCTACATTCATTAATTTCTGCCCATGTTCTTATTTATGTCCTTCCCTCTTTTTTATTTGGGTTTACTCTATTTGTCTCTTTCAAACTTTGTAAGTAGTCAGCTTAACTCTCTTGTTTGCGTTCTTCTTAATTTCTGCCACATTTAAAGCTGTAAGTTTACCTCTGAGTACTGCTTTGAATGTGATCTACAAATTTTGACCTGTACTTTGCCATTCACCTGGAAATATTTAACAATTCATCTTTGTTTTTTTTTTTAATAGCCAAATGATATATGGTAGTATTTTTAAAATTTCTAGACATAGGATTTTAAATTTAGTTTAACTGCATCATAGACAGTAACATTATGCTATATATATGATGCTTAAATTTACTAAAGTTTCTTTTGTGGCCTAGCACATTTTTTGTGTATACAAAAAGAAAGCACATTTTTTGTATACACAAAAAGAAAATATTTGGTTTTTGTTGAAATATAGGGACTGTTATATCAGTATAGTTTTCTATACCTCTGCTTATTTTTATATGCTCCAACTACTAGTTTTTAAGAAGGTATCTTAAAATCATCAACCATGATTTTTGATTATTTCTATCCTAGACCTATCAGTTGTTGCTTTATGTATTTTGACATCATATTGTCAGTGGCATACATGTTAATGATTATTATATTTCTTGATGCTTTGTTTTACTAATATATGACATCTTTGTTTTCCTCTTTTAATATTTTATGCCTTAAATTAGGGGAACACGATAGCAGAGGAGTAGGTGGACGTGGAGTACCTCTCTCTCCATGAATATATGAGGAATAAACCTTCAGACACAGAAGTGCATGCAGAACACCAGCTGAGAGTGGACAGGAATACCTAACCAGTGGAAAAGAATACATAGAACCACACAAAACTTGGTAGGATGAAGGAACTAGGGGGAAAAACAGGAGTGTTAGTAGGACTGGACCTGCCCTCAGTGGTTGGGGGAGCTGAAACAGGGGGTCCCATCCCCACATCAGGGCAACTGTCTGAGTCAGAGGAGAAACATTTAAGGCTGAGAGTGAAACAGCTAATTTGTGGCAGCCTAAATGGAATGAGAATCAGACAGTCCTTGCTGCAGCCATACAAACCCAGGACAGGAATGCTGGTCCCCTGGAAGGTGCAGTGGCAGGGAGCTGAAGGTTAGGGATTGTGGGGCAATCCCAGGGCGAGGGCTGCTGTTGACTGTGGAGAGATGGATCAAGGGGATGTGAGGGAGGAGACTGTGGTGGGAAATGCTGGTGGAGGAAAGCCAGGCAGCCATGGAAGCAAGGCGATACTGCTGAGTCATGCTTAGGGGTGGAACCATCACCGTAGCCTCTCTATCCCACACACGCCAGCATCGGCAGCTGAACAATAGAGAGGGTGGCCCATCAAACACCTGACGCACTGAACTACAGAGTAGGATCCCAGCCAGGGTGGCCCCTCTATGTGCCTGACGCGCTCAACAACAGAGACGGACCCCAGGCAAGGGAGCCCCCTAAGTGCCTGGATGGGTGGAGTTATGGAGAAAGACTGGCCAGAGAGGCCTTCTGATCACCAGCCACAAGATGCTTGAAAAAAGACTCTGGTAGGGCCATAACTCCTGCGGCGGAAGCAGTCCCTGTCCATACACACTAGGCGCCTCCAGGGTACCCACAAGCCAAGCAGGCGCGCCACCTTCACGCTCAACTCTTACTGGGGCAGAGCTGCCACAGGCAAAAAAAGTCTTCTATCTATGCATGCAGGGTCACTTTGGCCTTGCAATCCTGTACACTGTGGCCTGCCAGGTTTCTCTGTCAGGGAGGGGGGTGGGGGTCTCCTGGCAACAATACTGGAGGGTATTGGCCAGTACTGGTTACCATACCCTTCTAGAGCACTATATTTTCTGCTGCCCTAGCCACCAACTTCCCTGAGTACCTGGTGCTGCCAGAACCCCTGCGACCCAAGCAGCTGCCCCACCTCCACACCTGGCCCTCACTGGGGCAGACCCAAGTCCTCCAGGACAGCCTCAGGAGCAAACCCCAGTGGACGACCCACATGCAGAGGTGGAAATAAAACCACAATTGAAACCCAGGGGCAGTGTGGCTAAGGAAGAGGACCCAAAACCTTCCACCAGCTGTACAAGATATAGATTAAATCCACATGATCAACTAGGCAGACTCTGTGTCTATGGAATATATAAAAGGTCATTGAGAGCTCCCACAAAAGAAACACACTAGTTCTGATAGCTGTGGACATTGGAGGCAAGAACACACAGGAGTAGGATCAGACTAGAATCTGAGCTGCCCCTACAACAGGTCCAGAGATCAGCACAATGTTGGAGGGCATCCTAGAGAGGTGAAGTGGACTGTGACTCCCAGCGAGGGAAAGGGCTCTGACAGCAGTAAGTCAAGAAAAGCATTGCTTATTCTTAAGTTTTGACTTGTTCTGTAGATTCTCTTGGACTTTTTCTTCTTCCTTCCTCCCCACCTGTTGTAGTTGTTGATTTTGTTGGCACTATGAAATCTAATTAAGCTTTTGAGCTTTTCTTTTTCTCAGTCATTTTTTACTGTTGTTATAAACCTCTGACTCTGCATTGGGTTTTTGCAGTTCTGTGGAGTTTTCCTTTTTTTTCCTCTCCCTTTTTTTTTAATTTTAAGTTTTAATTTTTTAAACCTATTATTAGTTTTTCTACATTTATTCCTTTGTTTGCTTTACCTACTGTTCTTTTTCCCCTTGCAGCTAACTTTTAATGTATATAAATATTCTTTATCTACCTGTATTTAGCTTTGCATATCTGTTCTTTCTTTTTCTCTCCTTTCCTCTTAACATATCTGTTAGTTTTATTTTCACTGCTTTATTCCCCAATTGGCACTTTGCTTTAGTTTTGTTTTCCAGTTTGTGCTTTAGTTAGTTTGGTTCTGGTAGATATAGTTTTTGGTTGCCTTTATTTGCCGGGTCAATCTATTGTACCTTATTTTTGTTGGACTGTTGTGATTTTGCTTGTGGGTGTATATGTATATATGTATATTCAGTCGCAGTTTTTATTGTTATAAACCTCTGCCTCTACATTGGGCTTTTGCAATTCTGTAGAGTTTTTTTTTTTCTTTCTTTCTTCTTCCATTTTTTCCTTTCTCTATTTTATAATTTTAATTTTTATTTTTAAACCTATTATATTTTTTCTACATTTACTCCTTTGTTTGCCTTGCCTACTGTTCTTTTCCCCTTGCAGTTAATCTTTAATGTATATGAGTCTTCTTCATCTACCTCTGTTTAACTTTGCATATCTATTCTTTCTTACTTTTCTTTCTTTCCCTTCCTCTCAATATATTTGTTAGTTTTGTTTTCATTGCTTTATTCCCCATTTGGCACCTTGCTTTAGTTTTGTTTTCCAGTTTGTGCTTTAGTTAGTTTTGTTCTTAACTGGTAAGTATAAGTTTTTATTTCCTTTGTTTGCCAGGTCAATGTACAGTAGTTTATTTTTGTTGGACTGTTTTTACTTTGCTCATGAGTGTGTATGTATATGCCATTATTTTAGCTATTATTTGCCTGATTTTGTAATTGCCATTTGTTTGGGGTTCATCCTTGGTTTCTCACTTTGGATATTTGTTTTAATAATCACTTAATGCCATAACAAACCACTTGTGGAATCTTCATTCCTGGCCAGAGATCAAGCCCTAAGCCTTTGGAGTGGCAGCACTGACTCCAAGACCCTAGACTACCAGAGAACTAACCCTAGGGAGTATCAAATAGTCAGAACTCAAACAAACAAAACCGCTTGAATACAAGACCCAGCATCACCCAACCACCAGTAGCACCCTGTGCAGGACGCCTCATCTAAACAACAAACAAACAAAAATACAAACCCAATCATCAGCAGACATGATTACCACCTCACTCAGCCTTGCCCATCAGAAGAAAAACAAACAAACAAAAACTCATCACAAATCTCACCCTATGTGAAGCTTACAAACTACTAGACCAACCTTAGGAGGGCAGAAACCAAAAGAAAGAATGAATTAAACCTTTCTCAAGGAAAGAATTCAACTTTCCTTGAAGCCTGGGAAAAGGAGACCTCAAACACAATAAGTTAAAAAAAAAAGTAATGAAAAGGCAGAGAAATTCTACACAAATGAAGGAACAAACTAGAAACACAGAAATCCAAATAAATGAAGATGAACTAGACAAACAACCTAAAAAAGAATTCAGAATAATGATAGTAAAGATGATAAAAAAAAAAAAACCTTGAAAATGGAATGGAGAAAATGCAAGAGTCAATTAACAAAGACCTAGAAAAATTCAAGAATGAACATACAAAGAACACAATTACTGAAATTAAAAATACTCTAGAAGGAATCAATAGCAGAATGTCTGAAGCAGAAGAATGAATCAGTGAGCTGGAAGATAAAATGGTGGAAATAACTTCTGAAGAGCAGAATAAAGTAAAAAGAATGAAAATAACTGAGGATAGTCTTAAAGGCCTCTGTGATAGTATCAAATGCATCAACATTCAAATTATTGAGGTCCCAGAAGAAGAAAAAAAGAAAGGTTATGAGAAATTTTTTGAAGAGATTATAGCTGAAAATTTCTCCAACATGGAAAAGGAAATATTCAATCAAGTCCAAGAGGTGCAGAGAGTCCCATACATGATAAATCCAAGGAGAAACATGCCAAGACACATACTAATCAAACTAACAAAGACTAAACACAAAGAAAAAATATTAAAAAGCAGCAGGAAGAAGCAATAAGTAACATACAAAGGAAACCCCATTTGCTTAACAGCTGATCTTTCAGCAGAAACTCTGCAGGCCGGAAGGGAATGGAAGGATATATTTACAGTACTGAAAGGGAAAAATCTACAACCAAGATTACAGTACCCAGCAAGGATCTCATTCGAAATTGATGGAGAAGTAAAAAGATTTTCAGACAATCAAAAGTTCAGAGAATTCAGTACCACCAAACCAGCTTTACAACAAATGTTAAAGGGACTTACATAATCAAGAAATATAAGAGAAGAAAAAACATCTACAAAATCAACTCCAAACAATTAAGAAAATGGCAATAGGAACATATATATCAATAATTACTTTAAATGTAAATGGATTAAATGTTCCAACCAAAAGGCACAGACTGGCTGAATGATACAAAAACAAGATCCATATATATGCTGTCTACAAGAAACCCATTTCAGACCTAAAGACACATATAGACTGAAAGTGAGAGGATGGAAAAATATATTCCATGTAAATGGCAAGCAAAAGAAAGCTGGAGTAGCAATTCTCAGACAAAACAGACCTTAAAATAAAGAAGATTACAAGAGATAAGGGAGGACACTACATAATGATCAAGGGATCAGTCCAAGAGGAAGACATAACAATTGTAAATATCTATGCACCTAATATAACAGCACCTCAATCCATAAGACAAACACTAACAGACATAAAAGGAGAAATTGACAGTAACATGATAATAGTAGGAGACTCTAACACCCCACTCACACCAATGGACAGTCATGAAAACAGAAAATTAACAAGGAAACACAAGTCTTAAATGATACTTTAGATGAGATGGAGCTCATTGATATCTTCAGGACATTCCATCAAAATGCAGAATACATCTTCTTTTCAAGTGCACATGAACATTCTCCAGGATAGACCACATTTTGGGTGACAAACCAAGCCTCAGCAAATTTAAGAAAATTGAAATTGTATCAAGCATCTTCTCTGACCACAATGCTATGAGATTAGATATCAATTACAGCTAAAAAATAAAAATCTGTAAGAAACACAAACACATGTAGATTAAACAACACATTTCTAAATAACCAATAGGTTACTGAAGAAATCAAAAGGGAAATCAAAAACTTCTAGAAACAAATGACAATGAAAACATGACAACTCAAAATCTATGGGATGCTGCAAAAGCAGGTCTAAGAGGAAAGTTTATAACAATACAATCCTACCTCAAGAAACAAGAAAAATATAAAATATACAACTTAACCTTACACTTAAAACAACTGGAAAAAGAAGAAAAAAACCCCAAAATAAGTAGAAGGAAAGAAATCATAAAGATCTGAGCAGAAACAAATGAAAAAGAAATGAAAGAAACAACAGTAAGGATTAATAAAACTAAAAGTTGGTTCTTTGAGAAGCTAAACAAAGTTGACAAACCTTTAGCCAGACTTATCAAGGAAAAAAGAGAGAAGAATCAAATCAACAAAATTAGAAATTAAAAAGGAGAGATTACAACAGACAATGCAGAAATACAAAGGATTATGAGAGACTATTATGAACAATTATATAGCAATAAAATAGATAACCTGGAAGAAATGGACAGATTCTTAGAAAAGTTCAATCTTCCAAGACTGAATCAGGAAGAAATAGAAACTATGAACAACCCAATCACAAGCACTGAAATTGAAACTGTGATCAAAAATCTCCCAAAAAAACAAAAGCCCGGGACCAGATGGCTTTACAGAAGAATTCTATCAAACATTTAGAGAAGAGCTAATGCCTATCCTTCTAAAACTCTTTCAAAAAATTGCAGAGGAAGGAACACTTCCAAACTCATTCTACGAGGCCACCATCACCCTGATACCAAAACCAGACAAAGATAACACAAAAAAGAAAACTACAGGCCAATATCACTGATGAAGACAGATAAAAAAATCCTCAAAAAAATTTTAGCAAACAGAATTCAGCAACACATCAAAAGCTCATACACCATGATCAAGTTGGGTCTATTCCAGGGATGCAAGGATTCTTCAGTATATGCAAATTAATCAATGTGATACACTGTATTAATAAATTGAAAGATAAAAACCATATGATAATCTCAATAGATGCAGAAAAGGCCTTTGACAAAATTCGCACACATTTATGATAAAAACTCTTCCAAAAATGGGCATAGAAGGAACCTACCTCAACATAGTAAAGTCTATAAATGATAAGCCTACAGCAAGCATTATTCTCAATGGTGAAAAACTGAAAGCATTCCCCTTAAGATCAGGAATAAGACAAGGGTGTTCACTTTCACCACTATTACTCAACATAGTTCTCAAAGTCCTACCTACAGCAATCAGAGAAGAAAAAGAAATAAAAGGAATCCAGATCAGAAAAAGAGAAGTAAAGCTCTCATTGTCTGCCGATGACATGATACTGTACATAGAAAACCCTAAAGATAGCATCAGAATATTATGAGAGCTAATCAGTGAATTTAGCAAAGTTTCAGGATACAAAATCAATACACAGAAATCACTTGCATTTCTGTATACTAACAATGAAAAATCAGCAGAGAAATTAAGGAATCAATCCCATTCACCATTGCAACAAAAAGAATATCTAGGAATAAACTTATGTATGGATGCAAAAGAACTGTACACAGAAAATTACAAGACACTGATGAAAGAAATCAAAGATGACATAAACAGATGGTGAGATATTCCATGTTCCTGGGTAGGAAGAATCCATGTTGTGAAAATGACTATACTACCAAATGCAATCTACAGATTCAATGCAATCCCTGTCAAATTACCAATGGCATCTTTCACAGAACTAGAACAAAACATTTCACAATTCATATGGAAATACAGAAGACCCCGAAATAGCCAAAGCAGTCTTGAGAAAGAAGAATGGAGCTGGGGGAATCAACCTTCCTGACTTCAGATTATATTACAAAGCTACAGTCATCAAGACAGTATGGTCCTGGCACAAAAACAGAAATTTAGATCAATGGAACAAGATAGAAAGCCCAGAAATAAACCCATGCACCTCTGGGCACCTTATTTTTTGCAAAGGAGGCAAGAATATACAATGGGGCAAAGACAGCCTCTTCAATAAATGGTGCTGGGAAAACTGGACAGCTATATGTAAAAGAATGAAATTAGAACACTTCCTAACACCACACACAAAGATAAACTCAAAAATGGATTAAAGACCTATATGTAAGATCAGAAACTGTAAAACTCTTAGAGGAAAACATAGGCAGAACACTCAATGGTATAAATCAAAGCAAGATCCTCTATGACCCACCTCCTACAGTAATAGAAATAAAAACAAAAGTAAACAAGTGGGACCTGATTAAATTTAAAAGCTTTTGCACAGCAAAGGAAACTATAAGCAAGGTGAAAAGACAACTATCAGAATGGGAGAAAATAATAGCAAATGAAACGATTGACAAACAATTTCCAAAATATACAAGCAGCTCATACAACTCAATACCAGAAAAACAAACAACCCAATCAAAAAGTGGGAAAAAGACCTAAACAGACATTTCTCCAAAGAAGACATACAGATGGCTAAAAAACACATGAAAAGATGCTTAACACTGCTCATTATTCAGTTCAGTCACTCAGTCATATCCGACTCTTTGCAACCCCATGAATTGCAGCACGCCAGGCCTCCCTGTCCATCACCAACTCCCAGAGCTTACTCAAACTCATGCCCATCGAGTCGGTGATGCCATCCAGCCATCTCATCCTCTGTCGTCCCCTCTCCTCCTGCCCCCAATCCCTCCCAGCATCAGGGTCTTTTCCAATGAGTCAGCTCTTCACATGAGGTGGCCAAAGTACTGGAGTTTCAGCTTCAGCATCAGTCCTTCCAATGAGCACCCAGGACTGATCTCCTTTAGGATGGACTGGTTGGATCTCCTTGCAGTCCAAGGGACTCTCAAGAGTCTCCTCCAACATCACAGTCCAAAGGCATAAATTCTTCAGCAATCAGCTTTCTTCACAGTCCAACTCTCACATCCATACATGAGCACTGGAAAAACCATACCCTTGACCAGACAGACCTCTGTTGGCAAAGTAATGTCTCTGCTTTTTAATATGCTATCTAGGTTGGTCATAACCTTCCTTCCAAGGAGTAAGCGTCTTTTAATTTCCTTGCTGCAATCACCATCTGCAGTGATTTTGGAGCCCAAAAAATAAAATCTGATGGGCAACCTAGATGCCCATCAGCAGACGAATGGATGAGGAAGCTGTGGTACATATACACCATGGAATATTACTCAGCCATTAAAAAGAATTCATTTGAATCAGTTCTAATGAGATGGATGAAACTGGAGCCCATTATACAGAGTGAAGTAAGCCAGAAAGATAAAGACCATTACAGTATACTAACACATATATATGGAATTTAGAAAGATGGTAACGATAACCCTATATGCAAAACAGAAAAAGAGACTCAGATGTATAGAACAGACTTGTAGACTCTGTGGGAGAAGGCGAGGGTGGGATGTTTCAAGAGAACAGCATCGAAACATGTATATTATCTAGGGTGAAACAGATCACCAGCCCAGGTTGGATGCATGAGACAAGTGCTCGGGCCTGGTGCACTGGGGAGACCCAGAGGGATCGGGTGGAGAGGGAGGTGGGAGGGGGGACCGGGATGGGGAATACATGTAAATCCATGGCTAATTCATTTCAATGTATGACAAAAACCACTGCAATGATGTAAAGTAATTAGCCTCCAACTAATAAAAATAAGTGGAAAAAATAAATAAAATAAAATAAAATCTGACACTGTTTCCACTGTCTCCCCATCTATTTCCCATGAAGTGATGGGACCAGATGCCATGATCTTAGTTTTCTGAATGTTAAGCTTTAAGCCAACTTTTTCACTCTCCTCTTTTACTTTCATCAAGAGGCTTTTTAGTTCTTCTTCACTTTCTGCCATAAGGGTGGTGTCACCTGCACATCTGAGGTTATTGATATTTCTCCCGGCAATCTTGATTCCATCTTGTGCTTCCTCCAGCCCAGCATTTCTCATGATGTACTCTGCATTTAAGTTAAATAAACAGGGTGACAATATACAGCCTTGATGTACTCCTTTCTCGATTTGGAACCAGCCTGTTGTTCCATGTCCAGTTCTAACTGTTGCTTGCTGACCTGCATACAGGTTTCTCAAGAGGCAGGTCAGGTGGTCTGGCATTCCCATCTCTTTCAGAATTTTACACAGTTTATTGTGATCCACACAGTTGAAGGCTTTGGTGTAGTCAATAAAGCAGAAATAGATGTTTTTCTGGAGCTCTCTTGCCTTTTCAGTGATCCAGCAGATGTTGGCAATTTGATCTCTGGTTCCTCTGCCTTTTCTAAAACCAGCTTGAACATCTGGAAGTTCACGGTTCATGTATTGCTGAAGCCTGGCTTGGAGAATTTTGAACATTACTTCACTAGCATGTGAGATGAGTGCAATTGTGTGGTAGTTTGAGCATTCTTTGGATTGCCTTTCTTAGGGATTGGAATGAAAACTGACCTTTTCCAGTCCTGTGGCCACTGCTGAGTTTTCCAAATTTGCTGGCATATTGAGTACAGCACTTTCACAGCATCATCTTTCAGGATTTGAAATGGCTCAACTGGAATTCCATCACATCCACTAGCTTTGTTCGTAGTGATTCTTTCTAAGGTCCACTTGACTTCACATTCCAGGATGTCTGGCTCTAGGTGAGTGATCACACCATTGTGATTGTCTGGGTCGTGAAGATCTTTTTTCTACAGTTTTTCTGTGTATTCTTGCCACCTCTTCTTAATATCTTCTGCTTCTGTTAGGTCCATTGCATTTCTGTCCTTTATTGAACTCATCTTTGCATGAAATGTTCCCTTGGTATCTCTAATTTTCTTGAAGAGATCTCTAGTCTTTCCTATTCTATTGTTTTCCTCTATTTCTTTGCATTGATCACTGAGGAAGGCTTTCTTTTCTCTCCTGTCTATTCTTTGGCACTCTGCATTCAAATGGGAATATCTTTCCTTTTCTCCTGTGCTTTTCACTCGTCTTCTTTTCACAGCTATTTGTAAGGCCTCCTCAGACAACCATTTTGCCTTTTTGCATTTCTGTTCCATGGGGATAGTCTTGATCCCTGTCTCCTGTACAGTGTCACGAACCTCTGTCCATAGTTCATCAGGCTCTCTATCAGATCTAGTCCCTTAAATCTATTTCTCATTTCCACTGTATAGTCATAAGGGATTTGATTTAGGTCATATCTGAATGGTCTAGTGGTTTTCCCTACTTTCTTCAATTTAAGTCTGAATTTGGCAATAAGGAGTTCATGATCTGAGCCACAGTCAGTTCCCGGTCTTGTTTTTGCTGACTGTATAGAGCTTCTCCATCTTTGGCTGCAAAGAAAATAATCAATCTGATTTTGGTGTCAAAACTACAATGAGATATCACCTCACACCGGTCAGAATGGCCATCTTCAAAAAGTCTACAAACAATGCTGAAGAAGATGTGGAGAGAAGGGAATGCTCTTGCGCTGTTGGTGGTAACGTAAATTGATACAACCACTATGGAAGATGGTATGAAGATTCCTTAAAAAAACAGGAATAAAACCACTATATGACCCAGCAATCCCACTCCTAGGCATATACCCTGAGGAAACCAAAATTGAAAAAGAAACATATATCCCATTGCTCATTGCAGCACTATTTACAATACCTAGAACATGGAAGCAACCTAGATGTTCATCGACAGATGAATGGATAAAGAAGTTGTGATACATATACACAACAGAATATTACTCAGCCATAAAAACAAATACATTAGAGTCAGTTCTAATGAGGTGGATGGATGAACCTAGAGCCTATTATACAAATGAAGTAAGTCAGAAAGAGAAAGATAAATATTGTATTCTAAAGCGTATATACAGAATCTAGAAAAATGGTACTGGAGAATTTATTTACAGGGCAACAGTGGAGAAACAGACACAGAGAATAGACTTATGGACATTGGGAGAGGGGAAGAGAGGGTGAGCTGTATGGAAAGAGTAACATGGAAACTTACATTACCATATATAAAATAGATAGCCAATGGGAATTTGCTGTATGGCTCAGGAAACTCAAACAGGGGCTCTGAATCAACCTAAAGGGGTGGGATAGGGAGGGAGATGGGAGGGAGGTTCAAAAGGGTGGGGATATATGAATACCTGTGGCTGATTCATGTTGAGGTTTGACAGAAAACAACAAAATTCTGTAAAGCAATTATCCTTCAATATAAAACAAATTAATTTTAAATATATATATTTTATGACTTAAGTTAATATTTCTTCATATTACAATTTCTATCCTGGCTTATTTTGGTAAAACTCCTATCTTGTACATAACTTTTTGCTTTTAATAGGTATCTTATAGGCAATATTTAGCTCAATTTTATATTTAATTTTATTAGAGAGTCTTTACTCTTTGAAGAGTTTTAACTATTTACATTTATCATAATTTCTCATATCAATATTTATTTCTGCCTTTTTTACATTCTAAATTGTCCATGCCTTCTTTTTTATCCTTTTCTTCTTTTCCTATTCTGTTGAGTAAATGGAATTTTCTTCTCCTGGTGTAAAAGTTACACAGTCTATTTTTATTTTTCAAGTAACTCTCTCTAAGTTATTAAGAACACTACTTTTTTTCCCCTATTACTTTCTTAAGCTATTAGTATGTATTTTTTTTTCCTCCAGAAAAAGAATTTTGGAGAAATAGACAGACAAAAACCAAGCAAAGTAACAAAGAAAAGGTAAAACGAAGAAAGTAAATTGGGTAGCAAAAGGTCAGCAAAGAATAGAGAAAAAGGGAAAAAAAAAACATAAGTCAACAAGAAGAGTTGGAGTCTGAGGGAATAAAGCAAGGAATCTTGCACATCCAGCATGATCAAAATTCCAAGAGTGAGAAAAAAATCTAGGCTTCATTCATTCCTGTCATATAATATCTTCGGATCATTTCTTTCTTCCCTTTCTTGGAAAAGCATTACAAAATATTTCATAAATATTTACTAAGTAGCCACTGTGTTCCCAAGTCCTCTCTCCAGCCTGGGGACAAAGCAATGAACTAGCAGACCCTCTCTTTGCCTTCCCAGGACTCATAGTCAAAGTAAATCATTTAAAAAAAAACAATTACAGGAAGAATTACTATTGTTAAAATGACCATAGTACCCAAACAACATACAGATTTAATGCAATCCCCATCAAATTACCCATGATATTTTTTATGGAACTAGGACAAATAATCCTAAAATTTATATGAAACAATAAAAGACACAGAATTGCCAAAGCCATCCTGAAGAAAGAAAAGAAAGCAGGAAGCATAGCCCTCCCAGATTTCAGACAATACTACAAATCTACAGTAATCAAAACAGCCTGGTATTGAAAGGTTGTTGCTGAACGATTAGACGCGGGATTCTTGGCCTCCGGAGGAGACGAATTCAATCTGGGGCCAGAGACGAGGCTGGATCGCTCAGAGCTTTTGTGTAATAAAGTTTTATTAAAGTATAAAGGAGATAGGGAAAGCTTCTGACATGGGCATCAGAAGGGGGCAAAAGAATAACCCTTTTGCTAGTGTTAGCAATGGAGTTACATACTCTCCAATGAATCCAAAGAATGTCTGGAGGTTGCAAAGACCTCACCAGACCCACTCCCATATTTACATTTTAAGATAACAGAGTTGGCTAGAAGGTTTAATCCAAAGATTGTCCTCAGGCAGGATACATCCTTGTAAAGACCAGACCTACTCCCATAATTTATGTTTTAAGATAACAGAATTAGCCAGAGACTGTCCTCAGGCAGGATACATTATTGTTATATAATCCTAAGGAATGTAGAGGGAAAAAAAAGTAAAAAAAGTTTGTCCTTTCTTCCTCCTTGAATATTCCATACTTCTCTCTCCTTGGGGACCCCTAGACTTCTTATCAACCTGCCTAGGAACTGACTCTCTCAGTATTGGTACAAAAACGGACACATAGATCAATGAAACAGAATAAAGAACCTAGAAATAAGCCCATACACCTATGGTCAATTAATCTTCAACAAAGGAGATGAGCATATACAGTGGTGAAAAGACAGTCTCTTCAGCAAGTAGTGTTGTGACAACCACATACAAATCAATGAAGTTAGAACCTACCCTGTCACTACACGGGAAAATAAACTCAAAATGGCTTAAAGACTTAAATATAAGACGTGACACTGTAAAACTCCTAGAGGAGCACAGAAGCAAAATATTCTCTGATGTAAATTGCACTAATGTTTTCCTAGGTAAGTTTCCCAAGGCAATAGAAATTTAAACAAAAATAAACAAATGGATCTAATGAAACTTATAAGCTTTTGTATAGCAAAGAAAACCATACACAAAACAAAAAGACAACCTACAGACTGGGAGAAAATATTTGCAAATGATGTGACCAACAAAAGCTTCATTTTCCAACTATACAAACAGTTTATACAACTCAATAAAAAGAAAACAAACAATCCAATCCAAAAATGGGCAGAAGACCTAAATAGACATTTTTCCAAAGAAGAAATACAGATAGCCAAGAGGCACAATGAAAAGATGGTCTTCACAACTATTAGAGAAATATAAATCAAAACTTGGTGAGGTACCATTTCACACTGGTCACAAAAGACATCATTAAAAAGTCTATAAATAGCAAACACTGAAGAGAGTGTGAAGAAAAGGGAACCCTCTTACACTGTTGATGGGAATGTAAACTAATGCAGCCACTATGAAAACAGTATGGAGATTCTTCAAAAAACTAGAGTTGCCTCATTATTCAGTAATCCCATTCCTGGGCACATACCCAGACAGAACTGTAATTCAAAAAGATACATGAACTGTGATGGTCACAACAGCATTATTTACAATAGCCAAGACAAGGAAACACCCTAAATATCCATTGACAGATGAATGGATGAAGAAGATGTGGTATATATTTACACACACACACACATACACACACACACACACATGTATAGGCATGAACTTGGGCAAACTTTAGGAGATGGTGAGGGGCAGGGAGGCCTGGCATTCTGCAGTCCATGTGGTCACAAAGAGTTGGACACAGCTGGGTGACTGGAAAACAGCAGCAATATTACACAATGGAATATTACTCAGCCATTAAAAAAGAATGAAATAATGCCATTGGCAGCAATATGGGTGGACCTGGAGATCATCACACTAAGTGAAGCAAGTCAAAAAAAGATAAATACCCTTTGATACCACTTATATGTGAAATCTAAAAATGACACAAATGAACATATCTACAAAACAGAAACAGACTCACAGATACAGAGAAGAGACTTGGAAATGCCAAGATGGGGAGAAGGGGAGTAGGGGGAAGGAAGGACTGGAAGTTTGAGATTATTAGATACAAGTTATTATATATAAGTTGCATAAACAACAATGTCTAACTGTATAGCACAGGGAACTTTATTCAGTATCTTGTAATGAACCATAATGAAAATAATACGAAAAATAATAACTGAATTACTTATCTATACAGCAGAAATTAACACACTGAAGCAACTGTACTTCAAAAAATTTTTTTCTGATGCAGTTACGTCAGAACAGGAGGAGTACAGGCACCTTGGAAGGATCCAGCAAGGGAAACCCAAGCTGGTCTGTGGGCATCAGGAAAATCCTCCCATATGAAGTGACACATGCACTAAAGTTGGAAGGCCCTCACTGCTCCACCAGTGGCTGTCAAAAGCAGAGGCTGACCCTGACTGTCACCCTGCTGCCGGCCACTGGTCTTCCGCATCCTATGGGACTGTGAGGAGGACACATCCATGTGGCCAAGGCTATGGTCCTTATACTTGCCATGAAGCCACGTGTTTATAAACAGCCCAGGTCCTCTCAATACACATGCTCAGAACTCACAAGGTCCCTACCCTGTCCCATTTCCCCAGGCTGTGTCAGTATGTAAGTAGAATCTGGTGTCAACGTGGCCACTGGTTCCTGAGACCAACCCCTTCTCTGTGTAGCTTGTCTACATATCTGCTCCATGCCTTAATTTTCTTTTATGCACAATCAGATTCACTTAGATGGCTCAAGGAAGGAGTCTGAGTTAGGAAATATTTGAAGGAAAAGAGCAACTTTTATTGCTTCTAAGGGGCTGTGGTAAATTCAGCGAGGCCCATTTCAAATGCCATCCACATTGGCCTTCATGAATAGAAAGACAAAAGAGCATGGAAAAGAGCAGAAGAGATTATGAGCTCCCACTTCGGGAACAATTACCTAGGTTCAAACCCTGATTTTACCACTATTGTCACTGTGACCTTGGGAACAAGACTGAAGTGCTCTCTGAGTCTCAGATTACTCATTTGTGAAGAGACTAGTTATAGCTTCACAAGGTGGTGAAGATTAATCAGGACCTACTTGCAACTTAGCACAGAGCCTGGTACTTAAGAAGAGCTCAAAAATGGAGTTGCTTAATATTGCTGTTATCATCAGCATTAGCATGAGAATTACTACATTACAGCCTGAACTGGGAGAATTAATGAAGGACATAGTATCATTATTTTTTATGGTGAGAAAATGTGCAAAGTGGTTTCCCATAGATGCATAGTATCTAATCTATAAGGTTTACTAATCAGTTCTTCGAATTGGTTTAAGCAAAATACAAAGCTCTAGTTCATAAAAATAACTTGGTAATTAAACAAAGGGATTCAAATAGTTTCTTTATGAACTTTTGTCCTGAAGATTGCATTATTTGCTCATTTAAGGATTCAGGGTATCTGGTCACACCCTTATTAAATTGTCCTTATTCATTCATTCATCATTTAGTCAACAAATATTTGTTGGATGCCTATCAGAGAGGCATTTACACAAAGTAGGCACCAGCCAATATTTGTTGAATTAAAAAAAAACTGTATTACCAGCATCCAACCATACACACGAACGCTTGCACACATGCACGCGCACGCACACACTTGCATGTTTAATTACATTCATAAAATTCTTGAGTTTTACTTTGCTTAACCTCTGAAACAAATTATGTAATCTATATCAAAAACTTTTTTACATTTCGAGAATTGCTTTAGAAATTTTTCATTCCATTAAACCTTCCAGATTTCTCAAAGGTGGGGAAAAAAAACCCAAATTTCTTGTTTAGTACAATGTTATACATATATAAGCTCACTAAAAAATCATTTTCATTCCTAAAACATGAGCAACTCTCTTTTCCATCTAATCCTCAAGTTTTATTCACTTTACTTTTTCATTTACAGTTGACATACTCAACAACAGTATTACTATTTGCCAAATCACTGTGGATATTTTCACTCTTTGGCTGATCACTTTCGAATTTAACAAAGTCAGATTGGAATCTGAATTCATACAACCTTCCTCCAGATCAGACAATCATAGAGTACACACACCCTTTGAAGGCATATACCATGAAGGGAGTTAATAATATGAGAGCCATAGTCCCTGCTAAAATGCTTCCCTGGGAAAAAAAACAACTAAAGGTTGACAAGTTTCATCACTCTTGATTTTTAGGCCCATCATTTGAAAGTGCTAAAATCTTTAGGCAATGAAAAATGTTGGTGTTTCATAGTACAAAGATAGAAGAGGAAGGCAAAAACTCGAAGGCGTCACGTTCAAAGTCCCAGAGCCCCAGGGAACTCTGCAAAGATGTGCTGCACCAGGAGAGTCTTCCTGGGGTCACCCAGCTCACGCAGCCAATGCTCCGTGTCCCACCACGGCAGCATGAGGCACTGTGCTCATTGAGGAGGCCTTGTCACGTTGTCCAGAATAAAAACAAAAAACCACGTAATGATTTAGGACCAGAAGTACATGAAGGGGCTTCTCAGGTGACGCAGTGGTAAAGAATCTGCCTGCCAGAAGATTCCCCGGAGTAGGAAATGGCAACCGCCTCCACAATATTCTTGCCTGGAAAATCCCATGGACAGAGGAGCCTGGTGGGCTACATACAGTCCAGGGGATTGCAAAGAATCAGACACAACTGAGCAGACATGCACAAACATATATAAACACACACACACACAGTACTTGTAAGCAGAAGATACCAATGGGAATTATGCAGAGTGGAAAAAGCCAATCTCAAAGACTTACATACTGTGCAATTCCATTGATACAGGATTCTCAGAGTGACAAAAGCATAGTGATAGAACGCAGATTAGAAGCTGCCAAAGTTGGAGGAAGGACGTGATTTAGAGGGAATATTAGAGAGTCACACCATGAGGCATCTCAGCAGCCAGGGCCAACACAGACAGTCAGGCTCTCACTAGGGTATTTAACAACTGAAGCAGCCAGGGAGGCTCTCTAGCAGAGTCTGGAAGCCACGCTGTACTTGTGAATCAAGCTGGGATGCTCAGCCGGGGGAGAGGTATGGGCCTTGTGTGCATGTGGGGAGTACAGCCTGGCGGCTGTAAGCAAATATCCACAAGCTGCTGTGTGGGAGATAGATTAGCTCTGCCCTATATTAACTCTGAGGGCAGGTCTTATATCTGCAGGGAGAAGCTAGATGAAAGCAGGTTTCAATTCAATATAAAGAACCGTCCAAGAGACCTTCTTTGACAGGTAATAAGTTCCCAGACACTGGAAATATTTGAACATAGATCAGATGACCACCTATCAAGCATGATTTAAGGGGTCCCCATCAAGGGCCTCCGTCCCATTCTAAGGAGATGACACCAACAATAAAGACACTGGAGGGAGGGCACTCTGATCTGAGGATAAGATTCAGTGACACTCTTCCCTTTTAATTTTGCAAACTCCATTGGTATGAATCTGTTTTCCTAAATCCATTAACTCCTTGGTGGTTCATCCTGTCCCAAAATGAATCTCACCTCCCCAGCAGATCTCCAGGCCTCCTGATAAGAGGGACACTGCCTGCACTGCTCCTGCCTCCCCCACTGAGCCTGGCACAAGGCGGGCAGAAGAGAAGCTCCGTAAACGTGTGAAGCCAGGTGAATGATAGCTTGGGCATGTCTGAGGCATGAAGCCAGCCCAGCTCCAGCTGAAGTCCTCAGGCACTGAGAATCCATATATTTTATGACCTCAGAGTGCTTCCTGGCATAGACTCCCTCCAATGGTGATTCATTTCTCCTTTGCAGCTTTGTCCATACTGGGGTTTTCTACTTAGCTCTCAATGAACTAGCCATCATAGTTATAGCTCCCTAGGAAATGCCATACAGTAGCTCTGTCAGGGTTTTTATTTGCTTGGACAAATCGTTTTATTTCAGCAAGGTGTTTTATTAGCTTAGAGAGTCATAAATCACTTCAAAGGTAGATGAAAGATGACCCAAGACACACAATTTTATATGAGATGTTGTTCTTTCTGCCGAAGATCATGTCTCCTTGATTAGGATTGAGATCAATTTAGTTTCACACAAATTATGAAAAGCGAAAGACATCAACATACCTGTTTAGTCACCTGGCCAGAGCTAAGAGGCTGACTCCAACACCCATCTGGTTACCATCACTCAGGAAATCTATCATCAACGTGCAGGGTTATAACAGTCCCAAAAAAGTCAGTTTGAAGTTCCTTCTCCAAAACATAAGTCCTCCTGGGCCCAAATCACACCAACGATGAAGACACTGGTGTAAGAATAGCTATGACAAAGGAGTTGCATTAGTTAGCATAGGCTCTGCTATGATGCAGCAACACCTAAACCCTTAAATCTCCATGACTTAACCCAACATACGGTTATTTCTCATTCTCACCAGGTTTCCGATGAGATTTGGTCATGCCATACCGCAGGGTGACTCAGCAGTTAATCCTGTCCTCTTCCATCTTGTTACAGCAGGAAGAGGAGAGGGAATAAAAAACTCCACCCACTTCCTTCCCTTCTTCCTTCCTTCCTTCCCTCCTTCCTTTCTTTCACGTTTAGATTTTTTTTTTTTTAAAGAAGTTTCAGGTTCACAGGAAAATTAAAAGGAAGGTGCAGAGATTTCCCATATACTCCCTCCATATACATGCATAGTCTCCCCCGTTATTAACATTGCCCACCATCTGTCTGCATTAGTCACTTCAGTTATGTCCGACTCGGCAACACCATGGAGCCCTCCAGGCTCGTCTGCCCATGGTATTTTCCTGGCAAGAATACTGGAGTGGGCTGCCATTTCATCCTCCAGGGGATCTTCCTGACTCAGGGATTGAACCCAGGTCTTCTGCATTGTAGGCAGATTCTTTACTATCTGAGCCACCAGGAAAGACCACCAGAGTGGTATCTTTGTTACCTGAAGAACCTATATTGATACATCATAATTACTCAAAGTCAATAGTTAACATTCTGGTTCTCTCAGTATTGACTATCCTGTGGGTCTGGACCATTGTATGTTGATATGTCGGAGAAGGCAATGACAACCCACTCCAGTACTCTTGCCTGGAAAATCCCATGAATGGAGGAACCTGATAGACTGCAGTCCATGGGGTCTCGAAGTGTCGGACATGATTGAGCGACTTCACTTTCACGCACTGGGGAAGGAAATGGCAACCCACTCCAGTGTTCTTGCCTGGAGAATCCCAGGGATGGGAGAGCCTGGTGTGCTGCTGTCTATGGGGTCGCACAGAGTCGGACACGACTGAAGCAACTTAGCAGCAGCAGCGTATTGATGTGCATCCACTCTTATAATATCATACATAGTATTTTCACTGCCATAAAAATCCTAAATACTCTACCTATTCATCTCTCATCCCCCTATTCTCATCTCATCCCCCATCCCTGACAAACACTGATATTTTTTCTCCATGGTTTTGCCATTTCCAGAATGTCATATAGCTGAGACCATATAATATGTACCCTTTTCAGATTTTAGTAATATGCATTTAAAGTTCTTCCTGATCTTTTCATGCATGGCTTGACACCTCACTTCTTTTTAGCACTAATTAATATTCTATTGTCTGGATGTACCACAGTTCAGTTATCCTTTACCTACTGAAGGACATCGTGGTTTCTTCCAACTTTTGGATTATGGATAAACTTTCTATGAACACATGCATGCATATTTCTGTGTAGACACAGGTTTTCAAATCCTTCGGTAAATACCAAGGAGTGTGATTGCTGGATTGTATGGTATGAGTACATATGTTTACTTTTGTAAGAAACTGCCAAACTGTCTTCCAAAGTGGCTGTACCATTTTGCATTCCTACACACAGTAAAAGAGAACTCAGCATTTGGTGTTGTCAATGTTCCAAATTTTGGCCATTCTAACAGGTATGTAGGTATCTCACTGCATATAGTCTTAATTTCCTGATGACATTTGCCCACTTTTAAATGCCTGGGCCAGGAGTGACACTCACTGCTTTTAACTCACAGCCCACTGGCCAGAACTAGACATAGCCCAGGACCCGACAGCAGGTCTGAGAAACACAAGGGAGGGCCTGGGTGCTCAGGAAGAACAAAGCTTTCTGCCACAGGGCTTAAACCCCTGGGAATGCTTTCTTAGCATCTGTCCCAACTTTACCTCTTGCTATAGATCCAGGTTTATTCTGGTGTGCAAGTTGGCCTGGAAAAGCAGTCTCGCTTCTGTGATTGAGAAAGAACTGGGACTCAGAGCCCAGAAACCTCTTAGGAAGTAAAGCCAGGAGTTAGATATGCTAGACCACCAGGGACATCGGGCTGACTCGGGGCTCACATTGGAAGGCGCTGCAAGAGTCTCTCCTTCCTCCTCCATATTCAGATCTGAAAGCGCCCAACCATCAAGGCAATGCAGAGCACGTGAGAACAACCGTGCCTCTGCATAGCTGTTTGCTCCCAATGCCCAGGGAGGCAGCTCCACTTACAGCCAGCAGCCGCACTGCCACAGAATCCAAGGGCGCTGCACAACTGGCACCTTGGGACCATGGCTGCTCAGGTGTGGTGTTCCCTCTAGACCCTGACATCACTGGCTTTATACTGGCCAAAGTCCCCCATAGAAAAGTCAGGCATCAGAGTTTCCTACATATCACATCTCTGTGCCAATTAAAAAAGTAAAGATAATCACTACAGAAATAGCTTGTAAGTTGTAGCAGCATCTTATCTGCAAGTGAACCAGCCATGCTGTTCAGATATTATATTATACTATTATGAAATT
Source organism: Odocoileus virginianus (assembly GCF_023699985.2). Classification (NCBI taxonomy): domain Eukaryota; kingdom Metazoa; phylum Chordata; class Mammalia; order Artiodactyla; family Cervidae; genus Odocoileus; species Odocoileus virginianus. The sequence continues at coordinate 42,133,026 of NC_069676.1, forward strand.
CACATTGTAGTCTCTTCAATGTAAAGAGTCATTTCAGTGAACAAAGTACCTTTTTTTCTTCCCATTCCTGTTTTAATTGGAAAAGTGATGGAAAATCTAGAAGTACCTCCCTATAGCTAGTTTTTAAAAATCTATTTGGAAACCTTGAAAATATTGGTAAATTATAAAAGAAATTGAACTCTGATACTTTTCTCTTATTTTATTGTTCCCTATTCTCTGAAAAGCCTTCAACATTGTATTTTTATCACTCAGAATAAGGATGCATTTTCCTCTCAGAACATGAAGATATTCTAATTATATGTAAATCAGTTCACAGAAATAAATATCCATGGTTAAAGGACATTTAAAATGTTAAAGGGTTTTTCTCAACCATTCACTGTTTAAAATAAAAAAGTCTATTTCCAGAACCCTGGTAGCTCTAACCCCCTTTCACAACTGCATAGAAGCACAATCTCATGCAAAGCCATTTTTCCTGGGCTCTTCTCCCTGAAAGACCTCAAGTGGGGAATCACAGTTTGATTCTGATTTTGAGGCAATTCTATGTTAATCAACTTTTTTTTAACAGTGGAAACTTTTTTCCCTTTTATTCAGAATCAAAACATACAATTGGACAGAGAAACTGAATAGAAATCAAGAAAGTTGCTATCATATTGAAAAGGGTATCTTAAGTATTATCCTTCAAGTCCTGAAAACACTGCCACACGTGTATGTTTAAAGTATCATGATTGCCTTGATGCCTATATTCTGCTCTAATTCCCTGGCCATAAACACCAACAAAATGCTGATGATTCCTCTGTCTCTATCCCTGGAATCCACGGCTCACATAGCTGAATGCCTATTTAATATCCGCACTTGGTTATCTCACAGGCATTATAAGCTGAGCATGTTCAAAACGTAATCCTTGATCTGCAAATCTACCTCCCCCCACTTTCTCCTCAACAACAGGCAGTGCTGTGCTTCAGGTCTCTCAGGACAAAAGCACAGCAGTTATCCTTCATTCTGCTTTTTCTTTCAGTCCACTTTTAACCCATCAGCTAAGTTCTATTAGCCCCATCCTAAAAAATTTGTCCAGAATGTGACTATGTGTTATCAGCTCCATGATCATTACTCTGGTCCAAGCCACCATCATGGTTTGCCTACATTTTTTTGCACTGGTCTTCTCCCTAATTGTGACCTAGCCCTCCTAGATGCTACTTTGAACACCATAGTTAGCTAGAATGATCTTTTGAAAACATAAAGACAGCCGTGTTACTTCAGTGCTCTAAACTCTCCAAAACCTCTCAGTGTCAAAGCAAAGTCTTATTCATGCAGATGGCCATCCGGCATATGAAAACATACTCAACATCACTAGTTATTAGAGAAATGCAGATCAAAACTATAGTGAGGTACCACTTCACACCAATCAGAGTGGCCATCGGGGAGACTTTCCTTGTCCAAAGGTTATGACTTCACGTTGCGGTGCAAGGGGTGCAGGTTTGATCCCTGGTCGGGGAACTAAGATCCTACCTGCCCCGAGGCCAAAATACATAACATAGAAGCAATACTGTAACAAATTCAACAAAGACTTTAAAAATGGTCCACATCAGAAAAAAAAAATTTTTTTGAAGACAGGCCATAATTAAAAATCTATAAATAATAAATGTTGGCCAGGGTTTGGAGAAAAAGGAAACTTCCTACACTGTTGGTGGGAATGTAAATCAGTGCAGCTACTATGGAGAACAGTATGTAGGTTCCTCAAAACACTAAAAACAGAGGTGCCATGTGATCCAACAATTCCACTCCTGGGCATACACCCAGATAAAACTGTAATTCAAAAAGATTCATAGGATTATTATTCACAGTAGCCAAGACATGGAAACAACCTAAATGTACATCAATGGATGAGTGAATAAAGAAGATGAGGTACATATATACAATGGAATACTCCTCGGCCATAAAAAAGAATGAAATAATGCCTTTTGCAGCAGCATGGATGGACCTAGAGATTATCATACTAAGTAGGGTAAGTCAGAAGGATAAAGACAAATGCTATATGATATCACTTATATGTGAATCTAAAATATGACACAAATGAACTTATCTATGAAAGAGACTCACAGATAGAGAGAACAAAGTTGTGGTTACCAAGGGGGAGGTGGATGGGGGAGGAATGGATTGGGAGCTTGGGATCAGCAGATGCGAATTGGTATCTATAGAACGGATAACAACAAGGTCCTACTGTATAGCATGGGGAACTATAGTTAATATCCTGTGGCAAACCATAATGGAAAAAGTATGAGAAGAATGTATATGTGTATATGTGTAACTGAATCACTTTGCTGTGAATAAATACTTGAATAAACTAAAATTTTTTTAAAAAGCAACATGATATTAAAATGGTGCATAAAACTCCCTTTGATCTCATTTCCCACATTTCTCTCCTGATTCGCTCAGTTAAAGTTCAGGGCATTTGTTTCTCAAACTCCCAGATGTGTTTCCACCACAGGATCTTTGCACTGACTGTTCCTTTGCCAAGGATGCTTTCCCCCAAACATTTGCAAGACTCTTGCTCCTTCATCAAACTGATGACTACAGATGTAGCATCCTCACTGCTATCCTGCCCTCCTTTCCCTACTGCATCTTGCTTCATATTTCTTACCATCTAATGCATTTTATACTATACTTTATCATTTCCTTCTTCTAGTATATAAACTCCACAAGGGTAGAGATTTTTATGTTTTGTTCACAGCTGTGTCTATTCACTTAGGAATGATACCTGGCACACAGTAGACACTTAACAAATATTCGTTGACTAAATAAGATTCAATGCATTTGGATAAATTAGGGGCTGATTCCCACCTTTCATGCCTTCTAACACTTCTCACTTGCACATTTGTGGCACGTGAATCTATGATAGGCCAAGGGGCTCCTTGTTGCTGGATCATCAGGGGCTAAGCTTGTAATCAAACCTTGAGGGTATGATTTGCAACATCTGAATGTACCCATAGGCTGCACACTGGATCTTATTTCTGATCTGGACTGGCTGCACCAGGTCAGTCACTGCAGATACCTTTATGGAATGAGGTGAGGGTGTGTACAAATCTGTCACACCAGGGACTGTGGTACCCCCAGATCACTCATCTTACCAGACAGAGCTGCAGGGCTCAGAGGGCAGGAGTGATTCTGAAGATAGCTACATGGATATGGGTAAATCAGACTGCCTCCAACACCTTTCTGGTCAGGAGAGGGTAATAAGTAAAAATTTGGATTTCAGCAAGTGCTAGTAGACCTGCAGACCGGTGTTCAAACAACTGAGAAGCAGCTTTCCCCTCTTCCACAGACACTACCCAGCTCTGTCTCCTCCAAGCTCAGCGAGCTACAGGCATGAACTAGGCTGTGAGCCCAAGAGATACTCCCAGAGACCTTCCAAAACACTCAGGAAGGACTGAGGGCTCAAGCAGCTGGGGGCGCCCAAGACCACCTGACACTTGGATTATGCTGCTAACATGATTTCATCAGTAGCCAAGGGCTGGCTGGACCTGGGGAAATGTGGGCCCCACTTGGGTGACATCACCAGCTCTGCCAAGTCGTGGACGCTCTGTCTTGTGGTCTCATCAAGCCAGAGGTGATACTTAGGGATAGGATCAGTTGTCACTGATATAAATGAACTGGACCCACCGGATGAGCTACTTTTAACATCCCGAACAATTCTAAGATGTGATGAAATCTAAACATGTCACAAGCAGAAAGGGCAAGAAATGTTTCCAAGTCTCATTTGCTCTTATGAAGTGACATCTAGAAGGAAAATGAATTCGATGAAAAGGAAAAGGCGAATTATGATATTAAAAATTCATTTCCATTTAGCAAATTTGCTATTAGCATCACAATTCAGGATACTTTAATAATTAGAGCCTCACATAGGTGGCATAATAGGCTGCCTCACTGATAGGATTTAAGGAACATCAGAAAAATCCCTTTTCCTAAATCACTTCTTCAACAGCCTGAGTCACCCACCAGGGCTGGACACAGCTGACCCTTCCTGGGTTCCTCTTGTAAATACACATTCTGGGCTCCAAAATCACTGCAGATGGTGATTGCAGCCATGAAATTAAAAGACACTTACTCCCTGGAAGGAAAGTTATGACCAACCTAGACAGCATATTAAAAAGCAGAGACATTACTTTGCCAACAAAGGTCCGTCTAGTCAAGGCTATGGTTTTCCCAGTGGCCATGTATAGATGTGAGAGTTGGACTATAAAGAAGGCTGAGCGCTGAAGAATTGATGCTTTTGAACTGTGGAGTTGGAGAAGACTCTTGAGAGTCCCTTGGACTGCAAGGAGATCCAACCAGTCCATCCTAAAGGAGATCAGTCCTGGGTGTTCTTTGGAAGAACTGATGTTGAAGCTGAAACTCCAATACTTTGGCCACCTGATGTGAAGAGCTGACTCACTGGAAAAGATCCTGATGCTGGGAAAGATTGAGAGCGGGAGAAGAAAGGGACAACAGAGGATGAGATGGTTGGATGGCATCACCAACTCAATGGACATGGGTTTGGGTGGACTCCAGGAGTTGGTGATGGACAGGGAGGCCTGGAGTGCTGCAATTCATGGGGTCACAAAGAGTCGGACACGACTGAGCAACTGAACTGAACTGAACTGAGGGTGGGAAGTGACAGCCACTCAGGCCTAGCCCTTCCCAGTGAGTGGGTGGAGCAGATGAGAGTCCCGAAGGAAAGACTGAGCCTGGGAAGTGAGGCTCCTGGAGGCCACTGTGCACCCCAGGAGGTTTTTCCTCTTCAAATCGTCTTACTGCCCCATTCCTGCTGAAGACCTTTTGTCTTCAGGAGAGCACTTTTTGCTCAAGAGGCAAATGTTTTCTGCTAATTCAAAGGAGAAATGGTAGGAACTGTGTAGTGAGACATCCTTCAGACAGGGAAGAGTTCTGCATGGTCTGGGGTCAGGAGGGATAGGGGAGCGCCCTGCACTCAGAGCAGCTGCAACTGACAGTACCAGGCAGGGTGCCTCTGAGGACTCACTAGATCCCCTGCCTGCCTTCAGCCAGGTTCCTGCCGAGCCTCTGGAACAAGTAAAGGATCCTGTTGTGACATAATCATAGATACCCAAGCTCATGCTTTGAAAACAAGGCAAGTCCAGAGAAGACAGGCCCCAGATCAAACAATAATGCTGCGCTCCCAGTGCCTCTGCCTGTTTTCAACAGTGACCCCTCAGGGAAGGTGAGTTTCTCCTCTGGACTTCGGCCCCACCCACTCCCAAGCCCACGCTCATTTCCCCCAAGCGACTAGAGAGGCTTCTGAAGTGCTAGGCTGAACTTCTGTTCTCTCAGTTTAAAAGTCATCAATAACTCCCCAGTAACCCTGGGTTCGGAAGATCTCCTGGAGGAGGGCATGGCAACCCATTCCAGTAATCTTGCCTGGAGAATTCCCATGGACAAAGGAGCCTGATGGGCTACAGTCCATACGGTCGCAAAGAATCAGGCACGACTGAGCGACTAAGCACACACATACAACCTCAAGAAAAAGGCCCACACCCTGGCCCAGTATTAGTGGTAAAGAATCCGCCTGACAATGCAAGAGACATAAGAGACCCAGGTTCGATCCCTGGGTCAGGAAGATCCCCTGGAGAAGGAAATGGTAACCCACTCCATTATTCTTGCCTGTAGAATTCATGGACAGAGGAATCTGGCGGGCTACAGTCCATAGGATCACACAGAGTTGGACACAACTGAAGTGACTTAGCATGCACACACTGGCCCAGTATATCTAGTTGCACAGGATCTGGCTGCTATCCATTCTTAGGCTTCCTCCCACCACCTTCCCACATGACCCCTGCATTCAGCTGCAAGCACAGCTCCCAAGATGCCCATACACTGAGGCCTGGGGTGCTCCCCTCTGCCAACCAAGGCCTGCTCCACCTCACGTTCCTGAGGGTCAGCCTTGGTCCTGCTGTGGAAAGATGAGATGGTAAAAGAGGGCACGATAGAGTAAGTTAGAATGCAAGAAAGTCTGATTTTTACTGAGATTCAGTTGTTCTTCTTTAACAAGCACTCCTCATATTGTTGTGAGCCTTTGGTTAATTTCCAAAGTTCTGAAAAAGTTAATCTTGACAGTTTGTGTGTGTTTGTGTGTTTACCAGTATTGTCATGGCTTTTATGAAGGAGTTGGCTTTCAGAGGTCCTTACTCCAGAAGTATTCTTGCCAGTGAATTGATTTTTGACAAAGGTGTGAAGGCAATTCACTGGGTAAAGGATAGTCTTTCTACAAATGGGCTGAAACAATTAAATTTTTATATGCAATCAATTAATACATAAAAATGAAAGGAACTTTGATCCATATCATGCACCATATAAGAAAATAAGCCAAAAGGATCATAGACCCTAAAGTAAAACCTAAAACTACAAAATTTCTAGAAGAAAACCTAACAGAAAATCTCCATGACTTTGGATAGGCATAGATCCTAGATACAATGTTAAATATATGATCCTTAAAAGAAAAAAAAAGACCCTTGTGAACTTAAGCAATTTCCCTAAAACCACTGAAACTTAGTTCTATTTTAAAGATAGGAAGAAAGACTTTCTCTCAGTACACTATTTCTCCCTATCCTCTCTGTGATTTTTTTTTAAGTAATGAATGGCTGCTATCCAAAAGTCTACAAACAATAAATGCTGGAGAGGGTGCAGAAAAAAGGAACCCTCTTACACTGTTGGTGGGAATGCAAACTAGTACAGCCACTATGGGGAACAGTGTGGAGATTCCTTTAAAAACTGGAAATAGAACTGCCATATGACCCAGCAATCCCACTGCTGGGCATACGCACCGAGGAAACCAGAATTGAAAGAAACACAAGTATCCCAATGTTCATCGCAGCACTGTTTACAATAGCCAGGACATGGAAGCAACCTAGATGTCCACTGGCAGATGAATAGATAAGAAAGCTGTGGCACATATACACAATGGAATATTACTCAGCTATTAAAAAGAATGCATTTGAATCAGTTCCAATGAGGTGGATGAAACTGGAGCCTATTATACAGAGCGAAGTAAGCCAGAAAGAAAAACACCAACACAGTATATTAACGCATATATATGGAATTTAGAAAGATGGTAACAATGACCCTATATGTGAGACAGCAAAAGAGACACAGATGTAAAGAACAGACTTTTGGACTCTGTGGGAGAAGGTGAGAGTGGGATGATTTGAGAGAATAGCATTGAAACATGTGTATTATCATACGTGAAATAGATGGCCAGTCCAGGTTCAATGCATGAGACAGGGTGCTCAGGGCTGGTGCACTGGGATGACCCTGAGGGATGGGATGGGGAGGGAGGTGGAAAGGAGGGTCAGCATAGGGAACACATGTACACCCATGGCTGAATGAATGTTTGGCAAAAAATGGCAAAAACCACCACAATATTGTACACTGGAGTGGGTTGCCATTTCCTTCTTTGTAAAGTAATTAGCCTCCAATTAAAATAGATTTTAAAAAAGAAAAAATACATAAAAGTAATGACACATCAGTGTTATACTATAAGAGGTTATTAGTATAGTACTAGAGAGTTTCATTCATACTGTTGGTGAGCCAGTGTAAAGAAATGAGAAGATCCAGGTTAAAACTGGGCATCCTGAAAACAGGTGGTAGTGGTAAGATGTTTAGGGATCCTGGGGAATAAAATCTTAAATACAATGGTAAATACACGAGCTTTAAAAGGAAAAAATGAATTTCATCAAAATTAAGAGCTTCTGTTCTTCTAAATCATTGTTAAAGGAATAGAAAGACAAGCCGCAAACTAAGAGAAAATATTTGGAAATCGTATATCTGATAGAAGACTTGTATCCACAATATAGAAAGTATTCTCAATACAAGCTCTCAAACAAACAATTCAATCTTAAAATGGTCAAAATATTTGACCAGACATATGTGAAACAAGAAACGTGGATGGTAATTAAGCACTTGAAAAAGTATTCAAGATCTTTAGTTATTAGGGAAATACAAATAAAAATCACAATAAGATACCACATCACTGTCATGAAATGGCTAAAATTAACGGGACTGTTGTATACCATGTGTGAGTGAGGATGCAGAGCCACTGAAACTCTTAACCACTGGTTTTAGCTGTTGTTCAGTCGCTAAGTCATGTCTGACTCTTTGCAACCCCGTGGACTATAAAATTATACAACTATTTTGGGAAACCATGTGGCAATTTCTTAAAAAGTATATACCTATCATATGCCCCAGTCACTCCACTCCTAGGTATTTAACCAGGAGAAATGAAATCATGTGTCTACTTAGAGACTTGTACTTCAATAGTCATTGCAGCTTTACATGAAATAGCCCGAAACTAGAAACAACAAAATATTTATCAAGAGATGAAAGGGTAAACAAAGTTTACCACAGTCATATAATGAATTACTGTTCACCAAAAATGAGGAATAAAATATTGATAAATCAGCCATGTGGATGATTTCAAAATAAATACGCTAAGCAAAAGAAATATAAACAAAATATAAATAAATCTAAACAAAATATGCTAAGCAAAAATAGATCTAAACAAAAAATTATACATACTATGCCACTCTCATTAGTCTAAAGTTCTAGGAAATGTGACTGTATTCCATTTGTTCAATACAAACTAACATACAGAGGCAGAGAGCAGAAAGTGTTTGCAGTGATGGAGCAGGGGCTAGCATGCGTGGGAGGGAAGAAATGCAAAGGGTCCCCAAAAGTTTTTGGACATGATGGGTATGTGATGGTGTCACCAGTACATACATATGTCAAAACTTAGATTTAAGACATGTGCATTTTATTGTATGTCAATTATTCCCATAATGCTATTAAAAATAATAAAACTCAGGACCATCAATCCAATCAGTGTGTGGCTGTAAGATATTTTGTTAAGACGTGTAAAAAAATTAACCCATGGACTTCCTGGTGGTCTAGGGCTAAGACTCTGTGCTCCTGATGCATGGGGCCCAGGTTTGACCCCTGTTTGGGGAGCTAGATCCCACATGCTGCAACTAACAGTTTGCATGCTGTAACTAAAGATCCTATTATACATGATGCAACTAAATATCACTCATACCACAACTAAGGCCCAGCACTTTTTAAAAAGAAGAATTAACCAAGTAGAACTTCCCAGATATACAAATGGGCTTTAGGAACTTAAAGGCAAGATCCCACAGTCTTCAGAAAGGATGAGTACATTTTGCATGGGGAAGGAAAGTGAATCATTCTGACAGAGGACAGACTGAAGAAGATCTATGAAAGGAAAACCAAAATAAAGCTGGTATTGCTAAGAGAGCTCTCTAAAATGGAGACAGCAACATTGGTAATTATTAGAGAAATTCAAATTAAAATTGCAATGAGGTTCCACCCACACCAGTCAGAATGACCATCATTAAAACATCTACCAATGCTAGAGAGAGTGTAGAGAGAAAGGAACTCTCCTACACTGTTGATGGGAATGTAAATTGATGCATCCACTATAGAAAACAGTATGGAGGTTTCTCAAAAAACTAAAAACAGAACTATCATGTGATCCTGCAATCCCACTCCTGGGCATATATCTGGGGGAAAAAAAACATAATTCAAAGAGATACTTGCACCCCAATGTTCATAGTAGCACTATTTACAATAGCCAAGACATAGAAGCAATCTAAATGTCCACTGACAGATGAATGGATAAAGAAGATGTGGTACATATATAGAATGAAATATTACTCAGCCATAAAAAGAATGAAATAATGTCATTTGCAGCAACATGGATGGACCTAGAGATTATCAAACTAAGTGAAGTAAGTCAGAAAGAAAAAGGTATATACCCTCCGTTAACACTTATATGTGGAATCTAAAATATAACACAAATGACCTCATCTATGAAACAGAAACAGGTTCACAGACATAGATAAGAGACTTGAGGTTGATGGGAAGGTGGCATAGGGGGAGGTTCAGAGTTTGGGATTAGCAGATGCATACTATTATATACAGTATGGATAAACAACACAGGGAACTATATTCAATATGCTGTGATAAACCATAATGGAAAAGAATAGGAAAAGAATGTGCATATATACATACAAATATATATGTATATATACATACACACACATATAAATGAATCACTTTACTGTACAGCAGAAATTAATGCAACATTGTAAATCAACTATACATCAACAAAATAAATTTTAAAAAATAATAACGAAATAGAGCCAGGAGGCCATTAGCCCACTCCAGTGCTCTTGCCTGGAGAATCCCAGGGACGGTGGAGCCTGGTGGGCTGCCACCAATGGGGCCGCACAGTTGGACACGACTGAAGCGACCTAGCAGCAGCAGCAGTAACAGCAGGAGGCCGTTAAGGAAGTGTGACTTATACACATCTCAGCCTGGATGGAATCTGACCTACTGACTTGCCAGAAACTCAAGACACTTATTGGACCTCTGCCCTAAAACAATTTGTGATTCCTTAAGGACAAATGTTTTCTGACTAGCGTCAAAGTCCATCACAATTCTCACCAGGCAACTTTTAACAACCTCGTACCTTTTTGTCTTTACAAGTTCCTAATGCTTTCACTTCCTTGGAACACTCTTTTGGGGTTACCTGAATCTGTATCTCCCAAATTGCAGTTCCTAAGACCTCAAATAAATTCTTTTCTATTTTCAGTCTCCTGAAATGTCCTCTTTGAGTTAATAGATCAGTTTTACAAATGGCCCAATTCTGTGTCCACAGCTTCTCCAATATAGGTTGGCATCTCCACCCATCAAGATGTGGAATCTCTTTAGACTCCCTGACTCTGGGCTGACTTGAGAACATTCTTTGGCTGACAGGATGCAGAGAAATTGATGGTGTGTTAGTTCCAAGCCCAGGCTTCAAGGTTCCTTCCATTCTCCAGCTGTCTTCCTTGGTTGCCTGCCTGTGTTATGAGAATAAGCCTGGGCGAGCCTGCTGCAGGATGAAAGAACTCATGAAAGTCAGCTGATGACCAGACTGCCTCCAGAAGCAGAGCCTCCTGGATGACTTATAGCTGATCACATATCATGATCGAGCCCAGCTAAGACCAGAAAAATTGTCCAGAGGAGCCCCATGTAAATTGCCAAACTGCAGGCTGTGAGCTTGCTGTTTAAGCCACTGAAGTTTTTTATACAGCCTTAGATAACTGATACACATGCATCATCTCTTGTAATTCACACAACAGCCAGAGAGACAGGACACATTATCCCTATTTTAGGCAAACCTAAGGAGGAAATGGCAACCCACTCCAGTATTCTTGCCTGGAGAATCCCATGGATTCCCTGGCGGGTTACAGTCCATGGGGTCGCAAAGAGTCGGACACGACTGAGTGACTTCACTTTCACTTTAAGGCTCAGAGAAAGTCTCACAACTGTCTAGGGTAATATAGCTAGCGAATGGCTTTGTAGTCATCAGAGCTATGTACCAATACTCTGGCTCTCCTCCCAGACACTTGGTGAGACTGAGGTGGAGCAGAGTGTCAGGACTTGTTTTGGACAAAAGCTTAAGTGAAAGCAATGTGTGTCACTGCCAGGAGAAGGACTCTAAAAGAAATGCATGATTTGCTATGCTCCCTTCCTCTTGCTGCCATACACAGAGACTCACCATGTGGTGACTGTCCCTTCCATCCAGGTCTCTGAATGTGATCGGGAGAACAGCCCCCAGCCAACCCATGATGGACATCACACAGGACAGTGAATTAAACCCTTTTTAGTGTAAGTCTTTGAGATTAGGGATTATCACTGCAGCCCAGTCTAGCCCATCCTAATTGATACAGCAGCTGGGCCAGGATTAAACTTCATATCTGTGTCAATCCAAAACCCACACTTTCACTCACAAATGAATGGGTAAGTAAATGATTTCTATCCAAAGGACGAGCAGGACCAACAGCACTAACTGAAATGGGAGAAAAAAGATGAAAGACAACAAATGAATGCAGTTGAGACAGCAGAGGTCAGAGGAACACATTTTCCATCCAGAGGTCAAAGAGAAGGCAAAGCAAGGATCTAGGGAGTGTAGGAATGAGGTCCCTCCTGCCACAGCCCTTCAGAGCTATGCGTGGGGCTGAAGAGAGAGCCAGCTACTGCTTTTCATCAGAAAGTCTCTGAAGAATTGACTCCAAGCAGTCACAGTGGGGCAGCCAAGAGCAATGGTGGCGAGTCCACTCCTTCTGTCTCTGGGTTCAGTTCAGTTCAGTCGCTCAGTCGTGCCCGACTCTTTGTGACCCCATGAACCGCAGCACACCAGACCTCTCTGTCCATCACTAACTCCCAGAGTTTACCCAAACCCATGTCCATCGAGTTGATGATGCCATCCAACCATCTCATCCTCTGTCATCCCCTTCTCCTCCTGCCTTCGATCTTTCCCAGCATCAGCTTATAAGTGATCCGTCTCAGGAAACCCCAGACTGGGACATCCAGGGTCCCTCCTGTGGCTGGGGCATCTCCTTCTGTCTTGACTATCCTGGTTGCTGCGCACTGCTGGATTTTCTTCCCCTCAAATTAGGATGGCTTCTTAGCATCCTCTCACTCAAACCTCTTCAACAAAACTAACCAAGATCTTCTGATTAATCAACTCACGTCCAGAATCTGACATCTCATGTTGCCCACCAGCAACTGTGGATTCAAATTCAACTCATCTGCTTCCACTTTGAACTCTCCAATTTAGGTGAGTTTTCCAAATACCAAACTTTAATTCTATGCAAATAAACAAATGCTTATCTGGAGACTACTGTATGCACAGAGCTATGGCCAGGAAATAAATATAACATCCTCTCTCCCTGGAGGGACTCACAGCCCAGTAAGGGAGACAGAAGTCAGTAAAGGGGGCCTTAATTCAAGGCTACGTTTGAGAAGGGCAAAGACAACCAGAAAACAGGGTGAGTCGGTGAGATTCAAGCTCTCCAAGTTCCCCTCAGGGCCTGGACCTACTTCTCTGTGTGTTTTTATCATAATTTGCTACAATGCAATTTTGTTGGTTTTGCCTCAATAATAAGCAGTCTCGGGAACATAATTAAATGCTTGCAATCACTGTAACGGGCTTTCCTGGTGGCTCAGTGGTAAAGAATCTGCCTGTCAATGCAGGAGACGCAGGTTCAATCCCTGGGTCAGGAAGATCCCCTGGAGAAGGAAATGGCAACCCAATCCAGTATTCTTGCCTGGGAATCCCATGGACAGAGAAGCCTAGCAGGCTACAGCCCTGGGGTTGCAAAGAACAGGACACAACTGAGCAGCTAGACAGCAACAACAATCACTATAACAATAATTACAGTGTAAGGCAGGGAAGCAGCAACAGCAGCGGTCCACTCTGTAGGAAGGGTGGTGGCTCACAGAGGCTCCAGGCGGCTCTGTCGTCTGAGGGGGCTGCTGTCTCCCTCTGTGAGCAAAACACTCACACACTGATGTCTGTGGATCGCAGCTCCTATCCTGCTCACTTCTGCCACACACAAGTCATGGGGTTGTTTTGCCCTTCCACTAAGTAAAATGCATCAGCTAGATGACAACAACACACCCCCTCCGTGAGGCATTTTCTCCTGCCCACTTCAGAGCTTTCAGCTGTCTTAATGGTGGAGGTCACTGCAGTTCTGGCCTCCAGGTACTGGGGGGGCTGGAGTGTTATTCTTTATAGTACTACTGGTTACCCTGAGATCTACCCTTTGAACAAAGCAACCAGAAGATGAAAAAGTTCTATGCCTCCTATAATAAAAAAAAAAAAAAAAAGGAAGCCAAGCTTATTGATTCAGATTGTATTAAGACAAAGAAACCTTGACAAATCACAGAGAATGAAGCAGGAAAGACCAAGGAGGCTTCTGACCATGTGCGGATGTAAGTTAATAGAAGCCAGATATGAATTAGCAGAGAGTTTTCCTGTTCTGCTACTGGAAGATCACAGATGGTGAGCCTTAGAATGCCATGCCTGGCGCACAGTAGGCGCTCAATAAATGCAATAGAGCAATCTCAGGAGCTGTGTGGGTAGAGAAAAGAGAAACTGTTTATAGGTGTCAGGGTCAAAAATTAAATATTCTTCTCAACATAAGCTGGCAGATTTCTCATTATAATCACATATTCATTAATTTGGCCAAGATATCTATTTACTACACATTTACTGAGTTCATGTTATGTTTCAGGCGCTCGTTGAGGTATTGGGCTCACTGCAGGGAACAAGTCCCCCCTCTGGTGACTGCAGTCTAGTGATGATGCAGACAGTGAAGCTGCAAACTGAAAAATCAGGCTGTGATTTGTCCTATAGAGAAAATCAAATAGTGGTATGATAGTGCCTGGCTGGCATAGGGGGGTGGGGCCAAGAAGGCCTCTCAAAGGAATGACATTTAAGCAGAAACCTGAAAGATCACTAGTTTCTTTCTGTGACTTCTAAAGGAAAAGCATGAGTGCAGAAGGAACAGCTTGCACAAGAAACTTAATGTGAGAAAAAGCTTGGAATGGAAATGGGAACATAGGATAATTTAAAATGTGGGAATGGTGTTTTAAAATCGACACTTAAAAAAAAGTAGTACTTGTTGCCAATGGTATTTGTCTACCAATCTCAACATGATGGAGTGAACAGAAGCCACTAATTCTGAAACCGCCCCATTCATGGCAACCCCAGGTGGCGGTGGAAAAGTATGGGATCGTCAGGCATCCTGCTCACCATGGACCTCAGGCAAGCCACTCACCACTCGGCCCCATTTCCAACTGAAAAGGCCAAGGCCACTGACCCACAGTGGTGTTTCTGAGGATCAAATGAGATCATTTGCTACATTTACACCAGGGCTTGTTGTCAATGCCTCACACTGTGCAGAGTCTGTTGGCAGGAAGGAGAGGGTTGCAAACACCTACTGGAATGGCCCGAGCAGAGGTCCTTGGCCAGGTCTGTCCTCAAGACCTGTGATTTGACCCTCAGAGGCTGGTTTGTAAAGTAAGCCCATTACCAGCACCCTCAACTGGCTGGGGTTGAGAATACACAAAAATGAGGAATCAACAAAAATTCAGGGAGTCAGTGAACACAGCTCCCTTATCTCACAAGTGTGGATCTCTGTTAACATCACAGTGAAGGGCAGGAAGGAGCCGCCCTCACTCCTGACCGCCTCAGCTGTGGGGAACCCTGTTGTCTGACCTCCAGGCCCAGACTCTCTCCAAGATTGCGGAGTAAACCCTGGGGGACAGGCTCGGGGACCAGAGGGATGCTCCTGAGCTCTGCCCTTGGTGAGTTCCCCACCAGGACAACCCCTTTTCACCCCAGTCTCCTTGGCCAGGTGCCAGGGGACCCTTGAATGCATAAATAGATTAAAAAGAGTGTTTAATTTATACTGGGCTAGAGGATACAGAGGTATTTTAGAGACCACAGCAAAATGGAATAGTTGGGGAGGGGAATGATATCTGCTCATCATATTTGTTTTCTAAAAAATATCCTATCCCAAAGATTTCTCTTAAAAAAAAAATTAACACTAACATTAGTTTGAAGAAATGAGATTTACTTTGGGGACGGGGGCTATCTTGTAACCCCATGGACTAATACTACTCCTGGGACTTTTATTGTTGCTCTTCAACTACTTTCAGATGGGGAAAGAAAAAAAACCACCTTGTAACAATATCTTTTGTTAAGAACACTTTACATTCCATGTATTCTTAGCTCTCTGAAAGTAATTCTGCTTTTAACAAGACTTTTTATTAATTAGTTTCTTCTTTCAAGATTCCAGTTCTTCAGAAATGCTTTGAAATATAGCTGTTCTTCACGCATTTTCTTTTGCTTCGAAAAGCCTTTTCCCCGGGCTTAGAAAAAGCTGGGTAATAACCAGTTTGGAGTTAAACAGCAAAACACATTAGTGTTAATACTGCCAATTTTCTATCACATGAAGATGTATGAACACCACGAGGTTTTGATTTTGACCAAATCTACAGGCTCGGATGTTTAAAAGATAGATTGTTCTTCTGGGCTTCTCAGGATAAAATTGAGTCAAGTTTGTGTCAGCCAGAAAATTAAATTGTGAATATTGTCATAATGGAAATTTCTTACATTTGCAAGCCAGTCCCTTATCAGAAAGTGGAAAGGAGAAAAGTGTGTATCCCTATACTTCTCTCATCTAATTCTGTATTCTGTTTAGTCCTTTGATGTTAATAGTTTAAATTACTCTGAGTACTTTTCCACCACGAGGGCTTTAGCTCTGCTTTCAAACATCTATAGATATAATAATGTGCCTCCCCAAATGCCATGAGAAGTTTTATGAACTCTTTTAGAACCCTTCCCCAGAGAAGGTGCATTTAATAGAGGAAAATGTCATGTTTCATTAGTATATTCGTGCTCACACAAATTTAGTCTTCAGAAAAGATAGTGCTTGTAAAACTGAAACCAAAACTGACAAATTGTGCTTCTGTTTAAAAGCTGCAATCCTCAAATAGAGAATCATTCTCACATACATCAGCATAAATCAGTAAAACATTTACTTTCCCCTCAAATAAAAATTCTAAGATTCTGTTCCTAGGATGTGAATCTAGAGACCCATGTCCTGAGTCCTAGAGGTCATTTAAGAGAATTCCATGGAATCTGGGCAGCTTTATCTATGATTTGTCCACTGCACAAGCAAGGATGGGTTTGAACTCAGGAATACCTTTTAGCCTCACTTCCCAGAGACTGTACAATAATGACATCTGAGGTCTCTCCTGCATTATGACTTCAGAGGGAGGGGACCATGTAGAAACCAGAAATTCTAGAGTGGAGAGATTCAATTAAGACGCACAGTGGATCACATCCACTAGAGACAATGACCAAATGCTTGGGAATAAAGCAGTTTCATAAAAAGAGATTTAGATCTTTCATTTCTGAACCTAGGAAAATATTCTCTTCAGGGCTGAGCAGCCTAGGAGGTAGACACAAATATGGAAGAGTCTAGCAGAGTGTTAAGATGTATAACTTTGGACTCAAAAGAAAATTCAAATCCCAAATCTCCTACTTAATGACTTCAGTCAGGTTACTTAATTGCTCTGAGTTTTAATTTCTTCAAACAAAAGGTTATTGTGAGGATTAAACAAGTTGTTGTGTTTATTGATGTATTTCTTCAACAAATAACCACCAAAACCAAGGGGCTATTCTAGATACTGAGACAGAATTGAACAAACCAATAAAGTTGTGACTCTCATGAGGCTTATATTTTAACACAAGGAGACAGAAAAAATAAAGAAATGAACAAAGATTCTGTTGGGTTGTGATCATTGCTAAGAAGATACGTTTTAAAAGGATCTCCCTCACTATTGTGTTGAGAACAAACTCAAGGCAGGCAGGGTTAGAAGATGTGTTAACAAATAATCCAAACAGGTCCCAAATTAGCAAAATTATAAATGAAAGAGAAACACCACAGAAATAGAATCATAAGGTAATACTACAAACAAACATGTCATTGAATTTGACAACTTAGAAGAAATGGATAAATTCCTAGAAACATAGAATCTTTCAAGACTGAATCAGGAAGAAACAGAAAACATGAACTGACAAATGACTAGTACTGAAATTGAATTAGCAATCAAAAAAACTCCCAATGAATGAACGTCTAGGACTGAATGACTTCACAGAGGAATTCTACCAGCCATTTAAAGAGGAGTTAATACCTATTCTCAAACTATTCCAAAAATTGAAGAGAATGGAATACTTCCAAACTCATTCTATGAGGCCAGCATTACCTTGATATCAAAATCAAAGACACTCCAAAAAAAGGAAATTACAGGCTAATATTCCCAATGAATATAGTCACAAAAATGAAAGACTTGTACTCTGAAAACTGTAAGACACTGAGGAAGGAAACTGAAGATGACATATAAAAGGAAAGATATCCCATGTTTATAGACTGCAATAATTAATATTGTTAAAATGTCCACACTACTCAAAGCAATCTATATATTTATTGCAATCCCTATCAAAAGACCTATGATATTTTTTAAGAACTAGAACAAATAATCTTAAAATTTGTATAGAGCTAAAAAAGACTGTAAATAGCCTAAGTAATTTTGGGGAAAGGGAATAAAGCTGGGGACGTCACACTCCCTGACTTTAGACTATACTACAAAGCTACAGTAATCAAAATAGTATGGTACTGGCCCAGAGACAGACACAAAGATAAATAGAAAAGAATAGAGAGCTCAGAAATAAACCCATGTATATGGTCAATTATTCTATGACAAAGGAGGCAAGAATATATAACGGAAAAAAGGCAGTCTCTTCACTAAGTGGTGTTGGGAAAATTGAGTAAGTATATATAAAAGAATTAAATCAAAATATTTTTTCACACCATATACAAAAATAAAGTCAAAATGGATTAAAGACATAAATTTAAGACCTAAATCCATAAAACTCCTTTTAAAAAAGGCAATATGCTCTTTGGCATTGATCTTAGTAATATTTTTTTGGATCTATCTTCTCAGGGAAGGAATACAAAAGCAAAAATAAACTAATTGGACCAAATTAAACTAAAAAGCCTATGCACAGTGAAGGAAACTATCAATGAAATGAAAAGACAGCCTACTGAATGGAGGAAGATATTTGCAAATCATACGACCGATAAGGTGTTAATATCCAAAATATAGAAAGAACTGTTACAACTCAATATAAGAGAACAGTTGGGAGGTTCCTCAAAAAATTAAAAGTAGAGCTATCATATGATTAGCAATTCCACTTCTAAGTATATATCCAAAGAAAAGGAGTACACTTATTTGAAAAGACATAGCACCCCAATGCTATACTGGAGGCCTGGCGTGCTGCGGTTCATGGGGTTGCAAAGAGTCGGAAACGACTGAGCAACTGAACTGAACTGAGCACCCCAATATTCATAGCAGCATTATTTACAATGGCCAAGATATGGAAGCAAATTATATGTACAATGACAGATGAATGAATAAAGAAGATGTGATATATAAGGAAGATGTGCACGTGTGATATACTCCACACACACAATGGAATATTACTCAGCCAAAAAAGGAATAAATTTTTGCCCTTTGCAGTATCATGGATGGACCTTGAGGGTATTAGGCTAAGTGAAATATTACACAGAGAAAGACAAATATTGTATGATATCTCTTATATGTGGAATCTAAAAAATTTTTAAAAATGAATATAACCAAATAGACTCAGAGATATATAGAACACACTGGTGGTTGCCAGAGGGGAGAGGGGTGTGGAAGGGGCAAAACAGGTGAGGGAGATTAAGAGGTAGAGACCACCAGGTATAAAATAGTTAGATAAATTACAAGGATGTCATGTATACCACAGGGATACAGTCAATTATTTTATCATAACTTTATGTGGGGTATAATCTATAAATATATCAAATTACTATGCTATACACCTGAAACTAGTATAAAATTGTAAGTCAACTATACTTCATTTTAAAAAGAAGAAAACCAATCAATCAAACAAAGATAATGATAGCTTTGAGGGCTGGCAGTAGAACATCAAGAACTAGTCATATTTTAGATTTATTTTGAAAGTGAAGATGATAGCCTTTGCTGAGGGTTTGGAGATGGAGTATAACAAAATAAAGAAAGCAAAGACAATCCCAATACCATAGATATGAGTAACTGGCATGGGGAAGCCTGGGGAAGGGGTAGATCTGTGTATGAGTATGTGGCAGGCCAGTGTGTGTGTCCAGAAGAGGAAATCAACAGTTCAGTTTTGGACATGTTCATTTCAAGATGCCTATTTGGTATACAAGTGGAGCTATTGAGCAGGTGGTTGCAGGAGATAAGGCCAGACAGGCACAATGCCTGGTATGTTTTCTGTTTTTGTAATCCTTGGAGCATCTGAGTGCTAGATGCAGTCTTGACGTGTTTCTCAGCAACCTGGGTACCCAAACTCTTGAAAAGTCCCAGAAGATGAAACTATCACTTGGGCAGCCAAGACGTGACCTGCTGGACACAGGTTTAGGGAGCCGGAAAGCTGGTCAGATTAATTCTAGGCCTCACTTTCTGAAAGTAAACTCCCAGAGATTGCCTGCAAAAAGGTACATCAGTCACTCATCAGCAGAGCAGATGTTGCTCTGGTCCTCAGTGGATGGTAGCTGCCCTTCTTTGCAGGGTCTCTCTGCTCATTGCCCCAGACCTGCCCCTTAGTTTCACTAAAACCCGTAGGCCCCAGCCCACCCAGATCTTAGCTCTCACCTCCCTGGACTATGGTGGCAGCCTGGGCACTAGCCTCCCTCTCCCTCCAGTCAGGCAGTTTCCTGTCTTCACCCTCCTAAACAGTCTGCCCTAGAGTGATCCCAGTAATTAAGATACCTGCAAAATCAGGGGTAAGGCTCTAATAGAACTCAGCAAAGTCAAGATGATGAGATGAGCTGGGATGTCAGAGTGGCAGGTAGCTGCCTTCTTTGATTTGGATTCATAAATCATAAGTCTGATCATTTCCAAAACCCTTTGCTGGTTTCCTAAAGCCTATATAATATATCCCAAATTGCATTCCACAAAATGGCACAATTTTTCATGCCTTCTCATTCATTCGCTCACTCACTCACATTTTCATTCATTTCTTTATTACTGAGACCTACTATGAGGCCTTGTGCTGGACTCTGGAGATACACCATCATCTCCTCACCCAACCTTACCCCAAGAATTGTGCAGCTGAGGGAAGAGGCACACCTGTGAAATGAGGCTTTCCACCAGATGCACAACACCTTTGTTTGGGGGTCATAAGTATATCTCCAAACACAGGATCCTCCTTAAAGAGGTGGCCCTCTCCCTTCCAGCCTCGCCTCATGCCACCTCCTCCAGGCAGACTTCTGTGGGATCCTCTCAACCTAAAGCAAAACTCCTTGTTCAGCGTTCCCATAGCACAGGGCTCACTTCTTAGAGGACTACCAAATTTCACCCTCTAGTGTTCTCTTCTCCTCCAGGATGTCACTAAGGACAAGAAACAATCTATGATTACCGGTAAGCTTGACAACCAGCAAGTCCTCAGCACACAGCTGTCCAATGACAACCTGTCACCAGCCCACAGGAGAAAACCCCTTTTTACAGGCACCTGATCAAGGATCTGCCTGCAATGCAGGAGACCCCGGTTAGATTCCTGGGCTGGGAAGATCCCTTGGAGAAGAGAAAGGCTACCCACTCCAGGATTCTGGCCTGGAGAATTCCATGGACTGTATAGTCCATGGGTTTGCATAGAGTTGGACATGACTGAGCAACTCACTTCACATCCCACCTTCTGGCGGAGAATAAGCTTGGACACAAAGTGACGTGGTAATCTGGTTATAGCAGACTAAATACTGATATCCCAACAGTCACCATTTGCAAAGATTTACAGCGCTCTGGGTTCTGTGCTGATAAAATCACATGCATGACCTTCTGTCACCCTCACATAGATACTATTCATCACCGCTCTTTTACAGATGAGGACACTGAAGCTCAACAGGGCAATGACTTACTTGAGGTAATACATCTGGTCACCAGCAGAGTCAGAACTGAACCCAGATCTTTGAAAGTCTAGAGGTAGAGTCCTTCCCCCTGGGTGCCATGGCTTCTCTACGGAGGACTGGATGTCTGAATGAAACAGGGGTAGTAGTGCAGGCAGAGGAGAACGTGGCACAGGCACGCCCAGGTGGGAGTGGTGGGCTATGTCCTTCGAGTAATTCTCCTGTCCCACTTTTGCTGATACAGCACTAACACTCGGAGCGAGTGCTAATGTGGGAGGAGAGACAGTGCGGGGGGTGGGGGGGGTTGGGGGCTGGCACCATCCTAACCTTGGCCTCCCTCTGGCTTTGTTTCCAGCTGTTTGACTGTGCGAACAGACCATGGCAAGTGGCCACCCCACTGTCTGCTTTCCTGAGCAGCTGCAAAACAATGTGAGGTTTGTGCCAGGAGTAGTGAGTGAAGCAGGGCAAACCTCCACCCCACAAGCATATGTTCTCCAACCTCGGGGAAATAAAAGG
The DNA here is from genome assembly GCF_023699985.2 of Odocoileus virginianus. Taxonomy (NCBI): domain Eukaryota; kingdom Metazoa; phylum Chordata; class Mammalia; order Artiodactyla; family Cervidae; genus Odocoileus; species Odocoileus virginianus. The sequence goes on from NC_069676.1 coordinate 42,154,931, forward strand.
TGATTGTTATGGACCTTCCTGATTCCAACAGCCCTGGGTCAGACGCTTCCCGTGAACAGCTACCAGAAGAACTCAGCTGTGGCCCCATTGAGTCTGTGATCCTTTCCTGGAAATGTTAAGATATTCTGAAGCCAAATGTAAGAGTGATGTACTCTTTGAAAGTCAACGGGGAGACCCTCTGATCATCCAGTTATGGAGGGAAAAGTAAAAGACCTTGACATGACAATTGTCTTTGATGATGTGATGTACTTGACTAGCATGTTCCTAGAGCTGATTATTACAAATTGTGATTTTTAGAAATGCTGCTAATCAGATGGATGGATGGGGAGGGGCAAGGCCAGAGGAAATTCCAGATGCTGGTAGCTCCTGTTTCTCCCTCAGCAGGGTGGGGCCACTCTGAAAGATAAAGCATTCCCAACTCAGCCTCCTATAGAAGTTGGGAGTGGCCCCTTGGCCCCATCAGAGGCCACCGACAAGACTGTCCTTGCACCTGCCCTGTAATCAGACCCAGAGGACGAAACCAGCAAGCCACACTCAGGAAATGAACTCCAGGCATGGAGAATGTGTCCTCTTGCTAACAGGTTCATGGTGGCATGAGCCAATGGAAGAAAGGCTTGAGCCCTGCTTTCAGAGGATACAGAGTGAGACGCTCTATATCTCGTGGTGCAGCAAAAGGACCTCACCCCTAGGTGGCATAGCTCCTTCTGACCCAGTCGTCATCCTTACACCAAGATGGCTCTGCCCAGAGCACTGCCCAGGGATCTGGGCACATCAGTCCCTATAGAGACCTAAAAACCATCAGAGTGGAACTAAAGGACTCTTGATTCAGTGAAAACTCCTCAGAGGCAGAAGTGTGAGTTCAGCCACCCAGTCAGCTAGCGGCCTCCCAAGTAGAGGCAGGAGTCCTGCCAGTTCTCACTCTCAGCTCCCTTGGCCTGGCCCTAACTGTGGCACCCAAAACACTGCATCATCACTGCCTAATTTGCTCCCTCAGGGTCAGGACTGATTCAGACTAATGGCTAAAAATGATGTAAACCCCATGTACTACCTGCTCGGTACAAAGTACTTACACATTAACACCAGTACTGGCAATGAGTATACCCAAAGAAGGCCTTTATAGTAAACTTGCTGCCTGTTCCAGGCACCTGGGTGATAACAGCATCTGACTGCCCTGAGTTAGAGCTCCTGAGTACAACACACTTGGAGCACCGTTTTTCACTGCAGCTGTGTGACTAAAGCCCTGAGTTGTGTATATCTTCAGAAGCAGTGTGTCCTCATGGGCCATGACCACCTGGCAGCCTGCAATCCTCAACACATACAGTCCAACCAAAGAAAGGTGGGCTCTTGCGGGCGACCTCTGGCAGAGAAAGAATGGGGGATACAAAGTCCTAAGTGTAACCAGAGGTCCTGGTGCTCAGGTAAGAGACTAGGCAGCTCCACACTTTGATCCAGGCATTGATGTGGCTGGATCCTCCACCCAGTGGCTCACATCAAGATATCCTTTGAAGAAATGTTTGTTGAGCCTTTGAGATACAGTTGAAGCCTTTGCACATCATAGAGAAGGAGAAAAGAGAGATTTGACATGGTCCATATTTTTCCAAGTATTTTCTAGGCAAGTCTGCAAAGGGTTGTTAGAAGCACAAGGTACAGAAAAGATAGACCAGGCTTGCATGTCTTGAGACCGGGCACGGGAAAAACTTAATGAGAAAAGATGAATGTTATGTTTGTTATGCAGGAGGGCACCAGCGGACAGTTACATCTGCCATCCCCTAAATTAGAGCTATTTGTTCTCATAGAATTAATTGCAGAAATAAATAAAATTTATCTTCAATATTTGGCATGTGATCTTAGAAATTAGAATTCATGAGCTCACATGTTCGATAACTCACATATAAATATAGACAAACGGATGTTTTAATGCAAATTTAATATACAGTAGTTAAATTAATGATTTTTCTCAGTTTGTTTTTAATTGGGGGGAAAAAACCTCCCAGTCACACTGTATAAATCAAACTCGCCCAGCATGTTTGCGTGATAGAGAAGTCAGCACGTTCATGGCCATGTATCAAGATCTGATTTGCTTAAAATAAATGACTCCTGCTTCCAGCTCCAAATGCAGCATCATGTTAATGCATATTCATAACTGGCCATTTCTTTCCTTTTCTCATCCTTTGTGTTTTATATATTCTGGATTGAAAACATAACCAAGGACATTTGTTCCCAGGGGCCAACTGGGTCAGGAATGCTATAGTCAATTGGATTAAAGATGTGATGAAGCATCTTTTACTGCTCTGAAAGCAGACAGGAAAGGAAAAATCCCTCCTGCAGAACTGGACTTGGGCTGCAGGACTGCAGGGTGGGTGGGTGGGAGGGTGGGAGCCCTCCCTGCTGGGGCTGAGGCAGTGGGTGCCCACACAAGGAGATGGTGAAGGACGAGACCCGGAATGCGGGCTCTGCTAATTGCTCCTGCGCATAGCTCATCTCGCCTCATCCGCGGTGATTGCCTCTTGATTTCATGCTAGATGGCTATACTGCTACCAGGAGCCTCTTGGTGAGTTTGTGGACCATACGAAAAAGGCATTTTTATCACCGGTTTAATGCCCCATGGCTGACAGGGAACAGGCGCGCGAGAGAAGCGATGCTATGGCTTGGGCATTAAAGGGATCATTAAGCTCCACGTTAAGGAAAGGTCTTGTTTTCAGTTACATGCCAAGTGCAGAGCCAAAAGTGACGGGTAAGCAAAAGGAAGGGGGGGATGCTCACCTTGCCTGGCCAGTCGCTGCCTGCATCTCCACCTCCTCTATCCTCCCCATCCACCCTCCTGGTCAGCTCTGGATGGTTACAGAAGGAGAGCATCCGCCAGGAGCAGAGGCTTGCACCCCAACTCTACTCACTGGTTGTGCTCCCCTGAGAGATGATGTGACCCACCACTGTGCCCTCACTGGTTGTTTATCAGCCCCCTTGAGCTTCCCCAGGGGAAGCTGAGGGCCCTTTAAGGAGGCAACCACTGGCATTGACCCTCTCCTTCACCCCAGGCAACTGCTGTTCTCCAAGTACTCTTGAAGCCTTCCTTTAATGCCCAGCAGAGAGAGGCTCACTCTCTCCCTGTCAAGCCTAATCCCAGGTCTTTCTGCCTCCAAGTATCCAGGGACTCATGACTGAGACACAGAGTTTGTGGAATATGAGCATTCAACCAGGGGACTCAAAGCATTTCAAGAAATGGGAAACTGCCCTCCTGGTACAATTAGCTGGTGCATGGATCTCACCGACCCTGATGGCAGTCTGGAGAGACAGCCCAGTGGAAAGAAGCAATCAAGTGGAGTTGAGGGCTGCATAATTTACAGATGACCCGGGGCAGCTGTAAATAATGAACGTCCCCAAATTATGATTCATTGTTTTATCAGGCATCCTGCTTCTTCCCAAAGAGAAGCTCCAGGGATGGAGATATATTTGTGACAAGATTTATATGGCAGCCACGTTGCTTTAGTCTATACCCAGAGGACATGTTCCTAAGTTCCTATGAATTCTTCTCTAACAAATAGTTAAAAGGCAGCACTGAACTCTTGACCAAGTGCTTAGGGTCGGTCCAGCCCTAGCAAGGTCAACCAACCAGTAGTGACAGAAACACACAGTCCTAATCTTCAAAGGGCCAGGGCAACAGCTCTCCTGATGTCAATAACCTGTCCCCAAGACTCAGCAACTCTTCTGAGATTGGGCCATCACTCTCCAGGATACTATACTGTTTCTTCTGCTGGAAAAACAGCTTGAAGGTGACAAGCCCTATCTCCTCTCCATTCAATTCAAAGTTTGTGGATTTTCAATATGGCATCTCAGACAGAACACAGTTATAGTGGGGCAAGGTCCTTGGGTGGCTGAGTTGGATAGGGGAAGCTGAAATGGCCCCAAAAATAAAATTTCTGAAAATAATCACCTAAGGTCCAGTATATGCTCTGTCTACACAAAGAAAGGGCTTCCCTGGTGGCTCAGATGGTAAAGAATCCACCTGCAATGAGGGAGACCTGGGTTCAATCCCTGGGTTGGGAAGATCCCGTGGAGAAGGGCATGCAACCCATTCCAGTATCCTTGCCTGGAGAATCTGCATGGACAGAGGAGTCTGGCGGGCTACAGTCCATGGGATCACAAAGAGTCAGACACAAGCACAGCACACAAAGGGAAAAAAAAAAACAAAAAACAAAGTACAGAATGTGACAGATTAAACAAGGGACACACATGTACTCAGAAACAGTGAAATACTATGTTAGAATCAGGGACAGTTACTCCTTGTTGCGGTATCTGTGTGACAAAGTTGTAACGCTCGTGCTGCTTTCTGGTGCTGCCACAAGCCCTACCTAAGATGGAACTACCTCCACCCTCTTCTTTCACCCGCAGATGATTCCATGGATTATCTGAGCCCTATTAGGCAGCTACTCTGTGCCAGTCATAACAGTAATGGAAGTCTGGAACCACTAGCCAGGTATGAGCCAGAGGATGTGGGCCCAGCACCAGCGCTGGCAAGAGGCAGGCTGGCCGTGATCCCCCAGTGATAGATGGATGTGAAACCCGGCCCAATGGCTCTGCCAGCCACTGCTTTTAAAAAGCCCGTCCTTGCGGTGTTCCAGTCATGTCCCTGAGGCTTATCAGCTCTGACATACTCCCAACTCATTTGTTTTTCTTATTCTCCCCACTATCACTTCTAGAGGGGCGTCATTTCCCTGGCAAATGGTGCAGTTGTCAGGCAATCTGATGAAGAGTTCTGCACTTATAGCTGTGAAATCACGGGCCTGTGTCTGAACAGAGCCCACCAGACAGACTCTTTGTGGGGGTGGAGTCTATTTTCTCCTCTGATGCCAAATGAAAATCACAATTATGACCACCCTACACATTTAGCATTACAGACTTCCCGTCTTAGGCAGGGCTTGTGGCAGTACCAGGAAGCAGCAGGAATGTTACAACTCTGTCACATAGACACAGCAACAAGGAGTAACTGTCCCTGATATTAACACAGCATTTCACTGTTTCTGAGTATATGCGTATCCCTTGTTTAATCTGTCACATTCTGTACTTTGGCTTTTGTTTTGGTTTTTTTTTCCTTTGTGAATACATAGCATATATTTGATTCCTGGTGACCATTGTCAGAAATTTTGTTCTTTGGGCCATTTCAGCTTCCCCTTCCCAACTCATCCAACCCATCTGGCCCTTGCTGGCTTTGGAAAACTGGTCAGTGCTAAGGTGGACAGCCCGGACTGCAGAGCCCGACTGCTTGCCTTTAGACTTCAGTTCCTCCACTCACCACCTCTGCCCTAGAGCAGTGATTTCAACTGTTTCTCAGTTCCCCCATCTGTGAAATGGGGATAAGAGAGGTATCCATTTCAGGGAGTGGCAGCTGGGATTAAATGTGATGATGCTGTATAACCAGTGTCTGGCACATATAAGTGCTTTGTAAGTGTTTGTACAAATAAATGAACTCCCTCCTCTGGGCAGTTCTGTTGGTTTAGTGTCAGAGTTGACCATATTTCCTGGATGTGGCTCAGAAGCCATCCTGACATCACACCTTGGAGGACTGACGGGTACATCCATACCAGGCAGAGGTAGCCATTCCCTTCTCCAGGGGGTCTTCCCAATCCAGGAATCGAACTCGGGTCTCCTGCACTGCAGGCAGTTCTTTACTGTCTGAGCTACTAGCAAAGCCCCACCTCTCCAAGCATGTTGCCTCAGTACTTAAAAAGGCCAGATGAGATGAGCAGAAGGGCTGTTATTACTCCTGTTTTACACACAAAGGGACTGAGGCCAGAGGATAAGAGAAATGACTTATTGAGGGTTATAAGGACAGGGCAAAATCAGAGTCACTTAATTCATTTATTACTTTCATTGATGTCTACTCTGATCTGGCCGCCAGGAGCTAAGCTGGAAGTAACCTGCGCTCTGCCTTCAGGCAGCCATGGTGACAGATGGGCAAACTCCAGAGAACTGACATCAGTGGAAGAAAATTTTGCAGGGGAAGTGTGATTGTGTCATGGGGCAGCCAGGTGGGGAAGACCAGCTCTGCAGGACAATGGTGGGAAGAGGCCAACCAGTATGGGCTGGGTCTTAGCGAATGAGAAGCTTACTAGGTAAAGGACTGGGAATGACATTGCAAGTAGAGGTGGCAAAACCAGCATGGCATGGATGCAGGCAATGGCACCTTGTCCTGGGAGCGGTAAGATGTCCCAAGGACTGAGCCCATGGCCCAGGGGCACATGTAGGAGAACCTGGGACCCTGTGTGTTGTAATCCAAGGAGTATAGATGCTATCCTGCAGGGATCTGGTGACAGGCTGGGCTGAGGGATGAAATGAGTGGTAAGATGTGTGTGGTAGCAGGACTTCCCTGGTAGTCTGGTGGCTAAGACTCAGCTCTCCCAATGCAGGGGGCCCAGTTTCAATCACAAGTCAGGGAACTAGATCCCACATGCTGCAGTTAAGCGCCTACCACAACATGGCACAACTAAAGATCCCACGTGCTGCAACCAAGACCCAGTGCAAATAAATATAAATATTCAAATTTTTTTTAAAAGATGTGTATGTTAGCAACATTAAGAAAATGATTGTGTAGACTACCCTAGAGTACGAGAGCAGTGAGCCCAGAAGCCAGGAGAGTTTGAGCTCTACATATACTAATCCAGCCAGCAAGGACAGAGCATCTATTATTTTCAAGGTACTTTTTGTGGTGTTAGGATAAGCAGTGAATCAAAAATCTCTGTTCTCTTGGAGTTTACATTTCAATATAGTAAAAGATGATGAACTTCTCAGCCACGGTGGTGATAATTGGAATGAGACTGGAGAATAACCAAAGGAGCTTCCCAGGATGGTAAATTTTCAAAGTTCATTGCCAACTGGCACGTCCTTTGGAATGCCCCAAGACAGCAGAGCCAAACAATTTTTGAGTTGCCAAAACCTTAAAGTGGTTTGTTTATACATCTTCCTTATTCTCCAACTGTATGTATTCAACTTTCAAGTTAAAAAATTATAAATAAGGATCTAGATGGAACTACTGTGAAGAGAGATGCAAAATAACAGTAGCTCAATACAGGAGACACCAATTTCTCTCAGGCATGATAATTGGAGCATCATCAGGCCAGGCTGGCGTGGACCCCACAGTGCCTGAGATTCCAGACCCTTTCTATATGATCACTCCACCCACCCGGGGTGGGGGGGGGGGCACCTTGCCCTTGGGATCCTAGACAGCTCACCTCACCATGTCTGCATCTAGACAAAATGGGAAGGGAAAAAAGAGGAAAATCAAGGCACAGAGTTTCAGGGCACATCTGGGAAGTGGCTCACATTGTTGCACTCACCTCCCACAGGCCAGCACTTAGGAAGCCGTCATAGCGAGCTGGCAGCGGGGCTGGCAAGTGCAGCTGTGGGCCAATCAGAAGGTGATGGTTCTAGAGAAGACACAATGGATGTTGAGGGCCAACTCGTCTCTCTACAAGAAAAAAATAAAGAGAGATTTCCGTGCTTTGTCAGTAACTTGAAAATGCTTTCTGACTTAGCCTCCAAACAGCCGCTGCTCTCCGCTGTTCTCATCCCAGTCAATTCTTGGGACAGAACAAAGATCTCTGTAGACACTGCTCACACAAAAGCCAGACAACTGGATTTAACCTTCAAGGGGGATAAATGGGCCTGACTTGGGACTCGGTTTTTTCTGAATTCAATTACTGACTTCCTCGGTAAACATGTGACTTTGATAGAAAACATTAAGGGCCCACGGTTTCGACAGTCTGCAGGGTAGAAGTCAGGTTCTGAGCTGCTGACTTCCCTTGGCTTTCTGTTTTGTCCCCCACGAGGTCTCTCAAGCCATCAGCTGTACCCTCAAGCAAGGGGGACCGCCAGCACTCTTCTGAGGTGGCTGGGGGAAATCAAATTTCATAGCCTAGAAAACAAAACACTGTAGGACCCTCATACTGCTTGGTCCCCTAGCTCCTGGGGTGGGCAGCAGCCGCCCACTCAGGGTGATGGGGTCCTAACCAGAGGTGACACCACTCAGGAAGAGAAGCTACACCAGCGTCCTTGCCCGCCTCTCTGAGCAGAGCACTGCACCAGCACCCTTGCCGCTTGCCCCTCCCCACGGTCCTCTGGGTTTTCCCCTGCTCTACACATTGTTTCCAAGCCCCTTGCACTCCATTCTCTCCATAGCACCCCTGCTGGCCAGCTGGTCTCCTCTCTCTGACCTCTCCAATCTGCCCTTGACTCAGCTCCAGAACCACCTCCTCAGAATCCACCTTGGACCAGCACCCTCTCTGTCCAAACACCTCCCACGCTGACTCCACCTGGGGCAGTGGCATCCTTTCTCTTAGGCAGGAGCTTCCGAACAGCAAGATGAACTTCTAAACCTGAGAGTAGTTATTTAAGTTCGGAAAACATTACTCCAGACAACTACAGTGCCAAGCAGTTGCTTCAAATTCGCCCAGTCTTTTCAATAAAATCGCATTCTTCTCATGCCAGCCTCAATGTAACCAGATATAGTTGCAGGAACCTTTGTAAGAACAGTTGTTCATTCCATCTACAGGCAGTGCTGTGCTGGGCATGTAGACGGGAGGAAGGACCCCCTCCACAAACAGTGCCTCCTCACTGGGAATCTCAGTCTCCCGAGTAAACAGAAAACTCTTCTCTCAGGGTTCAGGGTCCTGGCCATCTGGTCCCCCACTCCACACACACACCTAGTCAAGCTTAATGTTGCTTATTCCCCCAAACCCACAGTCTCAACCGAGTGAGTGGTCTCAGTGCTGTAACTACCCATCCACACTCCCCTTCCTCCATCAACTCATCCTCCCCTTCACTCATCTGCCCTGCTCTGAAAATGCCCATCTTCTTTCCCTAAAGGGGCTTCCCTGGTGGCTCAGACATTAAAAAAAAATCCTGGGTTGGAAAGATCCCACGAAGGAGGAAATAGCTACCCACTCCAGTATTCTTGCCTGGAGAATTCCTTGGGCAGAGGACCCTGGCAGGCTACAGTCCATGGGGTCGCAAAGAGTCGGACACAACTGAGCAACTAACACACAACATAAAGGGACCCTCCTCCCACTCATTATCTTAAATTCCATGCATAAGGTCAGATATGGATCTAGTCTTCCTCCTCCAAGAAGGCTTCCTGGCTGCCCAACCTTCTCTGGTTCCTATCATACACCCAGGAAGCACCTCATGGTTAGAATAAAAGAAAGAATCAAGGGTGACATGTGCCATGTTTGTTGATTCTGTCTCTCAAACAAGATGCCACTTTCCTTACGTGAAGGATATGACATGTGTCTCATACCCTGAATCTACCTAGTATAAGAGATCAATAAATATCTGATGGTTGATTACAGTTATTAAAAATCTGACAACAGATTATAGTTATCACAGAAAGAACACATCACATTCAATTCCTGCTCATGTGTGTACAGCTGGCCCCACGCAAGGAATATCAAGCATTAGGGTGGGTAACAAACTCCAATGATAACCCAGGTTTTCCAAATATAAAGGGCAAACATTGGCCCTGAATTTTTTATTTTTCATATGAACTGAATTTTTAACTTTTCATACGAATGTTTTGGAGCCAGGCATGGACAGCTTAAAATCTTTTTCACAAAGCTTTACCCACAGAGAAAGTAATTTGCACGTTCTCTTCTCCAGCAGTTTCCTACCTCTACACCTCATATCTGCTCTTTCTAATAATTTTCCTCTGAACACCTGCCCGCTGCTCCATTACCGTGGGATGACTAAAGCACAAGCCATCCTTTGCTATCATGTTTCTTCTACCCTGGCAGGGCCATCTCAGGATTTATGCCACCTCCCGGAGAGCTCTGCGTCAGATGCGCTGACTAGCTAGAAGTGCACTGGGAATCAGAGAAGCCCTGAGCCCAGATATCCTGAGCTCACCAATAACAGCCATGCTGTGCTTAGGATCAAAGACCTCTGCTTTAGACCTTTCTTCCTCTTCACCACATTGGTTTTCACAATTTCTCTGAAAAATCAATTTGGAAAAGGCATTTTGGGGGAAAAGCAAATAAAATTTTGTTACTGAATTTTATTTAGAGGAAAAATGTAGTACTTTCCATAAAAAGGCAATTTGATTATATTACAATTTCATTCCTAATCTGTATTTCCTATGTCAAAGCATTCTTTAATGGATCAGAAATAGATAATTGCAGCCATATACTGTGTTGCAGCCTCCGGAAACAATGTATCTCTAATGTCTACTCCCAGAGGCCCCCATTGCTAGCAACACTCTGGGCCAACTCCTGCCAGACGGATGGCCCAGACGCCCAGCTGGCTTGTCTTGCTACTGAGATGGCCGCGATCATGGAGGTAGCTCTGACTGAGCTGCCCAGAGCTGAACACTTGAGGGAACAGACTCCCCACATCATTTCCCTGCAGATTCCTGAATTCCTCACTTTTACCCCAGAAAAGATTTGACACAGAGCTCCCACTGAACTCCCTGTAGGTCCAATTTTCCCACTGACACCTGCTCACATCCATCCCCGAGTGGCTGAACTCTCCAGGCTGGGGCAAATGCAGGAAAGGCTGTCTGTCCCCTAGACAGACTCCCTCCACAAGCTGAGACTCCACAATCGACACCAACAGGAAGCCAGAACCCGTGAAGGGATAAGGGGCTGCGGTGAAGATCCCAGCGGGAGGGGAGAGGAAGGACACAGCCACCGAGCTGTAAGCTCAGCGCTCATTCACTTGCTGACTGCGCACGCTGTGTGTCTGTACTGCAGAGACCCTGAAGACACGTTGTGCTGTGAATCAGACAGACATGTGCCTGGTGTCAGGAAATGTATATTCCAGAAGGGGAGCACTAATACTAAACAAGCATCTGGAGAAAAGTGGAGTGGAAGACTAGATCCTGGAGCTAGAAAAGGGCTGCTGCAGGAGTCATGGGAGGCCTCCCGGAAGAGGTGACTTTTAAGCTCAGAAGAGAAGGAAGGGAAGGAATTTATCAAATAGATAAGGGTAAACAGAGTATTAAAAAGCAGAGACATCACTTTGCAACAAAGTTCCATACAGTCAAAGCTATGGCTTTTCCAGTAGTCGTGTATGGATATGAGAGTGGGAGAAGACACTTAAGAGTCCCTTGGACTGCAAGGAGATCAAACCAGTCAACCCTAAAGGACATCAGCCCTGAATATTCATTGGAAGGGCTGATGCTGAAGCTCCAATACTTTGGCCACCTGATGTGAAGAGCCGACACATTGGAAAAGTCCCTGATGTGGGGAAAGATTGAGGGCAAGATGAGAAGGGAACGACACAGGATGAGATGGTTGGATGACATCACTGACTCAGTGGACGTGAGTTTGAGCATGCTCCAGGAGATAGTGAAGGACAGAGGAGTCTGGTGTGCTGCAGTCCATGGGGTCACAAAGAGTTGGACACAACTTAGTGACTGAACAACAGCAGCAGCAGGGTCAGGTTGGGCAGGAAGATTAAATGGCATGTGCAAAGACACTAGGAGAGACTTCTCTGATGGTTCAGTGGTTAAGACTGCACTCCCAATGCAGGGGGGGGGGGGGGGGGGCTGAGTTCAATCCTTGAACAGTGAGCTAAGATCCCACATGCCACAGCGGAGAGCCTGCATGCCTGCAAGAAAGATCCTGCATGTCGCAACTAAGATCTGGTGCAGCCACATAAATACATAAATGTTAGAAAACAAAGATGTTGAGGACAGGGAGAGCCAGGTACACCCTCCAGCCTGAGACAAGTTGAGTGTCTGGAGTGTGCAGACCAGAGTCTGAGTGTAGATTCTATCCACTGATGGTAGGACTTCACTGAAGGGTTTGAGCAGGCTGTGATGTGGTCAGCTCTGTCCTCTGGCTGTGAAGGGTGGTGAGGAGGCTGTTGTCAATTCAGGTGGGTTACGGTGAGGGATGGTGGTGTCCCGCCCTTGTGAAGCACAGCTGGATTCTGTCCCCAGAGCTGTGGCTGTGTGCCAAGTGGTCACACTGACCAAAAAGAAACCTTCCTGAAGGACGTTGATGGGAGAGGCTGATGGGGGCTCTGGCCTCTCCAGCACGGGCATGAGCTCCAGGTGGTCCAGGATGAGATCTTTACTGCTCTGGCCACAGGGGGGAGGTGGGAAGAGCTGGTGTGCCCTCCAGTGTGAGAACAGGTCAGACTCCCTCCCACCTTAGGCTGCTTCCTTAGCTTGGAGTATTCCCCTCACCCTTCATCCAGGTAACTCCCACTTATTCTTCATGTACCAACTCAAAAGTCACTTCCTCAGGGGTCTTCTCCAGCCTCTCTGATTAGGTCAGGCCCACCATCATCTGCTGTGGCTGCCCCGTGCACCTCACATAACAGCTCACGTCACAGCTGCAATGTCACGTTCTTTAGAGTGATTGTTTGATTCATGTCTCTCTCTCACCTATATGTGGGTAGACCCTACATGATGGTAGACCTACGACAGTGCCTGGCACACAGTAGGTGCTCAGTTAGTGTTTGTTTAATGAATGTGGCAGAAAGTCAGCCACATACTTTGTCTCAGGTGATAACATTTCTGGCAGAAATGGAAAGATTTCCATTTGTAAGAAAAGTCTCTCCCTCCTGGCCATCCTCCTGGAAGATGAGGCCAAGGACTGGACAGAGCCACTTTCTCTGCTCTGTTCAGGAGACTTAGACCCACTGAAAAGCAAATAGACAACAGTGACTCTCATTTAAAAAAAAATTAGAAATAAAACTTTTAAAGTTGGACCATTCTGGAGCCCAGGAAACATCCTTTCATAATTAGAAGATTAGGAAATCTGTTATGAGAACAGAGCTATCATTATCACACTTTATTACCAAAAAATTATATACAAATTATACAATGAGAAAAAATAGGTTGCATCCTCCCAAATTGCAATACCCTACGTGTCTCTGGAGGAAAATTTCATTTCTATTTCCACCTAGAAGAAAGGAGGGGTTCTGATTTGAGAGCTTGAGGGGGATCTGCACAGGTCAGTGTCAGAACCCGCTTTATTGATAAATTGATTGACTCGGGTGCCCTTGCTCTGCCTCCCAAGGGCCCCGATGGCCACCTTGCTACAGACAAACAGTGCCAATGCCAGGCCAAGGAGAACTGCCCAAGTTCTGTGTGGAGACACAGGCTCCAGACCCCAGACCAGAGAGCCCTCTGACCCTCTGCAAAGCCATGAACACCATCCAGTGCTGTATCACGCTCCTGCTATGCGGCAGAACCTGGGCGAGTACACAGAGCCCCTCCCTCCAAAGGTATCACGTCAGCATCACTCTCCCCAGACCCAGGGCAGGCCTCATCTGTGAGTGCTACCTGGGCCCAGGTCCCCCTAGGGCTGCCCTTGCCTCGATGATCCACCGTTTTCTCTGCACCCCACGGAAATTCCCTGGTCTCCACTCACTCAACAGCATTCATTCACCAGGTATTAACTGAACATGTACTGTGGGCAGGCACTGTGTGAGGTACAGGGGACACAATGGGGAGAAAAATTAAACTTGGTCCTTGCCCTCTGGGTCCCCACAGTCCAGTCGGGGTGAGAGGCACTGCTCAGGGTTCTGGCAAGTACAAACGTGGCCATAGGCCCCACACAGGGCCCTTGCCTGGTGTCTCTTCTGCATCTGTCACCATCTGTCTTGTCTTGAGTCATCATGTTGTGGCACCAGATGACAACTCAGACCCCCGGGTGTATCCCGTCAGCCGCGGGGATGAACACAGCGGCCCTGCCAGGCCTGACGTGATATTGCACTTGATAGCACCCCTCTATATTTTGTCTTTTCTTCCTCATGAGGATCCCCACTAACGTTCTGGAGGCTACCAGCTCCTGAGCACCCGCCAGCAAAGTCGCTTTACTCGCACATTCTCATCTTCCCCTCTGGTTCCCAACTGTCCCACTATGGTTCACAGCAAGGTCGGGCTCACAGCAGTGGTCTGGGGCTCTGGCTCCCAGCACAACCCATAGCACCCTCACCCCGTACGGCAAGGTCAGAGGACAGGGAGACAGCCCTCGCTATGGCAGAGGAAAAGGCAGTCTTTCCCAGCATCAGAAAAGGCAGGACTTTTCCTTAAGTCATTACTCTTTTCCAGAGGCTTATACATAAACATAGTTCCCTCCAAGCAACGCTATCTCCTAAGACCAAAGAGATCAGAGACCTAGAGGCCTCATGCCAATGACCCAGGATTTTCAGGGCAGTGGCCAGAAGAGGGAGAGTGCTAAGGGGCCACCAAACTCAAGTCCTGCACCTGCCTCAGCCATACCTTCTAAACTTGACATTGGTAGGAGCCTGGCACCGCTCGGAGCCAGGTAGCAGTCCTGAGCTCAGAGACCTTGGCCAGAGCCAGGAGAGCCCCAAACCAAAGGTGTCTCCTGCCTGCAAACCAGGAGGAAGCAGAGAATGGGGGGGCAGTGGGGGAGGGACAAGGCGGGAGTCAGGACTGGGAGCAGCCTCCTCCAAGCTCAGCCTTGGGCAGGCTTATCCTGCCCACAAAATAAAGCCCAGACCCCCGTGTTTGTTTCTGAAGGCTCCATGCATGACTGAGGCCAGACCCACCTCTCTCTCCCATCTCTTCTCATAGGAAAGAAAACCACATCCCTACTTTTTTTTTTTTTGGAATTTCCTTCTTTTTATTTTTTATTTTTTTATTTTTTTATTAGTTGGAGGCTAATTACTTCACAACATTTCAGTGGGTTTTGTCATAATGAGGTACCATTACACGCCAGTCAGGATGGCTGCTATCCAAAAGTCTACAAGCAATAAATGCTGGAGAGGGTGTGGAGAAAAGGGAACCCTCTTACACTGTTGGTGGGAATGCAAACTAGTACAGCCACTATGGAAAACAGTGTGGAGATTTCTTAAAAAACTGGAAATAGAACTGCCATACGACCCAGCAATACCACTTCTGGGCATACACACTGAGGAAATCAGATCTGAAAGAGACACGTGCACCCCAATGTACATCCCCATTTAATTATGGTGGCAGAGTCTATGTCCTGAGCTCTCTGTATATTATCAAACTTCATCTTTGTTCACACATGGCCCTCATCCTGAGGATAGGGAATTCAGAAGCTATGAGGAAGGCCCCTGATTGCCCAGCTAGTTCACAGGGAAGCCAGAGGCCCCTCACTTCCCCACTGTGCTTCCTGCCCTTCCCACATTCCTGCTCACTGCTGGGTTTGGGGGTGCAGGGCAGAGGCAAGGAGGGAGAGGGGAGTGACATCTTTGACCCTTGGCTGTCCTGACTCTGAGGCTGCTGAGGGCAGAACTGGTGCCAGCTCCCAGCTTCACCTTACAGTCCTGCTGACATTCTGATGGCTATCTTTCTGGGGGTCTACACCACACACTGGCCTCATTGCAAGCCCCCAGAACCCTTAACAAACCTAGACATCATTTTAAAAAGCAGAGACATCACTTTGTCGACAAAGGTCTATATAGTCAAAGCTATGATTTTTCTGGTAGTCCTGTATGCATGTGAAAGTGGGACTATAAAGAAGGCTGAGCACCAAAGAATTGATGCTTTTGAACTGTGGTGTTGGATAAGACTCTTCAGAGTCCCTTGGACAGCAAGGAAATCAAACCTGTCAATCCTGAAGGAAATCAACCCAGAATATTAAATGAAAGGACTTATGTTGAAACTGAAGCTCCAATACTTTGGCCACCTGATGAAAAGAACTGACTCACTGGAAAATATCCTGATGCCGGGAAAAGTTAAGGGCAGGAGAGGGGGGTGACAAAGGATGAGATGATTAGATAGCATCACGGACACAGTGGACAGGAATCTGAGTAAACCCCAGGAGAGAGTGAAAGACAGGGAAGCCTGGCAAGTGCAGTTCATGGGGTCGCAGAGTCAGACATGACTTAATGAATGAACAACTGCAATAGAACACTTCACTGGGTACTAAATAGAGCCAGACTCCCAACACCCATCACACGACAGTGTAATCACTCACCTAGAGCCAGATATCCTGGAGTGTGAAGTCAAGTGGGCCTTAGGAAGCATCACTACGAACAAAGCTAGTGGAGGTGATGGAATTCCACTGAGCTATTTCAAATCCTAAATGATGATGTTGTGAAAGTGTTGCACTCAATATGCCAGCAAATTTGGAAAACTCAGCAGTGGCCATAGGACTGGAAAAGGTCAGTTTTCATTCCAATCTCAAATAAGGGCAATGCCAAAGAATGTTCAAACTATCATACAACTGCACTTATTTCACATGCTAGCAAGGTAATGCCAAAATCCTTCAAACTAGGCTTCAGCAGTGTATGAACTGAGAACTTCCAGATGTACAAGCTAGATTTAGAAAAAGCAGAGGAACCAGAGGTCAAATTGCCAACATCTATTGGATCATAGAAAAAGCAAGAGACTTCAAAAAAAACATCTATTTCTGCTTCACTGACTATGCTAAAGCCTTTGATTGTGTGGATCACAACAAACTGTGGAAAATCCTTCAAGAGATGGGAATACCAGATCACCTGACCTGCTTCCTGAGAAACCTGTATGTAGGTCAAGAAGCAAACAGAATTGAACATGGAACAACAGACTAGTTCAAAATTGAAAAAGGAGTACGTCAAGGCTGTATATTGTCACCTTGCTTATTTAACTTATATGCAGAGTATATCATGCGAAATGCTGGGCTAGATGAAGCACAAGATGGAATCAAGATTTCTGGTAGAAATATCTATAACCTCAGATATGTAGATGACACTACCTTTATGGCATAAAATGAAGAGAAACTAAAGAGCTTCTTGATGCAGGGGAAAGAGGAGAGTCGAAAAGCTGGCTTAAAACTCAACATTCAGAAAACGAGATCAGAAGATCATGGCATCCAGGTCTCATCACTTTATGGCAAATAGATGGGGAAATGATGAAACAGTGACAGACTTTATTTTCTTGGGCTCCAAAGTCACTGCAGATTGTGACTGCAGCCATGAAATTAAAAGACACTTGCTCCTTGGGAGAAAAGCTAAGACCAAACTACACAGCATATTAAAAAGCAGAGACATTACTTAGCTGACAAAGGTCCATATAGTCAAAGCTATGGTTTTTCCAGTAGTCATGTAGAGATGTGAGAGTTGGACCATAAAGAAGACTGAGCACTGAAGAATTGATGCTTTTGAACTGTGGTGTTGGAAAAGACTCTTGAGAGGCCCTTGGACTGCAAAGAGATCCAACCAGTCCATCCTAAAGGAAATCAGTCCTGAATATTCCTTGGAAGGACTGATGCTGAAGTTCCAATACTTTGGCCACCAGATGAGAAGAGTTGACTTATTGGAAAAGACCCTGATGCTGGGAAAGACTGAAGGCAAGAGGAGAAGGGGACAGCAGAGGATGAGATGGTTGGATAGCATCACTGACTCAATAAACATGAGTTTGAGCAAACTCTGGGAGGTTGTGAAGGATAGGGAAGCCTGGCGTGCTGCAATTCATGGGGTCACAAAGAGTTGGACAGGACTGAGCAACTGAACAACAAGAACCCGGCACCATCTCTTCTGACTTCCTGGCCCACCTGGGTGTCTCAGAAGTGTCTTGGAAGCCCAAGGCTCCCTCTCCCCTAGGGCCCCATGTCCCCTGTCTGTCTTCCCCTTTAAGATTGTGTAGTCCTCATTTCAGTTACTCATGGCTGCCTCCTCTGTCAATGGGCCCACTCTAATCAGCTCTGTGTTGTACACTACCTGGGCATGTGGCTAGCCCTCAAAAAGGTGTCTGTTGAGCGAATACCTGTACACACGGATGGGCAAGCAGATGGACAAATGGACAGATTCCTTCTGGGGCTCGAATTCATCTGGGTGGGACAAGAAAGGTGGTGGGGTGGGGGGGTAAGGCCCAGCTGGCAGCCCCCTTGAGGATAAGTACTTCCCCAATCCTACTGTCTCTGCATTGGGTGGGGGGCAGGGGTGTGCGTGTACATGCATGCATGTGGAGATAGGGGTCCTGAAACGCTAGTGTGAAGTTATCAAGATGTGAAGCTGAGAGGCAGCCCATGGGTGACCCATGGTGCAGGGCCCCTGAAGCTTAAGCGGACCTGCACTTGCCTGAGAGGTCATCTGTGGGAGAGAAACTCCCAACACCCAGTGTGAGATCCTGGGCCAGACAGCATGGACACCTCAGCTGCAGTGCCTGAAACACAGGACGATTAGGTGAAATTAGTGGAGGACAGAAAGGGGGGCTTGGAAACTGTCATGGCAACTGTGAGCACATCCTTTGTGTGGCTCTGCTCTTTGTCCCTGCCAGTGAATACCAGAGGCATTACATAAGCAGCAAATGCGCTCTCTGTGGGGACTGGGCCCTCGCCACTGGCGGGCTGTGGGCCAGGAGGCACCACACAGGATGTTCGCCCATCCACAGCCAGGAGGAAGGGCCAGGCAGCCTGGCCAAGGTCCACAGAGGCCACCGCAGGTGAAACCCACTACCCAGTTCAGCCCAGGGCAGCCTTCACCAGCCACGCTGGGTAGCCAGAGTGGAGAATCAGTGAGTGCCTAGCTCTTGGCCACAGACTATGCTGACATCACCCCTCCTCCCCCATTAAAATGCACTTCCACCCTCAAAAGCAATGGAAAAAGACAGTCACCGCCGCCACCTCCCCCATTCATGTGAATTTACCAAGAAAAGTCAAGGCACATCAGCAGCTAATGAGGAGTGAAAACTGAAGCCCAATTTGTCGCGTCTCTTCCTCTTTAAGAGGCTGAATTTATAAAACTCAGTCTGAAATGGGTCCGCCTGGCATGAGACAGTGATCGTCTCCAGAGCACCAGCATGCTGGGTCCTCAGACGTAGGAAAGTGAAGGCTGGTTGCCCGTGGCCCCACCTGATGGCCAGGCTGTGAGACCACCCACCAGCAGAGCCTGCACACCGCCAAGGTGCCGGGACAAGCCAAGACTCCTGACGGCTGCTTCTCCGCTCACGAACACCTGCCTCAGCCTCTGTCCCTGTCACCCGGGGAAGAGAAGTTTCCACAAAAAAGACAACTCATATGGTTGAGGGCTCCTGTCCAAGCCTTAACACTCAATGTAACAGCTTTACTTCCAATAGAGTTCTAGGACTTGCTTGAGGCCCATCTCTTTTCTTTCCTTTTGACTTCAGTCAATGGGGATTGATCAAGCACCCACCCTGTGAAAAGAAATTCATGGAAGGAATCAAACAGGGGAGACAATCTCTGAGCCCAGACTGTCAAAGTCAAAGCCACACAGAAAAAAATAACCTCACAACCTTACTTTAAACTCACATCCTGCTGGCTCCCAGAACGTACACAGATAGCATCAAGGAGGGTCCACAGGGAAATGGAAGGAGCAAGGTTCCAGAAGCTTCCAGAGAAGAGCATCCATACTGAAGGGCTGGACCTTGGCTGCCAGATTCCAGGGAAAGCAAGAGGGACAGACACAGCAGGACAGAGACCATGATTGTGAGAAAGACGGGCACAGGGTGAAGTCACAGACCAGGCTCTAAATATGAGCTCCACCACTTCTCAGCTGGGTGATTCCAGGTGGCTCAGACAGTAAAGAATCCACCTGCCAATGCCGGAGACCTGGGTTCAATCTCTGAGTCAGGAAGAGCCCCTGGAGAAGGGAAAGACTACCTACTCCAGTATTCTTCCCTGGGAAATCCCACGGACAGAGGAGCCTGGCAGGCTACAGTCCATGGTGTCAAAAGCGCTGGACTAAATCACTACTTAGTCACAACTTAGTGACTCAACAACAATGACCACTTTGGGTGAGGCTCTCCACCTCCCTTGTCTCCATTTCCTCTTCCATAAAACAGCAACAAAAATAGTGCCCCATGATAGAGTTATGATGATTCCAGGCAAGTGTGGACAGAGCATGCTCAGCACAACACTTGCGGAGCAAGCACCAGGGCACAGGAAGTGGTTTCACTCCCAGGACAGGGAGAAGGTCCCAGGTCTGCCCTAAAAAGCTCCTCAAGAACAGATAAAGACGACGTGGCACATTTATACAATGGAGTGTTACTCAGCCATTAAAAAGAATGAAATTATGCCCTTTGCAGCAACATGGGCAGACCTAGAGAGTGTCATACTGAGTGAAGTAAGTCAGACAGAGGAGGAGAAATACTGTATGACATCCCTTATAACTTTTTTTTCTAATCTTTTCATTGGAGGATAATTGCTTCACAATATTATGCTGGTTTCTGCCACACCTCAACAAGAATGAGCCACAGGTGTACATAGAATTCCCTCCCTCTTGAGGCTCCCTCCCGTCTCCCACCCCATTCCACCGCTCTAAGACGTCACAGGGCATGGTGTTGAGCGGCAAATTCCCACTGGCTATCTATTTCACACGTGGTAATGTGTATGTTTCCCTGCTGCTCTCTCCATTCATCCAACTCCCTCCCTCCCCCACTGTGTCCCCCGTCTGTTCTCTGTGTCTGCCTCTCAGCTACTGTTGCTGCCCTACAAATATGTTCATAAATACCATCAAGAAATGATACAAATAAACTTACTTACAGAACAGAAACAGACTCACAGACTGTAAGATTAAAGTTACGGTTGCCGGGGGTGGGGGAGAATGGGGAAAAGGGATAGTCAAGGAGTTTGGGATGGACGGGTACACATTGCTACATTTAAAATGAATAACCAACAAAGACCTACTGTACAGCACATGGAACTCTGCTGGGTGCTGTGTGGCAGCCTAGATGGGAGGGGAGTTTAAGGGGAGGATGGACACGCGTACAGGTATGACTGAGCTCCTTTGCTGTTCACCTGAAACTATCATTGCTTGTGAATTGGCTACACTCTAACAGAAAATAAAAAGTTTAAAAAGCTCCTGCAGAAGCCTGAGCTTTGGATCCACTCACAGTAACACAGTAACAGCCAGAGTTCCCTCCTGGGCAGGAAGGACTGATGACCAGAGGTAGAACAAGCCCTAGAGAGTGGAGCAGTGGGTCTGAGACCTGATCCATATTGTCACTCAGACTAAGCAAAGTCCCAGCTGGGGCCTGAGGAATTCATGCTGTGTTTTAGTTGCTTCAGCCAGTCAGGCCCACTGGGACGCCAAGAGGGACAAACCTTGCTGGAATCAGCCTCCACCCCAGAGGCAGGGATTCTCCCTCTGCAACAATAGCATTAGCATCAAAATCCACCCTAAGAAAACAAAACAAAACCCTGAGCACTTAACTATGTTTCAGCAACAGTGCTTATCTCATCTCAGCTCTAGGCTGGCACTGGTGTTTCTACTTTATTCATAAGGAAATGGAGGCTCCAAAGAGCGAGTTAGTTGCCCAAGAACATTGTGCTAGTCGGTTTTTGTTGCATAACAAAAAGGTTATACATCTCTGTGCCTTTTTCACATTTCTTTTGCCAGCTCTGCTGATCAGCTGTGATTTGGCTCATCTAGTCTGGGCTTGGCTGCAGCAGCAGACTCGACTCCAGACTTCATGTCAGATTCATGTCTGCCTCTGGGTCTTCATTCTGTGATCCATGCTGAAGGATCTGCAGCACCCAAATGACAGATCAGGTAGCACAGGAGAGAGCGAGCCAAACCAAAGAAGCAGACTGAAAGCCTCTGCTTTACATCACACCCACTAATGTCCCAACAGCCAGGTCAAGCATCCATGATGTGTGCAGGCAAGTATGTGCTCTGTCCATGCCAACGACCTAAATACCTAATTATATTCCAGGATGGAGTGCAGATTCAAAACAGTATCCCAACCTACCACCACCACACAGCTCCCAAGTAGCAGAGCCAAGAGGCAAATCCAGAAAGCCTTTTCTTTTCACTGCTCTGCAATCCCAGCTACTGTGTAACCACTGGGGCGTTAGGTCACTCCACTCTCTCAGCCCTGGTTGTCTCACCTACACGCAGTGGGTATAGCATGACCTACATTGTTGGGCTTTCTAAGGATCAAATGAGGTGGTGTGTGAAGACTCTTTCAAGAAACCCAGGGGTGGATTAGGACAAAGTCTCCCAACCCTCATTTGGCAATTGCAGGGGATTCTTTCTGCCAGACAGAGATGAGGTGAGAGGGCAAAAAGGCAGAGCTGCCCTGCAACCTTGAGAATGATGGACCTCTCTATACCGTTCAGACATAGATTGATCCTGAAACACACCCACGCAAAGGAGAAATGTCAGAGTCTCAGTCATAATTAGGGCTTCCCCAGCGGCTCAGGCAGTAAAGAATCTGCCTGCAATACAGGAGACCCATGTTCAACCCCTGGATTGGGAAGATCCCCTGGAGGAGGAAATGGCTACCCACTCCAGTATTCTGGCCTGGAGAATCCCACAGACAGAGAAGCATGGCAGGCTACGGTCCATGGAATTGCAAAGAATCAGGCATGGCTGAGTAACCAACACTTTCCAATTTCAGTTATAATTTGGCCAGGTTGACTGTCTTAGAGAGGATGTTCCATGCCAAACCAGGTGAGGACCTGGTCAGATAAACACACACAGTTAAAGAAGCAACCTGGGCTCCCTGAAGGCACAGTGACACTGCTGGGGAGCATGACCCCTCGTGGCTGCAGGACACAGATCAGTACTGCGCACGCATCTCTTCCTCTTCATCACCAATCATTCATTCCCTGCACACATCTTCTGATTGGTACATTTGAGCATTGTATTTTCAGACCAAAATGACAGCAGGGATCAAACTTCTAAGTAGATATGATAGCAAAAAGCATAAAGTCGGTCACAAAGAGTATGTACTAGAGCATGCTTGCATGTTTTCCCAACAGGATGCCCAACAACTCAGTTCCTCAGACAACAGTTCAAATTCTATACCTCTGCTGCAAGGGTTCAAGTCCTGCCTCCCTCTGTTAATAGTTTAACCACCTGAGACTCAGTTTTCTCATCTGTTAAAGGGGAACAGTAGTAATACCTACATCACAGATAGGAGGATTCCACAAGGAAAACTATGCAAATCCCTTAGCACAAGCCTGGCACCAGATGTGCTCAGCAAATGACCGTTGTCATCAGTACCCCTTAGCCCCTCAACAGTCATCCCCCAAACCATTTCCCACCCCCTCAGAAACTTCTCTCTAGCTCTTGCAGAGATTCTGGGAAGCAGAGAGCCACACATCCCCGAGAATCCCATTTTAGTACTGAGCACACATAACTGCAATATGATTTTAGGCATCGCTGTGTAAACATATGACCCTTTAATTCTATTTCAGTTCAGTTATGCAAATCTCATCATATATTCAGCATCAAGCCATTTTTCTTTCCTCTCAAAATCCGTCTACTACTGGCCAGCTGAGCCTACTACTACCAATTCGAGGTCCAGAGCAGAGTCCCAGTATCTTAAGTTTGGAAAATGTGTCACTCCTCAGCCTGGGCACAGAGCCAGGCCAGCAACAGGTACTAGTCACCGGAAAGCCTGAGAGAGTCAGGGCAGAAGACAGGACGAAGATTATCCCACCAGGCACCTTCGTCCCGAGCTCCACAGGAAGCCAGGAGGTACCCAGGGCCCTCTAAGAGAAGTCAGTGGAAAGAGGCAGGAAACCGGACCCACTCTCCACTCGTTCCCCAATATAGTTTACACTTCCTATTCTATAGGCTGAGGTTCCATGGAAATCTGAGTTTGGAAAAAAGGATGCTACCGCTTTTATATCTAAAAAAGCAAAAGACAAGAACTAGTTAATTAACCGTACCCTAGAATCTTTATTCTAGAGTGGGAGAAAAGAGTTAGGCAAAATCTTAGAGAGACTGGGAGTCAGAGCCAGGAGCAGAACCCAGAGCAGGGCTGTTTCCACTTGCATGAGAAGTCCAGCTCCTGTTTAAAGAGACCAGAGGTACCAGAGCTTCCTCCAAAGAGCAAGAACAGGGCTAGGCCATGCCACACCTCCATCATCCCTCTACACCAGGGTAGGAGCAGGAGCGCCAGCAGACAGAGCCCTGACACGGAGCCAGGCCACAGCCCCAGGACGCAGTCTGCTCCCACAGCAGAGAGTCTCTGTGGGCAGGAGAGTGGGCTGACGGTGAGCACAGGAGGCCTGCAAAATCTTAGCATGGCCTGTCTTAGCTTATTAACAGGAGATGGATAATATCTGACAAATGACAGGAGATAAATTGTTAAGCAATATGCAAATATGCCTGCAGCAAAAATAGAAAATTACTATACAGTAAAAGCTTTTATGGCTGCAAGAAAATTCAGAGGTAATTTGTCTCTGCGTCTCCTCAAATTCCAATCTTGCTGTTAGCTGTGGCAGAAAGCTACATGTGTTACCATTCCAATTAGATCATTATAAAGGGGCTCCTGCATTGACATCAGCTTTAAGGGACTGCAGAGGAAAAGGCATTTACAAAGCCAGGGGCAGTCTCAGCCACAGTTGCCCAGGGCTCTGTCCCTCTGTTCATGGACTGTCACTTAGGCAAGAGCCAGGATTTATACTTCAGGACCATTTGCACCAATATGTTCATTCATTTACCATCAGCTAACTGTTCCTCACGAGACGCTTCTGCAGGACACCAGAAAAACTATGTAAATGACCACAGTCTGCCTTTGGCAAAGACAGGGGCCAGGAGAATGGAAAAGGACTTTGTACCTGGGTAAACTCCCAGAGAGAAGGAGCCAACTGTGAAAGGATAGATCTCAGAGCAGGAACCCCGCGACTCAGCCTAACACAGAAGAGAAACAGAAAATGAGATAGAAACTCTGTGGGACTGCAGGCAGTTAGAGAAAGCCACACTCTCACTGAGGGCACAGATGTAGGCAAACGGCCCACAAACCCAGTGGACTTCCAGAGAGGAAGGCCCTAGACACGAAGGGAAGCAGGGCGGGACAGGGGAAGCCACCTGGGGCCCAGCAGAGCCCCAACTTCTGCAGGAAACACAGCCAGCACCACGGCAAGATTTTCTCCTTATTCAATCCAGGTGCGTTTTTTCCCCAACAAAAAACAATACAGGAAAAGAGAGTCAAGGAAAATGACTGTATTCAAAACACACGTGTACAGAGCAACTGTTGTGAGCGCCCTGCATCATATAGCAAGTGTCTACTGGTGATCTATTTTACCTAGAGGGGTGGGAGGGAGGTTCATAGGGAGGGGACAAATGTATACCTGCGGCTGATTCATGTTGATGTATGGTAGAAACCAACACAATGTTGTAAAGCAATTATCCTCCAATTAAAAACTGGAAAGAGAAAAACAACACACTTGCAACTAGCTGCTACTTACAACATGGGTGTGGGCGGCTTGTCCTGGGAATGGAGGCTTGTGAGGTGTGGCGGGGGGCGTAGCAGAGGCCCTGCACCCCCACTGAGAGGAACCCTTGGCCAATGGAGGAAGATACGCACTTCAGGACACACCACGCTGGAGCAGGAGGTGGGCCATGGGGAGGAGCTGCAGGGTCCACCCCCATTTGGCAGGAAGGGAAACTGACAGGGAGAAAAGCATGCCACCTGAGCGTCACAGAGGCCACAGGTGAGGGTTTTGAATGGGAATTGGAGGAGAGCTCAGGAAAAGGTTCCATCTGCACGATGGACAGGGAAACCGGAAGTTCAGCCCCATGACTGATTTGCTTGAAGAGTTTTTGTTTGCTCATTTTTGTTTATGCGTTCCATCTGATTTTTTTTTTTTTTTTTTTTGGCTAATCATTCCAGGAAATTTGTTTAACTGACAGCTTCAAGAAACTGACTGGCAATTCTGGGATCCTATAGGCATAGACCTAGTGAAGGATTCAGAGGGTAAAGCAGAGAACCAGGAGATCAACCTCCTGACTCTCGTGTCTCCCTACAGCTGAAAGCCAGGCCACCAGGCAAGAGGCAGACCCATACCATTAACTCAGGTTGAACCAGAGGCACAGAATGCCAGTTCTAAGCCCGGAATGCCCATCAGAGGGGCCTAAGGTGCAAGGATGCCCATGTTCTGACACAGCAAGTGCACTCAGGGAGTCTTCGGATGTAGCAGGAGGCCTCTGCTAATCAAACTCATGGGAGCTCGGGGACACCCTCCTCCACAAAGTTCCCCAGCTCAGCATGGTCACTCTCTGTCACCGGTGCCAGATTCACCTGTGTCAGACGACACGGGGTCAGGCAGGTCAATGCTGAATGCTGATGGAACACCCGCTGCTGTCCTGAGAGGAGAGGTGGACAGAATCAGGGTTCAACTGCGATCTGGGGACACAAAAAGGTGTTTGCCTTCTTCCTGGCTTGAAACTTCAGGTGACGATGTATACTTTTCTTTGGGGCCAAATTGCATAGGCATTTGGATACCAGCTAAAGGGCCAGAGGGAAGGTGAAGGTTAACGCACTGCAGATTTTACAGATCAGCCATGGTGGTAGAAAGGACAAAGAATCTGCCTGAAGCCTCCACACACCTGCTGGAACAGGGACCCCCTTCCTCCGTCTGTCCCCAGCCCTGGCCTCCACCAGGCCTTTGTACAGGTCTGCCCTGCTCCTGCCTCTAGGGTGGACTCAGATGGCCTGAGAGTCCTTCTCAGAGGATCCCTACCAAGTACCATGGGATCTAGGCCAATCTTATGTGTTCCTCTGATCCTGCAGGGACCGTGCTGGCAGGCTCATCAAGGGCAAGACAGGGATGTGGGGTTGCACCCACAGAGACCCAATATCTGTCTGAACAGCATCTTCCGTTTTCTCTCTTTCCCTATTATGGGTCCTCTGGCCTCTAGCCAGAGCCCTCACCCATCTCCTCACCACCTCCCTTGCATTATTCAGGATCCAAACCAAGTTGCCTCTCTTCCATAGAGCTGGACTTCTATGTCTGTCTCTCTACCTCCTTCCCTCCCCTCTCCCCTACCAAGTTCCCTTCTCCCAGTGGCTCCAGTATTTCTCAGCAATTGGAATCATTCATATGGCATGAAACTTTCAATAATGGAAAATTACTTAATAATACTTCTTTTACTAAGCTCCTTTCCTAACTGGTGAGGAAAAGAATGTCCTGGTTAGTTAACCATCTAGGTTAAAAGAAAGTTACCAGAACTGCCATATGAAAACTACCAATTTTGCAAGGAAGAAAATAGCATATACTACAACTTAATAATTGGTGAATCTAAAGATGTTTAAGACTCTCCTAAAGCTTTAGTAACCACTGAGAACACTGACCATTTTGTGCTGGGAAAAGTCATAAATGCCATTTGACAAGGGTTTGATTGCTGGAAGGAGATTTCATCCAACCTTATAGACCTGCCCATATGCAAATACTCATGAGCATGTACCTCTAACCAGGCCCCTTCCACAAAGCTCTTCCATCTCCAGCCAACACAGCAGAAATGGGATAGTTTAATCCCATCCCTCCTTCCTGGTATGCCAGAGCTCTCAAGTTTAGAAACCATGGGTACATGACTCAGGAAGGATGACACGGAGGTGTAACCTTCAAGCAGTTCCGAGAGGCCCCACCCAAACAACAGCTTCCACGATCCTCTGACAGCCATCATGTCTGCCTTAGGCCCCAGAGAGGCTACAATCCCCACCACGTGGGCTGAGTTCCCTGACCCAGGGAGAAGGGGGCAGAGAGGGCTGCAGTGGCTGAGCCCAGAAAAGCATGCTCATATTGCATCATCATTCACTCAGAAGCATAATATCATTTCTTTCCGCAGAAGCTAAGCAACCATGACAGTTCCAGGGCTTAGGTGAGCTCCCCTCTCCTACAAGAAAGAGGGTGTCATATATATGGAATTTAGAAAAATGGTAACGATAATCCTATATGCAAAACAGAAAAAGAGACTCAGATGTATAGAACAGACTTGTGGACTCTGGGAGAAGGCGAGGGTGGGATGTTTCAAGAGAACAGCATTGAAACATGTATATTATCTAGGGTGAAACAGATCACCAGTCCAGGTTGGGTGCATGAGACAAGTGCTCGGGCCTGGTGCACTGGGAAGACCCAGAGGGATCGGGTGGAGAGGGAGGTGGGGGGGGGACCGGGATGGGGAATACATGTAAATCCATGGCTAATTCATTTCAATGTATGACAAAAACTACTGTAATGATGTAAAGTAATTAGCCTTCAACTAATAAAAATAAATGGAAAAAAATAAAAATAAAAAATAAATAAAAAAAAAAGAAAGAAAGAGGGTGTCAGGGGACTAAATTAGTGCCCACTCAGATCTGGGTGACTAGCTGACTCATGCTGCCTTTCTCTGCCTTTCTCCTGCTCCCTAACCCAATCCTGGTGTATTTAAATAACAGAGATGATGTTGAGCCCCAGCTCCTCCGGGATCCAGCCCATGAGCAGTTGCCAAGCTCCCTGGCCCACGGGAAGCTCCCCCCTCATGGCTGTCTTGCCAATTATAGAAGAGGTTTGCTCACATGGCCCACGAGGCGAGGGCTGATGAAGCCCACAGAATCCCCCAGAGCTAGGGAGCGGCTTCTGACATTTCAAAAGGTCAATCAATCACACTATTTCATGGAATGTAATCA
Organism: Odocoileus virginianus; assembly: GCF_023699985.2. Lineage (NCBI taxonomy): Eukaryota > Metazoa > Chordata > Mammalia > Artiodactyla > Cervidae > Odocoileus > Odocoileus virginianus. Next base: position 42,183,216 of record NC_069676.1, read on the forward strand.
TCTCCCAGGACCTAAATGCAACAATAAAACCAAATAGTGCCAAACACTCGGGGAAAATGAATGGTGCACGCACCGAAGAAAGACTACAGTTGGCCTAGCAAACATCTCTGCAGCCTGCCCTGGGGCCCAAGCTCTGGGTGTGAATCCTGCCTCTGCTGTTGGCCTTGAGGGAGCCCTTACCCCACTCAGGCCTCTAGGATGAAGTGAGCTGGCTTAGGGATGCTGTGCTCCAAGCACTCAACAGTAGTTTCTCCAGAAGAGAAAGAGTAAGAGGCCGGAAGGAATTCCACAGAGGTCATACCAAACCACTGAGAGGTGCCTCCAAAGATAGCCCTAAGGAGGCCGCAGCTCATGGGGAAGGGGAGGGGGGGCCCCCTCACCCATAGTGAGGAACCACGGAGTTCTGAGTTCCATGAGGCTAAAAGCCAGGCAGCTCTGCGTCCCCTGGGTCAGAGAAGGGGAAAGGCAGCTGTTTGCTTCGCAGAACTACAAATGCCACCATGCCTCCTTTCTTAAGGAGACGTGAAGTCTGTCCTGTACTTCTCGCACAGCCGTCCTGGGGAGCTGTACCAGGCTGGGGGAGTGCCTGGGGCTAAGGGTTCCCGACGGCGCGCCTGACACCAATCTGAGTGCCTCTGACTGTCTTTCGGGGTCTGGCCACAGCTCACCACGACTTCCAGTGTCTTTCCTCCTGCCGTTGCCAACCCTCCCCTTCCTTCCCTCCCACCGCACCCTCCCTCCTGACCCTACCACCCCCCAAGAACTTTTCCCATTGTAACCCCCGGCCCCATCCACAGGCCCCTCACCTAGCAGTTCCCAGCCTCCTCCTCCGCGGCTGGCTCTCCTTCTCCGTACCTAGTTCAGTTTCTTCAGAAGTCCTGGCTGCCTCCCTCTTCCCCCGCATTCATGTGACCCGCCCTCCAACTCAGACCAGTGGTTCTCACCTGGGCATCTGTTAATCAGAAGCATTAGCATCACCTGAGGGGCTTGTAAACCCTCCAGGGCCTGGGCCAATGAGACCAACCCCCCAGGTGCATCTGCATTTGTGAAGTTGCATGGGTGGGAGGGGACAGGCCCAGCGACTCTGACCACAGGCTCAGCCCTCGGCTGGGCTCCAAAACAGACCTATGTGGCTTCCTCCTGGGAGCCTGGGTCTGCACAGCCCTTCCCGGAACCCCAGCCCCTGCTCAGGGCAGAGGGCCGGGGTTCTTTCCCCATCGGTGCTCCCTCGTGAGAAACCAGCCTAGGGTTTGATTGTCACATGAGAAACCAGCCTAGCGTTCCCTGACAACCAGGGTGGGTGCATTTCCAGGGCCTAGACCAGAGCCAGGTGTGTGGTATTGTCAGTAAATAGCTGTGGGGTAGAAAGAAGAGAGGGAAGTGGAGAGAGGGAGGGAGGCAGGAAGGGAGGAGGAAGGAAATGGGAAAGATGTAAAGGTGATGCCGGGTTGCCTCCATCCCTCAGCGGTTTGCATTTATTTGGACCCTGACTGCAGACCCCTCAAGAGAGGTCTCTTGGCAATGCCCCTTTCACCTCCCGGGTACCCGGCTCTGATCTCCCACCGATGGGTGAATCTCTGCTCTTTTTGGAAGTGGGTGGGACCACAGTGGGGCCACATCCCAGGTGACCGCATCCATAGATGTGTGGCCCTGTTACCCACCAGCCTCCTCACTGCTGGACCTGAGACCCTGAACCAAATCCATGGACCTGACTGCTGTCTGTCCCAGGCCAGGGCACTGCCCTGCTGCATGGCAGCAACATACCTCACTCCACAGGCTGCCCACACCACCAGCTCATGGGACTGTTACACACAGCCCAGGGAGTTGCGGCTCTGTGTCCTGACATTATTATGCTCTCTGGTTAGTCTCTCCTTTTAAAATCTGGGGACTGACCAGTTAGTCTGATGCAAACACAGGGCAGGGGAGAGGTTGCCTTGGTGTGGGTCTCCCCGAGATGATGTTGGGGGATACCCAAAGCCAGCCTTAATTTCCCTGGGAAGGAAAGCACAAGAAGGCTCTCTCGTCCACTAGAATGCCCATTCCACGAGAAAAGGGCCATGCTGGCCTCACCCCCCACCGTTTGGGCCCCCCACGGCCTCTGGCACACAGTAGGCTGGCTGTAAATACTACCTGTCATTACTGATGATAATATCAATCCATAACAAATTTCCCCAGTGTGTTAAAAATAGATTCGACTTACAAATCATTCTCTGCGCAACACTTTAGACTCGAGGCCAGGCTCAACGTGAAGCACAGCTGTTACCAATGGGCTGAAAGAAATCTTTCCAGATTACAGACCACCGGTGTCAAACCCATTTTGACCACTTTAGGAGGAGCTGAGAAGACAGGGGAGAAAATGAGGGTTTTTACAGTGATCGGACTGAACAATCCCCCAAGTAAGAGCCCACTTATTCACTAGAATCAGCTCCAATCTTGAAACGCCAGCTGGCAGTTTTGTCAGATAAACCACACTCTCTCCCTCGTGTACCAACTCCACAATCCACTTTTGCTTGAGATATGAGCTCGACAAGGCCTGGCCTCACTTTTTCTAAAAACACTGGCACCTTCAGTATATTTTGCTAGGTATATTTTTCCTCCTCGCAGCAGGAAGGGAACTTTCGGAGATGTTTATTTTCCCTCATGAAATATAGTGATACACTGTCAGACACACTTGGCATGGCCCAGCCTGGGCCCCTCTGGAGCATTTCAGAGCAGGTTGGAGCTCCCTGCATCCACCTTCTTAGGCTGGTGACTTGCCCTGATCTTACTATCCCTTCGTTCTGCTCCTCCCTCACTGCCCTGAGGCCCTGTCTCAAGCCACTTGAAGGGCCAGAGACCCATGTCTGAACCCAGGGTTCAGACACAGCAGGCTCACACCCCACCCGCCAAAAGGAGCCCTCCAAGAGGATGGTTTGTTTACTTTCTTAGTTGTTCAGTCGTATCTGACTCTTTTGAGACCCCATGGATGGTAGGCTATCAAACAAGTGGGATTTTCTGTTAATGGGATTCTCCAGGCAAGAACATTGGAGTGGGCTGCCATGCCCTCCTCCAGGGGATCTTCCCAACCCAGGGATCGAACCCCTGGCTCTTATGCTTCTTGCATGGGTAGGCTGGTTCTTACCCACTGAGCCACACGGCTAGCCAGTCACTTATGGAGGCCATCAATTTTATCTTTACTGTCTGGGAGGCAAAGGGGCTTGACATACCTCCACAAATCTGTGGAAGCGACGTGCTCTCCCCGGCGCACACTTGGCAAAAGGACCAAAAATACACGGAGTTTAGGAAACAAGCCTGTGGCACCTGAGATGTGTCTTTCCCTGCTCCGTGCTCCAGGAAGATCTGCATCTGGGCTAACTGATGCTGGCGTGGAGGGGCTCAGGAAGCTGCACGCAGGACACGGGGGTCTAGGCTCTAGCCAGATGTTCAGGAAGGTGGTGCTCACTGCCACTGTCAGCCAGCAGCCCTCCCTGATGCCTAGTCCACAGAAAAAGGGAAAGGCAGACCCCCCAAAGCACCCACTTTTAGGACAGTTGCTTGCACTTGACCAAACCATCCCTTCCTTGGGTGGGGGGATGGGTGATCTGAATGCCATCTCATCCCTCGGGCTCTCTTCTGCATCAAGTCTTCCGTCACCTCCCAGCCTGACGTGACAGGAGACCAGATGCACCAGTCTGCCTGAGTCAGTCCTGCTTTGCACCTCCTGTGTGTTGTAATTATTAATAGTGCTCCCTGTCATTTGAATGTCCCCGTTTGGATGATAAGTTGTACAGGCACAATTTCTCTCATTGTCCTTAGCCTGGACCCTCAGGGGTCCCCATCAGACGATCACAAACTTGTGCCCCGCTCAGGAGGCACAAGCCCATCTTCCGGGGGTGCGGACCACAGCCTCTGCCCCCTCACCCACTGTCCACTCCACAGCCTTTAGCCCCAGTCTGACCACAGAGAGCTGCCTCAAGACCAATTAAAAAGCATGACCCAGACTTAGGTACCTACCTTGTACAAGAAATGGTTAAAGCACGAGCAAATAGACAAGCAGCCAAGCATGAAGGACCAGTTTTAGCATCTGTGAGTTTGTTAAGATGAGAGGGGAGAACTATCAAGTTCTCACACCATCAGGATGCTCCTATGGCACTTTGTCCCCAACCTTCAAATAAATACTGTACAAAATATATATATATATAAACTTGCAAAGTAAACGGCTGAACAACCAAACATGGCTACAAATAAACAAGTAAAAAGAAGCAGCCTTGGCCTCTATCTGCACTCTGCAGGCAGAGCCGCGCTCATTTCTGAGTTCTGCAGCCTCTCCAAGTCCAGGTAGCATGATACCTGGCTGTTCTCTCAGCCAGAAAGTTTAACTGCCAAAGGGCAGTGCAGCCTCTCTTCATCCCCTGAGCAGAGAGGAGAGATGGTGGAAGGGAAGGGCCTGCTGACATTTGCAAGGCTTGGGGCGTTAACTCTTCTCAAAACAGTGCACCAAGGTCTTCTCTTCATTTTACAGGTGAGAAAACTGAGGGCAGCTCAGAGAGGCGACGGAAATTAGCAAAGGTCACACAGCTACAAAAATAACCATCCCAGTCCTTTCGACATCTCTTCCCAAACCAGGTCCTCCCCAAGAAAAGCAACAACGGAGATGCAAGGGGATATGTGATAGCTAAAGAGAGCGAGCACTCCAATCCAGAGCCGACAGTTAAACTGCATTGAGGGCAAGCCAAGAGTTGTAACTCCTGTCGCCGCTCATGATTTATGCAGATGTCTCCCGTTAGCCCTAATGGATGTGGGGAGCATAAATCTCGGGGCGCAGCTCCAGACAGGCTCTTGTGATCTAAATGCCACTAAAATCGATGGCATTGCCCCAGTATTGATATGGCAATTGTGGCGCTTCATAAATAGGCCTGGCAGGTTGGGAAGAGGAGAGGTATCTGGCCTGCCTGCCACAGCCTGACCGCGAGGCCGCGGCTGGTGGCAACGGCGTTCCTCGGGAGCTGCTCCAGCAGAGTGGGCCAGAAGCACGAATCCAGAGCCAGGACACTGGGTTCAAATCCTGTCTTCCCATCTCACCATCTCTGTGAGCCAAGCTACTGACGCACCCTGAGGCTCTGTCTCAAGATCTGTAAAATGAGGATTAAGTGAATTATCACACATACAGCCCTTGAACCGTTGTGAAGTAAAGCTTCACTCTGAGAAATACAAAAGGCCTGCATAGACCATTCAAGAGAGAGAAGCAGTTTGTTCGAATTTGTCCTGGAGGCCTTCCCGGCAGAGTGAGACTCCAAAGTCCAGCTAGCAAGAGGGCCAGGATTCCCGAGAGGGCCTTTGAAGGTCGAGGCCCATGAGTTCACGCAGGCATCTGGACAGGTGGGTGGGAGGCTGGACCCCACCAGCAGAGCACACCCAGGCTTCTGCCCCAGCAGGCACAGCTGCCCACAGGACAACCCCGCACGCGAGGAACCCCCGGGTTATGGTCAGTGCTCACAGCCGCCCCACCTCTTTCTCTGCCCCGGATTGAAGACAAATGAGCACCCAAGAAGCCAGGTCTGAAACTCTCGGGAAGGCTAGAATTATGTTCTACTCTTTACATTGATATTTTGATCAGTGTTTTAAAAATAAATTTATGAGGAGGTCTTTGCTCTCCAAATATAACAGGTCACAGAGACAAAGGCCTCTGTGAGTCCACTCAGTTCACAACGAGGAGTGAAGCAAAGCTCTTATTCAGACTTTGTCTTGAAAATTAAAAATGATAAAGATATGTTTATTTTTAGCTTATCTTTTTAAATGTGACCATTGCAACTCTGCTAATTATTAGAATGAACAAAAGGTAAGTGATGGGTTGGCAGAATCATTCCAGCATTTGCTCTGGACAAATCCAGAGAAAAGCAAAGCAGGGTGCCTGGTGTGAAGGGAAGGAGAAAGCCCAGCAGCTTCCTCCGTCGCCTGGCTGCAGCTGTCCGAAGCCTGCGGGCTACACTCCCTGCAGGTCCGGAGCTGACTGATGCTGCCTCTGCGCTGTAGGAAACAAGCCCAGAACGGGACGCTGAGAACCTGGATGAAAAGAGAGACAACAAAAGCCCGCAGAAGGTAGGCTAGATGTGCTGAATCAAGGAACCGTGAGCTCAAGCTGGCTACCAGGCAGCTTTAGGGGATCCTTCCATCTTCTCTCCGTTTGGTCCAGGCCAGCCCCCCACCAGAGAGCTTTCATCTGGCTGTATAAACCAAACTGCTGGGTCCTAGGCGGGGGCCAGGAGAGAGTGGGCGTGTGAAGTCCTTGATCTTCCTGCTGGATCTGAGGACTTCAGACAAGATGAACCACCAAACTGGGAGCGATGAGACTGCTTATTTCCTTCCAATGCTGAAGCCAGGGAAGCAGTCCTGGTGAAGCCGTTTCAGCCCTTGCTCTTCCACTGTGGAGGACAGAGCACATCTGTAGGCATCCCACACACCAGCCCACAGACAGCACCTGGACACCGACCTGCTCTACCGGCTGGAAGCCTGGAGCCTCAGACACAGCGGCTGCCAGTTTCTCCATACCAAGGAACGCTGCAGGAGGTCTCCTTCTGCAGACTTCTCCCAGACCCCATGCCCACTTACCCAGAGGTGAGAAGGCAGAAACAGCCAGAGGCTGGGCTCTGGGCTGGAATCACACAAAGATGATATGGTCAGAGGCAGCTCCACAAGGACCTCCCTCCAGCTCAGCCCTGGCCCAGACACAGGAGAGCTACAAAACTGCCAGCCACAGCTCTTATCCAACATGGTCACTCCTCTCTGGGAACATAAAATAACCATAACTTACCAAGCCCCCTCTGTGTGCCAAATACTGTGCTCCACCATTGCATTTAATCCTGCAACAACTCTATAACTCAGTTACTCATTCTACAAATGGGAGAGCCAAGATGCAAGCCCAAGAAGTGGTATCAACCGGATTCTAACTCATGCCTGCCGAACCTAGAAGCCCACACTCAATAGACCAACTGGACTGCCCTCCCGCGATTTCACTGGGAGCAAGAACTCTGCTTATCTGCTGCCTCAAACAAAATCTGACATGGATGGATGCTCAAAAAATATCTAGTTAGGCTCTGTCTTTGCTTCCCTTGTGGCTCAGCTGATAAAGAATCTGCCTGCAATGCAGGAGACTTGGGTTCAATCCCTGGGTTGGGGAGATCCCCTGGGGAAGGGAAAGGCTGCTGCTGCTGCCAAGTCGCGTCAGTCGTGTCCAACTCTGTGTGACCACATAGACGGCAGCCCACCAGGCTCCCCTGTCCCTGGGAAAGGCTACCCACTCCAGTATTCTGGCCTGGAGAATTCCATGGACTGCATAGTCCATGGGGTCACAAAGAGTCGGACACGACTAAGCAAATTTCACAGGCTGTATCTGTACTTAACAACAACCTGGAAAATTATAAAAAACAAAAACAACTTGGCAGATAATTTAAGCTTCATAAAACTTTTTCCAAGCCATGATTAGGTCAGTAAGTCCTGACTGTGAGCTCATGAAGGCAGAACCTCAGTCAGATCCTTGGTTTACTCTCGCAGAGCCCCACTGCTCTCCTGCTTTGCATTTGAACTTGTGAACTTATGATTCACTGAGTAACATCTGTCTCTCCATTAGGGTGTGTGTTAGCTCAGCATCATCTCCACGACTGGCACATAGTAGGCACACAGTGAATATTCCTTGAAGGAAGATGTAAATGACCAGCAAGGAGGTTGGTATGACTGGACAGTGGCCAGGAAGGTAGAGAGCATAGGGAACGGGGAGTGGCTTCAGAAATGGGACTTCTACTGATGGGGAGCCCTGGACACCTCCAAGCCTTCCATCAAGCCCTGGAGTTTCCTATGTCCTTCTGGATCTCTGCATGGGGCTGGGGCAGGCATGGCCCCAGTGTTCAATGCCTTCAGGATAGACTTTATTCATCCAGATCCTCAAAATGTTCCTCAGTAATTTTAAATATGGAAATGTCCTGAATAGGAGAAAATGCTCTGAAAAATTATGTTTTGCCTTTCAAATGAGCAAAGATTCCTTGAAATTATGAAAGTAAACAAATTAAGGTAGAAGATCTCCAAATAATCGCATAAACTCCAATTTCCTATGTTTTAACATAAACATCAAAATAATAAACTCAGGCACATATGAGGGGGAAAAACACCCAGCCTGATGCTGTTGCATTCTTTAGAAGCTGAAACCTAAATGACTAAATTGGCAGTTTATTAACAGGAAAATTATGCTAAGTAGCTTCATGTTGATGTCAAGAATTTTATGCAGCGAGTTATGGTGTGGTACCCTGAGTGCCTCATTTGCATTTTCTCATTTAGAGAGAACAATGGCTCCAAATGAGTGCAGCATGTTCACATTACACACCCAAGAACATTTGCACAGATGGAAAGGAATATCTTGATACCAAAGTGATTAAAGCCTTTTGTTCATTATGCTCCAGCCTAGACTTAGGGGAAAGGGGAGATTAACGTCACTTAGGCTGGTAATGAAGGGACCTGGGACCAGAACTCTTAAATTTCTCAAAGGGCCAGCAGCTATAGCTTACAGGACTCTATTTTTCAGCACTCACCTGGTTTGGTTTTGCTCAGTGGGAACTTGGCAATGTGAGATGGATAAATCAACACCTTCCCCAAAACACATCATGGAAGGCCTTGTGAAATCTGCCTCAACCATTCAGGAAGAGTATCAAGGAGACCTGTGAACAGCCCATACCTACAAAATCCAGGCTACTCAGATCCACAGAGTAGGTGCTTCCCATTGGTGTGTTCGACCACTGTCTAGCAAAAACACAAATTTACTGAGCATGCACTTTATGCTTAGTGCTTCACTGGAAGAGGCAGCAAAAGAAAGTGTGGTAGCTCTCTAAGAGCTTATGGACCAATTGAGGAGACAATCCTTAGATACGTGGCATCGTTAGAAACCACGTGATTATATGTAACCAAGTACTAGATCAAGTGCAGGTAAGCATGCAAATGCAGTTGCAATTAATCATGGCCATGGGCCAGCAATGGATCACTGGAGGAAGTAACTCTTAGAGCATCTAAAAATTGATACTCAGATGGAAGGGGCTGCACAACCTGAAGAATAAAAGCACAGGTGAGCATGACATCTGATAGAGAGACCATCAAGAAGACTTGTATTAACATCACTCAAGGCTCACTTTTCCAAAAAACCTGTGGCTATAGGTAAAGACTTGCCTCAAAATGTAACAAACCTTTTCTAGACTTCATGTGGCAGAAACAATGCTACATGCTGACCAAATCTCGCTTCACATTCCTTCCTTTTCTGCGAACATGTAAAACTGTGTTTCCCAGTCCCACTGCCATCAATCAGGACCATATACTTAGTTCCATGCAAAAGATAAACTTGTCAGTCACACTGAGCTTTAATGGTGTTTGTTACTGCAGTATAATCTACTGTATCTTGCCTAATACATTGAACAAACTTATTCATTATTTAAAGCCTGACATCTTATATTCATACACTTGTCCAAGGACTTGTCCAAGGAGTGTGCCGGGCACTCCATTAAGCACTGGGAACACATGAGTAAGCAAGAACTACAGAGCCCCTTCCTTCATGAGTATTGTTAAATGGAAATCAATCCCAAATATAAACTTCTATGGACACAAAACTCAATTCTATTCTTCTAAAAGGAAACTTTAGTTTCTTTTTTGTTTATTTTTAATTGGAGGATAATTGCTTTACAATGTTGTATTAGTTTCTGCTGTACAGCAACATGAATAAGCCATAAGTATACTTGTAACCCCTCCCTCTAGAGCCTCCCTCCCACATTCCCATCCCACTCCTCTAGGTCATCACCGAATGAAGCCCCCTGTGTTTTACAGCAGCTTCTGACTATCTGTTTTACACATGGTAGTGTATACATGTCAATGCTATTCTCTTGATTCATCCCACCCTTTCCTTCCCCCCAGGTCCACATGTCCATTCTCTACATCTGTTTCTCTATTCCTGCCCTGCAAATAAGTTCATCAGTACCATTTTTCTAGATTCCACATATATGCGTTAATATACAATATTTGTTTTTCTCCTTCTGACTTACTTCACTCTGTATAGCAGGCTCTAGTGACACATCTACCCCAGTGTTCAATGCAGCACTATTTAAAATAGCCAAAAGCTGGAAGCAACCTAGATGTCCATCAACAGATGAATGGATAAAGAAGTTGTGGTAGATATATACAACAGAGTATGACTTAGCCATAAAAATGAATGCATTTGAATCAACTGAAGTGAGGTGGATGAACCCAGAGTGTTTCTTAAGTTCCTGAACTGGAATAAGATCTTCCAAATCAGTTTGCCTTTCAGTGTAAGTACCTGTCTCTAGGCCAATTGGGTTTTTGGCTTCTCTTCTACGTATTCCTTGAAAATCAGAGTGTCATCAGCCAGAATGACCCTACAGTCAGCCACTCTCTGGCCTATAAGTTGTTTTTTCTGACTCCTATTTTGAGAGTAAGCCCTGGAAGTTCATTATCACAGATAACACGTGTGAAAGGGCACTAACTTCAGAAGTTCCAAAGAGGCATGTGATAGAAACACCTTTTTATTTTCTTCAAAACAATACTATTATTTCATTAGAATGAAAGAAACATGCTAAATTTTTTCAAAATGTCCTTTGAACTTCACCGTTTTTTAAAAATTAACTTTACTGAGGTACAACTTACAAACTATAAAATGTACACACTTTTAAAAATTATATTGAAGTATAGTTGATTTCTGCTGGACAGCAAAATGATTCAGTTAAATTCAGTTCTTTTCCATTATGGTTTATCACAGGATATTGAATATAGTTCCCTGTGTTGTATAGTAGGACCTTGCTGTTTATCCATCCTATGTATAATAGTTTGTATCTGCTAATTCCAAACCCCAAGTCCTTCCCTTTTCCACTCCATCTCCCCCTTGGCAACCGCAAGTCATTTCTCTATGTCAATGCATCTGTTTCAGTTTCATAGATAACTTTTAGATACCATATATACAGGATATTATATGATATTTGTCTTGCTCTTTCTGACTTACTTCACTTAGTATGATAATCTCTAGGTACATCCATGTTACTGCAAATGGCATTTGCAGTAACATTCTTTTTATGTCTCAGTAATATTCCATTGTATATATGTACTACACCTTCTTTATTCATTTATTTATCAATAGACATTTAGCTGGTTTCCAACCCTTGGCTATTGCAAATAGTGCTGCTATGAACACAGGGGTAAAGTGCACCCTTTTTAAACATGTTTTTATGAATTCTGACAAACTTCTGCACTCATATAACCACCAACCTCAATCAAAATATAGAAAGCTTCCATCAACATGGAAAGCTCCCTAGTGCCCCATCCTAGTCAAGCCCACCAACCCCAGGCAAACACTGATTTGCTTTCTGTGCTCAAGATTAGACTTTTCTAGATCTTCAATCAGCTAAAACCATACAATATTTATTCTTCAGTGTCTTGACTTCTTTCACATAGAATAACATTTCTGAGCATCACTCATGTCTTTACATGTATCGTAATCCATTCCTTTAATTACTGAGTAGTACTCCATTGTGTGGATATACCATAATATGTACACCTGTTGATGTACATTTGGATTGTTTCCAGCATTTAACTATTATGAATAAAGCTGCTATAAATACCCATGTACAAGTTTTAGCATGAACTTGCTTTCACTTCATGTGGGTAAATACTTAGGAGTGGAATTGATGGGTCTTATCAATTAATAAGTGTACTTTTAACTTTATAAGAAACTGACAAAGTATTACAAAGTAGTTGTATCATTGTACAGTCTCACCAACAAAGTATAAGGAATCCAGTTGCTCCATATCCTCTCCAACAAGGTATTCTTTTAATCATAGCCATTCTAATGTATGCATGGTTGTAGTTTCCTGCAGTTTTAATTTGCATTTTTCTAGTGACAAATAATGTGGAATTAGTTTTATTAGCCATTCACATATTTTTGCATGTATGAAGAATCTTTTCAAATCCTTTGCCATTTAAAAAATTAGGTTATTTGTCTTTGTATTATTGATTTGTATGAGTTCTTTATACCTTCTGAATAAAAGATCCGTGTAAGAAATACATGTTGCAAGTATTTTCCCTCTATCTGTGGCTTGACTTCTCATTTCATTAACAGTGCCTTTAACATACAGGTGGCCAAAAAGCACATAAAAAGATGCACAACATCACTAATTATTAGAGAAATGCAAATCAAAACTATAATCATATCAGCTCATATTCATCAGAATAGCCATCATCAAAAAGTCTACAAACAATACATGCTGAAAAGAGTGGAGAAATGGGAGCCTTCCTACGCTGTTGGTGGGAGTGTAAATTGGTACAACCACTATAGAGAACAGTATAGAGATTCCTTAAAAAACTAAAAGCAGAGCTACCATTTGATCCAACAATCCCACTCCTGGGCATATATCTGAAGAAAACCATAATTTGAAAACATACATGTACCCCAATGTTCATTGCAGCACTATTCATAATAGTTAAGACATGGGAACAACCTAAATGTCCATCAACAGATGAATACATAAAGAAGATGTGGTACACATAAACAATGGAACATTACTCAGCCATAAAAAGAATGAGATAACGCCATTTGCAGCAACTTGGATGGACCTAGAGATTATTATACTGAGTAAAGTCAGACAGAGAAAGACAAATACCATATGACATCACTTACATGTGAAATCTAAAAAAATGATACAAATTTGTACTAATTAAACAGAAACAGACTCATAGACTTAGAAAACAAACTTAAGGTTACCAAAGAGAAAAGGTGGGGTAGGGGGATAAATTAGGAGCTAGCGATTAATATATATACACTATTGAAAGCAAAAGTTGCTGAATTGTGTCCAACTCTTTGCAACCTCATGGACTATACAGCCCTGGAATTCTCCAGGCCAGAATACTGGAGTGGATAGACTTTCTCTTCTCCAGAGGATCTTCCCAACTCAGGGATCGAACCCAGGTCTCTAGCATTGCAGGAGGATTCTTTACCAGCTGAACCACAAGAGAAGCCCAAGAATACTCGAGTGCATAGCCTATCCTTCTTCTGCAGATCTTCCCAACCCAGAAATCAAAGTGAGGTCTCCTGCATTGCAGGCAGATTCTTTACCAACTGAGCTATCAGGGAAGCCCAGTATTATATATAAACTAATCAACAAGGACCTACTGTATAGCACAGTGAACTATAGTCAATATTCTGTAACAACCTATATGGGAAAAGAATCTGAAAAAGAATAAATATATGAATATATATAACTAAATTACTTGCTGTACACTACACCTGAAACTAATACAACATTGTAAATCAAATATATTCTAATATAAAATTTAAAAAGAACTGTCTTTAAAAGAACAAATTATTTTAATTTTGATGAAATCAAATTTATCCATTTTATCTGGTTTATGCTTTTTGTGTATTACAAATCTTTGCATATCCCAAGGTCATGAAGATTTCCTTTTTTTTTCCTGGAGATTTTATAGCTTTAGCATTTACATTTAGGTTTATGATCCATTTTGAGTTAATTTTTGTGTACAACCTGAGGTAAAAGTTGAGGATCATTTTATTCCATATGAGTATCCAGCTGTTCCAGCACCATTTGTCCATTGAATTAACTTGGCATCTTTGTTGCAAATCAATTGACCACATCTGCCTGGGTCTATTTCTGGCCTCTATTCTGTTTCATTGATCTCTATGTCTACATTTTGCCAATATCACACCACCTCGATAGCTATAGTCTTAGAATCTTACAACCGGGTAGTGTATGTCCTCTAACAGCGTTCTCTTTTCAGATTGTTTTAGCCATTCTAGGTCCTTTTCATTTTCATAAAAAATTCAGAACTTCATCTTTAGAGGGTATTTCAAAGTATGGGGTTTCACTGCGTTGACCTGCCAGAAAAAAGCTCAAACTGGATCCAGGGTGGAAAACTTTGACACAGTGTGGAGGTTGGTTAGTTCTGGGCAGTGATGGGGAAAAAGGCCTGTTACTGAGTTATGACGTTGGTCTGTCTGTAAATGACTGGCCCACTGGAGACGTGCTCTCCATGAACCACTCACTCCTCAGATCCGTGATGTGTTTTGTTTAGGAGATGAATGTCTCTCAGACATGCATGTGAGTCTTTTACATAGACAATCAACCTTCAAAGTCCTGCCTCTGCCTCACACCTTCCTTTCACCAGATCCTGGCTCATAGCTGGGGGTTACTAGTCTGAGTCTTGTCATCTCTGGGTGAGCTGGCCTGGACCACACTGGAACCCACATGAGTGTAAAGAGTGATAACCAAACACTATGAGAGCTGTGGAGATTTGAGAAAGGATGAAGTTCCACACCTTAATAGCGACCTTCCTAATATTTGAAAGAGAGTATCTGGGCATGTGGGACTGAAGCTGTCTTCATGACTCCAAAGTTACAGTCGATCACATGAAAAGAGCAGTTTTTACCTTTTGCTGGGCATCAGTTGTACCTCCATTTGTGAACACAGGGTAGATGCATGTGGGAAAATGAAGAGGAAACAGTCCAGATCAGAAATTTCACCAGTACCTGTGCCATTCATGAGATAAAATTTTAAAGGGCAATGACCCCCTCCCCATCCTCTGTCTCTCTTGGTCTCTGTTCTGAGGTCAGAGCCCAGATTAAGCCAGCTAAGTACAACATTATCATCAGACCAGCCTTCTGACTTTCACCTTCTCCCAAATGCTGAGATGTCCAGGTAGCTAATGTCATCTTCCCCAAAGGACTGATACCCATAGAAGCTAGTCTTTATCCCTATGCCTGACCCCTGGGCTTGAACCCTCCTCAAGAGGCAAGCCAGGCCAAAAGGAGACTGCACGACCCAACTTGGCCATGCCACTCATCTAGCCCTTACTGAGTACCCTGCAGTACTTAGCCTTGCTAGCCATGGGGATATTTGCTATCAAGAGATGGCACCCAGACCTAGAGGCTGTCATATGGTGTGAAGTAAGTCAGAAAGAGAAAAATAAATACTGTATATTAACTCATATATGTGGAATCTAGAAAAATGGTATAGACGATCTTATCTGCCAAGCAGAAATAGAGACACAAATGTAAAGAACAAATATATGGAAACCAAGGGAGAAAGGTGGGGAGTGAGGAGGAGAAATTGGGATATTGGGATTGACACATATATACTATTGATACTGTGTATAAAATAGATAACTAATAAGAACATACTGTATAGCACAGAGAACTCTACTTAATACACTGTGGGGACCTGAATGGGAAGGAAATCCAAAAGGGAGAGGATTTACATATACGTCTGGCTGATTCATTTTTCTGTATAATAGAAACTAACACAACACTGTAAAACAACTATACTCCAATAAAAATTAATTTAAAAAAGAGAGAGAGAGATGGCATCCACCCCTGAGCACAACACAGCTGACAGTGCCTGAAAACACCCTTTCAGAAAAGGGAGTCCTTCACCTAACCAGCTTTACAACAAATGCTAAAGGAACTTCTCCAAGCAGCAAACCCAAGAGAAGGAAAAGACCTACACAAAATAAACCCCAAACAATTAAGAAAATGGTAAGAGGATCACACGTATCGATAATTACCTTAAATGTAAATGGACTAAATGCACAGACCAAAAGACATAGACTGGCTGAGCAGATGAAAACACGTTGGTGTACACACGTTCACTTACCACATCACTCTGCCTAACCCCCCAAATTGTATGTAATTATTTTATATTGTTAGGTTAATCCTGTTTCCATTATGGCTTGCAAGTATAAAGATCTTTTATTTTTTGCCTGGCTACTGATGGTGAAAACTAGTAAGTCTTCTAGTATTGTGATTTTTGCTCAATAAAGAAAAAAAAGGAAAGGTGGTCCTGAAGCTGGTGTGTCCTCCTTCAGTAAGGGGATGGGGCAGCTGAAGGGCAGCTTTTCATCCATGTTCTTTACTGGGTGCTTCACCTCACCACCTCATAGCCATTCTCGCTCTCCTCCAGGAAATGCTGCCATGGAAATTATACTAATTTCCTTTATCCCCGTGGATGAGCCAAAAGAAGCAGCAAAAGTTTTTTCTGTGGCTCAAGGGGCATTTCTTATAGTCATGCGGTTTAACATATTTTAGTATTGTGTGCACTGAAAATAATAAAGGGCTAGACTTAAGACAGGCAGGGCAGTTGGCTGTGAATAGAGTTGAATAATACACCTTCAACTTCAAAAAAAACTATGAAGGGATTCAATTTGTAAAACCAATCAGTCTACAAATATTGAAAATAAAGTCAGTTTGAACAATTCTGTCCTTTATTCCCATCCTTTGCTGAATGAAATTAAGAAAGGCATATCACCACTCCACATGCAAGATAAAGCACTATTTCAGACAAAAAGCAGTCTCATTTTTTTTCAAAGTCTGGAACCTCCTATGTTAATGTTGGAATTATTATCAAGCTGCAAATTGGAGCCAGTGGCATGTCAGCGTGTTAACTACAAATTCTGAAAGAGGGGTGGCAGGTGGGGATCCATCACTTTATTTTCAATCATATCTTCACATTATACAAACCACATCCCCCATCCAGAGCTAACTATGTCCCAGACAAAGAGGAGATGCAGGGACCCAGAGAGCCATCAGCTTTCAGAAGTAGCAGGACAGAAAATGAAATGGAAAAGCCCCAAGAGGCAGCAAACTTGGCAACAACAAAAGGCATTTCAATGACTAGAAGGAGATTTAGCTTGACCCTCGCAGGAGCTGAAATAGAGATGGCTACTTCCTGGGGGAGCTCAGAAATTGTAATAGACAGATCAGAACATTAGCTTCAACTTTTTGTTTAAAAAGCCACCACAACCTCTTCTTCCATTGCCGAACTGGTCACCTTGTCAGGGTTATATCTATGCAGTAAATGTACCCCCACTGTCTGCAGGAGTCATCAATGTTTTACACAGTTGGCATGAGGAGCAATCACCAAGGGCTGTGGGATAAGGCTAGCTGGGAAAAAACAATCTGGTGGATGCTGTCTTCAAGAGCCCGGGACCAGTGGAGGCTACCCTGCAAGGCAGAGGTAGGATAAGGAGGTCTTGTTAGGGACAGAGAGGTGAAGACGCAGCCAATATCTTAGCTTCCAAGGCCAGGAAGAAGATCACAAAACAGGACATAAACTTGTTTCACAAAGGTAGACTCTAGAACCATTCTACACTAATTTAAAAAGGGCAGTTCTGGCTATGACTCAGAGGCCATCCCGCTGAAAAAAATCTTTGACACCATGACATAGTGAGAAGGCCAGGAACAGGCAGAAGCAGAAAAACACAGAGGATTTCAGGACTGCATTAGGGGAACCAAGAGGACAGGGGCAGTCACTGGCCTGGGGGAGCCCATGGCCACCCCTTCAAACCCTATTAGGAACTATGGGTCTGGCAGGGAAGGGACAGGAATAGAGAAGGACTGATAACTCACAGATAGCTTTCCTTGGTCCTTTGTGCACATAAAGAAAGAACAGGAAGGTGAAAGGCATCAAGGTGAGGGCAGCACCCAGCTCTGGGATGTTCTGTCCACAGCCTGACCCAGATCAAGGCAAGGGCCTGCAGAGGAGATGGCATTCCAGCCTTCTGAAAGGGCTGACCTTGCGCTCACCAACAGATTTGTATTGTTCCAAGCCTGGGAGTGGTGCTTCCTAGGTGTCACTAGTGGTAAAGAACCCACCTGCCAATTCAGGAGACTTTAGGGATGTGGGTTTGATCCCTGGGTCGGGAAGATCCCCTGCAGGAGGGCATGACAACCCACTCCACTATTTTTGCCTGGAGAATCCCATGGACAGAGGAGCCTGGGGAGGGCTACAGTCCATGGGATTGCAAAGAGTTGGACATGACTGAAATGACTAAGCACACATGCAAGCTTGGGAGTGGCCAACTGAGATAGAAAATTAAGTAAAAAGAGGATACCTCCCTAGCATTTAGCAGATTATGAATATTCAACAAACAATGCTGCAAATGGCCCCCTTGGTTCAGGGATCTGGGGATGAGAGGCTCTGGACACACAAGTCTCCCAGGTTCTGGTTCAGAGCTCCCTGGTGTCCAAGTCAGAGCCTCTGCAGCTACAATCGTGGGAACCTACATACCTTCCATCAAGGCGGCAATCCTAGAAAACCTCCCAGAATGGACCATAGGATTTGGAACTGTGGTGCTGGCACAAGTAAGTTACCCCAATTTTTTCATTGGAAGCAGGATTCCATGTTCCCTATGCAAGATGCCTCCAGACATGGGGCAGTAGGACTGAAAAGAGAGTATGACTCCTAAGTCCTTGAAGGACAACTCCTTTGTTAAAGAGACTGGACTCAAGTCTGCATGCATACAACTGTTCTTATGGGAATTGCAACATGGTATGAAGTGACTTAGAGACAGAATGGTCTGCAACAAACTGAATTATTGAGGGGGGAAAAAAAAAGGAGGTGAGAAGAGTATCAGATAAAGTTCTTTAGTTGTAAGCAATGCATATCAGAAGGAAGCAAGCAAGGGAAGGAGGGAGGGAGCGGAGAAAGAAAAGAAGAGAAAAGAAAGGAAAAGGAAAGATCCCAGGAAAAGAAAAGATAAAAAAGAAGGGAATTTATCAGATGGTTAAAGGGACCTCAGAGAATCAAAGGTCTTAGGGAGGACAGGATTGCAGTCAGCCTAAGAACTGCCCTGTGTGACACAAGTCATGTGCCCTCCTCAGGGCACAGAATTCAGGACAACTCTACTCCAGATTCAAAGTCCAGGATAGGGTGTCTGGAAGGTCCAGCTCAGGCATGAGCCCACCCCTGGTGTAGTTCTGTGAGCAATGGTCCCTGTAACCTGGTATGGGAAGTCCTCAAAAGACAAGAAGGAGACTTAGCAGAAAAGGAAGAGAAAAAAAAAAGAAGGAAGAAGCCAAGTTGCTGAAATAAAAGAAGCCCATCATGTACAAATTCTTGGCTGCTTGGGACATGCTTGCCTGCATATTTAGTTTCATGAACACACGTGTGCCTATAGACACACACACATTTTACACACACATGTCTGTCCAGAAGGCAGTATAACTTAGGGCTTTAGAACCAGACTGTCAAGGTTTGAGTTCTTTCTTGACTTTGAGAGAGCTACTTAAACCTTCCATGTCTATTTCCTCATTTGTGAAACAGGGGTGCTATCCCTATGAAGGCTTGCTGGTAGGATTAAACAAATAATGTCTGTGAAGTTTTAGAACAGCACCTGACACCCAGTAAGAGGCCAGGAAGTGTTCATTGTGGAGGTTTCTTTGCATACACTTTTTAAAAATTCCTCCATCTACGGTGTTACGATCTCATCCCTTCTCAAAATGAAACAGCCTAAAGTCATTTCTAGCTACTGCATCTAACTTCAAGGCCAGGATTTCTGGGTAATGTTCACTTCTCCCCCACTCAATATTCTACCACCTACAGACTAACTGGCAAATTTACTCACCACCAACACACTCTACAAACAATGGGAGAAGGGAAGAAAAAGAGAATTTCAAGATGATATGATTCAGAAAGCAAGCAAGGAGATATAGAGAGAATACTGTTCTTTGTATTACCCCACTCCCAAACTCAGAGGGGTGAATGTCAGATTCTAAAAATACCTGGCCCTGGGCATTAGAAGGAGTTTCAGGAACAGAGGGCTGAGCTCAGTGGGAACATTCCTAAGAACACCTAACACTCTTAACTCTTATTCTGTGCTCACCAACAACCTTTTGATGATCAGAGCTGTTCCAAGGCCTCCAACAGTCTCTAGCAGAGCAACATCACCACCTGGTCATCTGGTAGACCTTTGTCCACTTGCAACTAGTAAATTGACTTATAGTACACACCTATATGAAGTTAACATGAGGTTAGCCTGACCAGAGCAGTTTTTTAAGGACCTAATTTTCTTCACACGAACAGAGGTCCTAGGACCAGATATTGAAGGGGTATGGAAAGATATAATGTTATTCACCTCTTATCCTAAGGCTGGAGGGTTCCAAAGTGGAAAGAGTAAGAGTTCAGGTCTTTCAACCATGCCCACCTCATCAAGACTCTCGATATTCCTCTTAAGACAATCACCCATTCATTCTTTCAGCAACATCTTATTAAGCCCCTTCTCGGTGATGAGCTCCATAATGTGAAAGAAAGGCAACTAAACCAGGAATCAAGAGACCTAGCTTTTATTTCCAGCTGTGTGATCCTGGACCACAGCCCTTCAAGACTGCAGGTCCCATAGCCACACAAGGAGACAGGACAGAATGATTTGGCATGTCTTATTCAGCCTGAACCATGGCCCAATTCTACCCAAGTTAGGGGAACTCACAATCCAGCTGGTCATTTCTGGTCAACAGCATCCTGTGCCAAGTCCAGCAAATCTGCTAGATGCCTTCTGGAGGGAAGTATGGCCGGGCCCAGATGGCTTATTAAAAGCAGGAAGTTTTTGTGATGGCAAACTAGACATCGAGGAGAGACATGCAAGTTAACTGAAACATCTGAGCTTCCCATTTACTTTGAGATGAGTTTTAAATTTCATTTTGGCTAAAGAAATCAGTCCATCTGTCTGACTTCTGGAGCAATTAGAGAACATAGTAGAGCTTGAAAGGCTGAAAATGAAACACAAACAAATAAGAGTGGGAAATATGACCAAGAAAGAAACACTAAATGCCTCAGATGTGTCCCAAAGAAGAGATGGGAGGTGGCCCCTGGGAGTGGGCATGCAGACTGGACCTGACTGGGACAGTTCATGGCCAGAGAGCTGCTCTGACCCTGACCTGCTCTGAGACTCCCAGGCAGCTGGGGTGGTGAGGAGGGAGGACAAACACCTGACCTGGTTTCTGTCTAGATATACAGCAGAGAGAAGGGCTGAAGAAACAACAGGCACAATTTAAGGTGAACACACTTTTCTTGCCTGATACTTTCCAAAGGCCCACACTGCAGCACTCTCGCAGGGAGACCGGGATCAAATTATTCGTGTCCATGGACCTCCGACAATGGTGCATTCACATTTTGGCCTGGGCTGGACTGGACTGGACAAGCCCTGGCCTGAAGGCAGGAACGGACACAAAGAAAATCATCCACATCCTGGGGAGGAGACAGAACATTGTTTCAACTGGCACTGCTGCGCACAGTGCAGAAAAGTAGGCTGAAAATGGAGAGATCATAGGAACCAGAGAGGTCAGGAGACACCCCCAGGCCACACAGCAATCTAAAACATAAGCACTCTTAACACCTGGTACAATCTCTTTGTACAGGGCATCTAGAAAGTGGAAGGGAGGTTTTGCAGAGAGCTGAAAGGCTGGGCATTTACACAACCACAGGAGGAAGAATACAGAGGATTTGGAGCTTGGTTAAGGTAGGGGGCCAAAGGAGTTATGGGGTCACAGTTATTTTTACACTACCTCTTGAGAGCAGCAATAAAGAGGAAAGGAAAAGAGATAAAGCAGTACAAACGGAGTGCTGGAAGGCAGTGGGATGTCCGATGAGTGGCAGAGCACGCTCAAGGCTGCAGGAAGACGCTGGCCCGGAAAGAAAGCACAGAGGCACTGCCTGCC
Organism: Odocoileus virginianus; assembly: GCF_023699985.2. Lineage (NCBI taxonomy): Eukaryota > Metazoa > Chordata > Mammalia > Artiodactyla > Cervidae > Odocoileus > Odocoileus virginianus. The sequence continues at coordinate 42,204,730 of NC_069676.1, forward strand.
TGGTGCCAGCACTCTAAGTCTGCTCAAAGGTTTTACACAGAGAAAGAAACAGCTTTCTAATTAGCTCTAAAATGAGTGCTCCGACTTCTCCCTCATTCTGTGATTCAGCTTCTCTGAAGCATCTCCCAGCCGCTTTGCCAGAGGACTGGGGAGACCCTACTCAGGGTCTATCTGATAAGCACCACTCACCCCAAGCTGAGAAGTGGTACCCAGTGATTCACGCACAACCAACCCACCTGCTCCCCGTGAGCGCCTAGGGCTGATGGATCTGACCCACAGATGAACACCTTGAATCCAGAGCCAGTTGCCAGAGGAGCAGAAAACCCTCTGACAGGCAGTTTGTGGCCACCTGGGGACCTCCTGGGTCTGTTTGCCACTGTGAGAAGGAGAGAAACCTGTGGTAGAGACTATCGCCAGGGTCTGTGCCCTGACTACAGCTGGGACCGCACTGTGGACCCTGAGGAAGGCAGCCCTGCAAAGAGGGTACCTCCACACTCAGCCGATCCTAGAACTCCTGACAGAAGAGCCGTCAGGCAGAATCAGGGGGCCAATGGGATGCCATCTCGATTCCTCCCTCCATATCCCTGGGGTCCATCTGCTCCACAGCCCCATTAATGTCCCTTTACATCCCTAGCCAGCCCCAGGAACAGGGCTAGAAACTTCTAGAAAGCCCAACCATCTGCATGAGTCACCACTCCCTTCCTTGAGCACAGCCTTCCTCCTGGGCTACCCTTCTTGCTTGAATCGGGCACTCACTCCTTGCTGTCTGCCCTGTTTTCCTACAAGGAGCTTCTTTCCTTTTCCACATGTCCAGATCCTCAGACATCTGGAGTTCAGTCCAGGCCTGACCACACATCACCCAGGGGTTCCCCAGCATTTCATCACCATCTTCAATCAAATCCCCCTAGGAGGGGCCACCTGAGCTGGCTTGGAACAACAGCCCAACCTGGACAGGACAGTCTACAACTAGATTGGACCTGATTTCTTGGACTTCTCACGGTGTATCAGTGGTTCAGGCTCACCACCTAGCCTTTCACACCACACACAGCTTCCCTGTGATTAATTTCATTAATTGAAATGAAACTGGACAGTCCAAGTTCTATAAAAACTACTACTTTGGCTGGGGAAGTGATAGGTTCTTAAATATTTGTTGAATTAACAAATGAGTGCATGAATAAATAACATACATTTTCAAAGTATCTTTCCCCCAAGAAGTATTGTATGTGTGGTTGGTATACATTTCTGAACACTTACATGTCAGAATCAGTCATTCTATTGTCTATGCTCTCAAATAAAAACCAGCTTGGTTGATTATAAAATCTTTGGATTCCAACTGTGTCTCATGGTGGGTAATCTAATTTCTCTAATTATGTTTTTATAATGGTTTGGGCAAAAACTTTGCTTTGTTCAGGTTTTTCCATAGCTGCTTACAAAAAAATTTGAATGAACCTTTTGACCAACCCAATACATAGGAATTTTTACCTTTGTCCTTGAAGTTCAAAAAATGCAGCCAGACCTCTTGAACCGACTGACAAGTCTTAACACTACTAAACATGACGAACCTAGGCATTAGGTACCTCCTGATGCTCATCATTTCATGCACAAAGCACCACCTACAAGGTATTCTTGCCAAAAATATTGAGCCAAAATCAAGGTTCTGGAACTGACTTCCATTTTCAGGAAACAAAGAGGACAAAACTACAAATTAAATAACACTATCAGGAAGTTAATAGACAAATCTAGATGACAGGACATTCTACAAAACAACTGATTCCATTTCCATTGCATGACAAAAATAAAAATAAAAGGGAGTGTGCTCTGGATTAAAATGGTGTTTAAAAACACAAATATTTATTATCTCATAATTTCTGTGGATGAGAAATTCAAAAGTCGAATAGCTGAGTAGTGGTACTCAGGCTCTCTCATAAGGTTGAAGTCAGGATATGAGCTGGGCTCTGGACTCATCTGAAGGTTTGCCTGGATCTGAGGAAGTGCTTCCAAGTTTGCTTACTCACACGGCTGGTAAGTTATACCCACTGTTGGCAAGAGGCCCGAGTGCCTCCCCATGCAGACCTTTCCACAGGCTGTTGAATGTCCCCATGACATGTCAACCAGCTTCCCTCATGATGAACCGTCCAAGGGAGAACACAGTGTAGCACTGATGTCTTTACAGCCCAGATTTGGAAGTCACTGCTACTTCTGCCACATACCTTACCAAATCAAGCCACTAAATCCAGCCCACATTCAAGAGGAGGGGAACTGGTCTCCATCTTTTGAAGGGGAAAGTGTCAAACAATTTAAAGACATACCTTAAATACACCATAGCAAACAAATGCAATGTCTGACCTTTGGATCATGATTAAGACAAACCAATTGTAAAGGCATTTTGTAAACATTCAGGGAACTGTTCTTGTGGCTAGATACTAGACAATACCAAAGATTATTGTTAATTAAGTGTGATAATAGTGTTATAACTATAAGAGAAAATACACACATTTTTAGAGATATATACTAAACATATAAAGAGGATGATATTATATCTGAGATTGGCTTCAAATTACTTCAGCAAAAATTAAAAGGCTAGAAGCAAAAACAAAGAAGAAAAAACAGGAAAAGAAATGGAGGAAAGTGAAGAAAATATGGCAACACTCTGACAACTGTTAAAATCTGGGTGGTAAGTACAAGGGTGGGGCAGGGGGCGTTGCCATGCTCTCTATTTTTATATGCTTGAAATTTTCATAATAAAAAACATTTTTAATGCTACCAGACTAATAGCTAGATACAGATCTCATTCATCTTGCCTAGAGTATGGCAAGAGCCCTTTCAATCTGCATATACATATCTTCTCTCAGCTCAATATTTTCTTCTGTGATATCTTTGTTCTTTCTATTTCATCTGCTCTGCTCTCTTCTCCAAGAGCCCCAGCTATCCTTGCATTCACCCTCTGCTCTGCATGCCTGTCATCTTTTCCCTCTTTGGACTCCTTTGCATTCAGAGAAGGCGTCTTGTATGTCTGCTGATCAGCATCCTGAGTAAACCAGCGAGAGTGTATGAGAATAAGCAGGGGACTGAGGAGTGGAGAACCTCAAAGAGCAAGGCACTCCTGTGGGGCTGTCAGAGGAGGAACCTTAACAGGAAGTGCCTCCTTATGACCTTCCTCTCCTCCTGACAGGCTTCTCAGCATCCAAGGAAGATCCCCCTTCACCAACATCCATCAGAAGTGAGTCCCCTAGCAAGGCCCCAGAAACACCTCATGCCTAACTCCTCTCTAAAATCAGCATGAGTTTAGGAAGAAAAGGCTATAACATATCCATGCTGGCTTTCTTTATTTCTTTTTCTTTGATTTCTTTTCTTTCTTTCTTTGTTTTTTCCTTTGACAAAATATGTGCCCATTCTCAAACAACCTTTGTCATTTTTCATCTCTACTGCCCCCTTCCTGCCTCTAAGTCATGGTATATTAACAAGAGTCTGAAGATCTCTTTGCAATAACAGCAACACAAAAACATTTGCCAACCTGCAACTGTAGGTCTATTTTGTCATAAGCAAATTGGGGCCTCTATAAGCTGAAGAGAGGCCCCATATCTTCATAATGGTACATACTTTATTTTTCCTATCCCTCAGCTTGTCAAGATCAAACCAGTCGATCCTAAAGGAAATCAACCCTGAAAATTCACTGGAAGCACTGATGCTGAAATTGAAGCTCCAATACTTTGGCCACTTGATGTGAAGAGCTAACGTTGCTGAAATTGAAGCTCCAATACTTTGGCCACTTGATGTGAAGAGCTGACTCATTGGAAAAGACCTTGAGGCTGGGAAAGATTGCGGGCAGGAGAAGAAGGGGGTGACAGAGAATAAGATGGTTAGATGGCAACACTGACTCAATGGACATGAGTTTGAGCAAACTCTGAGAGATAGTGAAGGACAGGGAAGCCTCTCATGCTTCAGTCCATGGGTTTGCAAAGAGTTGAACAAAACAGCAACTGAACAACAACAGTTTGTAAGGATCAGAGAAGCATTTCCTGAAGACATGCCCTAGTGTTACATCTTAGCTGAAAGAAGGAGAAAGAAGCAAAACCAAGTCATAACAGAATCATCAAAGCTAGCATCCACTTCTGTGCCATCAACTCTCTAACTCTGTAAGGCAGGTCTTCAGTCTCTGGTGGTAGAAATGCAGAGAAAGATAACCAGTGGGTGGAACTGTGTGTAACCCACACTCAACCACCTCTGGCCTTAATACTATCTGGGGACTGTGGCTGAAGGTTAGGAGGCTAGAAGCCATCATGCAGGATCTTGTAGGCCACACCAAGGGGGCTTCCAGGGAGTGCGGACTTTGTTCTTTAGGAAAAAGAAACTATGAAGGACAATCTCAGTTGCATTCTAGGAAGATCGTTCTGTCTACAGAAGATGAATTGGAAGAGGAAAGACTGACGGCAAGAAACCTCTTAGGAGGTTGTTGTAAAGTCCAAGATATCAACTATTACTTTAATTTGAGGAATGTTGACATGCTTAACCCATGCCTGTGGACAGTTCCAGACCACAGGCTCTGATGTCAATGAAAGAGGCCATCAGTCTCATCAACTCCCCAAACTCTGTATTGGTATCTCTCATTGTCCATCAGAGCAACTGCAGAAGGAGACTTAAACAACAACCTTGAATTCACCAATCTAGAATAAAGTAAATTATTTTGAGACATCAGTGCTTTAGTTATTATCAGCCATTTGTTACTTATGACCCTTCTCATTCCTCACCTGGATGCACAATGAATGAACCATAGCATCACAATCAAGACAAGAGATGCCAGGGGTGTATGACCCTGGGGAGTGCCCATGGAGAGGGAAGGAAGGAACTTGAAGTAACCAGGCAGCTATCAGGATATGCTCAACCTGTCTCTGGTTCTTTGAGTAGAAGCTTTCCATCAGCCTCCTGCCTAGGCTGCCCTCAGCCAGGGCTCCTGACAACTGAGATGGAAAGAATCACTGGGCTCCTACCTCCCAGTCTCCCCTGCTCTCCTTCACAATACACAGTCTCAGAGCACAGAGACTTATTGGATTAAAGGCTTCCTAATTGGATTTTCTTGGCATTTTCTCTTGGAAGATTTTAGTACTCTCAACTGTGAATTTGCTGGAGTTAGCTTGCTTGTGTGTGTTTCCTTATAAAGCAAAGAATATCCCATATTGCAGGCCCTTGTCTCCAACTGTGAAGCATGTAGAATGAAAATGCGGTCTCAGCCTCTTCTGTCTCCTCCTGTAACCTAGACAGAACTGACCAAAGTCATGCTTGTGACCCCAATGCCTCAGGACAGAGCACATAAATGAGTCTTTGAAGGTTTGAAAAGCTCCTAATTCCCTCCTCTGCTTGTACCATCCCACTCTGCTTGGTCATAGTGGTAGAGGTAAGAGTTCAGTTCAGTTCAGTCACTCAGTTGTGTCCAACTCTTTGCAACCTCATGAACCCCAGCACGCCAGGCCCCTCTGTCCATCACTAACTCCCGGAGTCCACCCAAACCCATGTCTATCAAGTCGATGATGCCATCCAACCATCTCATCCTCTGTCGTCCCCTTCTCCTCCTGCCCTCAATCTTTCCCTATGCCAGGGTCTTTTCAAATGAGTCAGCTCTTCGCATCAGGTGGCCAAAGTATTGGAGTTTCAGCTTCAACATCAGTTCTTCCAATGAACACGCAGGACTGATCTCCTTTAGGGTGGACTAGTTGGATCCCCTTGCAGTTCAGAGGACTCTCAAGAGTCTTCTCCAACACCACAGTTCAAAAGCATCAATTCTTTGGCACTCAGCTTTCTTTATAGTCCAACACTCACATCTATACCTGACCACAGGAAATACCATAGCCTTGGCTAGATGGACCTTTGTTGGCAAAGTAATGTCTCTGCTTTTTAATATGCTGTCTAGGTTGGTCATAACTTTCCTTCCAAGGAGTAAGTGTCTTTTAATTTCATTGCTGCAATCACCATCTGCAGTGATTTTGGAGCCCAGAAAAATAAAGTCAGCCACTGTTTCCACTGATTCCCCATCTATCTGCCATGAAGTGATAGGACCAGATGTCATGATCTTAGTTTTCTGAATGTTGAGATTTAAGCCAACTTTTACACTCTCCTCTTTCACTTTCATCAAGAGGCTCTTTAGTTCTTCTTCACTTTCTGCCATAAGGGTAGTGTCATCTGCATATCTGAGGTTATTGATACTTCTCCCGGCGATCTTGATTCCAGCTTGTGCTTCCTCCAGCCAAGCATTTCTCATGATGTACTCCGAGGTAAGAGTAGCTGCTCTTCTGACCCAAAGAACTTTTTTTGTTTCACCAACTTGAAGGTGGGCCCTGACACCGTCTTAAAGCTGTCTCTTACCTGCGAACTCCTTTCTTCTGGGGGAGGTAATGCACTTGCCCAAGAAAGGATGGAGTTCTCGCCTGGGAGATGAAAATGAGGATTTTTGAAGATGGGAGCAGATGATCACAACATGGACAGTCAAAGATATTCCCAAGCTGCAAGCATGGTATATGAGTCACAGATGCCACCCCAGGCTAACAATAAATAGACTTTTACTTCAAAGACCCTGATGCTGGGAAAGATTGAGGGCAGGAGGAGAAGGGGGTGACAGAGGATGAGATGGTTGGATAGCATCATTGACTCAATGGACATGAGTTTGAGCAAAGTCCAGGAGATAATGAGGGACATGGAAGCCTGGCATGTTCCAGTCCATAGCATTGCAAAGAGTAGGACTCAACTTAGCAACTCAGCAACAACAACTGCAGTGAGGTAATGAAGTCTAGGCTGGGACCCCACAGATCTCACCCACCACTCCCCCTCACTCACTCTTACCCAGCTATTTCCACTGTGGGGTCCTCACTGGGGAGTTGCAGCAGAATGGGTGCAAAGAGAAGCTGCTGCCATGTGTCTTACTGGGTTGGAATTCACTGATCACTTGCCTTCAGCCAGCATACCCCCCACCTCCCACCATGGATGGAGACAGCTATGCCCCTCAGAGACCACGGCTACCAGGCAACAGGATGCCTACAGTGCTGCCAACAAAGCATCTGCATTTTTTCATTGAGCACCAAATCCAGATTCTAGTTAGATTCAACTCCCAGTTACACAGAACACCCTAACCTGGAGGAAGAACTACAAATTATCGCAAATTGCAAGTAATCCAAAAATTTGGGCTACGGGGAGTCTGAGAAACCAATTAAGGCTTTGATGTGTTTTTTCAACATCAAGTAGCTGTGTGATTGAGTGGATCTTGCATTGGCATGGCAGTGAGCCTGCCAGCGGGCGCTGGGGAGTGGGTGGTAGATGAGGACCTCCTACAGAACCATGCCGCCACCAGCAGAGACTCACCACTTCACCCAGCTGGGTCTTTGGGAAGAGTTCACGTGTTTCTCTTGCCCAAGCAGAGGAAGAGCCAAGTCGAAAGAAGAATTAAGAAATAAAGAAATACACAAAAGAATATAAATTTAATAAATTGATTTAAAGAACTTCTGAAGAGAGCAGAAATCATACATTTAGGTCTCTCTCCATCATTAAAACAGCCACTCCACAATCCAGCCTGGAAAATTTAGAAAAATTTCCAAGAGTGCTCAGGAAAGGTAAATGGCTTCAGGAGAAAGAGCTTATGTTTACTGAGCACCATCCATGTGACAGGCACTGTGCTGAACACTTTGCATACATGATCCCCTCTGATCCTTACAATAACTCCGTGAAGACAGTACAGTTATCAGCCCCATTTTGCTGCTGCTGCTGCTGCTAAGTTGCATCAGTCGTGTCCAACTCTGTGCGACCCCATAGACGGCAGCCCACCAGGCTCCTCCGTCCCCAGGATTCTCCAGGCAAGAACACTGGAGTGGGTTGCCATTTCCTTTTCCAGTGCATGAAAGTGAAAAATGAAAGCGAAGTCACTCAGTCGTGTCTGATTCTTCTCAACCCCATGGACTGCAGCCTACCAGGCTCCTCCGTCCAAGGGATTTTCCAGACAAGAGTACTGGAATGGGTTTCCATTGCCTTCTCCCAGCCCCATTTTACTAATGAGGAAACTGATGCTTAAAGAGGTTGAGTAGCCTGCCAACAGTCACTCAGCGAGTAAGGAATAGAACTGAGATTTAGACCAGAACTTTAGCTCCTAAGTGCTGATTAAGACCACCTTCAAAAGGTGGAAGAGAATTGTTTCAATTGCTCATACTGGAGACTGACATATCTCCAACCTGCAAGGGTCGGAGAGACATCTTCTTTTATAAGCACATGCTCGAAGTCCTGCCCTGACCTGCTTTAATCCACAAAGCAATCCAGATCCATGTTGTTAATGCCTCGACCTTGATAGGAAAATACTCATGACATCCAAACCCCTATCTTCAGCCTGGCCCAGACAGTGTGTGTCAACCCACCTCCTCTCCCCAAACCCCCCAAATCCCACCGCAGGCCATGCAATGTTGACCCACTGATCAAAATAATGCAATTAGAGGATATAGAAAATCTATTCCACATGGTACCATCTGCATTCTCTTCTGACAGCTAATTTGATTGGTGCTCTTTAATCAATAAAGCACTCATGCAGCAGCCAGATAATTCGCCTCTATTTTTCCTACACCATTTGTAAGTGAAAAACACTCCGCCTCCTACTTCTGCAGTGACCCAGGGTGAAGTGGTGAAAACAAGCCCTATGAAATGGCAAAGAATGTACTAAATGTGTGTCATTATGGAGCCATCAGGCCAATTTCCACGTCTGGAGGGGTGTTCTTCTTGGCTGGAAGCAATGACACCCACTCTTCTATTTCCCAGCCTTACCCATTCTCTACAGTTACAGAAATGAAGCCCAGCCTAGAAGCGATAGGTGGACCCAAGCAGTCTCTATCTGGGCAGAACTTGAATCTGGTTTTTATTACCATATAAGAGAGTTTGAGGGTCAGTTTCTGGATAAACAGATGGTTGGACAAATGTGAGTAGCTGAGTGCATGCAGGCATGTGAACCAGCAAAGGAGAGAAAAGAGGAAAAAGATTGGGAGAGGCAAAGAAGAACAGGCCTCAAGGGCTGGAATATATGGAGAACACACAGCCATTATTCCAATACTGATGACACAACAGTGGTCATCAGTGACAATGTACCTGAGGTTAGATTGCCTAGAAGCAAGAACTAAGGCAGGGATTTGGGTCCACATGATCTACTGATCAAATATTCTCAGGAATATTTACTGAACTCAACAAATATTATTAGGAGGAGTGAGGACAAGGGAGAGAAAGGGGCAAGCAAGCATGTGGCTGCAGCTGGAGTCCGGCTTCACCCAGACAGAGTACATGCTCAGAACCATCAACCGCCCCGTGAAGTTGGTCCCACCAGCCCATTGCATGGGCTGACCTTTTATACTTGTCAGTCAGTCATTCACCCCTGGGGTGACTGAGGTGGCAAAACTTCTTGGGCAAAGTAGCTCCCATTCGCCAGAGGGAAACTCCTAGAGAAGTTGGAGCACACAGCAGCCAGAGAATGGGAGCACTGGAGAAAGGGAGGCAAATCAGGGGACCAATAGCAGCTGGCACATCCTGTAACACAGGCAAGAGCTGGAAAGCCAGAGAGACCACAGAGCCGCCCTCCCCAGCTGGGAATTCTGAGACTCAGGCTGTTAACAATGAAACTCAGGTACCCACACCCATCACTCTGGCCAATCTTTACAAAGCTAACCAAGAATGGCACAAAGAGTCCATGTGACCTCCTTCCCAGCCCTCATGACTGAGGCTAGCAACATGGAGTTTAGAAGATGCCTGGGTCTTTAAGAAGACATCCAGTGCCACACTTCATATCTCAGAGTTGGTTTCTGACATCTTTGGAAGATGCCCTCACTCTCCTTCACCCAGAGACATCGCCTCTCTAGGACAAACAGCTCCACATCGCGACAGATCACACTGCATCAGCTTCTGATTCTGGACCCTGCAGAAGGGAAACATGAACATGGCACTTTGCCAGAGAGCCTTTGTGCATGGGAGTCACTACATCAGTGTCACGGACACTGCACCCGCTTACCTCCGGCAGGTCCACACGGTGACAAAGCGGCTCATTAATTTGAACACAAGTGCAGTCGATCATCCTGGTGCTTGGCCCGCACGATGCCAAGGAAGAAGCAGGGCTGCCCTGTGGGGTGTGCTGAGCAGGCAGATGTTGGGAGTGGGCATGCCCAACCACTATCAGAACACCATCGCCTGCTCCCAGAGCTTGACGGCACACAGACAGTGGCTGAGCGCAAACACAATCAGCACAAGAGAAGAAAATTCAATGCCCCCCAAACAAAAGGGACATATCAGGAAACAAAAGCTATTCTCAAGGTTGATGACAAAGATGCCCATACAGATGGAAGGAGAGTGAAATCTCAGATGTGACTGCCCTTAGCGGGCATGCAGAGCAGCAGACCTACCTATGGGGGCACCTGTTATGCCTGGATGATGAGAACCCCTGAACCCTCAGAGGAGGGCCCTAGGGAGACAGAGTAGAAAGGACATCATGATGGTAAAGCCAGACAAAAGGCACAATTAGTCACTGAAAAGTAAATTTTCCCCCTCTGCGGATGGAAGGAGTGGGAGGAGGGTTGGCTCTTCCAGTTGGTCCCTGTGACTTGGAGGTCCAGTGGGCTCTGCCACGTCCCCGGAGGAGCACTGTGCAAAATGGGGCGGAGAGCCTGTCTAATTGATGATGGGATGGGGCAAACACAGTGGCGATCAGAGTCCACCAGCTGAAAGGACACAGCTCAGAGAGATGTACCATCATTACCCACTGGAAATTCATCCCTAGATGTGATGTGTTGGCTGATTTCAGATGCCCCCAAATAAGCAAAGAAACCATTTGACTATTACTTTTATTTAGGGGAAAAACAAAGGCCTATCAAAGGAATTCTCTCTCCTAAGAAAGAAGTTGAAAGTGAAAGTTGCTCAGTCACGTCCAACTCTTTGTGACCCCATGGACTGTAGCCCTCCAGGCTCCTCTATCCATGGGATTTTCCAGGCAAGAATCTGTGGGTTGCCATATGCTCCTCCAGGGAATCTTCCTGGCCCAGGGATCAAGCTCACGTCTCCTGCATCTCCTACATTGGCAAGCGGATTCTTTACCACTGAGCCACCTGGAAAGCAGGAAGAAATATACCAACAGGAAAAAAAAAAAATCCCCCTTTCCCAGGAGCACAGTGTCAAGCACAGTTCAGACTCAGAGAGCTCTGGGCTGCCTAAGTTGGAAATGACCCAATCAGGGCAGATCTCAGTATTGCCCAGAAAGTCAAGGCAAAGAAGTTTATACTTCCTGCCAGACACGGAGGAAGAAGCCTGCCCTAGGAACTGCTAGTAGCCATCATGGGCCCATCTAGGAAACCAGTCAAAGGATAGAGCAGAAAATGGAAAGAAACTGTGTCCTTGATGACATCACTGAGTTCCCAGATTCATCCTCACTTGAACTTACATCTGGACTTTTCTGCTAACTGTACCAGCAGATTTCCTCCATAATTTAAGCAGGTTTAACTTTTTTCTTTCTTTCTTTCTTTTTTGGTCACTTGTAACTCAAAGATTTATAATCATGACAATGACCTTAAATGTCAGAGCCCCATCTTCCCCTTTCCTGAGCTGGAAATTTTCTCAGCACAGTTGGAACTACTGTCTTCCTAAGAACAAACAGCATGGGGTCTCCTGGTTCTTCTAAGCCCCCGCCAGGACAATGATGCTGTGGTTTCCAGCCCTGTGTCAGGGACGAGCCCTGCTCCTGCTGTGTGAAGAGTGCCTCACTTCCTCGAGGCTTTGATCTTAGGAAGCCACAGCCTCTGCTGCTCTGCAAGATGCACAGCCGAGGCTGTCACCAGCCACAGAGACATCCCTTTGTAAGTACTGCCCCAGTGCTGAGCATGATGATGCTACTGAGCAGAGGTGGCGATGACTGAACTCAGCTCTTTGCTCCAACAGAAATCAAAGCCCTGGCTCCTCACCTCTCTTCCGTGGGAGCCCAACATAACACCACCAGGGACAAAAAGCCCCATTATCAGCTTTACAAATTGTCCTCCATCTGTTTCCCCTTTTTGCTGTTTGGGCTGAATGCAAGCATACTACCAGGCATGCGCTGGACCAAGAATCACCCTCCTTGCTCGCTGAAGTGTCGATGGATGTGGGAACTCTGAACAACTCCCCCAGAGGATTTTAAAGATTCCACTTGGGTTTCCATGGTAATTTTACAGAGCTGGCATTCAATGAGTGTTTGTTAAATTGAATTTATTGAAGAGTAAAGTGAATCGGATGTTCCCATACCTAGATTGCCTCACCACAGAAAAGTCCCTGGTCCAGCAAAGAGACGAGCTGGGAGTTGGAGGCAGGGAAGTTCAACCAGATGGGGTGGAGGCTGTTTGCTCTTTGGAATGGAGACTCAGCTCTGGCCTCCTTCCTCATCTGTTCCAGAAAGATGGCATTCTGTAAAATACCAGGATGGCTCAGGTAAGAACTGAAACTCAGTCCTAAAAAGGACGACCTTCACTTCCAGCCTGTTCTGCCATGACCAGAACAGCTGGTAGAGTGAGAGAATTTGCTCCCCAACACAGGCAAAGCCCTTTCAGTGGAAATACTCTGAGGGTCCGCTATGAATCTAACTTCCCTTGCAACTGGATGATCCTCAAGCTTTAGCTTTATTGAAGAATGTTTTATACCCAGATTAGAATTTAACAGGCAAAATTGCTGAATGAGAGCAAAAAGTGAAAAGTCACCAGCCCCAAGAGGGAATCAATAACATACAAGTCGATAAGCACATAAGAAGACAAGCCATGAAGTTCTTGGGAGGATATGGGAAAGTGGTTAAAATTTTGTAATCCAGGTAGAGTATATTAATATATTATACTCAGGTTAATGTTCCTCTAGCCAGAGACCCAAACAAATATAAATGTCACCTCTGCCAAGCAGGCCAAGCCTGTGGCAGCTGGGCTGCATGGCAAATAAGCCATATCCTTGGCAGAAATGTGAAATTAAACATCGATTCCAAGGTGGCCTGCCCTTTGACCCCTCAGGCTCATCAGACTCATCCACGAAAACCTTGCCCAGAGCCAATGCTGCTTGGTGGCTTCATCTACAAACCAACTCCCATTCCATTTGCAAAAACTGCCACTCGTCAGCTTTGTTAAAACTACCGACTGTCATTTTGTCAATAGGTACAGCCCATTTCTGAGGTCAGATCGATTCCAGAACAAAGTTTTGAGTGACAACATTACCCCTGGAGGGGTTCCAGGAGCTTTGGCATTTGCATCCCCCTCATGTTAGTGACAAAAATTTCTCCATGATGGATATACCTGCAATTAATATTGAAGGGACAGTTAATGATTTCAAGGCACTGGTATACAGGCCTCATATTTCAAATTTAAAACTCTCCTTTCAAAGTTGGATTAGTTTTCAAAGCCAAAGAAATGAATGCTAACACATTACGCAAAACATTTTTTTTAACACCTCAAAAAATACAGCAAAGAAAATTAATATTAAGGGTTTTATTTGGTTGAGACAACCCCATTATCCTTGAAATACTCACAGTAAGGCTCTATACTGGAGGCCTGTCTTGTCACTCCTTGTTTCAAAGGATTTGAGACCTTCGAATCATGGATTCCAAACTGCACAGTATATATAACATTCTGAAGAGCATATCTGTTAGCAAGCAGGCCTTTTGCATGTGTGTGAATCCCATTCTTTCTCTCTTTTTAGTCCACTGAAGATTATAAATGTAAGTTCATGAACCTACAAGGCTCTGTCCTTTCAGACTGGCATATGCAGACAGCTATTAATATATTTCTTCTAAAGGAAAATTAGAAACTTACAAAGCAAAAAAAAAAAAAAGCATTTAATATCTGAATCATAAAATCAATTTGGCTTCTGAATCTGGGGAAATTACTTTCCCAATATAGTGACATTTTTTTCCCCAGGCAGAAAAAAATCATTTCTGGCCCCAAAAGTCAGACAAACTGCTAGTGGTAACCAGATGAAACACTAATTCCAAGCTAAATGAGCAAGAACCAGCGTAAAGGAAAAATGGTATTGCAAAATGACATTTATGATAGGCAAAGATTTACATTCCTTTTTCATCAAGAAAAAAAAAAGAACTAAATGGGAAAAATGAAAATAACAATGGCAGACCATTGCCAGCTGCTGAACTGCCTTGGCCAGCTAAGAGAATAAGGAGCAGATAAAAAATCCCTCAGCCCCAAGCTTCATGACAGGCATGGAAGAATACTCCGTTAACTTCTTTTGACCACTAGGGACACTGTGAAGATAGATAAGAAGCTTCTCTTTGACCATAAGGCATATAGCTGGGAGTCCATGGCTATGCCCTGTTATATCTTACCTGATGTTTATATTGCCTAATGTAGACTTCCCTCACAGGTCTCCTTTGGGACTAGGGTCCCCTGACATCTGCAGCAATGGGAGCAGAGAAAGCAGGCCAAGAACTTGGAGGCACAGAGTAAGACCAATACATTTGGCAAAATAAATTTGCCACCCACCTCAGTCTATAAACACATAAAGTTTCCCTTCCCAAATTTCTCTAGCTAGCTTTATCAGACCGGTGGAAGCTAAAGGATTATCCCTAGAGGACCCAAACCCAACAATTCTACTGGAGCTGTGACACCTGGTAATTTAGAGACCATTTATTGCAATGCTGATCAGTCCTGATTGCAAATCCCGCAACACAAAACAACCACTGTTATTAACAATCTCTCATTTGTACAGAGACCTCTGGGTCTCCCCGAGTTATTCTTACAGTAAATTGCCTCCACCAACCACCCCAGCCAGATGTATGAGTCCAACAGGAGACTCTCAAGCTCTATTATCACCCATTAAAAAACAGGTTAAGAGAGAGTGTAAACCAAGATAGATTATGTAATTAGGCTCTAATAAGATCTAAGTGATTAGAGAATGAATCTGGGTTCATTTTCTTTTTGTTTTGATTAGCACCTAAAGAGCTGCTGGGAAATTTCTGTGTGTCCTTGACTGTCTCCTCCCCTTTCTTCCTGACCTCAGACTTTGCATGGGGTCTGGAGAAGCCAGGATGAGGCTGCTAGCAGACTGAAGCCAAAGAATGGCTTTAGACAAATTGGTGGGTAACAAGTAGGGAGTCCCAAGGGCCATTAAATGGCTAAGGTACAAAGTTCTGAGCCTCCAAACTCTGCCTTCTGTCCCGTCTTTGCAGAGTCTCTGGGAGGAGTTTATGCATAGAAGACAAGAGGGGATAATAGCTGATTGAGCCAACAGCTCCCCATGAGCCACTCAGTTTGTTGAACAGACCAGTGAGATGGAAAGGGCCTTTGCTCTGGGCTGAAGGCAACAGGGTCAGGCCAAAGAGTTTCTCCTTAAATATAGACAGAGCAAAAGTCATGACCCAGCTGGGCCTTTTGAAGTGGGGGTGGCAACCCTTGACCCTGCCTACTGCATCATGTTGGGAACAGGTAGAAGGAAGCAAGGAGAAAGCTGAGACTATGGGTGAGAGGTTTTCAAAGTCAGAGCTGGAGATGCAAGATCAGAGGCTGTGGTCAGGAGCAGATACATGAAACTGTGGGAACAGACTCCCAGGCATCATGAGGATAGCACAGAAGATGCCAGGGCTGGGCCTGAGGGCAACAGGAGATGGTGGTCAGAGGTGGAGGAACCTCCTCAGGGCATGATGCTTATGAGTATAAGTGGGTCAGGGGAACTGATCTTCATCAGTCAGTACTGCCTGACAGAAGCCACAGGCTGGACTCCAAGCCTCTCAAGGAATGCGATGATGCTTGAACTTCAGAGGAACTGGAGGTGGGGGCAAATGAGAAGCCAGAAGGCATGGAGTCAGGTGCAAGTGCTCTTTCCTAGAGGGATTCACAAGGTGTGGATGTCTGAGTGACCAACCCCTGCTCAGAGATCAACCTGAGGGTTCCTAGCCAGTGCCACCACCAGCCTATTCTTTTCTATGAGTGACAAAATGTGCCCCCAGGGGGTGAACACAGCCCCTGGGGTACACAGGTGGTATCCCAGTGCATATTTGATTCCAGCCCCCATGTGCTCCCTCAGCTGAGCACCTTTGAGCCGTGTACAACCTGCTCAAGCATCCAGCTATTATGTGCAATACCAGCCACAGACTGAAAGTAAGGCCCACCCGTATGATACTGATCCCTAATGCTCACATCGTGCCCTCTCCAAAGCCTCCTACCCCATCTCCTGTGGAGGGATAAAGCAGGAGTCACTAGCCTATTTAGCTGATTAGGGGACAGCACTGGGAACCATCCTTATAGAGTGCATCTGACAGCCCAGCTCTCCCCTCCCACGATCCCTGCCACCCTTCCGAGCTCAGTCACAAGGCAGAAGTATCAAAAATAAAATCATCACATCATCACTAAGTCACCCTGAACCTTAGAAATGACTTGAGTAGGGTTTAGGATAGAAATACTTAAGCCTGTATTATAACAGCTCAAGAGACATGGTGAAAATCTCATAACAACGCTTATTTAATCCACCTCCTTCTTAAGTTAAATGTGTTCTGGAGAGGGGAACAGGTCACAAAATCCTCTTCTCTCTGGGGGCTCCCAGTCCAGATCTGCAGGGATTCCCTCCACCATGGGGTGAGCTGACAGAAGATTATTGGGAGGAGTGGGAGGAGAGGTAGGGGTGGGAGCAGAGATAGAACCCTATTTTGCGCCAAGAAGCAAGCTGAAGCTTGGTGCGCTTTTCACAAAGCAGTGCCATCAGGGGCCAGTATGGGAAGACAACAGGACCCAGAGGGACCCCAAGAAGTCCTCCTTCCTGATAGGGGTCTGACCTACTTATCACCTCAAAGATCCAGGGTGTGAAAATGCCCCCCCCAGTTCATTATTCATAAAAGCCTAAAGCAGCGGGAATTAAAGCAAAACGTTGATGGACGATGCTCTCTTGGAGAATCACTGTACAATTTCTGGGCCCGTGGTTGCTGCTCCAGTCTCTGAGGATGTCTGCAGTTTCAGGAAGTGGAAGAAGACTTCCTAACTTGGGCTCTCCCTCCCTCCCATCACAGCCTGAACCTCCAATATGCCGCCGGGGGTGAACACAGCCCCTGGGGCACACAGGTAGTATCCCAGTGCAGATTCGATTCCAGCCCCCCATGTGCTCCCCCTGCTGAGCACCACAGGCAGGTGAGGGCAGCCATGCTTCTCTGGAGCCAGGTCATGACCCATGAGCGGGGAGAAGCGCAAGGCAGAAAGAGTCTAGAAAAGGAGCAAAGACTCCACGTCCAGGAGGATCTGAGGAGCCTGGCCGCCTCCCTGTCCCAGGCTCCTGGAATGCCAACTGGCCTTTGTGATCCTTCTGCTAAGTCAGCCCCAAGGACTTGGGCCCTGTGTGCCTCAATAATGGTCGTCCTGCTGTCAGTCCTTGCCTCTGAGACCCCACCCTCCACAGCCACAGGGCTGAGGCAGGAGGCACATCCTGCCCTACTTGCACACACGACCGTGGACCTATGTATCCCAGCCAAGCTCAAAAGGCCACAGTCCGAGAATCCATCCACTGTCCTTTCTCTATCCACAGAGCAGCCCCTCCACCAGGTCCCCGCTGACCATGCCTCACTTTCACTGCAACCATTTAGATGTCTTCACCCTCCCAATTCCCCATTTACCAAAGCTCTCCCATCCTTCACTACCTATGTACACCCCACCTTTGTGTGAGGCTTCCATAGACTTCCCCCACCCTTCAGGAATCCCCCTCCCTTGGAGACTTCACCTGCCACTCGCATCTGTCCCAGAGGTGCTCACCCCAAAGAACTCTCTCTCAGACTCCAAGACGGCCCCAGGATGCAGACCTCAGGCCCCAGCTTTTCTCTATGACTTCTCCAGGCCCTTCAGGCTAAGGACAAGATACTTTAGAAGAATCCCCTGTCCCGGGAGGCAGCACACATCCATCAGAGTCAATACACAGCGTATTCCAAAGCCATTTGTCATTCTAGAGGCCTACTTATCAACTTCGCATCTTGTAAATATATCCCTCTGGGAGTTAGAACTGCTGCTTCTTGTTATCTAAGGAAATTGTGAAATACTAGTAGTGTTCAGTGAAATAGTTGTCAAATCTGGCTTTGGAGTGCCCCATATTGTAGAAATTAAATGTTTTCTTCATCTCACCATATTGAACAGCTGAGGTTGCCGCGGCCAGTCATTAGAGAGACAGATGCTCCCACGTTCTGTGGGGCGGCTGTCGGGACAGCCACCAACTCCAGTGGCAGACGGAAGGGGAGGAAGCAAGGATAATCATTGACAAACTGGAATTATTGACTGTCTGAGAGGTGCTGGGCAAAATAAATTGCACCTAGAATAAATAGTCCTGCTACCAAATGCCTCTGGGTGATGCCATGGCCATTTCTCTTTCTGTGCCCAAAACTATATGAGAGAGGGCCACAAACCAACTGTTTCTGCAGAATGCTATTTGGAGTCACAGGTGGCTTTTGGAATCTTTATCTCACAAAGTCTGATAGATGAGTTGCTAATGGAGTCAAAGAGATCCACTGGTGGGTCAGCCACGTCGGACTTGCTCCACATCTCAGCCACCAACAGAGGCTGGGGCTCCGGCTGGCAAGGGGTGCCCAATACTGGCAGTCGTCTTGAGCATCTCACCCTCCCAGGCACACCCCTGAGACCACCCCTCTGAGATGTTAAGCCAAGGAGAAGTCCACAGTGGCCCCAGAGAAGACAACAAAGAAGGCAGACCGACAAAGAAGCCCCAGGGTTTGTATTTGCCTAACTGCTAAAAATGTTCCATCAGAGCAGGATCTTTGGCTATTGTCCTCATTGGTGTGGACTATTAGAAAAAGTAGGAGCATCTCCAGCTTCAAAGAGGAAAGTCATCACCTTATGGTAAACCCCTGGTCAGACTCCTGGGACCACAGGAGAGCAGGAAAGGAGAGAACCCCCTGGCCAGTTTCCCCAGTAACCTCCCCCCGACATTCCTTCTCACCTCACAGACTTTCTTTCCCAGCATTAGTGGGAAATATCTGAGATGCAGAATTGGGAAAGTCCTCTTCCTGTGCATGTGCAATTGTGACTATTTGTCACAATGCAGGGATGGTGGGGGACAAGGGGTTTGTGGGGCAGTGCTGCCAGCACAGATCCCCCAAATTTCACCCTAGCCTGCTACCAGCCACTCGGCTTCTAACTAGGTCAAGTGTCTAGTTATTTTCTCACGCTCAGAGTCCTATACTTCCTTTCTTTGTGTGAATGCAGGCTTTCAAGAAAGAGGAGGGGGAAAAAAGGACCTTGTTCTAATTCTCATACTATTATAATTCTATTATTATTATTATAAAAATGACCCCTTTAAAGGAAAATTGCACCACAATGAACCAGCATTCTTTATAAAATCAGAAAAAGTAAATCTGTTATCATAAGACAAAGAAAAAGCCTTCTTTGCAGTCATTCCAGGACTGGAAGACTTCAGTGCACTGTTCACGACGGAGTCAGAAAATGGTGCCTGTGTTCTGAGTCCCACAAACTATAGAGGCAGTCCGACCCTCTGCTCCCTGCTCAGTGCCCCAAGAATAGGGCCAGAGGTCTGGAGGTCCCACACAGAACCTTCTAACGGGGGAAATAGACCCTGCCAAGGGCCCGAAGGACCGAGGATGGACAGGAGGCACCCACAGACATGGCCATTTCTAGCAGTGACTTGACAGTCCCCAGCACTGGGGCATTTTCTCCAAACTTCCCTGAAATAAAGGAAATTGGGATCAAAGAGTCCCCTCTCAGACAACTCACATTGCCTAGCTCCCCTTTCAAACTGGCTGCCCAGTGAGTTGGGGGAGATCTGAAGACACTTGTACAGGCAGCTTGAGGGAAGCCGAGGGGTGACCCTCCCGAGAAGTTGACACGGGGGCTGGAAACCTGGACTGTAGCCAGCTGTGCTACCCACTAACTATTTGACTCTGGGCTTATTCTCTTCTCGGGGCATTTGCTTCCACATTTGTAGTGTATGTGTAATGATGGGCAAGGTCTGGACCACACTCTCTATGACCATAACCGGCCAACCTCTCCCCCAGCCCAAATCGCACTGGGCAGTGGGTGGCATCTGTTGAGCACACAGATACAGTGAAATACTGTATAACTCAATGGTTTTAGCTGTGGTCTTCAGATTCAAACAAACCTGGGTTCTAGTTTCAATCTTATGCCTTAATTTCTCCAGGCTTAAGTTTGCACCTCTGTAAAATGGGGTAAGAAAGGAAAACTTGATAAGATAAGATAATGTCTGTAAAGTGTTAGCACAAAGACAGCACAGAATGAGTGCTCTGTTGGGAGCAGTCACAGAACTGAGGGAAATCCCACCACTTGCTTTCACTGACCTTGGGGATACCCCAGTCCCACCAGGTGCTGCCAACTGAGGAAATCATTCGTACACAGCACACAAAGTAATCAGGAACAGAAGAATTAGATTCATAATTCAATCAACCAGTCCTGGACAGAGAGCAAACCAGAACCATCTTACTGTCTACTCATAATTTTGTAATAAATTGGTAAAGAAATAAATACACACTATCAATCTCTTATCTGAGTCATAATGAATTTTATTATAAGGAATCATCTCCTCAAAATAGAATGGAGAATGGTTAAAATTTCACACAATGCAATTTGTTAGAATTTATACACACACACACACACACACACACACACACACACACACATATATATATATCAAATTGTCTTGGTAAAATTTAGGTCTGCAAATATTTGTCCAGGAAAATTGGATTTGATAGAAGCAATGGTCACAAAAAGAAATTCATAATGTCAGAAGTTATAATGGATACAATTTGATAAATGTATTAAATTCCTCTGGTAAAATTTACACAAAACAAAATTAAATCCTTTGAAAATAATTTTAGTAAAATTAAAATAAAAGTATTAGAAACAAGTTTACTAGACAGGCTAGAAAACTGAGCAAGGGGTTGAACTGGCTTAATGGAACTGCCTTCAGAGAACTCATTACATTTGCATTCACAGCACACACCTTCAAAACAGCCATGGGATTGGCCAAGTCTCCACTCTGGGGCAATAATGCCCAGTGTCCACCAGAGGGCAGTATCCTGAACCCAGTGGAACCCATACACATGTGGAGACAGTCCGGTTGATTCTGCTCTCCACAGCCTACAGTTTAAGACAGCCATGCTCCAGTACCATCTGCTTTTCCAACCACCCCTCTGACCTTCTCACCCTCCAGTCAAACCAGACGTCTTCTCCAGCATGGGTCCCTTCACTTATATCAGCCCCTCTTTGTGGCAGGTACTCCCATGCCCCAGTCTACCTTTCCTTCAGGACCCAGCTCCAGCCCCTCCTCATTGCCTCATGCCACTGCATGCCGCATACCTCCTCACGCCTCCTCACGCCTCCTCACGCCTCCTCACGTCTCCACATGCCTCCTCACGCCTCCTCACGCCTCCTCACGCCTCCTCACGCCTCCTCACGCCTCCTCACGCCTCCTCACGCCACTGCAACCCATGCCTTGCCCTTCCTCATACTTCTGGTGCTGAAGTCACCAATGACCTCTGTGTGGCCAAATCCAACAGAAACTCTCAACATTGCGTTCTCTGCCTACCACTCTCTCCTGATAAACATTTCTTCCCAAGTTTCCATGGCTTCCTGGGCAATGCAGCTCCTTTGGGCCACAGAAAGTTCCTTGAAGGAATGTAGCTATGATTCGTTATCCACCTGTACCCAGGCCAGCTGGGGGAATGAGGGCCTCAGTCCTGACAGAGGGAGCTGGGCAGTGTCCACCACATCCCTCAGACTCAGAAGGTTTAAAACTAAACTCATTTGGTCCTGACCATTCTATTTCTAAATAGTTCCTGACTGTCACTGTGATGAAGTTCTCATCACTTCCTAGACTAATGTGCCAGCTTCCTTCTTGGTCCACTTGACTTATTCCAGTTCAACCTTCACACATCATGAGTTAACCAGCTTTCAAAAGACAGATATGATTACATCATCCCATCTAGGAAGGAAGAAGAATGAAGTAAGAAGAACCCATAATGTCTTGGATTTTACAATTCCTTAGCATATGTGGTTGGGAGATGGTCAAGTAGTAACACAGTGCCTCTTGAGACATAAGCCCAAATGGTCCTCCTTGCTTTACTCACACTCCCCCATAGATAAGACTGATCGCATTCAACATTACCTCCAGGTATATATGTAATTGGTAAAGTATTGGAATACGAATACTGGTAGAATTCATAAGCTAATAAGGTATTAAGCTCATGCCACCAATGAGAAGGCAAAATACGGCCACTCATCATGAACAGAGCAGAGCTGATTGGCCAACGATCCTTGAGAGACTACAATATTCCACATCTGTAGCAGGAGGAGGCAAGATGCAGACAGGAGCAGTTCAGTACCCCTGGGTGGTGTGACTTGGGAGAACATGCCAAGCCCCTCACCCCTCATATATCACCAAATGTGTTGTGCTGAGTCACTCAGTCATGTCCAACTCCTTGTGACCCCATGGACTGTAACCCACCAGGCACCTCTGTCCACGGGGATTCTCCAAGCAATAATACTGAGGTGAGTTTCAACGCCCTCTTTCAAGGGATCTTCCCAACCCAGGGATCCAACCCAGTGTCTCCCGTGTTGCAGGTGGATTATTGACCCTCTGAGCCACCAGAGAAGCCCATATCCCCAGATATGATATCAAATTGTCTCTATCGCTCCACCTTCAGGAATTTTTTTGGTAACATTCAAGGCTTGGAGTCTGTTAAAATGTCCTGAAATACAAAAATTTGCCACAAACTCAGTGGTTTAAGCTACACAAATTTATTCTCTTAACAGTTGTGGAGATCAAAAAGAAGAATGCACCCTACAGAGCTGAAATCAAGGTATCAGCAGAACTGGTTGCTTCAGGAGGCTCCAAGGGAAAGTAAGCCTTCCTGCCAGCTTCTAGAGTCTGCCTGCAGTCCTCGGCTAGTGTCCCCCTCCTCTGCCTTCAAAGACATTGGCATGGTTACTTCTCTCTCTCACTCTGCTCTGGAGTAATATAACCTCTTTTTCCTACTCCTCCTGCTTCCCTCTTGTAGGAGTCCTTGTGATTATAGCAAACCCACCCAGCTTATCCAGGATATTATCTCCCCATCTTAAGATCCCTAATCATATCTGCAAATTCCCCTTTACCATGTGAGGTGGCACATTCACAAGTTCCAGGGATTAGGGCAAGGCCACTTTGGGAGGCCATATTCAGCCTACCACAATCTCTGATAAAGACATCGGCTAAGCCTGAGGCCAAACCCCCAGCTCTAAACCCTGTGATACTTTTCTCTGAGCTACATACAGCCCGTGAGAATTTGGCCACTCATTTCCACCCCCTCCACTAGGGGCAGAGTATGCAGCCCTGCCCCATGGGTGTTGGGCTTGGTAATGTGACTTACTTTACCCAGTGGAAGGTTAGCAGAAGTGAGGTACACAGAGGCCTTAAATATGCAGAAGTGGTTCAAGTGGGTTCATGGGCTCTGGTAACCCACTAAGAAAAGAGCCCAGCCCAGCTGGTTGATGCCCCTGGAGCCTGGGTCCCAGGAAGAACATGCCTGGACTAGACCTGAATCCAACCTATACCCAAGTGCCCCCGGCCCCTGCCCTGCCTTGTGCTGCCTACGTGCTTAACCGCATTCAACTGGAAGATTCCTGAGCCTGAGTGCACCTGTCATTGCCAAGCACTCAGTTTGGGGGGAGGTTGTTATAAAGCATTCTCATGACAATAACTGACCAATACACAGCCCCACTCTCCCCCTACCTTCCCTTGGCCATAGGTCCACATAGAGAATGTGCCATCATATATACTGGAATCTGCAAATGCAATGAATAAGCTACTAATTTTGGGGGATGTCTGCCACCAATAAGAATGTGAATACAAGAAAGAGCCCATTACCTACAGCCTGGGCCAGTAAGAGGTGATGGCTACCAGACCTTGGTTATCACAAGTCAGACTCACTGGTGCACCAAGTCCACCAGTCATCTGCCAAGTGAGTGAAAACATCCCACCATGTCCCACAGTAGGACCCCTCTTCCATGCTTAACTGTGATTGCAGCTCTTCACTCCTGAAGATGGAGGCTGTCACCGGCTTAGCAGCCCCCCTCTGCCCCAGTTGACTGTAAATATAATTCTTATTCCCTCTAAATATTCTAATGACCAAGAGCTGGTCCTGGGACAACAGCAGCACCACTGAACTTGTCTCTCCACCTGCTAAACCCTGGATACCCTTGATATGTACCCCACCGGCTCTTTAGAGCCAGAGATGGCCCTGAACTCAAAACAACAGGAAATAAGTACCCCTTGCACCAGACCCTCAGGCCCTTTTCTCCCCCTGTTAACACACAATCCAGACTGCATCCCCTATTTGAGCACACCTCAAATCCCTGTCTAAACTGTGTGCTCTCTTTTTTCTGCCTAATGGGCTTCTATTTGCTTCTTCTCCACATCACTGCCCAAAGCAGCCTTTCCCACTGGTCACAGCACTTGTGCTTTACATGTTGACTGTGCCACCAACACCTTCAGAGTGGAGACTCCCTTCCGCGATGCTGTGGGCCCCAGGAGGAGCAGCTCACCTAGTAGGGCACAAGCAGAAAGCAACCTTATTCTTTCTCACAATTGTTTCCTTCAATCATCTCTGTGTTGGGTCCCCCTTCCCTGACCTGAGGGAAATCTCTGGCAAATTGCACAGCTATTTGGTTCCTTTAATTCACTCCCTTCACAAATACTGCTGAACACCTGCCAGGACCCATGCTGCATCCATATATCAATGAACAGAACAGGCAGCAAAACACAACACAACAAAAACAGCCTCACTGCCCTCAGAGAGTTTATGTTCTGGGGGGATAGAGCCACAAGTCACAGTAAAACACTAAGCATGATAGGAAGGAGCAGGAAGCTGAGAAAAATGGAAGAGGAAAGGGGTGAGCTGCACAGACATCTGGGGTCAGGGTGTTTGGGGCAGAAGGAGAAGCAGATGCAAGGTTCTAGGTGCAGCAGGAAGTCCCTTGTGGCAGGAGTTGGGGAAAGGGATGGCAGTGGGGGATGTGGCACAGAAGGGTTGGGAGGGGGTGCTCAGGGAGAACCCTGTAGATTATTAGAGGATTGTGACCTTTAATCCCAGTGAGAGCAAAGGCCCTGGAGGAGTCAGAGCAGAGGAGGGACCTGATTCAACCCACATATTAACAGGGTCACTCCCGCTGCATCACAGGGTAATAAGTGTGGGTCTCTTTTTGGTGGGTTTATAAAACACACACACACACACACAAACCCAGTGTAGTAACCAAACTCTCAATTCAGCCAAGGTCTCCCTTCTCCTAGCTCCAGCTATCATGTAAGAGGAGTTTCCAGGGCCTTCTCTGTACCCTATCTCCTTTTCACTTCCCCCGAACTCTGAGCATCTGGCCCTCCAGGATGGAGGTCAAGGCAAGGGAGTGTACGTTACAGGCCAAAAACATAGGGTTATAATATGTCAGTCATCCTCTCTGGATGAAGCAAGTCCTAAATGCTGCATCTTTTTCCGGGGGCCTCCTCCTTCCCCCTCTCCCACTGTCTGCCTCAGCAAGCAGTTTCTGGAAGTCTACCTGTGTGCTGAGCATCAGCTCACGCCTCCCAGACAGTGCTCTTAGGTCGGGTCTTTCTCAGGTTTCCACCCCGGTCTGATCTCTTCTCCTGATGGGGTCCCACCTGGCTCTTCAAATCCACAGGAATCCTGGGCAAGTGCCCCAGTGAACTCTGGAATCTCCAGCCCCCACCCCACACAACCCCCTCTTTGACAAGACCTGCAGAGATGGTCTAACCTGGCACTGTCTGCAAGAAGTATAATGTGAGCCTCTTGTGTGATTTTAAATTTTCTAGTAGCCACATTAAAAAAAGTAAAAAGAAACAGATGATGGTAAATTTAATAGTGTACTTTATTTAAACCAGTATGGCTAAAATATCATCATTTCAATATGTAGTCAATATAAAAATGTATTAATGGGATATTTACACTCATTTTTTTCATACCAAGTCTCAGGAGTCCAATGTATATTTTATACTTAGAGAGCCTCTCAGTTTGGACTCCCCACATCCATG
Source organism: Odocoileus virginianus (assembly GCF_023699985.2). Lineage (NCBI taxonomy): Eukaryota > Metazoa > Chordata > Mammalia > Artiodactyla > Cervidae > Odocoileus > Odocoileus virginianus. The sequence continues at coordinate 42,230,773 of NC_069676.1, forward strand.
TTCAGTAACTCTATGACCAGTGGCTACCTTGCTGGGCAGTGCAGGCCTAATCCCTCTCTTTAGAGTGGGGTATTTGTGTTCTCCACCTCTGCGCCCTTCACTAGACTCAGAGAAAATAGGAAAAGGTGCAGTAACTGAGCTAATTCAGCATCATCAGTTTGCTGAGCCCAGGGGTCCCACCCTTGGTGAGGGCTCAGAACCTGGGGAAGGAGGATTGGGGTGCCTCAGCCTTTGCCGAGCTTGGCGTGTGAGGCAGCGCAGACCTCAGACAGACACCCAAGGCTCTAGTCGATTCAGAGAAGCAGCATTTGCATGATTTTCACATAAATTTGAATGCTGAAGTCAAGAGGTGGTAACTCCACATGTGTACAGTGTAAAATAAAGCTAACTAATTTGTACAGCATACAAGGGATTTCAAATCCAAAGGCTTGACAGTCTGAAAGGCAGTCAAACCTCACCACTATGGATTGAGGCCAGCCCGGGGCTCTGTCAGAGCTGGTAAAACAATTCATTAGGGTACTGTATGCACATCCTCTCCACACACAGTTTGGTTTCTCTGAGTCAAGGAAGTCAGGAGAGGTAATGCTTTGGTTATTTCCTCCTTTCATTATTAGTGAAAACAGTAGCAGCTAATATTTTTTGACGTGCTCACCAAGTATTACCCTTGTTCGATCCCTGGGTTGGGAAGATACCCTGGAGAAGGAAATGACGACCCACTCCAGTATTCTTGCCTGGAGAATTCCATGGACAGAGGAGCCTGGCAGGCTACAGGCCATGGGGTTGCAAAGAATTGGACACGACTGAGAGACTAACACACATACCATGTATCAAGTACTGCACTGAACCCTGCACTTAGATCGTCTGATTTCATCCTGATAACCCACCCACTGGGGCAAGTACTATTACTACTCCCATTTTTACAGACAGGGAGTTGAGATTCAAATAATTTAACCCAAGTAGGCTGAGAAACAATGTTTCACTGAGTTCATCAACTTTTAGTTACTTTTAAGGTAGTCTTATCATCAACAATCAAGTAAAAACATGTATTAGTGTACACCACATATTACTAGGCTTATTGTTGGATTTATTTTATTTAACCCAACACAGCTAAGATGTTATCATTTCAATGGGTAATTGATCAGTTTGGACTAGCCATGTCCAGTTCTCCATAGCTGCATACGGCTGGGGGCTACCATATGGGACAGCAAAGATCTAACCCTTCACTTTAGAACGCAAAGTACTTGTCAGATAAGATTTTGTTCTCCACCTTTGGGGCCTTAGCTAACCTCCTCTTCCATGAGATTGCAGTTAAGTATCAGCCAAGGCTGCGGTCATCTGAAGACATGCCTGGAGCTGGGAGATCCACTTTTAAGGTGACTCATTCACACCTGGCAAGATGGTGCCGCCTGTTGGTAAGAGACCTGAGTTCCTCTCCACGCAGCTTTACTACATCTACACGAACTGCCTGAGTATCCCCACAACATAGCCACTGACTTCCCCTGGAGCAAACCATCTCAGAGAGTGAAAACTGCAATGGCTTTTCATGTCAAGCCTTGGAAGATAGACATCATCACTTCTGCCACATTCCAGCCTTTAGAGGTGGATCACTATGTCCAGCCGACATTCAAGTGGCTGAGATTTAGGCTCCATCTTTTGAAAAAAGAGTGACAAAGGATGTGCAGGCATATTTTAAAATCATCACACACTCCAAGAGGAAAATGAGCAAAAGTAATAAACAGGAAATTCGGAAAAGACTAATATACATATGAAAAGTTCAGACTTGCTAATAACCAAAGAAATGCCAGTTAACCAAGCAGACGCCATCAGACTATCAAGGATTTAAAAGAATGATGATATTGAAAATGGGTCCATACATAAATGTGAGTATAAATTGGTACAACCTTTTCAGAGAAAGGTGGTGATTCACACACCAACAGCCCTAAACATGCCACAACTCTCGACCAAGCCATTCCACTCTAGGAATTTATCCTACAAAAAAATCAGAAAGGTGCTCAAAGATTAACCCTACAAAGCTCTTTATGATAACAGTGTTTAAAACAGAGATAACTTATTGATGCTATTGAAGTCCAACATTAGGGTCCAGTAACACGAGGTATATACAAATATGCGTGTGTGCCCAGTTGCTCAGTCATGTCTGACTCTTTGTGACCCCGTGGCCTATAGCTGCCAGGCTCCTCTGTCCATGGGATTATCCCAGTAAGAATACTGGAGTGGGTTGTCATTTCTTTCTCCAGGGGACCCAGGGATAGAACCTGTGACTCCTGCGGTTCCTATAGCTTCGGCATTGGTGGGTAGATTCTTTACCACTGAGACACTTGGGAAGCCCATATACCAATATAGTACAATGCAATTAGTCAAGGTTTCAAACAATATATAAAACTTATGTACAATGGAATCCTATTGGTATGATTCTTAAACTGGGCACCAAGACACCACCAGGCACTGTAGCAAACTCATAGGAAGTCACAGAATATTTTTAATTTTTGAGGGAAACACAGTGATACTCAACACTGTTGGAGGTCCCAGGAACCACTAGCCTGAACTGGTTCACAGTTGCAACACTAGATTGTTCTACATTCTTCTTTAGATGGGCTGGAGGGTGTGATTTTTGTGTTCTCTGTTGTGTCTGTTTAATAAGCATGGCAGAAAAAGTAACATTAAATGCCAAGATGTGTTTTGGTCTTGGCTGCTATGGAAGGATTAGACAGACTGAGTACTTTCTCTCCAACTCCCCCTCCATCCCTAACCCAGCCTCCCTGGGCCTCTCAGAAAGACTAAGGGAGAGGGGCTAGGGGAGAGGGGCTGTTCCTGGAGACTGTGGGGGGCCAGCAGAGGCAGGCAGAGAGGCTTGCCATTACCTCCTGAGAAGTTGCCAAACCCCCAGAGAGGTTGGAACAAGGACATCAATGGTCAGCCTTGGCCACCGGCCCCTTCAAGTGGTGAGTGGTAGCCACAGAGTCACAGAACATCAAGGGTCCATGAGGTCATCCTGCAGTTCCTATTCTCCCTGACCCACAAGAATTATGTGAGTCCCAGAAAGGGGTAGAGTCTACTTTCTAGAATCGCTGACTGGCCACTGAATTTCATCTCCTCTGTCCAGTGAATTGCAACTCTCCACAGTCTCCATATACCATTACACAGGGTTGTGGGACCCTGAGGCTGCAGCTCCATTTCTGGGGATGCATCCTGTCCAGGACTACTCACCCACCCTCAGGTGCCCAGACAGGGCATCTCCACTTAAGAGAGATGGACAGATGTCTCTGCCTCTTGCTCTTCCCATGCATTCTGCCTTTTCCCTAAAATCCCATCCTACACCGCAGGCTTGAGCTTGTAGAAAATAAAAGCCAACAAGTCAAGCAGGCAACTTCTACCTACAGCCTGGCCACGCAATTCCACTAAGGCAATGAAACCCCAACCCTGCTACCTGCTTGAATGGGAAGCAGGAGGGTGAGGGGTAGACAGGAAAAATTAATATCTCAAAACATGATTCAGCCCACAGGCAATATTTGTTCAGCCATGACGGCTTCATGTGCTAGCGAACCTGAGCCACAGTGAGTGGCACTTCATCCACTGGCCTCCAGATTCAAGTCACGCCATAGAACAGTGAACAGAGCAGCCAGCTCCAGGTGGAGGAGTGTGGGGAAGTGACCTTCAGGCTCAGCATGGCGGAAGCTCTTGGCTCACCAGCTCCAGCCCGTTAGAGCTGAGCCATAATTGATCACCGCAGCAAATCAATGCAATTGAGGTCCTTTCCAAAACTCTGTACAAACTGACTTCATAATGAAATATGAGCTTGTGAAGTTTCTCATTTTGTACTATTCTGACACTTCTTGCAATGTGATTAAAATATAATAAGATCAAATAGAAAATACTATTTGCTCAATCACCACCAAACCTAACACAGTCAATAGTCCAATTCCATCCAGGAAGAAAAGTCATTTCCAAGACTCTATAAAGAAACCTACATTTAAATTTCATGTTCTCTGCTGTTACTTTGAAAAATTACATGTTTTAAATATAGGACAAATACAGGGCAGGCCAATTCTTGTTATAATAAATTTTTTCTAACATTCTTGGTAAATAAAATCTGTAAGCCCTAGCCAATGAATGGCTGCTTCAAGGTTCATTCAATAATACATAATTCCAGGCCAAATAATAATTTCCTCAATTCCTGTGAAGTCTAATTCAAGCCCCATTTCCCCTGAGAAAGCCCAGATACCAACCATTGTTTCCTTCTTTCAGACTTCTGAGAAGGTACGTATCTGCAAAGTGCACCCTGGCTGGCAGATATAAGTGCCTTCTCTTCCTGGTTTGACAGGACAGCCCCTCAAGGTCAAGGGATGCTCTTACCCACCTTTAACATCATCTAGCACATGTGGATTCTGGGTACCAGCCCAGTGTTACATGGGCTGCAGGTCCTTGAGCACTATTTCCTGAATGAAAGAGCCAGTAATGACGGCATTTAACCCATGGCAGGCTTTATAGCCATCCATCTCCTGCGCTGCTAGTCCACATCACACCAATCGTTTCTAGTGAAGACATTATGTTATCCTCTGAGACCTCGACACACATGATCATTTTACACATTGTCAGCTGCATCTATTAATTTTCTTGCTGTCAGAGACAGTTAAGGGAGCTTTTGTGCAAACGTCTGAGGATTTGTAAAATGGAGCCTTGTTTGTTTGGCTTCCCCTGACATATGGGCTTAGGAACTGTACAATTTTAAGTACCAGAGTGAGCTCTAAGACTTACAGATAATTGACTCTGAGGTAAGAACACAACTTAGAAGAGATCTTTTCACAATTCACTAATAGTTTCCTATGCACAAACCATTTAAACAAAAAACCTCTATTTTTCAGGTTGTATTCTTCTAGATCTGGACCATCTTCAACCACCAACAAACAAACCACAACACAGACAATTCTCTAGACCTAAGTGTCCCAACCATCAGAGAGCCTCTACATGATTGTAAAGGGATCTTAGATGATCTGGTCAAAGAGGTACCAGCTCAGATCAGCTTCCAGCACTGTAGTCTCCAAAATGAAGTCTGGGTGTCTAAAGAGAACATTAGCCCCAAATGTTCATTTCTACCTGCTCTGTGATCTAGCCTCAGGACATAAAAAATAAAACCAACTCATTAACTTCTAGGTTTGAGAGGGCCTGAGAAACCAATAGTCAGTTGGAAAGCACTCAACACAAGAATCAGAAAAGCCAACTGGATCACTTTGCTGTGATTCACAACTGAAATAATCACAACATTGTAAATCAAATATATTTCAATTAAAAAAAAAAAAACAAACAGAAAAGCCAACTCAACTTGATCAGAATGATAAAGAAGACTTATGGACTCACATCTCCAGAAAGTCTGGCTCTATTTCTTCGTGACCCTCTTACTTAGCTCCCCTCCATGTGCTAATTTTGTCTTCAGATCAGTTTCCCTCATGGTCACAAAAGGGCTGCCATTAGCAACCAGGACTCTGTGCTTGACTTTTCACACCCAGAGGGGAAAAGGGTGACATTTCTTAAACCACTGAACTTTGTTCTAATTGGACCACCGCTACATCTATCTTTCCAGCAAGGAGGGAGTGGGAATTCTCTGACTGATTTGGACCAATTAGGGCCACACAAACCATGAGGCTGTTAGACTAGGAAGTGTATGGATTGATACTGACAAGACAACCACAATGTCCATTACCTCTTCTTCTGAACAGGGTGGCACTAAACCTCCAACCCAACAGGGTCTCACCCTGTTCCTGTCAGTTTTGCCCACTCCCTTGCAAATGGCCTTTGGGTCCAGGAGCACTATTTGCAGTGTCCTTCAGTCTACACCAAACCACAGGAGTGCTGAAAATGCTGAGAATCACTCACCTCCCATCCAGGATTCTAATCAGGAAAACTGCAGCTACTTTGAACACAAATCTTTCTATGAACTGGAACACACCCCCACCCCCATAACTCTGGGATGGGCCACTGGCCATGTTTGCCCTCAAGAAAAGCCAGCACCTGCTCTGCCATTGGGAGTGAGGTGAGCCTGTCCTGCCCAGCTCAGTATCTTGGAATTAAGTGGCTCTAATAACTGACTCTTACCCTCTGAAAAGGGCCAAACCATCAGCTTAGGACACAGGTGGGGCCCCAGCTCCTCCCTCCTCAATTTTCCTAACCAACACCCGAGTAGCTGATGAGTCTACCACAACAGTGCCGCATCCTCTCCGAGGCCCCTCCGTGCACCCCCAGGCTCCAGGCAACTTGGACCCCATGCATTCTGCAGGATCCCTTGCTCAGCAGGAGAATCTGCTTGACCAGCTGGACGACACACCATGAGCACACTGACCCAGGCCCCAGGCAGGAGGATGCCTGCCCAGCTCATTCGGCTGGGGCCCTGATTCCCCAAGTGCTTCTGTATTTTGTAGTTGGTAAAAACTCAGCCACAAATCCTAACCACCTCCCCCAATAAGCCCTGGGAAGAATAAAAACAAACACTGCAAACCCTCCTACAGAAAGGGAGAGAGGGAGGGAGGGAGAGACTTGAAATCGAGAGGGGAAGCCGGTTACCCAAGGCTGACCGAGAGCCAGAGTCAGGCCCAGAGCCAAGGCCCTCTGACAACTCGGTCCAGGGCCTCTGCCCCTTCAGGGGACCTCCTCCTTCAGTGCCCACAGCAGCCCCTGGCAGTACTTCTGAAACCAGACATGGCAGCAGCCTGGCCCATGTTCTGCTCACCAGAGCCAGAGCCAGAGCCAGCCTGAGACAGCTGCTTCCTGCCACAGTCACCTCAGAAGCACTTTGCTCCACATCCCTGCCCACCAGCATCCAGGGCTGGCCAGAGCTCGGACTCTCCCCAGGTGCAGAGGTAACAGCCCAGAGAGAGCACCTCGGAACATCCAATTTGCCTTTCCTCTGGCAGTCTTTGCTTTGGTTATTGCTTTGAGATTTCTTTTGCAGCGATTTGGGCCTGTGATTCGCAAGTTGAGTCTTCAGTGTATTTAGCCTTTTCCTTCCCCTTCTGTGCCCAGCCTCCAGCCCAGCCTTCCTAGAAAAGCAAGTAGTCTCTTTCCTTTAGGAGGCTGCAGGGCAGAGTGCACTGGGGTCTGAGCAGACTGGATTCAAGTCCTGGTGTAGCCGTGTTTTTCCTTCACTTAATGAATCATTCAACCCATACACATACAATGAGTGGGGCTTCCCAGGCAGGACTAGTGGTAAAGAATCTGCCTGTGATGCAGGAGATGTAAGAGACACAGGTTCAATCCCTGGGTCAGGAAGATCCCCTGGAGAAGGGCACAGCAACCCACTCTAGTATTCTTGCTTGGAGAATCCTATAGACAGAGGAGCCTGACGGGCTATGGTCCATAGGGTCACAAAGAGTCAGACATGACTGAAGCGACTCAGCACGCACTCACACAATGAGCACCAACTATGCACCAAGCCCCACTCCAGGAGCTGGGACCCAACCGAGAACAAACCAAAGGCTCCAACCTCAGGAGGCATCTCAACTCCTGAGACCATGCCACATGTGAGGATTTGGGGGTCCCAAACCATTTGCAAACCCAAAGAAAGCCCCAGACTCTGCCCAAAAGTATGCATAGAACCACAAGCACATAAAATTGCATGCCTTTTCAGAGGGCTAAAAGCCCACAGATGAACCCCTTGGGGTCTGAGAACACCAGGTGAGGAGCCTCTGAGCAAAGAGACTGCTAATACAAGGCCCTCTTTGGTGGGTAATGCTCCCTCAGGGGAGCACTGAATTCGCTGAATTCCCTCAATGGATCATAATCACATTCGACCTGAATCCTCAGAGCTTGACCTTCCTGCATCCCAAGGACTGTTTCTTAAGATAAAAGAGTAGGGGAAATCTGCATTCTAGAATGTGAACTTCCTGCCCTCTGGGATTTGGGATAGAACATCTACATCAGACTTGCTAATGCTCTTCTCCTCATTTGCAGAGGGTAACAGTTTTGTCCAGGTGAGTATGAATGTGCCAAACTTTATGCACTCTTTGTGCTCCCGAAAAGTCATACCTGAATCAAAATTTGCAAAGAAGACCACTTCAAATGCACTATGTTATAAAAGCTGGCAATGAACTCTGTAAACCTGGGGAATGTAAAAAGGATCTCTCCTCATCATTAGAGTGGATTTCTGTAGAATGGGTAACTGAAAGAACACCAGTGGGAAAGAGGGACAGTTTAAGGCATAAGGTTTCTATTTATCATGTATTTATGCCTCCGAGAAGGGCTTTTCATAGAAAATGTTATTTTCTTATGCATGCATGCTTAGTCGCTCAGTCCTGTCCAACTCTTTTACGACACCCTTATAGCCTGCAGGCTCTTCTGTTCTTGAGATTCTCCAGGTAAGAATCTAGAGTGGGTTGCCATTTCCTGCTTCAGGGGATCTTCCCAACCCAGGGATTGAACCCACATCTCCTGCATTGGCAGGCGGATTCTTTACCACTGAGCCACTGATATTCTATTGCAAAGAACCAGTGCATGACTAGCTCCTTTAAGGTGAAGACACCAAGGATGCCAAGGCATCTAATGCATCACAGAGGCAACCACCATGGTGAACAGGGCAGGGCATGGCTCCGACAGTGGGAAACTCTGAATCCAAAACCGCTGGTTTGCAGTCAGTAGCTCACTGGCAGTGACTAGCTGTGACCTCAGGCTGATGCTGTGGCCGGGCCACTGCAGAGCCCTGCGGACCATTAATGCAAGAGACTGTACAAATGAGAAGCAGAAAGGCCAGCACTGATTCTTGGGAAGGCCCCTGACAGTCAGGAAGGGGTCCCCACTGGATAAAGCCAGAGGCAGAGTACCATGGTGAAGGGAGGCAAGACAAACGAGAGAAGAGCAGGTAGAAATGCGGCGGGAAAGAGGCAAAGGCTGGGGGCCAGTTAGGAGGTTAATATGGAGTCAATCTCCAAAGTAAAAGCAGAGATGATATTATGCCATTATCCAGAAAATTCAATCAGGAAGGGCCAGCTGACCTCCAGCTGAAATTACAATTACAATCAAGTGGAGAGAGCCATGTTGTTAGAGAGCAGCCAAGCAGAGAAGGAGCGGGGGTGCAGGAGAGGAACTCCCCGGTCCTCAGTCCAGGTCTGTGGTTGACTCTATGGTCAGCTCAGTGCAACTTCTCAGAAATATTCCATAATATGCATGCCAAGTGTGTACCCAGCCTGGGAGGGGACCTGTCAGGAGGAGCAGCTTTGCCAAAGAGGTGCCAGGCACAGAGGAAGCACTCAATAAATGCTGCTTGGATGAATCATTGAACAAATGCAGTGGCAGATCATAGCCTCTTACTGTGCTGCCGGAGGATGGTTTTTAAATTTTTAAGGGTTGTGAAATAGAAGGGGCAGGGGCAGAGGGAGAGGAGGGGGAGGGGAAGAGAAAGAGGGAGAAGAGGGAGAGGAGGGGCAGAAATTATATGTGTCCCAGAAAGCCTACACTTTGGGCTTACCACGTGGTGCTAGTGGTAAAGAATCCACCTGCCAGTGCAGGAGACATAAGAGATGCAGATTCGATCCCTGGGTTGGGTCGCAACCCACTCCAGTATTCTTGCCTGGAAAATCCCATGGACAGAGGAACCTGGCAGACTGCAGTCCATGGGGTCGCAAAGAGCTGGACATGACTGAAGTGACTTAGCATGCACACACACACACATTTACTATCTGACCCTTTACAGAATCAGTTTGCCGAGCGTGAATTACTGGGTTAGCTGTAAGCATTCTGAATTGAAGACTCACTCTGGTATTTTCATCCCCATAGGCATTATGCCTGTTACATGGTTCACTATTTGAACATATTGGTTGCCTGATAAACTTTAAGAACCTTCCTGGGCCTCTAGTTTGGAGGACAGTTGAGAGGAGGAGACTCAACTTTCCTCCAAAGAAAGAATGCAGGGTACTGGGCCACTAAGCTTCAGGATGAGCGTCTTAGCAATGTACGTGTAGGAGAGAGTCACATAACTGGGGGCAGGGCACACTAAAGGGGGTTTCATTCAATAAGAACTTGCTGAAGGTCCAAGTGCCAACATGTGGGTTAGGTGCCACAGGGGACAGAAACATTTAGAAAGGCTTATTCTTACCAAAAAGTCAGGCATCAAATCCGAAGAACAGCGATATAATGTAGAGAGGGATGCCGGCAAAAGTGTGCTGGGAGGACTGTGTTGGGAGGGGCGGGGAGGGTGGGGCGAGGTCCCAGGGAAGGCTTCCTGGAAGGGGCCACCTTTCAGGTTCACCTAAAGATGGCAGAAGTCCCAAAGGCAGAGATGGGGACACATCCTAGAGGGAGCACCTGGCTTGAGCAAAGGTATAAAGACAGATGGAACCAGGAGAAGGTCAGAGAAAGGCAGAGTCTCTGGTGATGGGGAAGAACTGGAAAAGGGTAGCTGGTGACTTAATTGGGTTCCCCTAGAAGCAGACTCTGAAATAAAGACTTGAGTGTAAGCAGTGTATCTGGGGAGGTGGTCCCAGGAAACCCCAGTCCTGATGGAGATAAAGCAGAAAATGTACCTCAGAGTTACCCCACCCAAGAGACAAGGAAGCTGGGGTATTTATATATCAGCTCCCATCAGTCACTTATTTATTGAGGATCGCTCTCAAGGATGAGAGAAGCATTAATTCCCTGGCACCCCTAGCCTATCCTGTACCCTGGCAGAGTGGGATCTCCTGACAGGGTCCAATATTTATACAATTATGCTTGTGGACATTGGGCTTCCCTGGTAACTTAGCAGTAAAGAATCTGCCTGCAATGCAAGAGATGCAAGAGACGTGGGTTCTACCCCTGAATAAAGAAGACCCCCTGCAGGAGGCCGTGGCCACTCCAGTATTCTTGCCTGGAGAATCCCACAGAGAGAGGAGCCTGGCGGGCTACAGTCCATGGGATCACGGAGACTCAGCCAGGACCGGAGCGATGGAGCACAGCACACTGGTGCCCTGAGGCACAGAGGGTGGTGGCAGGAGGAGGGCACTGATGTGGTAGGACTAAGGGATGCACGCTGGGCGTGAGCAGCACCTGCTGCAGACGGGTCCTGCTGGTGGCGAGCCTGAGTGCCTCTGTCCAAGGGACCTACTGGCGTGTAAGCAGTGGGGAGCAACGAGGCTTCTCAGTCTGCAGGTGGCATGGCTACATTTTAGAATCTAATTCAAGGGGCAAGTGAGTTGGGAAGCTGTAGAGGCAAATTCCATAACCTTCCAGAAGGTGATAATGGGGCCATAATCAGGTCATGGTGCAGGGATGAGGAGAAGGGAACCCACACACACATGACCTGGAGGCCATCTGTCATGGGGCCCATGATTCCAGCAGGCTATCAGCAGGGAGAGGCAGCATGCAGAGAGGAGACTGGGAGGGTTGCAGGAGGGGTGGGGGCTCTGGAGGGGTGCTGGGTTTAAGACTCCTTGAATGGCAACTGGAAAGGAGTCTGGAGCTCAAGAGAGAATGCGGGACTGAAAAGTCGGTTGGGAAATCAATGGCAAAAAGGTCAAGCGAAGGTCAAGATTCTTCACAGAAGGGATTTAGAGAGAAGAGACAAAGGCTCAGATCAGAACTTCGACAAATACTCGTGCTGACGGAAGAGGAGCAGGAATATGAGTCAGCAAAACAGGAGGAAAAAAGTTGCAAACCCAAGAGGGTTTGCAAACCCAAGAAGAGGATTTTTAGCAGCTAAATCATCCTGACATAAGGTAATCCCCCTTGTCGGGTGCACGCCTGGATCCAGCAGCCGTCTCTGCAGAGGAAGCTGGTAGACATTGTGATGGGCCTGACTCTGTTCTGCACAGGACCACAGCTGCTGTCAGCCTCAGCATCCTAACCAGGTACACTGTGCACCCTGACCTCAAAGTGTTGGTGGAACTCAGTGAGCCTGTGCAGGCGATGTTTTGTGAGCAGATGGCCCATCACTTCCAGTGATTTCCAGAGGGCTCTGTGAACCCTCAAAGCACAAGAACCACAGCTCAAAGTAGCCAGTGAAACAGCAGCCACCCAACACTCACCTTCAGTCCATGGTGGGGTCACAAGAGGGAGACCAGAGGACCTCCCTGAATGAATGTGGATGGAATTTTCCCTATATTTTGTGAGAGAAAACCATCAGAACCAAAGCACTAGACCCACGGTGGCTGCAGGCACATCTTGGTAGAGAGTTTCGTCTCTGTGTGAAGTTCACTCTCGCGCCTGCCCCAAGACCACTGCCATCCAGGCTTACTTAACATGCAGGGCTGCAGACAGAGCCACCAGCCAGCAGAAAAGATTACCCTGAATCTTCCTTCAGAGAACAGAGAGCCTTCTGTTATGGAAAAAAGGGGGAAGGAGAATAAAGCTCCAATTCAAAAGGCTTTGAAGAACACTTTGATGCAAGGAAGTTAGCACCACTGCTGGAGGCACCTCAACTTCCAGAAAGACAGCAATGGTTTCCTACATTTTACATCAGGTGTTTGAGGGTCTCTGGATTGGTCCTGGGAGTTGCAAAGATTGTTGTGTGGAAAGTCACACTACTTCTCCAAAGAGGACACAGTCTGCACATCTCATCTTACACCTGCTAGCCTTACCAGCAAC